>NC_134400.1:3933296-6760373 GCF_050003625.1 Haematobia irritans
GATGACTTTTGCTCCTCTAAGAGGCTCCGGAGGTCAAATCTGGGGATCGGTTTATATGGGGGCTATATATAATTATGGGCCGATGTGGACCAATTTTTGCATGGTCATTAGAGAACATATACTAACATCATGTACCAAATTTCAGCCGGATCGGATGAAATTTGCTTCTCTTAGAGCAATCGCAAGCCAAATTTGGGGGTTCGTTTATATGGGGGCTATACGTAAAAGTGGACCGATATGACCCATTTGCAATACCATCCGACCTACATCAATAATAACTACTTGCGCCAATTTTCAAGTCGATAGCTTGTTTCGTTCGGATTTCAACAGACGGACGGATTTTTGAAGTAAAGACAACATCTTTGGAACCGGACATGCTTTTTTTCAGTGTAGATTCTCATCAGAATTAATTTTCGATGTATTTAATGTTTCATCGTCCATTCTCGTGATAAAAATCCATCGAATTTGTAGCATTTTTCTAAATTCTAGACCAAATAAAATATAGCTTGGCTGTTTACTCTTGCACTGAAAACAAAGTATGCCCGCTTACAAAGATTTTGTCTTTACTTTAACAATTTTGGTATTGATTCCGAGCCAAAGAAGCAGAGATAGTTTTTATTCCGAAATGTACTGAATATCTATATGGAGATATCTTAAATATATTTTTTTTCGTGTATATTATTATCATTCCTTCTTCTTTGCATATCAAAATAAACGATAATCCATAGTTCTGTCATAAATTCCTCTTCTACGATTAACAACATTTAATTTGTCTTGAGACTTATTGAAAACGGAAGGAAAACGATAATAAAGGGGTTAAAGGAAAATCCTTTACGATATACCAAACGGTAGTTGTATTTTTTGTCTAAAGGAAATACGTGCCGAATACATGTGGCCACACCAACGAGTGATACCAAAAACCTTTAGCGCTCTCTCTCTCAAACACACTCGCACACACATTGCCTGTAACACGGAAACGGAAGTTGTGTGTTTTTCAGGACTACTAACAAAACTTGAACTTTGTTAAATGTAACCTAAGACCTATAACGATAAAAACTTTACACTTTAGCAAAAGGGTTAAACAAACAAAACCAAACAGAACAGTCAAAACGTTTGAAGAGAATTATCCTCTGTGGAGATAGAGTATCCGGTTGATTATAACTCAACCATTTGCCCATGTATATGGTCTCCAGCAAGGTATCCTTTTTCTTTAGACAAACTCTGTAATTAGTTTAATGTCTCAGACATGTTTTAGTAGCTACAAAGATGGATCACATAAATCTAACAAAATGATTTTACAAATTTATAACTTTGGTTAATCATCTGATACCTTAGCTCAATGGCACAACATTGCCGCCTTCCCCGAACCCAAAAGATTAAAGATCATTGTCAAAAATGGCATCGTAAAAAACTTTTCTCATTTTTTGAGTTTTGCCAAAAAAAAAAGAAGCACACTAATCAAGATAATCTCTTGAAATGCCTTTCTGTCTCCGGCTTTATGCATTATGGAATGAGCCTGCAGTTCATCACAGTCATGACGGAAGCAACGTATTCGACATTGTTGATGACTTTTTGTTACATCGCATTATGATGACATGACAAGTGATGAAATGAAGATTAACTTTTAGTTGGATGAATGCATATTCCGGACCATGTCTGGAGAATATTTTTATGACCGATTTCAGGACAATACCCATAATGATATCAAAGGGTTGTCACTACATTCTTCATGTAGGATGTAGACGTTGATGTTCATTTGCATTTTATGTGTTATGCGGTTTTGAAAGTTAAGGACATGTAAAAATATCTAACCACAAACATCCATAGAATGTTAGCAATATTTCGAGAAACAGATAGGCTTCCATTGATGCGAATAATTTGTGGAAAATGAAATATGACATATATAATGCTGCAAAAGCCTATGGAGGCAAAAACCTTCCCAAAATATATTCAGACCTCTACAAAATCAAAGAATATCATGCACTCGAGAAAAACGGGACAAAAAAGCTAATTTATTGTAGTTCATGGAAATTATTGAACTAAAAAACTGAACTCTCCAGGACACTAAATCCAGTTTAAGGATATGTCAACTCTAGACAAATATATGACCAAAATTGTAATATATGGATAACGTTTTTGGAAAATATTCTTATCGTGAAGTAACATATCAAACATGAGCTAAATATGAGTACTGGTCACGAATTCTTTTTTGATTTCTGTCAAATATATGCCCAGTGTGATCGTGCCTCGTTTGTAGTTCCTGGAAATTATTATGTTAAAATTTTTTTCCAATATGAGAAAGATTCTATGACTTTAACAGCTTTTGGTCACATTATTTAAATTAACTAAATAGGAGGAAAAATTATAATTGTGATTATGAAAAGGAGAGGATCATGTCTATAGCCAGCATAGCCTCCCTCGTTTTTTTTTTGTTTTTTTTTTTATATATCTCGGTTTTTTTGTGATCTCGGTAGCATTGCCATTTACTAAAGAAATTATAATAAACCCCGGTAAAAGGGTAAACAAATAGGGTATTTGCTAATTGTATTACGGTTAATTCTGTGGATCGGGCGCCATATTTTAAATTTTCTATGTCTTAAAGCGACAACACAGGCTTCAAATGAAAATTTGGTTCATTTATGATTCAGTTTTGCGTCTACCTACGACTACTTATTCCTTGAACTGTTTTATTATGATGTTCAAATTATATGGTTGATCGGGCGCCATTTTTTATACCTTCTATATCTTAAGCCTCAGCATAGGCTTCAAATGAAAAATTTTTTTGAATGAAGATTCAGTTTTGTGTCTACCTATTCCTTGTTTTATTATGATGGTCAAATTCCATGGCTGATCGGGCACCATTTTTATACCCTCCACCATAGGATAGGGGTATATAAACTTTGTTATACCGTTTGTAACACATCGAAATATTGCTCTAAAACCCCATAAAGTATATATATTCTGGGTCATGGTGAAATTCTGAGTCGATCTGAGCCTGTCCGTCCGTCCGTTCGTCTGTTGAAATCACGTTAACTTCCGAACGAAACAAGCTATCGACTTGAAATTTGGCACAAGTAGTTGTTTTTGATGTAGGTCAGATGGTATTGCAAATGGGCCATATCGGTCGACTTTTACGTATAGCCCCCATATAACGGACCCCCAAATTTGGCTTAAGAATCCTCTAAGAGAAGCAAATTTCATCCGATCCGGCTGAAATTTGTATATGGTATCCAACAACCATGCAGGAATTGGTTCACATCATTTTATAAGTATATATAGCCCCCATGTAAACCGATCCCCAGATTTGACCTCCGGTGCCTTTTGGAGAAGGAAAATTCATCTGATCCGGTTGAAATTTGGTACGTGATGGTAGAATATGATATTTAACAACCATGCCAAAAAGTGGTCCATATCAGTCCATAATCATATATAGCCCCATATAAACCGATCCCGAGATTTAGTTTTGGAGCCTCTTGGAAAGCAAATTTCATCCGAGTCATAGTGCTAGTATATGGTCGTTAACAACCATGCCTAACTAAGTCCATATCGGTCTATAGTTATATAAAGCCCTCTGATAAATCGATCCCCAATCACACAAAAATTGGTCCATATCAAGTTCATAATTGTATATAGCCCCCATATAAGCGACCCCCATATTTCAATTCTGGCTCCCTACGTATCGTGCAAAAAGTCCATATCGATTCGTAATTATTTGTAGACTAACCTATACATACCTTTTTTGTCTAATATATACCATGTATGGACTAACTCACAATTTAGAAAATGATGTTAAGAAGTTTTAAGATACCACAACCCAAGTAATTGGATTGTGGATGACAGTCTTTCGTAGAAGTTTCTACGCAATCCATGGTGGAGGGTACATAAGATTCGGCCTGGCCGAACTTACGGCCGTATATACTTGTTTTAACCTTCTATATCTTAAGCCACAGCAGAGGCTTCAAATGAAAATTTTCTTGAATGAAGATTCAGTTTTGCGTCTACCTACGACTACCTATTCTTTGTTTTATTATGATAGTCAAATTCTATGGTTGATCGGGCGCCATTTTTTAAACTTTCTATATCTTAAGTCAGAGCAAAGGCTTCAAATGAACATTTTGTTCAATGATGATTCAGATTTGGGTCTACATACTATTATTTATTCTTTAAACTGTTATTATTATTATGATGGTCAAATTCTATGGATCGGGTGTCAAGGTGTCAGCTTACCGTTTAGCTTCGACTATCAGTCCTCTATTCTGTTATGCTTTTCCACCCTTAGGTTTTTTATTCGAATTATCCATCTCAGGAATTCTTTACGTAAGTTCAAAATTAATAGATAAGTTAATATTCTGCTGGAATTTTCATTTAAAATTATAACACAACTTGTAAATTAGGATTCAACAGAAAAGTTCATCTCCTATGGTACTAAAGGGTGATTTGTTAAGAGCTTGATAACTTTTTTTTAAAAAAAAACGCATAAAATTTGCAAAATCTCATCGGTTCTTTATTTGAAACGTTAGATTGGTCCATGACATTTACTTTTTGAAGATAATTTCATTTAAATGTTGACCGCGGCTGCGTCTTAGGTGGTCCATTCGGAAAGTCCAATTTTGGGCAACTTTTTCGAGCATTTCGGCCGGAATAGCCCGAATTTCTTCGGAAATGTTGTCTTCCAAAGCTGGAAAAGTTGCTGGCTTATTTCTGTAGACTTTAGACTTGACGTAGCCCCACAAAAAATAGTCTAAAGGCGTCAAATCGCATGATCTTGGTGGCCAACTTACCGGTCCATTTCTTGAGATGAATTGTTCTCCGAAGTTTTCCCTCAAAATGGCCATAGAATCGCGAGCTGTGTGGCATGTAGCGCCATCTTGTTGAAACCACATGTCAACCAAGTTCAGTTCTTCCATTTTTGGCAACAAAAAGTTTGTTAGCATCGAACGATAGCGATCGCCATTCACCGTAACGTTGCGTCCAACAGCATCTTTGAAAAAATACGGTCCAATGATTCCACCAGCGTACAAACCACACCAAACAGTGCATTTTTCGGGATGCATGGGCAGTTCTTGAACGGCTTCTGGTTGCTCTTCACTCCAAATGCGGCAATTTTGCTTATTTACGTAGCCATTCAACCAGAAATGAGCCTCATCGCTGAACAAAATTTGTCGATAAAAAAGCGGATTTTCTGCCAACTTTTCTAGGGCCCATTCACTGAAAATTCGACGTTGTGGCAGATCGTAAGTCTATTCATGATGAAATGTCAAAGCATACTGAGCATCTTTCTCTTTGACACCATGTCTGAAATCCCACGTGATCTGTCAAATACTAATGCATGAAAATCCTAACCTCAAAAGAATCACCCTTTACAATGGACTGAGTAGCCTAACTGAGCCCACAAATTTCTAGAAACTCTACAATCGGTGGAATGCAAATCAACATAGTGTAAAGCATCTTTAAATGGACCAACTGACATGTTGCCTTGGCATTAATGAAGACATCAGTTGCATGTTAAGTATAGATTTGGAAATTATACTGGACTTTAGACCTATAGAGATACGGCCAAGCGAAGAGGGCGTCATAGTGGCAGTATGATTGGAGATTCTGGGAGCACGAAAACTGAAAAACCATCCAAAGATTATGAAAGAAGCGGGGGAATAGCGGTTGATTCAGCAAGAACTTGTGACCGAGATAACTAAGGTTACTGAGTGTGTACTCCTAAGGTCAGAACAAGAGTATTGGTAGTCTGCGACTTCCAACATATATCATAAGGCTATACTGTTCATTTTTTATAAGAGTGAGGAGGCGTCTGAGTACCGATACCGAGATGCTATTCCGATTGCCGGATGAGAGCACAATCGGACAGGCAGAAGTGTTAACAAAAACGTTTCATAAATAAATTGGATAAACCCTTCTACCGGTACAGGACTAGTCCCCAGTGTGTATGGACCAGTCCCGGTTTTGATCAAAACGTATGGGAGAGACCAGTCACTTCCACGTGGGTTGGCATTTGACGGGGTAAATTTACACTTTAGGGCGCAACTGGGTCGCATACATGGAAAGAGGTTCTCATGAATCAGTCTGGAAAATCCTCTTAAAAACCTGTTTCATTTTGTGCATTCTACTGGCACCAAAAAGGAAAAACTTTTGGAAAATGTTGAACATACCTAATTTAATAAATTTAAGAAGTCTTGTGGTAGGTCAGTCAGTTGCAATTACCCTAATTTCCCGTAGGATATGCACAAGTATCCTAAGTACAATGAAAGCTATATTTATTGGCACATCTCTGTCGAAAAGTAGCAGCGGAAGATGTTGGACGTAGGGTGAGGATGAGAAAACCTTAAAGGACCACCTTCGTTACAACCCTGCACTTACGTCATATAGGACAAGATATGATTTAAAATCAGTCCCATTTAAAGAAAGGAAGTTCCTAGATTAACAGAGGTGTTACAATGAGATGTTCCCCTTTTCATCCTAACCCTCACACACCCTGTTTTACCCCCCTTTCATAATGATTTACATAAGATAGAAGCGAGTATGTTCCATGTTTGACAGTGAACCACACAAGAAATTTCATTAAAATGAAATGTTTGAAAGTCTATGGGAATAGAACCATCATTTAGTATCAAAACTAAACACATATATCCTTGTCATGTTTAGCCAACGAGATCCTTTATAAAATATTAGGTGCGAAATATGCATTACTTCACTCAACAATCTAAACACATTAAGGACTACAACCAACAACTGAAAATGAATCCATAAAATTCCGTCAACACCAAAGTCCAAACATAGATCCATTTTTGGTACTTGAAATGATGGTTATTGCCACAATATTGGGCCCAAAGCATATTTAATATGCAAAACATCCAACTCAACATTCTGGTGCTCTGGAGAGACAACATTTATGCCAGGGAATGTCAATCCTGCCGCCATTCAGATAATGTCACAATTTTGAAAAAAGGCTTTTCATAGTTTCAAGGAGCAGAGTGGCTGACTTGCTGTTCTTTCAGTGGAACTCATTTCGTTGAGCAGCATTACCATACTTTCGGTTTTTGAGTTATGTTATGAGGTTAGATTAACTTGGGCCAAAGGTTTTCCTCCTTTTCGATATGCATTGCCATATTTCCGTTGTTGCTGGTGCTGGTAATGGCAAAAGCCATAAAATTGGTTTATGTTTGGAAAATGTAAAATTAGATTTTCCATTAGTAATGGAATACGTGAAAAACGCGCAAAACCTTCTAACTATGCGATATCGATATGATGACATTGCCATTCATTTCCTGGAGTCCTGGATAGCTGTAGGGGTTGTTGGACTTTCTTTTAATGTCCTTTGTGTGAAGGCTTAAAAGAGTACCATCATAAAATTTTACGATTGTTTGTTGGCAAGTTTTTAGCCTTACTTGGCAAAAGGTTTTTCCAAAACAAATAAATTTATGATATTTTCGCGCTTTTAGATTACCGACGAAAACCAAAAGAAACGAGACACTAGACGACATTTTCCTAATTAGGAAAATTGTCAATTTTATTTTCTTTATGACAAGGTCTTTAAATTTTGTAAAAAGGCTTTGCCATAAGATCTCCACTGAGTTGGTAACCTCACATTTAAACTTTGCAACATAAATAAGGCTATAAGTAATTGGAATTTGAAGATTTTAATATTTTTTATGGCTAATATTTACGAGAAAATCATAAATTCCTTTTTAAATAAGCCGTAATATTCAAATAATAAGGTGGCAAGGGATTTAAGTAGGATGGTATATGCTATGACTTACTCTGCGATATAAGAAAATTTTGGCAAATTTATGAAGTGATTTGCAGGAGAGCATAACAGATTCCACTGTGGTGCAATGGTTAGCATAGCCGCTTTATATGCAAAGAGTCGTGGGTTCAAACCCAGTTTCAAACACCGAACACCAAAAAGTTGTACGGCGTTGGATTATACTGGTGAAATGATTTCATCGTAACGAGAAACGGATTTGGGTATAAAAAGGAGGTCTCTTGTCATTGAACTAAACACAAGGTTTTATATTTTTAAAACAAGGATTTTAAAATTTCTTTTTCCCAACTTCGTCAGTCTGTCCGTCCGTCAGGATGTTGAAATCACTAAAAATTTTCTGCATGAAGGTTGGTAAGAAAACTACATTTTTTTAAAACTTTATTTCTATAGAAAATTTTGTCAAAATTGTATTTCTATAGAAAATTATGTCAAAATTTTATTTCTATAGAAAATGAAGGTTGGTAAGAAAACTAATTCACAATGTCCAAAATTGCAATCCTTCTTAATCGCAATTTTTTATTTATTTTTATATATCCATATATTATTTCATATCTCAGATCGACCAATTAATTTAGTTATCCCGGTTATCATTCATCAAAAAAATGCTTTCTGGCGCTTTCATAAATTCCCATGGAATTTTTTAAGATTTTAAATATCACCCATGGAATTTTTCAAACTTTTTTACTCTACCCCCCCACTGGAAAAATGCCAATGGAATTTCCTTTATTATTTTTTGCTATGTCATGTCGCCGGGGAAAAAACAACAACGTAACCAATGTAACACCAATTTTCCCAAGACATGTGACACACCCAAAAAACGTTCATCCTTTCTCCGTCTCCACCAAAGACGATGGAAAACAAACCCCTTTCACTCTAAACACAAACTACCCGTATAAGTAACCCATAAAGACTTACAATTTCGTCCATAATAAGGAGAATAAAAAAATGAAACAGAAAAACCTCAATGTCATATGAACTCCCTGAGGTATATTTTTCCAATGGAACAAACGACACTAACGACCGAAAATCATCAAGCAAATAAAACAACGAGGAAACAATGAAACTGCAGCCAGCTCACAGCCATGACCTGAAGCTAAACCAGAGAGACTTAAGGAATCTGGATATGAAAATCACCTTCTAAACGCTTCAATCCAAGATGTTATTGTAAACGATTAGATGCTGACGATGAAGATGACGATGGTGATGGGCAAAGATGACGACCAATAACCACCAACCAAGCAATCCATCATAATGCCTTTAGATCTGCGTGGTAAGGGAAAAAAATCTTGTCTAGAGTTTGATGTGAACATGATAAGAACAGCTTCGAGATATTTTGATAAAAGCCCATCAATAAAAGCAATAAAATGTCTACAAATCAAACCGACAATTGGGACACGGATTCAAGCAATAGGACAGCAGAGACTTACTTTACCTTTTTTCAAGAGAGTATCCCAGAAAAACAAAAAAAAAAAACAAAAGACCTCTTTATGGGTTACAAAGTCTTCAATTCGTAGGGCCGTACATTGCTTGTTACGGTAGGAGGGTTGTTTATGACACATGCGAAAAAATCATTTAAGAAAAGTTAAAAGGGTTATGCCATATAGGCCCTAAGGAATTCCCGAATAAGTCACGTATATCACGTTTAGTTTTATTACGGTGAAATGCGAGTAAACACAGAGTTTTTTTTTTGTTTTTCTTATTGAAACATTGTAAGTGGCAATCGGTTATGATGATACACTACCTAATCTTATATTCTAAGTAGCGAAGGGAATTCTTTCGGTGTAGGGCAAGTTACACTTACACTAAAAAAATTCTATAGATAATTTTGACAACATTTTATTTCTATAGAAAATTTTGTCACAATTTTATTTGTATAGAAAATTTTGTCAAAATTTTATTTCTATAGAAAATTTTGTCAAAATTTTATTTCTATAGAAAATTTTGTCACTATTATATTATTGAAAATTTTGTCAAAATTTTATTTCCATAGAAAATTTTGTTAAAATTTAATTTCCACAGAAAATTTTGTCAATATTTTATTTCTATAGAAAATTTTATCAAAATGTTAATCTATAGAAAATTTTGTCAAAATATAATTCCTTTAGAAAATTTTGCCAACATTATATTTCTATAGAAAATTTTGTCAAAATTTTATTTCTACGGAAAATTTTGTCAAAATTTAATTTCTACGGAATATTTTGTCAAAATGTTATTTCTACGGAAAATTTTGTCAAAATTTAATTTCTACGGAATATTTTATCAAAATTTTACTTCTATAGAAAAATTTCTCAAAATTTTATTTGTAAAGAAAATTTTCTAAAAATTTTGTTTCTATAGAAAAATTTGTCAACATTTTATTTCTATAGACATTTTTATCAAAATTTTGTTTCTTTTAAAAATTTTGTCAAAATTTTATTTCTGTAGAAAATATTGTCAAAATTTTATTTCTATAGAAAATTTTGTCAAAATTTTATTTCTATAGAATATATTGTCAAAATTTTATTTTGATAGAAAATTTCGTCAAAATTTTATTTCAGTAGAACATTTTGTCAAAGTTTTATTTCTGTAGAAAGTATTGTCAAAATTTTATTTCTATAGAAAATTTTGTTAAAATTTGATTTATTTAAAAAATTTCGTCAAATTTTTATTTCTATAGAAAATTTTGTGAACATTTTATTTCTATAAAAAATTTTGTAAAAAATTTATTTCTATAGAAAATTTTGTCAAAATGTTATTTCTGTAGAAAATTTTGCCATAATTTTATTTCTATAGAAAATTTTGTCAAAATATTTTTTCTTTAGAAAATTTTGCCAACATTATATTCCTATAGAAAATTTTGTCAAAATTTTATTTCTACGGAAAATTTTGTCAAAATTTTACTTCTATAGAAAAATTTCTCAAAATTTTATTTGTATAGAAAAATTTCTCAAAATTTTGTTCCAATAGAAAATTTTGTCAACATTTTATGTCTATAGAAAATTGTGTCAACATTTTAGTTCTATAAAAAATATTGTCAAAATTTTATTTCTATAGGAAATTTTGTCAAAATTTTATTTCAGTAGAAAATTTCGTCAAAATTTTATTTCAGAAGAAAATTTTCTATAGAAAATTTTGTCAAAATTTTATTTCTATAGAAAATATTGTCAAAATTTAATTTTGATAGAAAATATCGTCAAAATTTTATTTCAGTAGAACATTTTGTCAAAGTTTTATTTCTGTAGAAAGTATTGTCAAAATTTTATTTCTATAGAAAATTTTGTAAAAGTTTATTTCAATTGAAAGTTTTTTAAAATTTTGTTTCTATAGAAAATTTTATCAAAATTCTGTTTCTATACAAAATTTTATCAAAATTTTGTTTCTATAGAACATTTAGTCAACATTTTATTTCTATAGAAAATGTTGTCAAAAATTTATTTCTATAAAAAATTTGGTCAAAATTTTATTTCTATAGAAAATTTTGATATAATTTTATTTCTTTAGAAAATTTTGTCAAAATTTTATTTCTTTAAAAAATTTTGTCAAAATTGTATTTCTTTAAAAAATTTTGTCAAAATTGTATTTCTATAGAAAATTTTTTTTATTTCCATACAAATTTTTGTTTCTATAGAATATTTTGTCAAAATTTTATTTCTATAGAAATTGTTGTCAAAATTTTATTTCTATAGAAAATGTTGTCAAAATTTTATTTCTATGGAAAATTTTGTCAAAATTTTATTTCTGTAGAAAATTTTGTCAAAATTTTATTTCTATAGAAATTTTTTTCACAATTTTATTTCTATAGAAAATTTTTTTAATTCCATACAAAATTTTGTCAAAATTTTATTTCTACAAAATATTTTGTCAAAATTTTATTTCTATAGAAATTGTTGTCAAAATTTTATTTCTATAGAAAATGTTGTCAAAATTTTATTTCTATAGAAAATGTTGTCAAAATTTTATTTCTATAGAAAATTTGGTCAAAATTTTATTTCTATAGAAAATTTTGTCAAAATTTTATTTCTATAGAAAATTTTGATATAATTTTATTTCGTTAGAAAATTTTGTCAAAATTTTAGTTCTATAGAAAATTTTTTTATTTCCATACAAAATTTTGTCACAATTTTATTTCTATAGAATATTTTGTCAAAATTTTATTTCTATAGAAATTGTTGTCAAAATTTTATTTCTATAAAAAAATTTTGTCAAAATTTTATTTGTATGGAAAATCTTGTCAAAATTTTAGTTCTATAAAAAATTTTGTCAAAAATTGATTTCTATAGAAAATTTTGTCAATATTTTATTTTTATAGAAAATTTCGTCAAAATTTTATTTCCCTGACTTTAACAGTTTTCTAAAGCATTTTAGTATCCAAACCTTTGGTTGTATTAACATGACTTGTTGTACAAATGTAGGGCTTTTCCAAAAAAAATAATCAACGACCCAAATTCAATGGTTAAGCACGCAAGTATAATGATTTGGCCTTAGAACATGAAGAATTAAAAAAAAAGCAATCCAATCTCCAAACAAAAGGATAGAGTGATGAAATATTATTAACAATAACGAAGTGTTTATGACATGGAGGGCGTTACTGCCTATCAGAAATTCAAATTTCAATATAAAAATTCCTCAAGATAAAACGCAAGCAGCTTTTAGAAAAAAATGACATTAAAGCTTGCATTCCTTTAATCTCTCCTCCCATAGAAAACCATTTGGAAAGTCATTGCTCAGCAAAATCGTTGCCTTTCTCCCTAAGATTGGCTGACTAAATATCGGTTTGGGTTTTTTTGAAAAAAAAAAATAATTTAACCCCGCTGAGTTTCTTTTACTAAATGGTAACCATTTAGCCTCTAAAGTAGTTTCATTCTCCCCATGGATGATTGGTAATCATAGCAAACATCCCACGGCTATTTTTTCACTTCACTTCATGTGATGGAAGACTGTCATTGATGATCTATTGGATTTCAATCAAACTTAGCCGAGGAATTTATACCAGAAATTCCAACACCCGACCCCCTGAAGAGTTTTGGGTTCGTTTGCATACCATTTAGAAGTTCACAAAAAAACGAAGAGTTAAAAGAAATTTCGAATTGATAATGAAGTTTCATTGTATGATCATTCTTGAACAGAGCAAAACAAAGGAAATCTATAAAACAATTGTGGAGAGGAAAACAAAGGAAATCTATAAAACAATTGTGGAGAAGGAAACTCCCTCCAAAAATTTCCTATGGCCATTTCCATTGCCATCATCATCATTAGAATTATGAATTGATTTTTGCGATTTGTCATGGTTGCCTTGGATGCAATGCACTACAGTGCATTGTTACGATATCTACCATACAGCTCATCTGTCTTCTAAATGAATTTAAATAAGCCTATCCATCAAAATCTCCTTCTAGGCCTGGTGATAGGTGAAAAAAGTGATTATTAATTGTATTTGTATTTAAATGTAATATTTTTTCTTTACCACCGATTTGTTGTTACAAATCTCTAATGATAACGATAATCATTTTTTGTATTCTTTGTTTGGCGTTTTGTTTGTTTTCAAAAAAAATTCAATCTTTTGAATTTATAATGAGTTCGTTCGCTTTTTTTGTGTGTCGATATTACCTAGATTTTTGTTTATATCGGCATTTTTGTAGTTTTTATCTCTAGCCTTCATCAATTTCTATGATCGATCTATCATTCTTTTTTTTTTCTTGGAGGGATTTTCTAATACCAAAGGACTGGATTATTATTAATTTGTTGATGACTTTTCATATAAGCTTTGGAAGTCAATTTGCATAAGCTGGTATATAATTTTCCGTTAAATATATTTTTCAGTCAGTAAGCTCATTTAATGGAAAATATATTCAGGATGGCAATGCATATTTAATAATGAGAGGAATCCTTTTTATAATCAAGTCCAACCGAATAGGGATTGTAATTTTAGTTTGGTCAGAATCAAAAGTCGATTAATCGTCTTTGCTTAATGTAATCGAAGATTTAATATTTTTACTGCATTATTATTTGACAAGTTATTTTGTGTACACCCAGAGAAGGAATATGATCACCTCAACCATGTTTCAAGAGCAAAATGTTATTTTTGAATTGTGACCATATAACATGTTTGTCGCAACCATGTTATTTTCTCGGATATTATGTGTCTGATTTCGGCAAGCATATTATTTTTGGCGAGAAAAGAACATTTTTGCCATAAACATGTTACATGGTCACCATCCAAAAATAACATTTTGCTCTTGAAACATGGTTGAGGTGATCATATTCCTTCTCTGCGTGTAGAATAAATTAAATTTTCTCCATTCCATTAAAATATTGAAATCCTTTCATGCTCAATTCACCGTAATACACTGGTATGATATGTATTACGGTGAATTAGTAATTTTCACATAATCCAGTTTCTTATAGATCGATCGAGTGAAACGAATTGCTAAATATCATTTAATTTTTACGCATTTCAAACACACAAAATCATTAGGAATAAAATAACGAAAATTGATTCCTTAAATATACAAAAAAATTTGGAAGATTTTTAATTAAAAAACGCGACCAAGGGTAAGACAAATCTAACAATTACATTATCAAAACTACCCAAGAAGTCGTTGGAGTCTTGGAGATTATTAGCAACCTAAGTGGCTTATGGCCTAAGTAAATGAAATCATTAGTCATTTGGAAACTGAAAAACTATTAGGGATTTTTCTAGCTCACATTGAGATATGGTCTTCTGGCTTTCACTTCATTAGTTTTGTTTTTTTTTTTTTGCTCTAACATAAGTATAGAATTTTCAATTAATTTTCTTCCATTGATTACATATATACATGGAGTTGTGGAAAGTACTTTTCCAATTTACGTTCAGAGTGTCAAAGCATAGAACAACATCATTATTCATTGAAGTGGTTTTTCTAACCATGTGATGTGCATGGAAAACTCATTCACTTAGTTTATGATTTTATTTCAAAATGAAAAGAAAAATAAATTATTTTCATCCATTTCAGTATCCTAGAGTCAAGGAGGTGGTAACCACAAAAATCACAGCATAACACCATGACCGATGGGCTAGATAAATGGATGCAGGGATGGATGGAGTGGTTGTGTAAAGAAGTGATCTTTCAGATTGGCTGTGTTATGCAACAAACAAAGGGTTAGGTATTAATGGAATACCAGACCATATGTTATAGATTTAATTGAATCAGTGGTCTCTAGATTCGTGCTGCATACAAGGGTTTGTCTAATGCTCACCCCACAAATAAATCAATTTATTTGATTAACCCACCAAGAACCCCCCTGGATAAAGAACTATAATTAAATAAAAATAATGATTATATTGACAGCTAGTGATGTTTGTTATCCTTCATAATTGTAATTAATTATCAAATATATAGTACGTACATGCCACTGTTGCAATTCGAAGTGTTCAGTGCAATTTTGTGGTGAAGAGTTCTGCCAAATTTATCGGCATGAAAATGGGCTCCAGGAAAATTAGTCCCAAAGCCCATATGAAGCAGGGCCCCAAAAGTGAGACGATGCACCCTAATAAATATGAGCTCCAACCATATCTAACCCTCGGTCATACACATGTTTCGATAGTCACATTCGTAACACATGAGGCCTGGCCAGACCCACTATGTATTTTAATGTATTTATATGGAAAATATGCTATTTTGTTGATATTATTACATTATTACTGTCGTATTTTCCGTCGTGATTTTTTTTCACACATCGATAGGTAATAAAATTTTAGGAAGGTACCTGAAGTTTCATGTCTCTAGCTATATTATAAATGTATTTTAATTACAATTAGAATCGAAAAAGGTCTGGCCAGACTCATGTGTCTGTCCGAGGGCTTATTGAATCATCACAATCGACCCCAAAGCAAAATTAGAGCTTATTTCCACTGTTGACTTTAACTACTGTGTGACGGTATGAAAATGGGCCTAAACCCCATATTAAACAGGGCCCAAACTATGCGGCGACATTTTATAATGGCATGAAAATCGACCTCAAAACCCAAATAAAATAGGACCCAAAAATGGGGCGACACTTCATAATGAATTCGAGCCCCAACAAAATCTAATTGAAGCATGAAAATCGACCCCAAAAGCAAAATTAGAGCTCAGTTTCACTTTTGCTTTTAACAACTGCGTGAATATGAATCCAAACTGTTGGAAAATTAAATGGCTTTATGAAAATTGGCCCTAGGAAAATGAGTCTCAAAACTCACACGAAATAGGGCTCCAAAAGTGGGGCGCCGCTTCAAAATAAATATGAGCCCCAACAAAATGTAACTGAAGCATGAAAATCGACCTCAAAAACCCAAATGAAACAGGGCCCCAAAAGTAAAAGGGCGAAGCTTCACAATGAATATAAGCCCAATGAAAATGAGCCCTTACAAAACCCAACTCAAGCAAATCGAACCCAAAGCTAAATTAGATCACATTTTTCACTTTTGATTTTAGCGACTGTGTGAAAATGAACAAAACCCAAATGAAAATAAGCCCCAAAAAAATGTAATTGAAGCATGAAAATAGATTCCAGAACAGAATTAGGGCAATTTTCAATTTTTATTTAAACGACTGTGTGAAAATTAACCCAATCTGGAAAATGAAATATGTGTTACACCGTACGAAAACACCATTAATTGTGGTTATGTATTGTATGTTGTATTCACTTAGCGTTAAAACACTTCGGACTCTGTCAATAAAAGAATGTCCGATGGCCCGTCACTTTGGAATCATGTTAGCCCACTTTTGACTCTGTCCATAGGAGAAACTTTTAAACCCCGGCCACTTATAGGATTTTGCAAACGTTAACCCGCATAGAACCCTGACCTGACGTTCAAATCGCAGAAAACGAAATTAGGCACAATCACGGTTGCCAATCGAGCCAAAAGTAATCTACAAAAATTTGTCACAATTTTATTTCTATAGGAAATTTTGTAAAAATTTTATTTCTATAAGAAATTTTGTCAAAATTTTATTTCTATAGGAAATTTTGTCAAAATTTTATATCTATAGGAAATTTTGTCAAAATTTTATTTCTATAGGAAATTTTGTCAAAATTTTATTTCTATAGAAAATTTTGTCCAAATTTTATATCTATAGGAAATTTTGTCAAAATTTTATTTCTATAGAAAAATTGTGAAGTACCTTTTAGTTGAAGAGTAATATTTTGCAAAATCTACCAAACCATCAAGAATTCTACCAATCTACCAAACAGTAAAAAATCTAAAATTTTTGGTAGAATTCTACCAACTATGGCAACCGTGAGAACAATCCCAAAAAGGAATTTGGGGTTATTTTTCATTTGGAATGTTGGGGTTTATTTTCATAATGCAAATGTACCCAAACATTAAATGAAGTTACACCTCAAAAGGCATGAAAAATTTTTAGTTCCAAAATAAGTTTATGGGTCCTACTTCAACAATCAAGAATTCTATCAATCTACCAAACAGTAAAAAATCTACCATTTTTGGTAGAATTCTACCAACTGTGGCAACTGTGAGAACAATCCCAAAAAGGAATTTGGGGTTATTTTTCATTTGGAATGTTGGGGTTTATTTTCATAATGCAAATGTACCCAAACATAAAATGAAGTTACACCTCAAAAAGCGTAAAAAATTGTTGGTTCCAAAATAAGTTTAGGGGTCCTACTTCATTTAGACTTTGATGCTGATTTTCATGGGGCTCAAATTCATAACGCCGTTGCTTTCAACATAAATTTTTGGGGTCTTATTTCGTTTATGGTTTGTAGCTCATTTTCATAATTTCTGTCCTTTAAAAATATAGGCCACCTGTTTCGAAAGACTAAAAGGGAGACATTTTATACGTTACGTAAAATACCTTATGTCACTTGTTGTTAGATAATGTCATAAAATTTAAACCAATTTGTTTATTTCGCCTAAGAATCCCTGGTAGCCTTACGTAATGTCTAATTTATGACACCCTACAAAATGAGTCACAATGTCAGTGAATAAATTAACACACTTTTTAAAACGCTGATAAAAACAGCCGTTGCCTAATGCAAAACGGTTTCAAGTTCAGCAATAAAAATGAAATTGTTATACTCTACACGGAAAAACAAAATGTTGAAACAATGAAAGATATCTTCATGCCAATTTATATACGGTTGTATAGATTTTGTCTTCTCACAAATTATTTTGATATTATTTCTGAGCCATAGAAGTGGATAATTATAATAAAGATCTATTTAAGATGCAATACACTTTTTAATTCAAGTTTACTGTACTATGATACCAATGGTAATAGATTCGTTTTTCCGCCTATTTTTGTAGACGAATCTTTCAAATCATGATTAAAAGCAAAAAATTGAAAAATACCAAACTCGCAGTAATTGGACTCTTACTTTTATCTCTGTCTTAAACCATTGTGACCCTCTTGAAAATCATATAGCACCTCCTGCTAGAAGCGAAACCTTGGAATCTAAGTCAGTGTTTCGTTTTTTTTCAGTGCATAACGCATAAATTGTTGGTCATTCACGGTTGGGTTTTCAGACTCATTGGCATCGGTTTCTAATTAAGTTTTGCATTTTAACAAATTTAATGATCCCCTGTTTGGTATTTCCCTTGTTTTTTTTTGTAGTGAGGGCCTTTAGTCAAAAGTCGTAATTTTTATGATCTTAAATCGACTTCCCCCTACCCCATCCTTAACTCAATTCAAGGCATTGTCTTCTTTTTTCTCTCGCTCGTAAAACTTATTTAAACTAAGGCATGTAATCGTAATCGTATGTTTAGATCATAAAACGCGTTAAAAGTCCTTAAAATAAAATTAAAATAAATTTACGTAAAGTATTCCACCATTCATTCATTCGTTCATGCATTTTGATACTGCAAAAAAAGGAAAGTCATAAAACTGGAATCTATTTCGAAGATATGCTATTTGGCTATATATTCATATGTTTGTTTTATTTGTTTTTGTTTTTTGTTTTACTATAAGACGACACTCCTTTTTTTCTATGGATATGAAATGTTATGCATATCACTTACATAAATTCTTACATATATATGAGGAAGAAAATTAAATGGCCCAAGTGTGACTAATACCATAAAGATGATGAAATTGGTTGGGTTATGTCTGAGAGGGAATTATGTTTCCAACTTGTTTTCCAAGAGATAAAAATAAGGACAAGTGTGAGCGCCAGTATGTCTGTTACGGTTTGTTTGAGTTGAAAAAAATTATTTTACTTAAAATAAATGGATATTTGGTAAGTGGTTATGTTGTGAAAAAAGAAGGCCTCTTTGTTTACATTAAGAAATTCTAAAAAGTGGCATATAAGGTGTGACTTGTTATGAAAGGTGGTAAACAAGTGGCACAATTTTTTACTTTTGGTAGATTGGTAGAATTCTTTATGTTTTGTTGGATTTTGCAAAATATTCATCTTTAATTAAGAGGTAATTTATAAAAAGTAATAAAATTTTGACAAAATTTTCTATAGATATAAAATTTTGATAAAATTTTCTATCAAAATAAAATTTTCTATAAAAATAAAGTTTTGACAAAATTTTCTTTGAAATAAAATTTTGACAACATTTTCTATAGAAATAAAATTTTGCAAACATTTTCTACAGAAAAAAAGTTTTTGACAAAATTTTCTACAGAAATGAAATTTTGACAAAATTTTCTATAGAAATAAAATTTTGACAAAATTTTCTATAGAAATAAAATTTGTAAGAGGAAATTTCCCAAATGTTTTCTCCATAAGAAGTTAGCATAAAGGGCCCAAAATTGAGTTATCTATCCCAGCCAGATCTATACTAAAGGCTGTGGAAAGATTCATTCGCCCGAACCGAAACATTTACAGTCCAGGCGTGTATAGATTTGTATCTGGCGTTTTCTTTTCAATGGCTCTATTAATCATGTTCCTTAATCTATATCTGTCCATAAAGCTCGAAAAATAATTGTATAATTAGATATAGAAATAAAATTTTGACAAAATTTTCTATAGAAAAAAAAATTGACAAAATTTTCAATAGAAATACAATTTTGACAAAATTTTCAATAGAAATAAAATTTTGACAAAATTTCCAATAGAAATAAAATTTTGACAAAATTTTCAATAGAAATAAAATTTTGACAAAATTTTCTATAGAAATTTGACATTTTGAATATGTATAGAAATAAAATTTTTATAAAATTTTCCATAGAAAAAAATTTTGACAAAATTTTCTATAGAAATAAAATGTTGACAAAAGTTTCTATAGAAATAACATTTTGACAAAATTTTCTATAGAAAAAATTTTTTAATAAAATTTTTACAAAATTTTCTATAGAAATAAAGTTTTGACAAAATTTTCTATAGAAATAAAATTCGGGTTATTCACTAAACCCACACTAGATAGAAATAAAATTTTGACAAAATTTTCTATAGAAATTTGACATTTTGAATATGTATAGAAATAAAATTTTTATAAAATTTTCCATAGAAAAAAATTTTTACAAAATTTTCTATAGAAATAAAATGTTGACTTAAGTTTCTGTAGAAATAACATTTTGACAAAAGTTTCTATAGAAATAAATTTTTAATAAAATTTTTACAAAATTTTCTATAGAAATAAAGTTTTGACAAAATTTTCTATAGAAATCAAATTCGGGTAATTCACTAAACCCAAGGTGAATTACACTTGAACCTCCCAAAAAAGGTTTTTGATAGTCGGCTTTGCCTGAACAAATTGAAAATGTTGAATTGGTAGAATTCTACCAACTATGGCAACCGTGAGAACAATCCCAAAAAGGAATTTGGGGTTATTTTTCATTTGGAATGTTGGGGTTTATTTTCATAATGCAAATGTACCCAAACATTAAATGAAGTTACACCTCAAAAGGCATGAAAATTTTTTAGTTCCAAAATAAGTTTAGGGGTCCTACTTCAACCATCAAGAATTCTATCAATCTACGAAACAGTAAAAAATCGACCGTTTTTGGTAGAATTCTACCAACTGTGGCAACTGTGAGAACAATCCAAAAAAGGAATTTGGGGTTATTTTTCATTTGGAATGTTGGGGTTTATTTTCATAATGCAAATGTACCCAAACATAAAATGAAGTTACACCTCAAAAAGCGTAAAAAATTGTTGGTTCCAAAATAATTTTAGGGGTCCTACTTCATTTAGACTTTGATGCTGATTTTCATGGGGCTCAAATTCATAACGCCGTTGCTTTCAACGTCAATTTTTGGGGTCTTATTTCGTTTATGGTTTGTAGTTCATTTTCAAAATTTCGGTCCTTTAAAAATATAGGCCACCTGTTTCGAAAGACTAAAAGGGAGACATTTTATACGTTACATAAAATACAAAACACAAAATTTTCTATAGAAAAAATTTTTTAATAAAATTTTTACAAAATTTTCTATAGAAATAAAGTTTTGACAAAATTTTCTATAGAAATAAAATTCGGGTTATTCACTAAACCCACACTAGATAGAAATAAAATTTTGACAAAATTTTCTATAGAAATTTGACATTTTGAATATGTATAGAAATAAAATTTTTATAAAATTTTCCATAGAAAAAAATTTTTACAAAATTTTCTATAGAAATAAAATGTTGACTTAAGTTTCTGTAGAAATAACATTTTGACAAAAGTTTCTATAGAAATAAATTTTTAATAAAATTTTTACAAAATTTTCTATAGAAATAAAGTTTTGACAAAATTTTCTATAGAAATCAAATTCGGGTAATTCACTAAACCCAAGGTGAATTACACTTGAACCTCCCAAAAAAGGTTTTTGATAGTCGGCTTTGCCTGAACAAATTGAAAATGTTGACAAAATTTTCTATAGAAATAAAATTTTGATAAAATTTTCTATAGAAATAAAATTTTGACAAAATTTTTTATAGAAATAAACGTTTGACAAAATTTTCTATAGAAATATAATGTTGACAAAATTTTCAAAAAAAAATATAATGTTGACAAAATTTTCTGTTGAAATAAAAGTTTGCAAAAATTTTCTATAGAAATAAAATTTTGACAAAATTTTCTATAGAAATAAAATTATGACAAAATTTTCTATAGAAATAAAATTCGGGTAATTCACTAAACCCAAGGTGAATTACACTAGCACCTCCCAAAAAAAAGGTTTTTGATTGTCGGCCTTGTCTAAACATATTTACAAGTACATCTCTTTTCCTTATCAACCAAAACCAACAATATCAAATAACACGAATGAACCCAGCAAGAAAAAAGCATCGCCAAAAAAGTAATGAAAATGTTCTTTTTGGATCCAGATGTGGTGCAAAATTGACGCAGAAGCGATGAATTTAACATGGGCTTGTCATAGGACGGAAGTCATCCATTTCAACAGCCGTTGCACTGAATTTGCATCACTTCTTTAGGTGTGATCCGAATTCAATGTTTTAGATGTAAATTAAAAAATTCTGTGATATTTTGTCAAATAAATAATTTTTATAACTTTTTATAATTTTTAATAGATTCTAACGCTTGTCGGAAACGTTTGACCTTAAATATTTTCAAAAATTCACAATATTTTCAGATTGGATTTAGCATTTTTTTCGACAAAATTTAAATGATTTGTACCATTTTATGAATTCTTACTCAGTTTTTAACGTATTTGAAACAAAAAAAAAAAGTTAAAATTACCCATTAAAAGTATGAAAAGCCCAGGTTATAAAAAATTGAATTAAAGGAACTTTCTGGGTAGTTAAAATAAAGAACATCATTGGGAGTGCATCTTCTGGAAGTGCTTTTAAAGTTGTTCCTTTGGAAGAACTTCCAAATTTTTTTGCTGGGAAGTTAGAGGAAGCACGCTCAAAACAAACCCAACCAACTGCACCCAAATCGATGATTTGAATTTGGCCTCGCGATAATATATGTTTTCAGTGTGGTGCAGGGATTCGACCTATTTCTTATAACTGAAACCGGGCGGTTTTCCACGATACGTGTACCATGAGACCCTTCCTCTAGGTTAAGTTATAAGAAAAAAATTCAAGTCAGTCCAGAAGAAAATATAATCAATATGCACTCATTGATTTGAGAGAAATATTATTTTACTCCTTTCGTGATGCTACACCGTGGAAATATGTTAACATAGCACAGCAATCCAACTGTTGGCCACATGTTCTAATATCATCAGTTCATTTTTTCATAAAAACTATTAAAGTTTCTCTCAATCCAAAGTTGTTGCTTAGGTCATGACTATTTCATAGGATTGCATTAATTTATGCTCTTCCCTCCTGCCACATTTGAAGTTCTAAGAATCAATTATCCTAGTATTTATAATTAAAAATTTTCGACCCATTACTAAAACAAACAAAACCAATCATGCATTACAATAGCAAAACATACAATTAACCACTCGTAATAATAATGGGAGTTTTCAACACAAATGTATCCATTAATCGAACATTGGTGACTTCATTGTCCTGTGGTTGTAGGCACGCGTATGTTGCAATGATCTTGCTTTTTGGTAAATGAACAAAATTGAAAAATTATATGTTTGCCACAATAACTAGATGACTTTTTAACGGAATGCCATCATTGGTTTGAAATTCAATTCAATACACATGTATGGATATTAAATAATAAGGCCCGCATAAAAGCATCAGGTGGAAACGGATGTCACGATGATACAAAAGGTCCTTGAATAATGGTGGGTGGTAAGCTCTAAGAGCATATGCGATGTGTAGCACCCAGAGTAGGTGGATATGTATGTAAGACACGCACATTCAATACAGGCCATATGACCATGGAGTTTACAAGCAATTACAATAAAAAAAAAACTAGACTAGAACTAGAACAAAATGCTAAACAAATATTTATTTAACATAATTGCATAGTGGGTGCTGTGGGAGGTGATCCCAGCCAGCCAAGGGAAACCATTCTGCCCTCCATGCAGTAGAGTAGACAAGGAGTCATCTGGTTCCAACATAAATAAGGACATTACCAGACTGAAGAGTCTTCCCCTTGCCCTTGTTACTTGTGGCTTTTACTCTCCTAATCATCATCGTCATCATCATCTTCTGTGTGTAGTTGACATTTTGTTAAGTCGTAAAAATAGTTGTGATTGCTAAGGTGGAACATATCGCCAAGGTATAAAATCCAACTAAACTCTACTAAGAGAGAGATAAATCACAGGACAGACACATATAGACGGACATAGACAAAGACAATGAGACTCAGTGAATGTCGTTTTGCTAATGGCGGAGGTTACGCATTTTAAATTCGTTCGTGTGGAACTAATCAGTATTATTTTGCTGGAAATAAAATACTAAAATTGCACAATTAATGGGACCATATAATAGGATGGATGAATGGAGTAATTGGTTGTGAAGGAGGGTAGGCAACGAAAATCATGGGAAAGACGAACAACAACAAAGCCAAAAAGTTAAACAAATAAGGAAATAAGACATCGGCTGAATAGAATCTGGATCAGACAAATAACAGAAATCCATCCTGTATGTAGGAGAATATGATCACCTTAAACATCAATTTTTCTCAGGGTATATGTCGCAAAAATATTGTATTCTCACCAAGCATATGTATGCTTGAAGAATTCCGATGAGTAATTGCATGAAAATAACATGGTTACGATAAAACTGTTACATGTTTCCTATGGATAAGTAACAATATCATCTGGAAGCATTTATGAGGTGATCATATTCCATTTCTGTATGTAAAGACAATACCTTTCACTGACATTTAGTTACTGTGAGTTCTATGGAAGATTATGAACCTATGTAGCTATTTTTTAACATGGAAATTAAAATTTAGAGTAAATTTGAAAATTTATTAAATGAAAAACAAAAGAATACAAAAGAAACTAAAAAGGTTGGACATTTAAGCTTCTACATCCAGTGCGAAGAAGCGAGCTGCCTCTGCAGAGTCCAGATTGAAATATGCGTTAGATCTATAGGTTTTGCAGGACACGCGGAGAGATGCCTCGTGATATGTCTACAAATCCGGCAATGCGGGAAAACGAATGTCGACAATCCGGGCAAACATCTTGAATTGCTGGGTTCAGAAGTGAGAGGTAGCTGCTCGAGTACATGGAGTTCCTTCATCTTTGCGGGGATAGCACCGACCTGGTCTATCTAGGAAGCCGTCTCTCGACATCGCAGACGGGTGGTGGTCTTCCCTCCAATACAATGCTACAATGGTAGGAAATAATTGATTTTTGAACTGTGTGCCATGTGAACGGCCTCCAATGCCGCATTTATTCCTCCATTGCTGTCATCGTATTACTGGGTTCAGAAGTTCGAGGTAGCTGCTCAAGTACCTGGAGATTCTTGATATTAGCTGGGATAGCACCGACCTCGTCTCTCTAGGCTACTGACTCTCATCATTGCTGACAGTTGGTAGTCTTCCATCAGGTACAACTCTACACTATAAAGAAGATATTGAATTCAAAAACCGCTGTCGTAAGCACGACCTGCTGGTTCAGAAGTGCGAGGTAGGTGCTCAAGTACCTGGATATTTTTGATCTTAACTGGGATATAACCGACCTGGTTTCTCTAGGCATGCGTCTCTCATGGTTGCTGACATGTGGTGATCTTCCCCCCAGTACAACGCTGTACTGGTAAGAAGATATTGACTTCTGAACCGCTGCCGTGTGCATGCCCTGTGATTCCGTCTTTATTTTCTCATCGCTGTCATCGTATGCTCATTCTGAAGTCGAATCAGATGAGCTTAGCTTGTTCAGATGGCGGTTTACCCCTATGCAGGTGCTGGTGGGTGATGTAGTTACAGTATTACTACACATAGAGCATTTGGGACTCATGCTGTAGATGCAGTTCTGGTGTCTGGGAGTGACATCAAGTGGAATCCTTAGCGCAATATAGTGCATCGTTTTCAGATTTCTCCATTGGGTATTGTTAATACTGGAAATGCTAATCATATAATCGATAAGGGGACGCCCAATAGACTCATATGTCTTTTGCATAGTCTCTCTATCTTTCCCCCAAAGTGCTACCAGCCAATGCCTTCAGGATCTTGTTTTTATACTTCCAACCATTTCCGCATGTTTTCCAAAGAGGAACGGACTATCAAACGACACACCCATAATCATGGGGTTCTTGTATGTGAGGATGCTATGATCACTAATGTTGATATCAAGCTTGCGGTTCACCGCTTTGGTCCACGATGTGAAAATGGTTGTCGTCGATTTAAGGGCAGAAAGTTTCAGATTCCTGCTGACAAAGAAATCGCCAAGTGCTGGTAGTCATTGATCTCCACCTCATGCTCCTTGAAGTCTCCAGCTGATGTGACTATGGAACAGTCTTCCTCTATGGAACATTCTTCCTCATAAGTTATCGGATGAACTTATTGTATTGGAAGAGGAGTTTTTCCGCGTAAAAACTATGAAAGAGAAACACAGTATACCACCTTGAGGTACGATCAGTTTGTTCCTCCTGGGCGAAGAAGTCATTCCTCAAAATTACTTATAGGACTGTCTACTAGCCATATAGTTTACCAATCATCTCTTAAAATCCCCACAAATAATCTACAAAAATTTTATTTCTATAGGAAATTTTTTCAAATATTTTATTTCTATAAAAAATTTGGTAAAAATTGTATTTCTATAGAAAATTTTGTCAAACTGAATTATTTACGTATTTAATCGGCCTTTTTTGTTTAATATATACCCCGTATGGACTAACTTACAATTGAGAACACGGTGCTAAGAAGTTTTAAGATACCTTGCCATCGGCAAATGTTACCGCAACCCAAGTAATTCGATTGTGGATGACCGTCTTTAGTACAAGTTTCTATGCAATCTATGGTGGAGGGTACATAATATTCGGCCTGGCCGAACTTACGGCCGTATATACTTGTCTTTTTCTTTATTATCTTTTTTATATATAACATAACTTTCCCAATTTATCTTACAATTTTTAAAATGACCTCCTATTCAGTCACCTTAAATGGCATGCGTATGTATATTTATTATGCATTTGTATTGTTCTTCAATTGAAATGAAAACATTCTTCAGATTGCTGGCAATAAAGACATCATCGTATAAAATTTTATGCGTGTAAATTTAAATTGAAATATTGATGATTTTGTGTAAATGGCATATTCAGCAGCGACATCATCTCTCCGGAACACTTACACAGACATATGTTGACAAAAGGACAACGAACTAATATTACAAGCACACGCTCTCACACACCTACACACTCACTCATATGAAATTGGAGAAAAGTTTTTATGACATAAACAGCCGTTTTGTCTAAGCAATTTGCTCAATTTGAGTTACGATGAATGTTAGTAGCAATCAGACTAAGGACTATGACTTAATGCTCACATGAAGAATGACTGTAAAACAATCATTTTGAAAGCTGTTAATATCAGTATTTGTCAACGACATAAGAAGGTCCTTGAAAATGTAAAATTTAGAGAGGAGAAAGAAGAGTCTCTTAGGAAGAGAGTTGTAATATGTTAAAGGATGTAACAAATCATTTGGAAATAAAGGATATGGAAGGGATATTATTTAGAAAATTGAACCACATATAGTACAATACAATTTTTTTTTAATTTTAAAGCTCAGATTTCTCCATGTATGCTACAATATTTAGTTTTGGGAATAGACCATTATTTCTTCCTTTTTCAAAGATTAGCAGTAAATCAAATTTACAAAAAATTAAGGGTCTCTTTCTACACCCCCATTCTCATTGATGTAATTATCGAAAGACATGAAATTGATAACATAACCCAAATTATATGGTCATTTTTTCGGAGAAAAAACAAAACAAAACTCGTTATACTACTCATACGGCATACAAAACACTCACATATGGTGCTAAGCTCCTCATCAAGCAAAGAGGATTTATTTGGAAATATAGCAAACAAGTGTTCGTCACTGTGTCCAAGGATTCTCCAAATGTTTGGTGTTTAAGACCCTGGTAACACAGGGTAGAATACTAATGCAGCGGGGGTGGTTATTCTATTGGTTTGTTTACGCTACACTTACAGGTATATTCGGATGATTAACTAAATATAGAACTGAATATTGAATTAAAACAAAACCATATCCTCTATGAACCCCTGGAGTATTTGTATTGTGTTTCATCTGGTCTTTGCCTTTTGAGGGATGGCATATGTTCCATGGCAAACGGGCCCTTCATATGGAGCAAAGGCACTAGACTTCGTCAAATATGAAGGATGTTTTTGTGGCATTTATTTTTATCTCGCGCGACATCATCGTATCCTATAATTTTCGATATAAACACTCTTTTTAACAACTAATTGTAAGTGGGAAGGGAGATTTTTATTTTTGGTTTTTCTAGTTCGTGTATATATTGGGTTAACTCAAAAAGTTCAATAACTTCCCCCCATGGCATGTTGCTGCACAATGGGACGAACAATTTATAAAAATTCTTGTTGTCAGTTAACAGTTTTTCTTATAAGGAAATCCTACATAGAATTATTTTGTCGTCAGACAACGTTTTCCATATAGAACATTTTTGTCGTCCAACAAAGATTCTGTGTATAAAAATTCATTTTGTTGTCATACAAAAATTTTCTTCAAATATTTGGGTTTTTCACCAAGCCATTGTGCATCTCTGCTGTTATCCTAGATATGCGGGTGAGGTTGTAACACTGCTTCCATGACAGATACATGGGTATCCATGGTTTGCGTGCTGTTTGCCACAATAGAATATTCGAGTGTCACTGTCGAATGTCATTAGGTTTTATTAACAAAATATTTTCAATAATTTTAGGGATGCTTTCAAATAAAAATATTGAATTGGATTATAGTTTTTTTTTTTTTTGGTACAGTTGTGAGGGCTTGCCGCAAGGGATATAGTATAGCAAGAGTGCATTAAACCTTGCATGTCCGTTCCATCTTGTAATTATAAACAAATTGATCGTAGTCAATTTCTATGGATGTCGAGGGGGCAAGGGGAAGAAGACAAAGGAGACATTGAATACTGGACAATACATACAATTAAATTACATTTAATTTCAGTTCAATTTTCGTATCTTTTACCATCACAAAATTGACTGCATTCCTCTAATTAGCCATAAAAAAGCTAAAGTTATTGGAATGTTTAAATAAATATTGGCATGTGGTCCGGAGGTAAGGTGAAATAAAATTTTATTTATTTAGTTTCCATATGTGGGGGAGAATATTTTTGCTTAGGTCATCAGTTTTTTACTTTTGTTTTGTCTGCAGCCCTAACATATAATATCTGGGTATATATAGAAATCCTCCCATAAATCAATTTTTTAACAATTCCATTAAATCCCACTTGTTTGGTTCGATGATGAGTGAAAGATTCCTCTCAGGGGCGTTTATTTCGTTGCTGAGTATTCATCAAATTTTATTCACTTACATAAAAACTGAACTATTTTTCCACCTTGTGGCGAATACTCTATGAGTGTGGATCATATACCATCCATTTAAGGTTTAACTGTGTCATAAAACTCAAAGAAAAAAGGGTAATGGAGATTGGAGTGAAAAAAGAGGTCTGAAAAACAAGTAAATGATAAAAAGGGAAAAAAGACATAATTATAGGAAAATTAGAGAAAATTATTTTTTTTTGCAATTTTGATTTTGCTGATATGCTGTGGTTGTTAAAAAATCCTATATACATTCAAAAGGTCAAAGGACGACTTTTTCAAATTTTCAATTAAAATCACGGTTGCTATTCGAAACCAAAACTTTGAGAATATTTTCACAAAAAACTACAAAAAAAAAATTATTTTGTCAAAATTTTATTTCTCTAGAAAATTTTGTCAAAATTTTATTTCTCTAGAAAATTGTGTCAAAATTTTATTTCTATAGAAAATTGTGTCAAAATTTTATTTCTATAGAAAATATTTCTATAGAAGGTTAGGTTAAAGTGGCAGCCCGATTAAGATTCAGGCTCACTTAGACTACTATTCAGTCCATTGGGATACCACATTTAACTAAAAGTACCTATTACATAGTTTTAACCGCTGAACCTTCTTGATTATTTTTGTTTGTTGAACCAACCAGATTGTTCCAAAAACATTAGCAGACTGCTTAAGTTAACGTTTTCAAGGTCCGCCAGTAATCTGAAGCTATATGTTCCTAAAAGTTGATTGCGGTTTACACAAAATGCAGGACACTCACACAAGAGGTGTTTAATTGATTCCTTTTCCTCCGCATCATGACAGCTCATACAATCGTCATTATACTTCGCGCCTATAGTTTTTGCAAAATCGCCTATCTGGCAGCGACCCGTTATAGCCGATATCAGGAGTGATATCTGACGTCTCGAGAACACTAGCATATCTAGTGTGCGGTTTAAGTTTAAAAGGGGCCATATTTGCTTGGTGTCGTTACAACCCTTACAATTCTCCCATCGAACATTTGCCATCATGACAGCCTTCTCACGCAGTACGAGCTTGCAGTTAGCCAGGGGCATACCAACAGATTCTAGTTCTCCTGGAATATGTAAGGTAGTCCCTAGCCTTGCCAACTCATCCGCTTCGCAGTTCCCCGGTATGTTCCTATGGCCAGGCACCCATATTAGGTGAATATTGTACTGCTCAGCCATCTCATTGAGAGATTTGCGGCAGTCGATGCCCGTTTTCGAGTTGAGGAACGCAGAGTCCAAGGATTTTATTGTCTGAGTATATATTAATGCCCACATTTTTGGAACATTACTTCTCAGCCAATTCGCCACCTCTCTTATTGCTAATATTTCAGCCTGAAAAACACTACAGCGATTAGATAATCTTTTCGCTATTCGAAGTTCCAGAACATTAGAATATACTCCGAAACCCAATTGCCCATCCAATGTGGAGCCATCAGTGTAGAAATCTATATATTCTTTATTCACCGGGGTCTGTGTGCACCACGCCTCACTGTTGGGGATTAGAGTCTCAATTTTTTTGTCGAAAAGTGGACTCGCCAAAGTGTAATCAACTACGTTAGGCACATCTGGCATTATTTTGAGGACCGAACTGTGACCGTAACTTTTTTCCGACCACAGCAATAGCTCGTGCAACCGCACAGCCGTTGGCCAAAATGTCTAACGGCAATAGATGCAGCATGACATTAAGGGAATTTGTTCCTGTCTTGCTGAATGCGCCTGAAACACGCCATACGCTGAACTTTGTCTAAACTTGTTGGCTGGTGAAGTGCCGGCCACCAGACTACAACACCATATAGCATTATAAATCTAACCACTGCCATGTATAGCCAATGCACAATTTTTGGTTTTAGTCCCCACTTTTTTCCTATTGCCTTTTTGAACGAGTACAAAGCTACAGATGCTTTTCTCGCCCTTTCTTCAATATTAAGCTTAAAGTTCAGCGTCCTGTCCAAAATAACGACAAGGTATTTTGCACACTCACCAAAAGGAATTTCAATACCCCCTAAGGAAATGGGCCTAACCGTGGGAGTTTTGCGATCTTTGCAGTACATGACTAGTTCTGTCTTTGCAGGATTTACCCCAAGACCATTGTCTTTCGCCCATTCCTCAGTCATCCGGAGGGCCCTCTGAATAATATCTCTGATTGTGGATGGGAATTTTCCCTTGACTGCTAGAGCCACATCATCTGCGTATGCCACTACTTTTATCCTTTCTTTTTCTAGGGTAACCAGAAGGTTATTTATAGCAACATTCCAAAGAAGAAGTGATAGAACTCCTCCTTGAGGAGTGCCTCTGTTCACATACCTTTGTATGTTTGCTTGTCCTAGTGTGGCTGAAATACGTCTCTTCATTAGAAGTTCGTCTAACAGCCTAAGTATACATGGATCAACATTCAGAGTTGTCAGTCCATTTAATATCTTTTTATATAGAAAATTTTGTCAAAATTTTATTTCTATAGAAAATTTTGTCAAAATTTTATTCTATAGAAAATTTTGTCAAAATTTTATTTCTAAGAAATTTTTGTCAAAATTTTATTTCTATTGAAAATATTGTCAAAATTTTATTTCTATAGAAAATTTTGTCAAAATTTTATTTCTATAGAAAATTTTGCCAAAATTTTATTTCTATAGAAAATTTTGTCAAAATTTTATTTCTATGGAAATTTTGTCAAAATTTTATTTCTATAGCAAATTTTGCCAAAATTTTATTTCTATAGCAAATTTTGTCAAAATTTTATTTCTATAGAAGATTTTATTAAATTTTTATTTCTATGGAAAATTTTGTCAAAATTTTATTTCTATAGAAAATTTTGTCAAAATTTTATTTCTATGGAAAATTTTGTCAATATTTAATTTCTATAGAAAATGTTGTCCAATTTTTTTTTTTGAAAATTTTGTCAAAATTTTATTTTTATAGAAAATTTTGTCAAAATTTTACTGCTATAGAAGGGAGCCACCGTGGTGCAATGGTTAGCATGCCCGCCTTGCATACACAAGGTCGTGGGTTCGATTCCTGCTTCGACCGAACACCAAAAAGTTTTTCAACGTTGGATTATCCCACCTCAGTAATGCTGGTGGCATTTCTGAGGGTTTCAAAGCTTCTTTAAGTGGTTTCACTGCAATGTGGAACACCGTTCGGACTCGGCTATAAAAAGGAGGTCCCTTGTCATTGAGCTTAACATGGAATCGGGCAGCACTCAGTGATAAGAGAGAAGTTCACCAATGTGGTATCACAATGGACTGAATAGTCTAAGTGAGCCTGATACATCGGGCTGCCACCTAACCTAACCTAACCTACTGCTATAGAAAATTTTGTCAACATTTTATTTCTATGGAAAATTTTGTCAAAATTTTATTTTTATAGAAAAATTTGTCAAAATTTTATTAAATTTTTATTTCTATGGAAAATCTTTTCAAAATTTTGTTTCTGTAGAAAATTTTGTTAAAATTTTATTTATGTAGAACATTTTGTCAAAATTTTATTTCTATAGAAAAATTTGTCCAAATTTGTTTTTGAAAAAGTTTGTCAAAATTTTACTGCTATACAAAATTTTGTCAAAATTTTATTTCTTTAGAAAATTTTGTCAAAATTTTATTTCTATGGAAAATTTTGTCACAATTTTATTTCTGAAGAAAATTTTGTCAACATTTTATTGGTAAAGAGGATTTTGTCATTTTTTTGAAATTTTGTAAAAATTTTATTTCTAAGCAAGAAATGTTAACAAAATTCTATTTTATAGTAAATTTTGTCAATATTTTATTTTAGTGGAAAAGTACTTCTTAGTTAGAGATGCATATCTTGCAAAATCTACCAAAACATCAAGAATTCTACCAAACAGTGTAAAATCTGTCAATGGTATATATAAAAATATCATTCCATTGTAGAACACCCTTTATTTGGTTTCATTAAATTTCCTTTACATATCCAGTATACTGCATTCTGTTATCCCTTGATGGACAGGACATTTCAATTTAGTGGGGGCAATGTATGGATGAACATTTTTGTTGAATTTATTTTAGTAAGGTATATCACTATTTCCCCTAGCTTAAAGCTTGTACATGTTGATAGTTCTCTGCGTCCTAAAGATATATGAATATCCTTTAAAACCATAGCTGGACATAGTTCCTACTATCTTTTAATAATACAACAACAAAAAACAACAATTTCATTGTAACTTTTATGCTTCTGTTTCTAAAGTAATTTAACTTTTTTGGCCATAAAAAATCTCAAGAACAATAGTAACTGCCAAATGGTTTGCATCCCAGGTTCTTGATTTACATTCTCAAATGTAATCAGAGAGAAAGAGGAAAGACGAAAGAGAGCGAGACAAATTACAATGATTTGATGAATTGAGATTTTTACCATTTACTTGTCTGTCGAATGGGCAACAGTTGCTGTAGTCAGCAAAGTTTTAATTGGAACAAATGAATAAACTCAATATTAAGTTTATGAGCTCCAACAACAAAGGATAGTTATGACTTGTAGTTGAGTACATTATTTCACGATTAAATAGAAAGGGGAACATTACCCAAAAAAATGCTAAATACACAGAAAAAAATTTCACTGAAATTTTGGAAGGAACTGTCTGTTAGTACAATCAAATAAGGACAACTAATAGTTGCTCTTGAATCTGGTTGCTGAAAATAGTTTCGACACAAGAGAACAAAATTTATGCCATAAACAATTTGAAATTATTTCAAAACTGTTTGAATATATATATGAAACTAATCTTTCCGTCCATTGTTTGCCCGAAAGATAGCATGTGATGTTTGCAACTAGAGTTGGTTGTTATCTACAAACGAAGTTTCTTTGAATTCATTGTGTACATTACTTGTATGCTGAATTTATATACATATTTGTGTGCTGATAAGGTTTTAGCTTACAGGCAAAAGGAATCCACCCAACTCTTTTAACACTTCTGAATTACATTTTCTCGAGGACTGGGCCAATATTCTTCTCATTTCACAGATATGATTTTTTTGGTAATTTTTAATCATATGGAAGTCGAATGAGGTAAAATTAGGAGAATACAGTACATGGGGCAACAGTTTAAAGTTCAATTTCCAGTAATTTTACTGTGGCGTAAAATATTTTGTACATTTCATAATTGGAAAATATTTTCCCAGAACGAAAAACATTTAATTGAATTAAAATATATAAACATGCATGCTACTTTTCAGTGCTCGCATATCTATTTTTGTTCCACCAGTCAATCACCGATGCTGTTGTGGGCATTTATACATTGATTTTATTTTACTGCGGCGATTTGAAAAAAAAAAACTGCATGCAATTTTACATTTTGATGTTCATTGTTAATTTAAAATGTTTTTTTTTTTTTTTTTTTTTTGTTAAGAGCATGGTTCTCCATATACACAGAGAGTCCATCCATATTAATAACACAAGTAATACGTCAATTAGCTGTCAAAAAAATCCTACTAAAAAGGGAAATTTTGTAGCAGTGGCGGTGGTGGTGATGGCGCCGGTTTCCTAAGGAAATGTGCCACTGTTTCCGCACAAGTTGCTGCTGTCAATCTTAGGATTTAAGTCGCTCATCACTCTATGTGTATTTTTGGAGGGTTTATTTTTCTGGCCAAGCATTTAAAATTAATTTTTTATAGATTTAAAATTGAATTTATTTTTCATGAAAATATATAACATCAAAATAGCATGTATTCCTGATAGATTTAATTGTTAACAGTTTCTATTATGATTGCAGGGGAATCATAAAAAATAATCGTAAGATTATAAAGATGCACACACCCATGCATCGTATGCTGTAATATGAGACGAATTTTTGAATTGTAAGTATTATTAAAGAAAAAAAATTAAATATACTCAAAACTGAAAAAGAAATTAGATTTTTAAGACTGTGTTTCCTAAATACAGGATTATAATTTTGAAAGATGACTTGAGTTTATATTTTTTTTTTTCGATTTAAAATTTTTCCCATTTTTTCCTATATCAATTAAAATGACAAAACATTCTGCAGAACCAAATTTGGCAAACAAACACTCATGAAAACATTGATTTGTATTCAAATTTTGTACAAGTTAATGACTGGAATATTTATCGAAATAAAAGCTGATTTGTTTTGTTTTTTTTCGCAGTTACAAATTTTAATACAATTATGGTGAAAAATATTATTTAAATAGGACATATTGCTAAAACTTTAATTTTTTTACATTTTGTTATTATTTATATATATTTCTTTTTATTTTATTTCTAAAAAAATCTTGTCACAATTTCATTTCTATAGAAATACAATTTTGCCTCAATTTTATTTCTATAGAAAAAAATTTAAACATTTTATTTCTGTAGAAAATTTTGTCAAAATTTTATTTCTATAGACAATTTTGAAAAATTTTATTATACCCTGCGCCACACTGTGGAACAGGGTGGGTCCCTGAGTCGATATAACCATGTCCGTTTGTCGGTCCGTCGGTCCGTCGGTCCGTCCGTCCGTCTGTCTGTGAACACATTTTTGTGATCAAAGTCTAGGTCGCAATTTAAGTCCAATCGCCTTCAAATTTGGCACATGTTCCCAATTTGGGTCAGAATAGAACCCTATTGATTTTGGAAGAAATCGGTTCAGATTTAGATATAGCTCCCATATATATTTTTCGCCCGATATGCACTAATATGGACTCAGCAGCCAATTTTGTACAAACATAAAGGGTGATACGGTCAAAATTTGGTCAGTATTTCTTTCAATTTTGCATTTAAAAAACCTGAACACCCCTCATTTTGAAGGTGTGTGTGTGTAGAATGTTGCTCCTATTTTGATTTTGGAATTCACTCTTCAGTTGTCAAAATGCCGTCCAAGCAAGAAGAGCAGCGTATCAAAATTTTGCTCGCGCATCGCGAAAATCCGAGCGACTCACCGCAAAGCTGGCAAAATCGCTAAAAGTTGCCAAATCAACCGTTACAAATGTAATTAAAGTGTTTGGGGAACGTTTGTCGACAGCCAGGAAGTCTGGATGGGGGGAAATCGAAAACCGGAATCCGCTGAGACGACAAAGAGAGTTGCCGGTAGTTTCAAGCGAAACCCTAACCTCTCTCTCCGAGATGCCGCAAATAAGCTGGGTGTATCGTCTACAACCGTGCATCGAGCCAAAAAACGAGCCGGACTATCGACTTACAAGAAGGTAGTGACTCCAAATCGCGATGATAAACAAAATACGACGGCCAAAGCGCGATCCCGGACGCTGTACACGACGATGCTGACGAAGTTTGACTGCGTGGTAATGGACGACGAAACCTACGTCAAAGCCGACTACAAGCAGCTTCCGTGACAGGAGTTTTATACGGCAAAAGGAAGGGGAAAGGTAGTAGATATTTTCAAGCACATAAAACTGTCAAAGTTCGCAAATAAATATCTGGTTTGGCAAGCCATCTGTACCTGTGGCTTGAAAAGCAGCATTTTCATAGCTTCCGTGACTGTTAACCATTAAATTTACGTGAAAGAGTGTTTGAATAAACGTCTACTGCCTTTCGTGAAGAAACACGGTTGTTCCGTACTGTTTTGGCCGGATTTGGCATCTTGCCATTACGGTAAAAAGGCCATGGAGTGGTACGCCGCCAACAACGGGCAGGTGGTTCCCAAGGACAAGAACCCTCCCAACACGCCAGAGCTCCGCCCAATTGAGAAATACTGGGCTATTGTCAAGCGGAACCTAAAGAAGACCAAAAAAACTGCTAAGGACGAGCAGCAGTTCAAGGCAAACTGGCTTTCTGCGGCGAAGAAGGTGGCTGTACAAAATCTGATGGCAGGTGTCAAGCGTGAGGCCCGGCAATTCGGATTTGGAAAAGCGAAAGCCTAACTGAATATTTTTCCTGAATTTTATACTAATTGAACTTGAAAAAGAAATTTAATTTGATTTTTTACATAAACGATTTCACCGATTTACACGCGTTTTTCCTTGACCAAATATTGACCGTATCACCCTTTAACACTTAGTCGTATAGTCAAGTGTGCAAAATTTGATTGAAATCGGTTCAGATTTAGATGTATCTCCCATATATATCTTGCGCCTGATATGGACAAATATGGTCCTAAAAGCCAGAGTTTTGGCCCAATTTGGTTGAAATTTTGCACAGGGAGTAGATTTAGCATTGTAGCTATGTGTGCCAAATTTGGTTGAAATCGGTTCAGATTTAGATATAGCTACCATATATATCTTTCGCCCGATATGGACTAATATGGTCCTAGAAGCCAGAGTTTTTGCCCAATTTGTTTGAAATTTTGCACTAGGAGTACAATTAGTGGTGCAGTTAAGTGAGCAAAATTTGATTGAAATCGGTTCAGATTTAGCTTTCGCCCGATTTACACTCATATGACCACAGAGTCCAATTTTTTGCTCCGATTTAGTTAAAATTTTGCACAGGGGGTAGAATTAGCATTGTTGCTATGCGTGCCAAATTTGGTTGAAATCGGTTCAGATTTAGATATAGATCCCATATATATGTTTTTCTGATTTCGACAAAAATGGCCAAAATACCAACATTTTCCTTGTAAAATCGCCACTGCTTAGTCGAAAAGTTGTTATAATGGCTCTAATTTTCCTAAACTTCTAATACATATATATCGAGCGATGAATCATAAAAAAAACTTTTGCGAAGTTTCCTTAAAATTGCTTCATATTTAAATGTTTTCCCATATTATTTTTTACTAACATTGTGTTCCACCCTAGTGCATTAGCCGACTTAAATTTTTAATCTATAGATTTTGTAAAAGTCTATCAAATTCTGTCCAGATCGAGTGATATTTAAATGTATGTATTTGGGACAAACCTTTATATATAGCCCCCTACACATTTGACGGATGTGATATGGTATCGAAAATTTAGATTTAGAAAGTGGTGCAGGGTCGACTATATTGACCCCGCCCGACTTTAGACTTTCCTTACTTGTTTTTATAGAAAAATCATTCTTTTATATAGAAAATTTGTGTAGAAAATTTTGTCAAAATTTCATTTCTATGGAAAATTTTGTCAAAATTTTATTTCTATGGAAAATTTTGTAAAAATTTTATTTCTATCGAAAATTTTGTCAAAATTTTATTTTTGTAGAAAATTTTGTCAAAATTTTATTTCTATAGAAAATTTTGTAAAAATTTTATTTTTATAGAAAATTTTGTAAAAATTTTATTTTTATAGAAAATTTTGTCAAAATTTTATTTTTATAGAAAAATTTGTCAAAATTGTATTTGTATAGAAAATTTTATAGAAATTTTGTTTCTATAGAAAATTTCATTTCTATAGAAACACAATTTTGTCTCAAATTTATTTCTATAGAAAAATGTTTCAAAATTTTATTTCGGTAGAAAATTTTGTCAAAATTTTATTTCTATAGAAAATTTCGTCAAAATTGCAAAATTTTATTTCTATAGAAAATTTTGTAAAAATTTTATTTTTATAGAAAAATCTGTAAAAATGTTGACATTCTTTTATATAGAAAATTTGTGTAGAAAATTTTGTCAAAATTTCACTTCTATAGAAAATTTTGTCAAAATTTTATTTTTATAGAACGTTTTGTCAAAATTGTATTTTTATAGAAAAATTTGTCAGAATGTTATTTTTATAGAAAATTTTGTCAAAATTTTAGTTTTATAGAAAAGTCTGTCAAAATTTTATTTCTTTAGAAAATTTTGTGAAAATTTTATTTCTATAGTACATTTTGTCAAAATTTTATATCTATAGAAAATTTTGTCAAAATTTTATTTCTATAGAAAATTTTGTCAAAATTTTATTTCTATAGAAAATTTTGCCAAAATTTTATTTCTATACAAAATTTTATTTCAATAGAAAATGTTGTCAAAATTTTATTTCTATAGTACATTTTGTCAAAATTTTATTTTTATAAAAAATTTTGTCCAAATTTTATTTGTATACTAAATTTTGTCAAAATTTTATTTCTATACACAATTTTATTTCAATAGAAAATTTTCTCAAAATTTTATTTCTATAGAAAATTTTGTCAAAATTTATTTCTATAGAAATTTTCTCAAAATTTTATTTCTGTAGTACATTTTGTCAAAATTTTATATCTATAGTACATTTTGCCAAAATTTAATTTCTATAAAAAATTTTGTCAAAGTTTTATTTGTATACAAAATTTTGACAAAATTTTATTTCTATAGGAAAATTTTATCAACATTTTTTTTCTATAGAAAATTTGAAGAAAAAATGCCGAAAAAATATAATTGATTAAAATTTGTTTCCTAGAATCAAATACGCAAAACTCAAATTTATAAGAGAATTATGTCTTAACTGTCTCCTTATTTCAATTCTCCTCTTCTGGGGCTCGGAATCTATACCAAATTCATTAGTGTAAAGTTAACATTTTTAGAACGGGGCACGCATTTTTTTCAAGGTACCTGTATCGCTTAATTTGGATATAGATGACATTTTTTAAATAAAATTCATCGAGAGTGATCCATGTTATAATACAGTCGGGCCCATCTGATAATAGATTTTTCTTAGTGATTTTGTTGTCTGCCATCTTGGGAATATTTTCCAGTTTTTTTTTTTTCCAGAGCTCCAAAGCTTCTCTCCTAGATTGGTTAATTTAACCAAACTTTTCAAATAAAATGAGACATTCCAAATGATCTGTGATAAATCACAACAAGATGAACATCGAACAATGTATGTTAAATGAATTTTAATTACAGTTGTAAAAGCAATAGAAACTCCTCACACAGAGAGCAAAGCAAATATCATGGTAATGAATTGTGACCCGCTCTTTTGTGAACTCATCTGGACATAAAAATTTAGCTGTTAAAAACTTCCAAGAAGTTTAACATAAAAAAAGACCATCCAATAAAAGTCATCCACAACTTGACAATGTAGTTGGGCAAGAGCAAGACACTTGCTTGCTTTCGAAGAATTAAGAAGGAAAACTTTTTGACCCGTTGCCAAAGGGGATGCTTTGCAAAAGCCTCACCCCATTTGTGGCTCAGTCCGGATGCAAGACCATAAGTCATGGTCACAATTGTCTTTAGAGTTGGAATATTCGTTTTCTTTCGTTTTTTTGTTATTTTGAAGTTATTAAATAGTTTATGATTTCATAAAAATCCATAGCCATACCGTATTCCGTATTCATTTCTGATGGTACTTGGTTGGTTGTCTTTTTTTTTATTCATCATTCATACAATGTTGTGGCATAACCTATTTGATTGATTTTAATGGTTAAATGGTTCATTGAACATTTCATTTGATTGTGGAATGCTTTGTTTGCTTAAGTACCATCCAAACAACCAAATCCGTAGAGCTTTGTCAATTCCCATGTTCTGTTTTGGTGGACTTTGAAAAACTGGTGCTTAGATTTTCATTTTAATTTGCTTTCTATTGAATTTTGGCAAAATTAATTTCTTCTTTAATTCTTCTCGTCTTTCGCTTTCGTGCTTGGTATTTCAGGTTATGTTTTGTGGGGGTTTGATTTTATTAGCCAAATTGTTATAAAATCAATTGATTACACTCTTTGATGGACATTGCTTGGGATGGCATAGCTTTATTGGCAAGACTCTTTCTTTTTAGGATTGAGCATCAAATGGTCAATAAATAATAACGACAAACGTTTGTCAGTTATAAAAAATCCCATGGAAGAGAATACCAATTTTTATTAGCATTACTCTACAAAAAAATGAGGGTATGTATCTCTTCTGTGAATGGAATAGGTTTAACAAGTTTTTCTTTTATTTATTTTTGAATTTATTGTTTAATTTTTTTTATGAATTCTTCATTTTATTGGAAACAAAATTTTATTGGAATACTTATATGTAACTGTACATATAAGGAATTAGATATGAAACAAATTTAATCGAGAAGAAGCTAATAATATTGAATGAAAAATCATAATATCCAAAATTGGTCCACATCATTTCATCATTTCACGCAGAGAAAGCATATGGTGACCTAAAATATAAGTCAAGAGCATAATATAACTTTTTCATGAGGAACATGAAACATTTTGTTCCAACAAATATTAATTTTCTGGCCAAGCAAATACAAGGTGACTGATATGTATTACAACCAACTTTAGGTTAGGATATGTGGCAGCCCGATGTATCAGGCTCACTTAGACTATTCAGTCCATTGTGATTCCACATTGATGAACTTCTCTCTTATCACTGAGTGCTGCCCGATTCCATGTTAAGCTCAATGACAAGGGATCTCCTTTTTATAGCCGAGTCCGAACGGCGTTCCACATTGCAGTGAAACCACTTAGAGAAGCTTTGAAACCCTCAGAAATGTCACCAGCATTACTGAGGTGGGATACTTTAGGTTGCTATCATTGCTAAATCACTTGTCTGGCAGCTGCCACAGTTGTACCAGTTATACTTCATTTTATTGTTTACACGCTTACAAAAGCATTTTGATTGATTACATTCAGAAATAAAGTTAGAACTATAGAAAATTTTGCAAATATTATTTCTATAGAAAATTTTGTCAAAATTTTATTTCCGTAGACAATTTTGAAAATTATTTATTTCTACAGAAAATTTTGCCAACATTCTATTTCTATAGGAATTTTTTTCAAAATTTTATTTCTGTAGAAATTTTAGCTGAAATATTATTTCTATGGAAAATTTTGTCAAAATTTTATTGCTATAGAAAATTTGCCAAAATTTTATTTCCGTTGACAATTTTGCCAAAATTTTATTTCTATAGAAAATTTTGCCAAAAATTGTATTTCTGTAGAAAATTTTGCCAAAATTTTATTTCTATAGAAAATTTTGCCAACATTTTATTTCTATAGAAAATTTTGCCAAAAATTTTATTTCTGTAGAAAGTTTTCCCAAAATTTTATTTCCATAGACAATTTTGCTAAAATTTTATATCTCTAGAAAATTTTGTCAAAAATTTTATTTCTCTAGAAAATTTTGCCCAAAATTTTATTTCTATAGAAAATTTTGCCAACATTTTATTTCTATAGGATTTTTTTTTTCAAAATGTTATTTCTGTAGAAATTTTAGCTAAAATATTATTTCTATGGAAAATTTTGTCAAAAATTTATTTCTTTAGAAAATTTTGCCAAAAATTTTATTTCTGTAGAAAATTTTGCCAAAATTTTATTTGTATAGAAAATTTTGCCAACATTTTATTTCTATAGAAAAGTTTGCCAACAATTTTATTTCTGTAGAAAATTTTCCCAAAATTTTATTTGCATAGAAAATTTTGCTAAAATTATAAAATTTTAAAAAATTTTGTAAAAATTTTATTTCTATAGAAAATTTTGTCAAATTTTTATTTCTGTAAAAAATTTTGTCAAAATTTTTTTTCCATAGACAATTTTGCAAAATTTTTTTTCTATAGAAAATTTTGCCAAAATTTTATTTCCATTAGAAATTTTGATAAAATTTTATTTTTATAGAAAATTTTATCAAAATTTTATTTCTGTAGAAAATTTTGTCAAAAATGTTTGCAAAATTTTATTTCTATAGAAAATTTTTGCAAAATTATTTATTTCTATAGAAAATAAAACAACAAAAAATCGACTTCGAATTTTTTGACAAAAAGAGTAAATTCGACTTTTGTATCCTTAATGCTGAAGACTTCTTTTCCACGGTAGAAAACAATACTTTTGGAACAAAGTGTCATATATCTTCTCTGTGTTAATGAAGTTATACCTTTGGGAAATATTTTTGTATTTGCCATATATACTTGCTATATGGCAACACTGTTCTCCTCCTACCAAATCTTAATCGAATTTAATTTTTTAATGCAAACACAAGAGTAAAACCTCCTTTTCAGTGATTGCTACATATTTGCATCATTTGTTTTACAGAGCATTCTCATTAAACTGGTTGTCATTTTCAAACATTTATTTTGTTGTAGTTAGCATTTTTTGTTAATGGCTGATAAAATGATTGATTACCTTTCAAAATGGAAATAAAAATCGTAACGAGAAATGCCCGCGTATCATAACCATGTCGGTTTCCCTTTTTCGCAATCAAGTCTTTGCGAAAAATCCCGACATTCGTCAAAATGTAAATTCCTTTCCCGGAACCGGAGAACTTTTTATTTTTTGCTTTACCCTTCACAGTAATACACTCCAAACCGTGTCATGCCACACTTTCCAATCCACTCAGTTTGTTCCAAAAAAAAAAAAATCTGTCCGTCCTTCCATCATTTAAATACATTTAATCTCAAAACGTCAACGTTTCATTTAACAACAAACTCCGCTTGGTCATGTCAACGGGGTTTGAGTTGTCGTTGGCATATTCCGACTATGGCTGTAAACCATTAAAATTATTAAAATATTTCCCGCATTTCATTGTTGCCACTCGCTCCCGTCTATACTCTCGTCGTAGTCCCCGTCATCATCATCAGCGCCAGGATGTTTAAAACACGCATAGTGAAAAATCTTTGGAAAACTAAAAAAAGGGATGAGGCAATGGAGTTAAGCCATATTGGGCGTGTCGACATGATATGCAAATTTTCCGTTTTTCGCTATTTTTGCCACCGGCTGGCTGCATAGCTGGCTGAAAAGGTTTAGCATATCATTTGGTTTCATTTCCTGGCAAAAAGGGGACACTGAACCACACCAAAAAATAGCAAAAAAAACGAACTGCTCAAATGAAAATGTTGATGTATCATTTGTTGTTCATTTCTGCCAGGACATCATTGTTCGATTGTCTGCGTGCGTTGACTATGATGATGAGTTGCTTGTTTTATATTTGCCTATCCAGCCAGTCTTTGGAAAAAGGGTGTTGAATGACAGTTAGTTAGACATATAGCCATGCTTCCAGCTTGCTGCGTTTCATTGATTGCGAAAGGCAATACCATGAAAAGAACGCATCTTCTCATTGAGTTTTGTCATGGTTAGGTACTAGAATACTGAAGGTCCTTAGCACAAATCACTCTACTTGATGTCTTTGAGTGAAGAACTGGAGACAAGTTAATGCGAAACGATTTGCAAAAGTATTAGGACAATGTGGTGTGGTGATAAAAAACAACGAAATTCGTTACGTTTGAATTGAGATGTGAAATCTTCTTTGTCGTTTTTTATTTTGCAACATATTTGCTATCCATTAATCTTTTGTAAAAATTATAACAGAGAAGATGTCATAGTTTTCATTATGAAATAAAGAAAAAATACAACAGCAAAGGTCTCCAGCACGTAAAGAAAAAAAAACTTAATTCATAAGATATCGGTAGATACGAGATAATAAGTTCACCAGCTGTCCTATCAAAATGGACAAAATATCTGGCACTGCAATCTATAGAAATAAAATTTTGGCAAAATTTTCTATAGAAATAAAATTTTGACAATCTTTTTGTATAGAAATAAAATTTTAACAAAATTTTCTACAGAAATAAAATTTTGACAAAATTTTCTACAGAAATAATATTTTGACAAAATTTTCTATAGAAAAAAAAAATTCTATAAATTTTTCTATAGAAATAAAAATTTGATAAAATTTTCTATAGAAATAAAATGTTGACAAAATTTTCAATAGAAATAAAATTTTGACAAACTTTTCTATAGAAATAAAATTTTGACAAAATTTTCAATGGAAATAAAATTTTGACAACATTTTCAATGGAAATAAAATTTTGACAAAATTTTCTATGGAAATAAAATGTTGACCAAATTTTCTATAGAAATAAATTTTTGATAAAATTTTCTATAGCAATAAAGTTTTGACAAAATTTTCTATAGAAATAAAATATTGACCAAATTTTCCATAGAAATAAAATTTTAACAAAATGTTCTATAGAAACAAAATTTTGACAAAATTTTATTATAGAAATAAAAGTTTGACAAAGTTTTCTATAAATAATATTTTGACAAAATTTTCTATAGAAATAAAATTTCTATAAATTTTTCTATAGAAATAAAAATTTGATAAGATTTTCTATAGAAATAAAATTTTGACAAAATTTTCTATACAAATACAATTTCTATAAAATTTTCTATAGAAATAAAATGTTAACAAACTTTTCTATAGAAATAAAATTTTGACAAAATTTTCTATAGAAATAAAATTTTGACAAAATTTTCAATGGAAATAAAATTCTTACAAAATTTTCTATGGGAATTAAATGTTGACTAAATTTCCTATAGATATATAAATTTAACAAAATTTCCTATAGAAATAAAAATTTGATAAGATTTTCCATGGAAATAAAATTTTGACAAAATTTTCTATAGAAATAAAATTTTGACAAAATTTTCTATAGAAATAAAATTTTGACAAAATTTTCTATTGAAATAAAAATTTAACAAAATTTCCTATAGAAATAACATTTTTGCAAAATTGTCTATAGAAATAAAATTTAGACAAAATTTTCTGTAGAAATAAAATTTTCTATAGAAATAATATTTTGACAAAATTTCTATAGAAATAATATTTTAACAAAATTTTCTCTAAAAATAAAGTTTTGACAAAATTTTCTATAGATATAAAATTTTGACAAAATTTTCTATAGAAATAAAAATTTTACAAAATTTCCTATAGAAATAAAATTTTTACAAAATTTTCTATAGAAATACAATTTTGACAAAATTTTCTATAGAAATAAAATTTTGACAAAATTTTTTATAGAAATAAAATGTTGACAAAATTTTCTGTGGAAATAAAATTTTGACAAAATTTCCTATAGAAATAAAATTTTGACAAAATTTTCTATAGAAATAAAATTTTGACAAAATTTTCTATAGAAATAAAATGTTGACTAAATTTACTATAGAAACAAAAATTTTACAAAATTTCCTATAGAAATAAAATTTTTACAAAATTTTCTATTGAAATAAAATTTTGAGAAAATTTTCTATAGAAAAAATATTTTGACAAAATTTTTTATAGAAATAAAATTTTGACAAAATTTTCTATAGAAATAAAAATTTTACAAAATTTCCTATACAAATAAAATTTTTACAAAATTTTCTGTTGAAATAAAATTTTGAGAAAATTTTCTATAGAAATAATATTTTGACAAAATTTTCTATTGAAATAAAATTTTGAGAAAATTTTCTAAGAAATAATATTTTGACAAAATTTTCTATTGAAATAAAATTTTGAGAAAATTTTCTATAGAAATAATATTTTGACAAAATTTTCTATTGAAATAATATTTTAACAAAATTTTCTATAGAAATAAAATTTTGTCAAAATTTTCTATAGAAATAAAATTTTGACAAAATTTTTTATAGAAATAAAATGTTGACAAAATTTTCTGTGGAAATAAAATTTTGACAAAATTTCCTATAGAAATAAAATTTTGACAAAATTTTCTATAGAAATAAAATTTTGACAAAATTTTCTATGGAACTAAAATGTTGACTAAATTTACTATAGAAACAAAAATTTTACAAAATTTCCAATAGAAATAAAATTTTTACAAAATTTTCTATTGAAATAAAATTTTGAGAAAATTTTCTATAGAAATAATATTTTGACAAAATTTTTTATAGAAATAAAATTTTGACAAAATTTTCTATAGAAATAAAAATTTTACAAAATTTCCTATACAAATAAAATTTTTACAAAATTTTCTATTGAAATAAAATTTTGAGAAAATTTTCTATAGAAATAATATTTTGACAAAATTTTCTATTGAAATAAAATTTTGAGAAAATTTTCTATAGAAATAATATTTTGACAAAATTTTCTATAGAAATAATATTTTAACAAAATTTTCTATAGAAATAAAATTTTGACAAAATTTTCTCTAAAAATAAAATTTTGACAAAATTTTCTATAGAAATAAAAGTTTCAAAAAGTTTTCTATAGAAATAATATTTTGACAAAATTTTCTATAAAAATAATATTTTGATACAATTTTCTATAAAAATATAATTTTAATAAAATTTTTTAAAAATTATATTTTGCACTAGGAGGTGATCATATTACTTCTCTGGGTGCGCTTGAAAATCGATGTGTGATGTTTATATCGTCCTTCCACCAAACACACAACAAATAGTCCTTATTCAGCCCGTTTTCCTTGTTTCCCCTACTAAGTTCATTGTGAAAACGCCACTATATATTAAAGGATTAAATACCAACAGATAATAAATGGAAATAAAATTTTGACAAAATTTTCTATGGGAACAAAATGTTGACTAAATTTCGTATAGAAATATAAATTTAACAAAATTTCCTATAGAAATAAAAATTTGATAAGATTTTCCATAGAAATAAAATGTTGACAAAATTTTCTATAGAAATAAAATTTTGACAAAATTTTCTATAGAAATAAAATTTTGACAAAATTTTCTATTGAAATAAAAATTTAACAAAATTTCCTATAGAAATAAAATTTTTGCAAAATTTTCTGTAGAAATAAAATTTTGACAAAATTTTCTATAGAAATAATATTTTGGCAAAATTTTCTATAGAAATAATATTTTAACAAAATTTTCTATTGAAATAAAATTTTGACAAAATTTTCTCTAAAAATAAAATTTTGACAAAATTTTCTATAGAAATAAAATTTTGACAAAATTTTCTATAGAAATAAAAATTTTACAAAATTTCCTATAGAAATAAAATTTTTACAAAATTTTCTATAGAAATACAATTTTGACAAAATTCTCTATAGAAATAAAATTTTGACCAAATTTTCTATAGAAATAAAATTTTGACAAAATTTTCTATAGAAATAAAATGTTGACAAAATTTTTTATAGAAATAAAATGTTGACAAAAATTTCTATGGAAATAAAATTTTGACAAAATTTCCTATAGAAATAAAATTTTGACAAAATTTTATATAGAAATAAAATTTTGACAAAATTTTCTATGGAAATAAAATGTTGACTAAATTTACTATAGAAATAAAAATTTTACAAAATTTCCTATAGAAATAAAATTTTTACAAAATTTTCTCTTGAAATAAAATTTTGAGAAAATTTTCTATAGAAATAATATTTTGACAAAATTTTCTATAGAAATAAAATTTTGACAAAATTTTCTATAGAAATAATATTTTGACAAAATTTTCTATAGAAATAATATTTTAACAAAATTTTCTATAAAAATATAATTTTAATAAAATTTTCTAAAAATTATATTTTGCACTAGGAGGTGATAATATTACTTATCTGGGTGCGCTTGAAAATCGATGTGTGATGTTTATATCGTCCTTCCACCAAACACACAACAAATAGTCCTTATTCAGCCCGTTTTCCTTGTTTCCCCTACTAAGTTCATTGTGAAGACGCCACTATATATTAAAGGATTAAATACCAACAGATCCCTATTTTTATCGCTTTCCTTATTTGTCCATTTTAAACTCCCACACAAATGAAATTGTCAAAGCCAAACCATTGCAATAGAAATAGGAAGAAAATAAAAACTGTAGCATATAACCAAAGGTATTTTCGCATTTCTTTGTCTTTTCTCCAGAATGTCCATTTCATTTGATGTCCTTTTTGCCTTGCATTCCACAAGATTGCCTTTAACATAGGACATAGATCTCTGCATTTCATTATTACTTCATATACCACATACCGTCCTAACAATACCAATGAGAAAATGAAAAGAAATAAAGCTTCCTTATATATTCCCTACAATTTCTATTGTCCTTTTGGTATTTTAAAATGTTCTGCTTTGCGTTATCCTTTTTCCTGCCAGAATAAATTGCATATAATTGCTTTTGTTCCAGTGGTATTTGGACAAAGCATTGATATGCTGTTGTGGATTGCAATAAAACTGTTCACTGGACAAGATAGGAGCTGGATGAATTGATACGCCGGGGCTCCTTGTAGGTCTTGCGAAAGGGGGAGCATTAAATGTGCCAAAAAAGATTTATGGTCAAGCAAGGAATTTCTCGGATGTTATTGTTTCATTTCTTGTCTTCATTTGGAAAAATATTTAGACATAAGGACATACAAGGATATGAAGAAATTCCGCTATATCATAAGAAAAAAAGTATTTCTCTTTCTCTTTATTCCATTATCAGAATATATTCTTGAAATTTAATGTAGACTAAAGCTGCATTGCTTCCTAATGGAGTTATGCAATTTGGTGTTTGTATCTTTGGTCCTTGGCCATTTCGGGTCGATTAATATGCCATAATTAGATTTTATTTTGTTATAAATATAAACCTCTATGTTCTCCTTTACTTCAATGTCTTTGGATATTCCTAGCCAGGGGTCAGTCAGCATAGTTATAAATCTTGTTCTTTGTCTTTCTCAATGAATACAAGATGAACATCCTTAAGAGATTTTTTCGGTAAGCAACCCTTAGTAGAGGCTTAAGCTAGAAAAATTCCAATTCCTGTGGTTTCTCCCGCCAATCGCTATGGGACTGTTGCTCCATTTCACATTCACATGAAGAAGTTACTTATAATTCATCTTTTGTTTCACCATGAATGTGAATTTATTGAATTATTCCCTAGAGACGATTGCTCCGAAACTTCGATCCAGACAATGATGAAGTTACCCATATTGTGTATGCGAATATGTATGCGGTGGTGGTCAGTCTGTCTACCACGTAGCTGACCAGTGATTACTTGTATCCGTCCCTTAGCTTATGGCATCTTTATATGGTGACAATTTTGACAAGCTCTCCCATTGATTTATGGCAATTTTATGAATGGATTTATGGAGAAAATCCACAAAAGCCAAACAAGTGAATACTTGTGGATGGAAGATTTTCCACATAATATTTGTCATTTCCTAATGAAATCGATTCAAACAAAAGCCAACGTTTCTATTGCCAGCAAAAAGAAGATTATCACGGTATTAAATTATTTTATAGATGTCGTTTTTTCCAAACGATTTTGTTTCTTAAAGTTTCTGCTCATTAAATGGATAATTAGAACTTGTGGAATTAAGCGTGGCACTGTGAATACAGATGTTACTCTAAAAACACGGTTATACTTTTAATGTATTCCATGTTGCCATGACCTATAATTCTGACTTGCATAATTTATCGATATCGGTGTGACCTTTAGAACCACACCAACAAAGGTTACACCTAATCAAAAATCAGTGAAAATAATAAAGAAATATTTTGAGTTTTATTTTTATAAAAAAGGATGAATGACATTCAAGCCACCAATGAAATTTGTAAACTTTACCGAGACGATAGGTTAGATTAGGTCAGGCTCACTTAGACTATTCAGTCCTTTGTGATACCACAGTGATGAACTTCTCTCTTAACACTGAGTGCTGCCCGATTCTCTGTTTAGCTCAATGACAAGGGACCTTCTTTTTATAGCCAAGTCCGAACGTTGTTCTATATTGCAGTGAAACTACTTACAGAAGGTTTGAAACACTCAGAAATGTCACCAACATTACTGAGAGGAGAACTTCTCTCTTACCAAGACGAACGGATTATCAAAACCGATGGACCGGTTTATCTTCCTACACCGACTGCCAGTTTTGGAGATTGTACTACTTTCGGTGGATCGGTAGAACTGGTTTCTTAAATACCGCAACTACCGGCTTTACGCTTTTCTAATTTCAATGTTAAATTGGGGAGCCACCGTGGTGTAATGGTTAGCATGCCCGCCTTGCATACATCGTGGGTTCGATTCCTGCTTCGACCGAACACCAAAAAGTTTTTCAGCGGTGGATTACCCACCTCAGTAATGCTGGTGACATTTCTGAGGGTTTCAAAGCTTCTCTAAGTGGTTTCACTGCAATGTGGAAAGCCGTTCGGACTCGGCTATAAAAAGGAGGTCCCTTGTCATTGAGCTTAACATGGAATCGGGCAGCACTCAGTGATAAGAGAGAAGTTCACCAATGTGGTATCACAATGGACTGAATAGTCTAAGTGAGCCTGATACATCGGGCTGCCACCTAACCTAACCTAATGTTAAATTGACGAAGACATATATATGTGGGTAAATCTAAGAATATGGATCTGTATTTTGGGACCCACAGTACCAAATTCATTGCAATCGTAATGAATCTGTACAGAAGCAATTTTTACTGTTTTGTTTACGCCGGAATAACTGGACACCTCAAACCTTGCCGTCTTACAAAGAAAGACTATCACTTGTCAAATTACCTAAAGTAGACGTACCATCCTGAATATCTGTTACGGTTGATGTAATTAACGGAAGATTTAAACATGATTTCCTTCCTAACTATATATCGTTCAATGTACCGTTAAGACCTACCCGCAACTTTGCAGTGCATCACATAGAATACTTCCGAAAAAGCTTTGAAGACAACGATCCGCTTCGCCGACTTTGTATGAACTTAATAAATAAATAAATTCAATGAGGAAATCTTCAAAATTGTGTCCAACTTTTAAAAAATTATCGAATTACTTTTCTACACGCAAAGAAAAAAAACCTTTGTAAAAAGTGTACCGAAAACGTTTTTCTTTTGTTAGAGTTTTTTGAATTGCTTCGAAAAGTATACACTTTTATCACCAAAAAAATTCGTTTGTTTCAAAATTTTTATTTTTTCAATAAAAAAATTTATTTTTGAACCAAAAACACAGTCCATTTCGTTTATCTCAAATACTGTTCTTTTCTGACTTTAGGTCTCTAATAAGACACATTTTAAAGTTCATAGTAAAAATTTAATAGAATGTAATGTTGAACATTTTTTCGGAATCTTCCGACCATATCTGGAATATATGTAAAAAAAAAACTTTGGTAGAAGCAGGGATCGAACCCACGACCCTTGGCATGCAAGCCGGACGTAGCAACCACTGCTCCACGGTGCCCAACTAAATGTATTTTTCTGTTAAATAAACTTTGTTTAATCGGCTCGTGGGCGCCGCAAGCTATGCTATATAAATATAACTTATATGGGTAAATGTCTATTGATGTCAATAACGGCTACATAGCTCAGTGGTTAGTGTGTTGGCTTACAAAGTGCATGGTCCGCGGTTCGATTCTCCGTCCAGGCGAGAGGTAAAAAAAATTTAAAAATTTATAAGATCGTATAATTTCTTCTACATTGTTTGTATTACAGAAAAAGGTGCTAAGAACTAAAAAACTTCGTGGAAGTGAGAAAGATGTGAGGGAAAATGCAATTAGCCAGAAAAAAAAATTTTTTTGAGTTAGTCTTTATGAAATTGTGTTTACATCCTGGAAAAGAATAAACGTTTATCACAAAAAGTATATACTTTTCTTCCAAATACACTTCGTTTCAACGAAAAGCAAATGAGAAACGAACTTTGTTTGTCTAAAATTTCGTTTGGGAGGAACGAATTATTTTTTTGCGTGTATTGATTTTTTATGACAATAAAATTTGATTTTCCTTTCAAAATTAGGTGTTTTATGAAAACCGGTTATGCCGATTCTTTGTTTCAAAAACCACCGTCCACACACATTTGGAAAATGTCCGATTTTTTAAATGCAAGAATCCCCGACATTAAAAAAATCTGGTTTCTTGATCACCCTACTCCCAAAGGGGTACAGAAATTAATTTGATATTTAGGTATCTCATGAAGTGCAAGTGAAAATTTTACTCTACCGAATTAATATCTACGATTCTTTGCTGTAGCGAAATGAAATCGAACCATTTCTGGAGTGGAGCAACAGAACCACGGTTGCCACAGTTGGTAGATTTCTACCAAAAAAGGTAGATTTTTTACTGTTTGGTAGATTTTTCAAAATATTCCTCTCTAACTAAAAGGTTTCACAAATTTTCTACCAAAATAAAATTTTAAAATTTTTTTTTTTAGGAATAAAATTTTGACAAAATTTTTAATAGGAATAATGAAAAAATTTTGTATAGGAATGTCCATTTACAAAGACATATAGTAGAAAATAGTTTCAACATTTCGTATTTTCTGTTTATTGTTAAAGAAGTTTATGTCTAGCTTTTTTAAATTACTACTTAAAATGCTTTAAAATAACATCGAGAAATAAATCGAAACTAAGGGGGCAAATAGTGTTTGTTGGTCTTTTCGAATGTCCTCCTAAGTGGACAATGGTAGTTAAAGAGCTAATGAGAAGTTTTCTTGGTTACTTTCTGTTTGCATTCCTATCTTCGGTTATTGTATATTTATAATGCATCGCATTGAACTATACCATTCCCTAAATTTGTGCTCACTAGTTTCGGGTTATCATAGAGTTCCCTGTTTATTTGATATTTAGAAAAGTTCACATCACATTACTTAATTAAGTCATCTTTTAAAGCAAACGATTTCTTTACAAGACACAAAAGTAAACTGGGGAAAAAAACTTGACTAGTAATTACATTCGGTCTTATTCACTTGTGTCCTTGTCATTTCACTTTACAAATAATCCACTATACAGGGTGGACTCATGGAATTCATATCCCCATTTGCCATGTGATGGGAATGCAAACATTTCCTATCTATCTGCCATTTAATGTTGGCTTGTGTGTTGGCAACTTGTAAATTAAATTAAAAAGCTTGCAAGAAGTAGAAAAAAATGGAAGATTTTTTGTTTGCTATTCTTCAGCACATGGAATATTAGCTGGATATGGTTTTTTTCTGTGTCATTTCAATCCCAGCCATCTAACGATAGGATAACACGCCCTTGGCATTTACTGAAAGTATCAAAGTGCAGGAGTAAACTCACGCACTAAGAGTAACAGATTGTAGGGAGCATTATAACAAAGTGCAAGGGATATGTTTGCTCTAGAAAAATTGCATGTCTTATGGAGAGTACAAGTGCAACGATACACTTTAAAGACATAGACGTGGAAATAACAAGGGGGAGGGGGGGGGGGGGGGGGTAAATTAGAAAAATTTAAACAATGAAAGGAGAAAGTACCGAAAAATCTTATCTCGGTAATCTAGAATACCTTGGTATCGGGTATAAATTTATTAAATTTATGAAAAACAAAATTATTAAAAATTTCCCTTTAAATTTACAGCCACACTACGTCTCTGTTTTACTGCACCCCCTATAATGATTGTCCTTGAGATGAAAACTTGGAAAATAGAAACTAGGGACACTTTGTTTAAACTTACTTACCGAAACGGAAGTCATTTAAACAAAAGATTGCTTTTAGTGATACACCAGCAAAAATTGAGGGAGTGCAGAATTTATAGAAAGTTTTCCCCCCATACTGGTTGTGACATGAAAGAAATCAATTCATTTAAATGAAGACATATTGGAAACCACCAAGAACTGCACTTTGGTATGGTAGTGGATGAGAGCTCGATTGAGATCAAAGTCAAGGTAAAATCTATAATCATTTCAACACGTGCTCTGTTGGCAGAAGAACCATTCAAGGTCCTTGAAGCCATTCATTTCGAAAAAAGGGGGACCCACCATTTGAATACAGTAAATAAGATTCTATGAGTTCAATGCAAGAAAGACTTTTAGCCATATCTCCTCACTAACCTTGTATGAATATTTCCCACATTTTTGTTTTTATTTTTCTACTGGGTTTCCTGAATTTTATGTGTTTTTCGCGTTTCCTTAATGCATTTATAATTGGCTTATTTTATTCGATTTTTTTTTTTTTCAGCAGGAACAAAGGAACAAAAGCCATTATTTTATAGCCAGTCATTTGATGTCTCCACTTGCCTTTTTCCAATTGTCTGCCAATTCCAAAAAAAAAAAATAAATAAATATTTCCTGAATTGTTCCAAGTGTCATAGTTTAATGTAAATATGTCACTTTAGGTTCCCCACTCATATAAGTTTTTTGATAAAATATGACTTCTTTTTTGGCAAACATAGCGTGCAGACGGTATTATGTTAGGAATATCCTGCAAATGCTAAAGTCACAACAAGAAGTCATTTGTAATGATATAACAAAGGCCTTTCTTTTTTATATAAATAATAGTAAACAGACCTGAGCTGTATAGTTTTTTGGTTGTTTGTTTATATGGACACAAAGGAATTCTTGTTTTCACACTGAATCTTTAGTAGAAGGCTTATGAATAAGGAGTATGATTCACTAAAGTTCTAACCACTGGGTAGAGAGTAGAAATTTCTTCTTTTTGGTCATCTATTGGTCCTAGTTTCCATTTATTGGCTTATAAAGAATTTTTTTACATATTATTGCAGTTTTATTTTCATAAAAATAAAATGTTGACAAAAGTTTCTACAGAAATAAAATTTTGACAAAATTTTCTATGGAAATAAAATTTTGACAAAATTTTTTATAGAAATAAAATTTAGATAAAATTTTCTATCGAAATAAAATTTAGACAAAATTTTCTATAGAAATAAAATGTTGACAAAATTTTCTATAGAAATAAAATTTTGAGAAAATTTTCTATAGAAATAAAATTTAGACAAAATTCTCTATAGAAATAAAATTTTGACAAAATTTTCTATAGAAATAAAATTTTGACGAAATTTTCTATAGAAATAAAATTTTGACAAAATTTTCTATAGAAATAAAATTTTGACAAAATTTTCTATAGAAATAAAATTTTGAGAAAATTTTCTATGGAAATAACATTTTTATAGAATTTTTTATAGAAATAAAATTTTACCACAATTTTCTATAGAAATAAAATTTTGAAAAAAATTTTCAATAGAACTAAAATTTTGACAGCATTTTCTATAGAAATAAAATGTTGACAAAATTTTCTATAGAAATAAAATTTTGACAAAATTTTCTATAGAAATAAAATTTTGAGAAAATTTTCTATAGAAATAAAATTTAGACAAAATTCTCTATAGAAATAAAATTTTAACAAAATTTTCTATAGAAATAAAATTTTGACGAAATTTTCTATAGAAATAAAATTTTGACAAAACTTTCTATAGAAATAAAATTTTGAGAAAATTTTCTATAGAAATAAAATTTAGACAAAATCCTCTATAGAAATAAAATTTTGACAAAACTTTCTATAGAAATAAAATTTTGACAAAACTTTCTATAGAAATAAAATTTTGACGAAATTTTCTATAGAAATAAAATTTTGACAAAATTTTCTATAGAAATAAAATTTTGACAAAATTTTCTATAGAAATAAAATTTTGACAAAATTTTCTATAGAAATAAAATTTTGACAAAATTTTCTATAGAAATAAAATTTTGACAAAATTTTCTATAGAAATAAAATTTTGACAAAATTTTCTATAGAAATAAAATTTTGACAAAATTTTCTATAGAAATAAAATTTTGACAAAATTTTCTATAGAAATAAAATTTTGAATAAATTTTCTATAGAAATAAAATTTTGACAAAATTTTCTATAGAAATAAAATTTTGAATAAATTTTCTATAGAAATAAAATTTTGACAAAATTTTCTATAGAAATAAAATTTTGACAAAATTTTCTATTGACATAAAATTTTGACAAAATTTTCTATAGAAATAAAATTTTGACAAAATTTTCTATAGAAATAAAATTTTAAATAAATTTTCTATAGAAATAAAATTTTGACAAAATTTTCTATAGAAATAAAATTTTGACAAAATTTTCTATAGAAATAAAATTTTGACAAAATTTTCTATAGAAATAAAATTTTGACAAAATTTTCTATAGAAATAAAATTTTGACAAAATTTTCTATAGAAATAAAATTTTGACAAAATTTTCTATAGAAATAAAATTTTGACAAAATTTTCTATAGAAATAAAATTTTGACAAAATTTTCTATAGAAATAAAATTGTGACAAAATTTTCTATAGAAATAAAATTTTGAGAAAATTTTCTATGGAAATAACATTTTGATAGAATTTTTTTGTAGATATAAAATTTTACCACAATTTTCTATAGAAATAAAATTTTGAAAAAAATTTCTATAGAACTAAAATTTTGACAGAATTTTCTATAGAAATAAAATCTTGACAAAATTTTCTATAGAAATAAAATTTTGACAAAATTTTCTATAGAAATAAAATTTTGACAAAATTTTCTATAGAAATAAAATTTTGAGAAAATTTTCTATAGAAATAAAATTTAGACAAAATTTTCTATAGAAATAAAATTTTGACAAAATTTTCTATAGAAATAAAATTTTGACAAAATTTTCTATAGAAATAAAATTTTGACAAAATTTTCTATAGAAATAAAATTTTGACAAAATTTTCTATAGAAAAAAATGTTGACAAAATTTTCTATAGAAATAAAATTTTGACAAAATTTTCTATCGAAATAAAATTTTGACACAATTTTCTATAGAAATAAAATTTTGACAAAATTTTCTAAAAAATAAAATTTTGACAAAATTTTCTATATTTTATTTTATTTCTATAGAAATAAAATTTTGACAAAATTTTCTATAGAAATAAAATTTTGACAAAATTTTCTATAGAAATAAAATTTTGACAAAATTTTGTATGGAAATAAAATTTTTACAAAATTTTCTATAGAAATAACACTTTGAGAGAATTTTCTATAGAAATAAAATTTTGACAAAATTTTCTATAGAAATAAAATTTTGAGAAATTTTTCTATGGAAATAAAAATTTGACAAAATTTTCTATAGAAATAAAATTTTGACAGAATTTTCTATAGAAATAAAATTTTGACAGAATGTTCTATAGAAATAAAATTTTGACAAAATTTTCTATAGAAATAAAATTTTGACAAAATTTTCTATAGAAATAAAATTTTGACAAAATTTTCTATAGAAATAAAATTTTGACAAAATTTTCTATAGAAATAAAATTTTGACAAAATTTTCTATAGAAATAAAATTTTGACAAAATTTTCTATAGAAAAAAATGTTGACAAAATTTTCTATAGAAATAAAATTTTGACAAAATTTTCTATCGAAATAAAATTTTGACACAATTTTCTATAGAAATAAAATTTTGACAAAATTTTCTAAAAAATAAAATTTTGACAAAATTTTCTATATTTTATTTTATTTCTATAGAAATAAAATTTTGACAAAATTTTCTATAGAAATAAAATTTTGACAAAATTTTCTATAGAAATAAAATTTTGACAAAATTTTGTATGGAAATAAAATTTTTACAAAATTTTCTATAGAAATAACACTTTGAGAGAATTTTCTATAGAAATAAAATTTTGACAAAATTTTCTATAGAAATAAAATTTTGAGAAATTTTTCTATGGAAATAAAAATTTGACAAAATTTTCTATAGAAATAAAATTTTGACAGAATTTTCTATAGAAATAAAATTTTGACAGAATGTTCTATAGAAATAAAATTTTGACAAAATTTTCTATAGAAATAAAATTTTGACAAAATTTTCTATCGAAATCAAATTTTGCCATAACTTTCCGTAGAAATAATATTTTGACATTTCCTATAGAAATAAAACTTGGACAAAAAATTTTGAGAAAATTTTCTATAGAAATAAAATTTTGAGAAAATTTTCTATAGAAATAAAATTTTGAGAAAATTTTCTATAGAAATAAAATTTTGACAAAATTTTCAATAGAAATAAGATTTTGACAAAATTTTCTATACAAATAAAGTTTTGACAAAATTTTCTATAGAACAACGGATGTTTTCTGTGCGTTGTTGTTTCTTATTTTTAATTTCGAGTATTTCAAAAATTTCTACAAAATTCAAGAATTCTACAAAACGGGACATACTCAGTGATTTTCATATACAATATCGAAAATGTCATCAAAAATCCTTATGCATTTGGAAAAAATCCCCTCTAATTTCTTATCGCCTTTATCGATTTTAATTAAAGCCAAGCGGAAAAGTAAACAAGTTAATGGTCTTAACATGCTCTCACTACCTCATTTGGCCAAACACGCTTCTCTGATGATGCTGATTGATAATCCTCTGTCATAAAGCTTCGAATTTATATCCCTTTTTCATAGCTCCCCTGACTATGGGAGAGCCATAGAGAGAGTGGAAGCACACCAATTCTTTTCATTATCGGTTACATTAATGTAATGGCGGCATTACAGAAGCAGCAATCCGCCAACAACAGACAGATGGACCAAGCAGACACATTGCTACTTAGTAATCGCCACAAAATCTTAATTTTATGTTGTTGCCTTGGAGACTTTGGAGCCAAATTTGGCAGTTAGAGAAGTAAATGAGGAAGTCAACGTTTGACCATAAAATTGCCAAAGATAAGTTCAATGTAAAAGTCTAAGAAGGGGCTCCATTCATTTACCCTGATCAGGAGTAATTTCAGCAAATATAAGATGGATTAACTGCGAACAGGGAGAATGTCTCGAATCTATCTAGAAATGTGAAAGTGTACGCGTGTATGTGTTGCTGTGTGTGTGCTACGGCCATTAAAATTGTTGTAGTCTCAAATACAAAATACAATTAAATGCATTGCTAATGTTTTCTTTGAATGTCAATATGGGCAGTTATATGAATGTATGCACAGCCATAGAACAGTGGGCAAAACTATGGAAATTTTTGAAGTTCATCAAAATGCAAAATGTTGGATATTTCGTTGAAAATTTAACCAAAAATGTTCAATCGATTAGATTTTATAAATTAGGGAAATTTGTTTTGTAAATTATAGGAAATTATTTTAACCATGAAAGAGGGCCAATAACACTAGTTTACAAAATATATTTTTTTATGTTTGATGAGATGTGACTTTTCTGCTGAATTCGAAAAAAAAAATTTATTTTTATGCAACAGTTTTTGAGAAAAAAATCGAATTCAGCAGATCCAAATACATAAGAAAAGTCACCTCTCATCAAATGTACATTTTCAGTGTAAACTAGTGTAATTTACTTAGGTTCCACAAGTTAAAAATCGAAATCAAAAGCTGCGAGCAGCAAAAAGTTTCAGAAAAAAATCGTCATAATCAGCACTTGCATTTTAAAAATCGCCACATACATCGGCAATGTAAATAATATCAAAATAAAATCTATTTTTTCGTTAAAAAATAAAACAAAGCTATTTATTTCATACAAAAACAGAAAATTAATATGTACAACTATGCATTGTGATAAAAAAAAACAACAACAACAAATTCAGGTTTACAATAATATTGGAATAATTATTTTTTCACTTATTGAAGTAAATTTTGTATTTTGAATGAATATTTAGCAAAAATATCTCTGGTGCCATCAACTTCTAAAATGGACGCGTTATTCGTAAAAGGTTCATATTTTATGAAATTCTCAACTATTTTAAAAAAAAAAAATCACATTCACTTAAATTGTATTTGTGAAATTGATTCACTTAATTAAAGAAAACAGAAAATTACTCAACGCAAGGAATCTCTCATAATGGTGAGATGTTAAGTAAAGCATAATAATTTCCATGAAGTAAAATAAAGATAATATATTATTAATATATTATCTTATAAAATTAATTTGATGGTTTTTTTCCGTAAAAGATTATTAAAAGTTTGTTTTGGTCAAAATTAAAAAAAAATGAAATTTTAACTAAAGTGTAGTCATTTTCAAGAACTAAAATGAAGGTAATAAATTGGGTTTAGTGCCTCCTTTTTTGAGTGTACTTGTTTATAAATTAAATTAAATTAGATGACATTTTATTTTCCCTAAAAGATTATAAAAATGTTGTTAAATCTTTTGCTTTTGGTCATAATGTAAAAAAAAAAGATTCATATCAAATAACGATATCCCAACAGCCACATAAATAGAGGGTTTGCGATGACCATCTTAAACCAATAACCGCTCAATTGGTAACATTGTTCGTAAATCATGAATACATAAATATAAATTAGATCGCATGGCACTAAAATCTATGTAGAATGCACATAAGGCGTAAAGACTCTCGCTACTTCACGACGAATAAACTTCGGCAAATTGAGAATAACAAACGAGAGAGAGAGAGAGCGATTTGTTTAGCGCCAATTTTTGTTTGGGTTTGTGTTGTTGTTTTTGCAGCGAAAAACAAACTTTTGCATTGCACGTAACGGATTTCAAAGAACACATAAGAAAGCAAAACAAGTGTATAATAAAAAAATAAAGAGTAAACTTACTTGCCTCAGTAGATTCCAGGCAAATATAAATTCCTTTGATATTTAATGATCCACGAAAAACGAATAAAGCAAACACAAGACTATTTATATTTAACACCGAAAACTCATGTTATTATTAATTAATAAATCTTTTGTCTAATTTTGCAAATAGATAAACAAAACAATTAACGATACCGGAGAATACACGAAACCGACTGAACAATGTAAGCTTAAAAAGTGGACTAATACAAATCTCTTTCTCTTCTCTATGCATGGAAACGGAAAGACTCTCAGCTGTAGTTTTTTTTTTTAATTTCCAATTTGTTGGTTTTCTTGTCTCTTTATATTTTAGGAGAGCGAATGTATACATAAGGAAAGAAAATACAGTTCACTCGCGATAACGTGAACTAATTAAAACGAAGAGAGTTCACGTTAGCGAACATTGAATTTCAAAACAAAACATAACAATATTCAGGAGTGTTACACTTCTATCGTGATAGTATTTTATTTTTGTTATTAGTAATATTAAAAACTTAAATTATAAATTTAATTTTGTTAAAAAATTAAAAAAAAAAAGAGATCGAAATTGTATTTTGCATTGTGAATCTGCCCTTAACGTCAAATTTCATGTATTGCAGCGTAAACTAACACTTTATGACAAAAAAATGTGCATGTTATAGAGCTTTCAAGTAAGTTTACGTTACACTCAAAAAAAGTTAACCCTCTATTTCACTAAAGCCAATTTAACTTTATTTTAGTTCATGGGATTATTATGTTTGGAGAAAGTTTCCTTTACTCCAAAAAATTTGGGGAAAAATTATACACAAATGAAAAAAAAAACATACATAAAGATTTACTAAATTCGTACATTTTACAAAATAGTTCATTATTTTTTTAAATTTGTAAATTTTTCTACAAATTCGCCCATCTTGAACTTCGTATGGCACTACAGACATTCTTGCAATTTTGAACTCCAATTTTTTCCCTCAAACTACAAAATTTTCTTTAAAATGTGCAAAAAATTAATTATGTCTAATATTTTTTTTTTTAATTTGTCGAAAAACAGTTGTGATATCGGCGTGATGTCAGCGTTTGTGACACTGTTTAGTTTAAAATTTCTAAAAATAATCTAAATTTTCTAAAATTAGCCAAAAAAATCCTGGTGGGTTCATTGTTTTTTCAGTGTATAGAGTAGTTAGTGTAAGAGAAATGTGTGCACGATTTACGGTGTTCATGTTACCGCGAGTGCACTGACTGTATCGAAAATTTTTGAAATTTTTTACAAAACTACACTTTAAAAACAATGACCCAACAAGGAAGAAAAATTTTGGTAAATTATAAAAAAAGTTATGTTAATTTTAGAGAATTTTAACTTAACTGTATTACAAGCGCAGATGTTACGATGATTTCACAAAAATAAGTAAATATTTTTCGACAAATTCAAGAAAATTTATTAGACATAATTATTTTTCACTTGTAAAAGAAAATTTCTTAGTGTAAAAGGAAAATTTTTGAGTTCAAAATGGCAAAAATGTCTTTGGTGCCTTAAGAAAGGCTTATTATTTAAGAAATTGAAATTTTCAAATTTTAAGAAATTCTGAATATTTTCTGTGGAGACATGAATTTAGTAAATCTTTATGCTTCATTTGAGTATAATTTTTGCCTTGTTTAGATAATTTAAATAACGCACGAAAAAAGAAAACTTTTTCAAAACAATGCCATATAAGATTCACTTTTTTGCTGTTTATATTACAAATGCTAATTTGTTAAAACAAATAATTAAATATTTATCTACAAATGCAACAAAATTTTTTGACAGTGAAAACAATAATCACTCGGTAAAGAAATTTCATATTTATTTCTAGTTAAAAAAAATATGCATTTTTGGTAAAAAGTCCATATGTTAGAAATTTTTGATCTACAATAAATTAAATTAAAATTAAATTGGGTTTAGTGTCACATTTTTTGAGTGTAAATTAAATTTGACGGAATTTTATTGCCCCACAAAGATTATTGAATTTTGTTCAATCGTTTGCTTTTAGTTAAAATTTAATACAAAGAATCATATCAAACAACGATATCCCAATTAATTATAAACCATCCATTTAAATAGAGGGTTTCTTATGAATACATATAAATTAGATCGAACACAGAAACAAATTTCACGAAAAATTTTCCAATTAAAATTTTAATTGAGTTTTAAAAAATACTCAATTAAATATTTAATCGAATCAAAAAATTGTTTAATTGAAATAAAAATCAATCACACAAATTAATAGAATCAATTAATTTTTTAATTGGCTGCCAATTAATTTTTTAATTGATACTATCATTTCTGTGATTGAAGACATTTCAATTAAAAAATTAATTGGATCAATTAATTTTGTGATTGATTCAGATTTTTTTTTTTGTGTGAACCAGGGATGGAAAATACAATTTTTAAGAAAGTACAAAAAAGGTATTTTTTTGAGCGAAAAAGTACTTTCCACTAAATTTTAACAAAAATTCCATTGGAAGATTATTGTCAAGAGCACCTTTAGACTGAATTTTTTTTGTCAACGCCTCAATTTTAATTATTTTTTTTTTCGTTTTATATCCACTTACAAAGATTACAATAGTATTGTAATCACGGTTTGGTAGATTAGTAGAATTCATGGTATTTCATAAATTTTCTGTAGATAAATAAAAATACATTTTTGACGAAATTTTCTATAGAAATAAAATTTTGACAAAACTTTCTATAGATATAACATTATGAAAAAATATTCTATAAAAATAAAGTTTAACAAAATTTTCAACAGAAATAAAAGTTTGACTATATATTCTACAGAAATAAAATGTTGACAAAATTTTCATCAGAAATAAAATTTAAACAAAAATTCTATAAAAATAAAATTTTGACAAAATTTTCTATAGAAATAAAATTTTGACAATTTTTTCTATAGAAATAAATTTTTCCATTCGTTTTGTTTTGTTATTGTTTTTTTTTTCTTTAATCATTGTTGTTGTTTTTGATTCCAGCTTTAGTTAAGGTAATCCATGGTTTTCAAAAACAACAACAACAATGAAGCACAATTTTTACAAAATGTTTTATAGAAAAAAATGTTGACAAAATTTTCTAGAGAAATAAAATTTTGACAATTTTTTTTTATAGAAATAAAATTTTTTCAAAAATTTCCTATAGAAAAAAATTTTCATCAGAAATAAAATTTTGACAAAATTTTCATCAGAAATAAAATTTTGACAAAATTTTCATCAGAAATAAAATTTTGACAAAATTTTCATCAGAAATAAAATTTTGACAACATTTTCTATAGATATAAAATTTTGACAAAAAAAGTTAAAATTTGACAAAATTTTCCAAAAGAAAAAAATTAACTTAATTTTCTGTAGTAATAAAATTTGGACAACATTTTTGCTAAATAATATTTTTTGTAGTTTTAATAAGTCTGTTAAAGACTTTTTTCAAAATGTTAAAATATTTTGTCAAAACTAGTGTATAATAAATCTGATATCGGCACAAAAATGTCTACGCAAAAGGTACTAAATCATTTGCGGGGGTACTACGGTACTGACCAGGGTGTAAAAGTATTGAAAAAAGTACTATAGTACTGCATTATCCATCACTGACACTAACACATACTTAGAAAATTCATAAGGTGCAACGACTCACTCAGTGTTGCCAACTCCCTAAGGCCAAAAAGCACCAAAAATATATTATAAATTCTAACATACCACCTTCTACCACAAAATCGAAAATTAAATGCTCTACTACAAAAAAAAAAAAAAAAAAAAAAAAAAAAAAAAAAACTTCCGAAGATGTACCTCTTATAGAACTTTTGTGAATTGAATTGAATTTTAAGACGTTAAGGTGGGTATTAAGATCGAGTTTAGCTGCTAAAATAGTCATTTTTTGACACTTACAATTTCTTTAATAATTCATTTTAAGGAATACAAACTTTGTGAAAATTTGCTTTTGGCTATTCCCCATCAAGTTATAATAAAATTTGCAGCAAATATGCATAATTTTATGCCTTTTTACTGATATAGTTTTCACTTTAGCGGCAAAACTCGAACTTAGTACTCACCATTATGAACCGCTATTCAAGTATACACTTTGATCAGTTTTAATGCTTTCGTCCAATTCATTTTGATCAGTGATGTTTTTCAACTTTCAAAATATTAATATATGAAAGGAGTCTATATTAATATATGGAAGGAGTCTTATTTCAGTTGTGCGTGCTTTTGTGAATTTACTACAAACGTTTTTAATGACATCTTTACCAAATTCGAAAATTCTACACTCAACGCTCGACTTTCCTACAGAATACCCTAAATAACAATATTAATTAAAAAATAATCAATACCAAATTCATAACAATCAAATTCTATATTTGGCAATAAATTTGAGTTTCTTCGGCTCTTGAAAGTCTAATCAAAATTTTTGTATCAATTAAACTTAATACTGTTCAAAATAAAAAAAGCACCAAAAGCACTAAATGAAAATGTCAGAAAGCACCAAGTTGGTGCTTTTTTTGAAAAGGCACCAAAAAGGCAATTTGGTGCTTTTTAGAAATCAAAAAGCACTAAATTTGGTGCTAAAAGCACCAAATTGGCAACACTGGACTCACTTAACGACACCTTGAATAAATTTCGGCAAATTGAGAATAACAAAAGAGAGAGAGAGAGAATTTTTGTTTTTGCGGCAATTTTAGCTTGGGTTTGTTTTGTTGTTTTTGCAGCGAAAAACAACCTTTTGCATTGCACACATAAGAAAGCAAAACACACTCTAGTGTATAATAAAAAAATGAGCAAACATACGTGCCTCAGTTGATGAATTCCCTTGATATTCACGAAAAAAAACACAATGTTAGCACAATGTTAACTGAAAACTCAAATTATTATTAATTAATCTTCCGCACAACTTTGAAAATAGCTAAACAACACAACTCACGATGCCGATATCTATCACTTTACACGGAACCGACTGAACAAGGCAAGCTTAAAAAGTGGACTAATGCAAATTTCTTTCTCTTCTATATACATGGAAACGGAAAAACAATCAGCTGTAGTTTTTAAATTCCGTTTTGTTGGTTTTCTTGTTGCTTTATATTTTGGAAGGGGAGCGGGCGTACACTCAAAAAACCTGAGCCAAACAGGAAAGAAAATTAGAATCATTTTAGAAATTGTTAACAAAACTATGTATGCCAAAAGCCGATATAACAGAAATATGTAAATCGACAAATACAACAACAACATTTGGACATAATTATTGTTTTCACTTGTTATAGAATATTCCATATTTTTAAGGAAAAAATTGCAATATTTCTAATGTCATTTCAATTAAAAAAAAAATATTTTAGAGAATTCTGAACTATTTGGTTAAAAAAAATTGAATTTTGACGCATTTTTGGTAAAAGTTTAGGAAAGTCTGAATTATTTTGTAAAAAATTCAATTTATTTATATAGTAATTCATTTGTGAAGTTGATTCACTTAATTAAAGTCAACAAAAAATTATTAGTCAAGGAAACTTGACTTTAATATTCGTGAAATTTTAATTTATGCATCATAATTTCCATGAATTACAATAAAAATTAAATTGGCTTTAGTTCTCCCTGTTTTGAGTGTACTTGTTTATAAATTAAATTTAATGTGTTTTTTATTTTCCCTAAAAGATTTTAAAAACTTTGTTAATTCTAATTAAACATTTAAAAAATAATCATATCAAGGAACGATATCCCAAATATATTACAAACAAACCACATAAATAAAGGGTTTGTCATGACGAACTCAAACCAAAAAACCGCTCAATTAGTAACATTGTTCGAAAAATATGAATACATATAAATTAGATCGAATAACACTAACACATATTTAGTGTTAGAGTCAGGTGTTAATTTAAGACTCTTTTTACGTCACCATGAATAAACTTCATCAAATTGAGAATAACAAACGAGAGAGAGAGAAAACTTTTTTGCTGCAATTTCTATTTGTTTTTGCAGCGAAATACAACTTTTTGCATATACATAGCGGATTTCAAACAAACCATAAGAAACAAAGCAAATATCATGTACATAGAATATAACAAATTATAGGTGTACAGTAAAACTATTGTTTAAGTATACTAGAGAAAAACACACACGTGTTTATTAAACTAGTATAACATAATAACAAACAAACAAACTTACCTCAGTTGATTTCAAGCAAATACGTATGAATTCGCTTGATATTCACAGGCGAACGAAGAACGAAACACAAATTCACACAATAGTAACTGGCAATAAGTCAAATTATTATTATTATTAATTAGTTAACACATTTTGCAAATAAATAAATACAAACACTGACGGAAGGATGGCAAAAAAAAAACACCGAAGATCACATTACACGAAACCGACTGAACTACGCAAGCTTAAAAAGTGGACTGTCGGTTACGTTGGTGAAGAGAAACTCATGTGGTAAAAGAGGAAATGGATCTTTCTCCATTCTATAGATGGAAATGGGAAGGCTCTCAGCTAGGGTTACCAAATTAGCCGGTTTATCGGCAAATGCCGTTTTTGGTCACGAAAATGACGATAATAGCTCCTTTCGCATACCAAATAATTTTTCATATTTATAACAAATGATTTTTGTAAGATATTCCTTTACACCAAAAACAAAGAAACAAAAGAGCCTGAGGAAGACTACGTTTCTTTGATAGAGAAATTGCAAGTTTTTCCTAAAGATTTATTTTCCCGTAAAATCTTGCAAAATGTGGCATGCGTTGTCAGTTCATTTCTGACACAGCACCAGTACAATGTACGTGTTCCGCAATTATAAATAACGAAAAATTTTAATACCAAAATTGGCAATGAATTTGCATATAATGTGTAATACAATGTGTAATACAGTATGATAGAGTTATAGACCACTAGAAAAACAAACACAAATACCCGATAAAACATTACCCGTTTTAGAATACACGAGCCCTTTTCTTCAGTGTTGTACGTAAATCTTATAGATCTTTCTTAGGATAGATCTTTTATACACACAAAGAAAATTTCATTAAAATTCAGCTAACAAAAAGTTTCATTGATATAACGAAACATTTGGATTAATACAATGTAAATATTTGTTAATAGTACGAAACGTTACGTTAATTAAAAGAAAGTTCGTTATAATAACGATGTTATAAATTTGTTAGATGTTACTCCCGAGGTCCAATGAGATTTTAGTCCAATTAACTTGATATTTGACATAAAGAGTAGATTAAACATATTTAAGTGTTTCGAATTCGATCCAAATCGACTTTATTTGAGCATATACACAGTCTCACATAAGTTTACATACCCTTGAGGTTTTTACCTTATAACTAAACATGTTTCTTGTTGTTGTTTATAATCCAGACTAAAAACATCTTCTTGAAAATGGACAAATACTTTGTTTTTTCAAATTAATTTACAAAATCTAAAGCATATATATGCATATTTTATTATATTTTAATAATTAAAGAAAATACAATTTCTTAAACCGTATGTAAACTTGTGTAAGACTGTGTATGACCGAATACCCACACGCTAGACACAATTTCAATGATTATTTACCAGTATTGTAGTCATAGTCTACATATCGCAATTGTATACTTTCCACAGGTTCGGTTAAGCCTCCTACTTCTGCAAACATCGCTCGATTTGTCCACAAATCCACAATTCACCACCTATTTTGACGCAATCTAGACCATTTCCTTGTTCACCCTAAGAAGTCATCCATTTTTTGTACACTAACTCCATACTTCGTCGACTTATTTCAAGACGCTATAATTTGCATCGTGAGCAAAAAAAGAGAACAACAATTGTGGTGATTTCCCTATTCAAATTGTTTTTAATTAGTATAATACAAAAATTGTATTGGTATAACTTAAATTTACTATTCGTCAATTGACCAAACTTAATTTTACATCGAAAATGAACGAAGGATGACTGCCCAGCGCTAATTCATTACGGCTAAGTCGGAAGAATTGTAAAAATCTTTAAAATTCATATGTACTATTTCCCGAGTACTAATAAATGTGCATTTCCAAAACTGCATAAAAAAGTTAGATTGAAATATTTTTCTTATAGTAATTTGCTCCGTCCCAGGATATTAGCCGGTTTAAGTTTTATGTATTCAGATTTAACAATATTTATATGGGAATTAAATCCTTTATATATAGCTCCCCGTAAATTTGAAGGATTTAAGATAGTAGATCTACAAAGTGTAGCAGAATATAATATAGTCGGAACCAGTCTACTTTAGACTTTCCTAATTTGTTTATTTAAAAAAATGTCACTGAATTAATAATTATATTTTAATTTTTCTTTGTATTTGTTGAACAGAAAAATTTAACTTATTTTTATTCTAAAAAAATTGTTTGCTAGTAGTTAAATTTTATTTTTTGTTTAATTTTCCACAGCCGAAGGAAATTTTGCATTTTTATACCCTCCATAGGATGGGTGTATATTAACTTTGTCATTCCGTTTGTAACACATCGAAATATTGCTCTAAGACCCCATAAAGTATATATATTCTGGGTCGTGGTGAAATTCTTAGTCGATCTGAGCATGTCCGTCCGTCTGTTGAAATCACGCTAACTTCCCAACAAAACAACTTGAAACTTGGCACAAGTAGTTGTTATTGATGTAGGTCGGATGGTATTGCAAATGGACCATATTGGTCCACTTTTACGTATAGCCCCCATATAAACGGACCCTCTAAGAGAAGCAAATTTCATCCGATCCGGCTGAAATTCGGTACGTGATGTTAGTATATGGTATCCAACAACCATGCAGGAATTGGTTCATGTCAGTCCATAATTATATATAGCCCCCATATAAACCGATCCCCAGATTTGACCTCCGGTGCCTTTTGGAGAAGCAAAATTCATCCGATCTGGGTGAAATTTGGTACGTGCTGGTAGTATATGATATTTAACAGCCATGCCAAAAGTGGTCCATATCAGTCCATAATCATATATAGTCCCCATATAATCCGATCCCGAGATTTGGTTTTTGAGCCTCTTGGAGGAACAAATTTCATCCGAGTCAGTTGAAATTTGGTACATTGTGCTAGTATATGGCCGTTAACAACTATGCCTAACTAGGTCCATATCGGTCTATAGATCCCCAATCACACAAAAATTGGTCCATATCAAGTTCATAATTGTATATAGGCCCCATATAAGCGAACCCCATATTTCAATTCTGGCTCTCTACGTACCGTGCGAAATTCCATATCGATTCGTAATTATATGTAGACTTACCTACACATACCTTTTCTGTCTAATATATACCACGTATGGACTAACTCACAATTTAGAAAACGATGTTAAGAAGTTTTAAGATACCACAACCCAAGTAATTCGATTGTGGATGACAGTCTTTCGTAGAAGTTTCTACCCAATCCATGGTGGAGGGTACATAAGATTCGATCTGGCCGAACTTACGCCCGTATATACTTGTTTATGTATCATTTTATGAACTAGACGTGGGTATAAAGTTCAGTGATAAACGAATATTTTCGTACGATTCCCCAAAATAGTAAAAATGAACTATTGTTTATTTAAAATCGTCATGATTTGGTGCCAATGATTTTCTTCTATACTTTTATTTCGTGTTTTCTTCTATAGCTGAGTATTATGTTCAGTTTTCAAGCTGAAAATCTGCTTTTTTCACGGTTACTTTTCTTAATTAATTAAAGGGTGATACGGTCAAAATTTGGTCAAGGGAAAACGCGTGTAAATCGGTGAAATCGTTTATTTATAAATAATTCAGGATAAATATTCAGTTAGGCTTTCGCTTTTCCAACTCCGAATTGCCGGGCCTCACGCTTGACACCTGCCATCAGATTTTGTACAGCCACCTTGTCCACCTTCTTCGCCGCAGAAAGCCAGTTTGCCTTGAACTGCTGCTCGTCCTTAGCAGTTTTTTTGGTCTTCTTTAGGTTCCGCCTGACAATAGCCCAATATTTCTCAATTGGGCGGAGCTCTGGCGTGTTGGGAGGGTTCTTGTCCTTGGGAACCACCTGCACGTTGTTAGCGCCGTACCACTCCATGGCCTTTTTACCGTAATGGCAAGATGCCAAATCCGGCCAAAACAGTACGGAACAACCGTGTTTCTTCAGGAAAGGCAGCAGACGTTTATTCAAACACTCTTTCACTTAAATTTCTTGGTTGACAGTCCCGGAAGCTATGAAAATGCTGTTTTTCAAGCCACACGTACATATGGCTTGCCAAACCAGATATTTCTTTGCGAACTTTGACAGTTTTATGTGCTTGAAAATATCTGCTACCTTTCCCCTTCCTTTTGCCGTATAAAACTCCTGTCCCGGAAGCTGCTTGTAGTCGGCTTTGACGTAGGTTTCGTCGTCCATTACCACGCAGTCAAACTTCGTCAGCATCGTCGTGTACAGCCTCCGGGATCGCGCTTTGGCCGTCGTATTTTGTTTATCATCGCGATTTGGAGTCACTACCTTCTTGTAAGTCGATAGTCCGGCTTAGTATAGTTTTTGGCTCGATGCACGGTTATAGACGATACACCCAGCTTATTTGCGGCATCTCGGAGAGAGAGGTTAGGGTTTCGCTTGAAACTACCGGCAACTCTCTTTGTCGTCTCAGCGGCCTCCGGTTTTCGATTTCCCCCCGATCCAGACTTCCTGGCTGTCGACAAACGTTCCCCAAACACTTTAATTACATTTGTAACGGCTGATTTGGCAACTTTTAGCGATTTTGCCAGCTTTGCGTGCGAGTAGCTCGGATTTTATCGATGCGCGAGCAAAATTTTGATACGCTGCTCTTCTTGCTTGGACGGCATTTTGACAACTGAAGAGTGAATTCCAAAATCAAAAAAGGAGCAACATTCTACACACACACACCTTCAAAATGAGGGGTGTTCAGGTTTTTTTAATGCAAAATTGAAAGAAATACTTCAAGTTTATATTGACCAAATTTTGACCGTACCACCCTTTAATTTAGAAATATAAAATGATTATCGATCAATTCATTGGATCTTTTCCATCCATTATTTCATAAGACTTGATAAAAATATAATAGTCTTCATAAATATTTTTGTACTTTTAATTTAGTGTTTTGGTGAAAAAACCGAACATAGTACTCACCTTATGAGAGGATTTAATTTCGTGAAGTGCAGTTAAAAAGTACAACGGGGCATTAAATTTTCTTGATTTTAACAACTCTTTGTGGAGATCGCAAAATGTGGAAAACAATTTAGTTCAATTTTCATTCTTACCATAAAATAGTTTACTTTTTTTCGATTGTTTATATTCTGCTTCAAATACTAAATGTTTTTTTTTTACAAAATAATGTTTTTATCTTAATTTAAATTTAAATTATTTAAATTTATATTATATATAAATTAATTTAAATTTTTGTAAAACTTCGTTATGATTTTTTTATTGAAATTCATACCTAGCCATACTAACTTTCTGTTTTTTAAATGAAATACTTCTGTATCATTTTCTAAGCAAAACAAATATGTTTTCTTTTAAAATTATTACATTACATTATTATTACATTGCCAATTTCTAAAACCAGTTGCAATTATGACGATTTTTCTGAAAAAGTGATGTTTTTCTTGCAATTTTATTGGCAACCCTATTCGGAAATTAAAAAGCAAAGTAAAGCTGAGGAACTCTCTATTGCTATCTGTAGAAATGAGAAAGACATTTGTATCAGTCTGCTATTTAAGCTTGCGTCGTTCGGTTCGTTTCGTGTAATGCAATAGACTTCGGTATCGTTAGCTGTTTTGGTTATTTATTTGCAAAATTTGTCAGTCAGTTAATATTGTGTTTGTAATAATGTGTTTGTCTTTTTTTCATTCTTCGTTTATCAACGAATCAATTGAGGTAAGTAAGTTTATGTGTTTTATTTATTATATTATACTAGTTTAATATAAAGGGTGATTTGTTAAGAGCTTGATAACTTTTTTTAAAAAAAAAACGCATAAAATTTGCAAAATCTCATCGGTTCTTTATTTGAAACGTTAGATTGGTCCATGACATTTACTTTTTGAAGATAATTTCATTTAAATGTTGACCGCGGCTGCGTCTTAGGTGGTCCATTCCGAAAGTCCAATTTTGGGCAACTTTTTCGAGCATTTCGGCCGGAATAGCCCGAATTTCTTCGGAAATGTTGTCTTCCAAAGCTGGAATAGTTGCTGGCTTATTTCTGTAGACTTTAGACTTGACGTAGCCCCACAAAAAATAGTCTAAAGGCGTCAAATCGCATGATCTTGGTGGCCAACTTACCGGTCCATTTCTTGAGATGAATTGTTCTCCGAAGTTTTCCCTCAAAATGGCCATAGAATCGCGAGCTGTGTGGCATGTAGCGCCATCTTGTTGAAACCACATGTCAACCAAGTTCAGTTCTTCCATTTTTGGCAACAAAAAGTTTGTTAGCATCGAACGATAGCGATCGCCATTCACCGTAACGTTGCGTCCAACAGCATCTTTGAAAAAATACGGTCCAATGATTCCACCAGCGTACAAACCACACCAAACAGTGCATTTTTCGGGATGCATGGGCAGTTCTTGAACGGCTTCTGGTTGCTCTTCACTCCAAATGCGGCAATTTTGCTTATTTACGTAGCCATTCAACCAGAAATGAGCCTCATCGCTGAACAAAATTTGTCGATAAAAAAGCGGATTTTCTGCCAACTTTTCTAGGGCCCATTCACTGAAAATTCGACGTTGTGGCAGATCGTAAGTCTATTCATGATGAAATGTCAAAGCATACTGAGCATCTTTCTCTTTGACACCATGTCTGAAATCCCACGTGATCTGTCAAATACTAATGCATGAAAATCCTAACCTCAAAAGAATCACCCTTTACAAGTGTGTGTTTTTGTTTTGTATACAAAAACTATAGTTTTACTGTACACCTATAATTTGCAATGCATTATATGCAAAAGTTTGTATTTCGCTGCAAAAAACCGAAATATAAAATACAGCAAAAAAAGTTCTGTCTCTCTCGTTTGTTATTCTCAATTTGCCGAAATTTATTCTAGGTGACGTAAAGAGAGTCTTTACATCTGATACATATTCTAAATATGTGTTAGTGTTATTCGATCTAATTTATATGTATTCATATTTTTCGCACAATGTTACCAACTGAGCGTTATTCTTTGTTTGAGACTGGCATGAGAAATTCTCTATATATGTGGTTGGTTCGTGTTTTTGTAGGATACATTCACAAAAAGTGAATCCACTAAAAAGAACAATGTAATTTTAGAATGATAAAAGTAGTTTGTAGTACTACGATGTCACAAAAGTGCAACTATTTGCAAGAAAATTTATTAGACAAAAATGTCTTTTTTTTTTAATTGTTGAGAAAACTTTTATTGTTAAGAATTTAGTTTTATTGTTAAAAATTTAGTAGTTTGAAGGAAAAAATTGAACTTCAAAAATGCAAAAATGTTTTTAGCCCCATACGAAGTTCAGCATGGACTTCAAAAATGCAAAAATGTCTTTAGCCCCATACGAAGTTCAGCATGGACGCTTTAGTGGTAAAATTTACAAATTTTGAGAAATTAAATATTCTTTAACAAGTGAAACAATAATTATGATACTTGTATTTGTCGATAAATATTTACATATTTCTGTCATATCGGCTTTTGTGATACATAGTTTTGTTAAAATCTTCTAAAATAATTCTTTATTTTTTTTCCTGGTGGGCTTAGGTTTTTTGAGTGTACGCTCGCTCTCCTTCTAAAATACAAAGAGACAAGAAAACCAACAAATCGGAAATTAAAAAACTACAACTGAGAGTCTTACCGTTTCCATGTTTAGAGAAGAGAAAGAGATTTGCATTAGTCCACTTTTTAAGCTTGCGGTGTTCAGTCGGTTTCGTGTAAAATGATAGATATCGGCATCGTTCGTTGTGTTGTTTACCTATTTGCAAAGTTAGGCGGTAGATTAATTAATAATAATTTGAGTTTTCAGTTAACATTGTACTAACATTGCGTTTGTTTTTTTCGTGAATATCAAGGGAATTCATCAACTGAGGCAAGTATGTTTGCTCTTTATTTTATTATACACTAGAGTATGTTTTACTTTCTTATGTGTGCAATGCAACAGTTTGTTTTCGCTGCAAAAACAAAAACACAAACCCAAACAAAAATTGGCTTAAAAGAATTTTCTCTCTCTCTCTTTTATTATTCTCAATTTGCCGAACTTTATTAATGGTGACGTAAGAGAGTCTTTACATCTGATACATATTCTAAATAAGTGTTATTGTCATTCGATCTAATTTATATGTATTTATTTCTTTCGCACAATGTTGCCAACTTAGCGTTTTTCTTTGTTTAAGACCGTCATGAGAAATTCTATATATATGTGGTTGGTTCGTGTTTTTGTAGGATACACTCACAAAAAGTGAATGCACTAGAAAGAAAAATGAAAATGTAGAATAAAAAAAGTACTACAAACGCCGATATCACAAAAAGTGTAACTATTTGCAAGAAAATTTATTAGACAAAAATGTCTTTTGTTTTTTTTTTAATTGTTAAGAAAAATTTCGTAGTTTGAAGGAAAAATTGAAGTTCAAAAATGCAAAAATGTCTTTAGCCCCATACGAAGTTCAGCATGGACGCTTTAGTGGTAAAATTTACAAATTTTTAGAAATTTTGATTTTGTTGGAAATACAAATTTATCAAATTTTTAAGTATAATTTCTTATTTTGAAATTTTAATTAATATCTTCTTTATTAAAACAAGGGAACATCCTCACTGAGATTGTTTTCTTTCCTGGGGAATGAAATTTGGCCAAAAAAGTTTACTTGTGGTGCAAAAAAATAAAGCCATTAAAAAGTTTAGAAAGAGTCGCAATGTTCATAAAATCGAGATTTCAGGTACAATGAAAAAAACAGTGAACCCACCAGGAAGAAAACTTTCGGTTTATTTTAGAAAATTTTGAATATTTTTAGAAAATTTTAACTAAACAGTATTACAAACGTTGGCATCACGCCGATGTCATAAAAATAAGTAAATATTTTTCGACCAATTCAAGAACATTTATTAGACATAACTAAGTTTTTTTCACTTGTTAAAGAAAATTTTGTAGTTTGAAGGAAAAATTTAAGTTCAAAATTCAAAATGTCTTTAGCCCCATACGAAGTTCATGATGGCCGCATTTTTGGTAAAATTTACAAATTTAAAGAAATAATGAACTATTTTGTAGAAGACACGAATTTAGTTAATCTTTATGCTTCTTTTGTGTATATTTTTTTCCTCGGCTTTAGCTAATTTAACTAACGTACACAAAAAATTATTAGAGTAAAGGAAACTTTCTCCAAACATAATAATTCCATGAACCAAAATAAAGTTAAATTAGCTTTAGTGAAATAGTGACTTCACTTTTTTTTGAGTGTAGTCTGGAATCAGCAGCGTTAGTTTAATATCTAATTTCGTTAGGAAGTCCTGCAAATTCCGCTTCCTAAATTATTCGATCAGCAATATAAATATGATAGAGGAGGAAATTCACCAAAGTTCAACAATTAGTACACAGAAAAAACAAAACATTTGTAAAAATGGTGCTAATATTTACTTATATTTATTGCAAAAAAAAGTTTTATTTTAGTTTTTTTTTTTTTTTAAATTTTGTAAGACATTTTCCACAGCCCAACGATTTTTTCATGCCAAGTAGGTCTCAAAAAATGAACTAAATACCAATAAAATTGCAATGACATAATAATGCTAACTTAAACAGAAGAAGTTTCTCGTACACTTCACAAAAAAAAAAAAAAATAGTAAGAATGAACTACAGCGTGGTTAAAATGGGAATGATCTGGCGCTTATGATTTTTTTCTTTATTTTTAGTTAATTTTTGCTTTTCGAAAATCATTCATTTTATAAATGGTAGTTAAAAATCCAAAAATGTGAGAAAATTTTCGTTAATTTAAAAAATCTTAAATACAATTTAGTTCAATTTTCGCGAGTTAGTTCATTTTTCCCATAAAATAGTTTACTTTTTTGCTGTGTGTATTCACTGTAGTTCGTGGCTTTCTTCTGAAAATATACCTTCATCCTTCCCGATGTTATGAAATTGTTAGTTTGGTCCCTTCTTTGGTTTAGACTATGATTCAGTCACATTCAATGGCTACTTTGGTATTTACCACAAGTCCACATCTTTGACAGGCAATATTCAACTTTTGTTCATCTTAAGCCCACTGTATCATGTCATTCCTGTATTAGATGCCTGCCAGCCACCTCATTGAGATACTTTTGTTGCCTTTATCGCTTGGCTAAATTTAATGACGACCATTACGTGTAAATGATGCTGATGAGGTGAGCAATTGTGCTTAAACTAATCAGTTTACCCAGTTCACATTCATGCCTCTGGCCAACATGAAAGAACAACCAAGGCAAAGTCTATGGGCAAGAGGAGATCTAGATGAGAAACAGTAAAAGTGGCTGAAATGTGGTCATACAAATCGAATTTATGACACATCAAAAACGTTAAGATGCATATAAAAACCTGAAGTGAAATAAAGGTACAACAACGAAATCCCAATAATAAACTTTCAAATCATGGTTTGGCCAATGGAAAAGACATGGGACCAAGGATCTATGAAAGTTTCACCGTTAAGCTAAAAAGGAGGAGTGAGATTTGAGAATATGGCCAACAGGGCTTTTGTTGGCCTCAACCGCCCTTCCCCCAAGCTTCAAGAAACAATAAAAAGCAGTTTTGTGTAAATGATAAAAATTTCTGCCACCGTAAATGATGTTACATGAATGAGGACAATCGTCCATGGGTTTATCTAGAAGCAGAAAATGGACATAAAATTAGAAAAGAATTGTAAAGGAAGTGAGCTTGGTGAGTTGCCATACGAATACACGATTGTAAGGTCGAAATTTTATTGGAACTTTTCTTACGTGAGTATCGTAGTTACTGTTGTAAATGTCAACTTAATTTAACGTCTCTTTTAGACGCCATTACAGTCGCCATCAATGGCGTCTTTTAATTTTTATCTAGCAATTTTCTAAGATAACCATTGTCCTAAAGTTGCTTCATTTGAAACATCCAACAAATGAAAAACAGGCAAACAATTTTATGACTAAAACTTAGGCATGCACATTGTTAGTTTTTAAGGAGTTTAGGAAAAATAAGAAAATCTTAAATTATTTTCTTTAATTTGTGTGAAAACATTCTTATTTAGTTTATAACGAAATTGTATTTCTTCGATTCATTGGTCGCAAACTACTTGAGAATCCTTTAGTTTCCACACACACACAATTATTTGCAGATCCTTGAAGAAAAACTTTTTAAAATTCTTTGAATGTCTCTTACGTTGAAGTTTCCAAAGTTTTTATTTGAATTTTCAATTTCCCCCTCAACAATTTGAGCTTGAAGAATTATTTGCTTATACCAAATACTCCAATTGCTTTGCAAAGCTCCGGAATGTTGTCTATTGCAAATTAACATTCGTTTGCCATTTGCGGTTGAATGATTATTTTGCTTGAGACCACTTGTTCGAGGATAAAACATTCAAAGGATATGCATATACATTTAGTGAAAATGGACAAATGGATATTTGCGAAATGCAATTGATTGCAGACATGTATGTCTTCAAATAAATATCTTGGAAAGTTAAGATGATACAAAATGGTCTTTAATAGGAGACACTTGGGAGATGTCTTTAAAGAAAGAGCGAATTTATGGCTTAAGAGAACCAATATTGGTAGGTAAGATTATATTCCTGTGTGTGGCCTTCGATGGGGAAGTGTTAACCTTTATCTTACTGGGCTGTTTCTCTAACAAAAGTCAAGAATTGTATTACCAACCGATATTGATTTTGTTCCATTTTTCTAGTATCCAGTATTCCTTTTTTGTGTAAAATCTCGACAGTAACTATTTGTGAAAATTGGCAACATGATTGAAAATAGTTTGAGCATCAAATGTAGGATCCTCCTAAGTACATTCTAGGGTATTGCAACTAAATTTGAGCAATTTAGAGCAAAGAAGTACTAGTCCAAAATTCCCTTCCCACCACCCAAAGTATTGCCTTTATTTTGTGTTGACTTCAGGAAAGTCTTCCATAATGGTGCTTATTTATTTGTTACCTTATTTCCTACCATTCGTACATTGAAAATCTTATGGGAGTTACCCACAATCTCCGTCTCTGATAACACTTGACATTTATGAATTGTTTTTCATTAATATTTTCAAAATGAATTATGCAAATTTTTCCTACTCCAAGGCACACAATTATTTTGGTACGATACAATGTTGTCTTAGTTGCTACTTTTTTTTGTTGTTTGGTACTAACGACATTCGACGTTCGAGAAAATCGAGACTATCAATATTCAAATCTGGTTGCAATAATTGCAGACATAAATTTTGAAATATCTGGAAGACCCCCCTTGGTTTTGAATGAAAAAAGATGAAGAAGGAAGAGGAAAAAAACACACAATCCCCCTCAAATGTTATGGCTGAGTGAATATTCTCGAAATAAGCAAGAAAAAAAAATTGTGCGAAGTACACCAACAAAATGTATTCAAGTGAACAATAATGATTTGAAATTATTTTCATTTACACAAATACTGTGTTGCTGCTGTTTTTTTTTTGTTCTTTGGTCTTCGAAGACCTGAAGAGGAAAGTTGTTTAGACATTTGAGGTTATGAACAACAATTCGAGCTTTGTATTTGTAAAGCATGATAGGAAGGCCACAGATAAAGGACTACAGGTCCTGTGAATGAATGTTGAAAAGATTGTAAATCTAGTGTTAACATCAATATCCTTAAATGTCTGCGATGTTATAGCACCGCACAATAGCAATCATCCTCTTCATCGCCATACTAATGGTCATGGGATACACAGACAAAAAAAAAGTAAATACGGAACATGGTTTCAATGTGTTTCTCAAGGTGGGATTTAGAAAAGGGGTAGCAAAGCAAAGTATCCAACATTGAAAAAAAATTGGATAAATTCGTAGGGCTTCTTTTAAAAGATTGTCAAGCTTTGATGCAAATTTCATTAAAACTTGATGAGGAATACCCCAAAGCAACTTTTCACAAAGTTACTATTCTATATAATGGATTATTGGAGAAAAGTAATCGTGAAAATATGACATTTTAGCGGCTAAACTAGATTTTTTACTGTTTGGTAGATTGGTAGAATTCTTGATGTTTTTTTATGCAAAATATTCCTAATAAAAGGTACTTACATTTTCTATAGAAATAAAATTTTGAGAAAATTTTCTACAGATATAAAAATTTTGAGAAAATTTGCTATAGAAATAAAATTTTGGCAAAATTTTCTATAGAAATAACATTTTTAAAAAATTTTCTATAGAAATAAAATTTTGACGAAATTTTCTACAGAAAAAACATTTTGACAAAATTTTCTACAGAAATAAAATTATGAGACAACTTTCTATAGAAATAAAATTTTGACAAATTTTTCTATAAAATTAAAATTTTGACAAAATTTTCTATAGAAATAAAATTTTGACAAAATTTTCTATAGAAATAAAATTTTGACACAATTTTCTATAGAAATAAAATGTTGACAAAATTTTCTATAGAAATAAAATTTTGCACAAATTTTCTGTATAAATAAAATTTTGCAAAAATTTTCTTTATATATATAAAATTTTGACAAAATTTTCTATAGAAATAAAATTTTGCAAAAATTTTCTATATAAATAAAATTTTGACAAAATTTTCTATAGAAATAAAATGTTGAAATTTTCTATAGAAATAAAATTCTAACAAAATTTTCTAAGGAAATAATATTTTGACAAAATTTTCTATAGAAATAATATTTTGTCAGGATTTTCTATAGAAACAAAATTTTCTATGGAAATAAAATGTTCACAAAATTCCCATTGAAATAAAGTTTTGGAAAAATTTTCTACAGAAATAAAATTTTGACAAATTTTGCAATAGAAATAAAGTTTTGCAAACATTTTCTACAGAAATAAAATTTTTAAAAATTTTCTACAGAAATAAAATTTTGAGAAAATTTTCTATAGAAATAAAATTTTGAAAAAATATTCGGTAGAAATAAAATTTTTAGAAAATTTACTATAGAAATAAAATTTTGAAAAAATATCGATAGAAATAAAATTTTTAGAAAATTTTCTATGGAAATAAAATTTTAACAAAATTTTCTACACAAATAACATTTTGAGAAAATTTTCTTTAGAAATAAAATTGAGACAAAATTTTCTATAGAAATAATATTTTGCAAAAATTTTCTATAGGAATAAAATTTAAAAAAAATATTGAGAAAATTTTCTATAGAAACAAAATTTTACAAAATTTTCTATGGAAATAAAATTTTGACAAAATTTCCATAGAAATTAAGTTTTGACAAAATTTTGTATAGAAATACAATTTTGACAAAATTTTCTACATAAATAACATTTTAACAAAATTTTCTACAGAAATAAAATTTTGACAAAATTTTCTATAGAAAAAAATTCTGATAAAATTTTCTATTGACAAAATTTTCTATAGAAATAAAATTTTGATAAAATTTTCTATAGAAATAAAATTTTGCAAAAATTTTCTATATAAATAAAATTTTGACAAAATTTTCTATAGAAATAATATTTTGATAAAATTTTCTATTCAAATAAAATTTTGACAACATTTTTTATAGAAATCAAATTTGACAAATTTTTTATAGAAATAAAATTTTGACAAAGTTTTCTATAGAAATAAAATTTGGACCAAATTTTCTATAGAAATAAAATTTTGACAAAATTTTCTATAGAAATAAAATTTTGACAAAATTTTCTATAGAAATAAAATTTTGACAAAATTTTCTATAGAAATAAAAGTTTGACAAAATTTTCTATAGAAAAAATTAACAAAATTTTCTATAGAAATAAAATTTTGACACATTTTTCTATAGAAAACAAATTTGACAAAATTTTCTATGAAAAAAAAATTGGACAAAATTTCCATAGAAATAAAGTTTTGACAAAGAAATAAAATTTTAACAAAATTTTCAACAGAAATAACATTATGAGAAAATTTTCTTTAGAAATAAAATTTAGACAAAATTTTCTATAGAAATAATATTTTGCAAAAATTTTCTATAGAAATAAAATTTTAATAAAATATTGAGAAACAAAATTTTCTATGGAAATAAAATTTTGACAAAATTTCCATAGAAATAAAGTTTTGACAAAATTTTCTATAGAAATACAATTTTGACAAAATTTTCTTTAGAAATAACATTTTAACAAAATTTTACAAAATTTTCTATGGAAATAAAATTTTGACAAAATTTCCATAGAAATAAAGTCTTGACAAAATTTTCTATAGAAATACAATTTTGACAAAATTTTCTACAGAATTAACATTTAAACAAAATTTTCTACAGAAATAAAATTTTGACAAAATTTTCTATAGAAATAAAATTTTGACAAAATTTTCTATAGAAATAAAATTTTGACAAAATTTTCTATAGAAATAAAATTTTTACAAAATTTTCTATAGAAATAAAAGTTTGACGAAATTTTCTATAGAAATAAAATTTTAACAATATTTTCTATAGAAATAAAATTTTGACACAATTTTCTATAGAAAACAAATTTGACAAAATTTTCTATGGAAAAAAAATTTGGACAAAATTTCCATAGAAATAAAGTTTTGACAAAATTTTCTATAGAAATAAAATTTTGACAAAAATTTCTATAGAAATAAAATTTTGAAAAATTTTTCTATAGAAATAAAATTTTAACAGAATTTTCTCTAGAATTTTTTTTATAGAAATAACAGTTTGACAACGTTTTCTATAGAAATAAAATTTTGACAACATTTTCTATAGAAATAAAATTTTGACAAAATTTTCTACAGAAATAACATTTTAACAAACATTTCTACAGAAATAAAATTTTGACAAAATTTTCTATAGAAAAAAATTTTGACAAAATCTTCTATTGACAAAATTTTTTATAGAAATAAAATTTTGACAAAATTTTCTATAGAAATAAAATTTTGACAAAATTTTCTATAGAAATAAAATTTTGACATTTTTTTGTTATAGAAATAACAGTTTGACAAAGTTTTCTATAGAAATAAAATTTTCTATAGAAATAAAATTTTGACAAAATTTTCTATAGAAATAACATTTTTGACAAAATTTTCTATAGAAATAAAATTTTGACAACATTTTCTATAGAAATAAAATTTTGACAAAATTTTCTATAGAAATAAAATTTTAACAAAATTTTCTATAGAATTAAAATTTGGCCATAATTTTCTATAGAAATAAAATTTTGAAAAAATTTTCTATGGAAATAAAATTTTGACAAAATCTTCTATTGACAAAATTTTTTATAGAAATAAAATTTTGACAAAATTTTCTATAGAAATAAAATTTTGACAAATTTTTTTATAGAAATAACAGTTTGACAAAGTTTTCTATAGAAATAAAATTTTGACAAAATTTTCTATAGAAATAAAATTTTGACAAAATTTTCTATAGAAATAAAATTTTGACAAAATTTTCTATAGAAATAAAATTTTGACAATATTTTTTACTTAAGAATAAGAATAAATTTCCTTTAAGAATAAATTTCTTTCTTATTTTCAATTATATTAAAAGTCGATTCCAAAATCTGCCAATGAAGTATTTTTATTCATATGTTTCTTTTTTCAGTGTATCTTCCCTTTGCATTTTAAACTTAGCCTTTCTATCCTTGAGATATCGATGTCCTTTTGTGTAAGTTTCATTTCAAATCGTGATATTCTTTTTCTCCATTGAATGGCATAAAAAGAAACTCCCCTTCGTTTTTGTTGTTACAATCCATATTTTTGAATTATGCAAAGTTTCAGTTTTTTTCTCCTCGCTCACTTATGCCGCCATTCAGAAAACAAACCCGCATTTGAAAGAGCATCAAGTTAATGGTACTTGAGAATCTTCATGTTCATCGCCATCATCATAATCATCATCTGTAAACAATCTCCGGCAGTGTCTTGAACTTCTTTGTTTATTTTCTATAGAAATGTACATATTACGTGGCATTGAGGTTTGAGGCAGATTTAGGGTTTTTGGGGAAGATAGTACCAGATTAGAATTATATGCTATAACATACAAATAATTTAGCTAAAAAATAAAACTAAATTTTTTTATTTATTTCAAGCTCACTTAGCGATTCTTTCCAAACCACTATTCTGTCGTCAAAACCTAAGTTGACATTTTCAAAATGTGAAAAATTTGAATTTTCGATTTTTTTCAATAATTAAAAAAATCTATATTCGTTTTTCTTTTGGTAATTTGAAAAAGTCGACTTGCGAATTCCGGTTTTTGGGTGATTTGTCGAAGAAAAGTGATCATTGCATTTGTCTTACTATTCAAATTCAATGTTACGATTTTTTCGTTAAAGTTGTATTGGTCGGTTTTGGCCATTATCAACAGTCGTTTTTTTTTTTTTTATTTTGAAAAACAGTGAAATTAGTTGGTTTGGCTCGATTTTCGAAAACATCCAAAGTCAATTTCGTAGACTACAAAAATTAAATTTCCCAGTTTCGTATCACTACCGTAAACCTATACTCATCAAAGACTAAGTAACTCCTTGAAACTAATTACCCAAAATATTTACGAAATGCTAGGGAGCATTGATTTAGCAACGAAAGGTTTCGGCTTCTATGTTGGTCTTTGGGCCAAGCGGTACTGTGGGTTAAATCGATGGTTGAAGTTAAGCTTAGATTTCATTTCATGGTCCCCCATATTGGTCCATTTTAAAGTATAGCTTCCATTTAAATCAATCTCCACATTTGATTCCTTGAAGGTATTTTCTTCGATCGGCTTTAAATTCAATACAAAATTCAACACGTATTGACTTCTTGATGATTCCGATGGTTTTCCCATTCAATGACTTTCTATATAAACTCTATATAATACGATTTCGAGACAACTATCACATATCTGGGGCTTTGCCATCATAATTAATCGGAAATAAAGTCTCTATGTTGTACAAGATTTATTTTACATTCAATCCTCTATTGAATTTGCTTCTCAAAATAATTGAAATGCTCAAGTGTACGTTTCCTAGATGGTTATGCATATTTATTCTCAATTCGTTTCGAATGATTAAATCTTAACGATTTTTGCCTGAAAAAGAGAAATCGTCATCATCATCATCATCATCTGTGCTTATGACTGCCTATCACCAAATTAAAATCTCTTCCTTGGTCTTCAATCCTGTAGGGCCAGTTTTTTCGCATTCCCTTGGAAATAACAAGAATTTTGTTTGAGGTATAACCTTTTGTCTGTTGTTGGTTGGTCGAGTACGTGTTTTTCTGTATCCCAAACGCATCAAGGTGATGTCATGAAGTCCTTAAACTCACTGAAAATACTTGAGACACTTTTAAGGACTACTTCAGCATTGGTGAATATAATAAATATTATACTCATGAATGCTTCGATGATAACCACAAAACAATTACATTTCGTATTTTGATACTTCGTGTTTTGGTTTGTTTTTTTTTTTTTTTGTGGAGAGGAACTGTATTTGCGAAAAATTAGAATTTTTTATTGCATGATTTGAAAAAGAGATATTCCTACTTTAAAGTAGACGGTGTGTGTGTACATCAAAATACAAATAAAAAGTTTCGATTCAATGCTATTTCGATTTTAATATACTCTTGTTTTGCCCAATTCTAAACGAAGCATAAGCTCTAGATGAATAAAATCCAGGAGGTAGGATTGATAAAATCGTTCTCCACGGGAAATTGGTGCAAATTGCCACTGACTAACCTATCATCAGTTTGTCGCAATTTTTAAATTTTCTTATAATTTATTTATGTGTTCTTATTGGTAACTGAAATCTTATTGGTAACTGGTTTAATACAAAATTTATTTGATTTTGATCACAAAACCCTATTAATTTTTTATTTGAAGCAAATAATTATTTATTTATAATTATTTTATTTTTATATTTATTTATTATTATTTTACCGTTAGATAAAATAATTTTCTTGTAATTATGGATATAACAATTATAAAATTGGAGTTCCCTCCGGATTCAAGTCAAAAGCTAATGAATCAATATCAGAGTGGCTGATATGTAATGCAATTTTATTTCAATTGTATTGTTCAAAAGCAAATAGCATAGAATTTTAGACTCAGTTTAGCTACATTTGGCACGAATTATGGTCTTCAAACAACCGACAAATCCACCACACGCTACACGATTTTTTTTAAGAAATTTTATTTCTATAGAAAAGTTTGTCACCATGTTTTTGAAAAATTTTTTTTTAACAAATTTTATTTCTATAGAAAATTTTGTCAAAATTTTGTTTCTATAGAAAATTTTGTCAAAATTTAATTTCTATAGAAAATTTTGTCAAAACTTTATTTTTATAGAAAATTTTATCAAAATTTTATTTCTATAGAAAATTGTTTCAAAAATGTTGTCAACATTTTATTGCTATAGAAAATTTTGTCAAAATTTTATTTCTATAGAAAATTTTGCCAAAATTTTATTTCTATAGAAAATTTTGTCAAGATTTTATTTTTATAGAAAATTTTGTCAAAATTTAATTTCTATAGAAAATTTTGTTAAAACTTTATTTTTATAGAAAATTTAATCAAAATTTTATTTCTATAGAAAATTTTTTCAAAATTTTATTTTGAAAATTTGGTCAAAATTTATATTGACAATTTTGTCAAAAATATTTTTCTGTAGAAAATTTGTCAAACATTTTATTTCCATAGAAAATTGTGTCAATTTTATTTCTGTAGAAAATTTTGTCAAAATTTTATCTCTACAGAAAATTATTGCAAAATTTTATCTCTACAGAAAATTATTGCAAAATTTTATACCTATAGAAAATTTTTGCAAAATTTTATATCTTTAGAATATTTGTGTAAAATTTATTGTATCTATAAACATTTTTTTGAAAAATTGTATCCCTATAGAAATTAGTTTGCTATAAAAATTGCTGTCAAAATTTTATCTCTATAGAAAATGTTTTTCTATAGAAAAAATTTTCAAAATTTCTATTGAAAATTTTGTCAAAAATACTTTTCTATCGATTTTGTCAAAAATTTTATTTCCATAGAAATTTGTGTCAACATTTTATTTCAATAGAAAATTTTGTTGAAATGTTATTTCTATAGAAAATTTTATCTTTACAGAAAAGTATTGCAAAATTTTATCCCTATAGAAAATTTGTTCAAAATTTTATATCTATAGAAAATTTGTTCAAAATTTTACCTTTATAGAAAATTTGTGCAAAATTGTATCTCTTTAGAAAATTTGTGTAAAATTTATCTCTTTAGAAAATTGTTGCAAAATTGTATGTATAAAAAAATTTTTGCAAAATTGTATCTCTATGGAAATTTGTTTGCTATAAAAATGCTCTCAAAATGTTATCTCTATAGAAAATGTTGTCAAATTTTTTTCTATTTATGACGTACCTCTTTGTTGGAGAGGAATATTTTGCAAAATCTTCCAAAACCAGGGCTGTGGAGTCGGAGTCGGAGTCTTGGAGTCGGAGTCGGAGCCGGAGTCGTATACATTTTGCTCGACTCCGACTTCGGCGAAACAAAATTTGAAAAACACTTCATATCTTTGCAACAAAAGAAATATTTCGACAAATTAGATTCGATTGGTGTTTTTAATCGAACAACGAAGCACTGGATTTCAGGCCATTCAAAGTGTATTTATATGGGTGAAATTTCAAGGTGATATAAAAAGTAGGTTTTACTAGAATATGGGCTGAATTGATCAATTGTATAGTCCATTTTTAACATATTAAACTATCGATTTTTAACTCTATAAATACATATTCTGGAGATTCTTGTTATCTACCCATATTTTGATGTGGTCTCTATATAGTCTTGTGTCGTATTTTAATTTATTGACCTGACATTAAAATGTAGAGTTCTTTACATCCCTGAAATGCTGAGATTTGTCGTCGAGTCGTATAAAAAATTAAAATTAGAGTTCTTTTGGACATATAAACACATATGGCAAAATAGAATACTTATATCGGTATATTTTTGGAACACTACACCTTAAAATTACAATTGGAATACTGTTAAATTGAGATTTAAGTACACCATTTAGAGTCTACTCCGGAGTCGAGGCTAATAAGAAATGCTGGAGTCGGAGCCGGAGTAGAGCAAAATTGACTCGAGTCCACAGCCCTGACCAAAACATCAGGAAATAAGGTGCGTTACTGCTACTCGCACTTGTTTGTTCACAAACTGCTCAATTTGGAATGGATTCTTATCGGAAGAACCAAATTTGGTAACTGGATATTTACGTGTGGGCTAAGCAACTCCTTTGCTTTTTCCAGTCTAACTCTTTTGTACATCGGTGGGCTGTTGCACTTTTTGGAATTTCCATGGTTTCAGTCTCAGATAATTTTCAGGCGATATGTTCACTTCACGAGCAAGATTTGTACCGCTGCGGCGTGAATTTCGATCAAATCTGGCCTTCATATTTTTCTGGTGTTGTTACCGTGTTTTTTCACCAATTTTTGAACTCTATAAAACACTGAAAGGATCGAGCAATGGTATGAGAAACAAACGATAAATCTGCCAGCTTTGCGACAAATGATTTTGAAATTATGGCAACCTGAAGTTGGTTGCAATTCATATCAAACACCCTGTATATTTTCAGACTTCTATATAAACAAAAATTATTGTGATAATTATTATTTTAATTAAAAACTTAAAAATTTTCAATCATTTTCGTAATTAACTTTATTTTTTGATTTGATTAAAAGGTAAATTCTATCAATTCATTTTTTAATGGTTGACGTTTTCAACTTCAATCAGCTTTTTAGTTGGAAAAATTTGACGATATATGTTTTTTGGTGTAGTAGCCCTTTATTACACAGATAATTTGAAACCCTTCCCCTTTTGATTCTAGAAATTTCAATATAGCCCATCTTTTCGGTGTTACAAATCTCTGGTCCTCATAGTCCTCGTAGTTCATATTTCTTAAGACAAATGTCTTTCTCTTCTTTGCAGACATTCGGCAATTGAACTTTAAAATCATTTAACCTCAAAAGACATTTTTGTTGATTCTCCTTCTACCGAATGCAGTAAATCACATAGATAGTGAACCTAGAAATAGCTAAATATACAAAACTAATTTGTTTTCATTCATTTCGTTGGTTTTATGAGGACATTTTTCAAAAACAAAATTTGTCCAAAGTAATAAAATTTGTCCAAAATAAGAAAATATGTTCGTTTGCCCATACAAAGGCAATCAGAGAATTTTTTTTAGTATTAGCCAAAAGGACTATTGATTTAAAATATTACAAACAAACACGTACACACATTAACACAATTATCTCTATAGGAAAATTGAAACCCCCTGCTCTCGACAAGGCTATATTGTCAACTGCTATAGATTATTCATAAGCGTAATAAATTTTTACGCTTCAATATTTTTGTTGTTGCGAAAATTTATATTGCGCGTAAGTAATTTTATGACTTTGTGGTTTTTGAGGTCCTTTTTTCAATATTTATTATAAATACAAAGTGGAGATAGTGTTAGTGTAGTGGAGGGGGTGGTAAGCGGGTGTAAAAGAAATGAAATTATTACTTTACCCTGTCCTTGGTATGGCAATAAAAATCGATTAAACCGATATTGAGGAGGCAGAAGTTTGGGGAGTACAAGGAATGTAAGTGTGATTTTTCCCGAAAAGGCGCCATAGTAAATCATACGGAAAAACTATACGCTGATGATTTACTGATAACTCATGCCATGAATCCTCGTTGCATTACAAAGGACTCTATTTGCTGCTGTTAGCTTTGAGCAAACACAAGTGTTACTTAGTTGTTATCTGTTTGTCTAACTGCCTGTGTGACTGTGTGTTGTAAGTTATATGTTTGTATATGTGTGTCCTGTAACATATTTATTTGATTAACTGCTTTTGTGGACTCTTCTCCCTCCACCCGCATATAGATACCATTATATTAGAGGGTATAGTTTCAAAGCCACAGGGACTACAAGGAATTCGTACATTGTTGCAAACACTTGCTACTTATGATTATTATCATAAATTAATGTTATGACACTTATTATTACCCTCCAAGTTGTAACATTGCAAAATCACAATAATCTCTGTACAGTGGTATTGAGACAAAAAAAGTTATTCATATTTTACTATGCCGATAATAATCTACCAAAATTTTAAGCAAATTTTACCATAAAACTATCACACAAAAATATTTTGCGAAATTTTATTTCTATAGAAAATTTTGTCAAAATTTTACTTCTATAGAAAATTTTATCACAATTTTGTTTTTAGAAAATTTTGTCAAAATGTTATTTCTATAGAACATTTTTTCAAAATTTTATTTCTATACAAAATTTTGTCAAAACTTATTTCCATAGAAAATTTTGTCAAAATTTTACTTCTATAGAAAATTTTATCACAATTTTGTTTTTAGAAAATTTTGTCAAAATGTTATTTCTATAGAACATTTTTTCAAAGTTTTATTTCTATAGAAAATTTTGCCAAAACTTATTTCCATAGAAAATTTTGCCAATTTTTTGCTATAGACAATTTTATCAAAATTTTACTTCTATAGAAAATTTTGCCAAAATTTTATTTCTATAGAAAATTTTGGTAAAATTTTATTTCTATAGAAAATGTTGTTAAAATTTTATTCCTACAGAAAATTTTGTCAAAATTTAGTTCTATAGAAAATTTTGTCAATTTTTTACTATAGAAAATTTTGTCAAAATTTTATACCTATACAAAGTTTTGTCAAAATTTTATTTCTATAGAAACTTTTGTCGAAATGTTATTTCTGTAGAAAATTTTGTCAAAATTTTATTTCTATAGAAAATTTTGTCAACATTTTATTTCTATAGAAAATTTTGTCAAAATTTTAATGCTATAGAAAATTTGGTCAAAATTTTAGTTTTATAGCAAATTTTGTTAAAATTTTATTTCTATAGAAAATTTTGTCAAAATGTTCCCTATAGAAAATTTTGTCAAAATATTTTTTTGTTATAGAAAATCTTTTCAAAATTTTATTTCTATAGAAAATTTTGTCAAAACATATTCCCATAGAAAATTTTGTCAATTTTTTTGCTATAGAAAATTTTGTCAAAATTTTATTTCTTTATAAAATTATGTCAAAATTTTATTTCTACAGAAAATTTTGTCAAAATGTTATTTCTATAGAAAATTTTGTCAAAACTTATTTCCATAGAAAATTTTGTCAATTTTTTGCTATAGAAAATTTTGTAAATATTTTTGCTATAGAAAATTTTGTCAACATTTTCTTTCTATAGAAAATTTTGTCAAAATTTTATTTCTATAGAAAATTTTGACAAAATTTTATTTTTATAGAAAACTTGTCAACATTTTACTTCTATAGAAAATTTTATCACAATTTTGTTTTTAGAAAATTTTGTCAAAATGTTACTGCTATAGAAAATTTTTTCAAAATTTTATTTCAATAGAAAATTTTGTGAATGTTTGCTATAGAAAATTTTATCACAATTTTGTTTTTAGAAAATATTGTCAAAATGTTATTGCTATTTTAATTAATTTTTTCAAAATTTTATTTCTATAGAAAATTTTGTCAAAACTAATTTCCATAGAAAATTTTGTGAATTTTTGCTATAGAAAATTTTACCAATTTTATGCTATAGAAAATTTTATCAAAATTTTACTTCTATAGACAATTTTGCTAAAATTTTATTTCTATAGAAAAGTTTGGTAAAATTTTATTTCTATAGAAAATGTTGTTAAAATTTTATTCCTACAGAAAATTTTGTCAAAATTTAGTTCAATAGAAAATTTTTGTCGAAATGTTATTTCTATAGAAAATTTTATCAAAATTGTACTTCTATAGAAAATTTTGCCAAAATTTTATTTCTATAGAAAATTTTATCAAAATTGTACTTCTATAGAAAATTTTGCCAAAATTTTATTTCTATAGAAAATTTTGTTAAAATTTTATTTCTATAGAAAATTTTGTTAAAATTTTATTTCTATAGAAAATTTTGTTAAAATTTTATTCCTACAGAAAATTTTGTTAAAATTTAGTTCTATAGAAAATTTTGTGGAAATGTTATTTCTATAAAAAATGTTTCAAAACTTTATTTCTATAGAAAATTTTGTCAAAACTTATTTCCATAGCAAATTTTGTCAATTTTTTGCTATAGAAAATTTTTTATCTATACAAATTTTATATCTATACAAAGTTTTGTCAAAATTTTATTTCTATAGAAAATTTTGTTGAAATGTTATTTCTGTAGAAAATTTTGTAAAAATTTTATTTCTATAGAAAATTTTGTCAACATTTTATTTCTATATAATAGAAAATTTTGTCAAAATGTTCCATAGAAAATTTTGTCAAAATATTTTTTTGTTATAGAAAATTTTGTCAAAATTTTATTGTTATAGAAAATTTTGTCAACATTTTATTTCTATATAAAATTTTGTTAAAATTTTATTTCTATAGAAAATTTTGTTAAAATTTTATTCCTACAGAAAATGTTGTCAAAATTTAGTTCAGTAGAAAATTTTATCGAAATGTTATTTCTGTAGAAAATTTTATTTCTATAGAAAATTTTGTCAAAATTTTATTTCTATAGAAAATTTTGTCAAAATTTTATTTCTATAGAAAATTTTGTCAAAATGTTCCCTATATAAAATTTTGTCAAAATATTTTTTTGTTATAGAAAATTTTGTCAAAATTTTGTTGTTATAGAAAATTTTGTCAAAGTTTTATTTCTATAGAAAATTTTGTCAAAATTGTACTACTGTAGAAAATTTTGTCTAAATTTTACTCTTAGCACATTTTGTGAACATTTTGTAAAAAGTGTTCTATATATTTCTATTGGGAATTTTGTCAAAATTTTATTTCTATAGAAAATTATGTCATTTTTTTGTTTTTATGGAAAATTATATAAAATTTTTTTTATTGAAAATTTGGTCAATATTTTATTTTTATGGAAAGATCGATAGGTTAAAAATAAGCCATTAAGTCACTACGAGTTCTCTTTCCAAATATAATAAATTGCGAGCTCAACCTTTTAAAAGTCCTAACGCTGTCTTGTAAACAATAAGAAAAAGGAACGAAGGACACTCAATGTTAAACCAAGCATCTGATGATTCAGAGCAGGGCTGTAGAATCGTAAATACAGATGTATTCTATCACAATGGACTGAATAGTCTAAGTGAGCCTGGATCTTCATCGGGCTGCCACTTTAACCAAAGGTTATGATATATGAACGTATTTTTCTTTTTCTGATATTAGTGTTATATAAAAGAATTTCCCGATTTGACGTCTCAGATATTTGTATACCTACAGAGACGAAAAAGACTGTTTTTCATACGTTTGGGTGTAAAAATTATAAGTTTGGAACTCAAATTTTTTAACACAATATTTTTAAGTGCAAGCATATAATGTTCATAAACTAGAATAACATCTTTGAGACATATATGTTAATATGTTAGAAATATTATGTTTGGGACATAAAATGTTTGTAAATATAATATGCTTAGATGCAAACATATATTAACTTGGAAATAGCCTGTAAATATATATATATGTGTTTCGAAAGAGAAACCTAGAGAGTATGCTGCAATTAAAATAAGGGAAGTAGCCAATTGGCGCCTTAAACATATATCCACACAAAGAAAATTTCATTTAAATTTTTTACTACCAGTGTATGCCCTAAGGTGAAAATAATATGTTTGAACAATACAAACAATATTTTGTTAGCACCAATCCTGAAAATATATAAGCTTGAAGCAAAATGTGTTTGGGGTATATGTTACGGAAGCGATTTTGTTTTTGAGGGTGTATTTGACCAAAGAATTGCCATTTCATAATTTTCCATTATTGCTAACTGAAATTCTTCAAGGAAATAATCCTGACCCTCTGCCTTCTCTCCTCTTCAGGATAATAACCACTGTGCATAGAACTTTTTATACATTGTATCAAGCGTTTCTATGTTTACCGACAAAGAAAATCTGTCCATGCCATATGTGTGGTGGTATGATGTGGTGTGGTAAGGAAAAGTTACGTGTTTGTTTATGGCTTAAGTAGCCCAAAGAGATTTGCCATTTTAGTCATCGTACTAAGGGGCAATAGAAGTGGCAAGTAATGTGAACAAGTTGTAAACTCATAAAATCATAAATTTTAGATTTGTTGTTCACCGGCAAGCCGGCATTTTTGTATGTGAACACTAAATAGAAATTTCTTACAAAAAACAAGAGACAAAATAAAACGCATGAAGCAATACATCGTTATATCTGGACAAATGCCAATTATTTCTTTTGTGTTAGGTAAGAGTAACCACAAATTGTTTTATTATGCCTAGGACTTATGGATTTTTTTAATGGAGATTTTATTTAAATCGACCTTTAGGGGGCGATTGTAACTTTAGACCTTTTGAAAAAAAAAAAAACAACACCCATGTTATTGCTACATGCATACCCCACCACAGACTTGGTTATCAGCCACCATTTCGAAATCTGAAAATATACCCCTTAGATGGAGGTTGTATCAATATTTATTCAAATCAATTCTTATCTCAAGATTCATTTTTATTTTGTTGAGTTTTTAAGGCGATATCATAGCCATTCGATGTTATTTAAATATGTCATCCATTTGAGTCATTCATTAGGTCTCTATGTAATTTTGGTGTAAATCATTACCACTGCAGTTGTGTTTTATTTTTTTTTCTTGTCATATCTTTGGATAGTTAAGCAAATGCCAGTAGTACTCCCTCGGCAACAATAGAAGTAGAGATGTCACATGAAGATTGAAATTTTGAATGCAAAAATGGTTTAAAATAGTTATACCATACCCTAGCCAACACTATCGTATTATTGATATTCGTTATATTTAGGAAGTTTTATCAACCTTATTTAAAAAAAAAACAAATTAAATTAAATTATTTTAAAAAAATGTTTAAGATAAAAAGTTGGATGCCCCATGTAAATTTCTACCGATATGGTTGATATTTTGTACTTCTGCGAAATATCCTTTAATCAATACTAAATTGTTTCCAAAGATAGTAGTAAATATGGTTGGCAGATGTGGTACTTGGTCTGGGTTTTCCCACAATGAAAGCTTGTATACCCTACACGCAAAAAAATAATTCTTTTCTCCCAAACGAAATTTTAGACAAACAAAGATCGTTTCTCATTTGCTTTTCGCTGTAAGAAAGTTTATATGGAAGAAAAGTTTATACTGTTTGTGATAAACGTTTATTCTTTTCCACACGCTCACAAAAAATCGCTTCTGTAACATATACTCCCAAACATATTTTGCTTCAAGCATATACATTTTTGGCTATTGCCCAAACATTTATATATTTGATCTCTTCCAATATATAATATGTTTGAAAGCATATTGGTCTAAACAATATATGTTTGGGTAGTCTAAGTTCCAAACATTTTGTATTTTTGCATCCAAATTCAATAATGTTGTCTTCCAAAAAACAATATGTTATTATGTGAACATATAATATGTTTGGAAGCATTTTGCACCCAAAAATATTATATGCTTAAAAAAAATTCTCCCAAACAATATTGTGCTCAAAATTTTATTTATTTATTTATATATTTACAATCATAATGAATTATGAAAATAAACAGGTAATATAGGTGCTAACAACATAGGTTTTCGAACTGAATGCTCAAAATTTTGTTTCTGCCTAATTGTATATTCCCCCACATCTTTCTCACTTCCACGAGATTTTTTAGTTATTAGCACCTTTTTCTGTAATACAAACATTTTAGAAGAAATTATTCAATTTTATGATTTTTTTATTTTAATTTTACCTTTTGCCGGACGGGGATTCGAACAGCGGACCACACAGTTTGTAAGGATCAAAGAAGTAGCTGATCAATTGCCCAAGGAAAAATAAAATGTTAATTTTGTAATAACAAGCAACAACCACCAACTTAATTCAATATCGCTCCCTGTTAAATAGCGCTCCAAGCTACTAAACACATATATGTTTATAGGCTATTTCTAAATTAATATATGTTCGCCACCGTGAGTCAATGGTTAGCATGTCCACGTCTCATACAAAGTGTTGTGGGTTCGATACCCGTTTCGACCGAACACCATATATTTAAAAAATGCTACTATATTAACTGTTTAATCTCTACCTGTCCTCAATTCCACCCCCTCCTGAAGGCGTCGAGATTGTATCATATGCAGATGACTGTACAATTCTGGCAACCGGGCCCATTGTTGATGACATATGCGATCTTACCAGTTATTTCACTGCTAGAAATTTAAGGATATCCGCCACCAAATCCTCAGCCACACTGTTCACTACATGGACGGCGGAAGTACGTAGGCAGTTGAATGTTAGAGTCGATGGCGAAATAACTCCGACAGTGAACTACCCCAAGATACTCGGGGTCACATTCGACAGCCTTTTTAAGTCGTCTGCCCATGCCACTGCAATATGTAACAAGCTCCGCGGTAGAAACAAGGTCCTCAAGTCACTTGCCAGCAGTACTTGGGGTGCGGACAAAGAAACCTTGTTGACTACCTATAAGGCAATTGGCCGGTCAGTGGTAAACTATGCAGCGCCAGTGTGGACACCTCAGACAAGCGACACGCAGTGGACCAGTCAGAACGCTGCCCTTAGAACTGCAACAGGATGTCTCCGCAGTACACCCCTGGATCACCTTTATGCGGAGACCAAGATCACCCCGGTTCGTCGACACAATTACATGTTGTCAAAGCAGTACCTCCTGGATTGCTATTGAAGTTGTAATCCAAATCACCATCTTGTGGATAGGCAACCTCCATCCAGGAATGTTAGGGTTGATCTTCACCTTCTAGAGCCCGAGATCCAGCGTTACAAAAGTGAGCCTCTGGATCAGGCAGCATATCTGACAGATCTGAACAGGATTCATGAGGATACTGTAGCTGAAGCGGTGAGAAACTACAAGGTTAATCCCGATCTCGGAATCCGACCACCGCCCATAGCACCGGGGGAAAGAGACCTGCCAAGGCAGACTAGAGTGGTTTTATCCCAATTAAGAGCAGGCAAGAGCAGCCGCCTCAATTCCTACCTATCAGTGATTGATAGCAGCGTAGCTGACGTGTGTCCCATCTGTACCCAAGGGCCACATGACACTCGTTACCTTGTTGCTTGCCCAGCTAAACCTACCCGACTCACCATCAGATCACTCTGGCCGCACCCCACCCTTGTCGCAGAGTTCATAGATCTGGACGCTAGCTGAAGTACCAAAGCATTCAACAAATTGGATGAAATTTCATTAAAACTGTTACAACAACAACTATATTAAAATTTTTATTATAAAACCTTAAAATGTGTCTTATTAATTATGTCGTTGTCAATTGTTCATAATTTTTCATTATATTAAATACCCGAATTGATGTCTCCAAATCCCACCAAGTCTCAATTGCACATCCCTATACCAATAAAGACCCCAAAGTAGGGAAATTTGTATTTTTCTGCCAACTGATTCAACTGGAGCAAGTAGACATTGTGGAGTTACTGAAGAGTAAACAAGCAAATCCAAAAACAATATCACCATATCATCTATGTGTGCCAGTCTATGTTGGGTGTTTTCACAGTGCATTTCGAAGCCAACAAGTTATGAGTCATCAGTTTGGCTTCCCCGATTGTATGATGGAGTATACCAACCAACCTACAGCTATGCAACCATTGCGAGTATATCATTATGGTCTTTGCTTAACCAGTATCACTGTATTAAATAATACCATGCATTCGTGGAGATGGTTACTTATCGATCGAGGGGGTGGGGGAATGGGGATCCAGTACAAGGGTACAATTTAGATGGTTCAAAGATGTGAGTAGGTAGTATCAAAATTCTAAGTTGTCAAAGTGTCTCCATATGAGGGAATGTCATCGGGTGCTACCATGATAAGCATGTCCGCTTTGCATACAAGGGGTCATGGGTTCAATTCCAGTTTCGACCGAACACTGAAAAATTGCTTAGCGGTAGTTTATCTTCACTCGGTAATGCTGGCGAAAGTCCTTTCAGACTCGGTTAGATTTGGAATCGGGACGCATAAGAGAAGTTCTCCATTGTGGTGACACAATGGGTTGAGTACTCTAATGGCGATTTCGATTGGGGAAAAATGTGCAATATCCTCGAAAAAATTGATTGCCAAATGTGAAGGACATTATCATAGATTTTGGATCCTGTATCCCTCACAACATTATGAATTAACAATAACATTGGAATGACACTTTAATTTCAGGGAAAATACAACAAGGAAAAAAGTAGTGTAACACCAGGGCAACATATTTTTTGCAAAACGAAAACGCCCTAAGTGAGTCTGAAATAACGGGCTACCACTTCACCTAACCTTATACATATTTCCAGGATATTTTTCTTATCAAGGGTATCTAAGATTCAGTTTTGCCCAATTTTCTTTATTCAAACATGACAAAGAATTCCATTAAAGGCTTAAGAATTTCTCTTTTTACTGTGAAATATTTCTACACAAATAAAAAAAAAAAATCACTTAAATCTCCTACACCCTTGAAGGAAGCATAAAAAGAAACCATCAAAGTTCTCAACCCTTTCCTTTGTACTTAGAAGCTTAACACAATTTCCCAGAACTCAGGTTCTATGGTATACGGTCTTCTTAACATAGAAGTAACCAACAGGTGTTGAAACTGGGTTAAGCCAATACAAGTATCAATGTCTGTTCTTGTTTCTCTCCTGCCTGAATGCAGGCATACCTGTCTCTATGGCTGATGTAACCTAAAGCTGTGCTGGTTAAGCTGGTGACTCATTCATCCCCACACATAGATAGATGTTCATGGCTATAGGTGAATTGGTTGTAAACAATCTTGAATCTTTTTATCGAAAAGACACCTTTCCAAGAGTTTCGTTTTTCACACACTCACCATGCAACATCGATGTGTTTGCTGTTAAGGAACATTTTTCTATCAAAAGTTTACATAAGCTCATTTTTGGGGAAGAATCTTTTGTATGGCTGTAGAAAAAAGTTCCCACCATTAGAAACTATTGGAGAAGTTAAATGAGTGTCTTCTTGAAAACACCAAACACTGAGATGAATTTCAATTAAAGATCCCCCTCATCTCTCATCCATTGATTGAAACTCTTGTTTAAAAAGCTAAATCTTTTAAAATAACAAAATTCCTATGACATATAGTAAGGACAATGACAACAGGTGTCCTGTCATGTCTATAGACATTTGAGTGAAGCACAAAGACAAGGTGTTTCCCCATGGTGGGAAACTACGTCATAGGATAATTGCACAAAATTGATTTTCAATATTTTGTAACAAAACAAAGCCATTATCGTCGTCACCAATTCAATTCTCTTGAAATTTCCCATGCTCAAGAAATGAAGAAGGGAGGATAAAAATCAATTGCACCTTCTGCATATGAGATCCATGCATTTCAATTAAATTGAATTGAATTGAATTATGCTGATGTGACAAACATGAAATTTTCTAAGCCTCTTCTATTGTTGTCGATGGCATTTTTTGGGGGATCATAACAAAAAAAAAAGCACTTGAAAAATATCCTCTCCGTAACATTCAAAAGGAAGTCATTGTCCCTATTCTGTTATTTGTGAATGGGATTTTGTGTGCTGTCGGATACCAACAGTGGAAGATTATTAAAATTGTTTTGTGAAAAGCGGGTTTTTAATGAGCTAAACATGAAATCGGGTAGCAATGAGGGATAAGAAAAAAATTTACAAGTGTGGTATTAAAATGGTCTGAATAGTCTGAAAAGTGGATATCTCCTAAAACTAGGCAATTTTCTTAAGACGTTTTATGTATATAGTTACAATAAAGTGTACCTCACAGAAAATGGGCCCTTCCCAAATATGAAAGCTTTTTCACTGTATTAATTTCGCTGCAGTGCAACAGAAAAGGATTGCAAATGTTCACTTGGGATATCGGAGTATTGCAGAATGATATTTGATTCAATAGAACCCTACTTTATCGAACTGTAATAAGCTCGATGTGGGAAATATTGGATTCAGATCCCTTAACCCATATATTGATCGTCTCAACATCTCCCTCAGAGACCATCTAACCTTTGATGTCCGTCTGTTCTCCCATATGTATTTTTAAACAGGACGAATAGAATTAGGAAATTTGTGTTTTAGATAGAGCTCTTTTTCTGTATCACTCAACTTTTTTTAGTTGATTTTGCATTAATCTGCGAGGCTGAGTATATTTAATTAAACATATATCCAAAACCAATTTTTCCGACTTGAATATTTTCAAATTTAACTATATTTTGTTTATGTTAAAAATCGAGTCGAATCGATCTATCGGACTTTAATTTTGGAGGAAATTAACTAATAGACTTTTTATTGTGAATAAAATTGTCTAACCGACCCTATATTTTATTAAAATTTTTATACAAACAAGAAGATGATAACAAGAAAATGCCTGTGTGTATAGATATCTATAAATAAGACTAGCTCCTTTCAAAACGATCCGTTTATGAAAGTGAATCAACGAACATGTGGTGTCGAACGGTGAACAGACGGTGTCAATCGGACAACTATAAAATGACAACATGCCTAGTCAAAACAACAACCAGCTTTCATGATCTGAAAAAAAAAAAAAAACTATCGTGACTCGAAGTTGGATTGTCTGCACCATACGCGCTCCTTAGGCCATCGACGGCGTTGCTATAAGAACGACTAACGAATATTTTAAGACCTGTCATGGCCAAAGGAAAACGAAAGCCAAAGGAAAACGAAAGCCTTTCATGAAATCGTGAAAGCCCGTGGAAGAAACCGTGTATATTCCGTTTTGATTTTTCGTGAACGTTTCCTTTTCATTTTGTTACCATCCGTTCACGATTTTGGAACGCAATTTTTTCTATTAGTGTATATGTTTTATTGCTGGCTAGAGCAAATTTCCATATCCTTCAGTATAGATCTGGCGGGGGTAGATTTTATCTTTTAATGAAAAAGATCAACAAGATGAATTTGAGCTGAGAATGAGAGAATATTATGTAGAGCTTTTTATGTATCCAAAAGTCCCAAGTAGAAGAAAAGAGAAGAAAAATTTTTATTGATTTTAAAAACGTCGCAATATCAACTCTTCTAAATTTGGAAAATTCCAAAGTCATTCTTTTACTCTCTTTATAATCCTAATTCATCTAATGATATAAGTGTTATATTTAATTAGGTAGTACATACAAAAAGAATTATTCCCCCACTGTGACTTTGAATAGACGATTTTAATGCCAACCATTTACACAATTATTGTATAAAAATGCCATTCAATTATTTTATTTGTGTTTCCTTTTAATAAAAATAAATTGATTTTCGATATGTATCCACCCCAAAATGCAAAACGTATCCTTTCATTAATTGAATGCTCTTTTATGAGTTTCCTTCCTATTATGATTTATGTTTAACAAATCCACTGACCGTGCACAACCAACAAAGAACAGCATTGAATACATAATGAAGTAATTCTTTAATTATTTGTACATTGTCTGAAAATAAATATTTCGCAGGTGTTCACGAACGTTGCCCTATCTACAACTCAGAAATTGAAATGGTTAGAGTCTTGCAAAGTAGTGCCATGAATATCAGGTCACGTCTTACTAGTGATCGATCGATAAAAATTACCGATCCTATGTGAGGAAATTTGCTGCCATCAGTGGGCAGTTTTGCGATTTATTATCCGAAAAAATAATATATCTATTCAAGCAAAAAATTATTTTCTCGGAAACGAAATTTTCTATACCAACGAAGATTTCTTTTTTTTGTAAAATGCCCAAAAAGATAGCTGGGGACAAAAATGGCAACGGGTTCCATAAATAAAATTCTATTTGCCTTTAAGTATACAATTTTAGCAAGAAATGAAAACTCAGTTGATCTAATCCGGACATTGGTTTTTTGTGTTTATTAGTCCTTCCAGATGGTGTTAGATAGGTTATCATTGTGACTTCTATGGTGTAGGGTATATACACTTCCAATATTGTTATGCGAAATGTTGGAAAAAATGTTCAATGTTTTAACTTTCCACATTTTTCATTCGTTGACCAATAAGAGTTCCACCAAAAACGAACCCTATCTAAAGAAAACATTGAATTATGGATTCATTGAAGCAAAGTGCATTTTATGCTCCAAGTCATGAATACGCATAAATATAATCGCTTTTGATACTCAACTCCAAAGATAAACAGCATCAACAAAGAACAATAAACAATGGCATGGAGGAGTTGCAACTTAAACACAAAAACAACTGAAGAAGTTTACGAAAGGCAGAAAGAAGCACCCGTGCAAAATATCTGTTTTTTGAAAACAATGTCAAAAAAATCACAATGAGGATGAGTCTCTTTAAACAAGTAAGGATAGAGTCCTTAAGTAACTTGTGGACATCACGTGTGCTCCACTTCATATTCGATGCCATCACATCACCATCACACTTCTATCCTGTGAAACTCTATGCCAGATGCAATTCAAGGCAAACCATCAAATATGGGGTTGATTTTCAAGATCTCTCGCCTGTTGAAGTTACCAGGTTTGATGCAAATGTGCTTGTTATGCTGCCATTCTGCTGCTGAAGCAACCACAGCAAAAAAAATGTTTATGAAAAGTGCAGCAAGTATTTTATTTTCATTTACCCGAGGCGCACTCAACTGATGGATGACTCATCCATGGCGAGTGAGTATCTGATAAGTACCAGTTTCACCAGGTTAATAAACTTTAGAGTAACCAGCAAAAAAAGGGGTTTGAGTTTTAAAATATGCATGACAATTTCTACTTATGTTTAGCTAAATTTATTGTTGAAAATTTGGGACGTGTTGAATTTGTCATCACATTGGCATCTTGATTGAATATAGACGGCACCTGAAGCAAAAGAGGGAACATGAAGATAATCTCGCAGGTTTCAGTTAATCTAAGTTAGAAATATCAAAACAATTGCAAGATTTTGATATTTTTTTATCTTCAAGTAGAAGGCATCGAAGAGAAATACCCAACCACCTTCCAAACAAACAATATTTTTTTTTTGTCAAAATTTTATTTTTATAGAAAATTTTGTCAAAACTTGATGTCTGTAGAAAATTTTGTCAACATTTAATTTTTATAGAAATTTTTGTCAACATTTTATTTCTATAGAAAATTTTGTTAAAATTTTATTTTTATCGAAAATTATGACAAAATTTTATTTCTATAGAAAATTTTTTCAAAATTTTATTTGTATGGAAAATTTTGTCAAAATTTTATTTTTATAGAAAAATTTGTCGAAAGTTTATTTTTATAGAAAATGTAGTCAACATTTTATTTCTATAGAAAATTTTGTCAAAATTCTATGTCTAGAGAAAATTGTGCAAAATCTTTTGTTTTTATAGAAAATTTTGTTAAAATTTTATTTTTATAGAAAATTTTGTCAAAATTTTATTTTTATAGACAATTTTGTCAAAATTTTATTTCTATAGACAATTTTGGCAAAATTTTATTTTTATAGATTTTTTTTTAATCTAGTTCCATAGAAAATTTTGTCAAAATTTTATTTCTATAGACAATTTTGGCAAAATTTTATTTCTCTAGAACATTTTGTCAAAATTTTATTCCTATAAACAATTTTGTCAACATTTTATTTCTATAGAAAATTTTTTCAAAATTGTATTTCTATAGAAAATTTTGTCAAAAATTTATTTCTTTGGAAAATTTTGTCAAAATTTTATTTCTATAGAAAATTTTGTCAAAATTTTATTTTTATAGCAAATTTTGTCAAAATTTTATTTTTATAGATTTGTTTTTAATTTAGTTCTATAGAAAATTTTGTCAAAACTTAATTTCTGTAGAAAATTTTGTCAAAATTTAATTTTTATAGAATTTTTTGTCAACATTTTATTTCTATAAAAAATTTTCTTAAAACTTCATTTGTATAGAAAACTTTGTTAAAATTTTATTTCTATAGAAAATTTTCTTAAAACTTTATTTGTACAGAAAGGTTTGTCAAAATTGTATTTTTATAGAAAATTTTGTCAAAATTTTATTTTTATACATCATTTTGTCAAAATTGTATTTCTACAGAAAATTTTTGCAAAATTTTATTTCTGTAGAAAATTTTGTCAAAATTTTATTTTTATAGAAAATTTTGTCAAAATTTTATTTTTATAAAAAAATTTGTCGAAAGTTTATTTTTATAGAAAATGTAGTCAACATTTTATTTCTATAGAAAATTTTGTCAAAATTCTATGTCTAGAGAAAATTTTGCAAAAACTTTTGTTTTTATAGAAAATTTTGTTAAAATTTTATTTTTATAGAAAATTTTGACAAAATTTTAGTTTTATAGAAAATTTTGTCAAAATTTTATTTTTATAGAAAATTTTGTCAAAATTTTATTTTTATAGAAAATTTTGTCAAAATTTTATTTTTATAGAAAATTTTGTCAAAATTTTATTTCTATAGAAAACTTTGTCAACATTTTATTTTGATAGAAAATTATATCAAAAATGTATTTCTATAGAAAATTTTGGCAAAAATTTATTCCTATGGAAAATTTTTACAAAATTTAATTTCTTTTTTGTCAACATTTTATATCTGTAGAAAATTTTGTCAAGATTTTATTTCTGTAGAAAATTTTGTCAACGTTTTATAGAGAAAATTTTGTCAAGAATTTATTTCTATAGAAATTATTGTCAAAATTTTATTTCTATAGAAAATTTTGTTAAAAATTTTATAATTAAAGAACTTTTTGTCAAAATTTTATTCCTATAGAAAATTTTTGTCAAATATTTTTTCTATAGAAAATTTTGTCAAAAATTGTATTTTGTTGAAACTTTATTTTTATAGAAAAGTTTGTCAAAACTTTATTTTTATAGAAAATTTTGTCAACATTTTTCTATAGAAAATTTTGTCAAAAGTTTGTATCTATAGAAGATTTTAGCAAAATTTTATTTCTGTTGAAAATTTTTTCAAAATTTTATTTCTGTAGAAAATTTTGTCAAAATGTTATTTTATAGAAAACTTTGTCAACATTTTATTTCTATAGAAATTTTTGTCAAAATTCTATGTCTGGAGAAAATTTTGCCAAAATGTTTGTTTTTATAGAAAATTTTGTTAAAATTTTATTTTTATAGAAAATTTTGTTAAAATTTTCTTTTTATAGAAAATTTTGTCAAAATTTTATTTCTTTAGAAAATTTGGTCAACATTTTATTTCTATAGAACGTTTTATCAAAATTTTATTTTTATAGAAAATTATGTCAAAACTTTATTTCTACGGAAAATTTTGGCAAAATTTTATTTCTATGGAAAATTTTGTCAACATTTTATTTCTGTAGAAAATTTTGTAAAAATTTTATTTCTATAATAAATTTTATCAAAATTTTATTTCTATAGAAAATTTTTTACAAAATTTTATTTCTATAGAAAATTTTGTCAACATTTTATTTTTATAGAAAATTTGGTCAACATTTTATTTTTATAAAAAATTTTTTTAAAATTTTATTTCCATAAAAAAAATTTTATTTCTGAAGAAAAATTTGTAAAAATGTTATTTCTAAAGAAAAATTTTCCAAATATTTATTTCTATAGAAAATTTTGTCAAAATTGTATTTCTATAGAAAATTTTGTCAAAATTTTATTTCTATAAAAAATTTTTATCAAAATTTTATTTCTATAAAAAATTTTTGTCAACATTTTTTTTTTATATAAAATTTTGTCAAAATTTTATTTTTATAGAAAATTTTGTCAAAATTTTGTTGCTATCGGAAATTTTATCAAACTTTTCCGGATCACAAGTTGAGAATTCAGAAGCTCGTGTTTATTTTTGGTTTTACTTTTATTTTAAACTGGATTATGTTTAAGAAAATCTCTTGTGATATCTAAAATTTGTTTCGTTCGAAGAAAAATACATTTCTTAAATTAAATTAAATGAAATTTTAGTGTGATGCGCTAAAAATGTGAGCCATTCATTTCTTGTAAAGAAACAATGTTTACAATCATCATATTCTTCTGCATATACATATATTGCCAGTTTTCGTATGTCTGTAGTTAGTCAAAATTCCCAGATTAAAAGATTCCTTTGGCGAATCAGCACTCCTTTCATGATTTCACTTGAGCTCACAATAATACCATTCAGTGGTTTATAACCTCAGCATATGATATTCAATTCATAAATCAACTCAAGTGGGAAACTAAAACTCTAGGACAAGTGTTTCATGTCACAAAGACCGAAAAATAAGCACAAAGATAAGAAACCTTATTTGCATAATGCTCATAACCCCTACAAAAAAAAACAAAACGAATAGAAAGAAAAAAAAAAAAAACATATGAAACCATTTATTTTGGGTGATTAAACCACTACCAAAGCAAACAACCGAAACAGCCGAACCATACCTTAGACATTGAGGAAACATCAAAGGTAACCTTTACTTCTTAACCCTCATAAGTGGTAAGGTACCATTACCACTACCACTACCAATGCCATCATCATCATCATCACCACCATGATGATAGTCATCACCTCAAATGTCAGGCCACTGACAGTTGGACAAAATTTCGCCGAATGAACAAGGATATCATATTGGCGTGTAAAATGCCACACCCAGACCACAAATCTACAAAAAAGATAGACCCCGAATCTTTCACTCACGCATATGAAAACAAACAGATAGAAATAAAAAACAATAACATAAATATTTTGATAGCTTTTCATAAAACCAACAACAATAACTGGAACATGAACGAAACGATGGCATTTGATGTCCTCAACTGGCCATTGAAATGGTGCACTTTTATTATTCTCCAAAATGGCCTAAGCTATAATGGTGGTGATGGTGGTGGTGACTATAATCGCAATCATAATAAACGCACAATTAGAATAAATTGACGAAGAAGACCCATTTAAAGAAGCCTGAGAACAGAAACAGGTGGTTCTAGAATTTTGGTTGGCCATCCACTCCTCCATATGAAATTCAAGGAGTGTTTGTGTAATCCATAAAACCCCCTTTCATACGACTGGAACATCACTTTCAATTGTTTTTTTTTCTACCTTAGTTATTTCATATAATTGGTAAATTAGTATCAATTAAAGTTGTATCGTTTTTATGTAGAAAAACTCTGATAATTTCCATAATACAATAACGATGACCCTGGGGAGGAGATAGGCAGGAAAACAAAAACGAAAATTTTTGAAAATAAACCTCAGATTTAAGGGTTGCTAGCTAGATTTATGTTGGGAAGTAGCAGCAAAAAAATAAAAATAAATGCAAAAATGTGATTTTAATTAAAATTACATGTTTCTCTTCAATTCGTTTTTTTCACCATACTTGTTGGGGTTTTCCTCCTTGTTTTTTGTTATGAAGAATTCTAATAAAAAATTATATGTGACTGCAATGTCAGTAAACCCATGGACAAGCAACATGGAACAGGGTATAATTAACAAATGACAATTCAAGTGTCAAATTAACGCTTTTCAAACTGTCATTATTTCGAAACTAACAACAAATATCGACAATTGCAATGAGCGTAAAATTTGCATTATTGGTTAGTGTGGTGTTCGTGGTGTACGCATATACGAGGATCGCTATATAGAAATGGGAAATAAGTGAGAAAAAACATTCAAATTCAATTGAATACTGAAGGTTAAAATGAGAAGAATGATGTTATATGAGCGAGTTTTGTGAGTAATTTAACACTGAATTGATCACAAAATGGCCCAACTTTGGTCCTTTGTAAATTATTTTGGTTTCAAACTTGAAATAGTCTCTGTCTGAATACAAATATTAGTCGATAACTCAATAACATAGTACGCTGCTCTTGGGAAAAAACCTGGAGAAACTGTATCAATGGTGATAAATAGCATTCTTAAAATTGTACTGAATTCGAAAAAGTATTTTTTAAGCCAAAAGGTACTAATTTATTACTTTTATATTAGCCTGATATGAACGCAGGCTGGTTTTTCGTACAAAGTAATTGCTCTACATTTCATTTTATTAAGGGTGTATACCAAAGTCTATCGATATCTTGAAAATGGTAATTAAATGGAACCAAGGACATTAAAGACAAAGCCAAAGACTGATCTGGTGATGTTCTTGTCTACCAATGCGTGATTTGGAATTTGGCTCATTCGAATTTAGACATATTCGGACCAATCATCCTCCATAGGCTTTAGGCGTTAATAAATTAAATTTTCTATTTTATTTGAGAGAATTGTTCCATGCGGTGGTATTTTCTATACTCAAATAGTGTCAAAAAAAGTAAAAAAGTGTCAAAATTATCAACCCTGAACTGCATACATAAGTTGATTTGCAATATTGCTCTATTTTTATCTCCGATCCAGTTCGGTTAGATGGATAGAACATCAAGAATATTGATATTCTTTTTATTACATCCAACAAGTATATACGGCCGTAAGTTCGGCCAGGCCGAAGCTTATGTACCCTCCACCATGGATTGCGTAGAAACTTCCACTGAAGCCGATGGCAAGGTATCTTAAAACTTCCTAACACCGTAATATATACCACATAGTCCATACGTGGTATATATTAAACTAAAAATGGCCGATTAAATACGTACATTATTAAGTTTAAAGTTTCTATAGAAATAAAATTTTGACAAAATAAAATGTTGACAACATTTTCTATAGAAATAAAATGTTGTCAAAATTTTCTTTAGAAATAACATTTTGGTAGATTATTTTTGGCTCGAGTGGCAGCCATGATTATGAACCGATATGGACCAATGTTTTTGTGATTGGGGATCGGCTATATATACCTATAGACCAATATGGACCAATTTTAGCATGGTTATTAGCGGCCTTATACTAACACCACGTTGCAAATTTCAACCGGATCGGATGAATATTGCTCCTCCAAGAGGCTCCGGAGATCAAATCTGGGGAACGGTTTATATGGGGGCTATATATAATTATTGACCGATATGGACCAATTCTTGCGTGTTTGTTAGAGACCACATTCTAACACCATGTTCCAAATTTCAGCCGGATCGGATGAATTTTGCTCCTCCAAAAGGCTCCGGAGGTCAAATCTGGGGATCGGTTTATATGGGGGGCTATATACAATTATGGACCGATGTGGACCAATTTTTGCATGGTTGTTAGAGACCATATTCTAACACCATGTACCAAATTTCAGCTGGATCGGATGAAAATTGCTTCTCTTAGAGTCCCCGCAAGCCAAATTTTGGGGTCCGTTTATATGGGGGCTATACGTAAAAGTGGACCGGTATGGCCCATTTGCAATACCATCCGACCTACATCAATAACAACTACTTGTGACAAGTTTCAAGTCGATAGCTTGTTTCGTTCGGAAGTTAGCGTGATTTCAACAGACGGACGGACATGCTCAGATCGACAGAATATATATACTTTATGGGGTCTTAGAGCAATATTTCGATGTGTTACAAACGGAATGACAAAGTTAATATACCCCCATCCTATGGTGGAGGGTATAAAAATGGCTCATATTCCCCTTATAGTCCAAAGTTTGAATTGAGTGGCCAAATGATCCTGGGTTCACTACAAGTCTTAGTCGAACACCAAAAACTTTTCCGAATTAAAAAAATCGACTTTTCGAGTTTTCCAATTTTTGAAAATTTGGAAAAGTCGACTCTTTGACGATTTCCACTTTTTGAAAATTTGGAAATTCCGCATTTTTGACGTTTTTATAACAACACCATAGGATAAGGTCTAACTTTGTCATTCAATTTGTAACGCATCGAAATAGTGTCTCGGACCCCATAAATTATATATATTTTTGGTCGTGAAAAAATCTGCGTTGATCTAGTGATGTCTCCCCGATTAAAAATTAAACTTAAAGAGGACCTCTATTATGAAATTTTAAAACGCAAAAAAAGTATGAAGGCGAAAACACCGGGTTTTTTTGCGGCATAAAATGTTGCGTTTACCGAGTTCGCAAAACGGGGCAGTAATTTCTAAGTTAATGAGGAAAAACTCTTAATTCTTTGAAACAAAAGCATTTTTCCCGTGAAAACCCCCAAAATGTTAAAATGGGAATTTTTTCAGTTGGTCGACTTTCGGTAGAAAAAATGGTAGATTATTTTTGACTCGTGTAGCAATCGTGCTAACTACACTTGTTTCAGTCCGGGCGCATGGACATTTGCATAGTCTTCAATATAGATTTTCTTGGGGGAAATGTACTGAACAAAAAGCATGTCCAGTACCAAAGACTATGTTTTTACACTAATGATTTTGGTATTGACACCGAACCAAAGAAGCGCAGAATTGAAGTGAGATACTTTTAAGGTACAGTTCTCTTTTAAAGTAGAATTTTTCTTACTTGATTCTGGGAAACAAATTTTATTTTTTTCGTTGTTCCAGCGCATTTTTCTTCATGTGATATAAACGTTCTTTAAACATGTGTTAACGCTAACTTAAATTTCCAAATTCAGACTCGATTTCAAGTAGAAATTATGGTATATTTCAAGTAAAAGGCGTCTTTAAAATAAATTATTGAAAAAAATCTCCTTTTTTTGAAAGTCAACAAACTTGAGGACCATTTCAATAGTTTATTAAAGCCAAGTTGACCTTAGTCAAACAAAATTTTCTTTCACGTAAATATACCCAGTCTTAAGTCGAATCACTTAACTATTAGAGCAAAACGACTTCATTGACAAAATTAAGGACTTTTGGACATGGATAAAGCTTTATATCAGAGAAATGAATATTCTATGCTAAGACAAATTCGGACTAGTAATTTAATGACATGAAATCTGTGGCCTCACGATAATATTTTTTCAGTGTAGTTTTCAGTATCTGCTTGGGGGAACTGACTCTTCATCTTTGGATATAATATGTTAACTTCTAATTGAGAAATCATTCAATTATTCCCTTCCAATTTTAGTTTTTTTCTACTTACTTAACATACAATTAGACAGCAGTCAATGATGAGAGAGATGGTTTCGAGCTACCCCTTATTTTATATCTTCTTCCTAACCATTATGTCTAAAACTCCGAATATTCATAAATATTTTTAACCAATTAATTGTCACTCCTATCCTCGTCGAATATTAACCTACCTCTAACTTTATACAAATTCCCCCATTAAAAAAAAAAACAGACAATGTGACTTCATATTCACATAAAAGACAGAGATGGTTGATGTGACAAGTGCCACATAATAAAACATAATTTGCAAAAGTTTTTCTCACCATTTCCGTTTCAGTGCCAACTTTTATTAGGAAAAACGTCATGCGAAAAAAATACACTGAGTTTATATCACACGTGCTTTCATTAAAAGTCCTCTTTGAGACTAGACGCGTTTTTGTCTTAGTGGCAGGTTGATTTCCCATTCATCTTCTCCCCTTTTTTATTCCTGCCTGTATTGTGATCACAAACAAGAAAAAAACAACCTAACGTTCGATAATATGGTCATTCCACATTCTGTGAACCACAACAATAACTAACCAATATTTAGCGTTAATTATGTCCTATACTGCAATCCAAAAACTTTTTGTCTTTTTTTTTGTTCCTTTTTGTTAGTGTTTTAGAAAATTATAGACATTATGTTAGAGCGGTAAAAAAAAGACAATCAACTTGCAATGTTGAATGACGCTATGGAGTGGTTCAATAAAAAAAAACCCTCCTTGGTCTCCATGCATATTTGATGTCATTTAAATTAGTATGCGTTACGCGTCATTACATTATTTCTTGCTGCCGCATTTCCATATTGACATTGTCACAATTGATGATTGCATTTCTTATTGTTGTTGGTGTTTTTGTTTGGAATTCTTCTATCGGACATTAGAGAGTCAGAGGAAAATTTTTGTAATTAGCCATTAACTTTAATTCAAAAGAAAAACAAATGAGAAAGAGATAATTCTGTAGACCTAACACATATCAAAATTATATCGATTATTATATAGTTGAGTGGGATCGATTATATTAGAAATTATTGTATCTATTGTCCCAAGATTGTAAATGGCAAGAAAATTATATATGAGAGCTACATTTAAATCTGATTAATTTCAATCAATTTGACCCACATAAACTAACCTGGCTCCCGAAGTAAAATGTTATGCCCAATATCGGACTTAAACTGCGAAATTTACTTTGAATACAAAAAAAAAATGAACAGATAGATGGACGGATATCTCTAAAGCGGCTGAAAATTAAGCTAAACGATGGATTTCAAATGGAACTTTCTATCAAAATTTGCCAAACCCCTAGCAAGCAATAAAAATAAAATAAATATAATATAAAAAAATCATATTTTGCAAAATTTTATTTCTATTGAAAATTTTGTCACAATTTTTATTTCTATTGGAAATTTTATAAAAAATTTATTTCTATTGAAAATTTTATAAAAAAAATTTATTTCTATAGAAAATTTTGTCAAAATTTTATTTCTCTAGAAAATTTTGTCAAAACTTTATTTCTATAGAAAATTTTGTCAAAATTTTATTTCTATAGAAAATTTTGTCAAAATTTTATTTCTATAGAAAATTTTGTCAAAATTTTATTTCTATAGAAAATTTTGTCAAAATTTTATTTCTATAGACAATTTTGTCAAAATTTTATTTCTATAAACAACTTTGTCAAAATTTTATTTCTAAAGAAAATTTTCTCAAAATTTTATTTCTATAAACAATTTTGCCAAAATTTTATTTCTAAAGAAAATTTTGTCAAAATTTTATTTCCATAAACAATTTTGTCAAAATTTTATTTCTTTGGAAAATTTTGTCAAAATTTTATTTCTATAGAAATTTTTGTCAAAACTTTATTTTTGTAGAAAATTTTGTTGAAATTTTATGTCTATAGACAATTTTGTTAAAATTTTATTTCTATAGAAAATTTTGTCAAAACTTATTTCTATAGACAATTTGTCAAAATTTTATTTCTATAGAAGATTTTGTCAAAATTTTATTTCTATAGAAAATTTTTTCAAAATTTTATTTCTATAGAAAATTTTGTCAAAATTTTATTTCTATAGAAAATTATTTCAAAATTCTATTTCTATAGAAAATTTTGTCAAAATTGTTTTTCTAAAGTAAATTTTATCAAAATTTAATTTCTAGGGCAAACTTTTAAAAATACTATAGAAAATTTTGTCAAATTTTTATTTTTATAAGAAATTTTTTCAAAATTTTATTTCTATAGAAAATATTGTAAATTTTTATTTCTATAGAAAATTTTGTCAAAATTTTATTCCTATAGAAAATTTTGTCAAAACTTTATTTCTATAGAAAATTTTGTCAAAATTTTATTTCTATAGAAAATTTTATCAAAATTTTATTTCTATAGAAAATTTTATCAAAATGTTATTTATATAGAAAATGTTCGCAAAATGTTATTTCTATAGAAAATTTTGTCAAAATTGTATTTCTAAAGAAAATTTTGTCAAAATTTTATTTCTTTGGAAAATTTTGTCAAAATGTTAGTTCTTTGGAAAATTTTGTCAAAATTTTATTTCTCTAGAAAATTTTGTCAAAAGTTTATTTCTCTAGAAATTTTTGTCAAAACTTTTGTAGAAAATTTTTTGTAGAAAATTTTGTGGAAATTTTATGTCTATAGAAAATTTTGTTAAAATTTTATTTCTATAGAAATTTTTGTCAAAACTTATTTCTATAGACAATTTTGTCAAAATTTTATTTCTATAGAAGATTTTGTCAAAATTTTATTTCTATAGAAAATTTTTTCAAAATTTTATTTCTATAGAAAATTTTTTCAAAATTCTATTTCTATAGAAAATTTTGTCAAAATTGTTTTTCTAAAGTAAATTTTAACAAAATTTAATTTCTAGGGCAAACTTTTAAAAATACTATAGAAAATTTTGTCAAATTTTTATTTTTATAAGAAATTTTTTCAAAATTTTATTTCTATAGAAAATTTTATCAAATTTTTATTTTTATAAGAAATTTTTTCAAAATTTTATTTCTATAGAAAATATTGTAAATTTTTATTTCTATAGAAAATTTTTTCAAAATTTTATTTCTATAGAAAATTTTGTCAAAATTTTATTTCTATAGAAAATTTTATAAAAAAATTATTTCTATAGAAAATTTTGTCATAATTTTATTTCTCTAGAGAATTTTGTCCAAATTTTTTTTCTCTAGAAAACTTTGTCAAAATTTTATTTTTGATAGAAAATTTTATCAAAGTTTATTTCTATAGAAAATTTTGTCAAAATTTTATTTCTATAGATAATTTTGCCAAATTTTAGTTCTAAAGAAAATTTTCTCAAAATTTTATTTCTATAGAAAATTTTGTCAAAATTTTAATTCTATAGAAAATTTTGTCAAAATTTTATGTCTGTAGAAAATTTTGTTAAAATATTATTTCTATAGATAATTTTGTCAAAATTTTATTTTTATAGAAAATTTTGCCAAAAATTTATTTCAATGGAAAATGTTGTCAACATTTTAATTCAATAGAAAATTTTGTCAAAATTTTATTTCTATCGACAATTTTCTGAAAATTTTATCAGTATAGAAAATTTTCTCAAAATTTTATTTCTTGAAAGCTTGCGCTTTGCTTTTATCACATCTGCACCATGAACCTGACCAATCTTTAATTGGAGCATCGCGCTTTTGAGGCCGTTTTAGATATTTTGTGGCATTCCACAACTTGTGCTCATTGTCGCCCGATGGGCTTAAATTGCTTAGGTAATTTCCTAAGGATTTATTCTTTCCATTCTTAAGGCAATGATTAAGATTTCTAACCGCACGGTTAAACATGGTTTTGTGCAGAGGTGTTCTATTTCTTTGCCATGATTTCCTCAAACGGCGTTTTTGTTTAATAAGATCTGTTATTTCTCTTGTAACTCTCAGATCAGATACAATATTTTCTTGATCAGGAGTGGCCCTAAATGCAGCTTCATGTATTAGTCTTGTGAAACATTCAATAGAGTCATCTATATCATCACCATGTGCAATGCGGATCTAAATTATTTTTAATCCAAGATTGAAATTCAACGATATTTGTTTTGTTAGTAACTAACTTCGGAGTTTTGTGGATGCTGCAAACATTCGCGTTGTAGTTAATGATAATCTACCGAAATTTTATTTTTATAGAAAACATTGTCAAAATTTTATTTCTATAGACAATTTTCTGAAAATTTTATCAGTATAGAAAATTTTCTCAAAATTTTATTTCTCAAAATTTCGTCAAAATTTTATTTTTCTAGAAAATTTTGTAAAAATGATATTTCTATACAAAATTTTGTCAAAATTTCATTTCCTGAGGGAATTTTTCCAAACTTTTATCAAGATTTTATTTTTAGAGAAAATTTTTTCAAAATTTTATTATTTAAGAGATTTTGTCAAAATTTTATTTCTATAGAAAATTTTGTCAAAAATGTTTTTGTTAGTCAAAATTGTATTTCCAACAAACAAAGCTACCCGTTAAATTAAATTTATTCGCTAAGTATTTTTCTTTCTGATAATGATTCAGCCCACTCATACACACGAGTTCTTTTCTGGGTCCACCCTTTTCAAATCTGTACTATCATCTAAACGCCATTTGAATCGGCGACATACCGCATTAACTTCTGTATGTGAACATGGGAAAATCAAAATTTTTGCCAGAATACACGAACGCGATTTGCTTGAACATCCCATAAGTGTCCTTGCATTTAATTGCAGTTAATCTTTGTGTTTAACATTGGGTGACATTTCATCAAGAGATCACTTCATTAATACGAATCAATTCGAAAACCACTTCCCACACTCACACCCCCTTTTAAGGACCAGTGGAAAGGAATTATTGCATGGGATGTTAGGCGAACGGACGGACACAATCACAGTAATCAAAAATTTTTAACAAATTTGTTATGTCCTTGAGTACTCAACAGAAAAAAACACAAAATCAATGGCTAGAGGGATGAGTGGAATGTGTCCACATAGTCAAAATAAACACCAGAGATAACAGCAGCCAAAATCACGTGTTATCGTATCAACCAACCATCAAAATCATCAAGATTCTAAAGCATCTGCAACTACAATGCGACGTGATTCATTTACTTCACATTCACCAGGACAGATAGTCATCATCATGCTCATCACCATAGCGGTGTTGGACGATGGGTGCAATTATAAGTGGTTACATATCGAGAGATCTGTCCATGGCATGGGTTTCCGTTGGCGGCTGAAGTAGTTTTTACGGGTGTTAAATGTTAATTTCATTTCATTCGGTGCTGTATTTTGTTTTGTTCGTGGGTTGCTTGGCCCATCCTCAGGGCGTGAGAAAGTTTTTCCAACCATCCTCAGACGACTTGTGGTGGTTACTGCCAAAATTTCAGCCTTAAGAAGAAAGGTTAAAAGGTTTGCTGGCACAAGGATAACATCATTATGATAATTGCCTTTACGTGAACAATATGTGAACTGTTGGTGTGTTTCGATTTATCACTCTGATAATATTCCAAAACGCCGCCACTGCTCTGTGTGAGCGTCGTTTGGGTGGGGTATATTGGTAGGTGGTGTCTACCCAAAGAGCACGAATAGCAAAACATGCGGGTCAAGCGTAAAAATCCCATGAATTAAGTTGCAATAAAAGGTTTATACAAATTTTTCTTAAGGGGTTTTTTATTTTTGTTCTTCATAAAGCCCTTGAGTTTTTAAAATTGCTGCAGTGACTCTAACACGTAGGAGATTGTATTTATGCAGAAAACCGGAACTCGGTTATTTCATTAAAATGTAAACAAATTTAAAATAGGCGAAGATAAAAGATTACCTTGTCTCAAATTTATATAAGATCGTTTGCTATATGCGAGTAGTAGTGCAAAATTTGTGATCAAAACCAAAAGAAAAGTTCAGGACATTCAAGTCAATAAATTGCACTTGGTTCCAATCCGAAATGTAAATACGGCGAATAAGATAGAAAGCATTAATAAAGAAATAAAAAAAAAATATATGGGAGATTTAGATATCCCAGAAGGATATCTAAATTTCCAGGGAGGAAAAAAAACGAAGACTAGGGGCACAATGCGAGAGTAACCCAAGACAAATTCACTATCTTATAGTACATTTTTGTAAATGGCAACTATTGAAATACCAGCCAAATTGCACTCCTATTTTCTTTTTCCCTCTTTTGTAAGGAGGAATGACCGAGGATTTTTTGCAAATACTATAATTTTGAATAATCGTCATTCGAATTTTCTACTTTTTCAATTGTCGACTTTGGTTTCCCTATGGAATAGCAAAACATGCGGGAGGAATAACAAGAGAGAGAGGAATAACAAGAGAGAGATAAAAGTCTCCATCCTTTGAGGGAGACAATAAAAATCGCCTAAAACAGTGTTGCCAATTTGGTGCTTTTAGCACCAAATTTAGTGCTTTTTGATTTCTAAATAGCACCAAATTACCTTTTTGGTGCTTTTTCAAAAAAAACACCAACTTGGTGCTTTCTGGCATTTTCATTTAGTGCTTTTGGTGCTTTTTTTTATTTTGAACGGTATTAAGTTTAGTTGATACAAAAATTTTATTAGACTTTCAAGAGCCGAAGAAACTCAAATTTATAATTTGATTGTTATGAAGTTGATATTGATTATTTTTTAATTAATATTGTTATTTAGGGTATTCTGTAGGAAAGTCGAGCGATGTAATTAAAAACGTTTGTATTAAATTCACAAAAGCACGCACAACTGAAATAAGCAATAGACTCCTTCCATGTATTAATATTTTGAAAGTTGAAAAACATCACTGATCAAAATGAAATGGACAAAATCATTAAGACTGATCAAAGTGTATACTTGAATAGCGGTTCATAATGGTGAGTACTAAGTTCGAGTTTTGCCGCTAAAGTGAAAACTATATCAGTGAAAAAGGCATAAAATTATGCATATTTGCTGCAAATTTTATTATAACTTGATCTTAATACCCACCTTAACTTCTTAAAAGTTCTATAATACATCTTCGGAAGCTTTTTTTGTTTTTTTTAGTAGAGCATTTAATTTTCGATTTTGTGGTGGAAGGTGGTAGGTTAGAATTTATAATATATTTTTGGTGCTTTTTGGCCTTGGGGAGTTGGCAACACTGGCCTAAAACCTCAAAAAAAAACAACTGAGCTAATTAAAGGGAAGACAAATGGAATGACAGTACAGAAAGTCACACTTCGTTTTTTTTTTCATTATAACCGGTTTTCTAATTTTTTTCCCCATCACTAACTGGTGTCCAGATATATTTATATGCGAATGGAGGGGATCTCATACATATGCTTCGGATGGTCAAACCATGATAGCAGTAAAACACTAAACCATCAAGGACATGTAAAATCAGGGTGTGTTCCTTAAATTTACATTTAACAACTAATGAATCCTGTTTGGAGGAGTGCGTGCTGGTGTCTCTCCCAATGAGGCAGTCTATGCTCTATTGAGTGTCCAATTCAATCCCATTGAATTTTTTTAATTGTTTTAACACGCAAGGGATAACTTCAACCTATTGGCTTCTTTAGTCAGGGCATAACATGCTCATCATCATTCCTCAAAAGTCTCCCTGCAATATGTTTGTTTGTTATTTTAAAGGTTTTTCGAGCGAAGGCCTAATAACTACAAAGATATGCCAACTTTTTGGATTTATTGCCAAACAGACCAAGAGGGTTTAAACAAATTCCCAATTTAATGTCATGGTGGGAATTTAAATTTTTTTCGGGTTTAGGGATGGAGAGCTTCACTCACTGTTGGCACACCATTTGCTTCATTTGTTTATTTGAATGATTTTATTTGGTTATTTTAACTTTTTGTATTTTTTTCCTGTTCTATATAGAAAGCATAATCGTGTTGATTTGTATTAAAATAGAAGTTGTTGTTATTTTCTGGTGTTGTTATTGGTCTGATGAAGTGTATGCAACACGTGTCGCATACCAGCGTCAGCATATCACTGGTGTAACATCAGCGTCTTACATGGCTCTTCACTTACTTAAATTTTCTGTGTTTTTTCCTTTTGAAATTTCACAGGATAACACTCTCCCCCCATCTTCAACCCACTTGCCAGGTTGTAGGAGTGGTCCTGTGTGAAAATTCTTGTCGCTGAGTGTTGTCATTTGACATATTGTCTATTCAAGGATGACAACGGGTATTTTGAGAGACAACTATCATACATGTGTCTTTTTGTGTGAGTGCGTGTTGCCTTCTTTTTTGGTCCTTTTTGGGCTTTGACAATTATTGTACATACCGTCCCAACCATACGTTGCCATCATTCACCATATATCGCACGTGTTGATTACATTATCGCTCCTTTTGTGGAAAATTTGCATTTTTCTTTAATTAATCGTAAAATTTTTCTCCACTCTGCATTCATTTCCCTTTTACTTTACCTATGTGGCATGAAATGACTTTTAGTTGGCAAAATTTTCTATGCATTTTTAATTAGAGAATAAAAATTTGTGGGTTTGGTTTTCCGCTGTTATGATTTATGATAGCATAACGAATGTTAATTGCTAAACGATGAGAAAGAAATTATGTTGGTTTTATGTACAAGTAAAATTGGTTTGGTCAATAGGTTGAATGTGAATCGGAATAATGTAATTCGGAATAAAATAAATAAATAAATAAGTTATGATTTAAAATAAGAGATAATCGATGATTATATATACAACTAGGTGATGAGGAGAAAAGGAATATTACCACCTCAAACACAATATTATTTTTAGACGGGGACCATGTTATGCAAAAATGGTCTATCGCCAAACAAAAACATGTTTCCGAGAAAATAACATGGTTGAGACAAACGCGTTACATGTTCTCTATTTTTAAAAAAATCATTATGGCCTTGAAGCAGGTTTGAGGAGATCATATTCCTTCTATGCGTGAAGTTGAAGTTTAGTCTGGATAAAAAAAAAAATTCGGGAAGATGTTAGTATCCTTTTAATTCGATTTAACCTGTCTGAAAAAACATTTTCTCCAGGTCTCCAAATTGCCCTATGGTAGGTTAGGTTAAAGTGCCAGCCCGATTAAGTTTCAGGGTCACTTGGACTATTTACTCCATTGTAATACCACATTAACTAAAAGTACCTGTTACATATGGGCACTTTTAGTTTTAACCGTTGAACCTTCTCGATTATTTTCTTCTGTTGAACCAACCAGATTGTTCTAACAATTGCCCTAGGATTGGTATTTCCAATCAAATAAGACAACATTGTGATGTGAGAGAATCCATCATTAGTAAAGTGGTACAATTTTTTTATCGAGTCAATATTTCTGTATAGTACAAGCCTTCTGTTCATATTCGATGTGGATCTCAAAATGTGAATCCCAGAATACACTTACCATCATCTTGTAACGACTCTCTTTTGACAAAATCTACACCTTGTCGACGGGAGCTACCTTTCTTTTCCGGATTTTCTCAGGATTATGGCGATGTTCTTGCCGATAAAATATTGATTTTGGCGAAAGGGAGTCTTTACATAAATAATAATGGCGCCCAACGTGGGGCCAATATTATTTATGCAATGAAGTAGCCGCTTTTGGGGCTCTCGTATGTTGGAAACCATATCCATAAATAAAATTTAATTAAAATTGAGTCAACGTCTCGTTACGTCAATGTACAAAATTGACGCAATGAAAAATGTTCCTTAATAGTAAGAAATTTTCGTTATTCAATGGAAAAGTTCATTGTATTTATGAAAAATTTCCATTGGATCAATTTTAATGACAAATTTTGCTTGTATTACAAAACTATTTTAATTAATAATTTTTCACGTGTGATTTCTCTTCTATCCCTAATTCTGACGCTTCTGAGTAATGCAAAACATGTCTATGTAGATCCGTATATGATGTGACAAGCCCTCGATTTTGACCTTTCTTTAAGGATTTTGGTATTGATTCCGAGCCAAAGATGCGGGTTCTTTAAAATAAGGAAATTTTTGTGGGACATATCTGGCTTTATAGCTAGGATCTATAAAATTAAAATTAGGATACAGATCTCATTTATTGACTTTTCATTCTATTATTAAAATATTAATAAAGCTATTCACGTACAAACAAATGCCACTTTAAAAATCCAAATTATGACGGATATTTCGAAGTAAAAAATATTTTCTTAATTCCAAAATAACTTTAAATCAAAGATGCTAAATCCACTAAATAAGTCTTAGCCTATATTTGAAGCGTTTTTATTCAGTTTCAATATTTCAGTTGATTTAAGGACGATTTCTTTAAAACAAAAATGTGTTTCTTTAATTTAACGAAAATTTGCCATAGTTTAAAGTCATGCAACTTTAACGAAATGACTCGAATTTTCAAAATGTGTGTCCTAAATTTAATGAAAAACATTTTTGAACCAAAGATTATAAACTTTCTTTTAATTAAAATTGCATTATTTTAAAGAAATTTGTCCTCAATAGTGTGTAAATTGCGCATCCTAAAATTGAGGTTGCGTATTCTTTAATATCTCGTAATTTTTTTTTTTTTTTTCAGTGTAGGGATTATAATCAAAATTCCGACTTTTGGACTTTTTACTTTTTTAAAATTCGAAGAAATTAGTCTTTTCGACCCTTAGAAGTATTTTTTAACTTCAACTTATTGGACATAAAAAAAAATAATTTTAAATTTCGACCATATTGGCTTTTTAAAAATTTGGAAAAAATTATTTTTCCAACTTTCGGCTTATCGACCTTTATTTTCTTTATTGAGTAATGAAATAATTCATACTACCAATGAAAATTTCTATTATCTAAATACAATTTTTCTTTCTGTGTTTAGTAAATCTATGAATTAATTATTTTTTAGATTATATTTCAATAATATAAATACATTTCTGAACTATTTCTTGTGATGAACTTTATTCTAGTTCATGAAGATTAGTTGATTTTAGTTAAATTTTGCACAATAGGAGTGAATGTTCCTTATTTGAATAATTTTTTGCTAACTTTAATGACGTGAACTAAAAATAAGAAAAAAAGTTGTATACAAATATAGTGCACAATTTTACTACAAAATAAAATAATTCATATTTTCCTAAAATGGCAGAAGTTAGCTTAAATTGAGTTCATAAGTCTCTAAAATGAGTAAATTTTACTAAAATTTTACCTGTCATAAACTTCGTACAGCACTAAAGACATTTTAACAATTTTTAAACCAAATTTTTTCTTTCAACATATGAAATTTTCTTAAACTACAGAAAAAAAAATAATTATTTAAAAAAAAAATTTCTTCAGTTTGACAAAAAGTATTAACTTATTTATAACATGTTGCAATTAGAAAACTATTTTTCCTAAAATAAACCTACATTTTCTTCTACGGTGGGTTCACTTTTTTTTTTGGGTGTACCGAAAAATTCCAATTCCAATCAAAGTAGCATCATTTTTCATAGAATGACCATTAGGAACATAAATAGATAATTATATTTCTCAATAGAACAATAAAAAGGGTTTTGACAAACGAAACCAATAAAAAAATCATAATTAAAGTGAAAATTTCAAAGGACTCCCATGGAGTTTTGGTTTTTGTTTTGTGTTTAAAATCTTCAATTCAATTGGAAACTTAGCAGAGGAAACCCCTAAACTGACAAAATAACTTATCCTTTATCCTCGCTCACACAATGTAATGAGGAATGTTTAGAAAAAGGACAATCGTTTTATTCGTTGGGTTTGGATTTTGAAAAATGATGTGCTAACATTAAATTCGATAATGTCAAATATGTGGCGAAAGCGAAGGATATCCCATGGTTACATGATGGGTGTATGAGTGTAGAACACAATAATAATGACAATATGGGACGAATCCTTTTGTTCAATACAATACAAAACAACACATATCAAATGTTGGTAGTTTTAAAATTGAAAGATCTGTGTAAGTTTTTTTTTTATTGAGAATTTATTTAATTGAGGGACATTAGACTGAATGATATTCAGGATCCACTCAATTCAATCCAATTCTTGGGTGTATAGAAAACAAGAATACTCATGTCTGGGTGTCCAGACAAAAGCGTTAAAAAATCATATATCATCGTAGAGGGAAACAATTGGAACTAACCGAAAAAAAGACAACTATTCAATGGGGGAAAAGGGTGAAAATTCAACACCAGAGTTTTGTGGTACAACAAAGTGAGGGTGTCTCGATTTTTTGGCAATATTTAAGGTTAACGAAAACAAAAAAAAAGACGAATTTGGAATGCCCAAGCATTTGTTCTTTCATCCATTTGTCTATTGTCCTGCTTTCTATCGATTATGATGATATATGATGGTGATGACTATGGTGATGTCCTTTATAAGAAATCCACCGGTTTCGTTAGTATTTATTCCCAATCATTTTTCATTTTATATGAAACTCGTTTTTAGTTTTCCCCACATGTGTTTTTTGCAACAAAAATTACATATCCTCATGTAGGATCTGCCTAAAAAAAATTGATTGAAAATATTTTGTCATGTCATTGTGGAAATTATGTAGAGGAATATTTGTTTTCTGTTTCATCTCAATGGCTATGAATTTAGATTTTTTTTCATTTTTTCGTTTTTGTTTTTTTTTGCATTTGTGTTGTAGGCTTAGAAATCAATCTATCATATTTTTTTGACATTTAATTATTATCGCCAATCTATGGGTGGTTTAGAGTCAATGAATATATTTTTCTCTTATCACATATATGAATATTCCACTTTTGAATTAAGAGTGAAAGAAAGTGATGTTTTTTATTCAAACACTATAATGGGTGAAATTTGTCGAGTCAGCTTGTTTTCGCGATGATGCAAAGCCAGGTGTAGACACAAGGGGAGTTCGATATACAACAAAACAATTCTTTCCTCCGAAACAAGATTTTACACCAAAGAAGTTTATGATTTTAATCATTATAGAATGTTATGCGACGTACTTAGAATACTGAGGAAAAATATCCAACATTGATTTGAAAAAACCCGATTCATATTTGGTCTAATTATTTTGTTGCGATATTGGTAGAATGTGCGGTTTTATGGGTTCAAATTTAGATATTTACCCAGAGAAGGAATATGATCACCCCAAACATGTTTTAAGAGCAAAATGTTAATTTTGGACGATGAACCTGGAACATGTTTGTGGCAACCATGTTATTTTCTCGAGAATTATGTATGGGATGGGCCCACATAACGGCCTATGGTCGCTCCCCGCTCGTATTTGTCGACCATGGGGTCACTATAAATATTATATAGAAAAATTTCCTCAAGACATTATTTAAGTCCTGGGCAGACAAACATTTCGGCCGCATTCGATGGACACTCCAATAGGACTTACGAATGGCTAGGGAGCCACCGTGGTGCAATGGTTAGCTTGCCCGCCTTGCATACACAAGGTCGTGGGTTCGATTCCTGCTTCGACCGACACCAAAAAGTTTTTCAGCGGTGGATTATCCCACCTCAGTAATGCTGGTGCCATTTCTAAGGGTTTCAAAGCTTCTCTAAGTGGTTTCACTGCAATTTGGAACGCCGTTCGGACTCGGCTATAAAAAGGAGGTCCCTTGTCATTGAGCTTAACATGGAATCGGGCAGCACTCAGTCATAAGAGAGAAGTTCTCCAATGTGATATCACAATGGAATGAATAGTCTAAGTGAGCCTGATACATCGGGATGCCACCTAACCTAACCTAACCTAAAATGGCTTAAAAATGAGGTTTCTCGCTTCATTTCTATCGCACAATGCCACCTAATTTTTCGGAATTCAATCCTTTGGACTCGCACTAAAAAATAAGTGTCAATTATCTCAAGACGACGCTTCGCAGGGATTGGGCCAAAATACCATAGGGTCACTTTCGCGCAGCGTGTGATGGCTTCATCTAACAAAAATTTTAGATTTTTTACTTTTTGATAGATTCGTAGAATTATTGATGCTTTAGTAGATTTTGCAAAGTATTCCTCTTGAACTACACAGAAAAAAATCCAAAAATTTTTCCAATTAAATTCTTAATTGAGTTTTAAAAAATAATCAATTAAAAAGTTAATTGATTCAAAAAATTTTTAATTGGAACAAACATCAATCACAAAAGTTGATAGTATCAATTAATTTTTTAATTGGACTATTAATTTTTTAAATTGACCTTCAATTAATTTTTTAATTGATACTATCATTCCTGTGATTGAAGACATTTCAATTAAAAAAATAATTGAATCAATTAACTTCGTGATTGAAGCAGAATTTTTTTGTGTATAAGAGGTACTTAAATTTTCCATAGAAATAAAATTTTGACAAAATTTTCTATTGAAATAAAAGTTTTTACAAAATTTTCTATAGAAATAAAATTTTTTACAAAATTTTCTATAGAAATAAAATTTTTACAAAATTTTCTAAAGAAATAAAATTTTCTATAGAAACAAAATTTTGACAAAATTTTCCATAGAAATAAATCATTGACAAATTTTTCGATAGAAATAAAATTTTGGCAAAATATTCTATAGAAATAAAATTTTGACAAAATTTTCTATAGAAATAAAATTTTAACAAACTTTTCTATATAAATAAAATTTTAACAAACTTTTCTATATAAATAAAATTTTGACAAAATATTCTATAGAAATAAAATTTTGACAAAATTTTCTTTAAAAATGAAATTTTGACAAAATTTTCTATAGAAGTAAAATTTTAACAATGTTTTCTATATAATAAAATTTTGACAAAATTTTCAATAAGAATACATTTTGGACAAAAAACGCTATAGAAATTAAATTTTGACAATTGTTTTTTTAGAAATGAAATTTTGACAATTTTTTTTTTTAAATTAAATTTTGACAGATTTTTTAGAACTGAAATTTTGACAAAGTTTTCTTTAGAAATTTCTTTAAGTTTGGTTTTAAGCTGAGATCAACTACATTCCAACTACATTCAAATCGATGATTTGAGTTTGCTTGCAAATTTGTTTAGGCAGTAGCCGACTATCAAACCTTTTTTCGGAAAGTTCAAGTGTAGTTCACTTTGGGTTGAGTGAATTACCCGAATTTATTCTGATAATTGGTTGATAGTTTTGCTGCAAGTAGGGGATGCTGATGAGGAATGTAGTAATTCCGAAACAGATGTACATCCAACCATTTTGAATTCTATAGGACTTTGCCCAAATAAATTTGACAAGCATACTTTTCCTCTGTTTTTTAAGCTACACTTGTAGTTTAGTCAATGCATGGTTTTAAGCTGAGATCAAAAACAACCAAAATGATTGAAGAGAAACCAACAATAACAAACAAAAAGAAATGAAATTTTGACAAACTTTTCTATATAAATAAAATGTTGACAAAATTCTCTATAGAAATAACGTTTTGTCAAAGTTTTCTTTAGAAGTTAAATTTTTCATAAAATTTTCTTTAGAAATGAAATTTTGACAAAGTGTTCTTTAAATTAAATTAATTTTTTGTTAGTGATGGGCAGATATATTACAATGAAACTTTTTAATAATGAACATCCGCGATTGTCTAAATTTTGTCCACCTTAGGAGGTATCCACTATCTTTAATGTGATAATATTTCAAAATTCTCACGAAAATATCTTAAAAGTCTGATGAAAATTGAGGGTTGTCTGCTTTCTAGAGTGTCAAATTTGGAGGGTTTTCACTGTACACTCTTCCCATGTGAGAAGTCGAGATTTCAATATCTTACAAACAGGGATGGAAAATGCAGTACTATAGTACTTTTTTCAATACTTTTTCACCTTGGTCAGTACCGTAGTACCCCCGAGAATGATTTAGTACCTTTTGTGTATGCAGGTTTGAGCCGATATCAGACTTATGGTACAATAGTTTTGACAAAATATTTTAATATTTTGAGAAATTATTTAAAGAACTTATTTACTAATGGTATTTTACAAAATTTTGTTAAAATTTTATTCTACAGAAAATTGTATCAACATTTTATTCTATAGAATTTTTTTTTCAAAATTTTATTCCATAGAAAATTTTATTAATTATTTATTTATTTATTAAACTTATAGTAAATATAAGAATAATAGAGAAAAAAATCTAGCATTAGCTATTTAGGCTATAGAAAATTGTATCAAAATTTTATTTCTATAGAAAATTTTGTCAAAATTTTATTCGATACAATATTTTGTCAAAGTTTTATTCGATAGAAAATTGTGTCAAAATTTTATTCGATAGAAAATTGTGTCAAAAATTTATTTTTATTTTTTACTGTTTTTGGGAGAATTCTACCAACTGTAGCAACCTCGATGATAATACTATAGTAGTCTTTGTAAGGAAAAGTAGAATATTTAAAATTGAGGAGTTGACAAACAAAATTTACTCTAAAGGAGCTCTAGACAATAATCTTCCAATGAATTTTTTGTTGAAATTTAGTGAAAAGTACTTTTTCGCTCAAAAAGGTACCGTTTTTGTACTTTCTTAAAAATTGTAGTTTCCATCCCTGCTTACAAATGGCATTACATTACCGCTCTCCCAAAGTTTCCACTACAATGCTTGAGTACTGTACATTACAGACATTCATAAATTGTTATCTCTATAGATAGGCAAAGTTGTTAATGAAATTAGAGTAGAAAATCACCATAAACTCCCCCTTCATTCCTAGCTCCTCTAATAAATATAACTTAATGACATAATGATGAAATTAGTAAGAGAAACTAACAGAAGAGAAATTGGTTGCACGCAAACAACTCATCTACGAGAGGATAATAGAAAAATTCAAACATATTTGAAGCAATAAAGAGACAAGCTGTTAAATATTTCACTAACACCAATACAAGTAACCTGTGACTGTTTTACTATAGCCTTCACAATGCTGTTGTTTTTGTTGTGGTTGTTGTCGCTTTAGAACTTTGAACAATTACCAAATTACCACTGACCTCTTTGTTGCTATATCAATCGTTCCTTGACGCATATTTCTTGTGAAGCCGTCTCATATATCATAACAACAACATTGTTTCTTGGTCATTCCAAAGCCATCAAAAGTGTATGATTCTATGGAAAATGAACATCAATCGTTTGAGTAGGACATGTCAGCGTTAAAAATTGAACTCGCTACGAACCAAAAACAAAAAAATATACAAAATATTCAGGTGTTTATTTACATTTTAGAAATAAACATAACAAACAACCCAATGCAAAAAGGAAGTAGGATATACCATCAGTTAGGCTTGTTGGTACTTTTCCATGAGGCTAACAAGAAACCACCCCTTATTTGAATAAAGGATACGCGGAAGTAATCAAGTATCTATAGTAGTGTTTCACTCCAGAACTTGCAACTGTACTTTTCCTTATGCCCGGAGGATAGTAGCTATGCCTTTTTTTTCGTCCTTACTGAGGCAATCATAGCACTTCAGTCATTTTGTCATTGTTACATATGCATGTTTATGGTTATAATTTAGGCCTGTTTTATTGTAAGTTATTCTGTTTGCTTCATGTGTTTCATTTATTCCCATTATTGTTCATAGTTCATGTTGTGTTAATTTATTACCTCAAAGTGTTCTGGGGATACGTTAGAATTTTTTCATATACAAATGTTTTTATGTCATCAACATTTATGATTATGACTATGGTTATTATGATTTTGTCAAAGGTTTTCTAATTGGCTACCTCATATTGAATTACTTGAATGCCTTTTGGTGACTATCTAACATTGACAATTGATTGATTTTTTTTTTGTTTTGCGTTTGTCATTGGTAAATTATAACCCAAAATTATACACAAAAATATTAGGGGATGGACTTTGGTCAATGATCCACTTGAATTCCAAATTTGTTGCATATGCCATATGAACTGGGGTTCAATGACTATTGGAAATTATTAACTCCCAAAAGGGAGTTAATGAAAAAATTCAAAAAAAAAAATTTCCAAAATTTTTTTTTATTTTTATATAAAATTTTGTCAAAATTTTATTTCTATATATTTCTTTTTTTTTCAAAATTTTATTTCTATAGAAAATTTTATCAAAATTTTATTTCTTTCGAAAATTTTGCCAAATTTTTATTTCTATAGAAATGTCAAAATATCATTTCTGTAGAAAATTATGTCAAAATTTAATTTCTAGAGAAAGTTTGTAAAGTACCTCATAGTTGGAGAAGAATAGTTTGCAAAATCTACCAAAACATTAAGAATTTTTCCAATCTACCAAACAGTAACAAATCTACCATTTTTGGTAGAATCCTCTAACTGGGGCAACCGTGATCTCAACCCTTGGACTTTTGTGCCTGGATCATTTTGGAGAGTAAGGTTGGCACTTAATGCTGGTGATATTGCTAAGTGTTTCAAAGCTTCTCTAAGTGGTTTCACTGCAATGGACTCGGCTATAAAAAGAGGTCCCTGTCATTGAACTTAACATGGAATCGGACAGCACTCGGTGATAAAGAGAGAAGTCCACCACTGTGATATCACAATGAACTGAATAGTCTAAGTGAGCCTGATACATCGGGCTGGCACCTAACCTATCCTAACCTAAGGTTGGCACTTAAAAATACCAAATACGGCACTTCACTGGGAAAGGACCAAAATACTGCATATGCATTTTCGTGCACAGTTTTCTGTCTTTGTAGGCCACAATTCTTACCAAAAAGCAAAGAACTATAATCTGATTCTACAATCAGATGTTATTTCCGACATTGTTCGATATTGACAATACAGTTAATTTTAAAATTCGGTGGATTTTCCTCTGAGGAAGGTGTAATGTAATGTGTGTCAAATTGAGGCTGAAGTAGCAGGGAACCTCTGTAATAAACTCTACACCCCTATCTATGGCCTTGACTGATATACCACTATGCCTTTTCTTATCTCAGCACTTTGTAGTCCCTCAAACCATTTTATTATATTTGATAAAATAAGATTTTCATAATATAGGCGGATTTAATGAAAGAATCGCTTTAGTTATCATCGATTAATGTCCCTCGTCATTTCTTTAATTTGCGTTTCTTAACCCTGTGCGAGCACTCGACCCTTTGTGGATTAAAAAACAGAATCGCTTCCCTTGCATTGCTTTCTTCAATACCGCCTCAATAATTGCAACCATCTTATGAAGACAAATAAAAGTAAAGCGTATTGCTAATGCTGAACAAAGTTTAATGAACCCTGTGGTAAGTAATCACGAGGACAAATCATGTAGAACACTGCCAAGGATATAAACTTAACCCTATTCTGAGGGAAATGCGTATCTAATGCAAATAAAAAAATTGGCGACACACAACAAAGAAGCTATCACTCACTTGAATGGTGATTATTGATCAACTTTATGGTACACTGAGAAAAATTGGAAACATCTAAAATACTCCAATTAAAAAAAAAAAAAATTCTTTAAAAGCATCGTTTGTCACAGATAAGAGTTTATTTGCTCTTACTGAAACTAATTTAAATTAAAAGGGAATTTTGTTTGTCTAAAATTTCGTTCCGGATGAAAGTATATTTGCTTGGGGTGTATAGTCGTCTCTAGGTTTATCTCAAATATTAGGGATGTCCTACATAACAGAGGTACATAAAATAGTAATTTTTCTGAAAAAGTTTACAGTTTTTTCTTTGCATACATTATTGTATCATTTTCTTTTACCATTCCTCTCAGTGTCCATTGCGATTAATATACTGTACTGTCTATCCCTTTATTATATGAATTTTTGTTTACGCTTTCAATATTAAAAAGTGCGTTTACGCATATGGTTGAACTCTTTTGTGGATATGGCAGTCCTTCATGTTTTTTTTTTTTTCAAAGGAGTCCCGTTCAAAGAGCATGTGTGTGATACATTCATACCCAAGCTTGATATCAAGTAAATATCCTTATTGTTGTTGAGCTTCTTTTTATGAGGATATACGCATACACTTATGCAGATTGCATAATGTTGGTGGTTTGACTTGTGTGTGGTCATTGAACTGGAAAATATGCCACTATGGCAAAATACAATGTTGGCCCTCAGCAAGAAAGTGTTTTTGAAAGGGGTATAATGAAACGATCCTTAGGTGAGCTATATTCAGAAGTCCTAGATGGAATAACCGACATACGATCAATCAAACAGTTAAAGTTTTATTTACACAGTGAAAAATATCTTAAATATTGGTGGGTTTGGAAAGGAAAACATAAAATACTTCTATAGAAAATTTTGTCAAAATTTTATTTCTATAAAAAATTATGTCAAAATTTTATTTCTATAGAAAATTATGTCAAAATTTTATTTCTATAGAAAATTTTGTCAAAATTTTAGTTTTGTAGATCGTTTTATCAAAGTTTTAAAATTTGTAAAAAAAAATTGTCAAATTTCTTAGAACATTTTGTCAACATTTTATTTCTATAGAAATTTTTTTTAATTTTTATACCCTTCACCACTACTGTGGTACAGGGTATAATAAGTTTGTGCATTTGTATGGTTTTGAAAGGGGTATAATGAAACGATCCTTAGGTGAGCTATATTCAGAAGTCCTAGATGGAATAACCGACATACGATCAATCAAACAGTTAAAGTTTTATTTACACAGTGAAAAATATCTTAAATATTGGTGGGTTTGGAAAGGAAAACATAAAATACTTCTATAGAAAATTTTGTCAAAATTTTATTTCTATAAAAAATTATGTCAAAATTTTATTTCTATAGAAAATTATGTCAAAATTTTATTTCTATAGAAAATTTTGTCAAAATTTTATTATTGTAGATCGTTTATCAAAGTTTTAAAATTGTTAAAAAAAATTGTCAAATTTCTTAGAAAATTTTGTCAACATTTTATTTCTATAGAAATTTTTTTTAATTTTTATACCCTTCACCACTACTGTGGTACAGGGTATAATAAGTTTGTGCATTTGTATGTAACGCCAAGAAATAGTGGTCATAGACTCATCTTTTAGTATACCGATCGGCTTAGAATTAAATTCTGAGTCGATTTAGCGATGTCCGTCTGTCTGTCTGTATATGTAATTTTGTGCACAAAGTACAGCTCGCAATTTAAGTCCGATCGTCCTCAAATTTGGCATAGGGCCTTTCCTTGAGACAGAGACAATCGCTATTGGTTTTGGAAAAAATTTTCTGTACAAGATAGTTAATGGTAACATAGATGCTCCAGATTTGCTTGAATTAATACAATTTAATAGTCCATGCCATAATGTGTGTCGTCAAAACCCACTCTTCATTCCAATTCATCGTAGCAACTATTCGTATAATGAACTAATTGTGCGTGCTTTAAAGGAATTTAATCGGATCTCAAATTTTAGGTTGGATTTTTCTTCTACATTATTTGATTTTTGTAAATCATTAGATATTATATATTTTTAGTAAAAAGCAGTAATAATGCAAATCCAAAGACTGAAAATAAATAAATAAATAAATAAATAAATAAAATCGGTTCAGATTTAGATATAGCTGCCATATATATTTATCCCCGATTTGGTTATAGTTAGCGTGTTTATCAACCGATTTTCTTGAAATACCGTACATCCAAATATTTTATGAATCTCGAAAATCTTGCGAAATATCAGCCAAATCGGTTCAGATTTAGATATAGCTCCCATATATATCTTTCGTCCGATTTATACTCATATGACCACAGAGGCCAAAGTTTACTACCGATCTTCTTGAAATTTTGCACAGAGGGTAGAATTGACATTCTACCAATGCTTGGTAAATTTGATTGAAATCGGTTCAAATTTAGATATAGCTCCCATATATATCTTTCGTCCGATTTGAACTTATATGGCCGCAAAAGCCAGAGTTTTGCCGCGATTTGCTTCAAATTTTGCACAAGAGGTACGTTTAATAGTATCGTTAAGTGTGTCAAATTTTGTTAAAATCGGTTCAGATTTAGATATAGCTCACATATATATCTTTCGCCCGATTTGGACTTATATGGTCTCAAAAGCCAGAGTTTTGCCCTGACATATTTCAAATTTTGCACAAGCGGTACTTTTAAAGATACTATTGTATGTGCCAAATATGGTCAAAATCGATTCAGATTTAGACATAGCTCCCATATATATCTTTCGTCCGAGTTGAACTTATATGGCCTCAAAATCCAGGGTTGTGCCGTGAATTGCTTCAAATTTCGCACAAGGAGTACGTTTAGTAGTAGGTAATTGTGCAAAATTTGGTTGAAATCGGTTCAGATTTAGATATGGCTCCCATATACATATATCATCCGTCCTATTTGCACTCATATGACCAGGGGGCCAACGTTATACTCCCATTTACGTGAAATTTCGCATAGATAGCAGAATTATTATTCTAACTATACTATACACCAGAGTTGGGGAAATATGGTAGACTGTTATTTTTGATATTTTAAACCCATTTTCAATGAAAGTTTCCTCCAATTAACTGGATAGCGTTAGCCGATTTAAATTTTAATTTTAGAGATTTTGTAGAAGTAAAAAAATTGTCTCCTTTATATAGCTTCCAGCAAATGTGAAGTAGTTGAGATGGTAACACAAATTTTGGCCTACATAGGGGTGAAGAGTATAATATAGTCGGCCCCGCCCGACTTTAGATTTTACTTACTTGTTTTCTATAGAAAATTTTGTCAAAACTTTATTCTTATACAAAATTTTGCCAAAATGTTATTGCTAGCGAAAATTTTGCTAAATGTTGTTGATAAAGAAAATTTTGTAAAAAATTGTGTAGCTATATAAAATTTTATCAAAATTTTCTTTCTATAGAAAATTTGTCAAAATTTTGTTTCTATAGAAAATTTTTTTATCAAAATTTTATTTTATAGAAATTATTATATTAATTTTATTTCTATGGAAAATTTTGTCAAAATTTAATTTCTCTAGGAAATTTTGTCAACATTTTATTACTATGGAAAATTTTGTCAACATTTTATTGGTATCGAAAATTTTGTCAAAATTTTATTGCTACTGAAAATTTCAATTCTATAGAAAATATGTCACAATTTTAATTCTTTTTTTTCAAAACTTTAATTCTATAGAAAATTGTATAAAAATTTTTTCAAAATTATATTTCCTTAGGAAATTTCGTCAAAATTTTATTGCTTTAGAAAATTTTGTCAAAATTTTATTTCTATAGAGAATTTGGTTAACATTTTATTTCTATAGAAAATATCCTCAAAATTTTATTTCTATAGAAAATTTTATCAAAATTTTATTTCTATAGAAAATTTTGTCAAAATTGTATTTCTATGAAAATGTTATCAAAATTTTATTTCTATAAAAAAGTGTGTCAAAATTTTATTTCTATGGAAAATTTAGTCAAAATGTTATTTCTATAGAAAATTTTGTCGAAATTTTATTTCTATTGAAAATTTTGTCAAAATTTTATTTCTATAGAAAATTTTGTAAAAATTTTAGTTGCGTAGAAAATTTTGTTACAATTTTATTTCTATACAAAATGTTCTCAAAATTTTATTTCTATACAAAATGTTCTCAAAATTTTATTTCTATAGAAAATTTCGTTAAAATTTTATTTCTATAGAAAATTTCGCTAAAATTTTATTTCTATAGAAAATTTTGTCAAAATTTTATTTCTATAGAAAATTTTGTAAAAATTTTATTTCTATACAAAATTTTGTCAAAATTTTAGTTTCGTAGAAAATTTTTTTAAAATTTTATTTCTATAGAAAATATTCTCAAAATTTTATTTCTATAGAAAATTTTGTCAAAATTTTATTTCTATAGAAAATTTTGTCAAAACTTTATTTCTATAGAAAATGTTCTCACAATTTTATTTCTATAGAAAATTTTGTCAAAATTTTATTTGTATAGAAAATTTTGTCACAATTTTATTTCTGTAGAAAATTTTGTCAAAATTTTATTTCTATAGAAAATTTTGTCAAAATTTTAGTTTCGTAGAAAATTTTGTTAAAATTTTATTTCTATAGACAATTTTGTCAAAATTTTATTTCTATAGAAAATTTTGTAAAATTTTTTATTTCTATAGAAAATTTTGTCGAAATTTTAGTTTCGTAGAAAATTTTGTTAAAATTTTATTTCTATAGAAAATTTTGTCAAAATTTTATTTCTATAGAAAATTTTGTCAAAATTTTATTTCTATAGAAAATTTTGTCAAAATTTTATTTCTATAGGAAATTTTGTCAAAATTTTATTTCTATAGAAAATTTGGTCAAAATTTTATTTCTGTAGAAAATTTTGTCAAAATTTTATTTCTATAGAAAATTTTGTCAAAATTTTAGTTTCGTAGAAAATTTTGTTAAAATTTTATTTCTATAGACAATTTTGTCAAAATTTTATTTCTATAGAAAATTTTGTCAAAATTTTATTTCTATAGAAAATTTTGTCAAAATTTTATTTCTATAGGAAATTTTGTCAAAATTTTATTTCTATAGAAAATTTGGTCAAAATTTTATTTCTATAGAAAATTTTGTCAAAATTTTATTTCTATAGAAAATTTTGTCAAAATTTTATTTCTATAGAAAATTTTGTCAAAATTTTATTTGTATAGAAAATTTTGTCAAAATTTTATTTCTATAGAAAATTTTGTCAAAATTTTATTTCTGTAGCAAATTTTGTCAAAATTTTATTTCTATAGAAAATTTTGTCAAAATTTTATTTCTATAGAAAATTTTGTCAAAATTTTATTTCTATAGAAAATTTTGTAAAAATTTTATTTCTATAGAAAATTTTGTCAAAATTTTATTTCTTTAGAAAAGTTTGTCAAAATTTTATTTCTATAGAAAGTTTTGTCAAAATTTTATTTCTATAGAAAATTTTGTCAAAATTTTTTTCTATAGAAAATTTTGTCAAAATTTTTTTCTATAGAAAATTTTGTCAAAATTTTATTTCTATAGAAAATTTTGTAAAAATTTTATTTCTATAGAAAATTTTGTAAAAATTTTATTTCTATAGAAAATTTTGTCAAAATTTTTCTATAGAAAGTTTTGTCAAAATTTTTATTTTTATAGACAATTTGATCAAAATTTTATTTCTATAGAAAATTTTCTCAAAATTGTATTTCTATGGAAAATTTTTGAAGTATCCCTTAGTTGAAGAGGATTATTTTTTTCAAAATCTACCAAAACATCAACATTTCTACCAATCTATCAAAAAACTATCATGGCGATTCGCCGGGAATACGCCAAATTACCACTGATGATTCAACAAAAATTGGGAGAGATTGTTTGAGAAGTTTTGATGGATCTACCATATATCCCAAGCTTTGGAGTATAGTGGGCTTCAAGGGAAGCCTGTGAAAATTATATCTCAAAAATTTTTGAAATTTTTCTTCCATAAATTAATAACGGGGTTCTGTCTAACAAAACGTAAGGTTCGAACCCACAATGACTAGTGCATGATATTAGATTTGTTCGGTCTCAATATCATAGTCTAATAATGATGATCATTATATAGTCTTTCTCTGCCATTTTTTGATTCTTTTTCACTAATTGCAATATCCGTTAAGCCATAGTGACCCGTAGTAGGGTATTAGCTTTCAAATGCGTAATTGATAAGCACAAACTTAAGGAATCAAGGGATGGCTAAGCCCATTATAAAACCCTCTTTTATTTATCGCAAATAATTAAAAGTTTAAGAAATTAGAAGAAGAAAAAACCACATAGCAGGGGGTTCTTTAGAGGAAACGCTCACGCATTTAGGATGCAGCATTGGCAAATGTCTCTACAAAAGTGACAGCTGTTAAAATGCATTCAAATCAACGACATATTCGTATTCAATGTGGGCAAGCAAATGCTTAAGCAATGGTCCCACATTTTTTTTCTGACAAAAAGAAGGAGGAGGATGTCATCCTTATTTGCGTGGCCGTACAATTTGCTACGCAGAAAAATTAAAGAAATTTCCTTTTGATAATAATTCCATTGGTGGCTTAATTCATAATGGCAGGAGTACTAAGAAGTACAACCCTTTTTGTATGTTCTTCAATACAACCACTTCATTGCAAATAGAGTAGACAAGGCTTATTATATTTTGCTATTTTTTTCTAGAAAATTATGTTGAAACTATTTTTTAATTTAGGCTCGAATTACCAGCAAAGTTTTGCTCACAAAAAAAGGGGGTGTAAAAATGCGTAACATCTGCTTGACGCCATACACAGGACTTACATGCTCACATAGAGCACACGTTTTTTTGTCCCTCGAATCCTTTAAGCAGTCGAAGACAACAAATTAGTCATGTTTATTTGTTTTGAGGACTCTAGAATCCTTTCACTACCACATTTTGCTATGTTTCCTATTAAGAGACATAATTTTACGCTTTTTTGGTGCGCGTAATTCGCGATAACTGAAATATAATGAATGGTTTTTGGCACCCATATCAATGTTTTTGGCTAAAAGGCAATTTGGTCAAATGAGGGCTTTAACAGGACAATAACACAAAATTGCGTGTCTTCTTGGTATGCAATTGCAATTATTGGAGAAGTTGCAACGAGGGTTACCAACAGCCATAGCCGATGGTGTCAAGAGATAGATTCTTATCTTGTCCTATTAACAAGGTGCTGCTGGTAATATCTACCATCTATCTAGACAACTGACATCATCAAATTGTTCCATGGCATTTTGTTTCTAATTGCAAAAAACGGTATTTCCGTTTATCTCTTGTTTACTTGAAGTGAACAAATTTCCTTTTCAATTGACCGGAAATGAAATTTGGACATCTAGAGTTTTTCCTCACAACACTTTTCAATTATCCTTAGGGATTCAGGGCTAAGGTAGATTGGAATCCATGTTTGTTTAATTTTTTTTCTTGGTTACTAAATGGTTTTCAATTTCCTTTTAAACTCTTAACTCCCCAATAAAAAAAGAAGTCCAAACAAATAGAGGAGATTTAACGAAACCAGTATGAGATCAAAGTAATCGTAACAAAAACTCTTCCTTCGAAACCAAATTTTAGAACAACGAAGTTTTTTTTATTGGCGAAATTGTTTCTTTAATGGGAAATAAATGCAAAAATTCGTTTGTGTAACCAAGCAAAGAAATTTAAATTTTGCCTTAATCGTCCTCATTATGGTGAAGCCGACTACAGGACACCCTAAACTAAATTTACTGAAATTGTATTATTCGGGGTCTAATAAAAAAGAATATCTTGGGAATATTTTTGAGACGATTTTAGTGTCTGAATGAGGGTGATGAATAGCAATTGTAATTATTTTTTTTTTAATTTTAATTGAATATTAAAAAATATTCAATTAAAAGTTTAATAATTTTCTATTTTTTAATTGACAAAAGAAGACATTTTCATTAAAAATTATTGGATCAATTAATTTCGTGATTGAAGACAAAAAATATTTTTCCTGTAAAGGTGAAGGGTATATAAGCATCGTTATGACCAATCTTCCGGTTTAGTGAAGCCCAACACTATGTACACATAAATATCTCATATCTCTCATTTTTTTCACTTATCTCCAATTAAATTCAAGATTTTCTTCCTTATTCATTGCCATATTTCATATGGGTGAGAAATAAAGCCAACAAAAATCCATTGAAAAACTGTGATACAAATAATCCTGGAACATCCTTTATATTGCGTATACGGACACTGGTTGAAATCACTTTCGTATCACATCCACCTTTGGCCATTCAGGCAAAAACACAAAGGCAAACAAATAAAACGAAAAAGTGCATATGTAAAATATCGCTCGAAGGTCAAATTTTAATGGATGTGATGAGCTGTCACTGTTACTTCAGTAAATTGAAGCAAAATAACTTTTTTTTATTTTTATTTTTTAGAAAACCGACATCATTTGTGCTTCATTGTGGAACTTTTAGGATGGTCGGCATGGGATACACTCAAAAATATTAAAAACAAATATTATGTAATACCTTATTCTGACATTGCTATTCGCTCGCTTTCGGGAAAAATAAACACATCATTTTTGACTGACAATCCGTTCCGTATCCTTTGATGTAATCCTAAATTGTGCCTTGTGGAGGCACTCTTTAGCATTTTCAATTGCATTTCCTTTGTCAATTAAATTAAGTGCCACCGCAGGCGACATGCGTTTCTAAGCGAATTTTTCCCTTAAAAACGAAACGCAAAAAAGACAAATCTATGAAAACTATGAAAAAGGATTTTTGAGATAGTTTATGGCAAAGTTCTTGCTTCGTTGTTGGGTATAGCTAGTTGTTGTTATGGGTAACTACCGCCTGGCAAGTATATACGAGTAGACATCAATCTTTCATTTGCTATAGCTATGTACTCTGCTTGTTCAGTTGCCTTTATGATTCTAATGCCATTGCTAGGGCATTCAAATGATTAAATTTATTATTCATTAGATAAATTCCCTCTCTAGAAGGTTTCATTATAAATTAATCAAATTAATTTACTTACGATTCATGTTAATTGAATTTTTCCTTAAGTTATGTGGATTTACACAATAGTTTGTAGTTTGGAGAAATGAAGTAATATTCTCTGAGACTCAACTAAACCAAAAACAAAAAAAAAAACATAATAAAGACAAACTAATGAAAAATATAGTAGAGCTAAGTCAACTAAATGATAGCCTAGAAGTGTCCTATCAGGATTGGCAAAGTTCATATTTTATTTTAGATAGAAAGTTAAATCTTTTCTCTGTGTAAAATTCCGTTTCAATTTTTTCTATAGAAAATTTTGACAAAATTTTTTCTCTATAGAAAAATTTGTCAAAATTTTATTTCTATAGAAAATTTTGTAACAATTTTATTTCTATAGAAAATTTTGTCAAAATTGTATATCTATCGAAAATTTTGTCTTTTTTATCTCTATAGAAAATTTGGTATTTTGAAATTTTTTTTCAGAATTTTATTTCTATAAGAAATTTTGTCGACATTTTATCTCTATGGAAAATTTTATCAAAATTTTATTTTTATAGAAAATTTTGTCACAAATTTATTTCTGTGGAAATTTTTCCAAATTTTATTTCTATAGCAAATCTTCTCAAAATTTTATCTCTATAGAAAATTGTGTCCTTATTTTATTTCTTTAGCAAACCTTGTCAAAATTTTATTTCTATAGAAAATTTTGTCACTATTTTATTTCTATGGAAAGTTTTGTCCAAATTTTATTTCTATAGCAAATCTTCTCAAAATTTACCTCTATAGAAAATTTTGTCCAAATTTTATCTCTACAGAAAATGTTGTCAACATTTTATCTCTATAGAAAATTTTGTCACAATTTTATCTCTACAGAAAATGTTGTCAACATTTTATCTCTATAGAAAATTTTGTCAAAATTGTATATCTATAGAAAATTTTGTAAAAATTTTATCTCCATAGAAAATTTTGTCAAAATTGTATATCTATAGAAAATTTTATCTCTATAGAAAATTTTGTCAAAATTGTATATCTATAGAAAATTTTGTCAAAATTTTATCTCTATCAAAAATTTTGTTCTTAGATTTTTTTTTTCAAAATTTTATCTCTATAGAAAATTTGATCTTTGAAAAATTTTTCAGAATTTTATCTCTATCAGAAATTTTGTCAACCTTTTATCTCTATGGAAAAATTTGTAAAATGTTTATCTCTATGAAAAATTTTGTCAAATTTTTATATCTATATAAATTGTCAAAATTGTATCTCTATAGCAAATGTTGTTAAATTTTTATCTCTATAGCAAATTTTGTCAAACTTTTATCTCTATAGCAAATTTTGTCAAAATTTTCTTTGGCTTTATTGATCTTTTGAATACCACAATTCTTAACAAAAGTTGCCAATATGAACAAATCTAAACTTATTCTAAAATTTTATGTTTTTCCGACATTTCTTGCTTTCGAAAAATAAAAGCAAAACAAGTATATACGGCCGTAAGTTCGGCCAGGCCTAATCTGAAATTCAACTGTCTCGGATGAAATTTGCTCCTCCAAAAGGCTCCAAAACCAAATCTCTGGATCGGTTTATATGGGGGCTATATATGATTATGGACTGATATGGACCACTTTTGGCATGGTTGTTTAATATCATATACTACCACCACGTACCAAATTTCAAGCAGATCGAATGAATTTTGCTTCTCCATAAGGCACCGGAGGTCAAATCTGGGGATCGGTTTATATGGGGGCTATATATAATTATGGACTGATATCAACCAATTCCTGCAATGTTGTTAGATACAATATACTAACATCACGTACCAAATTTCAAACGAATCGGATGAATTTTGCTCTTCCAAGGGGCTCCGGAGGTCAAATCTGGGGATCGGTTTATATGGGGCCTATATATAATTATGGACCGATTTCGACCAATTTTTGCATGGGTTTTTGAGGCCATATATTAACACCACGTACCACATTTGAACTGAATCAGATGCATTTTGGTCTTCCAAGAGGCCGCGGAGGTAAAATCTGGTGATCGGTTTATATGGCGGCTATATCTAATTATGGACCGATATTGACCAATTTTTGTATGGTAATTAGAGACCATATACTTACACCATGTTCCAAATTTCAGTCGGATCGGATGAAATTTGCTTCTCTTAGAGGCTCCGCAAGCCAAATCGGGGGATCGGTTTATATATAGGCTATATATAATTATGGACCGATGTGGACCAATTTTTGTATGGTTGTTAGAGAACATTCAAAAATACAATGTACCAAATTTCAGCCGGATCGGATGAAATTTGCTTCTCTTAGAGGCTCCGCAAGCCAAATCTGGGGATCGGTTTATATGGGGGCTACATATAATTATGGACCGATTTGGACCAATTTTCGCATGGTTGTGAGAGACTATATACTTACACCATGTACCGAATTTCATACGGATCAGATGAATTTTGCTCCTCCAAGAGGCTCCGCAAGCCAAATCTGAGCGTCGGTTTATATGGGATCTATACGTAAAGGTGTTCCGATATGGCCCATTTGTAATACCATCTGACCTACATCAATAACAACTACTTGAGCCAAGTTTCAAGTCGATAGCTTGTTTCGTTCGGAAGTTAGCGTCATTTCAACAGACGGACGGACATGCTCAGATCGACTCAGAATTTCACCACGCCGCAGAATATATACACCTTATGGGGTCTTAGAGCAGTATTTCGATGTGTTACAAACGGAATGACGAAGTTAATATACTCCCCATCCTATGGTGGTGGGTATAAAAAGAACAAAAACACTGTTGTACTTTATGGCATTACATATCAACCACCCTGTGATCAGGAATCGAGACAAATTTGCTTGAGTTCGACTCTAGTTAGCAAAATATTCAGATTTAGACGATTAGATTCCACAATCATTCTAACTGCCTTGCTGGAGTATTCGTCAATTTCATGATAAAATTAATACCACGTCTAATTACTTATGAAATCCGGTATACAATAACTGTTTGGCAAAAAGACGAATGGAAAGAATAATACGATTCGTTGATGTTTAAGGCAATTGTCACTCATTATGTTATACCCAATTCCATGACTACAAGGATGTAATGGTTAACGATCCTTTCAAAAACTATTTTTTGGTATTTTGGGCTATATGGGCATGTATTTATAAACAGGATAATGAGAAAAGACTATATCCTTTAAGCTTAAAACGTTTGACTTAGTTTTTTTTTTAAGAAGACATAACATAGTACTTTGCTATTTATTACCTCCATTCATTATACATTCTTCAGAAGTTACTGATTGCAATCGCTATACATACCTCAATAATGATGGAATATAAATGTCTACCTGCAGCATGATGCTAACAAATATAAAGACTGACGGAAAGTTTGTAAAGAAAAATCTATTTTTTTTTTCGATTGGAAAAATTTATCCAAATATTTACTGATGAACTATGGTTAATGTTTGTTCTCCATAAGTTACTTCTATAATTATAAAATAATATTTAATCAAAGCTCCTTGAGGTATGGGTGACCCCATGACCGAACTTGAACTTTTCCCCATCAATTGGGTTGAGGTCATCAATTTTGACTTTCATGACAAAGAAGACCAGTTATGTTTATCTAAACTGAATCGCTTACATTATCACTATACCAACATGTTATCCAATGTGTATTTTATCACATCATAAGCAATAAGAAAACACTATCAATGATTAGGACAAACATGAATTTGGTGATGAAGATGATGAGGCCCATCTACTTCATCGTCATCATCTTCACCATTTTACGCATTTTCATCGCCATTTAGTTGCTCACTCATTATGGCCATATCACTGGGAGTCATCATGGTGACATGGACAGACTATTGATACACTTATCAATTGTATTTACCAAGAAAGCGAAGGAAAGCCTTTCACCATACCGCGTCGCAGGGTCGGTCTCTTGAAACTTTAACCACTTTTATTGACAACAATGGCATAAATAAAGAAGTTACGGGTAAACTCCTTTTGTTTTTTCTCCCAATCACCATCTTTTCGCAACAACTACGAAACTTTTCTTTGCACTCACTTAGCCCAAGAAAAGTTTTGCCTTCTATTCCTGCATTTTCGCCTTTTCATTATTCAATGGCTCATTATTTTTTACGATTATAGCTTTGGCAAAAATCTTTTTAAAGGACAGATCGATAAGATTGTTGCTGCCGAAAACATTGTTGTGCCATGAGGCTTCGTATTGTTGTTGTTTTATGCTGAGAAGAACATCCATTACATGGCCCTTGAATGTTATGCGTATGCTTGAAATAATTATCCTTGTAGCTAACGGTCTATTAAATGAGTCCTTTTTGACATGTTTATGGTGGTGAAGCGATGATGAAGCCACCATTCCTATTGTTCCAGGATGAAGAGTTGCAAATGTGGAGTGGAAGAACTTGTGATTATGTTTTGTGTAATATTTTTAAAGATTAAACTCACATTAATTGGAAGGCGGAGTAGATGCCTGGAGAGGGATTATAAAGAAACTTTTCTTTAGTGGAAACATTGGTCATAAACATTAAAGGATTTTCTTTTAGGATATTGCTTTTGGACAGAAGAGAAATCTTTAAGTAATACTTTAAGTGTTATTTCAATAATAGTCCACTAATGAGATACAATGCCATGGTAGCGAACAGGATAATAACATTTCGATAATATTGGTCATTGAATTAGGAAAAACTCCATTATGAATTAAAATAAAGTAATTAGGATTATTATAATAACATTTTATTACAATTATTTTCATATACTTGGAAGATCTGGTGAATTTCATGCAGATGTTGGGAGAGAATCCATAGGTCATATTTGGTAGGGAAGAGAGGAAAATTGATTGCTTAATGTGAGACATTTCTTTACCACTGAACCAATTGTTTATATTTGCCAATATTTATTATTTTTAGATACCAAATGCAGAGAAGGAATATGATTCTGACTATGATCAAGAGAATAATTTGACCTTTTTACGGGGAACATATAACGTATTTGTCGCAATGTTATTAATTTCTTGAATATTTTATATCTGGTTTTGGTAAATATTTTATGTTTGACGAGAAAAAAGTATTTTTGAGACAAAATTGTTCTATGTTCCCGCGAAAATTAACATTCTCTGGGTACACAGTGATACAATGATTAGTCTCTCGTCATGTGTTCAATCCCAAAGTCGTCTGAACTCAAAAAGGTTTTTCCGAGGCGGGGTTTCTCCTGTTCGCGACTACTCTGAAATAAGAATTTTCTTTTCTGAGGAACGAAATTTTAGGTAATCGAAGTTTTCTTCTGACAGAAAGAAATTTTCTTTAAACGTAAATAACAAATATTACGTTGCATTATTTGTCATAAATTCGGTTTAATGTGCTCTTAATGAAAGTACTTTATAAGAAAACGAACTTCGTTCGTCTAAAATTTCGTCCCGTAGGAAAGTATTTTGCTTTGGGTGTGGCAACTCCGTCGGTGGGGCAATGTGCTAAGGCGAATGTAAACGCGTATGAGCACTCAATCCAGGTTCGAGTCAGAGTAGCGGAATATTTTTATATATTATAAATTCGTAGCCATTACGTTTCCAGATCATGAACGCTGGTTGTTGTGTTGACAACGCATGGTGTCCTTTTATTGGTGCCAGGTTGACACCACATGTGTGTTGATTCACTTCCATTATCTGATCGTTTTGAAACGAGCACGTCGTTCATGATTTTCTCTATGTGTGCATGGGAATTTACACACAAAAAAATTTATTTTCTGATTCAATCAAGAAACTAATTGATCCAATTAATTTTTTAATTGAAAAGTCCTCAATCACAGAAATGATAGTATCAATTAAAAAATTAATTGAAAGTTAATTAAAAAATTAATTGATCCAATTAAAAAATTAATTGATCCAATTAAAAAATTAATTGATACAATTAAAAAATTAATTGATACTGTTAATTTTGGTGATTGATTTTATCAATCTATGAATTAAAAAATAAATTGAAAGTAAATTAAAAAATAATTGAAAGTTAATTAAAAAAATAATTGATCCAATTAAAAACTTAATTGATACTATTAATTTTGGTGATTGATTTTTGTTTCAATTAAAAATTTTTTTGAATCAATTAAATTTTTAATTGAATATTTTTGTACCCTCCACCATAGGATGGGGGGTATATTAACTTTGTCATTCCGTTTGTAACACATCGAAATATTGCTCTAAGACCCCATAAAGTATATATATTCTGGGTCGTGATGAAATTCTGAGTCGATGTGAGCATGTCCGTCTGTTGAAATCACGCTAACTTCCGAACGAAACAAGCTATCGACTTGAAATGGGCACGGCGTTCATGATTTTCTCTATGGGTGAATGGGAATTTACACACAAAAAAAATTTTCTGATTCTATCAAGAAATTAATTGATCCAATTAATTTTTTATTTGAAATGACTTCAATCACAGAAATGATAGTATCAATTAAAAAATTAATTGAAAGTCAATTAAAAGGTTAATTGATCCAATTGAAAAAGTAATTGATCAAAGTAACAAATTAATTGATCCAATTAAAAAATTAATTGATACTGTTAATTTTGGTGATTGATTTTATCAATCTATCAATTAAAAAATTAATTGAAAGTTAATTAAAAAACTAATTGATACTATTCATTTTTGTGATTGATTTTATCAATTAAAAATTAACTGAAAGTCAATTAAAAAATTAATTGAAAGTTAATTAAAAAATTAATTGATCCAATTAAAAAATTAATTGATACTATTAATTTTGGTGATTGATTTTTGTTTCAATTAAAAATTTTTTGGCATCAATTAAATTCTTAATTGAATATTTTTATACCCTCCACCATAGGATCGAAATATTGCTCTAAGACCCCATAAAGTATATATATTCTGGGTCGTGGTGAAATTCTGAGTCGATCTGAGCATGTCCGTCCGTCCGTCTGTTGAAATCACGCTAACTTCCGAACGAAACACGCTATCGACTTGAAACTTGGCACAAGTAGTTGTTATTGATGTAGGTCGGATGGTATTGCAAATGGGCCATATCGGTCCACTTTTACGTATAGCCCCCATATAAACGGACCCCCAAATTTGGCTTGCAAATTTCATCCGATCCGGCTGAAATTTGGTACATGATTTTAGTATATGGTCTCTAACAACCATGCAGAAATTGGTCCACATCGGTCTATAATTATATATAGCCCCCATATAAACCGATCCCCCGATTTGGCTCGCGAGGCCTATAAGAGAAGCAAATTTCATCCGATCCGGCTGAAATTTGGTACATGGTGTTAGTATATGGTCTCTAACAACCATGCAAAAATTGGTCCACATCGGTCTATAATTATATATAGCCCCCATATAAACCGATCTCCAGATTTGACTTGCGGAGCCTCTAAGAGAAGAGAATTTCATCCGATCCGGCTGAAATTTGGTACATGGTGTTAGTATATGGTCTCTAACAACTATGCTAAAATTGGTCCACATCGGTCAATAATTATATATATCCCCCATATAAACCGATCCCCCGATTTGGCTTGCGGAGCCTCTAAGAGAAGCAAATTTCATCCGATCCGGCTGAAATTTGGTACATGGTGTTAGTATATGGCCTCAAACAGGTCCATATTTATATATAGCCCCCATATAAACCGATCCCCAGATTTGACCTCCGGTGCCTTTTGGAGAAGCAAAATTCATCCGATCTGATTGAAATTTGGTACGAGGTTTTACTATATGATATTTAACAACCATGCCAAAAGTGGTCCATATCAGTCCATAATCATATATAAACCGATCCCGAGATTTGGTTTTGGAACCTCTTGGATGAGCAAATTTCATCCGAGTCAATTGAAATTTGGTACATTGTGCTAGTATATGGCCGTTAACAACCATGTCTAACTAGGTCCATATCGGTCTATAGTTATATGTAGCCCTTAGATAAATCGATCCCCAATCACACAAAAATTGGTCCATATCAAGTTCATAATTGTATATAGCCCCCATATAAGCGACACCCATATTTCAATTCTGGCTCCTACGTACCGTGCAAAAGTCCATATCGATTCGTAATTATTTGTAGACTTACATACATTTTTGTCTAATATATACCACGTGTGGACTAACTCACAATTTAGAAAACGATTTAAGATACCACAACCCAAGTAATTCGATTGTGTATAACAGTTTTTCGTAGAAGTTTCTACGCAATCCATGGTGGAGGGTACATAAGATTCGGCCTGGCCGAACTTACGGCCGATTTCTTATGTTCCAATTAAATTTAAAAAAATATTGCAATTTCTTTATACCAGTAAGAATTTAGAAATTGTAATAAAAAAGGAAATCCGTTTGCTATTAATTATGTGCACATGAATAATTTTTCGTAATTGTGCACAAATGCAAAAAAACGACCAGACATGAACAGGAAGGAATAAACAACATGGTTACAAGACTCTTTACAATAGCAAATGAAATGAAATCACTTATTCGACCATGTCATTCAAATATTCGAACAGACGCTTTGCGATTCAATGGCAATGCCAAATATTTGCCATCAAAGGTGGCAATAAAGGATGCGGGTGGTAAATGTGTTTGCAAATACTCAGTCTGGTGGTTTTGCATTCTTTATGTTACCCTGAATCTCAACTTTTGCAGATTAAGCAGGCTTTTTCAATAGGCCTCTAATATTCCAGTAGAATTATTAAGCCATTCGAGAATGTAAAATGTAAGGCAAGCATCGATGATGATTTCTGGTGGACGGGGGTGTTTTTTCACTTTAAGCGATGTGGAAAGTAAACTGTGATTTGGCGTAATTATTAAAGCGTGAAAAAGTAAATAAGAACTCCAAAAAAATGAGAAAGGGCTAAGGTCAGTCAATATCAGCTAAATGATGCCCTATACGAAATGAATTTTAAGGATTCTGTATTGGAGGCAAAAAATTAACTCATATTTAAAGCAACACCTTTGGCTCTATTGAGGCAAAGGTGTTGCTTTGAATATTAAATTAAATTTAAATTTTGACTCCAATACAGAATAGCAAAATCCTTAACGTAAGATCAAAATATCTGGATTGAAGTAAACTTTTTTTGAGTGTTCAAAGTAACCGAACTTCTACATCAATATTGTGATATACCATAGCACCGTTGAGTTAAAAAAAATTAATATGAGCGTTCAAAGTAACCGAACTTCTACATCAATATTGTGATATACCATAGCACCGTTGAGTTAAAAAAAATTAATTCCTCTTAAGAAATTCCTTACTGCTGATCAACTCAATACAAAATTCTTTGTTGCCTATTCATCTTTTTATAATTATATGCAAATCTTTTTTTTTTTGTTTTTTAATTCCCTCCTTTATTCTAGATCAATGGTTTTGTGTTTAAGGATTTAATATCCTGTAGTAGAGCAGCACTTAAGACCGTCACCAACAAATGTAGTATTTTTTTCATAGCTAGAATGATTGAATCGTTTCCAGGATAACGACAACCAAGTTGTATTAAAAAAAAACATCATTGATGAAATGGCATAAAAATGTTCAGTTTTTTCTTTTCGTCCTAGAAGGTTTACTTAAAAAATTATACACTTGGTTTAATGAGCATCACTATGCCATTTTGGGTCCCTTTACCACAATACCAAGGTTTTTAGAGACAAACGTCAACCACCACCGTCACCAGTACATTACCAAATCGGCCACTTGAACATGCTTGCGAAACAGAACTCACAGTTGGCTTAAATCTGCCAAGCCTTTTTGTGTGTTCTTCCTGTTTTTTTTTTTTGCAATCTTGTTGTTGTTTATTTTTGTGACTTTTGACTGTGTGGGATATCCTGCAGAGATTTTGTTCCTTTTTCCAATCATGTTGATACCACTTTCATTGATTGAATTTGTAACTCCTGGTGTTCTGTTTGCAACTCATTAGTTGCATCTGAATGAATTTTCAAGTGTCTTATTCTTTTTGTTTATTTGCAAATAAAATTCATTCTTATTGAAATCGCTTGGGGGGGGGGGGGGGGGAGGGGATTCTTCAAAAAATCACCATCAAATTTATTTTGATTGCTTTGAATTATTCCTCCTCTTTTGTTTCTAGTTCATAGTGTCATTTAATGAGATTCAAATATTTATTCAATTCAAAGAAACCAAGCTATCGAAGGCTTATAATATCTGCAGGTGGTATACCAGAGCTCGGGCTATAAATATTCAGTATATTTCAATTGATAAGCCAGCCTGAAAGAAAGTATACCGAACTACAGATTATTTTTACTATTGGCTGGATGCAAGCGAGTTTTTGGGATGTGTGTCAATTTATAGCAAAATCAGATAATTGATCAATTTCAGATACATACAAAAAAAATTAATTATTTCCCCGAAATTTTAGACCAACAAATTTACTTCATATGATAAACGTTGATTCTTTCACAGGATGTTAAAAAATCATAATGACTAATTACATATTTCTTCACATCTTTCTCATTTCCAAAAGTTTTCTTTTGGTTCTTAGCACCTTTTTCTGTAATACAAACAATGTAGAAGAAATTATTCGACTTTATAAATTTTTCAATTTTACCTTTCGCCTGGGCTGAGAATCGAACCGCAGGCCATACAGTTTGTAAGCCAAGACACTAGCCACTGGGCTACGTAGCTGCCATCAACAGATAAATATGGCTATAAGCATCAACATCTATAGTCAAGCAGTTATATTTATAGAGCATAGTTTTGGGCGCCCAAGAGCCGATGTAACGAAACTGTTTTTAACAGAAACATATATCTAGTTGGCCGATTTCTAATAAATATAACTTTTTGAATTCTACTTATATTCCAAAAATGTTCGCATGATTTAAAAAGGATGTCCGGCTTTACATGCTACTATATTAAAGTTTTTACTATGAAACTTCAAAGTGGGTCCTATTTAAGACTTAAAGTTCGAAAACAGCAGTGTTTGTTATAAACGAAATGGACAGGGTCATCATACGCTAAACACGAAAGTAGTTTTGCGAAATTTTGGTCCATTCTTTGCGAAGCACCATCTTGAGGTGATCGACACTTTAGTATTTTTTTAGTACCATCCTTACTCTCTAAAGATGCTGAGGGACAAATGACCAACGGATTGAGATCCGGAGATTTCGTAATATGAACACCACCAAGAGGAAATTTTTATTTTTGGATTGGGCGAAAACAACACTTTTGTCGCAAAAAATGTTGTTTTTTCTCCAACCATAAAATGATTGTCTAAATCAGATACATTACGTTCGAGAACAAACTATTGTTGCGACAAATATGTTACATGTTCACCGTTCGAAAAGTCTAGCAAGTGGTCATATTCCTTCCCTGGGTGCGGTAGAAATGAAGCAAGACACCTCCTTTTGAAGTCATTCTTGGATGATGCGTACTGAGTGCGGTGGTGCTGGATTGTGACCGAAATGTTTGCCTGCCGAGAGTTTCAATACTGTTTTAGGATATTTCCCAATAATATTCGGATTTATTTTGACTCCAAAGTGGATGAATGCGAATGCGGAGTGGCCATCGGTCTTTACGACAGTCTACACCATTACCATAGACGGAGCTCGAGTTCTGGTGTCCAATATTTAGCTTACTTTTTTGACAAGTAAACCCGATCATTTTGTTTGTTCACAAACTCCTCAATATCGGAAGGTTAGGTTAGGTGGCAGCCCGATGTATCCGGCTCACTTAGACTATTCAGTCCATTGTGATACCACATTGGTGAACTTCTCTCTTATCACTGAGTGCCGCCCGATTCCATGTTAAACTCTATGACAAGAGACCTCCTTTTTATAGCCGAGTCCGAACGGCGCTGAAAAACTTTTTGGTGTTCGGTCGTAGCACGAATCGAACCCACGACCTTGTGTATGCAAGGCGTGCATGCTAACCATTGCACCACGGTGGCTCCATAAGGAGTAGACTCTCGCTCTCATGATTCATTTATTTTTTACATTTATTATTTACCACAAACCATCTCAATTTTCTAATCCATTAATTAAGGAAAACAATGTAAAAAATTCCCCGTTTTCTTTTGCCCCAAAAATTGTTGCATTTCTTGTCCATTTTAAGAAATGTTGATTTTTAATATTTTAATCATTACAGAGAAAAAAAAAATCAAAAGGTCTTGGATAAATAAACATTGTCTATCAAACAAATGTGTTGTTTTTTCTTGTCATCTCTTTTAGCCTCATTGCTTATTAATCCGCTCAGCTAAAATAAACTTCAAAAAAGGTCCTCAAAACAAACGCGCATTTCACCATAGCCCTCACCTAAATTTGTGGCATAACAAAAATATTAATAATCCTTTATTATTCTAAACGACATGAAAAAAAGAAAGGATCAAAGCCGAAAAAAAGAACAAAATAAGCAAAACAACACATATTAATTCCCAGAGGATTGTGATGAAACAGAAAAAAAGATCGAAGACAACTGCGTTTGTTGTTTTTTCTTCTGCTTATCGCTTTACGGAGTACCACAGCCAATTTATCCTAAATAAATATTTTTTTACAAAAAACTCAAAGTATAATTGGTAGCAGGCTATTTGGCTAGGCGTTAAAGCCTTGTTTTTTTTTTCTAAAGGAATCCTGAATCCTTCTGGAATTTAAAGCCAATCATACGAAATTAGTCTTTTTGGTTTTGTTGTTTTCACGGTTCGTGACGTTATGTTGTGTGGAGTGAACACTTTTGACCATCTAAGATTACAAAATTTGAAAAATCTTTGGATTTGTACACTTAGAATAAAATAATAATTGTGGCTGGCGTATCCATTTTGAGGGTGGCAAAATGGCAATATCGATTCCTTTAAAATTTTGTACTCAAAGATTAACTAAAATTTCTATTATTTTGTTGTTGTTTTCAATTACAGTGAAACCTCTCAGACGTGGTTATACACGTTCGCCTATATTTTGTCAACATTTGGGTAAGTGTCCATTTATGTGAAAATATATCAACCGTCCCACGAAAATTGTACACGTTGAGAGTTTTCCGGTTTTCAGAGTGTCCAAGTTTTAGAAGTTTCAATGTATATACACTGAAAAAAGAAAAAAATATGGACGTAATATGAAAGATGATGCAACCTAAATTTTAAGACAGGCAATATTAAGGACATTTTTTTTAAATAATGAGATTTAATTTACAAGAAAATTTATAATCGTTGCTTCAAAAATTTCTTCATTAATTTTAGGACACGCAACTTGGAAATTTTAAACTTGGAAAAATTAAGGTGACATGTCTTTCAAATAAGGAAAATGTTCCTTGAAATAAAGAAAAACATTTTTGGTTTAAAGGAAAAGTCTTAAATTTACTGATATATTGCACCATTGAATTTAAGATAAACAAGTATATACGGCCGTAAGTTCGGCCAGGCCGAAGCTTATGTACCCTCCACCATGGATTGCATAGAAACTTCTACGAAAGACTGTCATCCACAAATTTCAACTCACGTGGTAGTTAAATATCATATGCTACCACCACGTACCAAATTTCAACCAGATCGGAAGAATTTTGATTCTCCAAAAGGCACCGGAAGTCAAATCTGGGGATCGGTTTATATGGGAGCTATATATTATTATGGACTGATAGGAACCAATTCCTGCATGGTTGTTGGATACCCTATACTAACATCACGTACAAAATTTCAACCGAATGGGAAGAATTTTGCTCTTCCAAGGTGCTCCGGAGGTCAAATCTGGGGATCGGTTTATATGGGGCCTACATATAATTATGGACCGATTTCGACCAATTTTTGCATGGATGTTTGAGGACATATATTAACATCACGTACCAAATTTCAACTTAATCAGATGAATTTTGGTCTTCCAAGAGGCTCCGGAGGTAAAATCTGGTGATCGGTTTATATGGGGGCTATATATAATTATACCCCGATATGGACCAATTTCTGCATGGTAATTAGAGAGCATATACTAACATCATGTACCAAATTTCAGCCGGATCGGATGAAATTTGTTTCTCTTAGAGGCTCTGCAAGCCAAATCTGGTGATCGGTTTATATGGGGGCTATATAATTATGGACCGATGTGGACCAATTTGTGCATGGTTGTTTTGCATGTGGTTATATTAACATCACGTACCAAATTTCAACTTAATCAGATGAAATTTGGTCTTCCAAGAGGCTCCGGAGGTCAAATCTGGTGATCGGTTTATATGGGGGCTATATATAATTATGACCGATGTGGACCAATTTTTGCATGGTTGTTAGAGACCATATACCAACATCATGCACCAAATTCCTGCCGGATCGGATGAAATTTCCTTCTGTTGGAGGCTCCGCAAGCTAAATCTGGGGATCGGTTTATATGGGGGCTATATATAATTATGGACCGATGTGGACCAATTTTTGCATGGTTGTTAGAGACCATATTCCAACACCATGTTCCAAATTTCAGCAGGATCGGATGAAATATGATTCTTTTAGAGGCTCCGCAAGCCAAATCTGAGGGTCCGTTTATATGGGGGCTATACGTAAAAGTGGGCCGATATGGCCCATTTGCAATACCAATCGACCTACATCAATAACAACTACTTGTGCCAAGTTTCAAGTCGATAGCTTATTTCGTTCGGAAGTTAGCGTGATTTCATCAGACGGACGGACGGACGGACGTGCTTAGATCGACTCAGAATTTGACCACGACCCGGAATATATACACTTTATGGGGTCTTAGTGCAATATTTCGATGTGTTACAAACGGAATGACAAAGTTAATATACCCCCATCCTATGGTGGAGGGTATAAAAACGATTCACATATAGAGTTAAAGCTATTTTGAGAATTTTGCATCATTAAATAATTAAACTTTTTTATACACGGATGAAAAAGACTGTTTTTCATATGTTTGACTATAAACATTATATGTTTGGAACACAAATTTTTAAACACAATATTTTTGAGTGCAAGCATATAATGTTCATAAACTAGCATAACATGTTTGGGACATATATGTTAATATGTTAGAACATATTATGTTTGGGACATAAAATGTTTGTAAATATAATATGCTTGGATGCAAACATATATTAATTTAGAAATAGTCTATAAACATATATGTGTTTAGTAGCTTGGAGCGCTATTTAACAGGGAGCGATATTGAATTAAGTTGGTGGTTGTTGCTTGTTATTACAAAATTTACATTTTATTTTTCCTTGGGCAATTGATCAGCTACTTCTTTGATCCTTACAAACTGTGTGGTCCGCTGTTCGAATCCCCGTCCGGCAAAAGGTAAAATTAAAAATAAAAAAATTGAATAATTTCTTCTACAATGTTTGTATTACAGAAAAAGGTGCTAAGAACTAAAAAATCTCGTGGAAGTGAGAAAGATGTGGGGGAATATACAATTAGGCAGAAACAAAATTTTGAGCATTCAGGTCGAAAACCTATGTTGTTATCACCTATATTACCTGTTTATTTTCATAATTCATTATGATTGTAAATATATAAATAAATAAATAAAATTTTGAGCACAATATTGTTTGGGAGAATTTTTTTAAGCATATAATATTTTTGGGTGCAAAATGCTTCCAAACATATTATATGTTCACATAATAACATAATGTTTTTTGGAAGACAACATTATTGAATTTGGAAGCAAAAATACAAAATGTTTGGAAATTGACTACCCAAACATATATTGTTTAGACCAATATGCTTTCAAACATATTATATATTGGAAGAGATCAAACATATAAATGTTTGGGCAATAGCCAAAAATGTATATGCTTGAAGCAACATATGGTTGGGAGTATATGTTACAGAAGCGGTTTTTAGTGAGCGTGTACCCACCACCATAGAATGGTGACGGGGGTATAATAAGTTTGTCATTCCGTTTGTAACACATCGAAATATCGATTTCCGACTATATAAAGTATATATATTCTTGATCAGGGAGAAATTCTAAGACGATATAACGATGTCCGTCTGTCCGTCTGTCTGTCTGTTGTAATCACGCTACAGTCTTCAATAATGAAGCAATCGTATAATTTTGCACAAACTCGTCTTTTGTCTGCAGGCAGGTCAAGTTCGAAGATGGGCTATATCGGTCCAGGTTTTGATATAGTCCCCATATAAACCGACCTCCTGATTTGGGGTCTTGGGCTTATAGAAATCGTAGTTTTTATCCCATTTGCCTGAAATTTGAAATCTAGAGGTATTTTATGACCATAAAGAGGTGTGCCAAAAATAGTGAGTATCGGTCCATGTTTTGGTATAGCCCCCATATAGACCGATCTCCCGATTTTACTTCTTGGGCTTATAGAAACCGCAGTTTTTATTCAATTTACCTGAAATTGGAAATCTAGAGGTATTGTAGGACCACAAATACGTGTGCCTAAAATTGTGAGTATCGGTCCATATTTTGGTATAGCCCCCATATAGACCTATCTCCCGATTTTATTTCTTGGGCTTATATAAACCGCAGTTTTTATTCAATTTACCTGAAATTGGAAATCTAGAGGTATTGTAGGACCACAAATACGTGTGCCAAAAATTGTGAGTATCGCTCCATGTTTTGGTATGGTCCCCATATAAAACGACCTCCCGATTTGGGGTTTGGGCTTATAGAAACCGTAGTTTTTATCCAATTTGTCTGAAATTGGAAATCTAGAGGTATTTTAGGACCATAAAGAGGTGTGCCGAAAATGGTGAGTATCGGTCCATATTTTGGTATAGCCCCCATATAGACCGATCTCCCGATTTTACTCTTGGGCTTATAGAAACCGCAGTTTCTATTCAATTTACCTGAAATTGGAAATCTAGAAGTATTGTAGGACCACAAATACGTGCGCCAAAAATTGTGAGTATCGGTCCATGTTTTGGTATGGTCCCCATATAAAACGACCTCCCGATTTGGGGTCTTGGGTTTATAGAAACCGTAGTTTTTATCCAATTTGTCTGAAATTGGAAATCTAGAGGTATTTTAGGACCATAAAGAGGTGTGCCGAAAATGGTGAGTATCGGTCCATATTTTCGTATAGCCTCCATATAGACCGATTTCCCGATTTTACTTCCTGGGCTTCTATAATCCGAAGTTTTTATCCTATTTGCCTGAAATTGGAAATCTAGAGGTATTTTCGGGTCATAAAGAGGTATGCCGAAAACGGTGAGTATCGGTCCATATTTTAGTATAGCCCCCATAAGAACGATCTCCCGATTTAACTCCTTGGGTTTCTAGAAACCGTAGTTTTTATCTGATTTGCCTTAAATTGTAAATATTCTGGTATTTTAGGCTCACAAAAACGTGTATCGGATTAAGTTTTTATCGGTCCATTTGGTAATGCCTCCATATAGACCGACTTCACTTCTTGAGGGTGTAGAAAGCGCACTTATCATGAAAATTGCTTGAAACTCAATGTAAAATTTCCAGATTTTACTTCTACAGATTTAAGATTTCAAATCTAAACGTTATTTTATAATTTTCTTGCACACTTACAAGAGATGTTAATGATTCCTCTAAAACTCAAACAAAAATGGTTCTTATAAATCCAGAATCTGATATAGTCCTCATAGGTGAAATCTTTAAATTTATCTTCGGGAAGTGTCCTCAAGCCCTCCTGAAATTTCAAAGGAACCCCTAATATTTGGTTCATGGTGGTGGGTATTTAAGATTCGGCCCGGCCGAACTTACTGCTGTATATACTTGTTTTTAATTAAAAAAACAGTTTTTACTTTATAGTACTTGTTATAATTTGGATTTTTAAACTGGCTTTTGTACCTGAATAGCTTTATTACATTGCAACATTGAGAACGAAATTTCGATAAATGAGGGCGGTATCCTAATTTCAATTTTATCAATCCTAGATTTAGTGCTAGATAGGCCCCTAAAAATCTTTATTTAAAATGAAGCTCGGAATCAATACCAAAATTCGTAAGGGAAGTCCAAAATATTTGGGTCCAAGTAAATTTTTACTAATTTTCTTGAACAAAGAAAAAGTAAGGAGTTAGGTTAGCAAGCCTTTTTTGTTGCTAAATTAGACTATTCAGTTCATTGTGGTACAATAAATTGCTCATTTAGCTCAATCCATTATATAATAAATTCATTAAATAATAAATAAAAAAAAAACAAAATAAATAAATAAATAAATAAAAACAGCAAAATGGCTTAAGACCTTAGAAGTCAATTTGTACAAATATATTTATAATTTAATTGTAAATGTAATTAATCAGAAAATAAATAAGAACCAAAATATTTAAGAACTTCCTCGTTATTTGTGCTTTTAAATTAAATATATATTTCTAAACACAAAACAATTTAAAATACATTAACTCAGTTTTGGTGCCATTTAATATATATAATTTTACTATAAAATCCCATATTTTCTTCATGTGTAAGAATATCGGAAATTCTGTTTCATTATTCTTCTTCTTGTCATCATTTTTAATTTATTAATGTAGCCAAAGATGTGTTCACAACTTTAATCCCCTTTTTGCTTAGAAGCACAACCCTTTTCCACTCCCAGACCTTCATTCCGCAACAAACAATCTCACTCATCGACCATTCAATCTATCTTCTATGCCAACAAACCTGTCATTGACATTTTAAACTTTTCCAAAATGTTCATTTCAACCGTGAACCAGAATGCCCCACCACAATGGCCACAGTCATCATTTCACCTCCCACCCATAACAGAGACCATCATCATCTATGGAGTACTGTACTTTAGGCCATAAAGATTGTAAACATTGTTGTAAACATCATACTACTGTAAACCAATAACCAAAAAAAAAGGAATTGGGATAAAATGAATTTCGCGGCTTGTTTCAAATCAAAAAGAGTCAGGGAGCTTAAAAGGGCTGGGAACAAAGAAGAAGTTTGGTATAGGCCATCACTTATTTGATACGCATAGACGATGACTTCCCGTCGTGCCAATCCTTTGCTGCCGCTACGGTGTGGCATAACGCTTAATATCTCTAATTAATAATCTGTAACGAATTTTTCAATCCTTTCGAAAATTGTATAGGAATTGAATTTTAACTTTAATTTAGAAATTTTCGCGGCGGTTTAATCAACGGCCGCCAACAATAAGCCTATTGCCGAGAAAATCTCTAATAAAGCTGTTTTAATTAAGCCGATATTGAGTTTTTACGCCGTAACATCATTGGTGTGTAATACAATACTCGAAATTTTAATAAAAACAAATTTATGTAGATGGGGAATTTATTAAGGGCTGACACCTTGTGTCATGACTATTTAAAAATTAATTTTTTATGGAGATTTGAAATTGGTCTGTGATTTTTTACAGACATTTATATGAAGTGGGATAGTAATTATTTACACAGAAAACAAATACTTACGGCCAGGTCGAATCTTATGTAACCCTTCCCAACTATTTATATAGGGCCAAGAGGCTCCGCAAGCACAGTTGACACAGTGGGTAGAATTCTACCAAAAATGGTAGATTTTTTTATACCCTCCACCATAGGATGGGGAGTATATTAAAGTATATATAGCCCCCATATAAACGGACACCCAAATTTGGCTGGCGAGGCCTCTACTAGAAGCAAATTTCATCCGATCCGGCTGAATAGCCCCCATATAAACTGATTACAAGATTTGACCTCCGGAGCCTCTTAGAAGAGCAAAATTCATCTGATTCAGTTGAAATTTGGTACGTGATGTTAATATATGGCCTCAAACACCCATGCAAAAATTGGTCGATATCGGTCCATATTTATATATAGGCGCCATATTAACCGATCCCCAGATTTGACCTCCGGAGCACCTTGGAAGAGCAAAATTCTTCCCATTCGGTTGAAATTTGGTACGTGATGTTAGTATAGGGTATCCAACAACCATGCAGGAATTGGTTCCTATCAGTCCATAATAGTATAGCTCCCATATAAACCGATCCCCAGATTTGACTTGCGGTGCCTTTTGGAGAAGCAAAATTCATCCGATTTGGTTGAAATTTGGTACGTGGTGGTAGCATATGATATTTAACAACCATGTGAGTTGAAATTTGTGGATGACAGTCTTTCGTAGAAGTTTATACGCAATCCATGGTGGAGGGTACATAAAATTCGGCCTCGCCGAACTTAGGTCGTATATACTTGTTATTGTTTGGTAAATTGGAACAAGGCTTGATGTTTTGGTAGATTTTGTAAAATATTCCTCTCCAACTGAGAGGTAATTCACAAATTTTGTATAGAAATAAAATTTTGACAAAATTTTTTTGTAGAAATAAAATTTTTACAAAATTTTCTATAGAAATAAAATTTTTACAAAATTTTCTATAGAAATAAAATTTTGGCTAACTTTTCTATAGAAATGAAATTTTGACAAAATTTTTTGAACAACTAAAATTTTAACAAAAAGGAAATAAAACTTAAATAAAAACATCAATCCCATGTTTTTTAATCGACCTATAGCCGAAACTATGATAAGTGTTGCTTAAAAATTTTTTATACAAATAAAATTTTGATAAAATGTTCCAAAGAAATAAAATGTTAACAAAATTTTCTATAGAAATAAAATTGTGACAAAATTTTCTGAAAAAAAAAAAAAATTTTTTTTTTTTGAAAAAATTTACTATAGAAAAAAAATTTAACAAAATTTTCTATAGACATAAAATTTTGACAAAATTTTCTATAGAAATAAAATTTTGACAAAATTTTCTATAGAAACAAAATTTTGACAAAATTTTCTATAGCAATAAAATTTTTACAAAATTTCCTATAGAAATAAAACTTAGACAAAATTTTCTATAGAAATAAAATTTTGACAAAATTATCTATAGCAATAAAATTTTGACAAAATTTCCTATAGAAATAAAATTTTGACAAAATTTTCTATAGAAATAAAATTAAGACAAAATTTTCTATAGAAATAAAATTTTGACAAAATTATCTATAGAAATAAAATTTTCTATAGATTTTGCAAAATATTCCTCTCCAACTAAGAGGTACTTCACAAATTTTCTATATAAATAAAATGTTGACAAAATTTTCTATATAAATAAAATTGTGACAAAATTTTCAATAGAAAAAACAAAATTTGACAACATTTTCTATAGAAATAAAACTTTGAAGAAATTTTCTATAAAAAAAAACTTTGGCAAAATTCTCTACAGACAGAAATAAAATTTTGACAAAATTTTCGATAGAAATAAAATTTTGATAAAAATTTTCTATAGAAATAAAATTTTGAAAAAATTTTCTATAGAAATAAAATTTTGACAAAATTTTCGATAGAAATAAAATTTTGATAAAAATTTTCTATAGAAATAAAATTTTGAAAAAATTTTCTATAGAAATAAAATTTTGACAAAATTTTCCATAGAAATAAAATTTTTGCAAAATTTTCTATAGGAATAAAATTTTATCAATTTTTGTTTATAGTAATAAAAAATAAAAAAAAAAATCTTTGTTTGGTAGTTTTTTTTTTTGCAATATTTTCTTCAAATTTTGGTAGATTATTTATGGCTCGAGTAACACGGTATCTGGGAGGCAAATATGGGGTTCGGAGGCAAATGGGTGCTATACACTGCAAAAACAGTGTATAACAAATTATATTTTTTTTTTGAAATTAAAAAATTTTAAAAATTTTAGAATTTTATTTACACTGATATCATAAAAATAAGTAAATATTTTTCGATAAATAAATGAAAATTTACAATTTTGTAGTTAGATGTAAAAAAATTAGAGTTCAAAATTGCAAGAATGTCTTTAGTGCCATACGAAGTTCAAGATGGGCGCATTATTGGTAAAATTTACAAATTTTAAGAAATTCTGAACTACTTTGTGGGAGACACGAATTTAGATAATCTTTGTGCTTCATTTGTGTATAATTTCCCCTCTTTTTTAGTTCGTTTAACAACCGCACGCAAAAAATTATTAGAGTAAAGGAAAATGTCCAAACATAACAATTCCATGAACTAACATTAAAATAAAGTTAAATTTTATAGTGAAATAGAGGTTTCACTTTTTTTGAGTGTACAGTAAAGTGGCTCGATGTGCTATTCGACCTACATAAATAATAATACTATTCGTCCTACATAAATAATAATAACTTGGGACAAGTTTCGACCGAGAGTATATTTATAGGGTCTGATGATGTGTTACAAACGGAATGACAAACTTAATTAACCCCCATCCTATGGTAAAGGGTGATACGGTCAAAATTTGGTCAATATAAACTTGACGTATTTCTTTCAATTTTGCATTTAAAAACCCTGAACACCCCTCATTTTGAAGGTGTGTAGAATGTTGCTCCTATTTTGATTTTCGAATTCACTCTTCAATTGTCAAAATGCCGTCCAAGCAAGAAGAGCAGCGTATCAAAATTTTGCTCGCGCATCGCGAAAATCCGAGCTACTCGCACGCAAAGCTGGCAAAATCGCTAAAAGTTGCCGAATCCACCGTTACAAATGTAATTAAAGTGTTTGGGGAACGTTTGTCGACAGCCAGGAAGTCTGGATCGGGGGGGAAATCGAAAACCAGAAGCCGCTGAGACGACAAAGAGAGTTGCCGGTAGTTTCAAGCGAAACCCTAACCTCTCTCTCCGAGATGCCGCAAATAAGCTGGGTGTATCGTCTACAACCGTGCATCGAGCCAAAAAACGAGCCGGACTATCGACTTACAAGAAGGTAGTGACTCCAAATCGCGATGATAAACAAAATACGACGGCCAAAGCGCGATCCCGGAGGCTGTACACGACGATGCTGACGAAGTTTGACTGCGTGGTAATGGACGACGAAACTTACGTCAAAGCCGACTACAAGCAGCTTCCGGGACAGGAGTTTTATACGGCAAAAGGAAGGGGAAAGGTAGCAGATATTTTCAACCACATAAAACTGTCAAAGTTCGCAAAGAAATATCTGGTTTGGCAAGCCATCTGTACCTGTGGCTTGAAAAGCAGCATTTTCATAGCTTCCGGGACTGTCAACCAAGAAATTTACGTGAAAGAGTGTTTGAATAAACGTCTGCTGCCTTTCCTGAAGAAACACGGTTGTTCCGTACTGTTTTGGCCGGATTTGGCCTCTTGCCATTACGGTAAAAAGGCCATGGAGTGGTACGCCGCAAACAATGTGCAGGTGGTTCCCAAGGACAAGAACCCTCCCAACACGCCAGAGCTCCGCCCAATTGAGAAATACTGGGCTATTGTCAAGCGGAACCTAAAGAAGACCAAAAAAAAAACTGCTAAGGACGAGCAGCAGTTCAAGGCAAACTGGCTTTCTGAGGCGAAGAAGGCGGACAAGGTGGCTGTACAAAATCTGATGGCAGGTGTCAAGCGTGAGGCCCGGCAATTCGGATTTGGAAAAGCGAAAGCTGAATATTTTTCCTGAATTTTATACTAATTGAACTTGAAAAAGAAATTTAATTTGATTTTTTAAATAAACGATTTCACCGAATTACACGCGTTTTCCCTTGACCAAATTTTGACCGTATCACCCTTTATACGAGCTTAAGCCAAACACTGGGTACACTTTTTAAATAATAATCAACATTTGGTTCCTGATCAATACAAACCTCATGGACTGAATGATTCTAACCGTTTGATTCAATTACCTAATTGTTCTTAATTTTTTTTTCTATTCTTCGTTTTCCAATTTAAGTGGAAATTTTACTCATCCCTAATTCCAATAAAATCCTTCTAGCCATGTAATTTCAACATACTAACCTTTCTGCCTTAGTTTCCAAGCAACTTACTGTCATTACAATCATTTATCCCCATCTAGGCAACTATGTCAAATGTCAAGTTTCATTTAGGCCATTTACTGATGATCTTTAACATGGTTAACATAAAAAGGAAACTAATTGTAAATGTGGGTCAACTAAGTGAAAGAAAAACTATTTTAGAAACCTTTGGATGGGGAGAGGATATCTCTTTCCAGATACAGTCTCATCTAGGACAAAATCAATTAGAAGTCAAATATGGGAGAAAGAGAGAGGAGTCCCGGGCAAGCCATAAACTATTACAACTTATTTGGCACACTGAATTTACAAGTCTCTCTCATACTCGCATACATTAGCTTGGGAATGGTCATATGTAATGTTCACTCACCCATACTTGTATGTAGCCATATATGAGTTTCTTCCCTTTCCTTGTACACACACATATACACTCCACACTTTTAGTCTCGATTAAGTGATGACTGAGTTTAAAGGAGAGATATAACTTTGACATATCCTTTGGACAGATGAACTCATCTTGACAGTTGTTGGCACTGACATATAACATTTGTAATGTTCATTAGTTTTCCTCGTTTTTTGCTTTGTCTCTCCCTTCCCCTCTTAGCTACAATTTGGGAAGTGTTTTGTTGTTTTTGGTACAGATGAGTAAACCATTTGCAAAAATTGTTTTTCGTTACAGTTGAATAAATAAACGTCTCAAAGCCAACTAGAATGAGTGAATATGAATAAGCTTCCCATGAAATGGTTAAAAAATTAGAAAAATTGCGTAGATTTTTTGTTTGTGCTGTTGGTCAGATAAAAAAAAAATTCGCACATCATGATAAATGTTTGAGTGAATGTCAACAAGACATTTCCGTCCATATATAAATGAGAGTGAGTATATGGTGAGGGGATTTTGGGCCTAATGTTATTCGCATGGTACTCGTAACAGAAACATACACAAGCACAAAAGTATGAGCCTTAGGTGAATAGTATTATTGAAAATTTGTTGTTTTAAAAATTCATTAAAAGACCAACATCATTTGTGGGTGTTAGACATATAAATACAGTAAAAAATCCCGGCTGGACAGAATTTCGTCCTCGCTTACAATTTGGATCTTGGTAATAATGTAGAGAAGTAATTTTCCTGTAGGAGATGTTCTGTAAACCAGAAAGTTACCAAGATTTCCATTTAATAGTAATTACTTACCCATTTTGAAATAAGTTACCCCCATGCTTATTAGGTAATGAGAGTTTTTTTCAGTGTTTTATTTATTATTGATTCCATACAGCTTTGCCCCATTAAACACATCTTCTATGAATCGAACCATAACGTAAAAAAAACTATAAATTTTTAGGGTAAATTTCCACCCAAAAAAATATCGAAATTTTCTAAGGTAATTTTTCAAATAGAATGTGATGACTTCATCATTGTCTCTCCATAAGCTAACAAGGCTAGGAATCATTACCAAGTCATTTCTAGTTCCCCATATCCCTCTCTCTCTCTCTCTGTCTCTCACAACAGACATACCACAAAAATAGCAAACATTGGCGATAAAAAATGATGTGACATTAAAGGAGTCTGTTCATAAATTGTTAACGGATATCATCAAATTTGATCAAATGCACAAAATTATATTAATGACAAGTAATTTATACACTTCCCCTTCGCCCATTTCCCTCGCCAAAATAAAAAAGAATGAAAAACAACCCAAACAGATATCACAGAAGTGCCAACGTATTTAGGATAAATATCAAAGAATTGTTTTGTTTTCTGATAACAAAAAAAAAACTAGAGAGTAACATACTCCACATTTATGCAAAAAAACAAGGAAAAATGTTTTATTATTGTAATCATTTTGAGTGATGGGTCTGGGAGAGTGTGTGTGCGTGTATCAAAAAATTGAAGGAAATGGACCAAAAACAAACATATCTCTGTATTTTTTCTTTGGTATAATTGAGGGTGTAAGAGAAAACGGGAGGGGCGGTTAAAAAACCAGCCTTGTGTCGAAATCAATAAAAGGTTACATTTGCCTGCCTTTGTTATTTTTTATATTTTGCACGAATGACTGAGTGATCTGGTTATTGCTGAAGGAAAAGGTGACATTTGTTTCATAGAGATGACATCTGACTTGTTGACACATATGAATAGAGTTCTATAGCATCCCGATATTTCCCATTTCAAAAGCACAGTGGGGGCCTGTGTTAAAGATATATAATTTAGAATTTTTATTGAATACTGAAGACGAACAAGGCCAATCATATGAAGACTTATATCACACATACATGAATTTCACAAAAAAGTAAAGCCAGATTTGGATAAATTCGAATGTTTTAAAAAATGTACAAATTAGTAGGGTCGTATATGATACCTTCAAATTTAAGGCTTATTTGTAAAAAAAAAATTAAGAACATCCCAGCAAAAAAATTTGGAAGTTCTTCCCAAGGCACAATTTTAAAAGCACTTCCAGAAGATGTACTCCCAATGATGTTCTTTATTTAAACTACACAGGAAGTTCTTTTCATTCAATTTTTTAAAACATGCTTTTTCATAATTTTTGGCGTCAACTTGGTTAAAAACAGTTTAAGAATTCATAAAATGGTACAAATTTTGTTAAATGTTTTCGAAAATGATAAATGATAAATCCAACCTGAAAAAATTGTGAATTTTTGAAAATATTTGAGGCCAAACGTTTTAGACAAGCGTTAGAATCCATTACAAATTATAAAAAAAAATTATACATATTATTTATTTGACAAAATATCACAGAATTTTTTAATTTACACCCAAAACATTCAATTCGGATCACACCTAACGAAGTGATACAAACTCAGTGCACCGGCAGTTGAAATGGAGGACTTCCGTCCTATGACAATCCCATGTTAAATTCATCGCTTCTGCGTAAATTTTGAGCCACTTCCGGATCCAAAAAGAACACTTTCATTACTTTTTTGGCGACGCTTTTTTTGCTGGGATTTGTAACGTGCCAAGTATCAATAGTATGTGACAATTACATTTTGGCGAACGTGTCCGATGACGCTTAAATGAATACCAGCTACGTCGAAATATTAAACGAAATTTCTGATACTTTTCAGTTTTGGGAAGCATTCTGTATAGAAAAGACGGCATATAATTTTTAAAATTGTTATTTCTCAAAAGTCTCACTTGAAATCGATCGCTTTTGAGTTGTGTGAAGCTCCAAATTTTCTAACCACACTAAAAAATACGTTTTCTAGAGGCCTGCAAAATAGACCACAGGGGCAATTATAATGTCGATGACAACATGGATATCCCAGTAAACGGTGCTCATAGATTTTCCAACCGATAGGACATTCTTAACCTTCTTCAGATTATGTTCCGCAAATTCGACCCATGGTCTTGACTGTTTATTGGCTTCCCGTGTGTGTACCAGAGTATCCATGAAGAAACTCCGGCATTCGTTTCCCGGGCAGCTTTCTAGTGTGGCAGATGGTTCAGTCGATCTTTTGATCTGCCCCCATATTTCAGCTTGGTCTTGCAATACGAGATCCTGTTTTTTTGTCACATTGTCCTCTTTGGTAGCCGAACACAGAGAAAGAAAATTATCACCTCAGAAATGTTTCAAAATATTATTTTTGGACGGGGACCATAGAACAATTTTGTTGTTTCGGCAAAAATATACATGGTTTATGATATCAGATATATAATATCCGAGAAAATAACATGGTTGCGTCAAACATGTTCCATGTTTCCTGGCCAAAACATTTGCTATTGAAACATTTGAGATGATCATATTATTTTTCTTGATGCAGAAGTTTATAAAAATTCATTTTGTTGCTTACCACCAATATGAAAAATATTTATAGCTTATTTATATTAAGGCCTCTATAAAAAATAAAGAAATAAATCAAAACTTTGTGGGTACATAGAGTATGAGCTTGTTTTCGAATGGACATCGGCAGTCAAAGGTTTAATAGTTTAAATTTTTTTCGAATTTAATGGAGGTCAATACTTTGTGGGAGATACTGCCCTTGAACATTAACTATCACACCAGTATTAATAGACAAATCTACTAAAGATGTCGCACAATTTTGCCAATATTTTTTTTTGGCTTGTTTAAGAAGTTGGGAAATGGCCAAATATCGATTAGTTTGCAAGGACTTTAGCTCTTCGAATTTCATTTTCAGTATAGTGTGTTTTTATACCCTGCGCCACACTGTGGAACAGAATATTATAAGTTAGTGCATATGTTTGTAACACCCAGAAGGAGACGAGATAGACGCATGGTGTCTTTGGCAGCAACGCTCAGGGTGGGTCCCTGAGTCGATATAACCATGTCCGTCCGTCCGTCCCTCCGTCCGCCCGTCTGTCTGTGAACACATTTTTGTGATCAAAGTCTAGGTCGCAATTTAAGTCCAATCGCCTTCAAAGTTGGCACATGTTCCTAATTTGGGTCAGAATAGAACCCTATTGATTTTGGAAGAAATCGGTTCAGATTTAGATATAGCTCCCATATATATCTTTCGCCCGATATGCACTAATATGGACCCAGCAGCCAGAGGTTTATACCGATTTGCTTGAAATTTTGTACAAACATAACACTTAGTCGTATAGTCAAGTGTGCAAAATTTGATTGACATCGGTTCAGATTTAGATATAGCTCCCATATATATCTTTCGCCCGATATGGACTTATTTGGCCCCAGAAGCCAGATTTTTGGCCGAATTTGGTTGAAATTTCTCACTAGGAGTACAATTAGTAGTGTAGTCAAGTGTGCAAAATTTGATTGAAATCGGTTCAGATTTAGATATAGCTCCCATATATATCTTTCGCCCGATATGGACTAATATGGTCTTACAAGCCAGAGTTTTGGCCCAATTTGGTTGAAATTTTGCACAGGGAGTAGACTTAGCATTGTAGCTATGCGTGCCAAATTTGGCTGAAATCGATTCAGATTTAGTAGATATAGCTACCATATATATCTTTCGCACGATATGCACTTATATGGACCCAGAAGCCAGAGTTTTATCCCGATTAGCTTGAAATTTTGCACAAGGAGTACAATTGGTAGTATAGTCATGTGCGCCAAATTTGATTGAAATCGGTTCACATTTAGATATAGCTTCCATATATATTTTTCGCCCGATATGGACTTATATGGCCCCAGAAGCCAGAGTTTTGGCCCAATTTGGTTGAAATTTTGCACTAGGAGTACAATTAGTAATATAGTCATGTGTGCCAAATTTGATTGAAATCGGTTGAGATTTAGACAAAAATGGTCAAAATACCAAAATTTTCCTTGTAAAATCGCCACTGCTTAGTCGAAAAGTTGTAAAAATGACTCTAATTTTCCTAAACTTCTAATACATATATATCGAGCGATAAATCATAAATAAATTTTGGCGAAGTTTCCTTGAAATTGCTTCAGGTTTAAATGTTTTCCATATTTGTTTACTAACGTTGTGTTCCACCCTAGTGCATTAGCCGACTTAAATTTTGAGTCTATAGATTTTGTAGAAGTCTATCAAATTCTGTCCAGATCGAGTGATATTTAAATGTATGTATTTGGGACAAACCTTTATATATAGCACCCAACACGTTTGGGGGATGTGATATGGTATCGAAAATTTAGATCTACAAAGTGGTGCAGGGTATAATATAGTCGGCCCGCCCGACTTTAGACTTTCCTTATTTGTTTTTATTATTTTTTGGTTTGTTTAAGAAGTTGGGAAATGGCCAAATATCGATTAGTTTGCAAGGACTTTATCTCTTCGTACTTCATTTTCAGTACAGTGTGTTTGTTTTTGTGTAAAATCCTCTACTGTTCAGGCATGTTGTATATGGACATAATTGAGGGTGGTAGTTTGGTGTCCTTTAGATAATCGAATGTCCGTGCTCAGAAAAAAAAAACTGATAGATTTCTGATGTTTTAGCATATTTTTTAACAAACTCGAAAAAATATTGTTTATGTTTCTTAATAAAGATTGATGATGTAAATTAATGGAGTATGAAAAACAAGTCATTTTTCTCCAAAAAACAAAGTCAAAGCCGGCAAAAGGTAAAGAAGAAAAATTCTCATGACAAGGGAATTGCGTAGTAGCGGAGTTTTTTTTTAGCGCTCTATGATAAAGTTCCACAGAGACATATAAAAATGGATTTAATGGATTTTCACATAAAAAAGTCCATAAACGAAATGAGCTACTGGACAATGGTCAAGTTTTAGTCGTTCGCTTCATTTGTATTTAGGAGTCATAAAATTATTTAAAATATTAATACAAAGTATGAAGAACTGGCTACCTAACTCCGTCATCATCAGCACCAGCAGCAACAGCAATTGAGGTAGTTACCCTAAACACCACATGAAGCCTTGAGAAAAAAAATCAAAAAATCCCACCAATTTTTATGCCAGAATATATGAAAAACATCTCTAGTTTATTGCCAGGATTTTTGTATCCTTACAATCAAATCGTCAAATAGAGACAAGGATATTTTTATTAAGTCTTCGTTATTGTTTATGCACTTCGTCATATGGAGTTAAAGAGGTTTTCTCCTCGTTTCTTCATTTTTGGCATTTTTATAGATCATCTTCATAAATTTGAGATTTTATAATGACATATATGTGATTTTTTAAAGTCATTTGCCACTTCTTATCCTTAGACATACAAATTTGTATTAATTTCTAACAATACAAAGTCTGAGTGAGTGAACTACCAAAACAATGGCAAATGAAATGAAACTTTGACGATGGAAATTGTTTCACCCCTTTTTTCCCTATTAAGGGGTGTTGGCAGTAATTTTGTTTTGTCTAAGGCGTTTTTCATAAATTTTCTTTGGTTATTAAATAAAATTAAGATTGTTGCAATTTTTATTGGATTTTTTTGTATCTTTCTATGCTATAAGGCCTTTGTTATGAAAACTAAATGGTTACTTTGTTTACTCAAAATGTTTGCGTGCATATGAGTTTTTCGTCATGGGCATAATTTGGGGACAATTTATGGTTGACAAACAATAACATACAATGGAATGTAAATGCACTTGAAGAAAAAAAGTGAAATATTATAATAAATACATATACTACATATCGGTATGTGTAGAAAGTATTTCCAGACTTATCATTACTATATCGGGTTAAAAAAAAAATTTGGAAGTTGTTCTAAAGGCATACCTTTAAAAGCACTTACAAAAATGTCCTACCAAAGATGTTCTTTATTTTAACTACACAGAAGGTTCTTTTAAGTAATTTTTTATAAGTCGTTAGTTTCATATTTGAAAGAAAATCATAAAAAAATATAAAAATGATTTATTTGGCAAAATATAACAATCTTTTTTAATTCACGTCGAAAACACTGAATTTGGATCATATCTTAAGAAGTGATGCAAATTCAGTGGGCATCCGCCCTATGACAAGCCCATGTTAAAGTCATCACTTCCAATTTTTCACCACTTCCGGATAAAAAAAAAAACATTTTTACTACTTTTTTAGCGAGGTTTTTTTGCTGGGTGTGCAATCATAAAATTTTGTCCATATCGATCCCTAATTACATTATATTAAAGGTTACCCAACTTAAATTTTAGAATGTACAATTAAGAAAATATGAAGATTTTTTTTTTAAACAATGAAATTTTATTGTAAAAAGGTTTATAATCTTTGCTTAAATTTTTATTAAATGTAGAACTCAAATTTTGGGAACTTTACGTCGCTCTATTAAAGTCCTATGTCTTTCAACTAAGGAAAAAATTCCTTAAAGTAAAGAATTAATTAAATTAATTGAAATATAGAATCTTATCGATCCCTAATTAGATAAAGCCCAAACAAATATTTACGTAGTATTAAAGATTATCTAAACTAAATTTTAGGATGCACAATTTAGACAAAGATAAGGTTAAATTTCTTTAAAATAACGAAATTTTAATTAAAAGAAAGTTTATAATTTTTATACCCTCTACCATAGGATGGGGGGGGTATATTAACTTTGTCATTCCGTTTGTAACACATTGAAATATTGATCTCAGACCCCATAAAGTAACAGGTTGGCTAATAAGTCCCAGGTCTGACACATAGATGGCGTCGCTAGTATTAAATGCATATTATTTTTATATAGTACCAACCTTCAAATGGTTCGTGTCAAAATTCGACGTCTGTAAGTCCATTAGTTTGTCAGATAGAGCGGCTTTTGTGAAGCAACTTTTGTTATTGCGAAAAAAATGGAAAAAAGGAATTTCGTTTTTTGATAAAATACTGTTTTCTGAAGGGAAAAAATATGGTGAAAGCAAAAACTTGGCGTGATAATGAGTTTCCGGACTCTGCCCCAGGGAAATCAACAATAATTGATTGGTATGCAAAATTCAAGCGTGGTGAAATGAGCACGGAGGACGGTGAACGCAGTGGACGTCCGACGCAATGGACATGCTTAGATCAACTCAGAATTTCACCACGACCCAGAATATATATATATATATATATATATATATATATATATATATATATATATATATATATATATATATATATATATATATATATATATATATATATATATATATATATATATATATATATATATATATATATATATATATATATATATATATATATATATATATATATATATATATATATAACAGGTTGGCTGATAAGTCCTCGGTCTAACAAAGAAAAACACTTTTTTTTTTGTCAAAATTCGTTTTTATTATTCAACATAGTTCCCTTCATCAGCGATACAACGATTATAACGACCTTCCAATTTTTTGATACCATTTTGGTAGCACTCCTTCGGTTTTGACTCAAAATAGGCCTCCGTTTCGGCGATCACCTCTTCATTGCAGACAAATTTTTTCCCTTCGAGCATCCTTTTGAGGTTTGAGAACAAGAAAAAGTCGCTGGGGGCCAGATCTGGAGAAAACGGTGGATGGGGAAGCAATTCGAAGCCCAAATCATGAATTTTTGCCATCGTCCTCAATGACTTGTGGCACGGTGCGTTGTCTTGGTGGAACAACACTTTTTTCTTCTTCATATGGGGCCGTTTTGCCGCGATTTCGACATTCAAACGCTCCAATAACATCATATAATAGTCACTGTTGATGGTTTTTCCCTTCTCAAGATAATCGATAAAAATTATTCCCTGCGCATCCCAAAAAACAGAGGCCATTACTTTGCCAGCGGTCTTTTGAGTCTTTCCACGCTTCGGAGACGGTTCACCGGTCGCTGTCCACTCAGCCGACTGTCGATTGGACTCAGGAGTGTAGTGATGGAGCCATGGTTCATCTATTGTCACATATGTCACGGAAAAACTCGAGTGTATTACGAGTTAACAGCTGCAAACACCGCTCAGAATCATCAACACGTTGTTGTTTTTGGTCAAATGTGAGCTGGCGCTGCACCCATTTTGCACAGAGCTTCCGCATATCCAAATATTGATGAATGATATGACCAACACGTTCCTTTGATATTTTTAAGGCCTCTGCTATCTCGATCAACTTCATTTTATGGTCATTTAAAATCATTTTGTGGATTTTTTTATGTTTTCGTTGGTAACCACCTCTTTCGGGCGTCCACTGCGTTCACCGTCTTCCCGTGCTCATTTCACTACGCTTGAATTTTGCATACCAATCAATTATTGTTGATTTCCCTGGGGCAGAGTCCGGAAATTCACTATCAAGCCAAGTTTTCGCTTCCACCGTATTTTTTCCCTTCAGAAAACAGTATTTTATCAAAACACGAAATTCCTTTTTTTCCATTTTTTCACAATAACAAAAGTTGCTTCACAAAAGACGCTCTCTCTCACAAACTTATTGACTTACAGACGTCAAATTTTGACACGAATCATTTGAAGGTTGGTACTATATGCATTTAATACTAGCGACGCCATCTATTTCCATTTTTATGGAAATAGATGGCGTCATTCCGTTTGTAACACATCGAAATATTGATCTAAGACCCCACAAAGCATATATATTCTGGGTCGTGGTAAAATTCTGAGTCGATCTGAGCATGTCCGTCCGTCCGTCCGTCTGTTGAAATCACGCTAACTTCCGAACGAAACAAGTTATCGACTTGTTGTCGGACCCCCAAATTTGGCTTGCGAGGCCTCTAAGAGAAGCAAATTTCATCCGATCCGGCTGAAATTTGGTACATGGTGTTGGTATATGGTCTCTAACAACCATGCACAAATTGGTCCAAATCGGTCCATAATTATATATTGCCCCCATATTAACCGATCCACCGATTTGGCTTGAGGAGCCTCTAAGAGAAGCAAATTTCACCCGATTTGGTTGAAATTTGGTACATGTTGTTAGTAAATGGTCTCTAATGACCATGCAAAAATTAGTCTACATCGGTCAATAATTATATATAGCCCACATATAAACCGATCACCAGATTTGACCTCCGGGGCCTCTTGGAAGACCAAAATTCTTTTGATTCGGTTGAAATTTGGTACGTGATGTTAGTATATGGTGTCCAACAACCATGCAGGAATTGGTTCATATCAGTCCATAATTATACATAGCTCCCATATAAACCGATCCCCAGATCGTTTTGTGTGGATTTTGCCTTTCGGAAAAGCAAAATTCATCCGATCTGGTTGAAATTTGGTACGTGGTGGTACTATATGATATTTAACAACCATGCTAAAAGTGGTCCATGTCAGTCCATAATCATATATAGCCCCCATATAAACCTATCCCGAGATTTGGTTTTCGAGCCTCTTCGAGGAGCAAATTTCATCCGAGTCAGTTGAAATTTGGTACATTGTGCTAGTATATGGCCGTTAACAACCATGCCTAACCAGGTCCATATCGGTCTATAGTTATATATAGTCCTCAGATAAATCGATCCCCAATCACACAAAAATTGGTCCATATCAAGTTCATAATTGTATATTGCTCCCACATAAGCGACCACCATATTTCAATTCTCGCTCTCTACGTACCTATACATACCTTTTTTGTCCAATATATACCATGTATGGACTAACTCACAATATAGAAAACGATGTTAAGAAGTTTTAAGATACCACAATCCAAGTAATGCGATTGTGGCTGACAGTCTTTCGTAGAAGTTTCTACGCAATCCACGGTGGAGGGTACATAAGATTCGGCCTGGCCGAACTTACGGCCGTATATACTTGTTTTACTTCCACTCTTGTTTTTCTTTTCCTCAGTGTATATTTTTGTTGATCAATAAAATCAAAGATATGACAATCATAGTCTATTGTTCCTACCAAAATTGTCAATAAAAATTTAACAAACGACCACCACACACTAACATATCCTTCTGAAAAGAAAATATAAACTAACAAAAAATTAAGGCATGGATCATAGCAAGGAAAAAGAAATCCAAACAAAAGACTAACAAGGGGTATTTTCTTATAAATCCCAGGGATCATTTAACTACCAATGGCAAATATCATGCCAAGGCAAATTAGAAAAAAATGTGGTGGTGATCATTGTGTTGCACAAAAATCCTTGCTCTTCTTATTGTACAAACACAACAAAGTCTCACCTATTGTTTAGGAAATTCCTTTTTTTTTGGGTATTCTAATGCGGCTACAAAGGCTTTTGCAACTCAGACCATGAACAATTGTAACAAGTACATTAGTTTTAGGTCTTTGTTTTGCATTTTTGTTTTTGGGGGGGATCTATCAAACAAAGTCATGTCTCTGGATATGAAGAGCAAACAAAAGGATAACAAGTCAACAGAACAAAAAGGATTATAAGCCAACATAATAAAGATTGTTAGCAGAAATATTTTTATTAACACTCACGCACACATAAACACAGAAATTTCTCAAAGAGACACGACGATTGATGCAAAAAAAAGGATCACTCACTATTTAGATGAACAATAGTAGTGTTGTTTAGGTCTACAACTGCTTGACGTATTCGTCAATTGTCATTGTCAGTAGAAAATTTTTGATGGCAAACATCTCATAAATTGGGGTTAAAATGATATTTTCTAAAATGATCCTCATTAATATGCGGAGGTTTGTTTGGTGAGTTGAGAATGGATTTCATTCTCATTGTTCTTTGGTTTTAGCACAACTACGAAGTGTCTTAGATGACGTAAATTTTGAGATATTAAATATGGTCATAAAAAGTATTAACATATCTTTCGTCCTTGGTATTGTCAAAAGGATATTAGTTAATAAAATATTACTTTGTAAATAAATGTTGGCTTTATGTTGGACTAGGAAAACTGGAATGAAATGCGTGAGATTTTTTTCTTCGTAAGGGATCACACTCAGTAAAGATGAATGGATGAATGCATCGCAAGAAAATACATTGCGCCAAATTTTGAAGAATAGTTATACAAAAATTCGATAAATGAGATTTGTATCATAGGTTTACATTTGTATACCCTAGACTTAAAGCTATATAGCTCTAGAAAACTTTCCTTTGGCTCAAAATCAATACCAAAATCCCTTAAGGGACGGTCAAAATCTTTGAATTCAAGTAAATTTTCTAATGCCCTCCAAGGGAGTTTTTAGAGGTGATTCATATACCGTGAGTTAGAGTTTTACTAACTTCGATATTTGTTTCTAAGGCATGATTATTATTTAAATTGGTCTCAATTCCCATAAACTACACTGCAAAAAGCTTGCCCAGTTCCAAAGATATTGTATTTACACTAATGATTTTGGTTTTAATTCCGAGCCAAAGAAGCGGAGAACTGAAAGGTCGCCTTTAATACACAATCCATTTTAAAATCTTAATTTTGGGTACTTGATAGTAGGAGACAAATTTGAATTTATTAGTATTTCCTGCCTTTTATACCCTGCGCCACACTGTGGCCCTGAGTCAATCTAGCCATGTCCGTCCGTTCGTCTGTCTGTGAACACATTTTGTAATCAAAGTCTAGGTCGCAGTTTTAGTCCAATCGACTTAAAATTTGGCACAAGTATGTGTTTTGGCTCAGAATAGAACTCTATTGATTTTAGAAGAAATCGGTTCAGATTTAGATATAGCTCCCATATATATCTTTCGCCCGATATGGACTTATATGGCACCAGAAGCCAGAGTTTTACCCTAATTTGCTTAAAATTTTGCACAAGAAGAACAATTAGTACTATAGTCAAGTGTGCCAAATTTTATTGAAATCGTTTCAGATTTAGATATAGCTCCCATATATATCTTTCGCCCGATATGGACTAAGACGGTCCCAGAAGCCAGAGTTTTACCCCAATTTGGTTGAAATTTTGCACTAGGAGTACAATTAGTAGTATAGTCATGTGTGCCAAATTTTATTGAAATCGGTTAAGTTTTATATATATCTCCCATATATATCTTTCGCCCGATATCTACTATCTGGCCTCAGAAGCCGAAATTTCAGTCTGATTTACTTTAAATTTTGCAAATGAAGTGCAATTGATAGTGTCGTAAAGTGTGCCGAATTTGGTTGAAATCGGTTCAGAGTTAGCTATAGCTTCCATATATATCTTTCGCCCGATATGGACTTACTAGGCGCCAGAAGCCAGAGTTTTGCTCTAATTAATATTGTAGCGATGTGTGCTAAATTTGGTTGAAATCGGTTCAGATTTAGATAAAGCACCCATATATATCTTTCGCCCGATATGCACTTATATGGCCCAGAAGCCAGAGTTTTGGCCTAATTTGTTACTTTAAATTTTGCACAGAAAGTAGAATTAATATTGTAAAGGGTGATACGGTCAAAATTTGGTCAATATAAACTTGACGTATTTCTTTCCATTTTGCATTTAAAAAACCTGAACACCCCTCATTTTGAAGGTGTGTGTGTGTGTAGAATGTTGCTCCTATTTTGATTTTGGAATTCACTCTTCAGTTGTCAAAATGCCGTCCAAGCAAGAAGAGCAGCGTAACAAAATTTTGCTCGCGCATTGCGAAAATCCGAGCTACTCGCACGCAAAGCTGGCAAAATCGCTAAAAGTTGCCAAATCAACTGTTACAAATGTAATAAAAGTGTTTGGGGAACGTTTGTCGACAGCCAGGGAGTCTGGATCGGGGGGAAATCGAAAACCAGAAGCCGCTGAGACGACAAAGAGAGTTGCCGGTAATTTCAAGCGAAACCCTAACCTCTCTCTCCGAGATGCCGCAAATAAGCTGGGTGTATCGTCTACAACCGTGCATCGAGCCAAAAAACGAGCCGGACTATCGATTTACAAGAAGGTAGTGACTCCAAATCGCGATGATAAACAAAATACGACGGCCAAAGCGCGATCCCGGAGGCTGTACACGACGATGCTGACGAAGTTTGACTGCGTGGTAATGGACGACGAAACCTACGTCAAAGCCGATTACAAGCAGCTTCCGGGACAGGAGTTTTATACGGCAAAAGGAAGGGGAAGGTAGCAGATATTTTCGAGCACATAGAACTGTCAAAGTTCGCAAAGAAATATCTGGTTTGGCAAGCCATCTGTACCTGTGGCTTGAAAAGCAGCATTTTCATAGCTTCCGGGACTGTCAACAAAGAAATTTACGTGAAAGAGTGTTTGAATAAACGTCTGCTGCCTTTCCTGAAGAAACACGGTTGTTCCATACTGTTTTGGCCGGATTTGGCATCTTGCCATTACGGTAAAAAGGCCATGGAGTGGTACCCCGCCAACAACGTGCAGGTGGTTCCCAAGGACAAGAACCCTCCCAACACGTCAGAGCTCCGCCCAATTGAGAAATACTGGGCTATTGTCAAGCGGAACCTAAAGAAGACCAAAAAAACTGGTAAGGACGAACAGCAGTTCAAGGCAAACTGGCTTTCTGCGGCGTAGAAGGTGGACAAGGTGGCTGTACAAAATCTGATGGCAGGTGTCAAGCGTGAGGCCCGGCAATTCGGATTTGGAAAAGCGAAAGCCTAACTGAATATTTTTCCTGAATTTTATACTAATTGAACTTGAAAAAGAAATTTAATTTGTTTTTTTTTTTTTTAATAAACGACTTCACCGATTTACACGCGTTTTCCCTTGACCAAATTTTGACCGTATCACCCTTTAGAGATGTGTGGCAAACTTGGTTGAAATCGGTTCAGTTGTATATATAGCTCCCATATATATCTTTCCCCCGATTTTCACTCATATGACAACAGAGGTCAAAGTTGTAATCCGATTTACGTGAAATTTTCCACAGGGAATAAAAATAACATTGCAACTATGCATTCCAAATTTTGATATAGCTCCCATATATATGTGTTTCTTATTTCGTGAAAAATGGCCAAAATACTCTAATTTTCATTGTAAAATCGCTGCTGGTAAGTCGCAAACGTGTAAAAATTACTTTAATTTTCCTATACTTCTAATACATAGCTATTGACCGATAAATCATAAATACACTTTTGCAAAGTTGCCTAAAAATTGCTTCAGTTTTTTGGAAGTCTAATAAATTTTGTCCACGTCGAGTCAGAGTGCAGGTATAGGGGAACAGAAACCTTTATATAGGACTTAATATGGCGAAAATGTGGATCTACAAAATGGTGCGGGTTATAATATAGTCGGCCCCGCTCGACTTTAGACTTTCCTTATATGTTTCTTTATGTGCTCTGATAGAGTCCTTTAAAATGTGTTAACGACAATTTAAATTTTCTAATTCAAAGCCGACTTCAGGTAGAAATTATACTAACCCCCATTTTCACGAAACTCCGTTAGTGCTACGTTAGCTAACGAAATTTTAAACCGTGATATCTACATATTATCTGTCATCTTGCGTATATATTCCATATGCCAGTTAGAAACTTAACTGTTGAAATTTTATCAGTTAAAGTTAACCGGAGAAAAGATATTCCCATTTTTTCTTTCTGTTAACTGGCAATTAAAGCCTAACGGAGCTACATGCAATTGGCCGTAAGTTCCTTTTAAAAAGTCTTTAAACTAAAGTATTAAAAAACATCTCCTATTTGTGAATGATTTTTGGAGTTGTAGTCAAGATACAAAAAGTCCACAAATTAAAAGAAAATTTCATTAATTTTGAAGAATTTGCCAGAATTGTTAAAGTCAAGTTGACATTGGTCAAAGAAAATTTTCTTTCATGTATATATAACCAGTTTTAAATCGGATCATTTAATTATAACGACAAAACGTCTTAATTGAAAAGTTTATGGACTTTTGGACAAGGAAACAACTTTATAGAAGAGAAAAGCGTCTTCCATGCCAAGCAAAATTCGCATTCGCATAGGAGTAGAAATCGTTGGTCATTTTGATTGCGGTGACTGTTGGTCTAGCAACGGCCACCCGATCTTCTGTAGAAATCATTCCGATCGAAATAAGATTTTATGATCTAGTATCATAATTTGTGATATGATAAGAACTTTCCCTATTACCTTTTCTAACATTTTCTCACATTTTATAGGTTTTTAATACATACGAAGATTTAATTCTAAATCAACAAAAATATCCTGTAAACAAATATTACAGACCTCATAAGGAGGAACAACATGCAACTGTTCCATTCTCTTAATACAATGGCCATAATCGTTTGGAAACATTCAACATCTACGAAAATACATTGCGATGAAAATTAATTGAATCTTAAGACAATATTTATGTTGGGCCCAAAAATAACCTTCCTTTCGATCATAAAAATATGATTTCCTCATAAAAAGGTTTTCTTCCTATGGAGCATCCCCCTCCAAGCATTTGATAAACACACTCGTACATTGGTGGGAGAATTATGCCAGTGTATCGGAGAACTATTATAACTTCATTATCCTTTCCGCGTGTAAGTGTTTCGTCATTGACAAAGAAAATGGGAAAGTATCTCAAGATTTTTCTTAAGACACTTCCTATTTCCAATCGTTTGGTAAAAGACAGTAGACATCTTCTGAGAGCTATAAATGGAAAAATAATAACAATAACCATAAGCATAACAATTATTTTTATATGTATATTTATTATATGTTTTTAGTATCGATAGACACGAATAAACATTGTTTTCAGTGATGCGATGATGATGGTGGCATATAGGATATTACTACGTCTGGGACCATGTACCTTGATGAGAGTGGAAAGTATATTTTAAGGTGATTTTCAAAAGAAATGAACTTCATCTTACATCAAATGACGGCATAAATATATGCGTTAACCACACCCTATGGAGCTTTCCTTTCTATTTTCCATGAATGGGTTTAAGGCTTTTATGGACTATCGCTATATTTTACATCATAAATTAATTAAAGTTGCTTTGATTGTAAGATTGCTTTTTGCAATAATCTACTAATAGTAATGAAGTAGGGTGGTTGTAGTGCTACAGTACAAACGTGTAAGAAAATTGTCATCATTTTATTTGTATAGAAAATTTTGTCAAAATTTTATTTCTATAGAATTTTCTTTCAAAATTTTATTTCTATAGAAAATTTTGCCAAAATTTTATATCTATAGAAAATTTTGCCAAAATTTTATTTCTATAGAACATTTTGTCAAAATTTTATTTCTATAGAAAATTTTGTCAAAATTTTAATTCTGTAGAAAATTTTGTCAAAATTTTATATATATAGAAAATTGTGTCAAAATTTTATTTCTATAGAAAATTGTGTCAAAATTTTATTTCTATAAAAAATTTTGTCAAAAATTTATGTCTATAGAAATTTTTTCAAAATTTTATTTCTATAGAACATTTTGTCAAAATTTTAATTCTATATAAAATTTTGTCAAATTTTATATATATAGAAAATTGTGTCAAAATTTTATTTATATAAAAAATTGTGTCAAATTTTCATTTCTATAAAAAATTTTGTCAACATTTTATATCTATAGAAAATTTTGTCAAAATGTTATTTCTATAGAAAATTTTGTCAAAATGTTATTTCTATAAAAAATTTTGTCAAAATTTAATTTCTATAGAAAATGTTGTCAAAATTTTATTTCTATAGACCACGTGAGCCACCGTGGTGCAATGGGAGCCACCGTAGTGCAATGGTTAGCATGCCCGCCTTGCATACACAAGGTCGTGGGTTCGATTCCTGCTACGACCGAACACCAAAAAGTTTTTCAGCGGTGGATTATCCCACCTCAGTAATGCTGGTGACATTTCTGAGGGTTTCAAAGCTTCTCTAAGTGGTTTCACTAGAATGTGGAACGCCGTTCGGACTCGGCTATAAAAAGGAGGTCCCTTGTCATTGAGTTTAACATGGAATCGGGCAGCACTCAGTGATAAGAGAGAAGTTCACCACTGTGGTATCACAATGGACTGAATAGTCTAAGTGAGCCTGATACATCGGGCTGCCACATAACCTAACCTAACCATAGAAAATTTTGTCAAAATTTTATTTCTATAGAAAATTTTGTCAAAATTTTATTTCTACAGATTTTTTTTTCAAAATTTTATTTCTATAGAAAATTTTGTCAACATTTTATTTCTATAGATAATTTTGTCAAAATTTTATTTCTATAGAAAATTTTGTCAACATTTTATTTGTATAGAAAATGTTGTCAATATTTTATTTCTATAGAAAATATTGTCTAAGTAATATTTAAGTTGAAATTTTTGTCAAAATTTTATTTCAGTTGAAAATTTTGTCAAAATTTTATTTCAGTTGAAAATTTGGTCAAAATGTTATTTCTTTAGAAAATTTTCTCAAAATTTTATTTCTATAGAAAAATGTTGTCTAAATATTATTTAAGTTAAAATTTTGTCAATATTTTATTTCAGTTAAAAATTTTGTCAAAATTTTATTTCTATAGAAAATTTTGCCAAAATTTTATATCTATAGAAAATTTTGTCAAAATTGTATTTCTATAGAAATTTTTTTGAAAATTTTATTGCTATAGAAAATTTTGTCTAAATATTGTTTAAGTTGAAAATTTTGTCAATATTTTATTTCCGTTGAAAATTTTGTCAAAATGTTGTTTCTATAGAAAATGTAGGCAAAATTTTATTTCTATAGAAAATTTTGTCAACATTTTATTTCTATAGAAAATTTTGTCATGATTTTGTTTCTATAGAAAATTTTGTCAAAATTTTACTTCTATATAAAATTTTGTCAAATTTTATTTCTATAAAAAATTTTATCAAAATTTTATTTCTATAGAAAATTTTGTCAAAATTGTATTTCAATAGAAAATTTTGTCAAAATTTTGTTGCTATAGAAAATTTGTCCAAATATTATTTAAGTTAAAAATTTTGTCAATATTTTATTTCCGTTGAAAATGTTGGCAAAATTTTATTTCTATAGATTTTTTTTTCCCTAAAAAATTTTTTTCAAAATTTTATTTCTCTACAAAATTTTTTTTAAATATTTTATTTCTCCAAAATTTTTTTTTTTTAATTTTATTTTTATTGATAATTTTCTCAAAATTTTATTTCCGTAGAAAATGTCAAAATTTTATTTCTATAGATAATTTTGTCAACATTTTTATTTATATAGAAAATTTTGACAAAATTTTATTTATATAGAAAATTGTGAAAAATTTTATTTATATAGAAAATTTTGACAAAATTTGATTTATATAGAAAATTTTGTCAAAATTTTATTTTTATAGAAAATTTCGTCAAAATTTTATTTCTATAGAAAATTTTGTCATAATTTTATTTCTATAGAAAATTTTGTAAAATTTTGTTTCTATAAAAAATTGTGTCAAAATTTTATGTCTATAGAAAATTTTGTCAAACTAACATATTTCTATAGAAAATTTTGTCAAAATTGTATTTCTATAGAAAATTTTGTGAAAATTTTATTTCTATAGAAAATTTGACAACATTTTGTCAAAATTTTATTTCTATAGACAATTTTGTCCAAATTTTATTTCTATAGAAAATTTTGTCAAAATTTTATTTGTATAGAAAATTGTGTCAAAAATTGTATTTTTATAGAAAATTTTGTCGAAATTTTATTTTTATAGTAAATTTTTTCAACATTTTATTTTTATAGAATATGTTCTCAAAATTTTATTTCTATAGAAAATTTTGTCAAAATTTTATTTCTATAGAAAATTGTATCAAAAATGTATTTCTATAGATAATTTTGTCAAAATGTTGTAGTTGAGGTACCTCTTACTTGAAGAGAAATATTTTGCAAAATCTACCAAACAGTAAAAAATCTCCCATATTTGGTAGAATTCTACCAAGTGTGACATCCGTGATCTAAATGGACTGAATAGTTGAGACTGTGCTCTGCAAGTGAAACTTTTTATGCCTCTATTTATGAATTCTCAGTGATAGGAGTCAGCGTACTCTTACCCTTCTACTTGTGTTCTTGTATATGTTCTTGGTGTCTAACATTATGCACATTCCAATTCTCCCAGGATCGTTCTGTTGTCCAATACTACAAAATCAGTTCTTGGAGTCTCGAGTCCACCACATCCGTATCCACCTTTGAGTACTACCGTCTTGCACCATTCCTGGGTTTCCCATTTGTTAGGCTTCGATGTTTTGGGGTTAGAAAGTCACTAGGACTCGGATTACTACACTGCCAGGAAAGTAGGCAAAGAGTTAATTTTAGTAATGGAATAATTAAAAGTTTGGCGAAAAACTTCGTTGGCTTAATTGTGATAAAAAAATTGCCTTGTGTGTAATTAAATTTATTCTTCAATATATAAGACAATCTTATTTTTAAGAGGAACATGGATACTCCCATCTCTCTGAGTTGATATTCAGATCCCCATGCTCTCTCATATGGCAACCCTGAAAGTCGCTCTGCTGTTTTCATGGCCTGCTACCATATGCTACCAATATTGGTAACCAATATTTGTACAAGGAGACTTAGCAATCTCGGTTGGAGTTTAGATATATCTCTCATTTATATGAAGCGGCTTATTACAGTTGTTCTTTAAGTACCCTTAGCCTTAAGGGAAGTACCCTTAATTACGTTGAGAAGTCCTGGGCCATATAAAATTCCTCAGTGAAGACATCCATCCATCTATCACTTATCCATCTAAGACATCAATTTTCGCTGCAATAAAACTTTGAATTAAATAAATAAAAACCGAACATTAGCACACCACTGAAATGCAATGGAAATGCAATTATTTTCATGTACAAAATTTTTTTATGGCTAACAGATATTTAATTGTCATGCAGTAACGAGGAGCATTAGTGAGCTTCCTGATGGTGTAGCAGCCAAGCTATGGATTCATTGCGAGTGGTAATAAACCCTTTTCTTTGATGACCTAGGTGGCAATGATAAAGCATTTTGCTTACAACTCCCTGCTCCCGTAAAATAAACTATCATGCGGAATCATGTTATCTTTCGCAGAAAAAGCTAGGAAAGGACTCTATACGGTTGTGGCAAATAAACCAAAAATATTATGTCCTTTCTGGCCATGGTTGGTAAATTTGTTTTTTGTTTGCCATATTTTATGACCTAAGCGCGATACCATGGCCACCGCAATACGAGAAGCTTACTTCCATGAAACAGGACAAAATGCAAAAGCAAAACGAAACACAACAGGAGCTAACAACGAACAACCACAACGTAAATAATTCTATTGGTGTCCTGAGAGAGCAAAAAAAAACACATACACCGATATAGTCAAGGTTTCTTTGCAATAGAATTTGAGTTAAAGTGACGAAATTCGTATATAAGCCGTAAGCTCCTATGGTGGCTGGCCTTTTATCCTTTTTCTTTTTTGCAAGTTGTGTTAACATTTTAAAACCATTATAACCAATTGTCTTTACCGCAAAATCGTAGGGAATATAAGCCAGGACTTCTTCATCATCGTTTCATCCAGGGGGAGGCTACTAAAAGGACGATATACCACTATGTGGCCTTTGGTAAGCATGTATCTCGATTCGATGAAATTCGCGTGACAAACGAGAATTTTATGGCTTCCGTTGACCTGGGCCTTATCCTTATGCTCCTCCGCTTAAAAAAAAGAAGAGGAAGGAAAGAAGAATATTCTTTAGATACCTTCTTCTATCCAGACCTCTTTCTTTCGGTGTGGTTGGATGGCCCCTGCTAGAAGTGATTGCCCTTTTTGGCTATAAAATTAACAGTAAATATTTAATGTGCGCTTACATTTATATTTTTTAGTTGTCCTTTCACAAACAACAAACCAATGTCCAAGAGACCGAGTGAGAGCACCAAATGACACCTCCATTCGTTGTATCCTGCCACTCTGTAACCAAGCACTGCAACACTGCTCACTCTATGGATGTTGTAACATGCAATTGCAAAACTAAAAAAAGAATGAAATGTTTATATTTTTATTTTTTGTCATAGTTTTAATGTGAACCCAAATGACTTTAGCGTCGTTGATGTGTTCCTGCTATTTGGCTGGCTTCCTCCTTTTGCCATATCGGTGCTGGTTTCTTGTTCCACTCTATCCGTTTGGTCATATGAATAATAAAAATTTGTCATAAATATGACAAAAGTACATTTATTTGAAGAAAGCGTTTTTTTTGCATTCTTTTCTTTTTGAACTTTTGTTCATAGCTCCCCCTAAGGATAATGACACTAATTCCCAAAGGACAATAACATTAAGGTTGGGATTTGTTCAGTTTAGTATGGTTGTTAAAGTCCTTAATTCAGATCAAGTTGGTTTAAGAAATTTCTATAAAATTGTTAAAGACTTAAGACCAGTAATCAATTTTAGACCAAAAAAAAAAAAAACCAAAATGTTGATATCTTAAATAGTCATTCACAATAATGTCATATTCAATTCACAATAGTAGTAAGTTTAAATAGAATTTGGTTACATAACTGTGGGAAACAATCATTGGGATTGAATTTATGATCCAGGGCTTGTGTAGGACAGGCTGCCATTATGTACAAGTAAAAAGTACACTGGAATAAATAATCATATAATGACTCGAATTTATCAAGAAGTCTAAATTCTCAGATTAGTGGGTACCAAGTGTCCTTTTTCGTTATTTTCCTTATTTGTAAATTATACGAACCTAGTCTTCTAGACTTCATTCCTGAGTTTCTTCCAACCATCGTTGGGAAGAACGTACGACTTCTTGCTTCTCGCAAATGAAAACATCAGTTCCTGGGAAGCTTGGAAAATGAAAGACGAAATGTTGTTAGATCTCGTCATTCTCACCATGCACCATATATCAATTGGAGTTTGTTACCCCTGATTGTCAACTCCTTCATTCGTACCCTGGCTATGATACCCTTTGGGATTCCCCGATGTTCTTTTGGTCTTCTCTACAACAGAGAAGGTCTGTATCAAACATTTTAAGGTTTGCGACTGTCGCAAATTGTAAACGTCAAATACACGTCGTAAATGTAGGAAAAGTAGCAAACGTCGCAAACTCCAAATACTTCAGACCCTTCAGATAGGCAGCGAATGATATATGCGAAGAAGTTTCAATTCTCGGGAATGTTCATAAAATTATAAACCAGTTTAAAAAACTTGAGAATATAGTTATTTCAATTGGAAACTCGAAGCCAAAATTACTATAAACTACTCGATGGTGTAGTAAACGTGACGGTCGGTACTCGCTCATAGTTAACCTTTCACAAATTACTGCAGAAACTGGAAGGAAAGAAAACTACTTAAGTCTTATATAACTGAATTGCTGTTTAGAGAAAATTTTATAAAATCACTTTTTGGCTTATTAGAGCCAATTTCCATACTACTTAAAAATTTTCAAAATTGTAGCTAGGCATTCGTTGATGCAGCTAAAGCTTTGACCACGAAAACCAGGCCAGGCCGAATCTTATGTACCCTCCACCATGGATTGCATAGAAACATCTACGAAAGACTGTCATCCACAATCGAATTATGTGGGTTGTGGTATATTAAAACTTCTTAACATCGTTTTCTAAATTGTGAGTTAGTCCATACGTAACTATAGACAGATATGGACTTAGTTAGGCATGGTTGTTAACGGCCATATACTAGCACAATATACCAAATTTCAACTGACACCGATGAAATTTGCTCCTCCAAGAGGCTCTAAAACCAAATCTCGGGATTGGTTTATATGGGGGCTATATATGATTATGGACTGATATGGACCACTTTTGGCATGGTTGTTAAATATCATATACTACCACCACGTACCAAATTTCAACCAGGTCGGATGAATTTTGCTTCTCCAAAAGGCACCGGAGGTCAAATCTGGCGATCGGTTAATATGGGGGCTATATATAATTATGGACTGATATGAACCAATTCCTGCATGGTTGTTAAATATCATATACTACCACCACGTACCAAATTTCAACCAGATCGGATGAATTTTGCTCTTTCAAGGGGCTCCGGAGGTCAAATCTGGGGATCGGTTTACATGGTGGCTATATATAATTATGGACCGATTTCGACCAATTTTTGCATGGGTGTTTGAGGCCATATATTGACACCACGTACCAAATTTCAGATGAATTTTGGTCTTCCAAGAGGCTCTGGAGGTCAAATCTGGTGATCGGTTTATATGGGGGCTATATATAATTATAGACCGATTTCGACCAATTTTTGCATGGGTGTTTGAGGCCATATATTAACGATATTTACCAAATTTCAGCCGGATAGGATGAAATTTGCTTCTCTCAGAGGCTCCGCAGCCAAATCGGGGGATCGGTTTATATGGGGGCTATATATAATTATTGACCGATGGTCTTCCAAGAGGCTCTGGAGGTCAAATCTGGTGATCGGTTTATATGGGGGCTATATATAATTATAGACCGATTTCGACCAATTTTTGCATGGGTGTTTGAGGCCATATATTAACGATATGTACCAAATTTCAGCCGGATAGGATGAAATTTGCTTCTCTCAGAGGCTCCGCAGCCAAATCGGGGGATCGGTTTATATGGGGGCTATATATAATTATTGACCGATGTGGACCAATAGCTGCATAGCTGTTACAGACCATATACATACACCATGTACCAAATTTCAGCCGGATCGGATGAAATTTGCTTACCTTAGAGGCTCTGAAAGCCAAATCGGGGGATCGGTTTATATGGGGGCTATATATAATTATGGACCGATGTCACCCGATTTTTGCATGGTTGTTAGATACCATATACTAACACCATGTACCAAATTTCAGCCGGATCGGATGAAATTTGCTTCTCTTGGAGGCTCCGCAAGCCAAATCGGGGGATCGGTTTATATGGGGGCTATATATAATTATGGACCGATGTCACCCAATTTTTGCATGGTTGTTAGATACCATATACTAACACCATGTACCAAATTTCAGCCGGATCGGATGAAATTTGCTTCTCTTAGAGGCCTCGCAATCCAAATTTGGAGGCCCGTTTATATGGGGGCTATACGTAAAAGTGAACCGATATGGCCCATTTGCAATACCATCCGACCTACATCAATAACAACTACTTGTGCCAAGTTTCAAGTCGATAGCTTGTTTCGTTCGGAAGTTAGCGTGATTTCAACAGAAGGACGGACGGACGGACATGCTCAGATCGACTCAGAATTTCACCACGACCCAGAATTCTTTTTGGGGTCTTACTTTATGGGGTCTTAGAGCAATATTTCGATGTGTTACAAACGGAATGACAAAGTTAATATACCCCCATCCTATGGTGGTGGAGGGTATAAAAATATTCACAATTTCTTTAATTCCAAATTAGGTTTTCTACACTAGGTTTACGACTTTTGCGACATACGTATTATACCGTCGTAAACGTATGTCGCAAAAGTCACAGTTTGCGACAGGCCAACCCTGCTCTACAATTCGCTCTTTCTCAGTAAATGGTTTTAGATTGGCTTTTGGGGACTCTATCGACGTGATGTACTCTCAGGTTACCTCTTGTGGACTCATTACTCATTGAGCCACGTTTTTCGATTCTTCTGTCCCTCTGACTAGGGACACATTCCATTTTCGTATCATTTCTCTCAAAACCATTCGGTTATTCATAAACGTATGTACTCTAATCGGTCTTGAGCCCCTGCTAAGCCATTTGATACGATTCGTTATTGCTCGGATATTTACCTGCTGAACTATATTTTTCAGCAATCTTTGTCACGTAAACTACAAACCCAATTTCATCCCCAGATTTCATCCAAGATTGCTACATTTTATTTTACATTAAAAGAAAACGTTAATATTTAAATTGAATACTGTTTCAAATAAAATGAACGAAGGGATTTCATTTAATAAAGGTCTCATTTGGTTTGTAAAAGGTTTCATTTAAAGTGAAAAAGCTGTATCTTACATTACGAATCAGAGATAATCGAGAGATAATGAATCTTCTATAAAACAGACTTGTTTATACAATGCATTCTTAGCAGGCCTGGGACATGTGAGACAATTCTTCCAGTCTCAGGGTTTGAAGTCACTTAAATCTTGCATGATTCTATATTTTTATATATTAACCTGACCGTTGAACCTCTATGTTAGGTTAGGCAGTTTGTTATTTCAGGCTCACCTAGTCTATTCAGTCCATACAGTCCGATCCCATTTTTAGAGCAATGACAATAGACGAGTTCAAACGACGTGTCGATCCACTTTAAAACAATCAGAAATGTCATCAGCATTACTAAGGGGGAATAAAATTCAAAAATCTTCAAAACACGCCCTACATGCACCATCCTCTGCTGCTCTTAATTTCTAGGTGCCTGGTCGTTATTTCCACAGTCCACTTGACTTGCACTCTCCTTAAAGAGTTCTCCAATCTTTTTCCTATCTGGATAACCCAACATGATGTGCTCTCAATTCTGGTTGACCGATCATTATTCCCACAGTTCTTCTGACTGTCATCCTACTCTCCTTGAGCAGTTCTCCAGTCTTTTTCTTATCTGGGCCACCCCACAGTAGTTTTGTTGCCCATCCGACCAATGCATTGGTCTACATCGGTTAATGTGCCTCCCGTTCCCATGCAATGAACTCGGCCCTCGTTGCCTCCTTTTCGTTCTCTTATCACCAGTTCATTTGCCTTTACGTTTCCTCTTATTCCGGCATACTGCGGCACCCATATGACATGGATCCTGCCGTATTCCGAGTATTCGTTAATCATGCCTTTGCATTCCCACATGGTCCGCGATTGAATCGTAATATTTCCTTCATTGCCCTCTGGCAATCTGTGAAAATGTTCACGTTTTGTGGTCTCGTGGTATTTTGAGGCAATTACACTTTTCGTTATGGCAAGCACTTCTGCCTGTAGGATTGTGCTGTGGTTCGGTAATCGTAGTAGGATCTCTGAGTCTGGCTCCAGTCCCATCCTTTCACACATCTTCGATCCATCGGTGTAGTAGTTATCTCTCTCTGGTATCTGTTCTCCCAGGACCATCTTACTGGCTTCAGAATGTCACGCTCGGCAGCTAAGGCCACCTCAGGTATACGATTGGGGATTGTTGCGGAATCCGCCATTTCCCGGGCTTGCTACCTATTACCCCACTGTGGCTTCCCTATATGTTCTTGGTAGTATACAGTTCAGCCATTTTATGTCCACATTATCTCGTGGACTTGCGATACTTCAATATGACGAGATGGTGATTATTCTTTCCTTAGACTTGAAGCCATACGCCCAAAGCTCTCCTGAACTTCGTCTTGTTAACAAAATCTATATCGATCTCTTGATAGTATTTAAATCCTATAACCACCTATATTTGCTCTAATATTTCCGTGATCTGTTATCTCTTTTCAGTGATGTTAGGGAAATTTCGGCATTTCAATTTGGGCTATAATAAAGAGGTAAGTAGACACTCTCATTATCGTTATAAACCTATTATAATATTTTCTCAATAGTAAAAATAGCTTTGAGTATTTTTGTAATATATATTTTGTGCCATTTTATATTGGATGTTGCCATGGATATAGCCACCTTGCCGAAGTCTTGTTAAATCTAAAGTTGTTTCTTAATAATCAATTAAATTATTCTTTAACTTATTTTGCTTTCATGGATTTCTTTAAGCCAGTATTTCTTTTTCATTTTTCCAATGCCATGGTTTTACTATTCTTATTCGCCGTATTGGTAACGCTAATTTTACCTGATTGCTCATTATTTAATACCCCAAAAGAAAAAAATGTGTCTGGCATTTGTATTTTCGCGCTGTTTGCCACATTTTCTTTGGCAAAGAAAATCCTTAAATATGATGTCTATGGTCTACCACCAAAAAAAGATTGTGTAATAATAGAATCTTAGGCAGGGAGAAACTCATTGAACCACAAAATAAAGCATATCATAATAATATTTGCACCAATAAGCATTCCTTAGTGTATAAAAAAATAATAAGGCATGCAAAAGTGAAACAAAATATCAAGGATATTGAACGAATATTTGAAACCCTACGTACACTATCAACACTTCCCTTAGGGAGATCATACAATAGAGTTTATAAGAGAAATTGTTTGATCGGGCGCATAGTAAAGCAAATTGCTATTGCCTTTACACATACAGTAAAAATAAAATATTGAATAATACATCTCCCTTTGGGAGATTATATCATATAGTTCTTAATAGAACATATGTGATCGGGCGCCAGTTTTAAATGCTCGCGCAATAAAGAAAATCGCTATTGGCTTGAGGCCTATCAAATCCTATGAATTGAAAACCCTTTGACGAAAAAATTAAAGACATATTTCCTACCAAGGCAAGTGCGAATTTTGTTAAAAAGAGTGAATGCGTAATCAGTTGATTGATTACACATTAATGTTTCTTAACTCTGTAATGCCCAATCCCGCCTTTAGGCTGGCTTTATTAAATAAGGAAGCTTTTAGTAAAACACACCTTAAGACAACAAAAATGAATAAAATAAAAAGAAAACTTAGTTGAACCTGTTCAAGAGCCTTTGCAGCATATACTGAATTTTACCGTATACATTTTTCTTGATTAGTTTTCTTGCTTTTGTGTCATTAACATTGAATATTTAAACAGCTGACAAAAAATTGGGAGATTGGAGGGTTAAGAGAAAACATATTTATGATCGGGCGCCAGTATCAAATGCTCGTAACGTAAAGGTTAGGTGGCAGCCCAATGTATCAGGCTCACTTAGACTATTCGGTCCATTGTGATACCTCATTGGTGAACTGAGTGCTGCTGGTGAATCACTGAGTGCTGCCCGATTCCATGTTAAGCTCAATGACAATGGACCTCCTTTTTATAGACGAGTCCGAACGGTGTTCCACATTGCAGTGAAACTACTTAGAGAAGCTTTGAAACCCTCACCACCAGCATTACTGAGTTGGGATAATCCACCGCTGAAAAACTTTTTGGTGTTCGGTCGAAGCAGGAATCGAACCCACGACTTTGTGTATGCAAGGCGGGCATGCTAACCATTGCACCACGGAGGCTCCCTAAGTAAAACAAATGACGGTTTGGCTTGAGACTTACTGCAAGCATAAAACATTGAATAGTACATTTCTCTTTGGTAGATTATATCGTATGGCTCTTAATAGAACATATGTGATCGGGCGCCATTATCAAAAGCCAATGGTTGTTGGATTGGAATTCTGTCAACCAAACGTATGAAGTTAAAAAACTATCGTCAATGCAATTGCGAATTTTATTAAAAAGGAGTGAATATATTGTAAATTGGTTTGATGACCGGGAATTTAATCCTTAAAGTCGGATGCACATTCTTAAATACAGAATTGATCCTGGGTAATTCAGTCTTCCCCATGCGTTCGAAGTATAAAATACTTCCTTGTTACCAAAGCTTTGATTAACCAACTCAACTTATGTAGCTTTGATATCCTGTGGCGGATAAAAACTCCATCGCGTTCAAATCCTTAAATCTTTTAACAAACTTACGGTATTTCCTTAAGCAGCTTTACGTTTCATTCATGTTTTACCCCAGCGATAGATATTGGCGTCATTCTAAAGTAATGTAATGTTTAAGAACCGTCCGTCATCATGCAAAAAAAGACGGGAGCCCAGCAGGATATCTGGTTTTACACACTTTGATATTTTTACTTTATTCTTGTTTTTTGTTCATAGACACAAATACACACCACACCTATTGTGATGTCTATGACTACTTCGCATAGGACAAGGACTTATTATAACAAATAAACCTCAACTTCTATGCAGGCAAAATCATCTCTACATTTTATGCTGTTGCAAGCAAAATATTCTTTGAAGTTGATATTTTTTTATTCTTCTCAATTCCCATACCAAATGATGGAGGAAGCAAATAAGGAGTAACCATTGAATGATAAATCCAAGGATTTTAATAAATTATTTTATGAAGAGAATTTAAAAAATGAAACACAAATCTAAAACAAAAATTTAAGTTTATGTGTCTCGTTGATGTTATCACAAGTTGGCATTTTTAAATAAATAAATTTACGGTTACACGAAAATTTTATCAAACCAACTATTTACAATGAAACTGAAATAGTTCAAGAGTATGAAATTATAGGTAACCGTCAGAGGGTTCGTTAAGTAACAATGATATGGGAAAGATAGCTTTAATCGATGTAATAATTTAAAGTTTCAAATTCAATTAGGCAATAATTTTAAGTTTCAAATTCAATTAGGCAATAATTTTAAGTTTCAAATTGAGTGAGAAATTATGATTGGGTTCCATTTTTGTGCTAATTTGACAGAAGGGGAAATTATGAGCCGGGAAATATCAGCTCAATTTTTCTAATCTGGATGGATTGATTTCTGTAGTTAAACCATACTACCTTACATATACTATATGATATAATATCTCTGATCTCTATATGCAAATATTTCTACCAATATGAGATATTAACACACTTATAAATTTGTTTTTGTCATTCCATTTATTCGTTCATTTAATTCTTTGTGCACGGGTGCCAATGCTACAAACAAATACGCAAAGCTATGGCTATAGTGAAGTGGCAGCTCTGGTACATATTTCCAGTTTCTATTGTCGACCCCACCCTGTTATACATTTATGTTAAACCAACCAAATTGTTTCAAAAATCGAAACAAGTTAGCATTTTGCCAAGTTCCTTTACGCGGTATTCCTAAAACAGGGCAGTAACAAGAAGTGTGAAGTTTATGATCGGGCGCCAGTATTTTAAGCACATGTGGATTATTGATTGTAATCAGTATTAAAAACTCGACTATTCGTCCTTTCGTCTTATTTGGGTCACTCATCAAAGATAATTTAAATTTAATTTAGTATTCAATTTTATTCCATTTAAAGAGGCCTACCTGTTCCGGCAATTGCCAAGCTAGAACCTACAAACTGAAAAAGCCATAAATTTCATTACAACTACAAGACTTAAACTTATGGTGCAGCCAGCCACTCCAACGATTATCTCCAAAAATTTTTGTTTAGTTTTTGTTCCAACGATTTTGGCAAAATAAATTGCGGGTAGCCTTTACAATTACAACGCCATCTAACCTCTCAAAACCCCCACAGCCGTTCAAATGACGGTCATAGTAAATTCCCCCATATCGTCTAACAAGTACATCAATTGGCTGACTGGTTTGGGGTGGTGGCGGTGGTTGGCTTATACCGAAAAACCGCCAACCGATAAAGAATGGCTTGAATGCATGCAACAACCACAAAACTCCCTATTGAAATGGCTGTAGAAGCTGAAGAAGATGCCACCGCTGCCGTTACCCACAAATTACTAATTTGAAATTTATTACAATTTGTTTGCTAAATTCGCAATTCGTACAATGAACCGCAATACGACGTACTAGGATATATTTCTTCTTCCGTATGGTTTCGAATGTATTGTAAATTTATTCAGTTATTGGCCTTAGAGATGGGAGTGTGATACAAAAATTTTTGTGGCGACTAATAAAATTTTCGGGTTTGTATGTCACCCTGAGTTGTAACGTTAAGTTTTAGCTTAAATAAGTGTACACAGCGAAAAATATAACAAAAATATTTCCAATTAAAATTTTAATTGAATTTTCAAAAATATTCCATTTTTTAATTAAAACAAACATCAATCACAAAAATTAATTGTATCAATTAATTTTTTAATTGGATCAATTATTTTTTATACCCTCCACCATAGGATGGGGGTATATTAACTTTGTCATTCCGTTTGTAACACATCGAAATATTGCTCTAAGACCCCATAAAGTATATACATATATTCTGGGTCGTGGTAAAATTCTGAGTCGATCTGAGCATGTCCGTCCGTCCGTCTGTTGAAATCACGCTAACTTCCGAACGAAACAAGCTATCGACTTGAAACTTGGCACAAGTAGTTGTTATTGATGTAGGTCGGATGGTATTGCAAATGGGCCATATCGGTCCACTTTTACGTATAGAGCCCCCATATAAACGGACCCCCAAATTTGGCTTGCGATTGTTCTAAGAGAAGCAAATTTCATCCCATCCGGCTGAAATTTTTTACATGGTGTTAGTATATGGTCTCTAACAACCATGCAAAAACTGGTCCATATCGGTCCACTTTTACGTATATCCCCCATATAAACGGACCCCCAAATTTGGCTTGCGATTGCTCTAAGAGAAGCAAATTTCATCCGATCTGCCTGAAATTTGGTACATGGTGTTAGTATATGGTCTCTAACAACCATGCGAAAATTGGTCCACATCGGTCCATAATTATATATAGCCCCGATATAAACCGATCCCCAGATTTAGCTTGCGGAGCCTCAAAAAGAAGCAAATTTCTTCCGATACGGCTGAAATTTAGTACGTGTTATTAGTATATGGTCTCTAACAACCATGCAAAAATTGGTCCTTATCGGTCCATAATTATATATAGCCCCCATATAAACCGATTCCCAGATTTGGTTTGCGGATCCTCTAAGAGAAGCAAATTTTATCCGATCCGGCTGAAATTTGGTATATGGTATTAGTATATAGTCTCTAAGAACCATTCAAAAATTGGTCCATATCAGTCCATAATTATATATAGCCTCTATATATACCGATCCCCATGCTTGCCACTCGAGCAAAAATAATCTAGCAAAATTTTATTTCTATAGAAAATTTTGTTGAAATTTTATTCCTATAGAAAATTTTGTCAAATTTTATTTCTATAGAAAATTTTGGCAAAATTTTATTTCTGTAGAAAATGTTGTCAAAATTTTAAATCTTTTGAAAATTTTGTAAAAATTTTATTTCTATAGAAAATTTTGTCAAAATTGTGCATTATTGTTAGATACCATATACCAACATCATGTATCAAATTTCTGTCCGATCGGATGAAATTTGCTTTTCTTTGAGGCTTCGCAAGCCAAATCGGGGGATCGGTTTATATGGGGGCTATATAGAATTATGGACCGATGTGGACCAATTTTCGCATGGTTGTTAGAGACCATATACTAACACCATGTACCAAATTTCAGACGGATCGGATGAAATTTGCTTCTCTTAGAGGATTCGCAAGCCAAATTTGGGGGTCCGTTTATATGGGGGCTATACGTAAAAGTGGACCGATATGGCCCATTTGCAATACCATCCGACCTACATCGATAACAACTACTTGTCCCAAGTTTCAAGTCGATAGCTTGTTTCGTTCGGAAGTTAGCGTGATTTCAACAGAACGACGGACGGACGGACGGACATGCTCAGATCGACTCAGAATTTCACCACGACCCAGAATATATATACTTTATGGGGTCTTAGAGCAATATTTCGATGTGTTACAAACGAAATGACAAAGTTAATATACCCCCATCCTATGGTGGGTATAAAAAATTATTTTTTTTTTGTTTTTGTAAATAGTGGTTGTGTCTAAAAACTAAGTTTTTATTTAAAAATAAACAATTTGATTTTATTAGAGAATAGAGAAACGATATCTTCACGCTACACAGTTTTTTTAACCAACATTATTTTAATCTGTGGTAAATATTATTTAACTTACAATTTGTACTTTTTTGGTAAAAAATTGATTTTTAATTTTTGACAACAGATTACTCAGAAGTACAAAACATTTTCCGCAAAAGTATATTTTTGGAAATAACGTTATGATGTATTAAATGCAACAAACTTGACTTCATAGTCGACGTAGTTTAAGACGTAAGAATTTTTTCCTGGTTGTATCTTACAAGATACAGTGCGCTTTTAAGGGTTAATGAAAACATCATGAGTAACGAGAGAGAGTGAGAGAGGGAGCGATTGTTCGTGAGAATTTTTGTGTTCGTGAGCTGTTTACTGCGGTGAGCATATATTGACTTTCTGATCTTAAACGTTTCATTAGTGAGCGTTACTTATTTATGTTTCCTCACTTGCCCAACTCTAGTTTGCATGCATACAGTTTGCCAGGTCGCTTTATTGTATTAGCACGAGTCAAAGGTTTTTGGAGAAAATGTCGCCAAAAACCCTTGTTCTTTGGTGTCGGACTTATATTAGTCATAATTGGATTATATGATTTTATTTTCTGAGAAAAAAAGGTCCTTGCCTTTTGTACCCGCATTTATTTAAGCAATTAAAATTTATAACTGAAATTGAACACGTTTATGTTTTGGTATTTTCCATGTCGTGTTTAGGAACTGTTGGTGCTATAACAACATGATAGTTTAATTGTTTAACATGTTTCTTTATTGTTGCGTTTAAATTTCCTTTGAAGGAAGGCAAAAATTATTTTAACAGTGGAAGGACATCAATCAAAATCTCCAAACTTAAATTGGGAAAACTAAGGAGCTTAAATAATTGAGTTACTGAAAAGAAAATTCCAGATTCAAATCCATACACGTCTATCTATACATGTTGCAGTCCGAGTGAGTGGACATTTCTATAGTCTTCAGTATAAAAAAAATATTGAAAAACTTTTCGACCTTGGTATCCCTATGGAAAAATTTCTAAAAAAATTAAAATTTCAGCCTACCACTTTGGAAGATTTAAAAATTATCCTTTATTGGTCGCCCCACACAAGGGCTCTCAAATAATTTTCAATTAGAATCAATAATCATATTCTCAATTAAAAAAAAAAAAAAACAAAATCGTTAATCACTATTATTGTGAAGAACACTTGTGCAAATTCTATTCATTCAACCATACCCAATTTGCCGCAAATTACAGTAAAAATAATTTCAAAACTTTAACTGTCCTACTGAAAATATACAACAAAACTCATATAGGGGAATACCATTATAATCACTGGTTGACTTCAAAATTGCATTATCCCCCAAAAAATGTGAATGTGGCATTGTAAATAAAATTAAAAATATGCATTCAGGCGTTAAACATTTTACACAAAAAAAATCATTTTTGAAAAATTTCACACTTGACATGACACTAGGCCAGAAATGAAATACCAAAGGACATACGAAAAAAAAAAACTAACCAAAATATCTAACAGGGTGTTTAAAACATGGCCTGATTTAGGGGTTTTCGGTTTTTTTGTTTGTTACTGCTGTTGAACCAATTTCAAAAAATTATTACAAAAGGAATTCATTACATATGTTTAACCAATAAAGATGGGAATTATTCAATGAGAGCGTTAAATGAAAAGGGGCGGTTTGGGTGGTGACAGGCTTTAGATAAGTCATCGAAATGGATTCTGTAGAAGGGATACAATGCTATGTTTAGTTCTCGAGTACTTGAGATTATGAAAATCTGGACATATGTGTGGACAGACAAAACGATTTTGTAGTCCTTTGACATTTAAAGTGTCAAGTGTGATGACAAGTTTGAGCAGTGAGATTTTTTCCATAAAACTTTGAGGAACCAAATGAATTCATATTCATTTAGCAAACTATTAGCTTTTGTGATCATTTAATTAGAATTCATTGGATGGTTTATATTGAGGGATGAGACCAAACATTAGCTGTCATTTCACATGACAACAACAACTTCAAATGTCACTTGTCATTTTGTATTGCTGCTGGTGCTGGTGCTGCGGGCTATAACATTTATCCGGACAAAAGCAATTCCAAGTAAATATTTAATAATTTAAACAACTGTTAAAGTCTCTTGGATTACCTTTAAAAGAATGTTAATTGGTTTTGAGCTCACTTTTCAATGGAGAAATTAACACCAAATTGCCTTGGGTTAAAAAAACCATCTCATCCCTTACTTCCAACAATGCGTTTTTTCTTCCTTTATTTTTGTTGTTGTAGGAAAACAGCAACAGCAACCTAATTGCTGTCATATTGTATAACAATCTCGTAAAAATTAAATATAGTGTCAACTTTCAATTTCTATTTTATAAAGGTTAGGATTTCCAAAAAAAAGAGCATAACAAACCCGAATTGTAGGGGTGGCATTTCGCATCTAACAAGTTACAGAATCATGGAATTTAGAGGACATTAGACAAATTTGTGAATATTTCTGTGAAATAAAGTGTTTCTAAATTGTTGAAAAGGTCTAGCAGAACTCATTTTTTACGTATATGCCTCCATACTAAAAAAACAGACGGTCATTTTTTTGAACTTTTTATACCCTCGACGATGGGGGGTATATTAACTTTGTCATTCCGTTTGTAACACATCGAAATATTGCTCTAAGACCCCATAAAGTATATATATTCTGGGTCGTGGTGAAATTCTGAGTCGATCTGAGCATGTCCGTCCGTCCGTCCTTCTGTTGAAATCACGTTAACTTCCGAACGAAACAAGCTATCGACTTGAAACGTGGCATAAGTAGTTGTTATTGATGTAGGTCGGATGGTATTGCGAATGGACCGTATCGGACCACTTTTACGTATAGCCCCATATAAACGGACCCAAAGATTTGGCTTGCGGAGCTTCTAAGAGAATCATATTTCATCCGATCTGGCTGAAATTTGGTACGTGGTGTTAATATATGGTCTCTAACAACCATGCAAAAATTGGTCGATATCGGTGCATAATTATATATAGCCCCCATATAAACCGACCCCCAGATTTGTCCTCCGGAGCCTCTTGGAGGAGCAAAATTCATCCCATTAGGTCTGAATTTGGAAACTTTGTATCCTTGCTTCAGTTCTCCGCTTCTTTGGCTCGGTATCAATACCAAAATCATTAGATTAAAGAAAAAATATTTCGAACTGTGCGCATTTTTTTCAGAGTGGTTTTTGAAACCCATTAAATAATAACGAAAAATACCCTATTCTGGAATTTAAAAAACCAACGACGAATGACATCCCTAATCAAGGATAATAATTAGGGTGGGTATATCCACCATCCAGCAAAGTTGTCTAAATACCCATAAAAATCTCCAGTTTTTTTCGCAAAAAACAACCAAATATCCCTCTAGTCTTAAAAAAATGTCACATACATTTTATCATCTATGCCATAATAATATTCTAATAATAAGACTAGACCACCACAAATGGGACTCATATGTCCTTTATTTTGTGGTAAATTGCATTATTCTACGGCCTCTCGGTCGCTACGACTCTCCTCTGGATTTGTATTCGATTTTTATTTATTACCTTTTTGCCATTGTCTGTCGCCCGTATTGGGTGTTTTTATCTAAACATGACATTTGTAATTGTAAACTGATATGTTAGGTGTGCTAGGTTGATGTGTTTTTTTGTTTGTTTGGGGGTTTGGTTTGCAACTCACAAAAGATCTGCTAATAGATCCTGGTCTAGCCTTAACCTAAAGGAAAAACAAAGAAAAAACCTTAACCATATGACACTTCTAACTAAAACGGCAAAGGATGGGGAAATTCATATTAGATTCATGTCTTCCAAAACAAAAAAATGTTGTACATTTTCTGGGAGGTTTTATTTCTTGTTTTGTTTTTTTTCCTATTTCTATAATTACTTATTATTTGACACATATGGTTGAATTTAGTATGCCTCCTTATTTGTATTTTGATACCATGATGGGTGGTCCCATTTAGGCATATGGCCATGTAAATGTTTTATGTAAAAATCAAATCTACAATTTCCTCATTTTGATTTCACTGATAATGTATTTAATGTGAATTTAGTTTAGTGGCCTTAATATCCATCTAGTATATTAGGTCCTGATGACAGGTGATTAAGGACACCTTGTGTAATACGGTTAATGAGTACTAATTTGACAATTTTCGATATGGAAATGTTTGTGGAATACATGAAAAAGCCTTTAAGGCAACATCTGTGAAGCCTTTGTAATGACAACAAAAAGTTTGGATGTATGTATGAATGAGAAATCTCATGTCACCATTAAAAATTCGGATACTTGGACAATAAAAATATTCTACAAAAAAATATGCGGTAGTGTAAAGATACCCAGTTTTAAGTCAAATCTCTTAACTATAAAGATCAAACGACTTCATTCAAACGTTTATCGACTTATTGATAAGGAAACAAATTTATGTCAGAGAAGTGTGTCTTCTATGCTAAGCAAAATTCGCATTCGTATTTTAAGGATTTCATTTGGCCTCACGACAATATGTTTTTCAAGGTATGATCCTCCTTGTCGATTTAAGTTTCTTCATACCGATTTCTGCTGTTTCTACTTTTACAACAAAAATTTTGCCCAAAATCTGTCACTTTCGTCAATTGCATTGATGCAATTAGAACTGTGAGAAATTTGCTATTAACAACCACTTACAAACTTTTTGATGTGACTCATTTTATATGGCAAGGACTAGAATTCTTATAAACTCTTCTCTCGAAATCTTCTAATTTATCTTCAGTAACTGTTTCAGGGTAATAAAATATACCAAAAGAAAAACTCTCCACACACTTAGCCAAAAGCATTTAACCAAATAACCCGTCAATTATCAAAAATAAAATTAAGTCTTAGTAAGAACAGAGAAAAACTTCGATGAACATCATCAAAGTTAAGAACTTCTAAATGTTGGAAGATTGTTGAAATTAATAAAAACTTCAACTTCTGCCAACACTTTGTTGTTCGAAAGCAATTGAACTTTTCTCGCTAACAACTCTTGCCATCGCCAATTCATAGTGGAAGAACCAACACAAAAGTCTTTGTTCATTTAACTTCCGTTCAGTTGTTGATGAAGGAAACATTGCCCTGTAACAATCTTAATCATAAAGTCACGTTAATTTTTCAATAAAAATTTCACATTTCTCAGGAAATGAGTAAAAACGAATTATTAGAGGCAATGAGAAAGGGCCGGGGTTAGACTAGATGGAATATATGAAACCTAATGCCAATCGTATTGAAGAACAAGAAAATATCTAACCAAAATTTGGTCGAGTTGACGCCAAGCTACACTACACCTCATAACATCACTTTTCCGGAAGATATGGAAAGAAAATTTTATATCTATAAAAAATTTTGTCAAAATTTTATATCTATAGAAAATTTTGTCAAAATTTTATTTCTATGGAAATTTTGCAAAAATTTTATTTCTATGGAAAATTTTGCAAAAATTTTATTTCTATAGAAAATTTTGTCAAAATTTTATTTTTATAGAAAATTTTGGTAATATTTTATTTCTATAGAAAATTTTGTAAAAATTTTATTTCTATAGAAAATTTTGTCAAAATTTTATTCCTATGGAAAATCTTGTCAACATTTTATTTCTATAGAAAATTGTGTCAATTTTTTTTCTATAGAAAATGTTGTCAAAATTTTATTTCTATACAAAATTGTGTCAAAATTTTTTTCTATAGAAAATTTTGTCAAAATTTTATTTCTGTGGAAAATTTTGTCAAAATTTTATTTCTTTAGAAAATTTTGTCAAAATTTTATTTCTATAAAAAATTCTGTGAAAATTTTATTTCTATAGAACATTTTGTCAATATCTTATTTTTATAAAAAAATTTGTCAAAATTTTATTTCTATAGAAAATTTTGCCAAAATTTTATTTCTATAGAAAATGTTGGTAAAATTTTATTTCTATAGAAAGTTTTGCCAAAATTTTATTTCTATTGAACATTTTGTCAATATCTTACTTCTATAGAAAATTTTCTAAAAATATTATTTCTATAGAAAATTTTCTAAAAATTTTATTTCTATAGAAAATTTTGTCAAAAATTCATTTCTATAGAAAATTTTGGTAAAATGCTATTTCTATAGAAAATTTTGTAAAAATTTTATTTCTATAGAAAATTTTGTCAAAATTTTATATCTTTAGAAAATTTTGTAAAAATTTTATTTCTATAGAAAATTTTGTATAAATTTTATTTCTATAGAAAATTTGTCAAATTTTGGTCAATATCTTATTTCTATAGAAAATTTTCTCAAAATGTTATTTCTATAGAAAATTTTGTCAAAATTTTATTTCTATAGAAAATTTTCTCAAAATTTTATTTCTATAGAAATTTTTTTTTTAAATTTTATTTGTATAGAAAATTTTGTAAAAATTTTATTTGTATAGAAAATTTTGTCAAATTTTTATTTTTTTTATTTATTTATTAAACTTATAATAAATATAAGAATAATAGAGAAAAAATCTAGCATTAGCTACTTAGGCTATAAGCTCAAATTTTTATTTCTATAGAAAATTTTGTCAAATTTCTATTTCTATAGAACATTCAATATCTTATTTCTATAGATAATTTTCTCAAAATTTTATTTCTATAGAAAATTTTGTAAAAATTTTATTTCTATAGAAAATTTTGTCAAATTTTTATTTCTATAGAAAATTTTGTCAAATTTTTATTTCTATAGAAAATTTTGTCAAATTTTTATTTCTATAGAACATTTTGTCAATATCTTATTTCTATAGAAAATTTTCTCAAAACTTTATTTCTATAGAAAATTTTGCCAAAATTTTATTTCTATAGAAAGTTTTGCCAAAATTTTATTTCTATTGAACATTTTGTCAATATCTTATTTCTATAGAAAATTTTCTAAAAATTTTATTTCTATAGAAAATTTTGTCAAAAATTTATTTCTATAGAAAATTTTGTCAAAAAATTTATTTCTATAGAAAATTTTGGTAAAATGTTATTTCTATAGAAAATTTTGTAAAAATTTTATTTCTATAGAAAATTTTGTCAAAATTTTATATCTTTAGAAAATTTTGTAAAAATTTTATTTCTATAGAAAATTTTGTATAAATTTTATTTCTATAGAAAATTTTTCAAATTTTGGTCAATATCTTATTTCTATAGAAAATTTTCTCAAAATGTTATTTCTATAGAAAATTTTGTCAAAATTTTATTTCTATAGAAAATTTTGTCATAATTTTATTTCTATAGAAAATTTTATAAAAATTTTATTTCTATAGAAAATTTTATAAAAATTTTATTTCTATAGAAAATTGTGTCAAATTTTTATTTATTTATTTATTTATTAAACTTATAATAAATATAAGAATAATAAAGAAAAAATCTAGCATTAACTATTTAGGCTATCAGCTCAAATTTTTATTTCTATAGAAAATTTTGTCAAATTTTTATTTCTATAGAAAATTTTGTCAAATTTTTATTTCTATAGAACATTTTGTCAATATCTTATTTCTATAGAAAATTCTGTCAAAATTTTATTTCTATAGAAAATATTGCCAGAATTTTATTTCTATAGAAAATTTTGCCAAAATTTTATTTCTATGGAAAATTCTGTGAAAATTTTATTTCTATAGAACATTTTTTCAATATCTTATTTCTATAGAAAATTCTGTCAACATTTTATTTCTATAGAAAATTTTGCCAAAATTTTATTTCTATAGAAAATTTTGCCAAAATTTTATTTCTATAGAAAATTTTGTCAAAATTTTATTTGTATAGAAAATTTTGTCAAAATGTTATTTCTATAGAAAATTTTGCCAAAATTTTATTTCTACGGAAAATGTTGTCAAAATTTTATTGCTATAGAACATTTTGTCAACATTTTATTTCTATAGAAAACTTTGTCACCATTTTAGTTCTATAGAAAATTTTGTCAGCATTTTATTGCTATAGAAAATTATGTCAAAATTTTATCTTCATTGGAAATTTTGTCAAAATTTTATTTCTATAGAAAAATTGTTAAATATATTTACAGAATGTATCGTCAAATTACGATTTTGTCACGTTACAAATCCAATGCCAAAGTTAGCTTACCTTTGGAAGAGTATTTATAAAAACAACTGCATTTTGTAGCTGTAAACGTTAATTGGTTTTGTTTTTAGCAAAATCTTCGCAAGTCAACAAATAAAAAAATGTTTGATTTTATCGATAAACTTTGGCCACTTTAGGGAAAACTTTTTGTGTTTACACTTTATTTTTGTGCTCATCTTGTCGTTGTCAAGGTTTGGTGGGCAGGCAATGCATTCAATGCATTTTCCTTGAAAAGACTTGCATTTGTCGTTACTTGTTTTTTTTTTTTTCTAAAAATCTGCCAAAGTGCTATGCTTGGTAATGGCCAAAGTTTAATTAAATACACGCGTATTATTAACGTTTTGCCAATTGGTATCTTAGGAATATCCGTTATAGTTTTCCGCCAAAGTTTTCACGTTTCCTTTGGAGTTTGAAATGAAGAAATCCTTGTTGCTCTCTTTCTCTCTCTCTAGAGCTCATGGGAAATTAACTTAAAAATGCAAATTGTTTTGTTAGCACCTAATTTTTTTTTTATTCGTTCGTTCTTTCGTTATCCTTTTTAATGAGCATATTTTGAAGAGAAAACATCTTAACATTAACATCAGATAATTGAATTTCTTTTCAACTTGGAAAAGGGCTATAAAGACAGTGAAATGAGTTTTTTTAAAGGAAATATGTTTTTTTTAATATGGGATGAAAAAAAAACATATTTCCGTGTGGGCTCTATAAAAAAGAGGAACTTCTCCATGTTATAATAGTTGGCATAATCATGTTGGCCTCAAATGGTCTTGGCTTCAATTATGTTGGAAATATTTCTTGGTGCCTTGGCAACCATTGCGGTACTGTCATCAGCCACTCACATCATCATAATAGCCTTGTGGATCAGTATAAACTAAAAAGTTTACTGGGATTCAAGGATTTTAAGCTTCTCTTAAGGATTTTTGTATTGATTTTGAGACAAATAAAATGAAGATATTTTAGAGACCTATCTACCTTTATAAAATTGAATTTGTGATACAGGTATCATTTTGCCAGTTTTCATTCTCTGTTTGCGATATTTTAACAAACCTATTAAAATCCAAATGATAACGGATATTTCAAAGTTAATTTAAAAGTAAAATATTACCTTAATTGACAACAAATGAGTCATATACTATTTTTAAAACGTTTTTATCTTAAATCCAAAAATCGAACATCTCGGTTAACTTAAAGACGATTTCGTTATATAAAAAGTATTTCTCTTTACTCTAAGGAAGGAAGGCATAGCCCTTTAAGGGCTATTATGGAAGGATAAAATTTCATAGATTTGTATTCGAAATTTAATAAAATAAATTTGAAACAAAAAAATTATAAAATTTTTTATAATTTAAATGTCGTTATTTTTAAAGAAAATTTGCCCTTAATATTTCGTAAATAGCTTGTCCTAAAAATTAGGTTGCATAATCATTCATATTAAGTAAATTTTTTTGCCCGTGTGTGCTTGAAAGCAGCTTCAAGTATTTCAACTGATGGTAGTTCCCTTGGAATTTTGAAGGTACTTACACTTACAAGTTTATCACAATGGACTGAATAGTCTAAGTGAGCCTGAATCTTAATCGGGCTGCCACTTTAACCTACACTTACAAGTTCCCTAGAATGTTTTTATACCCAAGCACCGAAATCACGTGAATACTGGACTATGAAGCCATCTCGTTGAGAGATTTGTAACTGTTTTGGACCGTTTTCGAGTTGAAGATCAGAAAGTCCGACTCCATGGCTAAACCATGCTTCACTATTGAAAGTTTGCGTTTCAAATTTCTTGCCGATAAGCGATTTCGCTACACTGGTGGAAAAAGCTTCGTAATATCAAAGGAAAATTTACACTAATCCTTAGCTAAGGAAACTTTTTCATAATTACAATGAAAAGTTTCTTTATTGTAATGAATTTTATTTCGTTAATGAAACATTTCATGATATTAATGAACATGTTTATTCTTTCATTGAAAATTATTCGTAATTTTAATGAGAACATTTCGTTGGTTCAATGGTAATGAAATTTTCTGTTCGTGCAGAGGAGGCTGGCAATTTTGGCATAATATTGAGATTTGCATTATCCAATGGCTAAAGAAAAACGAAAGCCATTCATAAAATCGTGGACGAAACCGTGAACATTCCGTTTTGAGTTTTCGTGAACGTTTCCGTTTCATTTTGTTACCGTCCGTTCACGATTTTGCAACTTAATTTTTTTCTATGCCACTAATTTTATCCTTCCATCCTTTAAGGAAAATAAATGACTACATAAAAAAATAATTGTGATTTGAGGTGATGGATTTACTTCATATCTAGCGCCCCTGTTTGATTGCCTTAGACTGACTAAAATACGTTCCGTTTTTAGGAATATTCTCAATAGTATCCCTTGACCAATATATAAAGTTGTCGATGCAACTCGAATTCATAAATATGTAGAGTACAAAAATCATCTTTCTAATACTTTCAGCCACATGCTACACACATCCTCAGAAGCTCAATTTTAATAGGATTTTTATGAGGCTTTAAGAATCTAGCGGAAGCAAATGAATCGATGAATCGATTGTTCCTCACACCACTTCAAACTGCAGACATGATTGTCTCCAACAAACCAAAATTCATGAAGGGAATAAGTAGATGGAGTCCTTACAGGTCACACATTTTATGTTTTATTTACTTGATGTCCAGCGCTAAGAAACAAGGAATTCACTTCTGGTGACCAAATACCAAACAGGATATAAATTCACAATTCGCTAGTTTTACGACAATATTCTTCCGTTTGTTTGGTTTACTTCCTTTTTTTTTCTTTATATAAGAAAGGAGGAATATTGATGGTCAGAGATTAGAGAAAGAGAGAGACTCGTATGCGTTAAATATTATTTGATTTTTTTTACGAGTGTCTTCTATTTTTTTTCCTCTATATGGAATCTACACAAGGACAATAAAAGATAGCACAAGAGGGGGCAGTAGTAGTGATACTAAAGCATTGTGACAACATCAATTTGATATTAAAAAGGACACTATTGACTGGCCATTTAGAAAGGCATTCAGGCATAAGAAAAATTGCCAAAAGACAAGCCCACATCATCAATGATGACCATTGTCCTTTGGCCACTCCATCCACTGCCCATCTTTCTCCTCACACTCTTAGAAAATTCAATGATGTTATTTTTTTATTAGTACTGATCAAACACAACACTTACAGGTTTTTTTATGACCCCAGGAGTTTTGTGGGTCTTGGGGCAGGATATCTTAAGTGCAGGAGGCTTACGTCATCGGGGTTTCCTACAATAGAATCTCAAGACTTTTATATGTCTGTAAGCATTGAAATGTGTAGTGTTTAATTTTCAGACAATAAGACCTGATTTTTATGGCCTGATGTTTGCTATGGTCCACTTTAACCTAATATTGACCAATAAAAAAGTGATTTTGTTTATGGCAAGGATATTTTGGCAGGCTACGATTTTTCTCGTTTTTATAAATAAAAAAATAATAACATTTACTAAAAGTGGATTTATTTTAGATGGAAACATATGGAAGGAGAAATAATCTTTATTTTTTTTTAGAAATAATCTTCATTTTACTCTTATTGTTAAGCTAAGGCCCCGACTAAATTAACTACTAAAATAATTTTCATTTCCAAAATAAAATTATCGAAAATTTCTTGCATTTCCTAGAATAGAATACAAACCAATTCAATTTCCTTAAATTGCCTTGAATCGTAGTAGATTTTTTTATTGGATTTGAAATTACCCTCCCAATTTCTCAATATTGGTAATGCTTTTGACACAAAATTTATTACATTATCATCAAGCACAAATGTTATTTATTTGACATTTTTTGCGTTATAAAACAAACAGAATATACACAAAAAATTTCCCGAAAAAATTGCACTAACACGAAGACCATAAAAATTGCCATAAATCTTGAAATCAGATGATTGACTTTGACCCCTTGGTAGACCAATGGCAACCACCCACCCTTTTAATTTAGCCGTCATTTATGTTAACCCTTTTCATTGCTAAGATTTATATCATATTTTTATGTCCAATTTCTATATGGTTGAAACATTTTAATCATAAATATCTTAGCCATAAGGCAACATGTCTTCATTACGTGGCATTAAGATGGAAATTGTATTAGTTTTCCCCTAAACAAAGAAAGGCTATACTGGTCATTGTGTGTTTTTAACGGGCTTTAAATGATGCCGTAAGTGGTCAGAAGTTTGAGTGTTCAATAATGTGACCACCAACCCTTTTGTTAGGATATCACATCACAGTTCGTTCAAGCAAAATTGGTTATTTTATTGGTATTAACCCTTTCACTACAGAATTACATGTACCATATAAAACATTTTGTGACATTTTTTATACCCTAAACCACATAGTGGTTTGGGTAGGCCAAAAAATGTGCCTACCAGAAATATTGATTTTAGACCCCATAAAATATATACTGATCGACTCAGAATCACCTCCTGAGTCGATCTAGCGCTTGGTGTCCGTCCGTCCGTCCGTCTGTCCATGTATTTGTTGTTCACAGGATTCCGGTCGCAATTATTAACTGATTTTGATGAAATTTGGTACAGGGAGTTTTTTGGGCACAAGGACGAACGCTATTGAATTTGGAAGAAATCGGATCAAATTTAGATATAGCTCCCATATATATGTATCGCCCGATTTCGACAAATGGGGGTCACGTTGCGCGTTTTTGCAAACGCATCCGTCACCAAATTTGGCAAGAGGTAATCTTTTCTATCGCCCTTCAAGTCTGCAAAATTTCATCCAAATCGGTTCAGATTTAGCTCTAGCTCCCATATATATGTACCGCCCGATTTTTCTAAATTTGGTCATAAAACCCTTATTTATCAACCGATCTGACCCAAATTTGGCTAAATGTAGTCTTCTATAGCACTTACTATATGTGCAAAAAATCATCGAAATCGGTTCAGATTTAGATATAGCTCCCATATATATGTATAGCCCGATTTTCCCAAATTTGGCCATAGAACCCTTATTTATTAACCGATCTTACTAAAAGTTGGCTAGATTCAGTCCTCTATAGTACTAACTATATGTGCAAAATTTCATCGAAATCGGTTCAGATGTAGATATAGCTCCCATATATGTATCACCCGATTTTGAAAAATTCGCCCCTAATAACCTTATGTTTGGCCATACAGGCCTCATTTCTTAACCGATCTTACTCAAATCTTGCACAAGGTAACCTTTTGTGGTATTAATCAAACCCGCAAAATATTATGAAATTTGGTTCAGATTTAGATATAGCTTCCATATATATGCATCGCTCTATTTTCCCAAATTTGGCCATAATACTCTTATTTATTAACCAATGTTACTCAAATTTCAAATTTTGATGTACTAGCCGATCGTATTTATACGTACTTTTAGCTTTTACATGAGAATATTGCTCGATTTTTACAAATTTTGATTTAATACCCACACTAATTTAACGATTCTCTCTTTTTTAATAATGGGCTCAATATTAGTGGCATACTAACTCCGTAGGTGCAATATCAACACAGCCAGTGTTGCTAGAAGTAGGGGAAATTCCCTATATGTAGGGTTTTTCTAATATTTAGCGTCTTGTAGGGACGTAGGGCCACAATGTAGGACATTTTCACTCAACATATTTGTAATAATTTTTACATTTTGGTGGCTCAAGAGGAGGAAATTAGAAGCCGGCAAGGCTTGATCTTTAACAATGTGTGGTAAACTTTATTCCTGTAGAAAATTTTGTCAACATTTTATTTCTATAGAACATTTTGTCAAAATTGTACTTCTATAGAAACTTTTTTCAAAATATTATTTCTATAAAAATGTCTCAAAATTTTATTTCTGTGGAATTTTTTCTCAAAATTTTATTTCTATAGAATTTATTGTCAAAATTTTATTTCTATAGAAAAATTTCTCACAAAAATTTGTTTATAGAAACTTTTTCCAAAATTTTATTTTTATAGAGATTTAACAAAAAAGGTTACTAACTTCGACAGAATTCTACCAACTGTGGCAACCGTGGTGGTAATACAAATTTATATTCTAAGTTATATACGTTGCATATTCATGTTTTAAGATAATAATGTAATTAGAACCATTTTTGTTTTGTAAATTTTTTTAAATTTAACGAAAAATATAGTAGGGAAAATTGTTTGGGAATGTATGGGAAAGTAGGAAACTTTTTTTGTCCTAGTAGGGTAAACCGAACATTTTCCCTGGCAACATTGACTATGAGCTATAGTCAGATTGACACAAAGCACCCATAGACATGTACCCCTTAATTTTCTTAAATATGCAACTGCGGTTTATCTCCCACACCTATATGTTACCCCACAAATGCTTATGATTACTAATTCTGTAATGGTGGTTTAGGGTATGATATAGTCGGCCCCGCCCGACTTTCTACTTTACTTACTTGTTTTATTTTATTATTTATTTACATATTTTTATTTCAACTACCTACCTTAATTAGTTCAAGAGTTAAGTGACTTCATCCCACAAAAAATTGATAAAAAAAATTGCGACACAATTTCCTTCCAAATTATATAAACAGCCAAGCATAAAAGGGCTTCAAAAGTATGAAATTTAGGTAGGGAAACAAATCATAAAATAATCATTTCAGCCCAAGATATTGTGGCAGCCCGATATTTAAAGTTCGATTAGAGTATTCAGTCCGTTGTGATAAATATAGCCCAAATATGTTATTTAAGTAGACTATTTTCTCATCATTAAATCATAAATGGGAAATCCAAATACAAATTAAGCTATAATTCATACTAAAGGATTATCTTGACATGACCTCATGGGTACTTAAAGGGTTAATGATATGGCAGTTCATATAAACATGCTTGGAAAAGTTGTTTGATTACAAATATTTTGTTTATACCTTTGTACAATTTCTTTACAAAACTGTGTAGTGTTTGACTCATTCTTACGAAGGTGGTCTGATCAGCACTTAGCCTAAAAAAGTGATATATAGAAATCTATAGAAATAAAATTCTAACAAAATAAAAAGAATGAAAATTTTGACAAAATTTTCTATACACGGACGAAAAAGATTGTTTTTCATATGTTTGGGTGTAAAAATTATATGTTTGGAACTCAATTTGTTTAACACAATATTTTTAAGTGCAAGCATATAATGTTCATAAACTAGCATAACATGTTTGGGATATAAAATGTTTGGAAATATAATATGCTTAGATGCAAACATATATTAATTTAGAAATAGCTTATAAACATATATTTGTTTAGAAAGAGAGACCTTGAGAGTATGCAGCAAGTAAAATAATGGAAGTAACCAATTGGCGCCTTAAAAATATAGCCATGCAAAGAAAATTTCATTAAATTTTTTTTCTACCATTGTATGCTCTAAGGTGAAACATAATAGGTTTGAACAATACATACAATATTTTGTTTAGACCAATCCTGAAAAAATATATGCTTGAAGCAAAATGTGTTTGGGGTATATGTTACAGAAGCGATTTTTTTGAAATGGGTTAATGATCTGACTATTCATATTCATTTATGCATGGCAATGCCCTTTGATTTAAAATATTTTGTTCATACCTTTGTAAAACTGTGTTACAATAGAGTGTAATGTTTGATACATTCATAAGAGGGTGGTCTTATAAGTACTTAGCCTACGAAAAATAAATTTAAAAAACAATTTTTAAATTTTATATGGTTTTAAATATGGTCTGCGTTTTCTTCGATACGCTCTACCGTAGTGCAATGGTTTGTATACCCACCTCGCGTGCAAAGGGTAATGGGTTCAATTCCGGTTTAAGTCGAAATCTAGAGTTTTTCGGCAATCATTTATTTGCTCTCTGTGGTTCTGGTGATATTTCTGATAATTTCAAAACTGATCTCACACATAGTGCGATATAAAAATAGCAGACTTCTATAAGCCAACCTGACATTTTGAATAATTTTTTTTTTAACTCACCATTCTCACATCCCGGTAATTTGGCATAGTACATTCCTCTTATCGTTTTCCCCGCTAGTCTATGTGAAACCACGCTTGCCACAGTTGGTAGAATTGTACCAAAAATCTTCGATTTGTTTACTGTTTGGTACATTGGTAGAATTCTTGATTTTTTGGTAGATTTTGCAAAATATTCCTCGCCAACTAAATTTTGACAACATTTTCTATAGATATAAAATTTAGACCAAATTTTTTATAAAAATCAAATTTAGAAAAAATTCCATAGAAACAAAATGTTGACAAAATTTTCTATAGAACTAAAATTTTGACAAAATTTTCTATAGAACTAAAATTTTGACAAAATTTTCTATATATATAAAATTTAAAAAAAAAGAAAAATTCTATGGAACTTAGAAAAAAATTTCCATAGAAATCAAATTTAGACATAATTTTCAATAAAAATAAAATTTTGACAAAATTTTCTATAGAATTAAATTTTGACAAAACATTTCTTCGGAAGTATATATTTTTATAACAACCACAAAAATGTGAGCCAACACTGCGAAATAAAATTTTTCTATATGGTAGCTTTTTGGTAAAATTTTCTAAAAAAAAATATATTTTTTTGGCTCAAGTGCCAACCTTGTGCGGAACACACTTTGAGAGTCGCCGAAAACTGTGGAAAACACCTTTCCGGCCGTTGGAACATTCGTCTCTTTTTGGAGAATCTTTACCGTGCCTAATTCACTACAGGGTGGCTGATATGTAATGCAACAAAGTACATCGCTACATTTTTTATTGTTAATGTTCAAAACCAAAAATTTCGGAAAAAAATAAAATTTTAGAATCCGTTAAGATTTGTTCGAATTATGGCCTTCGAACGACCGACAAAACCATGACATGCTGTTCGAAAGTGGTTCTTCGATATTTTGACCTATTCTCGATGAAACATCATCTCGAGATGATCGAAACATTGGTATTTTTTAGTGTCAACCGTATTCTCTAAAATACCTCAGGTGATTTTTGGGGCTATTATGCGGTAGAAGGGAAGCCATTCTTGGTTGACGAGTGCTGTTAGAATGTCCCTGGTCTGTTGTCGAAATTTCCGTCATCCCAGGGCTTCAATATGGTCTTTGGGACACTTTCCTGATAATATTCGGCATTTATTTTGACCCCATTGTCTTGAACCATGGTCCACACCATTACCATCGGCGACACATGAGTTATGGTGGCCATCAGGGTTGGCCTGTCGCAAACTGTGACTTTTGCGACATACGTTTACGACAGTATAATACGTATGTCGCAAAAGTCGTAAACCTAGTGTAGAAAACCTAATTTTGAATTAAAGAAATTGGGAATATATTGTAATTTAATTTAGTTAAGCTCCCCGATAAATGGTAAGCAGAAAATGCTATATATTATATATATTGAAAACTACTAGATTTACATCTCTCATTCACAACTTCAAACAACTTCTTGGTTTTCGTGGTCCATAGTGTCCATCCAAGCTTTAGTTGCATCAACGAATGACTAGCTACAATTTTGAAAATTAATTAGTATGGAAATTGGCTCTAATAAGCCAAAAAGTGATTTTATAAAATTCTCTCTAAACAGCAATGCACTTATGCAAGACTTAAGTAGTTTTCCTTCCTTCTAGTTTCTGCAGTAATTTGTGAAAGGTTAACTATGAGCGAGTACAGACCGTCACGTTTACTGCACCATCGAGTAGTTCATAGTAATTTTGGCTTCGAGTTTCCAATTGAAATAACTCTATTCTCAAGTTTTTTAAACTCGTTAATAATTGTATGAACATTCCTGAGAATTGAAACTTCTTCGCATATATCATCTTGGATTTCATTCGCCGCCTAGCTGAAGGGTCTGAAGTATTAGGAGTTTGCGACACTTGCTACTTTTTCTACATTTACGACGTGTATGCGACATTTACAACTTTGCGACAGTCGCAAACCTTAAAAAATTTGATACAGACCATCTCTGGTGGCCATTCGAAGGTGTTAATTTTCAGCTGCACTCTTTGGCAATAAAACCCCGTCATTTGGTTTGGCTACAAACGGCCCAATGGTTTCCCATCGGAGAAAATCAAATTCGGCAAAAATTTCCGTTTCGTGCAATCGACGCAATTCCTTGGCCATTTCCAGTATAATTTTTTTGTGGATCGGTGATCTTTTGCTCTTTTTTTGATTTTGAATGCCTTCAGTCCAAGACCATTTTCCAATATGTTCAGCTGACAAGCAAGTTTTCTACCACTGCGGCGTGGATCTCGATCGAATCTGTCCTTCACTTTTCGAATTAGTTTTGGTATTGTTGCCGTACTTTCGTCCACTTTTTGGCAATGATAATCCGACTATCACTCATGAATTCCATCACGACTAATTTTATATCTGGATGCATTAGATCAAAATTCTTTTGTAAGCTTGTAAACAATAAAACGGATTATCAATGAAATAAACGAAACAAGCGCTTTGCAAATGATAGCAGACTAAAGTTGCTTACAATACATATCACCTACAAGGTGCCTATTATGAACTTAAAGCTCCAAACAAGCCTATGCATTTTTAACCGATTCCGACTTAACTTGACGGTAATGGCTCTCTTACCCAAATATCTCATCATATTTCGTTCTTCGCTACAATAAATTTCCACTTAATCACTACCCCTTCTGGGAAGCAAACAATCCAATTTTGTGAAGCAAGCCGTAGCCCCCTAAACCCCCCAAACATTTTAGAATAAAATGACCATAATAAAAAGCTTTTACAAATCAATGCAATTCCAGTTTGATTTGTTGCTTAATACGCGATTTTTCCACAAGATTTATGTAGTCACAAAGATTTATATGACAAAGTGTTTGGCAAACTCTATGAGGAGAACGCCGAGAAGAATGCGCGTATTTGTGTTTTTTGGTTTCTGCAATGTCGCTTACCCCCAATAAGCCAAAGGAATGAGTTAAGAGCAGCATACAAGTGAAAGGATAGAAAATCCGCGGAATTTTTACATTTTTCGCGTTACTTTTCCATGACAATTGCGTTATATTTTAAAAGCATTGGCTTTGGGACATAAATCACAGTTTGTTAACAGTATTTTTTTGATGACAGCTTTATAGGATCATATTGAAAATGCCCCCAGGAGAGTAGACTCCTTCGCCATGCATAGTAGCAAAAGGACAGTGATAAAAACAACCTGCCATGTATAACCTCAAATTAGATGAAAACAGATTGTAAAACTCTTGCCTAGGAATCTCATTTTGAAAATCCATCCAAATGGCTAACCCCACCACTCCTTTTAGTGGGATGCTAAGCAATGGCGAATGACAGGAATGTAAAAATACCACGTATTAACATTTAGATTTAGTGATGTCACCCACTTGGTTTTGTGTGATGAAGAGTTTACATGGCGGTAAGGGACTATTTTTCAAATGGTTTGGTTGTTTGGAATAAGTGGCTTAAATGAGTGTATTAAACATCCGTATTCCGTTAGTGGGATGGGGTAGTAGGGGAAACGCATTTGTTTTTAGAAACTTACGTTGATGGCATTTTAATTAGTTTTACTTTTGCAAGGCCTCCTGCCCTACCCGAACGTAAACGCGGGCAATAAAATGCAATGACTCCTCTCGATGATGAGTATGTGATGCCAACCAATTTAGTAGTTTCCCTAGACCACCAACGAAACAATTTCGTTGATGATATTGCTTGGTTTGGTCATTGCGTGTGGACACCATGTGTCACGTGTGATAACAAATTGGAATTGTTGTGATGTGGTGGAATTCATTTCAATTTATTTGTCAAAAAACGAAGAGACCATGTGAATGAATGTTTGGGGTATTAGATTACACCATATTGAAACTTTAAGGAAATTTTAAAACAAATTTTAAAATAAGGAAGAGCGTATTAGAATTAAGTGGATCCGATAAGTACTTAGATTATAGAAGAAAGAATAATTCAACTTCCACAAGTGATAAAATGGGAAATCCCATTCGATATGCCTAAATTTTCGCCAATAGACTTTTGGTTAGAATGTATTTGGGAGTAGTAAATTGTTTTAATGTCGGGCGGTGAGAATAAATACTTACAGGACCTTCCACGTTTGTTTCTAATATGATTTTGGAACTGATTGCACTCATAAGTGGACCCCTCCCAAATGTGGATAAAATTTAGACGGCCATGGGTGTCCACTTCTGAGATGTTTCACGTTTTATATATTCTGGGTCGTAGTGAAATTCGATTCGATCCGCCCATCTGTTGAAATCACGCAAACTTACGGACGATACAAGCTATCGTCTCGAATTTTGGCACAATTAGCTGTTATTGACATAGGTCAGCCTAGGCCCTATCGGATAACTCCTACGTATGGCCTCCATATAAATCGACCCCAGATTTGACTTCGAAAGCCTTTTAGAAGAGAAAATGTCATCCATTTTGGTTTAAATTTAGTACGTGATGTTAATCACCATACAAAAATTTTTCCATACCAGTCCAAAGTTGTATATATAGCCCCCTTATAAACCAATCCCCGATTTTACTTCTGGAGTCTCTTACAGTAGTAAATTTCATCCGATTCGTTTGAAATTCTGTTCGTGATATTAGTATATTCTCTCTCAAAGTCTTGGGAAAATTGGTAATAAATTGTAAACCGATTCGCAGATTTGACTTCCGGAAGAACCAAGCTAACAGGTTGGCTGATAAGTCCCTGGTCTAACAAAGAAAAACACATTTTTTTGTTAAAATTAGTTTTTATTATTCAACATAGTTCCCTTCAAACGATTATAACGACCTTCCAATTTTTTGATACCATTTTGGTAGTACTCCTTCGGTTTTGCCTCAAAATAGACCTCAGTTTCGGCGATCACCTCTTCATTGCAGCCAAATTTTTTCCCTGCGAGCATCCTTTTGAGGTCTGAGAACAAGAAAAAGTCACTGGGGGCCAGATCTGTAGAATACGGTGGGTGGGGAAGCAATTCGAAGGCCAATTCATGAATTTTTGCCATCGTTCTCAATGACTTGTGGCACGGTGCGTTGTCTTGGTGGAACAACACTTATTTCTTCTTCATATGGGGCCGTTTTGCCGCGATTTAGACCTTCAAAAGCTCCAATAACGCCATATAATAGTCACTGTTGATGGATTTTCCCTTCTCAAGATAATCGATAAAAATTATTCCATGCGCATACCAAAAAACTGAGGCCATTACTTTGCCAGCGGACTTTTGAGTCTTTCCACGCTTCTGAGACGGTTTACCGGTCGCTGGCCACTCAGCCGACTGTCGATTGGACTCAGGAGTGTAGTGATGGAGCCATGTTTCATCCATTGTCACATATCGACGGAAAAACTCGGGTGTAGTACGAACGCCGCTCAGAATCATCAACACGTTGTTGTTTTTGGTCAAATGTGAGCTCGCGCGGCACCCATTTTGCACAGAGCTTCCGCATATCCAAATATTGATGAATGATATGACCAACACGTTCCTTTGATATCTTTAAGGCCTTTGCTATCTCGATCAACTTCGTTTTACGGTCATTCAAAATCATTTTGTGGATTTTTTTTGATGTTTTCGTCGGTAACCACCTCTTTCGGGCGACCACTGCGTTCACCGTTCACCGGCCTCCGTGCTCATTTCACCACGCTTGAATTTTGCATACCAATCAATTATTGTTGATTTCCCTGGGGCAGAGTCCGGAAACTCATTATCAAGCCAAGTTTTTGCTTCCACCGTATTTTTTCCCCTTCAGAAAACAGTATTTTATCAAAACACGAAATTCCTTTTTTTCCATTTTTTCACAATAACAAAAGTTGCTTCACAAAAGACGCTCTCTCTCACAAACTTATTGACTTACAGACGTCAAATTTTGACACGAATCACTTGAAGGTTGGTACTATACAAAAATAATATGCATTTAATACTAGCGACGCCATCTATGTGTCAGACCGGGGACTTATCAGCCAACCTGTTAATCCAATTCGGTTAAAATTGGGTACGCGATGTTAGTATATGCCCTCTAGGGAGCCACCGTGGTGCAATGGTTAGCATGCCCGCCTTGCATACACAAGGTCGCGGGTTCGATTCATTCGTCGACCGAACACCAAAAAGTTTTTCAGCGGTGGATTATCCCACCTCAGTAATGCTGGTGACATTTTTGAGGGTTTCAAAGCTTCTCTTAGTGGTTTCACTGCAATATGGAACGCCGTTCGGACTCGGCTATAAAAAGGAGGTCCCTTGTCATTGAGCTTAACATGGAATCGGGCAACACTCAGTGATAAGAGAGAAGTTCTCCACTGTGGTATCACAATGGGCTGAATAGTCTAAGTGAGCCTGATATATCGGGCTGCCACCTAACCTAACCTAACCTGGTATATGTCCTCTAACCACCATACAAAAATTGGTCCATATCGGCCCATAATTATATATAGCTCCCATAGTATAAACCAGAACCCTACTTAACTGCATTATGGCCCCAGATGCCCCATATGAACATACATCCGCAGAAATGCATTATTTTACCCGCGTTAGTGATCATTAGTACAAGTTATTGGCGCATTTTGCTAAGCAACGGTCTAAATATAATACAACGTTGGACATGTATTTCAGTGAATTTTATTCTTATGTAATTGAAAAATACAAAAATTGCGAAAATTTAAAGTTTTTGGGACAAGGAAAATTTTTTTCAAAAATTCCAATGTTTTGGGAGTTAAGAATACGAATTGAAACCTTAATAACTTTTGAACTAATTATGATATCAATATGATTTGTACTGATTTTTACTGGGAAATTGTTTTAAAAAATATACAATTCCCTAAATATACAATTCCCGAAATTGGTATCCAAAAATCCCCAAAGTAGGGACATATGTTGAAAAACGTTTTGTTTTTTTGTAATTTGAATATTTCTCAGCGGTTTACTGGTAGGATGTTGAAAGCTTTTACAGTTAGTTAGTAGACACATGGGGCTTTTCGAAAAAGAGAGATCGGTTTTGACAAATGAGAATTTTTGAAAACGAAATTTTTTTCTTTTTGAAAAATTGCCTATTTTGGGAGGAGAACTCATGTACTCTTTGACCAAAAAAGCTTAAAACGTATCCTTCTTTGGTGTTCTATAATAAACAAGAAAAAAAAAAAAAAGATTGGGAGAAATGTTACAGCAGAATGAATGTATGTGTTTTTTCCGACAAAAAAAAAATGGTAAAAATTCGGTATTTTTTGAAATTCTAATTTACAACTTTTAACCTAAAGCACATAGGTACAGAATTTTTTCGACTAACGGCCGTTTGCATGTAGCTTCGTTAGGCTTTACCTACTAGTTAACAGAAAGTAAATTGCAAATATCTTCTCTCCGGTTAACTTTAACTGAACATTTTTCGGCAGTTAAGGTCCTAACTGGCATATGGACTATATATAGGCAAGATGACAGCTATATCCATAATACGGTTTAAAATTTCGTTAGTTAACGGACCACTAACCGAGCTTCATGAAAATGGGGGTAAAACTCGTAAAATTTTGTAGGGAATTCACTTAAGAAGAGAAATTGCGAATCCACTAAAAAACGGAACTTCTAGGTTCAAAATACTGGCCCCACTTTGTCAACAATTTACAAAGAAATAAATTGTGGGCCCATATCTTGCGAACGGTAAAAGACAATCGCACACGCACGCAAGCTTTACAAGTTCTATCCAGCAAAGAAAAAATCATCGAAATCGGTTCAAAAAAACAATATTTCCTACCCCCCGAGGTAACCAACTTTCAACACCTACAGGTTAGCCCGAGGACCCACTAGTGACCCACAAATTTGAAAACTTAGAGAAAAACACCTCAGTTTTCACATAGTGAAAAAAATATGTTGATGTATTTAACAGGTTGGCTGATAAGTCCCCGGTCTGACACATAGGCCTTCAAATGATTCGTGTCAAAATTTGACGTCTGTAAGTCAATTAGTTTGTGAGAAAGAGCGTCTTTTGTGAAGCAACTTTTGTTATTGTGAAAAAAAAATGGAAAAAAAGGAATTTCGTGTTTTGATAAAATACTGTTTTCTGAAGGGAAAAAATACGGTGGAAGCAAAAACTTGGCTTGATAATGGGTTTCCGGACTCTGTCCCAGGGAAATCAACAATAATTGATTGGTATGCAAAATTCAAGCGTGGTGAAATGAGCACGGAGGACGGTGAACGCAGTGGACGCCCGAAAGAGTTGGTTACCGACGAAAACATCACCGTAAAATTAAGTTGATCGAGATAGCAGTCATATCATTCATCAATATTTGGAAATGCGGAAGCTTTGTGCAAAATGGGTGCCGCGCGAGCTCACATTTGACCAAAAACAACAACGTGTTGATGATTCTGAGCAGTGTTTACAGCTGTTAACTCGTAATACACTCGAGTTTTTCCGTCGATATGTGACAATGGATGAAACATGGCTCCATCACTACACTCCTGAGTCCAATCGACAGTCGGCTGAGTGGACAGCGTTCGGTGAACCGTCTCCGAAGCGTGGAAAGACTCAAAAGTCCGCTGGGAAAGTAATGGCCTCTGTTTTTTAGGATGCGCATGGAATAATTTTTATCGATTATCTTGAGAAGGGAAAAACCATCAACAGTGACTATTATATGGCGTTATTGGAGTGTTTGAAGGTCGAAATCGCGGCAAAACGGCCCCATATGAAGAAGAAAAAAGTGTTGTTCCACCAAGACAACGCACCGTGTCACAAGTCATTGAGAACGATGACAAAAATTCATGAATTGACCTTTGAATTGCTTCCCCACCCACCGTATTCTCCAGATCTGGCCCCCAGCGACTTTTTCTTGTTCTCAGACCTCAAAAGGATGCTCGCGGGGAAAAAATTTAGCTCGCGGGGAAAAAATTTAACTCGCGGGGAAAAAATTTAGGTCGCCGAAACTGAGGCCTATTTTGAGGCAAAACCGAGGGAGTACTACCAAAATGGTATCAAAAAATTGGAAGGTCTTTATAATCGTTGTATCGCTCTTGAAGGGAACTATGTTGAATAATAAAAACTAATTTTGACAAAAAAATGTGTTTTTCTTTGTTAGACCAGGGACTTATCAGCCAACCTTATCCGTTCAAAAGTTGCACTTTTTTACCAAAAAAGCAATTTGGAAACACTGTGCATCGTGGATCAAATTAACAACGTCCATCAGCCTGTCTTTTTATAATAAAATTGAAGCCAGTAGTTTTAGTCGTTACGGTCGTTGTTACTAATATTACATTGGGTTTGGTAGAGATCGGTTCACACCAAGCTATATCTCCCATATATATCTCAGTTTTAGACGGTATTTTCTTCATGTGTGATCCTTAGCATAAAATATGACAATCCTTCATGAGGTGTACATTACATTTGAACTTGCTAAAATTTCGGCCTTATATATAAGTTTGAAAGTTAGTGATATTTACTCGAGGAATGAAATTAAAGATCTATGCTTTTCTTTTCTACTAGAAATCCTCGTTTTGTGTATGAGCCGATTTATTCTTCTGACACGTTTCTTTCTATATTCCCATTGTCAAGTATCCTCGTAAGAGAAATATGCTTGAAATTTAAAACGCCTCTTGAAAGTGGACAAAAGCCACAAAACTCTTAAGTACAAGCGATTATTTACCCAGAAATTATAGGAATATTTGAAGCTCCACACACACAGACACACACACCCACATCCACAGCACTTCCCCCATTGAGAACGATACACCCAAACATTTTATCTCATCCCATAACAAATCGGCCGAAAACAATCAAAAACGGTAATAACACCACCCCTCCCCAACCAAAATGGTAGACATTCAAGAAAACTGAGAAATATTCAAAATAAAAACGAAAGGAGCTGGGGTAATAGCTTTCAAACAATAAATGTCCGCAAAAACCATTGACACGGCGGCCAAAACATCACAAACGGTAAGAGACCATGTCTATGGTGAGATGTTAGGTTGAGAATGTGTTGGAAATCTGACATTGGAGTAGAAAGGACTCGGGCAAATAGACTTGCAATTTGAATACATGCGACTACAAGTCGAGGACGATAAGTCATTACAAATGTAGACACGTAGCTTAGCCAGTCACTTTGCTTTAGCTTGAACCTTACCGCCACCCCCACCAACAAAAACAAACACTTCATGGCTGGCATTGTGAGTTTGTACTGCATCCCCCCCTCTCTTCGCATCGGTATACTCCACTCTGGAGCTCATAAACATTCTAAACAATGGTCAGGCGGGAAATTACTAAAACTGTAAGCATCAATGATTTCCGCGTCATGCCACAATGACCGGAATGCCAGAAAAGCCAAAGGGGGTTTTTGGGAGACTGGTCAAAAAGGCAACCACACCATGCACCAAAAAAGAGGTGGTGGCAGGGCAGGATATCTCTATAACTTTACCTCGGCACGCAGGAAACTTGGCAATTCATCTAATTTGAATGTTGGCTTCCATATGATGAACATGTGTAAATAGTGTCTGTACCCTTTTTGCAACTGTTGGGAGTATGAAGTCCAATTGTGTGTCCTTTTCCCCCTGGTGGGTGGTTGGAGGGCCAAAATGGTGTGTGTGTGTGGGTCTAATATGCTTCAAGTATATCCAGAGCTTGGGTCAGAGAAATAGCCTTTAGAGACTATTTACCATGTAGACATTCGAAATGGAACATAAAATATATTTTCCCCTCACCTACCATGTGCATGATTTTAGGAAAGAGGTATTGGGTCCAAAGAGATTTTTTTTTGAATTGAAAAGAGTGATTGTTGTCATTGTGGGCCACTGTCGATGATAAGGTGGCTGAGAGAACAACTTTATTCATTGTTTGTACCATGAGGTCCACACAAACAATAAATAAAATTAAAATGATGCAAACAATAGACTTTACTCAAATACAAGAAACAAAACGAAAAAAAAATGGAATAAAAAATGATAATAGAAATAAAAGGAGAAATCCATAGTGAGAAAGATGGCCTATTAACAAGTTGGTAAAATCGAAATTTTTATACTAACACTAGGGATCTAGAAAAGGAAAATCGACGAATTGTAACAATCAAATTTGGCTACAGATACCGAAAAAAATACTTTCCTGTGGAAAGAAGTTTTAGTCAACAAAATTCCCCTGTCTTATAAAGAATTTTCTATTGCAGCAAATTTACCATATTCTATGACAAGTGAATTAACCACACTGAAAAAAATATTTACATGGTATTAAAGATTACGCAAATTAAATTTTAGGAAGCGCAAGTTACAAAATATTAACGACAAATTTCATTAAAATAATGCAATTTTAATTAAAATAAAGTTTATAATCTTTGCTTCAATTTTTTTTTCATTAAATTTAGGAAAAAAATTTTGTAAATTTGCTTCCCTCCATTAAAGTCGCATGTTTTTGAACTAAGGCAAATTTTCCTTAAAGTAAAGGAACACATTTTTTAAGAAATCGTCCTTAAATTGACTGATATAGAGAATCTTTCGATTTAAGATAAAAACGCTTCAAATATAGGCTAAGATTTTGTTTGAAGATTTGGCATCTTTGGTTTTTTTTTTTTGGAATTAAGAAAACCTTTTTATACCCTCCACCATAGGATGGGGGGTATATTAACTTTGTCATTCCGTTTGTAACACATCGAAATATTGCTCTAAGATCCCATAAAGTATATATATTCTGGGTGAAATTCTGAGTCGATCTGAGCATGTCCGTTCGTCCGTCCGTCTGTTGAAATCACGCTAACTTCCGAACGAAACAAGCTATCGACTTAAAACTTGGCACAAGTAGTTGTTATTGATGTAGGTCAGATGGTATTGCAAATGGGCCATATCGGTCCACTTTTACGTATAGCCCCCATATAAACGGACCCCTAAAATTTGGCTTGCGAGGTCTCTAAGAGAGGCAAATTTCATCCGATCCGGCTGAAATTTGGTACATGGTGTTAGTATATGGTCTCTAACAACAATGCAAAAATTGGTCCACATCGGCCCATAATTATATATAGCCTCCATATAAACCGATCCCCCGATTTGGCTTGCAGAGCCTCTATGAGAAACAATTTTCATCCGATCCGGCTGAAATTTGATACATGGTGTTAGTATATGGTATCTAACCACCATGCAAAAAATGGTCCATATCGGTCCATAATTATATATAGCCCCCATATAAAACGATCCCCAGATTTGACCTCCGGAGCACCTTGGAAGAGCAAAATTCTTCCCATTCGGTTGAAATGTGGTACGTGATGTTAGTATAGGGTATCCAACAACCATGCAGGAATTGGTTCCTACCAGTCCATAATAATATATATCTCCCATATAATCCGATCCCCAGATTTGACCTCCGGTGCCTTTTGGAGAAGCAAAATTCATCCGATCTGGTTGAAATTTGGTACGTGGTGGTAGTATATGATATTTAACAACCATGTGAGTTGAAATTTGTGGATGACAGTCTTTCGTAGAAGTTTCTACGCAATCAATGGTGGAGGGTACATAAGATTCGGCCAGGCCGAACTTACGGCCGTATATACTTGTTTACTTTAAAGTATCCGTTATAATTTGGACTGACATTTGTTTTTAAACTGGCATTTGTTTGTACGTGAGTACCTTCATTAATAAACCGCGAAAAGACAATGAAAATTTGATAAATGAGATCTGTATACTAATTTTAATTTTATTGGTCCTAGATTTAAAGCTCGAGAGGTCGCTAAAAAATTTCTTTTATTTAAAGAAGCCACCGTCAAAAGCCCGATTTATAATTAAGCTAAAAATTGAAAAGAGATATTTTAACATTACACAGTTTTTTTTTTACCAACATTACTTTTATGGGAGCCACCGTAGTGCAATGGTTAGCATGCCCGCCTTGCATACACAAGGTCGTGGGTTCGATTCCTGCTTCGACCGAACACCAAAAAGTTTTTCAGAGGTGGATTATCCCACCTCAATAATGCTGGTGACATTTCTGAGGGTTTCACAGCTTCTCTAAGTGATTTCACTGCAATGTGGAATGCCGTTCGGACTCGGCTATAAAAAGAATGACCCTTGTCATTGAGCTTAACATGGAATTGGGCAGCACTCAGTGATAAGAGAGAAGTTCACCAATGTGGAATCACAATGGACTGAATAGTCTAAGTGAACCTGATACATCGGGATGCCACCTAACCTAACATTACTTTCATCTCTGGTAAATATTATTTAACTTCCAAGTTGTAGTTTTTTTTTAAGTTTTGACTGCAGATTACTCAAAAGTACTATAATTTTGCTGGAATACATATTTTTAAAAATAGCGCTATAATGTTTTAAATACATCAAATTTGATTTCATAGAATTCGGTCAAAATTTTAAGATGTAAGAATTTTTTTCTGGTTGCATCTTAAAAGGTACGGTGCACATTTAAGGGTTAAGGGAAGGTCAAAATCTTTGGATCCTAGTAAACGTTTTTTTTTTGTTTGAGTATACGGTCTTCCTATATATACCTTTTGTGCCTTCTTTCTTTCATGATGGGATTTCTTCGGTCACCTGGACGTGGGTCAATTCTCTGAGTGGGTCACAGAAAAAATACGTGTTTGTTTCAATCACCAAATGTATCCAATTAATGTTTAAATGAAATTTCATCAATAACGAAACTTGTTCATTTAATTCAATCCATTCCAATTAAAAAAATTAATTGATCCAATTGTTAATTGATTTTTATTTTGATTAACAAATTAATGAAATTAATTTAAAATAATTTTTTAAAATTCAATTAATTGAAAATTCAATCAAATGGAAAGATATTGGTTATATTTTTTCCTGTGTATCTTACACATTTCATATTTATTGTTTGATATTTTTGCGATTTAGTAATTCCCTATTTTATAAGTATGGTGTTAAGAATATGTTAACATATTGACATCTTATATTTCCTTAACTTATTAAACTCCCCTCTCGTACTAAATAATTTTCATAACATTTTCTCACTAGCCTTGCAGCTTTAGTAAAACAAAACACGTAATGACCTCAAATGTAATGGTCAGTACAAAAATTCTTAACTCACTCTTTGGCAAGCTTACATATTCCACCAAAACAAAAAGAGACAAAAAATTCACACTGGTCATCCTCCAATAAAATGGCAAGTCCTGGAGAAAATTGAAAAAAGAAATTGTTTTGCAACTGCAAAAACGAGTTCATTATTTCGCACCCTTTTTTCCTATTATGCTCTTAGCATAGTGGCCAAAATGTCCCAGCAAGGCCCCACATACGATAAAGCAGATTCCACAGTGTCATGAAAACCTTTTTCACTTCAAAACAAAATAAAAAAAATAAAAACAAGAACAATTCGCGTTTTTATTATACACCGTAATTTTTATGTTTTTTCAGTTTGTTCTTTCTTCGTTTTTTATTTTTTTTTTTTGGACCGAGTTTGACATCCGTTTCAATAATTTTTTCACCATTTGAAGCGTATCCTTTTTTAATTAAAATGTTGACAGGCTGACTGTCTGAATTTGAATAGCCAAGCCAGCATTCAGCAGTCACTCATTCGCATACCCATTCCCTGCTGGCCAGGCCTGAGGAAAATAGTCTTCAGGTTCAATGTATGTGAAGCTTATATAAAATGTCTATAATTTTTTTTCTTCTGTTTTGTTACTTTTTTTTGGGTTCTGTCAATAAATGACTGGACTATGGCTGGACTGACTGCTGGGATTTTTTTTGTGTTGTGAGTAAAGTGATTTTTTATTTTCTTGTCTGAACATTTCAATATAGCATTTCTTTTGACAGGATTCTTCGTGTCCTCGTAAAATTTTCTCCTATTTCGTTGTAATGGGATTTTTTTTCGAGAAGTAACAGAATTCTGTTATTTGTTCTATAACGATTAAATAAAAACATGCAACAAATAAAAAAACTAATTTGTACATTTCAACGCATTTTTAAAATAGATGAAATTTTACTTTGTTATTTATTTATATATTTTGGCAAAATTAAGTTTTAGAGTCCGAGAGTATTCCTATTTTCTGGTTACAAGAAAAATTTGCGCTTCCGAATATCGGAACATGGGGGACTATTTTTTAATATTTGTCCTTCTGTTCAAAATTGAATTTTTATGACATATTTCCTATTACAATTTTCTTAAAAACTGAAACGTATATAAGTAAAATCCATTCATTTGCTTTATTTAAAATTAAAAAAAAAAAATTAAACTTCCCAAAAAATATTAACTTTTTGCGATTTTACCAAATCGGGGGGAAAAACAAAATCTATTTATTATTAAAATATTCCAAACCATAAAAGCCAAGAAACGGATAATTTATGATTATTTGTAATGTCAAAAGAAATTGAAAAACATGAATTGAAATTGTCACTTGTTAGCCAGTCTTAGCCAGTTTTCTATTTACGCCAGTAACCAATAAGTGAAGAATCATAAATCATGCCAGTAACGTGAAATTTTAAAGTTGCAGCAGTTGGACAAAATGAAGAAAAGAAGGATAATAAATCTATTATGGTTGATGCTATGCGATGATCCGCTTGCGGAAGACATCTTCTATAAGTTATACCGTAGTGGTTTCTACACATCATGAATCATATGTGAAAGAAACTGAATGAAATATGTACATATGTGTATCCTTTGAAAGGATTTTTTGGAGTTTATGAGACATCCAACGAATTGGAGTGCAACAAACTGTGATTAATAGCCACGCTAACAATCTGACAAATGCGTCGTTTTTTTGTATATTCGAACATAAAGGGCCTAGGAGGGTATGTTAAATTTGTTACAGCGTTTGTCTAATATTGAAGGATTGCTGTTTTAAAATCCTTAAAAGTCATTTTATATACAACTTTTTGTCATCTTTTACTTGATGATGTGACTTCTTGAGAGGCCTAGAATATCCCTACGAGATTAGTTTAATATTCGCCATCTGAAGACTCCTGATCGCATAGCGCATAGCGACTGAACCTACACGCAGAGAAGAAACATGATTGTCACAATCATATTCGAAGAGCAAAATATTATGATAGGAGCTATTTTTGCGGCAACCATGTAACATTTTAACCTGCAAACATGTTGGCTCAATGAACATGGTTCTAAGAAAAATATAATTGTCCTCATCTAAAATGTTATTATATTGATAAAAAGAATTTTGTTTGAATGAAAAGACAATGGTCACGATTTAAAATGTTATGGTATTCATTAAAAATGTTTTTCTCCTAGTTAAAAGAACATGGTCACTACCTAAAATGTTTTGATCTTTATGAAAAAACTTTTTTCGTCGTCGAAAAAAGGACGCCACTTGAGAAAAGAAAACACAAAATTAACTTTATTTGTTTTTATTTATTTATAAACTAATTCATTGTTTATTTGTATTTATAATGCCGTTAAAGCAAACATCATATATTTTTACACACTCTATTTTATTTCAATGTCAACAATAAGTAATTATTCCATACTTAACGTGCCCATCAAATGTACAAACGCAGACATCATGTAACTGCAAATAAAAATAAATGATATCATATAGCAAAATGCAGAACAAAAAACAGGTACATTTTTTCAATTACACTTTCCTTTTTTGTGTTCACATAAAACCACGTGTCACTTCTGAATAAATAAATTAACACAAAACACAGTAAATCCGTATTCTCCGTCCATTCCAAGAAAAATCAACACACGACTGACGCGCAAAATTAAAATCGTGTGTACCTGCTCAATGTTTTTATAAAATTCTTTTCGCTGCAAACAAGTTAAAAAATTAAATGGTCACGAAAAAAATGTAAATGGTCTTTATGGCCATGTAATGGTTCTAGACATGTCTATACTTAACCTATAAAGATACTTTTTTCCCTGTAAAAAAGTAAAAAATTGAATGGTCAGGTACATGATTTTCCCGACCATTTAATGGTCTCAAATTCTATTATTTAAATGATAGAACATGTTTGCGGTATTTGAGAACCATTCAAATGCTTATTGCCACCATACATTTTTCTCCGCTCGAAAACTATTTTTACAAAGACAAAATACATGGTTTTCGCGGCAATTACATGCTCTAGATAAGCATTAAATGGATGCGGCAACCATGTCCAAACATGGTTTTTCTGTGCGTGTACATTGAATGAAGAATTCTCTTTACTGAAGAAAAAATTTTTAACAAATGAAGTTTTCTGTTTTTTGTTTTCATAAAAACTTATCAAAAATTTATTGAAGATATTCGTGAAGAAATTATATTTAATTTAGGGAGTTTTGGGGATGAATGCGCCCGACTTGGAGACATGAGCCACAAAAATACAGGCAACATTGAGCTACGCTGCGAATGCACTTGCTCGATCTCAGTTGAGCCAACACTACCCGTTTCTGCCGAGGAAAGTTCTCTCTCCAAAGCCCATTGCTGTGGTCGGACTCCAAGAACAGGATTGTAGCTTTTCTCCTCTTCACCTTCCTTATCCTTATGAATCTTGTTCAGACGTTTCTATTACCCTGCCTGATGTAATTTCCATCCTTTTTGACGCTGAATCTCGGTCTCTAGCAAATGAACTTACATTCCTGAAGTGAACTTACATTCCTGTCAAAAAGATGATGACTGGATAGCTACTGCAATAATAGTCGGGAGCCACCGTGGTGCAATGGTTAGCATGCCCGCCTTGCATACACAAGGTCGTGGTTCGATTCCTGCTACGACCGAACACCAAAAAGTTTTTCAGCGGTGGATTATCCCACCTCAGTAATGCTGGTGACATTTCTGAGGGTTACAAAGCTTCTCTAAGTGGTTTCACTGCAATGTGTAACGCCGTTCGGACTCGGCTATAAAAAGGAGGTCCCTTGTCATTGAGCTTAACATGGAATCGGGCAGCACTCAGTGATAAGAGAGAAGTTCACCACTGTGGTATCACAATGGACTGAATAGTCTAAGTGAGCCTGATACATCAGGCTGCCACATAACCTAACCTAACCTACTGCAATAATAACCCAGAAGATACTTCTTTTTTTATAAGTAACGTGGATGGACAGTATAAGAGAAATTTGTAACAAACGAAGTTTTCGGTTAATTCATAAATTTTTTTTCAAAAAGTGATTTGGGGTTTTTTGTGAAGAATTTTAATATAATTTGAAAGTGTCCAAATTTGGAAACAGGAGCCAAACAAAAAAATATAGGCAACATTGACGTACGCTACTGTGATAAATATGATTTGAGGTTAATGCACCTCAATATTAGTTGATCCAATACTACCCTCTTCTGCCGTGGGAAGTTCTATTTCCACTGGAACAATGGCCTGCGGTCGGGCTCCAAAAGCAGGATTAACTACAAAATCCTTGTGACCTGGCATCCATTTTGACGCTGGATATCCGACTCTAAAAAGTGAAGATTAACTAAACTCAAAAATTTATTTCTATAGAAAATTTTGTCAAAATTGTATTTCTATAGAAAATTTTGTCAAAATTTTATTCCTATAGAAAATTTTGTCAAAATTTTATTTCTATAGAAAGTTTTGTCAAAATTTTATTTCTAAAGGGTGATACGGTCAAAATTTGGTCTGGGGAAAACGCGTGTAAATCGGTGAAATCGTTTATTTAAAAAATCAAATTAAATTTCTTTTTCAAGTTCAATTAGTATAAAATTCAGGAAAAATATTCAATTAGGCTTCCGCTTTTCCAAATCCGAATTGCCGGGCCTCACGCTTGACACCTGCCATCAGATTTTGTACAGCCACCTTGTCCACCTTCTTCGCCGCAGAAAGCCAGTTTGCCTTGAACTGCTGCTCGCCCTTACCAGTTTTTTTGGTCTTCTTTAGGTTCCGTTTGACAATAGCCCAGTATTTCTCAATTGGGCGGAGCTCTGGCGTGTTGGGAGGGTTCTTGTCCTTGGGAACCACCTGCACGTTGTTGGTGGCGTACCACTCCATGGCCTTTTTACCGTAATGGCAAGATGCCAAATCCGGCCAAAACAGTACGGAACAACCGTGTTTCTTCAGGAAAGGCAGCAGACGTTTATTCAAACACTCTTTCACTTAAATTTCTTGGTTGACAGTCCCGGAAGCTATGAAAATGCTGCTTTTCAAGCCACAGGTACAGATGGCTTGCCAAACCAGATATTTATTTGCGAATTTTGACAGTTTTATGTGCTTGAAAATATCTGCTACCTTTCCCCTTCCTTTTGCCGTATAAAACTTCTGTGCCGGAAGCTGCTTGTAGTCGGCTTTGACGTAGGTTTCGTCGTCCATTACCACGCAGTCAAACTTCGTCAGCATCGTCGTGTACAGCCTCCGGGATCGCGCTTTGGCCGTCGTATTTTGTTTATCATCGCGATTTGGAGTCACTACCTTCTTGTAAGTCGATAGTCCGGCTCGTTTTTTTGGCTCGATGCACGGTTGTAGACGATACACCCAGCTTATTTGCGGCATCTCGGAGGGAGAGGTTAGGGTTTCGCTTGAAACTAACGGCAACTCTCTTTGTCGTCTCAGCGGCTTCCGGTTTTCGATTTCCCCCCGATCCAGACTTCCTGGCTGTCGACAAACGTTCCCCAAACACTTTAATTACATTTGTAACGGTTGATTTGGCAACTTTTAGCGATTTTGCCAGCTTTGCGTGCGAGTAGCTCGGATTTTTAAATGCAGGTTCAGGTTTTTTAAATGCAAAATTGAAAGAAATACGTCAAGTTTATATTGACCAAATTTTGACCGTATCACCCTTTATAGAAAAGTATGTCTGAACTTTATTTCTATAGAAAATTTTGTCAAAATTTTATTTCTATAGAAAATTTTTTCTTAAAATTTTGACAACTCTGAGTTATGGTGGTCTATCTAGAAGATGGTGACTTGGATGGTTACTGCGATAATAACCCAGGAGATATAGCTTTGTTTATAAATAACGTGCACGAATGAAAAAGACTGTTTTTCATATGTTTGGCTATAAACATTATATGTTTGGAACACAAATTTTTAAACACAATATTTTTGAGTGCAAGCATATAATGTTCATAAACTAGCATAACATGTTTGGGACATATATGTTAATATGTTAGAACATATTATGTTTGGGACATAAAATGTTTGTAAATATAATATGCTTGGATGCAAACATATATTAATTTAGAAATAGCCTATAAACATATATGTGTTTAGTAGCTTGGAGCGCTATTTAACTGGGAGCGATATTGAATTAAGTTGGTGGTTGTTGCTTGTTATTACAAAATTAACATATTATTTTTCCTTGGGCAATTGATCAGCTACTTCTTTGATCCTTACTAACTGTGTGGTCCGCTGTTCGAATCCCCGTACGGCAAAAGGTAAAATTAAAATAAAAAAAAAATCATAAAATTGAATAATTTCTTCTACAATATTTGTATTACAGAAAAAGGTGCTAAGAACTAAAAAATCTCGTGGAAGTGAGAAAGATGTGGGGGAATATACAATTAGGCAGAAACAAAATTTTGGGCATTCAGGTCGAAAACCTATGTTGTTAGCACCTATATTACCTGTTGATTTTCATAATTCATTATGATTGTAAATATATAAATAAATAAATAAAATTTTGAGCACAATATTGGTTGGGAGAATTTTTTTTTAAGCATATAATATTTTTGGGTGCAAAATGCTTCCAAACATATTATATGTTCACATAATAACATATTGTTTTTTGGAAGACAACATTATTGAATTTGGATGCAAAAATACAAAATGTTTGGAACTTAGACTACCCAAACATATATTGTTTAGACCAATATGCTTTCAAACATTATATATTGGAAGAGATCAAACATATAAATGTTTGGGCAATACCCAAAAATGTATATGCTCGAAGCAAAATATGTTTGGGAGTATATGTTACAGAAGCGATTTTTTGTGAGGGTGTGGTTGGTCAATACAAATGGAAGAATGCACTCCTACACCCCTCGACTCGAAAAATACGACATTTCCAAAGGAAATGTCGTATTTTGCTGCGCGGCGAAGTTCTTCCCGATAGTTCGTTTCGATGTTGCTATTGTCCGTCTAGTGTACATTCCCCACCCACGCTAATTTTATACATGCGCACGATCATGATCTCCATATAAAGATGTTCAGGGCACTACTGAGGAGACACTTTGATGCAGTTCTAAAGGCAGCATTCCGATAGGCCTGTATATTAATCCACTGGGTGTCTGTAGGTTCCGAAGGAATTGTAGAGGTCTGCACGGGGCAGTCCTTCCCGTCCGTGAGTTTCGATGTTACTGTTGTCCGTCCAGTATACATTCGCCCATCCAGTATCCCCACCCACGATACTTTTATTCACGCGAAGGATTTTGGTCTTTATGTAAAGAAGATCGAGGGAAGTACTGCGGAGGCACTTTGTTGCAGTTCTAAGGGCAGCATTGGGATAGGTCTGTATGTTATTCCACTGCGTGCCTCGTAGGTTAGACATTGTGGCAGCCGTTATTTTAAACTGGTCAGTCCCTTGTGATACTACATATGGTGAACTTTTCTGTTATCAATAAGTGCTGCCCGATTCTAGGTTTAGGTTAGGTCAATTACATACGCAGAAAAGGAATATGATCACCTCCTGGAGAAAAATGTTAATTTTGGATGGGGAGAAAACATCATTTTTGACTCAAAAATGTTTTTTTTTTTTGTTTTTACCAAACAAATTTTTTTGCTGAAATCAGATACATAATATCCGAGAAAATAACATAATTGTAACAAACATGTCACGATCCAAATATAACATTTGGCTTTAGGAAGTGATCGTATTCCCCCTCTGGGTGCAAGGGAACCCCTTTTTATAGCCGAGCCCGAATCGTGTTTCACTTTATGGTGCACACAAAGAAAATTTCATTACAATTTGACCAACGAGACTTTTTCATTGATACAACGAAACACTTTCATTCATAGAATGAGAACTTTCGTTAATAGTATGTAACATTTCATTGTTTGAGAGAAAATTCATTGTAATTATGAAAAATTTCGTTGTATTCACGAACTTGTTTCGTTGGCTCATTTTAATGGCACATTTCGTTGATATAACGACACTTTTTCCATCAGTGTGAAACCCTTTAGAGAAGCTTTGAAACACTCAGGGAATTATCCACCGCTGAAAATTTTTTGTTGTTCGGTCGAAACTGGGTTCGAAACTATGACCTTTTTATGCAAGGCACGTATGGTAACCATTATGCACAGTGGCATGTCACATGTCTGAGTTCAATCAGCCGGATCTTTGTGGCGGATTGACCTGGTAGGTCATACACTGTTACGTGCTGATTCATCCTAGTGCCCAGTTAGCCCTTGTAAAGCCACATGGGGTGCACACAAAGAAAATTTCATTAAAATTGAGCCAACGAAAATTTTTCATTGATATAAGGAAACATTTTCATCAATACAATGAAAATATTCGTTAATGGTACGAAACATTACGTTGATTAACAGAAAATTCATCATAATAATGAACAATTTCGTTGTATTAACGAATTTGTTTCATTGGCTCAATTTTAATGACACATTTCGTTAATATAACGAAACTTTTTCTATTAGTGTGACTTTATCACTTATCTATAAGGGCCTTCTATATAGCCAAATCCGGTTAGTTTTAAAGCACTCACAAATCTCACCAACATCATCGAGAGGAGATAAAACCTTGCTGGTGGGTTTACATTATCCTTTTTTATGCCAGGTCTTCGTTATATGAGCAAATTCGTTTATATAACGAACATTTTCTTTATTATAACGAATTTTCGGTTAATCAAGGAAACAATTCATACTATTAACGAATATTTTCATTGTCTTAATGAAAATGATTCTTTATATCAATGAAAATTTTCCGTTGGCTCAATTTTAATGGAATTTTGGTTGTGTGTACCTTAGCCATGCAACAAGTTATTGTGTTGGTGAATTTTTTGTTGAAGAAAACTCTCATGTATTCTATCCTCTGTGTACGGTACCTGAGAATCGACCCAACCGAACTTTCGCCCACAGTTACATGTTCCCATTTAATTTTTATTGTAATTTGTAAGATTTTAACTGTAAATCAAATCAATAGTGGTGGAATGAAGCTTTTTTGCAAAGCTAAACATGTGTATGTATATGTTGACTTCCGGTTTCCGGTGGCAAAGCTCAGTTAGCTTGACTTTTTAACATGTATCCTGTTGTAGAACAAGTTAAGACTCGATGATTTATGACAATTTTGTAGACTTTTTAGTAAAGACCACAAACCTTGAAATTGTTTAGAGTTTAAAATGGTACAAAATCCTCTTCCATATTTCTTTGACTTAGAAGTTTAACAACTATGAGGGCTTTTGTTTTTTTTTTTTCGTTTTATCATTGAACATATGTGCTGTCTGCATACCTTTCACCGGAAGGAACTTCAAAAAAGAGAATCGCTAAAAACGGAAACGTATGCAAAACACACGTTACCTTTTGATGTGATTTGTGAAATGCCTGAATATGGAGTTCTTATGTGGTTATACCACAAACATTGTATAGCTCGTTTTTGGCATATTTGGGATATAAATCAATTTTCGCAAATGCTCTGGTGAAAATCTGCTTTTAGCACTTGATGATGACTTCATGTGAAAATGGAAAAAAAAATATCGAGGGTAACCTAATTCACTTCCTCCAATAGAATGAAATATGAAGAAAATAGAGAACAACCCTTTGTGTAATTTGATCAGGAGTTCAATTATTAAGCAATTTTCATAAATTACATCACCAGCCAACCAACATAGGATGAAAAACAAAACCAAAAAAAAAAACGCGTGCCATATTTTCCAATTTCCCCCATTATTAAAAAAGAAAGAGTCCTTGGTACAAGGAATACAAACAGTAATGGTGGTATGTTTTCTAAACACCAAACCATAACAGTTTCCCTAATGCGATCACATAAATATGAAATATGAGACAAAAAGGATTTCACTCTCACACACATAGTCATAAGTGGCACGCGAAAAATCTGCGAAAAAAAACGAAACACTAAATATTTATTATCAATATCCTTTTGTCACAATACCATGATGAAATATAGCCAAAGGCTAAATTACAGATTTTCTATGAAGCCTTTAAATGATGTGTCCTGGTTCTGTTTACAGGCCAGCTCATTAGAACACCATTCAATTCAATAATTCGCAAAAATAGGTAGATTTTTCCCTAGAAAAATTTCATCAATTTTTCTCCCCTAAACCTTTGCTGGTTTCAATAAATTTTCCATGGCCCATAAATATAGATTTTACGCCGCTAGTGTGTGTTATTTTTTTGTCTTGTGTTGACATTTTTGGGCATTTCTTGCATTTGGGTATTTGAAAAACCTTGTTAGGCTCATTAGGTGACATTGTTTACAGCATGCGGGTTTTCTTTGTATTGGTTTGTATCCTTTTTTTTAACCCTTAATTGAATCCTTACTAAAAAAGCCCCAAAAACTATGGATTATATGGCAAAAAGTTAACAAGTTAATTCGTTACGCCTTTCATTACTTGAACTGGCAACGACCCATACTGGCCAAATTGACCAATAGTAATGGGTAGTTTGTGGATCCATAAACGGATTTGCTATACAACCCTTCTTTTTTGTAAAAGACCATGTAGTTTTTGGGTGATTTTTGTTTGTTATTTGAAGAGACGTAATAGACCATTGGTAATATATTTTTTATAGTTTTCAAATGGAATAAAACAAAAACCATTAGGCATGTTTGGAAATATGGTATGGTATTTTTCTCCAAAAAAGGATTCTAATGGTAGTTGAAGTTCAATAGAAACCAAAACTTCATAGCAAAATTCATCATTAAGCCAACCTAGAAATATTTAGTATCTACAAAGGAACAAAGATAATACAGGGGTCGTCTGTTAAAAACTCAGCCTCGGCAAATGATGAAACACTACCGCAAGAGCTATATACAGGGTAGCCGACACGAAATATTGGCAAATAGAGTTATAATAGTTTTCACATGTGAGAATATTTTTTAGTGTTTTTTGAATTACAAAAATTTTTGAGCAAATAATCAAAATTTCAGAATTCATTTGCTTTTGCTGATATAACCACCTTTTACCTTGCCTATTATTCAAATAAGTAGTTGCGTGAGTATAAATTGGCAGTATTTCCCACACCCATAGCAAAAATCATGAACGGCGTACCCGATTCAAAATGGTCCGTTCATGAAGGTGAATTAACAGACATGTGTGTTCAAACAGAGAACAGACAGTGTCAATCTGACAACTATAAAATGACACCATATGTTGTCAAAATAACAAACAGAGTTCATGATCTGAAAACGTAATGGCTACGAATTTATCAAAAAACAAGTATATACGGCCGTAAGTTCGGCCAGGCCGAAGCTTATGTACCCTCCATCATGGATTGCGTAGAAACTTCTTCTAAACACTGCCATCCACAATCGAATCACTTAAGTTGCGGTAACGCTTGCCGATGGCAAGGTATCTTAAAACCTCCTAACACCATCTTCTAAATTGTATGTAAGTCCATACGAGGTATATATTAAATCAAAAAAGATCGATCCAATACGTATATAATTCAGTTTGACAAAGTAGACATAAAATTTTGACAAAATTTTCTACAGAAATAAAATTTTAACTAAATTTTCTATAGAAATAAAATTTTCACAAAATTTTCTATAGAAATAAAAATTTTGACAAAATTTTCTATAGCAAGAAAATTTTAACAACATTTCCAACAGAAATAAAATTTTAACAAAATTTTCTATAGAAATAAAATTTTGACAAAATTTTCTATAGAAATAAAATTTTGACAATAATGAAAATTTTATTATGAACGGAATAAAATTTTAACAAAATTTTCTCTACAAATAAAATTTTGACAAAATTTTATATAGAAATAAAATGTTGACAAAATTTTATATAGAAATAAAATGTTGACAAAATTTTCTATAGAAATAAAATTTTTGTAGATTATTTTTGGCTCTAGTGGCAACCATGATTATGAACCGATATGGACCAATTTTTGTGTGATTGGACAAATTTTGGTATGGTCCTAGCGACCATATACTAACACCACGTTCCTAATTTGAACCGGATCGGATGAATTTTGCTCCTCCAAGAGGCTCCGGAGGTCAAATCTGAAGAACGTTTTATATGGGGCCTATATATAATTATGGACCGTTATGGACCAATTCTGGCACGGTTGTTAAAGATCATATACTAACACCATGTTCCAAATTGCAACCGGATTGGATGAAATTTGCTTCTCTTGGAGACTTCGCAAGGCAAATCTGGGGATCGGTTTATATAGGCGCTATATATAATTATGAACCGATGTGGACCAATTTTTGCATGGTTGTTAGAGACCATATACCAATATCATGTACCAAATTTCAGGCGGATCGGATGAAATTTGCTTCTCTTTGAGGCTCCGCAACCCAAATCTGGGGATCGGTTTATATGGGGGGCTATATATAATTATGGACCGATGTGGACCAATTTTTGCATGGTTGTTAGAGACCATATACCAACACCATGTACCAAATTTCAGCCGGATCGGATGAAATATGCTTCTGTTAGAGGCTCCACAAGCCAAATCTGAGGGTCCCTTTATATGGGGCTATACGTAAAAGTGGACCGATATGGCCCATTTTCAATACCATCCGACCTACATCGATAACAACTACTTGTGCCAAGTTTCAAGTCGATAGCTTGTTTCGTTCGGAAGTTAGCGTGATTTCAACTGACGGACGGACGGACGGACATGCTTAGATCGACTCAGAATTTCACCACGACCCAGAATATATATACTTTATGGGGCCTTAGAGCAATATTTCGATGTGTTACAAACGGAATGACAAAGTTAATATACCCCCATCCTATGATGGAGGGTATAAAAAATCCCTACTGTGACTCGCAGCTGAATTTTCTGCTTTATACGCGTTCACACATTGTACCACCGACGGAGCAATGCACGTCTGAGGAATATTTTAAGACTTTTCATGGCCAAAGAAAAACGAAGGCCGTTCATGAAATCGTGAACGCCCATGGACGAAACCGCGAACATTTCGTTTTGATTTTTCGTGAACGTTTCCGTTTCATTTTGTTACCGTCCGTTCACGATTTTGGAACGTCATTTTTCTACTAGTGTAGGTTGTTATGTCTTCACTATCCAAGTCGCTATTTTGTAGATAAACAACCACCACCCAGGAATGTAAGAAGGGATCTACATTGTGTAGAGGGCGAGCACTACAAAAGAGAGCCTATAGGTCCGTCTGTATATCAGACAGGTCTGAATAGGATTCATGAAGATACTGTATCTGAAGCGGTGAGAAAATACAAAATTAATCCTGTTTTCGGAGTCCGACCTCTGCACCCGAGGAAAGTTTAGGTCCTACTGAAATCAAACAAATGTAGCTGCCTCAAGTCCTAATTTTCAGTGATCGATAGCAGCGCAACTGGCATGTGTCCCACCTTTAATCGAGGGCTACATGACACGCGTCCCCCTTTTCGCCTGCCCAGTCAAACCTACTTGTCTCACCACCAGATCACTATGGACACTTCCCTTCTTAGTCGCAGACTTCCTCGATCTGGATACAAGCTAATGTACCAACAGTGCAGCAAGAAATGGATGATAACACAACGTACGGTTACCAAAATAGCAATTAATGGTAGTTCATACAGTAAACAAATTAATAATATTAACGATGATTGGGAGCCACCATGCCCGCCTTGCATACCAGGGTCTTGGGTTCAAACCCACTTTCCACCAAACACCAAAAAGTTTTCCAATGGTGAATTAACTGCTCTCACACGCAAAAAAATAATTCTTTCCTCCCAAACGAAATTTTAGACAAACAAAGTTCGTTTCTCATTTGCTTTTCGTTGAAAGGAAGTACATTTGGAAGAAAAGTATATACGTTTATTCTTTTCCAGGATGTAAAAACAATTTCATAAAGACTAACTCAAAAAAATTTTTTTCTGGCTAATTGCATTTTCCCTCACATCTTTCTCACTTCCACGAAGTTTTTTAGTTCTTAGCACCTTTTTCTGTAATACCAACAATGTAGAAGAAATTACACGATTTTATAAATTTTTAAAATTTTTTTACCCTTCGCCTGGACGGAGAATCGAACCGCGGACCATGCACTTTGTAAGCCAACACACTAACCACTGAGCTATGTACCTGTTATGGTCATCAATAGATAAATATCCATATAAGTTATATTTATATAGCATAGCTTGCGGCGCCCACGAACCGAATATTTAACAGAAACAAACATTTAGTTTGGCACCGTGGAGCAGTGGTTGCTACGTCCGACTTGCATGCCAAGGGTCGTGGGTTCGATCCCCGCTTCGACCAGTTTTTTTTTTTTTTTTTTACATATATTCCAGATATGTTCGGAAGATTCCGAAAAAATGTTCAACATTACATTGTAGTATATTAAATTTTGAACTGTAAACTGTGTCTTATTAAAGACCTAAAGTCGGAAAAGAACAGTGTTTGATATAAACGAAATGGACTGTGTTGTTGTTTCAAAAATAACTTTTTTTATTGAAAAAATAAAAATTTTGTAACAAACGAATTTTTTTGGTGATAAAAGTTTAAAATTTTCGAAGCAATTCAAAAAACTCTAACAAAAGAAAAACGTTTTCGGTACACGTTTTCCAAACGTTTTTTTTCTTTGCGTGCAGTAATGCTAGTGATAGTTACAAGTGTTGGTGACATTTCAAAGCTTCACTAAGTGGTTTTACTGCAAGGTGGAACTCCGTTCGGACTCGGCTCTTGATGCTCGTTAGCTAACTTTCATTAGTGTAAGATCCAGTCCTTTTATATTCGTAAGTCCGATAATTTGGGGACTTTAACAATTGCTCAATCGGCAAATTCGTTCACCCTTATGCAAGAAAAAATTCCGCTCTTTAATTTTTTTGCTATGGTGCAATTTATTATAAGACTTTACCTCGAACCACCGTGGTGCAATGGTAAGCATGCCCGCCTTGGATACACAGGGTCGTGAGTTCAAATTCAGTTTCAACCAAACACCAAAAAGTTTTTCAGCGGTGGATTATCCCACCTCAGTAATGCTGGTGACATTTCTGAGGGTTTCAAAGCTTCTCTAAGTGGTTTCACTGCAATGTGGAACGCCGTTCGGACTCGGCTATAAAAAGGAGGTCCCTTGTCACTGAGCTTAACATGGAATCGGGCAGCACTCAGTGATAAGAGAGAAGTTCAGCAATGTGGTATCACAATGGACTGAATAGCCAAAGACTTTTTGGTGTTCGGTCGAAGTAGGAATCGAACCCACGACCTTGTGCATGCATGACGGGCATGGTAACCATTGCACCACGGTGGCTTATTCAACTATTATTCACTTCTCGTTCTTCCATCTCATCTCTTTCTCATCTAGAAATAATTAATTTTGAATATATGCACATATGGTTTAATTCAAAACCACCAAAAAGCCGGTATTACTATTAACACCACACACACAGCATACATGAGCTGGATCATATAACAATCAAAATCATAAAATTTTATAACAGAAACAGAAACCATCAAAAAGATTAAATAACTTCATGTCAGGACTTGGGCGTTGGTGGCTTTGCCCATTATATCCATTGTCAAGCATTTTGCATGAAAACATGGAAACTCAGCCTCTCAAGCTCATATAAAACAATAAAAATTTTCCAAATTTTAAAAAAGGGGTAAAACTTATGGGCTAAATATATAACGAGTGCTTAAATGGCTAAGGTCGACTAAATTATAGACTACAACATTCTGTTTGTGAAAATAAAAGGATCTGGACAAATTTATTGTAATCTACAACATTTAGTTGTCGTCCTACAAACTGTCAAATACTTCTGTTCGTCAACTAAATATCAATCGATTTTGAAAATCGAGTACAGTACCCTTAAATACTTGGTACTATATAGTAAAATTTTAATCTAGCTATCAATTACCATAATTATCTGTAGCCAAAGTGAAGGAGGGGGAAATGACACAATGGAATCTATGATCCTTCTACTATTCTATTTTAAAGCATCATGAATCTAACGCTCTTTCTTCTAGGTGTATCTAAGATCTTCTCTAATTAATAATACCCCCTTCTAAAATAATGATGTAGGGTATACAAATCGATGAGTTCTCTTTACAAAAACCAAATGAACTCAGAAAAGAGCTCAGTATGCTATCAAGTTGTACATAGTGGTAACGGAAAGTTGTAAAATTGCATATGAGTATATGTGCGTGAGTCTAAAGGAAATATGGAGATGCATTTCTCTTAATGCTCTCTCACTCTATTAAAAGTAAAAGCTGTGGGTGTACGTGAATGAAAGAGAGATGTGTGATTTTTTTTTATTTTTTTTTTTTTCAAAAAAAGGAAGTAAACATAAGATTTTATGATCGCTCGGTTAAATATGCAAAAATCCTGTGGAATTGTACTCACACCCAACAGGTTTCACACATCTGTAACAAGCTCTCTCTCTCTCTTTGTATATAAATGGCTATTGGGAAGTAGAGGAAATACGTGTGCGTGTCAGTATTTGAAAAGCTTAACTACACACATTCCCTTGAATTAAGCCTGCAAATAACAACAACAAAATATTGTCACAATTGTAAATCTCCTGCCGGAGACCATAATCATAAACTTTAACGATGCAACATGTTTTCAAATGGAAGCATACTCCAATTTTTTGTTCCACCATCCACCAGGAATTTATCCTCCGACACCACTAATGGTGTTCATTGAGGCTGAGGCTCTCAAATTCAGTGATGACGATTTTGACGATGCTCGAAACTGGCTGCTTTGACAAGTTTAAACCATCACATCACACACATGTCAAAAAATATTTCCATTTGGAATTCAATTCCAACATATTTTGAAAAAATTTTTTTTTAAATGAATATTATTCAGAAAAAGACAAAAATCGTTTTAATCCTTTTCGGTTATAATATGAAGCTAAGGATTAAGGATGTAAACACAGCAGTGTTACGAAAGTCTTTTCTCCGTTGATTTGATTAAATTTGCCAAAGACTTAAGAGATCTTTAAATTTGATTATGACTTGACAAATAATTGTCATTTTGCCTGGCAATAATTACACTTGGCCTAAGTAATTGTCAATATTGAATTAGAAAATGTCGAGTTGTAAGGCATTTGAGAGTACACACATTAACAAAGAGAAAAGGAGAGGGTGAGAGAGTAACAGCGAAGGGTTTAAAAAAGTAAGGCCTCCAAGTTTAGTTTTTTTTTCTTCTAAATTCCAGAAAGTAAAAAAATCGACTTTTCCAAAATTTTGAAGTGGAACAGTCATCAAAGACTCCTAAATATTGGTCTCGCGATTCTTTTTCGTTTAATACTGCTCAATTTTTTTATACCCTTTACCATAGGTCATTCCGTTTGTAACAAAACAAAATATAGGTTTTTGATGTTCGTTACCTTCTTACCGGGGCCCCTAAATATTGCTTGGCATAAATTTTCTAGGACTACGAAATCTCCATTTTCATGTTTAGTTTTTTTTTTCTAAATTAAAAAAGCCTTCTTAGAAAAATTCACATAGAAAGGATTTTTCCAAAAATAGGAAAAGTCAACTTTTTGATTTTCATTAAATTCTTACAGGGGCCTATTGGAAGACCCCTAAATGTCGACCTATTCGAAGACCTTTAAATTTCGACCTGTCGAAAATTTGTTTTGGCTGTGAAAATTCCATTTCTAAGTTTAGTTTTTTTCTAATTTTCAGAAAGTCTAGTTAGAAAAAAATTAAAACAAGTATATACGGCCGTAAATTCGGCCAGGCCGAATCTTATGTACCCTCCACCATGGATTGCGTAGAAACTTCTACGAAAGACTGCCATCCACAAATTTCAACTCACATGGTTGTTAAATATCATACACGTACCAAATTTCAACCAGATCGGATGAATTTTGCTTCTCCAAAAGGCACCGGAAGTCAAATCTTGGGATCGGTTTATATGGGAGCTATATATTATTATGGACTGATAGGAACCAATTCCTGCATGGTTGTTGGATACCCTATACTAACATCACGTACCAAATTTCAACTGAATGGGAAGAATTTTGCTCTTCCAAGGTGCTCCGGAGGTCAAATCTGGGGATCGGTTTATATGGGGCCTAGGTTAGGTTAGGTTAGGTTATGTGGCAGCCCGATGTATCAGGCTCACTTAGACTATTCAGTCCATTGTGATACCACAGTGGTGAACTTCTCTCTTATCACTGAGTGCTGCCCGATTCCATGTTAAGCTCAATGACAAGGGACCTCCTTTTTATAGCCGAGTCCGAACGGCGTTCCACATTCCAGTGAAACCACTTAGAGAAGCTTTGAAACCCTCAGAAATGTCACCAGCATTACTGAGGTGGGATAATCCACCGCTGAAAAACTTTTTGGTGTTCGGTCGTAGCAGGAATCGAACCCACGACCTTGTGTATGCAAGGCGGGCATGCTAACCATTGCACCACGGTGGCTCCCTATATATAATGGGGCCTGTATATAATTATTGACCGATATCGTCCAATTTTTGCACGGGTGTTTGAGGCCATATATGAACATCACGTACCAAATTTCAATTGAATCAGATGAATTTTGGTCTTCCAAGAGGCTCCGGAGGTCAAATCTGGGGATCGGTTTATATGGGGGCTATATATAATTATGGACCGATATGGAACAATTTTTGCATGGTTGTTACCATATACTAACACCATGTACCAAATTTCAGCCGGATGGGATGAAATTTGCTTCTCTTAGAGGCTCCGCAAGCCAAATCGGGGATCGGTTTATATGGGGGCTATATATAATTATGGACCGATATGGACCAATTTTTGCATGGTTATTAGAGACCATATACTAACACCATGTACCAAATTTCAGCCGGATCGGATGAAAATTGTTTCTCGTAGAGGCTCTGCAAGCCAAATCGGGGGATCGGTTTATATGGGGTCTATATATAATTATGGACCGATGTGGACCAATTTTTTCATGGTTGTTAGAGACCATATACTAACACAATGTTCCAAATTTCAGCCGGATTGGATGAAATTTGCTTCTTTTAGAGGCTCCGCAAGCCAAATCGGGGGATCGGTTTATATGGGGGCTATATATAATTATGGACCGATGTGAACCAATTTTTGCATGGTTATTAGAGACCATATACTAACATCATGTACCAAATTTTAGCCGGATCGGATGAAATTTGCTTCTCTTAGAGGCCTCGTAAGCCAAATTTGGGGGTCCGTTTATATGGGGGCTATACGTAAAAGTGGACCGATATGGCCCATTTGCAATACCATCCGACCTACATCAATAACAGCTACTTGTGCCAAGTTTCAAGTCGATAGCTTGTTTCGTTCGGAAGTTAGCGTGATTTCAACAGACGGACGGATATGCTCAGATCGACTCAGAATTTCACCACGACCCAGAATATATACTTTATGGGGTCTTAGAGCAATATTTCGATGTGTTACAAACGGAATGACAAAGTTAATATACCCCTCATCCTATGGTGGAGGGTATAAAAATCGATTTTTGCAAAATTTGGAAGTCGAAAAGTCAACCAAAGAGCCCTAAATTTTTGGCCCTGCTTTTTTTCGTTATACATTTCTCAATTTTTTTAGATTTTTCACCTTGCCATTCAATGTGTAACACAACAAAATATTGGTCGCAGAACCCATAAAGTATATATGTTATCGGTCGTGATGAAATTCTGAGTCTATCTAGTGATGTCCGTCCGCCCATCTGATGAAATACACTCTAACTTCTGGAAGAAACAAGCTATTGCCTTGAAACTTGGCATTGTTTTGCAAATGGACCCTATCCGACTACTTTCAGGTATATCCCACATATAAACCGACCGTCAAATTTGATTTCCGGAGCCCACTGTAAGAGTTAATTTCATTCAATCCGGTTGAAAGTCGGTATGTGATATCAGTATATGGCCTCTAACAACCATTAGTCCTTATCGTTCAAATTTTTATATAGGCCCCATATAAATCGATCCCCATATATGGCTTCCGAAGCCTCTTGGAGAAACAAATTTCATCCGACCCGGGTTTTATTTCATCCCACTGTGTGTCACTTCTACAAGTGTCTATATTAGACAAAGGCCCTCGAAAGGCCTTCTTTAACACACCAGGTTTTTCCTTCGTTTTTTTTCCCCTGTCCCAGTGATGATACCACAAAACTTTCGACTAACAATGTTACGCCAAGGGTTAATAACAAAAAGAGACATTCTTATCTAACTAACCCTTTTTTTTGTGTGTGTGTGCCAATATCACCCATTTCCCCTTTATGTGACAATTGTATTTGCTTGAGCCTTGTCATTGTGCTATAGGATTCGGGTAGCGACTGGCATTTCGATGTCCTTTTAGTTTGATTGACAATTTAGCGCGGTGGATTTTTGGCTGGCTAAGTCAAAAGGTTTGAGGTATGAATTGAAGGCTCTAATAGAAAATTTTCTGACTATGTGTCATTTGATGCCATTTTGATCCATGACCATGATTTTTCCAGAGATATGCAAAATTGTTTCTGGTTAGTATTCCAAAAGTAAAAGGAAGCTTAAAAGTGTTTGTCACATTCGTAATAATCCTAGTGGATTTTTGGAGTTTTTATCATTGTCATGGAGAATGTTTACATTTTAATCCTTCCCAAAGGATGTATTTTGAATTAAATGGATAATTGCGATACCACCATCACCAGAGGTGGTGAATGTATCATTTTGTATTACTGTGGAGGGATGATTGCTTGGTGGAGAGCCATTTGATACATTTAGGTTTAGCAAATTTTTACTTGAACTCATTGTGCTGACTTGGGGGACCGAAGTAGTGAAAAATATACCACGAGATCTAAGTTCAACCCCAGGCTGCGGCAAACAAATCGTAATTGATGCCTAGAAATTAGTTGGCTGACTAGGCTCATATAGTCGGTTTGATTCGAACTTCCACAATAGGTGGTTCAGTAGTTCTCTAAAAATAAAACTTAATTTTTTTTCCATTTTATTCTGTGGAAAGTAGCTAGTATCTCGATTTTATCACAACCATTATAAAGAACAACTTACATCCTCCCCCTCATCCACCTAATAGAGGATGATATAAAAACAATTTAAATATTTGAGTAGCATTACAAATGATTCCCGCCACAGCATTCAAGTAATTACAATTTTCCCGCAATTTCCAATTAAAATTAATGAAATATTTGTTATATTTTCTCAGGAAAGGACATGTCTTTGTACCAATCAAAAACACCAAATCCTTGCTGACCCATGCAGACGACTTTCATTATACTTTACAAGCCAAAGGAAAAAAGTATCAGATTTTCTTAGGTCTATACTATGTTGACGTAATTATTTACACCCTTAAGAAACATTCTACTATGCCTCAGTTTTTTTTTGAAATTTTAATCTTGGAAAAAATTTGTTTATGAGTATTATTAGCATTTATTCTTTTTAGGGATTTTTCCATCATTTTTTTTCTTGTTGAAAAAAAAAAAACATCATCATCTTTTCAGCTTAAGTAAGTCTCAAGAGAGCTTTGTTGGCGAAGACAATTTCAAGAGGAATTTTTAATGTTGGCGGACTTAACACTCACTTGCTACTCTGGGGATTATTCCATTTTGTTTCACACAGCAGGAATGAGTAAGGCAAAGAAATTTTGATGATGATTGCAGTAAACTTAAGGATAACACGAGAGTGAGGAAATCTAGTCTAGAGTGATAAGTTTAATTTAAAAATGACACTTCCTTTTTAGCAAAAAATAGAAAAAAAATTACAGCCAAAAGATTTTGGCTTTAGTTCAAGTTTTCTCATTCATCAATTTGACACAATTTAAATTTTCCCACTAAAAAATTTTTCCCCTGCATGCGGGTTGTTTTATTTGTCATAATTGCATTGCATCTCTAAATTTCCATATCACACATATGATAAATCATTTGTTTTTCCTTGCTGAAATTAGGGTTGCATTAGATGGGATGAGTGTTTTTTTTTTTGTTTTCAAACCTATGATGAAAGCAAAGGGCTTTTACTTGGCTGATGTTAATAAAATAATAAATTTTGTTTATTATGACATTTTAAAAGGTTTTCGCAATACTTGCGATTCGATTGTAAAATTATGTGACACGTGTTTTGGCATGTAAATTTACTGTGAAAAAATCACATGCCATATTACAATGTGGCATGTTTGGCTAAGGCCCCTATAAATAAATGTTATTTTTTACACTCGTCGTCATAGGACACGGGTTGTAAAAAAAATTCCCTGGCAAAAAAAATGGAAATTGGATCACAAATTGAGATGTAGCAAAGTTTGAAGCGACAACATTGATTTCTTTGGTTTGCCCAGGTCTTAAAAATGTACACATCATCTGGCTGCAAGCAGAGAATCTATATGATCACCTCAATCATGTTTCGAAGACTCAATTTTACTTCTTCGTGGAAAATATGGGACATTTTTGTCGCCAAAATATTCTTTTCTTGCCATACATAAACATGCTTGCCGCAATAAGATCTATAATTTTCGACAAACATGTAACAGGCTCCCCCTGAAAAAGTAAAATTAGACTAGACATATTCAAGGTGCTAATATTTCTTCTCTGGGTGTAGATACCCAGGTGGGAGCCACCGTGTTTCAATGGTTAACATACCCGCCTTGCATACATAGGATCGTGGGATCCCACATAGAATTCCAGTTTCGAACGAAAACCAAAAAGTTTTTTCCCACAGTAATGCTGGTGACATTTCTCAGTGTTTCAAAGCTTCTCTAAGTGTTTTCACCGCAATGTGAAACGCTGTTCGGACTCGGCTATAAAAAGTCGGTCCCTTGTCATTGAGCTAAACATGGAATCGTGCAACACTCAGTGGTAAAAGAGAAGATCATCACTGTTGTATTACAATGGACTGAGTAGTCCATGGTAAGTGATCCTGAAATATCGAGCTGCCACAATACGTAATCTTACTAATAACTCAAAATTTCAAGAAGTTAGAGTTTATCGTTCACAAATGGCAGACGTTGTGCTAGTTTTTCCCATCAAACCACGACACATCACCAAATTATTGATGGTAACAAATGATAAATGGTCTAAGTCTGAATTCACGCCTCTGATACTATGGCTGATAAAGACATCATCTTATCTTATCGTTTCATACTAGATGGTCAACCTCCTTAAGTGATACCCAACTCTCCAGCAGAAACGAGCAATCTTGGAGATGATCGTGGTTAAATAAGTCAGACACATAAAACATACAAGGTGAAAAAACTTTCAAAACAGACACATGTTCACGAGTAATTAAATTTTTGAAACACCGTAAAGACCTCTCGAATCCTGGGTAAAGGAATGTCATGAGGGGAGCTACCGTAGTGCACCGTAGACATGTTAATGTATGCGTGTTAACCATGCCCGCCTTGTATACAAAAGGTCACGTGTTCAATCCAGTACCGACCAATCAACAAAAAGTGCAAGATTGTCCTCCCTTAGCCGGTGACATTTCTGAGTGCTTCAAAGGTTCTCCAAGTGGTTACACGTCGCTCGGTCTCGGATATGTAAAGCAAGTCTTTTTTCATTGAGCGAAAACATAGAATAGGGCAGCACTCATTGATAAGAAAATAAGTAAGGAAAGTCTAAAGTCGGTCGGGGCCGACTATATTATACCCTGCATCACTTTGTAGATCTAAATTATCGATACCATATCACATCCGTCAAATGTGCTGAGTAGAGGTGTGCGCGTGACTGAAATTTCACTCACACTCACGCACATTCACGAAACAAAATGTTTATTCACGCACGCTCACGCACGATACGCGTTGTAGCCAATCCCACTCACGCACATTCACGAAATGAAAACCAGTACTCACGTACGCTCACGCACGAACAACTTGTAAAGACTCACGTTCACGCACGATTCACGATAATTTTCGTGATTCACGACAAATTCACGAACCTCACGACATTTTCCAAACGGAAATCTGCAAAGGTAACAAACTTCAAAAATAGAATATAATTCGAGAGCTAAATTAATTTCAGTTAAAATACGAATATGAATTAAATCTTGATTTTTTCGTGAGCGGGATTTTGCAGAAATTTTATTCACGCACATTCACGAACCGATTTTATTTCTCACGCACGCTCACGCACGACATATTTATTTTAGTCCCATTCACGCACATTCACGAGACTTGCTTTGGATTTTGTTCACGACTCACGTGATTCTTGCGTGAATCACGCGTGTCACGAGAATTTCGTGTCACGCGCACACCTCTAGTGCTGAGGGCTATATATAAAGGTTTGTCCCAAATACATACATTTAAATATCACTCGATCTGGACAGAATTTGATAGACTTCTACAAAATCTATAGACCCAAAATTTAAGTCGGCTAATGCACTAGGGTGGAACACAATGTTAGTAAAAAAAAAATATGAGAAACATTTAAATCTGAGGCAGTTTTAAGGAAACTTCGCAAAAGTTTATTTATGATTTATCGCTCGATATATATGTATTAGAAGTTTAGGAAAATTAGAGTCATTTTTACAACTTTTCGACTAAGCAGTGGCGATTTTACAAGGAAAATGTTGGTATTTTGACAATTTTTGTCGAAATCAGAAAAACATATATATAAACATATAGCTAAATCTGAACCGATTTCAACCAAATTTGGCACACATAGCTACAATGCTAATTCTACTCCCTGTGCAAAATTTCAGCTAAACCGGAGTTAAAAATTGGCCTCTGTGGTCATATTAGTGTAAATCGGGCGAAAGCTATATATGGGAGCTATATCTAAATCTGAACCGCTTTCAACCAAATTTGGCACGCATAGCTACAATGCTAATTCTACTCCCTGTGCAAAATTTCAACTAAATCGGAGTTACAAAATGGCCTCTGTGGTTATATGAGTGTAAATCGGACGAAAGCTATATATGGGAGCTATATCTAAATCTGAACCGATTTCAACCAAATTTGGCACGCATAGCTACAATGCTAATTGTACTCCTAGTGCAAAATTTCAACCAAATTGGGGTAAAACTATGGCTGCCGGAACCATATTAGTCCATATCGGGCGAACGATATATATGGGAGCTATATCTAAATCTGAACCGATTTCAATAAAATTTGGCACACTTGATTATAGTACTAATTGTTCATGAGAAAAATTTTAAGCAAATTAGGGTAAAACTCTGGCTTCTGGGGCCATATAAGTCCATATCAGGCGATATATATATATATATATATATATATATATATATATATATATATATATATATATATATATATATATATATATATATATATATATATATATATATATATATATATATATATATATATATATATATATATATATATATATATATATATATATATATATATATATATATATATATATATATATATATATATATATATATATATATATATATATATATATATATATATATATATATATATATATATATATATGGGAGCTATATCTAAATCTGAACCGATTTCTTCCAAAATCAATAGGGTTCTATTCTGAGCTAAAACACATACTTGTGCCAAATTTGAAGTCGATCCTAGACTTTGATTACAAAAATGTGTTCACGGACAGACGGACATGGCTATATCGAATCAGGAGCCCATCCTGAGCATTTTTGCCAAGGACACCATTTGTCTATCTCGTCTCCTTCGGGGTGTTGCAAACATATGCACTTACTTATAATACCCTGTTCCACAGTTTGGCACAGGGTATAAAACAGTTCACCACTTTATGTATTACAGCTGCCGCTCACATTTGTTGCCAACTCACATTTGGAGAGGGGTACTTCCATTATGTTTGATCTTCAGTATTTAGAGCTCTAGGGAGACAGTGAACAGCTACAAGAAAAATTCTGTTGTTTCAACCCGACCACCACCTATAGTGCCGGAGGAATACGGTTCGCACTACAGAAGCACGTTTTGACCCAGCCGCGATAAGTAGCCTAAATTTCAACATATCCGAAATTGACAGAATTACGATAGATATCAAGAAAGCCTTTGACAAGAATGCGAAAATCGACTTAGAAGGTTATTTTGAGTCGTTTCATATACAGGATGGCTGAAATCTAATATATTTTGTTGCATGTCTTATTAATATTATTCTTCAAAAGCAAAAATGTCCGAAATAGCATAAAATTTTGGTATCACTTCTTGGGTCGAAAACCTTTGTAGTTAGTACACTACCTTAATGGCAAAGTTTGCAATGCTGTAACCAACACGACCTCAACTAGCCGATGCTATATATGTGGCGCCACTTGCAAAGATTTCAATAATTTAAGAAAAAAGAACGAGATAAGTCCTGATGCTCTTGAGTTTGGAATTTCGGTATTGCATGCAGAATTTTTGAAAGAATTCTGCATTTGGCATATAAATTCCCCGTGAAGAAATATGGAAAGAAAAGCACCCAGGAAAAGAAAGCATTAGAAGAAGAAAGGAGAAAAGAAATCCAAGAAAGATTAGAAACTGGGCTGTTGGTGGACATGCCTAAAGCCAATTTTGGTAATCCAATGATGGCAATACGAATAGAAGATTTTTTTGAAAACACAGAATTAGCGGCGGACATAACAGGCATTAACCACGAATTAATACATAGATTTAAAATCTTATTGGAGGCGATTTCAAGTGGAAACAAAATAAATACAACAAAATTCAAAAAATATGCCTTCAACACCGCGCAAATGTATATGGAATTATACGACTGGCATCCCATGACTCCAACAATGCATAAATTACTATTACATGGGGTGACCATCATAGATAATGCACTGTTGCCAATCGGCCAATTGCCGGAGGAGGTTGCAGAAGCACGAAATAAACATTTTCGGTCATACAGACAGAATTTTTCAAGAAAAATTTCAAGGGAAGAATGCAACCGTGATATATATCAAAGATTGCTTCTTACTTCAGATCCACTCGTAAAAGAAAACATCACACAAGATTTTTTCCAGTGAAGTTATAGAACTATTAGAACCTGCCGAGCCCCAAACAGAAAAAAAATTTCACGAATATTTTTCCAATTAAAATCTTAATTGAGTTTTAAAAAATATTCAATTAAAAATTTAATTGAATCAACAAATTTTTTAATTGAAATAAAAATCAATCACACAAATTAATAGTATCAATTAGTTTTTTAATTGGATCAATTAATTTTTTAATTGACTGTCAATTAATTTTTTAATTGATACTATCATTTCTGTGATTGAAGACATTTCAATTAAAAAATTAATTGGATCAATTAATTTCGTGATTGATTAAGAAAAAAATTTTTTTGTGTGCACACACAATCAAGTATTGAGCACGAAGAAGTCGAGATAGAAACATCTTTCAATAAGGAAATTTAATGCATTTTTATTTGTTTATGATTTATGAGAATATGAAAATGTGTTTTTATTATAAAATATATGTTTTTCTTATTTTTTTTTTTAAATAAATAGATGGGTTTTAGAAATACAGTCTTTCGAAGCCATTAACGTCCAAAAATATTTTTGGCCGCCTAAATATTTCAAATCGATCACTGTGCGGCGAAGCGTCGTCTTTAGATGATCGGCGTTTTGGTATTTTTAGTGCCAACCTTACTCTGTAAAATGTCCAAGCGAAGAGGCAAGGAGTCTGCGAACTTCCACAACAGACTGAATACAGATACAGTATTGAAACCCTTGCCCTTTCAAGGGCTTCAATACTGTATCGAGGACATTTTCGGCCGATAATATTCGGCATTTAATTTGCCCCCCCACTGTCGATGAATACCAGGGGTGATTGGCGACCATCGGCCGCCATAGCAGCCTGAAGTTGGCTACAATATATATTAGACACCCTGTGAGTAATGTAGCATCTAGATTTTTGATGTTTGTATCCCTGCTTTAGAATAAAGCATACACCTTCGAAATCATATAAAATTTTTGTTAAATTCTTGTCACACAACCATTAATTCTCAATACTCTGAATTTGCGTTTTATTTCTGGCACTCTTATCCTCGCTGAAATTAAATGAAGAATCTAATTATAATATAAAATTATATCTAAGCATATTTATCTTTATTGCACGTTGCACGTTTATGTTTTTCTTCAAAGGATCTCCGGCTTTCACATCTCCCACACACACACATTGATTGTCTGATAAGAATAAAACTAAAAGTATTTGCCTTCATTTATAAAATATTCATTGAAGAGCTATAGACTAAAAGGAAATCACATGGATTGCTGAAGCATCGTCAAAGAGACGACAGACATCTAATGACATATCAATAATTAATAATGTTTTCGTATAATTCGCTATGATTTTATGCTCTAATCCAATGGTACAATGAAGTACGTGCGTGATGTTTTCATTGCATGCAAGAATGACAGGAGGAGGGAGGTTAGGATATTCATGTCTTGGAGAATTCCTATTATCGTTGACTTTTTGGGGGGCAAAAATGTCATAGAAACCTCCTTCTATGCGAAGATGTCAGTATACTCTACATATAAAACTCATCAATCATATTTCCTTTTTTGTTGGTTGCTATTCTCCTTTAGTACAAAGGAAGTGGAATCATTTGGAGCTGATTTCATTGTGGTGGTATAGTTTCTGTTTTTATACCCACCACCATAGGATGGGGGGTATATTAACTTTGTCATTCCGTTTGTAACACATCGAAATATTGCTCTAAGACCCCATAAAGTATATATATTCTGGGTCGTGGTGAAATTCTGAGTCGATCTGAGCATGTCCGTCCGTCCGTCCGTCCGTCCGTCCGTCCGTCCGTCCGTCCGTCCGTCCGTCCGTCCGTCTGTTGAAATCACGCTAACTTCCGAACGAAACAAGCTATCGACTTGAAACTTGGCACAAGTAGTTGTTATTGATGTAGGTCGGATGGTATTGCAAATGGGCCATATCGGTCCACTTTTACGTATAGCCCCCATATAAACGGACCCCAAAATTTGACTTGCGAGGCCTCTAAGAGAAGCAAATTTCATCCGATCCGGCTGAAATTTGGTACATGGTGTTAGTATATGGTCCCTAACAACCATGCAAAAATTGGTCCACATCGGTCCATAATTATATATAGCCCCCATATAAACCGATCCCCCGATTTGGCTTGCGTGGCCCCTAAGAGAAGCAAATTTCATCCGATCCGGCGGAAATTTGGTACATGGTGTTAGTATATGGTCTCTAACAACCATGCAAAAATTGGTCCACATCGGTCCATAATTATATATAGCCCCCATATAAACCGATCCCCCGATTTGGCTTGCGAGGCCCCTAAGAGAAGCAAATTTCATCCGATCCGGCTGAAATTTGGTACATGGTGTCAGTATATGGTCTCTAACAACCATGCAAAAATTGGTCCACATCGGTCCATAATTATATATAGCCCCCATATAAACCGATCCCCCGATTTGGCTTGCGAGGCCTCTAAGAGAAGCAAATTTCATCCGATCCGGCTGAAATTTGGTACATGGTGTTAGTATATGGTCTCGAACAACCATGCAAAAATTGGTCCACATCGGTCCATAATTATATATAGCCCCCATATAAACCGATCCCCCGATTTGGCTTGCGAGGCCTCTAAGAGAAGCAAATTTCATCCGATATGACTGAAATTTGGTACGTGATGTTAGTATATGGTCTCTAACAACCATGCAAAAATTGGTCCACATCGGCTCATAATTATATATAGCCCCCATATAAACCGATCACCAGATTTGACCTCCGGAACCTCTTGGAAGACCAAAATTCATTTGATTCAGTTGAAATTTGGTACGTGGTGTTTATATATGGCCTCAAACTCCCATGCAAAAATTGGTCGATATCGGTCCATAATTATATATAGGCCCCATATAAACCGATCCCCAGATTTGACCTCCAGAGCCCCTTGGAAGAGCAAAATACTTCCCATTCGGTTGAAATTTGGTACGTGATGTTAGTATATGGTATCCAACAACCATGCAGGAATAAGAAGTTTTAAGATACCACAACCCAAGTAATTCGATTGTGGATGACAGTCTTTCGTAGAAGTTTCTACGCAATCCATGGTGGTGGGTACATAAGATTCGGCCTGGCCGAACTTGCGGCCGTATATACTTGTTTTTTTCTTATTCTCTCTGTATTTGTGCTTTCTTTCTTATCCTGTCTAATGATGAGTTTTCATTATGAAAATAAATGATTTTGATAATGTGAAGTGATGATAATTTTTATGTGGCTCTTAAAAATTATGATTACTCTCCTGTATCGACTTTGAGTCCTTACAAATTACTTGAGCTGACCATTAAATGTCCAGGCCAATGAAGTTAATGCCCTAATGGCATGATGAGTAATAAGCTCTAAGGATCACAAAAAGGCAACAGCTTCTACGAGTCACCAGTAAAAATATTTTGGGGGAGAGATGATATTAATGATAAATGGGATTCGGGTAAATGCTCGATTTTTTTTGGTAATTGAAGGCAATGATGTATGAATCTAAAAGCTAGTGGTGCCATTATTATGAAAATCGGATAGATTTTTCTAAATTTTTTATTTAGAAATCTTATACTATTTACATTTTCATGAAGATCGGTTAAGAATTGGGGCTTCTAATAATAAAAAACAAATAGAAGGCCAGTCCACTTAGTATTATGTAGACCATAAACTCGTGTTGTCTACAACTGTCACCATTGGGGCCTTGTGAATCTTGTAACTTAAAGAAATACCATGTTTACTTCTAAGCTCAATAAGTTTGTTGGTCCTTCCTAGACATCAACACTAACCCCAAAAGTTCTCCCAAACTATCCATCTGCAAGCAAGAGTAATTAATTTCAAGCATAGTAATAAGTAGGTTGTCAGCTCATCCTTTTTCCTGTTTTCTCCAAAGTGAATGTTTCTTTTGTCCCAACCACACAATCAATGACTTTTTATTGGTTTTGATTAAGAGCATATTAATTATTGGGCCATCATCTTTCGATGAGTTGGGTATTGGGTAATGAATGATATTTTCTAATCAGGATATGAATTCAAGCATGTTATCAGCATACAGGATACACAAACAATATCCTAGTCAAGGGAACAGTCTTTTCGCCTATTGGGGTGAGTACTGTCTTTTTTGGGTTCACTTCCATTCACTACCGTTGAAGTGTGTCAGATAAGGTTATGGTGGCCAAAAGAAACAAAATTAACTTTTTTCCATAATTTTGACAGGAGAATGATTGATAAGAATTTTCTACTATCCACCTATAAGAAGGGGAGTAATGAAGAGAACGACCAACAAAAGACTCTTTAAAAGTAAAAAAAATATTCTAATTTAAGAAAATTGTTGGCATATTCAAAGGTCTTGTAAAGAATATGAAAATTTTATTTCTATAGAAAATTTTCTCAAAATATTAGTTCAATAGAAAATTTTCTCAAAATTTTGTTAAAATTTTATTTCTACAGAAAATTTTATCAAAATTTTATTTCTATAGAAAACTTTACCAAATTGTATTTCTATAGAAAATTTTATCAAAATTTTATTTCTATAGAAAATTTTGTCAAAATTTTATTTCTATAGAAAATTTTGTCAAAAATTTAATTCTATAGAAAATTTTGTCAAAATTTTATTTCTATAGAAAATTCTCTCAAAGTTTTAGTTCAATAGAAAATTGTCTCAAAATTTTATTTCTATAGAAAATTTTTTCAAAATTTTATTTCTATAAAAATTTTGACAAAATTTTATTTCTATAGAAAATATTGTCAAAATTGTATTTCTATAAAAATTTTGTCAAAATTTTATTTCCATAGAAGCTTTTGTCAAAATTTTATTTGTATAGAAATTTTTCTCAAATTTTTATTTCTTTAGAAAATTTTGTCAAAATTTTATTTCTATAGAAAATTTTGTCAAAATTTTATTACTATAGAAAATGTTGTCAAAATTTTATTTCTATAGAAAATTTTATTTCTATAGGAAATTTTGTTAAAATTTTATTTCTATAGAAAATTTTGTCAAAATTTTATTTCTATAGAAAATTTTGTCAAAATTTTATTTCTATAGAAAATTTTGTCAAAATTTTATTTCTATAGAAAATTTTGTCAAAATTTTATTTCTATAGAAAATTTTGTCAAAATTTTATTTCTATAGAAAATTTTGTCAAAATTTTATTTCTATAGGAAATTTTGTTAAAATTTTATTTCTATAGAAAATTTTGTCAAAATTTTATTTCTATAGAAAATTTTGTCAAAATTTTATTTCTATAGAAAATTTTGTCAAAATTTTATTTCTATAGAAAATTTTGTCAAAATTTTATTTCTATAGAAAATTTTGTCAAAATTTTATTTCTATAGAAAATTTTGTTAAAATTTTATTTCTATAGAAAATTTTGTCAAAATTTTATTTCTATAGAAAATTTTGTCAAAATTTTATTTCTATAGAAAATGTTGTCAAAATTTTATTTCTTTAGAAAATTTTGTCAAAATTTTATTTCTATAGGAAATTTTAAATAAAAGTCTTTTGTTAAAATTTTATTTCTATAGAAAATTTTGTCAAAATTTTATTTCTATAGAAAATTTTGTCAAAATTTTATTTCTATAGAAAATTGTGTCAAAATTTTATTTCTATAGAAAATTTTGTCAAAATATAATTTCTATAGAAAATTTTGTCAAAATTTTATTTCTATAGAAAATTTTGTCAAAATTTAATTTCTATAGAAAATTTTGTCAAAATTTAATTTCTATAGAAAATTTTGTCAAAATTTAATTTCTATAGGAAATTTTGTTAAAATTTTATTTCTATAGAAAATTTTGTCAAAATTTAATTTCTATAGAAAATTTTGTCAAAATTTTATTTCTATAGAAAATTTTGCAAAATTTTATTTCTATAGAAAATTTTGTCAAAATTTTATTTCTTTAGAAAATTTTGTCAAAATTTTATTTCTATAGAAAATATTCTCAAAATTTTAGTTCAATAGAAAATTTTCTCAAAATTTTCTTTCTATTGAAAATTTTCTCAAAATTTTATTTCTATAGAAAATTTTGTCAAAATTTTATTTCTATAGAAAATTTTCTCAAAATTTTATTTCTATAGAAAATTTTCTCAAAATTTTAGTTCTATAGAAAATTTTGTCAAAATTTTATTTCTATAGAAAATTTTCTCAAAATTTTATTTGTATAGAAAATTTTTCAAAATTTTATTTCTATGGAAAATTTTGTCAAAGTTTTATTTCTATGGAAAATTTTGTCAAAATTTTATTTCTATAGAAAATTTTGTCGAAATTTGTTTCTATAGTAAATTTTGTCGAAATTTGTTTCTATAGTAAATTTTGTCAAAATTTTATTTCTATAGAAAATTTTGTCTAAATTTTATTTCTTTAGAAAATTTTGTCAAAATTTTATTTCTATAGAAAATATTCTCAAAATTTTAGTTCAATAGAAAATTTTCTCAAAATTTTCTTTCGATTGAAAATTTTCTCAAAATTTTATTTCTATAGAAAATTTTCTCAAAATTTTATTTCTATAGAAAATTTTGTCAAAGTTTTATTTCTATAGAAAATTTTGTCAAAATTGTATTTCTATAGAAAATTTTGTCAAAATTTTATTTCTATAGAAAATTTTGTCAAAATTTTATTTCTATAGAAAATGTTGTCAAAATTTGTTTCTATAGTAAATTTTGTCAAAATATGTATCTATAGAAAATTTTGTCAAAATTTTATTCCTATATAAATTTTTGTCAAAATTTTATTTCTGTAGAAAATTTTGTCAAAATTCTACCTTGTTTGGTAGAATTCTACAAACTTTGGCAACCGTGTTTTTCATATATTATGGCTATAACTAGTTCGACTAAAGACTTGATAGAAAGATTCAATGAGGAGGTAACTTACTTCTATTTTTAATGAACAAGAGAATTTTTTCAGTGCATAAATTTTCCTTAAAGCAAATAACCTCGTCAAGCAACAAACCATTACACGTTTCCATACTGGCATTACAGATAATAATATTTGTATGACTTTCCTGTATATATTTCATTGGATTAACGCCTACAAATTGTAATGTGTTTGTCATAAACACAGGATTCAATTGTATGAAAAGCAAAATGCGTTCGAAGGAAAAACTCGTTTTCATATGGAATATTGGGCAATAAAACCAGGCGTCGTCGTCGGCGGAAGTTTCACATAAAAACGAAGAATAATCAAAACGCATGCAAATATCATTTAACCACCCATATGTGAAAATCAGGCGGGTCTACATACAATGACAATGGTTGATGTGTGTGTGTGTGTGCGTGAGAGCAGCAACAATATCGCCAGTTAGCTTCAAATAGGTGTTGATGGGTGTATGTCAAAATGAGCCATCAGCCGACAGACAGACAGCTAGTCAGTCAGCTATCTAGGCAGGCAATAAAACGTCAAAATAAACAATGACATCCAAATATACATAAATAATGCCGAAAATGGTAAATGCAATAATTGCGAAAATTGACAAAATGTCAAGCAGGAGCAAGGACCCACTGCTGTGCATGGGAGAGTGTATGAAAGCATCAGCAAAAAAGGATATACGAAATCATAAATATGCAAAACTATAAAATAAACAAACATCCGTTTTTCGCATCGAAAGCGGCCTATATATTGCAAAAGGATATCCATCCACAAATGGTGGCATTAGAGGGTTGTAATGCCTAACATTGGGGTATTGTCCTTACTACGATGATGATTATTTGTATATGTGATGAGTGTCTGTGTGGTGGTTGTCACTGTGTTACATGAGCTCCCATTTCATAATGGGAATATTCATACCTATGAGCGTTGAACTTTTTTCTCGTTTCAAATTTTGATGTGTTTGACATGCGCTCACATTTGTGATTTGATGCCAATGATTTCTTGGTAACATTTAATGTCAACAGTTAACGCTCAAACAAATGTGATGAGCTCCCCTGGCTCAGTGGGATATCCTTTTTATAGGACAAACTAATAAAATATGCATTTAAGCTACCAACGTTGGCAAAAATCAAAATTAATGAACCTTGATAACTGCCTGCCTTTGCCCAAAAATATTCACACTCGCTTGATGCAAGATCTTTTTATTTCATCCTTCATCGTATGCGTCATTATTATATATTTGGCACCTTTTAATGTGGAACTGTTCTAAAAGTGAGCCATATAAATAAATTCTGGACTATGATGTGTGTGCGTGTGTATGGCCATTTGAATTTTTCACATATCCTACTTTCTCGGTGTTTTGAACTTAAGGCAAGAAGACACGATACATATGAATGAGCCTTGTGTACGGATGGAAAGAGAATTGGGAGAAATTTTTATGTTAGCCACACAACTTATACAGTTACATAAGATAAACATTCCTTAAAGAACATATAATGTACACAGTAAAAATTTAATTAAAACCTTAAATGAATTTTATTTAAAACCTTAATTGAATTTTTAATTACTGGCACAACTTACTTTAATAACCCGTGCAAAAATTGGAGGATCTAATTAGATATGATTAGATCTCAAAATTGGCCCCGTTTAGATCTATGCAGGTATTCCCAGATATGATAATATAGAATTAGATAAAAAATCCATATATATCGATTATCGATCCATTTCTACTATATATAACGAATATGTTCCTTATTATAATGAACGAATATTTTCATTGTCTTAATTGATATGATTTATGAAAATTTTTGTTTGCCAAATTTTAAGAAATTTTATTTGTGTGTCGATCTAGGCCAATGTTGAGATCTGATCAGATCTAATTCCACAGGAACAAGATATGATTAGATCTTAAAAATTTTCGGATTTACTCATACCTAATTGCATCAATTTAGATCTCTCAATTTTTACTCGCGAAAATTCTATGTTTAAATTGATTTTTTATTTTGTATCAATTTTTGATATTGTCTTAAGGATGAATCAAGCAACCTCAGTTCCTGGCATTAATAATTTTGGTGATTGAAAATTTTTTCCGATGAGATGAAATACAAAATAGGTCCAAGATTACAATCTTAAAGTGGATATAAGGCTTTGTAACATTCTGGGGCATCTTAACAGAATCTAAACTTCTAGTCTGCAATCAGGTTCAGTTCAAAAGGTTCGGTTTATTATTCCACTTTAGAAGGGACGAATAGAAAAGATGCCAAATCGATCCACTGATGATGGCTTACTTTGTTAGATTTTTCATATGACTGTTGTACGGTATTAGCACAACCGTGATACAATTTCTGCATTGTTGCAAAACGGTAGTGAACTGCAACAGTGGATGCAACCGAGTCTCCAAAAAGGCTCAACTTGTAAAAATGATGGCCAATATTTTCTAAGGTTTACGGAGTGATTTTTATACCCTGAACCACATAGTGGACAGGGTATAATAACTTTGATCAGTCAAAAAATATGCCTACCAGAAATATTCATTTAACATTCCATAAAATATATACCGATCGTCTCTGAATCACCTAGTGACTTGATTCCGGGTTCCAGTCGCAATTATTACCTGAGTTTGATGAAATTTGGTACATGGATTTTTTTGCATACGGACGAACGCTATTGAATTTGGAAAAATTGCATCACATATAGATATAGCTCCCATGTATGTATCGGCCGATTTCGATCAACCTTAAAGTGTACAAAATTTTATGGAAATCGCTTCATAGAAATAGCTCCCATATATATGTACAGCCCGATTTTCCACATTTTTGGCCATAAAACCCTTTATTTATACCCTCCACCATAGGATGGGGGCATATTAACTTTGTCATTCCGTTTGTAACACATCGAAATATTGCTCTAAGACCCCATAGAGTATATATATTCTGGGTCGTGGTGAAATTCTGAGTCGAGCTGAGCACGTCCGTCCGTCCGTCTGTTGAAATCATGCTAACTTACGAACGAAACAAGCTATCGACTTGAAATTTGGCACAAGTAGTTGTTATTGATGTAGGTCGAATGGTATTGCAAATGGGCCATATCGGTCCACTTTTACGTATAGCCCCCATATTAACGGACCCCCAAATTTGGTTTGCGAATCATCTAAGAAAAGCAAATTTCATCCGATCGGGCTGAAATTTGGTACATGGTGTTGGTATATGGTCTCTAACAACCATGCAAAAATTGGTTAACATCGGTCCATAATTATATATAGCCCCCATATATCGATCCCCCGATTTGGCTTGCGGAGCCTCTAAGAGAATCAAATTTCATCCGATCCCGCTGAAATTTGGTACATGGTGTAAGTATATGGTCTCAAACAACTATGCAAAAATTGGTCCATATCGGTCAATAATTATATATAGCCCCCATATAAACCGATCCCCGATTTGGATTGCGGAGCTTCTAAGAGAAGCAAATTTCATCCGATCCGGCTGAAATTTTGTATATGGTGCTACTATATGGTCTCTAATTGCCATGCAAATTGGTCCACATCGGTCCATAATTATATACAGCCCCATATAAACCGATCACCAGATTTTACCTTCGGAGCCTCTTGGAAGACAAAAATTCATCTGATTCAGTTGAAATTTGGTACGTGATATTAGTATATGTTATCCAACAACCATGCAACAATTGGTTCATATCAGTCCATAATTCTATATAGCCCCCATATAAAAACCGATCCCGAAATTTGGTTTTGGAGCCTCTTGGAGGAGCAAATTTCATCCGAGTCAGTTGAAATTTGGTACATTGTGCTAATATATGGCCGTTAACAACCATGGCTAACTAGGTCCATATCGGTCTATAGTTATATATAGCCCTCAGATAAATCGATCCTCAATCACACAAAAATTGGTCCATATCAAGTTCATAATTGTATATAGCCCCCATATAAGCGACCCCCATATTTCAATTCTGGCTCTCTACGTACGTGCAAAAGTCCATATCGATTCGTAATTATTTGTAGACTTACCTATACATACCTTTTTTGTTTAATATATACCACGTATGGGCTAACTCACAATTTAGAAAACGATGTTAAGAAGTTTTAAGATACTACAACCCAGGTATTTCGATTGTGGATGACAGTCTTTCGTAGAAGTTCCTACGAAATCCATGGTGGCGGGTACATAAGATTCGGCCTGGCCGAACTTACGGCCGTATATACTTGTTATTAACTGATCTAACTAAAAGTTAGCAAACTTGAATCACCTACAGTACTACCCAGCAAAAAAAGCGTCGCCAAAAAAGTAGTGAAAATGTTCTTTTTGGATCCGGAAGTGGTGCCAAATTGACGCAGAAGCGATGAATGGGCTTGTGATAGGATGGATGTCCACCATTTCAACAGCCGCCGCACTGAATTTGCATCACTTCTTAAGTTGTGAGGCGAATTCAATGTTTTGGATGTGAATTAAGAAATTTTGTGTTATTTTGACAAATAAATAATTTTTAAAATGTTTTATGATTTTTAATCCATTATAACGCTTGTCTGGAACTTTTGTGACCAAATATTTTCAAAAATTCGAAATTTTTCTACAAAAGATTTAGCATTTTTTCGGCTAAATTTAAATAATTTGTACCATTATATTAGTTCTTAGTCTGTTTTTAACCTATTTGAAACACAAACAAAATAAATTCCCATTAAAAATATGAAAAAAGCGAGTTATAAAGAAATTTACTCAAATTAACTTCCTGTGCATTTAAAATAAAGAACATCTTTGAAAGAGCATTTTTGGAAGTTCTTTTAAAGTTGTGCCTTGAGAAGAAATTCCAAAATGAAATGAAAATGAAAAGCGAGTTATAAAGAAATTTACTCAAATTAACTTCCTGTGCACTTAAAATAAAGAACATCTTTGAAAGAGCATTTTTGGAAGTTCTTTTAAAGTTGTGCCTTGAGAAGAAATTCCATATTTTTTTTTTGGGTAACTATACCTGCAAAGAATCATTCAAATCGGTTTAGATTTAGATTTTTATTATTGATCGAATTTATTTACCGATCTAATTCAAAGTTGGCAAAATTCAATCTTCTATAGTACTAACTATACCTGTCAAAAATCATTCAAATTGGTTCACTTTTAGATATAGATCACAAAATTTGGCCATAATAGCCTTTTTATTAGCCGATCTCACTCAAATTTACCACAAATTAACCGTCTGTAGTATTATCTAAATCTGCCAAAAAATCATTCAAATCGGTTCTGATTTACATACAGCACTCACACTAATAGAAAAAATTACGTTCCAAAATCGTGAACGGATGGTTACAAAATGAAACGCAAACGTTCACGAAAAATCACGACTTCATGAACATCTTTCGTTTTTTTTTGGTCTTCAAATATTTCTATGGCAATACCGTTGGTGGTGTAATACGCTAAAGCGACTGTTAGTGAGTATGGTGCAGGCAATCCAAGGTCGAGTCACAGTAGCGAATTTTTTATTTTTTTTCGTAACCATTACGTTTTCAGATCGTGAACGCTGTATGTTGTTTTGCCAACGCATGGTGTCATTTTGTCCTTATCAGATTGACACCGTCTGTTCTCAGTTTGACACCACAAGTATGTTGATTCACTTTCATGAACGGATTGTTTTGAAATGAGCACGCCGTTCATGATGTTTGCAATGGGTACATATATAGATTTCCCTAAATTTGGCCATCATATAGTTATTTAGTAAGCAATCTTACTCAAAGCTGACACAAATTAAACTTCTATAGTATCACCTACCCCTACAAAAAGTCATCCAAATCGGTTCAGATTTAGTGATAGCTCCCATATATATGTATAGCCCAATTTTCACAAATTTTGCCATAATTTTCTTACTTATTAACCAGTGTTAGTCAAATTTTAAACTCAGATATGTTAACCGACCTTATTCGAACTTACATATAGCTCTGGCGTGAATAAATTCCTCTTTTTTAATAATGTACCCCTTAAATTATTCATATTTGATGCTCCCAACTGATTAAATCAATCATGAAAATCAGCAAATTCAGATAAATATGATTAGAAATATACTCTTTAATGAGCTTCATGACACAATTGTTTAATGATAAAGAAAATATTCTTCTAAATGAATTTAAAAAAAAAAAAAAAAAAAAAAAAACAGAAAATCAAATTTCTTGTCATACAATCCTTTCTACCCAATTTTCATTCTTATGAGACATAGATTAGTTGAATTAAAAAATGTTCATTAATAGCACCCCCATTTCTCAATAAATTTATATCAAGCTGATTGACCATGTCTATACACCTTAAGTAGCATGCATGCTTTCATTCATTCATTCATTGAATCTCTCAACCATTAGTTTGCACACATTCCACTAACAATAATCATAAAAATGCCAAATAAACCTTTATGATTATGTTTATGTTTCATCACAAGGCGAGGTATTAGAAATCATAATAAGAAGTGAAAAGGAATAATTTCATGATTCCTTTCATAAAGCCGAAGTACGCAAGAATAAATTCAACTAACACTACATGTCATATATGTATAACCTCCCCTTACTCCCAATATCCATAAGAAGGCGTGGGGAAAAGTGTTAATCTTTAGAGTAAATGCATTTTTCTTAGAGTTTCTTAAATGTTAATAATACAAATAAAATCTATATATACATATATGGGAAAGAATCCTTTGTCATGATATTAAAGTCAGACAGTCAGTCAGAGTCAGACATGTTGTGAATTGTGTTGATGGCGGTTATACTTAAATTATTTTATATTGCTCGTATTACTGAGTGAATGAATGATCATATCTATTCTTTTGATTGTTAGACATTAAATGGAAAAACTTTATTACAACAATTTTATGTTTGTGTTAATTGTAATGCATTATATTTGTCTTAAGGAAGGAAATTATTGCAAAAGGAATCATTCAACTGTCATAGTGAAAAGGATAAAAATTTCATCATAATTCATCATGAAGAAAATGCATTCGCCGAATATGACAGAAGACAGAGAGAGTTTGTATAAGGTCGTTAAAATATATTCTCATAATAATATGGCGAAAAAAATTGGTAATTAGTTCAATTGTCAGCATGCCCGTCTAGCATACAAAGGGCTATGGGTTTGAATCCTGACTGTTTGTATGTTGGCTTCCAAAAATTCCCCATGACAGGCGAAAATCTCTCAACGAGATGGCTGAAACTCAAAAACGACTCCATTTGAATATGTTTTCGCTATCGAGATAATTGTCTTGACCAGAATTCTATGATACTTATTCGTCTAGCTCCCACTGGCGTATACAAAAAATAAATTCTGACCGATGTATATATGGACAGATATGCTGCAATCAACTCCAACATTAATCAATTGAGTGTCATATAATATTTAAATTCTTGTAGTCTCTGGTCATTTTCCAGGAATGTCAGTTTCTTTTGTCATCCATTGAACAAAAATTAAATTCGATTATCTCCATCAGAAGAAAACATTACGGAATTTTTCCAGAGCTTCATTTACTGCTACCTATCGCAAATTGTTAATATGCAACACCTCTGCCAATGGAAGCTTTAATAGATTTTAATTTAATTTTATGTTTGACAACATATTGCAATACTTGGTTATCACTTCGATTATGCCTCCCCTAGAAAGGGTGTTAATACAATGTTTGGTAAATTTAAGGCTTTTAAACAGAAAATTGGCAAACAACTTTGTTGGGAAATTGAGACTCTGATTTTCATATAATGTCATAGCTACCTCCCAACAACCAGAGACGTAGTTGGAAGAAAAAAAGGCACCGAAGCCCAAGCCCAAATTCAATTACTGACTTACTTCATCTTTTGAATAAAAATCAAAACCCTCCCCACTGCAAAAAAAAAAATGTCACACCTCTGACCAAAACACACTCCTCAATGACACCCATCAATAAGTATCTGCATACGAACAACACCGGCAGTGTAGTCATCAACCAAATTGATGCTCATCTGGACAACACATCATACAGTGTCAACAACATACCGAACCACAGGACTCAATGATGCTACAGAGTAACCAGAGTATTCTATGGCAAAGGACATTATATAGACCAGATATCACCACAAACAGACATATCATTCCTGAGCATCCGTATGCGTGGCAGGAATATGTCAAGAATGCATGCTGCTTGTTTGTGTGGCTATGTGTGTGTGTGTGATGGTACAACATAATTGCCGGTCATTTGCCTCTTTATGTTGCTGCAACAATGTCCAAGGACAATCATTTTTGGTTCAGCTTGCAATATTGACATTAATCCGAGTCGGAGTACTATACTTGGCTATCGCACTCATCCAACGATGACGCCTGTCAAATGCAAATCATTTGGCAATGACTGCTCCCACTCATCAACCATGGATTTTAAGCAAGTTAAACCATAAAAGTGGCTCGCCACTTGTCCTGTGGTGGTACCTATGGTTAAAAACAACCTTTCCCAACCCTATAGCGGTGGGGGGTGGAGGAGAAGGTTATGAGCTGTTGTGTATTATGTTCTGTAACAAGTTAATGGCCACATGCTGTAAACTCTTAAGGATATGTAACTGTTCAAAACATGTATCCTTTTTGGTATAGTGCTGAAATTTTGGAGTCCTGGAGAAGAAGAAGAAGGATGATATGGTTTTATGGGTATTGTACATAGATAAGATGTGCTCATTTCGTTGTCCTTCAAACAAACTGCTGACCATCTTGTTAGACAAATAATAGTTGGCTTTAAATTTTATTACCTCAAATGGGTTAGAAATTCGGTTAGTTTCTTTGTTATAAGAGCATGTAATAACCATACACTCAGAGCAAAGATAATGTAAAAGGCGTTAAAAATAATAAAGTGTATATAGTTGGTAGATTTTTTGTCAGAATTGTGACCATTTTCATATCTCTTTATTATCTCGTATTTGCAGGATATAAAAGGAAGTCTTCAAATTTATTTTTATCATTTCAAAGTAATGATTAAATACTTCTCCTTTAATATTTAAAATTATCCCATATGATCAAACATTATCTTGTATTCATTTTTTATTATTCTACAATGAAGCTTTTATGATTGAAATTTGCCACCGATTCGCTTTTTAAGTGTGGGCCTATCGATCCAGTTTTTAACACTCCAATATAGGAAGAGATTATGTAAACGCCTTGTCCTAATTTGAAGGGTCGGGAAGTTCTGAGTCTATCGAGCGATATCCGTCCGCTGATAGCTTCCAAATGCAGAGCAGACATAGATATATATATTAGCTACAATTTGGTTTATTTTTCATCCGATCCGCTGCAGTATCAAAGATACTTTAACTTATAATTGCAAAAAATGTCAATTAGTAGGTGTATTATAATCGTCATACGTAGATGGGCCGAAAAATATTTTGCTTCGCCGATTTATGCAAAACACTTTATAGATATGTAAAGTATCTGATACATATTTTGTGTAATGCAAGATGCAGCAAGAGCGTCCTCTAAATTGCAGGAGTTTTTATCACTGGGATATGTATTTATCAGGCCACCCACGTATAAAGCGATCTGCTGCTTTGCTTTCTAGACAGTTCTAGAGTTTCGTGTTCTATCTGATCGAACAGGGATGGTGGCGTCCAATACTTAACACCTCCACGAAAAATGAGGCATATCAGTCACGGATGCCCCTCGAGCCAAAAATAATCTACCAAAATTTGAAGAAAATTTTACCAAAAAACTAACAAATAAAAAAATCTTTTTTTGCAAAGTTTGATCAAATTGTTGTGGTTAATATGGATAACATGTTCCTCCAAAAGAAGTGTTTTATTAGAAAAAGGAAAATCTTTGAAGTTGTTCACAGAAAATTTTTATATATATATAGAAATTCTAGTCATTTTATTTTTATAGAAATATTTTTATTTCTATAGAAAAATGTTATCAAAATTTTATTTCTATTGAAAATTTTTATCAAATTTTTATTTCTATTGAAATTTTTGTCAAAATTTTATTTCTATGGAAAATTTTGCCAAAATTTTATTTCTATAGAAAATTTTGCCAAAATTTTCTTTCTATAGAAAATTGTGTCAAAATTTTATTTCTATAGAAAATTTTGTTAAAACTTTATTTCTATAGAAACATTTGTCAAAATTTTATTTTTATAGACATTTTGTCAACATTTTTTTCTATAGAAAATTTTGTCAACATTTAATTTCTATAGAAAATTTTGTCAAAATTTTATTTCTATAGAAAATTTTATCAACATTTTATTTCTATAGAAAATTGTGTCAAAATTTTATTTCTATAGAAAATTTTATCAACATTTTTTTCTATAGAAAATTGTGTCAAAATTTTATTTCTATAGAAAATTTTCTCAAATTTGTATCGATAGAAAATTTTCTCAAATTTTTATTTCTATAGAAAATTTTATCAAAATTTTATATCTATAGAAAATTGTGTCAAAATTTTATTTCTGTAGAAAATTTTATCAAAATTTTATTTCTAAAGAAAATTTTATCAACATTTTATTTCTATAGAAAATTGTGTCAAAATTTTATTTCTATAGAAAAATTTCACAAATTTGTATCGATAGAAAATTTTCTCAAATTTTTATTTCTATAGAAAATTTTTTGAAAATTTTGTCTATAGAAAATTTATTCAAATTTTTATTTCTATAGAAAATTTTGCCAAAAAATGTTTTCTAGACGAAATTTGTGAAGCACCTCTTAGTTGGGGAGGAATATTTTGCAAAAACTACCAAAACATCACGAATTCTACCAATCTACCCAACAGTAAAAAATCTGCCATTTTGGTAGAATCCTACCAACTGTGGCAATTGTGATATCAGTCCGAAAAGTACATAGACTTTTCCTTGCCTGGAAATGCCACTTTTCCTTAAATTTGTCATCTTATCGTTTCAATCTGCTGCTTTGCTTTCTAGACAGTTCTAGAGTTTCGTGTTCTATCTGATCGAACAGGGATGGTGGCGTCCAATACTTAACACCTCCACGAAAAATGAGGCATATCAGTCACGGATGCCCCTCGAGCCAAAAATAATCTACCAAAATTTGAAGAAAATTTTACCAAAAAACTAACAAATAAAAAAATCTTTTTTTGCAAAGTTTGATCAAATTGTTGTGGTTATTATGGATAACATGTTCCTCCAAAAGAAGTGTTTTATTAGAAAAAGGAAAATTAAAATCTTTGAAGTTGTTCACAGAAAATTTATATATTTATAGAAAATCTAGTCATTTTATTTTTATAGAAATATTTTTATTTCTATAGAAAAATGTCATCAACATTTTATTTCTATTGAAAATTTTTATCAAATTTTTATTTCTATTGAAATTTTTGTCAAAATTTTATTTCTATGGAAAATTTTGCCAAAATTTTATTTCTATAGAAAATTTTGCCAAAATTTTATTTCTATAGAAAATTGTGTCAAAATTTTATTTCTATAGAACATTTTGTTAAAACTTTATTTCTATAGAAACATTTGTCAAAATTTTATTTTTATAGACATTTTGTCAACATTTTTTTCTATAGAAAATTTTGTCAACATTTAATTTCTATAGAAAATTTTGTCAAAATTTTATTTCTATAGAAAATTTTATCAAAATTTTATTTCTATAGAAAATTGTGTCAAAATTTTATTTCTATAGAAAATTTTATCAAAATTTTATTTCTATAGAAAATTTTATCAACATTTTTTTCTATAGAAAATTGTGTCAAAATTTTATTTCTATAGAAAATTTTCTCAAATTTGTATCGATAGAAAATTTTCTCAAATTTTTATTTCTATAGAAAATTTTATCAAAATTTTATATCTATAGAAAATTGTGTCAATATTTTATTTCTGTAGAAAATTTTATCAAAATTTTATTTCTAAAGAAAATTTTATCAACATTTTATTTCTATAGAAAATTGTGTCAAAATTTTATTTCTATAGAAAAATTTCACAAATTTGTATCGATAGAAAATTTTCTCAAATTTTTATTTCTATAGAAAATTTTTTGAAAATGTTGTCTATAGAAAATTTATTCAAATTTTTATTTCTATAGAAAATTTTGCCAAAAAATGTTTTCTAGACGAAATTTGTGAAGCACCTCTTAGTTGGGGAGGAATATTTTGCAAAAACTACCAAAACATCAAGAATTCTACCAATCTACCAAACAGTAAAAAATCTGTCATTTTGGTAGAATCCTACCAACTGTGGCAATTGTGATATCAGTCCGAAAAGTACATAGACTTTTCCTTGCCTGGAAATGCCACTTTTCCTTAAATTTGTCATCTTATCGTTTCAATAATTAGGCATAGACGAAATGTGTGAACGTTTTACACGACAGTCGATGTGGATCACACCTTTTTAATCCCACAAAACAATGCTCAGATTCAGTCCATTGTGATACCAAAAGTGGTGAACTTCAATGAGTGCGTCCCGACTCTATGTTTGGCTCAATGATAAAGGACCTCATTTGTATAGCCGAGTGCGAACGGCATTTCACATAGAGACGCTTCGAAACACTCAGAAATGTCACCGTTACTACTGGTTATTCACAGCTGAAATTTTTTTTGGTGTTTAGTCGAAACATCCATGATCCTTAGTATGTAAGGCGGGCGTGCTAACCTTTGCATCACCGCGACTATAACGATAGGACAATTTTCCCCTTGTTCGAGAAATTTTTACTGGTTGCAGACCACTTAACATTTTCATTAACGACCACTCATATCATTCATATTTTTTTGTAATGCGTGACGCGTTTGTAAGCGTGATCTGTGATATGTATTTATAGAGCCACCCACGTATAAAGCGATCTCCTGTCTATTCCATGGCGTCTCTCTGGTAATGGTTGCATATTTGCTTGTCATATAAAGGAACGTGGATTAGATCCCAGTAGCGACAGAACACAAAAGAGTCCTTCAGTTTTGGTTTAGTCACTCTCGGTACACGCAGGGAAGGAATATGATCACCCCAACCATGTTGCAAGAGCAAAATGTTACTTTTTCACGGAAAACTGTAGCATGTAGTTTATCGAAACCATGTTCTTTTCTCGGAAATTATGTATCCGATTACGGAAAGCATGTTATGTTTGACGAGAAAAAAATATTTTTGCGACAAAAATGCTACATGGTCGCTGTGAAAAAGTAACATGGTGCTCTTGAAACATGTTTGAGGTGATCATATTCCTTCTCTGGGTGTAATACTGGTGACATTTCTGGCAAATTTGAAACCCATTCAAATTTGGGTATAAAAAGGACGACCCTAAACATAGACTGGGGCCGCACTAAATGAAAAGGGAGACGCTAAAAAAACCGGGGTTTCTCGGTTTTAAAAACCAATGAACGGTATTTTTTGAAACAATTCACCGATATAGCCAATTTTCATAAAAACACGTAATTTCATTTCTAATTTTATTGCTACAAAAAATCAACGAAAAAACAATTCGATAATTTATTAACATTTGGACACAATTGTTTTTAATTCAAAACGTGTGTTGCATCTATTTGGAAGTGTTTCCATTGTTTATTAAAATACACAGATGTACTTGTGTAAGTTTGGAATTAAATTCGCAATTTTACAATGAAACTAAATAAAAACCGAAAGCCGGTTGTTGAGGCCTTGAAAACACATGTTCTACCGGTCCACCGAAAATGGGATTTTCACAAAAACCGACAGTCGGTGTAAGATGATAAACTGGTCCACCAGTTTTTATCACTCTACTCACCACTGTTGCGTCACAATGGACTCATGGTTCTAAGGGCAATTTCTTTTCGGAGAAAAAATGTTGCCCTGGTGTTGCACTACCTCTTATCTCATTGTTCTATCATAATTTTGTGAGGAATTCTCAACCCAACAACTACCACACAATCGTTTATATTTGGTCAAAAATTTCACAAAAGTTACACTTTTTATTACAATCGAAAGCCACCTTAAAGAAAGTCTGATATAATGGACAGCTACTTTATCAAACACAACTTACTTTTGGTCCCCAGTATGTGTGAGACTGACATACACAGTGGATCCACGTTTTGTCGTCAGCCACGATACGGGAACTGGGTTTAACTCACCAAAACCCTATTTGCAAACACTTTTGAAAATTTTACACCAATGAACAGGAAGAATAACTTAAATAGCACTTTGATTTCGCTCCGCTATTACCTTCCCAAAGTGGTGGACGGAAGAATTTATCGGTAGGTTTTTCTTCAATTTCTAAAAAAACATGTTAATTTCCCACATCTCAGATAATGTTAGGATATACTAGCCTTACAAAAGATATAGTCAAATAAGGATCTTCAAATATAACTTCTTAGCTCTACCAATACAAATTTAAACAATTCTTGAGCCAAATGAAGATTCAATTTGGATCTGATCCATTCGAAGCTCGGAAAGGGAAGTTGGAATGGAATAAGGAATGGAATGGCATATGGTAATAAACCATGCACAATTTATAATCTCATTTACGAATCAATCTACAGACATGACTTTCACGACCCCTCTAAAATTGCTTCTTCTAACAATCTTGTTTCTATTTTTCTAAATGTAAAACAAATGGTTCTTGTAGTCAGCCATCATAATATTAGAAAACTGGTAATAAAACCATTCAACAATTTTTGGACAAAAGAAATAAATGTCTCAGTTATATATCCCTAGGCTATAATTTTATATGTTTCCCCTTAGAAAAATTACATTAATATATTCGCAATTTAAATATTTTGGTTAAATAGAAGAACAGCAAGTCATACAAATGGTTTGCCATTTAAATTCCAAAGACTCTCATCATTAATTTCGTTTAAGAGGAAAAGTGTATTTCCGTTCTAGCTAAAAGCCTTAGTTTGAGTTGTCCTCTTCAAATCTCATTAAAATAATGCATTTGGTTACCCCACCACCACCACCCCCAGGTAACACCTCTAGGACCATCAGTACCAGGTCCATGCAATTGTTGCGTTAAGTGTTGTCTTTACCATCATTTATTTACAAAATTCTGTTTCACTAAAATGACCATCATCACGATAGTCTACTACTGCTACAACTCTCAACTCTGAAACGATAACCTGCAGAACTTCAAATGAAATGGTATCCATTGTTCCTGTATATCCTTTTCCATTTGCATACAAAGTTGTTGGCACTCTGAGTGCTTGTTTATTGGTGAGGGGGACCTCTCAGTGTATGTGTGAATGAGTTTGAATTCTATAGAATTTCATTATAGATATTTACCATGAATATCCTTTTTACAACCAAACTTAAGTCCTATTCAATTGTATATGTTGCGCAAATGGAAAAGCTATTGTTTAATATATGCTTAGCTCGGAGGAAGAAAACCGCAAGAGAATGTGTTTTTCTTAAAGGACTTCGAAGAGAATTTGCAGTTATGTTAGATGCTTTCTTAAAACTTTCGACAATTGTATAGAATTTTAACATTATTTCCAATTTGCAAATATCTTTGGAAACGTATTAAGAGTAGTTTTGGAACTTACTCGATATACCAAAAGGAAAATCGTATTTGTATGTGATTGCATCAATCATTTGATGATTACTGATGTATTGTATTATAAGGAGAACCATGAGAGGTTCCAATAAGTATTTATCCTACACGCACCTCCTAGAATGTTATTTTTAGATGGGGAGATCATTCCAGGTCTTCAGATCAATCCAGATTTTACTGGAGAATATGAAGCTTTGGTTTTGCTTATCCTAAGAAGAAAAATCTTTACCCACTGGCATTGTATTTTATTTCTCGATCTCCGTTTCTATTCCATCGCTCTCCAACTCGGTTAATTTAATTTACAATCCATCTTGGGCAAATAAGTCAAGTAAATATTTCACACCGCAGGACATTTACCCACAAGCCAGTAACTTAATCTCTTACTTCAATAACGCCATAAGGAGGCCAACAGACTGCCAAAATAAATGAATTAAGAATTACTCAACAATTAATTTACTGTCAGTACTGAGAATGACTTCCGTTTCTGTTGCCATGCTGTTACGACAGGAAAGGACGACTATGCGAAAGCCAATGATGCAATGAAATTCCCTATGACAAGGATACTAAGAAATTAACTTTAAAGAAGAAAGTCTTTGATCAGTCAATGAAGATGTATAAAAGAGAAGAAATACGGCCGAATGTTCGGGCAGACCGAATCTTTGGTGCTCTACACCATGAATTGCTTGTTAGGTTATACTAAACACAGTCATCCACAATTGAATAACTTAGTTGTAGTAGCTACCGTGATACAATGGTTACACCAAGCGTCATGGGTTCAATCCCAGCGACTCTTTTTATTTCTATAAAAAAAATTTTAAAAATTTTATTTCCATAGAAAATTTTGTCAAAATTTTATTTCTATAGAAAATTTTGTCAAAATTTTATTTCTATAGAAAATTTTTGTCAAAATTTTATTTCTATAGATAATTTTGTCAAAATTTAATTTCTATCAAAAATTTTGTCAAAATTTTATTTCTATAGAAAATTTTGTCAAAAAATTTTTTTTCATCGTTGTTGTTTTTTTGATTTCAGCTTAAAACCATGCATTGATACCATGCATTGACTAAACTACAAGTGTAGCTTAACCAACAGAGGAAAAGAATGTTTGTCAAATTTATTTGGGCAAAGCCCCATAGACTGCAAGATGGTTGGATGGACGCACGTTTCAGAATTACCACATTCCTCATCAGCATCCTCTACCTCTACAAAACTATCAACCAATTCTCAGAATAAATTCAGGCAGTTCATAAAAAAAAATTATAAAAAAATTTTGTAAAAATTTTATTTCCATAGAAAATTTTGTCAATACTTTATTTCTTTTGAAAATATTGTCATTTTATTTGTATAGAAAATGTTGTCAAAATTTTACTTTAATAGAAAATTTTGTCAAAATTTTATTTCTATAGAAAATTTTGTTAAAATTTTACTTCAATAGAAAATTTTGTCCAAATTTTATTTCTATAGAAAATTTTGTTAAAATTTTACTTCAATAGAAAATTTGGTCAAAATTTTATTTCTATAGAAAATTTTGTCAAAATTTTACTTCAATAGAAAATTTGGTCAAATAGAAAATATTGCAAAAATTTTATTTTTATAGAAAATTTTGTCAATATTTTATTTCTATAGAGAACATTGTCGACATTTTGTATCTAGAAATTTTTTTCAAAATTTTACTTCAATAGAAAATTTTGTCAAAATTTTATTTCTATAGAATATTTTGTCAAAATTTTACTTCTATAGAAAATTTTGCAAAAATTTTATTTCCAAAGAATATTTTGCGAAAATCCTATTTCCATAGAAAATTTTGTCAAAATATTATTTCTATAGAAAATTTCGTCAAAATTTTATCAAAAATTTATTTCTATACAAAATGTTGTCAAAATTGTATTTCTATAGAAAATTTTGTCCAACTTTTATTTCTAAGGAAAATTTTTCAATATTTTATTTCTATAAAAATTGTTGTCAAAATTTTATTTCTATAGGAAATTTTGTCAAAATTTTATTTCTATAGAAAATTTTGTCCAAATTTTATTTCTAAGGAAAATTTTGTCAAAATTTTATTTCTAAGGAAAATTTTTATCAAAATTGTATTACCATAGAAAATTTTGTCAAAATTGTACTTCTATCGAAAATTTTATCAATATTTTATTTCTATAGAAAATGTTGTCAAAATTTTATGTCTATAGAAAACTTGGCAAAATTTTATTTCTGTAGAAAATTTTGGTAAATTTCTATTTCTATAGAAAATTTTGTCTCAATTTTATTTTGATAGAAAATTTTGTCAAAATTTTATTTCTATAGAAAATTTTTTAAAAATTTTATTTCTATAGAAAATTTTGTCAAAACTTAATTTGTATACAAAATTTTGTCAAATTTTTTTTTCTATAGAAAATTTGGTCAATATTTTATTTCTATAGAAAACATTGTCGACATTTTGTATCTAGAATTTTTTTTTTCAAAATTTTACTTCAATAGAAAATTTTGTCAAAATTTTATTTCTATAGAATATTTTGTCAAAATTTTACTTCTATAGAAAATTTTGCTAAAATTTTATTTCCAAAGAAAATTTTACGAAAATTTTATTTCCATAGAAAATTTTGTCAAAATATTATTTCTATAGAAAATTTCGTCAAAATTTTATCAAAAATTTATTTCTATACAAAGTTTTGTCAAAATTGTATTTCTATAGAAAATTTTGTCCAAATTTTATTTCTAAGGAAAATTTTTCAATATTTTATTTCTATAAAAATTGTTGTCAAAATTTTATTTCTATAGGAAATTTTGTCAAAATGTTACTTCTATAGAAAATTTTATCAACATTTTATTTCCGTAGAAAATTTTGTCAACATTTTATTTCTATAGAAAATATTCTCAACATTTTATGTTGTCAAAATTGTATTTCTATAGAAAATTTTGAAAATTTTTTCTTTAGAAAATTTTGAAAAATTTTCCTTTAGAAAATTTTGAAAAATATGAAAATTGCTTTAATTTAGTATTTACCCTTATTTTCTATTCCAATTTAAAGTCCCATTAGAAATCTTTACAATTTGATTTTAACAACCATTTATTTCACAAATTTTTAATGGCCTTTATTTCGAGCAGACAAAGGGTTAAAATTTTAATGAAGTTGTTAAACTTTTGTTTATATTTTAATGAATTTGAAGTCCTTACTCAAAAATTGCCTTTTGTTTTGTCGCCTTTACCATGGGCTTAATTCTGATACCGGCATAATGTTTGACTAGCAATTGGTCATTTTTATTTGCATTTAATTAAAAATAGCCAAAGTTTAAGTTAACAGGACACGTGTCAATGTGTCATTTGATGCGCGATAAATCACGCCATAGTAAATGCAAAACGATTTATCATTGTCAGCACATTTTATGCTCCTTAACCATACCCAAATATAAGAGAACAGTCAATGTCAACTATGTAGTAACAAGCAATCAGGATCATTATCAAAAATGCCCCCAAACTCTGTCCAAAAAAGGGGAATTAAAACTTCTTAAAAGCTGAAGTGAATTTTTCTATAGAAAAGGTCGTACAAAAATTGCAAATCTTAAATTTCTAAAAAGGTATCCTTATAACAAAAGACAAAAGGATTAATTAAGAATTTTTGGTCCTTTTTGAAAAACAATGTTTTGTTTGTTAAGCCTCTATTTATTTTAGTCCAAAGATACGAGAATACAAAATTGTGTTGTCCTTTTGCCCATCTAAGAACTAAGACAACAATTGTGATGTTATCCTGTAAATTGCATTTTGGCACGTAATTAGTGGCAAGTGAGTGTGTGGCAAAACGAAATTAAGATACACACATATGTGCGTGGGTAAATAAACACAAAATGCCAAAAGTTCTTTATTTGTCCAAGACAATTAAATTTAGTCTATGGCTAAGACTAAAATACATGGAAAGTGTGGGAATTGATACCCTAGGAAAATCAATATAAGTGGCTGCAACGTATTTCAATTCATCGCTATATTGGTAAATTGTAGGCATACCTTCGCAATACTTCCTTTTCCTTCCAAATACTATCTCACTATCATGTTCTCCATCTATTTTCCAAGATGTTATCCTTTCGCCCAAAAATATGCTAAAACATTAACAATCTTCTTGTCAGCTCGTATACTCTTGAGATGAACAAAACACATTTGTTGAGTTGGTTTTGTTTCTAATTAGCCAAGATTTCTCATTTCAGATACATGTTGAACTCCAACATTCAATCTCCCCCACTCCAGAGTCATAGGAAAGTAAGGACAGAGTAAAAAAATCATTAACACACTGTAAGGCGTAAAAGGATAACAAGAGATTCGTCTATTCATTTGCCGCCTGGCTTATTTTTTTCTCCCAACTTTGGCAAATCCTTTTGTGCGTGACAACACCACACGAAAAAGGCAGCCAAACACCAATACCATAACCACCATTGGTATTCGGGAGTGTATATCAATTTTGAGAAAGAAATCTCTTACCACCAAAAATTCTTTCGCTAGCCCAGCAGGATGTCTTATGATAAAGTCAGACATCTCTTTTCTCTACGTGCCAATTTACTTTTTAAGGAAACGAAAGTATACACTCACAAAAAATATGTGGGACACAAATTTTTGCTATATAGAAAAGAAATTTGGTGGGACATATGTTGTTTTTCTATATATAAATTTTGTGGGACACATGCTTTTTCTATATAGAAGAATTTTTGTGGGACACATGTTTTTTCTATATAGAAGAAATTTTGTGGGACACATGTTTTTTCTATATAGAAAGAAAATTGTGAGACGCAATTTTTTCTATATAAAAAAATTTTGTGGGACACATGTTTTTTCTATATAGAAAAAAATTTGTGGGACACATGTTTTTTTCTATACAGAAAAAATTTTGTGGGACACATGTTTTTTCTATATAGAAAAAATTTTGTGGGACACATGTTTTTTCCATATAGAAAAAATTTTGTGGGACACATGTTTTTCTATATAGAAAAATTTTGTGGGACACATGTTTTTTCTATATAGAAAAATTTTGTGGGACACATGTTTTTTCTATATAGAAAAAATTTTGTGGGACACATGTTTTTTCTATATAGAAAACATTTTGTGGGACACATGTTTTTTCTATATAGAAAAAATTTTGTGGGACACATGTTTTTTCTATATAGAAAAAATTTTGTGGGACACATGTTTTTTCTATATAGAAAAAATTTTGTGGGACACATGTTTTTTTCTATATAGAAACAAATTGTGGGACACATGTTTTTTCTATATAGAAAAAAAATTGTGGGACACATGTTTTTTTTCTATATAGAAAAAAAAATTGTTGGACACATGCTTTTTTCTATATAAAAAAAAAAAATTGTGCGACACATGTTTTTTCTATATAGAAAAAAATTGTGGGACACATGTTTTTCTATATAGAAAAAATTTGATGGGGCACATGTTTTTTCTATATAGAAAAAAAATTGTGGGACACATGTTTTTTCTATATAGAAAAAAATTTGATGGGGCACATGTTTTTTCTATATAAAAAAAATTGTGGAACACATGTGTTTTCTATATAGAAAGAATTTTATGGGACACATGTTTTTTCTATATAGAAAAAAATTTTGTGGTAAACATGTTTTTTCTATATAGAAAAAATTTGTGGGACACATGCTTTTCTATATAGAAAAAATTTTGTGGGACACATGTCTTTTCTATATACAAAAAATTTTGTGGTACAGATGTTTTTTCTATATAGAAAAAATTTTGTGGGACACATGTTTTTTTCTATAAAGAAAAAATTTTGTGGGACACATGTCTTTTGTATATAGAAAAAATTTTGTGGGACAAATGTATTGAGACACATTTTATTCTTCCTAGAAAATTTATTAGGGGCTAATATTTTTATATAAAACAGGCTTTGGATGCAGAAATTTATTCTTTAATTTCCTTTTCATTTCTCTGAGTGTATTTCTGGATCTATATAAGTCTGTTTCATTTTACTTGTGAGATTGTTGAAGAAGACTTATTTACTTAAGTAGTGGCAGTTAGAGTTCATCATATCCACCAAAGCTGAGCAATATAAAGAAAAGGATATGCGAAAGGATGTGTCTGTTGCCTTAACATTGTGCTGATGATACTCAGTGTGGCTGCGGAAAATGTCGTAGCAAAACTTTTTCAATAAATTGTCTTGATTTGCTGTCTGTCTGTCTTTCCTGTGTTTTCCTCTTTTGGAGTAAAACGTTGACAGTTTTCTTAACGCTTCATAATCAGAAAACAAATAGCTAAAGCCAACTAATTGTGTCTTAAGCAAATAACCAAAAAAAAACACACACACACCAGAAGTGAGTGTAAGTCTAAATGACAAGGATCAGACAATGTTAAGATTATTGCTGATAACAAGAGATGGTGAAAGTATATCCCATAGTGTCGGTATAAGAATTCGAAAACTAATGTAAATAAATGGAACTCGATCTATTTGTTTATAGGGAATGATATGAAGATGTTTATTTGAGGAAACAGTTTTGCATTTGAAATTTAAGTATTTAAGATCTTTATAGGATTTTATTGCAGATTTTCTTAAGTGCACTCAAAAAAAAAGTGAACTCTCTATTTCCCTAAAGCCAATTTGACTTTATTTTTGTTCATGGAATTATTATGTTTGGAGAAAGTTTCTTTTACTCTAATAATTTTTTGTTTACGTTAGTTAAATTAACTAAAACCGAGGAAAAAATAAACTCAAATGTAGTATAAAGATTAACTAAATTCGTGTCTTCCACAAAATAGTTCAGAATTTCTTTAAATTTGTAAATTTTACCAAAAATGCGTCCATCATGAACTTCGTATGTCACTAAAGACATTCATGCAATTTTGAACTCCAAGTTGTTCCTTCAAACTACAAAATTTTATTTAACAAGTGAAAAAACTTAGTTATGTCTAATAAATTTTCTTGAATTTGTCGAAAAATATTTACTTATTTTTATGACATCAAAATTTTCTAAAATTAACCGAAAGTTTTCTTCCTGGTGGGTTCACTGTTTTTTCAGTGTGGATATCTTATTTCATATGTTATAATCAATGATAATTTAGGTAATGTTTTCTTTAATTCAAATAAATATTGTGAATAATTCTTTATATGTCCAAAATTTCGTTCCTGAAAAAAGAAAAATATATTTATTTATTCTTTCTTGATGAATCCAAGCCGCAAAGCCATATAATGATTCTAAATCTGCAAAAACATAATAAAAATCAAAAATTATGAAAAAAGGTACAAGAGCTTAAAACAAGAGAAAAAATAACATAAATGGTATTAATAACTGACTATCAGAATTTGAAACAAACGAATACACAAAAATTAAGCAAACAATTTTAATAATAAAAAAATTATAAAAAAATTAATAAAAAAAAAATTAAAAAACGACATGAATATAAAACTACACCATTCTTTAAATGTATATATGCAAAAATTTGATTCCGCTACCGTAGAGAAAATGACGCTGGCGAAAGTCCCTAGACTTACCCTTATTTTGCACAATTAACTCTCCGGCAAAAAAGCATATCAATCAAATTTTTATTTTTGGATCAGGAAGTAGTGCAACTTTGGCTCAGAAGTAATTAATTTTACATCCCAGCAAAAAAAAAAATAGAAGTTCTCCACAACTTTAAAAGCACTTCCAGAAGATGTGCTCCCAATGATGTTCTTTATTTTAACTACGCACACTAATAGAAAAAGTTTCGTTATATTAACGAAATGTGTCGTTAAAAGTCAGCCATTGAAACAAATTCATTAATACAACGAATTTTTTCGTTAATACAACCAATTTTCTGTCAATCAACGTAACGTTTCGTACTATTAACGAATATTTTCATTGTATTAATGAAAATGTTTCGTTATATCAATGAAAATTTTTCGTTGGCAGACTTTTAATGAAATTTTCTTTGTGTGCAGGAAATTATTTTAATTCAATTTTGTATAACTTGGTTTTTTTTCAAACTTTTAATGGGTAATTTTAATTTTTTTTGTTTAAAATTGGTTAAAAACAGAGTAAGAATTCATAAAATGGTACAAATTATTTAAATTTTGTCGAAAAACAAGCTAAATCCAATCTGAAACAAGTATATACGGCCGTAAGTTCGGCCAGGCCGAAGCTTATGTACCCTCCACCATGGATTCTACTTCTACTAGAGACTGTCATCCACGATCAAATTATTTGAGTTGCGGTAACACTTGCCGATGGCAAGATATCTTAACACTTCCTACCACCGTAATATATACCACATAGTCCATACGTGGTATATATTAAACTAAGAAAGGCCGATTAAATACGTATATAATTAAGTTTGACAAAATTTTCTAAAGAAATAAAATTTTGACAAAAGTTTCTACAGAAAAAAAATTTTGACAAAATAAAATTTTGACAAATTTTCTATAGAAGTAAAATATGGAAAAAATTTTCTATAGAAATAAAATTTTAACAAACTTTTCTATAGAAATAACACTTTGACAAAATTTTCTATAGAAATAACATTTTGACAAAATTTTCCATAGTAATACCATTTTGACAAAATTTTCTATAAAAATAAAATTTTGGTAGATTATTTTTGGCTCGAGTGGCAACTATGACTATGAACCGATATGGACCAATTTTTGTGTGATTGGGCTATCGGCTATATATAACTATAGACCGATATGGACCAATTATGGCATGGTTGTTAAGACCATATACTAACACCACGTACCAAATTTCAACTGGATCGGATGAATTTTGCTCCTCCAAGAGGTTCCGGAGAACAAATCTGGGGATCGGTTTATATGGGACTATATATAATTATGGACAAATATGGATCAATTTTTGCATGGTTATTAGCGGTCATATACCAACACCACTTTGCAAATTTCAACCGGATCGGATGAATTTTGCTCCCCCAAGAGGCTCCGATCTGGAGAACGGTTTATATGGGGGCTATATATAATTATGGACCGATATGGACCAATTTTGGCATGGTTATTAGAGACCATATACTAACACCACGTACCAAATTTCAAGCGGATCGGATGAATTTTGCTCCTCTAAGAGGCTCCGGAGGTCAAATCTGGGGATCGGTTTATATGGGGGCTATATATAATTATAGACCGATATGGATCAATTTTTGCATGGTTATTAGAGACGATATACTAACGCCACGTACCAAATTTCAACTGGATCGGATGAATTTTGCTCCTGCAAGAGGCTCCGGAGGTCAAATCTGGGGATCGGTTTACATGGGGGCTATATATAATTATAGACCGATATGAACCAATTTTGGCATGGTTATTAGCGGCCAGATACCAACACCACGTTCCAAATTTCAACCGGATCGGATGAATTTTGCTCCTCCAAAAGGCCCCGGAGAACAAATCTGGGGATCGGTTTATATGGGGGCTATATATAATTATAGACCGATATGGATCAATTTTTGCATGGTTATTAGAGACCATATACTAACACCACGTACCAAATTTCAACCGGATCGGATGAATTTTGCTCCTCTAAGAGGCTCCGGAGGTCAAATCTGGGGATCGGTTTATATGGGGGCTATATATAATTATGGACCGATGTGGACCAATTTTTGCATGGTTGTGAGAGACCATATACTTACACCAAGTACCAAATTTCAGCCTGATGGGATGAAATATGCTACTCTTATAGGCTCCGCAAGCCAAATCTGGGGGTCCGTTTATATGGGGGCTATACGTAAAAGTGGAGCGATATGGCCCATTTGCAATATTATCCGACCCACATCCATAACAACTACTTGTGCCAAGTTTGAAGTCGATAACTTGTTTAGTTCGGAAGTTAGCGTGATTTTAACAGACGGACGGACGGCCATGCTTAGATAGACTCAGAATTTCTCCACGACCCAGAATATATCCAAAACATTGAATTCGTATCACACCTAAAGAAGTGATGCAAATTCAGTGCAACGGCTGTTGAAATGGAGGACTTCCGTCCTATGACAAGCCCATGTTAAATTCATCGCTTCTGCGTCAATTTTGCACCACTTGCGGATCCAAAAAGAACATTTTCATTACTTTTTCGGACGGCGCTGTTTTTGCTGGGATGGCTTTGTCATAGGTCGGGGGCCATCCGCTGATTTCCTTTAAAAACAGGAATCAATAAAAAACCATGAACTGATATCAACCAATTTCCGCATGAAAATTAGAGGACCAAATTTTAATCGGATTAAATTAGTTCATCCAAGAGGTTCTGGAAGTCAAATCTAAGGATCGTTCTTCAAAGGGACTGTATTTAATTATGGACCAATTGAGGCCTGTTTAGGCCACATAGTAACACCACGTACTTAATTTCGACAGTATCGGATGAAATTCGCTCTTCCAAGAGCCTTTGGAAATCTGACGATAGTTTTATATGGGACTATGTTTATACCCTGCGCCACACTGTGGAACAGGGTATTATAAGTTAGTGCATATGTTTGTAACACCCACACGGATGAAAAAGACTGTTTTTCATATGTTTGGCTACAAACATTATATGTTTGGAACACAAATTTTTAAACAATATTTTTGAGTGCAAGCATTAATGTTCATAAACTAGCATAACATGTTTGGGACATATATGTTAATATGTTAGAACATATTATGTTTGGGGCATAAAATGTTTGTAAATATAATATGCTTGGATGCAAACATATAATAATTTAGAAATAGCCTATAAACATATATGTGTTTAGCAGCTTGGAGCGCTATTTAACAGGGAGCGAAGTGATGCAAATTCAGTGCAACGGCTGTTGAAATGGAGGACTTCCGTCCTATGACAAGCCCATGTTAAATTCATCGCTTCTGCGTCAATTTTGCACCACTTGCGGATCCAAAAAGAACATTTTCATTACTTTTTCGGACGGCGCTGTTTTTGCTGGGATGGCTTTGTCATAGGTCGGGGGCCATCCGCTGATTTCCTTTAAAAACAGGAATCAATAAAAAACCATGAACTGATATCAACCAATTTCCGCATGAAAATTAGAGGACCAAATTTTAATCGGATTAAATTAGTTCATCCAAGAGGTTCTGGAAGTCAAATCTAAGGATCGTTCTTCAAAGGGACTGTATTTAATTATGGACCAATTGTGGCCTGTTTAGGCCACATAGTAACACCACGTACTTAATTTCGACAGTATCGGATGAAATTCGCTCTTCCAAGAGCCTTTGGAAATCTGACGATAGTTTTATATGGGACTATGTTTATACCCTGCGCCACACTGTGGAACAGGGTATTATAAGTTAGTGCATATGTTTGTAACACCCACACGGATGAAAAAGACTGTTTTTCATATGTTTGGCTACAAACATTATATGTTTGGAACACAAATTTTTAAACAATATTTTTGAGTGCAAGCATTAATGTTCATAAACTAGCATAACATGTTTGGGACATATATGTTAATATGTTAGAACATATTATGTTTGGGGCATAAAATGTTTGTAAATATAATATGCTTGGATGCAAACATATAATAATTTAGAAATAGCCTATAAACATATATGTGTTTAGCAGCTTGGAGCGCTATTTAACAGGGAGCGATATTGAATTAAGTTGGTGGTTGTTGCTTGTTATTACAAAATTAACATTTTTTTATTTTCCCTTGGGCAATTGATCAGCTACTTCTTTGATCCTTACAAACTGTGTGGTCCCCTGTTCGAATCCCCGTCCGGCAAAAGGTAAAATTAAAATAAAAAAAATCATACAATTGAATAATTTCTTCTACAATGTTTGTATTACAGAAAAAGGTGCTAAGAACTAAAAAATCTCGTGAAAGTGAGAAAGATGTGGGGGAATATACAATTGGGCAGAAACAAAATTTTGAGCATTCAGGTCGAAAACCTATGTTGTTAGCACCTATATTACCTGTTTATTTTCATAATTCATTATGATTGTAAATATATAAATAAATAAATAAAATTTTGAGCACAATATTGTTTGGGAGAATTTTTTTAAGCATATAATATTTTTGGGTGCAAAATGCTTCCAAACATATTATATGTTCACATAATAACATATTGTTTTTTGGAAGACAACATTATTGAATTTGGATGCAAAAATACAAAATGTTTGGAAATTGACTACCCAAACATATATTGTTTAGACCAATATGCTTTCAAACATATTATATATTGGAAGAGATCAAACATATAAATGTTTGGGCAATAGCCAAAAATGTATATGCTTGAAGCAAAATATGTTTGGGAGTATATGTTACAGAAGCGATTTTTTGTGAGCGTGCAGAAGGAGACGAGATAGTCATATGGTGTCTTTGGCAATAATGATCAGGGTGGGTCCATGAGTCGATATAACCATGTCCGTCCGTCCGTCTGTCTGTGAACACATTTTTGTGATCAAAGTCAAGGTCGCAATTTAAGTCCAATCGCCTTCAAATTTGGCACATGTTCGTAATTTGGGTCAGAATAGAACCCTATTGATTTTGGAAGAAATCGGTTCAGATTTAGATATAGCTTCCATATATATTTTTCGCCCGATATGCACTAATATGGACCCAGCAGCCAGAGTTTTGTACCGATTTGCTTGAAATTTTGTACAAACATAACACTTAGTCGTATAGTCAAGTGTGCAAAATTTGATTGAAATCGATTCAGATTTAGATATAGCTCCGATATATATCTTTCGCCCGATATGGACTTATATGGCCCCAGAAGCCAGATTTTTGGCCGAATTTGGTTGAAATTTTGCACTAGGAGTACAATTATTAGTATAGTCAAGTGTGCAAAATTTGATTGACATCGGTTCTGATTTAGATATAGCTCCCATATATATATTTCGCCCGATATGGACTAATATGGTCCTAAAAGCCAGAGTTTTGGCCCAATTTGGTTGCACAGGGAGTAGATTTAGCATTGTAGCTATGCGGTTCAGATTTAGATATAGCTCCCATATATATCTTTCGCCCGATATGCACTTATATGGACCAAGAAGCCAGAATTTTATACCGATTAGCTTGAAATTTTCATATTCTCCAAAAAGAAACAAATTTTAAACATATATAAACTTCGTTGGTCTACAATTTCATAGCCGAGCAAAGAAATTAATTTGTTGTGTGGCGTAATTTTTTGGTTTACCCCTAATCATTGATGTTTATTTGTTACCGAATTTTTAACGCATAATGCATCAAAGATTGATTGCAATATCGTAGCTACTATAAGGAAACATTAAACTTATTGTTCAATTTAACACAAATTGGACCCTAAAAGAAACTATCTATACCGATTGAAGTGAACATTATTAATCGTTACAATGGGGTTTTATGGATTTTTCTTTTCAAACGAGAACAGTAAATACGTAAGCAAACAAAACCAAATCAAATTATGGCTAACGGAAATCACATACACACATCTCATGAAAGGCATAAAAAAAAATCGAAATAAAAAATACAATTCTTTGCGAAATGAGAAATAAGAAACACCCAAGGGGCGTTGATGTGTTATGACAAAATGTCTGTCTTCCTGGCAGCTTTGCAATCAATTGCTCCTTTTCCTCAATATCCTGAAGCAAGCGTGTGTGAATGTAATTTTCATAGAAATGCCAAGATTTATTATAGTAAAACACAGCATTTTATGGTTATCTTTCGTATTTTTTTTTTAATATTAATAACTCTTCCCTTTATTCCCGTTCCAAGGTTGTTGGCCATTCATCCCAAATGAGGAGATGTCGTTACATTGTCCCTGGGATTAATGGGGGATGTACACGTATGTGAATGTGGCTTGAAATTTGAAATGAGAAAAAAAAATCATAAAAAATTCTTAGCCTTGTCTTTTACAAAAAAAAAAAAAAAGAAAACTAATAAAATTCCATCATCGACCCATCCTAAGAGAAACAGATATTCACTGTTACACAATCATAAAAACAAAACTGTCGCAACTAAGGAGATCCTTTTTTTGTTGCTTTTTTTGCGGTCTACAAGAAAGGTGTGTCCTGTGCAACAATAATCATGCCAGGATTGCTTTTAATGCATTATTGCAGTTATTATTGTTTTGTTTGAGCGTTGGTAATAAAAATTCACGAAATGGCAACAAACTTTACATTTTCCGTTTAGTTTTATTACTGTGCAGATATTTTGTCGTATACTCAAACAAAAAAAAAAAGAGGAAGGATCATAGTTTCCATTTTTTCACATCACAATCGCTATTGCCATGCATAATAGAAGCTAGTAATATCTCTCGACTCCTCTGGAAACCATAAAAAATTGTCATCATCCATGTTGTGACATTTTGTTGAGTTCCTATATTAATAAAAAAACGCAAAAATAAACCAAATTGAAAGTAAGTAACATTCTGTATTCACATTTAGACTTCCTTGAGGTATTTGTGCTTCGTGTGAAATTATGATAAATAATGTCACCACCAAACCCATGTTTATCCTCTCAATGTAGTTCATCACTCCTTCGTGCATATCCACGGCATGGCAAAGAATTCAACAGCAATGTGTTTTCTATTGGAAAATTTTGCTATGATCCCAGCTATGGGTGTGTATTAAGAGGTTATGGGCAAAATATGCGTTGCACTAACGCGAATTTCTGTTCAGTTTCATAAAAAGATTTCATAGCATTTGGTGCATACAAAATATGCAAGGATAAAATATCCTTTCGTTTGTCCTTGGCTGTATTCATCACATAAAATGGCTATAAACTTTGTTAATGCTGAGAATTGTGATTGCATGCTCTACGTTTTTTATACCCTCCATCATAGGATGGGGGTATATTAACTTTGTCATTCCGTTTGTAACACATCGAAATATTGCTCTAAGACCCCATAAAGTATATATATTCTGGGTCGTGGTGAAATTCTGAGTCGATCTAAGCATGTCCGTCCGTCCGTCCGTCCGTCCGTCTGTTGAAATCACGCTAACTTCCGAACGAAACAAGCTATCGACTTGAAACTTGGCACAAGTAGTTGTTATTGATGTAGGTTGGATGGTATTGAAAATGGGCCATATCGGTCCACTTTTACGTATAGCCCCCATATAAAGGGACCCTCAGATTTGGCTTGTAGAGCCTCTAACAGAAGCATATTTCATCCGATCCGGCTGAAAATTGGTATATGGTGTTGGTATATGGTCTCTAACAACCATGCAAAAATTGGTCCATATCGGTCCACTTTTACGTATAGCCCCCATATAAACGGACCCCCAAATTTGGCTTGCGATTGCTCTAAGAGAAGCAAATTTCATCCGATTCGGCTGAAATTTGGTACATGCTGTTAATATATGGTCTCTACCAACCATGCAAATATTGGTCCACATCGGTCCATAATTATATGTAGCCCCCATATAAACCGATCCCCAGATTTGGCTTGCGGAGCCTAAAAGAGAAGCAAATTTCATCCGATCCGGCTGAAATTTGGTACATGATGTTGGTATATGGTCTCTAACAACCATGCAAAAATTGGTCCATATCGGTCCATAATTATATATAGCCCCCATATAAACCGATCCCCAGATTTAGCTTGTGGGGCCTCTAAGAGAAGCATATTTCATCCGATCCGGCTGAAATTTGGTACATGGTGTTGGTATATGGTCTCTAACAACCGTGCAAAAATTGGTCCACATCGGTCCATAATTATATATAGCCCCCATATAAACCGATCCCCAGATTTGGCTTGCGGAGCCTAAAAGAGAAGCAAATTTCATCCGATCCGGCTGAAATTTGGTACATGATGTTGGTATATGGTCTTTAACAATCACGCAAAAATTGGTCCATATCGGTCCTTAATTATATATTGTCCCCATATAAACCGATCCCCAGATTTGGCTTGTGGAGCTTCTAAGAGAATCATATTTCATCCGATCCGGCTGAAATTTGGTACATGGTGTTGGTATATTGTCTCTACCAACCGTGCAAAAATTGGTCCACATCGGTCCATAATTATATATAGCGCCCATATAAACCGATCCCTAGATTTGGGTTCTGGAGCCTCTAAGATAAGCATATTTCATCCGATCCGGCTGAAATTTGGTACATAATGTTGGTATATGGTCTCTAACAACCATGCAAAAATTGGTCCACATCGGTTAATAATTATATATAGCCCCCATATAAACCGATCTCCAGATTTGGCTTGCAAAGCCTCAAAGAGAAGCAAATTGCATCCGATCCGGCTTAATTTTGGTACATGGTATTGGTATATGGTCTCTAACAACCATGCAAAAATTGGTCCACATAGGTCCATAATTATATAAAGCGCCCATATAAACCGATCCCCAGATTTGGGTTGCGGAGCCTCAAAGAGAAGCAAATTTCATCCGATCCGCCTGAAATTTGGTACATGATATTGGTATATGGTATCTAACAACCATGCAAAAATTGGTCCACATCGGTTCATAATTATATATAGCCCCCATATAAAACGATCCCCAGATCTGGCTTGCGAAGTCTCCAAGAGAAGCAAATTTCATCCAATCCGGTTGTAATTTGGAACATGGTGTTAGTATATGATCTTTAACTACCGTGCCAGAATTGGTCCATATCGGTCCATAATTATATATAGCCCCCATATAAAACGTTCTCCAGATTTGACCTCCGGAGCCTCTTGGAGGAGCAAAATTCATCCTATCCGGTTCAAATTAGGAACGTGGTGTTAGTATATGGTCGCTAACAACCATACCAAAATTGGTCCAATCACACAAAAATTGGTCCATATCGGTCCATAATCATGGTTGCCACTAGAGCCAAAAATAATCTACCAAAATTTTTTTCTATAGAAAATTTTGTCAAAATTTTATTTCTATAGAAAATTTTGTCAAAATTTTATTTCTAGAGAAAATTTTGTTAAAATATTATTCGGTTCATAATAAAATTTTCATCATTGTCAAAATTTTATTTCTACAGAAAATTTTGTCAAAATTTTATTTCAAATTTTATTCGGTTCATAATCGTGGTTGCCTCTCGAGCCAAAAATAATCTACCAAGATTTTATTTCTATAGAAAATTTTGTCAAAAGTTTATTTCTATAGAAAATTTTGTTAAAATTTTATTTCTGTAGAAATTTTTGTCAAAATTTTCTTTCTATGGAAAATTTTGTCATACAATTCAGAAGATGGTGTTAGGAGGTTTTAAGATGTTGCGTTACCGCAACTTAAGTAATTCGATTGTGGATGGCAGTGTTTAGAAGAAGTTTCTACGCAATCCATGATGGAGGGTACATAAGCTTCGGCCTGGCCGAACTTACGGCCGTATATACTTGTTAATTAAATTACATTTTTTATTAGCCTTATTGCTATTGTAGTGGTTAGAGAAATAGGAGATAAGATATGTCTATAATGGAATATAGTTTTGGGAATTCAAAATCGTTAAACTAACATTGATACAAAAAACTTCGTTATATTAAAAAATGTGGCATTAAAATTGAGCCATTTTTCGTTATTAAAACAAATTCTTTATTAATCAATAAGACATTTCGTCATATTAATGAATATTTTATTTATTTTAATATTTTATTTTTTTTGTCCAAACAAAAGGACTGCATCGGCAGTAGAAAAATCATTGGGGGATCCCAAGATGCGCTTTAAAAGAAATGATTGTGGACTTGTCCAAAAGGACTCCATCGGAAGTGGAAAAAAATCATTGGGGGATCCCACGATGCGCTTTAAAAGAAATATTTGTGAAACAACTTCCCATTTTTTTTGCTGGGGACTTACGTTTCTGGTCTCGTCACTCTGAAGAAGTAAGTTTTCTGAGGAACAAAATTTTAGAAAAACAAAGTTTTTGTTTATACCAAAAAATATTTTTGTTGCTTCGCTTGTCATAATGGAGTTGCTATTAAAAAACAAGTTAGGAAAGTCTAAAGTCGGGCGGGGCCGACTATATTATACCCTGCACCATTTTGTAGACTAAATTTTCGATACCATTTCACATCCGTAAAATGTGTTGAGTGCTATATATAAAGGTTTGTCCCAAATACATACATTTAAATATCACTCGATTTGGACAGAATTTGATAGACTTTTACAAAATCTATAGACACAAAATTTAAGTTGGCTATTGCACTAGGGTGGAATACAATGTTAGTAAAAAAATATGGGAAACATTTAAATCTGAAGCAATTTTAAGGAAACTTCGCAAAAGTTTATTTATGTATTTGATGATAAGGAAAATTACAGTCCTTTTTAAAATTTTTCGACTAAGCAGAGGCGATTTTAAAAGGGAAAATGTTGGTATTTTGACCATTTTTGTCGAAATCAGAGAAACATATATATGGGAGCTATATCTAAATCTGAACCGATTTCAATCAAATTTGGCACGCATAGCTACAATGCTAAATCTACTCCCTGTGCAAAATTTCAACCAAATTGGGCCAAAACTCTGGCTATTAGAACCATATTAGTCCATATCGGGCGAAGGATATATATGGGAGCTATATCTAAATCTTAACCGATTTCAATCAAATTATGCACACTTGACTATACTACTAATTGTACTCCTAGTGCAAAATTTCAACCAAATTGGACCAAAACTCTGGCTTCTAGGACCATATTAGTCCATATCGGGCGAAAGATATATATGGGAGCTATATCTAAATCTGAATCGATTTCAATCAAATTTTGCACACTTGACTATACGACTAAGTGTTATGTTTGTACTAAATTTCAAGCAAATCGGTATAAAACTCTGGCTGCTGGGTCCATATTAGTTCATATCGGGCGAAAGATATATATGGGAGCTATATCTAAATCTGAACCGATTTCTTCCAAAATCAATAGAGTTCTATTCTGACCCAAATTAGGAATATGTGCCAACTTTGAAGGCGATTGGACTTAAATTGCGACCTAGACTTTGATCACAAACATGTGTTCACAGACAGACGGACGGACGGACAGATGGACAGACGGACATGGTTATATCGACTCAGGGACCCACCCTGAGCATTATTGCCAAAGTCACCATGTGTCTATCTCGTCTCCTTCTGGGTGTTACAAACATATGCACTAACTTATAACAAGTAAGTAAAGTCTAAAGTCGGGCGGGGCCGACTAACATTTTTGTACTTCTACAAAATCTCTAGAATTAAAATTGAAATCGGCTAACGCACTGGAATGAAACACAATGTTAGTAACCAAATATAGGCAATATGAAACGAGATAAATTTTAATGCAATTATACAAAAGAACATTTATGATTTATCAGGCGATACTTATGTAACCAGATTTGGCACACATAACGATATCATTAAACGTACCTCTCGATCAAAATTTTAAGGAAATCACTGCAAAACTCTGGCTTTTGAGGTTATATAAGTGCAAATTGGACGTATGATGTATATGGGAGCTATATCTAAATCTGAACCGATTTTAACAAAATTTGGTAAACTTACCGATACTATTAAACGTACTCCTTGTGCAAAATTTGAACCCAATCACAGCACAACTTTAGCTTTTGAGGCCATATAAGTGCAAATTGGACGAAAGATGTATATGGGAGCTATATCTAAATCTGAACCGATTTCAACCAAATTTGGTACACTTACGGATACTATTAAACGTATTCCTTGTGCAAAATTTGAAGCATGTCAGGGCAAAACTCTGGCTTTTGAGGCCATATAAATTCAAATCGGACGAAATATATATATGGGAGCTATATCTAAATCTGAACCGATTTAAATCAAATTTACCAAGCATTGGTAGAATAACAATATTGCTCTCTATGCAAAATTTCACGAAAATCGGTAGTAAACTTTGGCCTCTGTGGTCATATGAGTCTAAATCGGACGAAAGATATATATGGGGGCTATATCTAAATCTGAACCGATTTGGCTGATACTTTGCAAGTTTTTCAAAACTCATAAAATATTCGGATGTACGGAATTTGAAGAACATCGGTTGATAAACACGCCAATTATAACCAGATCGGGTATAAATATATATGGCAGCTATATCTAAATCTGAACCGATTTTTTCCAAAATCAATAGTGATTGTCTCTGTTCCAATAAACGACCCTATGTTAAATTTGAGGACGATCGGACTTAAACTGCGACTTGTACTTTGCGCACAAAAATACATGAACAGACAGACGGACGGACAGACAGACAAACAGACGGATATCGCTAAATCGACTCAGAATTTATTTCTAAGACGATCGGTAAACTAAACGATGGGTCTCAGACTTTTTCTTCTTGGCGTTACATACAAATGCACAAACTTATTATACCCTGTACCACAGTAGTGGTGAAGGGTATAAATATGGGAAACATTTAAATCTGAAGCAATTTTAAGGAAGCTTCGCAAAAGTTTATTTATGATTTATAAAAGTTTAGGAAAATTGGAGTCATTTTTACAACTTTTCGACTAAGCAGTGGCGATTTAACAAGGAAAATGTTGGTATTATGACCATTTTTGTCGAAATCAGAAAAACATATATATATATATATATATATATATATATATATATATATATATATATATATATATATATATATATATATATATATATATATATATATATATATATATATATATATATGGGAGCTATATCTAAATCTGAACCGATTTCAATCAAATGTGGCACACATGACTATATTACTAATTGTACTCCTAGTGCAAAATTTCAAGCAAATTGGGCCAAAACTCTGGCTTCTGGGGCCATATCGGGTCCATATCGGGCGAAAAATATATATGGAAGCTATATCTAAATCTGAACCGTTTTCAATCAAATTTGGCACGCATAGCTACAATGCTAAATCTACTCCCTGTGCAACCAAATTGGGCCAAAACTCTGGCTTTTAGGACCATATTAGTCCATATCGGGCGAAAGATATATATGGGAGCTATATTTAAATCTGAACCGATTTCAATCAAATTTTGCACACTTGACTATACTACTAATTGTACTCCTAGTGCAAAATTTCAACCAAATTTGGCCAAAAATCTGGCTTCTGGGACCATATTAGTCCATATCGGGCGAAAGATATATATGGGAGCTATATTTAAATTTGAACCGATTTCAATCAAATTTTGCACACTTAACTATACGACTAATTGTACTTCTAATGCGAAATTTCAACCAAATTCGGCAAAAAATCTGGCTTCTGGGGCCATATAAGTCCATATCGGGCGAAAGATATATATGGGAGCTATATCTAAATCTGAACTGATTTCAATCAAATTTTGCACACTTGACTATACGACTAAGTGTTATGTTTGTACAAAATTTCAAGCAAATCGGTATAAAACTCTGGCTGCTGGGTCCATATTAGTGCATATCGGGCGAAAAATATATATGGGAGCTATATCTAAATCTGAACCGATTTCTTCCAAAATCAATAGGGTTCTATTCTGACCCAAATTACGAACATGTGCCAAATTTGAAGGCGATTGGACTTAAATTGCGACCTAGACTTTGATCACAAAAATGTGTTCACACACACACGGACGGACGGACGGACAGACGGACGGACGGACAGACGGACAGTAGTATCGACTCAGGGACCCACCCTGAGCATTATTGCCAATGACACCATGTGTCTATCTCGTCTCCTCCTGGGTGTTACAAACATATGCACTATCACAATGGACTGAATAGTCTAAGTGAGCCTGAATCTTAACCCTTTCACTACCGAAATAAATCTAATGATGATAAAAACTTTTATTTTTCTTCTCTTTTTACTTGTACTAATATCATATAGAACAAAAATTGTCATTTTGAAAACCTACCTCAATTACTTCAAGAGCTATATGAGCTTGTTCTGAAAATTTGATTCTTGAATTGTGACCAAATGGCCTTACGAAAATAAGCGCTATTTGGTCTATAATATCTTTCAAAGTGTGAGAAAAAATACAAAAAATAACCCGTAAAAGTATAAGCAATAGTTTTTGCATAAATGTCCATTTACCAGAAACATACAGTACAAAAATTATCTCAAATTTTCGTTTATTGTTAAAGAAGTTTATAAAAATGTATTTTAGACCTCAGCAATATGGGAAGTGGGAAAATAGAATTTGGTGTCTTTTTTGAATGTCCTTCTAAGTGGACATCGGTAGTGAAAGGGTTAATCGGGCTGCCACTTTAACTTTAATCTAACATATGCACTAACTTATAATACCCTGTTCCACAGTGTGGCGCAGGGTATAAATACTTTCACAGGCTTATGAAATTTTCTTTAGTCCAAGTATATCTCAATAATTTTATGATTTTCAAGTGAACACAAAAAATTATTTCATTCCTCAGAAAAAAATGTTTCTTTTATTGTCTCTTTGAAGGCTATTAAATCTTTGTTTATGGTACCCGTTGCCACATTTGTTCCCAACGATCTATGTTTGTCTTGGAAGAAACCGGCAAATACACTGAAAAAACAGTAAACCCACCAGGAAGAAAACTTTCGGTTAATTTTAGAAAATTTTGAATATTCTTAGAAAATTTTAACTAAATAGTATTACAAACGTTGGCATCACGCCGATGTCATAAAAACAAGTAAATATTTTTCGACAAATTCAAGAAAATTTATTAGACATAACTAAGTTTTTTCACTTGTTAAAGAAAATTTTGTAGTTTGAAAGAAAAATTTGGAGTTCAAAATTGCAAGAATGTCTTTAGTGATATACGAAGTTCATGATGGACGCATTTTTGGTAAAATTTACAAATTTAAAGAAATTCTGAAGTATTTTGTGGAAGACACGAATTTAGTTAATCTTTATGCTTCATTTGAGTATATTTTTTTCCTCGTTTTTTGTTAATTTAACTAACGTACACAAAAAATTATTAGAGTAAAGGAAACTTTCTCCAAACATAATAATTCCATGAACTAAAATAAAGTTAAATTAGCTTTAGTGAAATAGAGAGTTCACTTTTTTTTGAGTGTAGAAATCTCAAAAAATTAAATAAAATTTAGTTTTTATTTATTTTTGCACGAAGTAGTTCATTTTTCACATAAACCGCTTCCTTTTTTATACCCTGCGCCAAACTGTGGAACAGGGTATTATTTTCTGTTATAACAAAAGGTAATTTTCTTTGTGTAAAATTCCGAGGAAAGTATTTTTTTTTGTTGGGTATACGGTTGCATGGTTCGAATTGGGCTAGGAACTACTAACCAATCCACCGCATATTTCAGATCTTGTCGTGAACGACTTTTTCTTATTCCCCTATTTTCAACCGATTGAGGAGGTCAATTTTTATTTTATAAAATAAAATTAAGTAAAATATTTGTGTTCTATGGGAGCCTTATTATTTTTTCAATTATAGAGAAGGCTCATATCATAGGGGCTTTGTGATTATAAAAAATAATTTTAATATCAACTAAATCGTGAGTCAATCTGAAAATCATGGACATTTAATTTGAGTCTATTAAAAAAAAAATATGCAAAATTAATTCCCAAATTCTTTCATATAAATATTTTTATATGAAAAGTATCTTCTTAATCGTGAGTCAATATGATTTTATTTTGAAAATCATGGAAAATTTATTTGAGTCTTTTTAAAAAATATGCAAAAATTAATTTCCAAATCCATTCAAATTTTCAAAATAAAATATACTAAAATCTGTTTTTATCCCTAAAAATTTTTCGAACAAAAATAATTTTATTTCAAAAATGTGTTCTTTTTCCCTATAAAATTTTCCCACAAAAATAGAAAACTCGATATTTAAGGTTTAAGTTTTTTTTTTCTACAAAAGTGTTTTGTTTATTTTGTATTCATTATATTTAAAATTTGTTTTTAATTAAAACTAAAACATTATAATATCAACAAAAATTGATACAATTTTTGTATTTAGGCGAAATAGTTGGTTTTGTTTTTGTGACAGCTTAAAACTAAAATAATACTTAAACTAGAGTTGATTTTTACAGAAAATTATTTTTTTAAGGGGGAAATACAAAATAGCGGTATATGGAATTAAATATAAATTTATTTTGGAAAATCGGGTGGGAGGAGAAACTTTCAAACTTTTTTTCTTATACCAAAAAATAGAAAACGAACGAATAGAAAACAAACGAAAAACCATTATCACAATCGCTTTGATGAGTTTTGAAAATAAAAATAAAATAAATAACTTAAAATTGTTTATAAAAAATATTAGAAGAAAGCTTTTTATATATAGAATTTCGTTGTTTGAGCCGTCGGCTTTTTCTGATGAAATAAAGTAAGAAAGTTGTTGTCATTTCTTTGTACTATGGCATCTTTTTTGGTAGGCTGGCTGGCTGGCTGGCGGGCTGCTGGCTGACTGGGTAGATTGAATTTCCCCCATGGCTATTTGGTTTTTATTGAAATCTGATGATTACTTGTGACTGGATTTTGCTGACTTTTTGGACTTATCTGCTGCTACCGTTCGATTGAGTATCGAAGGGGTAGCTTGAAGATATTGCCTTAGAGCATCATAGACCACTGAGGCCACATAACGCCAATGGGCTTCACGCATAGCCAAAATTTGTTGTTCTTGCTGCTGGGCTTTACGTATCAAAGCGGCTTGATCGGGTATATAAAATGCAACTGCCATTTTCAAAAAGTTTTTATTTTCTCTGCTTGATGATGTATTTGAATTGCACAATATCTGGTAATTCTTTCAATTGGATATTTTCTTTGTTTGTCTCTTTTTTAATTAATTCTTTGTCTTTTGTTTTTAGAGCAAAAATGCTGTTTTTTGTTTGATTAAAATCACGCGTTTTTTTGTTTTTGTTCTTTATAATAAACGCTTTTAAAAATTTCTCTTTTTTTATTATGCTTGGTTTTTTTTTTATCTTAGGAACACACAACCTTTAGGTTTGCTTGCTGTTTGGAAACTGATTTAATTGTGAAACTCAGAGCGCCTTTTATACTCTCCCTGCTCTCCACATTGATTTTCAAAGGGAATCTCCCTTGTTATGAGGGAAAGTTTTTTTTTCGAAGAGAGCAACCACGAAGAGAAAGAGACGACTGGGAGAGAGAGAGAGCATAACATTCGTTGCTAGTCGTGAAATACCGTTGTTTTCGATTACGGCCAGCAACAGTGGCTGCCTGTTGGCCCATCAAAGCGTATGGATGCTCTTGGTTGCTATGTTTTCCAATTGTTCTCTTGGTAGGGGGGCTTGTTTTTACTATTTTGTTGACATCGCTCTTTCGCATTTATTACGAGACTCCAGAAATGTGTTGAGGCCTCTGTGCTGCTATCAGTAAAATTGTGCCGCCACACTATATACAGGCAGTGTGTAAGCGGCTTTTGATTGTTTTGTGGCCAAGGGTGCCAAAGTTACAGGTCGTTGAGTTATTTTTATGCCATTTATGGCCTAAGAAAACAAACTTTCCTTGAGACAGAGAGTTCGTGAGCGAAAGAGAGGGTAGTGGCGAGAATTCTGTGGACAACATGGCATGTTTCCTAGCCCTAAGACATTATTTAGGAGTTTTTCATCCCTCATCTCAGATCAGGCAGAGGCTTTGGCCTGTGGTCCTAAGGAAACTCTATACATTTTGGCGCCAATTTGTTTTTTTATGGCCAACAAATCACATAGACATTGTTCGCTGGCCCTTATGCCAATCTTTGATAGCTAAGGGTTGATTGTGTAGCCCCCACACAAACAGACATAGTTGTCTGGCTTGCTGTGCTACCGTATGCCTCATTGTATCCTTAGTTATTCTGCGAACAACAACAAAGATTACTTTGTGCTATTTTTTTTATTTTAGAAACTTCCGTATTGTGTTTGTATATGCGGCAGACGGGTAGTCAGACGTATGGATAGTCCTTGTAATGATTCCTGCTAGAATTCAGAAAAAGGCGGAGTTTATGAATTTTCCTGATTTCCTCAACCACATGCCAAAGCCATAGAGTAGAAGAAAATTGCATTTACTTTCTCTTTTCCACTTTAGCCAGTGAAGGCATCAACATTGCTTATAATTCTTCCTATTACTACCAAGCTTCTTATGACCACAAATGGGAGGAGCTAAACATAAATATGTTGTACGTTTGTTGTTTTTTTTTTATATTTGGCAAAAGCATTTATGCTGGCTGTATATCTGCTATATTGTAGACACTATGGTATGGAAAAAATTGTTTCATGGCCATGGTTCAGTAGAAGCATTAAGTCTGTCTGTCCGATAACCTCCTCTTCTGGAGTTTTCTGTGTGCGTTTGGTTATACTACCTGCTTGATGATTCATCATTTGTTGGGTGGAGTTTCAGAGTCGTTGTTTTTTTTTTTTTTTATTTCAAGTATCTTTGTGAGTTTTGAAATGATTCTTTTTGTTTGGTATCTGGTAGGTATTTTGAGGTTTTTGATTTGCCGAGACTTAGCCAAGATGGCTGATTTCAAGACACAACATTTGTACTTACATATATTCTTTGGCCACTTTATAAGTTGGTGGATTCCAAACCATAGAGGCGTTTCTTATTTGCCTATTAAAGTGATTTATTTTAATAGATTACCGTGTATTGAAAAGTTTGAATTATTTGTGAATATTTTCAACTAAAAAAAATTTAACGAACCGCTATCACATTTTAAATAATTTTATTCACTGAAAAAAATTTGATTGAAATAAAGAGATTATTGACAATTCATACACAGAAAAAGGTAAACTGTTCTATAGCAAGAACGGACTACCTCGTGCAAAAATTGAACTAAATTATATTCCACATTTTCAGATTTCCACAAAACGTCGTTAAAATCAGGAAAATTTAATGTCCTGGTGGACTTTTTACTTTTTACCATTTCATAGAATAAGAAATTAACTAAAATTAAAGAAAAAATCATTGTGGAAAATTTCGCTAAAATAACAAAAAAAAAAAAATAAAAAAATAAATAAATAAATTTAGTCATACAAAACCTGCTCAACCAAAAATGACGCTGCGGCCCCTGGAACCTCGTGGTACCTCCCTAAGGTACGCGCCCTCCCCCCATTTGGGCAGCTCTGCTCTAGGATACTAAATCGAATTTACTTCTATTTTAGTAAATAGAAAATATTTAAGTTTAGTTCCTTGTGTTTCAATATGAGAAAGTTTCCTCGACTTTAATAATTTTTTGTGTATGTTAGTTAATTAAACACAAAAGTGGGAAACATGAAAAATGAAGCATAAAGATTTACTATGTTCGTATTTCCACAAAAGAATGCATAATTCCCCAAAATTTTTAAATTTTGGGTGTAGCTTTATAAACAAATATACACACGCAGAGAAGGAATATGATCACCTCAAATATGTTTCAGGAGAAAAATGTTATTTTTTATGGTGACCATATATCTCGTCAAATATAACCTGCTTGTCGCAATCAGATACATGATTTCCGAGAAAATAGCATGGTTGCGAAAACCATGTTACATGGTTACCGCCCAAAAATAACATTTTGCTCTTAAAACATGTTTGAGGTGATCATATTCCTTCCCTGGGTGCAAAAAAGAAAATAGAATATTCGATAAATAAGACGATATATCTAACAGAGCCTGGATATGAAGTTGGGTTCCACACACAGAAAACAAATTTGTTGTGCCAACCAATTTTTTTGCCAACCAAATTATTTGGTCCCATCTACTATCAGAATATAACCGACAAAATTTGTTGAAGCAACCAATTGTTGTCTGGCACAACAGTACATAAAGTAGTTTAAAGAACTAAATTTTGGGCACATTAACAGTCTAATTAGCCAATAGAACCATTAAAATTGCATTCGTTTGTACAACCAACTAATTATTGTCCGACGACCAATACTTGCGAATTTAAAGAAAACATCATTTTAGTTTTTATTTTATTATAAAGGGTGATTTGTTAAGAGCTTGATAACTTTTTTTTTTAAAAAAACGCATAAAATTTGCAAAATCTCATCGGTTCTTTATTTGAAACGTTAGATTGGTCCATGACATTTACTTTTTGAAGATAATTTCATTTAAATGTTGACCGCGGCTGCGTCTTAGGTGGTCCATTCGGAAAGTCCAATTTTGGGCAACTTTTTCGAGCATTTCGGCCGGAATAGCCCGAATTTCTTCGGAAATGTTGTCTTCCAAAGCTGGAATAGTTGCTGGCTTATTTCTGTAGACTTTAGACTTGACGTAGCCCCACAAAAAATAGTCTAAAGGCGTCAAATCGCATGATCTTGGTGGCCAACTTACCTGTCCATTTCTTGAGATGAATTGTTCTCCGAAGTTTTCCCTCAAAATGGCCATAGAATCGCGAGCTGTGTGGCATGTAGCGCCATCTTGTTGAAACCACATGTCAACCAAGTTCAGTTCTTCCATTTTTGGCAACAAAAAGTTTGTTAGCATCGAACGATAGCGATCGCCATTCACCGTAACGTTGCGTCCAACAGCATCTTTGAAAAAATACGGTCCAATGATTCCACCAGCGTACAAACCACACCAAACAGTGCATTTTTCGGGATGCATGGGCAGTTCTTGAACGGCTTCTGGTTGCTCTTCACTCCAAATGCGGCAATTTTGCTTATTTACGTAGCCATTCAACCAGAAATGAGCCTCATCGCTGAACAAAATTTGTCGATAAAAAAGCGGATTTTCTGCCAACTTTTCTAGGGCCCATTCACTGAAAATTCGACGTTGTGGCAGATCGTAAGTCTATTCATGATGAAATGTCAAAGCATACTGAGCATCTTTCTCTTTGACACCATGTCTGAAATCCCACGTGATCTGTCAAATACTAATGCATGAAAATCCTAACCTCAAAAGAATCACCCTTTATATTAATGTATATTCTAGTTATTGACCAAAAAGGAACTTGTAAAAAGCCCTTAATGAACGGTAACAAATAATCCCATGAAATAGCTAAGGTGGAGATTTTCAAAATCTTCAAAAGCACAATCAAGTATTTCCAATTGTTGTAGTACCACATTATCATCGTTGGACGCGTCCCATAGCAAATGAATAACATGGATTTTTCCAACTGCCGCCAATACTCACGCCCATACACTAATTTTGTTATGATCAATTTTCAGTGTGACTTCAATCAGGCTCATGAAATTTTTCTTATATATCGGCATCAGGAGAATGTTGAAATTTTGAGACCGCTGATGAAGCAGACAATCTATATATTTACCTTTCCCAACCTCGGTACTGGTAACATTTGCTAAGATATCTATAGAAATTTTATAGAAATTAAGGGAAATGATGAAGAGTAAGTTGCAATTTGATGTTTATCTTACTTACCTTGATGCTTAACTTACAATGCAGCTACCGGAATTAAAAAATTATGAAAAAATCTAACTTGAATTTTTAAGTTTTATATAATTAATGAAACAAAAGATTATTTGTTGTCATATATGTAGTCCATAGCAACAAGTTCCTTTTATAACTATCAAATCTGTTAACACAACTAACTTATTTGCTATACAGACTTTCAGTTGGGTTTGGTGATACATTGGCAAAACAAATTAGTTATCACAACAAGATGGAATAAATTGAAATAGTTGCTTACTTCAATATATAAATAACGACCAATATTTGGTCGGGTGTACCAACTTTTAGTCACACAACTATTATATTGGTTACAGAAACCATTAAACAAGGGAAGTAACTAAAAATTATTCCAAACAATTAAAAATTGTGGGTCACCACAATCTATTTGTTGTCGTACTCGAATTCCAACCAATCATTTCTCTGGGTGCATTCACAAAAAAAAGAAGAAAATAATAATTTTATGAAGCCGCTTCTTATGGTTGAAATCAATACCAAAATCCTTAGGATAAATTTATAAACTGATTTTGTGATGTTTCAAAAGAACTTGTCAACAGTAGATTTTTGTATACTGCAGAATATATAATATTTAGCTTGGTCGAATTTTCGGCCCTTCAAATCTTCCTTTAAAAGTATATACAATTGAAAAAAAAATTGCAACGATTTTCTTATATAATTTTGTGGTTTTTCTATATTTTCTTATGTCATAATCGAAAATTCTTTTCATGGTCAAACCAAGGTTTTCTCAAGAACACTTACTTATAACCAGAGATAAAATTACATTAATTGTGGTTTCAGAGCTCTTATAGACATTTCATTATACAAATCCATTTTTAAAGAAAATATCTATATTGGTTTCTCTGGGTGAAATTGTATTGCAACGCAATTTCCAATAAAGGAACGCAGAGTCGACTATAGCATTTTCTACACTCAGTAGCCAAAATTTCTTCTGAAAAAATAATATACTCCAAAGGAAGATGCTTATTTTCTCAGAAAAGAAATTTTAGACCAAAAAAGAAATATGTTTCTTTGAAAAAAAATATATTTTTTAAAATCAAATTAAAAAGATTAGAGGCAATTGTGAAATCAGTCATCATAAATTCGATAAAATTGGTTAAAAGCAAAATACTTTTTGTAAATTCTCGTTCTGCAGAAAGTATTTTTTCTTTGTGTGTACACCCTCAAAAAAATCACTTCTGTTACATATACCCCAAATACTTTTTGCTTCAATCATATATATTTTCAGGATTGGTCCAAACAAAATATTGTTTGTATTGTTCAAGCATATTATGTTTCACCTTAGGGCATACACTGTTAGTAAACAATTTTAATGAAATTTTCTTTGTGTGGATATATTTTTAAAGCGCCAATTGGTTATGAACATTATATACTTGCTCTTAAAAATATTGTGTTAAAAAATTTGAGTTCCAAACATATAATTTTTACACCCAAACATGTTAAAAACAGTCTTCCGTGTATAGTTTATCTTGAAAGTCTCAATAGATTGTCAGTAGGTGACTTTCAATTTCCATCGATGCTTACAATGAACTTTGGTCATTGGGTGTAGGGTATCATATAATCGACTCGACATAACTCTAGCGTTTGCTTATTCGTTTCAATATGCGGTTTTGTTATCATTTCTGATATAATAATCGATTTATAAAATTAAAAATAATTGTGGTTTAGAAAACAGTTGTATAAGAACATGAAAACTACGTTTTTAAAAGAAAAACATTATATTTGTTTATACTTTGTAGAAATTTAATTAAATACAAATTCTATATTTAGCGTAAAGTTTGGGTTCAGTTTAGTTTTAAAGGACTAATTTAAGACTTTATTAAACTTAATATGGGATAACATATGGACGACTTTTTTCGTATTTAATGGTACATTTATTGAAAAATCAAAATAAAATGAATGTATTAATGGCAGGTGTCTCTGAAAATTCAGTATTATTTTCTAGTGCACAATTCACATTTTGGATTTTAGTCACCTTCAAGTTTTTAATAAAAATTAAATATTTTAATAAAGAACAAATGGATCCAAAATTCATTGACTTAACATCAGAATATCAACTACAAACAAAGAAAATTTCATTAAAATTGAGCAATAGGACAATGGAATAAACCGCAATAGGACAATGGAATTGTTCATTAAAAGTATGAAATCATTCCTTATTATATTAAAATTTCTTTACAAAGTCTTTTCATTATCTCAATTTTCATGACAAAATAACGAAGCCTTTTCTGTCTGTGTATATTTATTTGTGTCATATTTTTTTAATTGCTTATTGCCTGCAATTATACCCATTGACTTATTAACTTTTACTTTCAATTTTTAATGACAACATATGAAAATTTCTTGTCAGATTCTCTCCAAATGACATCATCTGTTTATGCATAAACAAAAATTACAATAAAAAAATTATAATTTAGTATATTGCATTACCACAATGTTCATTAAACAAATTAGCTTACTGACCCACATATAATTCTTTAATTATATAAACAGTTTTTTTTTATTCGTTTATATAGACTTGAGTGTATAATTGACAGACTCAAGGTTAGCCAGCACGTGTTTGGATGTTTATTTTTATATTTAAACAAAAATAATATTACGAATTTATGCGATAAAGAAATATTGAGGATTTTTTTTCGTTCACAATAGAACTGTGCAATGAAGCATTTTAGGAGAATGACAATAATAATATTATTTGAAATAAATAAATGAAATAATTTGAATTTATTGAGAGAAAATTAAGCGATACTAAATTTATCCTAAAAGGACTACTGAGGGTAAAATCTAAATGATCTTACTAATTTAAAAATAAAATTGCTAGCGGAAATTCATTCATCACAATTTTTCTCTACACTGAAAAAATATTGACCTCACCTGAGAGAATATATAACCTAAATTGTAGGACCCCAGTTTACACAACATTAAGGAAAAAATTTCTTTAAAATAAAGAAATTTCTATTAAAACAAACTTTATAATCTTTGATTTAAAATAGATTTTCATTAAATTGAGGACACGAGTCTTTAAAATTTTCGTGCTGCCGTTAAAGCCGTATGTCTTTGAATTAAGGTAAATTTTCCTAAAATAAAAACAGTTTTGATTTAGGGAAATAATATTCACATTAATTGAGAATTCTTGGATTAAAGAAAAAAAAAACCACCAAAATAAGCTAGGACTTTTTTTAAAGGATTTTTGCATCACTGGTTCAACGAGTTCTGGATTTTGAAACATTTTGTGAAACATACATTAATAGCTTTGCTAATATATTGCAAAGGAGAAGAAAAATTCTCTTTTGCGATAAAAGCTATAGCTAGATAGCATTCAAAAAAATTTCTTTATTTTGGAGAAGCAGCATCTAAATATGGTTCGAAATCAATACCAAAATCCTTAAGGATAGATCAATATTTTTAAATTCAAATACATATTTTTTGAGTGCGCGCTGGTTAGGTTAGGTGGCAACCCGATGTATCAGGCTCACTTAGACTATTCAGTCCATTGTGATACCACATTGGTGAACTTCTCTCTTATCACTGAGTGCTGCCCGATTCCATGTTAAGCTCAATGACAAGGGACCTCCTTTTTATAGCCGAGCCCGAACGGCGTTCCACATTCCAGTGAAACCACTTAGAGAAACTTTGAAACCCTCAGAAATGTCACCAGCATTACTGAGGTGGGATAATCCACCGCTGAAAAACTTTTTGGTGTTCGGTCGAAGCGGGAATCGAACCCACAACATTGTGTAAGCAAGGCGGGCATGCTAACCATTGCATCACGGTGGCTCCCATGAAAGTATGGTTGTCTAAAACTTTTGTGTGAAATGTCACATCAAAATACTCCAAAAAAAAAGGCCGAAATTGTGGACCGAAAACTCCAACAAAATGTACTTGGATCCAAAGATTTCCTTTAACGACTTTGGTATTGATGCCGAGCCTAAGATTTGGCTTCTTTAAAATGAACAAAATTTTGCGGATCTATGTAACTTTAAATCTAGGATCAATAAAATTATCAATAAAGTAGATACAGGTCTTATTTATGTATATTTTCAATAACTTTTTGCGATATATTAATGTAGCTATTCACGTACAAATAAATGTCCGTTTAAATATCCAAATTATGGCCGATACTGCAAAGTAAAACTATTTTCTTAGTTCCAAAAAAAAAAAAAAAATATATATATATATATATATATATATATATATATATATATATATATATATATATATATATATATATATATATATATATATATATATATATATATATATATATATATATATATATATATATATATATATATATATATATATATATATATATATATATATATATATATATATATATATATATATATATATATATATATATATATATATATATATATATATATATATATATATATATATATATATATATATATATATATTTTTTTTTTTTTTTTTTTTTTTTTAAACCAAAAATACAAAATCCTCAAAAAAGGTCTAGCCTAGAAGCGTTTTTATCTTAAATCTAAAAATTTTATATTTCAATAAATTTAAGTATGATTTCTTTAAATCTAAAATGTGTTTTCTTTACTTTAAGGAACATTGTTCTCAGACATACGACTATATCGGATGGATGCAAATTTGCAAAGTTTGTGTCCTAAATGTAAAAAAAAAAATAAAAAAAACAAGTATATACAACAGCAAGTTCGGCCGGGCCGAACTTACGAATCACCATGAATCAAATATTAGGGGGTTTGAAGACAGATCAAGCAGAGCAGTTCAACCAGTACACTTCACGAAGATAAATTTAAAGATTTTACCTATGAAGACTATATCAGATTCTGGATTTATAAGAACCGTTTGAGTTTTAGAGCAACCATTAAAATCTCTTGTAAGTGTAAAATAACGTCTTGATTTGAAATTTTAAATTAACGATTATCACCCGAGAAGTAAAATCTGGAAATTTTATATTGAGTTTCAAGCAATTTTCATGATCAGTGCGCCTTCTCTACCCTCAAGAAGTAAAATCGGTCTATATAGAGGCATTACCAAATGAACCGATAAAAACTTAATCCGATACACGTTTTTGTGAGTCTAAAGTACCAGAATATTTACAATTTCAAGCAAATCGGATAGAAACTACGGCTTCTAGTAGTTTTTATCCAATTTCAGGTAAATTGGATAAAAACTTCGGATTATAGAAGCCCAAGAAGTAAAATCGGGAAATCGGTCTATATGGCGGCTATACCAAAACATGGACCGATACTCAACATTTTCGGCACACCTCTTTGTGGTCCTAAAATACCTCTAGATTTCCAAATTCAGACAAATCGGATAAAAACTGCGGATTCTAGAAGCCCAAGACCCCAAATGGGGAAGTCGGTTTATATGGGGACCATGCCAAAACATGGACCGATGCATACAGTTTTTGCAACACCTCTTTATGGTTCTAAAATACCTCTAGGTAAATTGAATAAAAACTTCGGATTCTAGAAGCCCAAGAAGTAAAATCGGGAAATTGGTCTATATGGGGGCTATACTAAAACATGGGCCGATACTCACAATTTTTGGCACACCTCTTTATGGTCATAAAATACCTCTAGATTTAAATTTTCAGTCAAATTGGATAAAAACTACGATTTTTATAAGCCCAAGACCCCAAATCGGGAGGTCGGTTTATATGGGGACTATATCGAAACCTGGAACGATATAGCCCATCTTTGAACTTGACCTGCCTGCAGACAAAAGACGAGTTTGTGCAAAATTTTAGCACTATTGCTTCATTATTGAAGACTGTAGCGTGATTACAACAGACAGACAGCCAGACAGACGGACAGCCAGACAGACAGCCAGACAGACGTACAGACAGCCAGACAGACGGACAGACAGCCAGACAGACATGGTTATATCGTCTTAGAACTTCTCCCTGATTAAGAATATATATAGTCTATATAGCCGGAAATCGATATTTCGATGAGTTACAAACGTCACCATTCTGTGGTGCTGGGTATAAAAATTGAAGCAAAGGTTATAAGCTTTCTTTTAATTAAAATTTCAATATTTTACAGAAATTTGCACTTAATATTGTGTAATTTGCGTATCATTAAATTAATGTTGCGTAATCTTTAAAACCACGTAAATATTTTTTCAGTGCACAAATTCAATCAATATCGTTCTAATTAGACTGTGTCTCTGGCACTGCAATATTGAAATATTGGCGTATGTACATCGATTTCTTCTCCTTAAAATACGAATATGATTTTTGTGTAGCTACACTGAAAAAAAAGCATACTCGGTTCCAAAGATTTTGTCTTTACTTTAAAAAATTTGGTATTGATTCCGAGCCAAAGAAGCGGAGAATACAAGTAAGAATACTTTTAAGACACAATTCTATTTTAAATTTAGGTTTTGTGTACTTGCTTCTAGGAAGCAAATTTTAATTTTTCGCTTTCTCAGCTTTTTTTCTTCATATGCTATCAAAGTCCTTTAAAAACGAGTTGACGGCAACTTTATTTTCCATATTAAGACTCGACTTCCAGTAGAAATTATGCTATGTTTGAAGTAAAAAACTTCTTTAAAATAAAGTTTTGAAAAACATGTCCTATATTTGAACGATTTTTTGCTTTGTAATCAAGATGCAAAAAGACAACAAATTTAAAGACAATTTCATTAGATTTAAAGATTTTTTCTGAATTATTAAAGTCAAGTTGACTTTAGCCTATAATTTTTTTCTTTCATGTTAAGATACCCATTTTTAAGTCAAATCACTTAATTATAAGGACAATACGACTTCATTGAAAAGTTTATAGACTTTTTGACAAGGAAATTAACTTTATTTTAGAGAAATGCGTCTTCTATGCTAAGCAAAATTTGTATTCGTATTTTAAAGACATGAAATCTTTGACCTCACGACAATATTTTTTTCAGTGTAAGTTCTAATGCGTCAAACTTCGTATATCTTCGTATATCTATCGCTTAGTTAAAATAGTTTTTATAATACAATAAGTGTAAATTACAAACTTCAAATATCACAGAAACTGAATGCGGGTAATCTTTTAATTCTTATTCTACTTCACAAAAAAAAAAAAAACTATTTTATGACTGACATGTGTCGTCACATTGCAGTGATAAGAGCCATCACTTGCATCATTATCCAATTGGAAAATTTTACGAAATAATTGTTGAATTGAATATTTGCATAAATAATTACGGCACAAAAAAATTGATTATTCAATGGCTTTAACGAATCATCATTGTTAAGAAATCGCGTCCTCCACAATTTAAATTAAAAATCTATGGAACACCAGTATCAAAGTTGAATTAATAGATGAATATTTAAAAACCCATATTTCCCACAGTTAATATTCATGATAATTTAAAGCAATGTTCTGCCTTTCCTTCTGCAGTCAATTAACACTTCTGTGATAATTGTTACCTGACAACAAACACAAATATCCAAAGAAAGACTTTCTGGAAATGGATATGTGAACTGCTTGCACTGATTCTTAATCTCTGTTGGCACAAGTAAAGATGAGGTTCTATTTCTTTTGAAAAATAAAATAAAAAGAAAACAATGAAAATCGAACATGTTTAAGCATGTTCAGATTTTGGGCAAATAAAAGGCATTACCATTTTCTTATCATTTCATCAACGGAAGAACCACAACACATTTTTTTTATTTGTTTGTAGCTCTAACTGCTGGCAGGTTGTTCGTAAATCATAAATTGGGTATTTGTGTCTTCAAAGACACCAGTTGGAATAGTAGATATTAAATTACTATCAAATCATATCCCATAATAAAGAAAGAGGAATACACCATTCGTAGTGCCCACAGACGGACAGACAGACAGACGGAGGAACACATGCTTATGTAGACATTTGTATTTCAGTTTGTTTTATTGCTCTGTCCAAGGAAACCTTTGTCTTAAAATCAAATACGTGTTTAGATCATTTAGTAAAATTGAATACCACTTTAATAGATCCCTTGGTGTGTGATAGATACCCTACACTATGTTATATTAGACATTAATTTCAGGTGACAGACCACTGAAGAAGTGAACGTACTAACACTACCGTTTAAGAAAAATTCGTTCATTCTAACAACTTGGCTGATAAGTTCCCGGCCTAACAAATTTTATTGAAATCGGTTCAGATTTAGATATAGCTCCTATATATATAGTTCGCCCGATTTACAATTTACAATATGACCACAGTGGCCAATCTTTTATTCCGATTTAATTGAAATTTTGCACAGGAAGTAGAATTAGCATTATAGCTATGCGTGCCAAAAAAGACCCCCAACAGACATTTTTCTATGACCATTTTTCTGTAACCATCTAAGGGTTTGAGCACACTAGACACAAATTAGATCAAAATGAGTTTCGAAAATTTGTCCACCAGCATTTTCGAAATATATGGATATAGTTTTTGGAAATCGCTTCTATCGTGATGTTATGTATCGTATATGAGCTAAAAATGCTTGTTGATTTCGCTGTGGTCGCGAAGTCTTGCTCTTATCTTCCAAAAACAGGAATCGAAACATAGACCAATTAAAATGCAAGCGGTGACACTTCCAATTCCACACATTTCACATTCAACTTACCTAGTTGATATTTCGATCGCAGTTGTGCACTGAAAAAACAGTGAACCCACCAGGAAGAAAACTTTTGGTTAATTTTAGAAAATTTTTGTATTTTAAGAAATGTTTATCTAAACAGTATTACAAATGCTGGAATCACGCCGATATCACAAAAATAAGGAAATATTTTTCGAAAAATTCAAGAAAATTCATTAGACATAAATAATTTTTTTCACTTGTTAAAAAAAAAAAATTTGTAGTTTGAAGGAAAAAAAATTGGAGTTCAAAATTGCAAGAATGGCTTTAGTGACAATTTAAAATTTACAAATTTAAAGAAATAATGAACTATTTTGTGAGAAATACGAATTTAGGAAATCTTTATGCTTAATTATACCCTCCATCATAGGATGGGGGTATATTAACTTTGCCATTCCGTTTGTAACACATCGAAATATTGCTCTAAGACCCCATAAAGTACATATATATTCTGGATCATGGTGAAATTCTGAGTCGATCTAAGCATGTCCGTCCGTCCGTCTGTTGAAATCACGCAAACTTCCGAACGAAACAAGCTATCGACTTGAAACTTGGCACAAGTAGTTGTTATCGATGTAGGTCGGACGGTATTGAAAATGGGCCGTATCGGTCCACTTTTACGTATAGCCCCCATATAAAGGGACCCTCAGATTTGGCTTGTGGAGCCTCTAACAGAAGCATATTTCATCCGATCCGGCTGAAATTTGGTATATGGTGTTGGTATATGGTCTCTAACAACCATGCAAAAATTGGTCCACATCGGTCCATAATTATATATAGCCCCCATATAAACCGATCCCCAGATTTGGCTTGCGGAACCTAAAAGAGAAGCAAATTTCATCCAATCCGGCTGAAATTTGGTACATGGTGTTAGTATATGGTCTCTAACAACCGTGCAAAAATTGGTTCACATCGGTCCATAATTATATATAGCCCCCATATAAACCGATCCCCAGATTTGGCTTGCGGAGCCTAAAAGAGAAGCAAATTTCATCCAATCCGGCTGAAATTTGGTATATGGTGTTGGTATATGGCCTCTAACAACCATGCAAAAATTGGTCCACATCGGTCCATAATTATATATAGCCCCCATATAAACCGATCCCCAGATTTGGCTTGCGGAGCCTAAAAGAGAAGCAAATTTCATCCAATCCGGCTTAAATTTGGTATATGGTGTTCGTATATGGTCTCTAACAACCATGCACAAATTGGTCCACATCGGTCCATAATTATATATAGCCCCCATATAAACCGATCCCCAGATTTGACCTCCGGAGCCTCTTGGAGGAGCAATATTCATCCGATCCGGTTCAAATTAGGAACATGGTGTTAGTATATGGTCGCTAACAACCATACCAAAATTGGTCCAATCACACCAAAATTGGTCCATATCGGTTCATAATCATGGTTGCCACTAGAGCCAAAAATAATCTACCAAAATTTTATTTCTATAGAAAATTTTGTCAAAATTTTATTTCTAGAGAAAATTTTGTTAAAATTTTATTCGGTTCATAATAAAATTTTCATCATTGTCAAAATTTTATTTCTATAGAAAATTTTGTCAAAATTTTATTTCTATAGAAAATTTTGTTCAAATTTTATTCGGTTCATAATCATGGTTGCCACTCGAGCCAAAAATAATCTACCAAGATTTTATTTCTATAGAAAATTTTGCAAAAGTTTATTTCTATAAAAAATGTTGTTAAAATTTTATTTCTGTAGAAATTTTTTTCAAAATTTTATGTCTACTTTGTCAAACTGAATTATATACGTATTGGATCGATCTTTTTTGATTTAATGTATACCACGTATGGACTTACATACAATTTAGAAGATGGTGTTAGGAGGTTTTAAGATACCTTGCCATCGGCAAGCGTTACCGCAACTTAAGTAATTCGATTCTGGATGGCAGTGTTTAGAAGAAGTTTCTACGCAATCCATGATGGAGGGTACATAAGCTACGGCCTGGCCGAACTTACGGCCGTATATACTTGTTTTTGTATAATTTTTCCCGATTTTTAGTTCATTTAACTAACATACGCAAAAAATTATTAAAGTAAATGAAACTTTCTCTAAACATAATAATTCTATGAACTAAAATAAAGTGAAATAGCCAACGACATTCTACTAAACGATGAAAAATTACCCTTATCTATATTTTTTTATTCAACAGTGAGGCTTAGAATTTATTGGCCGCCCTTCTATTTCTTCTATTATTTGGTTTAAATAAAGTCATAGTGTGTTAAGTAATCGACCTTTACCATCCACTTGCTCTTTAAGTCATAGAGTGCAACACTGTCATCTAATTCTTTAGGTATATAACTCAACTTTGTATCTTCCCTTAACTCCGACTGTGGATTGTAAACAATCTTATCTTGATATCATTTTCATTTTATGCCCATTTTTTGGGTAATATAACAATGAAATGTATTGTCCGTCCATTGGTGGACAGACGATAACCTAAATGATTGTGGTTCTTCTGGTGGTGAGATTGTACGGTACCATTTGCGCAGTTTCTACTGCCACCGTCTATAGAAGGGATATTCGTTTTATTTGTTGTTGGTTTAATTTCATTTCATATGGTTAATAATTATTCACATGTTTCACAACATCATCAACCGACCCCATACTCAATGCGGTGACCGGCAGATCTAACCAGCCGATCGATTGTTAACATCAATGCTTCGAAGACGGCTAGCCGCCTCGAGTGTATGTATGCATTTCTGGTTGGTTATTTATTTTTGTTATTTTTTTTTTTTTTGCTGTTAGTTTTTCGAGAATACCTCTCTGCTTTAGTTTTCATGCCGATCCAGCAATCAGTGGATGACTCATCCTCAGCTATGCCCCCTTTTTTGTCATGGGTATTTTTTTTTTCTTCTTTATTTAAAGACCCATTTATGTTCGCTTTTTTGTCTTCTGGTTGTGGTTGATTTTTGTTGTGTTTTTTTTTTTTTTTTGGTTTCATTTCATATCATCAGGTATTATTTGGTCTTTGAATTATTTCAATGGCCCTGAATGTCTCTAAATGGAAATTATTAAGTATCTATTAGGGTATGACAAATGTAGTTAGTTTTTTTGCAGTGGTGCTATTAACACTTAATATTCAGAAATCAGTATCTACACTGTGAAAAATATTATTATAGCAACAAAAACAAGAACAGAAAGGAGCAAATGAGGTGGAAATTTTGTGTTGATCAGTATAGCGATTAAGGATATAATGCACTGATCACATAAGTGCTATAGGGAATATATCATTCGTCTCCAACCTAAGGAGACAAAAATCGAAAATCAGGCTTTCGACTAATCGACTTTTTGACAAAAAGAAGTCGAAACAAATTCACCAAAAAATCTAAAAGTGCGACGACAAAAGTCTACATTCTAGTATCAAAATATGGATCAATCTCTGTTTCGGCCAATCACCAAAAAAACTTTCCAGTTGTGGATTATCCCTTCTCAGTAATGTTAGTAAAATTTCTGAGTGTTTCAAAGCTTATCTAAGATTTTTCACCGTAATGTAAAAACCCGTTCGTACTCGGCTATAAAAATGAGGTCCCTTCCCATTGAGCTAAACATAGAATCTGACAGCCGGTGTGGCCAATATTTTTCTGGCTCTTGTCCCCAAAAGTCACCATCTTAACTTAAAATTCCTCACAAAAATCCCCAACAAAAAAATGTCTGATCGTTTTTATGAGGAAAGAAATAGGCTCTTCTATAGAAAAAAACAAGTATATACGGCACTAAGTGCGGCCGGGCCGAATCTTAAATACCTACCACCATGAACCAAATATTAAGGTTTCCTTTGAAATTTCTGGAGGGCTTGAGGACACTTCCCGATGATAAATTTAAATATTTCACCTATGAGGACTATATCAGATTCTGGATTTATAAGAACCATTTTTGTTTGAGTTTTTGACGAATCATTAACATCTCTTGTAAGTGTGCAAGAAAATTATAAAATAACGTCTTGATTTGAAATCTTAAATCTGTAGAAGTAAAATCTGGAAATTTTACATTGAGTTTCAAGCAATTTTCATGATCAGTGCGCCTTCTACACCCTCAAGAAGTGAAGTGGGTCTATATGGGGGCATTACCAAATGGACCGATAAAAACTTAATCCGATACACGTTTTTGTGAGCCTAAAATACCAGAATATTTACAATTTCAGGCAAATCAGATAAAAACTATAGTTTCTAGAAACCCAAGGAGTTAAATCGGGAGATCGTTCTTATGGGGGCTATACTAAAATATGGACCGATACTCACCGTTTTCGGCACATTTCTTTATGACCCGAAAATACCTCTAGATTTCCAATTTCAGGCAGATAGGATAAAAACTTCGGATTCTAGAAGCCCAAGAAGTGAAATCGGGAAATCGGTCTGTATGGGGGCTATATCAAAATATGGACCGATAAGGACCATTTTCGGCTCACCTCTTTATGGTCCTAAAATACCTCTAGATTTACAATTTCAGACAAATTGGATAAAAACTACGGTTTCTATAAGCTCAAGACCACAAATCGGGAGGTCGTTTTATATGGGGACCATACCAAAACATGGACCGATACTCATAATTTTTGGCACACGTATCTGTGGTCCTACAATACCTCTAGATTTCCAATTTCAGGTAAATTGAATAAAAACTGCGGTTTCTATAAGCCCAAGAAGTAAAATCGGGAGATCGGTCTATATGGGGGCTATACCAAAACATGGACCGATACTCACCATTTTTGGCACACGTATTTGTGGTCCTACAATACCTCTAGATTTCCAATTTCAGGTAAATTGAATAAAAAATGCGGTTTCTATAAGCCCAAGAAGTAAAATCGGGAGATCAATCTATATGGGGACTATACCAAAACATAGACCGATACTCACCATTTTTGGCACACCTCTTTATGGTCATAAAATACCCCTAGATTTCAAATTTCAGGCAAATTGGATAAAAACTACGATTTCTATAAGCCGAAGACCCCAAATCGGGAGGTCGGTTTATATGGGGACAATATCAAAACCTGGACCGATATAGCCCATCTTCGAACTTGACCTGCCTGCAGACAAAAGACGAGTTTGTGCAAAATTTCAGCACGATTGCTTCATTATTGAAGACTGTAGCGTGATTACAACAGACAGACAGACAGACAGACAAACGGACATCGTTATATCGTCTTAGAATTTCTCCCTGATCAAGAATATATATACTTTATATAGTCGGAAATCGATATTTCGATGTGTTACAAACGGAATGACAAAGTTATTATGCCCCCGTCACCGTTCTGTGGTGGTGGGTATAACAAGTAAGAAAAGTCTAAAGTCGGGCGGGGCCGACTATATTATACCCTGCACCACTTTGTAGATCCAAATTTACGATACCATATCACATCCGTCAAATGTGTTGGGTGTATATATAAAGGTTTGTTCCAAATACATACATTTAAATATCACTAGATTTGGACAGAATTTGATAGACTTTTACAAAATCTATAGACTCAAAATTTAAGTTGGCTAATGCACTAGGGTGGAACACAATTTTAGTAAAAAACTATGGGAAACATTTAAATCTGAAGCAATTTTAAGGAAACTTCGAACATTTTTATTTATGATTTATCGCTCGATATATATATATATATTAGAAGTTTAGGGAAACTAGAGTCATTTTTACAACTTTTCGACTAAGCAGTGGCGATTTTACAAGGAAAATGTTGGTATTTTGACCATTTTTGTCGAAATCAGAAAAACATATATATGGCAGCTATATCTACATCTGAACCGATTTCAACCAAATTTGGCACGCATAGCTACAATGCTAATTCTACTCCCTGTGCAAAATTTCAACTAAATCGGAGCAAAAAATTGGCCTCTGTGGTCATATGAGTGTAAATCGGGTGAAAGCTATATATGGGAGCTATATCTAAATCTGAACCGATTTCAATCAAATTTTTAACGCATAGCTACAATTCTAATTCTACTCCCTGTGCAAAATTTCAACTAAATCGGAGCAAAAAATTGGCCTCTATGGTCATATGAGTGTAAATCGGCCGAAAGCTATACATGGGAGCTATATCTAAATCTGAACCGATTTCAACCAAATTTGTAACGCATAGCTACAATGCTTATTCTACTCCCTGTGCAAAATTTCAATTAAATCGGAGTAAAAGATTGGCCACTGTGGTCATATGAGTGTAAATCGGTCAAACGATATATATGGGAGCTATATCTAAATCTGAACCGATTTCAACCAAATTTGGCACGCATAGCTACAATTCTAATTCTACTCCCTGTGCAAAATTTCAACTAAATCGGAGAAAAAAATTGGCCTCTGTGGTCATATGAGTGTAAATCGGCCGAAAGCTATACATGGGAGCTAAATCTGAACCGATTTCAACCAAATTTGTAACGCATAGCTACAATGCTAATTCTACTCCCTGTGCAAAATTTCAATTAAATCGGAGTAAAAGATTGGACACTGTGGTCATATGAGTGTAAATCGGTCAAACGATATATATGGGAGCTATATCTAAATCTGAACCGATTTCAATACAATTTGGCTCACTTGACTACACTACTAATTGTACTCCTAGTGCAAAATTTCAACCAAATTGGGGTAAACTCTGGCTTCTGGGACCGTATTAGTCCATATCGAGCGAAAGATATATATGGAAGCTATATCTAAATTTGAACCGATTTCAATAAAATTTGGCACACTTGGCTATAGTACTGATTGTTCTTCTTGTGCAAAATTTTAAGCAAATTAGGGTAAAACTCTGGCTTCTGGGACCGTATTAGTCCATATCGGGCGAAATATACATATGAGAGCTATATCTAAATCTGAACCGATTTCTTTCAAAATCAATATGGTTCTATTCTGAGCCAAAGCACATTCTTCTGCCAAATTTTAAGTCAATTGGACTAAAACTGCGACCTAGACTGTGATTACAAAAATGTGTTCACGGACAGACGGACATGGCTATATCGACTCAGGAGCCCACCCTGAGCATTTTTGCCAAAGACACCATGTGTCTATCTCCTTCTGGATGTTGCAAATATATGCACTAACTTATAATACCCTGTTTCACAGTGTGGCGCAGGGTATAAAAAAAATAATTTAATAAATGAAAAAATATAAAATGTTTGTCATACCAGTTTGTGTGCTGCAATAAGATCACGATTTCGATACATAAAACCAAAAGAGCGGTGATGCTCGAGAAGTAACGAAATTTTACCTTTAAATACTCAAGTAATAAAATTCAGTAGTAGATAAAAATGAAGGTGAACCATCTTCATCATATGTCCAAATCAGTAACGAACACTGATGAGGGGCCACATTTACCTGAGTAAAATTATCAGATAGCGCGTTTCTAGCCCATAAGATTCATTGTTTTTTTTTTTTGAAATTTGACAATTCGCTGTGCAATTAATATATAAATAAAAATTATTTCATCTAAACCATTCAGTTTGACAGTAATGAGTATAATGAACCGATTCGGAAAAATTTCCACAAAAATTCCCAAATTTATGGAAATTACCCACCCAACCACCAAGTCCCCAAATCAATAGCTTCGTCCCCGTCCACGGAAAAAATATCCCCAATTTGGGGGGAAAATCCCAAATACTGACAACACTGCCGGCAGCACTCATTGATAAGAGAAAAGTTCACCAGCTTTAATACCACAATGTACTGATTAGTCAAAGTGAGCCTAAAAGAACGGCTTCCTAAGCTAACCTAAAATTTAGTAATACAGTAGGACACCTACTATAAGAAAAGTATTCAATAAGAAAAATCGGAAAACTATTAATTTGTTAGTTAGGAAGAATTTTTCGAAAAATAACAAAGAGATTTCTTTCGATGTAGAAATTCACACAAATTTGCGATGTTTTTTATCTTCTTTCATCACTTTTTATTGATGGATGGACAGATAAATTGCATATTCTCCAACTACATATAAAAAATTGTATTCATCAGAAAAATACAAAATACTCTATAATCTTATTTCACTTCATGTGGAATAATTTCCTCGTATAGTAATTAAACACAAAGAAATTTTGAAGACAAATGGTTTGCATGAAGCCTCATACAAAAAAAAAAAAAAAAGAAAGATCTAAGGATAAATGTTAATCCAAACCAAAATAGACTACAAAACATGACACATTTTCAAATCCATTGCTATACTGGTGATCGAAAACCACAATTGGATAGATGGACAGAGGGATAGACTACCTGATGGGTCGACAAATATCTTCTAACCATATAACCACCATGAAGTTGAGGACCATGACCACCCCTGTGTATCAAACATGATCGCCGATCACTATGTTTACATAGCTTTACGCCATATTATCACGACTGATGTTGTTGTCAAGAAGACAATCCAATTTAAAATTAGATTGTACTCCAAAAAAAAAAAAAACATTTTTTTCGATAGACATCAAAATGCCAGGGATGATGATTTTAAATTGATGACGCTTGTAAATAAGTGACACGGCGTAATCATTTCAAATATCCCCTTGGCTGTGAAGATCACTCATTTTGTGAGTAATACCCCATTTAGGCATTTTCCTCTTGTTTATACTTTTACCCAAAATTGTGTTGTAATTCGGGTGGTAATATTTTTTCCAACTTGTCGCTCTTTCTCTCGTTTGTTGTTATGGTGCTTACCAAGATGCATCGATTTTGTGTTGAAATTTTGTGTCATTGGAGTTTTGAATTTCATTTGATTTTGAAATTTGTTTAGGAATTACATGAAGTAGTCTTGTCATTGTAATTGGCTTACATATTTCTTCTTGTTCATATAAAGAAAAAATAGTGAATAACAAAACTGTTGGTAAACAGTAAATAATATCAATAGGAAAATTTACACCTTATGGTTATACCAGGATTGGCTAGATTCAATTTTGGATTTCCCGATTTTTCCAAATATTCACGAATTGTTTAATCCAAAAAATCTACAAATTTTCATTTCATTTATTTGTTCATTCAATAACCTGTGAGCCGTATTCGGCCTAATTGATTACGCAGTTTAATATATATAGGCACAATTAATAAAAAATCCTTAAAAAATTAAAATACAAACTTATAAACCAATGCTTATTCTAAAGTAATTAGTGGAACGAAAATGGATGACGAAATCGAATATCTATGGGACCATTAGCATAATTAAAATCCAAGAAGGCCATCAAAAACACTGCAGAACAATGTCCCGGAATTGATTGCATGAATACGAAAAGTTCCTATTATCATATGGTACTACCGAATTCCATAATCGTATTGCCCGGACACGAAATGAACGCTGCATAATTAGAGAGCGGTACTGAGGCAGCTGCAATGAATGAGTCCTATCCCGAATGAGTTTTATCCCGATTTGCTTGAAATTTTGTACACGGAGTACAATTAGTAGTATATATATATATATATATATATATATATATATATATATATATATATATATATATATATATATATATATATATATATATATATATATATATATATATATATATATATATATATATATATATATATATATATATATATATATATATATATATATATATATATATATATATATATATAATGCTAATTATAGTCCCTGTGCAAAATTTCAACTAAATCGGGGTAAAAAATTGGCCTCTGTGGTCATATAAGTGTAAATCGGGCGAAAGATATATATGGGAGCTATATCTAAATCTGAACCGATTTCAATCAAATTTGGCACACATGACTATACTACTAATTGTACTTCTAGTGCAAAATTTCAACCAAATTGAGCCAAAACTCTGGCTTCTAGGACCATAATAGTCCATATCGGGCGAAAGATATATGTGGGAGCTATATCTAAATCTGAACCGATTTCAATCAAATTTGGCACACATGACTATACTACTAATTGTACTCCTAATGCAAAATTTCAACCAAATTGGGGTAAAACTCTGGCTTCTGGGACCGTATTAGTCCATATCGGGCGAAAGATATATATAGGAGCTATATCTAAATCTGAACCGATTTCAATCAAATTTGGCGCACTTGACTATACTGCTAATTGTACTCCTAGTGCAAAATTTCAACCAAATTTGGCGAAAACTCTGGCTTCTGGGGCCATATAAGTCCATATCGGGCCAAAGATATATATGGAAGCTATATCTAAATCTGAACCGATTTCAATCAAATTTGGCACACGTGACTATACTACTAATTGTACTCCTTGTACAAAATTTCAAGCTAATCGGGATAAAACTCTGGCTTCTGGGTCCATATAAGTACATAGCGGGCGAAATATATATATGAGAGCTATATCTAAATCGGAACCGATTTCAATCAAATTTTGCACACTTGACTACACGACTAAGTGTTATGTTTGTACAAAATTTCAAGCAAATCGGTAGAAAACTCTGGCTGCTGGGGTCCATATTAGTGCATATCGGGCGAAAGATATATATGGGAGCTATATCTAAATCTGAACCGATTTCTATAAAAAGTTTTGTCAAAAGTTTATTTCTATAGAAAATTTGTTAAAATTTTATTTGTATAGAAAATTTTGTAAAAATTTTATTTCTATAAAAAATATTCTCAAAATTTTATTTCTATAGAAAATTTGTTAAAATTTTATTTGTATAGAAAATTTACAATATTTTATTTCTATAAAAAATTTTGTCAAAAATTTTTTCTATTTTTTTATTTTATTTTATTTCTATAGAAAATTTTATAAATATTTTATTTCCATAGAAATTTGTTAACATTTTATTTCTATAAAAAGTTTTGTCAAAAGTTTATTTCTATAGAAAATTTGTTAAAATATTATTTGTATAAAAAATTTTGTAAAAATTTTATTACTATAAAAAAGTTTCTCAAAATTTTATTTCTATAGAAAATTTTCTAAAAATTTTATTTCTACGAGTATAGAAAATTTTCTAAAAATTTTATTTCTAAAGAAAATTTTGTCAAAATTTTATTTCCATAGAAAATTTTATTAAATTTTTATTTCTATAGAAAATTTTATAAATATTTTACTTCCATAGAAATTTGTTAAAATTTTATTTCTATAAAAAGTTTTGTCAAAAGTTTATTTCTATAGAACATTTGTTAAAATTTTATTTGTATAGAAAATTTTGTCAACATTTTATTTCTATAAAAAATTTTATTTCCATTTTATTATTATTTCTATTTTATTATTTTATTTTATTTCTATAGAAAATTTTGTCAAAATTTTATTTCTATACAAAATTTTGTCAACTTTTTAGTTCTAAAAAAAATTTGTCAAAATTTTATTTATACACAAAATTTTGTCAAATCTGTATTGCTATAAAAAAATTGAAGTACCTCGTAGTTGTAAAGGAATGTTTTGCAAAATCTACCAAAACATCAAGAATTCTACCAAGCATTGAAAAATCTACAAGTTTTGGTAAAATTCTACTAAATGAGGCAACCGTGCGTAGAACCCACATATAGGTTTTGCTGAAGAAAACGTAAGATACAAATCAGTAAACTCCAGATGTATCGATTCGTATTTGGTTGCAGCAGTGTCTTCCTACTGCCTTCAATATAGATTAGATTATTATGTGCTAACTTTCAATGTGGAAACCTTATAAAAATTCTGGAATATAAAAATACTTAAAATTTTATATGAAAATCATCCCTACGGAATGAAACCAACCATTCCCAGAATGGTTCATACACATCAGGGACTAGTGCCCAACAATTGCGGGGTAATACTTAAAATTTTTAGATTTAAAATTTTATATGAAAATCACCCGTACGGAATGAAACCATTCCCAGAATGGTTCATACACATCAGGGACTAGTGCCCAGCAATTGTGGGGTTGATCCATTTCCAATCACAATAAAGCTAAAAGGAACTTAATGCGAGATAAATATCATAAAAAATGAAAACTTCGGAATCGACTTATGATACTGTTAAAATGCGGCTAATCAACTTCTACTTTGAAAAATTGACTACTCGACTTTTCTAGAAGTCGACTTTGAACTTAAATGAGAATACGATCAAAACATTTTTTATCACATGTTTCTTATAGTTCAAACACCCACAGCAAAATTGTAAAAGCTTAGAGATTATTTGGAGAAACTAAACGGCGACTTTTTATTGAATGTTGACATTTGGATTCATTTTGATGTACTGTCCAAGCCCTTTATAACTTATATTCAGTAGCGCTTCAGAAATTTGCTAACCATTGTTTCAATATCCATATGGTTCCGTAGTTCTATTTTAAAGTCACATATTATTATGAACTCCAATCATTTAGCTTACAACAACTTTTAAGCTTAGTTTCTGAAATCATTTAAAATGCGAATATTGAATTTTTTACTCCAAAGCTTCTCCTTTCACTGGTGCCCATTCCGTTGCAAATCTCTTTGCAATCCTCATTAGTATGTCACATTCGATTCGAGGGAATATCATAGGACAAAATTATATTCTTCATAAGCTTCCATGTCGTATAACATGGTCCATCCAATATTACGGCAAACTCACTAATTGCTTAGCAATTTGTATTTTTATGAACACCATTAACGGAGTGACGAACGCGAAAAATTCCATTCATGAGTTATTGTCAAATTCCTCATGGGATTTAAGACTTGCAAATCCCTCTCTTCATGCCAGCAAGTCAAAGCATAAATCTGCACATACTATATGACAACACTTTGAAATTGCGACTAGGATAAGAGGATGAAGTAGGTGGTCACCACATACATATATGAACATAACTCATACACAATGGAGTATATGCGTTTATGATGGACCATGGATGAAAGGATGAAGCTTAAAACTCTTAGAGCTCTCTCTCACTCCCACTCTCGCTCTTTCATATATAGATTTATAATGATATTGAAGGCTAGCTGAGCTACTAATACTGCAACTTTTGTTAGAGGGTTACTTTATTACATGGACATTGTCTGGGTCTTTGTAATCGTCCATTGATTCTTGTTTGGTTGACTGAATGGTTACACATGATCCCTTGACCATTCCGTTTATGGGTAAGAGTGGCAATTTACTTTTTAGCCACTGTAAAGCTAATGTTCGATTATTAGTCATACTCATGTTTGAAAATCGAACAGGAGCTAAAGCTGAATACCCAGCAAACAATAACAGGTTATAATAAACTCTTAAGAAAAATTGAGCCATATGAGTAAAACCCCAGAATTAAAATCCCCAGAGGCGGATAAAGTCTAATGGGGAATTAAAATTTTCTATAGAAATAAAATGTTGACAAAGTTTTCTATAAATTTTTTTTTTGACAAAATTTTCTATAAAAAAATTTGTTTGATAAAATTTTCTATAAACATAAAATTTGATAAATTTCCTATAGAAATAAAATTTCGACGAAATGTTCTATTGAAATAGAATTTTGACAAAATTTTCTGTAAAATAAAATTTTGACAAAAATTTCTACAAAAATAAAATGTTGACAAAAATTTCTATAAAACTAACATTTTGAGAAACCTTTCTCTAGAAATAAAATTGTCACAAATATTTCTATAGAGCTAAAATTTTGACAAAATTTTGTAGAGAAAAAAAATTTGACACAAATTTCTATAGAAATAAAAATTGTAACAACATTTTGTGCAGAAAACAATTTGACTAATTTTTCTATAGAAATTAAATTTTGACAAATTTTTCTATAGAATAAAATTTTGACAACATTTTCTATAGAAATAAAATTTTGACAAAATTTTCTATAAAAATAAATTTTAACAAAATTTTTTACAGAAAAAAAATTGGCAAATTTTTCTATAGAATTAAATTTTAACAAAATTTTCTATAGAATTAAATTTTGACAAACTTTTCTATAGAAATAAAATTTTGACAAAACTTTCTGTAAAAATAAAAATTTCTACATAAATAAAAATTTGACAAAAATTTCTATAAAAATAAAATTTTGAAAAACTTTTCTCTAGAAATAAAATTGTTACAAAAATTTTTAGAGAGATAAAATTTTGAAAAGAATTTCTAGAGAAAAAACAATTGACAAAATTTTCTATAGAAATAAAATTTTGACAAAATTTCTATAAAAATAAAAATTTGACACAAAATTATATTATTATTATTATTAAAATGTTATTTCATTTTAATAAAATCTCCTATAGAAATACAATTTTGACAAAATTTTCTAGAGAAATAAAAATTTGACAAAATTTTCTATAGAAATAAAATTATAAAAAATTTTGACAACAATTTTTATAAAAATAAAATTTGACAAAATTTTCTATAGAAATAAAAATTTTGACAAAATTTTCTATAGAAATAAAAATTTTGACAAAATTTTCTATAGAAATAAAAATGTTGACAAAATTTCCTATAGAAATAGAATTTCGACAAAAATTTCTCTAAAAATAACATTTTGAGAAACCTTTCTCTAGAAATAAAATTGTCACAAATATTTCTATAGACATAAAATTTTGACAAAATTTTCTAGACACAAATTTGACACAAACTTCTATAGAAATAAAAATTTTAACAACATTTTTTGCAGAAAAAATTTGACCAATTTTTCTATAGAAATTAAATTTTGACAAATTTTTCTATAGAATTAAATTTTGACAAAATTTTCTATAGAAATAAAATTTTCTGTAAAAATAAAATGTTCTACATAAATAAAATTTTGACAAAAATTTCTATAAAAATAAAATTTTTAAAAACTTTTCTCTAGAAATAAAATTGTCACAAAATTTTTTAGAGAGAAAATTTTTGACAAAAATTTTTAGAGCAAAAACAATTGGCAAAATTTTCTATGGAAATAAAATTTTGACAAAATTTTCTGTGGAAATAAAGTTCTGACAAAATTTTCTATAGAAATAAAAATTTGACACAAATTTCTATAGAAATAAAATTTTAATAAAATTTCCTATAGAAATAAAATTATAAAAAATTTTGACCAAATGTTCTATAGAAATAAAATTTTGACAAAATTTTTTATAGAAGTAAAATTTTGACAAAATTTTATTTTTTTATTTTATTTTCTATAGAAATAAAATTTTGATTCAAATTTCTATAGAAATAAAATTTTGATAAAATTTTCTAAAGAAATACAATTTTGACAAAAATCTCTACAAAAAATAAAATTTTGACAAAATTTTCTAAAGAAATAAAATTTTGAAAAAAATTTCTACAGAAATAAAATTTTGACAAAATTTTTTATAGAAGTAAAATTTTAACAAAATTTTCTATAGAAAAAAAATTTTGACAAAATTTTCTATAGAAATAAAATTTTATAAAGAAATACAATTTTGACAAAAATCTCTATAAAAATAAAATTTTGACAAAATTTTCTATAGAAATAAAATTTTGATACAAATTTCTATATAAGTAAAATTTTTACAAAATTTTCTACAGAAATAAAATTTTGAAAAAATTTTCTATAGAAATAAAATTTTAACAAAATTTTCTATAGAAATAAAATTTTAACAAAATTTTCTATAGAAATAAGATTTTTTACGAAAATATCTATAAAAAAAAATTGACAAAATTTTCTAAAGAAATAAAATTTTAAGAAAAATTTTCTATAGAAATAAAATTTTTACGAAAATATTTATAAAAATAAAATTTTGAAAAAAAATTATCCATAGAAAAAAAATATTGACAAAATTTTCTATAGAAATAAAATTTTGATACAAATTTCTATAGAAGTAAAATTTTTACAAAATTTTCTAAAGAAATAAAATGTTGAAAAAATTTTCTATAGAAATATAATTTTAACAAAATTTTCTATAGAAATAAAATTTTTACGAAAATATCTATAAAAAAAATTGACAAAATTTTCTAAAGAAATAAAATTTTAAGAAAAATTTTCTATGGAAATAAAATTTTTACGAAAATATTTATAAAAATACAATTTTGAAAAAAAAAAATTATCCATAGATATAAAATATTGAAAAAATTTTCTATAAAAAAAAATTAACAAAATTTTCTATAGAAATAAAATTTGAATAAAATTTTCTATAACATAAAATTTTGACAACATTTTCGATAGAAATAAGTTTTTGTTGTTTAATTTTTGGCTCGAGTGGCAACCGTGATTTTTTTCACTGGGTTTTATGTCTATTTCATAGATGAAGTCACATAAAGAGTTTGGGAGAATATCTCCCCACCAATCATTAACGTTGTTATTGTCATGCCATTAATATGTGAGTTTCTCGTCTTTCACACTCTGTTGTTGTTGTTATTGTAGCAGAATATGATGCGGAAAGTGTTCAGTTGTTATAGAGGAAAATTTATGACTGGATTTCAAAGTCGAAATGTGTTAAGATGAATTTACATAAAAATTTTTATTTATGGCAAAAACCAAACATTTTTAATTGCTTGAACATTTATTAGAAAATGCTTGGCAAAGAATTTATGCCAAAAAGGGATTTACATAGAAAATTTATTATCGTGTTACACAAAGTACCATAGACACCAGAGGCAAATGGCAAATGTATACTGATTTTATATAAATGTCCTTTATGCTTCCCCCACCCCAAAGAAGGATAAGGGAAATGGATATAGGGAATATATTCGTATATAAATGTTCTTAAATCCCTGATTGATTTATAAACCCCAAAGAAGACTGTAGGTATACGAAGTTCGATTATGAAACTTGGATTGAAATATCGAATTGTCTTCATTGTCTTTCCAAAGCTTTGCATTTTTTTATGATCTGTTATTAAAGAATTCCCCTTGGGGAGTTAAAAATTTCTCAAACATAGGTGAGAAAAAAACTAAAGTCAAACTTTGTCAAATCAAGACCAGCCCTTATAAGAGAATTGACTTTTTAATTTTTTAGAAAAATTTTTCTCACTCAGACGCTTGGAGAATCGTTTCAGAAATTTACAACATTCAAGTGAAGGGTGATTTTTTAGCTATTACCATTTTGACAGCACTGGTTTAAAGATCATGGTCAATCATATTCAGTTTTGTGTGGAAAAAGTCACACTTTGGTGAGTTTTATGGGCTGGTGGCATCATTAGACCGTACTTTTTCAAAGATGATGCGAATCATAATGTAACTGTGACGTTTTTGTCCAAAACGTTTTTGTCGAGCCTGACTTGCATGACGAGCCTGACTTGCATGACATGTGGTTCCAAACAACGGTGTCACATGCCACAAAGTACAATATAGATAATGAGAACCGAGTTGGGTGAACAGTTTACATCTCTTTCGGGACCAGTCATCGGAGCATTTGTCCGGCCGAAATCTTGGAAAAAGAATGCAAAAATTGGACTAAGACGATGGACCATTTGAGGCGCAGTCACGGTCAAGAATTGCATGAAATGATTATATGAATCGTGCTATCGATTCAAACAAAGATTTCATGTATTTTTCTGAATTTTATGTGTTCAAAAAAAAATTGCTATAGCACTTAAAAATCACCCTATGTGAAAGGTATAAACTTTTAAGGATATACTTCAGTTGAGAAATAGCTAAAATCAAAATTTATCAAATCAGCCTTATAATAGAAATGATTGTTTAAATTTTTTCTTGATATGTCTCTTATGTTCCCGTCTCATATCGGCCGGATAGAGGGAGATAGTTTGACCGTTTCAGATTTTAAAAGCATACCATTCACATTTGAATTATTCTGTATTTCCATATAATTTTCCATTTGATCATGGAAAAATATTCCCAGAATTTCGATTTGGAATCATTCAAGGGAGAAAAAAATAAGTCAATTAATATAATGAACGTGATTAGAATGCTTCAAATACTCTTCGTCCCCTTGTAACTTGGATAATTTTTAATGAAATTGTTAAAACGTTGCTAACGCCATCGTTCTCAAGTGTATGGATAGAAATGGATGGATGACTAGATGGATTGCTATAGTTTGGCTTTGCTTGCTACTTGCCTGGTGGCTGGTTAAACAAAAGAATCATAAAATCTACACAAAACAATGGTTTATTTTTAGATTCTTTTACATTGACGGTTTTTTTTTATTATTTTATAGCACCACTTAAAGATTTCGCTCAAATGATAGTTAATCCAGTTACAGGAAGACCAAATAACAGCTTTGTTCTTTCGAGAAAGAAAAAATGTCATGTGGAAAATCTGGATTTATTTTTCAACGTCATTCCTCACCCTTCTCCATACACCCGACGACCCCTTTTTATCTATTTTTATAGCTGAGAATATTTTTATGATCCAATTTCATTACAAAGCTATAAATTGTAGATGAAATTTTTTTTGAGAAGAGTAGAAAATATGGCAAATAATAGAATGATGGTGCTAGTGAGTGGTGCTATCACCAACCAGACCTTGCATTTGCATTCAATTCCTCCTGCTTAACATCATTTTATGCAAATTTCTATGCTTAGTTGATGGAATAGATCCTTTCTGCAATGTAACTCATATGAGGGATTTACATTGATTTTATTGTCATTTTTCATGATTTTTATGACATTTATGATGCAAGAGTTGATAAAGAAAATAAGCATGAAATATGTATTGATATGCTGTAAAACTATCTTTTGATGTTGATGAAATGAAGGCAGGCACCAGAATGAAGCCAACAGGGATGACGTTGATTTTGAAATGTGTTTGTGGGCTCGAGAAGAAATCTTGAATTGCCATGGTTTTTGTATTCAATTTTATAGCAATAGTGTAGGGTGAAAAATATAAAGAAGGTTGTGTCCATATGTATGGAACACTTGGAAGGAATAGTCTTATGCTATGGTCACACTGGGTAAATATTTGACAGAAATCAAAAAAGAATCGGTTGCCACAGCTAAACCAGAAAACATATTTAGCTCATATTGGATATACAACAACATGATAGGATTATTTTCCAAAAACCGTATCAAAATATTTGGAAAATGGTTCTGGAAAAATGTTTGACACTCATTTTGGTCAAATATTTGCCTAGTGTGACCATAGCCTTAGTTAGACATAATGTCAACTTTGATTTTGAGTTCAATTAAATGTTCTCTGCATTTGGTCCTAGTACTTCAAAGACAAACTCTAAACACCCAGACAAGGGCTACGAGTATTAACTCTGTGAAGAATTTTTTCCGTCTACGTTGGTGTAGGGTATTTGACAATCGTCTCATTAAACTCTCGGCTTTTGCTTACTCCATTTACGGCATAAGACATTTGCATATTGCTTATCAACGCAAATGTATGGGAAATAATAATAAATACAATTTTTATGCTACCATTTTTTATAGTCTTATTTTTTTGTATAGTAATACTGAAATAGTGATGTGTCATATGTGAAATAACTTCACTGATAACGATTTGGTTGTAAAAATGTTGAATTTATATTACAATCGATGGCTATCAATTCAAATATTGTAAGAAATATTTTTTTAACCATCCAGAGAGTTCTAGTTTCTAAGGATGAGACATTTTTCAATATGATTTGATATGGCAAATAAATTGCCAAGATATATATTTTTAATATGTCCTAGATATGAGGACGTTACATTTCAATCAGTAATGACATTTGAGTCATCTTTATTAGGTCATAGTCTAACATGTAATAGTTTTTAAATCATATTGAAGGAAATCCCAGAAATGAGTGAAAATACTCAACAAGAATGGAGGAGATCAAGTCAGAAAAATGTGATTATATGGCATCTCACAATTTTTTTAGATATTGAATTTATAGAACATTTTGTCAAAATTTTATTTGTAGAGAAAATTTTGTCAACATTTTATTTCTATAGAAAATTTTGTCAAAATTTTATTTCATATTTGTGGGTTGAACTCAGCTTTAAAACCATTGTGTTGACTAAACTACAGGAGTAGCTTAACCAACAGAGGAAAAGAATGTTTGTCAAATTTATTTGGGCAAAGCCCTATAGACTGCAAGATGGTTGGATGGACGCACGTTTCGGAATTACCACATTCCTCATCAGCATCCTCTACTTGCAGCAAAACTATCAACCAATTATCAGAATAAATTCAGGCAGTTCACTAAACCCAAAGTGAACCACACTTGAACCCTCCGAAAAAAGGTTTATGATAGCCGGCTTATGCCGAAATAAATTCATACAAATATATCTCTTTTCCTTTGCCACCGTCAAATCATCGATTTAAGTGCAGTTGGCTGGGTTTGTTTTGAGCGAACTTCCTCTTACTTCATTCGCGTTTTGTTTTTTTTTTTTATTGGTGGTTTCTACTTCAATCATATTTGTTGTTTTGATCTCAGCTTTAAAACCATTGTGTTGACTAAACTGCAAGAGTAGCTTAACCAACAGAGGAAAAGAATGTTTGTCCAATTTATTTGGGCAAAGCCCTATTTTTTGTCAAATTTTTATTTCTATAGAAAATTTTGTCAAAATTTTATTTCTACAGAAAATTTTGTCAAAATTTTATTTCTACAGAAAATTTTGTCAAAATTTTATTTCTACAGAAAATTTTGTCAAAATTTTTATTTCTATAGAAAATTTTGTTAAAATTTAATTTTTATAGAAAATTTTGTTAAAATTTTATGTCCATAGAAAATTTTGTCAACATTTTATTTCTATAGAAAATGTTGTCAAAATTTTGTTTCTATAGAAAATTTTGTCCAAATTTTGTTTCTATAGAAAATTTTGTCCAAATTTTTTTTCTATAGAAAATTTTGTCAAAATTTTATTTCTATAGAAAATTTTGACAATTTTATTTCTACAACAAAAAAAAATATCAAAATCTTACTTCTACAGAAAATTTTGGCACCGTTTTGTTTCTACAGCAAATTTTATCAAATTTTTATTTCAACAGAAAATTTTATTTCTGTAGAAAATTTTATTTTTATAAATTTTATTTTTATATAAAATTTTGTCAAAATTTTATTTCTATAGCATTTTGTCAAAATTTTATTTGTATAGAAAATTTTGACAAAAGTTTATTTGTATAGAAAATGTTATCAAAAGTTTATTACTATCGAAAATTTTGTCAGCATACAAAACTTGTCGAAATTTTATTTCTTTAAAAAAAATTGTCACAATTTTATTTCTATATAAAATTTTGTCACAATTTTATTTCTACAGAAAATTTTGTCAAAATTTTATTTCTATACAAAATATTGTCAAAATTTTATTTTTATAGAAAATTTTGTTAAAATTTTATTTTTATAGAAAATTTTGTTAAAATTTTATTTCCATAGAAAATTTTGTCAAAATTTTATTTCTATAGAAAATTTTGTCAAAATTTTATTTCTATAGAAAATTTTGTCAAAATTTTGTTTCTATAGAAAATTTTGTCAAAACTTTATTTCTATAGAAAATTTTGTCAAAATTTTATTTCTATAGAAAATTTTGTCCAAATTTTATTTCTATAGAAAATTTTGTCAATGTTTTTTCTATAGAAAATTTTTTCAAAATTTTATTCCAACAGAAAATTTTATAAAAATTTTATTTCTATAGAAAATGTTGTCAAAATTGTATTTCTATCAAAAGTTTTTCAAAATTTTGCTTCTATAATTTTTTTTTTCAAAATTGTACTTCGGCTACCAAGCTAACTAAACGCTACTAGAATTATTCAGCACTTTAGCCTATCCCCTCTATTTCACCGAAAAAAGTATTGCCTTGAGCCTTTCATGTCCTTAAAACACCAATGCGACATTTGCTTAGAATCATACAAAATTTAAATTTAAATTTAAAAAATTACTTGCACTACGGAAAATAAATCAACCACAGGACCCACACCCAGAGAAGGAATATGATCACCTCAACCATGTTGCGAGAGCAAAATGTTAGTTTTGGACGGAGAACATGTAACATGTTTGCGGCAACCATGTTATTTTCTCAAAAAGCATATGTCTGACTTCGGCAACCATGTATATGTTTGCCGAGAAAACAAAATTTTTGCGACAAAAATATTCCATTGTCACCATCCAAAAATAACATTTTGCTCTCGAAACATGGTTGAGGTGATCATATTCCTTCTCAGCGTGCAGACCGATCACTTAACATGGACTTGTCATTGACGGGGTAAATTTACACTTTAGGACACGAATTGCACTAATTTCAAAGGTCCATTTAGAAGGATCGCCCTAAAGACACGTCCTCATCAATCAGTCTGTGAAAAACTCAAAGGAACTTCTTTCATTTTAAGCATCCGAATTGCACCAAAAAGGAAAAACTATGAAAATGTAAAAAATTAGGACAAACTAGAGCGTCGACACAGCCTTGTAATAGACTTGTAAATAGTAATTTCCCGCGGAGCGGATGCAAAGACTTCCCTTATGCGGTTTGGTAATGACAAATGCCGACTTTAGATGTCGAAGTTGTCCAAAACCAAAATTCCAACAATTTCAATGGACCAAAATTATCAGCGGGACTGTGTTCATATGACCAGAAGAATGAATTGCTTCCACATTTTTTGATATTCCGGCAAAAGTTCAGAAAATTGTTTGTTGTTCATCGTGCCATTTTATCCTTTTCCCAAGATTAAGCAAAAAATATATCCTGCCGTATTATAAAACAGTTTGACCATATAAGCCATAGAGATGTGACAAAACAAAATTAAAATAGAAGCTTCTGAATTGACAATCATATCATCCATATGTATATGCAAGTCAAAGAAAATGTAGCAATGTTACAAAAAAAAAACTCAAAGTGAAAATGTTGTGGGAGTTTCCATCTATTTTGCCACCATGGAAAATGTTACAAATGTGCTTTTACGCTTTTGACTTTAGCGCAAAGAAACAAATTAAATACATTTTTTGTTGTTTGCATCGTTTTACGAGGGGAGTTGCAGTGAGGGGAAAACTCAGATTTCCTTTTTGTTTGGTTTTGGCTGTTGGTGGCCTTAAATGTGGTGTATAATTTCATTTAATTTAGTTGGCGTTTTTTGTTTGCTTTTGAGCACTTTGTATTCTTCTTTCTCTCTCTCTCTCTCTCCTAGTGACTATGCCTTGGGTAATCTCATTAAATGCTCTTATTTAACGCTTAACTGCTAAAATCCTCGAATTGAACTTCATATGATGTTGATGTTTTTCGACGCAATGTGGAGGCAAACATCATTAGGACCAAAATCCAAATGCTAATGATGACTAATTTGTTTGGATTGCTATCCTGACGGAAAGAACAACACATGTTTTGCTAAAAATAGCAAATGTCAAATGAAATCCAAAATGGGATTTGAGAGTATACCTTCGCATTCTTTGCGTTTGACCGGAAAAGGTTGCATACATTTAGGTTTTAATTTTTAATAAAATTCTACTGCATATTTTCAGGCTTCGTTGCATAACATCAAAGCTTTATGCTTTTTGTGTTGCCATATAAATCTTATTATCTTTGAACTCATATGGTCAGTTGCTGAAAACAAAGATAACAAAAAGCAACTGATTCAGTCTTTCCCCCTCAAACCTTGTCAAAAAAATTGGTCATAATTGTTGGCAAGCAGATGTTGTCTGGCTGCCATAGTATTTGTGTTCGTCGTTCGTCTCTGATAAATGACAATAATTTAAGGATCATACCGAAGCCATCACCACCACCACTACCACCATCAATATCTCAAACCACATTGCACGCAAACAATTATAATTGCATAAACACAAAAGCGTGTTGTAATTACATGAAATTCGTCAATTAGTCCAACACAAATGAGACCAAAACGGACGAACTCTTATGAATGTCTGCTACATCTAAGTAGGAAATTTTAACAGGTGGGTGAGAGTGTGATGAATTGGACAAAAAATTCGGTATGTTATCATTACGAAAATTGTCATGTTCTAGCTGTTCTACATACAATTTTATTTTTTAAATTAAATTTTATTAATTGCGTAGAAAAAATATGTACCATATATTCACATTACATACTGCGCTTTAACCAGATCGGATATAAGGGGTCTTCGATGGTCCATTTTTGCGTGGTCGTTGGGGAGCATATAACGATATCACAACCCAAATTTCCACCGGATCGTACAAAATTTGTTCCTCCAGAAGACTCATGAAGTGAAATCTGGGGGTTATATAATTATGGACCGGTATGGTTTGCTTGATAGACAAGGAGTATATACACAACCGGGTCGGATGAAATTTGCTGCTTCAGAAGGCTGAAGAAGTCAAATATGGGGATCGGTGTTTATTATACCTGAAAATGCTCCGATAGATAGCTTTTTGTCTATCGGCTTCCAATATTAAATAGCTTCAAGCTAATATTGAAGCTATTGACGGACTGACATCGCTAGATTGGCTCTGAATTTCACCATGGGATCTGAGGCATGATTGCCACTTGAGCCACAAATAATCTATCAAAATTTGGAGAAAATTTTACACAAAATTTTTATTTCTATAGAAAATTTTTTATAATTTATTTCTATAGAAAATTTACTAAAAATTTTACTTCTATATAAAATTTTGTCAAAGTTTTATTACTAAAGAAAATTGTTCAAAATTCTTTTTCCATAGAAAATTTTGTCAACATTTTATTTCTATAGAAAATTTTGTCAACATTTTATTTCTATAAAAATTTCTGCAAAAAATTTTGTCAAATTGTTATTTCTATAGAAAATTTCATAAAAATTTTATTTCTATAGAAAAATTTGTCAAAATTTTATTTCTATAAAAAAATTTGTCAAAATTTAATTTCTATCAAAAAATTTTGTCAAAATTTTATTTCTATCAAAAAATTTTGTCAAAATTTTATTTCTATAGAAAATTTTGTCAAAAATTTACTTCTATATAAAATTTTGTCAAAGTTTTATTTCCAAAGAAAATTTTGTCAAAATTTTATTTCTATAGAACATTTTGTCAAAATTTTATTTCTATAGAAAATTTTCTCAAAATTTTATTTCTATATAAAATTTTGTCCCAGTTTTATTTCCAAAGAACATTTTTCAAAATTCTTTTTCCATAGAAAATTTTGTCAACATTTTATTTCTATAGAAAATTTTGTCAACATTTTATTTCTATAAAAATTTCTGCAAAAAATTTTGTCAAAATGTTCTTTCTATAGAACATTTCATAAAAATTTTATTTCTATAGAAAAATTTGTTAAAATTTTATTTCTATAAAAAAATTTGTCAAAATTTTATTTCTATCAAAAAATTTTGTCAAAATTTTATTTCTATAGAACATTTTGTCAATATTTTATTTCTATAGAAAATGTTCTCAAAATTTTATTTCTATCGAATATTTTTCAAAATTTTATTTTTATAGAAAATTATGTCAAAATTTTCTGTCTATAGAAAATTTTGTCAACATTTTATTTCTGTAGAAAATGTTGTCAAAATTTTATTTCTATAGAAAATTTTGTCAACATTTTATTTCTGTAGAAAATGTTGTCAAAATTGTATTTCTATAGAAAATTTCTACAAAAAATTTTGTCAAAATGTTCTTTCTATAGAAAATTTCATAAAAATTTTATTTCTATAGAAAACTTTGTTAAAATTTTATTTCTATCAAAAAATTTTGTCAAAATTTTATTTCTATAGAACATTTTGTCAAAATTTTATTTCTATAGAAAATTTTGTCAAAATTTTATTTCTGTAGAAAATTTTGCCAGAATTTTATTTCTATAGAAAATTTTGTCGAAATTTTATTTCTGTAGAAAATTTTGTCAACATTTTATTTCTATAGAAAATTTTGTCAAAATTTTATTTCTATAGAAAATTTTGTCAAAATTTTATTTCTATAGAAAATTTTGCCAAAATTTTATTTCTATAGAGATCTACCAACCAATAAAATATCGATCATTTTTGTTAGAATTTTCCCGGTATTACAACCGGAACGACAAAGTTAGTACATATCTCATCCTATGGTAAAGGGTTATAGTTATGTTTTAACTTAATAAACGTATAAACTTTTTAATTAAAATTTCTTTATTTTAAAGAACTCAGTTAGCAATTTCTCTTTTATAATTTCATTTTATCTTAACGGATTTTCAATTCTGCCAATCATATTATTCACAAAAAGTTCATGTCTCATTTCCACTGTGAAAATTATCTTATTTCATATTTAATACTGATCCAATGCTATCCGATTTCCTTTTAAATAAATTGAAAAAATGTGGAAAAAAATCCTATATCTAGCTTTTGTTGTTTCTTTTTTGTTATAATCAAAAGCCTAAGGCGTTTAAATATAATATTACTTAAGATACTAAAAATAAATGAAATGAAAAAAAATCTTTAAAGGATTATACTGTTGATGCTATTTTGGTTTTATATTTATGTTTATTCAGTAGTACGTTTTAGGGTCACAGAATTGTATTTTCTTTCTGGAAATGTTTCCAAAGTTACTTTTACTCTATGTTTGCCATGGTAGCTTACGCTTCCATTCCTTCGATAAAAATAAGGGCCATGGCAGTCATTAGGCTTAGGTTTGTTTACACATGGTCTTATTTTTTCTCTTCATCTTTATCAGCCAGGGTGGTTGCTAATGCTAAGTACCATATTTTAGATGAAAGTTAAAAAATAAATAAAAATATCTGATGTTAAAGCAAATACCTTATTTTATACGCCAACTCCTTAAAGTATGCTTTATTTATGATCAACAAACAGCTAGCCAAAAGTATGCTTCTATTCACATACTTCATTTAATGAAACCTAATTTTTTAATGGTCGCCTGTCATTTGACATTTATTTTTCCTTTCCTCCTAAATCGTTCAGTGTTTCCCTTGTGCCCCTGTCCAGAATTAGCTAATCTCGATTTATCTCAACTAATTGTGAATCATTTATCTTGAAATAAATACTTAACTTTATACAATTGACCTTTTGTTGTTTTCTCGCATTTGGCCATCTTCATCGTTTAAAGGAACACCATTAGTGTGTGTTTTTTCGTATGTATAAAGTTTAGATGTCATTTTGTCGACTCTCAGTTCATCTGTCAATTGTCATCTTAGCTTGGGACCAGCCCCAAATATTCCTTTCAGTTTTTGGTTTTTTTTTTCGTGGTCCTTACGAATTGTATTTTTGCTAGTTTATTTGTATCATTTGACATTTTGTTTAACATAATTTGTTAATTTAGTTTATTCGTAACAATTTAGGGATCTATTTGCTGGAATTAAGTTAACGAATACAAATGTTTATCCACTCTTTGAACACATTGTTGTCATGGTTAGTAAATTTATTTAAGCTGCTTAAGTCATTTATTAGAGAGTAAGGAAAGCAGGAGGAAAATATCACTAGAGACAATTTGATAAAAGAGGAAGGTGCTTGTGAAGTTTTTTTTCATGTGAGAGTGTATTGCAAGACTTTGAGAAATAAAACACAAAGAAAAAATACCTCAAATTAATAGGAAGCGACCCCGGCAATACGGGACATTTGAGCCGGGGAAGTGCTTACGTGCTCTTGCCTTACTTATATATCGCATGGTGGGGTTAAGTTCTTATTTAAGTTCCTAGTAGACACAAAGAAAATTTCATTAAAAACAAGCCAACGAATTTTTTTAATTAATATAATGAATAATTTCATTAATACTATGAAAATATTCATTAAAAATATGAAATTTTTAATATAATGACTAATTTCATTAATACTATGAAAATGTTCATTAATAATATGAATGTTTTCCCCATTAAATCAAAAATCCATTACAAAAGCAAAAAAAATCATTGTATTTATGAAACTAGCCTAATTTTGGTCCAATTTTAATGACAAATTTCATTAATATTACGAAGCTTTTTTATAAGTATAAATATAGACCATAAAAAAACACACCATATATGTATCAATCTTTTTTGGAAGCCTTCTAAAATTTTAAATTTCTATTCAACATTAAAAAGATCCTGCTGATCAGCACAACACCAACCATCACATTAATCGTTGTGGGCCGGATGCCTTCCCATATCATGCTGATGGCCAAAGGACACACTCCTTAGAATGACTTACCCCGTGCTGACTGACCCTTAAATAGCCATTAAACTTGCATTTATTAATATTTAATGAAAACAAAAGTTAAATCATTTCACATAGAACCTGGAAAACAAAAACTGTACTCCAATTGTAAAGATTTGCCCATCGACCACACCACCCATGACCATTCAAGGTGGTTGGTTTCCTTGATTAACCATTAAAAAACGTCGAAGAAAAAATTACAGAGAAGCACTGGCTTGAATTTCTCATTCCTTCTCTCTCTCTCTCTCTCTCTCTCTCTCTCACACTACCCACTGCTTAAAGTTTTAATGATGGGAATACAAAAAGTCAAACAAATAAAAACAAACTCAATATGCCACTGTGAAGGATGTTTGCAAGGGAAGTTAGCCATGCCGACAAACATAATCCGAGCAATCAGATACAAGTAATTAAGCTCAAAATTAACAACAACATTGATGACGATGGTGGTGGCGATAGCAACGGCGCTGGCCAAGTCAAAACTAAATCGCCACCATTGAGCATTCGTTAAGGTACCTACCTCCGTGCCTTAGATGGTGAGGAGCTCTCAATGATATCCGCCGGCCCGTTTTTTATTCCATTTTATAGAAAATACTAAAAGGGTTACATTTCGGTTATATTTATGGTCATTATCATTTGTTGATTATTTCCCTTAATTCTACCACTGGCACTCCTTGACGAAAGGTTTTCAAATGGCTGTGTAATCCTTTTATGCTAATACACACAGCATTGGTTGAATGAATTGGGACAGCATGAGATAGAAAATTTTGTCAAAATTGTATTTCTATAGAAAATTATGTCAGAATTTTATTTCTGTAGACTTTTGTCAAAATTTTATTTCTATAGAAAATTTTGTCAAAATGTTATTTCTATAGAAGATTTCGTCAAAATTTTATTTCGTTAGAAAATTTTGTCAAAATTTTTTTTTCTATAGATAATTTTGTCAAAATTTTATTTCTTTAAAAGATTTTGTCAAAATTTTATTTCTTTAGAAAATTTGTCAAAATTTTATTTCTATAGAAAATTTTGTCAAAATTTTATTTCTATAAAAAATTTTGTCAAAATTTTATTTCTATAAAAAAAAAATTTGTCAAAATTTTATTTCTATAAAAAAAAATGTTGCCAAAATTTTATTTCTATAGCAGATTTCGTCAAAATTTTATTTCTTTAGAAAATTTTGTCAAAATTTTATTTCTATAGATAATTTTGTCAAAATTTTATTTCTTTAGTAGATTTTGTCAAAATTTTAATTCTACAGCAAATTTTGTCAAAATTTTACATCTTTGGAAAATTTTGTCAAAATTTTAGTTCTATAGAAAATTTTGTCAAAATTTTATTTCAATAGAAAATTTTGTCAAAATTTTATTTCAATAGAAAATTTTGTCAAAATTTTATTTTTGTAGAAAATTTTGCCAAAATTTTATATCTTTGGAAAATTTTGTCAAAATTTTATTTTTATAGAAAATGTAGTCAAAATTCTATTTCTTTAGAAAATGTTGTCAAAATTGTATTTCTATAGAAAATTTTGTCAAAATTGTATTTCTATAGAAAATGTTGTCAAAATTGTATTTCTATAGAAAATTTTGTCATAATTTTATTTCTATAGAAAATTTTGTCAAAATTTTATTTCTATAGAAAATTTTATCAAAATTTTATTTCTATAGAAAATTTTGTCAAAATTTTATTTCTATAGAAAATTTTGTCAAAATTTTATTTCTATAGAAAATTTTATCAAAATTTTATTTCTATAGAAAATTTTGTCAAAATTTTATTTCTATAGAAAATTTTGTCAAAATTTTATTTCTATAGAAAATTTTGTCAAAATTTTATTTCTATAGAAAATTTTTGTCAAAATCTTATTTCTATAGAAAATTTTGTCAAAATTTTATTTTTGTAGAAAATTTTGTCAAAATTTTATTTTTGTAGAAAATTTTGTCAAAATTTTATTTCTATACAAAATTTTGTCAAAATTTTATTTTTGTAGAAAATTTTGTCAAAATTTTATTTCTATAGAAAATGTAGTCAAAATTCTATTTCTTTCGAAAATGTTGTCAAAATTGTATTTCTATAGAAAATGTATTCAAAATTTTATTTCTATAGATAATTTTGTCAAAATTTTATATCTTTGGAAAATTTTGTCAAAATTTTATTTCTATAGAAAATTTTGTCAACATTTTATTTTTATAGAAATTTTTGTCAAAATTTTATTTCTATAGAAAATTTTGTCAAATTTTTATTTCTATAGAAAATTTTGTCAAAATTTTATTTCTATAGAAAATTTTGTCAACATCTTATTTCTGTAGAAAATGTTGTCACTATTTTATTTCTATAGAAAATTTAGTCAAAATTTTATTTCTATAGAAAATTTTGTCAAAATTTTATTTCTATAGAAAATGTAGTCAAAATTCTATTTTTTAGAAAATGTTCTCAAAATTGTATTTCTATAAAAAAATTTTGTCAAAATTTTATTTCTATAGAAAATTTTGTCAATATTTAATATCTTTGGAAAATTTTGTCAAAATTTTATTTTTGTAGAAAATTTTGTCAAAATTTTATTTCTATAGAAAATTTTGTCAAAATTTTATTTCTATACAAAATTTTGTCAAAATTTTATTTCTATAGAAAATTTTGTCAAAATTTTATTTCTATAGAAAATTTTGTCAACATTTTATTTCTATAGAAAATGTAGTCAAAATTCTATTTCTTTAGAAAATGTTCTCAAAATTGTATTTCTATAAAAAATTGTGTCAAAATTTTATTTCTATAGAAAATTTTGTCAAAATTTAATATCTTTGGAAAATTTTGTCAAAATTTTATTTTTGTAGAAAATTTTGTCAAAATTTTATTTCTATAGAAAATTTTGTCAAAATTTTGTCAACATTTTATTTCTATAGAAAATATTCTCCATACACGGTTGAAAAAGACTGTTTTTCATATGTTTGGCTATAAACATTATATGTTTGGAACACAAATTTTTAAACACAATATTTTTGAGTGCAAGCATATAATGTTCATAAACTAGCATAACATGTTTGGGACATATATGTTAATATGTTAGAACATATTATGTTTGGGACATAAAATGTTTGTAAATATAATATGCTTGGATGCAAACATATATTAATTTAGAAATAGCCTATAAACATATATGTGTTTAGTAGCTTGGAGCGCTATTTAACAGGGAGCGATATTGAATTAAGTTGGCGGTTGTGGCTTGTTATTACAAAATTAACATTTTATTTTTCCTTGGGCAATTGATCAGCTACTTCTTTGATCCTCACAAACTGTGTGGTCCGCTGTTCGAATCCCCGTCCGGCAAAAAGTAAAATTAAAAAAAAAATATAAAATATAACAATTTCTTCTACAATGTTTGCATTACAGAAAAAGGTGCTAAGAACTAAAAAATCTCGTGGAAGTGAGAAAGATGTGGAGGAATATACAATTAGGCAGAAACAACATTTTGAGCATTCAGATCGAAAACCTATGTTGTTAGCACCTATATTACCTGTTTATTTTCATAATTCATTATGATTGTAAATATATTTATATATAAATAAATAAAATTTTGAGCACAATATTGTTTGGGAGAAATTTTTTTAAGCATATAATATTTTTGGGTGCAAAATGCTACCAAACATATTATATGTTCACATAATAACATATTGTTTTTTGGAAGACAACATTATTGAATTTGGATGCAAAAATACAAAATGTTTGGAACTTAGACTACCCAAACATATATTGTTTAGACCAATATGCTTTCAAACATATTATATATTGGAAGAGATCAAACAAATAAATGTTTGGGCAATACCCAAAAATGTATATGCTTGAAGCAAAATATGTTTGGGAGTATATGTTACAGAAGCGATTTTTTGTGAGGGTGTAGATATTTTTGTCAAAATTTTATTACTATAGGTATTTTTTTCAAAATTTTATTTCTATAGAAAATTTTGTCAACATCTTATTTCTATAGAAAATTTTGTCAAAATTTTATGTCTACACCCTCAAAAAAAATCGCTTCTTTAACATATGTTCCAAACATATTTTGCAGGAAGCACATATATTATTGCATACTGCCGAAACATTAATATGTTTGTTTTATGTGAACATATTATATGTTTGGAAGCATTTTGAGCCAAAAATATTATATGCTTGGAAGAATTTTTCCCAAACACGATTGTGCTCATTCCCTAACATACTCGTAATTTTCACTTCCACGAAATTTTTTAGTTATTGGAACCTTTCTCTGTAATACAAATAATGTTGAAGAAATTATTCACTTTTATAAATTTTTTAAATTTTACCTTTCGCCTGCACGGAGAATCGAACCGAGGACCATACAGTTTGTAAGCCAACACACTATCCACTGGGCTACGTAGCTGTTATAGTCACCAGTAGATAATTATCGTTTTATGTTACATTTATATAGCATAGTTTGCAGCGCCCACGAGCCCATGCAAACATAACATTATTTAACAGAAACATACATTTGTTTGCCACGTGGAGCAGTGGTTAGCATGTCTGCCTTGCATGCAAAGGGTCGTGGGTTCAATCCCTGCTCCGACCGAACATGTTTTTTTTTTTTTTTTTTTTTTAATTTACACATTTATATTTATACTATATTAATTCTTTTTTAAATGAAACTTCGAAATGTGTGTTATTAACGATTTATAGTCAGTAACAGTGCTTGATATAAACGAAATTGACTGATTTTTGGATAAAATATTATTTTTTATTGCAAAAATAACAATCTTGTAATAAAAACTGTTTTTGTACAAAACTTTAAAATTTGGAAGGAATTCAAAAACTAACAAAAGAAGAACGTGGAGTCGAGTATAAACATACATACATAATTTTATAATATAAACATAAATTTATTTAGGAGTGAACAGTTTTTTACTAGCATTTAACACCATCGCTCTAAAATTCCTTTTATTTTTCTTTAATAATTCATTTTAAAGAAAATATACTTTTTAAATTGTTTTAGCTGTAAAACTCGAACTTAATGCCCGCTTTTATATTTGATGGTGTCCGTCAACTCCTCGTGGACTACTTTTTAATAAAGAGGAACTAAAGTTTGTTTTTTTTACATTTTACTGTATAATTTTTCACTATTTCCTCCTTATTTCATTTTACTGTCCCAACTCTAAAAAGAGTATAGTGCCCTTTCGTTATTTTTATGAAGACCCCTGATTTCTTTTAACGAACCAAGAAAAAAATTGTGCCCATAATGCCAAAATGATAAACAAAACACATGTCCACACATACATAAAATGCTGCTCTCAAGGCGAAAACATAAGCTGTTTGTTTTTCAAATGTCTATTCTCTTGGTTCAGAATGTATATTCTCTTTATTCAAATTAAATAATATTTAGACTTAAACATATCACATTTTTGGCCTTATCATAAAACAGTTTTCCGAAACAACATACAAGCGGTTTCACAGAAATTGTTCTCTTTTGACTCTTTTGCTGTGTTATATTGATATCTTTCGTCAACTCTCCCGGTTTCCATCTCTATTTCTCTCTATACTCTCTCTGTCGCTTTGAATAAAATATCACAACATATGTATGTTTAGTCGAAATTTGTAAATTTATATATGTTTGTATTCACACATATGATTTTTATGAAACATTGATGCCCCAAACATAATATATTCTAACATATTAACATAGATGTCCCAAACATTTAGTGTTAGTTTAGGAACATTACATGTTCGCACTTAAATATATTGTGGTTTAAAATCGTGCCCGAAACACATTTTGTTCATATCGGAACATATGAAAAACATATTTTTCTAACAGTGTATAGAAAAAATTGTCAAAATTCTATTTCTTTATAAAATTTTGTGAAAATTCTATTTCTTTAGAAAATTTTATCAAAATTTTATGTCTATAGAAAATTTTGCCAAAATTTTATCTCTATAGAAAATTTTGTCAAAATTTTATTTCTATAGATAATTTTGTCAAAATTTTATTTCTATAGATAATTTTGTCAAAATTTTATTTCCATAGAAAATTTTGTCAAAATTTTATTTCTATAGAAAATTTTGTCATAATTCCATGTTCCCTCGGCTGTACATCCTAAAAAAATCGAATATGCTATTTCTTCTATTTATGTAGACATGCAAATGTATCTAAAACAAGAGAACCACTGTTCATCTATCTTCTTCTCCGCCTGAATTTATGTAAGTACTTGGGAGTGTGTTGGCCTAGTGTTCCGTGTACAGTGACACGTGACCGACCAACAATCTTACCGTCAAAATGTTGTCATCTTGCAATCCAATGATGAGATTCCTGTCCAGAGTAGATTTGAATTACAAAGTAGTCCAACCAAAGGCAGTCAGTAAGCAACCTACCGTTGGACAACAGTCAGCCCGCATGAAATCACTCATGTTTTCAAGTATCAAACTTCCGGCAACGTTTTCGACACAAAACCTACCAGGAACATAATAAGGATTCAAAAGAAGAATATATATGCGCGAACCTTTAGCAATCGTGTAAACTCCTTTTCTCATTGACATGAAGAGGCAAACAAATGCAATTTTCAAGTTTGATTATAGACCTCTCGTTTGATTATAGACCTGAGCTGATGTTACAAAGCAAATGGATAGTCCAGTAGGGATGCCAAACTTTAAATTGGGGGTAATAGGAAATACACCCAAAAATGGAAAATTACTGTGAATCCTTTTGTTACAACCGTAGAAATAGTTGATGTAATAGTCCAAATGTATGATTTCAATTACAAGACAATTATCATTAGGAAGCTGGCTAAATGATACGCTAAACTTACCCTACTGAATCGATGGTATTCGATACATTTAAGAGAGGATTAAATTTCTTATCTCATTAAAGACGATATCGTTACAAAACTGGCATCCCTATCCGAAAATCGTATTTTGGATAAATGACACCACTGGTCTGACTGTGAAACCACTAAAGTTTTTAATGATTGCTTGAACTGCCTTCCACCATCACCCACCTCATGGAATGGAATAAAGTTCGCACGCTGCTCTGGGCGGATGGCTGGGTGTGTATGTGTGTGTGTTCTTCGAAAGAAATCCAAAAAAGGGTTAACTACCATCTAATCTTTGCTTCGCTTACATTTTGGCCATTAATGCTGATTGACGCCTTTATTTTCCACAGTAATTTCGTGTAATTGAAACTCTTTCTTTGTGTGTGAGCTGCATTTGGTGATATTGTACGTTCTTCCTTTTATGATCCTGCGCCATCATCAACAATGTCGTCATCATCGACAACCATTGGCATTGTCATCGTAGCCAAACATCCCGCCAGCTAGTCCCCAAAAAATCAGGATGTCTATGACGGCCGTCAATGTTGGAGTATTCATTGGATTTTCTTTGATGTTTTGTCGCTTGCTTTTTGTATAGTCCTAATGTGCTTTTTTGCTTCTGGGTGGTAATCAAAGTCCTTTCTAATACAACTTTGGTTAAGGACTTATTTTTGTGGCAAAAAAGCCAAAGCATTTTATGGTTTTTAATTTTGTTGTTAATATCTTCAACCCAAAAAATTATGGTATTGTCACCTTTTGTCTTGGAGCGAACGAACTCTCTTTTACTTTGATGCTCTCATCCATATCCTTAGTGTCAGCAAGACTTTTGTAATTGTCATTTACATTAGGTTTAACGTTGTGTTGAGTGTCATTTATTGGTGGTGTCATTACTTTGGACCTCCTAAGCCAAGATTTTTAATTAGAGAAATGGAATGAATAAAGCGATAGATAAAGATGTCTTTTGTTTCTAATTTGATTATAGTTCTCAAAGAGTTAAATGGAAATTTTAAATTATTTTGTTTAACTGAAATTAAAATAAAAAAATCTGGCAATGAAGTCTTTATAGTAATAATACAATAGTTTCAAGACAATTATTTTATTAGATTGTCGTTTGGAGATTTAGATTTCAATAGATATTGTTTGACGGTTTGAATACATAGAAATTTAAGAAAATCTGATAACAGTGAATATTTAGGTATGAAAGACGGACAGAATTGTCGACACTAAATTAAAATAGCATAAACAAGTCTTAAAGAATACCAAAGTAAAATTTCAGGTCAATAAAAAAAAATAGTGGATCTTCCGGAAGCTCCGATACTGATCCCTCTATACCTAAAGATTAGGTTAGGTTATGAATTGTGGCAGCCCGATATTTTAGGCTCACTTAGACTATTCAGTCCATTGTTATTCCTCAGTTGTGAACTTCTCCCTTATCATTAAATATTGCCCTATTCCTTTTTATAGTCCGAACGGCATTCCACAATGGGGTGAAACCATTTAGAAAAGCTTTTGAAACACTCAGAAATGTCACCAGCATTACTGAGAAGGGATAATCCACCACTAAAAAATGTTTGATGTTCGGTCAAAACTGGTGTTGAGCGCACAACCCTATATATGCAAGGCAGGTATGCTAACCATTGCACCAGGGAAATCGGATGAAAATATCAAAAAATTTCTATGTCCACAAACTTGGATCGATATGGATTTTCTTTAGCATATCGGTTTGTAGTAGGAATAATATATCTGATATTTAAAACTCATTCTTTTTACTCCAACCAAGTCAAACTTGAAAATGCACTGTTCAGGTCCATTTTTTGCTATACCAAGTGATATCTCCATTTGACTTCTGAAGGGCCTAGAGACATGATTTTAACTAATTTGGTCGAAATTTGTATTTCACACTCCTTTAAAAAGCAAAAAGTATGTTAATGATTGGTCCATTTGCCGCTTCTATGAGGAGGGTTTTTTGAAAATATTTCTGGGCCAAAAAGAAGTCAAAAATGCTGCCAGAATTTTAAGTCTTATGTTTCAGACTCATTTCCGAGTAGTTTTGAGTTTGCCATGTAGGAGCGATTCTCTTATATTATTTCTTAAACATCCATAGAGTAATTTTTAAATTCCAAAAAAAAAAAGGAAAATATCACCAATATTTTTTTTCATTAAAAATTTTAATTTAATTAAAAAATTAATTGTTTTAATATATTTTTTTTATAAAAACAAAACTTAATCACGAAAATTATTTGGATCAATTACATTTGTTACTAAATGAATTAATTTTTTAATTGACGTCATAGTTAAAATATCTCTAATATTTTTCATTAAATATTTTTCAATTAAATTTTTTTTTTAAATTTATTGATTTAATATTTTTTTTATAAAAACCTAATCACAGAAATTAGTAGTGTCAATTACATTTTAATATAACTGAATTAATTTTTTATTGTCGTTGGTGATTGGTATTATCATTTTCGTAATAAAAAGCGTTCCAATAAAACATTAATTGGATGAACTAATTTTGTGATTGAATCCAAGAACTGGAAATCATGATTTATGGTATCCACAAATTTCTATTCTCTTAACTTGTCTATTTTTCCAATTTGCCTATTTTTCCAAGCGGCGATAGTTGAGCCCATGTTTGACACATTTCGATCCCAAATACTTCTATGCTATTATTTACATAACAGAGTTTATTAGTCAAATTTTATATTTTTGAGCAATTTTTTAGTGGTTAATTTTCTGCATACTAAATTCCAAAGAATCATATTCAACTAAACCAAGATAAAATTGTTGGATTAGTTAAGAACTAACTTGAGAAAAGTTATTTCATATTTTCATATAAAACACTAATATTTATATATAAATGCGTATAATTGATACATGTGTTTTTTCTTTTTCTTTTTCAGGTAAGATGTCCCGATTTATTGTAGATCTTAAGACGGACTTCGTACATTCTTCCTGAAATGAAATAAATTCATGTTTAACAAGAGAGTTTTGTGGGAATGGTAAGGCTAAATATCTGTATGACAAAAAAAAATGTAGGCTCCTACGTACGCTATTGCCCAAAAGTAAAACAGAATTTAATCCATATTGCTTCACACAAAAAATATCATCAAAATTTTTTCAATCAAAATTTTACTTGAAAATTTTCCAATTAATTTTAATTGAATTCTAAAAACTTGTAAATTAAAAATTTAGTTGGTTCAACAAATTTTTTAATTGAAAAAAAAAACAATAACAGAATTTAAAAGCATCAATTAAATGTTTAATTGGATCAATTAACTTTTTAATTGACTTTGGCGATTGATACTATCATTTTGGTGATTGAAGAAATTTCAATATAAAATAAGTATATACGGCTGTAAGTTCGGTCAGGCCGAATCTTATGTATCCTCCACCATGGATTGCGTAGAAACTTCTACTTAAGACTGTCATCCACAATCGAATTACTAGGGTTGTGGTAATACCATATATGATTATGGACCGATATGTACCAATTTTGGCATGGTTGGTCTTTAACAACCATATGATAACACCGCGTACCAAATTTCAAACGGATCGGATGAAATTTGCTCCTCCAAGAGGCTCCGGAGGTCAATTCTGGGAATCTGTTTATATGGGGTCTATATATAAAAATTGACCGATATGGACTAATTCGTGCGTGGTTGTTAGAGACCATATAATAACACCACGTACCCAATTTCATCCGGATCGGATGAAATTTGCTTCTCTTAGAGGCTCCGCAAGTCAAATCTGGGGATCGGTTTATATGGGGGCTATATATAATTATGGACCGATGTGGACCAATTTTTGCATGGTGGTTAGATACCATATACTTCTACCATGTACCAAATTTCAGACAGATCGGATGAAATATGTTTTTCTTAGAAGCTCCGCAAGCCAAATCTGGGGGTCCGTTTATATAGCGGCTATACGTAAAAGTGGACCGATATGGTCCATTTGCAATCCGATCCGACCTACATCTATAACGACTACTTGTGCCAAGTTTCAAGTCGATTGCTTATTTCGTTCGGAAGTTAGCGTGATTACAACAGACGGACGGACGGACGGACATTCTTAGATCGACTCAGAATTTCACCTCGACCCTGAATATATATACTTTATGGGGTCTTAGAGCAATATTTCGATGTGTTACAAACGGAATGACAAAGTTAATATATCCCCCATCCTATGGTGTAGGGTATAATGAAATGGATCAATTAATTTCATGATTGAAGACAAACATTTTTTTTCTGTGTTGGGTAAGTGCTTCCAAAACTTGAAACATTGTTCGCTAGTATGATTTTTACTACAATTTTTCAAAGATTTTATTGGTGATATATATTTTGTACGCAGGGGACTGACTGTACGATGATATAATATTTAAAAAATCGAAATCCTTAAAATTTCCCAGTTCTGCCGGATTATCATAAACCAAAAATATTCCCATTTCTCGACTAACCAATTAATTTTATCTGAAAGTACAAATCTTAAGTTGACCCACAATAAAAAGCGAAAAACTCTCAGCAAACAAAAAAAAAATCCTTTATTATCCTAACAACATAAAATACCTTTTTAGCATTGCCATGGGATGGCAGCAATAAAATAGGAAAATAACTTAAGATGAGATATTGTTCCTATGTGACAAAACCATAAAACCATTTGAGATATGAAGTCAATTAACCGAACATTCACATATGTCACATATGCGTAACCACTGACATTTTCATTTGCTGAAATCCAGAAATCACACTTTGCTCTTTGACGTCTGTGACATATGCAGTACACATGACCCAGTGACACGATTAAGAGACCACCAGAAACCTTTATCCAACGCACACTATTATCCTCATTGAATTTGCTTCGGAGAAACATGGCAAACAGCTTTGTAATCTTAAATCGAAATCTTACAATTCATTCGAAGACAAATAAAAACAAACAATCCTCCAGGACATTTCGCACATAATTCACCAAAGCCTTTTCAAGTCACGCATTCACAGGACAATAAACGACAGCATTAGCGTTAAGAAACCGACCATAAATTTATGCTCTTTCAAGAAAAGAAAAATAAAATCCGGTCAAGATCAAGATGACGCCTTGGTCAACCATCGAAAAAAAAAAACCAAACAGGAAGGAGAATAAATCCTTGCTAGAAATTAGTCAAAATATTTGAAAAATGAATAACTTCCACGAGTGAATTTTGTAAAGAAATGAGGCTTTTTCCTTGCGATATTAAAGCTCCTTATCTATTGAAACATAAATCCTTGCCTTATCCTTTGCATAAATATTTCCTGTAATGGTGGATATGTTTGAGAAAAAAAAAAATACAAGAAAACAAATTTCATGTATACGCCAATCATAACTTAAACACGTTTCGAATTTCCAACAATCATTGAAAGGACATAGAGCTTTTGTCCTATTTGCTGATGATGTCCTGCTGTTTAGAGATAACAAACAAAAATTCCATAGATCCTAACAGGTTTCAGCCAGTAATAAATTCTAGATGGCTCGTGTGTGGTTTTAAGCAATTACTTCAATATTTTTCTAAATGTTTTCTTTAAAAAAATGAAAAGACAAATATCCTTTTTCAAAAAACTTTTGCGTGTCCTTTTCTTAAAAAAAATAAACTAAAACACACGTGTGTGAGTTTAGTTCTCTTTTACCAGCGTCATCATCCTTCATAGGATTTTAATCATGGACAAACGTTTCCATGCTTATGTTTTCTATGTTCTGTTGTCGCTTGGCAACTCTCACCCACACACACACAATGTAATCTGATCCTGTGTCCATTTCACATATGTCCTTTTCTCTATGACACACGAGTTGGCTGGGGTCACACATCATTATAATTTTTTTTTTATTTCTTCTCTGGGTAACCATGAATAGCTTTTTAAAAGTTATTTGATATTTTTTAGTTGATAAAATGCTTTTGTTGTGGGCTTTTCCAAATGGATCCTTGTGATTCGCATAGGCCTCATTCATTTGTTGTTTTGGAAATATTTTTGATAAGTCATTGCATTTGATTGATGTTCATACGTTGGTGTGGGTGCCATAGGGAGAATGTGGGAATAATTTTGAGAATATTCTTTTTTTTTTTTTTTGAAGGCAACGGATTTATTCGTTTTCTAAAGACCCACTAGAATGAAGATGAATTGTTATAGAAATGTCTGCAAATACTTTAGTTATTAAAGCAGCAAAGGTATTTGGTATACCATGATTCAGTATACGAGTATATAATTGGGTCTGTAATACTTAATTATCAGTAACAGTAGGTATGCCGATCGATCCAAGAAAACGATTTAGCCTATGTATTTTTTATAGAAAGTAGCTGCATTTTCATACCCTGCACCATAGAATAGGTGGTATATAAATGTTGCACAAATCTTTGAAACGTATGTCTTAACGTAAAGACTACTATTTTTGAATTAAAGAAATAATCTTCACATTAACTGAAACATTCAATCTTTGGATTAAAGATAAGAAAGCTTCATTAATAGTATAATACTTATTTTTTGCATTTTTAATTTAAACTTTTTGCCCTAAAAAAATCATTATTTTAAAGAAGTCGCATCTTTGGCTCGGAATGAATACCCAACTCTTTAAGGGAAGGTTAATATCTTTGTGTATTTTTTTTTCTTTTTATACCCTCCACCATAGGATGGGTCATTCCGTTTGTAACACATCGAAATATTGCTCTAAGACCCCATAAAGTATATATATTCTGGGTCGTGCTGAAATTCTGAGTCGATCTGAGCATGTCCGTCCGTCCGTCTGTTGAAATCACGCTAACTTCCGAACGAAACAAGCTATCGACTTGAAATGTGGCACAAGTAGTTGTTATTGATGTAGGTCGGATGGTATTGCAAATGGGCCATTTCGGTCCACTTTTACGTATAGCCCCCATATTAACGGACCCCCAAATTTGGCTTGCGAATCCTCTAAGAGAAGCAAATTTCGTTCGATCCGGCTGAAATTTGGTACATGGTGTTAGTATATGGTCTCTGACAACCATATAAAAATTGGTCCACATCGGTTCATAATTATATATAGCCCCCATATAAACCGATCCTCCGATTTGGCTTGCGGAGCCTCTAAGAGAAGCAAATTTCATCCGATCCGGCTGAAGTTTGGTACATGGTTTTGGTATATGGTTTCTAACAACCATGCAAAAATTGGTCCACATCGGTCCATAATCATATATAGCCCCCATATAAACCGATCCCGCGATTTGGATTGCGGAGCCTCTAAGGCAAGCAAATTTCATCCGATCCGGCTGAAATTTGGTACATGATATTAGTATATGGTCTCTAATGACCATGCAAAAATTGGTCCCCATCGGTCCAAAATTATATATAGGCCCCATATAAACCGATCACCAGATTTGACCTCCGGAGCCTCTTGGAAGACCAAAATTCATCTGATTCAGTTGAAATTTGGTATGTGATGTTAACATATGGCCTCAAACAGCCATGCAAAAATTGGTCGAAATCAGTTCATAATTATATATAGCCCCCATATAAACCGATCCCCCGATTTGACTTGCGGAGCCTCTAAGGCAAGCAAATTTCATCCGATCCGGCTGAAATTTGGTACATGGTGTTAGTATATGGTATCCAACAACTATGCAGGAAGTGGTTCATATCAGTCCATAATTATATATAGTCCCTATATAAACCGATCCCCAGATTTGACCTCCGGTGCCTTTTGGGGAAGCAAAATTCATCCGATCTGGTTGAAATTTGGTACGTGGTGGTAGTATATGATATTTAACAACCATGCCAAAAGTGGTCCATATCAGTCCATAATCATATATAGCCCCATAATAAACGGCCCCGAGATTTAGTTTTGGAGCTTCTTGGAGGAGCAAATTTCATCCGAGTCATTGTGCTTGTATATGGCCGTTAACAACCATGTCTAACTAAGTCCATATCGGTCTATAGTTATATATAGCCCTCAGATAAATCGATCCCCAATCCGACAAAATTTAGTCCATATGAAGTTCATAATTTTATATAGCCCCCATATAAGCGATCCCCATATTTCAATTCTGGCTCTACGTACTGTGCAAAAGTCCATATCGATTCGTAATTATTTGTAGACTTACCTATACATACTTTTTTGTCTAATATGTACCACGTATGGACTAACTCACAATTTAGAAAACGATGTTAAGAAGTTTTAAGATACCACAACCCAAGTAATTCGATTGTGGATGACAGTCTTTTGTAGAAGTTTCTACGCAATCCATGGTGGAGGTGGAGGGTACATAAGATTCGGCCTGGCCGAACTTACGGCCGTATATACTTGTTTTTTTTTTTTTTTTTTGAGATCAGGTACTAAAGTACACTCAAAAAGTTTAGTTGGATCCAAAGATTTAGACCTTCCTTTAAGGATTTTGGTATTGATTCCGAGCCAAAGATGCGACTTCTTTAAAATAAACAAATTTTTTAGCGACCTATCTGGCTTTAAATCTACACTCAAAAAAAAGTGAACTCACTATTTCACTAAAGCCAATTTATCTATATTTTAGTTCATGAACTTATTATATTTGGTGAAAGTTTCATTTACTCTAATAATTTTTTGCGTACGTCAGTTAAATGAACTAAAAGACGGGAAAAAATTATACACAAGTTGAGAATAGAGATTTACTAAATTCGTATTTGTCATAAAATAGTTCAGTATTTCTTCAACTTTGTAAATTTTACTACAAAAGTGTCCATTATGAACTTCGTATGTCACTAAAGACATTCTTGCAATTTTGAACTCCAATTTTTTCCTTCAAACTACAAAATTTTCTTTAAAAAGTGAAAAAAATATTAAGGTCTAATAAATTTTCTTGAATTTGTCGAAAAATATTTACTTATTTTTGTGATATCGGCGCGATGCCTGCGCTTGTAATACTGTTTAGTTAAAAATTTCTAAAAATATTCAAAATTTTCTAAAATTAATCAAAAGTTTTCTTCCTGGTGGGTTCACTGTTTTTTCAGTGTAGGACCAATAAAATTAAAATTGGGATACAGATCTCATTTATCAAATTTTCATTCTCTTTTCGCGGTTTATTAATAAAGGTATTCACGTACAAACAAATGCCCTTTTAAAAATCCAAATTATAACGGATACTTCAAAATAAAAAATGTTTTCTTAATTTCAAAAAAAAAAGCTTTACACCAAATACGCTAAATCCTCAAAATAAGTCTAAGCTTATCTTTGAAGCGTTTTTATCTTAAATCTAAAATTTCAATATTTCAGTTAATTGAAGGACAATATCTTTAAACCAAAAATATGTTTATTTACTTTAAGGAAAAATAGCCTTAGTTCAAAGACATGTGACTTTAACGGAGGGGCGGAAATTTACAAAATTTGTGTCCAAAATTTAATGAAAATAATTTTGGAAGAAAAGATTTTAAAGAAATTTGTCCTTAATATTTTGTAAATTTCGCATCCTAAAATTTAGGTTGCGTAATCTTTAATATCACGTAAATATTTTTTTCAGTGTACTAAAATAGGGAGTGAAATAAAGTTATATCAATAAAATGCTGCAAAAGAAACTTCAATCCAACATTTATTTCAATTCGTGCATGCCATCAATTTCTATCATAGAATTTCGCTCATATAGAAATTCTTTAAACTACTTCGGTAACTTCTAGGAAAACGTCTTTGGAATACATATCACAATAAGCTTTCTCATGACCTCTATGGACCACTCATTCTTCTTGCAAAAAAAAAAAATGGCACTACATCAAATTTCATTCATTAGCCCTAATGTCTCAACATTTTTCCAATTTTCTAATTTTCTATGAAATCGTCTAGTTTGCTTAGCAATTCCACTTAACTTCCCAACAGTCATTCGTAGAAAAAGCAATCCGATTTTCTTCGGCTAAATGACTCATTAACTTAAAAGTCGCTTGAGGTAAACCCAAACCTCAAAACAGACATTACAAAATCCTCAACTTGACATAGCAACAAATACCGAAAAAGAATCTATCAACTTTTATGGTCCTCCTTTACGGTTCACATGCCCAAGGAGCATCATAAACACCGAGAGCCAAATAACAAAAAAATGATTTCCCTCCTCATCTACGTTCACTTTATGCGACAGTGTTAAATGGTTGCAATCTGTCATTTTAGACGAACACAACGGAGTACAATGAGCCACAGTAACTGAACCTTCCTGCCTTCTGCTGATTGTATTTAGCCTTAGCGAAGGAGAAGAACAATGGCGAGCATTTTTGCATATCTATTTAAAGTATCTGTTACTGGTTGCTGTGTCACAGATATTTATGCCAACCATGAGAAGATACTCACTCATACAAACAGCCATGAGATGAGATGGATGTATCAAGGATCCGTTAGACCTCAGGATGCTTGGTTGTTTTGGCTTGGTCGTCTGCCTAGTATGGCTGGCTGCTTAATAGCTGAACATTTGTATGAAAAATAGCCCGGATGCTAATACGTTTGACTTCCGTTTGACGGATTACTGGTTCTGCTATTTATGAGGCTATGAGCAATTCTCAGTCTAGGTTGTTTGAATTTTTTGTGTTTTTGACTGTAAAGCTGATGTAAAATATGTTTGCCAAATTGTAGTGCTATCACTAACTACATGGTGGATGTTGTAGCCCCCTTGAAGAAGTTACTTAGGTTTTGTGGAAAATTTACATTGTTCCCTAGTTTTGGGTTTTTTATTGTGTGCATTTTCATTACCCATCCAATATAGAATGCTGCTATCAGTTAATTCGGTTTACCATTCATTGCTTGGGAAAATCGAATAGGAAAACCAGGAATTTGAAAGACAATCTACAATCAAGTCGGTATTATAGGTATGGGGTTAGGTTCAAGACTGAATTGAAGACTGGTTACAATGTTGAAAAAAAGTTATATGGCAGTTACAGAGTAGCTGCTATGTATAGCAACCAACTTCACACCCACAGGAGAAATATGATCACCCTAAACATATTTCAAGAGCAAAAGTTTTTTTTTTGTACGGTGAACAAAGAACATGTTTGTATCAATCATGTTGTTTTTTTTTCACGAAAATTATGTATCTTATTTCGGAAACCATGTATATGTTCGCTGAGAAAATAAAATTTTTGCGACAAAAATGTTCCACGTTCACTGTCCAAAATAACATATTGTTCTTGAAACATGTATGCGGTGATCGTATTCCTTCTCTGCGTGCAGATTGCTGTCTCTAAGCCGCTCGTCTGACAGATTTATTCTAGTGACACTTAATTTTATTGTTTACAAGCTTACAAAAGCATTTTGATGTATTGCATTCAGAAATAAAGTTACACGTGATGGAATGCAAGCGTTATAGTGTGATTACTTTAACCCTCTAATGCCCCAATTTTTTTTGCCAGCTGATTAAATATTCAATGTTAACGACACAAAAGCAAGAAAACGAAACAAGAAAAATTTATGCGGTAAAATTCATTAAATGCTGCAAAGCCTCTTGAACAGATTTTACTAAGTTTTTTTTTTTATTATACCCATTTTTGTTGTCTTAAGGTGTGTTTCACTAAAAGCTTACTGATTTTGCGAAGCCCGCCTAAATGCGGGATTGGGCATTAGAGGGTTAAAAAAAAAGCTCATGTGGCTATCGTTATAGTCTTCCAGCATTTAAATGTGAATAAATCGTTTGCTTCTCGTACCATTGCTCGTTACCATGCTATTGACAGTTTTGCATCGCGTCCAAAATGTGGATGAAAACACCGATAACAACACTAGAAATTATTCGAAATCCGCCGCAATAGTAGAAAACTTGCTCTTGTCATGAAGATATCGCGAGAACGGATGCAACACATATTGAACATTCATTGAAGTCCCAAAAAGTGCAAGAGCTCACCGATTCACAAAACAAAAAGACTGAAAGGAGCCAAGGAATTGCTTCCCTTGGCATGAAAGTGGCCAATTACTGAATTTGGTTTTCTCCAATAAGTAGTCATTCCGAATTGTTTTTTAACAAAAAAAAAAAAATTATCGAGTTTTCTTGCCGTAGAGATCATCTGAAAGTTTGCCCTTTCGATTGGCCACCAGAATTCAAGCGCTGCCGATGTTAATGGACGTTGGTACAACACCGTTCATAATCATCGACCGTGGAGTCCAAGTAAATGCTAAATATTATCGGGAAAGTGTTCGTATTGAAGCCCTAGGCAGACAAGAATTTTGGCCGCAGACCATGAATATTCCAAGCGTCAAACTAGAATGACTTAAAAAGAAAGTTCCTCGCATCATTCTACCGCACAATGGCCCCCAAAATATCTGTATCTCCATCCGTTGGACTGGGACATTTTGGAGAGTTAGGTTGACCGGGAATAGGTCAAATTACCCCAGAGCAACTTTCCTCATGATGGTTTTGTCGGCCGTTTGAATCCCATAATTCGTGCCAAAGGTAGTCAATTCGAACAAATCTAAACTGATTCGAAAATTTCATGTTGTTTCCGAAATTTTGAACAATAAAATTAAAACTTTGAAAGGAGCCAAGGAATTGCTTCCCTTGGCATGAAAGTGGCCAATTACTGAATTTGGTTTTCTCCAATCAGTAGTCATTCCGAATTGTTTTTGAAAAAATTATCGAGTTTTCTTGCCGTAGAGATCATCTGAAAGTTTGCCCGTTTGATTGGCCACCAGAATTCAAGCGCTGCCGATGTTAATGGACGTTGGTACAACACCGTTCATAATCATCGACCGTGGAGTCCAATTAAATTCTAAATATTATCGGGAAAGTGTTCGTATTGAAGCCCTAGGCAGACAAGAATTTTGGCCGCAGACCATGAATATTCCAAGCGTCAAACTAGAATGACTTTCTACCGCACAATGGCCCCCAAAATATCTGTATCTCCATCCGTTGGACTGGGACATTTTGGAGAGTTAGGTTGGCCGGTAATAAAGGGTGATTTGTTAAGAGCTTGATAACTTTTTTTTAAAAAAAAAACGCAAAAAATTTGCAAAGTCTCATCGGTTCTTTATTTGAAACGTTAGATTGGTCCATGACATTTACTTTTTGAAGATAATTTCATTTAAATGTTGACCGCGGCTGCGTCTTAGGTGGTCCATTCGGAAAGTCCAATTTTGGGCAACTTTTTCGAGCATTTCGGCCGGAATAGCCCGAATTTCTTCGGAAATGTTGTCTTCCAAAGCTGGAATAGTTGCTGGCTTATTTCTGTAGACTTTAGACTTGACGTAGCCCCACAAAAAATAGTCTAAAGGCGTCAAATCGCATGATCTTGGTGGCCAACTTACCGGTGGCCAACTTACCACATGTCAACCAAGTTCAGTTCTTCCATTTTTGGCAACAAAAAGTTTGTTAGCATCGAACGATAGCGATCGCCATTCACCGTAACGTTGCGTCCAACAGCATCTTTGAAAAAATACGGTCCAATGATTCCACCAGCGTACAAACCACACCAAACAGTGCATTTTTCGGGATGCATGGGCAGTTATTGAACGGCTTCTGGTTGCTCTTCACTCCAAATGCGGCAATTTTGTTTATGTACGTAGCCATTCAACCAGAAATGAGCCTCATCGCTGAACAAAATTTGCCGATAAAAAAGCGGATTTTCTGCCAACTTTTCTAGGGCCCATTCACTGAAAATTCGACGTTGTGGCAGATCGTTCGGCTTCAGTTCTTGCACGAGCTGTATTTTATACGGTTTTACACCAAGATCTTTGCGTAAAATCTTCCATGTGGTCGAATAACACAAACCCAATTGCTGCGAACGGCGACGAATCGACATTTCACGGTCTTCAGCAACACTCTCAGAAACAGACGCAATATTCTCTTCTGTACGCACTGTACGCATTCGTGTGGTTGGTTTAATGTCCAATAAAGTAAACTGAGTGCGAAACTTGGTCACAATCGCATTAATTGTTTGCTCACTTGGTCGATTATGTAGACCATAAATCGGACGTAAAGCGCGAAACACATTTCGAACCGAACACTGATTTTGGTAATAAAATTCAATGATTTGCAAGTGTTGCTCGTTAGTAAGTCTATTCATGATGAAATGTCAAAGCATACTGAGCATCTTTCTCTTTGACACCATGTCTGAAATCCCACGTGATCTGTCAAATACTAATGCATGAAAATCCTAACCTCAAAAGAATCACCCTTTAGGTCAAATTACCCCAGAGCAACTTTCCTCATGATGGTTTTGTCGGCCGTTTGAATCCCATAATTCGTGCCAAATGTAGTCAATTCGAACAAATCTAAACTGATTCGAAAATTTGATGTTGTTTCCGACATTTTGAACAATAAAACTAAAACTTTGAATTACATATCAGCTACCCTGTAAAAACATAACTTTTGATTATTGAAATACTTTGGGTAATATTTTATTTTACGATTTGTTTTTTGCTAGACCATGAAACACAGAAATATAACAGCAGACACCGATTTTTTCTATGTGTGTAGAGTGATTCCCACAGACACACGCTCACAAAAACTCGCTTCTGTAACATATACTCCCAAACATATTTTGCTTCAAGCATATACATTTTTGGCTATTGCCCAAACATTTATATGTTTGATCTCTTCCAATATATAATATGTTTGAAAGCATATTGGTCTAAACAATATATGTTTGGGTAGTCAATTTCCAAACATTTTGTATTTTTGCATCCAAATTTAATAATGTTGTCTTCCAAAAAACAATATGTTATTATGTGAACATATAATATGTTTGGAAGCATTTTGCACCCAAAAATATTATATGCTTAAAAAAATTCTCCCAAACAATATTGTGCTCAAAATTTTATTTATTTATTTATATATTTACAATCATAATGAATTATGAAAATAAACAGGTAATATAGGTGCTAACAACATAGGTTTTCGACCTGAATGCTCAAAATTTTGTTTCTGCCCAATTGTATATTCCCCCACATCTTTCTCACTTCCACAAGATTTTTTAGTTCTTAGCACCTTTTTCTGTAATACAAACATTGTATAAGAAATTATTCAATTGTATGATTTTTTTTTTTATTTTAATTTTACCTTTTGCCGGACGGGGATTCGAACAGCGGACCACACAGTTTGTAAGGATCAAAGAAGTAGCTGATCAATTGCCCAAGGAAAAATAAAATGTAAATTTTGTAATAACAAGCAACAACCACCAACTTAATTCAATATCGCTCCCTGTTAAATAGCGCTCCAAGCTACTAAACACATATATGTTTATAGGCTATTTCTAAATTAATATATGTTTGCATCCAAGCATATTATATTTAAAAACATTTTATGTCCCAAACATAATATGTTCTAACATATTAACATATATGTCCCAAACATGTTATGCTAGTTTATGAACATTATATGCTTGCACTCAAAAATATTGTGTTCCAAACATATAATGTTTATAGCCAAACATATGAAAAACAGTCTTTTTCATCCGTGCAGACGGACTACAAATCGCCTTAGAACTTATGTACAAGGCGCCAGGGCTCGGAGGCTCTGAAACTACACCCATAGAAGGAATATTATCATCTCCTTGAGCAAAAAGGTTATTTTTGAACAATGTAAAAGTAACATGTTTGCCGTAACCATGTTAATTTCTTAGACTTTATTTATCTGATTTCGACAACAATTTTACGTTTGGCTAAAAACCAACATTTTTGCGCCAAAAATATCGAATATGAGCACCTCCTAAAGCAAAATGTTATTTTTGGACAATGTAATTGTAACATGTTTGTCGCAACAATGTTATTTTCTGGGACATTATTTATCTGGTTTCGACAACAATTTTATCATTGGTTAGAAAAACAACATGTTTGTCGCAACCATGTTATTTGCTCGGACTTTATTTAACTGATTTCGACAACAATTTTATATTTGTCTAGAAATCAAAATTTTTGCGGCAAACATGTTGCTTTCTCTTCATCCAAAAATAACATTTTTCTCTAGAATGTGATCACATATATTCTCTGCGTTTAGGAAACTTGAGTAAAAAGCTTTAACTATAATCTAATTTAACCTAGAGATATTTCCTATCATAAAATCAGTTTCACTTGTTGTTAACGAAATGATATTACAGCAAAAGGAAGTTTCTTTGGTGTTTACCATACACCTCCAGCGTTTGTTCCCTAATTGCCAAATTAAATCTCTAGAGTAGGAGTCATCAAAAAGAAAATTCTAACTATAGCTCATTGTAAAATTCGCCCACTACCGTATTACCAATATTTTGATCTACACTAAGTAAATTTTGCCACAGAAGAAAATCCATCAATACCACCACAAAAAGTGTTGATGGCTACAATTTACTGATATATCATCAGGATTTATTCATCCCATTGTTGGGAAAAGTTCCTTTTCGACACCAAGATATGCAAATGGCTATAAAGATTTTTGCATCAGTTATGCAAACCAGTAACAGGATATAGAGGACATATTTCGTTCTCACTTCCATCCTTCGAATGCAAAGTGCCGTAAGGAGACAAACTTGCCATTCTTTTTCCGGTCGATATTTTCTATTGCACACTCCTCTCCTTTGTTAGAGGTTTCACGATAGCTTTTCCTCAATTTCGCAACAAAAAAACTAACGAATTTACAACACGGCCCTGGTTAGCTTCACTTCTACTCCCAGCCATAACCGTGCGATGATGAATAACGACCGGAATGTACATTTTATGGTTGCAGTGATGGCATTAAAAGATAAGACAGATAAATAACCTGAAAACAGACAACGTGACTATCAAGCCTGCCTTCCTTTTTTTTAATTTGCAAAAATGGTGTTAATGATTGGCGCAAAGACAAAAATGCGGAGGCATTGTTGCATGCTTGTTTTGGGCCCGAATATGGAAATGAAAGCAAGGCAATTTGATTGGGAAACTCTTGAAGAATAGCGAGTGGTGACATAAAATGAATAGGTCGAAGGAACGAAATAGAATTCGCAGTCAAAGAGAGGGTAATTTAGATGATGGATTCCATGTAAAGTCCTCAATGGGAAATTGCAAATGAAAATTAAACATCGCCATGGGGTTGTTTCCCCTTCCAATTTTCCATTGCCAAAACTAAATTGGCAAGAAGCAGAAGAACTTGGGTAAATGAATTGCACAAATATGAAAATTAAGCGGGTAATTTAGAAAATAAAATGCAAATCGCAACATGGCAATTGTGTGTTGGTATAATAAAAATTGCAAATGAAAACAATTTAAATGGATTTGCATAAATTTCACTATGACAAAGGCAATGTCACTTTAGTGGTCTTCATATTAGGCATGTGCTTACTTTCGGTGTGGAGGTTAGGGCTGTGCATCCTTAGCAAATGGTCATTTGAAAGTTTTTTGGGGATTTGTGGTCCATCCATCCAAAATTGAATTTTCTTAAACAACTATCCTCTGGAAAAATTCGATTACCTTATTTTCTGAGGTTTATGGTAAACACCTAATCCACATGCAATCTGTGTTCATTTTATCAGAATTTTTCGATTTTCTGAATTCTTTTGTTTAAGGACAAAAAGGGTTCACAAATTGAATTTCACGCATATGTGATTTTACACAATTTGGCCAATTTTAAGCTAAAGCATATAACACATAATGAATATTTTTATCTATAGAGTTTACACGCAGAAATATATATGACACAGGAAAATCCATGGTAAAGAAGAACAACGAAGATTTTCAAAATGGATTTGAATCGGAAAAATACGGTCATTGGAACAGCAACCAGGGTTGTTACTCGTGCCAAAAATAATCCACCAAAATTTTAGGAAAATTTTAACAAAATGTACCAAATTATTTATATTTTGAAGTTTTAGATCAAATTTTTGTGGTATAATGATCTCTTCTAGGTTATTTCAAATATTGTCAAAATTTTATTTCTATAGAAAATTTTACCAAAATTTTATTTCTATGGAAAATTTTGTCAAAATTGTATTTCTATAGAAAATTTTGTCAAAATTTTATTTCTATAGAAAATTGTGTCCAAATTTTATTTCTATTGAAATATTTGTCAAAATTTTATTTCTATAGAAAATTTTGTCAAAATTTTGTTTCTATTAAAAATTTTGTCAAAATTTCATTTCTATGGAAAATTTTGTCAAAATTGTATTTCTATAGAAAATTTTGTCAAAATTTTATTTGTATACAAATTTTTTTCAAAATTTTATTTCTATCCTTAATTTTGTCAAACTTTTATTTCTATAGAAAATTTTGTCAACATTTTATTTATATAGAAAAATTTGTCAAAATTTTATTTCTATAAAAAATTTTGTCAAAATTTTATTTCTATAGAAAATTTTGTCAAACTTTTATTTCTATAGAAAATTTTGTAAAAATTTTATTTCCAATAGAAAGATCGAATAAAATAAAAATTTCTAAAATTTTATTTCTATAGAAAAATTTGTCAAAATTTTATTTCTATAGAAAATTTTGTCAAAATTTTATTTCTATAGAAAATTTTGTCAAAATTTTATTTCTATAGAAAATTTTGTCAAAATTCTATTTCAATAGAAAATTTTGTCAAAATTCTATTTCTATAGAAAATTTTGTCAAAATTTTATTTCTATAGAAAATTTTGTCAAACTTTTATTTCTATAGAAAATGTCGTCTAAATTTTTTTTTTTTTATTTTTTTATTTATTTATTTAGTTCATTCCTAATACAGCAAGACTAATATCTTATTACGTAGTACTAGGATAATGTGCGTTATGTGCATTAATAGTTAGTACCTTTTACTTATTCAATACTAATTTAAATTTAAACAAAAAGAAAAAAAAAAAAAATATATATATATATATATATATATATATATATATATATATATATATATATATATATATATATATATATATACATATATATATATATATATATATATATATATATATATATATATATATATATATATATATATATATATATATATATATATATATATATATATATATATATATATATATATATATATATATATATATATATATATATATATATATATATATATATATATATATATATATATATATACATATATATATATATATATATATATATATATATATATATATATATATATATATATATATATATATATATATATATATATATATATATATATATATATATATATATATATATATATATATATATATATATATATATATATATATATATATATATATATATATATATATATATATATAGAAAAAATTTTGTAAAAATTTTATTTCCAATAGAAAGATCGAATAAAATAAAAATTTCTAAAATTTTATTTCTATAGAAAAATTTGTCAAAATTTTATTTCTACAGAAAATTTTGTCAAAATTTTATTTCTATAGATAATTTTGTCAAAATTTTATTTCTATAGAAAATTTTGTCAAAATTCTATTTCTATAGAAAATTTTGTCAAAATTCTATTTCTATAGAAAATTTTGTCAAAATTTTATTTCTATAGAAAATTTTGTCAAACTTTTATTTCTATAGAAAATGTCAAAATTTTATTTCTATAGAAATTTTTGTCAAACTTTTATTTCTTTTATTTTTTTATTTATTTTATTTATTTATTTAGTTCATTCCTAATACAGCAAGACTAATATCTTATTACGTAGTACTAGGATAATGTGCGTTAGGTGCATTAATATTTAGTACCTTTTACTTATTCAATACTAATTTTAATTTAAACAAAATTTTATTTCTATACAAAATTTTGTCAAAATTTTATTTATATAGAAAAATTTGTCAACATTTTATTTATATAGAAAAATTTTCCAAAATTTTATTTCTATAGAAAATTTTGTCAAAAATTTATTTCTGTAGAAAATTTTGTCAAAATTTTATTTCTATTAAAAATTTTGTTAAAATTTTATTTCTATAGACAATTTTGTCAATAATTTTATTTCTATAGAAAATTTTGTCAAAATTTTATTTCGTTATTATTGTTTTTGATCTCAGCTTAAAGCCATGCATTGACTAAACTACAAGTGTAGCTTAACCAACAGAGGAAAAGTATGCTTGTCAAATTTATTTGGGCAAAGCCCTATAGACTGCAAAATGGTTGGATGTACAGCTGTTTGTCAAAATTTTATTTCTATAGAAAATTTTGTCATAATTTTATTTCTATAGAAAATTTTGTCAACAGTTTATTTCTAAATTTTATTGTCAAAATTTTATTTCTATAGAAAATTTTGTCAAAATTTTATTTCTATAGAAAATTTTGTCAAAATTTTATTTCTATAGAAAATTTTGTCAAAATTTTATTTCTATAGAAAATTTTGTCAAAATTTTATTTCTATAGAAAATTTTGTCAAAATTTTATTTCTATAGAAAATTTTGTCAAAATTTCATTTCTATAGAAAATTTTGTCAAAATGTTATTTCTATAGACATTTTGTCAAAATTTTATTTCTATAGAAAAATTTTGTCAAAACTTCATTTCTATAGAAAATTTTGTCAAAAATATATTTGATTTGCATTTTATGCTCGATTTTTTTTTCTCAGTGCATAAAAGGGTTATATGCGTATTTGTGGCATTTTCAGTATTTCCATATTTTTTATTACAACTCAATCAATGAAATTTTTAACACGTCACATATAAAAGAAAATATCAAATGATAACATGAATTCAATAGAATATGGTGTCCTGAAATCCTTTTTATTTTTGGTGAAGTATATGGCAACCCTTCCTCCACATATGAAGCCACACACATACAAATAGGAAGGATGTGTTATATGTTAATCCGACAAAAAATTGTCCCATAATCGTCCTCTTCCAACCAAAACCAAGTTTTCTTTTGTGGCCGATTCTATAAACACTAAATGTGATGCGTGCTATTCGGGACTTTGATATTCAGTACGTATATTATTTTTGTATACAATACCAAAATCACTGTGACGTGCCATATTTGTATGGTTTGTTTTAAGTAGCCAAAGGCTTTTTTGGATTTTCTTCTTTGGTTTTATTTTCGTATTTTTTTATTTTTTATTTGAAAATGTTCACGAACCAAATAACCAAGTCATTTTATAATATCCTCCGACTGAATTTTACATTATTCTGATGATATTTAACTCACAGAATATGAAACATACAACGAATTTGTATGGAACTATCAGGGGCACCTGGAGCAAAACTTTTCCATGTGGTTTCACACCTAACCTTATCGTTAAGGACTTCTACAAGTGAAAAGTGTAAATTGAAATTAAAAGTGGTACAATTTTTTATAAAATTTATATGAATTAAATGCATTGTTCAAGGTTTTTATATGAAGTTATTATGTTTTTTTCTTCTTTCAATTAGATCTAAATAAAGCGAACAAATATTTTATCTCCATTTTATCAAAAATCAATCCAAAAAATTTACATTTCGTAGAAAAACCACGGTTACCACCATTGGTAGACTTCTACCAAAAATGGTAAATTTTTACGGTTTGATTTAGATTTTTTTTGCAAAATATTTCTCTCCAAGTAAGAGGTAATTAATATAATTCAAATTTTCAACAGAAATAAAATTTTTATAATTTTTTCTGTAGAAATAAAATTTTGAAAAAATTTTCTAAAGAGTTATTTCGTGACAAAATTTTCTTTAGAAATATAATTGTGACAAAATTTTGTATAGAAATAAAATTCTGATAAAATTCTTTATAGAAATAAAATTTTGACAAATTTTTATAAAGAACTAAAATTTTGACAAAATTTTCTATACAAAAACAAAATTGAGAAAACTTTCTATAGAAATAAATTTTGTCAAAGTTTTCTATAGAAATAAAAATTTATGTTTGGTAGTTTTGTGGTAAAATTTTCTCCAAATTTTGGCTCGAGTGGCAATCGTGAGAAGAACCCGAATTACCTACTACAGAAAATTACCGTTGCATATTTTCAGGCGTCACAATTGTCCGCTGGATAGCGATATGGCTCGAGAAGAACAAAATGGTGAAATGTATAGTATTGGACGCATTAGTTCGATTTCATGTTAAGACATCGATCACATTCGCAATTTCAAGATCCTCCATTAATTTTTTTCCCTTCCCATAAAGTTCTTTTAGACCAGTCTAGGAAAATTAGCTATTTGGTAGTTTCATGTCAAAAGTAAATGTCGCAAAAACGAATAACAAAGTAACAAAAAATTAAAAAAAAAAACAATGGAAATAAAATTAAAAATTTCATTTCAGCGGGGATTTAAACCTGAGCCGGTTGACTTTTTCACTTCTTTGAAGAAGCCTTTGCAAATTACGAGAATTTGATTTTTTTTTCTTCAGTTTAAATGTGAAAAATATATTTTTACAAAAATAGTCACCGCAAATGATTTCATTTCAGCGGGGATTTAAACCAGAGCCGGTTGATTTTTTCATTTCTTTGAAGAAGCCTTTGCAAATTACGAGAATTTAAATTTTCTTATTAAGTTTAAATGTGAAAAATATATTTTTACAAAAATAGTCTCCGCAAATGATGGATGGATGAATGTTCCAAAAAAAAAACTTTGGAAAAATATTTGATAAAAAATTTGCCGATGGTGAGATTTGAACCTCTGTTCTTCAGTTTTTCATTCATACTAATAAAGAACATCTTGAGGTGAGTTATGCAAAAATGAGATTTTTTCTATAGTCATCTTAAGACAATTCATTTAAAATTAACAATTTAAAAATAATTTGGATTTTTTTACCAAAAATCGGACAACTAATTTACATCATTAATGTACACTGAAAAGAAAGGTTTTGTTATATGAACGAAATTTTTCATTATTACAATGAATTTTCTGTTAGACAATGAAACGTTTCGTATTATTAAAAAAAAGTTTTTATCGCCCTTATGAATATTTTTCGTTGTATCAATGAAAAAATTGTCGTTGGCTCAATTTTAATGAAATTTTCTTTGTGTGTAGAAAAGCAAAATCATGTGGCATAATCCATTGCTGGAACCTTATAGGTTTAAGGTTTTTTTCCTTTTTTGTACACAATGTACTATAATCCAATCAAATTTTACAACACATTATCACCATGAAATACAGAATAAAATCCCACAAAAAAAAAAAAAAAACTGAAAATCTCTAAAAAAAATAAATTGCAACAAGGTGTTGTATATCCATGTAACATAATTTGCATCATATGACCAAAAATTGTGTCCTGCAATATGTTTTATGGTAATGATGAAAATCATAAAAAATATTAAAAATTTTTAGTAATCATATTAACATGGTCAACAAAAAACAATTACCAAAAAATTCATATCAAAATATTTCGTAATCGACCGAAACATCAAAAATAGGGAAAGAGAAAGGGAAATAATGTGGTCCAGCAGATAAGGGTCTATGATTTCCGAATATTGTCACTTTGATGTTTTAACAATATATTTTAATTGTATTAAGGAGAGTAAAATAACAACTCTGGGCAATTTAATGATAACAATTTATATGTAAATTGAGTTCTATCATCTTTTGTAGTACAAATATGCATGTGTGTGTGTGTGGGGGCAGAAAAGGACCAAGGAGTAATTATTATTATAACAGAATATGTGCAAATTGTATTGGGTCCAATATTTAAAATATGTCCTTTGATGAATTAATGATTTAATGAAATTCATGAGGAATCTATAAGTCAGACCAAGTGAAAATGCATTCATTGAGTTAACAAGTCAATCATGATAAATTTTCACCCAAAGTGTAAAATTAATTTATTATTATTCTCTTCTTTAAATATACAATAATAAATCACATGCATTGTGTCAAGGCAAATTTTCCAACCACTCAGTATGACAGGCAATGAATTTTAATTTCAATGAGCAACAATGAACGTTAAAAGAAAATATTCGAAAGATAGCTTCCATATACGCTAACAATATAATGTGAAATTTTCGATTTAATACTTAAATTGAATTGAAAACTAATGGGAGAAAACAGCGCAGGGACCTTAAATAATTTTGTGGAGCAGCATCCACTTTCTGTATCAAATATCGATCACATTGGTTGAATCGGTTAAACTATTGTCAATGGAAACATATCAAAATGAATTTTTGTCCTCGGAAGTTTTGGAAGTTCTTCTAAAGGCACAACTTTAAAAGCACTTGCAAAAATTTCCTCCCGAAGAAGTTCTTTATTTTAACTGCACAGGAAGTTCATTTGAGTCAATTTTTTATGACTCGCTATTTTCACAGTTTTAATGGAAAATTTGAAATTTTTTGTTTTAAATTGGTTAAAAACAGATTAAGAATTAATAAAATGGTGCCAATTATTTAAATTTTGCAGAAAAAAAATGCTAAGTCCATTCTTGAAAAATAGCGATTTTTTTTAAATATTTGATGTCAAACGTTCCAGACAAGCGTTGTAATGCATTAAAAATTATAAAAATTTTTTAAAAATATTCATTTGCCAAAATGTCACAAAATTTCTTAATTCACATCCAAAGCACAGAATTCGCATAACATCGTAAGAAGTGATGTAAATCCAGTGAAACGGCTGTTAAAATGGTGGGCATCCGCCCAATGACAAGCCCATGTTAAATTAATCGCTTCTGCACCTATTTTGCACCACTTCCGGATCCAAAAAGAACATTTTCACTACTTTTTTGGTGACACTTTTTTTGCTGGGTAGTTATCCCTTAGTATATGGTGAGGTGTATAGAAGATTTATATCTAAATCTGATCCTACTTCGGCCACTTTTCTAAATTCGGGCTTACATTTCATCCAGTACGTTTGAAATTCATAAAGATTTTTAGATTTTTTTTTTAGAAAATTTTTATAGAATTGGAAGTTCTTCTAAAGGCACAACTTTAAAAACACTTCCAAAAATGGCCTTCCAAAGATGTTCTTTATTTTAACTGCACAAGAAGTTCATTTGGGTTAACTTTTTTATAACTCGGTTTTTTCATATTTTTAATGGAAAATTTAACATTTTTATACCCTCCACCATAGGATGGGGGCATATTAACTTTGTCATTCCGTTTGTAACACTTCGAAATATTGCTCTAGGACCCCATAAAGTATATATATTCTGGGTCGTGGTGAAATTCTGAGTCGATCTGAGCATGTCCGTCCGTCTGTTGAAATCACGCTAACTTCCGAACGCAACAAGCTATCGACTTGAAACTTGGCACAAGTAGTTGTTATTGATGTAGGTCGGACGATATTGCAAATGGGCCATATCGGTCCACCTTTACGTATAGCCACCATATAAACGGACCCCCAAATTTGGCTTGCAGACCCTCTAAGAGAAGCAAATTTCATCCGATCCGGCTGAAATTTCGTACATGGTGTTAGTATATGGTCTCTAACAACCATGAAAAAAATTGGTCCACATCGGTCCATAATTATATATAGCCCCCATATAAACCGATCCCCAGATTTGGCTTGCGGAGCCTCTAAGAGAAGCAAATTTTATCCGATCCGGCTGAAATTTGGTACATGGTGTTAGTATATGGTCTCTAACAACCATGTAAAAATTGGTCCACATCGGTCCATAATTATATATAGCCCCCATACAAACCGATCCCCCGATTTGGCTTGCGGAGCCTCTAAGACAAGCAAATTTCATCTGATCCGGCTGAAATTTGGTACATTGTATGAGCATATGGTCTCTAATGACCATGCAAAAATTGGTCCACATCGGTCCATAAATTTATATAGCCCCCATATAAACCGATCACCAGATTTGACCTCCGGAACCTCTCGGAAGACCAAAATTCATCTGATTCAGTTGAAATTTGGTACGTGATGTTAATATATGGCCTCAAACAACCATGTAAAAATTGGTCGAAATCGGTCCATAATTATATACAGGCCCCATATAAACCGATCCCCTGATTTTACCTCCGGAGCCCCTTGGAAGAGCAAAATTCATCCGATTCGGTTGAAATTTGGTACGTGATATTAGTATATGGTATCCAACAACCATGCAGGAATTGGTTCATATCAGTCCATAATTATATATAGCCCCCATATAAACCGATCCCCAGATTTGACCTCCGGTGCCTTTTGGAGAAGCAAAATTCATCCGATCTGGTTGAAATTTGGTACGTGGTGGTAGTATATGATATGCAACAACTATGCCAAAATTGGTCCATATCACACCATAATCATATATAGTCCCCATATAAACTGATCCCGAGATTTTGGAACCTCTTAGAGGAGCAAATTTTATCCGAGTCAATTGAAATTCGGTACATTGTGCTAGTATATGGCCGTTAACAACCATGCCTAACTAGGTCCATATCGGTCTATAGTTATATATAGCCCTCAGATAAATCGAACCCCAGTCACACAAAAATTGGTCCATATCAAGTTCATAATTGTATATAGCCCCCATATAAGAGACCCCCATATTTCATTTCTGGCTCTCTACGTACCGTGCAAAAGTCCATATCGATTCGTAATTATTTGTAGACTTACCTATACATACCTTTTTTGTCTAATATATACCACGTATGGACTAACTCACAATTTAGAAAACGATGTTAAGAAGTTTTAAGATACCACAACCCAAGTAATTCGATTGTGGATGACAGTCTCTCGTAGAAGTTTCTACGCAATCCATGGTGGAGGGTACATAAGATTCGGCCTGGCCGAACTTATGGCCGTATATACTTGTGTTGTTTCAAATAAGCTAAAAACACACACAAAAAAAATTTTTCTGATTCCATCACGAAATTAATTGATCCAATTAATTTTTTAATTGAAATGTCTTCAATCCCAGAAATGATAGTATCAATTAAAAAATTAATTGACAGTCAATTAAAAAATTAATTGATCCAATTAAATATATAATTGATACTATTAATTTGTGTGATTGATTTTTATTTCAATTAAAAAATTTGTTAAATCAATTAGATTTTTAATTGAATATTTTTTAAAACTCAATTAAGATTTTAATTGGAAAAATTTTCGTGAAATTTTTTTCTGTGCAGATTAAGGATTAATAAAATGGTACCAATTATTTGAATTTTGCCGAAAAAAAAATGCTAAATCCTTTCTAGAAAAATTGCGAATTTTTTAAAATATTTGATGTCAAACGTTCCAGACAATTTTTTATAATTATTAATGCATTATAACAATGCATTAAAAAAATTTAAAATTGTTTATTTGTCTAAATATCACAAAATTTCTTAAATCACATACAAAACACTGAATTCGCATCACACCTTAAGAAGTGATGCAAATTCAGTGCAACAGCTGTTGAAATGGTGGACATCCGTCCTATGACAAGCCCATGTTAAATTCATCGCTTCTGCGTCAATTTGGCACCACTTCCGGGTCCAAAAAGAACAGTTTCACTACTTTTTGGCGACGCTTTTTTTTGCTGGGCCCCTACAGGCCTGATCATTTTCTTTAACTTAGGCTAGGAATCTCAAATTCTTTTACTCAACCATGACCTTGGAAATGTGTTTGCATGCAATAAATAACAAAAAAAAAAACTAACAAAATTTCAAACATAAAAAGTTTAGGTAATTCTTCCTTTATAATTAACTCATCTACTTATTTGATGTAATCATTTATCTTTTCCTAATTTTCTCAACCCTTTGAAAGTACAGCACTGGCTGAAGGGGGATATGGCGTCATATAATTAGTTTGGCAATTTCCAAATATTTACTTTAGCTGTTAGTGAAATGTTTACACATAATCACTTACATTATGTCTCAGATCATCCAAGGCAATTTGAAGCCACCCACAAGGCGATACAATGAGAATCCTTGCCACGAAATCCTGTGAAACTAAAAACATTCTTTGAATTTTATTGTGTTTTCGAACGGAGGTGTATGGGAACGCTCAAAACAATCACAAAACAAAGCCTTAAGCAAAGTGTAAAGTTAACAACAAAAAGTTCTTTTGCCAAAGAAACAATTGTAATTCATTTTATGCTTATGCCCAAAAATCTAGAAGAAGAAGAAGACGGGTAAATGAATCTACAAAAGCATTGAAGCAAAAAATTACCCAACAAACACTGAGCATTACGGCAAGGAATGGGTGTTTGAGGTCCACCACACTCTGGCAAAGAAGAAAACAAACAGAAATGTGGCAAGCAACCGCCTCAAAACCGCTTATAACCACACGCTTTGTTTTTTTGTTTTTAAACTGTGGCAAAGCTCCTACCCCTGCCACTCATCTTGTGTCTCCTTACATTAACTCTTTACAAAGTAAGTGAAGTGAAAATCACTGAATCGAAACGAAATGCAAAGAATTTTCGCCTTCAAGGCTTGAACAAATTAAACAAAGAGACTATGTGCAACAAATGCTGGCGCAAGACTTGTGTTGGGACTTAAAATAATTACCAAAAAATCAAATACATGAATAAACAGGATAATTGCAAATAAAATACATTGCCACGAATAATTCGAAAAAGGAAATAGCTGGAGTATGAGATGCCGGCGATGGTGGTGGTCGTGGATAGACTATGAGACTATGCGATTGACTGAGAACATTTCCCAAAAATTATGTCCTTGTATGCTATTGTGCGGCAGGCGTGTGCTTAAGCAAATAACAACAGATACACAAACTATAAAGGCAATTTTTTAACAATTGTTTTTTTGTATGTTGATTTTGAGATTTCTTGTGGAGTACTACCACACACAATAATGCACTCATACACTTTGATTTTGGCTTTTTATCGATTTGCCTGAGTTACAACTGTGAAAACAACGTCTGACGACACACTTCAGAACGACTGCTGCTACTTCTTTGTTCGATTGTGGCTAATATGCCTCAGGGTGTTAGAGTCAGCATGGCATTGAGACAGTGACAAACTTTTAAATGAAATTGTGTTTTTTTTTTTGTAAAAATCAAAGACCTATTATGGGAGCAGCCTCCGAGTTTTTTCAATAACATTAATCTGACTGTCAGATGGATATTGGTTGATCGACTCATATTTTCACAAAGATCAAGAATATGTGCCTTTTTTGGTGCCCCAAATCGAAATTCTTATAGAATTACAGATTGGCTGATAAAAAAGCAAAACCGTATATTTTGTATTATTATTTTTTGTTTGTTTTAATTTTATTATTGAAAAACAACAAAATGTCGTAAATAACATCAAAATTTAAAATTAGATTGGATTTATTCGAATTTATTAGAATCAGTTTAGATTTATTCGAATATGACCCTCAAATAGACGACAAAGCTATCACACGCTTCACGAATGTGGCTCTTCAATATCTTGACCCATTTTCTGACAAAGTGCCGTCTTGAGATGATCAATTTAGTATTTTTTAGTGCCAATCTTATAGGTTAGAGGTGGCAGCCCGATGTATCAGGCTCACTTAGACTATTCAGCCCATTGTGACACTTGCTGAGAGCAATGCTGCTGAGTCCCGTTGGAATGTTCATGGTCTGCGTCCGAGATATTTGTCTGCCCAGCATTTCACTACTCTTTCTATGACAAATTCTCGATAATGTACGGAAATTATTTTTACTCCACAGTTGATGAATACGGGGCGGGAATCGGCCATTACTGCGGACATGTTTATACCCTGCTCCACACTGTGGAACAGGGTATTAAAGGGTGATTTGTTAAGAGCTTGATAACTTTTTAAAAAAAAAAACGCATAAAATTTGCAAAATCTCATCGGTTCTTTATTTGAAACGTTAGATTGGTCCATGACATTTACTTTTTGAAGATAATTTCATTTAAATGTTGACCGCGGCTGCGTCTTAGGTGGTCCATTCGGAAAGTCCAATTTTGGGCAACTTTTTCGAGCATTTCGGCCGGAATAGCCCGAATTTCTTCGGAAATGTTGTCTTCCAAAGCTGGAATAGTTGCTGGCTTATTTCTGTAGACTTTAGACTTGACGTAGCCCCACAAAAAATAGTCTAAAGGCGTCAAATCGCATGATCTTGGTGGCCAACTTACCGGTCCATTTCTTGAGATGAATTGTTCTCCGAAGTTTTCCCTCAAAATGGCCATAGAATCGCGAGCTGTGTGGCATGTAGCGCCATCTTGTTGAAACCACATGTCAACCAAGTTCAGTTCTTCCATTTTTGGCAACAAAAAGTTTGTTAGCATCGAACGATAGCGATCGCCATTCACCGTAACGTTGCGTCCAACAGCATCTTTGAAAAAATACGGTCCAATGATTCCACCAGCGTACAAACCACACCAAACAGTGCATTTTTCGGGATGCATGGGCAGTTCTTGAACGGCTTCTGGTTGCTCTTCACTCCAAATGCGGCAATTTTGCTTATTTACGTAGCCATTCAACCAGAAATGAGCCTCATCGCTGAACAAAATTTGTCGATAAAAAAGCGGATTTTCTGCCACTGATTTTGGTAATAAAATTCAATGATTTGCAAGCGTTGCTCGTTAGTAAGTCTATTCATGATGAAATGTCAAAGCATACTGAGCATCTTTCTCTTTGACACCATGTCTGAAATCCCACGTGATCTGTCAAATACTAATGCATGAAAATCCTAACCTCAAAAGAATCACCCTTTATAAGTTAGTGCATTTGTTTGCAACACCCAGAAGGAGACGAGATAGACACATGGTGTCTTTGGTAAAAATGGTCAGGGTGGGCTCCTGAGTCGATATAGCCATGTCCGTCTGTCCGTGAATACATTTTGTAATCAAAGTCTAGGTCGCAGTTTTAGTCCAATCGACTTCAAATTTGGCACAAGTATGTGTTTTGGCTCAGAATAGATACCTATTGATTTTGGATGAAATCGGTTCAGATTTAGATATAGCTCCCATATATATATTTCGCCCGATATGGACTTATATGGCCCCAGAAGCCAGAGTTTTACCCTAATTGGCTTAAAATTTTGCACAAGAAGAACAATTAGTACTATAGTCAAGTGTGCCAAATTTCATTGAAATCGGTTCAAATTTAGATATAGCTCCCGTATATATCTTTCGCCCGATATGCACTAATACGGTCCCAGAAGCCAGAAATTTTGCACAGGGAGTAGAATTAGCAGTGTAGTCAAGTGTGCAAAATTTTATTGAAATCGGTTCAGATTTAGATATAGCTCCCATATATATCGTTCGCCCGATTTACACTCATATGACCACAGAGGCCAATCTTTAGCTCCGATTTAGTTGACATTTTGCACTGGGAGTAGAATTAGCATTGTAGCTATGCGTGCCAAATTTGGTTGAAATCGGTTCAGATTTAGATATATCTCCCATATATAGCTTTCGCCCGATTTACACTCATATGACCACAGAGGCCATTTTTTGCTCCGATTTAGTTGAAATTTTGCACAGGCAGTAGAATTAGCATTGTGGCTATGCGTGCCAAATTTGGTTGAGATCGGTTCAGATTTAGATATATCTCCCATATATAGCTTTCGCCCGATTTACACTCATATGACCACAGAGGCCAATTTTTTGCTCCGATTTAGTTAAAATTTTGCACAGAGAGTAGAATTAGTATTGTAGCTATGCGTGACAAATTTGGTTGAAATCGGTTCAGATTTAGATAGAGCTCCCATATATATGTTTTTCTGATTTCGACAAAAATGGTCAAAATACCAACATTTTCCTTGTAAAATCGCCACTGTTTAGTCGAAAAGTTGTAAAAGTGACTCTAATTTTCCTAAACTTCTAATACATGTATATCGAGCGATAAATCATAAATAAACTTTTGAGAAGTTTCCTTAAAATTGCTTCAGATTTAAATGTTTCCCATATTTTTTACTAACATTGTGTTCCACCCTAGTGCATTAGCCGACTTAAATTTTGAGTCTGTAGATTTTGTAGAAGTCTATCAAATTATGTCCAGATCGAGTGATATTTAAATGTATGTATTTGGAACAAACCTTTATATATAGCCCCCAACACATTTGACGGATGTGATATGGTATCGTAAATTTGGATCCACAAAGTGGTGCAGGGTATAATATAGTCGGCCCCGCCCGACTTTAGACTTTCCTTACTTGTTACACTTAACACTTTGGCAAGTAAACCTGATCATTTTGTTTATTCGCCAACGGCTCAATTTGGAATGACTTCTCATGGGAGAAAACCAAATTCGGTAACTGACCACATTCTTGCAAGCGAAGCTAGTCTTTGATTCTTACCAGTGTAACTTTTTTCGTGCATCTCCCAGCTACGTCGCTTAGTCCAATCTCTTTTTTTTTAATATATATACGGACATGTTTAGCCCACGAGCAATTGCGGAGTTGATTTCAATCAAATATGTCCTTCACTTTTCGAATGCTTTCCGGTGTTGTTAGGCTTTGTCGTCCACTTTTTGGATGCTATGCAATACTGTCAGTACCACGGTAACGAGCTATGGTACGAGATAGAGGTGTGCACGTAAGTAATAGTTTACTCACGCACACGCATGACTGAAAAATCATACTCACGCACACTCACGCACGATATTTATTGGTAGGACTCACGCTCACGCACACTCACGAAAAAAAAATTTGTACTCACGCACCCTCACGCACGAAAACGTCGTGACCCACGAAAAATACCGTGACTCACGAATAATTTTATGATTCATTTACCTTACCGAAGTGTCTGAAAACATGAGCATTATTAAAATCGATAGTGTTATTAAACTCTTAACATCGCAGGTATCACTAAAATTGTAATTGAATTTAACTCTTCGTGAGTGTAATTCGTTACTCACGCGTACTCACGAAGATATTATTTTCGTGACTCACGCACGACATTTTTGTTTGTTAATCACGCTCACGCACACTCACGCTGTTATCACGAGCGTGACTCACGATTCACGCACGAATCATGAAAATTTACGTGAGTCACGACAATTTCGTGTCACATGCACACCTCTAGTACGAGATAGAGCACAGCCGGATAATCGGCTTTGACCAACAAACCCGCTTCGGTCGAGCTCTGGGTTGGGAAACAAAAGATTTATTCTCATTTGAAATCTGGAGGGCTCTAACTATAGCCAAATATAAAGAACGAAGGCTTTTGTACACTCATAGAAAAAAATCTATTAAAAGCAGCAGGCGATGTTTGCTGTAATATTCTTGTAGCTTTTGCCCTATTGGATTAGATTTCTAAAAAAATTTAGATTCTAAAATCTTAACCAAAGTATTTTCAAGAACCAAAAATAAAAAAAATGCGTATTGCTTTCCTAAACATCCTTAAAAGCTACTAAATAATTACAAATAGCAAGCATTTTGTTTTGTGTTATGACTTAGGGTACGGGCAAATATTTGACAAAAATCGAAAAAGAATTCGTCGCTACAGTCAAACCATCACACATACAGTCAAACCATAACACATTTGGATACATTACATCACGGTAAGAGTATTTTCCAAAAACTGTATCCTTATATTTCGAAAGTGCTACTGGAAAAAAGTTTGACACTCATTTTGGGCAAATATTTGCCCAGTGTGACTATACCCTTAGTTTGAGAAAATTCAGGTTTTTTTTAATATTTTGTTATTATTGAGTTACGATGGCCCCTAGATTAACTTTTTTTATTTGTTTTTGCTATTTCAGCAATCTTTGCTATTTCAGCCAACAGTGACTGCTTTCGTTTTTTTCAAAAGACTTTCTGCTATTTTAGCAGGCTTTTATGCTGTGTCTACTAACTGTGACGACAAAGCCATTAGACGCTTCACGAAAGTGACTCTGCTGTGTCTTGGCCCATTCTGGGCGAAGTAACGTCTTGAAATGATGACCTTAAAATGGACGGCGAAGCCATCACACACATTACGAAAGTGGCTCTGCTGTGTCTTGGCCCATTCTGGGCGAAGTGACGTCTTGAAACTATGGCCCCTTTTTTATTTGTTTTTGCTATTTCAGCAATCTTTGCTATTTCAGCCAACAGTGACTGCTTTCGTTTTGTTTCAAAAGAGTTTCTGCTATTTTAGCAGACTATTATGCTGTGTCTACTAACAAATTTCTTTGGGTATAAGCTTGTAAAAAAATAAAATTATCTGTCAGTTGTCAGATGAGCGGTTTACAGATGATAGCAACCTGAAATTGGTTGCAATACATATAAACCACCCTGTTGTCATCATCACCCAACTGTACTCGTAGTCTCGTCTTACTTAAATATATAAATGTTTTCAATTCTATCTAAAAATTAACATTCAAATAATTTGCTATACTCCATTGATATAATTTCGTGGATAAACATTAAGTTCATGCAAACTTCCTTCAGTGTAAGCAATTTCCTTTCGAGGTCCTTTTCAATCATATAACAGCTATTGAAGCAGAAATAATCTTTACTTGAAAATCCATCAAATTTATGATAAATCACCCACATCCTGTCTTCTCATTCAATGGCCAAAATGCAATTGGAGCATATCTGTGTAAAAAAATCAAAACGCTTTGACACTTCTTTACGCAACTGTACCCTCTCCCATAGCCAAATCGAGGCATTATTGATTTGGTGGTATCACATTTAACTTCCATTCATAAAATATTCTTCGTTCTCGTTTCCTTTCGTCATTGACAATCAAATCAACTTTTACTGGCCATTATAATCAAAATCAGAAAGCAGGCCGAGAAATAAACTTAAAAAGTTTATTGTTGGCACATATAAACAAAAAAAAAACATAAATAAATACAAAATACATTTCTTTTCGCTCGTTTCACCAACGTATACGAGCTGGCTAGTGGTGGTGTATGATTTTGGGTTTTTGTCTTTTGTGATGCCAAGAGAGACAGGGAGAGAGCCAGAAGCCTATAAGTATGCTTCATGTAATGTTTTAGCATTGTTGTTATTCTTGATTGATCGGTCGTAATGTAGACAAACATGATGGTGGTCACGTGTCGGTGCACAGTTAAGACACGTGTTAGCGTATGTTTTGTTTTGACGACATCTATGAGGTTGATGTTTAGCTCCTACCCACTCCTTCTCTGGCCCCACACTCTCTGGGTTTAGTGATGAGTGACAATGAGTATGAGTGCATATGTGAAGATGTTATGTTTTTGTATGTCTGTGTGTCCTATTTTTATTCTATCAGTGCGAGTGTGTGTTTGCTATTTTTTTATTTGTTAAATCCTTTTTGGTTATTGTGGTGGAAGTGGTATTATCGTTTTTTTTTTACTTCGTTGTTCTTAATTCGTTTTTTTTGTCGTCATTTCGTTAGCTTTTCATAGCAATTGTAATAGACTACGACCATTAAGCCTAAAAGTATGTGAAGATGTTTTGAAGATTTCTCAAGTATATCGTCATTGTAGATTTGCTTTTTTTGTTCTTCTCATTTAAATCATTTCGCTTTCGATTATCAACACTTTTGGTAAATGAAGCGCAAAGAAATGAATTAATCGTATTCGTTTTATTTTAATATTATTATTATTATTTTTATTTTTTTTTGACTGGTACTAAAAGGCAGTAAGAAGTATGAAGGAGTAGAGGAAACTGGTTTTAGTGGATGTTTCTTAGTAAAGGGTTTCACAAGGAGTTCAAATTTGCTACACATATGTTCATACTCTGAAATGAGTAGGAAGCATACAAATCAATGTTCTGATTTAGTTTAGGTTCCGCATTTTTAACATTCGTCGGCTTGGTATGTAATCTAAATCGTCCTTCCAATCTGAGCCTTTTCTTTTTTTATTCCCCTGGAAAAGTTCACCTTTGGCCAAAGTGTAGCAGGTACACATGGAAGATTAAGTTGATACAGCAAGTTATGTATGTGGCCAAAGTGTTGCAGCTACACATGGAAGATTAAGTTGCTACAGCAAGTTATGTATTTCTTCAACTGTAAGTAGGTTAGGTTAGGTATAATGGCAGCCCGAAGTGCGCATGAAGCACTTAGTATATTCAGTTCGTTGTGATACCACAGCGAACTCCTCTTTTATAACTGAGTGCTGTCCGATTTAATGATAAGGTAAGTACTTTTTATAGAGAAGCTTTCAAACACTCAGATATGTCACCAGCATTACTGAGAGGGGATAATCCACTGCTGAAAAACCTTTTGGTATTCTGTCGAAACTGAGGTTGCACCCACGGCCCTATGTATTCAAGGCAGAAATAAAATTGCTAACTAGAATACTTGAGATGGGAATCTATCGTTACAGACAATCTCAGTCTATCATGCCCTTTTTGATAATTACTTTTGACAACATTTTCTATAGAAATTAAATTTTGACAACATTTTCTATAGAAATAAAATTTTGGCAAAATTTTCTATAGAAATAAAATTTTGGCAAAATTTTCTATAGAAATAAAATTTTGACAAAATTTTCTATAGAAATAAAATTTTGGCAAAATTTTCTATTGAAATAAAATTTTGACAAAATTTGCTATAGATATACAATTTTGACAAAGTTTTCTATAGAAATACAATTTTGACAAAATTTCCTATAAAACTAAAATTATGACAAAATTTTCTATAGAAATAAAATTTTGTCTAAATTTTCAATAGAAATAAAATTTTGACAAAATTTTCTATAGACATAAAATTTTGACAATATTTTCTATGGAAATAAAATTTTAACAAAATTTTCTATATAAATAAAACTTTGACAAAATTTTGTATAGAAACAAAACTTTGAAAAAATGTTCTATAGAAATACAAATTTTGACAAAATTTTTTATAGAGATAAAATTTTGACAATATTTTCTATAGAAATAAAATTTTGACAAAATTTCAAATATAAATAAAATTTTGACAAAATTTTCTATAGAAATAAAATTTTGACAAAATTTTATATAGAAATAAAATTTTGACAAAATTTCCTATAAAACTAAAATTATGACAAAATTTTCTATAGAAATAAAATTTTGTCTAAATTTTCAATAGAAATAAAATTTTGACAAAATTTTCTATAGACATAAAATTTTGACAATATTTTCTATGGAAATAAAATTTTAACAAAATTTTCTATATAAATAAAACTTTGACAAAATGTTGTATAGAAATAAAACTTTAAAAAAATGTTCTATAGAAATAAAAATTTTGACAACATTTTTTATAGAGATAAAATTTTGACAATATTTTCTATAGAAATAAAATTTTGACAACATTTTTTATAGAGATAAAATTTTGACAAAATTTTCTATAGAAATAAAATTTTGACAAAATTTTCTATAGAAATAAAATTTTGACAAAATTTTCTATAGAAATAAAATTTTGACAAAATTTTCTATAGAAATAAAATTTTGACAAAATTTTCTATAGAAATAAAATTTTGGCAAAATTTTCTATAGAAATAAAATTTTGACAAAATTTTCTATAGAAATACAATTTTGACCAAGTTTTCTATAGAAATACAATTTTGACAAAATTTCCTATAAAAATAAAATTATGACAAAATTTTCGATAGAAATAAAATTTTGTCAAAATTTTCAATAGAAATAAAATTTTGTCAAAATTTTCAATAGAAATAAAATTTTGACAAAATTTTCTATAGACATAAAATTTTGACAATATTTTCTATGGAAATAAAATTTTAACAAAATTTTCTATATAAATAAAACTTTGACAAAATTTTGTATAGAAATAAAACTTTGAAAAAATGTTCTATAGAAATAAAAATTTTGACAAAATTTTTTATAGAGATAAAATTTTGACAATATTTTCTATAGAAATAAAAATTTTGACAAAATTTTTTATTATATTTCATGTTAGCCTGATACCGAAACAGGCAATTAACGTCCAAATGCATTATATCTAATTATACAATTATTTTTCGATTTTTTATAGAAATAAAACTTTGACAAAATTTTCTATAGAAATAAAATTTTCTATAGAAAGAAAATTTTTACAAAATTTTCTATAGAAATAAAATTTTAACAAAATTTTCTATAGAAATACAATTTTGACAAAATTTCCTATAAAAATAAAGTTTTGACAAAATTTTCCATAGAAATTAAATGTTGACAACAAGGGAATCTATCGTTACAGGCAATCTAAGTCTATCATGCCTTTTTTGATAATTACCAAGTGCATTGAATGCTAATCGATTTTATATATGATGGGGTTTCACTTCTAATAACCAAGAAAGGACAATGAGTCAAGGGTCTTTTAGGGTCTGTGATTGTGTAGATTCCAAGTACATCTAAGAATGACCTTCCAGACAACTATTTAAGTTAAGCTATCTTCCATAGGAAAATATACTTCTGGGCCAGGACCCTTTGGTTTAACAAAAAATCAGCGAATATTGTTTCACAACCATCGTATTGGCATTTAGCAGCCGCATGAGACTTCTACATGCAAAATACAGTGAAATCACCAGGATGGAAAATGTTAATTTTAAATAATTTTGACTAATTTTAGAAAATGTTAACCAACTTTTATTGCAAAAGCCGATTTCAACCCAATATCACAGAACTAAGTAAATAATTTTCAAGAAAATATTTTAGACATAATTTTTTTATTCACTTGTAAAAGAAAATCTCGTAGTTTGAAGGAAAACATATGAGCTAAATATTTCAAAAAATTTTTTTAACGTCATATGAAAGTCAAGATGAACGCATTTGTTTTAAAATTTTACAAAATTCTGTACTATTTTGTGGGAAATAGTTATTTAGTAAATTTTTATGCTTAATTTGTATGTAGTTTTCCCCTTCTTTAATTCATTTAACTAACTTACGCAAAAAATATTAAAGGTAAGGAGACTCCCTTAAAACATAATAATTTAATGAATTAAAATGGAATTAAATTGGCTTTAGTACCTTAGAGGGTTTACTTTTTTGAGTGTAGCTGTTCAGGGAAATTAAGTGACCCGTGCTGAATCAATTGGATATATTAACAAGGATATACCGTCCGATATGGCCCATTTGCAGTATCATCAGACCTACTTCAATGACAACTACTTTTACTAAGAATCAAGCCAATAGCTTGTTTCGTTCGGATGTTAACGTGATTTCAATATACGGATGGACGGACGGACTTCACTAGATCGATTCAGAAATTCACCACAATCCAAAATATATACTTTATGGGACCTGAGACAAATATTTAGATGATAAAGTTAGTATAGTCCCCATCCTATAGATGGGGGTTTGAAATTCTCTGCTATGAGAATTTCAGACAACGTTGTACACAGTAGTATTTCAGTTTGAAATCCAAGTATTGCAAATGGAATAATTAAACAGATTCCTAGGTTTGAATTGGGAGCCACCGTGGTGCAATGGTTAGCATGCCCGCCTTGCATACACAAGGTCGTGGGTTCGATTCCTGCTTCGACCGAACACCAAAAAGTTTTTCAGCGGTGGATTATCCCACCTCAGTAATGCTGGTGACATTTCTGAGGGTTTCAAAGCTTCTTTTAGTGGTTTCACTGCAATGTGGAACGCCGTTCGGACTCGGCTATAAAAAGGAGGTCCCTTGTCATGGAGCTTAACATGGAATCGGGCAGCACTCAGTGATAAGAGAGAAGTTCACCAATGTGGTATCACAATGGACTGAATAGTCTAAGTGAGCCTGATACATCGGGCTGCCACCTAACCTAACCTAACCTAGGTTTGAATTCCACTCTATTTTAAATACTATTTCGGCTACAAAAAAGCCCTACAACAGACTTAATCTAAGCTAGAAGAATTCAAAATAAATTTATGCCAAAGAATTTCTTTTTTCGTTAATCCTTTAGATTTGAAATATTGAAGGAAGTTGTCTTCAAGTAGCGAAAAAAATTCTTATCACAAACTTTATGCCAATTCATATCACTTAATGGAATTTTCTTATTCTTCACTCAATTCGCTGCTCATTCCCTCGCACTCGAAATTTTAATTAAATGTCTCCTTGTATTCTTCTTCGTCTTCTTAAATCCTGGTCATATGCATATCCTTTACACTGATGCCGGGACAAAAATTCAATTAAGCTTATTTAAGCGTTAAAAGCCAATATAGCACAGCATCGTATAGACACAGACTTAAGTGCACTCCTGTATGAATATCCTTAGACCTCACACCAAACTCCCAACATTTTTCAAAAAGTCATCTTCATCTTCTTCTCACTAATGACTCATAAAACCTATGCTGCATGCATTATTGCTATACACTTGCATGAGAGGTATTAACACAAAGCTACCAAAAAGCTAACTTAATTTAAAACGCCTAAAAGTATATGCACCACGCCTGCATTGAATAATGTGCTGGGCCAATGTTTAGACAAAACAAAAATGAGAGCAAAAACTGAAACTGAAGGAACGTCATCATCACACTTTGGCCACGAACGATGTATGGTGAGTCCTATCCCACCGTTCTTTTTACTTTTCTCAATTGATAATGCCTGCAATGCAAGAGTAAATGGATATGCAAAAAGGAGGGTGTTGAAAGGTGACACTTTACTGCCTGGCTATAACCCAAAGGCATTTCTCCCGCCCTTATATAAGCACCATGGCCTGATCCTTCCTTCTTAGGCAAAAGATTAAATGCAAAATGCATTACAATTTATTGTTGTTTAATTTACAGACGATGGTCTTTTGTTTTGGGTATGTCAGTATGGGTTTTGTATGTGAAAGAAGAGGTGGCTTTTGTTCATGGCCCTGCTTCGATATGTCTTGAACAGAAAACACATGCATTCATGCAGTTATAACAAAAACATGCCTTTTTGCAGTCATTTTCCGAGACAATTATAATTCTATTTTGGTTTACCACATCAGTTGGAGAATAGGACTTCGATACAATCACAGGAATACTTTTGGTTTTGGTGCCTTCACCTTTTTCTTGGCTTGTTTGAAGAATCACTGTATGCCATTGTAAATTATATTTGTCAGTTTGATGTAATCCTCTACACAAAGCCTTTTTGTTTTTAATTTGCATACAGAGAAATTAAATGAAAATTTTATTTGAGCACAAGTTCAATATATTTGTGTCGAAATATTTTATACATACCCTCGAAAGTAGTTTATACTCAGAGACAATGTTTGATAATATGCCATCTAATTATGGGCCGATTGGCCATGTTTCAAATATAAGGGGACTATTGTATACTGCTATCATGTATCAATTTTGACAAAATTTTCTATAGAAATAAAATTTTTGCAAAATTCTCTATGGAAAAAAAGTGTTGACTAAATTTACTATAGAAATAAAATTTAGACAAAATTTTTTATAGAAATAAAATTTAGACAAAATTTTTTATAGAAATAAAAATTTGGCACAATGTTCTATAGAAATAAAATTTTGACAAAATTTTCTGTAGAAATAAAATTTTGACAAAATTTTCTGTAGAAATAAAATTTTGACAAAATTTTCTATAGAAATAAAATGTTGACTAAATTTTCTATAGAAATAAAATTTTGACACAATTTTTTATAGAAATAAAATGTTGACCAAAATTTTCTATAGAAATAAAATTTTGAAAAATTTATACAATTTTGACAAAATTTCCTATTAAAATAAAATTTTGTCAACATTTTCTATAGAAATAAAATTTTGACAAAAATTTGTATAGAAATAAAATTTTGACAAAATTTTCTATAGAAATAAAATTTTTACAAAATTTTCTATAGAAATAGAACTTTGACAAAATTTTCTATAGAAATAAAATTTTGAAAAAATCTTCTATAGAAATACAATTTTGACAAAGTTTTCTATAGAAATAAAATTTTGACAAAATTTTCTATAGAAATAAAATGTTGACATAATTTTCTATAGAAATAAAATGTTGACAAAATTTTCTATAGAAATAAAATTTTGAAAAAATTTTCTATAGAAAAAAAATCACAAAATTTTCTATAGAAATACAATCTTGACAAAGTTTTCTATAGAAATAAAATTTGACAACATTTTCTATAGAAATACAATTTTGACAAAATTTCCTATAAAAATAAAATTTTGACAATATTTTCTATAGAAATGAAATGTTGACAAAATTTTCTATAGAAATGAAATGTTGACTAAATTTTCTATAGAAATAAAATTTTGACACAATTTTTTTATAGAAATAAAATGTTGACCAAAATGTTCTATAGAAATAAAATTTTGAAAAATTTTCTATAGAAATAAAATTTTGACTAAATTTTCTATAGAAATAAAATTTTGACAAAATTTTGTATAGAAATAAAATTTCGACAAAATTATCTCTAGAAATTAGAGGTGTGCACGTGAGTAATAGTTTACTCTGGCTTACGCACACTCACGACTGAAAAATCATACTCACGCACACTCACGCACACTCACGCACGATATTTCTTGTTAGGACTCACGCCCACGCACACTCACGAAAAGAAAATTTGTACGCACACTCACGCACGAAAACGTCGTGACTCATGAATAATTTTATGATTCATTTACCGAAGTGTCTGAAAACATGAGCATTATTAAAATCGAGAGTGTTATTAAGCTCTTAACATCCCAGGTATCACTAAAATTGTAATTGAATTTAACTCTTAAGCGTTTTATGTTGGTGAGCAGGAATATTTTCGTGGGTGTAATTCGTTACTAACGACACTCACGAAGATACTATTTTCGTGACGCACATTCACGCACGACATTTTGGTTTGTTAATCACGCTCACGAACACTCACGCTGTTGTCATGAGCGTGACTCACGACTCACGCACGAATCACGAAAATTTTCGAGAGTCACGACAATTTCGTGTCACGTGCACACCTCTAATAGAAATACAATTTTGACAAAATTTCTATAAAAATAAAATTTTGACAATATTTTCTATAGAAATAAAATTTTGATAAAATTTTCTATAGATATAAAATTTTGACAAAATTTTCTATAGAAATAAAACTTTGACAAAATTTTCTATAGAAATAAAAATTCGAAAAAATTATCTAAAGAAAAAAAAACTGACAACATTTTCTATGAAAATACAATTTTGACAAAATTTCCTATAAAAATAAAATTTTGACAAATTTTTCTATAGAAATAAAATTTTTGACAAAATTTTCTATAAAAAGAAAAATTGACAAAATTTTCTATGGAAATACAATTTTGACAAAATTTTCTATAGAAATAAAGTTTTTGACAAAATTTTCTGTAGAAAAAAGTTTTGACAAAATTTTGTATAGAAATAAAATTTTAACAAAATTTTCTATATAAATAAAACTTTGACAAAATTTTTTATAAAAATAAAAATTTTGACAAAGTTTTCTATAGAAATTCAATTTTGACAAAATTTTCTATAGAAATAAAAATTTTGACAAAATTTTCTATAGAGATAACATTTTGACAATATTGGTGTCTGTTCTGGTACACACATGTACAATTTTCGTGTGGTGTCACACTTAAAAGATGTTCTGGCCAACACTATACACCGTCATAGACCTGAAAAATGTACACGAACATTTCTTTTGTGTAGGCCTAGTTTACAGCCATCGTATGCAAAGTTAGAAGTTTTTATAACAAATAAATAACAGATTCTGAAACTTTAATATGTTTTTTTTATAAATATTTGCAAATTTTATTGGGAAAGTCACTTATATATGGCAGAAACCACGATTTTTAAAATCCATCTAAAATTTGAACCGAAATTTCCTCTGATTGGTGTATAAATTTTGGGTTTGTTTTAATCAGCTGATTTTCAGTGTGTTCGAAAGTATAATGTTGCCACAATTTTTAAAAGTTAACACAAAAAAGTTTTAAGCAAAATTATCTTTGATTTTTGTGAATACTATCCGCTTTTCTAAACAATTCAAAGGTTTTTGTGAAAATATAAGGTAATTAAGTTATAACTTTTACAAAATCAATGGGCTAAGAAAAGTGAATTTTACCAAATTTATTGCATGAAAAATATGGCATCTTCAATTCTGCAAAGTGTTCTTGGTGCACAAATCACTGAGCAAATTAAAAAAAAAACTAACGCCGCCAATATCTTCTGCACATGGAGGCCGCCACGATAGAAAATTTGTTTGCAATATTATTGTAAATATTTAAGTAATACAAATGAGAAAAACCTTAACAGAATAGTTAATTATGCCCACTATAATTAAATTTCCTTTAATGTATGGATGTTAAAAACTGTTTGACCAAAACCAAAATAAAAACTTCTCCGCCGTCAAAAACAAAAACGAGAACGACACGGCGATCGTTTGTTCATGGGTAACATTGAGGAGGGATAGAAAAAAAAACAGATTTGAAGAATCACGCAATTGTCGCCTTGTTCTTGGTAAATTGCTAACAAAAATCCGGCAGGCATTTTATGGCTTTGAATTACGCACTTACTTTTAATTTTTTATGTTTATACCGGCAAAATATGTTTTGTTTATCATATTTAATATGGCTTGCAGAAAAAATCAGCTGTCACATTTTTCGATTAAAAGTCCGAAAAAAGAGTTCACACGTGTGACTCAGAACAACTAACTTTGTGTGTGGTGTGTAGAAAGTGTATAGTGTGGTGCACAATGTGGTGTGACTCAGAACAGGCATGATTGTCTATAGAAATAAAATTTTGACAAAATTTTCTACAGAAAAACTAATTTGACTAATTTTCTATAGAAATAAAATTTTGACAAAATTTTCTATACAAATAAAAATAAAATGTTGACAACCTTTTCTATAATTCAATTTCCTTAAAAATTTCAATTCAAGGGATATATATACGTATTTTATCTATTCGAAGAAAGACATATGTTTTCATACTAACCACAAAAATTTGATCGAAAGCTTCGAAATAAGATTTTTTAAGTTTGGTAGATTTTTGTTAATTTTTTTTTTTAATATTGGTAGATTATATATGGCACGAGTGGCAACCGTGTTCATAACTGGACACCTCTGAAATGTGGACACAATTTAGGCGACGTGGGTGTTCACTTTTCAGACGTTTCACAGTACTGTGTTCAATACTATAATTTTGAGTATGTTTGTGCCGCCTAAAAATATGCAAAGAAATTTTTCTGCAGTAAATAAAACGGATTCTCTTATGAACTGTTAATTTCAGGGATTAATTTTCTTTAAAATGGAGATAAAATATGTGCTGAGTATATTTAGATCTAGTTTTGAATAAAACCCATTTTATCATTCCATAGAAAAACCCATTAGACATTTCATTTAATTAATTTTGTTTTTTTTTTATACAAAAGAGTGTATCTCTTTTTTAATAAACGTGCCTCCTTTCGTGCAAGCGACATTTTTTTCGTAATTTATTAGAAAAAAATTTTATTATTATGCGTTCATTATATAATTTTTATTGAATCTAAAAAAATATTATTTAAAAACTAAAATCGGAAAAACAAAACCCTATTTCAGTGTAGCGGTTTGTGTGCATCTACAATTTTGGGTTTCTTATTCAATCATTTTCTTCCAAATAATGTACGGAGAAGGAATAAGATCACCCCAAACATATTCCAAGAGCAAAATGTAATTTTTGGGCGGAGCATGTAACATGTTTGTGGCAAAAATAAAATAACACACAAGCCACAAGCATGGTGTATCTGATGTCGGCAGATACATCATGTCGATAAAAGAACATTCGTGCAACCAAAATGTTCCATGATCACCGTCCAAAAATACAATTTAGCTTTTCAAACAAATTTGGGGCGATCAAGAATTATCGTCTGCGTAAATCTCAATATTTTATTGAACCTTGATATGTTCACAACCATATGTTTTATTTTATTTTTTGTTAGTCCTAACACTCCTGCAATTTTTTCAAAGTGTATCATTCCTTTTCATTGCAAAGGACAATTGGGCATTTGGTGCCAAAGACTGTTTTCTGTGATTGCTGCGTGCGATGCGATTTACATTAACATGCAAACAGTTGCTGTCGCTTGTGAAATTGATGTCGTCAGTCTGTCTCCATCGGTTACTTCATTCATTTATAATCAATCTTTTTAGCATACAAATTAATTAGATGCGAATGCATTTTTAATTGTGTTTTTCACCAGTTTCGCCAAAGCGAATACGACGACAGTAGCAGCAGCAGTTGCAACTGCACTTGCTGCATACAAATATGCTAGATTGACTCACGCATTCGTATTCACTTACGGATGGTTCCTCCCTTCGCCTGATCCATTTGATTGTATTTTTCTGGCCGCTGCTTCATGTGAAATTTATGAGGACCTTTGGTATTGTTGAATTCGGGTATATATGTGTGCGAGTAATTTTACAAAAGCAAGGACAATGACTTAATGCCAGAATTAAGGATGTGATCGATGTGTGGAAGCAATTAGTAAATTAAGTTGGTTCTTGTAGTTGCCAGTTTTATATACAAGCCCTTGTGCAATTGAATGTAATTCCATGGTAAACTAAATAATAGAAAATGCTAAAGTGGGAATTTTCCATTAAGTGTTTATGCAAAATATCTATTATGCCGATGGGAAGGAAGGGGAAATTAGAGCATGTATATCATTCTTTGAATAAATACACAATTGAAGCCCATCGAATATTAGTATGTCCCCACAGAAAATGGATGAATCCCAGGACCGATACATGATTACTCCCCTATGTGTATGGATCTCAGTTCTGGACAAAACATATGGAAACGATCATTCACTTCACAAGAGTGATTTGTCACGGAAATGTATACTTGACTTGGACTCATTCTAAAATGAACATCCTTGAAGAGTTTAGTAGGACCACCATCAGAACCGGTCACCACGAACCCCAGTTGTGGGCAACTTTAAGAACCTGTTCCATTTTGAGCATGCAAACCGTGGGGAAAGGGTCTAAGTTTAGGATTCCTGACTTAATCTATGATATTTTTACCCTCCCTCACAGAATGGGAGTATATTAACTTTTTTACTCCGTTTGTAACTCATCGAAATGTTGGTCTCAGACCCCATAAATTAAATATATTCAGGATTGTGGTGACATTCTGATTCGATCTAGCAATGTCCGTCCGTCTGTGGAAATCAGGCAAAGTTCTGAACGAAACAAACTATCGACTTGAAACGTGGCATAAGTAGTTGTTATGGATGTAGGTTGGATGGTGTTGCAAATGGGCCATATCAAGAACTTTTAGATATAGCCCCCATATAAACCGATCCCTATGTTTTACTTCCTGGAACTTCCTGGAAAAGCAAATTTCATCGAATCCGGTACGTGATGTCAGTATATCGGACTGTAGATGACAGTCTTTAGTAGAACTTTCTAGGCAATCCATTTTGCATGGTACATATGATTCGGCCTGGTCAAACCTACGGCGGGATAAAGGGAATGGGTCGATAAGTACCTAACGGGTGATACGGTCAAAATTTGGTCAATATAAACTTGACGTATTTCTTTCAATTTTGCATTTAAAAATCTGAACACCCCTCATTTTGAAGGTGTGTGTGTGTAGAATGTTGCTCCTATTTTGATTTTGGAATTCACTCTTCAGTTGTCAAAATGCCGTCCAAGCAAGAAGAGCAGCGTATCAAAATTTTGCTCGCGCATCTCGAAAATCCGAGCTACTCGCACGCAAAGCTGGTAAAATCTCTAAAAGTTGCCAAATCAACCGTTCAAATGTAATTAAAGTGTTTGGGGAACGTTTGTCGACGGCCAGGAAGTCTGGATCGGGGGGAAATCGAAAACAGGAAGCCGCTGAGACGACAAAGAGAGTTGCCGGTAGTTTCAAGCGAAACCCTAAACTCTCTCTCCGAGATGCCGCAAATAAGCTGGGTGTATCGTCTATAACCGTGCATCGAGCCAAAAAACGAGCCGGACTATCGATTTACAAGAAGGTAGTGACTCAAAACCGCGATGATAAACAAAACACGACGATGCTAACGAAGTTTGACTGCGTGGTAATGGACGACGAAACCTACGTCAAAGCCGACTACAAGCAGCTTCCGGGACAGGAGTTTTATACGGCAAAAGGAAGGGGAAAGGTAGCAGATATTTTCAAGCACATAAAACTGCCAAAGTTCGCAAAGAAATATCTGGTTTGGCAAGCCATCTGTACCTGTGGCTTGAAAAGCAGCATTTTCATAGCTTCCGGGACTGTCAACCAAGAAATTTACGTGAAAGAGTGTTTGAATAAACGTCTGCTGCCTTTCCTGAAGAAACACGGTTGTTCCGTACTGTTTTGGCCGGATTTGGCATCTTGCCATGGAGTGGTACGCCGCCAACAACGTGCAGGTGTTTCCCAAGGACAAGAACCCTCCCAACACGCCAGAGCTCCGCCCAATTGAGAAATACTTGGCTATTGTCAAGCGGAACCTAAAGAAGACCAAAAAAAACTGCTAAGGACGAGCAGCAGTTCAGTGCAAACTGGCTTTCTGCGGCGAAGAAGGTGGACAAGGTGGCTGTACAAAATCTGATGGCAGGTGTCAAGCATGAGGCCCGGCAATTCGGATTTGGAAAAGCGAAAGCCTAACTGAATATTTTTCCTGAATTTTATACTAATTGAACTTGAAAAAGAAATTTAATTTGATTTTTTAAATAAACGATTTCACCGATTTACACGCGTTTTCCCTTGACCAAATTTTGACCGTATCACCCTTTACAAAAAGAATAAATTATTGGAAGAGTAATGGTTTATTTGTCAACATAGTCTCCTCTTATCTTCGCACACTTTAGCCTGCTTTACTTCTAACATACTAAACAAATTTTTCTGGAGGCATATAAAATAGGCCATTATGATGGCTTGAAATCTCTTAATTTCTGCTAAAATTTGTACCCAGTAAATCGGTCCAATAAATCCACAAAGCACTACACTTTGGGTCGGTAAGTACCTACAAAAAGAATAAATTATTGGAAGAGTAATAATTTGTTTGTCAACATAGTCACCTCTTATCTTCGCACACTTCACCCTGCTATACTTCTAATATACTCAACTAATTTTTCTGGAGGCATATAAAATGGCTTGAAATCTCTTAATTTCTGCTGAAATTTGTTCCCAGTAAATCGGTCCAATAATTCGACAACGCACTGCACTTTGATCAATTCGCCCTTATTTAGTTGATCAATGTGAATAGCAACTTATAAATCCCAACTTAAGAATTGTGGGTTTGGTTTTTTTCCATTCCAAAATTTCGCGCAGCCTCTTTTCCATTTCATATTTCTCTATGGAATATTTTTAATAATTCCTAATCCCGTTTCACCTTAATTTGTCTACTTGCTAATAAAAACATAAATCATATTAATTCGTATTTAAATAGACCTCCGTTTGTGATTCTTTTTTTATTCTATGATTTAAATGGTTCGTTGTTTAAATTACAATTTGACATGCAAAATCCAAGTTGTATAGCCTTCTGGGATAGCTAAACCTTTTTTTCGTTTGCTCGAATGGCCTTTGTGTCCTTGTTCAATGTCCACTGGTTGTTGCATGCAACATAAGCCAACAAATCGGCAAATGTTACCACTTTTGTTGGTTAAGGAAAACCTAATTGATTTATGGCTATTTCTCGTTATGTTTGCACAAAAACCAAACATATGCTACTCGTAAATTTCGTATTTCATTTTATTTTGCTATCAGAATGAGATGGTAGAGGAACAATTTGCAAACAATTCTGTAAACCAAAATCAGGATGAAGCGATTTCAACCTCATACAATGAAACTAAAACCTCTTTCAATTCCATTTCCTGGTCAATTAGTAAACAGCAACATATAAGGGATACCAGTGAAATTGTATCCTCAAAAAAGGAAAAAGAAAAATATTTCGCGAAATAACCCTACACTGTTTTTGGTCTTTTATTTAGAGTGGAGTGCATTTGATCAGCTTATATTTCATACATACCAATAAAAAACATGTTTGTAGTAAATATAGAATAATTCGATGTGTGTGTGAAATTTCTTACACCCTAAGAATAGATTGAAATAAATCGGATTAGAATGTAAAACCAAGCATTGATCCATATAAAATTAGACTTTTATTGAAGAATACTAATACCGATGGACTGAATAGTCTAAGTGGGTCTGAAACTTAATCGGGCTGCCACTTTAACCTAACCTAATACCGAAAAACAATATCAGCCTGATGACTACCATGACCATGCTTACAGGACCATATCCTTTTCATGAAATTTTTCATAACCAAATATAAAAGTGGCTCCCTTATGTCATGGTAGACTCAAGATTTCTATATTCTTGAAGGTATTGGATCGAGGCTTATCTTTCATGTGAACCAAGAAGAAGGTTTTAAATCATATGCTCTCTGTTAGTGTTATCAAAACCGGTGGATAAAAACCGGTGTACCGGTTTATCTTCTTACACTGATTGTCGGTTTTAATGAAAATCCCATTTTCGGTGGACCGGTAGAACCGGTGTTTTCAATACCTTAACAACTGGGTTTCGGGTCTTATATCTTCATTGTAAGATTGCCGATTTAATGCCAAATTTAGGCATATACATCTTGGTATTTAAAAAAAACTGAAATGAATCACTTCCAAATAAGTGGATCTTACATTTGAATTAAAACAAGTATATACAAGTATATCGACCGGGCCGAATCTTAAATACCCACCACCATGAATCAAATATAATAGTTTCCTTCGAAAATTTCAGGGGGGTTTGATAACAGATATTTTCCCAAGTAGATCAGTTCAACCAGTACGCTTTCCCCAGATAAATGTAAAGATTTTACCTATGAAGACTAGATCAGATTCTGAATTTATAAGAACCATTTTTTGTTTGAGTTTTAGAGGAATCATAAACATCTCTTGTAAGTGTGCAAGAAAATGATGAAATAACGCCTTGATTTGAAATCTAAAATCTGTAGATTTTCATTCCAATTATTTAATATAGACCCCGAATCGGAGGGCCGCTTTATAAGGGGGCTATATAAAAAACTGTACCGATACTCAATATATTCGGCACACATCTTTATGGTCCTAGAATACCTCTAGATTTCCAATTTCAGGCAAATTGGATAAAAACTACGGATTCTAGAAGCCCAAAAATTAAATATGGAGATCGGTCTATATCGGAGGGCAATATCGAAACATGGTCCGATAATCACCATATTCGGCACATGTCTTTATTTTCCTAGAATTCCTCTAGATTTCCAATTTCAAGCAAATTGGGTAAAAACTACGGATTCTAGAAGCCTAAGAAGTAAAATCGGGAGATTGGTCTATATGGGGGCTCTATCAAAACATCGACCGGTACTCACCATTTTCGACAAACGTCTTTATGGTCTAGAATACATCTAGATTTCCGATTTGAGGCAAATTGGGTTACGGATTCTAGAAGACCAAGAAGTAAAATCGGGAGATCGGTCTATATGGTGGCTATATAAAAACATGGACCGATAATCACCATTTTCGGCACATCTCTTTAGGGTCCTAGAGTACCTCTAAATTTCAAATTTCCGGTGATTAAAACTACGGATTCTAGAAGCCCCAGTAGTAAAATCAGAAGATCGGTCTATATGGGGGCTATATCAAAACATGGACCGATACACCCATTTCCGGCACACCTCATTATGGTCCTAAAATACCTCTAGATTTCCAATTTCAGGCAAATCGGATAGAAAATACACTTTCTAGACGCCCAAGAAGCAAAATCGGATAATCGGTTCATATTCACCAAAACATGGGCCGATAGACACCATTTTTGGTATACTTTTTGATGGTCCAAAAATACCTCTAGATTTCCAATTTCAGGCAAATTGGATAAAAACTACAGTTTTTATAAGCCCAAGACCCCAAATCGGAAGGTCGGTTTATATGGGGACTAGATCAAAACTTGAACCGATTTAGCCCATCTTCGAAGTTGATCTGCCTGTAAACAAAAGACGAATCTGTGCCAAATTTCAGTATGATAGCGCCATTATTGTGATTACAACAGACAGACAGACGGACATGCTTATATCGTCTTAGAATTTCTCCCTGATCAAGAATATATATACTTTATATAGTCGCAAATCGATATTTCGATGTGTTACAAACAGAATGACAAACTTATTATACCCCGTCACCATGGTGGTGGGTATAAAAATGTGTCCAATTTTTAATAAATTATCGGCAATTGATTGTTGATTTTTGATTTTTTGTGAGAATAAAATTAGATTTTCCTTTCAAAATTATGTGCTTTTATGAAAACCGGTTGAACCGGTTGAACCGGTAACACCGGTTAGTTATTTCAAAAGGCACCGACCACAGAATTTGTAAAACTGTCCGCCTTTTCAAAAACCAACTTTCAAAAAATCCGGTTTTTTCATAACTCTAGTCTCGATTCAATGATCTCGTCGGACCATAAATTGCACCTAACAGTTAGACGTTGAGGATGGAGAGACTTTTCAGCTCTTGGATTTTACGAGCCTCAGAGGCAGCTATTGTGCCTATAGACGTCTAGCCACCAAGTTAAAATTATCCTTATAAGTCAAGATGATTTTTCTATAGAATTCCGGATTATTCATCATTTTTATGCGTATCTCCGAAAGATTTTCCCAATATTGGAGGAAAAGCTGAGTTGAATTTCATTTGGTGGCTAGGTTGCAAACCTATTTCATTTATGTGAATCCCAAAGAGTATCCGACATTAACAAATCTATAAAAAAAACCCCAATTATTCGATCAAATTCTCAGACCTTAGTATATTTTTAGTATCTCTTGTTTTCGTTTTCATATTCCATTTAAAATTGTAATTTTTTTATTTCAATTGTTTGATAATCCAATCCCCAAATGGCGGTTATTTCATACCACAAAAACGCCTCATACATGTCAATCATTTATGACAAGTCGTGTGCAAACGATGCTGTTGCAAGTGGCAGGCCTGTCTTATATCGCTAATCAGTGAAGCGCATTAAACTGCATGCAGTCATGTCCTTACCAAACAAACAACATTTTTGAAAAGAAGTACAAGAGTATTGGAACCAGTGGAAAGGATGGTCTAAACGACAACGAGAAAAAATAATCAATCGAATGCAACAATAAGGCAAACTGAAAGAGCTCGAGTAATGCATTTGAAATGCAATGCATTTCAAATTGCATGTATGAACAGTTTCTTGCAGAGACCAAAAAGTCTTTGATATAGACAGGGAGTAAGGTAATGAATATGAGGAGACATTTACTGAATGCTTGATTCGACAGTCATTTGTAAACTCCTGCACTATGGAACCCATGCGAAAAAAAAAAATTGGAATAAAAACTAAAAAAACAAAAACTATTCTTCAAAATTTTCCAAATCATTACTCTCAATATCCTCACAGACAAGTGATCCAAGAAATTCGCATCATCCATAAGAAGTTAATTTGAGGACTTTTATATAAAACATTAAAATAGGGAATATTTTTAAAATTTCGTTAGGATATCAATTTCTAAAAAAAAATGATTTTATGCGTGCAAAACTCCATTTATATATCAACCCACAGTGATTTGATATGGCTAAACATTTCAGATATTGTCTAAATAATTCATTTCTTTCATTTATTTCTTTGCGAAACTTCTTTTGTATGCTCTTTCGGGAATTTGAGTGAAACCACTGTTTGGCGTATTATAGAAATTTTCCCCATGAGTTAATTTCAAACAATAAATGCGCTCAATTGAATGCAATTTACCATCGTTGAAAGAATCCTGTTGTTATCCTCTGTGGCGGTTCCAATTTTTTCTTTTTGTTAATGGAAAAAAATGTTTAGGTTAAAGTGAATATGTCTGTGTCCCTTGCAGTCATTTAAGCCACTTGAGTTAACATTTTTGCTTCTTGATTTCCATGGTCTGTAAAGACTTAAATGCCTTGATGACGCTTGCATTTTTTTTGTATTTCTCTTTCTCTTTTTTTTTGTTCATTGTGGCTTTTGTTTCTTTTACGCTCATATGTGGTATTAATTTTGATTATTTTCAATTTCTTCCTCCCTTCCCTGGCGCAGGATATCTTGATATTCATATTGGCTTTTGTTTCCTAGCTGATTATTTTTTAATAAACAATTTTGTAAATTTTTTTAAGCAGTTACCGAAAAGAAGCAAAACACCCAGACAATTAAGGATGTACCAAAATGGAATGTCCAAAGGATCAACAATATAATTAGATGCTGGTTAGATTGTTGGTTAAATGCAACAGCATAGCCAAGCTAATTGGATTCTCTTTTTTTTTGGAGTTTTGTTGAAAGTCAGTGGGAGATGTTCTTTTGTTTCTGCTCCATCTCAAATTAGTATTTTTTTGCTTTCCATATTTCATGGTATTTAATTGAGTTGTGTATTTTGTTGTTCTGTGTTCTTTTTTTTGTTTTTGGTAATTTTAGCGAAAGGATTTAATTAGATTAAGTAACTGTTCTTGCCAGTCATGTATTGTAATGGCCTGTGAAACACTAATTAAGAATCGAAATGATTTTCAGATCTTTTGAAGATGACGCGAGATTAACTCCTTAATGAAGAGCACCAAGACTGATGGGATGTTATTACCATCGATAATGAGAAGTAATTAGAGCACTGAAAAAATAAAACGAACTATAATAAAGAGATTAATAGAATAAATCCGCTATTAGAAGACACCTATTTCATAAGCCGGCCATGGCCACAATTTTCTAGGATTTTCCAAGTGTATGTCTATGTACATAAAGGTAAAACGATGACAGGGCTGTACTATCCCGAAATATTGGGTCGATTCGATGCTAAACTGGATGCAAATTCCAAACCACGGTTGCCACTTGTGAAAAAATAATCTACCGAAAAAGAAGAAAATGTTATCAAAAATCTACCAAATTTAAAAATTTATTAATGTGAAGTTGAAAGAAATGTTTTATTACTTAATTTCAGTATTTGCAATATTATACGCTAGGATTTCTCATATTACCGAAAAATTTTTGGGTGTATAAATATCTCTTGAATTGTATTTCTATCGAACAATTTGTCAACATTTTATTTCTATAGAAAATTTTGTCAAAATTTTATTTCTATAAAAAATTGTATCAAAATTTTATTTCTACTGAAACTATTGTCAAAATTTTATTTCTATAGAAACTTTTGTCAAAATTTTATTTCTTAAGAAAATTTTTTCAAAATTCTATTTCGTTAGAAAATTTTGCTAAAATTTTATTTCTATTGAAAATTTTGTCAAAATTTTATTTTTATAGAAAATTTTGTCAAAATTTTATTCCTAAAGAAAATTTTGTCAAAATTTTATTTCCATTGAAAATTTTGTTAAATTTTCATTTGTATAGAAAATTGTGGTCAAAATTTTATTTCCATAGAAAATTTTGTCAAAATTTGATTTATATAGAAAATTTTGTCAAAAATTTATTTCTATAGGAAATTTTGTCAAAAATTTGTTTCTATAGGAAATTGTGTCAAAAAAGGTATTTTTTAGCGATTGACAAATTGCACACAAAATATATTTTTTGTCTTCAATCACGAAATTAATTGATCCAATAAATTTTTAATTGAAATGTCTTCAATTACAGAAATGATAGTTTCAATTGTGTGTGTGGAATCTAACGCGAAAAAATTAGTTTGATGGCCAGACGTTCATGAAATATTGAATGTGTGGTGGTCCCACTAATGTCTAAGGTTATCCCAATCCTTTGGTCAAAATTTTATTTCTATAGAAAATATTGTCGAAGTTTTATTTCTATAGAAAATATTGTCAAAATTTTATTTCTATAGAAAATTTTGTCAAAATTTTCTTTCTATAGAAAAATTTGTTAAATTTTTATTTCTGTAGAAAATGTTGGTAAAAATTTTATTTCCATAAAAAATTTTGTCAAAGTTTGATTTCTATAGAAAATTGTGTCAGAATTTTATTTCTATACAAAATTGTGTCAGAATTTTATTTCTATACAAAATTTTGTCAAAATTTTATTTCTGTAGAAAATTTTGTCAAAATTTTATTTCTATAGAAAATTTTGTCAAAATTTTATTTCCATAGAAAATTATGTCAAAATTTTATTTCTGTAGAAAATTTTGTCAAAATTTTATTTCTATAGAAAATTTTGTCAAAATTTTATTTCCATAGAAAATATTGTCAAAATTTTATTTCTATAGAAATTTTTGTCAAAATTTTATTTATATAGAAAATGTTGTCAAAATTTTATTTCTGTAGAAAATTTTGTCAAAATTTTCTTTCTATAAAAAATTTTGTCAAAATTGTATTTCTGTAGAAAATTTTGTCAAAATTTTATTTCTATAGAAAATTTTGTCAAAATTTTATTTATATAGAAAATGTTGTCAAAATTTTATTTCTATAGAAAATTTTGTCAAAGTTTGATTTCTATAGAAAATTTTGTCAAAATTTTATTTCCATAAAAAATTATGTCAAAATTTTGTTTCCATAGAAAATTTTGTCAAAATTTTATTTCTGTAGAAAATTTTGTCAAAATTTTATTTCTATAGAAAATTTTGTCAAAATTTTATTTCTATAGAAAATATTGTCAAAATTTTATTTCTATAGAAATTTTTGTCAAAATTTTCCTTCTATAGAAAATTTTGTCAAAATTTTATTTCTATAGAAAATTTTGTCAAAATTTTATTTCTATTGAAGATTTTGTCAAAATTTTATTTCTATAGAAAATTTCGTCAAAATTTTGTTTCCATATAAAACTTTGTCAAAATTTTATTTCTATTGAAAATTTTGTCAAAATTTCATTTCTTTAAAACAAATTTTTTTAAAATTTGGTTTCTATGGGAAATTGTGTCAAAATTTTATTTCTATACAAAATATTGTCAAAATTTTATTTCTATAGAAAATTTTGTCAAAATTTTATTTCTATAGAAAATTTTGTCAAAATTTTCATTCTATAGAAAATTTTGTTAAAATTTTCTTTCTATAGAAAATTTTGTCAAAATTTTATTTCTATAGAAAATGTTGTCAAAGTTTTATTTCTATAGAAAATTTTCTTAATTTTTTTTTCTATAGAAAATATTGTCAAAATTTTATTTCTATAGAAAATTTTGTCAAAATTTTCTTTCTATAGAAAATTTAGTCAAAATTTTATTTCTATAGAAAATGTTGTCAAAATTTTATTTCTATAGAAAATTTTGGTCAACATTTTATTTATATAGAAAATTTTTTTCAAAATTTTATTTCTATAGAAAATATTGTTTCTATAGAAAATTTTGTCAAAATTTTATTTCTATAAAAAATTTGTTCAATGTTTATTTCAAGCAACAAAACCAATCTTTTATACGAGAAAAATTTCCAGTCCGTTAATGTCTCGAAGAGGTGAACCCAATTGACAATGATTGGGATGTGCGACTACTTCCTTTGGAGAAGCCTACGCCAACAGCCCGGCGTCGATTATAGTTTTCAAATATTGTCTTTGTGAGGCTATTAAAGACATAGGGCAGCCACTTTGTGAAAAATCTAATGAAAAGCATATGGAGGCTGATATTGTTTTTTTTTTTTAACATAATTCCCTGTTTACTATAAAAAAAACATCCGATTATCTCTCTCAAAAATATTACTTAAATTTTACTTTAAATAGCAAAATAGTACCACTTATTTCAAAAGTCTTTATCAAACTCTACAAATGATTAACAAAATCTGTGGACCCAGTCAGCATTTTTTACGTATCGTTTCTTTGCAAAATTGGACTTGTGATTTGAACCGACCCAAACTTTTTGTCATATATGTATAGATGTTATTATATCACATATCCATATCCAAGTTCTCTGAATCTTTTTCGTTTTTATTATCCTTAATATTAGAACATAGTGACTAATACCACATATCATATGTAATCCTAGTTAGGAGACCAATTTCATCGAGTTCATTTTGACACTTAGCTCTCATTAAAGAAGTTTTTGTTGACAAATTTCATTACATCGTGTCAGGCAAAGACAAAAGCATTCTTCATCCTTGGGTCTCTATCGCATACCCAACCACATCCAATTCAATCCCTAATCCCCTAAATCAAATTCCTCTTTTTTGTCGTTTTTGTTCACCATCAACAACCCGATTCTGATGGTCTGGTGCAACAAATGTTTTTGCTTTTAAGTTGCTTTTAATTAAAACTCTTAACACACACAGATCCTGGGAGTCGACACTCAATGGTGATGGACACTTCTGTCATGTCCTTTTCGAAATGCTGCATGGAAAATTTTTGAAAATTCAGTTCGAAGTAATGAATTAACAAACACATCGGTTTTGCTGTTCTTTTCAACTTCCTTTTTGCAGATTTTGGCCAGTCACTGACAATTCTAGCCATAGAGGTGATATTCTTTGTATGTGTTTTTGGCGCCAATATGTCGATGACATATCTATGAATAGACGAATGCCAGGAGTGAGTGTATAAGAGGATGGTCAATAGCCACACACATGGAACCCACACATTCCACAATGTTCTACCCTGTGACGGAATGAATTTCTGTGTCCCTTAGCATGAGTATGTCATTCACTAGATTTGGACAAGATAAATGAATAAAAAGCCATGTTTTGAAATGGTATGCCAAAGTGAAATTATTTGGCCTTGTACAGAGTGAACCAAAAGTTAAATTTTCAAAATGTAAATATGTTAATTTTTCAGAATTATTGAAGCCAAGTTGAATTTAGTCCATTGCAAGGACATGGAATCTTTGGCCTCACAACAAATATTGCTTTAGTCTTGTTTACAAGAACCTACAATAAACACCAGTTTGCTCGGAAAGTCACTAAATGTTTTAAAATGCTTGGATTACAAAAAAAAAGAAAAAACAAAAATTTTTATTAAAGAGTAGTCGTATGAACTCTGGGTGTACTAGAAAGTTGTTCATAATTATATAGCCTACATTTCTTACCTTGACTGTATGGTAAAATTTTCAATAGCTCATGAGGTAGGAAAACCGAAAAAATCGGTCAAAAAAATTTTCATTTTTTCGACATGTTTGGGATTTTAGCAGGAAAATTAAAATTTTCCGACCGAAAAAATCGGTGAAAAATTGTAATTTTTTCGACATTTTTGGGGTTTTGGGCAGGAAGATGAAATTTTTCCGACTTAATATATTCAGCATTTTTGTTTGTCTGGTCAAGAGCTAAAACTTTTCTGAAGGATGCAAAAAACAAATAACACAATTTTTCGAGGTATTTACATATTATATATATTTATAAAATCCGCTTTTTTGTACCTACAAATCTACACACCGAATTTTGTGAAGCTAACTTGATGGGAAGCATTTTTTGCCGCTTAAATCATGATTTAGCCCATAATGCAGTGTAAGTGAGCCAAAAAAAAGCGTTCTGCCTATAAACCTAAGCCTACCTAACACGATTGAAAATATTATTCTGATTCAATCACGAAATTAGTTGATCTTATTTATTTCTAATTGACACAGTAAAAAAAATAATCACTTTAATTCCAATAATTTTTGTGATTGATTTGTCTTTGATTAAAATATAAATTAAATCAATTGAATTTTTAATATTTTTTTATTTGTAGAGTTTGTAAGGCTTGAGGTCATGTTGTAATAAAACAAAACAAAATCTTAGTTTTTATAGTGTTTTATTTTTAATTCTTTCCAATATCCAACCATCGTTGTCCGTCCTCAGGGAAATTAACTTTTTTTTTGTAAATTAAATTGAAAGAATATTGTTGGTTTTTTCTGTGTATTTGATATGGCTGATATTTCACATTACTTCACTGTTTATAACAACCAGGCTCTCATAATAAATGCATATATTCTTTTGGGTCACCCTGTCCCATTGACCGAGTTGAATGAATTGTATAGTGTTGTACATTTCGTTATGCTGCCAATCATGGTGGATTAATAATACACGCCTGAATACAAGTGTATGCATATGTGTGTGTGTGTGTGTCTGTATTTGGTTAAGTATTGGTATCCACATCTGTGGTCATTGTTGCCAACAATATCAGCATCAATATGTTGTTTGTATAAAAGCTGCTTGCAACTTTGTTCAATTGTATTATTCCTAACGTGCCATCTCCATCCACTTCCCATCATATGAGAGCACTTACACCCACCTCCTTTCACTACCAAAGCATATGAATCCATATAAATCTTGCATATTCATGCTAGTATCTGAAGCCTCAACCACATACCACATTGCTATAGTAGGAGTTGGCCACTGTAGTATAATGGTTGTCCAAATAGATTTTGCATGCCAATAACAAAAGTATTGAAGGCAAATGTTTGCATTTGTCATATACGAAAAAGTCCTGCCATTCCACGAAACTCCAATGGCATGAGGCAAGGAGATAGCTAGAGAGAGTGAGTGAGGTTTAAGTAGTGTGCTCCCATAGGTGTATTTACAATTGTTCTCACACGACTGCATTTAGCCTTTTGTCAATAATATTGTTGCACAATTGTTGGAGGAGATTTATCAGTTGCAAGGATTCGTTACCCTACTTGCTTTGGTATTTTTCATCGTTATCCTTTCTCGTACAATTTTATATAGTAAATGACCGCATAGTGGTTTAGGGTATTGAGATAGTGGGTGCCGATAATTTGTGCATGCTACACTCAAGAAATTTTGGACTTAATATACAAACCAAAGACAATGAAGTACACTCAAAAAAAGTGAACTCTCTATTTCACTAAAGCCAATTTAACTTTATTTCAGTTCATGGAATTATTATGTTTGGGGAAAGTTTCCTTTACTCGAATAATTTTTTGTGTACGTTAGTGAAATTAACTAAAACAGAGGAAAAAATATACTCAAATGAAGCATAAAGATTAACTAAATTCGTGTCTTCCACAACAATAGTTCAGAATTTCTTTAAATTTGTAAATTTTACCAAAAATACGTCCATCATGAACTTCGTATTTCACAAAAGACATTCTTGCAATTTTTAACTCCAAGTTTTTCCTTCAAACTACAAAATTTTCTCTAACAAGTGAAAGAACTTAGTTATGTCTAAAAAATGTTCTTGAATTTGTCGAAAAATATTTACTTATTTTTATGACATCGGCGTGATGCCAACGTTTGTAATACTGTTTAGTTAAAATTTTCTACAAATATTCAAAATTTTCTAAAATTAATCGAAAGTTTTCTTCCTGGTGGGTTCACTGTTTTTTCAGTGTAAGGACACAAATTTAATGAAAAAGTAGAACTTTTTAGTGCGAAAACTTTTGTAAAAAAATTGAAACAATGAAAACTATAAAAAAAATACTTTAACCCTTAAAAGCGCACTGTATCTTTTAAGATACAACCAGAAAAATATTCTCACGTCTTAAAATTTTTTCCGCAAAAATTTTAGTACTTTTGAGCAATCTGCAGTCAAAATTGAAAATCAAATTGTGACAAAAAATTTAAAAAAAAAAAAACAGAAATTGGAAAATTATATTTACAAGAGATGAAAGTTGTGTTGGTAAAAAAAAAATGTGTAATGTAAAAATGTCTTTATTCTCTATTCCCGACTTAAATCAAGTTTTTTAGTTGTAACTAAAAACTTCGTTGAATGCGAAATGTATTTTTTAAGATACAACTACTATTTTTTCAAAAAAAAAACATAATTTTTTTTATACCTTCCACCATAGAATGGTGACGGGGGTATAATAAGTTTGTCATTCCGTTTGTAACACATCGAAATATCGATTTCCGACTACAAGTATATATATTCTTGATCAGGGAGAAATTCTAAGACGATATAACGATGTCCGTCTGTCTGTCTGGCTGTCTGTCTGTCTGTTGTAATCACGCTACAGTCTTCAATAATGAAGCAATCGTGCTGCACAAACTCGTCATTTATCTGCAGGCAGGTCAAGTTCGAAGATGGGCTATATCGGTCCAGGGTTTGATATAGTCCCCATATAAACCGACCTCCCGATTTGGGGTCTTGGGCTTATAGAAATCGTAGTTTTTATCCAATTTGCCTGAAATTTGAAATCTAGAGGTATTCTATAACCATAAAGAGGTGTGCCAAAAATTGTGAGTATCGGGTCAGGTTTTGGTATGGCCCCCATATAGACCGATCTCCCGATTTTAATTTTTGGTTTTATAGAAACCGCAGTTTTTATTCAATTTAGCTGAAATTGGAAATCGAGAGGTACTTTAGAACCGTAAAGAGTTGTGCCAAAAATGGTGAGCATCGGTCCATGTTTTGGTATGGTCCCCATATAAACCGACCTCCCGATTTGGGGTCTTGGGCTTATAGAAACCGTAGTTTTTATCCAATTTGCCTGAAATTGGTAATCTAGAGGTATTTTAGGACCATAAAGATGTGTGCCGAAAATGGTGAGTATCGGTCCATATTTTGGTATAGCCCCCATATAGACCGATTTCCCGATTTTACTTCTTGGGCTTCTAGAATCCGAAGTTTTTATCCAATTTGCCTTAAATTGGAAATCTAGAGGTATTTTCGGGCCATAAAGGGTGTGCCGAAAACGGCGAGTATCGGTCCATACTTTAGTATAGCCCCCATAAGAACAATCTACCGATTTAACTCCATGGTTTTCTAGAAATCGTAGTTTTTATCTGATTTGCCTGAAATTGTAAATATTCTGGTATTTTAGGATTAAGTTTTTATCGGTCCATTTGGTAATGCCTCCATATAGACCGACTTCACTTCTTGAGGGTGTAGAAGGCGCACTGATCATGAAAATTGCTTGAAACTCAATGTAAAATTTCCAGATTTTACTTCTACAGATTTAAGATTTCAAATCAAGGCGTTATTTTATAATTTTCTTGCACACTTACAAGAGATGTTAATGATTCCTCTAAAACTCAAACAAAAATGGTTCTTATAAATCCAGAATCTGATATAGTTGTCATAGGCGAAATCTTTAAATTTATCTTCGCGAACTGTCCTCAAGCCCTCCTGAAATTTCAAAGGAAACCCTAATATTTGGTTCATGGTGGTTTGTATTCAAGATTCGGCCCGGCCGAACTTACTGCTGTTTATACTTTTTTTTATTTTTTTTTTAATGTGGTATGCATATGTTCTTTTTTTAATAACGGGTATAGATGCACATGACTTTCAAATGTTGAGGGTCAGTTATCGAAAAGTTGGAGAATCGCTATAATTAATATATCAACCTTGAAAGCATTATGTTTAATAAAAAGGAATTGGGAAAATAAACAAGTATATAGGCCTTTAGTTCTTATTTACCCTCCACCATGAATTGCGTATATAGTTCTACTAAGAATTATAAATTTCCTTTTCCAGGAGGCTCAAGAAGTTAAATTTCGGGATCGGTTTATATGGGGGATATATATCATTATGGATCGATATGGAGACATTTTTCAATGGTTGTTAGAGAGCATATGCTAACATCGCATACCAAATTTCCAACTGTTCAGATGAAATTTTCCCCTCCAAGAGGCTCCGCAAAGCCAAATGTTGGGGTCGGTATATATGGACTCTGTGCCAAAACGTGGTCCTATATTTGCAATACCATCAATAACAACTACCCGGCAAAAACATTTGAAGGTTATTCGAAAGGCACAACTTTAAAATCATTTCCAAAAATGTCCTGCCAAAGATATTATTTATACTAACTACAAAGGCAGTGATTTTAATTCAATTTTTATACCCTTCACCATAGGATGTGGGGTATATTAACTTTGTCATTCCGTTTGTAACACATCGAAATATTGCTCTAAGACCCCATAAATTACATATATTCCGGGTCGTGGTGAAATTCTGAGTCGATCTAAGCATGTCCGTCCGTCCGTCTGTTGAAATCACGCCAACTTCTGACCGAAACAAGCTATGGACTTGAAACTTGGCACAAGTAGTTGTTATTGATGTAGGTCGGATGGTATTGCAAATGGGCCATATCGGACGCCTTTTACGTATAGCCCCCATATAAACCGACCCTCAGATTTTGCTTGCGAAGCCTCTAAGAGAAGCAAATTTCATCCGAACCGGCTGAAATTTGGTAAATGGTGTTAGCATATGGTTTCTAACAACCATGCAAAAATTGGTTCACATCGGTCCATAATTATATATAGCTCCCATATAAAGCGATCCCCAGATTTGACCTCCGGAGCCTCCTGGATGAGCAAACTTCATCCGATTCGGTTGCAATTTGGTACGTGGTGTTAGTATATGGTCTCTGACAACCATGCAGAAATTGGTCCATATCGGTGCATAATTATATGGAGCCCCCATATAAACCGATTCCCAGATTTGAACTCCGAAACCCCTTGGAAGAGCTAAATTCACCCGATCCGGTTGAAATTTGGTACGTGGTGTTTACATGGTATCTAAAAATAGTCCATATTGGTCTATAGTTATATATAGCCGATCCCCAAAAATAATCTACCAAAAGTTTATTTCTATAGAAAAATTTGTCAAAATTTTATTACTATAGGAAATTTTGTCAAAATTTTATTACTATAGGAAATTTTGTCAAAATTTTTTTTCTAAAGAAAATTTTGTAAATTTTTTTTTCTAAAGAAAATTTTGTCAAATATTATTTCTTGAAAATTTTGTCAAATTTTATTTCTAAAGAAAATTTTGTCAAACTGAATTATTTACGTATTTAATCGGCCTTTTTTTGTTTAATGTATACCCCGTATGCACTAATTTACAATTGAGAAGACGGTGTTTAAGATATCTTGCCATCGGAAAGTGTTACCTCAACCCAAGTAATTCGATTGTGGATGACAGTCTTTAGTACAAGTTTCTATGCAATCCATGGTAGAGGGTACATAAGATTCGGCCCGGCCGAACTTACGGCCATATATACTTGTTATAACTCGCTTTTTTCATATTTTTAATGGATAATTTTAGCTTTTTTTGTTTCATATAGGCTAGAGACAGAGTAAGAAGTAATAAAATAGTACAAATAATTTAAAATTGCGAATTTTTTCGAAATGTTTAAGCTCGAACGCTTCAGTCAAAACACAGAATTCGGACCACCACTAAAGAAGTGGTGCAAATTCTGGTGAACATCCGTCCTATGATAAGCCCATGTTACATTAATTGCTTCTGCACCACTTCCGGATCCAAAACGAACATTTTCACTACTTTTTTTTGCTGGGTACTTGTGCTAAGTTTCGAATGCATACCGCTTGATCGACTCTGAAATTCACCACGACCCAGAATATATATAGTTTATGAGGTCTGAGACCAATATTGCGATGTTTGACAAACGGAATGCCAATGTTAATATACCCGCCCCAACTTATGGTAAAAGGTAAAAAATCTGTTTTTGCTATTGTAGGTAGTGTCACTGGTGTTCCAATTTTGCCACATTTTTCATTGGATGACACATTTGTGCCACTAAATGTCACACTTTTTGCATTTTGATAACACTTTTTCGTATCACATTGTGCCATCTATTAAGTAGTTCCTATTTTGAAAAGTGTTCATCCCGAAACTCAATAAGATTGCGGATAGGATCGGTGCCCAAACAAATAATCACTTTATTACGTTTCTGACACAATATTTGTGGACACTTTATATACGCAGACATATTTCCCGCCCGAAAGAGTGCTAATATCTCAATAACGATCTCCTATACTATCTAGGCGGACTGGGTCGTTCTCCTGTGGCTTTATTAGCACGAAATAACTTTTAAAATAAACTGATTTTGAATTTGCAAATAATGCAAATAAACTGACTTTTGGATAAATATTAATATATTTAGAAAAATAGATCATTAACTAATTGACCATAAAATCTTATATAAATAACTGTAATTCCAACTTTTGCTGAACTTGCCACATTTTTCAACTAAGCATGCCATTTTTTTTTAATTACGATATTTTTTGTGGCACTTTTTCAAATTTCTCCACGTTAATACTTATGCCAGATCAGGGACTGGTGCTTTTATATTTTTTATATCTTTGATATCCCATAGGGGTCCCAAAATTCGACTTTCTCCAATAGCCATTGGTTTAAGTATTTGTGTTATTTGTGGTTTCTGTGTTTGCCAATCACTTATCCATCTATCCATACGATCCTTCAGAATGCCAATGTATTGTTGTAGGAGTATTGGTCAGTTAGTTAGTGCAGTTGGATGGATGGATGAATGAATGTATATTTGAATGTGTGCAAGTGTGTGTCGACGACAATGTGTTGCATTCAGGCGTTAAGGTGCTCACTCAGCCACATCCGTTTCCGTGACGTATTTTCATTTTAATTTTGATTATATTTTTTTTGCACCTTCCAATTGCTGCCACCTTCAGGCTAGTTTGAATCTGTTTCACACGTTTGTTGGAGCAGTTTTTCCATTGCTATCCCTGGCAATTTGTCTAAAATAATTTGGGCCTTTTTTTACTGTTTTCTTTGCAGTCTATTGAATCATTCACCAACAATGAGCAACACATGCCATTGGGAGTTAGGTGTATTTGCTAGATTTTGCAGTTTTACGGAGTTTTGTTTTCTACTCATTTTTATTGTAGTTTTGGTTTTACCTTTTGCCGTTGTTTATTTTTAGTGAATTTTTGTACTGAACTACAAATCGAATTTATAAAGTCTGCCTGTTTGCTTAATGCGAAGTGTTCACAATTTAAATAAATCGAAGTGGTCAATGTTATTTTCTGTTTATTATTTTGGTATTGGCTTGGAATAAATTTGATTTAGCTTTTAGTTTAATTTGATTTATTTAACTGAAATTTTGATTGCATTTCGTTTGTAGATTTATTTTGTGTATTGGATGCCATCCAACTAACATATCTGATATATTTGAGTAATAGAACATTTCAACTCAACAGGATTCAGAAAATTTCCATTACTGTTAATTTCAATTGAGAGAAAAAATGTGAAATACCTTTAATGTGACCATAATGTGACCTTATTTTTGGATGATTATTTACACGAATTTTAGTGCAACTACACTCAAAAAAAAGTTTACTTGGATCCAAAGATTTTGACCTTCCCTTAAGGATTTTGGTATTGATTCCGAGCCAAAGATGAGGCTTCTTTAAAATAAAGAAATTTTTAGCGACCTCTCTGGCTTTATATCTAGGACCAATAAAATAAAAATTAGGATACAATCTCATTTATCAAGTTTTCATTCTCTTTTCGCGGTTTATTAATAAAGGTACTCACGTACAAACAAACGCCAGTTTAGAAATCCAAATTATAACGGATACTTCAAAGTAAAGAAGTATATATGGCCGTACGTTCGGCCAGGCCGAATCTTATGTACACCCAGAGAAGGAATATGATCACCTCAAACATGTTTTAGGAGCAAAATGTTATTTTTGGTTGGTGACCATGTAACATGGTTTTCGCAACCATGTTATTTTCTCGGAAATCATGTATCTGATTTCGGCAAGCAGGTTTTATTTGACGAGAAAATAACATTTTAGTGACAAACATGTTACATGGTCACCATACAAAAATAACATTTTGTTCTTGAAACATGTTTGACGTGATCATATTCCTTCTCTGCGTGTACCCTCCACCATGGATAGCGTAGAAACTTCTACGAAAGACTGTCATCCACAATCGAATTACTTGGGTTGTGGTATCTTAAATCGTTTTCTAAATTGTGAGTTAGTCCATACGTGGTATACATCAGACAAAAAAGTTATGGATAGGTATGACTACAAATAATTACGAATCGACATGGACTTTTGCACGATACGTAGAGAGCCAGAATTGAAATATGGGGATTGCTTATATGGGGCCTATATACAATTATGAACTTGATATGGACCAATTTTTGTGTGATTGGGGATCGACTTATCTGAGGGCTATATCTAACTATAGACCGATATGGTCCTAGTTAGGCATGGTTGTTAACGGCCATATACTAGCACAATGTACCAAATTTCAACTGACTCGGATGAAATTTGCTCCTCCAAGAGGCTCCGAAACCAAATCTCGGGACCGGTTTATATGGGGGCTATATATGATTATGGACTGATATGAACCAATTCCTGCACTGTTGTTGTTTGATACCATATACTAACATCACGTACCAAATTTCAACCGAATCGGATGAATTTTGCTCTTCCAAGGGGCTCCGGAGGTCAAATCTGGGGAACGGTTTATATGGGGGCTATATATAATTATGGACCGATTTCGACCAATTTTTGCATGGGTGTTTGAGGCCATATATTAACACAACATACCAAATATCAACTGAATCAGATGAATTTTGGTCTTCCAAGAGGCTCCGAAGTTCAAATCTGGTGATTGGTTTATATGGGGGCTATATATAATTATGCGCCGATGTGGACCAATTTTTGCATGGTCATTAGAGACCATAACTATACTAACACCATGTACCAAATTTCAGCCGGATCGGATGAAATTTGCTTCTCTTAGATGCTCCGCAAGCCAAATCGGGGGATCGGTTTATATGAGCGCTATATATAATTATTGACCGATGTGGACCAATTTTTGCGTAGTTGTTAGAGACCATATACTATCACCATGTACCAAATTTCAGCCGGATCGGATGAAATTTTCTTCTCTTAGAGGCTCCGCAAGCCAAATCTGATGAAATTTGTTTCTCTTAGAGGCTCCGAAAGCCAAATCGGGGGATCGTTTTATATGGGCGCTATATATAATTATGGACCGATGTGGACCAATTTTTGCATGGTTGTTAGAGACCATATACTAACACCATGTGTCAAATTTCAGCCGGATCGGATGAAATTTGCTTCTCTTAGAGCAATCGCAAGCAAAATTTGGAGGTCCGTTTATATGGGGGCTATACGTAAAAGTGGACCGATATGGCCCATTTGCAGTACCATCCGAACTACATCAATAACAACTACTTGTGCCAAGTTTCAAGTCGATAGCTTGTTTCGTTCGTAAGTTAGCGGACGGACGGACGGACATGCTCAGATCGACTCAGAATTTCACCATGACCCAGAATATATATATGCTTTATGGGGTCTTAGAGCAATATTTCGATGTGTTACAAACGGAATGACAAAGTTAATATACCCCGCAACCTATGGTGGAGGGTATAAAAATATTTTCTTAATTCCAAAAAAAAAAAAAAAAACTTTAAACCAAAGACGCCAAATCCTCAAAATAATTCTTAACTTTTATTTGAAGCATTTTTAGCTTAAATCTGAAGTTTCATTATTTCAGGTAATTTAAGCATAATTTATATAAATTAAAAATTTGTTTCTTTACTTTAAGGAAAATTAGCCTTAGTTTAAAGACATGCGACTTTAACGGAGGGACGCAAATTTACAAAATTTGTGTCCTAAATTTAATGAAATAAAAATGTTGATGCAAAGATTGTAAACTTTATTTTTATTAAAATTTCATTATTTTAAAGAAATTTGTCCTTAATATTTTGTAAATTTCGCTTCCTAAAATTTATGTTGCGTAATCTTGAATATCACGTAATCTTGAATATCACGTTTTTCAGTGTACAGAACAAAATATCACCATATTTTTTTACAATTCATCAAATCAAACAAATTACTGACAAAAATATGGTAACATTTTACAAAAACTCTGGATTATTTTCTCTGACAGAAAATAACTTGCAGCAAAAGAAAATTTCGTTTGTCTAAAAATTCATTCAGGAGGAAATTATTTTTTCTTTGGATGTGGATTATTTGAGCAAATCATTTTCGTAAATGCGTAATCTTGAATATCACGTAAATATTTTTTTCAGTGTACAGAACAAAATATCACCATATTTTTTTACAATTCATCAAATGAAACAAATTACTGACAAAAACATGGTAACATTTTACAAAAACTCTGGATTATTTTCTCTGACAGAAAATAACTTGCAGCAAAAGAAAATTTCGTTTGTCTAAAAATTCATTCAGGAGGAAATTATTTTTTCTTTGGATGTGGATTATTTGAGCAAATCATTTTCGTAATTGCGTAATCTTGAATATCACGTAAATATTTTTTTCAGTGTACAGAACAAAATATCACCATATTTTTTTACAATTCATCAAATGAAACAAATTACTGACAAAAACATGGTAACATTTTACAAAAACTCTGGATTATTTTCTCTGACAGAAAATAACTTGCAGCAAAAGAAAATTTCGTTTGTCTAAAAATTCATTCAGGAGGAAATTATTTTTTCTTTGGATGTGGATTATTTGAGCAAATCATTTTCGTAATTGCGTCAATTAATTTTTTAATTAATATTCCCCTTTAATCTAAAATTAATCAGATTCATTAATTTCGTGACATAAAATATTTTGTTAATTTATAATCTTATTTTCTTGGTGCAGTATTTTGTTTTACGATACAAAAAAAAAAATACATTGCTGCAAAAGAAAATTTTATTAGCATATAATTCTTTCAGGTGAAAATTATTTTTTCTTTGGATTTAGGTTAAATGTATTAATTTTCAATTAATTTTTTAATTGCTTTTGATGATTGGTATTATCATTTAATTAAAAATTAATAGAGGTCATTAATTTCGTGATATTTTATTTTTAAATTAATGTTTTTCAAGCTCGAGGTCTTTTGAATATTTTATTTATTTTTTTCCAATATTTCGCCAGCTTGAAAAAACATTAATTTATTATTATAACAAAAAGGCTCGAAGAAAATTTTAATTATTTTTTTTTTTATTTTCTTATTTTATTGTTACAATATTTTCTTTTACGTTAAATAAAACCCGTTTGTGATAAAGTTGATTTCGATTGCTTTAATTGCAACTTTATTTGCCCTTAAAAGAGAATTTCTAAAAAGTCTAAAATTTTTATTTGAATATATGTGTGTGTGTGTTTCCTAAATCATCCATCTTCTCTGGCAAAACTTTATTCTGGTTAATTAAACTGGAGTGTTTTGAATGTCGCCAACCAATAACCATAACCCATGGATTCTATTAAGTACTCGGTGTTTTTGAGGAAACCACTTATTTTTGGTTTTCTGTTTGCCAGAGACTTCATTTATTTCAGCTTATCAAACTCAAACCAAGCGTTACGAAGTTACTTAAGCGCTCTCTCTCAAAACCAGAACAATGGTAGTAGTAGTAGTAGTGGTCATTGGCAAACAAAAAGGATATTAAGAACTGCATATGAATCCTTTATGAAGCATGACAACAAGAATTTTCTAAAATCCCAACACCAACAATGTTTGTTTTTCTTCTCCACTCCACTCTACTCCATCGATTTGTGTTGTGTTTTTGGTGAAAAGCAAGCGTGTCCTTTATTTGCATATGGCCAACAGACCGAGAATCCATTGATTGTAATCGAAAGCAGGAGCCAAAACCAAATGTGGACTTGAATAAATGATAGCCATACGAATATAGTGCTCTATGTACTTACAATTGTATAAACTTTTTGCCTTCGCACCTTTCCCCCCGCTACGGTAAACTTTAGTTGATATACTTAAATTTTTGCATGAATATCTATACCCGAGTTACGTCCTTTTCCTGATGCAATGTAAAATGGCAAGGGTTAGAGTTTTACATGTTGAACATACATAGCATCACTTGAATCTATGACATTGCCACTAAAGTTTTCCTGTGCGAGTGTCACATCGTCGGTAATGGGTATATGTTACAGTTGATAAATCCCAAATGGAGGTACTTTGTTGTGCTAGAAGAGTCAATGGTCGTCGTTGGCATTGGACAAGTCATGCATTATCCTTTCTACAAAGTTGAGAACTTTTGATACCTGCAAAAGAGTCTCTGGGGTAGAATTGTTCATGACATGTCCTCGAATATTCGAGGATATTGTGAGTGGCCAAAAACTTGTAAAAGGTGTTCTAGTGATGTTAATGTTAGAGATCGCATTTACTTTGCTCTATTGACAGGATGTCGAGAACTTTTTATCAACTTTAAATTTAGTGTGGTAAAATTCTAGTTATTTTAGCCAATGTTACGAACACTGAAAGAAAATATAACTAAAACTAAAATCATGATATTTTTATATTTTTAACATTGACAAAAAAAATATTGCGGTGAGGCCAAAAATTTCTTGTCCTTAAAATTCGTAAATGTAAATTTTGATTAGCATAAAAGACACATTTCCCTGATAAAATTTGAGTTTTTGCAAAACTCAAATTAAAAGGAGAATTTTTTCTTAACAATATCATTACTTCAAACCACCGCTTCTTTGGCTCGGAATTAATATCAAAGTCATTAGTACAAAGACAAAATTTTTGGAACCGGGCAATCCTTTTTTTCAGTGCAATGCAAAAAAGATCGAAAGAAAGAAAAGCCCAGAAAAACATGAGATTGAGTTTTACAATCGAAATTGAAAGCGATCGGATCAAAAGTTGATACGGAAATATTGGCGAAATTGTATAGCTGGAAGCTAGGTCCAATTGTAAATCTATACACAGAAAAAAATAATTTTTGTCTTCAATCACGAAATTAATTGATTCAATTAATTTTTAATTAAAATGTCTTCAATCACAGAAATGATAGTATCAATTCAAAACTAATTGACGCTATTTATTTTTGTGATTGATTTCTGTTTCAATTAAAACAAGTATATACGGCCGTAAGTTCGGCCAGGCCGAATCTTATGTACCCTCCACCATGGATTGCGTAGAAACTTCTACGAAAGACTGTCATCCACAATCGAATTAATTGGGTTGTGGTATCTTAAAATTTCTTAACATCGTTTTCTAAATTGTTAGTTAGTCCATACGTGGTATTATATATGGTTAGACAAAAAAGGTATGTATAGGTAAGTCTACCAATAATTACAAATCGATATGGACTTTTGCACAGTACGTAGAGAGCCAGAATTGAAATATGGGGGTCGCTTATATGTGGGCTATATACAATTATGATTTTGATATGGACCAATTTTTGTGTGATTGGGGATCGATTTATCTGAGGGCTATATATAACTATAGACCGATATGGACCTAGTTAGGCATGGTTGTTAACGCCCATATACTAGCTCAATGTACCAAATTGCAACCAGATCGGATGAATTTTGTTTCTCCGAAAGGCACCGGGGGTCAAATCTGGGGATCGGTTTATATGGGGGCTATATATAATTATGGTCCGATGTGGACCAATTTTTGCATTGTTGTTAGAGACTATATACCAACACCATGTACCAAATTTCAGCCGGATCGAATGAAATTTGCTCCTCTTAGAGGCTCCGCAAGCCAAATCGGGGGATCAGTTTATATGGGGGCTACATATAATTATGGACCGATATGGACCAATTTTTGCATGGTTGTTAGAGACCATATACTAACACCACGTACAAAATTTCAGCCGGATCGGATGATTTTGCTCCTCTAAGAGGCTCCGGAGTTCAAATCTGGGGATCGGTTTATATGGGGGCTATATATAATTATAGACCGATATGGACCAATTTTTGCACGGTTGTTAGAGACCATATACTAATACCATGTACCAAATTTCAGCGGTATCGGATGAAATTTGCTTCTCTTAGAGGAGCCGCAAGCCAAATTTGGGGGTCCGTTTATATGGGGGCTATACGTAAAAGTGGTCCGATATGGCCCATTTGCAATACCATCCGACCTACATCAATAACAACTACTTGTGCCAAGTTGCAAGTCGATAGCTTGTTTCGTTCGGAAGTTAGCGTGATTTCAACAGACGGACGGACTGACGGACATGCTCAAATCGACTCTGAATTTCAACTCGAACCAGAATATATACACTTTATGGGGTCTTAGAGCAATATTTCGATGTGTTACAAACGGAATGACAAAGTTAATATACCCCCATCCTATGGTAGAGGGTATAAAAATTGTTGAATCAATTAACTTTTTAATTAAATATTTTTTAAAACTAAATTAAGAAATTAATTGGAAAACATTTAGTGAATTTTTTTCTGTGTATGATCGATATTTTGTAGGTTTAAGAGATTCTACAGATGATTATTTTGCGCAACATTTGCCTCAAATTTTGGAATCTGAGTTGAAAACCCGATTTTCTAAAGTTTGGGATCTGGTGATATTTTAGTCCCTTGTGGGGATGTGTTACATATGTATTGCTTCCGATCTTCCTTGATATAGTCGTTAGTTGGTCTGGTCTGCTGCTTCATGTCTTTGGCAAACAAGTGAACGGATATGTTGGGATCGGAATTATGGAGCAGAGCACATAACTAATTTTCTTTTGAATTCAATATTAATATGTTGGGCATATTTTTTATTTTAATTAAATAAGAGAAAATTTAATTAAATTAAAAAATAATAGTTTTAAATTATTATACCCTGCGCCACACTGTGGAACAGGGTATTATAAGTTAGTGCATACACTCAAAAAAAAGTTTACTTGGATCCAACGATTTTGACCTTCCCTTAAGATGCGGCTGCTTTAAAAATAGACATTTTTTACGGACCTCCCTGGCTTTAAATCTAGGATCAAATAAATTAAAAATGGACACAGATCTTATTCACCGAGTTTTTATTTTCTTTTTGCGATATATTAATAAAGGTTTTTATGTACAAACTAATTTCAATTTCAAAATCCAAATTATGCCAGGTACTTCAAAGTAAAAACAGTTTTCTTAATGCAAAAAAAACTTTAAACCAAAGATGCAAATTCTTAAAATAAGTCTTAGCCTATATTTGAAGCGTTTTTATCTTAAATATAAAAATTCAATATGTCAGTTGAGTTGAAGACGATTTCTTTAAATTAAAAATGTTTTTCTTAATTTTAAGGAAAATTTGCCTTACTTCAAAGATCTACAATTACAGCAGAGCGACACAAAATTTCAAGATTTGTGTCCTAAATTTAATGAAAAACCTTTTTGAAGCAATGATTATAAACTTTCTTTTAATTAAAATGTCATGGTTTTAAAGAATTTTGTCCTTAGTATTGCGTAAATTTTGAGTCCTAAAATTTAAGTTGCATAATCTTCCATATTAGGTCAATATTTTTTCAGTGTATGTTTGCAACAACCAGAAAGAGACGAGATGGACACATGGTGTATGTAGCAATAATGCTCAGGGTGGGTCCCTGAGTCGATCTAACCATGTCCGTCCGTCCGTCTGTCTGTGAACACATTTATGTGATCACAGTCTAGGTCGCAGTTTAAGTCCAATCACCTTCAAATTTGTCACAAGTTCCTGTTTTGGGTCAGAATAGAGCCCTATTGATTTTGGAAGAAATCGGTTCAGATTTAGATATAACTCCCATATATATTTTTCGCCCGATATGGACTTATTTGGCCCCAGAAGCCAGATTTTTATCCTAATTTGCTTGAAAGTTTGCACCAGAGAACAATAAGTACTATAATCAGGTGTGCCAAATTTGATTGAAATCGGTTCAGATTGAGATATAGCTCTCATATATATCTGTCGGCCGATATAGACTTATATGACCACAGAAGCCAGAGTTTTAGCCCAATTTGGTTGAAATTTTGCTCTTGGAGTACAATTAGTAGTATAGTCAAGTGTGCTAAATTTTATTGAAATCGGTTCAGATTGAGATATAGCTCCCATATATATCTGTCGCCCGATATAGACTTATATGGTCACAGATGCCAGAGTTTTAGCCCAATTTGGTTGAAATTTTGCTCTTGGAGTACAATTAGTAGTATAGTCAAGTGTGCTAAATTTTATTGAAATCGGTTCAGATTTAGATATAGCTCCCATATATATCTTTCGCCCCATTTTCCGTCATATGACCACAGAGGTCAAAGTTGTAGTCCGATTGGAGTGAAATTTTGCACAGGCAGTAGAATTCAAATACTAAGTATGCATGTCAAATTTGGTTGAAATTGGTTCAGATTTCTATATAGCTTCTAAATATGTATGTTTTTCCGATTTGGGCAAAAATGGCCAAAATACCCGCATTTTCCTTTATAAAATCGCTACTTGTAAAAGTGACTAAAATTTTCCTTTATTTCTAATACATATCTTTTCGACCGATAAATCATAAATACACTTTTGCGAAGTTGCCTCAAAATTGGTTCAGATTAAAATGTTTCCCATATTTTTTTACTAACATACTCGTAGTGTAACATCCCAGGGCATTAGCCGACTTAAATTTTTTTAAAGTCTATAGATTATAAATTTTGTAAAGATGGAGTCAGATTAAATGTATGTATTTGGGACAAAAACCTTTTAGCACCCATTTGACGGATTTGTTATAGTATCAAAAATGTGGATTTACAAAGTGGTGGGGAATATAATATAGTCGGCCCCGCCCGGCTTTAGACTTTCCTTACTTGTTTTTTTTTTTTTTTTTGATTAATTTTATTCACTTTCCTTTAATTTAAAATTATTTCTTTATACCGACTATTCGACACCATTTTAATATTAACTTTGCCCTATTGCAAAATCGATTGTAAATTATGGAGGCAATCAATTTGGATGACAATGGCCAACACCTTACTTAATCCTTTAATTTAATTTCTATGCATTCATTGAAATAATACTCGTAGTAGTAATAGTATCTCATGTTATGGCAATGAAAAATCTCATTAATCAAGAGAGCTTATTGATACGCGCTTATTCATTGCACACTATCAATTATGATAAGAATACTGTTGAAGGATGGTCATATCATCGTTGGTTCCTTACACAAACATTAATTGTCTTAAATGCAAACATATACACACAAACACTTACACCCACACAATTACTCAGGATAACCAAGTAGAACAATTTGGTGATTGGATTTTAAATGCACTGAAAAGTTCTAAAGGTTTTTGTCTTTATTTTAATAACTTTGGTAATAATTCTGAGGCAATGAAGCGAAGTATTATCCTAAGAATCAGCGTTACCGTTGAGAAAAAGTGGCACAACATGTGTTACAAGCCATAAAAGATGACACTCTTATTTTAAAAAAGTTGTACATTTTTTCATTTACTTTAACCTTTTTTTGACATTTTGAATTTGTTTCAACAATTAATTTATTAAAAAGAGTAGTGAAATAACTTGTTCTAATTTAAATCTTAATTAGTGTAAGATTAATTTATCCCATTTAGTTGAAAATCTTTAAAAAAATTAATATTCAGAAGATTAACCCGGTTTAACTACTATAGAAGATTTCTTATGCGTACTTTTAGGCTGTAAAATATATCACTAATAATATTAAGATAACATATTTGTGATCGAAGTGTGTAAAATATATTACAGTATAAATGAATGTAATTAAAAAGTGGCACAGTTTGACAAAAATGTGGCGCAAATATGTAAAACAGTGTCATAGTGGCACAAAAGTATCACCGCTTGAAAAAGTGGTCACTAATATAGCTCAACGGTAACATTGATAAGAAAACATTTCAGACGCAATTCAAAAAAATAAAATGTCACGGAAAACATATACACTAAAAAAAACATTACCGGTTCCGAAGATTTTGTCTTTATTAAATAATGAAATATTATAACGTTTTGATAAGTAAATAAAAAAATAAAAAATTTAGTATTGATTCTAAAGCCAAAGAAGCGCAGAATTGAAGTAAGAACACATTTAAGACTCAAATGTCTTTTAAATTTAAGTTTTGCGTACTTGATTCAAGGAAACAAATTTTAATTTATTCGTTCTTTTTTTAATTTTTTTACAAAGGACTGAATAGTCTAAGTGACCCTAAAAAAACGGGCTGCCACTATAACTAATCTTGGGTGCAGCTTAACCTTACAATATCACAGCACCCATCTTTCGTATGACCTCATCACAAATTATCTTCTATGTATGCTGGGTAAAACTTACATACTCTTACCTCTGTAGCCTTGGAATCAACCTTAAGATATTCATGTGTGTGTATGCACATGGACCAATACGCCTTCTCCCCTATCATCACGTATACTTGAAATAAACTAAAATTCGAAATGCTGCGGCCTGGAACTTAACACGCAATTAAATGTAAATAATTGCATTGGCGCATACAAATGATTTGTTTATCATATGCTCATGCATTGACCCACACAGACAGACCAACACAAACCCCACCCCCCCAAAAAGCATAGTAAAATAGGCTTAATTGTGTGTTTAAGTGGATGGGTAATGATTAGAAGGAAATTGCATATGGGCCTTATTAAGGGCTCCTGAATAGTCTAAGTGAGCCTGAAACTTAATCGGGCTGCCACTTTAACCTAGGGGCCCCTTTTGAATTAGAAAATCTTATTGGATCTCATTGTAAGGTCACCACTTATCTGCCAAATCAAACCGTTGGGTCCTATTCTACAAATAGAAAAAAATTAATTTTTTTCTGATACAACACACAAAAAAAAAAAATTGTTTCTGATTCAATCACGAAATTAATTGATCCAATTAATTTTTTAATTGAAATGTCTTCAATCACGAAAATGATAGTATCAATCACAGTTTTAAATGGGCATAGAAAAAATTCTTGATTAAAAAATTAATTGATTTCATGACCAAATTTCAATTAATTTTTTAATTGATTCAATTAAAAATTTAATTGATGTTGATTGCAAAACTTAATTAATTTATTAATTGAGTTAATTGTAACTATTTTCAATTACATTTTGAATTGGCTTAGTGTTTTTATTTAGATTAACAATTGATTGTTTGAAAAAAAAAATTAATTAAAAATTTAAAAAAAATGTTCATCACTTTTTTAACTGACTTAGTCTTCTGAATTTGATTAAAAGTTAATTGTATCAATTAACTTTTTAATTAAAAATTTTAAAATTTTCAATCATTGACTTAATGTTTCTATCTTGATTAAAAAGTTAATTGTACCAATTAATTTCTTAATTGAAAAAAATTTCAACTTCAATAAACTTTTTAATTGGAAATATTTTGGTGATATTTTTTCTGTGAAATGAGAGCATAACTACACTAAAAAAATTGTAGACAAATTATACACAAATGATCCACAAATAGTCCAGAATTTTTTATCATCTATACAATTTACTACAAATGCCCCTATACCGAACAAATATTTACGTGATATTAAAGATTACTCAGCCTAAAGTTTGGAATGCGCGCTTTACAAAATATTAAAGACAAATTTCTTTAAAAGAAAAAAATTCTAATTAATATAAAGTTTGCAATCTTTGCTTCAAAAATTTATTTTATTAAATTTAGGACACCAATCACGGAGGGATGCAAGGTTTCAATTGCGTCCCTCCGGGAAATCTGTATGTCTTTAAACTAAGTCAAAATTTCCTTCCACATTTTTGATTAAAAAATAACGCCTTTCAATTAACTGAAAATATAGGTTAAGACTTATATTGAGAACTTAGAATCTACGGTTTCAAGTTTTTGTTTATGAATTAAGAAAACATTTGTTACTTTGAAGTATTTGTTATAACATAATTTGGATTTTTAAATTGGCATTTGTTTGTACGTGAAGAAATTCGATAAATAAGATCTGAGTCATAATTTTATTAATCCCAAATTTAAAGCGAGATTGGATCCTAAAAATTGTCGTTATTTAAAAAAAAGCTTCGGAATCAATACCGAATTCCATAAAAGAAGGTAAAAATCTTTGGATCCAAGTAAATTTTTTAGTGTATCTTGAACTTTGTGTAGCGCTAAAGATATTGTTGCAATTTCGAACTCCGATTTTTATACCCTCCATTAACTTTGTCATTCCGTTTGTAACACATCGAAATATTGCTCTAAGACCCCATAAAGTATATATATATATTATATTCTGGGTCGTGGTAAAATTCTGAGTCGATCTGAGCATGTCCGTCCGTCCGTCTGTTGAAATCACGCTTACTTCCGAACGAAACAAGCTATCGACTTGAAACTTGGCACATGTAGTTGTTATTGATGTAGGTCGGATGGTATTGAAAATGGCCCATATCGGTCCACTTTTACGTATAGCCCCCATATAGGCGGACCCCCAAATTTGGCTTGCGGATCCTCTAAGAGAAGCACATTTCATCCGATCTGGCTGAAATTGGTGTTAGTATATTGTGTCTAACAACCATGCAAAAATTGGTCCATAATTATATATAGTCCCCATATACACCGATCCCCCGATTTGTTTTGCGGAGCCTCTAAGAGAAGCAAATTTCATCCGATCCGGCTGAAATTTGGTACATGGTGTTAGTATATGGTCTCTAACAACCACGCAAAAATTGGTCCACATCGGTCCATAATTATATATAGTCCCCATATAAACCGATCACCAGATTTGACCTCCGGAGCCTCTTGGAAGACCAAAATTCATCCGATTCAGTTGAAATTTGGTACGTGGTGTTAATATATGGCCTCAAACACCCATGCAAAAATTGGTCGAAATCGGTCCGTAATTATATATAGGCCCAATATAAACCGATCCCCAGATTTGACCTCCGGACCCCTTGGAAGAGCAAAATTCATCCAATTCGGTTGAAATTTGGTACGTGATGTTAGTATATGGTGTCTAACAACCATGCAAAAATTGGTCGAAATCGGTCCATAATTATATAGCCCCCATATAAACCGATCTTCAGATTTGACCTCCGGTGCCTTTTGGAGAAGCAAAATTCATCCGATCTTGTTGAAATTTGGTACGTGGTGGTAGTATATGATATTTAACAACCATGCCAAAAGTGGTCCATATCAGTCCATAATCATATATTACCCCCATATAAACCGATCCCGAGATTTGGTTTTGGAGCCTCTTGGAGGAGCAAATTTCATCCGAGTCAATTGAAATTTGGTACATTGTGCTAGTATATGACCGTTAATAACCATGCCTAACTAGGTCCATATAGGTCTATAGTTATATATAGCCCTCAGATAAATCGATCCCCAATCGCACAAAAATTGGTCCATATCATGTTCATAATTGTATATAGCCCCCATATAAGTGTAACGAAATCGCCATTTCTTCCACTTCCGGCCTTGCTCAGGGAAATTTGGGGAGGATCTTTTATGGCCGATTACATAACTTTAAAATAGATGGATAGCAGAAAAGGAAGAATAATATCGGACGGAGAGATGAATAATAACGGAGACTATATAAATTTTCGAGAATACATCCGACAAGCCTGGTCTTTCGTCAATAAAACCGTCTTAGCAATTCATTATTTTTAAAATGAAGTTATTATTAACATAAAAAAATGAATGAAATGGAATAATTAAATACTAATATTGATAAAATAAAATCTTCTTTCAGTGTAGGTTGGAGAACAAATTTTACAGGGAAAGTAAATGTAGGTGTAAGTAGGTATGACTAATTCTATTAATGTAAATCAAGTGAGCGTCTATAAATGTGTGAATTGTAGGAAAGGGATTTACCTTATTTGACATCAGATTGAAGCGATCGCTGCATCCTGGTTTTCAATATTCGGTATGACTTAATCTAGAATGGGAAATGTAAATATGTCTCTAAATGAAAATTAAGGAATAATATAGTAATAATAAATTCATTGATGATTGCATTTCCGTAAGAGATCCATAAAGGTATGTCCGGGTAGTTAGAGGAGCTAATTTGCACCAATTTCTAGCGTTTTCCTCAATTGTGAGAAATAAGTGTTCGAAGTCCTTGAACTCCTTTTGGCTGGTAATTTGTAGTAATTCTTAACGTTTTTGTCAATTCGGAGAAATAAATATTTGAAGCTTTTGAACTCCTTGTGGCTGGTTATTAAACCCAATTAGAACCAAAATCTGCTAATGCCCTTCTAAATCTATGTGAAAAGGCGTCGTTAATTCAAATTTTCCTTTGCCAGCATTCAATTCTTAGCACGAAACTTCACGTAAAATACAACGTTCTATCTTTGCTTATATATCGCACTATTTCGCGCTTTTTGTTTTATTTCTTGTATCTCAGTTTAAAAAAAATCCTTCGTTGAATTTTCTTAAAAATTTTTCTTCTTTTTTTTAAATTCTTAAAATTTTTGCTTTTTTCGACTGACAGTTTTTTTCAAAATCTTTTCTTTTTTTTTCCAATATATTTTTTTTTTTATTTCCATGAAAATTCTTGCTATGCTTCCATGTTTCAACAAAACAAATCTCAACAAGTGTAAATTACTAACAGGTAATTTCCACAATCACACCAACGCCTACAAAAAAAAAAAAAAAAAAAAAAAAAAAAAATGCTTATATCTTTTATTCCCATCCCTACCAAATGTCCTTTGCGTGAAATATTGATAAATTTTTAGTTTCACAGTCTTCCAACTTGTACATACAATTGCCAATTCTTTCTAAAACTTTAGCTCTAACTCCTACCGGACCTAACTTTGCATTAACATGTTTAATGAAATTGCTTTGTTGGAAATTCCTTCTCGTTACAATCTGCCCTTCTTTGAATATTCTATTCTTACTTCTTAAATTGTATGAATGTACATTTTTCTCATAAGCCTTCTTCAATTTCTCTACTACCATTTTCCTAAATTCTACGAACCTATCTCCTCTGTCCAACTCCGGTGGTCCGTCCATACAATTAAGTGTCTTCATTATCCTATAGTCCTCACCATGTGTAACCATATTTTGGCCAAAGACCACATAATATGGAGACATGCCAATTGACTGATGTACCGTATTTCGCAGTGAACTGTTAATGCTACTAATATAATAATCCCATTCTCTTTGATCGGATCGAATATACGATCTCAATGCCTCATTAATACAACGATTGACGCGCTCACTGGCATTCGCTTGTGGGGAATGAAGAGCCGTGTAGATATGTTTGGTTCCGTATTTCTTTAAGAATTCGTTAAAAACTTTACATTTGAATTGGCTACCGTTATCTGATACTATAGACTCCGGGACCCCAAAGCAGTGGAAAATGTCATCTAGTAGGAAGGTTATAATGTCCTTAGCGCAGAATTTTTTCATCGGTTTTAAAAACGTGAATTTCGAAAAATGGTCTAAAACTATACAAACTCCTATGTTACCCTTCTTGCTCCGAGGAAAGGGACCTATTAAATCAATATAAAATTTTTGGAATGGTCTTTCGGACTCTGACATTTTTCCCATTAATGGTCTCAAATTCTGATTGGGTACTTTAGCCGTCTTGCAACTCTCACAATCTGCGATAAATTCTTTTACATCTAACACCATCCTCGGCCAATAAAAAAATCGCCGGATCCTATCTAGGGTTTTTGCTATACCTGGATGGGCAGATGTTGGTGGGTTATGACACGAAATTATTACCTCCTTCCTAAGTGGTTCTGGTACTAAGAGCTTCCATTGTGTAACTTTATCGAAATTGGCTCTAAAATAAATATATTTGTCTTCTATATAATAATCTGGTGAATTAGACTTCATCAATTCGTCGCGGAGCGACTTGTAACCCGCGGAGTCAAACGCGTCTGACTCTAAATCGATGGCTGGAAGGGAATCAGTTTCTACTACCGCTATGTCCTCATTCGGAAAGCCTCTAGATAACGCATCTGGCACCACATTTTCTCTTCCACGCCTATGTTCTATATCAAAGTCATATCCCTGTAGCTTCAACGCCCACCTTGCTAATCTTCCGTTGAGGTCCTTCTGGTGCATTAACCATTTGAGGCTTGCGTGGTCAGTCACTACTGTAAATGGGTGTCCTTCAATATAAATCCTAAATTTCTTTATGGCTAAGACTACTGCTAAGCATTCTAGTTCCGTGACTGTGTAATTTCGTTGCGCTCGGTTCAACTTTTTTGACATGTACGCAATCGGCTTTTCTGCCCCAGTTTCATCTGCTTGAGCCAGTACTGCTCCTACTCCAACACTACTAGCATCGCACTGGACAATAAATTTCTTATTATAGTCAGGGTGAATTAAAACGGGGGCTGTGGCTAACATACGCTTTAACGTATTGAATGAGTCCTGCGCGACTGAGTCCCAATTGAAGGATTTCTTTTTCGTCTGTAGCTCTGTTAAAGGGTTTGACACGGTGGCGAAATCAGAAATAAAACGCCTATACCAACCCGCCATGCCGAGGAATTGACGCAGTTGTCGAACATTTTTGGGAACGGGATAATCAATGATAGCCTTAACTTTCTCTTCGTCAGTCATAATCGCTCCATTTCCTACGATATAACCCAAATAATTTACCCGCTTCAAACCAAAGTTGCTCTTCTTGATATTTATCGTCAATCCAGCTTTTCTCAGTAACTTAGCTACTTCTAGGAGGTGGAAAATATGCTCCTCGAAAGACCTTGACATAACCAACAAGTCGTCTAAATATACGAACACATGGTCTTTTAAATCATACGTAATGACTTTATCCATGAGCCTGCATAACGTTTGTGGGGAATTGCATAACCCAAATGGCATCCGGCAAAATTGGTATAAAGGACGATTTGGTACGGAAAATGCCGTCTTGGGTCGGGATTCTTCTGACAAATTGACTTGCCAAAATGCATCCTTCAAGTCAATTTTGGAGATTATATGTACGGAGGGTAGACGTGATAGTATGCCATCTATGCTTGGCATAGGGTATGCATCTTTTTCTGTTACCTCATTCAGCCTTCTGGAATCTAGACAAAACCTAACTTTTCCTGGCTTCACTATCAGAACCCCAGGCGAAGACCAAGGGGACTGATCTGCTTCCTCGATAACACCTAACGCAAGCATTCTATCCAATTCCTCACATAACAATTTTTCTCGAGCGGGAGATATTGGATAAAATTTTTGTTTGATAGGTTTCGCGTTTCCTGTCTCAATCACATGCTCTATCAAATCTGTTTTACCTAAACCCTCCTTATCTGATGAAGGAAATAATGAAACTACTGCCTTGAGTTGCTGTTCCTGTCTTGAATTGAGCGGATATGAGTCGTTGTCCTTTTCGTCGATTTCGGATATCTCTGATGTATTTTCGATTATTTTTAGTCCAAATATTTTCCAAAAATCGACTCCACATATCACATCCTGACTCAATTCTGGGATAATCAAAACCTTCAGTGATCTTGTTTGTGCTCCAAACCCCATATTTACTAGTATAGTGCCCACTACTCGTTGTTTCTGGCCATCGGCAGTTTTCACCAATCCATAAAATTTATCAATCTCCCCTGTCCTTTCAGTAGCAATATCCCTAGCCAAATTGTTACCAATACATGTTATAGTGGCACCGCTATCCAATAAGGCTAGGAAAGTTTTTCCATATATAGTTATGTTCACGTAAGGCCTAGTGTCATTATCTTTAAAAGTTACAGAAGCAATACAATGTTTTCCTAGTTCTTTTCGTTTCCTCCAAAATGTATTCATTCTCGTCGCTGATCTAATCTTACGTCTGGATACTTTTTGGATGCCCCAGTAGTTATTTCGTATCCTTTTCCATTCGTGGTGGAATAAATTGTAAACATCCGGTTTAAAGGTCACATCATGGTTTGTTTGGCTGTCAAGGGTATTTAATTCCGACTTGTTTTTGGATGTGCGCTCTTTCCCTGACGCACATCCCTTTTCGAGTTTAAAGACTTCTGCCTAGCTATACAATTGGAGCAGTTAGGTTTATATGTGTCTAACTGCCCACAGCCGTAGCAAAATATTCGGCGAGGTGCAAGACAATCTTGGTATCTATGTCCGAAGTCCTCGCAATTCCAGCACTTAATTTCAGTTGCATCTATTATATCCACCTCAACTTCCGACGCGGATTCCTCCGAGAGTAAGTCTATCTCAGCGACCTCTCTACGAGAAACAACACCACTACGTGCTGGCCATTGTTTAATCTCTTCTTTAAATTTTTCATGCTTTCGAACTTCAGCCCGTAGAACAGCAATGTTCGGGATATTTATGTGAAGTAGTTCATATCGAAGCTCATTCTTCAAATTTCTGACGACCATTTCCACAAATTCCTGGTCGCTCAGTGGAACTTGCAAACGGTCACTCATTCTGGTTATAACATCAAGGTAGTCTTCAAATTTTTCTTCAGGCTTTTGTTTTCGTCGCCTTATATCATCCTTTATGTCACTGTCTGTGCTGTTGTCCCTAAATTGTCTTTTAAGCGCCTCACACAAATCCTGCCAGTCAAACAACCCCTGGTTCTGGCGATGAAAACGCCAAAACCACTGCTTAGCTTTTCCATCAAATAAAATATGTGCATGTTGGCACAATAAATCAAAATCTCTATTAAGATGGGACGTCGTTAAAGTCCTTATTCTGTATATAAAATCTTCTATAGGAACATCTCCTGAACATCCTTTAAATGTCACGCGCCAATTATTTATCAGCGTAGCTATTTTCTCAGAAGAAACAGAAGTATTTACCACACTATGACTTCCTCGCATTTCCGGTTCCCCATGCTGGACGGGTTCTGATTCTCTTTGATTTACATTCAAATTGATTTCAGATATCGCATTACGTAACTCTGTATTGATGGTAGTTCTCATTTCCTGACGAAACTCTAACAGCGAATTCCTAACAAAATTTAACACATCACATGCCTCGGCTGATTGGTATGACGGTGGGTCAAGAACCTCTCCCGAATTTTGTACAGCGCATGTCCCATCTCTGCGCGCCTGTGACCGCGTTCTAACCCCGATTCTCTCCTCCTCTACCGGATTATTGTTTCCGCCATTGGCCGAATTAGCAGGATTAATCCCAGGACTTCGAAACATTTCTCTCTTTTAATTTGAATGACCCAGAAAAATATTAAAACGCAATTAAATTTCTTTTTGTTTACCTGTACTCCTCTAAAAAATTATGATTTATGTGTTATGACTACTCAACAAGGCTTTCGGATATATTCTCTACACCGTTTCAACTTTTAAATTCTAACATCTCTCAGTCCAATATAAAATTAATATAAAATATATAAATGCTATGAAGTACATGTACAAGTAAATTCCAAGAATAAATGATCTTTAAAATATTATTCTCGCACATTAAACACAAATAATAAGATATCTCTATTGTGATGGTCGAAATCAAATTATCTCATAGTTTCAAACTTCCAATCGCAAACAATAGATATCTATATTTAGTTTTGTCTATTAGAATTGGTTTAAAGCGGCTGATAACCAAAGCCGATTTAACATTCCAAACTCCAAATTCACAATACTAGGACCCATCATTCTTTATTTCCCAAGTATTTCTGGTCAAGGTGGAATATGACAGGATTCATCGATGATGAGCCCCACGTTGGGCGCCAAAAATTATGTAACGAAATCGCCATTTCTTCCACTTCCGGCCTTGCTCAGGGAAATTTGGGGAGGATCTTTTATGGCCGATTACATAACTTTAAAATAGATGGATAGCAGAAAAGGAAGAATAATATCGGACGGAGAGATGAATAATAACGGAGACTATATAAATTTTCGAGAATACATCCGACAAGCCTGGTCTTTCGTCAATAAAACCGTCTTAGCAATTCATTATTTTTAAAATGAAGTTATTATTAACATAAAAAAATGAATGAAATGGAATAATTAAATACTAATATTGATAAAATAAAATCTTCTTTCAGTGTAGGTTGGAGAACAAATTTTACAGGGAAAGTAAATGTAGGTGTAAGTAGGTATGACTAATTCTATTAATGTAAATCAAGTGAGCGTCTATAAATGTGTGAATTGTAGGAAAGGGATTTACCTTATTTGACATCAGATTGAAGCGATCGCTGCATCCTGGTTTTCAATATTCGGTATGACTTAATCTAGAATGGGAAATGTAAATATGTCTCTAAATGAAAATTAAGGAATAATATAGTAATAATAAATTCATTGATGATTGCATTTCCGTAAGAGATCCATAAAGGTATGTCCGGGTAGTTAGAGGAGCTAATTTGCACCAATTTCTAGCGTTTTCCTCAATTGTGAGAAATAAGTGTTCGAAGTCCTTGAACTCCTTTTGGCTGGTAATTTGTAGTAATTCTTAACGTTTTTGTCAATTCGGAGAAATAAATATTTGAAGCTTTTGAACTCCTTGTGGCTGGTTATTAAACCCAATTAGAACCAAAATCTGCTAATGCCCTTCTAAATCTATGTGAAAAGGCGTCGTTAATTCAAATTTTCCTTTGCCAGCATTCAATTCTTAGCACGAAACTTCACGTAAAATACAACGTTCTATCTTTGCTTATATATCGCACTATTTCGCGCTTTTTGTTTTATTTCTTGTATCTCAGTTTAAAAAAAATCCTTCGTTGAATTTTCTTAAAAATTTTTCTTCTTTTTTTTAAATTCTTAAAATTTTTGCTTTTTTCGACTGACAGTTTTTTTCAAAATCTTTTCTTTTTTTTTCCAATATATTTTTTTTTTTATTTCCATGAAAATTCTTGCTATGCTTCCATGTTTCAACAAAACAAATCTCAACAAGTGTAAATTACTAACAGGTAATTTCCACATAAGCGACCCCCATATTTCAATTCTGGATCTCTACGTATCGTGCAAAAAGTCCATATCGATTCGTAATTATTTGTAGTCTTACCTATACAAACCTTTTTTGACTGATATATACCATATATGGACTAACTCACAATTTAGAAAACGATGTTAAGAAGTTTTAAGATACCACAACCCAAGTAATTCGATTGTGGATGACAGCAGTGTTGCCAGTATTGGGGATTTTTCCCCAAATCGGGGATATTTTTTCGTGGATGGGGACAAAATTTTTGAGTTGGGGACTTGGGGATTTGGTGGGGAATATCCACAAATTTGGGGGTTTTTGTGGGGAATTCTGGTCAGTATAGCAAATCAGGTTTTGAGTTATGGTTTATATAAAATTCTTTACTTCTACATGCTTAAAAAGGGCTTAAAGAAGTACAGAAAATCTTCAAAATATGAAAAAAAAAATTCTATTCCAAGAGTTACTTTACACTTTGCTTTGTCTCTAAGAAATTGTTTACTATTGTGAAATTATTTCGTAAGGACTTGGATCGAAGTATTGGCCCCTCATCTGCATACATCACTGATTTGGAAAATATATATCAAGCATATATAATAGAGTTCATATCGGGGCAACAACGCCTTTTGATCGATCACCCAATTTTATTTCTTAGCTATTCAGATCTAAGTTTTGATTCATAACTACACATGTTAACCCAACTCCTATTTTTATTTCTCGAATATTTAGAAGATAATTTGCATAAGACACAAATTCGATGACTCTTTATACCAATAAATAATTCTGATGAGGGATTGTATCAGATAATATTTTGAGCACCCGTCTCATTTTTTGGATTTTGAAGTCTTAATCTTGTTGTAACTCGCAAATTGGTGTAACAAAAATTGCATATTTTTACAATTTTTAGATTATGACGGTTTTTTACAGCATAGTCTATTCCTTTTTTCAAAAAACTTGCCAAAAACTCTATTGGGGATTTTTATGGGGATTTTTGGGGATGAAAGTGTCTTTTTTTGGGGACAAGAGCCCGAAAAATACTGGCAACACTGGATGACAGTCTTTCGTAGAAGTTTCTACGCAATCCATGGTGGAGGGCACATAAGATTCGGCCTGGCCGAGCTTACGGCCGTATATACTGGTTTTCCTTCAAACAATGATATTTTCTTCAAAGAGTGTGAACAAATTTATTAATTATTTATTTCATTAGAAAACAGTATAGTTAACAATTTAAAAAAAAATACCTACATTTCCTCTTGGGTCACTCGAGAGTATGGTCATCTGTACTATAATCTGCTGATTGGGATATTTTCCTGTGGAAATGTCCAAGCTAATTTTAAAGGCCTTTCTCTTTGAAGTTACTTCAAAATCCCGTTGTACTATCGCTACTACTACCTACCTACCTAATTGTCGTAAGAATGGGATTTCTGTTTATTCGCGATACATTTTCATAGGGAAATCTAAATGAGATGAAATATTTGACGTGATTGCTGTGTGAAATAGAGCTGATATGTATGGAAATACATAAATACGGTAAATCATTAACGCTTCAAATGTCTTCATCACGACAATGCACATAGAGGTGGAGATATACAGGCATCGCCCCAAAAACGCTTCAAAATGGTGCAACAGTAAAAACGAAATTGCAGAGCAGAGAGTGTAGCTCAATTTGATGTACTTTCGGTATACTTTTTCAGGCAACCGAGGAATCATGGATCGACTGGTACACACTGTAAACCAAAGAATAGGAGACTGAATCGAGCGAAGTTTGTCCCACCATTATCTATTATTCACAAGATACAAACTCTCACCAATGATGCAATGACTCAACAATAATTATGCATACAAAAGGTCTTATCCTAGATTCAACCAAACGTTAAATTTTTCCGGTGGGTTATTTCCAAAATTTACCGGTGGTTTATCGCCTCTTCATTGGGGTATCATTTAGCCTGTTTTGCGAGACTTGAGTTCTCTGAATTTTAAAATTTATAATTTTTTCTTTCTTCGTTTGGTTCTTGAGTTGTCGGAATTTTAAAATTTATAATTTTTTCTTCCTTCTTTTGGTTCGACATTTTATTGCCAATAATCCCCATATTTTCGATGCTTACCTGTATTTGGCCAACCAATTATGTAGGTGTGGTTTATTATCCCCATTGTTAGTGTTGCTGTTGAAATTTTCAGTTAGTTGGTGGCGATTTACTCATGCTTGTGGCGGCGGTCGTCAATGCTGACGATGTTTAATAATCCTTTCGCTAAGAGGATCCCGGCAATTTTATGCTGTTACATCGCATTCACTGATAAGAGGATAATGCATTCAATCGAGAATTCAAATAGTGAATGAAAAGGTGGATGGTGTTTAATATCTCCACGAAGTTCCACAATTTAAATGAGAAGCATTGTCAATGTATGTCCATGCAGTTTAAGTTATAAAATTTACCTAATTTTCTTAAAAAGTAAAAAAAGAATCATGAAGTCAAAAAATATTCTTATTCATTGGACTTTAAATAATGTGAGGTGATGTGTTTCATGTGACTATAGCTTTTTTGTGTTTCGTTAGTAAAGAAAATCGTTTTGGCACAAGAAACATATTGGGAATATGTTTTCTTAAGGATATCATAAATTCGAAGAAAGTGCCTTTTTCCTTTGCCTTATCTGCATACTTTGCATTTGCTGCCAAAAAAAAAACAAGCTATGTAAGCCATAAAAATCCCAGCAAACATGGGGAAGTGAAAGTTTGAATAAAAAGACTTTACTAAATCGACTTAAAAAGAGGTCCCGAACCTGTTAGTCAATGAGACCATGTGCCTATATTGTCTTCTTATGGGTGTTTCGAATTGTTCCAAGGTGGTATATTTTTTCAACTCCTAACATTTTTAGCTTTAGCTCCCTGATTTATTTACTGTCCATATCTAAGACAAATTTGTATTATACAAATATCATTGGGTTGCATTTGCCATACATACACCTCCATTGCATATTTATAGGAGTGTTCTAACATAACTCAGCTGTAGCATATTTACAGGCAAATTATTTCAATTCGCTTTTTTTGTTGAACTTTGTATTTTCGCACTTTTCGCAACATTAAATGCCAAATTTATGACTTTATATTGTCTAGGATATTCATGGCATGTAGATCGAGTTCTTTCTTTTTTCCCTTCGATTTTATGGAGATATTTTTGGGTACTCCAAAAAAAAACAACACTATTAAAACGCCCTAATGTATGTGTGTGTTTCCGTAAATGTGTGACATTGTCAATGCATATCAATAAAGGCGCAAAGGAGGCGTTTGTACATGCCACATATTTTTGATTTCGCAAATGTTTGCATATGTGTTCCAAACGATAAAATATTTCGATTAGAATGGTGCTTCCCAAAACGAATACATGGCGCTGCTATCTTTGTTAATAAATTGTCAATATTTTACGGGGTTTTATTGACACCTTCATTACTATTTGGCTTTTTCTCTTCATGTTGTATGGGCTGAAACACTAATAATTTCCACTTCAATGGCTAGATTGAATTAAATGTTTCCGCTCGACAATGCCAGCGGCTTAGTCCCATCCCCCAGTGGATGAGTGTTTTCGTATGCAAACTCACTCACGCCAGCCAATGGTCCATAACGAGGAAACAAGTAACAATTTGTAAAATAATTGACTGCAATTGCGGGGTTATAGAGACCGGAAAGAAATTTCCAATTTTGTTTGTTTCATCAACGTATCCATGTCTAGGAGAGAAGAACAAATCAATAATGGCCATAGGCAAATAATTGTCACAATTCGTATGCAGATAAATTCTACATTGAATATTTTACGAAATGTAATGGATGCTGGCAAATGTAACCTTTTGCCTAGGCATATTGTTGTTGTTGTTTTTGCTTATCTGTTGGGCAATCACCTACATACATCCTTCTTTCCTATAAAATCGAATCATTATTTCAATGTTCAATTTCATTTGTATCAATCGATGTTGATATGTCATAAAAATCAAAACACATTATCATCGTTGACATACACTTCAAAACTGCGATAGGGTGTGGCAAAAGTAAATCCATGAAAGTTAGGAGCTATGGATACAGGCCAAGGGTGTCACAAAAGTAAATCGCTGAAAGTCAGGAACTATGGATATAGGTCGAGCAGGTTGGATTCTAAAAAGGGATAGATTATGACCCAGAGTTTATACGATTATATTGTGTACCAAAAAAAAATCTTTAAAAACCCGTCCAAAATGTTGGATGGGAATAATGGGAGTGAGGTGGACCTGTGGAGGTTTCAATACAGGAAGTCAAGTTTAAGATCTCAGTTTAAATGTCGTCCTCCAGTGTTACGGTTGTGTCCATTTAGTGCCAAATATGCCACATTTTTCAAACGCTGATACTTTTGTGACTCTGTTTTTTTTCTATGAAACTAAATGTCACACTTTTTACATTTTTGTGCCACCTTTTTCATGTTGTGCAACATTTTTATTAGCCCAGTTTATACCGTAAGATATTTAGTAAGGTTTGATACCAAATCCTGCTATGATTACAGATGTAATGCGATGCCTTAAAATATCATCGAGTTAAAGCTACCAATACTTAATGATTACTAGAGGACATATGCAACGCCTTAAACTATGCAAAGATTTTTGTCTATAGTAGGTTAATCTAAACGGTTAAGTTTCATTTGGACTTTTTCAATGAAAAAATGTGCCACATCTTCTAAAATGATTGTGCGCACTTTAATTGCGAGTGACACTTTTTGTGCCACTTCTCACTAGAAATTCTCAACGGTAACGCAAGCATCCGTATGTCCACAACCATTTTTTCTAATAAAAACTGGGGTCGCAATGGTCACCCAGACATTCTAAGTCGATCTTCGGCTGTCCGTCCGTTTGTTAAAATCACGATATTTTTCAAACAAAACAAAATCGCCTGCAAAATTTCCCATCAGTAGTTGAAATTGATGGAATTCGTATAGTATGGCAAATTGGACATATCAGTCCACTTTTGGGTATAGTCAAATCCGCAGATTTGACTTCCGGAGCTTCATAAAGAAACAAATTTAATCCGATGAGGTTGAACATTGGTGTACGATATCGGTATATACCCTTTACTAACCATGCGAAACCACCGTGTTGCTATGGTTAGCATGCCCGCCTTGCATACAAATCGTCATGGGTTCAATCCCAGTTTGAATTTTTCAGCGATGGATTATCCTGGTAACATTTCCGAGCAGAGAATGAATCCGCCAATTTTAGCCGCCGCCGAATCTATCGACTCATCTTGACTCAAAATTAGCTTAGCCAATGAATCAAAAATATTGATTTAAATCAGAAAAAAATATTAATAATTGTTGATTTTTTTGACAAAATTTTGAACTTTCCATCCATAACAGATCAGTATCAAATTGTTATAATAATTTAGCTTAGAAAATTTAATGAAATCTAAATTCGATTGTAAGATTGATTGCATAATTAATCTCATTGCCCTTCGGATAAATAACATCAAATTTACTATATAATGGATAATTGTGCGCCGCCGAATAGTCAAATTTATATCGGCTTAGCCGTCAAGCCGCCGCCGGCGAAGGGAAAAATTAAGTGGCAGTCGCCGCCTCCGGGAAAATGGGTCAGCTTCATTCTCTATTTCCGAGTATTTCAAAGCTTCTCTAAGTTGTTTTGACCTCGATGTGGAACGTCGTTCAAACTCAGCTATAACAAGTGATATCGCTATTCCATTTATAAAAAATGATAGTTATTTTGATTTTTGGACTAAGTTCGGCCGGGCCGAATCTTAAATACACACCACCATGAACCAAATATTAGGGTTTCCTTTGAAATTTCAGGAGGGCTTGAGGACTTGAGGACACTTCTCGAAGATAAATTTAAAGATTTCACCTATGAGGACTATATCAGATTCTGGATTTATAAGAACCATTTTTGTTTGAGTTTTAGAGGAATCATTAACATCTCTTGTAAGTGTGCAAGAAAATTATAAAATAACGTCTTGATTTGAAATCTTAAATCTGTAGAAGTAAAATCTGGTAATTTTACATTGAGTTTCAAGCAATTTTCATGATCAGTGCACCTTCTACACCCTCAAGAAGTGAAGTCGGTCTATATGGAGGCATTACCAAATGGACCGATAAAAACTTAATCCGATACACGCATTTGTGAGCCTAAAATACCAGAATATTTACAATTTCAGGCAAATCAGGTAAAAACTACGGTTTCTAGAAACCCAAGGACTTAAATCCGGGAGATCGTTCTTATGGGGGCTATACTAAAATATGGACCGATACTCACCGTTTTCGGTACACCTCTTTATGACCCGAAAATACCTCTAGATTTCAGGCAAATAGGATAAAAACTTCGGATTCCAGAAGCCCAAGAAGTAAAATCGGGAAATCGGTCTATATGGGGGCTATACAAAAATATGGACCGATACTCACCATTTCGGCACACCTCTTTATGGTCCAAAAATACCTCTAGATTTCCAATTTCAGACAAATTGGGTAAAAACTACGGTTTCTATAAGCCCAAGACCCCAAATCGGGAGGTCGTTTTATATGGGGACCATACCAAAACATGGACCGATACTCACAATTTTTGGCACACGTATTTGTGGTCCTAAAATACCTCTAGATTTCCAATTTCAGACAAATTGGATAAAAACTACGGTTTCTATAAGCCCAAGACCCCAAATCGGGAGGTCGTTTTATATGGGGACCATACCAAAACTTGGACTGATACTCACAATTTTTGGCACACGTATTTGTGGTCCCACAATACCTCTAGATTTCCAATTTCAGGTAAATTGAATAAAAACTGCGGTTTCTATAAGCCCAAGAAGTAAAATCGGGAGATTGGTATTTATGGGGGCTAAACCAAAATATGGACCGATACTCATAATTTTTGGCACACGTATTTGTGGTCTTACAATACCTCTAGATTTCCAATTTCAGGTAAATTTAATGAAAACTGCGGTTTCTATAAGCCCAAGAAGTAAAATCGGGAGATCGGTCTATATGGGGACCATACCAAAACATGGACCGATACTCACAATTTTTGGCACACGTATTTGTGGTCCTACAATACCTCTAGATTTCCACTTTCAGGTAAATTGAATAAAAACTGCGGTTTCCATAAGCCCAAGAAGTAAAATCGGGAGATCGGTCTATATGGGGGCTATACCAAAATATGGACCGATACTCACAATTTTTGGCGCACGTATTTGTGGTCCTAAAATACCTCTAGATTTCCAATTTCAGAGAAATTGGATAAAAACTACGGTTTCTATAAGCCCAAGACCCCAAATCGGGAGGTCGTTTTATATGCGGACCATACCAAAACATGGACCGATACTCACAATTTTTGGCACACGTATTTGTGGTCCCACAATACCTCTAGATTTCCAATTTCAGGTAAATTGAATAAAAACTGCAGTTTCTATAAGTCCACGAAATATAATCGGGAGATCGGTATATACGGGGGCTATACCAAAATATAGACCGATACTCATAATTTTTGGCACACGTATTTGTGGTCCTACAGTACCTCTAGATTTCCAATTTCAGGTAAATTGAATGAAAACTGCGGTTTCTATAAGCCCAAGAAGTAAAATCGGGAGATCGGTCTATATGGGGGCTATACGAAAACATGGACCCATACTCACCATTTTGGCACACCTCTTTATGGTCATAAAATACCTCTAGATTTCAAATTTCAGGTAAATTGGATAAAAACTACGATTTCTATAAGCCCAAGACCCCAAATCGGGAGGTCGGTTTATATGGGGACAATATCAAAACCTGGACCGATATAGCCCATCTTCGAACTCGACCTGCCCGCAGACAAGAGACGAGTTTGTGCAAAATTTCAGCACGATTGCTTCATTATTGAAGACTGTAGCGTGATTACAACAGACAGACGGACGGACAGACGGACATCGTTCTATCGTCTTAGAATTTCTCCCTGATCAAATATATATATATATATATATATATATATATCTATATATATATATATATATATATATATATATATATATATATATATATATATATATATATATATATATATATATATATTATATATATATATATATATATATATATATATATATATATATATATATATATATATATATATATATATATATATATATATATATATATATATATATATATATATATATATATATATATATATATATATATATATATATATATATATATATATATATATATATATATATATATATATATATATATATATATATATATATATATATATATATATATATATATATATATATATATATATATATATATATATATATATATATATATATATATATATATATATATATATATATATATATATATATATATATATATATATATATATATATATATATATATATATATATATATATATATATATATATATATATATATATATATATATATATATATATATATATATATATATATATATATATATATATATATATATATATATATATATATATATATATATATATATATATATATATATATATATATATACTTTATATAGTCGGAAATCGATATTTCGATGTGAAATGTCAAACTTATTATACCCCCGTCACCATTCTATGGTGGTGGGTATAAAGAGAGGCTAATCTTAAAATCGCGCAGCACTCAGTGATAAGGAAGAAGTTCCACATTGTGGTATCATAATGGATTGAATAGTCTAAGTGAGCCGGAAAATCAGGCTGCCCCTATACCTAACCTAACCTTGTGGAAATATGTCCATATCGGTCCTTCATTATATGTATCCCCCCATATAAACCGATCCCCAAATATGACTTCTGACCCACGCTGAAGGAGCAACTTTCCTCCGATCCGGTTGAAATTCGGAACATAATGTCAATATATGCCTTCTAATATCAAGGCGAAAAAAAGCCTTCACATACCATATTTCGTTTTCATAGATTGTCTGTATATACTTCCTCAAAGTCGAATAGTGTCACCTTTTGACTTTTTCAAAAGTGGGAAAAATCGTTTTTCGACTTTCCGAAATTTGCACAATAGTCCAGTTTTTATTCTCCTAACCTTTTAAAAATGTTATTTTCAAACCTTCTCATTGCTCTTCATTTGGCAAAAAATGCTATATCATTTAGATCACCCTGTACAATTAACATACGAGTATTTCACTTTGAAATACTAATTTATTCGCCCTGTACATTGAACCCTCTCCACTAGGGGTTTCGTGAACACTTGTTTGCCATGGAATGTTAAAAATGTGGTGATAAACATTTCACTTTTTCAACGCTCACAAGTGATTGAATGACATTTACGAGTTCTCATCACAACAAAACTCAGCTATGCAGCAATTTCAAAATACTGATGACGATGATGATGATGACGATGACGATTCCTATGCAAAATAGTTTCATCTGTATCCAAAATCGAGAACATGATTTTATTGCATTTTTATCACTCATTTTCTACCCTCATTGGAGGAGAGAGAGAGAGAAGACACAGCTCCTAATACTGGCAAATGTAATATTAAGCGTATTTTACCATTATCGACAAATTCCTTTTGAGCGTAACTAATTATGCTGTTTTAGTTATAGGAAAAATTACCAAAGCAAGAAGTCGGCCATACATAGAGTGGAGCGTATTCCAAAAAGTGGTGCATTCAGTCAGTCAGTTTGTCTTTTAGTCACTCACCCCTCCCTGGTTTTTATGGCGAATTCTTTTAATACAAAAGCCAAGGTAGCATTTACAACGTAATGGAAACCCTCACATCATTTGGTAAACAAAATTATATTTATGAACTCGCCCAAGTTGGACATTTATGACTTTTTGTTCACTTCTGTTGTTTAACTCATTTGCAGAAAAAAATTGCAATTTTACGATTGCGATTTGTAGCGCGTGAAATGAAGCGCGAAAATATTTGCAACTTTAACAGCTGTTGCCTTTAAACGATTTTTGCATATTGTGATGTTACCTCTGAGGGTCTGACATTAAGTTAGACTCTGATTTTATGGGATTTCTCTATAGAAAATCAAGCCTCCCGCACTATAAAATGTTGCAAATTTTTATATTGGCAATGAAAAACTTTTTTGTTGTTGATGTGATTACAAAAGCACATAATTTTGTTTCATTTTATCAAATACTGTCACTGTTAGTTTTATCTTTATTTTTTTGAATATATTAAAAAGTCATAAAATTAAAGGCGATTTATTTTAAGGTTTTTGGCAACTAATTTAAATGCCATAAAATTGGTAGGTTGGCGAAAAAAAATGGTTTTTCTTTTAAATTAGCATATTATAACTTTGAACAAAGGCTTTATCAACAATTTCCACAGATCATAAAATTGTAATAAATGCAAATTTTTTGGCTTTCCGAAATTCGAAAATTTTTGAATGGATTTTAATTTAACGATCTGTATAAAAAACGGTAGATTTTCTTACTGTTTGGTAGATTGGTAGAAATCTTGACTGGTAGAAATTTTGAAAAAATTCTCTATTGAAATAAAATTTTGACAAAATTTTCTATAGAAATAAAATGTTGACAAAATTTCTATAGAAATAAAGTTTTGACAAAATTTTTTATACAAATAAATTTTTGACAAAATTTTCTATAGAAATAAAATTTTGACAAAATTTTCTATAGAAATAAAATTTTGACAAAATTTTCTATAGAAATAAAATTTTGACAAAATTTTCTTAGAAATAAAATTTTGACAAAATTTTCTATAGAAATCAAATTTTGACAAAATTTTCTATAGAAATCAAATTTTTACAAAATTTTCTATAGAAATAAAATTTTGACAAAATTTTCTATAGAAATAAAATTTTGACAAAATATTCAATAGAAATAAAATTTTGATAAAATTGTCTATAGAAATAAAATTTTGTCAAAATTTTCTATAGAGATAAAATGTTGACAAAATTTTCTATAGAAATAAAATTTTGACAAAATTTTCTATAGAAATAAAATTTTGACAAAATTTTCTATAGAAATAAAATGTTGACAAAATTTTCTATAGAAATACAATTTTGACAAAATTTTCTATAGAAATACAATTTTGACAAAATTTTCTATAGAAATGAAATGTTGGCACAATTTTCTACACAAATAAAATGTTGACAAAGTTTTCTACAGAAATACAATTTTGACAAAATTGTCTATAAAAATAACTTTTTGACAAAATTTTCTATAGAAATAACATTAAGATGTGGTATCACAATGGACTGAATAGTCTAAGTGAGCCTGATACATCGGGCTGCCACATAACCTAACCTAACCTAACATTAAAAAAATATATAGAAATAAAATTTTCTATAGAAATAAAGTTTTAACTATTGGATTTTTTGTCAAAATTTTATTTCTATAGAAAATGTTGACAAAAATTCCTATAGAAATAAATAATTGACAAAATTTTCTATAGAAATAAAATGTTGGCACAATTTTCTACAGAAATAAAATGTTGACAAAATGTTCTACAATTTTGATAAAATTTTCTATAGAAATAACATTAAAAAATATATGGAAATAAAGTTTTGCCAAATTCTCTATAGAAATAAAACGTTGATAAAATTTTCGGTAGAAAAAAAAAATTTAACAAAATTTTTTATACACGCAAAGAAAAAAAAACGTTTGGAAAACGTGTACCGAAAACGTTTTTCTTTTGTTACAGTTTTTTGAATTGCTTCGAAAATTTTAAACTTTTATCACCAAAAAAATTCGTTTGTTACAAAATTTTTATTTTTTTTCAATAAAAAAAAGTTATTTTTGAAACAACAACACAGCCCATTTCGTTTATATCAAACACTGTTCTTTTCTGAGTTTAGGTCTTTAATAAGACACAGTTTACAGTTTAAAATTTAATATAGTACAATGTAATGTTGAACATTTTTTCGGAATCTTCCGAACATATCTGGAATATATGTAAAACAAAAAAAAAAACAACAAAAACTTTGGTCGAAGCAGGGATCGAACCCACGACCCTAGGCATGCAAGTCGGACGTAGCAACCACTGCTCCACGGTGCCAAACTAAGTGTTTGTTTCTGTTAAATAAACTTTGTTTATTCGTTTCGTGGGCGCCACAAGCTATGCTATATAAATATAACTTATATGGATAATTATCTATTGATGACCATAACAGGTACATAGCTCAGTGGTTAGTGTGTTGGCTTACAAAGTGCATGGCCCGCGGTTCGATTCTCCGTCCAGGCGAAAGGTAAAAAAAAATTTAAAAATTTATAAAATCGTATAATTTCTTCTACATTGTTGGTATTACAGGAAAAGGTGTTAAGAACTAAAAAACCTCGTTTATGTGAGGGAAAATGCAATTAGCAAGAAAACAATGTTTTTTTTTGAGTAAGTTTTTATGAAATTGTTTTTACATCCTGGAAAAGAATAAACGTTTATCACAAAAAGTATATACTTTTCTTCCAAATACACTTCCTTACAGCGAAAAACAAATGAGAAAAAACTTTGTTTGTCTAAAATTTCGTTTGGGAGTAAAGAATTATTTTTTTGCGTGTAGAAATAAAATTTTGACAAAATTTTCTAAAGAAATACAAATTACTTTAAAAATTAAATTTTGACAAAATTTTTTATAGAAATAAAATTTTGACGAAATTTTCTATAAAAATAAAATTTTGACAAAATTTTGACAAAAATTTTTCTTTAAAAATAAAATTTTGACAAAATGTTCTATAGAAATATAATTTTAACAAAATTTTCTATAGAAATACAATTCAGAAAAATGTCTACTGAGAATATATATTTTTTCCACTATTTTATTGCCCTTACAGTTTTTTTTTCGGAAAACTGCAGAAAATATAAATGTTTAATTAGCTCTCTAGATTTTTTTTGTTTGGGTATACAATGACTTGCGAAGAACTTCCAGGTGTAACGTCGATACGATTGTCCCCATTCATTTAGCATTTAAATAAAAATTTTCAGAGTCGAAATAAACCCTTTTGTGCCTACACACAGAAAACAAATTTGTTGTGCCAACCAATTTTTTTGCCAACCGAATTATTTGGTCCCATCTACTATCACAAAATTTGTTAGACCAACCAATTGTTGTCTGACACAACTATACAGAAATTTGTTTGGATGACTAAATTTTGGAAATCACAACCAATAAGGTTTCATTCGTTTGTTAAAGCAATTATCTGTTTTTTGGAAAACCAATTATTATAAAATTAAAGAAAACGCCCGTTGAATGATTTCATTTTATTTAATTGTATTACAAATTAATATTTCTCATATTGATCATTTATCTAATGAAAATGGCATGTCGCCCAAATTCGGCGTTTGTGGTTCTTGGTGCACGGTTCTCACAATATCTTCTTCAGTCATCATTTGATACTCACTCTCACAATCGCGATCGATTTTCAGGGGACTCAGGCATAACCAGGCGAAATGTTCTCGTTTGCTGATTGATTTTGAGTCTGATGATGAGGCACAAAATCTATATATATATACACCTTTCACAACCCCGGAAGTCGTCATATTCTGATTGATATATTTTATGAAATTGTAAGAAAATTAGGGAAAAGGTTAAAATATGAGTGATATTAATGTCGTTTTATGTTTAACTTACTTACCACTTAAGAATGCAGCTACCGGTTTAAAAGATGGTTAGATATAACTCGCAGCAGCCCTTGTTGGGTAGATTGCATTTTTAAATTTGAACTCACGTCATCAAATATTTAAATTTTGGAGTTTCATATATCAACCGAAATAAACAATTTATTTTTTGTCATATATATGTAGTCCATAGCAACAAATTCTCTTTATAACTATAAAATTTGTTAACACAACCAACTTATTGACTAGGCGGACTTTCAGTTGGGTTTGGTGACACATTGGCGAAACAAATCAGTTATCACAACAGAGTGGAATAAATTGAAATGGTTAGATACTTAAATGTATAAATAACAACCAATATTTGGTCGTGTGTACCAACTTTTGGTCACACCGCCATTATTTTAATTATATAAACTATCAAACAAGAGATATAAATAATAATTATTCCACACAATTAAAAATTGTGGGTTTCCGCTATCAAACTGTTGTCGTAATCGAATTCCAACCAATCATTTCTCTGGGTGTAAATTTTCAGTCTTCAAAAAGGAAAACTCTTCTTTCAGTCTATGAGGATGGAGGCTACAATGATCCTAATTAGATCATGTTTGAAATTGTTCCACCTCCAGAGAAAAACTAACATAACTCAAATTTCTCCTCTTTCATTGAAAACTGATTAATAGATTTTCACCAAATTAATCTGTATGTGAGACATGCCCCATTTCCATTTTCCATACATCATTTGTGTCTCAGGAAAATGTGTCACAATTAAACTTAACTGCGTGCCGTTAAATGCTGTAGTCATTGCCCAATTCTTTCACTCATTGCTAGGCGCCTGTAGGACTCATTTTACTGTAATCACGTCTGCCAAAAAGTCCACACAAAGTAACATATCAGCCAAAATCCTTTTTTGTGCAAAAATTGCGGAAACAATAATGGACTTTTCATTCAAATTATTTTCACCACAATCTCTGGTATTCATAAACACTTTGACTCGATAAAACAAACACGCTGCCTTTTCAGTGGGATACCCAGTGGAGAAAATGAGAAGTGGAAAAGACTGGTGTTATATTTTTCACGTTTAACCCTTTAAAACGGAGTTCATTAAAATGGAAAGCTTTTAGTGAAACACTCCTAAAGCCAACAAAATTGTTTGAAATTAATATTTTTATTAGACGATTTCGCTTCTATGAAATAGTGTTGCCCTAGTGTTACATTCGTTTTTGCAATCGTTGTCTTTTCACCCAAATGATAGTGCCATGCTAAAGATATTGTTAATCTAGATTATTCGGAGCTATCCTTAATCTAAAAATGTTGAAAGAATTGATTATATTTTGAAGCCAATTTCGTACATGGTGTCCTGATTATTACAATCGAAATCTCCATAAGTTAAGGCTGTGTAATAGACTTTACAGCATGTATTGGATTTTACCGAATAGGGTTCTCTTGTTTTGTTTTTTGCCAGATTTTAGTAGCTGGCGAAATATGGCGACATTAGAGGGATAAAAGTAAATTGTACACTAACAAATAAAGCAAACAGGAAAGCGATATTATAGAGATTTCGAATTTGGGAGATATTTCCAATCATGAGTATAAAATGTTTTGTGAGAGAAATTTTGGGTTCATGAGAATGACAGGTCTTGAACGTGTAAGTGAGGTTTATCCCATGATTGTAAGTGGGCCAAATTTTAATTCGTGAATTTTATTAATTAGTGACTATAAGGCCTTGCTTGAAAAAAGGCCTTATTATTATTTTTATTTTTATTTTATCTATACAGCGGTTGATTTCCACACAGAGTACAAGCAAACACTTGCTATTGTAGTGAAAATGTAGTGCCACGTAATACATTGTCATGTGTGACTATTCACACTTGAACAAAAATATCCCAGACACTTTGGATACATGGATGAATCAGTAACAGTGAATTCCTAAAGACAATGCCTTATATCCTCACGGCATTATTTATACAAACTTTCGTAAGAGAGAGAGAGAAATATAATTCACATTAACTTTTGGGCTTACTATAATAATCTGTCAGCGCTAGAGATGATGTATATGTGACAACAATAGTTGAGGACAGGGTGTGCAAAACAGTTCTATAAATATTAAGCCTACAAAAAGAGGACACTTGTTTCGGAAGATCAGGTTATAGTAACAGCCCGATGTGTCTCTCTTAGACTTTTCAGTCAATTATGATATCACAGATGATGAGCTTATCTCTTATCAATGAGTCCAACTCCATGTTTAGCTCAATGCAATTGGACTTATTGAACGTGTGAAACCACGTACAGCAACTGTTGAACCCATGACCTTCTATATGCGAGACGGAAATGCTATCCATTGCAGCACTTTGGCTCTCAAAATTAAAATCGAAACATTTGTAAAAATTGGCATTTTTTTTACATTGTCCCCTTGAAAAGCAATACACTTGGGAACTAGAAACACGGTTACTACAGTTGGTAGAATTCTACCAAAAATTCTTTACTCTTTTGTAGATTGGTTTCTATAGAAATACAATTTTTACAAAATTTTCTATAGAAATAAAATTTTGATAAAATTTTCTATAGAAATAAAATGTTTACAAAAATTTCTATGGCAATAAATTTTTTACAAAAATTTCTATAGAAATAAATTTTTTACAAAATTTTCAATGGAAATAAAATTTTGAAAAAAATTTTCTATAGAAATAAAATGTTGACAAAATTTTCTATAGAAATAAAATTTTGATAAATTTTTCTATAGAAATAAAATTTTGACAAATTTTTCTATAGAAATAAAATTTTCACTTTATTGAAAACAAAAATTCTATAGAAATAAAATGTTGACAAAATTTTGAAAACATTTTTTATAGAAATAAAATTTTGATAAAATTTTCTATAGAAATAAAATTTTGAAAAATTTTTCTAAAGAAATAAATTTTTCTATAGAAATATAATTTTGACAAAATTTTCATAAAAGTAAAATTTTGACAAATTTTTCCATAGAAATAACATTTTCAAAAAATTTTCTATAGAAATAACGTTTTCAAAAAATTTTCTATAGCAATAAATTTTTTACAAAATTTTCTATAGAAATAAAATTTTGACAAAATGTTGAGTGGAAATAAAATTTTGACAAAATTTTGTGTAGAAATAAAATTTTGACAAAATTTTGTGTAGAAATAAAATTTTGACAAAATTTTCGATAGAAATAAAATTTTGATAAAATATTTTTATAGAAATAGAATATTGATAAAATTTTTTATAGAAATAAATTTTTGACAAAATTTTATATAGAAATAAAATTTTTATAAAATTTTCTATAGAAATAAATTTTTTACAAAATTTTCAATGGAAATAAAATTTTGAAAAAAAATTTCTATAGAAATTAAATGTTGACAAAATTTTGAAAAAAATTTCTATAGAAATAAAATTTTCTGTAGGAATAAAATTTGGACAAAATCTTCAATAGAAATACAATTTTGTGTAGGAATAAAATTTTGACAAAATTTTGTGTAGGAATAAAATTTTGACAAAATTTTGTGTAGAAATAAAATTTTGACAAAATTTTCTATAGAAATAAAATTTTGATAAAATTTTTTTATAGAAATAGAATATTGACAAAATTTTTTATAGAAATAAAATTTTTACAAAATTTTCTATAGAAATAAATTTTTTACAAAATTTTCAATGGCAGTAAATATTTGAAAAAAAAAAATTCTATAAAATTTCTATAGAAATAAAATTTTCTATAGAAATATAATTTTGACAAAATTTTCATAAAAGTAAAATTTTGACACATTTTTCTATAGAAATAAAATTTTCTATAGAAATAAAATTTTGATAAAATTTTTTATAGAAATAGAATATTGACAAAATTTTTTATAGAAATAAATTTTTGACAAAATTTTATATAGAAATAAAATTTTTACAAAATTTTCTATATTTTCTATAGAAATAAATTTTTTACAAAATTTTCAATGGAAATAAAATTTAAAAAAAAAAATTCTATGGAAATAAAATGTTGACAACATTTTTTATAGAAATAAAATTTTGACAGAATTTTCTATGGAAATAAAATTTTCTATAGAAATATAATTTTGACTAAATTTTCATAAAAGTAAAATTTTGACAAATTTTTCTATAGAAATAAAATTTTCTATAGAAATAACATTTTGATAAAATTTTCTATAGAAATAAAATTTTGAAAAAATTTTCTATAGAAATAAAATTTTGATAAAACTTTCTATAGGAATAAAATTTGGACAAAATTTTCAATAGAAATAAAATTGTGACAAAATTTTGTGTAGAAATAAATTTTTGACAAAATTTGGTGTAGAAATAAAATTTTGACAAAATTTTCTATAGAAATAAAATTTTGATCAATTTTTTTTATAGAAATAGAATATTGACAAGATTTTTTATAGAAATAAACTTTTTACAAAATTTTATATAGAAATAAAATTTTTACAAAATTATATATATAGAAATAAAATTTTTACAAAATTTTCTATAGAAATAACATTTTGCAAAATAAAATGTTTTTTTTTTTTTTTTTTTTTTTTTTTTTTTTTTTTTTGTAAAATTTTCTTCCAAGTTTGGTAGATTATTTTTGGCTGGATTGGCAACCGTGACTACAAAGAAGGCCTCTTTGACCTTCACTTCGTCTGATTTTTGTGGCCACCATGAGACTCTCTCCAGTTTGCAAACAATGTGAAATTTCGGAAACTCAAATTAGAAATATACGTTGGATGAGGCGGTAGTTCGTTTATCAATTCGATCTAATTGACCTCTGAGAAAGAAGAGGACTCAAATTAGAAGAATACGTTGGATGAGGCGGTAGTTCGTTCATCAATTCGATCTAATTGACCGCGGAGAAACAAGATATATGATCCGTTGTGTTAAAATTTGTAAACAAAAGGCGTAAACAATTTACAAAATGCTAGCTGGGACAAAAATTTCGATCATTGGATACTACATGAATTGTGATACATGAACTGTGATGAATTTGTAATAGGAGCCTAAAGAGGATCAATTAAGATTAGGAAGTTATGATGCCCGGACCTTGAATCATTTCAAAAGAAGTCTCTCAAATAAATACTTGTCGTTTGTTTTTGCTCAGAAACCACAAAAGTTTTATACTGAGAGAATAATGTCGCAAACGGAAAAATGGAAAAAGATTGTCATTATAACCCCCATTTTCATGTAGCTCGTTAGTGCTATGTAGGACATAGCTGTCATCTTGCCTATATATTCCAAATGCCAGTTAAGAACTTAACTGCTACACATTTTCAGTTAACCGGAAAGAAGTTATTTCCATATTACTTTCTGTTAACTGGGAATTAAAGCCTAACGGAGTCTACATGAAAATGGCCGTAAATATTAAGATTAATAATTGAATTATGATTAAAAATGCGAAAAAAAACACTTTTTCTGCTATCCAAAAAATATATCCAAAAAATTGCAAAACCAGTCTATTTTATTATATAGCCTTTAAAGAACTAATCCCTTTTCTATATTTCTCCCTTTCGTTTTTAGATTTTTCTATAATACTTCCAATCAGTCTTCCAGTTTTACCTTTTTGAGAAATGAAAATCCGAATTTTTAATTGCTTAACTCCTTCCAGCGTTATGTTTATAAAAAGCAGGCAAAATGGTGATATGTAATGGCTGGATAATTTTTTGAAGCCTACTTTTAGTCATTTAGAAAATATCGATAAGAGTTATTAAATCTGTTTTTCTACAAAATTACATTAATTTAAATGAGTTAAAATTTTATTTTCAAGTGTTCTTTACGAATTGCAATTCTCATTTAAGTGTGCTGTAGCCTTAGCAACTTCCCAAAACTTACTTCTTCTCTAGGGACTTGACGTTCTTGTTGTCAAAACCCAGTTAAATCAAATAATTTTGTTGAGTTATAATTATTTCAACGCCTAAGGCTATCGATTGTTCGTTTTATTTTTTATTCAATTCAATTTCACACTTATTTGACGACATTTTTTGTGTTTTTTTTTGCTCTTAATTTCAAAATAAATCGAAATAAATTGAAATCCAGGTTTATTTGCCTATGTCGGCAGCAGTTGAGCACCCACTCCCCGCATTGTGAGCTCTATTGTTATGGAAAACAAACCAAACACAAGAGACATCATTAGTATTAATAAATAAAGATCAAAGGCAACTCGGGAGACAAAAAGACAAAAGGCCACAAAGCAAAACCACCAATCTCCATCCTTAGTTCACCACTCTTAAATGGTCCAAAGGCAATGTCAACAAACAAATGCCGCTATGCAACACAAAAGGGGGACACAAATTCCCGAGCAAAAAGGGAAAACAATTGGCGGTAAAATATTCTAGTGTAGAAAGTATGAAAAATCCAAACAAATCATTTCAAAATCCAGTAACAATAAGTAAATGGAAAATATAAAAATTTCCTTATGGTCATTGGCGTAGCTAGGGGGGTGCTGGGGGGGGCTATGCCCCCCCCAGAATAGTTCTTGCCCCCCCCAGAATAATCAAAGCTACAGTTGATTTATATTTTAATTCAAGCTTTGCGATGTGTTTAATCCAATTAAGATTGTGGCAGAGAGAGTATGTTAAGCATATTTTTTAGTATTGATATTTACATTACAACTAAAAACACGTAATAAAAACACTAAAAGGAAACTTGAGACGCACATTTTCAAAAATAGTCAATTTATAACTACGTTGATTAAAATCATAAATCGTCACATGCCCAATTTACCATCTAAAATCGTCAAAATCACGAAAAATCCACAGAGTTGGCACCGCTGCTCTCGACAGTTGCTTCGTTGTATTCTGTTCTCAGAGAATTTCTAAAAACTAATCGAAGATAGAAGTTTTATAATATTCAATTTATTTTTTGCCTTTTATTTAATTTTTTATTCTTAGTATTTTTTATACACGATGAATATATTAAGTTTATGTTTTGCTTTATGATGTCTAGTCCTGTTTTAAAACACACATTTTAAATAAAATTTAAAAATCATATGTTTGTTGTCTTGAATTAATAATAAATTACAAACAATATTTTTCAAACACATACTTAAAGCAATGCTTTTATTTTTTGTTATATTAAATAATGGTAAGTTGCTATTTGATTATTTATAGCGGTGTCGTGGAACCGGCTCCCACATACAATAAAATATTTTTTGTCTTCAACCATGAAATTAATTGATCTAATTAATTATACCCTTCACCACTACTGTGGTACAGGGTATAATAAGTTTGTGCATTTGTATATAACGCCAAGAAATAGTGGTCATAGACCCATCTTTTAGTATACCGATCGGGTAAGAATTAAAATCTGAGTCGATTTAGCGATGTCCGTCTGTCTGTCTGTCTGTCCGTCCGTCTGTCTGTATATGTAATTTTGTGCACAAAGTACAGCTCGCAATTTAAGTCCGATCGTCCTCAAATTTGGCATAGGGCCGTTTCTTGAGACAGAGACAATTGCTATTGGTTTTGGAAAAAATCGGTTCAGATTTAGATATAGCTGCCATATATATTTATCCCCGATCTGGTCATAATTGGCGTGTTTATCAACCGATGTTCTTCAAATTCAGTACATCCGAATATTTTATGAGTCTCAAAAAACTTGCAAAATATCAGCAAAATCAGTTCAGATTTAGATATAGCTCCCATATATATCTTTCGTCCGATTTAGACTCATATGACCACATAGGCCAAAGGTTACTACCGATTTTCGTGAAATTTTGCATAAAGAGTAGAATTGACATTCTACCAATGCTTGGTACACTTGATTGAAATCACAAAAGCCAGAGATTTGCCGTGATTTGCTTCAAATTTTGCACAAGGGGTACGTTTAATAGTATCGTTAAGTGTGTCAAATTTTGTTAAAATCGGTTCAGATTTAGATATAGCTCCCATATATATCTTTCGTCCGATTGAACTTATATGGCCTCAAAATCCAGGGTTTTGCCGTGATTTGCTTCAAATTTCGCACAAGGAGTACGTTTAGTAGTATAGGTAATTGTGCCAAATTTGGTTGAAATCGATTCAGATTTAGATATGGCTCCCATATATATCTCCCGTCCGATTTGCACTCATATGACCAGGGGGGCCAAAGTTATACTCCCATTTACGTGAAATTTCGCATAGATAGCAGAATTATTATTCTAACTATACATGTCAAATTTATTCAAAATCGGTTCAGATTGTATATAGCTCCCATATATACGTACACCAGAGTTGGGGAAATATGGTCGACTGTTTCATATTTTAGACCCATTTTCAATGGGATTTTCCTCCAATTGACTGGATAGTTTCCACAGAGAATACAAATATGGCCAAAATTCTCACAGTTTACACAAAATTCTGTGATGATTTCCCCATATCCTACACACTGCAATGCCAAAATTTCCACAGAACGGATGAGTTTTAAATAAGGCTCCAAGTCGCCCTACACATATCTTGGCGAGATCTAACCAATATCCTTGTAAAATCGCCACTGCTGAGTAGCAAAAATTGTAAATATTACTCTAATTGTCCTATATCTCGAATACATATGCATCGCCTGAAAAATTAAAAATCTCTTTTGTACAATTGCATTAAAATTTCCCTCGCTTCATATTTCCCATATTTTTTACTAACATTGTGTATCATCCCAGGGCGTTAGCCGATTTAAATTTTAATTCTAGAGTTTTTGTAGAAGTACAAAAAATTGTTTCCATTAAAAGTATTTGTATCTGGAAATGCAAACCTTTATATAGCTCCCAGCAAATTTTAAGTAGTTGAGATGGTAACACAAATGTTTGTCTACATAGTGGTGAAGGGTATAATATAGTCGGCTCCGCCCGACTTTAGATTTTACTTACTTGTTTTTAATTGAAATGTATTCAATCAAAAAAAATGATAGTATCAATCATGTATAGTTTTATCAATAGGGGTAATTTATCGCTTCGGAAATTTCGACAAAATTTTGAAGGATGTCTGGGGGGGCATAGCCCCCCCCAGAGAAAATTTCTAGCTCCGCCAATGCTTATGGTACAAAATAAAGCAATGTGGAAAAAAATTGCAATCTTTACTTTTTGCGGAAATTCTCCGCGAGTCCTTATAGAAGAACAATAACAAATCTTTAATGAAGCATAAATCAACGTAAAAATCCCAGAGTCAAATGTGTAAGAGTTCTTCATTGATATTGGTTGTGTTTTGAAATCCACCATGATCCTTAAGGCAGGTCCTTGCCCAGTGTTTTTGCAGTACATGTATGTGAGTGAGTGTGTGTGTGTGTTTTTTTCTGACTTGCTTTCCAAGCTGTTAGTCAAACGTCACAAGAAGTGACAAACTGCTGTTAAACATGCCATGCCTTCGTCGTCTCATCATAATTTGAGTTGAGTTCACTTCAATTTCACTGTTGATATCGCATAAAAGCGCGAAATATGGTGTTTTTATTAAGATTCCTAAGTGTGAGTTTGTAGATGTCCCATGAACGGACATGGTCCTTCATTCGCGTTTGTTTGTGTGTGTTGTTGTATGTGATGGAGGATATGTCTGCTCCAGTTCTGTATGAGTATGAGAATTGTGAGAGCATATTGTGTTATTAATTCTGGTTCAATGGGAGTTGCAATAATCGCAAAAATGCCAACAAAAGAGTGAAATGCAGTATACATGTGGCGGTTTTCGTTCATGAAAAGTGTAATAAATTATACAGTGAGAGAAAAAAACTGTGTGTAAGTAAATACACTCAACTATTTAAATACTAATAGAGGTTTTTACTAAGAGACCTTTTAGAATATTTTTAAATGTTTCGACATTGCTGAGAACATTATTTCTATTTTAGGATCTTATGGATATACAAAACCATTTTCCCCTAAAATTTAACCAAAAATGGTAGTTTTTTTTACTGTTTGGTAGATTTGTAGAATACTTGATGTTTTGGTAGATTTTGCAAAATATTTCTCTCTACTTAAGACGTACTTCACAAATTTTCTCTACGAATAAAATTTTTACAAAATTCTTCCTAAAACAAAAATTTTGATAAAATTTTATTTAGGAATAAAATTTTGAAAAAATTTGTTAATTTTGACAAAATTGTCTATAGAAAAAAATCTTTGACAATATTTTCTATAGAAATAAAATTTTTAAAAAATTTGCTATAAAAATAAAATTTTGACAAAAATATTTATACAAATACAATTTTGACAAAATTGTATATAAAAATAAAATTTTTACAAACATAAAGTTTATTTTTTGACAAAATTTTCTACAGAAAAAAATGACAACATTTTCCATGGAAATAAAATTTTGACAAAATTTTCTATAGAAATAAAATTTTAACAAAATTTTCTATAGAAATAAAATTTTGACAACATTTTCTATAGAAATAAAATATTGACAAAATTTTCTATAGAAATAAAATTTTGACAAAATTTTCTATGGAAATAAAATTTTGACAAAATTTTCTATGGAAATAATATTTTGACAAAATTTTCTATGGAAATAAAATTTTGACAAAATTTTCAATAGAAATAAAATTTTGACAAAATTTTCTATAGAAATAAAATTTTGACAAAATTATTTATAAAAATAAAATTTTCTCTAGAAAAGAAAATTGTCTGTAGAAATGACATTTTTACAATATTTTCTATACAACTAAAATTTGCACAACATTTTCTATAGAAATAAAGTTTTGACATAATTTTTTATAGAAACTAAATTGTGTCCAAATTTTCTACAGAAATAAAATTCTGACAAAATTTTCTATAAAAATAAATTTTTAAGAAAATTATCTATAAAAATAAAATTTTGACAAAATTTTCTATAAAAATAAAATTTTGACAAAATTTTCTATAGAAAAAAAAATTATTTATAAAAATAAAATTTTCTCTAGAAAATTGTCTGTAGAAATGAAACTTTTACAAATTTTTCTATAAAACTCAAATTTGCACAAAATTTTCTATAAAAATAAAATTTTGACAAAATCTTTTTTTGAAATTAAATTATGACAAAATTTTGTATAGAATTTAAATTGTGACAAAATTTTCTACAGAAATAAAATTTGGCAAAATTTTCTATAAATAAAATTTTGACAAAATTTTCTAAAGAAATTTTTTTTTGTAGTTGTTGTATAGAAATAAAATTTTGACAAAATTATTTATAACAAGTATATATGGCCGTAAGTTCGGCCAGGCCGAATCTTATGTACCCTCCACCATGGATTGCCACAAATTTCAACTCACTCGGATGAAATTAGCTCCTCCATGAGATTCCAAAACCAAATCTCGGGATCGGTTTATATGGGGGCTATATATGATTATGGACTGATATGGACCACTTTTGGCATAGTTGTTAAATATCATATACTACCACCACGTACCAAATTTCAACCAGATCGGATGAATTTTGCTTCTCCAAAAGGCAGGTCAAATCTGGAGATCGGTTTATATGGGAGCTATATATAATTATTGACTGATTGGAACCAATTCCTGCATGGTTGTTGGATACCATATACTAACATCACGTACCAAATTTCAACCGAATGGGAAGAATTTTGCTCATCCATGAGGCTCCGGAGGCCAAATCTAGGGATCGGTTTATATGGGGCCTACATATAATTATGGACCGATATCGACCAATTTTTGCAAGGGTGCTTGAGGCCATATATTAACATCACGTACCAAATTTCAACTGAATTAGATGAATTTTGCTCATCCATGAGGCTCCGCAAGCAAAATCTGGGGATTGGTTTATATGGGGGCTATATATAATTATGGACCGATGTGGACCAATTTTTGCATGGTTATTAGAGACCATATACCAACACCATGTACCAAATTTCAGCCGGATCGGATGAAACTTGTTTCTCTTAGAGGCTCCGCAAGCCAAATCGGGGGATCGGTTTATATGGGGGCTATATATAATTATGGACCGATGTGGACCACTTTTTGCATGGTTGGTAGAGACCATATACTAACACCATGTACCAAATTTCAGCCGGATCGGATGAAATTTGCTTCTCTTAGAGGATCCGCAAGCCAAATTTGGGGGTCCGTTTATATGGGGGCTATATGTAAAAGTGTACCGATATGACCCATTTGCAATACCATCCGACCTACATCAATAACAACTACTTGTGCCAAGTTTCAAGTCGATAGCTTGTTTCGTTAGGAAGTTAGCGTGATTTCAACAGACGAACGGACGGACGGACGGACGGACGGACATGCTCAGATCGACTCAGAATTTCACCACGACCCAGAATATATATACTGTATGGGGTCTTAGATCAATATTTCGATGTGTTACAAACGGAATGACAAAGTTAATATACCCCCATCCTATGATGGAGGGTATAAAAATAAAATTTTGACAAAATTTCTATAGAAATAAAATTTTGACAAAATTTTCTACAAAAGTAAAATTTTGGCAAAATTTTCAATAGAAATAAAATTTTGAAAAAATTATTTATAAAAATAACATTTTCTCTAGAAAAGAAAATTGTCTGTAGAAATTAAATTTTTACAAATTTTTCTATAAAACTCAAATTTGCACAAAATTTTCTATAGAAATAAAAGTTTGACAAAAATGTTTATAGAAATTAAATTGTGACAAAATTTTCTATAAATAAAATTTTGACAAAATTTTCTACAAAAATAAAATTTTGACAAAATTTTCTATAGAAATAAAATTTGGACAAAATTTTTTATAAAAATAAAATTTTCTCTAGAAAAGAAAATTGTCTGTAGAAATGAAATTTTTACAAATTTTTCTATAAAACTAAAATTTGGACAAAATTTTAATTCTCGTGTTAGGAAGTACAATCGCAGCCAATTGGGGCACATTCTGCCTTTTACTAGAAGTAGCAGTTTACTTTTGTTGGGATATATTTACACCCATATAAATTGTTAGTAGTTTATTATAATAAATAAACTTCTAACATAAAATACTGAATCGTTTCTTTCAAAGAAACATATTCTTCATAATAACCACAAAAATTTGATCAACGCAAAAAAATATATTTTTCCTTTGGTAGTTGTTTGGTAAAATCTTCTTTAATTTTTGGTAGATGAATTTTGGCTCGAGTGGCAACTATGGCTACAATACTGTAAATTGCTCTTGTAATAGTCTTGAAACCGGTAGTGAGTCCGGTTACTTATAGGACCACAGTTATGTACACCCAAAGAAAAAATACTTTCCTCCGGAAGGAAATTTTCGACGAACGAAAAGAATTTTCTAATTATACAATTATTTTTCGAGCTTTATGGACAGATATAGATTAAGGAACATGGTTAATAGAGCCATTGAAAAGAAAACGCCAGATACCAATCTATACACGCCTGGACTGTACATGTTTCGGTTCGGGCGAATGAACCTTTCCACAGCCTTTAGTATAGATCTGGCTGGGAGAGATAACTCAATTTTGGGCCCTTTATGCTAACTCCTTATGGAGAAAACATTTGGGAAATTTCCTCTTACAAATTGAATCATCTTTTCCTATTCAACCGTCGAACGGAACGGACGTGTTTTTTCAATAGCGGATAAACTCATAGTAATAGGTACCTACTACGAATTTCAAGTGTGGTGGGATATTAAGCCACCATGCAGCGAAATTCCAAGTCATCCACTGGGTTGCTAACTTCAGGGCCCAGTGGACGGGTATCGACTGGAGTTATAAATCTGGGCAATGACCAAGAGTTAGGCCCAATTAGTCGACCTGTAGACGGGTCGACAGGTGGCGACACACTGACAAGTCGAACTTTTTCTAAGGTAACGACATCAAAAGGAGGTAATCCCTCACGAAAGAGATTCAAGGAACGCAGAAATGCTTTGTTTATCCTAAAGAAGTTAGGATCAGTCGACCCAAGCACGTTGTCGGCTAAACAAAGCGATTCCTTAAAATGGGCTCAAGGAATTCTTGAGACTGGAAAAAGGGAACGATCGCCGGATGAGCTGCCATCCTCCAAAAGGGATCAAAGATCGTTTGCCTCAGTTGCTAAAGATAGCCTTGTGATGGCTATCATTAATAAAGGAGCATTGGACGGTATGGTTCCAAAGCAAAAATGGGGGGAAATTGAGAATGCTCTATCTGTCGTCTACTCACAGGTACTGGAAAAGTTTCCCGGCCCAGATCCTCGACACCAAGAGGCTGGTTGGTATCAAGGACGATTTAAGCTAGTCGCATTTGAGGACCAGAGGTCTATAGAATGTTTTAAAGCTGCTCTGATACTAATTGGTGAAGTTTGGGAAGGAGCTGCTCTAGAGTTAGTCGAGAAGAAAGACATACCGGCTAGACCTAGAGCACATGCCTGGATACCTGCAAACCCTTCTGACCCTGAATCTATTTTAAATAGACTGAAACGATGCAATCCAGATCTTCCAACAGCTGATTGGAAGGTTGGCCGTTTGGATGAAGTGGATGGACCAAGACGGCATGCAGTGTTTATATTGAACACTCAGTCTTTGCCACATCTGGCAAAGTCCCAGGGCCGTGTATGTTATGGCTTTCATTATATCCAAATGAAGGTGTATAAAAACGATCAGCTAAAGGATTCAGAAATGGACAAGCCTCTGTCTGAATCAGAAGTAAGCGGATCCTCTTGCGAAGTCGAGGGAGATACCAAAGTTGAAGACATGGATAGATACCGTATGCGTGAGGAGGCTTCTATTGCCTCAGAACTCACCAAAGTCGAACCTATGGTTATTGCGAGAGTCACCGATATCTCTGAAGAGGACATTCTTGATGACTCGATCGAAGCGGCTGATGTGACGGTTGTTGAAAATCTCGATGGTCCTACGGATCCTCCAGATAAATCTTCATCATTGTAAGGCTGCATGTGCTGCCTTAAAAGTTCTCCTGATGAAAGGGGACATAGATATAGTTCTTATTCAAGAACCATATGTTTACAAAAACAAAATATGTGAATTAAGTACTCCGGGGTTCAAACTATTGCAGTATACTGGTAATGATGTAAATCGAGCCTGTATAATTGCTAAAAACGAGCTCAATTTGTTTCTGCTTCCCTCAATGTGCAATACAGACACTGTCGTTGCAAGTTTAGAAATAGCCAAATGCAAATATTGGGTATCTTCGGTCTACATGGGACATGACAGGGAGATGCCTCCATATGCCGTTAAGACCTTAGTGGAGGAGTCACTGAAAACAAAGGCGAAACTCATTATGGGATGCGATGCGAATGCACATCATAGTATATGGGGAAGTAGTGATACTAATGAAAGGGGAGAGTCGCTAATAGAGTTTATTTTGCGTACTAATCTGGTAGTTTGCAACAAGGGAGATGTCCCAACCTTTGTCACTAAAAACAGGCAAGAGGTTTTGGACATCACCTTGGCCTCGCAAGAACTAAATGAAATGATATCTGAGTGGCAGGTTTTAAGTGAACACAGCTTCTCAGATCATCGCTACATCAGTTTCAAATTTGATGTTCATATCACCAAGATCATATTTCCGCCAAATGTTAGGAAAGCTGACTGGAATAGGTATAGGGAATCGTTCAATATGATGATACCGGAAATAACAGAGACAAATATGAGAAATGTGCAAGATATCGAACACGCAGTGGAGCGGATTACTAAGGCCTTCAACATCTCACTGAAAGCTGCATGCCCTAGAGGAAAGCCAAGGGGGAAACATCGACCACCATGGTGGTCTACGGAATTAAGTAATATGAGGAAATCCTGCAGGAAGCTCTTTAACAAGGCAAAGTCCACCAGAGCCCCTGAGGACTGGGACGCTTACAAGAAGAATCTGAGAGGATACAAGCGAGAACTGAGAAAGGCTCAGCATAACTCTTGGAATGCTTACTGCAGCAGTATTGAGAATACGTCCGAGGCTTCCAGACTACGGAAGGTTCTAGCATCCACCAACTCCGCTCCAGGTTTCATTAAAACATCGGAGGGCAATTGGACAACGTCCAGTAAGGAGACGCTGGAGGTACTATTGGACACACATTTTCCTGGAAATCAGACGGTTGAACCATGTACTGGCGGTGCCACAGTTGCTCAGCGGTCGTTTCCTGTCGAGGAAATTGTATCGGAAACTAGAATAAGATGGGCGCTAAATAGCTTTGGACCATTCAAATCCCCTGGACCTGATGGAATTACTCCGGCGGAGTTACAAGCTGTAACTGACAAAATTATCCCCTGGTTGTCGGTGATATATAAAGGATGTATCAACTTATCATATATCCCAGGAAAGTGGAGGGAAACAAAAGTCGTTTTCATACCTAAAGCGGGAAAAGCCTCTCACTCGAGGGCGAAGGATTTCCGACCAATCAGCTTATCCTCATTCCTACTTAAGACTCTGGAGAGGATGATAGATATTTATCTTAGAACTAGCATCGATTCAAGTTTGTTCTCGAAACGACAGCATGCATACTCGAAGGGCAGGTCTACTGAGACCGCACTACATGAACTAGTCAGCTTTATTGAAAGCTCACTATCTGTCAAAGAATACACAGTCGTGGCGTTTCTGGACATCGAAGGGGCGTTCAATAATGTCCATCCGAGCTCGATATTAAATGGACTGACAACTCTGAATGTTGATCCATGTATACTTAGGCTGTTAGACGAACTGCTAATGAAGAGACGTATTTCAGCCACACTAGGACAAGCAAACATACAAAGGTATGTGAACAGAGGCACTCCCCAAGGAGGAGTCCTATCACCTCTTCTTTGGAATGTTGCTATAAATAGCCTTCTGGTTACTCTAGAAAAAGAAAGGATAAAAGTGGTGGCATACGCAGATGATGTGGCTCTGGCAGTCAGGGGAAAATTCCCATCCACAATCAGAGATATTATTCAGAGGGCCCTCCGGATGACTGAGAAATGGGCGAAAGACAATGGTCTTGGGGTAAATCCTGCAAAGACAGAATTAGTCATGTACTGCAACGATCGCAAAACTCCCACGGTTAGGCCTATTTCCTTAGGGGGTATTGAAATTCCCTTTGGTGAATGTGCAAAATACCTTGGCGTTATTTTGGACAGGAAGCTGAACTTTAAGCTTAATATTGAAGAAAGGGCGAGAAAGGCAACTGTAGCTTTGTACTCGTGCAAAAAGGCAATAGGAAAAAAGTGGGGACTGAAACCAAAAATTGTGCATTGGCTATACACGGCAGTGGTTAGACCTATAATGCTATATGGTGTTGTAGTCTGGTGGCCGGCACTTCAGAAACCGACTTGTTTAGATAAAGTTCAGCGTATGGCGTGTTTGTGTATTTCAGGCGCATTCAGCAAGACAGGAACAAATTCCCTTAATGTCGTGCTGCATCTATTGCCTTTAGACATTTTGGCCAAACAGTCAGCTGCAACAACGGCTGTGCGGTTGCGCGAACTATCGCTGTGGTCGGAAAAAGGTTACGGTCACAGTTCTGTCCTCAAAACAATGCCAGATGTGCCTAACGTAGTGGATTACACTTTGGCGAGTCCACTTTTCGACAAAAAGTTTGAGACTCTAATCCCCAACAGTGAGGCGTGGTGCACACAGACCCCGGGGAATAAAGAATATATAGATTTCTACACTGATGGCTCCAAATTGGATGGACAAGTGGGGTTCGGAGTATATTCTAATGATCTGGAACTTCGAATAGCGAAAAGATTACCTAATCACTGTAGTGTTTTTCAGGCTGAAATATTAGCAATAAGAGAGGTGGCGAATTGGCTGAGAAGTAATGTTCCAAAAAATGTGGGCATTAATATATACTCAGACAGTCAACCTGCAATAAAATCCTTGGACTCTGTGTTCCTCAACTCGAAAACGGCCATCGACTGCCGCAAATCTCTCAATGAGATGGCTGAGCAGTACAATATTCACCTAATATGGGTGCCTGGCCATAGGAACATACCGGGGAACTGCGAAGCGGATGAGTTGGCAAGGCTAGGGACTACCTTACATATTCCAGGGGAACTAGAATTTGTTGGTATGCCCCTAGCTACCTGCAAGCTCATGCTGCGTGAGAAGGCTGTTATGATGGCAAATGTTCGATGGGAGAATTGCAAGGGTTGTAACGACACCAAGCAAATATGGCCCCATTTCAACTTAAACCGCACACTAGATATGCTAATGTTCTCGAGACGTCAGATATCACTCCTGATATCTGCTATAACGGGTCGCTGCCTGATAGGCGATTTTGCAAAAACTATTGGCGCGAAGTATAATGACTATTGTATGAGCTGTCATGATGCGGAGGAAAAAGAATCAATTAAACACCTCTTGTGTGAGTGTCCTGCATTTTGTGTAAAGCGCAAGCAACTTTTAGGAGCATATAGCTTCAGCTTACTGGCGGATCTGGAAAACGTTAACTTAAGCAGTCTGCTACTGTTTTTGGAACAATCTGGTCGGTTCAACAAAGAAAAATAATCAAGAAGGTTCAGCGGTTAAAACTAGAAGTGCCCATATGTAATAGGTACTTTTAGTTAATGTGGTATCACAATGGACTGAATAGTCTAAGTGAGCCTGAATCTTAATCGGGCTGCCACTTTAACCTAGCCTTTATAGCCGAGTCCGAACGGCGTTCAACATTGCAGTGAAACCACTTAGAGAAGCTTTGAAACCCTCAGAAATGCCACCAGCATAACTAAGGTGGGATAATCCACCGCTGAAAAACTTTTTGGTGTTCGGTCGTAGCAGGAATCGAACCCACGACCTTGTGTATGCAAGACGGGCATGCTAACCATTGCACCACGGTGGCTAAGAGCAATTAAGCCGAACTTGTGATAAGCGATTCAACGATTACCTCTAATCTTTTTTTTTGGCTGTTAAAGAAACTTTTTTAGCTTCAGAAATGAAAACTCTTCTTTCGTTGTATAGTCTTGCTGATGAAATCAGAACTTTAAGGACGATTTGTTACTAATCTTGAATCTAACGATTTAACCTTTAGCATCTACAGGTGCAATATACTACACCTGATTCCTTGAATATTAATATTCTATGAAATATATTTGAATTATTATTTTTTTTCTCCATGTATATCATATTTTAACTCTTATTAAAAATATGGAGTGCCACAAAATTGTTCTGTTAAATGAAAACCGCTTATAAAAGCGAAAAAAAGAATGCTTTTAACATTATTAATTTTGTAACTTTGATTTTTTGTTCGCTTTTTTGCAACAAAAGACATAACTTCACACAAATATATATGGCATTGCGTGCCCATCCCTCTACAAATGTTAACGAAAACGTATAAATAGTACTTAAATATAAATTGAAAATCTGTACATTATTAAAAAAGCAGAGAAAGCATAACATCTGAAAGGTATTGTGTAAAACATTTTTCCATTTTATAATAAGGCCTGAATGACTTTATGATGATAAACTACTGAAATCAATGAATATTAAAAGAAATTTTCAATCATCAAAGCGAAAGGCAATAAATGTACTCACAACAAAGAAGGAAGTAAATGCTGAATATTTTCTGAACATGATCAAAGCGAATGATGAAAGTGTCAGGGAAGGTAAAGCAACATATTAACTAAGAAAATGCTGGTGAAAAGTTGCTGCAGCCGAATTATAGATAGCTTGAATACAAGAAATTCTGTTAATGACACTAGCCCATGACAGGCTATGAACCTCTGGCCTATACATACAAAGAAAATTTCTTCGAATGTTGTACAACAATATTTTTCTTAATATAGATAGCTTGAATACAATTATAGATAGATAGCTTGAATACAAGAAATTCTGTTAATGACACTAGCCCATGACAGGCTATGAACCTCTGGCCTATACATACAAAGAAAATTTCTTCGAATGTTGTACAACAATATTTTTCTTAATATAAAGAAAAAGTTTCATAAAGTTAATTAAAAATTCGTTAATAGTATGAAATGTTTTGTTTCGTAGAAAATTGGTAATAATAACAAAACATTTTATTATATTTAAGTATATGTTACGTTGGTTCAATTTCAATGGCACTTTTCGTTAATATAACGAAATTTGTTCTACCAGTGTATAATGAATTTTTCTTGTCGACGGAACATCGTGAAAATTCAGGCGATGCACTAAAAAATATTGTCGTAGGAACAAAGCATAGCTTAGAAGACGAATTCCTCTGATATAAAGCTTTTTCCATGTCCAAAAGTCGATGACGTCGTTTTGTCTTTATAGTTAAGTGATGCGACTAAGAAATGGGTATCTTAACAAAAAATAAAATTTTATTGGACTAAGGTCAAACAAGCTTTAATAGTTCAGAACATTTGTTCAAAATTATTGATATCGTCTTTAAATTTGTTGACTTTTTGTATCTTGACCATAAAGCTAAAAAGCGTTGCAACAGACGAGATGTTCTTCAATACTTTATTTTAAAGACGCTGTTTACTTGAAACTTAGCATAATTTCTGCTTGTAGTGGTGTCTGAAGATTGTCGTTAACCCGTTTTTAAAAGACTCTGACAGCACATGAAGAAAATAACAGATAAAGCGAATGAATTCAAATTTGCTACCTAGTATAAAAATCTCAAATTTAAAAGAGAATTGTGTCTTATCCTTAATTGAATCCTTAATTCAATTCTCCGATTCTTTGGCTCGGAATCAATAGCAAAATCATTAAAGATAAAATCTTTGGAATCGGACTTCAGTGTCGGACTGCTTCAGTGTGTGTATTTGCTGAAAAATAGCAGATCGTTGCCTTGAAGGTCCCGCGGGTAGGATTTCATAGAAGTTTGCAAATTGGGTAATGGTCAAGAGTTAGGTCCTAAGAAGAGAACTACTGACAGATACTGAATGTTTCTGCAGTAAGTTTTTCCTAAGTCATTAACTTAAAGAGAAGCTTGACCAATAAGAAGTTCAGGATCACCGCAGTCAATCAATTGGTGACGTTTCTCCACCGGTTCTAGAAAAGTTTCCTTGCCAAAGCCGAAGGTATAAAAATATTAGTTGGTTTCAGGATTGATTTGAGATAATCCCATTAATCTAAGTGCAATTTATAGACGGGGATATCATCGCTCTTTTTTGCTAAGTACCGCCACGGTACATACCCATTTAACTTGAAGTGAGTCATGGGTGCAATTTCAGTTTCGGCCGAACACTAGAAAGTGTTTCACCGATACCAGCCTATACCTACCTTTCTCTCGATGCACAGAAAAAATTTTCACCAAAATATTTCCAAATAAAATTTTATTGAATTTGCAAAAATATTCAATTAAAAATGTAACTGAATCAACAAATTGTTTAATTAAAACAAACAAATATATACGGCCGTAAGTTCGGCCAGGCCGAATCTTATGTACCCTCCACCATGGATTGCGTAGAAACTTCTACGAAAGACTGTCATGCACACATTTCAACTCACTCGGATAAATGATTATGGACTGATACGGACCACTTTTGGCATGATTGTTAAATATCATATGTACCAAATTTCAACCAGATCGGATGAATTTTGCTTCTCCAAAAGGGGTCAAATCTGGCGATCGGTTTATATGGGAGCTATATATAATTATGGACTGATAGAAACTAATTCCTGCATGGTTGTTGGATACCATATACTAACATCACGTACCAAATTTCAACCGAATGGGAAGAATTTTGCTCTTCCAAGGTGCTCCGGAGGTCAAATCTCGGGATCGGTTTATATGGGGCCTATATAAAATTACGGACCGATATCGACCAATTTTTGCATGGGTGTTTGAGGCCATATATTAATATCACGTACCAAATTGCAACTGAATCAGATGAATTTTGGTCTTCCATGAGGCTCCGGAGGTCAAATCTGGTGATCGGTTTATATGGGGGCTATATATAATTATGGACCGATATGGACCAATTTTTGCATGGTCATTAGAGACCGTATACTAATATCATGTACCAAATTTCAGCCGGATCGGATGAAATTTGCTTCTCTTAGAGGCCTCGCAAGCCAAATCGGGGGATCGGTTTATATGGGGGCTATATATAAATATGAACCGATATGGACCAATTTTTGCATGGTCATTAGAGACCATATACTAACATCATGTACCAAATTTCAGCCGGATCGGATGAAATTTGCTTCTCTTAGAGGCCTCGCAAGCCAAATTTGGGGGTCCGTTTATATGGGGGCTATACGTAAAAGTGGACCGATATGGCCCATTTGCAATACCATCCGACCTACATCAATAACAACTACTTGTGCCAAGTTTCAAGTCGATAGCTTGTTTCGTTCGGAAGTTAGCGTGATTTCAACACACGGACGGACATGCTCAGATCGACTCAGATCGACCACGACCCAGAATATATATACTTTATGGGGTCTTAGAGCAATATTTCGATGTGTTACAAACGGAATGACAAAGTTAATATACCCTCCATCCTATGGTGGAGGGTATAAAAACAATCACAAAAATTAATAGTATCAATTAATTTTTTAATTGACTTTGGTGATTGATACTATCATTTCTGTGCTTGAAGACGTTTCAATTAAAAATTAATCAATTAATCAATTAATTTCGTGATAGAATCCAAATATATTTTTTTGTTTGTGAGTGGTGCGACATTCAGACCCAGCTAGACTAATTGAAGGTACCTTGTCGTTGAGCTAAATATAAAACTGACCAGCACTCATTGCTAAGAGAGAATATGTCTGCTACAATAGACTTAGTAGCAAATATGCAATCTTTTGTACATCCGGGAGAGAGGATTTATTTACGAGAGAGAGAGAGAGAATAAGTTCATAAGTTTTAAGATGTTCGTGAGTAGTCTTGTCAGCGTAAGTTTGTAGACAAAGTCGAAAATTGACTTCTCGACTAATTGAATGTTTGTTAAAAAAGTCGAAGTAAACTTTTTTTCAAAATCGTCAATAAAAGATGGACATTTAAAAATTTTAAAAAAATCGAAAATATTACTTTTTGTCCCTAGTACAATATTTGTTACATTCCAAAAAGGCAATTTTGAATGGCCCAAACATTATGAATTTAAAATTTCCTAACACAACCAATTCTCCTCTATATGTTACTTCCATTTCAATTGATTTTCCTGAATGGAAACCAAAAAAAAAAAAGAAAACAAACAAACACAAAGCCTTACCTCTCCCCAAGGGAATTTTGAAAAACGTGACGTTTTCTTTGGCCTGCATTAAGGATGTTTTCGAATCGTATATTCAATATTCTATGGTTTTATAATGAATCGATGATGTTTCCCTTAGCATATCTTAAGGGGTTTCCAATCAATGCTAGCGATTGTATGGCTTAAACAAATATCGCTTATAATAATCAATCATTATGATGCGTTATATTTTAAAATTCTCCATAAAGCGAATCGTAGAGATATACAATCTCAATAGCCTCTTCAAGGATTATGGAAGCAAAAGGCATATCAATTCCCATACATTTGAAAGAAGATAAGTAGGGTGGGGGTTGGGGGGCAAAAACAAACTTTAAAAAGAAAATTCAATCATATCAATGAAGGAGAAAAATAATACCAAATCCCTTGAGGAGATTTCTACAGATGGTAAGACCCAGAAAACATAGAACTTCAGTTGCTTTATTTTCATTTTTTTAATCGAATAGCCTTAACGTATGCAATATGAAACCCTTTTTTACAAGAAACGCCACAAGTTATGTATAGAGTTTTATATTTTCGCAAACTGCTGGGCCAAAGAAAAAAAAAACAAGAACAAATCTGTTGCTATGTAAACACACATGTGGCTGCCGCAACATGTTGAAAGGATATTGTCGTAGAAAAAAAAGGACATGTCCTAGTTTGTTTGTATATATGAGTATGTGTGTATTTTATAGGATTTTCCCAACCAAATACAAGTCAATCAATATAATCATGTTACTGTATGGGTGGATTTATGTCTTAGTCTTGTTTTTCTTTTTTTTGCAAAGAGGGCCAAAAGGAAAGTGACCCGTAAGCAAATATTGGTGGCTAAAATACGATATTTGCTATTTTCTATTTTTTTAAAGCCAACAATCTTACATTTTTTATGTGTGTAAATGTTTTGGCAAATATTTGTTTTTCTGCCTTAAAATATACAGTAATTTATGAGCTCACTTTCCTACTACTATCCACCCCTCTATTGGTAACCATCAAAGGAAAAATCCGTGTATTTTAGATAATTGAAAGTACATATTGATAATGGCTCTTGCTTATTTATAACCAAACTTTGATGTTTTTTTGAAAATATAAATAACGTATATCTGTTGTCTTCTTTTTCTTTGCTATCTAATCCTTGTGTAAAAGTTGTATGGTAAAATCAATATATAACTACACTGCGAAAAAAAACTGTTGATTTTAACAAGCATTTAAATTATTCAAATATACATTTGCTATCGCATTAAATACCATATGTGAATAGCAGAGTCAATTAATAGATAGAACTTCACTTATAAAAAATAGTTGGGAGAAGTGCAAATTTATTGTTCTTACCATCAATAGACGATTTCCTTTACCATACATCACATTTTCATGAGTACTATCACATACACAGAAACAAATTTCACCAAAATTTTTCCAATTAAAATTTTAATTGAGTTTAAAAAAATATTCAATTAAACATTTAATGAGTCAACAAATTTTTTAATTGAAACAAAAGTCAATCACAAAAATTAATAGTATCAATTAATTTTTTAATTGGATCAATTAATTTTTTAATTGGCATTCAATTAATTTTTTAACTGATACTATCATTTCTGTGATTGAAGACATTTCAATTAAAAAATTAATTGGATCAACTAATTTCGTGATTGAACTTCCGAGCTTACAATTTAGCTCTTGCTAATATTGCGGACATTAACTTTCTTCATAGGACAGGCCCTTGCAAAACTAAATGAAATTTCCTTTTAAAAGAAATGGCTTACCAAGTTTCAACTAAATTGCCTCCAAGATTATTTGGTAATTAAAGTTTTATCTGGGTTGTGTTTTCCTGTGATAGTTGTTTCCTCTCTTCATATTAGGTTTAGAATCGTACCTTATCACTCCCAAAGACCATCAAGTTTCGGACTAATAAGAAACCTTTGGGGCTCCATCAAAGAGTATTTTCCGGCTGTCGTCCCGTTAGTGTTGTCAGTATTGGGAATTTTCCCCCAAAATTGGGAAAATTTTTAGTGTTTGGAAACGAAGTTTTTGAGTTGGGGACTTGGGGATTTGATTGGGAATTTTCATAAATTTGATGAATTTTGTGGGGACTTTTTGTATGGAAAACGGTTCAGTATAATAAATCGGGTTTACATTAAATTCTTTGTATTTCTACATTTATTAACCCTCTAATGCCCCAATTTTTTCCAGCTGATTAAATATTCAACGTTAATGACACAAAAGCAAGAAAACGAAACATGAAAAATTTATACGGTAAAATTCAGTATATGATGCCAAGCCTCTTGAAAGGATTAACTAAGGGCGTTTTCGTTTTGCAAAAAATATGTTGCCCTGGTGTTACACTACTTTTTCCCTCATTGTATTTTCGCTCAAATAATAGTGTAATTCCAAAGTTATTGTTAATTCATAATATTGTGAGGGATACAGGATCCAAAATCTATGACAGTGTTCTTTATATTTGGCAATCAATTTCGAAGAATGTTGCACATTTTTTCCCAATCGAAATCGCCATAAGTTTTCATTTTATTTTACCCAATTTTGTTGTCTTAAGGCGTGTTTTACTCTTTATTTCACAGCATACAATAGGGTGTAAATTGAGGTTTTGGACTAAAATTGGAATAATTTACTCAGCAATACTAAGATATATGTTTACAATTCGTTTTTTGTTCGCAGGCAAGTTTTGATATAGTCCCCATATAAACCGACCTCCCGATTTGGGGTCTTGGGCTTATAAAAACCGTAGTTTTTACCCAATTTGCCTGAAATTGAAAATTTAGAAGTATTTTAGCACCATCAAAAGGTGAGTCGAAAATGGGGTGTATCGGTCCATGTTTTGGTATAGCCCCCATATAGACCGCTTTCCCGATTTTACTTCTTGGGCGTCTACAAACTGTAATTTCTAACTGATTTGCTTGAAAATCTAGAGGTATTTTGAGGCCACAAATAAATAAGTGTGTCGAAAATGGTGAGCATTAGTCCATGTTTTGGTATAGCCTCCATATAGAGCTACATCCCGAATTTATTTCTTGGGCTGCTAGAATCTGTCATCATCGATCTAGACCGATTTCACTTCTTGCTTGAAACTGAAAGTAAAATTTCCAGATTTTAATCCTCGTAGTCATTCAAATAATGGCGGAAAAAAATCTACAGACTTAAGATTTAAAATCAAAGCATTATTTCATAATTTACACGATATGTTTATGGTGTCTCCAAAACTCAAACAAAATTGGTTTTTATAAATCCAGAATCTGATCTAGTCTTCATACGTAGAATCTTTAAATTTATTTTCGGGAAGCGTACTGGTTGAACTGATCTGATTGAGACAATATCTGCACGCAGAGTAGGAATATGATCACCTCAAACATATTTTAAGAGCAAAATGTTATTTTTGTATGGTGACCATGTAACATGGTTTTCGCAACCATGTTATTTTCTCGGCAAGCAGGGTGTGTCATCAAAGCCCCGAAAATTGTATATATTATCAAGTAACCTGCTACGACGAAGAATTTCCAAAGTAAACTATTACATTTGATTCATGGTGGTGGGTATTTAACCTTCTAATGCCCCAATTTTTTTCCCAGCTGATTAAATTTTCAATGTTAACGACACAAAAGCAAGAGAACTAAAGGGTGATACGGTCAAAATTTGGTCAATATAAACTTGACGTATTTCTTTCAATTTTGCATTTAAAAAAACCTGAACACCCCTCATTTTGAAGGTGTGTGTGTGTGTGTAGAATGTTGCTCCTATTTTGATTTTGGAATTCACTCTTCAGTTGTCAAAATGCCGTCCAAGCAAGAAGAGCAGCGTATCAAAATTTTGCTCGCACATCGCGAAAATCCGAGCTACTCGCACGCAAAGCTGGCAAAATCGCTAAATGTTGCCAAATCAACCGCTACAAATGTAATTAAAGTGTTTGGGGAACGTTTGTCGACAGCCAGGAAGTCTGGATCGGGGGGAAATCGAAAACCGGAAGCCACTGAGACGACAAAGAGAGTTGCCGGTAGTTTCAAGCGAAACCCTAACCTCTCTCTCTCCGAGATGCCGCAAATAAGCTGGGTGTATCGTCTACAACCGTGCATCGAGCCAAAAAACAAGCCGGACTATCGACTTACAAGAAGGTAGTGACTCCAAATCGCGATGATAAACAAAATACGACGGCCAAAGCGCGATCCCGGAGGCTGTACACGACGATGCTGACGAAGTTTGTCTGCGTGGTAATGGACGACGAAACCTACGTCAAAGCCGACTACAAGCAGCTTCCGGGACAGGAGTTTTATACGGCAAAAGGAAGGGGAAAGGTAGCAGATATTTTCAAGCACATAAAACTGTCAAAGTTCGCAAAGAAATATCTGGTTTGGCAAGCCATCTGTATCTGTGGCTTGAAAAGTAGCATTTTCATAGCTTCCGGGACTGTCAACTAAGAAATTGACGTGAAAGAGTGTTTGAATAAACGTCTGCTGCCTTTCCTGAAGAAACACGGTTGTTCCGCACTGTTTCTTGCCATTACGGTAAAAAGGCCATGGAGTGGTACGCCGCCAACAACGTGCAGGTGGTTCCCAAGGACAAGAACCCTCCCAAGACGCCAGAGCTCCGCCCAATTGAGAAATCCTGGGCTATTGTCAAGCGAAACCTAAAGAAGACCAAAAAAACTGCTAAGGACGAGCAGCAGTTCTAGGCAAACTGGCTTTCTGCGGCGAAGAAGGTGGACAAGGTGGCTGTACAAAATCTGACGGCAGGTGTCAAGCGTGAGGCCCGGCAATTCGGATTTGGAAAAGCGAAAGCCTAACTGAATATTTTTCCTGAATTGTATACTAATTGAACTTAAAAAAGAAATTTAATTTGATTTTTTAAATAAACGATTTCACCGATTTACACGCGTTTTCCCTTGACCAAATTTTGACCGAATCACCCTTTAAGCAAAAAAAATTTATAAGGTAAAATTCAGCATATGCTGCAACGCCTCTTGAATAGTTTCAAATAAGTTTTCTTGTTATTTTGCCCATTTTTGTTGTCTTAAGGTGTGTTTTACTAAAAACTTTCTTATTAAATGAAGCCGGCCTAAAGGCGGGCTTGGGCATTAGAGGATTAAGATTCGGCCCGGCGGAACTTACTACTGTATATACTTGTTTATTTGTCATAAAAGCTTGGCAAAAAATTATTGGGGATTTTTGTGAGGAATATTAATTTAAATTGGAGAATTTTGGGGACAAAAGCGCACCAATTTGGGGACAAAAGCCAGAAAAATACTGGCAACAAACACTGCGTCCAGAATTCTGACAGTTCAATGGTCTTCGTTGTGTTGCAGTCACAGCGTCAAAGTCTGTTCTAAAATGATTTCACAGATGCATTTCATCATCGTAGTTAGCAAACGCGGCACACAAATTGCCTACGAATTTTCCATACCCATAAAATTAGTTGAGAAACTAACCCAGGCGATTTTTCTTAGCTGCACAAAGCATTCCTTTAGAGACCTATAGGACATTTGGGATCTGTGTCATTTTCACCCCTATGGTAGTCTGTTTTTCAATACCTTGCTATATTATCCTTACACAAGGTAGCATAACAACTCTTGGTTATTCGTTTTTCTTACAGTGTAGTTTTAATAACTCCATAAAATCAACAAATGCATTCCTTTTTTCTCAAAATCAAAGCATTTCTATTTAATAATGTTTATTTAAGGCAATATACATTTGAAGCTAGATGAAAAGGCCTAAGGATGGACAAATGAAATATGAAGTTAGTAAATATTAGTTATTCATGTCCAGTCATGGCAGGAGCTTAGTAAATGTCCTTTCCTCTCATCATTGATTGCAATTTATGTTTCCCAGAATTTTAGAGTGTTTTATACCATATCTTATTGCAAAATTTATTTTCCTAACTTTTGCTACAAATGTATTTATTTTTGTATTATTTTTTTCTTTTTGTATATTTCTCATTTGGACATTATGAACGTGCTCAAGTAGTAATTTTCTATGTTTGGGGTTCTGTATTTCATGTTCAAGTGGTTTTATTTACAAAGCCTTGTTTTTCTACATTCGTATATTGCCAAGTATCCAAATAATTGTTATTATTGTGGTTTATGATGACAATAGGCTTTAAAGGACTATGATAGAGATTGCAATATTACTTTAGAACACATAAAAATGGCAATATAGAAAATATAAATGCCAATACTTTAACTTTGCTAACATATCTAAGGAGAGAGTTTCCTATACCAGGTCAAGGTAGGGTAACATATGCTTCTGTTTGGTATTAAGTGTTCCTTGACATATAGGATGTTTAGAATATTGTGGGTCACGGTAACACAACATATTGCTACGGTTTATGGGTTATTTTAAATGGGATGTTTGGGAAGGTATCTTCGTACAATAGACAGCACATCATCCTTGGTTGGTTATGAGGGCTGTATGAAAATGGGCCCATGGAAATGAGTCCAAAACCCACATGAAACAGGATCTCGAATGTTGATCGCTACTTCATAATAAATTTAAGCCCCACGAAAATGAGCCCAACATAATGTGAAAATTGACCCCAGAACTAATTGAGGCTTCATTTTCAACACAATTGATATCACTTTGGCTTTGCGTTAGTCCAGAGTCCAACTCTGTCCACAGAAGAAAGTCTGAAGCCACCCTTTTTTACCAAGGTATGATTTCGCGTTAGTCCACTTTTGATCTGTATATGAGCGGCAGTAGAGGAATGTAAAAGTAGGGCGTGCTTGAAAATGGAACACCATCTTAAATTTGGGTTACTTTTCAGTTGAAACATGAATATGGGAAAATGAATCCCTATGCCAAAATTAAGTAGGACCCAAAAACAACGTATGGAAAACAACTGCACGAAATTTTCGTGGTTTTTGGGGTGTAATGTAATTTTTTTGGGCTCGCATGTGTTATGAAAATAAGCTCCAATATTAAGCTTCAATGAAAATGAGTCTGTTTCAAGTGCGTTTTAAAGTACGACCTATTTTTACTTGCTGTGATTTGACAAATATAGCAACTACACAGCCCATTTCGAATAGGATTCGATTGTATCCGATTTGTGTCTTGGATACAAGGCGGCTTTTCATACTTTTTTCCAAAAGGAACCTAACCTATGTTAAAATGGCAGCCCGATTTATTGTCAGGCTAACTTAGACTATTCAGTCCATGGTGATGAAAGATATGGAAGGACGGCCGTTGGCCGTGGTTCCTGACTTTCATCTGAGTCCAAAGTAAGCTAATGCAATTCCAAAGAGATATAAGTGCTAAGCCTTCACAATCATATTTTTCATCAGTTACACTGAAAAGATTATTTAAGTGATATTAAAGATTACGCAACTTCAATTTTAGGATGCGCAATTTACACACTATTAAGAACAAATTTCTTTAAAATAATGAAATTTTAATTAAAAGAAAGTTTATAATCCTTGCTTTAAAATATTTATTTTTTCATTAAATTTAGGACACAAATTTTGAAAATTTGCGGCCCTTCAGTAAAGTTGCATGTCTTTAAACTAATTTCCTTAAAGTAAAGAAACACATTTTTGATTTGAACAAATCGTCCTTAAATTAACTGAAATATTGAATTTTTAGATTTAAGATAAAAAAGCTTAAAATATAGGCTAAGATTTATTTTGAGGATTTAGCAACTTTGGTTTAAAAGTTTTTTTTTTTTTTTGGAATTAAGAAAATATTTTTTACTTCGAGGTATCCGTCCAAATCCAAATTATGGATTTTTAAACTGGCATTTGTTTGTTCGTGAATAGCTTTATTAATATACCGGAAAAATAGAATGAAAATTCTATAAATGAGATCTGTATCCTAATTTTCATTTTATAGATCCTAGATTTAAAGCCAGATAGGTCGCAAAAAAATTTCCTTATTTTAAAGAGTCCGCATATTTGGCACGGAATCAATACCAAAATCCTTAAAGGAAGGTCAAAATCTTTGGATCCAAGCAAACCTTTTTTTTTAGGTGTAGGGTTCATTTTCACACATTCCTTTAAAATGGAAATGATTTGCATGCTTCAGTTCATTGTGTTATGGTTTAGTTTCATGAGACCCAAATTTGAAAATCATTTTCCTCTAACACTCAGGTACTCAAAACACTCACTGGCAATGAAGTGGTTAGAAATCTGAAAATCTCTCCTGAAAGAAGTCAACATTAAATTGTGCGGAGGGCAAATTATCTTATACAATGGCAAATAAGTTGGAGCAAAGAATGATTGCAGGATTCTGATGAATTTCTGAACATCGTATTTTCTAAAGAAAAAGATCTCTTGGACCTTAAACCCTAGGTTAGGTTAGGTTAGGTGGCAGCCCGATGTATCAGGCTCACTTAGACTATTCAGCTCATTCTGATACCACATTGGTGAACTTCCCTCTTGTCACTGAGTGCTGTCCGATTCCATGTTAAGCTCAATGACAAGGGACCTCCTTTTTATAGCTGAGTCCGAACGGCGTTCCACATTGCAGTGAAACCACTTAGAGAAGTTTTGAAACCCTCAGAAATGTCACCAGCATTACTGAGATGGGATAATCCACAGCTGAAAAACTTTTTGGTGTTCGGTCGAAGCAGGAATCGAACCCACGACCTTGTGTATGCAAGGCGGACATGCTAAACATTGCACCACGGTGGCTCCGTTAAACCCTAAATGGCCGTGAGCGGTTTATGAACGGCCAATGGACATAATTTGCACTTCCAAAAAATCGATATGATCTCCGAAGACCGTTCTGCCTAGCTCCCCATCCTACCAACGGCAATCTCAATTAATTGTCCATCTCAAAAAAAGCCATTGTAAGGGCAGCTGGTTGCTCTTCCACCATTTAGGTCAACCCTGCATAGGAAAAAATTTCACAAAAATATTTCCAAATAAAATTTGAATTGAATTTTCAAAAATATTCAATTCAAAAATTTTTTTAAATTAAAACAAAAATCAATCACAAAAATTAATAGTATAAATCATTTTTTAATTGCATTAATTAATTTCTTAATTGGCTTCTTAATTGACTGATACTATCATTTCTGTGATTGAAGACATTTCAATTAAAAATTAATTGGATCAATTAATTTTGTGATTAAATCCAAATATTATTTTTTTGTATGAAGTTAAAGAAACTAAGACTAATAATTGGAAACTTATTTAAAAGCTGTTTTTGAACGTAGGACAAAGAAACGTGAAAGTACCAATAAGTCTTGGCAAAATCACATAATACATTTTTGAACATTAACCCTTCGTTGCATGACATTGCATATATGATATGTTACTTTTTTGCCAATATGGCCATATTGTTTTGAACAGTTTTTTGTCTTTCTCATCATTCTTTTCACGTTAGGGATACTCTTTGGTAAAACATTTTGTCAGAATTCAACGAAAATGTTTATCGATGTGAAAAATAAATCATGCAACGAAGGGTTAATTTAACTCCTTAGCCTGAGAAATTACCTACAACCTAATGACGCCCTATACCAAAAAGTGAATTAGTTAACAATTTGATTTTATGAGTTTGCATATTGTTAGGCTTATTTTACATGTAAATTGTAGCATATATTTAGGCTAAATAAAATGAGTTGCTTAGATAGCTCTTTAATAATTCAAATAGCTTTTAACAATGTTTACCTAACGAAATTGAATTAAAATATAATGATACAATCTCCTGTGATCCCTAAAGAAATTTACAGATTTAAATGACAAGCTTAGCATTTAAACATTTCAGCTGAATAAATAATGCTAAACATTTCATATGTTTATGAGCACTTATTATTATTATCCAAAGGAAACATCAAAGACTAGCTCTCTACCACATTATGTGAATTAGAACACTCCGAAGCTCCATAACTCCAGCATTTTGCAAAATTGTTTTTTTTTTTGCTGCCCTTTGAAGCTTATACAATGTTGCCTCATTTTCGCAAAAATCATAAAATATAAATAAGCAAATTAAAAGCTTATTAATTGAAGAGGACAAAAGGTAAAAGTACAAAAGACAGCTTAATAAATAAAATAAACACAAAATGAATTAGTAATGGCAAATGCTATAGTATGTGGTGGTTAAGGAAATGCGTCTTTTTTTATACTTTGTCATATGTAAATATTGGTGTTACTTGCCAGAGGGTGGTACATCAATGATGAATTCATTGAACTCCCCTTAACTCACCTTATACGCTTTATGCATTTCCAAGGCTTCGAAATAAGAAAGGCAAAGACTATGATGGCATGCTTATATCTCTTCTGATAGAAAGCAAATATCCTTGGGTATTTTGGTTTTTCTGTTGTTCCCCCGTCCAACTTGATTTTCTATTCATGCATCAAATTGTTTTGACTCTACTTAGGTTAGCCCTTATCAATGCTTCGATATTCGTCTCGAATCAAAAGCATTTGTATCCTAGATGTGACTGTAATCTCAGGAATTTTTTCATTACACATCACTGCTATGCCACAATGGGATATTATCTTCATCCTTACCTACCTACCCACTCGCTGGCATAAAGCTTAAGATGATTTTCCTCGATTATTCGTATACATTTTTTTTATTATTTTTATTACTATCACTACTGATAAAATCTTAAGGATGCCTTCTTTCAATTTTCTCATAACTTCCACACAGGCAGACATTGGCATTGTATTCTAGCTTAAGGCTAATCAAATTACCTTAGGAGAATCGCATGTCCGTCCCTCTGCATGTCGTCTATCCAGAAATATTAAGATTTAATAAGCAGCTGAGTTTTTCCTACGATTCACTGCAATATCCTGGAGCAGTGCTTAAAGCATAATGTTTGTAAAGAATTCTGGGGCATCAAAAATTATTTGTTTGACGACAATAAAAGACGATAAACATTAAAATTATGGGTTTCTATTGCAGACTTTGCATGCATTATTCCCTGGGTCGTAGCATTGAAGTTGAAGAGAACACCTTAGTTCTAGTCCACCCCATCAACAGATATTCATATTTGAATGTTGTTCACATTTTTTTTGAATAAAGATATTTATGCCTGGATTACTATTTTATAGGGCATGGGGGGAATTTTGAGGCAAAACAAGGATTCGTTTTGTTAAATAGCTGAAGCTGTACTACAGTTGTTATTATATTACATTTTGTCTTCTACTGTTTTCATGTTCAATTGCCTTTGGCCATTACCATAAGCAATGATGACAGCAATTTTCTGATTTCCCTGTATTCCCAAGAGAAAAAGATAATTGTGAAAGATTTTTTTTGAGGACACTACAAATGCTATATTGTCATATAAATCAATTGATATGGTCTGCTATTAGATTATTACACCCTACATCAACCTACATGGAGCCAGAGTATATAAGTGTTATTGTGTTCTGATGAAGAGTAATTCTTTGGTTATTCCTCCGCCTTCGGAAAAGGTAAGTTTCTGAAATTGTCTTGGACGTAAAAGTAGCATTGGGGTAGTAACTTTAGTTTCGTGAAAGTTAGTCATTTATGGTCCTATAGCAGTCTTGGAGCCGCGGGTATATGTCGTGCAACAACTAAACTTATAAACTACTTCGTATGTGAGTAAACTTATATACACATACGCTTAGGACCTTCGATGTCATAGCTTTATCCTCATCTACGCTTATAATTTACTTATAAGTATAAATATGAAATAAATACATAAACTACTTCGTTAGTTCTTCATCTTTTAAACTGCAGATCAAAGTCTTAAAATTTGAAGGCTAACATCTCAGAGAGTAAAATATAGGCTGAAACTTCATGAAAAGGGACTTTCTCCCTATACCCGAGTCCGAACGGCGTTTCATTTTATGTTGAGTTGTCGCATTTGTAATGTCATTAGTGCTAAAACCCCATTTCACCACACAAAAACCTCCATTAACTGTAGACTTAAATATCAGCATTTTAGCAGAAGGACGAAAACTCAGTGACTCAGTGAGGTTAGGTATATTAGATTAGGTTTGGTGCCAGTCCAGTATTTCAGACTCATTTAGACTTCCCAGACAATTGTGATACCACAGACATGAACTTCCCTCTTTTCACTGCCCAATTTATGAAAGACCCGAATGGTCTTTCATATTATGATGAAACCATTTAGTCAAGCTTTAATAATATACTCAGAAATTTTTTAAAAACACAAAGTTAATTAAGAAAGAGATTAAAAATTGTTAGGTCTTTAACTAAAAAGTCAGTTTATAATCAAACTAAAAAAAAGCTAATAAAGAGAATGATTGAACATTTTCGCGGTTTTTTTATAAAAAATAATTGTTCCTACCCAGCAAAAACTAGGTAACCACATCTCATTACAATTGACATTACCAGGAGTAAAGCTGTCATTACACGTTGCATTACATTGCGGCGAGTTATAATGACTAACTTGTAATGACAAAAATAAATACTTCTCGGTAATTTTCGAATTGTTATTCTCAAATTTTTAGGCAGTTGTAGTTAATATAATTATTCACATAATCGAGCACTTACATAAAAAATCAAAAAGAATATGTAATGTAACGGTAATTCTGAAGATTTTTCCGTTAGGAATTTTTTATCACAAATATTTCATAATAATTGTGTTTAATGACATTATCATATTATGCTTTAAATAAATGCTTTCTTATACCTCATTCACATTACACTTCCAAAATGCGTTTAAACTAAATTTCAAATGTCATTTGCCTTATAAAAAAGAGACTTAAAATCCACTTTTAGTAGATTTCGAACCTTATGTGAATTGGCTATTGGATATATTGTATCGTAATTCACGAATCCAACTACCTTAAACAACCTACATTTATTTCTATTTTAAGTGTGAAATTAATTTGAGTGTAATCTTATTTAGATTATTTATTAGAATTTTTGTTTATTTATACAATATTCGTTTCTATTCAAGTAGTTCTCCTATTACAGCACCACTCGCCATATTTTGATCCATTGTAATCGGCGATAGAAATCAATATTTTCGAGATTTGGTTGCTTGAGACAATAAGTGGCTATTTTGCAAGTTTTGGTGTATCTACGAATAAGTCATTACATATTAGGTGATTATATGCTTTAAATGCACTACTTATTTTATGGCCGAAAGTATGCCTGGGAAGAAGTACTTCCCTCCTAGGACATGCGTATGTAAATGTAATCCGAAGCGATGCCAATTAATAAGTGGTTATTAATTTTTAAATAGGCTTACCTACAAGATTACCGGGTAATGAGAGTTATTGCTGGGTAATAACAATTTATTAAAAAAATTTAACCGATGTCAATTGCAAAACTCAATAATTTGTTTAACTTTATTAATTAATCATTTAAGTAAAAATTTAACTTAATAATTAAAAAATAATAGATTTAATTTTTTAATTGAAATTTTCAAATATATGTTTATGCCCAATTAAAACTGTGATTGATACCATCATTTTCGTGATTGAAGACATTCCAATTAAAAAATTAATTGGACCAAATAATTGCACGATTGAATAAAAAAAATTGTATGTACAAATCGTTAATTTGACGAAAATTTTATTACCAAAATAAAAACAATAAAAAAATAAAAAATAAAACAAGTATGGAAAGTCTAAAGTCGGACGGGGCCGACTATATTATACCCTGCACCACTTGGAGATCTAAATTTTCGATACCATATCACATCCGTCAAATGTATTGGAGGCTATATATAAAGGTTTGTACCAAATAAATACATTTAAATATCACTCGATCTGGACAGAATTTGATAGACTTCTACAAAATCTATAGACTCAAAATTTAAGATGGCTAATGCACTAGGGTGGAACACAATGTTAGTAAAAAAATATGGGAAACATTTAAATCTGAAGCAATTTTAAGGAAACTTCGCAAAAGTTTATTTATGATTTATCGCTCGATATATATGTATTAGAAGTTTAGGAAAATTAGAGTCATTTTTACAACTTTTCGACTAAGCAGTGGCGATTTTACAAGGAAAATGTTGGTATTTTGACCATTTTTGTCGAAATCAGAAAAACATATATATGGGAGCTATATCCAAATCTGAACCGATTTCAACCAAATTTGGCACGCATAGCTACAATGCTAATTCTGTGCAAAATTTCAATTAAATCGGAGTAAAAGATTATCCACTGTGGTCTACTCCTTGTGCAAAATTTCAACTAAATCGGAGTTAAAAATTGCCCTCTGTGGTCATATGAGTGTAAATCGGGCGAAAGCTATATATGGGAGATATATCTAAATCTGAACCGATTTCAACGAAATTTGGCACACATAGCTACAATGCTAATTCTACTCCCTGTGCAAAATTTAAATTAAATCGGAGTTAAAAATTGGCCTCTGTGGTCATATGAGTGTAAATCGAACCGAATTTGGCACGCATAGCTAAAATGCTAATTCTACTCTCTGTGCAAAATTTCAATTAAATCGGAGTAAAAGGTTGTCCACTGTGGTCATATGAGTGTAAATCGGGCGAACGATATATATGGGAGCTATATCTAAATCTGAACCGATTTCAACCAAATTTGGCACGCATAGCTACAATGCTAATTCTACTCCCTGTGCAAGATTTCAATTAAATCGGAATTAAAAATTGGCCTCTGTGGTCATATGAGTGTAAATCGGGCGAAAGCTATATATGGGAGCTATATCTAACTCTGAACCGATTTCAACCAAATTTTACACGCATAGCTAAAATGCAAATTCTACTCTCTGTGCAAAATTTCAATGAAATCGGAGTAAAAGATTGTCCACTGTGGTCATATGAGTGTAAATCGGCCGAACGATATATATGGGAGCTATATCTAAATCTGAACCGATTTCAACCAAATTTGGCACGCATAGCTACAATGCTAGTTCTACTCCTTGTGCAAAATTTCAACTAAATCGGAGTTCAAAATTGGCCTCTGTGGTTATATGAGTGTAAATCGGGCGAAAGCTATATATAGGAGCTATATCTAAATCTGAACCGATTTCAATAAAATTTGGCACGCATAGCTACAATGCTAATTCTACTCCTTGTGCAAAATTTCAACTAAATCGGAGTTAAAAATTGGCCTCTGTGGTTATATGAGTGTAAATCGGGCGAAAGCTATATATAGGAGCTATATCTAAATCTGAACCGATTTCAATAAAATTTGGCACACTAGGGTTCTATTCTGAGCCAAAACACATACTTGTGCCAAATTTGAAGTCGATTGGACTTAAATTGCGACCTAGACTTTGATCACAAAAATGTGTTCGCAGACAGACGGACATGTTTATATCGACTCAGGGACCCACCCTGAGCATTATTGCCAAAGACACCATGTGTCTATCTCGTCTCCTTCTGGGTGTTGCAAACATATGCACTAACTTATAATACCCTGTTCCACAGTGTGGCGCAGGGTATAAAAATGTATCGCTTCTGGTCTAAAAATTTATTTACTTTTTAGGCTAATTGCTTATGGGACCATTCTCGTATATGAAAGGTTCCAAAAAAATATTAACGACTCAGGAGCCCACCCTGAGCATTTTTGCCAAAGACACCATGTGTCTATCTCGTCTCCTTCTGGGTGTTGCAAACATATGCACTAACTTATAATACCCTGTTCCACAGTGTGGAGCAGGATATAATAAAAAACAAGAAAATAAAAAGTTTAAAGGCTACATTTTCACATGTTCAGCAGCTCATCTAGACACATATCTACCGTCCTTGATTTTTATATGCTTTCCTTTTTTGTTTAGTATTTGCAATTATACTTCATCATTATAACTTACGTGTTTCATTTTTCCAAAAAACCAAAAAAAAATAATAATAAATAAAATACACAATGTTACCATTTAATTTTTTCATTGTTTTTATACATTTATTTATATAGAATATATTATAAAAATTTTTTATATATTTTTTATTTCGTACAAAATAAATTATTCTCTAAAATAAATTTTACAAAATTGTTCTTAGTTCATTGTACTTTCGTATGCTCATTCAAAATTAATTAGTGTAAATTATAAAATAAATAAGGATATAAAATTAAGACTTATATCTACAAAGTATATGAGTATAGGGGTTTCATATTTAACACTGGGTTGTATAAGAATATAAATATTATGATAAAATAAAAAAAAATCAATGACAGAGAATTTCATTTGAACTACAGGCAAATTATAAAAATGTTCACAATGTTTGATTTTTTTTATGGTTTGTAGAAAAAGCCTTAATTGTAGTAGGTTAGTATAAAAACTATTATTTCTTTTTTTTTTTAATGAAATATATGTATATAAATCTGATAACTATATCTTTTTATGGTATATATACGTGTGTGTTTGTATATATATAGATATAAGAGTATAAAATAGACACGGAGAGTTTTGAGAAAAATTAGTATTTATTATATCTAATAAATATCTGATTTTAATTGTAATTATTATTATTATTTATATAAAATGGTTTAAAATTGACTATCACAATTGTGCTTATCAAAATTGTAAAGGATTTAATTTAAATCCTTGGGCGATTTTGGTTTCGTTTTTTGTTTTCCGAATGCTTACAGGATTTGCCCAGCAATTGGCAACGTAATGCCGACGGCATTGCTACGTTCACTTTTCCTTCTCGGCTTTACAAAAACAAGGATGGCATAATCCATTGAAATATATTTCCTTGGGAAATGTCCAACATTTTGGTTTTTTGTCTCTAACAACATCACAATTTTGCTTATAAAGAGCTTTAGTTTAATTTCCATTGCTGCTTCAAGGAACTTGTATAGATCTGCAAGGAGGATGGTATTTCAGTTCCAGGAGGGTTTCATTTGGCCATTGGGAAGAATTTCTATAACTGCTGTTGATGATGAGGTGTTACTGCCGCCATTTCCCGATGATGCCAGAGTTTGTTGATAATGATCCTTAAGGGCTTTACACATAGCCATGGCCAATAGTTTCCAAGCCATAACATTTGCTTCACTAGTCGGTGGTGGAGGTGGCGGTGAATTTGGTGGCGTTTCTATATGATTAGGTAATGGACTACTCATCACATGGCCATCAACTTGATCCACTTCTTCGGATACAGCTACATTCTGATCCATGGGTTGTTGTTGCTGTTGATAGTAAACAGTTTGTTCTTCAGCAGGCTCACAAAATGGAATGGCCATTTTCTTATTGATTATCTTAAAGATCGAATAAAACTAAATATACTCGTTCCAGCTGCTATTATCCTTAATTTGTACTTTTTTGTAAATTCTTTCGTCGTTTTGTTTTCGTGGTTCGTTTATATGTTGCACTATCTATGTTTTTTATTTTCGTTCTAAATATTCACAAACACTCTCTCTTTTGGATGCGTCCTGCTAAGGCCGATTACTATATGAGACTGACTCATGGAACTAAGGCAATACGGTATTTATAGGATTTTCTTGTTGCACCAGGCTAAAGCAACAAGCTAAAGGGGGTTACTTTGCATTGCACGTAGTACAGACTGAGGAAAATTGTAATTGAAACAATTGTGGTTGTAAAGCCACAGTAAAGGAAGGAAAACAATGCTCTATCCTTAGGGGGATGAAGTCACCCCTCAAAATCTAACCCACCTAACCAAAAATAGTACTCACCTTTACTTGGCAGAGAGAGAGAGAGAGAGAGAGAGAGCGAGTCGTAGATAATAAGAGACCACATAACAAAAAGTGCTGCTCACAATAATAACAAAATAAATTCACGTGAAATTCACGTTTATCCATAGCACAGTGAAGGCACAACAACACGGTGTTGTTATTCTTCCGCTTATAAAGTTGTGTCACTTCAAAAACGTGTCCGTCTTTCAATTTGCCTCTGTGACTGCCACTTTAACTAATCTTATCAATAACTAACTGATTGTTACTCTTCTGTGTGTGGTATCAGAGGCCCTTGCAAACACATGCGCTGTGAGAGGCAGAGACAAAGAGAGTTTAATTTCAAATTATAAATATTAAGTAAATGTTTTTCTGGCTCTCTCAGAGTTTATATCACATTGCAAAAGCTATTTAATAAGAATCTTCGACTCGTCTTACTCTCTCTCTCTCACATTCTATGATAGCAGGAGAAATTCAACAAATGGGAGAGTTTTCGAATATAGTATCTTTAGACTATAAAGATGCGTTACTCATATCATTCGAAATAGAATTTGGGGAAAATGTTATCCCCTTCATATTCTCATATTCGAAATCCTCTATTATTTCTCCTTTAAAGGAGAACTATGTCGATTTTTTTTATGAGAAATCCTTGACCAATTTTTTAAATGTAATGCAAGGCTTGCAATTTGAATTGAGAGTAATTTGTATCTAAATTACTTGACACATAGCATATTGTAGTCGAATAGCGAAATAAAGGATTACGTTTGATAAAAAAGAAGCAAAACCTATATGACAAATCTTTCAGATTAGATAGGTTAGGTTAGGTTAGGTTGGGAGCCACCGTGGTGCAATGGTTAGCATGCCCGCCTTGCATACACATGGTCGTCGGTTCGATTCCTGCTTCGACCGAACACCAAAAAGTTTTTCAGCGGTGGATTATCCCACCTCAGTAATGCTGGTGACATTTCTGAGTGTTTCAAAACTTCTCTAAGTTGTTTCACTGCAATGTGGAACGCCGTTCGGATTCGGCTATAAAAAGGAGGTCCCTTGTCACTGAGCTTAACATGGAATCGGTCAGCACTCAATGATAAGAGAGAAGTTCACCAATGTGGTATCACAATGGACTGAATAGTCTAAGTGAGCCTGATAAATCGGGCTACCACCTAACCTAACCTAACCTTCAGATTAGTTACAAATATGTCTCTTAGGAAATCAAATTTCGAGATTCGTTTGCATGGAGGCAGATATCGCATTTATTAACCTACATGGCCAGGAAAAAAACCTATCTACGTACACTAAAAAAAAACATTGTCGTGAGGCCAAAGATTTAATGTCCTTAAAATACGAATGCAAATTTTGCTTAGCATAGAAGACGCATTTCTCTAACATAAAGTTTATTTCCTTGTCCAAAAGTCGATAAACTTTTCAATGCAGTTGTATTGTCCTTATAATTAAGTGATTTGCCTTAAAAATGGGTATCATAACATGAAAGAAAAATTTTTTTGGGGTAAGGTCAACTTGACTTTAATAATTAAGAAAAATTCTTTACATTTAATGATATTGTCTTTAAATTTGTTGTCTTTTTGCATCTTTACTACAAAGCAAAAAATCGTTCAAATATAGAACTTGTTTTTCAACACTTAATTTTAAAGACGTTTATTACTTGAAACATATCATAATTTCTACTGGAAGTCAAGTCTTAATTTGGTAACTAAAGTTATCGTTAACTCGTTTTTAAAGGACTTTGATATCATATGAAGAAAAAAGCTGAAAACCCGAAAAATTAAAATTTGCTTCCTAGAAGCAAGTACACAAACACAAATTTAAAAGAGAATTGTGTCTTAAAAGTATCCTTACTTGTGTTCTCCGCTTCTTTGGGTCGGAATCAATACAAAAAAAGTTAAGACAAAATCTTTGGAACCGGGCATGCTTTGTTTCAGTGCACCATCGATTTTTTTTAATTTTCCTATGAAGTCCTTTTGGACAAGTCCACAGACATGTATTTTAAAAGGCATCACGGAATCCAAAATGACAAGCCCATGTAAAATTCATTGGATCGCAAATTAACTAAACTACTTTTTTGGAAGCTCTTTTTTTGCTGGGATCAGCTTAAAGACCAGTATTAAAAAAGGCGACTACCCTGAATTATCCCTCTAATGCCCCAATTTTTTTGCCAGCTGAGTATATATTCAATGTTAACGACACAAAAGCAAGAAAACGAAACAAGAAAAATTTGTGCGGTAGAATTCAGTAAATGCTGCAAAGCCTCTTGAACAGCTTTTACTAAGTTTTATTTTTATTTTACCCATTTTTGCTGGCTTAAGGTGTGTTTTACTAAAAGCTTCCTGATTTTACGAAGCCCGCCTAAAGGCGGGATTGGGCATTAGAGGGTTATTATAGGGATTTATATTTATATTTTTTATTAAAAGGGCGTTTAAATACAGAATATAGGTAATACCATTATATGGTTTATAAAATAATTTCAAATGTTTTTCTCCAGAGTATGCTATCAATTTGTCAATTTTACAGCCTGAACATATGCAATACTTTTCAAACTTTTTCTTATTTATATACTTTAGGAAATTACTGATCTCACTCATAATCAAACTAACTTTTTACTAACTAATTTGAGGTGACTTCTAGTTAACTCAATAATTATGGAGCCTTGAGTCAATTGAATATTGTTCAAACTCACTTCTTCTCGATCAGAAATGAGTTACCTTTTTACCCACTCGTTCCAATGACAACACGTGTTAAAACTGAATAGAATTTTACATGGGAAATGAGTTAGGTGTTAAGTCACCTATGACTCAGTTATGACTAACAATTTATTAACTTAAAGTCACATCAATTTCTTACAGTGTAATAACTTCATAAATTCATATGTATTTACGCCACCTTCATTATACCCGCTATTGCAGACATATGTAAATACAAAAAAAAAACAAATCCTTTTTGAAGTTTATGAAAAATGTCAGTATCTGCAATAAATCTTCTAATGTCCAACAATAAATTAGTACACCTTTCTATGGTCATGTTTAAGATTAACTAATCTAAAAAATTGTGAAAGACAAATTCTTATATTTAATGTGAAACAACAAACAAAACAACTGGGACCTCTTTATATGACAATCAAACTCACACTTTTCTCAGATTTTTAAAACAACATAACACAAACACATACACTCACAACTCCCAAAACTATGCTTCACAATTTCAACTCCAACCTCTCCGAACTTTTTGAATTATGTGGTAAACACCGCATTATTAATTAGTCTCATTTATGGCATTGTTTCCATTTTCAAGGGTATTCATTGGATAGAAGCTTTTGAGGACTTTCGCCCCTTGTATCTGGCGTTGATACGAATAAATTCTAAGGCGAAGAGCCTGTGTCGGTTTATGGTTGTTAAGTTACCTTAATTAAATGTCAGTTCACATCGTTAAACTTTTTTTTTTGTTGTCTAATAATCATATGGTTTGCTGGTGGTTGGCAAGTCTAATAGAAGATGGGCTAAATGGTCTATTTTTTGGGGATTGTTGCAAAAATGAAGAAATTTGCATATGAGTTGAAGGCTTAGTTCACAACAACAGAATTGTAGTCTCCAGAGAATTTTGTCTAATATGCTGTTGCTTCATTATAATAAATCAATTTGTTAATTAAGTTATAAGCTGAGGTTTGTTCGAAAAGAATGTGGGATGAAAAAATTATAAAACAAAAATGAAAAATAGACCTGTAATTGCTTTCGTAAAGGAGAATGTATAACCTAATAAAATTACTTCTAACTAGAAACATTGTGCTTAGAGTCTAATCAGATAAAAACAAAAATTGAAACCAAGTTTTTATAACTACTGAAATATTTGAAATTTTCGAATTCCCAACAGTTGAAATGTATTTATTTATTATAATTGCAAATTATAATAAACTTATTTATACGGGCACTGGTAACGAGAGGCTATCGGCCTAACAAGTTATCTAAAAAGCCTCAGACAAATGTTCATCTCTCTTGTATCTATTCACGAATATTTTCAGACATTTTGTAGATGAAAATACCGTCTTGATTTTCCATTGTATAAATGAAGTTTTCGGTTTCCAAACCATTTTTGCGTCAATGTATATTTTTCATTTGATTTCATTAGATACAATTAATTTTCCAATGCACTGAACTTCGTTATTGTAATCTTTAAATTTACTCACCTTACTGATTCCACATAGATATGTACATACTTAAATGTCCATATATTTACCCATAATAAAAGAAAATATTTTTATATATTTTACAGAATTAAATGGTTACGAAAAACTTGGAAGATATACACAACCAATACATACGAATGCATATGGGTGAGTAATGTAATTGTTTGCATACTTTCAGAAGGTATTTATGACAAGGATAGTAAATTTGAATATATTCAGTAAGTAGGCACTTAAATTTAGAACCATTAAAAAAAAACTATTCCATGGATATCTTAATAATTTCATATTCCAATACGAAATATTAACTATGGAAGACGACAGAAGGGTTTAGTGCTTTAGCATACTCTCCTGGTATCATGTCAAATTCCTAAAGATTTTCGGCTATATTTCCTCCCATTTCAGTAGTGTTTCCGTTATGCCACTTTAGAGGCAAATTTGCACTTTTTTTCCAAGCGGTGATATCTTTGAGTCACCTAAATTTGATAATTTTTACAATTTTGCGCCACTTTTTTTGCCATATTGGGCCACTTTTTATTTACATTTATTTATACTGCAATATATATTAAACATTTCGATCGCAAATAACGTAAAAATTTTAGATATAATTTCATTCTTAACAAATAATCGAGTTCACGAATAGAATATTTGCTTTTTTTCTTGTTTTTACCATAATGATGTCAGTGTATACTTCTACCGCCTAAAAGTATGCATTAAAAATTTCACAGATTTTCAACTAAATTGAAATGAAATTAATGTTAGACTTGTTAAGATCTAAATTCTAAAAAGTTATTTCCCTACACTATATAATATACTGATAGTAATGCGTTCAGTTGTAGAATTATCTTTATGTAAAAGTGTGCCACTTTTTTCGAATGAATGTGCCACCTTTTATGGGTTGTGACACTTTTTGTGTCACTTTCCAGAAATTCTCAACTGTAACACTGCATCTCAGTAATATATGAGTATGATATAAAAAGTGTGCCACTTTTTATACCCTCCACCATAGGATGGGGGTATATTAACTTTGTCATTCCGTTTGTAACACATCGTGGTGAAATTCTGAGTCGATCTGAGCCTGTCCGTCCGTCTGTTGAAATCACGCTAACTTCCGAACGAAACAAGCTATCGACTTGAAATGTGGCACAAGTAGTTGTTATTGATGTAGGTCGGAGGGTATTGCAAATGGGCCATATCGGTCCACTTTTACGTATAGCCCCCATATAAACGGACCCCCAAATTTGGCTAGCGAGGCCTCTAAGAGAAGCAAATTTCATCCGATCCGGCTGAAATTTGGTACATGGTGTCAGTATATGGTCTCTAACAACCATGCAAAAATTAGTCCACATCGGTCCATAATTATATATAGCCCCCATATAAACCGATCCCCCGATTTGGCTTGCGAGGCCTCTAAGAGAAGCAAATTTCATCCGATCCGGCTGAAATTTGGTACATGGTGCTAATATATGGTCTCTAACAACCATGCAAAAATTGGTCCATATCGGTCCATAATTATATATAGCCCCCATATAAACCGATCCTCCGATTTGGCTTGCGAGGCCTCTAAGAGAAGCAAATTTCATCCGATCCGGCTGAAATTAGGTACGTGATGTTAGTATATGGTCTCTAACAACCATGCAAAAATTGGTCCATATCGGTTCATAATTATATAGCCCCCATATAAACCGATCACCAGATTTGACCTCCGGAACCTCTTGGAAGACCAAAATTCATCTGATTCAGTTGAAATTTGGTACGTGGTGTTAATATATGGCCTCAAACTCCCATGTAAAAATTGGTCGATATCGGTCCATAATTATATATAGGCCCCATATAAACCGATCCCCAGATTTGACCTCCAGAGCCCCTTGGAAGAGCAAAATTCTTCCCATTCGGTTGGAATTTGGTACGTGATGTTAGTATATGGTATCCAACAACCATGCAGGAATTCGTTCCTATCAGTCCATAATTATATATAGCTCCCATATAAACCGATCCCCAGATTTGACCTCCGGTGCCTTTTGGAGAAGCAAAATTCACCCGATCTGCTTGAAATTTGATACGTGGTGGTAGTATATGATATTTAACAACGATACCAAAAGTGGTCCATATCAGTCCATAATCGTGCATAGCCCCATATAAACCGATCCCGAGATTTGGTTTTGGAACCTCTTGGAGGAGCAAATTTCATCCGAGTGAGTTGAAATTTGGTACATTGTGCTAGTATATGGTCGTTAACAACCATGCCTAACTAGGTCCATATTGGTCTATAGTTATATATGGCCCTCAGATAAATCGATCCCCAATCACACAAAAATTGGTCCATATCAAGTTCATAATTGTATATAGCCCCCATATAAGCGACCCCCATATTTCAATTCTGGCTCTCTACGTACAAAAAGTCTATATCGATTCGTAATTATTTGTAGACTTAACTATACATAACTTTTTTGTCTAATATATACCATGTATGGACTAAATCACAATTTAGAAAACGATGTTAAGAAGTTTTAAGATACCACAACCCATGTAATTCGATTGTGGATGATAGTCTTTCGTAGAAGTTTCTACGCAATCCATGGTGGTGGGTACATAAGATTCGGCCTGGCCGAACTTGCGGCCTTATATACTTGTTTTTCATTTGATTTCATTAGATACAATTAATATTCCAATGTACTGAACTTAGTTATTGTAATCTTTAAATTTACTTACCTTACCGATTCCACATAGATATGTACATACTTAAATGTCCATATATTTACCCATAATAAAAGAAAATATTTTTATATATTTTACAGGATTAAATGGTTACGAAAAACTTGGAAGATATACACAACCAATACATACGAATGCATATGGGTGAGTAATGTAATTGTTTGCATAGTTTCAGAAGGTATTTATGACAAGGATAGTACATTTGAATATATTCAGTAAGTAGGCACTTAAATTTAGAACCATTAAAAAAAACTATTCCATGGATATCTTAATAATTTCATATTCCAATACGAAATATTAACTATGGAAGACGACAGAAGGGTTTAGTGCTTTCGCATACTCTCCTGGTATCATGTCAAATTCCTAAAGATTTTCGGCTATATTTCCTCCCATTTCAGTAGTGTTACCGTTATGCCATTTTAGAGGCAAATTTGCCATTTTTTCCAAGCGGTGATATCTTTGAGTCACCTAAATTTGATAATTTTTACAATTTTGCGCCACTTTTTTTGCCATATTGGGCCACTTTTTATTTACATTTATTTATACTGCAATATATATTAAACATTTCGATCGCAAATAACGTAAAAATTTTAGATATAATTTCATTCTTAACAAATAATCGAGTTCACGAATAGAATATTTGCTTTTTTTGTTTTTACCATAATGATGTCAGTGTATACTTCTACCGCCTAAAAGTATGCATTAAAAATTTCACAGATTTTCAACTAAATTGAAATGAAATTAATGTTAGACTTCTTAAGATCTAAATTCTAAAAAGTTATTTCCCTACACTATATAATATACTGATAGTAATGCGTTCAGTTGTAGAATTATCTTTATGTAAAAGTGTGCCACCTTTTCCGAATGAATGTGCCACCTTTTATGGGTTGTGACACTTTTTGTGTCACTTTCCAGAAATTCTCAACTGTAACACTGCATCTCAGTAATATATGAGTGTGATATAAAAAAGTGTGCCACTTTTTATACCCTCCACCATAGGATGGGGGTATATTAACTTTGTCATTCCGTTTGTAACACATCGTGGTGAAATTCTGAGTCGATCTGAGCCTGTCCGTCCGTCTGTTGAAATCACGCTAACTTCCGAACGAAACAAGCTATCGACTTGAAATGTGGTTGTTATTGATGTAGGTCGGATGGTATTGCAAATGGGCCATATCGGTCCACTTTTACGTATAGCCCCCATATAAACGGACCCCCAAATTTGGCTAGCGAGGCCTCTAAGAGAAGCAAATTTCATCCGATCCGGCTGAAATTTGGTACATGGTGTTAGTATATAGTCTCTAACAACCATGCACAAATTGGTCCACATCGGTCCATAATTATATATAGCCCCCATATAAACCGATCCCCCGATTTGACTTGCGGAGCCTCTAAGAGAAGCAAATTTCATCTGATCCGGCTGAAATTTTGTACATGCTGTTAGTATATGGTCTCTAATGACCATGCAGAAATTGGTCCACATCGGTCCATAATTATATATAGCCCGCATATAAACCGATCATCAGATTTGACCTTCGGAGCCTATTGGAAGACCAAAATTCATCTGATTCAGTTGAAATTTGGAACGTGGTGTTAATATATGGCCTCAAACACCAATGCAAAAAGTGGTCGATATCGGTCCATAATTATATATAAGCCCCATATAAACCGATCCCCAGATTTGACCTCCGGAACCCCTTGGAAGAGCAAACTTCATCTGATTCGGTTGAAATTTGGTACGTGATGTTAGTATATGGTATCCAACAACCCTGCAGGAATTGGTTCATATCAGTCCATAATTATATATAGCCCCCATATAAACCGACCCCAGATTTGACCTCCGGTGCCTTTTGGAGAAGCAAAATTCATCCGATCTGATTGAAATTTGGTACGTGGTCGTAGTATATGATATTTAACAACCATGCCAAACGTGGTCCATATCAGTCCATAATCATATATAACCCCCATATAAACCGATCCCGAGATTTGGTTTTGGAGCCACTTGGAGGAGCAAATTTCATCCGAGTCAGTTGAAATTTGGTACATTGTGCTAGTATATGGCCGTTAACAACCATGCCTAACTAGGTCCATATCGGCCTATAGTTATATATAGCCCTCAGATAAATCGATCCCCAATCACACAAAAAATGGTCCATATCAAGTTCATAATTGTATATAGCCCCCATATAAGCGACCACCATATTTCAATTCTGGCTCTCTACGTACCGTGCAAAAGTCCATATCGATTCGTAATTATTTGTAGACTTACTTATACATACCTTGTTTGTCTAATATATACCACGTATGGACTAACTCACAAGTTAGAAAACGATGTTAAGAAGGTTTAAGATAACACAACCCAAGTAATTCGATTGTGGATGACAGTCCTTCGTAGAAGTTTCTACGCAATCCATGGTGGAGGGTACATAAGATTCGGCCTGGCCGAACGTACTGCCGTATATACTTGCTTAAACTGAGTATACCTTCTTTTATGGGTTCTGTCACTTTTTGTGCCACTTTCTATAAATTTTCAACGGTAACGCTGCATCTCAGTAATGCATGAGGATGATGATTATTTAAGCGGCTCCGTACTTACTGCGCCACTCATTCGGTTCTCTCGTATACGAAGAAGGATCATTTATCTCTATTATCACGAAAATAGGGGATTATAAAATGAAAAAAAAAAAAAATAAAATAATAATAATAATTTGATCTTTGTCTTTAATAAAAGTTTCTAACTGAGTCGAACAACCTCCTTAAATAAACTAGCCAAATACATTTTTATCCCAATATTTTGCCACTCCTCCATATTAAATAAATACAAAACCCAACTTCTCTTTTTCCTTAAGAATAAAAATGTATTCTGTTCAAATTTTTCGGAAACCAAACATGAAGCAATGAAATGGATACCCATAAATGTAGCTTGAATGCTCTTTTCTGTTCGGCTACATAAAATTCCACCTATCCTTAGGTTATGTATTTTTCCCTTAAAACGAAAAAAATGCTACATTTGTGCAAAGCAGGACTCTCGCTTTCATTGTTTTCTTGGAATTGTTTGCATTTTTTATGCATCTTCTAGATTGATATTAAATTATATACCTTATTATCATCATTTTGATGGAAGTGCATATCAGACACTCGTGTGGGTGTCTGTATGAAGAGAAAAAGAATGAATATTAGGGTAGGTTGAAAATATGTCATGTGATCAGTACCTTTTCATAATATCGAACTTATGTATATCTCTCTCATATCGTAGTTTTTGAAGCAAACAACTATGTCGCCTGAAAATATGCAAAGATATTTTTTTATAGTAACCTAACACTGGGTTCTCTTCTTAACTGCTAATTTCAAGGACTGATTTTCAATGAAATGGAGATAAAATATTTGTTGGGTTAATTTGGATTCAATATAAAAAAATACGATATAGAAATTTCTTAGGAAACAAAATCCAATTCATTCATAATATTTCTTTATGTAAAAATTTTGCCACCTTTTCTACCTTTTTCTATACTACTATAGCGAATGACACTTTTTGTGCCACTTTTTAAATTTCCCAACAGTAACGCTAAACTCCATCTATATCATTACTTATATTTGATACTGAACATATTTGGGGTCAACTTTTTAACTGATCCTGCTAAAATTTCGTATGTTGCTATCAATGCTTTATGAATTACAGAAAAATAGGCCCTGTCTCAAGAATAGATTGTATAAATTGAGTCCCTAGGGTATTGAAGAGCCCTAGAGCCTCATATACGATGGATATGATAGATATTGGACTTTACTATTTTACTTATCCGAAGATATTTTCTACTAATTTTATTAATATTATAAAATTTTCTTTTATATATAGATTTCTAGGGATTAAAATCTCCAAGTTTTCCCTTTGGAATCCAAAAACTTTCCACAGCACCCTATTAAAACTCACTACCGTATGTGTAGAGAATGCTGGCTCGTCATGGAAAATGAAGTTCAGTTTTACGACCACAAGTTTATTAAGCCAAACAACAATTGTTGCTTTATAGTTGCGTATTGTATCGGTATACTGGTTGGGCATCCTTAGCAGTAGTAAGTGCATGGAATGGATGCATTAAATGTTGGGTCCTCCCTTTCTTGTTTTGTTCTGTAACAATGCAAGATTTCTTGACATTATCTTGGGTGCTGGTTTTATGGGCTAAGAAGTCATGTCAATGCATGCACAACGAAATGTCGGTAAACAAACATACCACAGTGAAAAAGAAAGAAAGAACAAACACCTTTAGAACTTTCGTATGTATTTAAGGAGTGAAATCATTGTGCAAAAGATTCCTTAGCATAGTTCAATGCTGTGGGTACCATGTGTCCCATGTGTGAATACCTTTTCTTTTCTTTTCGTTTTTTTTTTATTTATTTTAATGTGGAATCTTAACGTTATGCTTAACTGCATTCCTGTAACATGTGCATCATTTTCCTAGCTATATATTTATATTGATAATATAAAAGTTATATGTATATGTAGGTATATGTGGAGGTTATATGGTTTTCTATAATGTTGTCTTTTGTTATTGGTAAAGCTTTTCGTACTGGGAAATTATGACTGAACTTAAATGTTATGACAATTTCATTTGATGTCTTTTATTAAAATATATTAAAAAAATAATAGTAAATGAAATTGCAACACTGTAGATGATCGTTATGATAAGCAACTAAAAGTATGCAATAGTTTTTTTTTTGTATTTATTTATCTCGAAAAAAGGAAAGCAGGATATTATATATGGGAAATGGATATTGGGTTCAATGTTAGTTATTTTTCATAGTCATAATTTAAAACAATCAGGAAAATGTACTTTTTTTAGAAAAAAATCGAAGAATCAAAATATAGGAATCTCCATTTATTTTTACCATTGTAATATTGAATCAAAGAATCACTAAAATCAATATATATTTAAAATTAACTTCTCTTGTAAATATGTATTTTTTACTGCAATAAAAAAACATCACTGAGTGTGAATGTATTATCTACACTAGATTCGAAATTTTTGAAAGATTATTTTCTGAAATTTTATTAAAATACATATCACTAAAATTTGTATTTTAAATGAGTTGGACATTAAAACCAGCCTGCATTGATATCAGGCTAACATACAAATAGAAAAATTTGTTTATCCTCAATTTTATTTGAGAGCAAAGCATATTTTCTTTATAAATGTATCCAAACTATGATATAGCCCCCAAAACACAATAAATCGATAATTCTTCTGATGTTTAGCAATTTTTTTCACCATTTTATTTCTATAGAAAATTTTGTCAAAATTTTATTTCTATAGAAAATTTTGTAACAATTTTATTTCTAGAGAAAAGTTTTTCGAAATTTTATTTTTATAGAAATTTTTGTCAAAATTTTATTTCTATGGAAAATTTTGTCAAAATTTTATTTCTATGGAAAATTTTGTCAAAATTTTATCTCTTTAAAAAATTTTGTGACAATTTTTTTTCTAGAAAGTTTTTCAAAATTTTATTTTTAAAGAAATTTTTGTCAAAATTTGATTTTTACAAAAATTTTGTCAAAATTGTATGACAATTTTGTCAATTTTTTTTTCTATAGAAAATTTATCATAATTTAAATTTGTCAATTATTTTTTGTAATTTTTTTTTTATTAATTTTTATTTCTATTGAAAAATTTGTCAAAATTTTATTTCTATAGAAATTTTTGTCAATTTTACGCTAGTTAACACTGAAAATGTACATTTGATGAGAGGTGACTTTTCTAAGGTATTTTGATCTGCTGAATTCGAAAAAATGTAAAAAAAAACATGGAACAGTTGTTGAGATATCCCGTTATTTTTAGTTTTTCGTTCTTTTTCACTAAACAAATTATATATCGAGTTAGAAATGTCCGATTATATCGTTGTTCATACATAAATGAAAGGCATTGAGATGACGAATAATCGTGTATAATTGGATCTGTACCACAAAAAAATTGTTAATTTTTTTTTTTTTTTTTGAATTCAGCAGATCAAAATACAACAGAAAAGTTACATCGATAAGATGTGACTCTTCTTTTGTATTTTGTACATGAAAAAATTTAAGTTTGCAAACTATTGTTATTTCTGCAAAAAAAAAATGTTTTTGCAAATTTTGTCAAATTTTTTCTATAGCAAATTTTGTCAAAATGTTATTTCTATAGAAAATTTTGTCAACATTTATTTCTATGGAAAATGTTGTCAAAATTTTATTTATTTAGAAAATTTTGCCAATTTTTTTTCCATAGGAAATTTTGTCAAGATTTTATTTCTATTGAAAATTGTGTCAAAATTTTATTTCTATTGAAAATTTGTAAAGTACCTCTTAGTAGGAGAGGAATATTTTGCAAAATCTACCAAAACATTAAGAATTCTACCAATCTACCTAACAATAAAAAATGTAACATTTTTGGTAGAATTCTACCAATTGTGGGAACCGTGTCCAATCCTGGAATATAAAAGTCAATCCTGGTACTTATTGATCAAAAGTACAAAAATAATTCTTTAGATCCATTTCAAACGATTAAGTCCACCGAAATAGCCTTAGACATAGATCTAGAAGTTCCTAAAATCTGACTTTTGAGATCACTTGCGATCACTGGATTTGATTTCTTACTTTCGTTTACTGTAATAAAAGTATTCTTTAATAATTATCACAACATGGTACAATTCTATGCTCTAATATGTCCTAAAGCCCATCTTAAATTATAACTCATATTTGTCTTCCTTATGGTCAAACCCAAATTTGGTCAATCATCCCATATTTAAATTCAACTCTAATTTGCTTTTAAACACATATTCTGCAGTCAGTGAAAGACCCTTTTTCATGGGTTTATTTCACCGTATCATTCCATGATTTTCTTTTGCTTTTGTACCAAAAAGGTGTTGCTTGAAATTCCTACTTTAAGTGCTCTTCAGCAAACAAAAGCCATCGCTAGTAGATCCCTTATATAAGCAAAACGATTAACTTTCTTGAAAAAAATATTTTGACCATAGCTCTTACCAAAAGGGGAGATGAATATAAAAAAAAGTTCAAAAACATTGGAAACTTAACTGAAGTATCAACATAAAATTTTCAGTTTTATGTGAAAGAGAAAAACATATTCACAATGTGGACATAAAGCTCCCTTTTTTAAGATGACCCTTTTAAGGACATTCTCACACTCATATGGGCTTAGTCACATACACAAGTATGTATGGGGGGTTTTTTACTCAAGTACACAAATCAAAAAGAAATTATCTATTTTATCTGAATGGTGAGAGAATCCAAAATTCATCCTTTGAATGGACAAAAGGGAATACAAGAATGAAAAAGGTGTGGACAATGTCCTATAGAATATTTCCTAGACCATAATATGACATATCCCAACTCCTGTGTTTTTGATAAGGCCAAATGTTTGGACCCCAAAATAACATAAAATGTCTTCTTTCCCCTGGCTTCTTCTATCTACAAAATCTTCATGACGAAGATGAATTGCCTGGCATTTAAATATTTAAATAAAGAAAAGTGAAAGAATAGCATTGAAGACCAATGAATCTTTATGTTCACATTATTGGCATTTACTGTTGTTCCTTGTATTTTTGCTGTATGGTCAATAAACTTGTGTGTTTGAATGTTTTGGACATGGGTTTTAGCCTGCTTTGTTGGAAATGAGAATCACTCAAGGAATTTCGAATTTACAAGGGAAGACTCCAAAGCCACAGGAATTAAGTGAATGTCGTGCAAAGGATAAGCCTTACAGTAATTTTCTAATGAAATTAGATTTAATATATTTTTAGATATAAGCCATAGTCTGTAAGGATTTTTATATATCCATAGACTGAAAGACTTTTATAGCATTTAAGTGTTGTGTTACCTTGTCTGAAATCGGGATGTCATCACTTTCGTTGTTTCGAAAATATGAAGCATATCTTAAGGATGATCAAAATTGCATATGCAATCCCAAAAAAAAAACATAAAATCACGCGATAAAAACTGCAAATATGGTTATTGAATCCCATCACCGGTACACAATTTTAGCTTTATGGAGTCTGTAACCAGTATTAAAATCTTCTGAATAGATTAAAACATGAGCGTAGTTCTTCTGAATTTAAAATTATATCTTTCTCACATTTTTCCTCCTAATTTTACCATAAAATCTGTGCATACTTCAAGGCTGAAAATTAAAAATTCCTCGTAATTGAACCACTAAAATGTGTGCATACTTATAGGCTGAAAATTTAATGATGTGCAATGAATGTGTATGAGTGATTCTCACATTTTATGTTACCCTAATATTAATCCAGGGTGGTCTTTTGTCCGAATTAATTACTTTACACATTATTAAAATGTTAATACGATCTTGTTGGACATGAGGATTAATTTTGGCTCTTAAGATGGTTACTATGTTCGGTTTTCGTGTTGAAAACCACTTTAAGAATTATAAATGAAAACAAACATATTTCACTAAAGTCTTGCCGAAATCGAAAGGAAAAAGAAACTGTGCACCAATTGAGTTCATTTATCTACTTTATAGTGAACTGTTTTAATAAGGCAACCGCGGAAATTTCAACGCGAAGAGCGAACATAATACTGACCTTTACATACTAATTTCTTATGGAAATTGCAATTTCCATAATTTTCCTCATAAATTTGACCCATTTTTAACAACCACTGATCATCATCTTCTCATATAAGTATAATCCTGATAATTTTTCCATTAATTCTGTGCATACTTCTAGGCTGAAAATTTTATATTGTGCAACGAACATGTATGAGTACTTCTCACAGTGCCTACTTCTAGGCTGAAAATTTCAACTTACATAAATTTTCAACGCCTTTCCTTGTGTCAGCAACCGACTTTGATTTCTTTTCTCTTCTATAGATGTTCTCATCACATCATTCATGAATTGCTCTTCCTTTCCTTTTGAATCTCCATTGGAAAAAGGACCACCAGACCTTACCAAAAACCCCAGATGGTTGACCTAACGAACCATAAATTAACCATGTTAGTTTTAAGTGTTTGTGTTGGTAATGTTAGACACTCACAACAACTCGTCCATAAAGAATGGTGTAATGGTCATAGAGAAGAAGTCGGAATTACCTGCAGCCATAAAAACATTAAGTTAGCTATGGTATTAGAAGTATTATATCATACTCCCTTAGCCATAGAGTCTTTGGTCGAAGTTTTATGTTTCACTAAGTAAAAAGGAATGAAGTATCCTTTGTGAATAGTGGATATTTTATAACTTTTAAATTCGATTATAATAGACAAAGGAATTTGCTGAGTGTTGAAAATAACAGATGCTAAAATTTCAACATAAATTTAGTAATTTTCTTCAAAACTAAAATGAAACGAAATATAGAAATTCCTAAGAGATTTTTAAGATTATATGAAGATAATGAAGTGCTTTTGGATGGAATATTTGCATATGTATGGATAATAGGGCCGGTGACCATAGGGATTTGAAGGAATACTTGATAGAGAATAGAATGCATTTATATAAGTGAATACCAAAGAATTGGTGGCTTTTTTTATAATTTGGTATATTCAGAAATATCAATCTATTGAGAAATTTGTTTCTCAGCAAATTGCTTATTTTTTACCTCTATTTTGCATAGGGAAAGTGTTGCATACATTTAGGAGACTTTATAAATGTTTATGCTTATCATTTTATAACCACCGCCATGGTGATGGACGTATAATAAGTTTGTCATTCCGTTTGTAAAATATCGAAATATCGATTTCTGGAAGAAATTCTATGAAGCCATAACGAAGTTCGTCTGTCTGTCTGTTGTAATCAGTCTTCACTAATGAAGCAATCGTGCTAAAATTAGGCACAGAATTTGTTTGTGTCTGCAAGCAGGTCAAGAAGAGTGGTTATATCTCGAAGTATTTTTGGTCCATTAATAAGTGTGCCGAATATGATGCGAATAGGTCCATTTCTCTGTATAGCCCCCCTATTTAGTCTTCTAGACACCGCAATTTTTATTAGATTTGACAGAAATTGGGAAGATATAGGTTTTTTAGTTCCCTAAATAAGTGTGTCGAAGATGATGTGTTTCGATCCATGTTTCGATATAGCCGCAATATAACCAGATCTCCCCGGTTGTCACTCGAGCCCGAAATAATCTATAAAAATTTGGAGAAAAATTTACCAAAAACTACTAAAGAAAAAAATTATTTTGCAAAATTTTATTTCTATAGAAAATGTTGTCAAAATTTTATTTCTATAGAAAGTTCTGTCAACATTTTATTTCTTTAGAAAATTTTGTCAAAATTTTATTTCTATAGAAAATTTTGTCAAAACTTTATTTCGGTAGAAAATTTTGTCAAAATTTTATTTCTATAGAAAATTTTGTCAAAATTTTATTTCTATAGAAAATTTTGTCAAAATTTTATTTCTATAGAAAATTTTGTCAAAATTTTATTTCTATAGAAAATTTTTTCAAAATTTTATTTCGGTAGAAAATTTTGTCAAAATTTTATTTCTATTGAAAATTTTGTAAAATTGTTTTTCTGTAGAAACTGTTCTCAAAATTTTATTTCCATAGAAAATTTTGTCAAAATTTTATTCCTATAGAAAATTTTGTCAAAACTTTATATCTATAGAAAATTTTGTCAAAATTTTATTTCTATTGAAAATTTTATAAAATTGTTATACCCTGCACCACACTGTGGAACAGGGTATTATAAGTTAGTGCATATGTTTGTAACACCCAGAAGGAGACGAGATAGACACATGGTGTCTTTGGGAATAATGCTCAGAGTGGGTCCCTGAGTCGATATAACCATGTCCGTCTGTCCGTCTGTGAACACATTTTTGTGATCAAAGCCTAGGTCGCAATTTAAATCCAATCGCCTTCAAATTTGGCACATGTTCCTAATTTGGGTCAGAATAGAACCATATTGATTTTGGAAGAAATCGGTTCAGATTTAGATATAGCTCCCATATATATCTTTCGCCCGATATGGACTTATATGGCCCCAAAAGCCAGATTTTTGGCCGAATTTGGTTGAAATTTTGCACTAGGAGTACAATTAGTAATATAGTAAAGTGTGCAAAATTTGATTGAAATCGGTTCAGATTTAGATATAGCTCCCATATATATCTTTCGCCCGATATGGACTAATATGGTCCTAAAAGCCAGAGTTTTGGCCCAATTTGGTTGAAATTTTGCACAGCGAGTAGATTTAGCATTGTAGCTATGCGTGCCAAATTTGGTTGAAATCGATTCAGATTTAGATATAGCTCCCATATATATCTTTCGCCCGATATGGACTTATGTGGACCCAGAAGCCAGAGTTTTATCCCGATTAGCTTGAAATTTTGCATAAGAAGTACAATTGGTAGTATAGTCATGTGTGTCAAGTTTGATTGAAATCGGATCAGATTTAGATATAGCTTCCATATAAATTTTTTTCGCCCGATATGGACTTATATGACCCCAGAAGCCAGAGTTTTGGCCCAATTTGGTTGAAATTTTGCACTAGGAGTACAATTAGTAATGCAGTCATATTTGCCAAATGTGATTGAAATCGGTTCAGATTTAGATATAGCTCCCATATATATGTTTTACTGATTTCGACAAAAATGGTCAAAATACCAACATTTTCCTTGTTAAATCGCCACTGCTTAGTTGAAAAGTTGTAAAAATGACTCTAATTTTCCTAAACTTTTAATACATATATATCGAGCGATAAATCATAAATAAACTTTTGCGAAGTTTCCTTAAAATTGCTTCAGATTTAAATGTTTCCCATATTTTTTTACTAACATTGTGTTCCACCCTAGTGCATTAGCCATCTTAAATTTTGAGTCTATAGATTTTGTTAAAGTCTATCAAATTCTGTCCAAATCGAGTGATATTTAAATGTATGTATTTGGGACAAACCTTTATAACAACACATTTGACGGATTTGATATGGTATCGAAAATTTAGATCTACAAGGTGGTGCAGGGTATAATATAGTCGGCCCCGCCCGACTTTAGACTTTCCTTACTTGTTTTTCTGTAGAAAATGTTATCAAAATTTTATTTCTATAGAAAATTTTGTCAAAATTTTATTTTTGTAAAAAATTTTGTCAAAATTTTATATCTATAGAAAATTTTATCAAAATTTTATATCTATAGAAAATGTTGTGAAAATTTTATTTCTATAGAAAATTTGTGAAGTACTTCTTAGTTGAAAAGGAATAAATTGCAAAATCTACCAAAACATAAAGAATTCTACCAATCCACCCAACAGTAAAAAATGCACCATTTTTTGTAGAATTCTACCAACTGTGGCAACCGTGTTCTGGACACCGCAATTTTTATCCGATTTGCTTGAAATTGGAATATGGTGTGAATTGGTCCATTTTTTGTGTAGCCCCCGATTTAACTTCTTAAGCGTGTAGACATCCTAATTTACCAGGAATTCAAATTTTTTCAAATTTTTCTAGGTGGGCCGAATATAGTGTTATGGGTTCATGTTTTAGTATAACACATATATTTTCTTGGGAGAGCATCTGCCATCAAATCCACCTGAAATTCAACATATTTTCAAGTAACCCGATACGACGAAGAATTTTCAAAGGAAACTTTTATATTTGATTCATGGTGGGTATTTAAGATTCGGCCCGGCTGAACTTAAGCCCGTATATACTTGTTTCTGCAACATCTACCTATCTATGAACTCCATTCTACAGGGGGTTTTTCAATTGGCCTATGCAAAAATCCCGCAGTAGAAACTTCTTGAGTTCCATATCCTCCCTCATTAAACTCACACCAGCACCATGTTTTCCCAAATCGTTTCGTAACAACATTTATCTTGAGGTCTTAATAAAAACAGATATATTCGACAATTTATTAATATGACTTCTAACTGCAATAACTCATCATTGTCGACATCTTCAATGTCAGCAACAACTACAATAACAAAAGGCATGCTACCAATAGCATTGAATATTACACTATATGCCATCGGTAATCACTTAGACTCATTCCCATAATCAAAGACAGACTACACACGCACACACAGTCATCCTATATATGAAAAACTTCCGTATCCTTCCATTGCCACCAACTCAGTCACAGATACCATAGTGATATATACACATATCATTCATAACACTTCGTTCTCTATCATCGTCCTCATCATCATAGACGAATGTGAAGCATTGTAATGACAACAAAAAAAAGAAAAAACAAAACTACAACGACATCATAATTTATCACACATGCCTACACGTTCCGTTCATAGAATCCTTACGAATTTATGGAGTACCAAGAGCAAGTACTTCTCCACAGTATTTATTTATATTCATACCTAAAATATATTGAGTTGTCTATGACGACAAATATGCACTATGATACCGTATCATGCCAAAGGAGGAACAAATAGATGCTATGGCTAAACAACTGATGCCTGCCCATTGCTGTGTTTGGATACACCACCTCTTCAATTCTACTTACTCGTAGATGTCGTACAAGGAATTGCTCAACATAACATTGGATTTTATTCCATGGAATAACATCATGTTTAATAATAAAACATAAATATGCCGTGTTAAATATTACGGCGATGATTTGCAGCCGCTGCTTAATCAACTATCTAAAGGCCATATATCACATATGGTAAAATGTGATATGCATATGAGCATCCCAACCCTCAAGAGTATATATTTGAAATTGCCCTCCTGCCACACAAAATTATTACCATGATTGTCTACCATAAGGATTTGTTTCGGAAGATATTGTCTTGATCTCAAAATGTTTATTTGTCATATCAAAAATATGTTTTAAGTGTTTATTTACACAGACCGGGTGCGATATATAAATTTATAATGAAATTTATTTGGTATAAGACGTAATTCCATATTTCTAGCAAAAATATTTAATATATTTGTCGATAGGTAAAAATTAAATTTGACAAATATTATGCACAAAAATAATGAATTTTCCTATAGAAGTAAACATTTAAGATTTTCAGGTCGAATCTTACTTATGTGCCGACTACACCCAGAGAAGGAATATGATCACCTCAAACATGTTTCAAGAGCAAAATGTTATTTTTGGATGGTGATGATGTAACATGTTTGTCGCAAAAATGTTGTTTTCTCGCCAAACATAACATGCTTTCCGAAAACAGATACATAACTTCCGAGAAAATAACGTGGTTGCAGTGAACATGTTACATAGTCACTATCCAAAAATAACATTTTGCTCTTGAAACATGTTTGAGGTGATTATATTCCTTCTCTGCGTGTAGAGTGATCAAAACAACGGGTTTTTTGATAAGCGGGTTTTCTCGGTTTTAAAGAACCGCAATTTTTTCCAAAATCGGTGGGCAAATAACCGGCATAACCGGTTTAATTGATTTTCATATAAACGCTTAATTTTTAAAGGAAAATCTAATTCTATTGTCACAAAAATCAACGAAAATATAAAATTTATTAAAAGTTGGACACACTTATTTTTAAGTGTTTTCAATGACAATTTTATAATGAAAATATAAAATCCGTAAGTCGGTTGTTGAGACCGCGTCAACCCGTCCGCCACAAATTGTATTTTTACAAAAACCAACAATCGGTGTAAGAAGGTAAATCGATCCACCGGTTTTGATCACTCTAGTGCCCACCAACAAGGATTGCGTACAAAATTCTGTCAACAGTGGTCGCTTAACCTGCATTACTACAACTTATTGTGGAACAATATTGACCATTTTTATGGTTTCTTAGAGATGAATATGGATATCTCGAACCAATTTTCAGGTGGAACGGATAAAAAACAAAAAGTCAAATTGTGGGATCGGTATATAGGGGACTCAGAGGCGCACGCAGAGGGGGCTTGGCGTTTTGGGCCCCAACCAGAGTCAAGAGTAAATTTTCTCTCGGGCCCAAATAGAATTCTGTGTACGGATATCCCGAACCGAATTTCAGGTGGTACGGATTAAAATCAAGCCAAGTCAAGTCTGGACATCGGTTTACAGGGGGGCTCAGGGGCTTATGTAGAAAGGGACCCGGGGGTTTTGGTCCCCAGTTCCCATCCATAGAGAGTCAAAATTAATTTTCGCCTGGGTTTTATCTAATTATGGACCGATATGGACCAACTTTTTGTGTTTTCTGCACTGAAAACCTATTGGAGTGCTAAGAAAAATTGTGTAAGCTAAATATTAAGAGCAAATTTCTTAAAAATATAGAAATTTTAATTGAAAAGCTTGTTTATTAAATTTAGAATACATATCAGGAAAACACAAATCTGGAAAACGGTCTATATAGGTCGATACTTATAAATACCCAGCAAAAAAACTTTCCAAAAAACCATTTTGGATTTGTAATCTGGAAGTAATGCAAACTTTTTTTTACATGGGTTTGTCATAGAATGGAAGTACTCCGTTTTTGGATCTTTTTGCATTGCTTACGAAGTTGTGCCTTGGAAGTTCACTTGAATGTCAAAATTTAAAACTCGAAAAAATCACCAATTTCACTTTTTATTTTTATCATTATTATTACTTACTAATTGTTTTATTTTGAAAAATTTTTCTCTCCGACATCTGTTTTTTTGCACCATAATAGAACGCCATTGAGCATGAAATATCAAGCATTAATTAATTGAATTATTTGTGATAAGATCGTTATATGATACCTATGCATAACATTGTAACTACTTCTCGAAATGTACTTTATTATTATGAATAAGAAACTGGGGAACGACGGTTCAAATCTCGTCAGCGGTTATTTTTTTTATCAACTATATATCTCTAAAAAAATATTTTTTTATGTCGTTTGTATTTTGCACATATTTTTGTAAATATAATATTTTTCCATTTCAACACAACGGAAAATGGAAATTTTTCGTAATTTTCAAAATCTACTTAACATCCATGGATGGAAAAAAACCAGCTGGTACAGGTTCAAATTCCTGCGAAGGTAAAATTTTTAATTTTATTTTCACTGCGTTTTTACTTTTTTTTTATTGATTTTCTATTCTTTTTTGCGACATTTCCATAGTCCACCATTTAGTTTAGTGGGTAGTTCAATATGCCTATATAGCAATAAGATTTTTTTTCTTTTAGGTGTCAAACTGATTTTCGTTCGTTCGAAAGATAGCGTGCTTTCAACAAGCGGACACAGGGACGGACTCACACGAACAAGAATATATGTATATCTCATGGGGTCTATGCTAGAGGTGTGCACGTGACACGAAATTGTCGTGACTCACGAATATTTTCGTGATTCGTGCGTGAGTCGTGAGTCACGCTCATGACAACAGCGTGAGTGTGATTAACAAGCCAAAATGTCGTGCGTGAGCGTGAGTTACGAAAATAATGTCTTCGTGAGTGTGCGTGACTAAAGAATTACACTCACGAAAATATTCCTGCTCTCCAACATAAAACGCTTAAGAGTTATATTCAATAACAATTTTAGTGACACCTAGGATGTTAAGAGTTTAATAACACTCTCGATTTTAATAATGCTCATGTTTTCAGACACTTCGGTAAGGTAAATTAATCATAAAATTATTCGTGAGTCACGACAAATATCGTGACTCACGGTATTTTTCGTGAGTCACGACGTTTTCGTGCGTGAGTACAAATTTTCTTTTCGTGAGTGTGCGTGAGTCCTACCAAAAAATATCGTGCGTGAGTATGATTTTTCAGTCGTGAGTGTGCTTGAGCGTGAGTAAACTATTACTCACGTGCACACCTCTAGTCTATGCATTACAACCCAGCAACAAAAATTGGAAGATGTTCCAAAGGCACAACTTTAAAAGCACTTCCAGGAAATTCTTTTAATACAACTTTTATACCCTCCACCATAGGATGGGGGTATATTAATTTTGTCATTCCGTTTGTAACACATCGAAATATTGCTCTAAGACCCCATAAGGTATATATATTCTGGGTCGCGGTGAAATTCTGAGTCGATCTGAACATGTCCGTCCGTCCGTCTGTTGAAATCACGCTAACTTCCGAACAAAACAAACTATCGACTTGAGACTTGGCACAAGTAGTTGTTATTGATGTAGGTCGGATGGTATTGCAAATGGGCCATATCGGTCCACTTTTACGTATAGCCCCCATATAAAAGGACCCCCAAATTTGGCTTGGGGATCCTCTAAGAGAAGCAAATTTCATCCGAACCGGCTGAAATTTGGTACATGGTGTTAGTATATGGTCTCTAACAACCATGCAAAAATTGGTCCACATCGGTCCATAATTATATATAGCCCCCATATAAACCGACCCCGCGATTCGGCTTGTGGAGCCTCTAAGAGAAGCAAATTTTATCCGATCGGGCTGAAATTTGGTACATGGTGTAAATACATGGTCTCTAGCAACTATGCACAAATTGGTCCACATCGGTCAATAATTATATATAGCCCCCATATAAACCGATCCCCCGATTTGGCTTGCGGAACCTCTAGGAGAAGCAAAATTCAACCGATTCGGTTGAAATTTGGTACGTGGTGTTAGTATATGGTATCCAACAACCATGCAGGAATTGGTTCATATCAGCCCATATAAACCGATCCTAAGATTTGACCTCCGGTGCCTTTTGGAGAAGCAAAATTCATCCGATCTGGTTGAAATTTGGTACGTGTTGGTAGTATATGATATTTAACAACCATGCCAAAAGTGGTCCATATCAGGCCATAATCATATATAGCCCCCATATAAACCGATCCCGAGATTTCGTTTTGGAGCCACTTGGAGGAGCAAATTTCATCCAAGTCAGTTGAAATTTGGTACATTGTGCTAGTATATGGCCTTTAACAACCATGCCTAACTAGGTCCATATAGGTCTATAGTTATATATAGCCCTCAGATAAATCGATCCCCAATCACACAAAAATTGGTCCATATCAAGTTCATAATTGTATATAGCCCCCCATATAAGCGACCCCCATATTTCAGTTCTGGCTCTCTACGTATCGTACAAAAAGTCCATATCGATGGAGGGTACATAAGATTCGGGCTGGTCGAACTTACGGCCGTATATACTTGTTTATAACTCGCTTTGTTTTCATATTTTTAATGGGTACTTTTAACTTTTTTTGTTTCGAATAAATAAAACAGAGTAAGAGTTAATAAAATAGAACAAATTATTAAAATTTTGTCTCAAAAAAAATGCTGAATCCAATCTACAAAAAGTGAATTTGTGAAAACATTTGAAGTCAAACGTTTCAGACAAACGTTAGAATGCATTAAAAATCACAAAAAAAACTTGTAAAATTATTTTTGGCAAAATATTACAAAATTTTTTAATTCACATCCAAAACACTGATTTCGAATCACACCTTACGAAGTGAAGCAAATCCAGTGCAAAGGCTGTAGGACATCCGTCCTATGACAAGCCCTTGTTAAAATCATCGATTCTGCACCAATTATGCACCACTTCCGGATCCAAAAAGAACATTTTCACTACTTTTTTGGCGACGCTTTTTTTTTTGCTGGCAATTAAAATAGGAAATTTAGGAGCTTTACAAGACAAATCTGAGTAAAGAAAAATATGTGGCATTTTTGTTTCAAATTAGTCCTTTTCCACCGTTTGTAATTCAAATGAAACGTTTTGTAAAAAATTGTCAGTACATTAAACTGTTAAAGCTATATTTCCTTGTATCTCAGAAACTATATGGCCGATTCGTTTCAAGTAAATTGTATTTTAAAGATCAAGCTTGAATAATTATTTTCTATTTGATACAAAAAAAGATCGAATAAAATCAAATTATCTAGTTTTTGAGATACGATGATATATATTTCCAACAGTTTGGTGTACGGGGACATTAGTTTGACACAGTGTACTTACCGTTGGCTGCTGTCCACACGAATATATTGCATGCTTTTCGCACACATATTGTTTTCTCGGAAATTATATATCTGGTTTCTGTAACCATATATGTTTGGTGAGAAAAAAAATTTTACTGCAAAAATATTCCATATTCCCCGTCTACAAATAATATTTTGCTCTTGGAACATATTTGAGGTGATCGTATTCCTTCGTTTCGTGTATAGTGGCTTCTGTTTTAGTCCTTACCTTGCTCTCTAAACCGTTAAAACAGAAATCCTGAAGGAAGAGATCATCCTCACTATCTTTCAGATATAAATTAAGTAATTTATTTGCGTTGAAAATACTCTTTCATTATATACTCTGAAATTTATATAAATCGAATTAAATTAATTAAAATATAAATTACATTAAAAAAGGAATTGAATTAATTAATAGTTAATAGATTTCTTGAATAATTTGCATGTTTTACCCCACAAATGTGTCATATCTTGATTTAATCAGCGATATTAGCAACAATACTCAAACGTTTTTGATCAATTATTCAATTAATTTTCCTTAATAACTCTTGCTTCACACATCTTATACACCTCAGTTTAAAATAAACCTCCATAATAAATCGCTAGATATGGATGATTATATTCTAGCAAATTGGTACAGACTTCATGTGGATAAATACAATATTAATTACAATCATTGGCTATTGAGAATTACGAATTAATTTGTTATGAAATAAAAAAATCTCAATCGAAATTAAAAAACAAGAATACAGCGAAACAAGTAAAATAAAAATCGCCTGAAATTCAATACCAATTGAAGCCACAACGAACGTATGTCAAACAATTGGACTTTTTGAATACCCGGAGCATTATTGACCAAAAACAAAGAAACAAAAAATCGAGCTTATGACCCAACGTTCCACAAAACAAAAGCTTCTCACTTACCCAAACTCTCAAAGGTGGCCATTGAAAAGAAGCCTATGGCCTGTGGGTTCAATGCAAGAGGTCCTGGTCAACACAACAACACAATACAAGGGTAATGTAGAGAAAAATGTCCTACGGATGCGACTGAACGCTTAGTGGGGCGCGAAAAACATGACAACGACACAAAAACCAAACAAAAAAAAAAAGAGTTCAATTTATTTGGAAACACCGTTTGAAGTGGATGAACGTTCACATCCTTTCTCTGGTCCTCTGACAAAAAGATATTCGATTACATGTCCATGAGTAAGGCCCCATGAGCGTTAAGGACTACGACTACTCTTTGTCTAATGGAACTCATGCATGGCTGACCATTCGCGCTGAATTACATTTCAATATATTAACTCGGCAACGGCGAAAAATAGGCTTAACATATTCATTGTCATCGTTGATTGACTGACTTTATCCAAAAAGGACTGAGATTCGCTGGCCATTGAGTTCACCACTGATTTCCCGGCTAGTCGAAAGGCATTTTGATACGATTTTTTTTGTTGTTTTATTTACCTTAACACTCCATCTTTACATTGAATCTACAGTTGATTGTAGCTCCAACAAAAAAAAATCCTAGCGGTCATTAAAGGCACACGTGTTCGATAGTTGCACGTGACTTACTTACTTACAATTTGGCTTTCAGTGTAAATGGATTCCTTCCTCACCACTTTGCCCCATAGAGAGAAAAAAAGTATAGATTTCGTGTATATGAAATTGGAATATGGTAGAAAAATAAATATTTACAAATAAGTCGAAATTACAAGAAGAAATATTCTTTGAAAATTGGTTCGTAATTGTTTTTACAGGACTTTTGTGTTGTGCCACAATAGGACGCGCACTCATTACCAAAGTTTGTTCCTGTTGCGGAGAATAGGAGAGCCCATGGGCATAAGCCACTATCGGCTATTGTTTGTTGAATGAACTGTGCCGCTGATGCCACAAAGGATAACAAGTTTTGTGACAAAATGGAAAAAACAATCTACGGGTCACTTGGTCTATGGCTTGTTCTACATGAAATAAATATTTACTGGAGAAGGAGAGAGAGGGGGAACATTTTCCAAAAGCCAAACCACAATGCTTTTGAAAAAAAAGTAATCTTCCTTTTTATTATTTTCTATGTTTAGTCTTGAATGTGATTTCTTTTGTTTGTCTCTATTTTATTAATGTTAATTTTCTATACAAACACCGCCTTGGGAAAGTGTGACTGTGACAATTGTTAAACGTGTCCTTGGACAAATAGAATCCTTCTTCTGTATTATGTTAATTTGTTATTAATTGTTGCTTGAATGACAGACACAATAAAACCTAAATAAATATGGGAATTCGTTGTAGTTTGAGGAAAATGTTCACTAAAATATGTCCTTTTTGGGGAAGACCTTTCTTTGTCTTTGGAAAACACTCTATTGCTGCATGTAATCGTGATATTGAAGGCATATTTATTTCATTGATCAATGATAAGAGACTACCAGAAAATTTGATGATCTAGCAAGTAGTTTGGATTTGGAAGTGCCATGAAATTAATTTGATAGAGACTTGTCTCGGCATAAGCAAAAATGAACGTTTCAAAGTTTGCAACATTTCAAAATCCCATGGTATATAGCCTAACAGCTAAAAAGTGTCACAAATTTCACGTTAGCATATTTGTCAAAGTATAAATGCTTTTATGTACAGGTAGTTATATGAACAGTTAGTTATATTGTTTACAAGCTATCGAAAGCATATCCATCCTAGTTTATTACAAAATAAATTCGTGATATTTTAGCGGTGAATTGCTTTAACGCAGATTGACTCATTTTATGAAACAATTCCCGCTTTACTGACTTGAAATGTCCTTTCTAGGACATAGAGTGGCTAATAAGTATTGCAACCACGTAACGCGTTACATTGGTTTCATTCATTTTTTATTTTTATACCCTCCACCATAGGATGGGGGTATATTAACTTTGTCATTCCGTTTGTAACACATCGAAATATTGGGGGGTTTATTAACTTTGTCATTCCGTTTGTAACACATCGAAATATTTCTCTAAGACCCCATAAAGTCGTGGTGAAATTCTGAGTCGATCTGAGCATGTCCGTCCGTCCGTCTGTTGAAATCACGCTAACTTCCGAACGAAACAAGCTATCGACTTGAAACTTGGCACAAGTACTTGTTATTGATGTAGGTCGGATGGTATTGCAAATGGGCCATATCGGTCCACTTTTACGTATAGCCCCCATATAAACGGACCCCCAAATTTGGCTTGAGGATCCTCTAAGAGAAGCAAATTTCATTCGATCCGGCTGAAATTTGGTACATGGTGTTAGTATGTGGTCTCTAACAACCATGCAAAAATTGGTGCACATCGGTTCATAATTATATATAGCCCCCATATAAACCGATCACCCGATTTGGCTTGCGGAGCCTCTAAGAGAAGCAAATTTCATCCGATCCGGCTGAAATTTGGTACATGGTGTTAGTATGTGGTCTCTAACAACCATGCAAAAATTGGTGCACATCGGTTCATAATTATATATAGCCCCCATATAAACCGATCACCAGATTTGACCTCCGGAGCCTCTTGGAAGACCAAATTTCATCTGATTCAGTTGAAATTTGGTACGTGATGGTAGTATATGATATTTAACAACCATGCCAAAAGTGGTCCATATCAGTCCATAATCATATATAGCCCCCATATAAACCGATCCCGAGATTTGGTTTTGGAGCCTCTAGGAGGAGCAAATTTCATTCGAGTCAGTTGAAATTTGGTACATTGTGCTAGTATATGCCCGTTAACAACCATGCCTAACTAGGTCCATATCGGTCTATAGTTGTATATAGCCCTCAGATAAATCGATCCCCAATCACACAAAAATTGGTCTATATCGAGTTCATAATTGTATATAGCCCCCATATAAGCGACCCCCATATTTCAGTTCTGGCTCTCTATCGTAATTATTTGTAGACTTACCTATACATAACTTTTTTGTCTAATATATACCACGTATGGACTACCTCACAATTTAGAAAACGATGTTAAAAAGTTTTAAGATACCACAACTAAGTAATTCGATTGTGGATGACAGTCTTTCGTAGAAGTTTGTACGCAATCCATGGTGGAGGTGGAGGGTCCATAAGATTCGGCCTGGCCGAACTTACGGCCGTATACGGAACCACCGTGGTGCAATGGTTAGCATGCCCGCCTTGCATGCACAAGGTCGTGGGTTCGATTCCTGCTTCGACCGAACACCAAACAGTTTTTCAGCGGTGGATTATCCCACTTCAGTAATGCTGGTGACATTTCTGAGGGTTTCAAAGCTTCTCTAAGTGGTTTCACTGCAATGTGGAACGCCGTTCGGACTCGGCTATAAAAAGGAGGTCCTTTGTCATTGAGCTTAACATGGAATCGGGCAGCACTCAGTGATAAGAGAGAAGTTCACCAATGTGGTATCGCAATGGACTGAATAGTCTAAGTGAGCCTGATACATCGGGCAGCCACCTAACCTAACCTAACCTACGGCCGTATATAGTTGTTATTATTCAAAAGCAACAAGTGTCGAAATTTACATCAAATTTTAAAATCCTTTACAATTTTGACAAAATTTTCTAAAGAAATAAAATATTGACAAAATTTTCTATAGAAACAAAATTCTGACAAAATTTTCTATAGAAATAAAATTTTGAAAAAATATTCTATAGACATAAAATTTTGAAAAATATTGTATAGAAATAAAATTTTAACAAAATTTTGTATAGAAATAAAATTTTGACAAAATTTTCTAAAGAAATAAAATATTGACAAAATTTTCTATAGAAACAAAATTCTGACAAAATTTTCTATAGAAATAAAATTTTGAAAAAATATTCTAAAGAAATAAAATATTGACAAAATTTTCTATACACAGAAAAAAATATCACCAAAATATTTCCAATTAAAAAGTTAATTGAAGTTGAAATTTTTTTCAATTAATAAATTAATTGGTACAATTAACTTTTTAATCAAGATAGAAACATTAAGTTAATTAAGTCAATGATTGAACATTTTAAAATTTTTAATTAAAAAGTTAATTGATACAATTAACTTTTAATCAAATTCGGTAGACTAAGTCAGTTTATGATGATGATGAACATTTTTTTTTTAAATTTTTAATTGAGTTTTGCAATCAACATCAATTAAATTTTTAATTGAATCAATTAAAAAATTAATTGAAATTTGGCAATGAAATCAATTAATTTTTTAATCAAGAATTTTGTTTATGCCCAATTAAAACTGTGATTGATACTATCATTTTCGTGATTGAAGACATTTCAATTAAAAAATTAATTGGATCAATTAACTTCGTGATTGAATCAGAAAATTTTTTTTTGTGTGTAGAAATAAAATTTTGACAAATTTTTCCACAGAAATAAAATTTTGACAAATTTTTCCACAGAAATAAAATTTTTAGAAAATTTTCCATAGAAATTCTACGAAAAAAAATTTTGACAAAATTGTCGATAGAACTAAAATTTGAGAAAATTTTCTATAGAAATAACATTTTGAGAAAATTTTCTATATAAATAACTTTTTGAGAAAACTTTCTATAGAAATAAAATTTAGAGAAAATTTTACATAGAAATTCTAACAAAAAAAATTTTTGAGAAAATTTTCAAAAAAAAATTCTATATAAATAAAATATTCAAAAAAATTTCTATACAAAAAATTTTTTTATAAAATTTTCTATACATAGGAAAAATATCACCAATATATTTCCAATTAAAAAGTTGATTGAAGTTGAAAATTTTTTCAATTGATACAATTAACTTTTTAATCAACATAGAAGCATTAAGTTAATTAAGTCAATGATTGAAAAATTTGAAATATTTAATTACAAAATTAATTGAATTTATTTTTTTTTTTTAATTTTAAATGGAAACAATCAATTTTTTTTAACCAACTAAAAACACAAAGACAGATAAGAAAGTAATTGAAAATAGTCACGCTTTTAATTCAAGAAATTAATTGAGTTTTGCAATCAACATCAATTAAATTTTTAATTGAACCAATTAAAAACTTAATTGAAATTTACTAATGAAATTAGGTTTAAGTTTTTTTTAGTTTCGTTTTAATTATAAGGTTAAGTTTTTATTTGGAATATTAGATCTCTATTGATTGAATTTCTATCAACGTGTTGTCCAGAAGGGCGTTGGTTGATTAAATAAATAAATAAATAAAATATTTTTTATTAAAACTATGATTGATACTATCATTTTCGTGATTGAAGACATTTCAAATAAAAATTTAATTGGATCAATTAATTTCAGAAGATTTTTTTTTGTGTAGAAATAAAATTTTCAGATAAGATTCTATAAAAATAAAATTTTCAGAAAATTGTCTATAGAAATAAAATTTTGAAAAAAAAATTCTATGGAAATAAAATTTTGACAAAAAACATTTTGACAAAAAACATTTTGACAAAATTTTCTATGGAAATAAAAATTTGAAAAAGATTTTGTCTTCAAATTTTGGTTCTTGCGAATTTCGATCAAACCTGGCTATGAATTTTCAGATCATTACTGGTTTTGTTACCGTTTTTGTCCACTTTTTGGGCACGATGCAACACTGTCAGTATCATGGTAACGAGCAATAGTACAAACTTGTGGGCTTGCGGGCTCTATCGAAACCCACTTGTTGTTTTCCAGCCAAATATTAAGCAATCACCCTAGAATGCTTGAATCCCATCTCAAGTAACTTTACTTTACTTCTGAATGCAATAGATCAAAAATGCGTTTGTAAGCTTGTAAATATTAAAATGAAGCAATAAATCTGTCAACATTTGGACGACCGATTTTAAAATTATAGTAGCCTAAATTTGGTTGGAAAATATATCAGTCACATGGTTGTCTATACCACTTTGCTAAGTGGGTTTGAGAAGTTCAAAAAATGTCCATTTTATTACATAAACCCCATAAAAAACGATCTTCAAGACGTACGTTTACTCCCATATGTAAAAAATTCGCTATTGAAGAAGTCTTCCAAGCCAAAAGACATTCTTTATGGCTCCACATTTGGATAACGACTACATATAGCAATCCGATTTCCTCTGAGATGTGCTAATGTATATTGGCCATGGCGTTTTTGTTTTACTGACGCACATTTTTTCCATGAAAGCTTATTTTAAAATTCTCGTACTGTACCTTTTCTCCGATGAATGCATATACCTCAATTGGGCTAAACATTGAATTTGCAATTTTAATAAAAAACCAATTTCATACAATTTCATAGCTATTAATAAAATTGCTTTTTAACCAAATAAAAGTAGACCTTTTCCAAACGAGGAAGCTGTTTCATTTTACATTATTCCCTTGAAGCTGTTACTGTTCGGGCTATAAAAACACTAACATAATGGCTAAGAAATAAAAAAGAAAAGAAAAAATCTATGGGGACTTATTGTGCAATGGCATTTAACAATTGCAATTTAAAAAGTAATTTTTTATATCTCAATATAATTTTCGTTTTCTTTTCAAAATTGGAAAGTGCTCCAAGATGGCATATCTTATTTGGTATGATGACGTATGACAAGAATTCTTTTCGGATAATAAAAAACGAATCTAAAGCTCAAATAATAATTTTTTAATGTTTTCAATGCGATTTTTTTTATTTGAATTTCAATTGCTCCCACAACAAACGTTAAGCTTTGGCTCTCCCTCACCCAATCAAGAGCCAAGCCACCACCTTCTCACACTTAAGCTACATAAGGCCTTTGAATAAGGATACGTTGTGTGTTCACATCATAAATAAGGTTCACAAAATTTTAAGATTAATGATTTGTTGCTATATGAGAATTATAGCTAAATAAAACATTTTTTTTTATATAGAGAAGCCATCCATTTATGTATGCTTTGAGGAGGTTACGTGTCCGGGAGTTGGGTTAGAGATATGACTCAAAATTGTTCACGAAGAACCATTTAAATTAAAAACAAGTATATACGGTCGCAAGTTCGGCCAGGCCGAATCTTATGTACCCACCACCATGGATTGCGTAGAAACTTCTACGAAAGACTGTCATCCACAATCGAATTACTTGGGTTGTGGTATCTTAAAACTTCTTATTCCTGCATGGTTGTTGGATACCATATACTAACATCACGTACTAAATTTCAACCGAATGGGAAGTATTTTGCTCTTCCAAGGGGCTCTGGAGGTCAAATCTGGGGATCGGTTTATATGGGGCCTATATATAATTATGGACCGATATCGACCAATTTTTGCATGGGAGTTTGAGGCCATATATTAACACCACGTACCAAATTTCAACTGAATCAGATGAATTTTGGTCTTCCAAGAGGTTCCGGAGGTCAAATCTGGTGATCGGTTTATATGGGGGCTATATATAATTATGAGCCGATGTGGACCAATTTTTGAATGGTTGTTAGAGACCATATACTAACATCACGTACCAAATTTCAGCCATATCGGATGAAATTTGCTTCTCTTAGAGGCCTCGCAAGCCAAATCGGGGGATCGGTTTATATGGGGGCTATATATAATTATGGACCGATGTGGACCAATTTTTGCATGGTTGTTGGAGACCATATACTAACACCATGTACCAAATTTCAGCCGGATAGGATGAAATTTGCTTCTCTTAGGGGCCTCGCAAGCCAAATCGGGGGATCGGTTTATATGGGGGCTATATATAATTATGGACCGATGTGGACCAATTTTTGCGTGGTTGTTAGAGACCATATACTAACACCATGTACCAAATTTCAGCCGGATCGGATGAAATTTGCTTCTCTTAGAGGCCTCGCAAGCCAAATTTTGGGGTCCGTTTATATGAGGCTATACGTAAAAGTGGACCGATATGGCCCATTTGCAATACCATCCGACCTACATCAATAACAACTACTTGTGCCAAGTTTCAAGTCGATAGCTTGTTTCGTTCGGAAGTTAGCGTGATTTCAACAGACGGACGGACGGACGGACGGACATGCTCAGATCGACTCAGAATTTCACCACGACCCAGAATATATATACTTTATGGGGTCTTATAGCAATATTTCGATGTGTTACAAACGGAATGACAAAGTTAATATACCCCCCATCCTATGGTGGTGGGTATAAAAAAATCTTGAATGATAATAAAATCTATTGAATGGTGCTCTAGCAATTATGGCGATTTGGGTTTTTTGCTTTTATATATAAATGTCTACTGCTAGATCCTTTTTTTTAAGTATTCGATATAAACAGTCATGATTTATTGTGATAAGCTAAACGAGTGGAATGCGTAAACAAATTTGGGACAAATTGGATTTTTCTTCAAAAGTCTTGTTTTCCGCTTTTTGCTATAATTTATCAAAAGACGTTGACAAAGAAAAACACATTTTTTTCAAAATTCGTTTTTATTATTCAGCATAGTTCCCTTCAAGAGCGACACAGCGATTATAACGACCTTCCAATTTTTTGATACTATTTTGGTAGTACTCCTTCGGTTTTGCCTCAAAATAAAGGGTGATACGGTCGAAATTTGGTCAAATCGTTTATTTGGTGAAATCGTTTATTTAAAAAATCAAATTAAATTTCTTTTTCAAGTTCAATTAGTATAAAATTCAGGAAAAATATTCAGTTAGGCTTTCGCTTTTCCAAATCCGAATTGCCGGGCCTCACGCTTGACACCTGCCATCAGATTTTGTACAGCCACCACCTTCTTCGCCGCAGAAATTCAGTTTGCCTTGAACTGCTGCTCGTCCTTAGCAGTTTTTTTGGTCTTCTTTAGGTTCCGCTTGACAATAGCCCAGTATTTCTCAATTGGGCGGAGCTCTGGCGTGTTGGGAGGGTTCTTGTCCTTGGGAACCACCTGCACGTTGTTGGCGGCGTACCACTCCATGGCCTTTTTACCGTAATGACAAGATGCCAAATCCGGCTAAAACAGTACGGAACAACCGTGTTTCTTAAGGAAAGGCGGCAGACGTTTATTCAAACACTCTTTCACGTAAATTTCTTGGTTGACAGTCCCGGAAGCTATGAAAATGCTGCTTTTCAAGCCACAGGTACAGATGGCTTGCCAAACCAGATATTTCTTTGCGAACTTTGACAGTTTTATGTGGTTGAAAATATCTGCTACCTTTCCCCTTCCTTTTGCCGTTTAAAACTCCTTGATACGCTGCTCTTCTTGCTTGGACGGCATTTTGACAACTGAAGAGTGAATTCCAAAATCAACACACACCTTCAAAATTAGGGGTGTTTAGGTTTTTTAAATGCAAAATTGAAAGGAATACGTCAAGTTTATATTGACCAAATTTTGACCGTATCACCCTTTAGGCCTCAGTTTCGGCGATCACCTCTTCATTGCAGCCAAATTTTTTCCCTGCGAGCATTCTTTTGAGGTCTGAGAACAAGAAAAAGTCGCTGGGGGCCAGATCTGGAGAATACGGTGGGTGGGGAAGCAATTCGAAGCCCAATTCATGAATTTTTGCCATCGTTGTCAGTGACTTGTGCGTTGTCTTGGTGGAACAAGACTTTTTTCTTCTTCATATGGGTCTGTTTTGCTGCGATTTCGACCTTCAAACGCTCCAATGACGCCATATAATGGTTTGATGGTTTTTCCCTTCTCAAGATAATCGATAAAAATTATTCTATGCGCATCCCAAAAAACAGAGGCCATTACTTTGCCAGCGGACTTTTGAGTCTTTCCACGCTTCGGAGACGGTTCACCGGTCGCTGTCCACTCAGCCGACTGTCGATTGGACTCAGGAGTGTAGTGGTGGAGCCATGTTTAATCCATTGTCACATATCGACGGAAAAACTCGGGTGTATTATGAGTTAACAGCTGCAAACGCCGCTCAGAATCATCAACACGTTGTTGTTTTTGGTCAAATGTGAGCTCGCGCGGCACCCATTTTGCACAGAGCTTCCGCATATCCAAATATTGATGAATGATATGACCAACACGTTCCTTTGATATCTTTAAGGACTCTGCTATCTCGATCAACTTCATTTTACGGTCATTCAAAATCATTTTGTGGATTTTTTTGATATTTTCGTCGGTAACCACCTCTTTCGGGTGTCCACTGCGTTCACCGTCCTCCGTGCTCATTTCACCACGCTTGAATTTTGCAATCCAATCAATTATTGTTGATTTCCCTGGGACAGAGTCCGGAAACTCATTATTGACACGAATCATTTGAAGGTTGGTACTATATAAAAATAATATGCATTTAATACTAGCGACGCCATCTATGTGTCAGACCGGGGACTTATCAGCCAACCTGTTATCTTAGGGTATGGTCGCACTAAGCACATATTTGCCCAAAATGAGTTTCAAACTTTTTTCCGGGAGCACTGTATAATTATCTGGATATAATTTGGGGAACATACTATTATCGTGACAAAATATATCCAATATGACCTAGAAATATTTCCCGGTTTAGTTCTGGCGACGAATTATTTTTCGAATGCTGTCAAATATTTGCCTAGTGTGACATGCACATCTAAAATGGCATTAAATCTCTACGGGAAATGAATTAACTCCATAGCCAGTGCAGGACTAATCTCTGAAGTGTATGGACCTATTACAATTCTGGTCAAAACTTATGGGAAATACTGCGTTTGTCATTGACGGGTAAAATTTCACTTCAAGACAAGACTTGGACTGATTTCAAGACTAGGAACTGTTCAGTAGGACCAATCTATAGACAGCTGCCCATAAGCCACTTTTGGATACGATCTTCAGAACATTGGTAGCTGTGAAAGGTCCATCAGTGACACTTCCAACCCTTTGAGAAATCTCATATATTTAATCTTGGAGGTAACTTATTTCTAAACCGATAACCAATTACATTTAAATGCAAATCTGTTATACATCCAATAATCATCCAATAATGCTAACTCATTATTCTCAAGCAAACGGTATTGCTGGAGGTATTGCACAAATGCTTAAGGTAAGCACTTTTTTAACTCAACTACTTACTTTTTAACTCAACTACTTATTATACTCAATTACTTACCACTGTGGTACCACAATGGACTGAATAGTCTAACGGGCTGTCACTACACCTAACCTAACTCAGCAAAAACTCTTCTTAAGAAATAATCTTTGAGGTAACTTAGTTCAAAATGTATTGATGGTAAGTCATTATTTTCAAACACACGGTATTGCTGGGGATAAGGCATAAATCGTCTTAGTAAGTCCTTCAACCATTTACTATACTGGATCCAAAGATTTTGATTTTCACCGAACCTAGTCTAAGCATAGTGGCGATTTCGATTGAAATAAAAAGTGCAACATTCTCAAACTTGATTGCAAAATTTTGAAGGACACTCGTATAGCTTATGGGTCCTGTATACCTCACAAAATGACTAATTAACAATAACTTTGGAATGACTCTATTATTTGGGCAAAAATACAATGAGGGAAAAAGTAGCGTAACACCAAGACAACATATTTTTTACGACATCGCCCTACGTTTAATAAAATGTATATTTTTTAATTGTCGCAAGTCATTGCAATCAATGATAAAAATTGGAATTCAAGTTGATACTACTCCCTGGTCGGTGACTCAATCCTTTGGTCCTTGGGTATAACGGTTTAGACGGAACTCATATACGCTGAATTCCCAAGATCTGACCCCTAGCGATTATACCCTATTCTCATATTATAAATTAATGGTCACTGGGAAGATATTTTCATGGAATGAAGATGGCAATGACAGCCAAAAACTAAAGCCTATTTTCAGGCCCCAGCAAAAACAGCGTCGCGTGAAAAAGTTCTTTTTGATGAATTTAACATGGGCATGTCATAGGACGGATGTCCACCATTTTAACAGCCGTTGCACTTAATTTGCGTCACTTCTTAAGGTGTGATGCGAATTCAGTGTTTTGGATGTGAATTAAGAAATTTTGTGATATTTTGACAAACAAATAATTTTTAATGATAATTTTTATGAGTTTTAATGCATTCTTACGCTTGTGTGGAACGTTTGGCATCAAATTTTTAGAAAAATTCGCAATGTTTCTAGAATGGACTTGGCATTTTTTTTCAGAAAAATTTCAATAATTTTTACCATTTTATTTATTCTTAATCTATTTTTAACCTATTTGAAACAAAACATTTTAAATTTTCCACTACAAATATGCAAAAAGCGATTTATAAAGACGTAAGGAAAGTCTAAAGTCGGGCGGGGCCGACTATATTATACCCTGCACCACTTTGTAGATCTAAATTTTCGATACCATATCACATCCGTCAAATGTGTTGGGGGCTATATATAAAGGTTTGTCCCAAATACATACATTTAAATATCACTCGATTTGGACAGAATTTGATAGACTTTTACAAAATCTATAGACTCAAAATTTAAGTTGGCTAATGCACTAGGGTGGAACACAATTTTAGTAAAAAACATATGGGAAACATTTAAATCTGAAGCAATTTTAAGGAAACTTCGCAAAAGTTTATTTATGATTTATCGCTCGATATATATGTATGAGAAGTTTAGGAAAATTAGAGTCATTTTTACAACTTTTCGACTAAGCAGAGGCGATTTAACAAGGCAAATTTTGGTATTTTGACCATTTTTTTCAAAATCAGAAAAACATATATATGGGAGCTACATCTAAATCTGAACCGATTTCAATCAAATTTGGCACACATGACTATATTACTAATTGTACTCCTAGTGCACAATTTCAACCAAATTGGGCCAAAACTCTGGCTTCTGGGGCCATATAAGTCCATATCGGGCGAAAAATATATATGGAGGCTATATCTAAATCTGAACCGATTTCAATCAAATTTGGCACACATGACTATACTACTAATTGTACTCCTAGTGCAAAATTTCAACCAAATTCGGCCAAAAATCTGGCTTCTGGGGCCATATAAGTCCATATCGGGCGAAAGATATATATGGGAGCTATATCTAAATCTGAACCGATTTCAATCAAATTTTGCACACTTGACTATACGACTAAGTGTTATGTTTGTACAAAATTTCAAGCAAATCGGTATAAAACTCTGGCTTCTGGGACCGTATTAGTCCATATCGGGCGAAAGATATATATGGGAGCTATATCTAAATCTGAACCGATTTCAATAAAATTTGGCACACTTGACTATAGTACTAATTGTTCTTCTTGTGCAAAATTTTAAGCAAATTAGGGTAAAACTCTGGCTTCTGGGGTCATATAAGTCCATATAGGGCGAAATATATATATGGGAGCTATATCTAAATCTGAACCGATTTGTTCCAAAATCAATAGGGAATTCTGAGCCAAAACACATACTTGTGCCAAATTTGAAGTCGATTGGACTAAAACTGCGATCTAGACTTTGATTACAAAAATGTGTTCACGGACAGACGGACATGGCTATATCGACTCTGGAGCCCACCCAGAGCATTTTTGCCAAAGACACCATGTATCTATCTCGTCTCCTTCTGGGTGTTGCAAACATATGCACTAACTAATAATACCCTGTTGCACAGTGTGGAGCAGGGTATAAAAATAAATTAAAAGTACTTCCTGTGCAGCTAAAATAAAGAACTTCTTTGGCAGGACTTTTTTGGAAGTGCTTTTAAAGTTGTGCCTTCAACTTCCAAATTTTTTTGCTGGGGCCTTAAGGATCAATATTGGTAGATCGATATATCAAAGGATATATCGATCTACCAAGATTGATTGAAATTGTTCTACATTTTTAAAATAATTTTAAAATAGAAAAGAAATTTTTCAAACTTGAAACTTGATTGAAAAAAAATCTTTTTTATTTGGTACAATAAAAAAAGATCGAATAAAATCAAGTTATCTAATACAATTTGAAAATTGTATATACTAAAATTTAGATTGATTTATTCGACATACCATATTTTCCTCGTAAGACTCTACTACTACTATATCCGGCCCGAATAATTCCCAGTCGTATTTTTTTTGCCATTGTCATATTAACATATCTCTTCAAAAATCCTTATACACAATTTAATGGAGAATCATATTCATATGAGTGCCAAGTCCAAGACATGCTGAGCCCTTATCCCCAAGGACCAAAGGATTGAGTCAACACCAGAAAGTAGTCAGCATCAATTTGTCAGAATCATTCAAATACATAAGTCGTGAAGCTCTTTAGATCGGGTGTGGGTAATGTTACACAACATTGCCACCAACAATTTTCAGACATATTAAAAACTACAGTCAAACACTTTTGCCATTGTTCACCCAAAAAACATCTCTTTGCCATTGGATACCTTTCGTGCATGGCAGGAAGACATTTACCATGAATCTCTTTTTTTAGCAAAAAAACAACAAATGTTATTTCCCCCTTCCTTTGCACAATCTATCTGACGAAAACACACCACACATAATTAGTAAGCTAACTGAAGTACTTTTGTGTCACATAAATACGTACATATATGACAAAGAAGCCTGTGAGAATATCCTTGTTTAGCTTTTTCAGGATAATAAGGACAAGCAATGCCAACGGAAATGTGTCTCTCATTATAGACTTCAATTAAATATTTCACTCAATAGAATTTACACCTGAGCTCATTTTAATTATTTGCCATCGTAATAAAAAGGGAAAATCAACCCGGAAAAATAGAGGTTGGAGATAAACCGAAAGTTTATTATTTTTATTTAATTGCTTTGACAATTAAATTAAGATCATTCACAAACAGATGTCCTTTAGTTGAAATATTGATGGTAAAAGGAATGGGGACAATGGAAGAGAAAGAAAAGAAAACTAAGTGAGCTAAGGGACTAGATTACAAAATTTCGATTTTTATTCGAATTTAACGAAACTTTTGGTAGTGAAATTATATATAACCCCTATATCTGGTTATGGTTCCATGTAGATGTGGAATACTTGTAGCAAACAGAGTAAGAAGTCTGCCATTAGAACTGTAATAGGGCGTCTTTACAGTACACCCTTGGACCAAAGATCTTCTCGGTGCGTAGGCACTATTGCATGTTGTGAAATCAGTATCTCCTAGGTTGTTATGGCTGTAATCATCCAAATCACCATATTGTAGATACGCAACCACAACCCAGAAATGTAAGAGTTTTTATGTGGCAGTTCGGTTGTTTTTCAGGCTCACTTAGACTATTCAACCCATTATGATGAAGGTACTGATCTACATCTGCTAGAGCGTGAGATCCCGCCTCTAGATCAGGCAGCATACCAGGCAGATCTGAACAGGACTCATTAGGATACTGTAGCTGAAGCGGTGAGAAGCTCCAAGTTAATCCTGCTTTCGGAGTCCGAAGGAAGGATACCTCCCAGGGTACTTTTGGACCAACTAAGATTAAGCAAATGCATCGGCCGCAATTCCTACCCATCAGTTATTGATATCAGCATAGCGGACGTGTGACCGACCCATCTGTAGTCAAGGGGCACATGACGTGCGCGTTGTTTAAGCTCAATTTAAGGGATGTTCTACATCTTTCGAAACAGTTGAAGAGACATAGATCCACTGATGTAGACATGAGATGAAGTATTATACATAAGGTGTGCTCCATATTGACAACCTAGCTAAAACGACCAGAGAGGGAGCCGTCTTGGATGGGCTATGATTCCAGACCCATATGGTGAGATACACAAAACAAAAATATTTTTTGTCTTCAATCACGAACTTAATTGAATCAATTAATTGATAGTATTAATTAAAAATTAATTGAGTGATTGATTTTTGTTTCAATTAGAAAATTTGTTGAATCAATTAAATTTTTAATTGAATATATCTTTTTAAAACTAAGTAAAGACTTTAATTGGAAAAAGTTTTGTGAATTTTTTTTCTGTATATGCTCTTCATTATGGAGATAGAAATTTTCGAAAAATCAGCTGAAAATTTCGGCTTAGAAAAATCAAGAGATAAATGCAAGAGATCGTTACTTATGAGACCTGAAATGATCTGATAAGAAACAAGTGGACTGAGAACCACCTCCTGTATGATATTTACTGTTCACTACACACAAAGAAAAAATACTTGCCTCTGGAAAAGTGTTGCCAGATGTAGGGAAAATTCCCTACATGTAGTTATTTTTTCAAATATTTAGCGCCTTCTACACGGACGAAAAATAGTGTTTTTCATATGTTTGGGTGTAAACATTATATATTTGGAACTCAAATTTTTTAACACAATATTTATAAGTGCAAGCATATAATATTCATAAAATGCTTGTAAATATAAAATGCTTGGATGCAAACATATATTAATTTAGAAATAGCCTATAAACATATATGTGTTTAGAAAGAGAGACCTACAGAGTATGTTGCAAGTAAAAGAATGGAAGTGACCAATTGGCGTCTTACAACTATATATGTTATACACAAAGAATACTTCATTAAATTTTTTTTCTACCAGTGTATACCAAAGGTGAAACACAATATGTTTGGACAATACAGACAATATTTTGTTTGGACCAATCCTGAAAATATATATGCTTGAAGCAAAATGTGTTTGGGTCATATGTTACAGAAGCGATTTTTTTTTGAGGGTGTAGGGACGTAGGGGCACAATGTAGGGACTTTTTCACTAAACACAATTTAATAATTTTTACATTACATGATGGCTCTAGAGAAGGAAATTAGAAGCCTGCAAGGCTTGATTTTTAACATTGTGTTGTAACCACGCTTACCTCGGTTGACTAAAAAAAATTACCAAAATTTTAAGAAAATCTTACCACAAATCTACCAAAAAACTATTTCTATAGAAAATTTTGTCAACATTTTGTCTATTTGGTCAACATTTTATTTCTATAGAATATTTTGTCAAAATTTTATTTCTATAGAATATTTTGTCAATATTTTATTTCTATAGAAAATTTTGGCAAAATTTTATTTCTATTGAACATTTTGTTAAAATTTTATTTCTATAGAACATTGCGTCAAAATTTTATTTCTATAAAAAATTTTGTCATATTTATTTCTATAGAAAATTTTGGCAAAATTTTATTTCTATTGAACATTTTGTTAAAATTTTATTTCAATAGCAAATTTTGTCAAAATTTTATTTCTATTGAACATTTTGTTAAAATTTTAGTTCAATAGAAAATTGTGTCAACATTTTATTTCTATAGAACATTGTGTCAAAATTTTATTTCTATAGAAAATTTTGTCAAAATTTTATTTCTATTGAACATTTTGTTAAAATTTTATTTCTATAGAACATTGCGTCAAAATTTTATTTCTATAATAAATTTTGTCAAAATTTTATTTCAATAGAAAATTTTTTCAAAATTTTATTTCAATAGAAAATTTTGTCAAAATTTTATTTCTATAAAAATTTTTGTAAAAATTTTATTTCTATAAAAATTTTTGTAAAACTTTTATTTCTATAAAAATTTTTGTAAAAATTTTATTTCTATAAAAATTTTTTTAAAAATTTTATTTCTTTAGAAATTTTGTCAAAATTGTATTTCAATAGACAATTTTGTCAATTTTTTTTTTTTGCCCTGTAGAAAATTTTGTCAAAACTTTATTTGAATAGAAAATTTTGTAAAGTTTTACTTCTATAGAACATTTTTATAAATTTTTTTTCCTGTAGAAAATTTTCTCAAAATTTTATTTATTTATTTCTACAGTAGTTTTTCTCAAAATTTTATTTCTTTAGAAAAATTTCTCAAAAAATGGAAACTTTTCCAAAATGTTATTTTTATAGAGATTTGGTCTACCAGAAAAATCTACTATTATTGGTAGATTTCTAGCAACTGTGGCAACCGTGGTGGTAATACAATTTTTTTACGTAATATATGTTTTAAAATAATAGAACCATTTTTGTTTTGTAAATTTTGTTTAAATTTAACGAAAAATACACGGACGAAAAAGACTGTTTTTTATATGTTTGGGTGTAAAAATTATATGTTTGGAACTCAAATTTTTTAACACAATATTTTTAAGTGCAAGCATATAATATTCATAAACTAACATAATATGTTTGGGGCATATATGTTAATATGTTACAACATATTATGCTTGGGACATAAAGTGCTTGTAAGTATAAAATGCTTGGATGCAAACATATATTAATTTAGAAATAGCCTATAAACATATATGTGTTTAGAAAGAGAGACCTACAGAGTATGTTGCAAGTAAAAGAATGAATGTACCCAATTGGCGCCTTACAAATATATATACACAAACAATACTTCATTAAATTTTTTTTTACCAGTGTATGCCTAATATGAAACATAATATGTTTGAACAATACAAACAATATTTTGTTTGGACCAATCCTGAAAATATATATGCTTGAAGCTAAATGGGTTTGGGGTATATGTTACAGAAGCGATTTTTTTGAGGGTGTATAGTAGGGGAATTTGTAGGCAAACTTTTTCTGGGAATGTAGTGGAAAGTAGGGAACTTTTTTGTCCTTGTAGGGTAGACCGAAAATTTTCCCTGGACACACTACTCTGGAACGAAATTTTAGACAAATGAAATCCACTTTCTTATAACACATTCTCTTTGAGCGAAATTAAATCCAAAATTGTGAAAAATGATTCAAAGACTGTCTTTAAACGTTTTTAAGGTAACCCTACACGCAGAGAAGGAATATGATCACCTCAACCATGTTTCAAGAGCAAAATGTTATTTTTGGATGGTGACCATGTAACATGTTGATGGCAAAAATGTTCTTTTCTCGCCAAAAATAATATGCTTGCCGAAATATAAAACTTAATCTCCGAGAAAATAACATTGTTGCGACAAACATGTTACATGGTCACTATTAAAAAATAACATTTTGCTCTTGAAACATGGTTTAGGTGATCATATTCTTTCTCTGGGTGTACTTTCAGTGCGATTTGTGGTGATTTTTCTCTAAATTTTCTATGCAGTATAATCTGACGGTATAAATTCATGATGAATTTCCAGCCATATTTAGTTGTTTTTTTTTTTCTACGCCAACCTTATTTCAATAATGGTTTAAACCACCTTTTGGGTGGCAGTCTGACGTTGTAAAGCCAAAAGTGAAAAACAATATAAAAATAATTAGCATAATTTCATATAGATAGATACACAGGAAACCAAATTATAAAACATATCAAATATCTGCAAAAGTAAAAAAATTATGAACATCGAAAGTAATTACAATTAGCCATTGCAGGAACAACGAATGAAGGGTTGCAATTGAAACAAGCCAAGATAGAATTCCCCAGTTGTATTTTTTAACGCCAAGGATTAATTAAAACAATGGTTTATGATGTATATATAAAACGATATATAAATATTAAATAGCAGGTGTTTTCTGATTCATTTTTATGATCCAAATCCAAAAGAATTTCCCTATTAGATACCATGAAAATATAACCATGCCATGCCAAGATACAAAATTCCCGAAACACTGAAACCCATTCAATATGATTATGATCATAAAATTATTTGTTAAGCTGTCATTTACACTGAAAGTGCAAATATCATAAAACTCATAAAAAAGAAGACTTAATTTGCCCTTCCTTGTTATGGGTAGACCTAAAACTCAAAACTGGTAGTTTGTTGTAAGAAAATATCATGGGGTGGGTGATGGTGACGCTAACCCACAAAAAATATCCTACAATTGTTCTTGACTAATAACACTTTTCCAAAAGAGATTTTCTTCAAATGAGTTCTCCACCAGCCAGACTACAAAGAGCCAAGACCTAGTGGTCCTATTCACACTAAGGAAAGACACATTTTTATTAGGTAAATACCGTCATAAAAATAACGGCCTTGTTTCGATGCCAACACCTGTGGCCACATTTCCGCTAGACAGGCAGGGCAGAGACTATTTGTAAACTTTTTTTTGTTCATTGTGATGTTCAACACAACAATCTCATTTCGTTTGGCATTTACCAACCAATTTCAAAGTTATACCATTTCTTTTTTTTCTGTTGGACATTTAACATTGGCCTTTCAAGATATGCTAATTTATACTCTAACCATAACAAATTTATATCTTTAGTATGAAGCAGTTTGTTCCCTCGACAGTGTTGTAAAAAATTCGTGTCCTTTTTCAAAATTATTTGAACATTTTGCTGACATTTTGGTGTGCTTTGTTAATACCTGTTAAACTACGTGTCGACATTTATAATTAAAACTCTTCTTATTTTTGGCCAAAAAATGAAAAACTTTTTCTTCCTATTTATCACGGAATATGTTTTTTTTTGTGGGGACCTTGTTTTTTGGTCATATAATTAAATATTTTCCTTTAAGTTTTCATCATTTAAGAATGACAAGGGTCATCGTGGGCGCTTTTGTATAGCCTATGTTAATAATGAATTTATGTCCATTCCAAGGAATGGGAAATTTGAAAGCAGATGTGATTCGGAATCATAAAGAAATAGACTAGAAAATAAACAACATTTTAACATTGCTTCGATAAATGGTGAAGAATTTAATTATTCCGTTCATAAAATGAAGTTTTTGTACTTCTTGCCAAACGGATTCTAGCCGGCTCTGTGGAAAATCTCACAAACCTTGATTAAGCAGTTCATTGTACGGTCGGTGGCGCCTATATTTCTCTGGACAAGATTATACCTGTACAAGATAAAATGAAAAACTTCCGATTAAATTTAGGCAGACAGTTGAGTTGGAAATCTACTACAAAGATAGGAGTGTTAAGGTCCGCAAATGATGGGACACAATTGCGAAGGCCAGTTGGCTCGAAATGGGACACGAAACAAAAGAAAGTTATCCTAAGACCGGGAGCCACCGTAGTGCAATGGTTAGCATGCCCGCCTTGCACACACAAGGTCGTGGGTTCGATGCCTGCTTCGACCGAACACCAAAAAGTTTTTCAGCGGTGGATTATCCCACCTCAGTAATGCTGGTGACATTTCTGAGGGTTTCAAAGCTTCTCTAAGCGGTTTCACTGCAATGTGGAACGCCGTTCGGACTCGGCTATAAAAGGGAGGTCCCTTGTCATTGAGCTTAACATAACATGGAATCGGGCAGCACTCAGTGATAAGAGAGAAGTTCACCAATGTGGTATCGCAATGGACTGAATAGTCTAAGTGAGCCTGATACATCGGGCTGCCACCTAACCTAACCTAAGTATATGGAAATATAGGTAGGCTGATTTCAATATACATCATCCACGAAAAGAGGCGCAAAAAGAACTAGCTGACTCGCAATGATCTGCCGTATAAGAATCACATCAACAAGGATGTTCCATATAATACTGAACATGAAATTCATGAGAACCACCGTAGTCCTCCAATGGTTAGCACTCCGCCCTGCATGCAAATGATGATGGGTTCAATTCCAGTTTCGATCAAGGTTAGGTTAGGTTAGGTTATGTGGCAGCCCGATGTATCAGGCTCACTTAGACTATTCAGTCCATTGTGATACCACAGTGGTGAACTTCTCTCTTATCACTGAGTGCTGCCCGATTCCATGTTAAGCTCAATGACAAGGGACCTCCTTTTTATAGCCGAGTCCGAACGGCGTTCCACATTCCAGTGAAACCACTTAGAGAAGCTTTGAAACCCTCAGAAATGTCACCAGCATTACTGAGGTGGGATAATCCACCGCTGAAAAACTTTTTGGTGTTCGGTCGTAGCAAGAATCGAGCCCACGACCTTGTGTATGCAAGACGGACATGCTAACCATTGCACCACGGTGGCTCGATCAAACACCACAATGTTTTTCAGTGGTGAATTATCCGTCTTCAGGGAGTGTTTCAAAGTTTCTCTAAGTGGTTTCACTGCAATGTGGAGATTAACAAAGAATCGGATAGAACTCAGTGATAAGAGGAAAGTTCATTACAGTGGTGAACACAATGGACTGAATAGTCTAAGTGTGCCTGAAATATCAGCTGCCACTATACCTAACCCAACCTAACCGATTGTCGGATGCCACCATGCAATAATAAGCATGTCCGCCTTGTACACAAAGCGGTGTTCTCGGTCGAAAATAAGATTGAAAAACTCATGGTTTTTCAATCCCATTTTCGATCGAGTGGATTATCCCTCCTCAGTAATGCTGTTGACATTTCTGAGTGTTTCAAAGCTTCTCTAAGTGGTTTCACGGTAATTTAAAACAGGACTCGGTTATAAAAAGAAGGTGCTCTCATTGAGAATAACGCGAATTGGGACGGAATTGGGATTAAAATAAAGGGCTGCTGCTAAACCCAACCTAACCAAGAGATAGCGTCGATCAATCGCTTTCGTAAGACCACTTCGGAGCAGTATTTGAAGTTGTTTAAGTTCAGTTTTGACCTTACCTAACATGGATCCACAAAAAACATGGATCCACTGATATACACCAGAAACCAGTTGATACGACCACAACAGTAGAAACAGGGGACTGCACTTGGCGAATGTGCTCAAAAGAAGGTGAAGATTGTTTCAACGGGGAGAAAGGTGTTGACCACCATTTCCAGATATACACAAGATGTCATCCGCGTCAATGGTATGAAGAAGAGTAATATAATCACAGATGAAAAAAGTTAAATAAATCACATTGAAGCGAAAATATAATGGTCCGACTTGGCGAGTAAAACAGAGCTCTTTTGAGAATGATGACATACCAGATCAAAACTTCTCCATGGACACTGACGAATTGAGCTAAAAACTACTGGAAGTGGGACTAGGACATTCACCATATTCTCCAGAGTCGGTCCATGTTACGAACCATTTTTTGCAGGCAAATGCTTTCTGCACCTGACACTGCATCCATATGCCGAGTGCCGGACTCCATCACATTTGACGATGCCTGCTACAAAACCTTTCTGCCTCACCCCGGATTATACTTTCCACCACAGAACCACTTTTTTGCATTAGTTGGAGGTGGACCCCTTCGTAAATCATGCCCATCTCTGCTTAGTATGCGTCCAGACTCCTGCTTTCATTCATCGCATCGCCAAATCCATGTCGGCCTTTTTCTTGCGAAGAACGAATGTCTACATATCTGCTTACAAACTCCCAGTGTCTCTCATTCTGTAACATCTTCGGGGGGAGATACGGTAGATCTCACTCTCCACTTCGCGGCGTCGTTCTGTGCATCGGCTATATTTGAAATAGGCGAGTTCCGCATTATCAATAATTTAGTAGTCTACTTCGCCGTATTTTCTGTCTCGCCATATTCGAATATCTGTTATAAGTCGATGTGTCCACCTGCCCATTCTTTCGTTTCTCCAGCGTTTTTGCCATTACTCTATGATTTCTCGCTGAATGTCCTCTGTTGAATTCGTCGCGTCCTGTTGATCGCCAAGAAAAATCTTCCTCTGCTCAGTTGCCTGAAGGTCTGTTGGGATCATTTCCGCTATCACTAGTACGGCTTTTCCCGATTCTGTGCGTTAGGCTTATGTAGCCCTCAGGGTTGTTGTTATCATCACAGGAAGATTTCATTCGTTCGGGTCTGTCGTTGTAGTGTCGTTGCCCAGATTTCAGATCCATATAGGAGTTTGCTGTTTGTAGTCTCCATGAGTACTTTCCTTCTACTTGGGAAAGGATCTCCAATATTTGCCTTACGGCGGCTCATCGTGCTGTTATCGTGACAGCCTTTGTCATCGCATATTCTATCTGTTTGAACTACGTAAGTTTTGACTCTAGTCTTAACCCTGTCGCTGACTAAAAATATCAGTAAAAGGAGGAGGTAATCGCTGGGTCAGCACTCAATGAAAACAGATAAGTTAACCAAGTGGTAGCACTATCGTCTAAGCGGCTGTAACGCCACGCTTTCATATTCACCTAACCTTACATATGCTGGACCACTAGATCGTTCAAAATTTAGATCGTCAGGTATATCATTACAGTATACAGGAAATCCTTCGATTCTTTAGACTCTAACCTGGGGATTGTGCGCATACTATCAGTAGGTTAAAGATTAGGTTAAAGCGGCAGCCCGATTAAGTTTCAGGCGCACTTAGACTATTCAGTCCATTGTGATATATCATCAGTAAGAGTTAACATAAAAAAATCTTTAGGGTAAAACATAGTGACACCATATTGGATGAATTTTCATATTAAGTCTTAGGAGGACTAAGGATCTTTTCTAACTCATTCTGCTACTCATAAAATTTCCTTCTTTGCCAAAAACAAAACACAAAAATTAATGTTCTACGAATTGAAAACTCCAATTCTTCGGCCAATTTAGTTGGTTATCCATAGCCAATGCTTCCAGGCAAATAAAATGTTGCAGTTTCTCCTCTTCAAATCCACAATCTCAGATTTCAAATAATTTATGAGTATATCAATAACCAAAAAAACAACAACAACAACATATATTAGACAAACGCTTGAGTTACTCGAAAATAAAATAACCCTCCCCTTTTTTAACTTTAAATTACCTAGACCATTCATACCAGAAAACATTATCTTTGGATAGCTTAGCAGGATATTGACAATTATTTCTGGAATGTAACACACAATATTAACTTATTGAACCCAGAAGAACCAACACAAAAAACATACGAAATTGAAAAGGAAATTCCATTCCTTAATAACGACCAAATCAATGAATAGTAGGATGAGGGCAGACAGTTTTAGCGAATGGGGCAAATTTGAAAAACCAAAATCCTACGGCAACGATGAAGAGAATTGAAAAAAAAAACACATCACCAAGGAACAAATTGGTAGCAAATTAGGAAATCAAGTTACAAATTTGCATACGCTCCATTTATTTGCCTGATCGTATATCCTGCGAATCCAGCGTATGCAAATAATAGACATGGAACACAAACAACCATGGCAGCAGGAAACAAACAAAAGGCCTTGCAGATGCCAGTGTATAGTGAAATAGGATTGGGGGCCCATTCGCACACCATGAACAAGTGCTCTGGTTTTCAAGGAATATACAATTTGTGGGAAACATAGCTCATGTTATTATTGCTTAGTTTTTTTTTCTAGTTCTTCTCTTTGTTCTACCGTTTTCGTTATGCTAATAAAAAAATTGGAAACTGTGCCATATGATGATGGCAAAAATTTGCCAACGAAATTATGCAAATTTTCTGCCCAAAAAAAATGAAAAATATGCGTTTTAATTTTTCTTCTTTATCAAAGTGGGAGTGTCCTCAAACCATAAAAATCTATTACAGAGAATTATTTGCTACCACCTAGCTTTGTGTTGACAAAAATGTGAGTTTACAAATATTTGAAAATTTAAATTAGTGATTTTGATTTTTTTTTTTGTTAAAATGGAAGTTGAATTGTAAATTAAATTGGCCATGTATATAACAAAGTGCATAATATTCACATTGTTTGCTCTACCTATTATAGCTATTGTGGAATAAGGGTATATTTATTTATTTTTAATGATAGAATCAATAACAAATTCTAAGAAGATTAAAATTCTGCCCTTTGTATGTCCGCCTATCCATCTGTTTGCTTTTATACCGTACATTACTATGTACTCGGGACATTATAATTTTCTAAAAGTGATCTATACAAAATCGCCAGGTTTTCCGTCCGTTTGGCCATCTACTGATTGCGAATTTCTACAAAGTGGTCCAAATGATACCATTCCTAGCAAAAAATGGCACACTTACTTTAAGAGAGTGGCACAAAAATGTATGTTGTAGCAAAAATGTTGCACACTTACTTGCCGAAGAAGTGGCCTTGCATGATCGCAGCGTAATTTCCCAAAACTGGCACAAAAAATTGCACACTTACTTGAAGAGAGGCACAAAAAGGGGCATTGGTTCCTCGTCTCTGTGTCCATCTATGAGCAGCAGATTTCCAAGAAATGTGGTACACTGGGTTGTTCGTCCTTCTGTCCATCTATGATCACCATAATTTCCAAAAAGTGGCGCACAAAATGTCATTCGTGCAAAAAGTTGCACACTTAAAGGGTGATACGGTCAAAATTTGGTCAATATAAACTTGACGTATTTCTTTCAATTTTGCATTTAAAACACCTGAACACCCCTCATTTTGAAGGTGTGTGTGTGTAGAATGTTGCTCCTATTTTGATTTTGGAATTCACTCTTCAGTTGTCAAAATGCCGTCCAAGCATGAAGAGGAGCGTATCAAAATTTTGCTCGCGCATCGCGAAAATCCAAGCTACTCGCACGCAAAGCTGGCAAAATCGCTAAAAGTTGCCAAATCAACCGTTACAAATGTAATTAAAGTGTTTGGGGAACGTTTGTCGACAGCCAGGAAGTCTGGATCGGGGGGAAATCGAAAACCGGAAGCCGCTGAGACGACAAAGAGAGTTGCCGGTAGTTTCAAGCGAAACCCTAAACTCTCTCTCCGAGATGCCGCAAATAAGCTGGGTGTATCGTCTACAACCGTGCATCGAGCCAAAAAACGAGCCGGACTATCGATTTACAAGAATGTAGTGACTCCAAATCGCGATGATAAACAAAACATGACGATGCTGACGAAGTTTGACTGCGTGGTAATGGACGACGAAACCTACGTCAAAGCCGACTACAAGTAGCTTCCGGGACAGGAGTTTTATACGGCAAAAAGAAGGAGAAAGGTAGCAAATATTTTCAAGCATTTAAAACTGTCAAAGTTCGCAAAGAAATATCTGGTTTGGCAAGCCATCTGTACCTGTGGCTTGAAAAACAGCATTTTCATAGCTTCCGGGACTGTCAACCAAGAAATTTACGTTAAAGAGTGTTTGAATAAACGTCTGCTGCCTTTCCTGAAGAAACACGGTTGTTCCGTACTGTTTTGGCCGGATTTGGCATCTTGCCATTACGGTAAAAAGACCATGGAGTGGTACGCCGACAACTTGCAGGTGGTTCCCAAGGACAAGAACCCTCCCAACACGCCAGAGCTCCGCCCAATTGAGAAATACTGGGCTATTGTCAAGCGGAACCTAAAGAAGACCAAAAAACTGCTAAGGACGAGCAGCAGTTCAAGGCAAACTGGCTTTCTGCGACGAAGAAGGTGGATGTACAAAATCTGATGGCAGGTGTCAAGCGTGAGGCCCGGCAATTCGGATTTGGAAAAGCGATAGCCTAACTGAATATTTTTCCTGAATTTTATACTAATTGAACTTGAAAAAGAAATTTAATTTGATTTTTTTAAATAAACGATTTCACCGGTTTACACGCGTTTTTCCTTGACCAAATTTTGACTGTATCACCCTTTACTTGCAGAAAGAAGCACAAAAGATGGCATTGGTTTCTCGTCTCTCTGTCCATTTACGAGCAGCAGAATTGCCAAAAAGTGGCATTTGTTGTTCCAAAAATGGGATACACTTTCATGGAGCAGCTATGATAGCTTTAAATTTGTTAAAAAATGTTTCACATTTACTTGCTGAAAGTGCCACAAAAATTGGCCTAGTTGTTCGTCCTTCCGTCCGTTTACGATCACCTTAATTTCCAAAACGTAGCACACAAAATAGCATTCGTGCAAAAAGTGACACACTTTCATGGAGCTGCATTATAGCTCGAAACTTAGAAATGTTGCACAAATATGCAATTTGCATCAAATATGTTGGCTTTGGTTGATCGTCTTTCTGTCCGTCAGAATTTGCAAAAAGTGGTACAAAAATGTCATTGTATAAAAAGTAGCACAATAACTTGCAGAAAGTAGCACATAAAGAACCATTTGTTCCTCATCTCTCTGACAATCTGTAAGCAGCAGAACTTCCAAGAAGTGGCATAAAAAATGTCATTCGTATGAAAATGTGGTACATATTCATGGAGAAGCGTTATTGTTCAGAATTTAGAAAAGTTGTAATTTGTAATAAAAAGTTTCAGCCTTACATGCACAAATTGAAATTACTTTGACGAAATGGCATTCTTCCTCATAAGAAATAATAGAATAGAATTTTGAAATGCTGGTGGCATTTTTGAGTATTTCAAAAATTTTCTAAATGCTTTCACCGTAATGTGATGCGACGTTCGGTCTAGTCTTTAAAAAGAAAGTCACTTATCAATAAGCCAAACATACAATTGAATCAGGAAGTAATCATTGATAAGAGAGAAATCCACCTACTGTGGTATCACAATAAGCAGACCAATACAATATCCAAACACCTAAAATATCCTTCAAGTTATAATTGGTCGCTTAGAGTAATAGCCCATTTTACTTACTGTAGAATTTTTTATATGTTTGCCTACTTTCAGGCGCCCGCTTTAAAGGACTATTATAAGAAAGGAAAGGTGAGTAAGTTCACAAACATAGTATATCGGGCTGCCACTATATTTAACTTAACTTAGTGTTGTGAATGTCAACTCGATCATTTATTAGGACACCGATTAAATAATAGTCAATTTTAACGTAATGTAGGCTCCAAAACAACAGCGACACATCTCATGAGGGTCGTCCAACAAAAACTTACTAAAATGGTTGCACATTTTGGAAAACTTGCGATTTGTCGAAATACAGCAGCCTCTCTATGCTACTATTACCTGTAACAAGCTGCAAAACTTTTTATGTTTGGGAACAGAACGTAGAGCAATTTGACCCAAGTGCACGCAAAGAAGAACAAACGTTTGGAAAACGTGTACCGAAAACGTTTTTCTTTTGTTAGAGTTTTTTGAATTGCTTCGAAAAGTATACACTTTTATCACCAAAAAAATTCGTTTGTTACAAAATGTTTATTTTTTTAATAAAAAAAAGTTATTTTTGAACCAACAACACAGTCCATTTCGTTTATATCAAACACTGTTCTTTTCTGACTTTAGGTTTTTAATAAGACACATTTTACAGTTCATAGTAAAAATTTTATATAGTAGAATGTAATGTTGAACATTTTTGCGGAATCTTACGACCATATCTGGAATATATGAAAAAAAAAAACTTTGGTCGGAACAGGGATCGAGCCCACGACCCTTGGCATGCAAGTCGGACGTAGCAACCACTGCTCCACGGTGCCCAACTAAATGTATTTTTCTGTTAAATAAACTTTGTTTAATCGGCTCGTGGGCGCCGCAAGCTATGCTATATAAATATAACTTATATAGGTAAATGTCTATTGATGTCAATAACGGCTACATAGCTCAGTGGATAGTGTGTTGGCTTACAAATTGCATGGTCCGCGGTTCGATTCTCCGTCCAAGCGAAAGGTAAAAAAAATTTAAAAATTAAATTAAATAAAATCGTTTAATTTCTTCTACATTGTTTGTATTGCAGAAAAAGGTGCTAAGAACTAAAAAACTTCGTGGAAGTGAGAAAGATGTGAGGGAAAATGCAATTAGCCAGAAAAATTTTTTTTTGAGTTAGTCTTTATGAAATTGTTTTTACATCCTGGAAAAGAATAAACGTTTATCACAAAAAGTATATACTTTTCTTCCAAATACACTTCCTTTCAACGAAAAGCAAATGAGAAACGAACTTTGTTTGTCTAAAATTTCGTTTGGGAGGAAAGAATTATTTTTTTGCGTGTGGGACCATTTTCCCCCAAATTTATTGGCAAAATAATTCCGAGTAGTATAAATCTGCGATTATTTATCAGAAGTTGGCCACCATCTTTCCGGTTTACAGAACATTTTTGGCCTTCTTCGTTCTCCGAGGGTAAATCACTTTTTCGACACTCCTTTGATTGCCGGCGTAGTTCAAGTTTATTCAAATAAGTTCACCACTGTGGTATCACAATGGACTGAATAGTCTAAGGGAGCCTGATACATCGGGCTTCCCCTTAACTTAACCTACGTTTTAAAATACTTGCGCATTATTTGAATTTATGACATTAATAATAATAATAATAGGCTCTAATTCTCATGGGGTAATGAATTTTTCATTTCTTCCCTAATTGTAAACTCCTTAATAAACTCTCATGATTATTAAGAAACTTATTTGAAAATTTCTAACATTTCAATTATCCTTTTTCTGGTCTCTAAACTATTAATTAATTCCCTAGCGATTTGTAAGGGTGGCGGCAAGTGAATGTCTCTAGAATAAAGTTTTCTCTTTGGTTTTTGGTGAAAACTATTAATTACTTTTCGACCACACTTTTCCAATTTATTTTAAGCTGTCAAAATAATTTCAAATCAAACACCCCCTGCCGCCTAGAGTGTCACACAGCAATAACACTTTGATCCTTTTGCCTCTAGCTACCCAAAAGCCACATCTAAAACTAGCAAAATAAAGAAAATATGTAAATTTTCTAACAATTTACTTAAGAAAACTTTACTCCAAGACAAATTGAAAGACTATAGTCCTTAACATACAATTACTTGGAAAAAAGGGTTTCAAAGTCAATACCATAACAATTACATGTTCAAAATAGCAACTTAGTCGATAGGCGATAGTTTGCTATGTAGCAAAGGATCAAAGGGTTATTCAACACCCTCAACGAGGGTTGCCATAATAAATAATTATAGATTTCTTCATATGTTCCTCATTTTACTTTATAGTTTTTGAAAAATAATTTATAATTCTATCTATGACATTTGCTATTTTTCACTGTCACAGCTAATAGTTAACTCACAACAAGTGTTAGTGACATATTAATAAAGTGTTTGCCATGCCATTGACTAGTTGGTGGAATTTATTTTTATTTCACAACTTTTTTGCGGTGACAACACTTGCTTAGATGTTCTCTGACTTCCGGTGCATTTGACAGAGTAGTTGGAGGAAACCTAAGGTGACTTAATAGTTTCAAGCCCAATGCCATAATTTAATGGGTGTGTTATTGCATCACTTTGTAGGAAGTGTAAATGGAAAGCAGCATGTGTGACTAAAGGAAATTGTAAATTATAGAGTCCTTGACAAGGACTTCCTTCCGATAAAATGTATAGATAGACTTAGGCCTCTTTTATAAATTATCATTGATTGCAAATATTAAAGAGGTGGGAATAAAGATTTAAAGAAGGCAAGTAGCTATAGTGGATTGTATGAAATGCAATACCCTCCACCATGGGTCGTATGCAAAAAGTAGTCATCATAGACACTAGCTCAAGTTGGAAGATTATATTTAAGCATATATCGATAACTTATAATAAGGATAAAGGGTGATACATTCAAAATTTGGTCAAGGGAAAACGCGTGTAAATCGGTGAAATCGTTTATTTAAAAAATCAAATTAAATTTCTTTTTCAAGTTCAATTAGTATAAAATTCACGAAAAATATTCAGTTAGGCTTTCGCTTTTCCAAATCCGAATTGCCGGGCCTCACGCTTGACACCTGCCATCAGATTTTGTACAGCCACCTTGTCCACCTTCTTCGCCGCAGAAAGCCAGTTTGCCTTGAACTGCTGCTCGTCTTTAGCAGTTTTTTTGGTCTTCTTTAGGTTCCGCTTGACAATAGCCCAGTATTTCTCAATTGGGCGGAGCTCTTGTCCTTGGGAACCACCTGCACGTTGTTGGCGGCGTACCACTCCATGGCCTTTTTACCGTAATGGCAAGATGCCAAATCCGGCCAAAACAGTACGGAACAACCGTGCTTCTTCAGGAAAGGCAGCAGACGTTTATTCAAACACTCTTTAACGTAAATTTCTTGGTTGACAGTCCCGGAAGCTATGAAAATGCTGTTTTTCAAGCCACAGGTACAGATGGCTTGCCAAACCAGATATTTCTTTGCGAACTTTGACAGTTTTATGTGCTTGAAAATATCTGCTACCTTTCCCCTTCCTTTTGCCGTATAAAACTCCTGTCCCGGAAGCTGCTTGTAGCTTTGACGTAGGTTTCGTCGTCCATTACCACGTAGTCAAACTTCGTCAGCATCGTCGTGTACAGCCTCCGGGATCGCGCATTGACCGTCGTATTTTGTTTATCATCGCGATTTGGAGTCACTACCTTCTTGTAAGTCGATAGTCCGGCTCGTTTTTTGGCTCGATGCACGGTTGTAGACGATACACCCAGCTTATTTGCGGCATCTCGGAGAGAGGTTAGGGTTTCGCTTGAAACTACCGGCAACTCGCTTTGTCGTCTCAGCGGCTTCCGGTTTTCGATTTCCCCCCGATCCAGACTTACTGACTGTCGACAAACGTTCCCCAAGCACTTTAATTACATTTGTAACGGTTGATTTGGCAACTTTTAGCGATTTTGCCAGCTTTGCGTGCGAGTAGCTCGGATTTTCGCGATGCGCGAGCAAAATTTTGATACGCTGCTCTTCTTGCTTGGACGGCATTTTGACAACTGAAGAGTGACTTTCAAAATCAAAATAGGAGCAACATTCTACACACACACACCTTCAAAATGAGGGGTGTTCAGGTTTTTTAAATGCAAAATTGTCAAAATTTTATTTTTATAAAATATTTCGTCAAAATTTTAATTTTTATAGAAAATTTTGGCAAAATTTTATTTCTATAGAAAATTGTGTCCGATGTTTTTTCTATAGAAAACTTTGTACAAATTTTATTTCTATAGAATATTTTGTCAAAATTTTATTTCTATACAAAATGTTGTCAACATTTATTTCTATAGAAAATTGTGTCAAAATTTTATTTCTTTGGAAAATTTTGTCATCATTTTATTTCTTTGGAAAATTTGTCAAAATTTTATTTCAATAGAAAATTCTGTCAAATTTTTATTTCTATAGAAAATGTTATCAAATGTTATTTCTATAGAATATTTTGTCAAAAATTTATTTCTATAGAACATTTTGCCAAAATTTTATTTCAATAGAAAATTTTTTCAAAATTTTATTTCTATAGAAAATTTTGTCCAATTTTTTTCTATAGAAAATTTTGTCAAAAAGTTATTGCTATAGAAAATTTTGTCGAAATTTTATTTTTATAAAAAATTTCGTCAAAATTTTATTTTTATAGAAAATTTTGTCGAAATTTTATTTCTATAGAAAATTTTGTCCGATTTTTTTTTCTATAGAAAATTTTGTCAAAATTTTAGTTCTATAGAAAATTTTGTCAAAATTATATTTCTATAGAAAATTTTGTCAAAATTTTATTTCTATAGAAAATTTTGTTAAAATTTTATTTCTATAAAAAATTTTGTCAAAATTTTATTTCTATAGAAAATTTTATCTCTATAGAAAATGTTGTCAACATTTATTTCTATAGAAAATTTTGTGAAAATTTTATTTCTATAGAAAATTTTTTCAAAATTGTAAATTAATAGAAAACTTTTCAAAATTTTCGATCCTGAAATGTTTTGCGAACATTTTTTTAATGGATTTTTTTCTCTAGAAAATTTCATCAACATTTTTACTTGGGCAACCGTGCTCAGCACGCGTCAACCAATACATAATGGCTGAAAAAGTAGGCAGGCAAAATGGCCACCAAAATCTCCGGATCTCATTCCGTTGGACGTTTGCTCCTGTGTGAGGTTGGCCTTAAAAATAAAAGTGGCGGTCATCTCAAGACCGTAGCCGGCCATTTGTAGGGCAAATGTGGCCAATTCGATCAAATCTAAACTGATTCTATTTTTGTTTTTGTTATCTCCAACAATGGCTGAAAAATAGGCACAATGGCCAACAAAACCTCCGGATATCATTCCATTGGACTAAAAGTCCTCCTGTATGATTTGGGTCAACCCTACTCTCCAAAATCATACAAGAGCAAAAATAAGTGGCGATCATCTCCAGACCGTGGCCGGCCGTTTGAAAGCCGATGGTAGCCAATTCAATCTAAACTGATTCTAATTTTTTTAGTTATTTCCTACATTTTATCGAACCAACCTCGCTCGAATGGGGTATGTGTTCAGAGAATCGGACAGCACTCGTTAATAGGTTTTTCGAGGGTGGTCCATTTTTTATCTTTTATAATAACCTATATATGTATACAGAGAGTGTCAAAATAAAGTGTAATAAGTGTTTGTCTTAAAAAAAAAGTTTTATCAGGAAAATTTTATATTTTTTGTTTAGGTTTGGGGAGCGCTGTAGGTAGAAAATTAAAAAAAAATAGTCCCAAAATTGTTTGTCTTATATCACGAAATGAATTTTAACTGAAATTCTTTCAACATGTAACATATGGCTTTTACTGAATTTTCTTATAAATTTGTAAAAACTCACAAAATATTTTCAAAAGTTCTATAGCAACGATATAGTTCAATCTGCTTTTGCTTCTTGTTAAATAATTTAAAGAAAACTGACAGCCACGTTCCATCAAAACAATGACGTTTTTGGCCCTTCAACCCTTATAACAATCATTCCTTTTCCCTTGAGTTTCCATAGAATGTTTGTCTTGTTTTTTTTTGTCTTCACAAGATTTTCCCACCACTAAACATTGTCCTTGTCTTCCTAATGACTTTCAATTACTCCAGCCACACAACTCTTTCGTTTTATTTGTCAATAATCTACAAGTTCGTTTCTGTTTTTTTTTTTGGAGGAAACAAACTTTGATTGAAACTAAATTGTGGTAGACTATTGCCATTACCATGTTGGCCTTATAAATGCATAATAGTATTTTTAATTAAATTTTTCCCACAAAATGTAGCAACACCCAGATGAGGCCATATCTCCATACAAAAGTATTTAGAAAACAGGAAACGCCAAACCTGACTACAAAAAACATGGATTTTTTTCTGATGAAAACACTTCAAACTCTGATGGCAACATCGTCTGCTATCCTAAATGACTGACTGACTGCTGGATGTTAGCTAGCTTTCGCCAATGTTGCGGAACATAAAAATCATAAACTTTTATGGTATAACGTTGTTGCCGGGTGTTAAGGGATTTGTGGATACTACCTCACTTAGAGCTCTTGTTTTCGGCATTGAACTGAAAATCACACTTTAGATGTAACAATCAAATACTTTATTTTTGGGGTTCCATTTTGGATGGAGAGAAATATTTAAAGTAAACAACAGAACACAGCTTCCATGAATACCACAAAAGGTATTAGAGCCAGGAATTTATGACAATCTAAAAAAAACTCATTACATTTCAATATATTTTCTGGGGAATATCCTAGAGGGGTCAAAAAGAAACTTAGCTTATACGAAGTCTGATTTCAATTATTGCGGAAGGTCCTTCTTATTCCAATGTCGAAGAGAAGTGCTGTAAGATTGTAGTTCTATGAAATGTTTCCAATTATTAATGAACGATTTCATAAAGCCTTCTTAAAAGCAAGAATACCGAATTTTTGAACACGTTTGGCTAGGTTAACTCCTCATAGACTTTTTTTCATAACCCCCTAAAAGTATGCAAGTATTTTTTTTAAGGGGACAAACAGGTTTCAGAGAAATTGCGCGTAGATGTTTTTTGTCCCAATTGCTATAGAACTAAGATTGTTTTGAGAACTGATAAAATAGCATGAATGAACATAACTCCTAATTTATTTAGTTTTTCAAAAAAAAAACCTTCACTCATTTCATTTAAAGGCTCTTCACAAAACTCGACTTCGTTGGGTAAAATAACGTTAACAATTACATCCAGACATTTTGGTAATAAAAATTTACCATAAATGTCAATCATTAAATGTCTCTCAATCCGTCCATCAACTTAGATACAAAAACAGCAGGGATCATTGGATTCATGAACATCGCAACCACAACGAGGACTCGCCCACCTCCTGCATTGGCTATAGATAGGCACATGTGCATGTCACATTATGAAGGGTTATCGGTTATGTTTTTGTTAGGCTTTTGTCAATGTAATCCTAAGGATATCTGTTCTGCTAAAAACTGGATTTTATGAGTTTTACTTGAAATATCTCGAGATGAGTTACTGGTATCAACCAGATATATTCGTCCAGTTTAATGGATGAAGGATGTATCCACCAATACTAAAATTTGTTGGAGTGTGAAGTGAGAAATATTCCAAAAAAGTGTTAAGGGATATTCTATTGGAATGATTTTATGATGCATTGGTTTAAGGCTTTTGGATAACCTTTTTGTTTCAACGATCTGAGGACTGCAGAATTCTGCAGAATTATTTTAAGGTATTACCAATGAGAAAATAAATCTGTACGATTTAACCTGGCCCAAGATCTGCGAATTTTTTTCACCTTTACGAGTAAACGATGTAAAAGTTTATAATAAGAAAATTTACAATTAAGCCAGAACAACAAATATGTTTCTAAATATCATGCTAGTTTTCTTTATTTGAATGAATTTTCTAGAAAATAAGGCAACATATTATGCCACAGGAAAATTGCTTTTTTGGTTTAATAACCGAATCTTAAAAACAAGTTTTCTTTAAATTTTATTTCTATTGAAAATTTTGTCAAAATTTCATTTCTATAGGAAATTTTGTTAAAATTTCATTTCTATAGAAAATTTTGTCTTTAAATCAAATTTAACAAAATTTGTTTCATAAAACTACATTTTCAGGATCGCCTGACATCAATGCCTTTCTCGGAAAAGGAAGATAACTATACATGAAAAGGTGAGTTTGCATTTCCATATCCTTTAGTATGGGTATTTAGTATTTTTAAATTAAATTATTCTTCAGTAATATTTGAAATATATTCCCCTAATAGTTTTATTACTTTTATTCGTAGCTCTTTAAAGTGAGCATTGTAGTCATAGTGAGGTTTTTTGCCACTTGTCATGTGATTGTTTACAATGGCATTTTGTTATCTATTCATCATCATCGCAGGAAACAAAATAATTTATTTATTACCACAACAAACAATACTTTTAGGTGAAATCAATACATCTGTTTGAAATATACCCGAGCACATTAATTAATTAAACCGAAAAAAACAAATTAATTATTTTATGGTTTTTCTGTTTGTGATAGCCCTAGGGGGACTTTTATAACAAAATGATTGAAAAAAAAACCATAAAAAATATGCCTGTCGAATATTAGAGTGCTACAACATCAAAGATCAAACGATTTTGGAAAAATGTAAATAATGTTTGTTAAAAAATATTATGGTAGTCCTTGGGATAGTTTTTTTTTTTTTGCGACATGTAGCAAATTTCATTTTCTGAGAAATACATGTGGTCTACTAAAAGTATGCAAAGGTTTCAGTGAATATTTTTGGAAGTATGCAATACAGGTTTACAGTTCTGATCAGTAAAATAGGAGAAACAATTTTGTAAACAATTAAATAATGCTTCCTAAACAATAGGTCATGGGAATCACTTCTTGTGGCAAGTAGTTCCATACCGCCAAATTTCATATTCCAGAAACCAGATGTGTTCGCCTAAAAGTATGCAAATATTTCAATGGAAATTTTTCGAAATATGTGATACAGGTTTACAGTTCTGATAAGTACAATGAAAATGTTAGTTTTATTGACCCAAAAATATTGTAATTTTTTTTTTGCAGAATATTCGTCTAAAATATTTATGCCAATAAATTTAATTGATTTTTATTTTTTTTTAATATACTAAAAAGTTTTAAACGTTTTTTATACTGAAAACTATAATGAAAAAACCAGAAAGGAAAATGATGGTTAATTTTAGAAAATTATTACTAAATTGCACAATTTGCCAAAATTTTATATCTATAGAACATTTTATCAAAAATTTAATTCTAAAGAAAAATTTTTCTCTATAGAAAATTTTGTCAAAAATTTATTTCTATAAAAAATATTATTTCTATAGAAAATTTTGTCAACATTTTATTTCTATAGAAACTGAATTTCTATATTTTTTCCAAATATTATATCTATAGTTAGGTTATGTAGGATGAGACCAGCCCGTAGAAAAAAGGGCTCGCCCCCACTTAGACCATGTTGATCCATTGTGTTTCCTCACAGCTGTTCTTCTTACTATGTCTATAGAAAATTTTGTCAAAAATTTATTTCTATAAAAAATGTTGTCAAAATTTTATTTCTATAGAAAATTTTCTCAAAATTTTATTTCTATAGAAAATTTTGTCAAAATGTTATTCCTATAGGAAATTTCGTCAAAATTTTATTTCTTTAGAAATTCTTGTGAAAATTTTATTTCTATAGAAAATTTTGTCAAAAATTCATTTCTATAAAAAATATTATTTCTATGGAAAATTTTGTCAACAGTTTATTTCTATAGAAACTGAATTTCTATATTTTTTTTCCAAATATTATATCTATAGTTAGGTTAGGTTATGTAGCCCGTAGAAAAAAGGGCTCGCCCCCATTTAGACCGTGTTGATCCATTGTGTTTCCTCACAGTTGTTCTTCTTACTATGTCTATAGAAAATTTTGTCAAAATTTTATTTCAATAAAAAAATTTTATTCTATAGAAAATTTTGTGAAAATTTTTTTCCTATAGAAAATTTTGTCAAAATTTTATTTCTATAGAAAATTTTGTAAAAATGTTATTTCTATAGAAAATTTTGTCTAAATTTTATTTCTATAGAAAATTGTGTAAATATTTTATTTCTATAGAAAATCTTGTCAAAATTTTATTTCTATAAAAAGTTTTGTCAAAATTTTATTTCTATAGAAAATTTTGTCAAAGTTTCATTTCTACAGAAAATTTTGTCAAAATTTTACTTCTATAGAAAATTTTGTCAAAATTTTATTTCTATAGAAAATCTTGTCGAAATTTTATTTTTATAGAAAATCTTGTCAAAATTGTATTTTTTTTGGAAAATTTTTTCAAAATTCTATTTCTTTAGAAAATTTTGTGAAAATTTTATTTCTATAGAAAATTTTGACATTTTATTTATTCTATAGAAATTTTTATTTCTATAGAATTTTTTTTTCAACATTATTTTTCTATAGAAAATTTTGTTTTATTTGCATAAATGAGAGCTAATTGTTAATATATTTAAATATCCGAAATTTAACTCACCCTATTTTTAAAAATTTTATTTACTTTATTTCTAAAATGTAATAGCCAATTTGATTATTTTTATTATTATTATTAATATTAAAACTTGTTTTGCTATTTAGCTCCAAAGTCACTGCTATAAAACAAACAATTTGCAACTAGGAATTCATTTGGTGAAGAGATCACATTTCATTTGAATGATAATCACAGCATGATATCTGCATATTTCCAATTATCTTTGATCCCCTTAGGGTATGCATTATATACGCATGAATACTACTTTGGCAACATATGCATTTCTATTTTTCTTCCATTTCTTTTCTGGTTTTTATGGAATTTTTCATAATCAAATTAAAATCCTGTATATTTACTTTGTCCAACCATTGCATTCAACAATAGCGGTATCAAAACCGCAAATGTGAATTTTAATCTAAAAATGAGTTTAGCGTTCAAACGGAAATAGGTTATAGGCAGACAGCTATTGCAGCTTCCGATGCACAAAAGCCAAATGCACTGCTTCTCTTGCCTTGGGCCATAATTACACTTTAAATATTGACCACATGCTATGATTTCGTGGTGTTATTGCGCTTCAGAAAGTCATTTTGTTATTAATAACACACACATCGTGTCCGGTTAAAATGAACTTCTTTAGGTTATCGAACAAATCAAACCCTTGACGCTAGGCTTTAATAAAGAAGCGCCCAAAAGCATACCACTGCAGCGCTATGCATGTTTGGAGTGTGTGGTTGTCCATATTTGCCAACATGTCCTTCTAAGTGGACAAGTGTGTATGTGTGTGTGTGCACTAAGGCTAAGCAAATAAATTCAACACATGTTTATTGTCTGGTATTGTGCAATTTCCCCAGAGGTCTTTTAATGCATTTGTCAACGGATTGAGAATTTTTTCATGTTGTAGACTATTTTTGACTCTTAAGCTATTACATGGCACTTTTTCGCCAGTGAAAAGCCTTGAGCTTTTGTCACAGACATGCAGAGTGCATTTTGTCATTGTGATTAAATCATTAAATTCATACGCTTCAGTCACAAGAATGGCCCTGGTGGTCACTCGCCTGCTTTTAAACATGTTTCGGGCAGTGATATTTCCTCCTCTTGGGTTTTTGTTTTAGTTTTTTTTTCGTGTGTGGTGATATTGGAACTTTTTCACTCATCAAATGCAGTTTTTGTGGCGTTGAGTATGTTTTCAGGCATTTTTTAATTAAACTGGGTGTTGTCATCACTAACTGCAGCACGTGCTCCTCGTCCTTATGCATTGCAAATGCATGTTGGCCAGAGAAAAAAACAAAAAGAATTGACAAATATATATCACAATTATCCACAGGATATTGTTATTTGTCAAAAGAAACTTGTCAATGTAAATGAGTTTGATGCATTAACGAATCGAAGGGGGTTACAAGTATCATCTATCGTGGTTTTTATTTAATTAAAAAATCCTCCTAAATGTATGCAGTCATCAGTTAAGGTTACTGCAAAAGTACAGTCGCATAGTTGGGATCCCTTAAAGGAATGACTGTCGCTTTTGACTAAAGCAATGGCTTGGCAAAAATAGTTCAGAAAGTTTTATTTATGTCAATCTGTGTACATGCAGAAAAAAATTATATAGAAAGTTGATATTTGACAGCGATGCACGAACAAAGGAATCTTAGCCTCAAACAAAATTATATCAATCACTTCAATATAAGTAGAACACTGTCTTAATTTCCATAAAACTTAACCTCCAGTATGTATCATAATCACAGTTTCCGCTCGAGCCCAAAACAATCTACCAAAATTAGTTTTTATTTCTGTAGGAAATTTTGTCAAAATTTTATTTCTATAGAAAATTTTGTCAACATTTTATTTCTATAAAAATGTTTGTCAAAATTTTATATGAATGATTCTGGCGCTGTAGATATATATTCATGTTATTTCCCAGGCGGTCGAGTTGGTAATAATGGTATTCGTAAACAAAGTTTTATGTCAGATATTCATAAACTAAGTCGAAGTACAAGATATATTCTTGGAGGTGACTTCAATAGTAGACACCAATCATGGGGCTGTTCGCGGGCTAACTGCTGGGGTAACATTTTATAGAATAAACAAAACTCCTATAATTTGAATTTCATATATCCGGACGATAGTACTTATATACCGTCAAGACTTAATCACCAAGGATCCACCCTTGACTTTTTTATTACTAACTTCACTGGTCGATTGACTACAGCTGAAGTAATCAATGACCTTAGTTCCGATCACCTGCCTGTTAAATTGTCTTTGGACGGAAGTAATGGGGACACGGTACGTAAGTTTTTTGATTTTAAGAATGCCAACTGGCATAGATATGGTCGACATATAGACGTATTTCTTAATGTACCCTCCGAGAATGATCTTATTACAACGGAACAGATTGATTCAGCTTTAGATAATTTTACTGACACTTTCAACGAAGCAATCTCATTTGCTGTTCCATTAAGACAACTTAAGTCATTCAATCGAAAATTGCCACGAAGCATCCAATCTCTGATTACAAGGCGAAATTCATACCGCCGTGACTGGCTTCGTTATAGAAATATTGATGACTACTATGAATTTAAAACATTGAATTCCGTCATAAAGTCACAGATAGAACAATTTAGAAACAGGTCTTGGAACCGAGTGTTATCTACTTTAGACAAAGCGTCACGGCCTTTTTGGAACCTGACAAAAATTATTAGAAACAAAACAAGAACAATCCCAATTTTAAGAGAGAACGATAAACGTTATTCTACAACTGAGGGGAAATGTGAGGTTTTGGGTGAAACATTTCAGAAAAATCATAATTATTCAGCTAATTTTAGCGACACTGTTACGGAAAGCCTTGTTAATGACACAATTAATGAATTCAGGTCAATTCCAGATCCCTCTATATCTGGTACTAATTTTGAAAGAATCCATGCCATTATAAAAGGACTTAAGGTCAGGAAATCGCCAGGTATAGATGGTATAAATAATGACTGTCTTAAATTTCTCCCCAAAACTGGCGTAAAATTTCTAACAGTTTTTGTCAACAGCTGCCTCAAATTAGGATATTTTCCCTACAGATTTAAAGAAGCAAGATGATAGCCATTAGGAAGCCCAATAAACCCGCCAATGTGTCATCTTCATACCGCCCAATAAGCTTATTGTCTTCCGTAAGCAAGATATTAGAAAAGATCATTAAGGACAGAATCGTAGAGTTTTTAGACGATAATGATATTCTCCCCCCACAACAATTCGGATTCCGTAGGGAGCATAATACCGTACACCCTCTAGTCAGAATATGGAATATAGTTAAGTCGAATTTTGAGAAACAAAACTCCACAGGAATGGTTCTATTAGACATTTAGGCAGCATTTGATTCCGTCTGGCATGATGGCTTAGTCTATAAATTAATACGACTTCAGTTTCCCACTAATTTAATACTGATTATAAAGAGTTTTTTATCGTCACGAACATATAGGGTTCACATAGGCTCTACACGTTCAAAATTGTTCAATATTACTGCTGGGTGTCCTCAAGGATCATGTTTATCACCTATACTCTATAATATCTACACATCCGATATTCCAAATTTAGAGAATTGTACTACTTCTATATTTGCGGATGACACTGCAATACTATCTTCTGCTAAACTAGCCTCGGACATAATATCCAATCTAGAATCGGCACTCAGTGTGCTAAATGACTATTTCAATAAGTGGAAGATAGCAGTTAATTGTGAGAAAAGTCAATCGATTTTCTTTACTAGGAAGAGAAAATTGTGCTTCTTACCACAAACTTGTATTGTTTTACGTGGTGAAGAAATTGAATGGGAAAAATCGGTAAAGTATTTAGGTGTTACTTTAGATCCGAAATTAACCTACAAATATCATATCTCATATATCGTCAACAAATGTAATGTACTGATTCGTACCCTATATCCTTTTATAAATAAGAAATCAACATTAAGTATCTATAACAAGATGTTAATTTTCAAATCTATATTTTGTTCTGTTGTATTTTATACTGCCCCCGTGTGGGCTAAAAGTGCAAATTGCTATCTACAAAGACTTCAAGTTCTACAAAACAAATTTCTAATAAATAATATATAATCTATATAATCTACCCCGAAGCTACTCCACTTCTCGATTACATGAAATTGCAGATATTGATCTCATAGCAGTTAAGATAAACAGATTATCTGAAATTTTCAATTCCAAATGTATAGTATCTGTACATAATCACATTGTAGATCTAATATCTTCTTAGTATATAAAAAAGTTTTTAAGTAGTATTTAGGAAATTTTAGCATATAAAAAGTTCATATAGGTTTTTTGGAAAATTTTTACCTTCTATTGTAAATATTAATAATTAAGTAATCTTTCATCGCATTTTGTAATATTTTAGCAGAAAAAGGAAATACCCTTAAACTCTTTAAACTAAGAATCTTAGATGTAAGCAATTTATATATTACTATGAATACTATAAACAAATTGAAAAAAATTTTTATTTCTATAGATAATTTTATTAAAAGTTTTTTTTCTATAGAAAATTTTTTCAAAATTTTTTTGCTATAGAAAATTTTTGTCAAAATTCTATTTCTATAAGAAATTTTTGTCAAAATTCTATTTCTATAAGAAATTTTGTCAAAATTTTATTTCTATCGAAATTTTTGTCAAAATTTTATTCCTATAGAAAGTTTTGTCAAAATTTTATTTCTTTAGAAATTTTTGTCAAAATTTTATTTCTGTAGAAAATTTTGTCAACATTTTATTTCTATAGAAAATGTTGTCAAAATTTTATTTCTACAGATAATTTTTTCAACATTTTGTATCTATAGAAAATTTTGTGACAATTTTATTTCTATAGAAAATTGTGTCAAAATGTTATTTGTACAGAAATTTTGTCAACATTTTATTTCTATAGAGAATTTTGTCAACATTTTATTTCTATAGATAATCTAGTCAACATTTTATTTCTGTAGAAAATTTTGACTAAATTTAATTGCTATAGAAAATTTTGTTAAAATTTTATTTCTTATTGTTGTTTTTGATTTCAGTTTTGATTTCTGCTTATGTCAAAATTTTATTGCTATAGAAAATGTTATTTCTATAGAAAGTTTTGCCAAAATTTTAGTTCTATAGAAAGTTTTGCCAAAATTTTAGTTCTATAGAAAATTTTATCAACATTTTATTTCTGTAGAAAATGTTGACTAAATTTAATTGCTACAGAAAATTTTGCCAAAGTTTTATTTCTATAGAAAATTTGGCCAAATTTTAGTTATATAGAAAATTTTGTCAAACATTTACTTCTATAGAAAATTTTGTAAAAATTTTATTGCCATAGAAATTTTTGTAAAAATGTTATTTCTACAATTAATTTTGTTAAAAGTTTATTTCTATAGACAATTAGGCTAAATTTGATTGCTATAGAAAATTTTGTTAAAATGTTATTTGTATAGAAATTTTTTTTCAAAAGTTTATTTTTATAAAAAATTTTGTCAATATTTTATTTCTATAGGAAATTTTATCAAAATTTAACTTTTATAGAAAATTTGTAAAGACGAATATTTTGCAAAATCCACAAAAACTTCAAGAAATCTACCAAACAGTAACAAATCTACCATTTTTGGTAGAATTCATAATCCAAATAAATCGATGTCTGTTAGCATAATTCCACTCTGTGCTGGGTATCTGGGTAATTTAAAATAATGGGAAATCGGGAAGCAGATGTACTGGCAAAGGAGGGTACTCGTGGAACGAATTTTGTCCTTTCCTCCGCTGTTTTTACAGGATTCATGTCAAACATGATGAACTATGGCGAAGATATTGGGTTTCTTCTGGAAGTTGCAAGCAAACCAAGATGATATCGGATGAAAAGAATCATAGGAAATTCTTATGGCGATAAACAGACAGATGGTGAGACCTTTAACTGGAATTATATTTGCATATATTTCAATTGGAATACAATTGGTAAGATTGGACTTCAAGGATGATGACATTTGCAGATATTGTCTGAACGCGAAAGTTACGGAAAACTCGTACCACTTCCTGTGCCAGTGACTAGGATTATCCTTTAGAAGAAACAAGATGCTGGGTTCCCTTTTATTTTAGGCTCTCACCGGGAGTATAGCTTAAGTATAGCTTAAGGCAACTCCGTAGGTGGTGCATTGTTCTAAGGCGTATGGAGCAGACAATTCAGGTTCGAGTCACGGCAGCGGATTTTTTATAAACTCGTAAGCATGACCCTCTGTATGCAAGGCGGACATGCTAACCATATCCCACGTGAAATTTGATATATGATGTCAGTACTCACATTCTAACATATAGAATGTTATTGGTCCCCTATAAGATATAACAGCCAAACCGGTTCCGTTTGAAATTGACTTCATGATGGTAGCAACCAAAATTGGTCTTTATCGACCCTTAATTAGATATGGCTCCCACATAAACCGATCTCCAGACTTGCCTTCTTATGCTTCCTAGGATTCTCTATTATATCCGATTCACTTGAAATTTGGAACGTAGAATTCCCAAACAACTCTTCACTTACGATATATCCATATTTTCTCCAATATCCTTATGCGATTCACAGCTTTCCCAGCATAGATGTACTTTAATCTCTTAAGACCTTTATTAAATTAAACCGAATCTAGGAAAATAACACCGTTTATCTTTTGTAAATTAAAAATCCTTGCTCTTTAGCTTCAACATAATACAAAATGGAATGTGTGAGAGCACGTGACCGCACGTTGTTTAAATTATTCAGCCTTCTTCTTGATGAATTTATGATCTAAATTGATGAGCGGCAACAGGAACAGGAAGACAAACCGAATTAACATAAGGCTCTCTTTGGGTATACAGACAATCAATGACATAGACAGATAGCCACCCTAAAGACTCAACCCTTCGTTTTTTTTTTTTGTTCCTAATATCGCTTGACGATTTTCAATGAAATGTGAGTGACTTGATGAGATGCGCTTTTCACAGTTTAGTCACTTCTTAGGGTTTTTGTTAAATTTTTAATAATATTTCAACAACCCAGTAACATTAAACACACGCAGCCATATTTAAACCCTTTTGTTTTTTTTTTATTGTTGTGTTGGGAATTGCTAACAAAAGGATTAAAGCATCCTGGATCTATTTTAGTTCATTTTTACATGGGCAAAGGTTTGTTGCACTTAATGATGATGATGTCTACTGATGCTGATGATGAAACGCCCGCACACTTTTTTGTTTATGGTTATTTTGAATTTTGTTGGTCTGCGAATAGTTAGGGGGTGGTCTTAAAACGAGTCACAATTTGTCACGCCTGTATGGTGTGGCGGATGGTTTTCCATCTTGCTAATATCAAAACTTTAAAAATGTATCGGAAGTTACATGAAAAGATGTCTAGAACCTGGTGGCAAACCCAATTGCCATGAGATGTTACCAACGTCGGAAATGTTAGAGTATTTTTTTAACAAATCAAAATTTTTTTGATAAGCGTTCGAAATTGTGATTTGACAGTGTCAGAATGAGATATGGCATCCAATTTAAACTCAGGAAATAAGCTAATTTTAAAAGTGTGCCTATATTACTCAATGTTTTTATTTTTGTTTATGAGAAGTTTCAATTGAAAATGAAATTTTGAAAATAAAAATGAAGAGAAATATAATAAAAAATTAAAAAAAAAAAACAAGTATATACGGCCGTAAGTTCGGCCAGGCCGAATCTAATGTACCCTCCACCATGGATTGTATAGAAACTTTTACTAACTAGTGTCATCCACAATCGAATTACTTGAGTTGCGGTAACACTTGCCGATGGCAAGGTATCTTAAAACTTCTTAACACCGCGTTCTCAATTGTAAGTTAGTCCATACGGGGTATATATTAAACAAAAAAAGGAAGATTAAATAGGTATATAATTCAGTTTGACAAAACTTTCTATAGAAATAAAATCGTGACAAAATTTTGTATAGTAATAAAGTTTTGACAAAATTTTCTATAGTAATAAAATTTTGACAATTTTTTTTATAGAAATAAAATTTTGACAAAATTTTCTACAGTAATAAAATTTTGACAAAATTTTCTATAGAAATAAAATTTTGGTAGATAATTTTTGGGGATCGGCTATATATGACTATAGACCGATATGGACAACGTTTGGCATGGTTGTTAGCGGCCATATACTAGCGGAATGTACCAAATTTTACCACGTACCAAATTCCAACCGGGTCGGATGAATTTTGCTCCTCCAATAGCTCCGGAGGTCAAATCTGGGGATCGGTTTAAATGGGGGCTACATATAATTATGGACCGATATGGACCAATTCCTGTTTGGTTGTCAGAGACTATATCCTAACACCACGTACCAAATTTCAACCGAATAGGATGAATTTTGCTCATCCATGACGCTCCGGAGGTCAAATCTGGGAATCGGTTTATATGAGGGCTATATATAATTATGGACCGATGTGAACCAAAGTTTGCATAGTTGTTAGAGACCATATACTAACACCGTGTACCGAATTTCAGCCGGATCGGATGAAATTTGCTTCTCTTAGAGGTTCCGCAAGCCAAATCGGGGGATCGGTTTATATGGGGGCTATATATAATTATGGACCGATGTGGACCAATTTTTGCACGGTTGTTAAAGACCATATACTAACACCATGTACCAAATTTCAGGCGGATCGGATGAAATTTGCTTAGCTTAGAGGCTCCTAAAGCCAAATCGGGGGATCGATTTATATGGGGGCTATATATAATTATGGACCGATATGTTCCAATTTTTCCATGGTTGTTAGAGACCATATACTAACACCATGTACCAAATTTTAGCCGGATCGGATGAAATTTGCTTCTCTTAGAGGGTCTGCAAGCCAAATTTGGGGGTCCACTTATATGGGGGCTATACGTAAACGAGGCCCGATATGGCCCATTTGGAATACCATCCGACCTACATCAATAACGACTATTTGTGCCAAGTTTCAAGTCGATAGCTTGTTTCGTTCGGAAGTTAGCGTGATTTCAACAGACGGACGGACGGATGGACGGACATGCTCAGATCGACTCAGAATTTCACCACGACCCAGAATATATATACTTTATGAGGTCTTAGAGCAATATTTCGATGTGTTACAAATGGAATGACAAAGTTAATATACCCCCATCCTGTGGTGGAGGGTATAAAAAAAAACAAAATATTGAACATTAAAAAGAGAAAGAGAAGGTTTTTGTTCATTTTTTAAAAGATTAAAAACATGATATATAATAAAAAATTCAGCCATATTTCCCTATCCTTTAATCATATAAGAAGGCTTTCTGTGATTTTGCATATAATACCTAAGCATTATCCATTGATTTAAATATTTTAATATAATCCCATTTAGTCCTTTAGTTGCATAAATAAATTTTGCAAAATCAGGAAATATGCTAATTTTAAAAGTATGCCTACATTAGTCAATACTTGTATTTTTGTATATGAAAAGGTTTAGTTGAAAATTCAATTTCGAATACACCTAGACCTCGCTTTGCGTCGAAGATACGTTCCAAAAAAACACGACGCAAAGTGAATTATGAGTTTCTATGGCAAACCATGCAAAGATTGGAGACAGATAACAACGCAACTTCGAAAATCCAACGACGCAAAGTGAAAACTAGTACTAATTCAGCAACGACGCAACTTCGAAACAACGCAAAACGAAACGACGCAAAGCGTGGTCTACGTGTATAAGATTTAAGATAAATATAATAATAAACAAAACTAAGTATTTGAACATTAAAAAGTGAACAATTTTGCCCGTACTTGTTTATCCTTTAATCATATAAGAAGACTTTCTGTGATTTTCTATATAAACAGAAGCTATTTAAATATTTTAATATAATCCTATTTAATATAATCCTACAATAAATGAAGGGCCATTTGTATACATAATTATTCAAAATTTAATAATAGCCAACTTTCCCCTAATTCCAGTGGCTATTGCGTTCATTGAATTAAAAGTCATAAAAAAATTATCAATTTCCCCTATACTATTAACTAAAAAGGCGAAAATCCAGGTAGTTAGGCTATATACAACAGACATTTGCACGCACCTAGGCCACTTAAGCTTTTATTAGCAAACGAGCGGGGCCCATAGTCATCCACTCATCAAGGTGTTGAGAGATGCCTGCGAAAAAAAAGAACAGCATTTATATATGAAAATTTATAATCAATAAATATTTATGAGTTTAACACTCCCCCAACCATGAAAAAGATACAGGATGTTCCATCAGATATTAGCAGATACCAGTCAATGATATTAAAAGCGTATGAGAACGACTAAAACACTTCAAAATTCATTATACTGTGAAATTTCGAAACACACACAGACACATATGCATTTGTAGTGAAAATAACAGTGATGGAGAGAAAAATAGAGAGAGATGGAGAGAAAACCCAACACTATTAAATATTCAGGATATTGCACTTATATGTGTTTGTCATAAAGTGATGTACTCGTAATTCAATCAATGTATGTACGAGAGTGTTATAAACTCAATTTTAATTGGTTTTCAATAAGGCGATTCGTACATGAGGTGTTGTGTGGGCATATAATAACCACTCTTCAAAATAGGTTGGAACGGTAGCAAATTAGGAAGGTGTCCCGATAACTACCTAACCCCGGCCATTTTAGTTTTACCCTTATTCGGTGGAAAGAGAGTCCGCCGAGTCTATAAATAGGGGGAAAATGACAATATCGGTCGTTTCTTCAATTTCGTTTGTAGAAAACGAAGCCAAAGACGGCTCGGATGCTGTAAACGGTGACTCGTTTCTTTCGATGGCTAGTGAAAAAGTTGGTTTGAGGGACTCCAATGTGGTTGCACATCCGTTATGGTTAGTGGTCCATCTACAAAGGGTAATGGGCTCAATCCTAGTTTCGACCGAAGGTTTTTTCAGAATTTGATTATCCCCTCTCAGTAATACTGCTGACATTTCTGAGTGTTTCACTTAGAAGTGGTTTCACACCGAAATGTGTGCTTCGTCATCGAACTAAACATGACATCGGACAACATTCAGTCATAGGAGAGACGTTCGCCACGTGTGGTATTGAAATTGACTGAATAGTAAAAGTGAGTCTGAAATAACGGGTTGTCATTATACCTAAAGACGTTTTCGTTTCGCAAAAAATATGTTGCCCTGGTGTTACACTATTTTTTCCCAAAATACATTTTCACTCAAATGATAGTGTCTTTCCAAAGTTATTATTAATTCATAATATTGTGAGGGAAACAGGATCCAAAATCTATGACAGTGTCCTTCATATTTGGCAATCAATTTCGAGAATTTTGCACCTTTTTTCCCAATCGAAATCGCCATAAGTTAACTATGCCCAACTTGGACCATAAGGTGACAACAAAGCACGATCTAGTTTGGATAGACCATCGATTGGGAATCACGGTTGCCACTCCAGCCAAAAATAATCTACCAAAATTTTAAGAAAATTTTACCAAAACAAATCTTATTTTATGAACACTCGTAAAGCTACAATTTATTTGAGTGTATACACACAATTTTTTTCTGATTCAATCACGAAATTAATTGATCCTATTAATTTTTTAATTGAAATGTCTTCAATCGCAGTTTTAGCTGTGCATAAAATAAATACTTGATTAAAAGAGTTAATTGTATTTATTAGCAAATTTCAATTATTTTTTAATTTATTTAATTAAAAATGTAATTGATTTAACATATTAATTGAAAAAATTTTCAACTTAAATCAACTTTATAATTGGAAATATTTTTGTGATATTTTTTCTGTGTAACATACGTATCCCTTGAACAGTAAATATGTAAAAATTTTAAATATTTTTAGCTTGCAACAACAAGAGAAAGAGTATAACCCAACACGAATATCAATATTTAAAGACATTGACTTTATAGAAAATTAAGCCAATATTTTATTTTATAGACAATATTGCTAAAATTTTATTTCTATAGAAATTTCTTTTCTACAGAAAAATTTTCAAATTTCTTTTTCTATAGGAAATTTTTAACACTGTTTTTGTAGAAAATTTTGTCACAATTTTATTTCTGTAGAAATCTTTATTGTATAGAAAATGTTCTAGGGGAGATATGTAAAGTACTTCTTAGAAGAATATTTTCCAAAATCTATGAATTCTACTACTCTACAGTAAAAAATCTACCGTTTGTGATAGAATTTTACCAACTGTGGCAACCATGTTGAGAATACGTGAGACAGAATAGAAATTTGTAAAAGTTATGCCTTATACGAAATTTTGGAGATAAGATGGCTGACCTTTTGCTCACTTCGGCAAGCAACCAATGCCGTGAGCTTATTTCAAATGCTGTATAAGCAAACTAGGAGGGAGTTTTGGGGCCTCGTCGTGTGACATGGAGAGACCAAAGGTTAAGACTGTAATAGTCACCATTATCCGTGATGATGTATGATCCATAACCATTGCTGGGAAGGGGTAAAACCATAACGTAGCTGTACTTAACCCTACGGTTTACATACAGATTTTAAAAAAGTTGCACAAAAGGTGTCACTCCTTCCCCTAAAAACAAAAAGGAAATACATAGAATTTTTTTTATGATCATATCATTTTTAGTTCATCCAAAATCACTCCTTGTAGGTACCAATTGAGTATGGTATTCCAGTTTATCTACCATAGAAAATTTCCTTGAGATATTGCATACTTTCAGGCGCCACATGGGGCTGCTTCAAAATACAATGGTATGAGATGAAAAATATATATTTGGATTTGTAACTCGATTATTTCCTAAGACACCAATCACATGAGTAATCTTCATCTTTTCACAAACTATTTCTTTCCTCCGAAACGAAATTTTAGACCAACGATGTTTCCTTTTGTAGGAAAAATTGTCTCTTTACACGTTTGTCCCCAACGCACTTTGTATGTATTAGAATCATATATAAGCAATTAATAAAAAATTAAGGACAAAAAAATTAAACAATTACTATGGTATTTAGTCGCACAAATGTACCACCGCACGAAAAAAGGGCATATTTGCCATTAAATTAGCATCGGCTACACTATACCAATTGAGGCAATTTGACAATGTATTAAAGAAAAACAAGTATGTACGGCCGTAAGTTCGGCCAGGCCGAATCTTATGTACCCTCCACCATGGATTGCGTAGAAACTTCTACGAAAGACTGTCATCCATAATCGAAATACTTGGGTTGTGGTATCTTAAAACTTCTTAACATCGTTTTCTAAATTGTGAGTTAGTCCATACGTGGTAGTTTGAGGCCATATATTAACACCACGTACCAAATTTCAACTGAATCAGATGAATTTTGGTCTTCCAAGAGGCTCCCGAGGTCAAATCTGGTGATCGGTTTATATGGGGGCTATATATAATTATGAACAGATGTGGACCAATTTTTGCATGGTTGTTAGAGACCATATACTAACACCATGTACCAAATTTCAGCCGGATGGGATGAAATTTGCTTCTCTTAGAGGCCTCGCAAGCCAAATTTGGGGGTCCGTTTATATGGGGGCTATATATAATTATGGACCGATGTGGACCAATTTTTCCATGGTTGTTAGAGACCATATACTAACACCATGTACCAAATTTCAGCCGGATCGGATGAAATGTGCTTCTCTTAGAGGCCTCGCAAGCCAAATCGGGGGATCGGTTTATATGGGGGCTATATATAATTATGAGCAGATGTGGACCAATTTTTGCAAGGTTGTTAGAGACCATATACTAACACCATGTACCAAATTTCAGCCGGATGGGATGAAATTTGCTTCTCTTAGAGGCCTCGCAAGCCAAATTTGGGGGTCCGTTTATTTGGGGGCTATACGTAAAAGTGGACCGATATGGCCCATTTGCAATACCATCCGACCTACATAAATAACAACTACTTGTGCCAAGTTTCAAGTCGATAGCTTGTTTCGTTCGGAAGTTAGCGTGATTTCAACAGACGGACGGACATGCTCAGATCGACTCAGAATTTCACCACGACCCAGAATATATATACTTTATGGGGTCTTAGATCAATATTTCGATGTGTTACAAACGGAACGACAAAGTTAATATACCCCCCATCCTATGGTGGAGGGTATAAAAAAGACCTACGTCGTAAGAAAAGTTCATTCATCAAGATAACGCACTTTGCACTCTCGCAATTATTTTAAAATTATTGTTTTTTAATTATCGGGTTACCCTAATACTTTCCCCACACTATCCGAAATAAATTTTAATGATAAATTGATGCCCAAAACACTTTCATTTTAAAATTTATTCACTCATTACAATTTTAATATTAATTTTTATCAAATCTCCCTCACACATTACTAAATGAACTACTTACCATAGGGATGGCACAATATTTGTAATAGACACAAATTATGCCTGTGTCCACATGGATGCACTGCAATTTTAATTTTTAAGTAGCCATCAAAAACTGTTGCTCTGCATTATGACTCTAGGCTTTTATGAACAGCATTCGCTGATGTCCAACCCATCAATTCACCATCGCCATTATCATTCTCACCCGCAACTGTCATTATTATTACAGGGCTTATTGTGGTAATTTCAAAAATCTGTGGTATTATGCAAGCAATGGAAAAAAAGAGCGAAATGAATAAAAGGCAAGTCGAATGCGAACGCCTATGTGATACCCTAAATCTAATAACAATTATAGCATAAAAGGAATTCAAGGAAAAGTTGCACAACCAAACAAAAAGGTGGCACCTAGTTTGAAAATTTTGGGAAATTTTCAACTAAAGTCACCCAACGACAACGCTGACCCCATCTTTTATTATTTTCATTTATTTCTTTTATTATTTTCATTGTGTAGAGTACAACCACTCTCGTCATCCTTTATTCATTTTGCGCGTTATTATAAAATTAATATACATCATACTCGTATAGTCGATTAAGGGAAGTACATCCTACTACTTTCTACAATCATAACATACAGCAAGTAATGAATGACCAAGAGGAACTGCCCTGAGGTAGGAGTTCAACATTCAATAGAAGCTGTTGAAAATGCCATTTGGCCTTTAATGCAAATGCAGTAGAGATAGATATCCAAATGGGTTTGGTTGTTGAATATCATCCATACAGATTGTGAATGCTCGAGTAGTCATTGTGTTGTTAAATGGCAATGTTTTGAGTTCATTGTAAATGTACTTGCAACAAAAATGTGGCAAAAATCACGTAAAATGTTCAAATAAAATTAACACGCACTTATATGAGCTCACCAACGGATTGCGCCGGTGATGATGCAAACATCATCGTTACCGATATTCTGGAATGAAGGCAATGTAATTCCATGTAATGCTACAAATTTATTATAAAAGAGACTTTTAATGACAACAACTGTACACTAAAAGAAATCGAAAGTCTTTGGATTCATACAAATAAAAAAATATTCTTGGGTAGTCGTAAATTTCTTTTCGTATTTTGCCAATAGATTTCATTGGAGTCTTTTTATCAAGTATCACAGGTTTACAACAGAAAAAAAAATCAGTGACTACTCCCAAAGAAAACAAGTATATACGGTCTTAACTTCGGCCAGGCCGAATCTTATGTACCCTCCACCATGGATTGCGTAGAAACTTCTACGAAAGACTGTCATCCACAAATTTCAACTCACTCGGATGAAATTTGCTCCTCCAAGAGGCTCCAAAACCAAATCTCGGAATCGGTTTATATGGGGGCTATAAATGATTATGGACTGATATGGACCACTTTTGGCATGGTTGTTAGAGACCATATACTACCACCACGTACCAAATTTCTAGATGAATTTTGCTTCTCCAAAAGGCACCGGAGGTCAAATCTGGCGATCGGTTTATATGGGAGCTATATATAATTATGGATTGATAGGAACCAATTCCTGCATGGTTGTTGGATACCATATACTAACATCACGTACCAATATTCAACCGAATGGGAAGAATTTTGCTCTTCCAAGGTGCTCCGGAGGTCAAATCTGGGGATCGGTTTATATGGGGCCTATATATAATTATGGACCGATATCGATCAATTTTTGCATGGGTGTTTGAGGCCATATATTAACATCACGTACCAAATTTCAACTGAATCAGATGAATTTTGGTCTTCCAAGAGACTCCGGAGTTCAAATCTGGTGATCGGTTTATATGGGGGCTATATATATGGACCGATATGGACCAATTTTTGCATGGTTGTTAGAGACCATATACTAACACCATGTACCGAATTTCAGCCGGATCGCATGAAATTTGTTTATCTTAGAGGCTCTGCAAGCCAAATCAGGGGATCGGTTTATATGGGGGCTATATATAATTATGAACCGATATGGACCAATTTTTGCATGGTCATTAGAGACCATATACTAACATCATGTACCAACTTTCAGCCGGATCGGATGAAATTTGTGTCTCTTAGAGGCTCTGCAAGCCAAATCGGGGGATCGGTTTATATGGGGGCTATATATAATTATGAAGCGATATGGACCAATTTTTGCGTGGTTGTTAGAGACCATATACTAACACCATGTACCAAATTTCTGCCGGATCGGATGAAATTTGCTTCTCTTAGAGGCCTCGCAAGCCAAATCCGTTTATATGGGGGCTATACGTAAACGTGGACCGATATGGCCCATTTGCAATACCATCCGACCTACATCAATAATGTTGTATTTGTAAGAACGGGACCTACTATTCGGAATGTTTCCTTTAACTAAAGTTTCTTTACATCGGCTTGTGAACGCCCAAAGGTATGCTCTATAAATATAATTGTTTGACTGTATGGGTTGCTTGTGAGTTGATGGCTATGGTGACAATTGTCTGTCGATGACAGCAACAGCTACGTAGCCCAGTGGATAGTGCTAAAGGTCCGGCCAAAGGTAAAATTTGAAAAATTCATAACATTGTATAATTTCTTTTACATCTTAAGGTGGGTATTAATTTCGAGTTTAGCCGCTAAAATCATCATTTTTTCACGATTACTTTTCTTTAATAATCCACTTTAATGAATACAAACTTTGTGCAAATTTACTTTGGGATATTCCCCATCAAGTTATAATGAAATCTGCAACAAATATGTATAATTTTATGACTTTTTTTACTGATTTAGTTTTCACATTAGTGAAAATTAGCGGCTAAACTCGAACTCAATACTCACCTTTAAGGGCTAACTAAACCTCGTGGAAGTGAGAAAGATGTGAGGGAAGATACATAAAAAAAAGACTTTTATGAGTTAGTCTTTATAAAATTGTTCTCAAATTCTGTAAAAGAATTAACATTTATCACAAAACGCATCGAAAAGCACATGGTGAACAATGATTGTTTGTCTAAAATTTCGTTTGAGAGGAACGATTTTTTTCGTGCTCTTTTGAAAGGTGTTTCACTGTATTATTCTGAGAGGTTTCAATGCATTAGTTGTATAACGCGCAGTAAAACCTCTCAATCCACGGGTCAATTTTATCCCAGTAAATTGATGTCCTATATATACCTTTCCCGCCATGTACTCTAAAAATGAGTTCACTGCCAGACCTTAATAAAAAAACCTTTTAATGCCCATTAACCCTTTGGCTACCGATATCCACTACGGAGGTCAGTCACAAATCGACCACTTAATCTAACATCCCGCATAGTTTCGATTTATTTTTCCATGTTAATATAAAATAGGGACTAATATCTTAATATGCTAGAAATATTCCCCATATTGATGGGTACTAAGATGAATTTTTATAAACATTTTTACAAGCAACGAATAATGCACTATTTTGGGCCCGCTTCTCTACAGTACGTCTCAACATGTATTATAGGCTAAATAGTGCTTATTTTGCTAAGGTCGTTTGGTTAAAATTCCCCAAATGGAAGCAACATCATTATCATTGAAATGGAAATAAAATCGTTTTAGTTACTCTCATCGATATGAGAAAAATCCCCATTTCGCCTTTCATAAGGTCATGGAATTTAAAGAAGCAAATTTTTCTCCATGTATTACAATTTACCTTTTCCTTCCGCTTTATTTTAAACAATTTGCCAACGGTATAATTCCTCCTCCCCCGCTACACCCACACACACACCTAGAAATGCCTATGTGGCCAAAGTGATGAACGAAAAAGTATCTATGTGAATAAAACAAAGTGCATGTATAAAGGCAACTTTGTTCATATATGAAACATGCACATTCGTGGGCAATAGCTGAGATCAAATTATAGTGTGGAAATTGTAATAAAACAAGGATATATTTAAAACTTTGTCAAAAATATCCCTTTTGGCCATTACATTGAGATTTTAATTTAAAATTCACTCATAAACATTGTTGATAAAATTTTCCTGTAATTGAACTATTTTTCCATGTTATGTTCAGAGCGTCCATTTTTTCTTTATTTGCATCCTGTGAAAAATTTAGTCATCCATTATACTGATGGCATAGTGATTACCCTTCCATTACATTGGATCATGGTGGCAGAGTGTTATTCAATTTGTTGGCAATAAATCACTAGCCACATTATGACCATGGTGATAATGGTGGCTGAAACGGACGATGATGATGTTGCTCGCTGACCATATCATATCCTGGCAAATATTTGCCGTTTTAATTAAAAACGTTAACAAGGTTATTAAGAGCTGGTCAGTCATGGCGGTATACCATTTACCAAACTTTTACCTCAAGACCCCGGTGTGTATGTGTGTGTGCCTTTTAGTTTTAAATGCTTTTACCAATACCCAGCCGAACAGCAGAGAACATTAAAACTGCAAGTGTTGCTGCAGAGGACCATTTAAAAATGTGCGTGCTGCCAGCCGATAGGCTATATAGGCGTCTAGAGGGGCGTACAGGGTGGCCGCTGTCATTGATGCAATAAACAACAGTAAACAGGCAACAGCTTTTTGTTTAACTTGGCATTAACATGTTGCATTACACTGTGTCAACATCAACAAGGAGATAGGAGAGGTTGTGTTGTGCTGTGTTGTGTTGCATGCCCGATATGCAAAAGTGTTTCTCTGGCATAATGCACTGCACTTGAAAACATGCAATTGCATTTACTGTGGTTAATTAAAATTGACTTTTGTATTTGTATGGGCATAAATGTGCAGCATGCTTTTAGGATGCATCGCAGGACAAAGAGTGCCAAATCATGTGGAATGGTAAACTTATGAAAACCACAATTTGGTTTGGGATACCTTTGATAAGGGTGAAGGAAAGAATCTCTTGAGGGACTTAGAAGTGATATGGGCTAGTGAAAGCTTTAGGATAAAATCGAATTAATTGTAAGGATTTTATGGATGGTAGAAATTGTGGACTTGGTGGCGTATGATTGATTTTTACTAAATGGGGGGATTACATTACACTTGGAATAATGTGGTATTCAAAGGGCTAGAATACCCGCCATGCATGACCATGGGTTAAATTTCAGTTTTGGCCTGTACCAACTTGTTTTTCAGATGTGATTCATCTTTGCTCTTGAATAAAAATGCCTCCGCATTGGTCGAGGTTGATGAACATACTCATTTTTTTATACCCTCCACCCTAGGGTATATTAACTTTGTCATACCGTTTGTAACACATCGAAATATTGCTCTAAGACCCCATAAAGTATATACATTCTGGGTCGTGGTGAAATTCTGAGTCGATCTGAGCATGTCCGTCCGTCCGTCCGTCCGTCTGTTGAAATCACGCTAACTTTCGAACGAAACAAGCTATCGACTTGAAACTTGGCACTAGTAGTTGTTATTGATGTAGGTCGGATGGTATTGCAAATGGCCCATATCGGTCCACTTTTACGTATAGCCCCCATATAGACGGACCCCCAAATTTGGCTTGCCGATCCTCTAAGAGAAGCAAATTTCATCCGATCCGGCTGAAATTTTGTACATGGTGTTGTTATATGGTCTCTAACAACCGTGCTAAAATTGGTTCACATCGGTCCATAATTATATATAGCCCCCATATAAACCGATCCCCCGATTTGGCTTGCCGAGCCTCTAAGAGAAGCAAATTTCATCCTATCCGGCTGAGATTTGGTACTCGGTGTTGGTATATGGTCTCTAACGACCATGCAAAAATTGGTCCACATCGGTCCATAACTATATATAGCCCTCATATAAACCGATCCCCCGATTTGGATTGCGGAGCCTCTAAGAGAAGCAAATTTCATCCAATCCGGCTGAAATTTGGTACATGGTGTTAGTATATGATCTCTAACAACCATGCAAAAATTGGTCCACATCGGTCCATAATTATATACAGCCCCCATATAAACCGATCTCCAGATTTGACCTCCGGAGCCTCGTGGAAGAGCAAAATTCAACCGATTCAGTTGAAATTTGGTACGTGGTCTTAATATCTGGCCTGAAATGCCCATGCAAAAATTGGTCGAAATCGGTCCATAATTATATATAGCTCCCATATAAACCGATCCCCAGATTTGACCTCCGGAGCTTCGTGGAAGAGCTAAATTCACCCGATCCGGTTGAAATTTGGTACGTGATGTTATTATATGATATTTAACAACCATGCCAAAAGTGGTCCGTATCAGTCCATAATCATATATAGCCCCCATATAAACCGATCCCGAGATTTGGTTTTGGAGCCACTTGGAGGAGCAAATTTCATCCGAGTCAGTTGAAATTTGGTACATTGTGCTAGTATATGGCCGTTAACAACCATGCCTAACTAGGTCCATATCGGTCTATAGTTATATATAGCCCACATATAAGCGACCCCCATATTTCAATTCTGGCTCTCTACGTACCGTGCAAAAGTCCATATCGATTCGTAATTATTTGTAGACTTACCTATACATACCTTTTTTGTCTAATACCACGTATGGACTGACTCGTAATTTAGAAAACGACGTTAAGAAGTTTTAAGATACCACAACCCAATTAATTCGATTGTGGATGACAGTCTTTCGTAGAAGTTTTTACGCAATCCATGGTGGAGGGTACATAAGATTCGGCCTGGCCGAACTTACGGCCGTATGTACTTGTTAATTTTTCTTTCTTACTTGCAATCTTACAAACTATTTCTTAACCTAGTTCCACACTACTTTCTCTTATCATGCCATAAAACTAACATGAGAACATATATCCTGGAAATCCTATACATTAAACTCAAGGTAGCATTAATTATCGTAACGTATACACAAAATATAATACACACATGGAAAGTCAATAAGGATGTTTTGAGCTATTCACCCAATATCTACAATTCTCCCTGCTATAGACACATCTGGTTTACAGTACAGATAGCACCATGTGTTTGCTTACGATAAATGATGTTTGAGAAATTCAAACATTCTGCGCGGCCCCAAAGTGAAATGTGGATCGCTTTCCAAGAATCTTTTAGGATAAGTGGTGTGGTGTGAAAGATGTGTTATCGGCACAACTTGTTGACGGGTATCTTGAATATCAGCATAATTAATACACCCTGAAGTTTCTGCATGTTAGCGAAAGCCCTCAAGCCATAATATTCGTCGTTTTCCTCTTTTCCACCTTTCTTTCTGAGTGCTTCATCCCCACCGCTTTAATCGTGCCTGGTATCATTTGCACACGGCAACCTCCTTCTTCAGATGCATTTAGCATTTTAGCATACAATTATTCACTGATAGGCATTTTTGTAACTTTGTCCGTTTCTTATCTGTTTTTATGCCGTAGTCTTGTTCTCCTCTTCGTTCTTCTTCGTTGTGAACTAACGTGGCAAATCAACTCTCCGTTATTCTTTCTTCGCTCTCCTATCGCTTCTTCGTATTTCTCCTTTTCGTTATCTTCGTTATCGCTATCATCTTCGATATCGTCTTCGGTATCTTCTTCGTTACTCGTCATCGTCTTCGTTCTCCTTTTCGTAATCGTCTTCGTTGTCCTCTTCGCTATCTTCCTCGTTATCGTCTTCGTTAACGGCTTCGTAGTCGTTTTCGCTATCTTCTTCGTAATCTTCTTCGTTGTCTTCTATTCGACTATTTTCCTTTCTCGGTTGTCCACGGAATTTCTTCGTAGAGGGATTGTTTTCTACTTCATTCTACTCTTTGATGTAGAACACCGTTCGCTGGTTCATTCTTTTTTACGAAAGGTTCGAAGGACCAAAAAATGAATAAAAATGCCTACCTGCTATAGACACATCTGGTTTACAGTACAGATAGAACTATGTATTTGCTTACGATCAATAATGTTTGAGAAATTCAAACACTTCAATAATTCTAGTCTTTCGAAGATTCTCTAAGTGGTGTCAAAGGTAATATCATGCCGTTTAAATTCGGGTATAAAAACACATCTTGCTCGGACTGGTGACTTCTCCTCTGAAAACGCCACAATCCTAAAATGGAGAAATTCGTCAAGCCAATACGTCTATAAGAGGTGAACTACGAAGTGTCGGTGTGAACTCAAGAAAAAAGCTGCATGCTGTGGAATAGCATGGAGACACTCCAGAACGCTTGCCAGGATATCATGTCTTCACAACACTCTTTTGGTTCAAGAACCCTATATCTTCCTGGTTTATATTCTCAATATCCATTAAAATCACTGTCTTATAAGTTTCTAATAAGGGAAGATCCGACTTGTTCTTCATTATCTAGAGAGACACGTTTTACATAGCATCAAGTGGGAGCTTCTACACGCAAAAAAATAATTCTTTCCTCCCAAACGAAATTTTAGACAAACAAAGTTCGTTTCTCATTTGCTTTTCGCTGTAAGGAAGTGTATTTGGAAGAAAAGTATATAATTTTTGTGATAAACGTTTATTCTTTTCCAGGATGTAAAAACAATTTCATAAAGAGTAGCTCAAAAAAAAAAAAACATTATTTTCTTGCTAATTGCATTGTCCCTCACATCTTTCTCACATCCACGAGGATTTTTAGTTCTTAACACCTTTTCCTGTAATACCAACAATGTAGAAGAAATTATACGATTTTATAAATTTTTAAAATTTTTGTTTACCTTTCGCCTGGACGGAGAATCGAACCGCGGACCATGCACATTGTAAGCCAACACACTAACCACTGAGCTATGTACCTGTTATGGTCATCAATAGATAAATATCAATATAAGTTATATTTATATAGCATAGCTTGCGGCGCCCACGAACCGAATAAACAAAGTTTATTTAACAGAAACAAACATTTAGTTTGGCACCGTGGAGCAGTGGTAGCTACGTCCGACTCTCATGCCAATGGTCGTGGGTTCGATCCCTGCTTCGGCCAAAGTTTTTTTTTTTGCTTTTGTTTTTTTTTACATATATTCCAGATATATTCGGAAGATTCCGAAAAAATGTTCAACATAATATTGTACTATATTAAATTTTGAACTGTAAAATGTGTGTTATTAAAGACCTAAAGTCAGAAAAGAACAGTGTTTGATATAAACGAAATGGACTGTGTTGTTATTTCAAAAATAACTTTTTTTATTAAAAAAATAAAAATTTTGTAACAAACGAATTTTTTTGGTGATAAAAGTTTAAAATTTTCGAAGCAATTCAAAAAACTCTAACAAAAGAAAAACGTTTTCGGTACACGTTTTCCAAACATTTTTTTCTTTGCGTGTATGGTGCAAAAGTAAATATTCCCATCTTGTATACAACGGGTCGCGGGTTCGATTTGTTTCTACGGGAAATACAAATTGCCACTATCGGACTTATCGCAGGACTGGTACCAGTTCCACAGTTTTGGTAGAAACTAATTTTCCTATAATTTTCTGGTGCGATTCGGATGTTCAAAATGAAACAAGTTCCTACGATACTGTCCCAGACTGATGACCTGCCTATGGGGTGATACTACTAAACTTTCCCAGGACCTGGCCTCTGGAATGAGTCCAACTCGTGTCCTAAAGTGTAACCGGTGCCTTTCATATGTTTTGACCAAAACTGGGACTGGTCCACACGCACCAGAGACTAGTTCTGTATCGGTCCTGGGATTGATCCAGGGTATGCGAAGTTTCTGAATGTTCCAAAAACTTTGGCTTCTCCATAATGAGCATGGCCTTTCGGTCTCGGCTACAAAAAAAGGAGCTTTTATATCATTGAGCTAAACATGGAATCGGGTAGTAGTTCGCCAACCACAACAGCAACACGGTTAATTCCACTCTACGATCCTTAGCGCGGCCAAACGTTCACTGCTCATTGAATTCTCTGCCTTGGGGATAGGCATCCACTATCCAGGAAAATCAGGAAGGTGTTTAATATTTAGACAGCATATCCGATATCTACTACGCGTCAGGTGGGAAAAAAAGAGGGATTTAAATAGACTTATAGGCATAATTTACCAAACCTGAGCACTACCCAAAAAGCAACGGGGAGAAAATGGCATCTTACAGAAAAAATATATTTTGTCTTCAATCACGAAATTAATTGATCCAATTAATTTTTAATTTTTTCAATCACAGAAATGATAGTATCAATCTTCGAAGTCAATAAAATTAAAAATTGAATAAAATTTAATGGATACTCTAAATCTCTGTAATTAATTTTTGTTTCAATTAAAAATTTCATTGAACCAATTAAATTCTTAATTGTTTTTTTTTAATAATTCAATTTAAATTTTAATTGGCCCACGCCCAAAGGAGGAATATGATCACCTCAACCATGTTTCAAAAGCAAAATGTTATTTTTGGAGGTGACCATGTAACATGTTTGTCGCAACCATGTTATTTTCTCGGAAATTATGTATCTGATTTCGAAAAGCTGTTATTTTGGCAAGAAAACAAAATTTTTTGCCATAAACATGTTACATGGTCACCATCCATGGTTGAGGTGATTATATTCCTTCTCTACGTGCAATGCTCAGGTGCTCAACATTTTTTTTTGTACTTCTTTATTAATGCGATCTATCTTACATTGATATTTGACATTATTTGCGGTTTTTGCAAATTGTACTTCAATGGGCTCAAATGGATCAGCTAATGGCCATTTACCTCTACCTCACCTGTTTTGGAATTGGCCCCAGCATGATTGATATCCCATTGTCACCTGTTCGTTTGCGCTTTCAAATCTATTCAACTCAGAAGTAGATCACCACAGGACACACCACATCCTAATTGCAGCATTAATATCTGTAACGAAAACCCAAAAAAGCATCGGTGAAACATCAAATAAAGCGCAGTGGGCTAAACCCTTCCAAACAATCCCACATCGAAGATAGTAGCCTCGGAGTGAACGAATGCAATTTTAATTAAACTTTAAATTTTTTCCTGAATTTCAAGGAAACTTAATGAGGATATAGATTCGTTGAAAAATTGCAATCTGGAGATCGGTTTATAAGGGACGCTATTCCAGATTATAACCATATAACGACCGTCTGGCTCCACTTTTAAAATATTGATTGATTTCTTTCGTTGCATTTCGGATTAGTGAACTTCGTATACCATGCCAACTGATCCCAATCATCTGGCAAGCTTATTGCCCAATATAAACATTTTGTTCTGGGATAAAATGTTAAACCAAACAATTCCAAACAGATATTTATGCAAACATGGTAAAAACTTTTTGTGCGTTCCTAAACAAAATTGCATTTTATCACTTTGAACATTTTTATTATAGTCCAATGCACTATACACACTTTTTGTATTACTGGTCTAAGAACTTTACATCGTCCATCCATCCACTACTCTCCAACTTTCCCATGATGGGTTAGACAGTGTAAGTATAAGGGCAAAAGCTAAAGTTGAAACTTTTACAACACTTACAGTAAAATAAAATCCCTTTTGAGAGTTGTTAAGAAGATCCTTTGCACAACCTGCTGCTATCGTTTGTTTGAGTAAAACTACATCGACATTCGATGTCCTGCACAAAAGAAACTCTAAAGAAAATTAACACTTGGCTACTTGTCGATTCGTGTAAGAAGAAATGGAGAAAAAAAACATTCGCATAGCAAACAGAACGAAGAATTATGAAAATTGTTTCTTTGAATGTAAGAAGTTTTTTATCCGTTGCTTTCATCCATAGTGCTAAATTTAAATTAATAAGCATTGGTATGCAAAAAAATCAGCGTGTTTGTAGTTACTTACATAGGCGTAGCTAAAAACTCCGAGTTAGGAGGCTTGGGAGCCACCGTGGAGCAATGGTTAGCATGCCCGCCTTGCATACACAAGGTCGTGGGTTCGATTCCTGCTTCGACCGAACACCAAAAAGTTTTTCAGAGGTGGATTATCCCACCTCAGTAATGCTAGTGACATATCTGAGGGTTTCGAAGCTTCTCTAAGTGGTTTCACTGCAATGTGGAACGCCGTTCGGACTCAGCTATAAAAAGGAGGTCCCTTGTCATTGAGCTTAACATGGAATCGGGCAGCACTCAGTGATAAGAGAGAAGTTCAGCAATGTGGTATCACAATGGACTGAATAGTCTAAGTGAGCCTGATACATCGGGCTGCCACCTAACCTAACCTAGGGGGCTGGGTCACCTTATAAAAAGCCTAGCTTATGTATTAAAGATTCCGTTTCATCCTTGAAATTTTCACGTAAATCGTGTCAGCAATATCTTCCCTGTCCTTGTTAATACAAAATCCTTGGCTACGCCAATGGCCTGTGCAAAACTTAGTCCTGCCTTCATGACCAAAAAAAAAAAAAAAAGACTAAAAATATCTTAAGGTCTAAGTTTGCTCAAGAAAATAAAGACAAGTAAATTACAATTTAATTGCTCTAGAGAGGAAAACAGAAGTTTTGTGTTCTCAAGCACATCCTGAGAGAGTGAGATGATGTAAAATAGAAAGCAAAAAATACAATTCAAATTATTAACAATTTTTCTTGGGAATGTATAAAAATGGGTAGTTAATTACCCTCGCAATATCAAGTGGTCATTTTGCATAGAGTCTTATAGCACTTTGAGTAAACAAAAGAATTTTTACACAAATAAGCTCAGTCCACAATTAATTTCAATTTAGGGAAATTCGAAAAAGGAGAAAAATTAAAGTCCAGTCAATCTTCTCTACAGTGAACTTCTATACAATGAAGCTCTTTCTATAATGAAAAAAAAATCGAAACCACTGTTGTTTCCTTTGCTGTTTCTTGTATTTTGATATAATGAAGTTATTTTCTGGTCGCGTCAAAATTCATTATAGCGAAGTTCGACTTTATATGTAAATGAAGCAGAGTGCAAATTGTATACAGCTCCATTCCAACTTAGGTTGGTTAGATTAGTTTAGGTGGCAGCCCGATGTATCCGGCTCACTTAGACTATTCAGTCCATTGTGATACCACATTGGTGAACTTCTCGCTTGTCACTGAGTGCTGCCCGATTCTATGTTAAGCTCAATGACAAGGGACCTCCTTTTTATAGCCGAGTCCGAACGGCGTTTCACATTGCAGTGAAACCACTTAGAGAAGCTCAGAAATGTCACCAGCATTACTGAGGTAGCATAATCCACCGCTGAACAACTTTTGGTGTTCGGTCGAAGCAGGAATCGAACCCACGACCTTGTGTATGCAAGGCGAGCATGCTAACCATTGCACCACGGTGGCTCCATCCATTCCAACTTGAAGTCTATTGTACGCATTAACTTAGAATGTTACATTTATTTTGTTTTTGGTCCATTGCAGTTTTTCCATGGCTCATTCGATATTGTGAGTCATTATAGCTATCAGATATATTGCATATCTATATATCCCTATGGACCAACAAACCTTTTCCGAAAACTCCGAAATAGTAGTCCAGAAGCGAACCTTCAAACCAGAGCTGTTACAATTCTTAAAAATAACGCAGCTGTCATTCATGTGGTTTGTGTATTGGCAAAATTGCTATTTCGGCCTATTAATCATGTATACACCCTGTTGTCCTTGGTGGATGACTGTAATAACAGGGTGATATCTTTAAGCACCTGTCGTCATCTTGGACACCAACCCCATAATAACTATATATTTACAATGTGGCAACTATTGAAATGCTATAGAGCCATTGTTGCCAAGACCAACAACAAAAACGAGCAAATAAAAAAATGCTCGTCGGGTAGCCAACTACTTTCTTCCCAGGAATTAGTGATAGAATATGTTTTATTGTGGCTGAATATGCAAAATTGTATCTGAAAGAAGAGTTTTCTTTTTGAGGAACGAAATTTTAGACAAGCGAAGATTTCTGTTGCGCAAAAAAAAATCTTTAAAAGCAAATAAACAACAATAAGACACCATCGTTTAACAGTTTGTCGTAAATTCAGGTTTTATTGATTTTAAAGAAAATACTTTATAAAATTGGGGAATTTCGTTGGTCTAAAATTTCGTATTGGAATATATATTTTCTTTGGGTGTTGATTCAAAAAAGTATTTTTGAAACGGAAACCGAACACCTTACCCATCCTTTGGAGCTACCGTGGTGCAATGGTTAGCATGCCCGCCTTACCTACACAAGGTCGTGGGTTCGATTCCTGCTTCGACCGAACACCAAAAGTTTTTCAGCGGTGGATTATCCTACCTCAGTAATGCTGGTGACATTTCTGAGGGTTACAAAGCTTCTCTAAGTGGTTTCACTGCAATGTGGAACGCCGTTCGGACTCGGCTATAAAAAGGAGGTCCCTTGTCATTGAGCTTAATGCGTCGCATCGATCCGACACACTGTAAGATTCCTTACAAACACCGACATTCCGTCCGGAATAACTGATAGTCTGTAAAGCGCATTACATAGAATCGGCAGCATTCAGTGATAAGAGAGAAGTTCACCAATGTGGTATCACAATGGACTGAATAGTCTAAGGGAGCCTGATACATCGGGCTGCCACCTAACCTAACCTATCCTAACTTTGCCCATCTTTTACCAAAAATAAAAATGACAATTCCAGAATATTTTAAGTTCGGTAGTCGTTTCAAGTTCGTAGTCGTTTATACACCCAGAGAAGGAATATTGCAATAATATATTTATTATTGCAATAATAAATTTAGCGTTAGTTTAAATACGGTTTTTTTTTCTGTGTATGTATGTGTAATTGAAGCATCCCTTCGTAGGATGACAATGTCTTGAAAAATCGACCAAAGCGCATAGAATTCTACCAATCCACCAAAACAGTAAAAAAATCTGTGTTGCTACCAACTTTTGCAAACGTGTATGTAACTCATTACATTTAATGATGGCAACTCTGTAATTCATACTTCCATCAAAACAAATGACTGTTTTTATTCAGTGTCATACAATCATCAAGGCAGGTGGTTTCCAACAACTACGGGAAAAATAGACATATAAAGAGCTGTGTTGAATAATCCCTGCCAACATTTTTTGAATTTGGGGGCGCTTCTGAGAATCCCCAGTACGTCGAAAACAATCATATACGATATCAAAAACTCGTCGGAAAAGCGCCGTCACTATTGAGAAGTTGTACCACGCCAAGTTACTACAAAAAGGTTTCGCATGAGTGCAATTATTAGGTGCCTTTATAGATCAATTTAGAACGACGCCAATAAGAGACCCTCCAAACAATCAGAAAAAACACATTTTAAGATAGTGGTAAAAGAATCATTGTGGTCGAGTAAAACACGTTTGTTTAGATATTTATTAATTTGATTAATCATTTACAAATTCTTAAAAATATAACATTTATACCACTATCACATCACATTTAACATAATTTTTTGCATTAATGATGATGTAGAGTTACAAGTAGCGAGTTACATGTTACAGCGTCTATCAGCCAGTGTTTTTATTCGATGGAGGCAGCGTGTCTGTAAAATATTTGAAAAACAATCACTTTATTCCATTTGGAAAATCAAAAATTGTTCACCAATATACCTTTCACAATTTTAAGCGTAAAATCTATGTTTTCAGAACTTTATTTTCGTTTTTATTTAAATAAAATATAACAAGCTGGTTGCGCTTGGCGTTTCACAAAAAATAAAATGGCTTTTGTAAAAGTAGTGATGGCAAAATACATGTATGAAGTACATTTTGTACTTTATGATATGCTGCCCCCCATCACAGTAGGATGGTTGTAGTGACATTTACGAGTCTGTGGTAGCGATGAAGATGAAATGGAACTTTGAAATGCTGGCAGGGATATTGCAAATTACGGTAAGTGCCAATTGCAGAAAAAGTTGATTTATATCTTGCAGAAAAATTCTGTCATTACACCCTCTCATTGAAAAAAACTTAACTAAAATTAAAGATGGAAATCAATGGCGCCAAATCATGACCATTTTATACATACAGTAATTCATTCTTGCTATTGTTGGGTATTGTACGACAATGTTTATCTGCTTTAGTTCATATTGCAATTTAAGTGTACGGTCATTGAACTTTATACCCACTTTTAGTTCATACTTAGAGAAAGATTTTGTTGTGAAAATTTTCCAGAAAATATAGTAAAATTTAACAACAAACAAATAATTTTTTTGTAAGTTAAATTTATCGTTAGTTTAACTACGGATTTTTTTTTTCTATGTATATATGTGTAATTAAATCATCTCTTCGTCGTCGGAGAATATCTTGAAAAATGTACTAAAGCGCATAGAGTTCTCACCAAACAGTAAAAAATCTGTGATTTTTGTTAGATTTGCAACCGTGTATGTAATTGAAGCATCCCTTCGTAGGATGAGAATGTCTTGAAAAATCGACCAAAGCGCATAAAATTCTACCAATACACCAAACCGTAAAAAAATCTGTGTTGCTACCAACTTTTGCAAACGTGTATGTAACTCGTTACATTTAATGATGGCAACTCTGTAATTCATACTTCCATCAAAACAAATGACTGCCTTTATTCAGTGTCATACAATCATCCAGACAGGTGGTTTCGCAATTTGAAGTACGGGAAAAATAGACATATAAAGAACTGTGTTGAATAATAGTGCAAATTACGGTAAGTGCCAATGGCAGAAAAAGTTGATTTATATCTTGCAGAAAAATTCTGTCATTACACCCTCTCATTGAAGAAAACTTAACTAAAAGTAAAGAAGGAAATCAATGGCGCCAAATCATGACCATTTTATGCATACAGTATTTCATTCTTGCTATTTTTGGGAATCGTATGAAAATTTGTATCTGCTTTAGTTCATATTGCAATTTAAGTGTACGGTCATTGAACTTTATACCCACTTTTAGTTCATACTTAGAGAAAGATTTTGTTGTGAAAATTTTCCTGAAAATATAGTAAAATTTAACTACAAACAAATAATTTTTTTGTAAGTTAAATTTATCGTTAGTTTAACTACGGATTTTTTTTCTATGTATGTATGTGTAAATAAATCATCTCTTCGTCGTCGGAGAATATCTTGAAAAATCTACTAAAGCGCATAGAGTTCTCACCAAACAGTAAAAAATCTGTGATTTTTGTTAGATTTGCAACCGTGTATGTAATTGAAGCATCCCTTCGTAGGATGAGAATGTCTTGAAAAATCGACCAAAGCGCATAAAATTTCACCAAACCAAAAAAAATCTGTGTTGCTACCAACTTTTGCAAACGTGTATGTAACTAGTTACATTTAATGATGGCAACTCTGTAATTCATACTTCCATCAAAACAAATGACTGCATTTATTCAGTGTCATACAATCATCCAGGCAGGTGGTTTCGCAATTTGAAGTACGGCAAAAATAGATATATAAAAAGAGCTGTGTTGAATATTAGTGCAAATTAATGTAAGTAGCAATGACAGAAAAAACTTGCAAAATAATTCTGTCATTAGCTCCATGTTAATACTCAAGTTTACAACAATAGTTTCGTTTCTGTAGTTCCTAGAGATAAACAAAAAAATAATCGCCATTATTGTTGTTGTTTTAGTGATCAGCTGTAAAAACAGTGAATAGCTACAACAAATTTTCTGCAAGCTTGTTGCCAATTTTATATGGAAAAGTTCTTTATTGGAAAGCTCTGTTGTTTACAGTGCCGCAGCAATAAGTGTAGCATTGTTTTTGTTTTCTAAGACACCAACCAAATGGCTTCGAAATTTTATTATTTCGGTTTCGGCAGTAATCTTTTGGCCAAACGAATTCACATTCAAAATCCTACGGCCATACGAATGGGACCTGGAAAATTGGAGGTTTGTTTATGTGCTGGTTTTGTTTTGTCAATATTTTAATTCTCCATATGTCTTCATCATAGAACTATCGTCTAGATTTCTTTTTTCCATCACAAAGATGGAATGGTGCTGCTGCCACTATTGTACCAACCATTAATGATCACGTTTGGGGAGCAATTTGGGAGATTGATGGTTGTGATATGGAACATTTAGATGAGTAAGTTTTGGACATAAACATTACATACGTAAATTTCGCCTTTGGAGAGCGAGATGAATTTGAAAAACATTGATAAATTTGAAATAGCGATATCCCTTCGTTAGCCACCAATTAGGGGGTCTTTTCCCAGACTTTTTCCATTCCCGGGAAAGCGGGATCTTTTTTTCGAATTTCCCGGGATCCCGGTCAAAGGGAAACTTGCTTCGATATGGTATATATTTAGACATTTAAATAAATTAGAAATCGCCTAAAGCTACGGTTATAAGGCGCTGTCTAGACAACTAACAATCTATAAAATAACAAATATTTGTAATAACAAAATACAAAAAGATTCACAATGGTCACAATGGACAGTCTCTTCCGTTATAGTGGGATGTTTTTGTAACATTAAAACTTGTATGGAAATGAAAGAAACTTATTTCGATATCACTCACCATCGTAAAACAGAGTCACAATATGAACATGTTCGGTCAATGTTCCCAGAAGGAATACACCATCTATATTTGAAATTAAAGTAACTATCATATTAAAAGTTCCAATTTTAATATTCTATAAATACATCCTTGCAAAAATTATGAAAATATTTTGAAATTATGCAATTGCAAAAGTGGTTATATAAGGTTAAATGACCAAAGTTTATAAAGGTTTACTTAGTCTAACAGTCTATTGGAATGCCGGTTTACACAAATATGATCATAAAAAATTAGGAAGAGCAACCTTCTTTTAAATAATTAGTAGGCCGTTAGGTTAAAGGTTAAAGTGGCAGGCTCACTTAGACTATTCAGTCCGTTAGAACCTGGGCTAGAACCCTCGACTGTATATGTCGGACAAGGCAATTATTACTACTTGGTACTATATTGAAATAGAAGAATGCAATTTCTAAGGTAATTGAAAATTGTTACCTAAATTATTTCATTTCGTAGTTTATTTTATATAAACAAAAATACCAAAAACAATTAAATTATATATTCTTCTCTACTTAGGCTAAATTATACCCGATTCACATGAGACTCAAAATCTACTCAAAATGGATTTAAAGTCCCTTATTTATAAAGAAAATGACAGTTGAAAATAGTTGAAGTAGAGTTTAGAAGTAATGAGAATGATGATTAACCCAAAGGTACTAAAAATAATGTTTTTGTAGTATTTATCCCTCAATTTTATATAAAATACTGCAAAGAAAACTTCCCGAGAATTCACGGGAGAGCGGGAGCGAAAAAATAGCGAATTCCCGGGAAAAAACCCTACCTCCAATGTAATCCCAGTTGCCAATAGGGACTGTAATCAGAAAAACGACTTTTCAAATTTTGGAATGAGTATTTCGAGTTCAGGAAAAATAGACTTTGACTTTTTCAAAATGTTTAAATATTAGGAAAAGTAAAAATTTTCAGCTTTCGACATTTTAAAATTCGACTTATGAAAAACTGTAATACTCAAATTTTCGACTCTTTAAAAATTAGCAAAAGTCGAGATTTCGACTTTCTGAAAATTGGGAAAAATCAAATTTTCGACTTTTTAAAAATTAGTAACAGTCGAGCTCTCGACTTTCTGAAAATAAGGGAAAATCCACTTTTACTCCTTTCAACTTTTACAAAATCTGGAAAGTTGATTTTTCGACAAAACACATCACTATGACTTGTTATACATTATATAAACATCTTGAAAATTATTAAAATTTTTCATCTTTTCCTTATGTTTTTAGGCAAGAGGGTGTCGCAAGTGGTATCTATACGCCAATTACAGTGACAATTCAGTGTCCAACGTTAAAAAAGATTTTCGAATGTCGGGCCTATCATTTATGCAAACAACCTGAAACAAATTTCAAGACAATGCCTGTGGATGAAATTCCACTTGAGCGCCAACCATCTCAAACATATTTAAAGACATTGGTCAAAGGTGCCATGGAGACAGGTGTGCCTTCCGAATATATAGATTGGTTGAAAAAAATCAAACATAATAGCAAAATAGCTGATAATTTTGAAAATGAACTTGAATTGGAAAATGTTGCTTTGTACTATAGCTAGGTTTAGAAAAACTCCATAGCTATAAACAATAGTTTTAATGAATTTCTTCAAAACGCAATTTAAGCCCAAGAAATAAAGCAGAATTTGAACACAACCCAAGTAAGTACATATTACCTTCGATAAATTTTATTTTTTGTTTTAAATATATTTTAGGACATATTATCACTTTAGGTGACCCTTTGCATATACAGTGAAACCTCTCAAATGCGGACTCCTACGATTGCCTATATTTTGTCGATATTTGGGATGAGTTATGCAAGGTTAATTTTTATGTGTTAATATAGCAAACATCTTACGGCAATTGTCCTCTTTTGAGAGGTGCCGGTTTTGAAAGTGTGCATGTATGAGAGGCTTCACTGTATAATACGCGATCATCTAAATATGTTCACCAAAAATAATTGTCAGTAAACTCTAATTTATGGCATGTTCCCCTGATTTTTAGCATACGTAGCAACATTTTAGTATTATTTTTCTCAGTTTTATTTTTCGAAATTAAAACTGCTAAAAGACAAAAGAGAATTTTATTTCACTGAAGAGAAAATATTTTTTTATTGCATGACGTTGAATGCATTCCGCCAGTGCTCTACAACGCCGGTATTATATAAGTGAAAAACAAAAGCAATATCAGGAAAATAAATTAAACAAAACAAAGCATCAACAAAACCACAATGCACAATGTATTTAAATTTCCGCATTCTTATTTTAAACGGTCGTCACCCAGTAAAATAAAATATTTAATAAAGGAAAAGAAATGGAACACAGAATATAAGATGAGTAAATACAAGACGGTGACATCAAACTGGCCGAAGTTTATCTACCCACTATACAAATTCAAAATATAGGTTGCTGTAACGTTTGGTTACAATAAAGAAATATAAAAATTTTAATGGTAATGTATAACTCTCCAGATTACAATAGTGGACGAAGATTTTAGGATAAAATTTCGAATGATTTTAATACATGCAAAAAACAAAAGTATTTTGAATTTCTTTTATCATCAAAAACAAAATATATTATTACAACAGTTTTATATTTGCTCTAAACAAAAACATTTGATTCCAAAATCGATTTCGTTTACACCAAGCCCCGATCTTTTCTGGAGTTATGCCGTAAATATAACACATACTGAGGTTTCTTATCATAAATATTGTGATATGCCGTACATCCCATCGAAATCTTGTGCACTTTTTTTTTTTTTAAATAGAAATCAAATTATTTTATATCCGTTTCCAAATGTTGTATTTGGAACTTCGTTTGTATGAAAGAGAGCAACTGAAGTGGTTTGCTTTTTAAAGGAAGTTTCTTTGAGTCTGCATGTGTGTGTGCCCAAAATTTGATCTATAAATACAATTGCTTGGTTTTATGCTTTGCTTTGAGCGCTGATCGCTAATAAGGTATTTGAGTATTGATGACAATAATAGCTACATGGCTCAGTGAATAGTGTGTTTGCAAATCATATGGTCAGTGGATCGATTTTCCGTCCGTTAATAAATAAGATAAAAAAAATTACAAAATAATGTAAAGTGAGTAATATTTGGAGGAAACAAACTGCATGCCACAAAATAGAAATATTGAGTTAATTATTAATCTTTAATTTTGACAAAGGCATCAACGCTAATCATAAACAATTCTCAATACTTTTCTTCTAAAAACCGTTTTAAACCCATAAACGGCAAATTATTTGGGACGACAGAATTTTTTTGGAATTTTTTTTTTTAAACTTACAATACAAAGAAATACCAGCTGGATTCCAAACCTTGTTCAAAATCCATTATACTGCCTTCGATTTTGAACAAGATTTGGAATACAGCTAGTAGTTGTCCATTGTAAGCTAAAAAATCCAAAAAAAAAAATGGTTTTAGTACTACAAACTAAATTTTTCAATGTTTGGTTTTTCGGTTTGTAAACAAAAAAGTCAAACGAAACCTCATTTTGTTTCCAATGTGAACACTTGAAATTTGTAAACAGACGTTGGTGCTAAATGTGTATAAAGATATCGTGCCTAGTGTGAACGTAGTATAATGATTCGTAAGTTCTCTGACCTCTTCCTATTGCGAATAATATAAAAAATCGCCCAATTTTAAAATCGGTTTATATGGGACTAGTTTATTAAAATGTTCATCACCTGTGGTATAACAATAGACTGAATAGTCAAATTGAGCTTGACATATCGGGCTGCCACTATACCAAACCTAACCTAACCCAAATTGAGTCTATGATAAACCACACCCAAAGAAAAACAAGTAAGGAAAGTCTAAAGTCGGGCCGGGCCGACTATATTATACCCTGCACCACTTTGTAGATCTAAATTTTCGATACCATATCACATCCGTCAAATGTGTTGGGTGCTGAATATATAGAGGTTTGTCCCAAATACATACATTTAGATATCACTCGATCTGGACAGAATTTGATAGATTTCTACAAATTCTATAGACTCAAAATTTAAGTCGGCTAATGCACTAGGGTGAAACACAATGATAGTAAAAAATTATATCGACTCAGGGACCCACCCTGAGCATTATTGCCAAAGACACCATGCGTCTATCTCGTCTCCTTACAAACATATGCACTAACTTATAATACCCTGTTCCACAGTGTGGCGCAGGGTATAAATATGGGAAAGATTTAAATATGAAGCAATTTTAAGGAAACTTCACAAACTTTTGTTTATTATTTATCGCTCAATATATATGTATTAGAAGTAGAGGAAAATTAGAGTAATTTTTACAACTTTTCGACTAAGCAGATGCGATTTTAAAAGGGAAATGTTCGTATTTTGACCATTTTTGTCGAAATCTGAAAAACATATATATGGGAGCTATATCTAAATCTGAACCGATTTCAATGAAATTTAGCACACTTGACTACACTACTAATTGTACTTCTAGTGCAAAATTTCAACCAAATTGGGCCAAAACTCTGGCCTCTAGGACCATACTAGTCAATATCAGGCAAAAGATATATATGGGAGCTACATCTAAATCTGAACCGATTTCAATAAAATCAATAGGGTTCTATTCTGACCCAAAACAGGAACATGTGTCAAATTTGAAGTCGATTGGACTTAAACTGCGACCTAGACTTTCATCACAAGAATGTGTTCACAGACAGACGGACGGACAGACGGACAGACAGACATGGTTATATCGACTCAGGGAACCACCCCGAGCATTATTGCCAAAGACACCATGTGTCTATCTCGTCTCCTTCTGGGTGTTACAAACATGTGCACTAACTTATAATACCCCGTTCCACAGTGTGGCGCAGGGTATAAATACTTTCCTTGCTTAGAACGAAATTTTAGACAAACAAAATTTCCCTATGTACGTATTAAGAGTAAAAGTAAATAAACCCGAACTCTATACAGGGGTGGGTAATAATTGTATTTTTATTTTAATAATTATATTTTTATTTGCTTTTAAGGGAATATTTTTTAGCTTCAAAAAAATTCATTTAAGTAATTTTCAAAAATTTGTTCCTCAGAAAAACTTTTATTTCACTGTATTTTATTGTAACAATTTTAAAAGGCTTTTACCTAAAGTGTAGCATGTGTGAGTGTGAACCTATCTAATGAGATGGTCTGGTTGGTGTAGATCCATCAGATAAAAAAAAACTACCCTCATTCTCGTTGTTTTTGTATGTGAACCCCCTGAGAGAGAAGGCTCATAATGGTATGGGAAACATCCATGAGATAAAAAAACTAACCGCATGCATACATGTCAGTTGCTTTTGCAAGGTTAAGGTGTTCGGATGGCTGATGAATAAAAGAACATTTAACGGAAATTTTTACTTCATGTGCGAATAATTTTTTTTTTTTGCTTTAAAAAAAGTGATTGCTGTCGCTAAGTTCAAATTATCACAAAAAACAATTATTGGAGGTGAGATATCATTTTTAAATTAAATAAATAATAAAAAAGTGTGTCAAAAAAACTTAATTATCCTCAATTGAACCTGAAAGTGAAGTAAACAAGAGGGCAATTTGAAATGTTTTTTATTGCCTTTGCACCCAATGGCTTAACAAAAATACATTATTTACCACAAAAATATTGAATGCTTCTTTTTTGTTCTGTTTTGTATTTGTTGATAAGGAATCATCATCATCACACATTTTGCATTGTTTGATTAACTCATCGCTTGTCTCCCCCGCAACCCATTTACCCGCCAACAAAAGAAAAACATATGACTGCCATATGTTTCATAAATGTTAGCTTTCCGAAAAAAGCTTTATATAAAAATCTCTGTTATTTTATTTAAAGCTAAAGCTTTTCACCAAAAGCTTTCTTATACAGCTTAATATTTTAGATATCCAAGTTTTCAACCGAATGGCTTGCTCATTTTATTATTTTGGTTTCGGCAGTAACCTACTGGCCAAACGTTTACATATAGAAAATCCCACAGCTGACAGAATTGGACCTGGAAAATTACAAGTATACAATCTGTTATCAATTATAGCAACAAATATATAATATTTTCAATTTTTTATTTTAGAATTATCGTTTGGATTTCCATACTGTTACAGATCGATGGTTTGGTGCTGGAGCAACCATAGTTCCCAGCAAAGGTGATCATGTCTGGGGTGCTATATGGAAACTTGAGGGTTGTGATATGAAACATTTGGATAAGTAAGAAAGTCAATCAATACTGAGCTTGAAAGTAATCAAATGTTGATTTCAAGATAAATTTATCGATTTATTTGAATTTTGGGCAAGTAGGATGATCTGTGGTTAAAATAGCATATATGATTTTTTAGGTTCTTAGAGGCAGATATTCAATTTTTGGTGGCTTGAACCGTTCGTTTATCTACTAAACAATAAAATTAAGACTATCAGACTAAGAGAATAGTTGTACAAGCAATCTTGTAGTTTTCTGAGCAGAGAATGAAGGTTAGGTTAGGTTAGGTTATGTGGCAGCCCGATGTATCAGGCTCACTTAGACTATTCAGTCCATTGTGATACCACAGTGGTGAACTTCCGTCGATTTTAACCGCCGCCGACCAGGTTTTGCTAGTCGAAGCCGCCGCCGAATATGGCGACTCATTTCGACTCAAAATTAGCCGTCAATTAGGGAGCCACCGTGGTGCAATGGTTAGCATGCCCGCCTTGCATACACAAGGTCGTGGGTTCGATTCCTGCTTCGACCGAACACCAACATGTTTTTCAGCGGTGGATTATCCCACCTCAATAATGCTGGTGACATTTCTGAGGGTTTCAAAGCTTCTCTAAGTGGTTTCACTGCAATGTGGAACGCCGTTCGGACTCGGCTATAAAAAGGAGGTCCCTTGTCATTGAGCTTAATATGTAATCGGGCAGCATTCAGTGATAAGAGAGAAGTTCACCAATGTGGTATCACAATGGACTGAATAGTCTAAGTGAGCCTGATACATCGGGCTGCCACCTAATCTAACCTAGCCGTCAATTAATCAAAAATATTGATTTAAATCAGAAAAATTTATTAATAATTTTTGTATTTTTGTCAAAATGTTTAACTTTCCACCCAAAATCAGTCATTATCACAAGTTGCTATAATAATTTTGCAAAAATTTAACTCAGAAAATTTAAATGAAATGTAAATGTGATTGTAAGATTGGTTGTACAACTAATCTCATTACCATTCGGATAACTTCATATCAGAGAATAAAGCCGCCGAGTCGCGCCGCTGATTTCACTCGCCGCCGACCATTTTTTGCCAGTCGACACCGCTGCCAAATATGTCGACTCATGTCGACTCAAATTTAGCCGCCAATTGATCAAAAATATCGATTATATCAGAAAAATTAATAAATAATTGTCGTATATTTGCCAACATTTTAAACCTTCCACCCACAATCAATCAATTTCAAACTGCTATAACAGTTTTGCAAAAATTTAGCTCAGAAAATTTTATCCATATGTCAATTTGATTGTAAGATTGGTTGTACAACTAATCTCATTACCAATCGAATAACTCCAAATTGATTTTATAATGGATAATTGTCCGCCGCCGAATGGCAAAAATTTTGTGTGAACCGCCGCCGACAAAAATGTGTCATTCTCTCCTTCAAATTGATTTTATAATGGATAATTGTCCGCCGCCGAATAGACAAATTTATATCGGCTTAGCCGTTAAGCCGCCGCCGGAGGCAAAAAATTAGTGTTAGCCGCCGCCGAAAAAAATGGGTCGGCTTCATTCTCTGTTTCTAAGTATCATAGTTTTGGTTTCAGAGGTTTCAATATATATGGACATGTAAGGGAAAATCGGTGGACACATATATTACGAGTATATATAGGAGTTATATGTAAATTTGTACATTATAAAGTCATGATATCCAGTTTTCATCACAGACCTAATGTTCTATCCATTTTAAATAACTCCAGTCAGTTACATATCTCTGGAATAGATAATTAGGATATGTCTATATCCTGCGCCATCTCGTTCTCTAAAATTCAAATATGTCGTTTCAGTTATTATTTCAGTACCCAGCAAAAAAATTGGAAGTCGTTCTGCGTTAAAAGTCATAAAAAAATACAAAAATTATTTATTTGGCAAAATATCACAATTTTTCTAAATTCACAGCCAAAAAAAGATTAAATTCGAATCACACCTTAAGAAGTGTTGGAAATTAAGTGAAAGGGCTGTTGGTGGGCATTCGTCCTATGACAAGTCCATGTTAAATTCATCGCTTCTGCGACAAATTTGCACCACTTCTGGATCCAAAAAGAACATGTTCGCTACTTTTTTTGTTGGGTATTTACATGATTTTTCTTTTTACTTGAATTAAAAAAAATCAATTTTTAGCCAAGAAGGAGTACATGAAGGCATCTATACCCCCATTACAGTTTCAGTGTACTGTCCCACCTTGGACTCAACTATTGAATGTAGAGCTTATCATTTATGTGATCAACCCGAAACTGATATAAAACTAATGCCAGCAAATGAAGTTCCCATAGAGCGATTACCTTCTGCGACATATTTAAAGGCTTTGATAAAAGGAGCCTTGGAATCGGAAATACCATATGAGTATATTGAATGGCTAATGCATTTGCCACACAATGCTAATATAGCTGAACGCTTTGAGAAAGAATTGGAGCTAGAAAATGTTCCTTTGTATTAAAGGAAATTTCCACAGAGATATTTTTGGAAACACTGTGTGACTTTATAACCATATTTTCCAGATATTTTTTACTCAGTATTATTTTGATTTAATATTACGTTTAAATATAAATATTTATAAATAACAAAAATTAATACAATAATTTTTTATTCATATTATTCTTTCCTCCCAAACGACAAATATCCTTTCCCATTTACTTTTCGCTTTAAGGAAATTTGTTTGGAATAAAAGTATATACCTTTTGTGATAAACGTTGATTCTTTTACAGGATGTAAAAAACAATGTCATAAAGAATAACTCGGAAAAAGTTTTTTCTGGCTAATTGTATCTTCCTTGAAACATCTTTCTCACTTCCACGAGTTTTATACCCTCCACCATAGGATGTGGGTATATTAACTTTCTGAGTTGATCTAAGCATGTCCGTCCGTCCGTCCGTCTGTTGAAATCACGTTAACTTCCGAACGAAACAAGCTATCGACTTGAAACTTGGCACAAGTAGTTGTTATTGATGTAGGTCGGATGGTATTGCAAATGGGTCACATCGGTCCACTTTTACGTATAGCCCCCATATAGACGGACCCACAGATTTGGCTTGCGGAGCCTATAAGGGAAGCGTATTTCATCCGATTTGGCTGAAATTTGGTATATGGTGTTAGTATATGGTCTCCAACAACCATGCAAAAATTGGTCCATATCGGTCTATAATTATATATTTAGCCCCCATATAAACCGATCCCCAGATTTACCTCCGGAGCCTCTTGGAAGAGAAAAATTCATCCGATTCAGTTGAAATTTGGTACGTGGTGTTAGTATATGGTCTTCAAACACCATGCAAAAATTGGTCTACATCGGTCCATAACTATATATAGCCCCCATATAAACCGATCCCCTGATTTGGCTTGCGGATCCTCTAAGAGAAGCAAATTTCATCCGATTCGGTTGAAATTTGGTACGTGGTGTTAGTATATGATCTCTAACAACCATGCAGGAATTGGTCCATATCGGTCCATAATTATATATATAGACCCCATATAAACCGATCCCAGATTTGGCCTCCGGAGCCTCTTGGAAGAGCAAAATTGACCAGATTCGGTTGAAATTTGGTACATGGTGTTAGTATATGGTATCTAACAACCGTACAAAAATGGGTCAACATCGGTCCATAATTATATATAGCCCCCATATAAACCGATCCCTATATTTGACCTCCGGAGCCTCTTGGAAGAGCAAAATTGATTCGATTCGGTTGAAATTTGGTACGTGGTGTTATTATATGGTCTCTAACAATCATGCAGGAATTGGTCCATAATTATATATAGCTTCCATATAAAGCGACCCCCATATTTCGATTCTGGCTCTCTAATTACCGCGCAAATGTCCATATCGGTTCGTAATTAGTTGCGGAATTACTTTTTTATCTAATAGGTACCACGTATGGACTAACTTACAATTTAGAAGACGGTGTTAGGAAGTTTAGAGATACCGCGCCATTGGCAAGAGCTACAGCAACCCAAGTAATTCGATTGTGGATGACAGTCTTTAGTAGAAGTTTCTACGCAATCCATGGGGGAGAGTACATAAGCTTCGGCCTGGCCGAACTTACGGCCGTATATACTTGTTTTTAGTTCTTAGCACCTTTTTCTTTAATACAAACAATATAGAAGAAATTATTCGATTTTATAAATTTTTTAAACTTACCTTTCGCCTGGACGGAGAAACGAACCGCGAACCATAAAGTTTGTAAGCCTGTAAGCCACTATCCTCTGGGCTACGTAGCTGTTATTGCCATCAACAGACAATTATCGCTATAGCCATCAACACACAAGCAACGCAAACAGTCAAGCATTTATATTTATAAAGCATAGCTTTCGGCTCCCACAAGCCGATGTAAAGAAACTTTATTTGACGGAAACATACTCTTAGTTGGCTACCATGGAGCAATGGTTAGCATGCGCGCCTTGTATACAAAAGGTCGTGGATTCAATCCCTGCTTCGACCGCAGACAAAAAAGTTTTTTTTTTCATATTTTTGAATATATTCCAAAAATGTTCGGAAGATTCCGAAAAAAGATGTTCGACATTACATACTACTATATAAAATTGTTACTATGAAACTTCAAAATGTGTTTTATTAAAGACTTAAAGTCAGAAAAGAACAGTGCTTGATATAAATGAAATGGACTGTTAATTTGGAACAAAAATAATTTTTTTATTTCAAAAATTATTTTTTTTTTGGTGATAAATGTTTTAAATTTTCGAAGAAATTCCAACAACTCTAACATAAGATTAATGTTTTCGTAACGTTTTTTCTTTGCGTACATATAAACCGATTCCCAGATTTGAATTCCGGAGCCTCTTGGATGAGCAACTTTCATTTGACCTCTTTGAAATTTGATACGTTATGTCAGTTTTTATGCTTTCTAATAATCATTTAGCCTCATGGAGGAACAAATTTCATACACACAAAAAAATGTTTCTCTGATTCAATCACCAAATTAATTGATCCAATTAATTTTTTAATTGAAATGTCTTCAATCACGAAAATGATAGTATCAATCACAGTTTTAATTGGGCATAGGAAAAATTATTGATTAAAAAATTAATTGATTTTTTCAGCAAAATTCGATTAATTTTTTAATTGATTCAATTAAAAATTTAATTGATGTTGATTGCAAAACGCAATTAATTTATTAATTAAAAAAGGTAACTATTTTTAAATACTTAGTTAGATTGGCTTAGAGCTTTTATTTGGATTAACAAATGATTGTTTGAAATACATTTTTAATTAAAAAAGTAAAAAAAAATCAGCACTTTTTTAACTGAATTAGTCTTCCAAATTTGATTAAAAAGTTAATTGTATCAATTAATTTTTTAATTAAACATTTTAAAAATTTCAATTAATTACTTAATTAACTTAATGTTTCTATCATGATTAAAAAGTTAATTGTATCAATTAATTTATTAATTGAAAAAATTTTCAACTTAAATTAACTTTTTAATTGGAAATATTTTGGTGATATTTTTTTCTGTTGGAATTCGGCACTCTAATTAGCATGCTAAAATCACTTCATATCATTTCTATGTAAACCGATCAAGGACTACGAGTGCTTATATAGGTATTTGATCTGTCTTTATTATCTAACATAAACTCCATATGAGATAATTTATAATTTAGAAGACAATGGTAAAAAATTGTAGGATGACTTGACTTCGACTATTTTTAACACAATCGAATTTATTCGATTGTGTAGCATGCTGGCTTCCAGATAAACCGCAAACTGGATTTTCATATATACGAATTATTTGGAGACCGTACTCGTTATCCGCAGACTCGTATCATTTACCGCAATCGTCTGTTTTTAATTTTTCCCCCATCGAAAAAACCTTATTAATTTTTAAATATTTATTCTAAACCCCCATAAGAATTTTATTATTTACACCATCATAAATCTATAAGAACATAATAAAAATCTATGACTTCAATTCTATATTGTCTAATTCTAAAAATGTAGACATTTTCTCAGCCACAACACCATTGTGTTTCAAGGATCTCAACCATTCCACATACTCTTGATCAATGCCTGATTCAATGGCACCTTTAACCAAACACTGAATATAAGTTTTGGAAGGCAATCTTTTGGATGGAATTTCTTGGGGTTGCATAGATTCGAAATCATTTTTAGGTTGATCTGTTAGTTGATAGGCTCGGGCTGTAATAACTTCACCTGAAGATTTCAAGGTAATGGGAACACTTTTTGCTTCATACATTCCCTCGTGAACACCTTCTTGACTATATAATGTAAAAATTTCAATTTCATTATCATTGCATAGAGAAGTGATTATAAAATCATCTTACTGATCAATATCTGGAAGATTTGTTAAATCAATTTCCCATACTGTACCCCAGACAGTACGATTGGCATGTGGTACAATTGTGGCCGGAGCACCATCCCAATTTCTAGAGAAATCATTGAAATCCAATCGATAATTCTGTAACGACAGTTATAACAAATCAGTTTAGCCATTTTTCTCGACGTTTGGTAACATTCCAAAATAATCCATTCTTACTGCCAATTTGCCTGGGCCAATTTTCACTGCTGTGGGATTTTGTATGTGTATGCGTTTCTCCAGCATATTGCTACCAAAACCAAAGTAATAGAATTTATCTCCATGAACCTCAGGTAATGCTCGAATTTCTTTCATTTTATCCTCGTCTATGGTTGTGCTAGAAATTGAAACCACAAATGGAAGAATTAATAGAATTACTCGTAATGATTTCATTTCGAAATTTATTCCGCTGATAGAATGTTTGTGCGGTCTCAATATTCAAATGGTGACTGATGAGAGCTTAAAGATTTACATTTTTCCATTGTCAAAATGCCAAATCGAATGGGGAGAGCTCCATTCTGGGGGAAGTATTCGCAATGTCATACCTAATAAACTTGTTTCGTTTTGTAGGGATTTCTATGAAAAAATTATATATTAACACAATTTAATAGATTTATTTATAGATAAGACTCTTTAATCTATTTAGCGAAATGTTTGCCCTAGTTTTGATAATCTTAAATTCTCTAATACTTTTTTATACTGGAAGAATTCTCTTTTAAGATTTTTATTAAATCTATTATCGATTGCTATCATTATAATCTAACCGGTAATTAAATTTATAGAGTAGCCTCTAAGACAATTAGAGAATCTATGTGATTACGCATTATTAAAAGGCATCGATCGTTTTTAATAAAAAACAAGTAAGGAAAGTCTAAAGTCGGGCGGAGCCGACTGTATTATACCCTGCACCACTTTGTAGATCTAAATTTTCGATACCATATCACATCCGTCAAATGTGTTGGGGGCTATATATAAAGGTTTGTCTCAAATACATACATTTAAATATAACTCGATCTGGACAGAATTTGATAGACTTCTAAAAAATCTATAGACTCAAAATTTGAGTCGGCTAATGCACTAGGGTGGAACACAATTTTAGTAAAAAAATATGGGAAACATTTAAATCTGAAACAATTTTAAGGAAACTTCGCAAAAGTTTATTTATGATTTATCGCTCGATATATATATGTATTAGAAGTTTAGGAAAATTAGAGTCATTTTTACAACTTTTCGACAAAGCAGTGGCGATTTAACAAGGAAAATGTTGGTATTTTGACCATTTTTGTCGAAATCAGAAAAACATATATATGGGAGCTATATCTAAATCTGAACCGATTTCAATCAAATTTGACACACATGACTATATTACTAATTGTACTCCTAGTGCAAAATTTCAACCAAAGTGGGCCAAAACTCTGGCTCTGGAGCTATATCTAAATCTGAACCGATTTCAATCAAATTTGACACACATGACTATATTACTAATTGTACTCCTAGTGCAAAATTTCAACCAAATTCGGCCAAAAATCTGGCTTCTGGGGCCATATAAGTCCATATCGGGCGAAAGATATATATGGGATCTATATCTAAATATGAACCGATTTCAATCAAATTTTGCACACTTAACTATACGACTAAGTGTTATGTTTGCACAAAATTTCAAATCGGTATAAAACTCTGGCTCTGGCTGCATATTAGTGCATATCGGGCGAAAGATATATATGGGAGCTATATCTAAATCTGAACCGATTTCTTCCAAAATTAATAGGGTTCTATTCTGACCCAAATTAGAAACATGTGCCAAATTTGAAGGCGATTGGACTTAAATCGCGCCCTAGACTTTGATCACAAAAATGTGTTCACAGACAGACGGACGGACGGACAGACGGACATGGTTATATCGACTCAGGGACCCACCCTGAGCATTATTGCCAAAGACACCATGTGTCTATCTCGTCTCCTTCTAGGTGTTACAAACATATGCACTAACTTATAATACCCTGTTCCACAGTGTGGCGCAGGGTATAAAAATTGGTTGGATACGGCTTTGGTTGATATCTAAAAAAATCTAAAAGAGAACAAAAATATAATGATAGCAGAGGTGGATAAAACAAGAAAAAGAATTGTGAATAGACTATAAACATAATGCTAAATAAAACAAGTATATACAGCACTAACTTCGGCCGGGCCGAATCTTAAATACCCACCACCATGAACCAAATATAAGGAAGTCGGTCCATATGGAGGCATTAACAAATGGACCGATAAAAACTTAATCCGATACACGTTTTTGTGAGCCTAAAATACCAGAATATTTACAATTTCAGGCAAATCAGATAAAAACTACGGTTTCTAGAAACCCAAGGAGTTAATTCGGGAGATCGTTCTTATGGGGGCTATACCAAAATATGGACCGATACGCACCATTTTCGGCACACCTCTTATGGTCCTAAAATACCTCTAGATTTCCAATTTCAGACAAATTGGATAAAAACTACGGTTTCTATAAGCCCAAGACCCCAAATCGGGAGGTCGTTTTATATGGGGACCATACCAAAACATGGACCGATACTCAAAATTTTTGGCACACGTATTTGTGGTCCTACAATACCTCTAGATTTCCAATTTCAGGTAAATTGAATAAAAACTGCGGTTTCTATAAGCCCAAGAAGTAAAATCGGGAGATCGGTCTATATGGGGGCTATACCAAAACATGGACCGATACTCACCATTTTTGGCACACCTCTTTATGGTCATAAAATACCTCTAGATTTCAAATTTCAGGCAAATTGGATAAAAACTAAGATTTCTATAAGCCCAAGACCCCAAATCGGGAGGTCGATTTATATGGGGACTATATCAAAACCTGGACCGATATAGCCCATCTTCGAACTTGACCTGCCTGCAGACAAAAGACGAGTTTGTGCAAAATTTCAGCTCGATTGCTTCATTATTGAAGACTGTAGCGTGATTACAACAGACAGACAGACAGACGGACAGACGGACATCGTTATATCGTCTTAGAATTCATCCCTGATCAAGAATATATATACTTTATATAGTCGGAAATCGATATTTCGATGTGTTACAAACGGAATGACAAACTTATTATACCCCCGTCACCATTCTATGGTGGTGGGTATAAAAATGACGTACACACGCAGAGAAGAAACATGATTGTCACAATCATATTTGAAGAGCAAAATAATATGATAGGAGCTATTTTTGCGGAGACCATGTAACATTTTAAACTGCAACCATGTTAGCTCAGTGAACATGGTTCTAAGAAAAATATAATTGTCCTCATCTAAAATGTTATTATATTGATAAAAAGAATTTTGTTTGAATGAAAAGACAATGGTCACGATTTAAAATGTTATGGTATTCATTAAAAATGTTTTTCTCCTAGTTAAAAGAACATGGTCACAACCTAAAATGTTTTCATCTTTATGAAAAAACTTTTTTCATCGTCGAAAAAAGGACGCCACTTGAGAAAAGAAAACACAAAATTAACTTTATTTGTTTGTTTTTATTTATTTATAAACTAATTCATTGTTTATTTGTATTTATAATACCGTTCAAGCAAACATCATATATTTTTACACACTCTATTTTATTTCAATTTCAACAATAAGTAATTATTTAATATTTACATTGTGCCCATCAAATGTAAGAACGCAGACATCATGTAACTGCAAATAAAAATAAATGATCCATATAGCAAAATGCATAACAAAAAACAGGAACATTTACATTTCCATTACTCTTTCCCTTTTTGTGTTCACATAAAACCACGTGCCACTTCTGAATAAATAAATTAACACAAAACACAGTAAATCCGTATTCTCCGTCCATTCCAAGAAACAATCAACACACGACTGACGCGTAAAATGAAAATCGTGTGTATCTGCTCAATGTTTTTATAAAATTCTTTTCGCTGCAAAAAAGTTAAAAAATTAAATGGTCACGAAAAAAATGTAAATGGTCTTTATGGCCATGTAATGCTTCTAGACATATTTATACTTAACCTATAAAAATAATTTTTTCCCTGTAAAAAAGTAAAAAAAAAATTGAATGGTCAGGTACATGATTTTCCCGACCATGTAATGGTCTCAAATTCTATCATTTAAATGATAGAACATGTTTGTGGTATTTGAGAACCATTCAAATGCTTATTGCCACCATACATTTTTCTCCGCTCGAAAACTATTTTTACAAAGACCAAATACATGGTTTTCGCGGCAATTACATGCTCTAGATAAGCATTAAATGGATGCGGCAACCATGTCCAAACATGTTTTTTCTGTGCGTGCAGAAAATTAAACACACTCACAAAAATTATTTAACATTAGTTGAGTTCATGGAAATTTTTATATATTAGTTAAAATTTCACCAATACCAGAAAGTTTCCTTCACTTTTTTTATTCTGAAAGGCAAATAAATCGTTATTTATAGTACTCATTGACACGGCTGTCTCCAACGAACATTGTGTGGCCTGAAAGCATAATTTTAACATCAATAGGAATTTAGGCCTTATTAACCCATCGCTTTAAAAATTTTCACATCGCAGTCGCCGAGCCCTGTATATATCTCAGTTGGCAGTCCTTCCTCTATTTCTATTGAATTGTATATAGAGTTCTTGTACATAAGTAAACGAAACTAGTGATAAGGAAATTTACTACATTTTCAAATCCACTATTAATCTAATTGAAGCTTAGCCATAAATATCAGCCAGTGGAAAAAACATTTATAGCGTTGAAAGCAATAATGGTTTAATTGAACAACACAAAAAATGTCAACGCTCTAATTATTTCTATGTTACATGGTATTATAGAACAAGTATGAAAGGGGAAATAAGATAGTTTAAAATTATTCAATTGAGTCTTTGTTGGGGAGTAAATGTATGTGAACGCATATAAGGACTATGATCATCTCAAACATGAAACAAGGGCACAGTGTTACGGACAACATGGATTCAAAATGTGATTCTGATAGTATCTCCCCTTCAAAGGAACCCATCCGAAATATTGGTATATTGATAGAATAATAATCACCTCCCTAGACAATCTAAACTTGGTGTCGGTCCGTGCGTTCTATTCGGTTTACAGCTCTATCTACAAATTGTTTTTTATCGTATTTTTCAAACTAATGTAGGGTATATCACTTCCCAGTAAAAAAAATTGGAAGTTCTTCCGAAGGCACAACTTTAAAAGCACTTCCAGAAGATGCACTCCCAATGATGTTCTTTATTTTAACTACCCAGGAAGTTCTTTTAATTAAATTTTTTATAACTTGGTTTTTTTCGTACTTTTAATGGGTAATTTTAAATTTTTTGTTTCAAATAGGTTAAAAACAGAGTAAGAATACATAAAATGGTACAAATCATTTAAATTTTGTCGAAAAAAATGCTAAATTCAATCTGAAAAAATTATGAATTTTTGAAAATATTTGAGGTCAAACGTTTCCGACAAGCGTTAGAATTTAGAAATTATAAAAAATTATAAAAATTATTTATTTGACAAAATATTACATAATTTTTCATTTAAATCCAAAACATTGAATCCGGATCACACCTAAAGAAGTGATGCAAATTCAGTGCAACGGCTGTTGAAATGGAGGACTTCCGTCCTATGGCAAGCCCATGTTAAATTCATCGCTTCTGCGTCAATTATGCACCACTTCCGGATCCAAAAAAACATTACTTTTTTGGCGACGCTTTTTTGCTGGGTTATAAAAATAAACAAAAAGGTGATAAGAAACACTTTGTTTTAAAAAAGAAAAGTATCATAGAACAACATAAATGACCATGGCTATTTGCACTATCCTTTTCATTTGAAGTCTATCCTTAAGAGTAGCTCCATCTCAATGGCATATAACCATCAAATGAACCAATCAATCTATCAATTACTTCATCAATCATCGTTCAGTCTCTTTTGTGATAGTTTTCACGTGATTTGGATTGCTATTTTTTTTCTCAAAGACTTAGTTTCGTTGCAGCAATTTTCCAAAACGATATAGTCATGTGGATACAATGTAAGGCTTGGACTATTGGTATATTTGGGTGAACATCTATGATTAAGCGGATTATTATTGTATATCGATATTGTTCCATGAAATTTTTGTTTAGGTGTCCTAAAACTCTGCAGAAGTTCAAGGGCACAGTTCTAGTTACCGTCAAAAATCATGCCCTTCAGAAGTCTAAACCCTTTGTACTAACAGAGAAGGAATATATCACCTCAAACATGTTTCAACATCATAATGCTATTTATGGGCAGGGAAGTCGCAAAGTCGATCAAATTAAAAAAAAAATAATATTCGACTTTTCCAAAAGTCGAAAGTAGACCTTTTAATAAGTGGAAACTTGAATTTGGAAAATGTCGAAAAATCGTAAACCCTTTTATATCCTAAACCACACAGCGATTAGGGTATAATAACTTTAATCTGGAAAAATGTGCCTATCACAAATATTAATTTTAAACCCCTTCAAAAATATAAACCGATCGACTCAGAGTCATCTCCTGAGTCGATCTACCCCTTCTTCTTCTATAGTACCAACTATACTATATCGATTCAGATTTAGATATAGCTCCCGTATATATGTATAGCTTGGTTTGCCGAAATTTGATCATAATATCCTTACTAAAAAAATATTGTGATGAAGCCACAGATTTCATGTCCTTAAAATACGAATGCGAATTTAGCTTAGCATAGAAGACGCATTTCTCTTATATAAATTGTCTTTCCTTGTCCAAAAGTCGATAAACTTTTCAATGAAGCCTTTTAATCCTTGCAGTTAAGCGATTTGACCTAAAAATGTATATCATAAGCAAAACTTCGTTTCACTAAGTTCAATTTGCCTTTAAAAATTCTGAAAAATTCTTTAAAGTAAAGGAAATCATATTTAAATTGGTTGATTTTTTGTATCTTAACTACAAAGCAAAATAGCGTTAAAAAATTAAAAAATAATAATAATTTAAAGGCGTTTTTTACATGAAACATAGCTTAATTTCTATTTGAGGTCGAGTCTGAATTTAGAAATTTAAGTTATCGTTAACACATTTTAAACGATTTTGATAGCATATGAAGAAAAAAAACTTAAAAAAAGAAAAAAGAAATTGAAATTTGTTTCCTATAATCATGTAAGCAAAACTCAAATTTAAAAGAGAATTTTGTCTTTAATGTATCCTTAATTCAACTCTCCGCGTCTTTGGCTCGGACTCAATACCAAAATCATTAGTGTGAAGACAAAATTTTTGGAAACGGACATGCTTTTTTAGTGTACCCTCAAAAAGCTTAGATGTACTAATTCAGTAAGTATGGTTTAGAATCGGACCCGCCTGACTTTTTAATTTAGTTACTTTTTTGCTATAGGCTTGATTATTTCACTGTGAATTCAAATAGAAAATAAATAATGAAATAATAATTAAAACTGTAAAGTTTAAATCCTCACAATATTCTTTTACAGTATCTCTCAAATGGTTGAAACGTACGGCCACTCATGCTAAAAATAATTACCAAAATTTTAAGAAAATTTTACCAAAAATCTACCTAATTTTGAAAGAATACTTTTTTAATTTTTTTATTTCTATAGAAATTTTTGTCAAAATTTTATTTCTATAGAACATTTTGTCAAAATTTTATTTCAATAGAAAATTTTGTCAAAATTTTATTTGAATAGAAAATTTTGTCAAAATTTTAGTTGAATAGAAAATTTTGTCAAAATTTTATTTCTAGAGAAAATTTTGTCATATTTTATTGCTATAGACAATTTTCGCAAAATTTTATTTCTATAGACAATTATTACAAAATTTTATTTCTACAGAAAATTTTGTCAACATTTTAGAAAATTTTCGCAAAATTTTATTTCTATAGAAAATTTTCGCAAAATTTTATTTCTATAGAAAATTTTGTCAAAATTTTATTTCTATAGACAATTTTGTCAAAATTTTATTTCAATAGAAAATTTTGTCAAAATTTTATTTCTATAGAAAATTTTGTCAAAATTTTATTTCTATAAAAAATTTTGTCAAAATTTTGTTTCTATAGACAATTTTGTTAACATTTTATTTCACTAGAAAATGTTGTCAAAATTTTATTTCTACAGAAAATTTTGTCAAAATTTTCGCAAAATTTAATTTCTACAGAAAATTTTATTTCTATACAGTTTTCGAAAAATTTTATTTATTATTTCTATAGAAAATTTTGTCAAAATTTTATTTTTATAGAAAATTTTGTCAAAATTTTATTTCTATAGAAAATGTTGTCAACATTTTATTTCTATAGAGAATTTTGTCAAAATTTTATTTCTATAGAAAATTTTTGCACAATTTTATTTCTATAGACAATTATCGCAAAATGTTATATCCACAGAAAATTTTGTCAAAATTTTATTTCTATAGAATATTTTATTAAAATTTTATTTGTATAGAAAATTTTATCAAAATTTTATTTCTATAGAAAATTTTGTCAAAATTTTATTTCTATAGAAAATTGTGTCAAAATTTTATTTCTATAAAAAATTTTCGCAAAATTTTATTTCTATAGAAAATTTTTGCAAAATTTTATTTCTACAGAAAATTTTGTCAAAATTTTCGCAAAATTTAATTTCTACAGAAAATTTTATTTCTATACAGTTTTCGAAAAATTTTATTTCTATAGAAAATTTTGTCAAAACTTTATTTCTATAGAAAATTTTCGCAAAATTTTATTTCTATAGACAATTATCGCAAAATTTTATATCCACAGAAAATTTTGTCAAAATTTTATTTCTATAGAATATTTTATTAAAATTTTATTTCTATAGAAAATTTTATCAAAATTTTATTTCTATAGAAAATTTTGTCAAAATTTTATTTCTATAGAAAATTGTGTCAAAATTTTATTTCTATAAAAAATTTTCGCAAAATTTTATTTCTATAGAAAATTTTTGCAAAATTTTATTTCTACAGAAAATTTTGTCAAAATTTTCGCAAAATTTAATTTCTACAGAAAATTTTATTTCTATACAGTTTTCGAAAAATTTTATTTCTATAGAAAATTTTGTCAAAATTTTATTTCTATAGAACATTTTCGCAAAATTTTATTTCTATAGAAAATTTTTGCAAAATTTTATTTCTATAGAAAATTTTTGCAAAATTTTATTTCTACAGAAAATTTTGTCAAAATTTTATTTCTATAGAATATTTTATCAAAATTTTATTTCTATAGAATATTCTATCAAAATTTTATTTCGATAGAATATTTTGTCAAAATTTTATTTCTGTAGAAAATTTTGTCAAAACTTTATTTCTATAGAATATTTGGTCATAATTTTATTTGTATAGAAAATTTTGTCAACATTTTATTTCTATAGAAAATTTTCGCAAAATTTTATTTCTATAGAAAATTTTTGCAAAATTTTATTTCTATAGAAAATTTTTGCAAAATTTTATTTCTATAGAAAATTTTTGCAAAATTTTATTTCTATAGAAAATTTGGTCAAAATTTTATTTCTATAGAAAATTTTGTCAACATTTTATTTCTATAGTTTATTAGTGATTCCCTGTCACACTCTAATGTTAACATTGAAAATCTTTCAATTGAATCATATGATCTGTGACAAGAGAATCTGTTGCACTTCAAACGAGAAATTCCTTGGACAAAGTCACATACATTTGACGTTTCGATTGTTTTCACTTCAACACATAGCAATGGAATTGCCAAAGGATATGCGTTTGCAGCAAATTCCGAAACATTTGTTTTTTAAGGATACATATATCAAAAGGGAATATGAAGATTACAATTAAAGAATATCAGAAAAAAAGAATATGTATGTACATGTGATGGTTATATTTTTGAGGATTAGAAATCAAGCAGAAAAAAGCGACATAATGGAAAATTTCTGCCCATTCAAATGGAAGTGATGTTTAAGCTCAACGGTATGTAGGGATGATTACATCTAAATGTTTATTGACTTTAAAATATAATATTTCTTTTAACCACATGTAGTAATAATTAAAATGCTATGCAAGCCACAAATATCTAATAAAATGGTAGTATTCAATTAAATTTGTTCAATTGAATATAACATAGTACGAAATATGCAATTGGTGTTTTTTAGATATAATAGACCTCTATTTGGAGGCCGAATAGAAGAACAAATACCAATAATATTGAACAATTGTGGAAATATTTCCCCTTTATATTACAAACTATTATGTAGTCACGCAGAAAAGAAAAGTAATTTAATTTTCTGTTCTCACCATAAATTTTGGTAAGGGGAATTGTATTTTGATGTATCCTTGGCATAACAAAATATTATATAGGGTCAAGCTTACAAATGTTTATATTTGTTTTCATTTTGAATGGAAATATTTATTTCATATTCTTGAAAAATAAAGGTCAGAAATTTAATATCACATTGCTCTACTGGTCATTGGTATAGTGAGGCCAGCTTCGCTTGAAGATTAAGAAAAAGTTTTCGTGTCCTTATAATTCTCTACAATTTAGGACAAGCTCATTTGGATTTCATTTGAAATTAAATTCCCTTTCAAAACAAATTAAAGCAGTGTTTCTGACAGCATTGTTCTCCTCTTCTTCATTTGAAAGGAATTTCTCATATCATTTTTGTGAAATCCCAGAGAAATTATTTTTTTTTTTTGTGGAATTTCCAATTGTCGTTCTTGCTATTGCCGTTGCAAATTTAATTACCAAAAACATTTGAAGCATTTCAATACAAGTCAAAATGTTAAATCAAAATCAATTCTGATGGGCTCTTATTATCTCGAAATATGTAGGCGAACACAGTAAAGACATCTTGGTCTTGGTTTTAGTTATTCACTGCTTTTGTCTTCACATTAGGAATGCTTATTGATGTTTGGCTCCATCCTAGAAACAAGCATCAAAGAATCTCTTGCTAATCGATAAATTTAAGGGGGAGTATTTCGGGTGGTGCTTTTAGAACTCCAATATCTATGTGGATAACGTTAACAATCAAGGGCTAATTAACTTTGAAATGTGTATAAAAAAGAGAATTCTTTATTAAGGGAAATATTTAGCTAGCTAAACAGTGTATATAAATGCCACTCTATTATATTCTTTTCAATTTTCCCCAGATTTGTTGTGACAAAATCAATTTATCTCTTGGATTGACATATTCGACAACATAAAACTATTTTTCTTATAGGTAACCAAGAGAAGAGAAAGAGGAAGATTTCCATTAGACTTCGTCTACAGTGATTTCGAATCAAACAAGTAACGAAAGTCTAAAGTCGGGTGGGGCCGACTATATTATACCCTGCACCACTTTGTAAATCTAAATTTTCGATACCATGGAATTCGTCAAATGTGTTGGGGGCTATATATAAAGGTTTGTCCCAAATACATGCATTTAAATATCACTCGATCTGGACAGAATTTGATAGACTTCTAAAAAATCTATAGACTCAAAATTTGAGTCGGCTAATGCACTAGGGTGGAACACAATGTTAGTAAAAACAAGTAAGGAAAGTCTAAAGTCGGGCGGGACCGACTATATTATACCTTGCACCACTTTGTAGATCTAAATTTTCGATTCCAAATGTGTTGGGGGCTATATATAAAAGTTTGTCCCAAATACATACATTTAAATATCACACGATCTGGACAGAATTTGATAGACTTCTACAAAATCTATAGACTCAAAATTTAAGTCGGCTAATGCACTAGGGTGGAACACAATGTTGGTAAAAAAATATGGGAAACGTTTAAATCTGAAGCAATTTTAAGGAAACTTCGAAAAAGTTTATTTATGATTTATCGCTCGATATATATGTATTAGAAGTTTAGGAAAATTAGAGCCATTTATACAACTTTTCGACTAAGCAGTGGCGATTTTACAAGGAAAATGTTGGTATTTTGACCATTTTTGTCGAAATCAGAAAAACATATATATGGGAGCTATAACTAATCTGAACCAATTTCAACCAAATTTGGCACGCATAGCAACAATGCTAATTCTACTCCCTGTGCAAAATTTCAACTAAATCGGAGCAAAAAATTGACCTCTGGGGGATATGAGTGTAAATCGGGCGAAAGCTATATATGGGAGATATATCTAAATCTGAACCGATTTCAACCAAATTTGGCACGCATAGCTACAATGCTAATTCTACCCCCTGTGCAAAATTTCAACCAAATTGGGGTAAAACTCTGGCTTCTGGCACTTTGATTACAACATGTGTTCACGGATATTTGGAGAAAATTCTACTAAAAAACTACCAAACAAAAAAATCTTCTGTAGAAAATTTTCGCAAAATTTTATTTCTATAGAAAATTTGTCAAAATTTTATTTCTATAGAAAATTTTGTCAAAATTTTATTTCTATAGAAAATTTTGTCAAAATTGTATTTCTTGTGTTAATTGCTTTAATATGCTTTATATTGAAATGTTTTAATAAAGTAACTGCGAAAATTTCAAAGGGAAAAGCGAGGATAGTACTGACCTTTATGTGTGTGCCAGCCGTCAAGAGACGGAGAAAAAATAAACAGAGTAACCTAAATCCTATTTTCAAACTAAACATTCAACATTTAATTTGTAATAGTTCACAATATTGCTTTGAGATCCCAAAGAGAAATGTTTATCTCGAGTCTCGTGAAATTGATATCCGTCCTTTATGTTATTGATAAATTTTAAATATGAATTTTTCAGAGATATACAGGGGAATTCCAAATTTGTCTGAACGATATATTTTTCAGATTCATAAAACATTTAGCCCCTTTTTATATATATATGCCTTCCAATTCAAAATTAGATTTTAGTCAATGCTATTTCTATGGAGTACAATCCATACACGTATGAAAATGACTGTTTTTCATATGTTTGGCGATAAACATTATATGTTTGGAACACAAATTTTTAAACACAATATTTTTGAGTGCAAGCATATAATGTTCATAAACTAGCATAACATGTTTGGGACATATATGTTAATATGTTAGAACATATTATGTTTGGGACATAAAATGTTTGTAAATATAATATGCTTGGATGCAAACATATATTAATTTAGAAATAGTCTATAAACATATATGTGTTTAATAGCTTGGAGCGCTATTTAACAGGGAGCGATATTGAATTAAGTTGGTGGTTGTTGCTTGTTATTACAAAATTAACATTTTATTTTTCCTTGGGCAATTGATCAGCTACTTCTTTGATCCTTACAAACTGTGTGGTCCGCTGTTCGAATCCCCGTCCGGCAAAAGGTAAAATTAAAATAAAAAAAAAATCAAAATTGAATAATTTCTTCTACAATGTTTGTATTACAGAAAAAGGTGCTAAGAATTAAAAAATCTCGTGGAAGTGAGAAAGATGTCGGGGAATATACAATTGGACAGAAACAAAATTTTGAGCATTCAGGTCGAAAACCTATGTTGTTAGCACCTATATTACCTGTTTATTTTCATAATTCATTATGATTGTAAATATATAAATAAATAAATAAAATTTTGAGCACAATATTGTTTGGGAAAAATTTTTTTAAGCATATAATATTTTTGGGTGCAAAATGCTTCTAAACGTATTATATGGTCACATAATAACATATTGTTTTTTGGAAGACAACATTATTGAATTTGGATGCAAAAATACAAAATGTTTGGAACTTAGACTACCCAAACATATATTGTTTAGACCAATATGCTTTCAAACATATTATATATTGGTAGAGATCAAACATATAAATGCTTGGGCAATACCCAAAAATGTATATGCTTGAAGCAAAATATGTTTGGGAGTATATGTTACAGAAGCGATTTTTTGTGAGGGTGTAGAATTAAATAAATAAATGCATAACTCTCAACGTAAAGGATCTGCATAGGACTCTACGTCTACATTTCCCATCCGATTACCTTGACATTTTTGTCAAATTAGCTGTGTTCAGTAAAACCTCTAAAATTTGGACACTCTGAAAACCGGACATCTCTCAAAAGTGGACAGTTGTCTGAGAACGTTTGTTATATTACCATATTAAAATTAAATTCTCATAACTGGCCACCTCCCAAATGTGAACAAAATTTTGGCGAGCGTGGGTGTCCACTTCTGGGTGGTTTCACCGAATATGAAAAAGGTGGAAGATTAAGATCTAAAATATGATATTGATCCCACGTGCCATAATGTTATATTTAACTTCCAGAAACGTACGACTTGAACTAATCCATTAATCAGTTTCAAATATATGTATGGTATGGTACGGAAAGTTCTACTATTTTAGTTAGGATGTAAGACATTAGATATTGAATTTGGGCCATATCTAGACTTTAGAATTTTTCTATTCCATTTATTCTATGACAGAAAATTTTTAAATAAACTCTCTTAGTAGTTGTAAAGTGCAATAAATCCTATTTAATATGAATCATACGACACAATGTACTATGTAATTAATATGAATTATACGACACCATGGCTGCTTAAGTAATTTGCTGCAACACTAACCTTATTATGCCTAAACTCTAATAATTAATCTGTGAATTAATGTAACGATGTGCGTCTATTGATAAAAGTGGCATCTATTGACAAATTGACATCGATCCCCATGTCCCAAATATTGGTTTTCGGCCTCACACTATTATTATTATAAGATATCATTATTATAATATTAGACTGCAATTATTAATAACGATTGGGCAAGACTGATCTGATTTTACCACTCAGAGTTACTCAAATGTGGCAGTAAAATCTTTATGGTATATGTAATCACATTGGCTGACAAAAAATTTCCATTGCAATATAAAATCTCTTTTCTGAGTCCTTGACATTGTTATTTCTTCAAATGTAAGGTTATTTTATGTAAAACCTTGAATAGTGTACAAGTTTAAAATCTTTTGCATAAATGCTCCTTTTATGCGTTGTATAATAGAACTTACTACAAAATAATTGAATCTTATTCGTTGGAAAACAAAAGCGTCCATTACCTGTATCCTTTGTGGTTGGTTGTATCGATTTCATTAAAATCCACTCCGACCATCATCGGAAAGAGGTCTACATATGGTTCTTCTCGTTAATTGAAAGTAATTCCATTGAATTGCATGATGTATATTGTATATAGCACTCACGGTGACCATTAGGGATGTCATTTGCGACATCACAAATACCGGGATAAGCAGAGTCCCAAAAGCGGGTGGTTTTCTTTATTTAATCCTACCATTATCCTACTCAAATGTGTGCCATACAGATAATAAAGTTATTTATGCTGGTCGATTTCCCTTATGTTGGAGAAACTTTGAAACATTGAGAAATGATAAGATATGGTGACATTACTTGGCGTAAACACATAAAATATCATTTTTTCCTCCGAAACGAAATGTTAGATCAGCGAAGTTTTCTTTTATTAGTACAGTTGTCCATATACGACCCCAACGGACTTTGTTTAACCTAAAAGACATATTTTTTTTAATACAAAATAAACATCTGTTTGGTCTAAAACTTCATTTTCCAGAAAAGACTCAAATATTTTCAAATAGAATTTTCGAATCTCTATCCTTATGGGCATCCTCAGCAATTGCTGGCCGTTCAATTTCACCCTACTCCAGTTTACCATGTAAATCTCCTGTGAACCAAAGTGAATATTGAACGGTTTTCATTTAGTCAATAACTTCTTTTTAAATGGGTTGTTGAAAGCCGCAAAAATCACATTATTAGGCTTATTATTAAGGCACTTATTTCGCAAGCTATTGAAAGCAAATCGCATCCCTGGATATGCAATGCATCTTTGCTCAAGACAGACCTTGAAATGTCTTATCAATTTCCTTGGCCTTCCTTTGGCCATGTCTCCCATAATGTTGGAATATAAGTGAAATTTGCGGATGAAACTCGATACGGATGAATGTCATTTTCTGAGAATTTTCACAATTAACGTTTTCTCTCGTTGCAAGAACAATGACAAGACTACAGACAATGCATGTCGGTGACACGGTAAGTCGAAGTACTGCATCAAATCCCCATATTGTCAAGTGAAATGCTTCTGTTGCAATGCTTTTTGCAATAATCACAACATTGTTGTCATAGCAAAGCGATTGCATTGACTGACTTTGTTATGAATTCTCCCAAAGCCATCATCTCTGGGAGCAAGGGACACTATCTATTCATGCCTTTGTATGTCCATACTGTTATCGTGAGGTCATTGAGGCAATGTGAAAGCGTGTTTAAGTTTCTTAAGTGAGTTAATGCCATGAAAACAAAAATTCCAAGACCAATACCAACAGTCTATTAACATAAGACCACGTCCTCATGCTCCCATGGTGGTCTGACCATCTAGAAATTAAATCATTCGATAGTCATGCATTTCTTTCAACCAAGTCCAAGTGGCATACCTCCTCCATTAGTTTAGACATGCTGCCAAGGAAATCATTTCTCTCTCCTTCCAACCCCCTCCCTACCATTTCTGTCTGTCTGTCCATCAACTGGTAGACGATCATGGTATATTTCAACATTGGTGGGGGGCGATTACATTTTAATAGAGTGCTGAATGTTTACAGAAAAGGAAATTGGAGCTAGAACCTTTCTGTTGCATGCCACATAAACGTTGGAATTAAGTTGTTTCCACAGGAGGTGGAAATAGTGATTGCGAATCACATGATTGCCTTGGCACGCATTCAAGCATTTAAGCATGAACCATGGCAATGTCCATTGAAACATTTTAAATGAATTGAAATTATTCAATTGAAATTGAAATGCAATGAATAACAATTACAGACAAGGTGACAATTAGTCGAGGGAACATTTTAATAATGGAAATGCCTATAAACTCCTGTTTATCGGAAAGAAAGGAAGCTCTTGATTGAGTAAATAAGGATAAATGTAAATATTGGGAATTGTTTTCTAAAACTCGGAAAAGAAATCCAATCAATAGAATTAATCTGTATTTGTTCTCAAGAATATGGCATTTAATTCAATGATCCTAAAACTAGGCAACAAAAATCGAAACCATAGAATTAAGTTGAGAAAGTAAGTCATAAAAGTTGGTTTATATTTTTTATGTACCCCACCCCTCAAAAAAAAAAAAAACAATGTAGATGTACATATTGGAAATTGTTTTCTAATACTCGGAAAAGAAATTCAATCAATACAATAAATCTGTAGTTGTTCCCTAGAATATGGCATTTAATTCAATGATCCTAAAACTAGGCAACAAAAATCTAAACTATAGAATTAAGTTGAGAAAGTAAGTCATAAAAGTTGGTCTATATATTTTTATATACCCCTAAAAAAGGTGAACCCATCAGTGAAAACACCCAAAAAAGTGAACCCACCGTGGAAGAAAATGTAGGTTTATTTTAGAAAATTTTAACTAAAATAGTTTTCTAATTGCAACATGTTACAAATAAGTTATTAATTTTTGTCAAATTGAAGAACATTTTTTAAAAATAATTAATTTTTTTCTGTTGTTTAAGAAAATTTCATATGTTGAAAGAAAAAATTGGATTTCAAAATGGTTAAAATATCTTTAGCGCTGTACGAAGTTCAAGACAGGTACAATTTTACTCATTTGAGAGACTTATGAACTCAATTTAAGCAAACTTCTACCATTTTAGGAAAATATGAACTAATTTATTTTTTTGTAAAATTGTGCAATATATTTGTATACAACTTTTTTTCTTATTATTAGTTCACGCCATTAAAGTTAGCAAAAAGTATTCAAATAAGGAACATTTACTCATATTGAGTAAAATTTAACTAAAATCAACTAATGTTCATGAACTAAAATAAAGTTCAGTTGGCATTAGAGCCCCTTTTTTCTGGGTGAATGTAGCGATAAATTTGTGTAAATTCACATATAATTTTTTTTTTCTAAAGCTCGGAAGATAAATTCAATTGATAGAATTAATCCCTTAGAATGCCATTTAATTCAGTGATCCTAAAACTAGGCAACAAAAATTTAGTTAGAAAAAAATCATGAATAACAAAAAAGTCGGTCTATTTTTGCAAAATTTTGAACCCACCATGAAAGAAAACGTAGGATTCTTTTATAAAAAAAAAATAAATTAAAGAAAATGTATTTTAATTAATACATAGTTTTTACTGTCTAAGAAAATTTCATATTTTGATAGAAAAAATGAATGTAAACAATTTTGAAGTGACTTTAGAGCTTTACAAAGTTAAAATAAAAAAAACTTTATTTGAATAACATTAATTAATTTTAGAGAACTAAGAACATTTTTTCAAATATGAGAAACTTTCGTGGGAATTTCTCAGTAAAATTGTGTATTTCATTTTTTTAATCATATTTTCTCATATTTATAAAAATTTAGCTAAAATCAAATAATGCTCAGGAACTAAAATAAATAATAAATAAGCTATAGAAATTTTCATTGACTTTTATATTCCTATATAGGCTTATATTCCTATCAGAGATTTAATTAAAATATTATTCTCACAAATTTGCATTTTTCGAACAATCTCATAATTTTGTATGAGAGATAGATGAACACGAAATGAAGACTAAATCGTATTATGTTGTTAAGCCCCAATAAACATATGCTTTTTTATCTTTGTACATAAACATATTTTGTCTAAATTCGTAAAGAAAACACAAACACTCTCCTCTTTATAGGCTTTTTCGCTCAATTAAGGATTTGTTGAAGCAAAAAAAAAAAGCAATTCCAAAGCAACCATTATGAACATTCTCAGAATGGAAAGCAATTAATTTCAATTAAGTTATCTAAAACATGGGAATGGACAAAACAAAACAAAATAATCTATAGAAATTATTTTCTACTCATTTCAAAGATTTTCAAAGGAATTACATTTATTTGGAACTAAATGATTCGGATTATTTCATCCACACATTGAAGTCTAGGTTTTCATTCTGACCATTGAGTAGGAACAATGGAATTTAATTTGTTTTTGTAAAGAGAGAGGAGATTCAATTTTTTTGTTAAAGAAATACTGCTGGAGAATTTTTGCATAGATGGTTTTCGACCATATAAAATATGTTTTAAATCAGGGTAAAATGTTTTGTCTTTTACAAAATTTTATTTCTAGAGAAAATTTTGTTATTTCTATACAACATTTTGTCAAAATTTTATTTCTATAGAAAATTGTGTCAAAACTTTATTTCTATAGAGAAATTTGTCAAAATTTTATTTCTAAAGAAAATTTTATTTCTATAGAAAATTTTATCAAAATTTTATTTCTATAGAAAATTTGGTCAAAATTTTATGTCTATAGAAAATTTTGCCAAAATTTTATTTCTATAGAAAATTTTGTCAAAGTTTTATTTTTATAGAAAATTTTGTCAAAATTTTATTTCTTTAGAAAATGTTGTCAACATTTTATGTCTATAGGAAATTTTGTCAAAATTTTTATTTCTATAGAAAATTTTGCCAAAATTTTATTTCTATAGAAAATTTTGTCAAAATTTTATGTCTATAGAAAATTTTGCCAAAATTTTATTTCTATAGAAAATTTTGTCAAAGTTTTATTTTTATAGAAAATTTTGTCAAAATTTTATTTCTATAGAAAATGTTGTCAACATTTTATGTCTATAGGAAATTTTGTCAAAATTGTTATTTCTATAGAAAATTTTGCCAAAATTTTATTTCTATACAAACTTTTGTCAACATTTTATTTCTATAGAATGTTGTCAAAATTTTATTACTATAGAAAATTTGGTCAAAATTTTATGTCTATAGAAAATGTTGCCAAAATTTTATTTCCATAGAAAATTTTGTCAAAATTTTATTTCTATAGACAATTTGGTCAAAATTTTTATTTCTATAGAAAATTTTGCCAAAATTTTATTTCTATAGACAATTTGGTCAAAATTTTATTTCTATAGACAATTTGGTCAAAATTTTTATTTCTATAGAAAATTTTGCCAAAATTTTATTTCTATAGAAAATGTTGTCAAAATTTTATGCCTATAGAAAATTTGGTCAACATTTTTATTTCTATAGAAAATTTTGCCAAAATTTTATTTCTATAGAAAATGTTGTCAAAATTTTATTTCTATAGAATATTTGGTCAAAATTGTATGTCTATAGAAAATTTTGTCAAAATTTTATTTCTATAGAAAATTTTGCCAACATTTTATTTCCATAGAAAATTTTGTCAAAATTTTATTACTATAGAAATTTTTGTCAACATTTTATTTTATTTAGAAAATTTGTGAAGTGCCTCCTAGTTGGAGAGGATTATTTGGCAAAATCTACAAAAACTACACCGTATCTACTACTACACAGTAAAAAATTTACCATTTTTGGTAGAATTCTACCTAACTCTATTTACGTCTAACTCTACAATTTTTGTTAAGTCAGCATTTTTGTAACTCAAAAGAAAATTTAGTTTGTCTAAAATTTCGTTGATCAGAATGGAAAACGTTTCTATCAGTGTATACAAAAAAATATGAGAAATTTTTCGATTTCCCACGAAGATGTCTAATCAATCATCACCTGGTTACTGATATATATTAGTTTCAAAAATCTCAATAATTTAGCCTCCAGTATTTCTTCATTAATCATATTTACAAAGCCACATTCCTTAATGAGGCCATTGTCCATGGTGGAATTATGAAATGACAACAATTTCAGTTGATGTCAGTTATGGAATTCAAATCAAATCAAATTATCCAAGAAGGACATTATGTCTGATGTAATCATCGCAAGCTAAATGCAAACAAATGCCTGACTGATACTTACTAGCCTTTCAGCAGTTTGATGGGTTGATTATAATTCCATAGTTCTATACGCTTCGGCAATATTTAATCATAAAAGAGGAATATTGTTCAATGGCTTTGGGCCAGGGCGGGCGGGCGATGGGGAATCATGATGCTGGAGGGGGAAACACTTTAATATCATTGACAATGCTTTTAATAAATCCAAGAATCTTTGGTATCGGTAATGAATTTAACATCCTGCCTCCACATCCTATTATTTATTTGATGCTTTTCCCCCTAGCTATTATTTACGAATAGCAGGAAGAACCAGAGTTTACCAATGACAATGGCAAATTGTCGCACTCAGTGTCAGAGCCATCGTTGACACCAGCATCATCATTCAAATGAAGACGACATTGGCGTCATATCTGCTGCAGAGATGTTAATGATGACATTGATGACACTTACGCAAAGGCCTACCAACACCGCTACTACTTCTGCTCTAAGCAAGATAAATAAGGAAATGGCCTGGAATAGAAGAAAAGAAGAAGATAGCTAGGTATGTTGGCAGTGTTCGAACATTGAAAATTGAATGCCGAGGATGTGTTGGTATGCCTTAAACATTGTTAAGTTAACAACGTCTTCGTTCCCCATCCCCCCCGCCCACCTCACTTAAGTGAATGCAAGCAAATATATACAACCAGCTTTTGATTGATGTATACACGTATATAAATATCACGGTTGATTTTTCTGTTCACAGCCAAAGCATTAAATGTCAAATTGAAAACCACATTTTTCTCAAGAAAACCTCTAATTTTGATGCATTGACATAAAATGTAAAGTTTATTTGGAATAGAGACAGAATGTATCTGTTAACAAGAGTGTAAGTGTAGCATTAAGAGAAAATTGAAATGAGTATACACATCAGAGAGTATATATATACTCATACAGTTAATCTATGTTAATTATCTGTACAGTGTGTACACATATGTATGTAAATGTTTACGAGTCCATACATCACTCATTAGCTAGAGACTATAATACAGATATTATATAGAGTGCATTTAGTTTCTCTCCATCCAACACAGCTCAAGATATGAATATCATGTACGATCTCTGGCAGTCCATTGTGTATTGTCCTATGTTAACCCCTATGTTTATCAAATGCTCACAGATCTCATTATACTGCATTATAATGTTTACTTTTAGATGTATGTAATACAGTGAAACATCTCAATCTTGGACAATGTGAAAAAGCAGACAACTGTTTTTTTATTACACTCAGAGAAGAGTGAACTCATTAGCGAGTTATTTTTAACTAACCAGTGTTAATATTGAACTTCGTATGTCGCTAAAGAAGCATGTACCCATAGTAAGTTCAACATTTTCCTATAGGTTAGTAATTTGCTTTAACTTTTGTCAAGTTCAAATTTAACGGCTCAGAAGTAAAAAAATTAACTAAATAATACATTTTTTGAAAACGAAAAAACTAATGTTCCGGATTTCCTAGACCACCTGGTGACGTGGAGCAAGGAGACCTCAAGGGGGAGGATCCCAATTTTATATTATATTTAGTACAAATCACTTACTCTTCTGTAGTACAAATCCTTTAGAATCATTTATTAGATTTTATTTTTATCATTTTATAAAATTTTACCTTTTGTCCGGACGGAGGATCGATCCCACTGGGCGACTTAGCTCTTACACTCATCAACAAACAAATCTGACTTTGTTTATTCTAACATACAGTCAAGGGTGTCTATTATTAGAAACACCACACGAGCACATGTTTCGGAGACGAACTATTGTCTAGAAGTAGATTTAGTCAACGGTAGTTAGAATTGACATTCATCGTTAGTTTATTTATACTAAAAATGGAAATTTCGTGTCCAACTAGACTTCGTAGTATTGCACAGTAAAAGTTCAGTAACGCTGAGAAACTTCGAGAAAATACGTATTCCCTATTATTATATTTGCTTCAGTCCATTTACGAACTCAATTTACTTCCACTTTGAACTAACTGTGAGTACAATTTTGAACTACTCAATATTATGGAATTTACTTGTAGTTACGACGTTAAATTTTCTGAGTCTATATCGCTTTAAAATTAACATCTCAAAGGTGGACAACTCTAAAAATGTGGACATAATTCTGACGGCCGTGGATGTCCACTTCTGAGAGGCTTCACTGTAATTACGAAGCAATACCTTATTTTATATGCTGATTAATTAACATTATTTTCTTTCATTTTACTTTGTGGTAATGTCGTTTTATCGATCTAGGGATTTTTTTTGTTATCAAATTACGTATAAATTAATGCAAATATAAACTTTGATATTTTGGTACGAATAATTATTATTTCTGTTAGCAAACACTTTCAACGTACCACATTAATTATGAAATATTAAAAAAAAAAAAAAAACTTTTGTCAAACAAAGAAAACAATTTAATTTGGTTACAGATTATAAAGGGTGATTTGTTAAGAGCTTGATAACTTTTTTTTTTAAAAAAACGCATAAAATTTGCAAAATCTCATCGGTTCTTTATTTGAAACGTTAGATTGGTCCATGACATTTACTTTTTGAAGATAATTTCATTTAAATGTTGACCGCGGCTGCGTCTTAGGTGGTCCATTCGGAAAGTCCAATTTTGGGCAACTTTTTCGAGCATTTCGGCCGGAATAGCCCGAATTTCTTCGGAAATGTTGTCTTCCAAAGCTGGAATAGTTGCTGGCTTATTTCTGTAGACTTTAGACTTGACGTAGCCCCACAAAAAATAGTCTAAAGGCGTCAAATCGCATGATCTTGGTGGCCAACTTACCGGTCCATTTCTTGAGATGAATTGTTCTCCGAAGTTTTCCCTCAAAATGGCCATAGAATCGCGAGCTGTGTGGCATGTAGCGCCATCTTGTTGAAACCACATGTCAACCAAGTTCAGTTCTTCCATTTTTGGCAACAAAAAGTTTGTTAGCATCGAACGATAGCGATCGCCATTCACCGTAACGTTGCGTCCAACAGCATCTTTGAAAAAATACGGTCCAATGATTCCACCAGCGTACAAACCACACCAAACAGTGCATTTTTCGGGATGCATGGGCAGTTCTTGAACGGCTTCTGGTTGCTCTTCACTCCAAATGCGGCAATTTTGCTTATTTACGTAGCCATTCAACCAGAAATGAGCCTCATCGCTGAACAAAATTTGTCGATAAAAAAGCGGATTTTCTGCCACTGATTTTGGTAATAAAATTCAATGATTTGCAAGCGTTGCTCGTTAGTAAGTCTATTCATGATGAAATGTCAAAGCATACTGAGCATCTTTCTCTTTGACACCATGTCTGAAATCCCACGTGATCTGTCAAATACTAATGCATGAAAATCCTAACCTCAAAAGAATCACCCTTTACCATGACGGCTTAGCCATGAAACATATTGCCAAAACATTGGGACCCTTTTAATTTAACTAAGGTCTGTGTAGAAGGACTATGGAAAAATTTGCATTGGACACAGAAAATGGAGCCAACCCTTGTCAGTGTGAAAGGCTACTAAATTTCTACATCTGGTGGCTAACAACTAAGCGTAAATTAAAATATGAAACTGGAACACTATTGACAGGGGTTGAGATTTTAGTTTGTCGAGTGGTTGCTAAGTAGTTGCTTATACAAAATGTTATATAGGGTATTAGAAAATCATTTCATAAATGGCTGTAAATTGAGAAATTAGATAATATATTTAGGGTGGCTGATATGTAATGCAACAGTGTAAAGCGCTACACTTGTGTATACTCACCACCATAGAATGGTCATGGGGGTATAATAAGTTTGTCATTCCGTTTGTAACACATCGAAATAACGATTTCCGACTATATAAATTATATATATTCTTGATCAGGGAGAATTTCTAAGACGATATAACCATGTCCGTCTGTCTGTTGTAAATAAGCTACAGTCTTCAAAAATGAAGCTCTCGTACTGGAATTTTGCACTCGTCTTTAGTCTGTAGGCAGGTCACGTTCGAAGATGGGTTATATCGGTTCAGGTCTCGATATAGCCCCCATACAAATGAACCCCCCGATTTGTGGTCTTGTTAGACACCGCACTTTTTTGGAATTCAAAATCTAAAGGTATCTTGGGTACATAAATAAGTGTGCCGAATATAGTGTGAATCGGTCCATGTTTTCGCTTAGTCCCCATTTAGCCCTATCTGCCGATTTGACTTCTTGAGGTTCTGCACAGCGCAATATTTATCCTATTACACTGAAACTGGAAATCTAAAGGTATTTAGGTCCATAAACAATTATGCGGAAAATGATATGAATCGATCCATGTTTTGGCATAGCTCCAATATATACCGATCTCCTGATTTGACTTATTGAGTGAGCGTCTAGACACCCCAATTTTCACTAGGGAGAGTATCTGTAATCAAACCCGCACGACGAGTTTTCAAAGGAAACTATTTTATTTAGTTAATGGTGGTGGATATTTAAGATTTGGCCCGCGCTAAATTAAGGCCGTATATACTTGTAAGGCCGTATATACTTTTTTTAATTTTATTGTTCAAAAACACAAAATGTGTGAAATGACATCAAACTTTAGAATCAGTTTAGATTTGGTCGAATTGGCTACCTTTATGAATTTATTCCTTAAAACGGCCGGAAAAAACATCACACAATACACGAAAATGGTTCTGCTATATTTTGGCGCATTCCCGGCGAAGCGCCGGCTTAAGATTATCGACTCTTTGGTATTTTTTAGTGCCAACCTTAAGTCCAAATTATCCCAGCCACCCAACGGATTGAGATCCAGAACTCTTGGTTGGACATTGTGTGGTGTGGCTTTACGAATTTAGGCCTTAAAATAGGTGAAAAAAACCATCACACACTACACGAAAGTAACTCTGCGGTATTTTGGCCCATTCCCGGAGAAGCGCCTTTTGGAGATTATCGACACTTTGGTATTTTTACTCATTAAATTATCCCATACACCCAACGGATTGAGATCCGGAGGTCTTGATTGGCCATTGTGGGGCGTGCCTTTACGAATTTAGGCCATCACACACAACACGAAAGTGGCCCGCTGTATTTTGCACCATTCTTGGCAAAGGGCCGTTTTGAGATTATCGCCACTTTGGTATTTTTAGTACAAACCTTACTCTCCAAAATCGTCCAAGTCGTCCAACAGATTGCTTGGCCGTTGTGCGGTAGAAATGAAGCGAGGAACTTCCTTTTTAAGCCACTCTTGGTTCTTGAGTGTGATCGTCGTGAGTCCTTAGCATACGACAGGAAATGTTTATCCCAAGCTTCAATATTGTCTTAAATATTTCTTAAATTTTTTCTGTCTTGAAATTTGTATGGTGCTAAGGACATTTTGTCAAATATTAACTCCAATATGTTTTCTTCGTACTAGAAAATTTTGTTTAAAAAGCAATCGTATGTTCAATATTTTTTCCTTAACTTTTTGGACTCCAACATTTAGTTGTAGTCATGGTTATCTCTACTAATGTGTGGGCATCAATTTTAATCTCACTCATTGCAATAACAAATTTAAAAATAAATTATTTCGATTTTATATATATATGCCTCCAAATAGATGATTTCAGGTGATGGATTGGAGACTCACCTCAGTGCTAGGTATCAATTTGGTAATTATCAAACTGGGAATTCAATTCAACTGTGCAACAAATCAATCAATTAATAAAAATTTTCCCTAACTTCAAGGACAATGCGATGTAATGGATATAATATTCATTTTCTTATTTAAGGGGGTACTACCTAATATATTGAATACATTTGGGGAAAAACGTGAATGATAAATATAACTCACTAAGCTCTGTCATATCAATGCTCACAAGCATATATTTTAATCATCAGACCTATCTGCCAAAAATATAATCTAAGTAATGGAAAATATACATTACATTACAAGGAGGAATAAGCGAGGATGACACTGAGCTTCTTCCATAATAAATTTCAATAATCATACAGAAAAATTATAACCCACATATTTCTTATTTAAAATCTGATTGAATTAAAAAACTTAATCAATTAAAATAGTAAATGATACAATAAACTCTTTAGTGAAATTGAAAATTAAAGTTAGTTAAGAGATTGATTAAAATTGTTATGGTTTTAATTCAAACCTTAATAAATAAATAAGAATTATTAAAATTTTTATGTTAGCCTATTGCCACTGGAGGCAGTTTAATGTCCAAATAATTTATACTGCAAATTATTACAATATTTATTCGATCTTATCTGACAAAAATATTAGCGGAATTGATACTATATGTTATTGAAAAGAAAATGCCACTTACCAATCTACATAACCCTGACTATACATAGGTTTCATCGCTGGCTAATTTGAATTTGGATAGCCTGTAGTGTAGATTTGGTGGGGGGATATGATTCATTTTGGGTCTTATATGCTAATTTCTTATAAATATTATATGCGAAAATTATTTTTTTTTCCAAACCAGACCTGTATCCTAATATAAACTTTATTCATCCTAGATTTGGAAACCTAGTTAGTTCCCAAAAATGTCTTTATTGTAAAGAAGCCACATCATTGGCTCGGAATCAATACCAAAATCCTTAAAGGAAGGTCAATATCTTTGGATACATGTAAGAAGTCAATGAAATAAGAAACTCACAATTTATCCATATTCGAGTGTTTGTTTAAATGTCATCATCATCTCAACTGTTAACAGAACGAAATTAATTCTTGATTCTTTTAATTTAACCGGCACAACAAAACCCTGTTACAAATACCACAAAACAATACCAGAATCTGTAAATTCTTTTGTTTTTTTGCCATCACCTTACTGTCAAACATTGGCAAATTTACATGTAGCCAAAAAAGTAACCAGTAGCACTATTATCGACCCACAACCCTCTTATCACATATTTGCATGTCCATTACAATGACCTTAATTAGCCATGCAAAAAAGGCCGTTGATCATTCCCTCGCATTCACTCAATTGTTGTGTGAGGCATGTGGGAGTGTGTGTGTAAAATTGATGATGATTCGCATACACGTGTAATTTCGGAAAATACATGACACATGGTGGCAAGTGTTTACAGACGGTTGTATGTATGTTGGAAAAAAAACTGAATTGGAACATGATTGTCTGTGTTAATTTTTTGGTTCCATTTTTTTTTCTTCAATTTTTAGTCATACCTTCTGAATAACCCAGCAATAAAATTTATGACGAATATTTATGTACCCAAAACACGTAACATGGATTGCGTGATTTGCCTGCTGTCTAGACTGTAGCTCTAACTCAAGGTTATAATAAATTTCAACTATTTCGGAATGACGAATACATCAGGACTCAGAATAATGAACACTCAAAAAACAAAAGTTTATTTGGATGCAACAAATTTGACTTTCCCTTAAGGATTTTGATGTTGATTCCGAGCCAACGATGCGGTTTCTTTGAAATAAAGACAGTTTTTAGGAAGTTATCTGTCTTTAAATCTAGGATCCATAAAATTAAATTTAGGATACGGATGTGATCTATAGAATTTCCAATGTCTTGGATTTTTGATTAAATATGGTGGAATAAGGGGTTCTTAAAGGGAAAGGGTAAAAGGTGATTTGAACAACAGGTGAGTAGCATTTGGGGTGTTCCTCGCTCCAGATGGCAGTAGCCCCATGGTTGTGACAAAAATTGCCTTACTTCAAAGACAAGCGACTTAAAAAGAGGGAAGATTCATGTCCTTAATTTAAAGAAGGCATATATTTTTTTCTTTCATATTAGGCCAATGTTTTTTTCAGTGTAGATAATATGTGGACCACTTTTTGGCACTTTTTCTGCTACATACATTATTCCATCAGTGTACAACTTTTGTGGTTTCTCAACGAAAAGTGATACTCCAAATTATTTACCCACACTGAAAAAAAAACATACCCGGTTCCAAAGATTTTGTCTTTCCTTTAAAAAATTTGGTATTGATTCCAAGCCAAAGAAGCGGAAAATACAAGTAAGGATACTTTTAAGACACAATTCTCTTTTAAAATCGGGTTTTGTGTACTTGCTTCTAGGAAGCAAATTTTAATTTTTCGCTTTTTCAGCTTTTTTTCTTCATATCAAAGTCCTTTAAAAACAAGTTAACGACGACTTTATTTTCCAAATTAAGACTCGACTTCTAGTAGAAATTATGCTGTGTTTCAAGTAAACAACGTCTTTAAAATAAAGTGTTGAAAAACATGTCCTATATTTGAACGATTTTTTGCTTTGTAGTCAAGATGCAAAAAGAACAAATTTAAAGACAATTTCATTAAATTTAAAGATTTTTTCTAAATTATTAAAGTCAAGTTGACCTTACCCCAAACATTTTTTCTTTCATCTAATTATACAATTATTTTTCGAGCTTTATGGGCAAATATAGATTAAGGAACATGGTTAATAGAGCCATTGAAAAGAAAACGCCAGATACAAATCTATACACGCCTGGACTGTACATGTTTCGGTTCGGGCGAATGAACCTTTCCACAGCCTTTAGTATAGATCTGTCTGGGAGAGAAAACATTTGGGAAATTTCCTCTTACAAATTGAATCATCTTTTCTCCCACTGTACATCATCTTTTTTTTTTCTTTCATGTTATGATATCCATTTTTAAATCAAATCACTTAATTATAAGGACAATACGACTTCATTGAAAAGTTTATCGACCTTTGGTCAAGGAAAAAACTTTATACTAGAGAAATGCGTCTTCTATGCTAAGCAAAATTTGCATTGGTATTTTAAAGACATGAAATCTTTGACCTTACGACAATATTTTTTTCAGTGTAGATACAGTGACAGTAATGACCCCACTTTGTGGACTGATATCTTCTTGGTTTGCACATCAAACTATCTTCACGCAGACCCATTTTTTTCTTTCGAAAATAGAATTTGATTCTCCTCTGAATACCCCTGTACTTTGTTTGGGGGCTTGTACAAAACAAAACTTTTATTTGGGGGTGCAAATCGGTACTCTGTGTCTGTAGCAGATTTCCTTTAATTTGTAGGGTAAAACAACTAAAGTGGCACTTTAACACATCCTTCTTCACAAAGTCACCAATTCAATTGTCAACCAGATGAATCAAAGGGCAACAATGCCAAACAATCACAAAAACATTGAGCTTCCATAAGCCGATACCATTCATTGCCATTATGTATGTGTATACAAAAGGAATTCATTTTGTTTCCCATGCAGATATGAACAAAGTAAGAATGTCCTATGATGTCAATCAATTGCATACCGTCAAATCTGTCAAAATGGCAACTTAACTTGATTATGGAAAAACGAAACAAAGAACCCTTGAATTGATCATCAGAGCATTTATGATGAGTGCCTCCCCGTTATAGGTTATATGTAAAAGCAAAGGTCAAACCATATGCATACATACATTTAGGAGTTTTCCAAAGGTCAAACTAAATGAAGCATATATTTAGGAGTTGCCTTTGTTTTTGTTGCATATTTTAATTTTTTTGGTAATAATTTCAAACTTTTATGTGTGCCAAAACATTTTTGTTATGCAAGTATTTTTGATGTTTTCCCTTTATAATAACCACAGAGCATTCAATAAAATGCAAACCATTTTATAGCATACCTTGCGGTATTACTTGCTAGTTAACATTTGTTAGCATACAAAGCGGGGCCACTATAGCAAACAGCATATTTGGCTATAAGAACAAAGTAATTGTGGAAGCGTTATTATTAAAGGATTTTTGAGGGATTTGTGTTTGCTAGTAAATGGAATGTTTGCAAGCAAAAAACTTTAATTAAAAATTCACAACAATTCTATTTAATTAGTATGATTTTAGCGAAAATTGTGTGAAAACAAGGTGCATAAGCAGCCCCTTTCTCATGTTCACGCCACTCTAGTTATCGCATCATGCTTTCCCATTTAGTGACAAACGCTTTCATCAAGCATAAGTAATGAGGTATTATTCGAAAATTGGTGCTGGTTGAAATGAGAAAACTGGAGGATAATTGAATATTTGCATGTTACGCACAAAGATAAATTTGCATTTCAATTGCTATTTCCTTTGAAGTGGAAATTGTAAACTGATCTTGTTAATAGGCATATTCCATTTTCGGTTTTTATACTCGAACATTTATTGGACTTTACAGAATGCCATAGTTTGCCATAACATAAATGGAAATTAGATATGTTAAGATAGAACAGAGTCTTCTGGGACTGGATGAACCTGAAGACATTGTCTCTATGTTAGATTAGGTTAGGTAGCAGCCGGATGTATCAGGCTCACTTAGACTATTAAGTCCATTGTGATACCACCTTGGTGAACTTCTATACAGAAATAAAATTTTGACAAAATTTCCTATAGAAATAAAAATTTAGATAAAAATTTCCATAGAAATCAAAATTTGAAAAAAATTTCTATAGAAATAAAATTTTGACAAAATTTTCTATAGAAATAAAATTTGACAAAATTTTATATAGAAATAATATTTTGACAAGATTTTCTATAGAAATAAAATTTTGACAATATTGTCTATAGAAATAAAATTTTGACAAAATTTTCGATAGAAATACAATTTTGACAAAATTTTCTATAGAAATAAAATTTTGAGAAAACTTTCAATAGAAACAAAATTTTGACTAAATTTTCTATAGAAATAAAATTTTGACACAATTTTCTATAGAAATAAAATGTTGACAAAATTTTTTATAGAAATAAAATATCTGACAAATTTTTCTGTAAAAATACAATTTTGATAAAATTTTCTATAGAAATAAACTTTTGAAAACATTTTCTATAGAAATAAAATTTTGACAAAATGTTCTATAGAAATAAAATATTTTACAAAATTTTCTATAGAAATAAAATATTTTACAAAATTTTCTATATAAATAAAATTTTGACAAAATTTTCTATATAAATAAAATTTTGACAAAATTTTCTATATAAATAAAATTTTGACAAAATTTTCTATAGAAATAAAAATTTGACAAAATTTCCTATGGAAATAAAATTTTGACAATATTGTCTATAGAAATAAAATTTTGACAAAATTTTCGATAGTAATAAAATTTTGATAAGATTTTTGTCTCTATGTTACCATATTTTGGGTATCGAGTACATATACTTGCAATACCCAAACATATTCAGGCATAAAGTCTTAGGCAAAATTGGTCAGTTCATATCGGCTCCAATTTAGATATAGCTGTCGTATATATTCGTCCGATCGGACAACCTCGTATTTGCTCTTAATTTGTGAACATACACATGTACTCCTCCCTGAAAATAATATAATTTGATACCCATTTTCAAGAGTAAATGGGAATCCCATGCTAAAGACGTATCTATCTCTCTTTTTCTGTACAATTTTTGTTATGCAAAAAAAAATCCTAAAGAATTAAGACCACCATTAGGATCAAATATTTAAAGCCGATAGTTCATTTAATGGATTTTAGTTTCCATTATCGTGAATCACTTTCCCATCACTCTCATCCACGTAGAACTTTAATACAAATCAATTAAAGCATGCTTTTAGGGTTATAAATCCATTATGGTTTTTACAGCATACTTTTAGGCTTGGTATAGTCCAGTTAAATGCATTCCCCATTTAATATTCTCCATTGTAAGTAAATGCAAACAAGGGCGATTATCTCTCTCTTTTTTTTATTTCATTACTTTTGATCGAAATTAGATAAGATAGAACTAAGTCTTCTGGGACTAGATGTAACCAGAAAATAAGAAAATTTGATATCCATTTTTCAACAAAAAATGTCAATCCCTGGATAAATAAAATCATCTGTATCGCTTTTTCTCTGTACAATAATCACTTAATCATACCTAAATCATCCTAAAGAATTGAGATCATCATTGGGATCAAATATTTAAAGTTCATAGTTCATTTAATGCATGTTAGTTTTCATTACCATAAATCACGTTGCCATCATTCTCATCCTCGTAGAACTTGAATACAAATCAATTAAAGCATGCTTTTAGGATTATAAATCCATTATGGTTTTTACAGTATACTTTTAGGCTTGTTATAGTCCAGTTAAATGCATTCTCCATTTAATATTCTCCATTGTAAGTAAACTCAAACAACGGCGATTATCTCGCTCTCTTTTTCACACTTTTTCATTGTTGTTCACTTTTTTTTTTTTTTTTTTTTTTTGAGGGCAGTGGTCTGGATCATTAATCTCCATAAAACTTAAACTTCTTTAAACGTGTAAAACTGAATTTAAATTATTTATCTTAACGCTAATGTCGCTTCGATTAAAGTTTAAACAACTGCCTTTATCTTTAGCTGTCAATCTTAATTCTTACCTTATCTACTGTTTTTTTCCTTCTCATTTTATAGATTATACACCCAGTATGAGAATGCATGTCCCGTCATCCTTTGTTGCTTGGTATTTTCAACAATAGTGGCTGTGGTTGGATTTCTTTAGTTTTTGGTAAATATCTGGCAGAAATTAAAAGAGGATTTTCATAAGGGTAAGTGCATCCAAAAGATACCAACAATGGCAAAAAATTAAACAACCTAGAATGTTCAAGGCTACTTTTTTTCTTCACAATATATATTTGAATTATCATTCGGACAATACTGTTACGAATTTGATAATTATAGATATAAGTTTATTTAAATTAGTTTCCGTTAATTTAAAATTTAAAATTGTAACGATAAAATTTCGCTATCACTTGTTGGAATCATCTATTCATTTTCTAGTATTTTCCTGAATTTCTTTTATGTTCTTTTGTTTGCTTACCGAAATGTTAGTTTTTACTCTCTCATAGAATAACAACCCCTTTGCTTTGTTATTTTGCTTTCTCATTTCATCTCATTGTCTATTGTCATTGTTGTTGTAGTAATGCGAGCATATATCTATGTGAGTGTGTATGTGTTTGGCAGCCACCAGACGAATTACTTAATGGTCGTAGATCCTTCTAGCATTGTCTAAGAATGTTCTGGCGTTGCCAGAATATTGTAGTGCTACCAGAATGTTCTCGTATTGCCACACCGTCATATATAAAAGCGCTCGCATGCTGCTAACGAGTCAGTCTTAATTAAAGCGTCAAACGAATAACTTCAGTGTGAACGAATTGTAAGGTGTGAAGTCATAGTAAATAAATTGTAGATTGTCGTTATTTAAAAGAACTGTGTTTTAATTGTCGGGTAATTAAAAACGCCTAAATATAAAAAACGTAACAATTGGTGTCGGAAGTGAAATAACGAAAAAAAATCTACAATGAAGTTTAATGAGCTTCGAGTGGAAGACCTAAAAAAGGAGTTGAGCAAACTGGAGCTGCCGACAACAGGCAATAAGGCCCAGCTTCAAAAGCGTCTACTGGAAGAGTTTGAACGGCGTAATATTGACATTGCGACGCATGAGTTTGATTATAAGGAAGACATTGATGAATCAATACTCGTCAATACCAGCAGTATAGAAACTCCGTCTGTGGCTTCGAGTGTTGTGGACTACACATCAATGCTCAGTGTTTTGAGCAAAATGATGGAGGAAAACTCTAGGAAAATCATGGATGAGAATTCTAGAAAAATGGAAGAAAATTCTAGAAAAATGGAAGAAAATTCTAGAAAAATGGAAGAAACTTCTAGAAAATTGCTGAAAGAAAATGCCCTACAAATGGAAGCAAGTTCAAGAAAATTGGAAGAAAAATTCGACAAAAATTCTAGAATTCTCAATGAAAAACTACAACAAATTTCTGAAGGCATGGAAAAACGTGTGGACCATATAGAAAATCAAATTGTGGAATTGGATAAGAAAGTTCTTTCTGTGGATGAGAAAATTATGGTTCATGATGAGAAGTTTCTGCACATCGAGAAAAAAATGTCAGAGCTGGAAATTAAAGGTGGTCCAGTGCGCGTCATTGAGGGCTCAAAAATCAAAACTCCTGTTTTCGATGGCTCAACGTCATTTGATGTCTTCAAATTCCAATTCGAAATGGTTGCTTCTAGAAATTTGTGGAATGACGATGATAAAGCAATTGAACTTCTATTGGCATTAAAGGGCAATGCTGCTGATGTGATACAAAGCATTCCCGCTGCTTCTAGAAATAACTATAATGAAGTAATAGCGGCGCTTCAACGCAAGTATGGTGGAGAGCACAAGCAAGACATCTTTAGAATGGAATTAAGAGGTAGAGTCCAGAAATCAAACGAGACTCTACAAGACTTTGCAACAGAAGTTGAGCGGTTGGTGCTACTGACATACCCAGGAGAGAGTCACCCACTTGTGGACCGCATCAAAATTGAGACCTTTGTGAATGGCATTCGAGACCCTGAGATAAAATGTGCAACATATGCCGCACAAAAAGCTACATTCACAGAAACAGTAACATTTGCACTTGTACAAGAGACTGCGAGATTGCTGGCACGGCCTCAAATTCACAAAGTACGCAGAGTAGAGACCGAGTGTGAAGAATCGAAATCGGTCATTGAATTGGTAAAAGAGGCTCTAAAGCAGATAATGCAAGAAATGAAGCAGCAAGCAAATAAATCTAGAATGAAATGCTATAACTGTGATAAGGCTGGACATCTTTCCCGGGAATGTAAAGCGTGGCGTAAAACGTCGGGGTCAATCTCGCCATCTCCATTAAACAATAATCAGAAGAAGGCGACCACAAAGCCAAGCGACTCAAATTCAAATTTTGCGGATAATAGAAAAGCTGGCAAACAAGTTATTGATCAAGCCTTGACACGACGGCATTGCAATGTAGAAAGCAGACGCTACTCGAAGGCTGAACCAAAGGAGACAGTTGTAAATGTCAGACAGTTACACATCGAATCTGGCACAGACTGGTCAACAGAGCAACATAAAGATCCCATTCTGAGAAAAATTATTTCGGCAAAACAAGAAAATAAGAAACCCAGCAAGAAAGACATCGCAGCCGAAAGTCCACTTATGAAAGCATACTGGGCTCAATGGGATAGTTTAGTTCTAGTCAATGGATCCCTGCAACGTAAATGGGAAAGCGAAGATGGCAAGAGCAGCCGAAATTTGATCATCGTTCCAGATTCCAAAATAAGAGATGTTTTGGCGGAGTTCCATAATGGTCCCAGTGGAGGTCATCTGGGAATAACCAAAACCGCCGAGAAAGTGAAGCAACGATTCTACTGGGTTGGATGCCAGAAATCAATTGCTGAATGGGTAGCCAATTGCGAGAAGTGCATGAAGGCGAAAGGTCCAACAAGGAAAAGTCGAGGTCCTATGCAAGAATATAGACCAGGAGCCCCGTTTGAAAGAATAGCAATGGACGTGGCAGGCCCTTTCCCAGTAAGTGATTCTGGAAACCGTTATGTCCTTGTGGTCATGGATTACTTCAGCAAATGGCCGGAGGTGTATGCAATTCCAAACCAAGAGGCAAAAACGATGGTGGATGTGGTCAACAAAAACTGGATATGTCGCTACGGTGTGCCGTCCGAGATTCACTCAGACCAGGGAAGAAATTTTGAATCGGCCATATTCAAAGAGATGTGTGAATCCCTTGGTATCAAGAAAACGAGGACTACACCATTACATCCACAATCCGATGGCATGGTAGAAAGGTTTAATCGCACTCTGGAGGAACATCTTCGAAAAGTAGTGGACAACGGCCAGAGGGACTGGGACGAGCATATACCAAAGTTTTTGCTGTCGTATAGATCTGCCATTCATGATTCCACCTCTCGAACACCGGCCAATGTTCTATTCGGAACTGAGTTGAAGTTGCCTGGTGATCTGATATTCGGTGCTAAACCTAATGAGCTCGCCATGGAAGAAAACAGAAACGACATCCCAAACACTTTCGGTGAAGTTCACGAATCAGTGCGCAACAAAATAAAAATGGTCAGCAACAGAATGAAGGCGAGATACGATCGTGCTGTAAATACTGAAGGCTTCCAAGAAGAAGAATTGGTTCTGCTATTTAACCCGCAACGAAAGAAAGGATTGTGTCCTAAACTGCAAACACAGTGGGAAGGCCCATACAAAGTCATCAAGAAGATCAATGATGTTGTATACCGGATTCAGAAGGACGACAGCCCTAGATCAAAGATGGAAGTTGTACATCTGGAACGATTGGCTCCTTACGGAACAGGTTCTGTGCCTGTTCGGGACGAACAGGCTTAAGCGGGAGGCAGTGTTACGAATTTGATAATTATAGATATAAGTTTATTTAAATTAGTTTCCGTTAATTTAAAATTTAAAATTGTAACGATAAAATTTCGCTATCACTTGTTGGAATCATCTATTCATTTTCTAGTATTTTCCTGAATTTCTTTTATGTTCTTTTGTTTGCTTACCGAAATGTTAGTTTTTACTCTCTCATAGAATAACAACCCCTTTGCTTTGTTATTTTGCTTTCTCATTTCATCTCATTGTCTATTGTCATTGTTGTTGTAGTAATGCGAGCATATATCTATGTGAGTGTGTATGTGTTTGGCAGCCACCAGACGAATTACTTAATGGTCGTAGATCCTTCTAGCATTGTCTAAGAATGTTCTGGCGTTGCCAGAATATTGTAGTGCTACCAGAATGTTCTCGTATTGCCACACCGTCATATATAAAAGCGCTCGCATGCTGCTAACGAGTCAGTCTTAATTAAAGCGTCAAACGAATAACTTCAGTGTGAACGAATTGTAAGGTGTGAAGTCATAGTAAATAAATTGTAGATTGTCGTTATTTAAAAGAACTGTGTTTTAATTGTCGGGTAATTAAAAACGCCTAAATATAAAAAACGTAACAATACAAATCTCTTTACTAACCTAACTATCGTATTAAAATCATTGAATATCTCCAACATAGCAATTTGTGGGCTCAAAATAGATACTAAAGTTGAACTTCCCCATGGTCAGAAAATAAAAACGAGGTATAAGTAAGAAGAAGTCAAGCAAATCCGGTTATATGGTACCATACTTGAACTCTAATCAATTAGAGAGAAGTACTTAGCATAATTATCTGATGCAAGGCTATTGCAAGAGTAATGTACTAGAGAGTAGGTTAGATTACTGAGAGTCCCTCATTTTCAAAATTCTCTTAACCTATTCAGACCATTATGTTACTACAGATGGTGAACTTCTCTTGCCTTGTCACTTAGTGTTATCCGTTGTATGTTTAGCTCAGTAGCGAGGGACCTCCTTTTTATAGCCGAGTCGGAAATGTTTGTTACACAATGTGTGGCAGCATTTGTATGGGGAGATAAATCACCACTGAACAATATTTTGTTGTTCGACCGAAATTTGAATTGAACCCACGATACATAGCGTGCAAAAAGGGTGTGCTAAGAATTACACCACGGTGGCTCTCAATGGCGTAATAAATTCGTCTTCTTCTTCTTTTTGTTATTTTTCCCATATGAAAATGGGTTCTTCCATATATTGGCTTTGTTGCGTTAGTTTGAATAGCTGTTGCTTAATTCGTAATGTGTGGTTTTTGTAATGCTGGCATAGGGAAGTAAGTTTGAGAGTCATTGAGAAGGCATTTGTAATAAGAGAGTGAGCTAAACCAATGAGATTAATACGATTGTGTTTTGTATGCATATGCTGAGTGGAAAGTGCTGGGGGTTATATACCTTAGGTACGAAAAGATTAGTCAATGTAAAGTAAATTAATTCGTGTTAATTGCTACTGAGATAGGGAGTCACATATGGATTTATCATTCCACCGTAATCAAAATCAATAATGATAATCTAATAAATAAACCATCATATCATAACATATACCAAAGTACGTTAGACTCTAAAAAAGCGAACCTAAACCCAATTTAATTTTATTGTAATTCTAGAAAATTATTATGTATTCGTTAGGTTAGGTTAAAGTGACAGCCCGATTAAATTTCAGGCTCACTTAGACTATTCAGTCCATTGTGATACCACATTTAACTAAAAGTACCTATTACATATGGGCACTTCTAGTCTTAACCACTGAACCTTCTCTATTATTTACTTTTGTGGAACCAACCAGATTGTTCCAAAATATGTATTGGTTCAAATTTCCCCAGAATGGGATCGCCTTATTAGTATCTATAGGTAAACATTTTCACTGATGTTTAATATTAGTATTAATTTAAGAAAAACAATGAAATTCGGTGAGCCTGAATCTTAAGTACCCTCCACCATGAATTGCGTACCAAATTTCAATTGGATCGGATGAGATTTGCTTTTCCAGGAGGCCCCTTAAGGAAAATCTGTAGTTTTGAGGGCTATATAAGGAGACTCCGTAAGGCAAATCTGGGCATCGGTATATACGGAGAATATTCTAACATCACGTACAAAATTAGTTTAATTAACCCTTATACTACATTGGGGTCATTTTATGACCCCTATCGTATTTTTCAACACCGCATATCTTACTGTTCAAATATAATTAACAATTTCTATCACTCAGTGCATTAATTGGTAACATATGCTGAATTCATGCTGAGTAGTAAGAACTTTTAATTATAATCCAAAAGTAAGAAATTCGGTGATGAAAAATATGACCTAATACCCAACATAGTATAAGGGTTAAATAATGAACAAGTATATACGGCCGTAAGTTCGGCCAGGCCGAAGCTTATGTACCCTCCACCATGGATTGCGTAGAAACTTCTACTGAAGACTGAAGTCATCCACAATCGAATTACTTGGTTTGCGGTAACACTTGCCGATGGCAAGGTATCTTAAAACTTCCTAACACCGTCTTCTAAATTACAAGGTAGTCCATACGTAGTATATATTAAACTAAAAAAGGCCGATTAAATACGTATATAATTAAGTTTAAAGTTTCTATAGAAATAAAATTTTGACAACATTTTCTATAGAAGTAAAATTGGGAAAAAATTTTCTATAGAAATAAAATTTTGACAAAATTTTCTATAGAAATAAAATTTTGACAAAATTTTCTATAGAAATAACATTTTGACAATGTTTTCCATAAAAATAAAATTTTGGTAGATTATTTTTGGCTCGAGTGGCAACCATGAATATGAACCAATTTTTGTGTGATTGGGGATCGGCTATATATAACTATAGACCGATATGGACCAATTTTGGCATGGTTATTAGCGGCTTTATACTAACACCACGTTGCAAATTTCAACCGGATCGGATGCATTTTGCTCCTCCAAGAGGCTCCGGAGATCAAATCTGGGGAACGGTTTATATGGGGGCTATATATAATTATGGACCGATATGGACCAATTCTTGTGTGTTTGTTAGAAACCACATTCTAACACCATGTTCCAAATTTCAACCGGATCGGATGAATTTTGCTCCTCCAAGAGGCTCCGGAAGACAAATCTGGGAATCGATTTATATGGGGGCTATATATAATTATGGACCGATATGGACAAATTTTTGCATGGTCATTAGAGAACATATTCCAACACCATGTACCAAATTTCAGCCGGATCGGATGAAATTTTCGTTTCTTAGAGGCTCCGCAAGCCAAATTGGGAGATCGGTTTATATGGGGGCTATATATAATTATGAACCGATGTGGACCAATTTTTTCATGGTTGTTAGAGACCATATACTAACACCATGTACCAAATTTCAGCCGGATCGGATGAACTTTGCTTCTTTTAGAGCGATCGCAAGCCAAATTTGGGGGTCCGTTTATATGGGGGCTATACGAAAAAGTGGACCGATATGGACCAATTTTTGCATGGTTGTTAGAGACCATAAACTAACACCATGTACCAAATTTCAACCGGAGCGGATTAAATTTGCTTCTCTTAGAGCAATCGCAAGCCAAATTTGGGGGTCCGTTTATATGGGGGCTATACGTAAAAGTGGACCGATATGGACCAATTTTTGCATGGTTGTTAGAGACCATATACTAACACCATGTACCAAATTTCAGCCGGATCGGATGAAATTTGCTTCTCTTAGAGCAATCGCAAGCCAAATTTGGGGGTCCGTTTATATGGGGCTATACGTAAAAGTGGACCGATATGGCCCATTTGCAATACCATCCGACCTACATCAATAACAACTACTTGTGCCAAGTTTCAAGTCGATAGCTTGTTTCGTTCGGAAGTTAGCGTGATTTCAACAGACGGACGGACATGCTCAGATCGACTCAGAATTTCACCACGACCCAGAATATATATATATACTTTATGGGGTCTTAGAGCAATATTTCGATGTGTTACAAACGGAATGACAAAGTTAATATCTCCCCATCCTATGGTGAAGGGTATAAAAACTTTGGACTTGCTTCCTGTAAAACTCACTTTTTATATCCACCACCATAGAATGGTGACGGGGGTATAATAAGTTTGTCATTCCGTTTGTAACACATCGAAATATCGATTTCCGACTATATATAGTCTTGATCAGGGAGAAATTCTAAGACGATATAACGATGTCCGTCTGTCTGTCTGTTGTAATAACGCTATAGTCTTCAATAATGAAGCAATCGTGCTGAAATTTTGCACAAACTCGTCTTTTGTCTGCAGGCAGGTCAAGTTCGAAGATGGGCTATATCGGTACAGGTTTTGATATAGTCCCCATATAAACCGACCTCCCGATTTGGAGTCTTGGGCTTATAAAAATCGTAGTTTTTATCCAATTTACCTGAAATGTAAAATCTAGGGTTATTTTATGACCATAATGAGGTGTGCCAAAAATGGTGAGTATCGGTCCATGTTTTGGTATAGCCCCCATATAGACCGATCTCCCGATTTTACTTCTTGGGCTTATAGAAACCGCAGATTTTATACAATTTACCTGAAATTGGAAATCTAGAGGTATTGTTAGGACCACAAATACGTGTGCCAAAAATTGTGAGTATCGGTCCATATTTTGGTATAGCCCCCATATAGACCGATCTCCCGATTTTACATCTTGGACTTATAGAAACCGCAGTTTTTATCCAATTTACCTGAAATTGGAAATCGAGAGGTACTTTGGAACCATAAAGAGGTGTGCCAAAAATGGTGAGCATCGGTCCATGTTTTGGTATGGTCCCCATATAAACCGACCTCCCGATTTGGGGTCTTGGGCTTATAGAAACCGTAGTTTTTATCCAATCTGCCTGAAATTGAAAATCTAGAGGTACTTGGGGACCATCAAAAGGTGTGCCGAAAATGGTTTGTATCGTTCCAAGTTTTGGTATAGCCCCCATATAGACCTATCTCCCGATTTTACATCTTAGGTTTATAGAATCTGTAGTTTATATACAATTTGCTGAAATTGGAAATTTATAGGTATTTTAGGACCATAAAGAGGTGTGCCGAAAATGGTGAGTATCGGTCCATGTTTTGGTATAGCCCACATATAGACCGATATCCCGATTTTACTTCTTGGGCTTCTAGAAGCCGAAGTTTTTATCCAATTTGCCTGAAATTGGAAATCTAGAGGTATTTTCGGGCCATAAAGAGGTGTGCCGAAAACGGTGAGTATCGGTCCATATTTTAGTATAGCCCCCATAAGAACGATCTACCGATTTAACTCCTTGGGTTTCTAGAAACCGTAGTTTTTATCCGATTTGCCTGAAATTGTAAATATTCTGGTATTTTAGGCTCACAAAAACGTGTATCGGATTAAGTTTTTATCGGTCCATTTGGTAATGCCTCCATATAGACCGACTTCACTTCATGAAAATTGCTTTAAACTCAATGTAAAATTTCCAGTTTTTACTTCTCGGGTGAAAATCTACAGATTTAAGATTTCAAATCAAGACGTTATTTCATAATTTTCTTGCTTACTTACAAGAGATGTTAATGATTCCTCTAAAACTCAAACAAAAATGGTACTTATAAATCCAGAATTTGATAGGTGAAATCTTTAAATTTATCTTCGGGAAGTGTCCTCAAGTCCTCAAGCCCTCCTGAAATTTCAAAGGAAACCCTAATATTTGGTTCATGGTGGTGGGTATTTAAGATTCGGCCCGGCCGAACTTACGGCCGTATATACTTTTTGGCAAACGAAAAAAAAAACATCACCATCGTTTTTGCAATTAAAATCTGAAGCAATTTCAGTTAAAATTTAATTGGAACAATTAATTTTGGCAAAATTTGACAATGAGCCTGAATAGGAAATAACAAGCAATCCCCTTCGTATAGTGTGATCGCTTGTCATTGCGAAATTCTTTTCAAAGCAACAAACACACATCCAGTGTTGGTATGCAGTGACAAAGTTATAACATTTTAGCAATAATGAAAAATCAACCTTTGTCGTAGTAACCATGCACAGTATTATGCAGTTCTGGCCATTGTATACACAAAATGTTGGAAATAGGGTTTATTGTGATGTATAAACCAAAGCTCGCTCGCCTGCTGAAACAACAATACTACCAGAGCTCAGTAGATTATGCCTAAACTTTGATTAAAATAACAACTTTAAACGAGGACGATGGCAGAATAAAGCCTCAGCGAGAGGAGAGTAGGTTCTGCTCACAACACAGAAACCTAAGCACAAACTGATGCTCAAAAGCCCGTGAAACGTAAGTGAAATTCGGTTATAAACAGGCATGGTAGCAAAGGCTGTTTTGGTTATTGCATTAATACATCAATTTGGACAGGTTTCGATATTAAAAATATTTTCTGGCTGCAATTGCGAAATTAATTTATTCTTTGAAAAATTATTTTCAATTAATTGAAAAAGTTAAGTTTTAATAGAAATTGCTTCAATCACGGAAAGGAAAATATCCATCATCGCCATCAGTTACACAAAATTAATCAGCCAAATAAAAACTTAGTTGATTCAAAAATTTGATTTTAAGTTTTGGGTTCAGATTAAACAATTTTAATTTTAATTAATTTTTAGGAAAAACATTCTTTTTAAACTGCGTTCTGATGTTTTGGATGCCACAAACTTGATTTCGTAGAACTCGGTCAAAATTTTAAGACGTAAGAATTTTGGTTTTTGTTTATATCTCAAAAGATACAGTGCGCATTTGAGGGTTAATTGATATAGTTAAGTTTTGCTTTTTTATGCATCAACGTTCATTATGAATTAACGCTAAAAAAATTATGCCACTAAAGAAAATATTCTACTATATTTTCCATGATTAGAAATAAGAAGTGAAAAATGCTATCTGATTGCGATTTCGATTGGAAAACAAGGTGCAATATTCTCAAAGTTGATTGCAAAATATGAAGGACACTATCATAGCTTTTGGGTCCTGTATCCCTTACAATATTATAAATTAACAATAACTTTGGAATGACACTAACATTTGGGCGAAAATACAATGAGGGAAATCTATTTCTATTTATATACATATTTTTGCGAAACGAAACGCCCATTATCTACCGATAAAACTATAAATGTGCCAAAATTCAATCCTCCACTGCAGTCAAAAAAAAGTTTACTTCGTTCCAAAGATTTTGACCTTTTCTTGAGGATTTTGGTATTGATTCCGAGATGCGACTTCTTTAAAATAAAGACATTTTGTAGCGACCTATCTGGCCTTAAAGCTAGGATCAATAAAATTAAAATTAGGATTCAGACCTCATTTATCGAATTTTCATTTTCTTTTAATAAAGCTATTCATGTACAAACAACTGCCGGTTAAAGAAAAATATAGCGGATACCTCAAAGTAAAAATATTTTCTTAATTCCAAAAAAACTTTAAACCAAAGATGCTAAATCCTTAAAATAAGTCTTAGCCTATATTTTAAGCTTTTTTATCTTAAATTTAAAGATTCAATATTTCAGTTCATTTAAGAACGATTTCTTTAAATCAAAAATGTATTTCTTTATTTTAAGGAATTTTTTTCTTAGTTGAAAGACATGCGACTTTAACGGAGGGATGCAAGTTTACAAAATTTGTGTCCTAAATTTAATGAAAAAAAAATTGAAGTAAATATTATAGACTCTGTTTTAATTAGAATGTCATTATTTTAAAGAATTTTGTTCTTAATATTTTATAAATTGCACATCCTAAAATTTAGGTTGCATAATCTAAGTAAATATTTTGTTTTCAGTGTAGTTGTAGAATATTTTTCGTAAATTTCTCTATAAACTATAGAAGGATTCGTCCATTTTTCAATATTCGAAATCACACATTGCATTTTTTTTTAATGAGGCAAAAAAGTATTTTCTTTAAGGAAACAATACAAATGAAAATGGATTGAAGTCCTAGAGTAGCTGGATTTTTTGGTTTTAAGAAAAAAATATTCTTGCTATTCCAAATATATGGAGGATACTCCATCCATACCAATATACACTTCCAAGGCCTTCACTTATATTGATATTAGTTGGCATAACCACTGGGCATGGACTTGGAATTCATTTAATTGTTCGTATAGAGAAGTTGTCTTGCATCCTGCATACCATCAGCCAGATGTTCCACATGAAGAGCTGGGTAAACAGCATTTACCTGAACCCATTGATGGTGTCAGAGGCACAGCGACATTGACCATAAACAATCATGTGACATGTATGGTGTTCCAAGTGAGACAAAAAATCTGCAAATAGATGCTCATAAGCATTTTTATACCCTGCGCCACACTGTGGAACAGGATATTATAAGTTAGTGCATATGTTTGTAACACCCAGAAGGAGATGAGATAGACACAAGGTGTCTTTGGCAATAATGCTCAGGGTGGGTCCCTGAGTCGATATAACCATGTCCGTCTGTCCGTCTGTCTGTGAACACATTTTTGTGATCAAAGTCTAGGTCGCAATTTAAGTCCAATCGCCTTCAAATTTGGCACATGTTCCTAATTTGGGTCAGAATAGAACCCTATTGATTTTGGAGAAATCGGTTCAGATTTGGATATAGCTCCCATATATATCTTTCGCCCGATATGCATTAATATGGACCCAGCAGCCAGAGTTTTATACCGATTTGCTTGAAATTTTGTACAAACATAACACTTAGTCGTATAGCCAAGTGTGCAAAATTTGATTGAAATCGGTTCAGATTTTGATATAGCTCCCATATATATCTTTTGCCCGATATGGACTTATATGGCCCCAGAAGCCAGATTTTTGACCGAATTTGGTTGAAATTTTGCACTAGGAGTACAATAAGTAGTATAGTCAAGTGTGCAAAATTTGATTGAAATCGGTTCAGATTTAGATATAGCTCCCATATATATCTTTCGCCCGATATGGACTAATATTGTCCTAAAAGCCAGAGTTTTGGCCCAATTTGGTTGAAATTTTGCACAGGGAGTAGATTTAGCATTGTAGCTATGCGTGCCAAATTTGGTTGAAATCGATTCAGATTTAGATATAGCTCCAATATATATCTTTCGCCCGATATGCACTTATATGGCCACAGTAGCCAGAGTTTTGGCCCAATTTGGTTGAAATTTTGCACTAGGAGTACAATTAGTAATATAGTTTGATTGAAATCGGTTCAGATTTAGATATAGCTCCCTATACATGGGATTTTTTCTGATTTCGACAAAAATGGTCAAAATACCAACATTTTCCTTGTTAAATCGCCACTGCTTAGTCGAAAAGCTGTAAAATTTACTCTAATTTTCCTAAACTTCTAATACATATATATATCGAGCGATAAATCATAAATAAATTTTTTCGAAGTTTCCTTAAAAGTGCTTCAGATTTAAATGTTTCCCATATTTTTTTACTAACATTGTGTTCCACCCTAGTGAATTAACAGACTTAAATTTTGAGTCTATACATTTTGTGGAAGTCTATCAAATTCTGTCCAGATCGAGTGATATTTAAATGTATGTATTTGGGACAAACCTTTATATATAGCCCCCAACACATTTGACGGATGTGATATGGTATCGAAATTTTAGATCTACAAAGTGGTGCAGGGTATAATATAGTCGACCCCGCCCGACTTTAGACTTTCCTTACTTGTTTTTTTCTCGTAATGGTTAAATTCCATTTATACATCTAATTTATATAGTTTAATAAAAACATTACATTTATTTACATTGTAAAAATAAATATATTTATTTTATAAATTACTAAAAATAATTCACTATATTCAAAGTTTCAAATTCTTAAAATACGAATGCGAATTTTGCTTAGAATAGGAGACGCATTTTCTGATAAAATGTTTTTGTTGTTCAAAAGTCGATAAACTTTTCAATGAAGTCGTTTTGTATTTATAGTTAAGTGATTCGACTTAAAAATGGAGATCTTTAAATGAAAGAAAATCTTTTGACAAAGTTCAACTATCTAAAATTACACGACATATCTAAAATTACAAAAATAAAACAATCTACTTTGCGAAATGTATTTCACATTAAATTCCATTATTCCACATTAAAAAAATTATCCTTTACAAAAGTCGAGGATTCGATGTTTAATTTTGATTACAATTCCATCTAATCCCAGATTATTTAAGCGGGAATATATTATTATTGCCGGATGCGACTCGACATATATGATGGTGGAAAGGACTCCTTCTTTTATCGAAAATTCATGGTAGTGAAAAGCGTTTGTCTCTTTGTATCTTTCACTTTGGTACACACAGCGAAGGAATATGATCAACCCAACCATGTTACAAGAGCAAAATGTTACTTTTTCACGGAAAACATGTAGTATGTTTGTCGAAACCATTTTCTTTTCTCGGAAATTAGGTATCTGATTTCGGAAAGCATGTTATGTTTGACGAGAAAAGAATATTTTTGCGACAAAAATGCTGTGAAAAAATGACATGGTGCTCTTGAAACATGTTTGAGTGGATCACATTCATTCTCTGGGTGTAGGTGACATTTCGTAGTATCTCGGAGTTTCTCCTGGGGGTCTCAAATTTGTTATAATATTCCATTCCCACACTACAAACTTTTCAATCATATGGCATTGAGCAAAATTTAGAATCGGGCAGACCTCAGTTCACCATTCAAACATGTCGCACTGACCCGCCTTAATATCTATATAGTTATAGGCAAGATAGACTACTCATCTCATCTTTTATGAAATTCCTTTGGTAAACATTTCATCAAAAGCTTACACGTTTATACAGCTTCGTGTACTAGGTAAAAAGAAAAACAAAACCAATAGACAACATGTCTTGTGGGGAGAAGCATTGTCCTGTCAACACCAGCATATCGCTCGAAACGTATTTCATAATTCTAACGCACTTGTTTAAGATTTCCCAAACTAAAGAAATCCTGATAAAACATTTGCGATTGTATGTTTACGAAAATATTCCATTTATAATGGGGCTTCTTATCACCATATGGAATTAATCTTTAAAAGAAAGGTGAATATTCTTGAATATTTTTCGCCGCAAAATAGACATCATCCATAAAGTATGCAACAAATATTAACAGCCCTTAAAATATGCTTAACCTAAAAATTGCATATTATAGTAAACTCACTAGTTTACAACATATGAAATTAAGGGTTTATATTAAATGCTTTATAATTATTTTTGAAGCATTATTGATAATTTAATCTTAAAACCAATAAGAACAAGTTACATTCCATACATTTGCCAATGTAGTTAGTGGGCAAATTTTCTACGAATGATTTTGCTTTTGACATTAATTTTCGCATAGAGCTTAGGGAAAGCAAAGAATAAACAAATATATACGGCCGTAAGTTCGGCCAGGCCGAATCTTATGTACGCTCCACCATGGATTGCGTAGAAACTTCTACGAAATACTGTCATCCACAATCGAAATACTTGGGTTGTGGTATCTTAAAACTTCTTAACATCGTTTTCTAAATTATGAGTTAGTCCATACGTGGTATATATTAGACACAAAAGTTATGTATAGTTAAGTCTACAAATAATTACGAATCGATATGGACTTCTTGCACGGTACGTAGAGAGCCAGAATTGAAATATTGGGGTCACTTATATGGGGGTCACTATATACAATTATGAACTTGATATGGACCAATTTTTGTGTGATTGGAAATCGATTTATCTGAGAGATATATATAACTATAGACCGATATGGACCTAGTTAGGCATGGTTGTTAACGACCATATACTAGCACAATGTACCAAATTTCAACTCACTCGGATGAAATTTGCTCCTCCAAGAGGCTCCAAAACCAAATCTCGGGACCGGTTTATATGGGGCTATATATGATTATGGACTGATATGGACCACTTTTGGCATAGTTGTTAAATATTATATACGATCACCACGTACCAAATTTCAAGCAGATCGGATGAATTTTGCTTCTCCGAAAGGCACCGGAGGTCAAATCTGGGGATCGGTTTATATGGGAGCTATATGTAATTATGGGCTGATAGGAACCAATTTTTGCATGGTTGTTGGATACCATATACTAATATCACGTACCAAATTTCAACCGAATGGGAAGAATTTTGCTCTTCCAAGGGGCTCTGGAGGTCAAATCTGGGGATCGGTTTATATGGGGCCTATATATAATTATGGACCGATGTGGACCAATTTTTGCATGGTTGTTAGAAACCATATACCAACATCATGTACCAAATTTCAGCCAGATCGGATGAAATTTGCTTCTCTTAGAGGCCTCGCAAGCCAAATCGGGGGATCGGTTTATATGGGGGCTATATATAATTATGGACCGATGTGGACCAATTTTTGCACGGTTGTTAGAGACCATATACTAACACCATGCACCAAATTTCAGCCGGATCGGATGAAATTTGCTTCTCTTAGAGGCCTCGCAAGCCAAATCGGGGGATCGGTTTATATGGGGGCTATATATAATTATGGACCGATGTGGACCAATTTTTGCATGGTTGTTAGAGACCATATACTTACACCATGTACCAAATTTCAGCCGGATCGGATGAAATTTGCTTCTCTTAGAGGCCTCGAAAGCCAAATTTGGGGGTCCGTTTATATGGGGGCTATATATAATTATGGACCGATGTGGACCAATTTTTGCACGGTTGTTAGAGACCATATACTAACACCATGCACCAAATTTCAGCCGGATCGGATGAAATTTACTTCTCTTAGAGGCCTCGCAAGCCAAATCGGGGGATCGGTTTATATGGGGGCTATATATAATTATAGACCGATGTGGACCAATTTTTGCATGGTTGTTAGAAACCATATACTAACGCCATGTACCAAATTTCAGCCGGATCGGATGAAATTTGCTTCTCTTAGAGGCCTCGCAAGCCAAATCGGGGGATCGGTTTATATGGGGGCTATATATAATTATAGACCGATGTGGACCAATTTTTGCATGGTTGTTAGAAACCATATACTAACGCCATGTACCAAATTTCAGCCGGATCGGATGAAATTTGCTTCTCTTAGAGGCCTCGCAAGCCAAATCGGGGGATCGGCTTATATGGGGGCTATATATAATTATGGACCGATGTGGACCAATTTTTGCATGGTTGTTAGAGACCATATACTTACACCATGTACCAAATTTCAGCCGGATCGGATGAAATTTGCTTCTCTTAGAGGCCTCGAAAGCCAAATTTGGGAGTCCGTTTATATGGGGGCTATACGTAAAAGTGGACCGATATGGCCCATTTGCAATACCATCCGGCCTACATCAATAACAACTACGTGTGCCAAGTTTCAAGTCGATAGCTTGTTTCGTTCGGAAGTTAGCGTGATTACAACAGACGGACGGACGGACGGACATGCTCAGATCGACTCAGAATTTCACCACGACCCAGAATATATATACTTTATGGGGTCTTAGAGCAATATTTCGATGTGTTACAAACGGAATGACAAAGTTAATATACCTATGGTGGAGGGTATAAAAATTGAAAGTAACATGCTAACAATAATATCACCTAAGATTTTCTCAGATTTGAAAATAATAAAAAAACGGTTTATGTCTCAATTCTTGTTATTAGATAGCAAATGGGATACATAGAGGAAAGAGCCTTTGAATGCTGTCTTTCTCCATCTCCTTCGATGACTAACATCGATGGCTTCTCCAGTACTCTTGATATATTTGGGATGAAAAAACAACACAATTTTGACACAATTTGTTGTGGCAGATTTTTGGGTAGACTATATTGCGTCTCGGGAAAAATTAACCATACTTTGATTTGCCACAAAATCAATCATGAAACATTTTCCTTTGAAATATATGCTCTGACTTAAGTAAATTGATAAGTACTTGTTATAACTTTCACGAGATTGTATTACTTTCGGATGAAAAATAGAACCTTCATTCAACAAAAAACAAATATGTTCGTAAAGGAAATTTTGTTCAATTAATAATCAAAAAAAAAAAAAATGTTCTCAATTCAGAGCCATAATGTAGGCAATAGTCCACCATAATTATGTAACCCTTAAGTATGCTACAAACTTTTAACATAAAGCACCACTGACCCCACTATTCATTGCATCTACTGGGTCCAGGATTTATATAAGAGCTAAATTTCAATGAAACCACTTTAGCCATTCATTAAAAACGCTGAAAAGCATTGCGGTGAAAGCTCTTGAAACCAAAAACCAGATTTCTGATGTTCCCCAATTATGGTGAAATGGAGAACATAATGAACATAGAATGAAACAAATAAAAAGAATATGAAGAATTATTCTTTCCCAAATTCAAGATGAATGAAAATTTTGCTTAAAAACCCAAAAAAATAAATGCATAGTGAATTTTTTTTGCGACCATTACACTCTGGTGCAAGTGCAATACGTTTTCAATTCAATAAATGTATTAAAATGCACTGTTTGTCTTTGATAAATTGACATTCCTAGAATTTCATAATTATTTTATTAAATATTGGTATTAATTATTTGCATTTTTAATTCTTAATGAGCTTAACTCAATATCATTGTTTATGCTTTGGGCGATGGGTATTTAATTCAATTTGCCATAATGAGCTTTTCCTTCATATCGGCTTTTTGTACTATAATGAGTAGATCTGTGATGCATTTCATAACAGTTAATACAATGACAATATGTTATGTATATATTTGTATGTCAAAATAATTAATACCTTCAATATTATAGGTATTCAAGCATAATTTGCATCTGGCATATATCTGAGTTTTTTTTCCAAACTTCCTGAAAACTCCTTCACAGAATTTACAAGGAAATTGGAATTTTTGAATTTTATTGAAGGTTACAAATGAAATTGCGCTGTCTAGCGATAAAAACCGACAAATAATCGTAGTCGATTTTTTTTAATACTAAAAGTTGACCTTTCAACTCCTTGAAAATACGAGCCAATCCGACTACTGATGATGTTGGTTAAAATTGACTGCTTATGGTGCCCAAAATCGACTAATCGAGCTTTAAGCAAGTATATACAGCAGTAAGTTCGGCCGGGCCGAATCTTAAATACCCACCACCTTGAATCAAATATTAGGTGGTTTGAGGACAGATCAAGCAGATCAGTTCACGCAGATAAATTTAAAGATTTTACCTATGAAGACTATATCAGATTCTGGATTTATAAGAACCGTTTGAGTTTTAGATGAATCATTAACATCTCTTGTAAGTGTAAAATAACGTCTTGATTTGAAATTGAAAATTAAAGATTTTCACCCGAGAAGTAAAATCTAGAAATTTTACATCGAGTTTCAAGCAAATTTCATGATCAGTGCGCCTTCTATACCCTCAAGAAGTTAAATCGGTCTATATAGAGGCAATGGACCGATGAAATGGACCGATGAAATCTTAATCCGATACACGTTTTTGTGAGCCTAAAGTACCAGAATATTTACAATTTCAGGCAAATCGGATAAAAACTACGGTTTCTATAAGCCCAAGACCCCAAATCGGGAGGTCGGTTTATATGGGGACCATACCAAAACATGGACCGATGCTCACCGTTTTTGGCACACCTCTTTATGGTTCTAAAATACCTCTAGATTTCCAATTTCAGGTAAATTGGATAAAAACTTCGGATTCTAGCAGTCCAAGAAGTAAAATCGGGAAATCTGTTTATATGGGGGCTATACCAAAACATGGACCGATACTCACCATTTTCGGCCCACCTCTTTATGGTCCTAAAATACCTCTAGATTTCCAATTTAAGGCAAATTGGATAAAAACTACGGTTTCTATAAGCCCAAGACCCCAAATCGGGAGGTTGGTTTATATGGGGACCATACCAAAACATGGACCGATGCTCACCATTTTCGGCACACCTCTTTATGGTTCTAAAATACCTCTAGATTTCCAATTTCTGGTAAATTGAATAAAAACTCCGAATGTTAGAAGCCCAAGAAGTAAAATCGGGAGATCGGTCTATACGGGTGCTATATCAAAAAATGGGCCGATACTTAAAATTTTTGGCACAACTCTTTATGGCGCGAAAATACCTCTATATTTCCAATTTCAGTCAAATTTGATAAAAACTACGGTTTCCATAAACGCAAGACCCCAAATCGGGAGGTCGGTTCATATGGGGACCATACCAAAACACGGACCGATGCTTACCATTTTTGGCACACCTCTTTATGGTTCTAAAATACCTCTAGATTTCTAATTTCAGGTGAATTGAATAAAAACTGCGGATTCTAGAAGCTTAAGAAGTAAAATCGGGAGATCGGTTAAATATGGGCTATACCAAAACATGGGCCGATACTTAAAATTTTTGGCACACCTCTTTATGGTGATAAAATACCTCTAAAGCCAAAGACCCCAAATCGGCAGGTCGGTTTATATGGAGACTATATCAAAACCTGGACCGATATAGCCCATCTTCGAACTTGACCTGCCTGCAGACAAAAGACGAGCTTGTGCAAAATTTCAGCACGATTGCTTCATTATTGACGAAAGTAACGTGATTACAACAGACAGACAGAAAGACAGACAGACAGACGGACATGGTTATATCATCTTAGAATTTCTCCCTGATCAAGAATATATATACTTTATATAGTCGGAACTCGATATTTCGATGTGTTACAAACGAAATGACAAACTTATTATACCCCCGTCACCATTCTACGGTCGTGGGTATAAAAAACAGTTTGAAACAGTTTGAGCCAAAGAAAAAAATTCTCAATTTACTTTTTTCACAACCGAAGAATCGATTTGTCGACATAAATTTACGACTATTTGTCAAATAAAAGGAAGTCGACTTATGACTTTTTATCTTTTTTTAAATCGGACGCTGTTCCAAAATCGTCATTTATAGTGGCCGAAATCAACCAATCAAACTTGAAGAAAACCGTCTGAGACTACAATTGGATTCGAAAGCGGAATGTCGAATGTTTCAAATTAGAAAAAAACGAAAAAAATCGATTTTTCAAAATCTTTTTGTGAAATCGAAGACGAAGTCCACTTTTTGTAACCCTCAAAATCGACAATTTCGAGAAATCGATTAGGCGCAAATCAACTTTTCAAAAAAAAAAAACGAAAAGAAACGAAAAGAAACGAAACGAAATCGTTTTTGTTGTAACAGTATTCTACTTTTTGAAATCGAATTTTTGTTACCCTCAAATGTCAAATATATTTGACATTATTACTTTTTTGAAATCGACTTTTTATAGTTTCCAAAATTCATTAATCAAGAGGTAATTTAAAAAATTGAAAAAGGAGAAAAATCGATTTCCCAAAATTTTTTTTTTCAAATTAATTCGTAGTCGACTTTTTGTAACCCTCAAAATCGACAAATTTATTATTTGTCAAATAATCGATGTTTAACAAAACAAGTCGGAAACTTTAATTCAATTCGAAAGGAGAATTTCGACTTTCGTTTTGAAATAATTGAAAATTTAAAAATCGACAAATCGGCTTTTTGTCAAAAAAGTCGAAGTAGACTTAATCCTCAATTTTATAAAAAAAGTCGAAAAATCGATTATTCGTAAATCGACTTTTCAAAAAGCATCGGAGTCTGCATTTTCTTAACCCTAGACAGTCATCATTCGTCAAAATGACGACACGTAATTTCATTTTCGATTTAAAATGCATTTTAGTCTATTGGGAAATGGTAAATTTAAGTTATACTAATTCGACCATTTTGTGAATTTTTGTTTTATACTACTTAAACCCAAATTTAGTAAGAAAATAAATTCAAGTTTGGTTCACTTTTCGCTCACGATGAACATTATAGCGTCTTGAAATTAGCCGTAGTCAAAATGACGAAGGATGACGTTAATGTACAAAAAATAAGGATGACTGTCCAGGGTTAATCCACAAAATCGATTAACTTTTTGAAATCGACTATCAACTATTAATGCTGGTCCAAAATCGACTTTGTGTAGTGAAAAACATCAACTTTCGAACCGATGTTGTGTTGCTGACTTTTTCGTTAATAATCTAACATTAACGAAAAAGTCAGCAACACAACATCGGTTCGAAAGGAGGATGCCGACTTTCAACTTTTTTACAAATCGATCGAGTTTTAGACTAATCGACCTTATGTCAAAAAAATCGAAGTCGAACCTTTCGTGATCCCAAAAATCGAAGTCGACTTTTAATAATCTTAAAAATCGACTTTTTAAATTATTGAAAATCGATACAACTCGACTTTTGATGTTAGTCAAAATCAACTAATCAACTTTTTATAATGACCAAAGTCGACTAATCCAGCTTTAACAAAAGGGGGAAACTGGAATTCGTTTCGAAAGGGGAATGTCGATGTATTGAAATATTTGAAAAATTCGAAAAATTCATAAATCTAAAATCGTTTTTCTAATCGGTTTTTGGCAAAAAAAAAAGTCAAAGTCGACTTTTTTATATCTATAAAAATTACTAATCGACTTTAGATGTTGGGTATGTATTCCACCCTATATCATCCTTAAGATTTCATAGCATTGACATTAATAAGAACCAGAAATATATATCTAATATTGTGACTAAACGGTATGGGACACTTTTTTTGTTCGGTTTGATTTTTTTTTAAGGTGGCAGAGCAGCAGTATATAAAGTTTTTGAATAAAGTCTACAATTTTTGAGTTCAGCTTTAAGCATAGAAAGAAGCCTGAGTCTATCAATATTGTCTTAGATCCATTCCAAAACGACCAGCTGACACTTGCAACTTTCCTAAGCCGATTTCCCTATGAATTGGATAATTCCAATCACTGGTGTGGGTATACTACTTTCGTTTTTTTTTTTATTTACTTTAAATTTACTTTATTCATGATTTCTTCTCGGCTTTTGGTTTATTTATTTATCTGACTTGAAGTTGAAGTCGCGACATTTATATCCTCTTAGTAATCACACTTCAGAAAAAATAACATTCTCTGCCACAGATTATTTTAGCTGTTGCTTCTAATATGACAACAAGTCCACAGTTTATATCTTCTTGGAATTTCCCACAAAAATGTAATCGCACTTCTTTCACCTCGTATTTCAAATGTTTCACATCCAAATGCTTTAGCATTCAGGAACAACTGTTGTTTGTATAGTATTTAAAAGAATGTCGTGGTTGTATTCCAGAACACCAGTATCAAGGAAATTCAATAATATTGTCGTACACGACAACCAAAACAATAAAATGGTGAAAAAAAATAAAAGAAGTAAATAAACGAAGGAGCAATGAAAAATGAACCCTGACATAACTGGGCAAATATCATAACTGGGTTAAATGTCTTGACATATTTATGTACAATAAAACAGCTTAAGAGTCCAACATCATGTCTGAATAATAACTCACTTGGGGTGTACATGGGAAAGGCAGGAGGGCGGTCGGGCGGGCGGGCGTGTCATGTTATTTGGCCAAGGAATCAACAATGAAAAATATGCCATAATACGACATAACATGAATTCGAACAATGTGAGATATGAAAACGAACAATTTTTCTTGTATGAATCCTTAAAAGGCTTCACAAGAACATTACTCTTGTCAAACACGCTCTTAGAATTTTTAATTAACTATGCTATCATTGCAAATCCTCTTAAAATTCTCATGGATTGTTATGGTAAACATTAAAAGATTTATGTGGAAAAATTAAAAATGTTTACTAGCTAAAACCACAAGAGTATACCAATTTGTAAGGTAGTTAGCATTTTATGTAGCATATGTTTAGGCTGACATTTTCCACAAATGTGTGGTATATTTTTAGGTGTTAATGTCAATGTGTGCAGAATTTGACCTTCTATATTTGTCTATTTTATTTTCTAATCCATTAAAATTATTTAACAAGAAAACGAATTACGACTAAATGACGGGCATAGCTGGGGGATATATTCGAAAATGAAATTTGGAAAATGCTTTGGCGACACAGGAAAAAATAACGATTTTGTATCAAATTCGAAATCAATAGCAAACAGATGGACATCATCAGATGGTTGCGGAATTTCATTCTGATCAAGAAGAAAAGATTATGATCGAAAGGAATATAAGTGAAAATTCTGGATTGGTTTTTGTAAAGTTGCGAAAACACATCCAAGTTTTTCAAACTAGGGTAGGTATTAACTTCTTCTGTCGCCGCTCCCCTTATTAGTAGAACATTGAAGGCTCACTTGGCAATAGCCAATGATAATACTTTTGGGATGTTTTAATACAGAATCATCTACTGCTAATAAAGTAGTGGTTTAATGGTCATATACTGCCAGGTAAATAATATTAGCTTGTAGAAAGAAGTGCTTGCTCCTCACCTTGCTTTGGAATAGAAACAGTTTTGTTTGTAAAATTTTTGAACATTTTGTTTGTATTGTTTTTTGCTTAGACTTCATTTAAGATTATTTTGCCTTTTCAACCATCCATCGTCAGAGCTCAAAGCCAAATCAATGAAAATTATTACAAATTGGCACAACAATCATTGGGCAATGGACCAAATGGAACATTTAGTTAATTGATTGCTTTGACTGGGAGCAATTTGTTTTTCCATTCATAGGGTTGAATGGTTTGCATCCTTGAACATTTCCAAAAGCTTCTTTCAACAGTGAAATGGTCAATTGTGAAAATTTTCATCTTTTAATTGAATTAAAACCAATTGAAGTTAATTCATATCGAAAAGTTAAAAATGTTTTGAATTTGTAATTTCTAATTTCTAAAGGTCTTGGAATATAAAAAAAATCAAATTTTATTGTAAGTTTCGATAGACAAATAAGTCAGTTTTATATTCCGAATTTATTTAGCATAAATTCGCGTAATTAGAATAGAAATGAAAAAATCTCACAACTGGCAGAATATTTAAATCGGCTATTGAAAATTTTCGTTGACTTTTTCTGAGGACACGATCCTGAATCGTTAATTGGCAAAACAACTAAATATTTTCTTCACCTACATCGTTTCGATTTTAAGAGTGTACTAAATAAATCTCAAGTCATTTGTAATTGCAAATTTAATGTTAATTATTAAATGGTCTCGAGTTAGTATTGAGTGTTGAGAGTAATTGCATAGGATTCTTGGAAGGATTTGTCAATCCCTTGATTATATTGATAGGCAATGGAATTTCTTATAATTTAAGAGCATTTGCTGTTCAATATTTAATGAACTATTCTATGGTAAAATTGGTTACATTACCTATATGACCAAACAATGAATTTAATTATCCATTGAATAGAATCATTTGATGTGATTTTGGCATCTGTAATTATTAATGTTGGTGTTGAGAAATGTGTGAGACATTGATGAAAAACAAGTTTATTTAATTATTAAAATTGAATATAATGTATTTGTATTTGTAGCCCAAGAACAATTTACAAATTAATTTCTATCAATTAAATATATTGTGTATGCTAAGTCCTTGGAATAAAAAACCTATAATATTTAGCAATATATAATTTCCAAAGATTTCTTGGAAATATTTGTTATCTTCTTTCGGCTACATATATTGGTTTTCTCTTATTCCATGCTGAATTTGCTAAGAAAGTTAGTAAAAAAACTACTCGTATATCATTTAGCAACATATATTTTCCATAGATTTCTTGGAAATATTTATTCCTTTTATTGTCTTATCCTGAGTAGTAATTGCTAAGAAAATACAAAATTATCGACACGTTTTACAGAAGTTTTTCAAGAGAAAGTGCACGGTACTATCATCGCTTGTAATTGAGCTAAACATAGAATCGGGTAGTACTCTGTGATAAAATAGAAGACACTTGTGGTCTCGCAATGGACTTAAAAGACTGAGTGAGTCTAAAATAATGTCATGATGGAAGACATAGCCTTTTCTCTTGAGCAATTTTGGCCGTTTCTTTTTTTAAATATTTTTTCAATGTCATCATCAGAGATATTTCGATTGCGTTTCGTTTCATAAAAGAATCGTCTCTTACATTTTTCCCTCACAGTTTATATGGTACCCAATCATCGAACTTCTCTTTGTAGCCTATTGTTTGTAAATGTTTTAAACCTATGATTGCCACTGCTGCCAAAAATAATCTACCAAAGTTTTAGGCAAATTTCACCAAAAGTCTTCCAAAATAAGAAAAATCTTTTGTGCTTAGTATCAAAAATGGCTTTTTATGAATTGTTTTATACTGAATTTATAGAATTTTTTGTTAATATTTTAATCCTAAAGAAAATTTTTGCTACATTTCATTTCTATAGATAATTTTTGCAAAATTTTATTTCTATAGAAAATTTTTGCAAAATTTTATTTCTATAGAAAATTTTTGCAACATTTTATTTCTATAGAATATTTTTGCAAAATTTTATTTCTATAGAAAATTTTGTCAAAATTGTATTTCTATAGAAAATTTTTACAAAATTTTATTTCTATAGAAAATTTTTGCAAAATTGTATTTCTATAGAAAATTTTTGCAAAATTTTTTTTCTATATAAAATTTTTGCAAAATTTTATTTCTATAGAAAATTTTTGCAAAATTTTATTTCTATAGAAAATTTTTGTAAAATTTTATTACGACAGAAAATTTTTACAAAATTTTTTTTCTATAGAAAATTTTTACAAATATTTATTTCTATAGAATATTTTTGCAAAATTTTATTTCTATAGAAAATTTTGTCAAAATTGTATTTCTATAGAAAATTTTTACAAAATTTTATTTCTATAGAAAATTTTTGCAAAATTTTATTTCTATAGAAAATTTTTGCAAAATTTTTTTCTATAGAAAATTTTTGCAAAATTTTATTTCTATAGAAAATATTGCCAAAATTTTATTTCTATAGAAAATTTTTGCAAAATTATATTTCTATAGAAAATTTCTGAAAAATTTTATTTCTATAGAAAATTTTTGCAAAATTTTATTTCTATAGAAAATTTTGTCAAAATTTTATTTCTATAGAAAATTTTTGCAAAATTATATTTCTATAGAAAATTTCTGAAAAATTTTATTTCTATAGAAAATTTTTGCAAAATTTTATTTCTATAGAAAATTTTTGCAAAATTTTATTACTATAGAAAATTTTGTCAAAATTTTATTTCTATAGAAAATTGTGTCAAAATTGTATTTCTATAGAAAATTTTTACAAAATTTTATTTCTATAGAAAATTTTTACAAATATTTATTTCTATAGAATATTTTTGCAAAATTTTATTTCTATAGAAAATTTTGTCAAAATTGTATTTCTATACAAAATTTTGCCAAAATTGTATTTCTATAGAAAATTTTTACAAAATTTTATTTCTATAGAAAATTTTTGCTAAATTTTATTTCTATAGAAAATTTTTGCAAAATTTCATTTCTATAGAAAATTTGGTCAAAATTTTATTTCTATAGAAAATTTTTGCAAAATATTTTATTTCTATAGAAGATTTTTGCAAATTTTTATTTCTATAGAAAATTTTGTCAAAATTTTATTTCTATAGAAAATTTTTACTAATATTTATATCTATAGAATATTTTTGCAAAATTTTATTTCTATAGAACAATTTTTAAGAATATTATTTCTATAAAAAATGAAGTTCCTTTTGGAGAGGAATATTTTGTAAAATTTACCAAAACATCAAGAATTCTACCAATCTAGCAAACAGTAAAAATCTAAAATTTTTACCAGAATTCTACGAACAGTGTCAGTCGTGTTCGAACCCCTTTGATAATGAATGTTTACTTCCTTGGTAATGCTGTGGATGCCTACGTTATGGACTTGGTAAAATTTTTATAATGATACATCGACCAGATCGAGGTGCATCATTCACATCGAAATTTCGAGAAAGAATTGATACAGCATCGTGACCATAAACAAAGAATACATATTCCATTGGTAGCTTGGTTGGTATCGTAATTTAGCATACTCGCATTGTTTCTTTTTTTGTTAAATGAAGTTTCAACTAAAGTATGCTTGAAAGCGATTTGAAATGGCATATGACATCATATCATTGGTAGCAATGGACTGACTGCAACGACATTTTTATACCCTCTACAATAGCATTAGTTAGTATACAATAACTTTGACATTCCATTAGTAACACGTCGAAATATTGGTTTCAGACCCTATAATGATTTTAGCACGTCTAAACTTAACGTGCTAATCATATATTGCTGATTTTCCTGGGGAAGTATCCGAAAACTCATAATCAAAACAAAAATTTTTTTTGAGAATATCTAATCATTACGGAAAATTTCTTTTAATCAATTTTTAATCACACCACATTTAAATATTGTTCCACCCAAAACTTTTATGATTGGTCCAGACTTTAATATTTTTCAAAAAATCCAAAAAGGCCAGCAATCTTTTGAAAATGTTCTGCCATGCTTAATTTGTGTATATCTCTCAGTGTCAATTAAAAATCTCTTCTCTTTATTTGTATTGAAATACACATTCCTTTTGGTTTCCTCTGTGTTTTTTTTTTTTTCACTTTGGCCCCCCCATCTATTCTATTAGATTATGTGCAACGTGTCAATTTATTTCATCATGTGTTCATATTTGGTTTATTGCCAAGGTAAAAGTGATTTACTGCAATCTTGCTTCGTTAGCAAAAATCCTATTTATATTCATGCATGGAACCTGACCACATTTATATTATATGCAAATATGCGCCAGTTAGTGTATCTAATCAGAGATGAATAAACCAAAATTTGAAGCACAAACGACTGTCGTCCTTGTTTGTTCAACAGCTGATATTCATTGCAAGGATAGTTGGTAGTAGTTTTCGAAATTTAATGGTTATTATTTTATAATTTTTGCAACTTCAGGTATTTAATTACATTAGACGATGGCAAATTGAATTGAAGAATCTTAGCAAATATTTGACATAAACTATTGAAATTAAGTATGTTTTTATTAAAAAAAAAAAAATAAAGTTAAAAAACTTTTGAGAAAAAGGTAAAATCAGTCGGATAAGCTTTACTTATCCCTTTCGACATTGAATAGATTAATTTTTACCACATTAGATAGAACCTACACGGAAAAGTATAATTTCTTACTTGGAAAACGAAGTCTAAAGACGATTATTTATTTACCAATGAAAGAAAACTTCGTTGATCTATCATTTCGTCTGATAGGAACAATGTATTTTGTTGTGTACTCAACAGTGAATTGTTCGTTTATGCCATGGCTGAAATATATAAAAAATAAGAAATTCATACGGCTTTGGTAAGCCTTGGAGTTTTGTGCTTCAAAAAATGTGAACATTTGATTTTGGGCTATACGAGAATGGTCCCATAAACCTTAGGCCCATACGTTTGCATACCTGGTAAAAAGTAGGTGTCCGGAGTGTGTCATATTGTTTTAGCCATAACTTATGCAGAAGAGTTTAAAAGTCTGAAATATTGCAAATCTAACAGTAGGATTGCATCATCATGAGGGATCCAACGTGTTGCCACTCATGTACGTATTCCAATTATTTTTTACACGAAATGAAAATTTTGCATTGGTTGTCGTCTTTTGAAATATGAAATTTTTGTGAAAGCTCATTTTATATTAGTCTATACGGAAAATCAAATTCTTCAAATGTAATTTGCCAAAATTCCCAAAGAAAGTGTATGCTTTCTTCTTTCTTACTTTTGTTTTCTTATTTGAAGAAAATAACACAAAAACGTGTTCGGTGAAACGTAACGCATAACTTATTACCCTTTTCTTTAGTTACGTAAAATTTTCTTTTATTATTTTTTATTTTTTATTTTTTTTTATCTGCATATTATTCACTCAACAAGTCGGAGAAATATCTAACATCAAAGCAACATAGCCAACGAGCTTTTCAACTGCATCCTGAAAGTATGCATTAAAAAAAAATAAATAAATCGTAAATTATACGCTGGCATTCTTCAGTGAAAACCTGTGTGCAATAGTTTGGAAAGGCAACTGCCACTACAACGATAAGTACTTTTTGCGTACTTCTAGCACTTGGGCAAGGCAGCAATTTCATTTATCCCCATTTGCATGCCGTATATTTGAGTTCTTTTCATATTCTGTATTCTCATCCCATTGACATACATAAAAACTATCAGCAACTATTAACTTGTTAAGATAGTTTGCCTTTTAATGAAAGTTTAACTTATATAACTACCATAATAATAATGACGACGACGATGGCGATGACGATGACGCTGAGAACATTGACGATGTTGAGGATGTTGATGTATACCACAGTTATATGTAGTGATGAAGACCTTGGTACTTTTCAAGCCTAAGGCATTATTCTCTGATGTGTGTGTTTGGTTCATATTTAAACAACGTTGATTGTGTGAAGCATCATGAGACCTATTTTTCCACAAAACTGAACATTCTATAGAGCTACTGTGCATGTGCGTGAAATCATGGAATTGTTTGCTTAGAACTCAAGCCTTCCTTTAGTGTAACAAAAAAAAAAAAAGAAACACCAACAAAAATTTAATTTGATATATTGCAAAAAAAAAAAAAGGGTTGCGCCTACCATTTGAAGGGAAAAGTTCTTGTGGTTACTTTGAGTTACACGATAGGCAAATGATTGATTTCACATGAAATTCTCATTGACTTCTTGACAAGTTGTGGCTTAAGAAGAAACTTATCTGGGTGTGTTTGTATTTGACTTGATCTTCTTATTTGTCATGTGAGTTGATTAAATTAGCTTTTGTCATGAATTAAATTTAATAGTATTTTGTTCCATAGGTTTTTACAACACTATAGAACTTTTCCAAATGCAGAGACAAAATATTTTTAAAAATGATCACATTTATCACTAAATGTGTACCATTTGTACCATATGAATAACAAGGCTACCGGTACCATATAACAATAAAAAGTCCATAGGTCGTTTTGCATCCAAAAAAGAAAAATTTTCCCATGACCAGAGAAAGGGGCCGCCGCCGAGCATTGTTTGCTATTTAATAAGCACAGAAAATTTTAATGAAATTTAAATTTGATTGTAAGATTAGTTGTACAACAAATTAATTTTTACTGGATAATCTTCCGACGCCAAAGAGACAAATTTATATCGGCTTAAATGTCAAACCGCAGCTGCCGGAGGCAAACATTTAGTGTCAGCTGCCGCCGAAACAATGCCCATGACAGAGAATGAGGCCGACCCACATGAATCTCCTCTTTAGTAGATTAACAGCCTGTTTCTGTATGTCGAACGGGCTCTATCGATCAACTGAAACAGCTGATTTTTGGTTTAATAAGAAAGCTTTTAGTATAACACACCTTAAGACAACAAAATGGGCAAAATAAAAGGAAAACTTATTTGAAACTATTCAGGAGGCTTTGCAGCATATGCTGAATTTTACCGTATAAATTTTGCTTGCTTAGTTCTCTTGCTTTTGTGTCATTAACATTGAAAATGTAATCAGCTGGCAAAATAATTGGGGCATTAGAGGGTTAAAATTCAGCTGTTTGTCTCCATTTCAGCCGATCGATAGAGCTCGTTCGACATACAGAAACAGGCTGTAAATCATCGCAGTCCGTCCAGCTCATATGTATATCCGTGAATGCCATATTTCCTTATCATTTATTAATAGTTCGCTTAAAATTTGGAACTAGATTTTTTTATACCCTCCACCATAGGATGGGAGATATATTAACTTTGTCATTCCGTTTTTAACACATCGTGGTCGTGGTGAAATTCTGAGTCGATCTAGCGATGTCCGTCCGTCCGTCCGTCTGTTGAAATCACGCTAACTTCTGAACGAAACAAGCTATCGACTTGAAACTTGGTTATTATCGATGTTGGTCGAATGGTATTGCAAATTAGTCATATCGGTTCACTTTTACGTATAGCCCCCATATAAACGGACGCCCCATATTTGGCTTTCGGACCCTCTTACAGAAACAAATTTTATCCAATCCGCTTGAAATTTGATACGTGGTGTTCGTATATGGTCTCTAACATTCATACAAAAATTGGTCCATATCGCTTCGTAATTATATATAGCTCCCATATAAACCGATCCCCAGATTTAAATTGTGGACCCTCTTCAAGGACAAAATTTCATCCGATCCGGTTGATATATGCTGCGTGGTTTTAGTATATGGTCCCTAACATTCAAGCAAAAAGTAGTCCACATCGGTTCATAGTTATATATAGGTCCCATATAAACCGATCCCCAGATATGACCTAATATATGGCCTCAAACACCTAATACAGGGTGATTTGTTAAGAGCTTGATAACTTTTTTTTTTTAAAAAACGCATAAAGATTGCAAAATCTCATCGGTTCTTTATTTGAAACGTTAGATTGGTCCATGACATTTACTTTTTGAAGATAATTTCATTTAAATGTTGACCGCGGCTGCGTCTTAGGTGGTCCATTCGGAAAGTCCAATTTTGGGCAACTTTTTCGAGCATTTCGGCCGGAATAGCCCGAATTTCTTCGGAAATGTTGTCTTCCAAAGCTGGAATAGTTGCTGGCTTATTTCTGTAGACTTTAGACTTGACGTAGCCCCACAAAAAATAGTCTAAAGGCGTCAAATCGCATGATCTTGGTGGCCAACTTACCGGTCCATTTCTTGAGATGAATTGTTCTCCGAAGTTTTCCCTCAAAATGGCCATAGAATCGCGAGCTGTGTGGCATGTAGCGCCATCTTGTTGAAACCACATGTCAACCAAGTTCAGTTCTTCCATTTTTGGCAACAAAAAGTTTGTTAGCATCGAACGATAGCGATCGCCATTCACCGTAACGTTGCGTCCAACAGCATCTTTGAAAAAATACGGTCCAATGATTCCACCAGCGTACAAACCACACCAAACAGTGCATTTTTCGGGATGCATGGGCAGTTCTTGAACGGCTTCTGGTTGCTCTTCACTCCAAATGCGGCAATTTTGCTTATTTACGTAGCCATTCAACCAGAAATGAGCCTCATCGCTGAACAAAATTTGTCGATAAAAAAGCGGATTTTCTGCCAACTTTTCTAGGGCCCATTCACTGAAAATTCGACGTTGTGGCAGATCGTAAGTCTATTCATGATGAAATGTCAAAGCATACTGAGCATCTTTCTCTTTGACACCATGTCTGAAATCCCACGTGATCTGTCAAATACTAATGCATGAAAATCCTAACCTCAAAAGAATCACCCTTTATATGGCCTCATTCATACCAAAATTGGTCCATATCGCTTCGTAATTATATATAGCTCCCATATAAACCGATCCCCAGATTTTAATTGTGGACCCTCTTCAAGGGCAAAATTTCATCCGATCCGGTTGATATATGGTGCGTGGTTTTAGTATATGGTCCCTAACATTCAAATAAAAAGTAGTCCACATCGGTTCATAATTATATATAGGTCCCATATAAACCGATCCCCTGATATGACCTAATATATGGCCTCAAACACCCATGCAAAAATTGGGCGAAATCGGTCCATAATTATATATAGACCCCATATAAACCGATCCCCAGATTTGACTTCCGTTGCCTTTTGGAGATTATTTTTCACTTATATAAAGAATATTTTTCATTTATATAAAGTCAGATTAAGGTTTTTAACCCTTTAGGGTACTTCACCCGATTTTGGAAAAAATGGTTCGACATTTCGTGTTACAATATGACACACAGAAAAAATATCACCAACGCCTTTTCAATTAAAATTATTTAATGAAATTAAGTTTTAATCAAACCAAAAATCAATCACACATTGAATAAATCAAAAAATTTAATGAGACCACTTTTGTTTTGTGGATATTGATGTTTGATACTATGATTTTCTTGATTGAAAACATGTCAATTAGAAATTAATTTCAGTTTCCCCAGAATACCAGAAAGGTTTTCAGCGGTGACATTTATGTGTGTATCAAAGCTTCTCAAAGTGGTTTCATGGTAATGTGAAATACCGTTTGGACTCATTTATAACAAGGACTCATTTGTCGAAGTGAGCTTCAATTATACCTAACGTAACCCACTTTCGTAACCTAATATATATTTTTTTATTAACAAGACTTCTCAATAAAAGCAGTAAGAATTCTTTTTTTTTCATTTTTAATTTCGATTAATTCAATTTTGAGTTTTCAAAAATTGACTCACAAAGATTAGAAAAATTGATGCAGGCAAAACCGTGTTATCGACTTTTGGTATTGACCACTAGAACTTAGATTTGTACATTCAGCCCCACTCAAAGGTGTATATCGAAAATATACCGATTTTTTTTTTGATTTTGTTTTCTTCAATCAACGAAATTAATAGTATGTAATTCCACCTTTAAAGTCATTAACTTCTATCCGCGGAAAACAACCTAAATGATGCTAAAAGCCCATGGAACGTATGGTTAACAATATCCCCCAAATAAAAAAGTATTCGCCCCAGTGCACTCTTAACCAGTTACATTCCATACATTTGCCAATGTAGTTAGTGGGCAAATTTTCTACGAATGATTTTGCATTTGACATTAATTTTCGCATAGAGCTTAGGGAAAGCAAAGAAAAAAAAACCAAGATCTAATTAAAAATTTTGAGGTTTTAACTGTCACCAAACTTCTACCTTAAACAAACTCAACGATAATCACACCATTCAAGGAACATCTGTAAATTGATGGAAATTTGAGTTGTCTCATTATTCAGAGACTTGATATCCTGCAGTGTTAAGTGAAATCTTTATTATAAACGACTTTGAAGTCTTCAAAGAACTGTGTGAAACATTTTGCTACAATTTCTGAAATTACAGACCAGCAAATTTTCTACATAGGACCTTAGCATTTATCACTAAATTTAAAGCCACACTTCATGGTATATGCAAATGATGGTAATGGTTTATATTACTGGAAATTTTCTCTGTCCCTCTCTTCTATATCTATGTGTAATGTAAACTAAATGTTTCGAAATGATTTAAGTAAATATCCTTAAAGAGAACTAGTATTTCTTAGAAAATTGAATGTGGAAGCAAAACCAAGTAAATGTTTACCTTAATACACTCAAAAAAACAAAAAGGTTACTTGGACATTTTTGTTTAAGAATTTTGGTATTGGTTCAGAGCTAAAGATGCGGCTTCTTTAAACTAAAGAAATATTTAAGAAAGCAAGCCAAATTTAAATCTAGACACCACCAAATAGTAGTATTTAATTTCCATTATTATGTGGGGAAATTAAACAAATAAAAGTTTTAACCAAATAGAAAATCGATGTTTTTATACCCTAAACCACATAGTGGTCAGGGTATAATAAGTTTGATCTGCCAAAAAATGTGCCTACCAGAAATATTGATTTTAGACCCCATAAAATATATACCGATCGACTCAGAATCACCTCCTGAGTCGATCTAGCGCTTAGTGTCCGTCCGTCCGTCTGTCCATGTATTGGTTGTTCGCAGGATTCCGGCCGCAATTATTAACCGATTTTAATGAAATTTGGTACATGGAGTTTTTTGGGCACAAGGACGAACGCTATTGAATTTGGAAGAAATCGGATCAAATTTGGATATAGCTCCCATATATATGTATCGCCCGATTTCGACAAAGGGGGTTACGTTGCGCTTTTTCACTAACCGATTATCGTCAAATTTGGCACAAGGTAATCTTTTTCATCAACCTTCAATTGTGCAAAATTTCATCGAAATTGGTTCAGATTTAGATATAGCTCCCATATAGATATATCGCCCGATTTTCCCAAATTTGGCCACTAAACCCTTATTTATTAAGCGATCTTACTCAAACTTGACTTACTTTAATCTTTTATGGTACTGACAATATGTTCTAAAAATCATCGAAATCGGTTCAGATTTAGATATAGCTCCCATATATATGTTTCGCCCGATTTTGCCAAATTTGGCCGTAAAACCCTTATTTATTAAGCGATCTTACTCAAACTTGGCTTACTTTAATCTTTTATGGTACTGACAATATGTTCTAAAAATCATCGAAATCGGTTCAGATTTAGATATAGCTCCCATATATATGTATCGCCCGATTTTGCCAAATTTGCCCGTAAAACCCTTATTTATCAACCGATCGTAACCAAGGTTGGCTAGATGTAATCTTCTATAGCGCTAACTGTATGTGCAAAATTTCATCGAAATCGGTTCAAATTTAGATGTAGCTCCCATATATATGTATCGGCCGATTTTGAAAAATGTGCCCCTAATAACCTTAGTTTTGACCATAGGGGCCTCATTTATTAACTGATCGTACTCAAATTTTACACAAAGTGACCTTCTGTGGTATCAATCATACCTGCAAAATATTATACAAATTGGTTCAGATTTAGATATAGGTACCATATATATGCATCGCTCGATTTTGTCATATTTGGCCATAATACTCTTATTTATTAACCTAACCTGAATAACATATTCAAATTTCAAATTTTGATGTACTAGCTGATCGTATTTAGACTTACATGTAGCTCTTACATAATAATATTGCCCGATTTTTACAAATTTGGACTTTAGGTGCAAAATAAACTATAGCTCCTAATATCAGACATTTCTGGTCAGATTGTGACAAAACTCCCATAAACATGTACCCCCCTTTATGTTCTTAAATATGGAAATCTCCAAAACCTATACCAATGATACCCCGCAAATGCTTATGTTTACTAATTCAGTAGGAGTGGCTTAGGGTATGATATAGTCGGCCCCGCCCGACTTTCTACTTTACCCACTTGTTTTTATTTGAATTTTACACAGAAAATTTCCAAACATCAAGTATTTATTTATTTAGTTTAGACAATCTTTAGTTGAATTAAAATATTTTCCGTGTACACTCAAAAAAGTATTTACATGATATTAAAGATTACGCAACCTAAATTTTAGGATGCGAAATTTACAAAATATTAATGACAAATTTCTTTAAAATAATGAAATTTTAATTAAAATAAAATTTATAATCTTTGCTTCAAAAATGTTTTTCATTAAATTTGGGACACAATATTTTTAAGTTTGTAACTAAGGCTAATTTTCCTTAAAGTAAAGAAACACATTTTTGATGTAAAGAAATTGTCCTTAAATTAACTGAAATATTGAAACTTTAGATTTAAGATAAAAACGCTTCAAATATAGGCTAAGACTTATTTTGAGGATTTAGCGTCTTTGGTTTAGTTTTTTTTTTTTTGAATTAAGAAAATATTTTTTACTTTGAAGTATCGGTTATAATTTTGATTTTTAAACTGGCATTTGTTTGTACGTGAGTACCTTTATTAATAAACCGCGAAAAGAGAATGAAAATTTGATAAATGTGATCTATATCATAATTTTAATTTTATTGGTCCTAGATTTAAAGCCAGATAGGTCGCTAAAATTTTTTTTTATATTAAAGAAGCCGCATCTTTGGCTCGGAATTAATACCAAAATCTGTAAAGGAAGGATCTTTAAATCCAAGTAAACTTTTTTTTTGAGTGTAGATATAACTTGGAATTTTTTCTGAGTGGCCCAAATGGAAGAACTCTGTATTAGATTTTGTCACTTTCAATTCCCTGTCTCGGAATATGTCTCAATCATCCAGTGATGTGTAAGTATAACTCACTGCATTATCTATAGCCCTTGTCTGTAAAGCAAAAATCTCTTTTCTTGATTAAATTCTTAATTACAAACATTTGCGAGTTAATGACCACAAATGTGGTTTCCTTTTTTCTAATATTGTAGTATTTCAAATAGAGAAGTGCACGTGAAGCCAGTGTGCCTTGAAAAATATTCAAAGCGGCTATCGTGAATATGTGAGAATCGTGTATGAAAATAAGTGCAAAATAAAAAGAGTTCGTAAGTAGACGCACTAAAAAAACTATTGTCCTAAAATGAGAATTAAACCTAAATTAAAGAACACGCAATTTACATAACAATAAAAATATTTTTTTTATTCAAGTAAGGAAATTTTAATTACATGAAAGTTAATAATATTTTGTTTCTTCAAATTTGGGCCACGGGTCTTTGAAATATGCTTCCCTCTGTTAAAGTAGTATGTCCTTGAAGCAAAACAATGTTTCCTTAAAGTAAATAAAAAACATTTTTGATTTAAAGTATTAATATTTAAATTAACTGAGATAACGAATTTGTTGGATTAAGTTAAAAAAAATCTTCAAAAATAGACTAATACTTATTTTAGAAATTTGACATCCTTGGTTTAAAGTATTTCAAGTAGCTGTTATAATTTTCATTCCAGGTTTGAAATGTCATCGGAAGTTTCGTGATTTTTTGAGAGTGACTACCTACCACACAAATCATGGGTGAGTAAACATTTTCTTTGTGAATATACGTGAGTGAAATTTCACTCACTCTCCCACCCCTATCATAGATACAGCTGGATGAGAAGCCGTTTGTCGTCTGCTCTGATTCCGTTTGAATGTTATGATAGTTTGTTTTATTTTTTACACAAGGGAAATTTTATGTTGATGCTGTGTCTATGTGTTTGGATCATGAAAAGGAAATTAAAGTAAATGAAAATCTAGGGAAATTTTCATTAAACTAAATTTTACACTACACTGCGTGGTTTTGGGGGGGAAAACATTGAATTGAAAGCTAGAATGTGGAATTGAAAGAAAACAAGGTCTTTTAGTTAAACAAAATTTCAAAATTATGCCTTAGAGACATGACTATAAAGAGACCACAAAAAACAGAGTGGAAATATTGTATGACTATAAAATAAAACGTGAAATTTTAAAGGAATTTCATGATGGAACTTCAAAAATATTTTTAAAGTACAAATTTTAATTCAAAGTCTCTGTGAGGACTTTGAATTAAAATAAAAATAATAATAAACTAATTTAAATTAATAAATTTTCAGCACACAGAAATTTAGAATTTTGTTTTCATACGACACCCTCCAACGTAGGAGGTTTAAAATTTGACCCTCAAAAACCCTTACGGTATGGTCACACTGGGCAAATATTTGACAGAAATAAAAAAAAAATCGTCATCACAGTCAAATCAGTGAACATTTTTAGCTCATATGGAATATTGATTGATGTGAAGAATAATCCTATTTCGAGTTTACTATAGGCAAATTGTTTTTGCTAATTCCATGCCCATATGGGATCCATCCATCAACTATCCATCAGATCATAACTTAGGGTAGTTCGATAAGTATTTAGCTACATGGGCTGACGTAAGAATATTTCAAAGTGATATAGACGACATCTCTCAGATTTTCATCTTCTTTTTTACATTTTATTTATATTCAAAACTCCTTTAGAGAAAAATCACCTATTAGGTTTTCTAATAGGAAACCTCTTTACTTTTAATTTCCATAAAGAAACCACTAAAGTTTAATTGAAATCATTGCCTTGTTTGCGAAAATTTTATCTCATTTCCATTACCATTATATGTAATGTTAAGCCATGTTTTATTAAAATATTGTGGGTATTATTATTTCCATGGCACCATACAAGAACCCATGTTAGGAAAAACAAACCAAGATGGTTTTAAAATTTTCATTGATAACAAACTTTTTAATAAAACAAAAATCAACATGTTTTTCACTTTTCCCTGTAATTGTAGAACTTAACAAAACATAAGTTTGTTGTTGTTGTTATTTGTTGAATGTTTCCATTCTCCTTTCTAATGCTTCCCAATATTATTCTTGAAGGCAAATCATCTATGTTTATATACGGATAGAGAGAAAGAAAATAAGAAGATATACAAACGTAATTTGAAAAATATTCTCTAGCACGTGTTAATCTTAACTTTATGAATAGGGTGATCCATAAATGCTAGCACTAACAAACAAAAACCTCATAAAAGCAGTTCAAAATTTTTTTTCTATAGAAAATTTTGTCAAGATTTTATTTTCTATTTAATTATTAATTAATTATTTTCCATTTAATAAAAAGGAAAGATTGAGTAAAATCAAAATTTCTAAGATTTTATTTCTAAAGAAAATGTTGTCAAAATTTTATTTTCATAGAAATATTTGTCAAAACTTTATTCCTATAGAAAGTGTTGTCAAATTTTTATTTCTACAGAAAATTTTGTCAAAATTTTATTTCTATAGAAAATTTTGTCACAATTTTATTTCTATAGAAAATTTTATCAAAATTTTATTTCTATAGCAAAATTTGTCCAAATTTTATTTATATAGACATTTTTGTAAAAATTTTATTTATATAGAAAATGTCAAAATGTTAATTCTACAGAAAATGTTGTCAAAATGTAGTAGAAATAACATTTTGACAACATTTTCTGTAGAATTAACATTTTGACAACATTTTCTATATAAATAAAATTTTTACAAAAATTTCTATAGAAATAAAATTTGGACATTTTGTCAAATTTGAACATTTTGTCAAAATTTTATTTCTATAGAAAATGTTGTCAAAATGTTATTTCTATAGAAAATTTTGTCAAAATTTTATTTATATAGAAAATTTTGTCAAAATTTTATTTATATAGAAATTTTTTTTTATTTTATTTTTATAGAAAATTTTGTCAAAATTTTATTTCTATAGAAAATGTTGTCAAAATTTTATTCTATAGACAATTTTGTCAAAATGTACATTCTATAGAAAATTTTCTCAAAATTTTATTTCTATGGAAAATTTTGTCAAAGTTTTATTTCCATAGCCAAATTTGTCCAAATTTTATTTCTATAGAAAATTTTTCAAATATTTGATTTCGATAGAAAATTTTGTCAAAATTTTATTTCTATAGAAAATTTTCTAAAAATTTTTTCAAAATTTTGATTCTGTGGAAAATTTTGTCAAAATTTTATTTCCATTACCAAATTTGTAAAAATTTTATTTCTATAGAAAATTTTGTCAAAATTTTATTTCTATAGAAAATTTTATCAAAATTTTATTTCCATAGCCAATTTTGTTCAAATTTTATTTCTATAGAAAATTTTGTCAAAATTTTATTTCTATAGAAAAGTTTGTCAAAATTTTATTTTTATAGAAAATTTTATCAAAATTTTATTTCCATAGCCAAATTTGTCCAAATTTTTTTTTTCTACAGAAAATTTTGTCGAAATTTTGTTTCTACAGAAAATTTTGTCAAATATTTATTTCCTATAGAAAGTTTTGTCAAAATTTTATTCCTACAGAAAATTTTGTCAAAATTTTATTTCTATAGAAAATTTTGTCAAAATTTTATTTCTATAGAAATTTTTGTAAAAATTTTTTTTCTATAGAAAATGTCAAAATTTTATTTCTATGGAAAATTTTGTCAAAATTTTATTTCCATAGCCAAATTTGTCCAAATTTTATTTCTATAGAAAATTTTCTCAAAATTTTTTTTCTATAGAAAATTTTGTCAAAATTTTATTTCTATAGAAAATGTTGTCAAAATGTTATTTCTATAGAAAATTTTGTCAAAATTTTATTTATATAGAAAATTTTGTCAAAATTTTATTTCTATATATAATTTTGTCAAAATTTTATTTCTATAGAAAATTTTGTCAAAATTCTATTTCTATAGAAAATTTTGTCAAAATTTTATTTCTATAGAAAATTTTGTCAAAATTTTATTTCTATAGAAAATTTTGTCAAAATTTTATTTCTATAGAAAATTTTGTAAAAATTTTATTTCTATAGAAAATTTTGTCAAAATTTTATTTCTATAGAAAATGTTGTCAAAATTTTATTCTATAGAAAATTTTGTCAAAATGTTCATTCTACAAAATGTTATTTCTATGGAAAATTTTGTCAAAGTTTTATTTCCATAGCCAAATTTGTCCAAATTTTATTTCTATAGAAAATTTTATTTCTATAGAAAATTTTCTCAAAATTTTATTTCTATAGAAAATTTTGTCAAAATTTTATTTCTATAGAAAATTTTGTCAAAATTTTATTTCTATAGAAAATTTTGTCAAATATTTTATTTCTTAGAAAATTTTGTCAAAATTTAATTTCTATAGAAAATTTTGTAAAATATTTTATTTCTATAGAAAATTTGTGGATAAAGGAATATTTTGCAAAATCTGCCAAAATATTAAGAATTCTACAAATCAAGCAAACAGTAAAAAAAAAACTATCATGTTTGGTAGAATTCTACCAACTGTGGCAACCGTACTATGAGTTTCCATTTAGGGCCAACCACCTACCTTCCTCAAAAATTCGGGCCGGATAAAAAAAATCAAATACTCTATAATAAGTTCAGGTTCAATTTCCGAAAAGTCGGACAAGAGTGAGGCCCCCTCCCCAACCTTATGTCAAAAAATTAAAATTTCTCTGAAAATTTCAGATAAGTCAGTAGTGCAGCCGTTTTCGATCTTTGAAATTTTACTTCTTGAATATCCTTGGATAACCCATAGTACACGATCTCAGATTAACCATCAGAAGTATTTTGAATTACCCTGTTTTTTTTTTTTTTTTAACAATATATCGGTGTGTTAATGCTTAATATACACATGAATGCTGGCATTATTTATGGCATGAATATTTCATACATTGTTAGGTAAATATTTGAATGATGATGTATAAACAAGTTTTTAACAACTTTTAACCCAGGAAGAGCACCCTCAAGCATTGTTATACTCGATGAGAGGAAAAAAAAAACAAATCTCTCAAACCGAATAAAGGTACATCCCACTCACAAACAAGTGGGCGGTCTTAAAACCGTATTCTACTATTGTGTGTGTGTAGGTGGTGAGATTAGAAATTCCCCATACACTAAAACACATGAACATAGTCCACATACATGAACATATTAAGTGAAAAAGCATACAAGAGCACAGAATTTTAAGCCTTGAGGTAGAAGCAGAAGAATTTAATCTATAGGATAAAAAAAATATATACTGGGTAAAAATATTATTCTGTTTATTTTTTACAATGAATAACTTAGTGGAATATAATTCCAGCATAATCTCTAAAGAGATCACAGTTTAATTTCTCTCCAAATTATTGAAAATATTATGGAGTATTTGGAATTCCTTGAACACTTGAAAGTTAAGTGAGATTCTCTAGAAAACAAATATTAAAATATTGTGACAAATTTATTTCCTGTTGGCAAATGCTTTATGGCATAAAAAGAGCGTTGAACTGTGAAAGAAAAAATAAAAACAAAGCTTAAATAATAACAGTTTTAGTTTCTGTAAGGATATCTTTTACACAAAAACAAAATTATAATGAACTAATAATAATAATTTACTCAATATTAAGACCAAATTGCTTTGCAATAAATAAATTTTAATTAAAAAATGTTCATAAATTTTACTTTAAAAATTGTTTTCTTTAAACTTAGGACACCATTCTTAGATATTTGGGAAATTTTTTTAGCATTTTTGATTTAAAGAAACAATCTTTAAATTATGTTTGATATTGAATAATTGGATTAAAGATTAAAACGATTTAAATATCGGCTAAATCTCATTTTCAGGATTTTTTTGAAATTACAAATACATTTTTTTACATTTTTAGATAAGATTTGGATTTTTTTAACTGACATTTATTTGTATACTAGCGTAACCCGGCCCGCTTCGCTGCGCCTTCCGAGGCGTTTTTGTAGGAACATTTTGCGTTAACTTAGTCAACCATATCCTTCGTGCTGAAAACAAATTTGAAAAGATTTCAATTCTTTCAAACAAATCGGACTACTTGCTTTTTCGTTTATAGGTACAAATACGGCGGATATGCATATGTAAAATGGTTCCTCCAAATTTTTTAAATATTGTTCTGTATTCAAGTAGTTGGACAATATTCTATATTTCTTGTGAATTTTAAGTGTGGTTTGTCAAGGAAAGGTATCCTTCTCCTCAACATATCTGAAAATTAAGCACTATATTATAATAATATACAAAGAATTACTGTTACCGATCCAATAAATCGGAAAAAGCAAAAGTAGTAAAAAATTTTACCACATTGACATTTGGTAAAATGTTGGAAAATGATGCACCCTCTACGTTGGCTGCCATTTTCATGTAAATTTAAATTCTTTACTAAAAAGAAGTCTGGCAGAAGCCTATGCAAAAATCATAAAATTATGTACCGAGTTTCCATTTACGAACAACCCTCTACTTTCAATTTAAGAAAAAAAAAAAAACGGACAAAAGGAAACCCTCTCCCCACCTTCGCTCCACTCCGACCTGATATCGGACTATCACGTACCCTATATTAATTTAACAACTACTCAAATTCTATCGAAGTAAATCGACAAAGTTTATTTCAATTTTCCCCTTCCCCAACCTGATATCGAAAAATCATATACTAATTTAAAAATCACCTCCCACGTTCCCTGTAAATTTCAAGTAGATCGGAGATGTTTATATTTTGCTCCATTGTTCTAAAGGGACGTCACTTTCCCCGGCACAATATCGACAAACACCGTAGTGAATAGCACCCCTAACCTTCCCTGAAAATTCTTGAAACTTTCCTTCAAGTGTGGGGCAAGGAAGGTTGCCTCTTCGTTCATAACCTTCCCCCACTGCCTTTGTAAATTTCAAGAAAACGTAAGCATTTTTGTTTTTGCAGTTTTAGAGGAGGACCTCCTCCACGACCAAACATGGACAAGTGATGTAGCGTGTCCTTTGTAAACGTCCCAGAAAATGTCAAGCAAATTATAAGCCTAAAGGGGCGGCCTCTCTTCCGTCCAAATATCACAAAATCAGGTATCAACTATTAATATCGTAACCTCTCCCCAGTCCTCTGTAAATTTCAAGTAACTCGGTAAAGTGAAATTGTTTCTCTGTATGTTCTTAAGAGAAGCAGATGTCTCCCTATGCCCTTTTATTTTTATTAAAAAATCAGGAACCTGATATAAATTTCATAACCTCACCCATTTTTTCCGTAAAATTTCTGTCGGGGGAGTTTAGTTTTGTTTTCACTGTACTTCAAAAAAAAAATTGGGCAAAAGGGTAGTAGTAGGTAATGTAGCGGATTTTTGTCTAGATACCAACCCCAACATTCAATGAAAATTTCAAGCAAATCGCATAATTTTCTTCCTCCCCGTCTACATATGAAATCATCAGGTACCCATATTAATTCCATAAACTCACCGCATGTTCTCTGTAAATCTCAGATAATTTAGAGAATTTTAGTTTTTTCACTGTCGAACAAAGGGTGGTCCCCATCAGCCACCAAATATCGAAATAAAAAGTAGCGGATCTTTGTCTAGATGCCAACCCCAACCTTCAATGAAAATTTCAAGCAAAGCGGTCAACATTGGTCCAACTTTCAAAAAATCCGACAAATGAGGTACTCTATTTTCACCACATGAACGCCTCCTACGATCTCTGAAAGTTTCAAGTAAATCGGTTCAGCCGTTTCGGAGCCAACTCGGAACATACAAACAAACAAACAAACAAACAATCAAATAAACAAACATAGATTCAATTTTATAGATGAATAAAAAAATAATAAAAAGATAAACTTCGATAAATGAGATCCTGTCAAAATTTAATTTCTATAGACAATTTTGTCCAAATTTTTTCTATGGAGAAGTTTGTCAAAATCATATTTCTATAGAAAATTTTGTCAAAATTGTATTTCTAAAGAAAATTTTATCAAAATTTTATTTGTACAGAAAATTTTTAGAGAGAAGAATATTTTGAAAAATCTACCAAAATACTAAGAACTGTAACAATCAGTAAAAATCTAGCATTTTTGGTGGAATTCTGCCAACTGTTGGAACCGTGATGCTTATTTAGTACTAAATTAATAAAATTAAAGAAAGTTCATAAACTTTGCTATAAAAATTGTTTTCTTAAACACGATTCTTATGAGTTTGCATCTCCCTGATAAGCATTTTTGATAAAAAAAATTTAATCTTTAAATTAACTGAATTATTGAATCTTTTGATTAAAGATTTAAACGATTTATATATCGGATTTTTTTTTTAAATTACGAATACATATTTTATTTATTTATTTTATTTTATTTATTTATTAATCAAACTGAGCCTCCATGGGCCATATGTTGATAGATATATAATGTAGAACAATAACATTTGAGTTTTTTAAGTGGCAGTTATTTGTACATGAATAGATTTTTTAATATATTTATTTTAATTTTTGGAGCCTAGATTTAAGGGCAGATAGCTCCCAAAAAAATGCCATTATTTTAAAGAAGCTACATCTTTGGCTCGAAAGCAATACTTAAATACAAATGCCAGATTTAGTCCAAAGTATAAATAAATATAAATAAATTAATCGGTACTACAACTGAAATTTTTATTTATACTCTGAAAAAAAATATTGGCCTACTATGAAATATTATTTTAGGTCACGCAATTTACACAATATTAAGCACGAATTTATTCAAAATAAAGAAATTTTGATTAAAAGAAAATTGATAAAATTTGATTTAAAAATCTTCTTCTTTATGTTTTAGTTAAGAGTATTCTTTCTGGATATGGGGTATCTTCAATCAGTTTAATGAAATGCTCAGCCATTTTGCTTAATCTAAATTCTTACATTCTTAACAATCCAATCCACTTGTTTTTTTTTTGCTATTTTATAAATCTTCCATCGTAATACTTTAATCAGATTTTTTTGAATCTTTCTCTATAAAAAATCAGAAATTTATTTATCTCGTGTCGTTGCTAAGATTACTCACAGGTCATAGGAAATTAAAGTACAAGTCACAGGGGTCAGTGGATATGCTCTCAAAACTATTTTTGCACCATGACCCTTGTGGCCTCTGGTCGAAAAAAACAAACAACATTAGGCTAACACATATAATTGAGAGCAATTAAATTAAATGATTGTGGAAATCAAAGAGATTGAAATGATTATCATTAAGTTGGTCTTTACTTTGGTTAGTCTTGTATTTCTCAATGTATTTTATCAATGACTTCCAGATTAGTTAAGGACCTAAAGAACTCCCACAACTCACAATCCTTGAAGGATACTTATTGCCAGACCATTTGATTTAAATCACATGCCACCAAAATAAATAAAAATTCCAACAGAGAATACCCCATTGACAGAATATCCAAACGAATTTGGTGGATTTTTTTTTTTTTTGCAAGAGTGACAGCATACGAGGATACCTCAGCTACCCAAAATGCCGTGGAAACCAAAGATAAGAGCTCTACGGAATACGACGCCAAGACAGCCACAGCAAATTGGCAACATGTGTTGGGACATTTGTCATGTTTGTTTAAATAAAAGGTCAACATAGCAAATATCGAATGCGGGAGAATCTTTTCGCCATAAATAAATGGAATTAAAGGACATTCGGACACTTTCCCTTGATAATGGGTTATGTCGAAAATGAGAAAAGAAAACGAAGAAGAAATAAATTTGACATGGACACCTGCTCATATGGCTACCACCAATGACAGACAGAGGATTGCATTAAAAAGAATAATTCTGAGTAAATTAATAGATAACAACGCTTTCAATTTGTTTTAGCAACATAATTCGCTTGATTTATTTGAAGGTTTTGATAAACATTATTTAGGTATCTCTTGAGTAAGTCCATCTAAGTCCAAAATGCTCAAAAGAAAATTTAGTTAATTTATAGGAGGTAAACGGACAGACGAACCTACAACTTGGTCAATGATTCCACTTCAATTGGTAAATCTAAAACAAAACCCTACACCCAAAAAAAAGGGCTCTAATTTCAACTGAACTTTTAGTTCATGAAGATTACTTGATTTTAGTTAAATTTTGTACAATATGAGTAAATGTTCCTTATTTGAGTAATCTTTTGCTAACTTTAATGACGTGAACTAAAAATAAGAAAAAAAAAAGTTGTATACAAATATAGTGCACAATTTTACTAAAAAAAAAAATAGTTCATATTTTCTTAAAATGGTAGAAAATTTCTTAAATTGAGTTCATAACTCTCCCAAATGAGTAAATTGTACTAAAATTGTACCTGTCTCGAACTTCGTACGCTAAAGACATTTTAAAAATTTTTAAATCCAATTTTTTCTTTCAACATATGAAATTTTCTTAAAGAACAGAAAAAATTAATTTTTTTTTTAAATTTTCTTCAATTTGACAAAAAGTATAGACTTATTTGTAACATGTTGCAATTACAAAACTATTTTAGTTAAAATTTTCTAAAATAAACCTACATTTTCTTCTACGGTGGGTTCACTTTTTTTTGGGTGTGTAACAGATATATTCATTTCGAAAAATTCAATTTAACTTAGTAACTTTTTTCGCATTTCTATTGAATATTTTGTATACTGGCAAGGTATAAAAACTATTTCCTATTTATCCCCTATATTTTTATAATTTATTTATTGTTTGTAAATCCTTCAATAAGCAAATTTTTATAGATCGTATTAAAAACGTATTTCAAATGCAAACTAAAATTCAAAACCAAATGTATCAACTTAGCTTTAAATGCAATCAAGGTATCAATATTAAAGCAAACAACAAACATCAGAGGCCGCAATCAAATAAGGAAACGACAAAAGGATTTCCTATAAGAAGGAAGATAAACGAAAAAATCTAAATAGAAAAATACAACATATTAATACTAAACTAAAAACCACTCGAGTGTAAATAGCAAAGGGACAAAATAGCAAACTGCAGAAAAAGATTAAAGACCAACTTGTTTGTATAACATGAAAAAAGACACAATAAAACCAAAATGCTGCATACTTTGGGGCGAGTGTAGATAAGAAAAGAACCAAATACCAGAGGAATGTAACAAAGTACAAACAAATATATAAATAAATTAAAAAAATACAATTACAAAGATAAATGTTAGTCTGTCATTAGATAGCCACTATCATCGTTTGTCCATTAACTGCATTTTCTGATTCCCGGGACAATCTATGGTTTTTCATATGCCTTTTGCCACAGGAAAATAATGTCAATAATGACTAATGCTGTTTTGACAATTTCGAATTTTCTCTCTTCTTGTTTGGTGTATACTAGGCTTTCCTTATCATCTGCTTTTCCTGTGAAATATTTGAACACAAACAAATTATAAATTCTAAGTTAATTGCCCAAAAGTATTTCAAGTGAAAATTTGTATTTGTCTTATTTGTATAGAATTTTGTCATAGAAATTTGGCAACACAAAGAGACCTATCTCCACCAAGAATTGTTAAGTATTATGGTTGGTTGGGGGGAATGAAACGCTTCTCGAGGAGGTCATGACTTTGGCTTTGACAATAGATTTAAGAATGGAGAATATTTTCGTTTTACACTCAAACTAATTGTGTTATTTCTATAAAAATAAAAATTCCCAGAATTTTATTTTCCTATAGTGTTTTAGAAAATATATGAAATTTATGCCAGTTATGAGTTTATAAATTTTGATACAAAAATCTTAGGAATTTTATGCTAAATAGGAAAAGCACACTTTGATGTGTCCTAGAATTATGGTATTAAATCATAATTCGAAATGTATGTTTGCTTTTTTATACCCTTCACCACTACTGTGGTACAGGGTATAATAAGTTTGTGCATTTGTATGTAACGCCAAGAAGGAAAAGTCTGAGACCCATCGTTTAGTATACCGATCGTCTTAGAATTAAATTCTGAGTCGATTTAGCGATGTCCGTCTGTCTGTCTGTCTGTCTGTCCGTCTGTCTGTCTGTCTGTTGATGTATTTTTGTGTGCAAAGTACAGCTCGCAGTTTTAGTCCGATTGTCCTAAAATTTGGTATAGGATCCTGTTTCGGCTCAAAGACGATCCCTATTGATTTTGGAAAAAATCGGTTCAGATTTAGATATAGCTGCCATATATATTTTTCACCGATCTGGTCATAATTGGCGTGTATATCAACCGATCTTCCTCAAATTCCGTACATCCGAATATTTTATGAGTCTCGAAAAACTTGTTTTTTACTAACATTGTGTTCCACCCTAGTGCATTAGCCGACTTAAATTTTGAGTCTATAGATTTTGTAGAAGTCTATCAAATTCTGTCCAGATCGAGTGATATATAAATGTATGTATTTGGGACAAACCTTTATATATAGCCCCAACACATTTGACGGATGTGATATGGTATCGAAAATTTAGATCTACAAAGTGGTGCAGGGTATAATATAGTCGGCCCCGCCCGACTTTAGACTTTCCTTACTGGTTTTTTCTTAAATACTGGTCTTTGATATTCACACTGAGATGGCTTTACACTAATGATTTTGGTATTGATTCCGATTTGGTATTGAAACGGAGAATTAAGGTAAGGATACATTAAAGACACTATTCTCTTTTAACTTTGAAAAGTCATCCTTATTTTTTGTACATTAACGTTATCCTTAGTCGTTTTGACTATGGCTTATTTCAAGGCGCTTTAAGTGGCGCTATGAACTACGGCCCCAGGAAAATAGACTCCAAATTGGAAATGAAGTATGACCCCAAATTTGGGGTCCTTTGTCGTTATGAATACAAACCCCATGAACATGGGGCCCCAATTATGTAAGTGAAAAATTGGGCCCCATTTTCATGAAATCGCGCGATTTTTTTGGAAAATCATCTTTTGCTTTCATTTCTACCCACTAACAAACGTCCAGTATACAAGTGAAATATTGTGCTAGAGCGGAGTAATGGTGAGGAAGAAAATATACGTTGTAGTAAAAAAACAATTATTATGGATGAAACATATTTCCTTGATAATGCGAAAATTTCCATACCCGAAACAACTCTTTCCGAAAATGCGAACTTGAAAAAGACAGATGCGGAAACAGAACCGAATGCGGAGAAAAGTGTTGATGAAGATAATGTCCAACGACAGTAACAAAAGCTGAGTTGTTTGCCAGGTCAATAGTCCCAATATAGATTTTTTACCTTGCAAACACACTGAAAAAAATATTGTCGTGAGGTCAAAGATTTCATGTCTTTAAAATACGAATACAAATTTTGCTTAGCATAGAAGACGTATTTCTCTAAAATAAAGTTATTTTCCTTGTCCAAAAGTCGATAAACTTTTCAATGAAGTCGTATTGTCTATATAATTAGGTGATTTGACTTAAAAATGGGTATCTTAACATGAAAGAAAAAATTTATAGGCTAAGGTCAACTTGACTTTAATAATTCAGAAAAATTCTTTAAATTTAATGAAATTGTCTTTAAATTTGTAGTCTTTTTGCATCTTGACTACAAAGCAAAAAATCGTTCAAATATAGGACATGTTTTTCAAAACATTATTTTAAAGAAGTTTTTACTTCAAACATAGCATAATTTCTACTGGAAGTCAAGTCCTAATTTGGAAAATAAAGTTGCCGTTAACTCTTTTTTAAAGGACTTTGATAGCATATAAAGAAAAAAAGCTGAGAAAGCGAAAAATTAAAATTTGCTTCCAAGTACACAAAACCTAAATTTAAAAGAGAATTGTGTCTTAAAAGTATCCTTACTTGTATTCTCCGCTTCTTTGGCTCGGAATCAATACCAAATTTTTTAAAGTAAAAACAAAATCTTTGGAACCGAGTATGCTTTTTTTTCAGTGCACTTAATCGTAAGCTATGAATGTAACAGGCGAATGCAATAGAAGGGCATCAAGATGTGTATGTTACCACTTCCAATGGTATTGTCAAGGTCCTAAAATTAAGATGGAATTTCATATCTTTAATGGCGAAAAATTACATGGAAATTGTGTAACCATTTTTCAAAATATTGCGCAATTTCTTACAAACGAAAAAATAAGCATGGGCCAAAATAGTAGTACGAGTATACGGTGACCGTCTCCGTCTTATTACAATTTCTTTTTCATGCTCTTCACTTACAGTTGCCTTCACTTAATGGCAAAGCTTTGAAAAGATTCCTTCATTTTCTGATAAGTAGCTTAACTCCTCCGAAATGGTGTATATGGCACAGCAATTTTGTTAATATTCATTAAATATTTGCATTTTAAATTATGAGCCCATGGCTTTCAATCAAGGAGTAAGCTTGGAAAATGTTATCACTCATTGCTACGTCTTTAACGAGCTGTGGACATCAAAACCGTATATTTTTCCACTTCCTATATTTGATACTAAAGTGAAAGTCATTTTTTTTCTAAACAATAACTTGGGAATCTCATAATGCCAATTTTTTTTTTAATTTACATTTTGTTATGTTTTCGATATATGATAAAAATATCTAATCACAAGTCTTTTAATTTCTATGTAATTTTCCTTATTATCTCCATGACAATATTTTCTGTTTCCAATTAGCCTTCAAGGTGTTTTCTATTACGATCCTTAAGGTATGCTTTAAAAATTTGCCTTCATACTTAATCTCTTAGCATTTGTCATACCCACACAATACTTTCGAGATTGAGTGAACTTCCTCTGTTACTATGCATGCACTTGACTATGTTTTTCTAAAAATGAAAACCTGTGTGGACCCCACTGAGAATTCTATGAAACAATTTTCAATCGAATTAATGAGAAGTAATTTGGTCAACTGGAAATGAATTGCTAAAGTAAAAGGAAAATCCGATTCATATATAGATTTATTATTGTCATGGTATAGTAGTATACACAGAAAAAAAAAAACACTCCATCCTTTAATTTATGCTTAATTGTAGTCTATTAAAAAAATATATCTATTGTTTTTTTAGTTTATGTTTACAATTTTTTCACAAATTCTACCTATACTTAAAAAAAGTTTACTTGGATTTTAGAAGATTTGGAGCTTCCTTAAAGTATTTTGGTATTAATTCCGATCAAATGATGTGGGCTGTTTAAAATAAAAGCATTTTTGAGGACATATGTAGCTTAAAATTAGTATACAAATTTAATTTATTGAATTTTTATTCTCCTATTGTGTTAAAAAATTCTGCACGGTTGCATTTGAATTGAAAAATGTTCATTTGAATTGCAAAAGTTTGTATTTGATTTGAAAAAGGATTTATTTATTGTGAAAAATATTTAATTTGGCTTAAAAAAGGATTCTTGTGAAGTGTAAAGGCTACATATATATGGATTGTATCTAAAACCTCAATGGTGGCCATTCTCATTTGGAAGTTCATTTTTCCGCTTCAAAATGTTGACATTTTTTAAATATCCTCCAAAAATATTTAGACAAAACTTTTCCACACATATCCTAAGCAAAACATTCTGCTGTTCTAGCTATAAAATTCCAATTTTTATTTGTTTAAAAATCCACTTAGACAAGAATTTATTGCAAAATAAAAAATAGCCTAAAACACCGATATATATAACAATCAAATTGAACAGGAAAAAAAACGAATCCAATCAATCATCAAAATTCAAATTGGAATTCAAACATGAGTTTGTTTGAATTTTCGATGGTGAATTTTAATTGGTATTTGCATGAATGTTTAAAATTTGCACATATTGAGGAAAAACAAAAAAACACCGAAAAGAACCAACTCAAATAGACAAAATAAATATTCAACAAATTGAAATTACAAAGCAATAAAATTTAATTATAATGTCTGTGTGGATATATTTATAAACCGAAAATTAACAAAAGAACAAACGAAATGAAAACACAATAGAAAAAAACGGAAAATACCATTTGATCATCATTAGACAATGGCCAAAAAGTCCATGGAGTGATTGTCTGTTTGTTCTTTAACAACCATAAGCCGCACAGGTATTGAAGAGGGGTATTTATTTTATTTTTGGATTATTTTTACTTCAGCTATATAAGTCAATTAATAAGCTTTTAAAATGGGAACAATTACAAAATAATTATAATGAATTTATTTTTTGTGATAAACACAAAAGTTATGAGAAATGGCTATTAGCGCACAATGCTTTCATAAACGAAAATTAAAAGGGAATTTTGGTCGGAGGGAGAGGGAGGGTAAACTTCATTTGGTACCAACAAGTGTTTTTCTCAGACCCCCAACTATGTTTGGACGAAATTTGTTTCATGATTTTCTAATTTTATTACAACATGTCCGTCTGCCCTTGGGTTTGCTTAGTATAAGGATTCTCTTAATAAAACTTCCGTTTAATTGAAATGACAGTAAGATAATGAATTTATTATTTGTCACAATCATTCATAAATTGTAAAATAATTCTCTTGGCTTGTTTTTCCAAAATTAGTATTTAAAATATCTTTTTATTATATAAAGTGCCTACACATAGTTGGCTTAAATGAGAATACTCACATCCGGTGGCAGGGATGCCGTTCAATTTTTGAGATTAATTATTACACCGTGGGACATATTATAACTAACATAATAAATAAATAAATAAAAATCATGACGAATGAGTTTTAGACAACAAGTTTGTTCTTCGACACTAATATTTTCTTTAAATCAAAAATATTTTGATTGATTTAGATCCACGTTTAGTTCATAGTTTTAGAATAAAGAAATATCTAAAAGTAAAAGTAAATGTCCAAGTAACTCTTTTTCAAAAAAAAACTTCAAATCCTATACCATTTTGATAATTTTATTTTCCGTGTAGGAAATATATTTTTATTGGATTTTTATTAGTCCACCATGACCTACAGTATTTAGAAGTATTTTTGCAAAATTATAAATTGATATCTCTTATAGGTTTGAAGCTAAAGGAAAACGCCACTGACGGTTAGGCCTACGGAAAACTTTATGCCGTTTTATGTTAACTACTTGCATCTTACTCAGAAGTACAATCATCAAACTTAGAGCAATTATATAATAGGGATGCAAAAGTGTCGACTGTTTCTCCAAAAAATGTCGCATCAGACTTTTTGTAATCTTCAAATAAGAAAAATCGACTTTTTTACTTTTTCGGAAATTGACGCATAGGAAATTGACACATAGATGGCGTCGCTAGTATTAAATGCATATTATTTTTATATAGTACCAACCTTCAAGTGATTCGTGTCAAAATTTGACGTCTGTAAGTCAATTAGTTTGTGAGATGGAGCGTCTTTTGTGAAGCAACTTTTATTATTGTGAAAAAAATGAAAAAAAAAAGAATTTCGTGTTTTGATAAAATACTGTTTTCTGAAGGGAAAAAATACGGTGGAAGCAAAAACTTGGCTTGATAATGAGTTTCCGGGCTCTGTCCCAGGGAAATCAACAATAATTGATTGGTATGCAAAATTCAAGCGTGGTGAAATAAGCACGGAGGACGGTAAACGCAGTGGACGCCCGAAAGAGGTGGTTACCGACGAAAACATTAAAAAAAATCCACAAAATGATTTTGAATGACCGTAAAATGAAGTTGATCGAGATAGCAGAGGCCTTAAAGATATCAACGGAACGTGTTGGTTATATCATTCATCAATATTTGGATATGCGGAAGCTCTGTGCAAAATGGGTGCCGCGCGAGCTCACAGCAGTGTTTGCAGCTGTTAACTCGTAATACACCCGAGTTTTTCCGTCCATATGTGATAATGGATGAAACATGGCTCCATCACTACACTCCTGAGTCCAATCGACTGTCGGCTGAGAGGACAGCGACCGGTGAACCGTCTCCGAAGCGTGGAAAGACTCAAAACTCCGCTGGCAAAGTAATGGCATGTGTTTTTTGGGATGCACATGGAATAATTTTTATCGATTATCTTGAGAAGGGAAAAAACCATCAACAGTGACTATTATATGGCGTTATTGGAGCGTTTGAAGGTCGAAATCGCGGCAAAACGGCCCCATATGAAGAAGAAAAAAGTGTTGTTCCACCAAGACAACGCACCGTGCCACAAGTCATTGAGAACGATGGCAAAAATTCATGAATTGGGCTTCGAATTGCTTCCCCAACCACCGTATTCTCCCGATCTGGCTCCCAGCGACTTTTTCTTGTTCTCAGACCTCAAAAGGATGCTCGCAGGGACAAAAATTTGGCTGCAATGGAGAGGTGATCGCCGAAACTGAGGCCTATTTTGAGGAAAAACCGAAGGAGTACTACCAAAACGGTATCAAAAAATTGGAAGGTCGTTATAATCGTTGTATCGCTCTTGAAGGGAACTATGTTGAATAATAAAAACGAATTTTGAAAAAAAAATGTGTTTTTCTTTGTTAGACCGGGGACTTATCAGCCAACCTGTTAAGTTAGCCAAAATGTAAAAATTGAATTTAATGCTGACAATTCACCAAAGTCTCAACATCAAAAGAAATCTTTTCAATAATTGCAAAAACTAAAACTCAAGATTTACAAAATTGTAAAACGTTGAAGAGTCGACTAGTGCAAAAGTAGAATTGCTGAAATTCGGTTTTATAACATTTTGAAGATATTGAAAGTTGCTACATCAAAAGTCTTCTTTTCAATAATCGCAGATTTCGAAATTCGAATTTTTAAAAATTCTACAAAAATCAACTTTTTAAAAACTCGAAGTTACATCACATAGGAGCCACCGTGGTGCAATAGTTAGCATGCCCGCCTTGCATACACAAGGTGTTCGGTCGATTCCTGCTTCGACCGAACACCAAAAAGTTTTTCAGCGGTGGATTATCCCACCTCAGTAATGCTGGTGACATTTTTGAGGGTTTCAAAGCTTCTCTAAGTGGTTTTACTGCAATGTGGAACGCCGTTCGGACTCGGCTATAAAAAGGGGGTCCCTTGTCATTGAGCTTAACAAGGAATCGGGCAGCACTCAGTGATAAGAGAAGTTCACCAATGTGGTATCACAATGGACTAAGTGAGCCTGATACATCCGACAGCCACCTAACCTAACCTAACGTAACCTACATCACCTAGATTGTAGACTTTTTCCACTTTTGAAAAAATGTAAACAACGAATTTTCCAAATTTTGAAAAAAAAAATATCTTTTCGATTTCCATTACAATCCCTACCAAATAACATCCTAGACAAATTCCCATTGTGTTTCTTACAATGTCATTTGCCTAACCCGTATAATGATATATAATGATTTTCATAATAATTAACACTTTCCATTTAATTAGGAGCAACATTTGAAAATTCATTTGATCCCATTGCAGTGATTAGTAATAAATATGTCTTTGTTTATTTGAAAAAATGTTTATGTATTTGAACCATTATTCGATTGTTCAAATTTTGCCGGGTGCCATGAAATAGGTGATATATCTTTTATTTTTGTTAGGTGTTGAAAATAGAATAGCAGCTGTTACATTCTAAACCAAACAATAAAACAACAACAATTAACTTATTTTCAAAGTTAAATTTAGTCTTTGTTTAGTCCATATCCGTACAATAATGCAAATCCAAAAGTATAATTAAGTGACGAGTGGGCACTATCATCTATTCCTGAATAAATTAATTTTGGCTATAGATCCTAAAATTGATAAATTGATTGAATAAGAATTACACTGAAAAAATTGTTGTCGCGAGATCAAATATTTTTAGTTCTGAAAATACGAATGCTAGTTTTCTTAGCATAGTGGATGCATTTTCCGTTCTAACGTTTTTTTTTTTGCTTGTCCAAAAGTCGAAAATTTTTTCAGTGAAGTTGGTTTTTCCTTATAGTGATTCGATTTAAAAATGGACAACATTATATAGAGGACAATTTTATAGGGTTAAGGTCCAACAATATTTTTTTTTAATTGTTCTGAAAAATTCTTCAAAATTTATTGTGTCGTCTTTAAATTGTTGTAACTCAATTGCAAGGGCAAAAAAGCGTTAATATTTATAGTTCATTTAAATAAATAAATTGAAAGTGGAAATTTAGAGATTAGTATTGTTTTTTCATGTGTCTCCTGTAGTAAAAATCGGGAGTTAAGATATCCTTACTTTCATTCTCTTTTCTTTGGTTCGGAAGTAACACTAAATAAAATCATTAAAAGTCTTTTCAATCGGACAAACATTTTTTTCAGCGTACATCCAAAGAAAAAATACTTTCCTATGGAACGAAATTTTAGACAAACGAAATTTCCCTTTGACATAAAGTATATTCATTGAGAGCAATTAAATCCGAATTCATGACAAGCGTTGTAACAATGGTTTCTAATTTGTTTTATTTGCTTCTAAAGAACATTGTTTAGCATAAAAAGAAATCTTCGTTTGTCTAAAATTTCGTTCCTCAGAAAGAAAAAACACTTATTTTAGTGTATATTGGATGCTGATTAGTCCAGTCCGTTCGCTTGGCAACAACCCACAAATTTCGTACTGATCTTCATAAAATTAGTACAGGAAAGAGTGGCTTTAGCGATACAGCTCATATCGGGCGATACATACAAAAGTAGACACGAAAATAAAAGTTATTCGCGAACCAAAAAAAAAAAAAAATGATTTGAGTTGCGCAAAATAGTTAAGACTTAAGATCTCGTGGATAATTCTTATAAGAAAGTGTCGTGATTTGCTAACCGTGAGACAATATTCGATCAATGCTTGCTGCTGAGGGAGTTCCTGTATCTTTGCTTGAGAGTAGACTGCATACACGTTCTGGTACACCATGGAATATGCTCAACGAATATGCTCCAATGAAGTTTAGGTTAGGTATGGTGGCAACCCGATATTCATACCCTGCGCCACACTGTGCAACGGTGTATTATAAGTTAGTGCATATGTTTTTGCAACACCCAGAAGGAGACGCAATAATGCTCAGGAGGCAATAATACTCAGGGTCGACCCTTGGGTCGAGCTAGCCCTGTCCGTCTGTCCGTCCGTCAGTCTGTCTGTGAACACAGAGTTGAGAGTAGAAAAAACTGCATACACGTTCTGGTACACCATGGAATATGCTCAACGAATATGCTCGAATGAAGTTTAGGTTAGGTATGGTGGCAGGCCGATATTCATACCCTGCGCCACACTGTGGAACGGGGTATTATAAGTTAGTGCATATGTTTTTGCAACACCCAGAAGGAGACGCAATAATGCTCAGGAGACAATAATACTCAGGGTCGACCCTTGGGTCGAGCTAGCCCTGTCCGTCTGTCCGTCCGTCAGTCTGTCTGTGAACACATTTTTGTAATCAAACACTACGTCGTAGTTTTGGTCCAATAAATTTCAAATTCAGCACAAGTATCTATTTTGGATATAGCTTCAGATTTACATATATAGCTTCCGTATAGATTTTTCTGCCGATATGTACTTTTATGGCTCCAGAATCAAGATTTTTACCCTGATTTGCTTAAAATTTTGCACAAGGAGTACAATTTGTAGTGTCATAAATTGAGCCAAATTTGGCAGCAATCGTTCTGATTTAGATACAGCTCCCATATATATCTTTCATCGGATTTACACTTAACATATATGACCACAGTGACCAAATTTTTATTCCGATTTACGTGAAACTTTGCACAGGGTGTATAATTATCATTCTTACTATGCATGCAAAATTTGATTGAAATATAGATATAGCTCCCATATATATGTTTTCCCAATTTGGGCAAATATAACAAAAATACCCACATCTTTCTTATAAAATCGCCACTGCTAGGTCGAAAAACTTGTGAAACTTACTCCAATTTTCCTATAAACAATATTAATACTTATTTTATATTGCGCATATTTATTTTTAATTACTTATTTATTTTATTTTAATTATCTAATTGTAATTAGATAATAGACTAATTATTTCCTAATATTGTAGAATATAACGTTACGTATCGCCCGAGGTAAAAATGGTTGGAGTTTCATTTTAAATGGAACTGGCAATGATTTGTATGCCATTATACGCACAAACACAGAAAACAAATTTTACGAAAAATTTTCCAATTAAAATTTTAATTGGGGTTTAAAAAATATTCAATTAAAAATTTAATTGATTCAACAAATTTTTAATTGAAACAAAAATCAATCACAAAAAGTAATAGTATCAATTAATTTTTTAATTGGATCAATAAATTTTTTAATTTAATTGACCTTCAATAAATTTTTTAATTGACCTTCAATTTATTTTTTAATTGATACTACGATTTCTGTGATTGAAGATAATTCAATTAAAAAGTTAATTGGATCAATTAATTTTGTGACTGAATCAGAAAAAAAATTTTTTTGTGAGGGCAGCCCATAAGTTTTCTATAATTTTACAACTATTATTTATGTAGCATGGATTTTTTTTCCGAAAGACCTGTTAATCCATAATCCATTTAGTATACAATAAGCAAATGTATTTCTCCCCAATGACTTTATTATTTTTATGCTATAAGTTTGTCTACAGGGTTCATATTGTATTTTGTCCCTACTTACCTTCTTCGTGGCCTTTATTTATACCATTATGGGGTTTTTGACTTTGATAATTGTATATATCGTTTGTTTTATTATTTCATAATTTCATTTTATTTAAGATGCCTATAGATTGAGTTTTATTTAGTTATTCTTGATACTCTTTTGGGGATCCAAAATATTGAAAAAGAATTTCCTGTAATTTAAAAATTTATTTGCATAGATTTTTCTTTACTTATTTAATGGAGATGTTTGTATTTAATTTATTTTTGAGTTTGTTTTTTTTTTCCTAAAGACTAACATAAAAAATAAAAGATTTAAAAAACATTTAACATTTATAAATATATGTAAACGTATTTGTAATACACATGTATAGTAAAAAAAGAAACAAACTTAACATAAATTTTGCAATGAACATTGTGTTATTTGTTTTTTATAATATCTACATGAAAAATCGTATATTGTTGTACAAATTAGGTTTTGGTTTCTTTTTTTGTATTGTTTTTTTTTTGCAAAACGTTTAAAACGTTGGTCACACTTGAGTTTTCAAAACAAATGAGATTTGTAGCACTACCACCTAGCGCCTAAAAGTATACTTTGATATTTCTATAATTGGCAAACTCTATCAGTTGGGCTCTTTCCAATTTTGCTGATGCATTTATATAAGTTTGTCTAAGTTTACTCTTAGCCCATACGTTTATGAATTTGTATTGGAAATCTTCTTGATGATCTGTTATTATTATTTCTTCTATAGCATTTGTGTGTATCGAGTTTTGCATACTTTATAAATATTCATTTAATAAATTCTTAATGTATATTGACAAATTAGATGTGTGGTAACAAACCAGTTGGCTTTTCAGTTTAATCAAACACTTTAGATTAATTTAATTAAAATGACTACTTTTCATATTTACATTCTCTCATAGTTACTTATCTAAATAATGACTACTTAAACATTAATTTTAACAACTAAGTGGATGTTAAACAATAGAACTCTGTTTGGGATCAATAAGGGACTCATGGTACCTAAATCAAAAATTGTTTAGCTAATGTACATTTTTTAAATTCCTTAACTATTATATCCTAAAATTTGTGTTATTTTGCATTTTTTTACTTCATTATAGAATTTTTGTTTTATAGCTTTGTCCTTCAATGGGACAATATTTGTTCCTTTTGATTATTTTTTGTTATTAAATTCGTATTTCTGCCAATACATATTTTATGTACTCTCAAAGACGTAGCTAAGAATCAATTTTCAATCAATTTTCTAATAATTGAAATATATAGATATCTCTTATTCTGTGCCTGTATTCTACTCTCGATGGGATAGCTGATCAGTACTTAACCCATAGAAATAAAGTCGATTACACAAATTGAAGATATAGTTTGCTACTACATTATCTATTATTCTCTAAGCAAAACGTACTCAAATGATGTTTTACCGCTAATTCAAAAATTCATATCGGAAAAAAGCAAGACCATGACTAACAAAGATGGCATTTTCGATCCTACATCAATGGGATAAATTCAGCAATATCCCCGAAAAAATATATCTCGATCTGTTGCCACATTAGTGCAGTAACAAAATTTTATTTCGATAGGAAATTTTGTCAACATATCATTTTATAGAAAATGTTGTCAAAATTTTATTTCTATAGAAAATTTTGTCCAAAATTTTATTTCTATAGAAAATTTTGTCAAAATTTTATTTCTATAGAAAATTTTGTCAAAATTTTATTTCTATAGAAAATTTTGTCAAAATTTTATTTCTATAGACAATTTTGTCAAAATTTTATTTCTATAGACAATTTTGACAAAATTGTATTTATATAGAAAATGTTGTCAAAATTTTATTTCTTTAGAAAATTTTGTCAAAATTTTATTTCTGGAGAAATATTGTCAAACTTTTATTTCTGGAAAAAATTTTGTCAAAATTCTATTTCTATAGACAATTTTGTCAAAATTTTATTTCTATAGACAATTTTGACAAAATTGTATTTATATAGAAAATGTTGTCAAAATTTTATTTCTATAGAAAATTTTGTCAAAATTTTATTTCTATAGAAAATTTTGTCAAATTTTTATTTCTATAGAAAATTTTGTCAAATTTTTATTTCTATAGAAAATTTTGTCAAAATTTTATTTCTATAGAAAATTTTGTCAAAATTGTATTTCTATAGAAAATTTTGTCAAATTTTTATTTCTATAGAAAATTTTGTCAAAATTTTATTTCGATAGAAAATTTTGTCAAAATTTTATTTCTATAGAAAATTTTGTCAAAATTTTATTTCTATAGAAAATTTTGTCAAAATTTTATTTCTATAGAAAATTTTGTCAAAATTTTATTTCTATAGAAAATTTTGTCAAATTTTTATTTCTATAGAAAATTTTGTCAAATTTTATTTCTATAGAAAATTTTGTCAAATTTTTATTTCTATAGAAAATTTTGTCAAAATTTTATTTCTATAGAAAATTTTGTCAAAATTTTATTTCTATAGAAAATTTTGTCAAAATTGTATTTCTATAGCAAATTTTGTCAAAATTTTATTTCTATAGAAAATTTTGTCAAAATTTTATTTCTATAGAAAATTTTGTCAAAATTTTATTTCTACAGAAAAATTTGGCAAAATTTTATTTCTATAGAAAATTTTGTCAAAATTTTATTTCTATAGAAAATTTTGTCAAAATTTTATTTCTATAGAAAATTTTGTCAAAATTTTATTTCTATAGTTTTGTCAAAATTTTATTTCTATAGAAAATTGTATTTATATAGAAAATTTTGTCAAAATTTTATTTCTGGAGAAATATTGTCAAACTTTTATTTCTGGAGAAAATTTTGTCAAAATTCTATTTCTATAGGAAATTTTGTCAACATTTTATTTCTATAGAAAATTTTACCCAAAATTTTATTTCTATAGAAAATTTTGTCAAATTTTATTTCTATAACCTAGAATAAAGGGTGATACGGTCAAAATTTGGTCAATATAAACTTGACGTATTTCTTTCAATTTTGCATTTAAAAACCCTAACACCCCTCATTTTGAAGGTGTGTGTGTGTAGAATGTTGCTCCTATTTTGATTTTGGAATTCACTCTTCAGTTGTCAAAATGCCGTCCAAGCAAGAAGAGCAGCGTATCAAAATTTTGCTCGCGCATCGCGAAAATCCGAGCTACTCGCACGCAAAGCTGGCAAAATCGCTAAAAGTTGCCAAATCAACCGTTACAAATGTAATTAAAGTGTTTGGGGAACGTTTGTCGACAGCCAGGAAGTCGGGATCGGGGGGAAATCGAAAACCGGAAGCCGCTGAGACGACAAAGAGAGTTGCCGGTAGTTTCAAGCGAAACCCTAACCTCTCTCTCCGAGATGCCGCAAATAAGCTGGGTGTATCGTCTACAACCGTGCATCTAGCCAAAAAACGAGCCGGACTATCGACTTACAAGAAGGTAGTGACTCCAAATCGCGATGATAAACAAAATACGACGGCCAAAGCGTGATCCCGGAGGCTGTACACGACGATGCTGACGAAGTTTGACTGCGTGGTAATGGACGACGAAACCTACGTCAAAGCCGACTACAAGCAGCTTCCGGGATAGGAGTTTTATACGGCAAAAGGAAGGGGAAAGGTAGCAGATATTTTCAAGCACATAAAACTGTCGAAGTTCGCAAAGAAATATCTAGTTTGGCAAGCCATCTGTACCTGTGGCTTGAAAAGCAGCAATTTCATAGCTTCCGGGACTGTCAACCAAGAAATTTACGTGAAGGAGTGTTTGAGTTAACGTCTGCTGCCTTTCCTGAAGAAACACGGTTGTTCCGTACTGTTTTGTCCGGATTTGGCATCTCGCCATTACTGTAAAAAGGCCATGGAGTGGTACGCCGCCAACAACGTGCAGGTGGTTCCCAAGGACAAGAACCCTCGCAACATGCCAGAGCTCCGCCCAATTGAGAAATACTGGGCTATTATCAGGCGGAACCTTAAGAAGACCAAACAACTGCTAAGGACGAACAGCAGTTCAAGGCAAACTGGCTTTCTGCGGCGAAGAAGGTGGACAAGGTGGCTGTACAAAATCTGATGGCAGGTGTCAAGCGTGAGGCCCGGCAATTCGGATTTGGAAAAGTGAAAGCCTAACTGAATATTTTTCCTGAATTTTATACTAATTGAACTTGAAAAAGAAATTTAAGTTGATTTTTTAAATAAACGATTTCACCGATTTACACGCGTTTTCCCTTGACCAAATTTTGACCGTATCACCCTTTATTTTGTCAAAATTTTATTTCAATAGAAAATTTTGTCAAAACTTTATTTCTATATACAATTTTGACAAAATTGTATTTATATAGAAATTTTTGTCAAACTTTTATTTCTGGAGAAAATTTTGTTAAATTCTATTTCTGTAGAAAATTTTGTCAAAATTTTATTTCTATAGAAAATTTTGTCAAAATTTTATTTCTATAGAAAATTTTGTCAAAATTTTATTTCTATAGAAAATTTTGTCAAAATTTTATTTCTATAGAAAATTTTGCCAAAATTTTATTTCTATAGAAAGTTTTGTCAAAATTTTATTTCTATAGAAAATTTTGTCAAAATTTTATTTCTATAGAAAATTTTGACTAAATTTTATTTCTATAGAAAATTTTGACTAAATTTTATTTCTATAGAAAATTTTGACAAAATTTTATTTCTATAGAAAATTTTGTCCAAATTTTATTTCTATAGAAAATTTTGTCAAAATGTAGGATTCAATAAATCTATGCCATAATCTTTAACAAACTACAGGGTGGCCCAAAAAAGACTGAAAAAAGACTGAAGGATTAAAAGTGGCTATAACTTTTTTGTTTTTAATATTTTTTTTGTCTTTTGCAAGTTATTTACTGGTTTTTGAAGATAAATCATGGCTACATATGATGTGTAGCAACGCGTCAAAATCATTCAATTTTTTTATTCTTCTGGAAGCCAGAGAAAATGATAACTTTTTAAACAATCTTATAATGAGCGATGAAGCTCATTTCCACTTAAATGGCTATGTAAACAAACAAAATTGTAGATTTTGGGGCACTCACAATCCTAGGGCATTACATCAGCGTGAATTACACCCCGCCAGATGTACTGTTTGGTGCGGTGTTATGGCTGATAAAATTATCGGTCCATATTTTATTTGAAGATGTGGAGGGTCACCCCGAAACGGTTAACGGGGCTCTGTACAGGACTAAATATGATAGACAATTTTTTGCGTCCACATGTTGAGAATAATCAAAACATATGGTTCCAGCAAGATGGAGCAACTGCGCATACAAATAAAAACAAAAAAATTACAGTTATTTTTAATCCTTCAGTCTTTTTTTAGCCACCCTAAAGATGATGAACAGACTCACACAAACATTTACTATTACATTAACCTTGACTTCCGATTAAAAATAACAGACAGACTTGTTTTCTTGGCTTATATTTCAAATTCATTTGGCCCCATTCGATCCCAACGAGACCTACATAGATAATTAGCATTTATACCAGTGTCCCTTCTATTAAAGTATCTCACTTATTTATAAATTTCCACAAAATCTAAAATCCTATAAATATATCAAATTTACAGCATACAAAAGAATTTGTCCTAATAGTAGCCTAATAGAAAAAAAACAGTTTCCTTATTCTACATAAATATGTGTGTGTGTTTGAATATCTAAATAATATCAATGTCTATATTTTATTTTTACACAGCGATGAAATTCTCAGATAATATAGAAAATTGTTCATCTCTTCCCTCAATGCCCTCCCACAATTAGCAACTAAATTAATTCCTCTATCTCCATGACACTATCTAAGCCTTGACCATATGCGAGTTTATGATGAGTCTTGTTCGATTGCAACAGGACTATACACTCGCCTACCCGTTTACGATGTCTCCTTTCTTATAAGTCGGTATGTAATACGGGTGGTCTTGCCGAAACTGTAGACTCTGCATCGGAACATTCTGAGATATTGTCCACATTGGAATTCTCTGTGCAAACACTGCTGGCCGGTGGCATTAGCAGATTCGAATTGTAAGAGGATGCCTTGGGAGCGGTGGTGGTGGTCGATGGTCCTAGGAAGTGATTATTATGCTGAGGTATGCTGAGAGCCACCGAACTATTGGTCTCCAATACATTGACATTTGTATTACCTGTTGTAGTTGTAGTTGTGGCCGTGGTTGATGTAGTGGTCGTCCGTTGACGGGCATTTTTCCCCAAAAATGAGCCTCCGCCCTGTTTGGCCTTTTGGGGTGTGAGGAGCTTTTCGGCCGTTCGGGACTTATTAAAGCGCGGAAACATACTATTCTCCATTTGCAATTGGGCATTGACATCTTTGCGAGCGGCACAGGTGCAGGCCTTCAAGAAGGACTTCTTGAAATTGTCACTAAGGAACGCGTAGAGTATTGGATTCATGGCAGAATTCGAGTAGACCAAGCAACCCGACAGCAGGAAGATGGTTAGCTCAAGGCGGGATACGCATTTGTCTGGCGACGTAAATATCAAAGCCACCTGACATATCCAATAGGGTAACCAACACATGATGTATACGGTAATCACTGTTAGTACCAATTTCGTCACCTTGCGATGGGACCGCTTCTTCTCTTTGGACTTGTGCTTGGGACCCACTGTGTGCAATTTTCGTATGACCAAGCAGTAGAAGCCCAAAATGAAGGTAAGCGGGGTGGCGAAACCCAAGGTCAATGAGTACAGTATAAATGTGTTACCCGATTGTGTATTCTGGTCCTCTGGCCACTTAATGTTGCATGATGAGTGTTCGCCAGCGTTCACAGTACTGGCGAACAATATCACGGGCAACATTAGCAAGGCCGATGTCAGCCAAGCAATGCCTGAGACCACCTTAGAGACAGTGGGTGTCCTATATCGTGGCGATGAAATCGGATGACAAACGGCAATGTAACGGTCGGCCGACATGATCAGCAAGAAAATGGAAGAGGTAAACTGCGTAATGGATGTACTCACCATGTACGCCTTGCAGGCGTACTCCCCAAATTGAAAACCATTCTTCATGGTATAGAGCAGCAAAGGAATGCCTATGAGGAAGCACTCGTCCGCAATGGCCAAGTTCAGAATGTAAATATTGGTGACGGTCTGCATTTTGGAAAACCTCAATACCACATAAATCACCAAAGTGTTACCGAATAGGCCGACAATACAAACCAAAGCATAGAGAAACATTGTAAATAATATCATAACTTGGTTCTGCGTAGAAGGACAAAATGCCTCTTCCCCGAAATCATATGAGCCATTAGCATATGTGAAGTTCAGGCCATTCCTAACCGCAAATAGAGTGGCATTGATTTGGCGATAAAATTCGTTGGCATCCATTTCATACAGTTCCAGCGTAGGCTTTAAGTGGTCCTCAGAATCTGCCATTGTCACAGGCCTTGTGGCCGTCAGCTCCTCGCCATCATCATTAGCATTGGCGCTTTTCTCAGTCATAGTTTTGTGGTCATCTTCATTGCCGGTTGATGCTGCGGCCACGACAATTCGATGTTGCTGGCTCCAGGAGGGCAGTAAGCTCATTAGTAATATACTTAAATATAAATTCATTGTTGCGTTGCACTGTGGCGACTGTGACTATGACTATGGCTATTATGTGTTAAGCGTATTCCAAGGATATAAATCAGCATTGGAGATATTGTGGTTTTCCCTTGTTCTTTGGTCTATCCTAACCAAATGACCCAAAATGTAAGAAACGAGAATAGAGAGAGAGAGAGGGAGAAGGAAAGAGAAAGGTGAAGGAGGTTTTTCATGAATGAAGTGTCATTCTTAAGTATTACTTAGCACATATTTTGGCCAGTTGTAGTCCATGGTCTGTGGTAATAATCTCATTTTCTTCAATTCATCGTTGTGGCGTTGAGTGACTGTAATGGTAAGAGCAGAAGAAGAAGAAACAAAAAAATCGCAAATTAGAAAAGTTGTAATAATATGGCATAAGCTATAATAACAAGGAAGAATACTATTATGTATATTTGGCGACATCATCACCATGGATGAGAATTATCATGCTCTCAGGCGATAGAGTTTTAATAATTTTAAATAAATTATGTAGAAGAATTTTCAAGTGAATAAAATAACAAAAGCAAACGAAATGAGCGGACTATGTGATGCCCTACATCAATTCTACTGAATTAATTGTTACACAGAAAAAAAAACTTATTTCTGATTTGAATTGATTGAAAAATCATACGATTTAACACTTTCTTATGAATTTTCCAATTAATAATTAATTTTAGTTTAGATTTTTCTTTGGACTTTAGTTAAAATTTATTAAATCAATTAATAGTATGTATAGACACTCAAAAATAAAATACTTGGACTCAAAGATTTTGACCTTGCCTTTAGGATTTTCGTAATGATTCCGAGCCAAAGATGCGGCTTCTTCAAACATACTATTCTCCATTTGCAATTGGGCATTGACATCTTTGCGAGCGGCACAGGTGCAGGCCTTCAAGAAGGACTTCTTGAAATTGTCACTAAGGAAAGCGGAGAGTATTGGATTCATGGCAGAATTCGAGTAGACCAAGCCTCTCTGGCATTAAGTCTAGGACTAATAAAATTTAAATTGAGATACAGATCTCATTTATCGAATTTTCTATTTTTTTTGTAATGCACAAACAAATGCCACTTTAAAACTCAAAATCCAAAAAAAAATCCATATAACAGATACTTTGAAGAGAGTTTTCTTTATTCCGAAAAAAAAACATTAAACCAAAGGTGCAAATCCTTAAAATAATTATAATTAGCCTATATTTGAGGCGTTTTTATCTTAAATCTAAAGATTCAATATTTCATGTAATTTAAGGACAATTTCTTTAAATTAAAAATGTTTGTCTTTATTTAAGGAAAATTTGCCTTAGTTTAAAGACATACGACTTTAACGGAGGAACACACATTTCCAAAATTTGTGTCCTAAATTTAATATTTTTTTTTGAAACTTTTCATGTCAGCCTGACACCGAAACAGGCGAATAACGTTCAAATGCATGATTTTAATTTAGAAATTAATTATTATTCGAGCTTTAGGGGCAAAGAAGATTAAGGAACTTGATCAACATAGCCATTGAAAAGAAAACGCCAGATATAAATCTATACACGCCTGACTGTACATGTTTCCATACGGGCGAATGAACTTTTCCCCAGTCTTTAGTATATATCAGGCTGGGATAGACAACACAATTTGGGTCCTTATACTAACTCTTAATGGAGAAATCATATGCGAATTAATCCCCTTTAAATCAAAATCATCTTTAATCCCACTGTGCATCAGAGATGGTCTGTATCAAACTTTTTTAGGTTTGCGACTGTCGCAAAGTTGTAAACGTTGTAAACGTCACATACGCGTCGTAAATGTAGAAAAAGTAACAAAAGTCGCAAACTGAAAATACTTTAGTCGCGTCGGCTAGGCAGCGAATTCGATGATATCCAAGACGATGGTAGGTGCGAAGAAGTTTCAATTCTTAGGAATGTTCCCAATTTTCGGTTTTAGTCCCCACATTTTCCCTATTGCCTTTTGCACGAGTACAGGGTAACCGTGGATTTTCTCGTCCTTTCTTAGCTTTAAGTTCAGTCTCCTGTCCAATATAACTCCAAGGTATTGTACACACTCACTAACGGGAATTTCGATACCACCTAAGAAAATAGGCTTAACCGTGGGAAAACTTTCACAAATTTCTGCAGAAACTCACAGCAAATGCTGTCAAACTAAATTCAAAAAATGTTCAGGATTTCTTCTATTCAAAATTTGGTTTTCTACAGTAGGTTTACGACTTTTGCGACATACGTATTATACCGTCGCAAACGTATGTCGCAAAAGTCACAGTTTGTGACAGACCAACCCTGCTGTACATAATCTCTTCACATAACTACAAAAATCCTTAATCTTATATTTATTTTATCACGAAATCTATTTTTAGAAGTCATTGCTGAATTCACTTGATTGGCGAACAGTCGAAAAATGCTTTAAAATTTTTATTATAAGCTTTCTTTTAATTAAAATCTCTTTATTTTAAAGAAATTTGTCCTTAGTATTGTGTAAATTTCGCATCCTAAAATTTAGGTTGAGTAATTTTTTTCGAAAAAATCCAAAGATTCAATATCTCAGTTAATTTAAAGAATATTAAAAAAATGTTTGTTAGCATATAAAATTTGCCTTACCTTTAACGAAAAATCTCAAATTTCAAAGATTCGTGCCCTATGTTGAAATCAGAAAATTTTTAAAACAAAGATGATAAACCTCCTTTTAATTAAAAAATTTGTCCTTAATATTGTGTAAATTGCGTGTCCTAAAATTCGAATTTCCAACATTTTTATATTAGGTAAATATTTTTTTTTTTTTTCAGTGTAGAAAATAATTATTTCCATTCCAAATTTTTCATATATATTTTTGTTTGGAAATATTTTCTAATTTAAATGTAAAGATTTGCTTAACTGACTTTATTTCTTAATTTTAAAAGTTTTTTTAATTAAAAAGTTTTTGTTTTCATTTAATTTTTTACTGGGAAACATTTTTTGGCTTAATATGAAATATTATTAGGGACAAAGTTCTTCAAAATAAAAAAAAGTTATATTAAACTAAAGTTCATAATCCTTGATTTTAAAACTTGTTGCCTTCAATAGAGGACAGAAATTTGCTTACCTACGTTTCAGTCGTATATCTATGAAGTAAAAGAAATTTGTCTTAAACTAAATTGGAATTTGATAAAATAATCTTTAAATGAACTTCTACACCCAGCAAAAAGTTTTTCTTTTTTACTGCCCAGCAAAACAGCGTCGCCAAAAAAAGCAGTTAAAATTTTCTTTTTGGATCCGGAAGTGGTGCAAAATTGGCTCAGAAGCGATGAATTTAACATGAGCTTGTCGTAGGATGGATGTCCACCATTTTAACAGCCGTTGCACTGAATTTGCATCACTTCTTACTCTGTGATTCAAATTCAGTGTTTTGGATGTGAATTAAAAAAATGTGTGATATTTTGCTACATAAATAATTTATTTAATTTTTTATGATTTTTTATGCATTCTAACGCTTGTCTGAAACGTTTGACTTCAAAAATTTACAAAAATTAAAATTTTTTCTAAATTGAATTTAGCATTTTTTTCGACAAAATTTTAATAATTCGTACCATTCTATTACTTCTTACTCAGGTTTTAACTTATTTGAAACAAAAAAAAAAAGTTAAAAATACCCATTAAAAATATTAAAAAGTCGAGTTATAAAAAATTGAATTAAAAGAACTTCCTGTGTAGCTAAAATAAAGAACATCTTCGAGAAAAAAATTTTTGGAAGTGCTTTTAAAGTTGTGTCTTTAGAAGAACTTCCAAATTTTTTTGCTGGTTGGGTATTTAAACTTTGGATTAAAGAGCAAAAAAAATCGTTAAACATAGGCTAAGGCTATGGTCACACTAGGCAAATATTTGAACAAAATGAGTGTCCAACATTTTTCCAGGACCATTTTCGAAATATCTGAATACCGGTTTTGGAAAATGCTCCTACCATGATGTTATATATCCAATATGAGCTTAAAATGTTAGCTGTTTTGGCTGTGGCGACGGATTCTTTTTTGATTTCTGTCAAATATTTGCCCAGTGTGACCATAGCATAAGTCTTATTATGAATATTTGAAAAAAAAAAGGTTACAATAGTCTCGTTACAATACTTTCCTATGAACTGTAATCTATAATACCGGCATTTATATCAGAATGTAATCAAAGTACTTTTTAGCCCACACATCTTTGGAAATACATTTTGGACTATGACTTCTTTGAAGATTCCTTTTTATGTACTCGTATTCCAAAAACCTTATTCCCAGCCTATTATACCCACACAGTATTCTAATAGCTAACAACGGAAAATTCTAATATTCATGGGAAAATTATACAGCAGAGACAAATTGGCGTTTCATAAAATATACATTCGACAAAAAAAAAATCCAAATGCTGTATTACTACAGTTTTCCAAGAGAATGAATAGTCAAGGATATAACTAGTCCAGTTGTATGAATACAAACACACACCAACACACATACACCCTCTCGCATATCCAAGTCGAGTTTGGGGTACTTTTGACCTAATAAGTGGGGTTTTTCTTTGAAGTGGATTTCGTGCTAGTTACGAATGTCATGGGAAACGCAGAAAAAACTAAGGAACTTTTGTTGAATGGCTATAATGCCTTATGATGATGATGATGACGAGGATGCTTTGCTGCTGTTACCCAGCACGATTTGACCCATAATCTTGAATTACATTCTTCGTGACAATTGTAGTTCAAGAAAAACTTCAACAAGGGGTTTGAATCTTTGTTTGTTAGTGTGCCGAGTGTCCATGTATATATTAAGAGGGGTCAGTTTGTATGGAAAAGCAAAAAATGCAGCAAAGCTGATATAGTCTACATCCGCATACTGCATCCTTTATGATTTGAAATGAAACGAGGGCGGTGGAGAAAGGAGCATGTTATATATCAGATAGAAATATGAAAAGCAAGTTTTACAAGGCCAAAACTCGATGGGGTCAAATCTTAAATACCCACCACCACAGATACGATTATATCCATACAATTATATCCTTTCAAAAAATATATGAAGTGATGACTTACTGCGGATAAAAATAGTGGAAATTGGGTTTGTAGTAAATGGTTAAAATTGTAAATCGATTTTAGATTTGTAGGAAAGTTCTTCATTTAATTTCTAAAGAGAATCTTAAATTTCTGTCTAAGCCTTTCATTTGATTCCGGGCCTAAATTCTGTAGAGTTATACGAAATGGACCAATTCGCTCAATTTAAAATGCGGCTATCGGTCAAAATATGGACTGATATAAACTAAAATCTATATACTCAAGAAAATATTGTCGTGAATCCAAAGATTTCGTGTCCTAAACATATGAATGCAAATTTTGCTTAGCATAGAAGATGTATTTATCTGATATAGAGTTTTCTTCTTTGTCCAGAAGTCGATAAATTTTTCAATGAAGTCATTTTGTCATTGAGATAAACTGGAGCATCGGTGGTGGTACTAACCCAACATTTTTGGAAGATTCCTTCTATATCGGATTCTATATAATCTCCCATTTTTTTGTCTTCCCATATGTAGCAAAAATGTTATCGACCCACCCTATTTTGTATTGCAAGTTGGGTGACCCTTGTTAGCTGACATAGATTAGTACGGTGACATCTATCAAGACTGATGTACCAATGACTCTCTATTTGACTGTTCAAAGTTAAGGGTTAGCAATTTAAAGACCATGCAGTAGACATTTGAAATATTTGTAGTGTGTGACTCAATCTCAATCAAGTGTCCCATCAGTGTGAATGGTAAAAGTTAGCCTTCTAAGGTAATTTCAAAGTGGATGTATGTGACAGTCAAGGAGAAAAGGAACTGATTGATGGGAATAGGCATACGAAGAGGAATGAAAGATCGAATACTCTACATGTACATAATTATCAGCGTTGCCATAATTGTTTCACCAAACATCGCGAGACAGAAAAAAGCTTAATATGTTTGGTACCAAATATTTTTTTGTTTTTTGATATTTAAAAAATAGAATATGTTAGAATAAAAATTGTATTCCTCGTAAAATGCATATTAATTAAATTATATTTATTTTAATTGTACTTTTATGAGACTAGTGTAACGTTTTGAGTAAAATCCGTTCGCGTACCCAATAATTTTTGATAATTTTAATAATTTTTTTGGGGTAAGTCGTTCGTTTACTTCAAAAAGCCATCAAACAATTTTGAGAAGTTCTAAGTTTTCGGTGGATTTTTTGTTTCGGTAACAACTTTTTATTTTTTTATTTAATAAAGTCATTATCGTAGAAATGAAATTATTTGATCCAATTAATTATTTAATTGAAATGTCTTCAATCACAGAAATGATAGTATCAATTAAAAAATTTTTTGAATCAAAATTTTTAATTGAATATTTTTTAAAACTCATTTACAATTTTAATTGGAAAAATGTACGCGAATTTTTTTTCTGTGTAAACAAAGAAATATATGTTGATAGGTTGGAGATTATTAGAAAAATAGTCACGGCTACACTACATCGAAAAAAGAAAATTGTTTTATAGGAAGAATGAACTAACTCGTGCGAAAATTGAACTAAATTGTACTCCACATTTTGAGATTTTCACAAAGCGTTGTTAAAACGAGGAAAATTTATTGACCCGAGTTAAAAATACAGTAGAATTCGGTTATAGCGACCGCCAAGGGACCGAAATTATACGTCGTTATAACCGAACGTCGTTGTATCCAAATAAGTGTACACAATATTTTTGAGTTTTTTGTTTTTATCATGTATATTCATATTTATTGAGATTGGAAATAGTTTAGAATTGTGGTTTGTTTTCTATTTACAAGAATTTCTTTTAATAATGTACTTTCAATAATTTCAACTGAACTATATAAAATCTCTTATATATCAGAACCCCCAAATTGTAAATACTGTTTTAATGTGTGCACCGCACTCAAGGTTTCTGTCCTAGTTGGAATTTTGATTGGCTCATCTTCGTCATCTGGTTCATTATCGCTGTGAGTTTCATCATTTTCTTTTGTGTTCTCCAATATTTCTCTCAATGAAGGCTCTTCTGATGTCACGACGGTGTCATCGACATTTACGAACTCATCCCAGTCCTGGTTTGAACTCAAACTCATCCCAAACTGGTTTGAATATTTCTTCTTTGTCATTTGCACCTCTGTTTGGGATAGTCGAAAACAAATTCGGTGATTCCCCGCAGTATATGTTTATTTATTTAGTATTGGCTGACGACAAAAAATGGAATGAAAAAAAATAAAAATTAGTACACAGAACTTTCATCGTCGTTATAACCGAATGTCCATTCCAAAGCAGACATGCAAATTGGTCGTTAAAAGCAGATGGTCGCTAAAACCTGAGTCGTTCTAAGCGAATGCTTGCGCATGTACAAACTATTAAGAACCAAACTTGCTTTGAAAATCCGTCGTTATAAACGGATGGTCGTTATAACCGAGGTCGCTATAAATGAATTCTACTGTAAATATCTTTTGAACATTAAGGCGACAATAAAAATATCTTAGGATTGGTCCCTATCATCCAGAGAAGGAATATGATCACCTCAAACATGTATTAAGAGCAAAATGTTATATTTTGGGGGGTTGTGACCATGTAACATGGTTTTCGCAACCATGTTATTTTCTCGGAAATCATGTATCTGATTTCGGCAAGCAGGTTATATTTGACGAGAAAATAACATTTTAGTGACAAACATGTTACATGGTCACCATAAAAAAGTAACATTTTGCTCTTGAAACATGTTTGAGGTGATCATATTTCTTCTCTGCGTGATCATTAGATGGAGATTAGGGACGCATTTGTTTGCTTAGGATCGCAATAAAATCATATTAATAATAACTGATAAAAGCGCATGTGTGATGTGAGTGTACTTGGGATCTTAAAGTGACAAAGTAGATAAGTGATAGTTGTGTGCTACAATCAGTTGGTCTAATGCACTGGCAGTTTAGTTTGTAAGTGTACTCGTATATAAGAAAGAATATTTTTGTACATAAATCAGTATGAAAATAACACTCATCTAGTTTGGTTGGTTATCCAAACAGCCCATTTTACTTTTTTTTAAATTTAACTACAAAGAACAATTTTTTTTTTTGCAACAAAAACAAATTAAATCTAGCGTTAGTTTAACTAAGGAATTTTTTCTGTGTAAAAAAAGACTTCTCTTTTTTGTGCGACACTCAAATTTTTTTAAAGCAAATTAAAAAGATTATATTACCACCGCTTTCTGATAGACACAATTTCATGCAATCCCAAGTTATTAAAATGAATATAACAAGTATATATGGTCGTAAGTTCGGCCAGGCCGAATCTTATGTACCCTCCACCATGGATTGCGTAGAAACTTCTACGAAAGACTGTCATCCTTATGTACCCTCCACCATGGATTGCGTAGAAACTTCTACGAAAGACTGTCATCCACAAGCGAATTACTTGCGTTGTGGTATCTTAAAACTTCTTAACATCGTTTTCTAAATTGTGAGTTAGTCCATACGTGGTATATATTAGACAAAAAAGGTATGTATAGGTAAGTCTACAAATAATTACGAATCGATATGGACTTTTGCACGGCACGTAGAGAGCCAGAATTGAAAAATGGGGGTCGCTTATATGGGGGCTATGTACAATTATGAACTTGATGTGGACCAATTTTTTGTGATTGGGGATCGATTTATCTGAGGGCTATATATAACTATAGACCGATATGGACCTAGTTAGGCATGGTTGTTAACGGCCATATACTAGCACAATGTACCAAATTTCAACTGACTCGGATGAAATTTGCTCCTCCAAGAGGCTCCAAAACCAAATCTCGGGATCGGTTTATATGGGGGCTATATATGATTATGGACTGATATGGACCACTTTTGGCATAGTTGTTAAATATCATAGACTACCACTACGTACCAAATTTCTACCGAATCGGATGAATTTTGCTTCTCCAAGGGGCTCCGGAGGTAAAATCTGGGGATCGGTTTATATGGGGGGCTATATATAATTATGGACCGATTTCGACCAATTTTTGCATGGGAGTTTGGGGCCATATATTAACACCACATACCAAATTTCAACTGAATCAGATGAATTTTGGTCTTCCAAGAGGCTCCGGAGATCAAATCTGGTGATCGGTTTATATGGGGGTTATATATAATTATAGACCGATATGGACCAATTTCTGTATGGTCATTAGAGACCATATACTAATACCATGTACCAAATTTCAGCCGTATTGGATGAAATTTGCTTCTCTTAGAGCAATCCCAAGCCAAATTTGGGGGTCCGTTTATATGGGGGCATGGTTGTTGGAGACCATATAAAGGGTGATTCTTTTGAGGTTAGGATTTTCATGCATTAGTATTTGACAGATCACGTGGGATTTCAGACATGGTGTCAAAGAGAAAGATGCTCAGTATGCTTTGACATTTCATCATGAATAGACTTACTAACGAGCCACAACGTCGAATTTTCAGTAAATGGGCCCTAGAAAAGTTGGCAGAAAATCCGCTTTTTTATCGACAAATTTTGTTCAGCGATGAGGCTCATTTCTGGTTGAATGGCTACGTAAATAAGCAAAATTGCCGCATTTGGAGTGAAGAGCAACCAGAAGCCGTTCAAGAACTGCCCATGCATCCCGAAAAATGCACTGTTTGGTGTGGTTTGTACGCTGGTGGAATCATTGGACCGTATTTTTTCAAAGATGCTGTTGGACGCAACGTTACGGTGAATGGCGATCGCTATCGTTCGATGCTAACAAACTTTTTGTTGCCAAAAATGGAAGAACTGAACTTGGTTGACATGTGGTTTCAACAAGATGGCGCTACATGCCACACAGCTCGCGATTCTATGGCCATTTTGAGGGAAAACTTCGGAGAACAATTCATCTCAAGAAATGGACCGGTAAGTTGGCCACCAAGATCATGCGATTTGACGCCTTTAGACTATTTTTTGTGGGGCTACGTCAAGTCTAAAGTCTACAGAAATAAGCCAGCAACTATTCCAGCTTTGGAAGACAACATTTCCGAAGAAATTCGGGCTATTCCGGCCGAAATGCTCGAAAAAGTTGCCCAAAATTGGACTTTCCGAATGGACCACCTAAGACGCAGCCGCGGTCAACATTTAAATGAAATTATCTTCAAAAAGTAAATGTCATGGACCAATCTAACGTTTCAAATAAAGAACCGATGAGATTTTGCAAATTTTATGCGTTTTTTTTTTAAAAAAAGTTATCAAGCTCTTAACAAATCACCCTTTACTTACACCATGTACCAAATTTCAGCCAGATCGGATGAAATTTTCTTCTCTTAGAGGCTCCGCAAGTCAAATCGGGGGATAGGTTTATAAGGGCGCTATATATAATTATTGACCGATGTGGTCCAATTTTTGCATAGTTGTTTGAGACCATATACTTACACCATGTACCAAATTTCAGCCGGATATGATGAAATTTGCTTCTCTTAGAGGCTCCCCAAGCCAAATCGGGGGATCGGTTTATTTGGGGGCTATATATAATTATGGACCGATATGGACCAGTTTTTGCATGGTTGTTAGAGACCATATACTAACTCCATGTACCAAATTTCAGCCGGATCGGATGAAATTTGGTTCTCTTAGAGGCTCCGTAAGCCAAATCGGGGGATCGGTTTATATGGGGGCTATATGTAATTATGGACCGATATGGACCAATTTTTGCATGGTTGTTAGAGACCATGTACCAAATTTCAGCCGGATCGGATGAAATTTGGTTCTCTTAGAGGCTCCGCAAGCCAAATCGGGGGATCGGTTTATATGGGTGCTATATGTAATTATCGACCGATATGGACCAATTTTTGCATGGTTGTTAGAGACCATATACTAACACCATGTACCAAATTTCAGCCGTATTGGATGAAATTTGCTTCTCTTAGAGCAATCCCAAGCCAAATTTGGGGGTCCGTTTATATGGGGGCTATATATAATTATAGACCGATATGAACCAATTTTTGCATGGTTGTTGGAGACCATATAGTAACACCATGTACCAAATTTCAGCCAAATCGGATGAAATACGCTTCCCTTATAGGCTCCGCACGGCAAATCTGTAGGTCCGTTTATATGGGGGTTATACGTAAAAGTGGACCGATGTGGCCCATTTGCAATACCATCCGACCTACATCAATAACAACTACTTGTGCCAAGTTTCAAGTCGATAGCTTGTTTCGTTCGGAAGTTAGCGTGATTTCAACAGACGGACGGACGGACGGACATGATCAGATCGACTCAGAATTTCACCACGACTAAGAATATATACTAGAGGTCTGCATCGAATAACTTTTCACTACATGTATGCAATTCGCTGTCGAATATAGTACATACACTGTCTGTCTCTCAGAGCGCAAGTAGTGAAGTGAAGAGAACACTTGCTTGTCAAATACCACCAAGTACTTATCCGAAAAAATATGTGTTCCGAAAAAAAGGAACAATAAAAATGCAAGTACTTGAGAAAAAGTACAACATGGATTCTCTTCACTTCACGTGGTACCACAAGTATTTCTCAGTTATGTGCGAAGCTATTATTATTAATCATAGATATGTATGTATGTCACATATTTCACATATTTATGTATGTCACACACTTACCTTAACGTTTGCCGTTCTTTATAACAAACCGAAAACATATATTATGGAGAGTAACTGTTTTTTGTATTTCTGAAACTGCACGTGGTACATGGAGTACTTTATGAAGTTTTGTTCTCGCAACATACTCGACGTAATCACTGTGGGTACACTTCAATAAGAGAGAAAGAGGAATATGTGTATGTTGGTAGTGAAGACATCAGAGTAGCAACAAGAAGTTACTCGTGGCTTTTGGTGTTCATCAAAATGTGTACCAATTGTTTTGCGACTCTCTCAAATAGATGTACTCATGTAGCAAGTACACGTGTACTCTTCATTTACAAATGGAATTGTGCAGACCTCTAATATATACTGTATGGGGTCTTAGAGCAATATTTCGATGTGTTACAAATGGAATGACAAAGTTAATATACCCCCATCCTATGGTGGAGGGTATAAAAAAATGCAGTGGGCATCAAGTTGATTGTTTCTATGCACAGTGCTGACCTTTACTAATATCCTGATAGAATCATTCATGCAACAATCCATTGCGACTCAAGAGACAGTAACACCATCATTCATGGACGATATTCCATAATTGTTGTTTTGTTAAGAGGCAACTGTTGCTCTCTGAAAAGTTTTTTTGTAATGCAGCAAACAAAAAGCGTCCAAGAGAAAGGACAAAGTTTTGCCGGAAGTGAAGTTTTTATTTTTTTTTTCTATTGTCGACCAGAACTTTGTTTTATAAAAACTAATTAATTTTCTCAACTCCCTGGTTGTTTGATTATCTTCGGTGGTACTGGTGTTGATTTTGAAAAGAGAAATTTGCATTTTTACGCAAAATTTGTAGTTTACAACTTTTTTTGCTCGATGTAAGCTTATCGGGTGAAGCAGATTAAATTCAGTTTTTGTTCTTCTTCTACGTAAAGCATTTTCGTGTTGATTCCCTTTGTCGAACAGATGTAGCTGCCCAGAAAAAGTTTCAACAAATCTGCTTTCTGTTGCCTTGGGCCACTAAAACTGCTGCTATCGAACGGGAAAATTTATATTATCGTAAACTATGCGATTAAATGGCCAGTATAGCTCTAACAAACTTTATGCTACAGAACAGAAACAGATGAAGGTAATTACCGAAAACTTTTTAGTCTAGCCCATTCGGAGAAGCGAACGTTTGAAGAAATGAACTTGAGCCATAATAAATTAAGAAAGTTTAAGTAACACTTGTTGCTGATCTTGATTCTATTGTAGTCGAAAACGATGTAGATGTAAATGAGTTTTTGTTTTTAACTTAGGAAAAACATACACCGAAAAAAAGTGAACTGTTTTATAGGAAGAATGAGCTACCTCGCACGAAAATTGAACTAAATTTTACTCCACATTTTGAGATTTCCCCAAAGATTTGTTAAAACCAGGAAATTTTAATTCCCTGTTGTACTTTTTAACTGCAGTTCACGAAATTACATCCTCTCATAGAAGAAAAAATAAACTAAAAGTAAAGAAGAAAATCATTGGCGCCAAATCATGACCATTTTAACCATACAGTAGTTCATTCTTACTAGTTTTGGGAATCGTACGAAAATTTACTTTTGCTTTAGTTCATATTGAACTTATATGTACGGTCATTGAATTTTATAACCACGTTTAGTTCATAAAATTTTTGAGACATACTTAAAAACAGTAAGATTTCATTAAGCTGTGGAAAATTTCGATAAAAATAAAAAAAATTAACTACTAGCAAATAAATTTTTTCCAATAAAAATAATTTAAATTTAGCGTTAGTTTAACTACGGAAATTTTTTTCTGTGTATATATAGTGGCGAGCTCTTGGGGATAAATTTTTAACACCCTTTATATATAAGTAAATAAAAGTACATGGAATTATGCTAGTATGTTTTTTTTTTTGCAAACCATAATACGTATTAAAGCAATTTAATTTCAGAAGTAAGCAAATTTGAAAGAAAAATGAAAATTTAGTATGGATTTTCATTATTTGCCTTGGATACACAGAGTCGTGGTTCCAAACCCAGTTTCGACCAAATACCAAAAAGGTTTTCAGCGGTGGATTATCCCCTCTCAGTAATGCTGGTGACATATCTGAGTATTTAAAAAAATCTCTAAGTGGTTTCACTGCAATGTGGAATGCCGTTCGGACTCGGCTATAAAAAGGAGGTCGCTTGTCACTGATCTTAACATAGAATCGGGCTGCAAAGGAGTTCAATGGACTGATTAGTCTAAGTGAGCCCGAAATATCGGGCTGCCACTACATCTATCCTATTTAAGATAATCGGTTCATGAAAACCATATTTGGCACATTTTTAATGGGTCTAAAATTTTACAGACATCAACTTTCAGACATACCAGATAACCAGTGCGTCGTTGAGATGCCCGAGGAGTACGCTCATAGGGATATGCGGTCTGCAACAAAAAGTCTACTAAAAATTTCGGAAAAAAATCTAAGAAAAGGTTACTACCATTTCTAATCCATTCGTCTGGAAGCTGGCAGATTTAGTCGAGTGACAGATCATTTTATTGCTTACAAAAGCATTTTGATTTTTAGCATTCAGAAATAAAATTATTCGTAATGAAATTCAGGCGTGATAATCGTATTACTTTATATTTGGCTGAAAAGCCCTCCACCATTTGAAGTTTTTTTGTATCTCGCTCCTTTGCTCGTTACCATGACACTATCAGCCAGGCAACGCGTCTAAGAAGTAGACGAAAATAAAACACGGTACCATCACCAGAATTAAACCGAAAAGCGAAGGCCAGTTTTGATCGAAATCCACGATGCAGTGGTGGAAAACCTGCTCGTGAGCTGCATATGAACTAATGCAAAACTTATAAGAAAAAGAAGCCATAGGAGTGCAAGAGCTCATGCATGTGCAAAAAAATTTCGGACGGAAGAAGAGATACCAGATTTGATTGTCTTCGATGAGCTGATGAGGTCATTCCAAATGGAGCAGTTTGTGAACAAACAATTTGTTCGGGTTTACTTTCGAAAGAGCTTAGCTGAAAAAGTACACCTTCGATTGACCAGCAGAAGTCCTGGTATGTCATCGACTGTGGGGTCAAAATAAATGCTGAACATTATCGGGAAAGTGTTCTGACGACAAGCACGGACATTCCAACAAAACTCAACACCATGCAGTCAACACCTTCCAACCGAGAATGGCTTAGAAAAGAGATTCCTCACTTAATTTCTACCACAGTTGCCATCAAAATTTTCTGATCTGGGTCCGTTACACTTTTGGAGAGTAAGTTGGACACACAAAAAAATCCAATGTGTAAATTCAGAAGGACTCTTTGCCTGGAATGGGGCAAAAGACCTCAGAGCCAGTTTCGAGAAGCGTGTAATGGCTTTGCCAATTCAAAAAAAAAAAATTAAACTGATTCCAAAAAAGTGTTATTTCCGATTACGATCTTGGTCAATAAAACTTAAGAATAAAAAATAAAGAAATCTTTCGCTTATGAATCCACATAAAGGCTTACGGATTCTCAACCAATTTTGATTAAAGACCAAAAAGTTTTTCCTCGGTGGTTTATATCAGGATGATATATCCATTATTGAAGACTATAGTAAACATTCTCTCAAAATGTCATAAATGTCAAATCTATCAATAGTTTCTAAATCCTAATCCATAACATAAATAATTTGATTTAATTTTAGATACAAGAAAATAATATCATTATGTGACATATCATCATTTCTACTACTCCTTTGCAATTGAATATAAATTAGCTTTATTTATTCTTGGGATCTTTGTATTTTATGATGCCATCTAAAATAGATTAAAATCACATCACAGTAAACTATCACAAATGTGTTCACATTTGTTATTATGACAATCTCAAAGTTATGACATCTAAAAGCATCATGCGAAAAAATCAAATTTACGTCTTTCCTTCTGTAATCCTAAAATGAAAGGCATTGCTTCTGTAACCGAAATGAAGATAGTAACACACTAACGCCATAGGGGCTTAGTAATGTTTCTCGCACTTGGTATGGTGCATTAATTAGGGTGGTGGTTAACAATGGAGGATTTTTTTTTATCTATAGAAAATAAAAAACAAAAGAGGAGCAAAAGTCGACTTTTTATGAACAGCAACCCAATAATTTTTAGTGGGATCATTTTGAACCAGTTATAGAAATTTTAATTTTGTCTATAGAATTATGAGGAAAAAATCAACAGATGATCTTTAAATATGCCAGGATAATTTATCAAAATCAAGCATTAAATACTACAATAAAATTGAAATGTCTCCGAATTAAAAATTACATACGAGTTTTAGTTAACCTCAGTCTTCAAATGATACCTGAATAAATTTGACATTTGAGACTCATTAGTTCATGAATAATACACGCAAAGAAACCAAAAAACGGTTTGAAAACGTATCGTTTTTTTCTTTTGTTAGATTTTTTTGAATTGCTTCGAAAACTTTAAACTTTTATCACCAAAAAAAATCGCTTGTTACAAAGTTTTTATTTTTTCAATAAAAAATTAATTTTGGACCAACAACACAGCCCATTTCGTTTATATCAAGCACTGTTCTTTTCTGACTTTAATAAGACACATTTTACAGTTCATAGTAACAATTTAATGAAGTAGTAGTAAGGTTGAACATATTTTCGGAATCTTCCGAACATATCTGGAATATATGCAAAAAACAAAACTTTTTGGTGTTCGGTCGAAGCAGGGATCGTACCCACGACCCTTGGCATTCAAGGCGGACGTAGCTACCACTGCTCCACAGTGCCCGAATGTAAATATATGTTTCTGTTAAATAAAGTTCGTTTAATCGGCTCGTGAGCGCCGCAAGCTATGCTATACAAATGTAACTTATATGGATAATTGTCTATTGATGACAATAACAGCTACATAGCTCAATGGATAGTGTATTGGCTTACAAATTGTATGGTCCGCGGTTAGATTCTCCATCCAGGCGAAAGGTAAAATGTAAAAAAATTATAAAATCGAATAATTTCTTCTATATAGTTTGTATTACAGAAAAAAAGTGCTATGAACTAAAAACTCTCGTGGAAGTGAGAATGATGTGAGGGAAAATGCAATTAGCCAGAAAAGATTGTTTTTTGAGTTAGTCTTTATGAAATTGTTTTTACATCCTGGAAAAGCATAAACGTTTATCACAAAACGCATATTCTTTTCTTTCTTCCAAATAAACTTCCTTACAGCGAAAATCAAATGAGAAACGAATTTTGTTTGTCTAAAATTTCGTTTGGGAGAAAAGAATTATTTTTTTTTTGCGTGTAGAATATTTAATAAAGCCATCTTTATTATTGCGAATATATGGATAAAAAAGATTTTCGCTCTTTGAATTTGTGTGTTTGAAAGGCAAATTTGCAGTTGTTGCAAAATCTTGGTTTGATGACAAGTTTTCGGACACTACTCACTCAACCATCAAGGTGCGCTAAATTTACATTTGATGAATTGAGCTCTCAGATGTCAAATTTTATGATTATGGAATAAAAAAATTGTGCCTTTATATGTGAGCCACGAATACTCATATGAGGATTGAACGACAGTCAGAGCAAGATTGATTTAGCAGGTCATTTCAAGTCGATATAAAAATTATAGTAAAACCCCATCCAACACCATAGATCGAGTGATCTGATTTCAGTCAACTTTGCACCGTTTTCCTCACGTTGAGTTCCTCACAGAATACTTCATTTATTTTTAATCTCAAAATAAAAATAACCAACCCACCCTAATAACCATTACCAGAATATCAAAACATGGTTGTTTTTTTTTGTTTTCCTTATGGCGCTAAATCTCATTGAAAAGAATTCCCGCAACTTTTGAATTACTTTGTGTATATGCCATTAAGGTGGAGGTTATATAGTTACTTCTCCTGTGAGTGATATTTATAAAAAAAGAGGACTGAAATACATTTATTTATTAAATTTAAACAATCAAAAACAAAACTGAAATGAATGTGATACAGTTTACAATGTAGCTAACAATATTGTAGTGCTAGAAAAAATATTATGCGGGATGTGTATTTGAGTGCACTGAAAATTATTTTATTCGAATCCAAAGATTTTTGGATGTACTTAAAAATTTGTCAACACGCATTTAATGTTGCAGAAAAAATTTGGAGAACTCTTCTATCAGTGAATATTATATAATTTGTATTACTTTTCTGATTTCAGTTTAAAAGCTTATGTTGACTAATTTACAAGAATAGCTTAACCAAGAGACGAATTATGTTTGTCAAATTGATAAGGATTAAAACCTCAAGACTGGGAAACGGTTAAAGGACAAAGATTTTACAAATTATTAAAAAAAATCCTATGTACATGGGCACTAGCAACCTGCAAGTTATTCTGATCCACTCACAATATTCCCGATTCGATTATACGTCTGCATATGTATCCAAGTTTTTTCGTATGAGAGAAAAGTCTTAATATAACATATAGTCCTAATATAGAATATAATACTTCTTATCTTAATAAAATTTAGTAGAAAAAAAATTTTAGTACAAAGACGAAATATTCTGATATTGATAAATATCTGTTAAAATTACATATGAGTCCCATATTTACATACTTCTCACTTATTATATTAAGACCTGGGAGCCACCGTGGAGCAATGGTTAGCATGCCCGCCTGGCATACACAAGGTCGTGGGTTCGATTGCTGCTACGACCGAACACCAAAAAGTTTTTCAGCGGTGGATTATTCCACCTCAGTAATGCTGGTGACATTTCTGAGGGTTTCAAAGCTTTTCTAAGTGGTTTCACCGCAATGTGGAACGCCGTTCGGACTCGGCTATAAAAAGGAGGTCCCTTGTCATTGAGCTTGAGGAATCGGGCAACACTCAGTGATAAGAGAGAAGTTCACCACTGTGGTATCACAATGGACTGAATAGTCTAAGTGAGCCTGAAACATCGGGCTGCCACATAACCTAACCTAACCTATTAAGACCTCTGAGTGGATGATTGGAGGAGGGATTAATCCGGTCGAAATGTTACGAAGAAGAAGTGAAAAGGTGTTTGAGAAACCGCAATGGACCAATAGGGTCAAAATGGACACTAAATTCGTTTCTGCGGATCCATCTCCATATCATAACCTAACTTGTTAGCACATTTTTTAAAATTTCTCTCAATTTATTTTTTCGTTTCCACAACTGTTTCAACATTTCGATTTATATTTGCCTATAGCACCCATATAAATTTTTCGTCCGACAAGTTAATGGTCCTTACAAAATGTGTTTGTTTTGTGTTTTTTTTTTTTTTATGTTGAAGAAAAGTAATCAAAATAAATATTTACTGCAATGGGACCCAATATTAATTTGGAATTCTTTTTGGTATGATTAATCTTTTTTCCCTTTCGTTTCATTCATCGAACTACCAAAAAAAAAAAAAACAATACATAATTTTTCTATACACTTTTTGTGTACAGTCTTTTGCCCCCAGGGGGTTTTGTAGGCAGACGAGATGGGAAAATAAAACAAAGAATTGCCATTACTTAACTATTGGTGACAGAGAATATTCTATGACACTATGGAACAAAAAAAAATGGATCAGAGTTGTCAAAAAGGATATAAATAAAACATAATAATTATAATATTATAAAATTCACGGCAATTCTTGGCAATTCGCAAACAATCATCTACGATATGTAAATCTTATTGGAAAAGTATGGTCACTATTGAGGAGTTATTCCAGGCCAAGCAGAGTTATCGTTGAGAAATTTTGAATAGTGGCACAAAAAGTGGCATTCGCAATAAAAGGTGGCACATTCATTAAAAAAAAAAAAATGACAGACTTTTTTTTTTTTGATATAATTGTTACATTTAACAATTATATCAGTGTGTTATATAGCATTGCGAAGTAACTTATTTATTTTGATCCTCACAAACGCATCATTCATTTTATCTCCTTTATATATAAAATCAAACCTTGAAAATTAATGTAAGGAATATTAATACGTTTTTCCTGCAATAAAACATTTTCTTTGTCTACTTTTAGGCGAAACAATTGTCCGCTGTAAATATTATGACACAAAGGGGGAAATTGTTAACATATTTAGTATACGACTAAAAATCTCGATTATTTGTTAGGACACCGATCATATTCGTAAGATTAACTGTGTTTGGGATCAAAATGTTTATTAGATATTTTATTTATTTATGTATTACTTAATTTATTATAATTACAAATTACAATAAACGTATTTATACTGGCACTAGCAACTAGAGGCTATCGGTCTACGCAATAAACGTAACTTAAAAGTGGCACAGTATGACGAAAAGATGGCACAAAGAAAACAGTGCGAGAAAAGTATCACCGCTTGAAAAAAAGTGGCAAATTTGCCACCAAGGTGGCACAACGGTATTATTGATGTCAAGTTACTACATTAAAGTATTTTTAATATGTATTTTAGAGTATTTTTAATATGCGTCTACTTTAAAATAATTCACCGTATCCAATAAGACTTCATAAAAATATATATTATTTTATAATATATATAACAAATAGAACAAGTATATACGGCCGTAAGTTCGGCCAGGCCGAATCTTATGTACCCTCCACCATAGATTGGAATAGATTCGTAGGAACTTCTACGAAAGACTGTCATCCACAACCGAATTACTTGGGTTGTGGTATCTTAAAACTTCTTAACATTGTTTTCTAAATTGTGAGTTAGTCCGTACGTGGTATGTATTAGACAATACGTAGAGAGCCAGAATTGAAATATGGGGGTCGCTTATATGGGGGCTATATACAATTATGAACTTGAACTTGGACCAATTTGTGTGTGATTGGGGATCGATTTATCTGAGGGCTATATATAACTATAGACCGAGATGGACCTAGTTAGGCATGATTGTTAACGGTCATATACTAGCACAATGTACCAAATTTCAACTGACTCGTATGAAATTTGCTCCTCCAAGAGGCTCCAAAACTAAATCTCGGGATCGGTTTATATGGGGGCTATATATGATTATGGACTGATATGGACCACTTCAGGCATAGTTGTTAAATATCATATACTACCTCCACGTACCAAATTTCAACCAGATCGGATGAATTTTGCTTCTCCAAAAGGCACCGGAGTTCAAATCTGGGGATCGGTTTATATGGAGGCTATATATAATTATGGACTGATATGAACCAATTCCTGCATGGTTGTTGGATACCATATACTAACATCACGTACCAAATTTCAACCGAATCGGATGGATTTTGCTCTTCCAAGGGGCTCCAGAGGTCAAATCTGGGGATTGGTTTATATAGGGGCTATATATAATTATGGACCGATTTCGACCAATTTTTGCATGGGTGTTTGAGGCCATATATTAACACCACTTACCAAATTTCAACTGAATCAGATGAATTTTGGTCTTCCAAGAAGCTCCGGATGTCAAATCTGGTGATCGGTTTATATGGGGGCTATATATAATTATGGACCGATGTGGACCAATTTTTGCATAGTCATTAGAGACCATATATTAACACCATGTACCAAATTTCAGCCGGATCGGAAGAAATTTGCTTCTCTTAGAGGCTCCGCAAGCCAAATCGGGGGATCGGTTTATATGGGGGCTATATATAATTATGGACCGATGTGGACCAATTTTGGCATGGTTGTTAGAGACCATATACTAACACCATGTCCCAAATTTCAGCCGGATCGGATGAAATTTGCTTCTCTTAGAGGATTCGTAAGCCAAATTTGGGGGTCCGTTTATATGGGGGCTATACGTAAAAGTGGACCGATATGGATCATTTGCAATACCATCCGACATACATCAATAACAACTACTTGTGCCAAGTTTCAAATCGATAGCTTGTTTCGTTCGGATGTTAGCATGATTTCAACAGACGGACGGACATGCTCAGATCGACTCAGAATTTCACCACGACCCAGAATATATATACTTTATGGGGTCTTAGAGCAATATTTCGATGTGTTACAAACGGAATGACAAAGTTAATATACCCCCATCCTATGGTGGAGGGTATAAAAAGCATTGGCCACTGAAGCCATCAGCTAATTCATTAAAATATATTGGTCTGTATATTTTATAGTATCTAATATATTTAAAAAAAATCGCATGCCAAAAATCACTTTGAATGCCCCTATCCACAACAGCAATTTTCGTTTTCCAAGTTTGTGTTTTTATCCTTGATCGAGGCAGTATATTTGGAAACATATCTGAAAATGTAGCACTTTCTTCCATTTGAAATTTCAACAATTTGTCACCAATATACCATTCAATCTTAAAAGTAATAACAATTAATTTTTAAGAAGTTACTTACTCTTAGTATTTTACAATATTTGATATATGGATTTTCTAAATTTTTTTTTTGTATATTTCCCATTACAGAATGCCATGGTAGAGATGGGATTAAAATCGAAATTTAAAATGCAAATCCTAAATCAGTAGGTAAGTGATATACCGCCAGTGAGTGAGAAGTGGTCATCTCTATACTCGTAGGTGGTATTAAGTTCGACTTTATCCTCCAAAATCGAAAATAAATCAGTAAAAACAGTATAAAATTATATCTTCTTGATGTAAATTTGATTAAAACATGATGAGGAATACTTTAAAGCAACCTTTCACAAAATTTATATTATTTATAATGAATTATTAGAGTAAAGTGGTCATGAAGAAATGGCGATTTGGCGTTCGAACTTAATACCCACCTTAAGTCAAAATTTTCCGTCATTCGTCAAATGTTCAATTTTTCTTTGTTCTAGGGATAAAACTAGTAAAACGAACAGGTAACTGTCCATTTAAAAAATCCAAATTATAACAAAAATTTGAACAATGTTTTATTAGATAACAAAAATCTGAAAATCGAATATGCAATATCTTCCAAATTAATAGTTGTCTATATTTGAAACTTTTTATCATTTAAAGAACTCAAAAACTTAATATCAGAGAAATTCACCTTCTATAGTCTATATGCTCACAGCAATTTTGTTTTTCAGTGTGATAGGTAATTGTCATAACTCATGTATGTGTTCTTGGCATTTGATATAGGTCTTGTGAATCCAACATCGGAGTATAAAAGAAATATTAGAAAAAAAAAACAAATTTTCATTAGATGGTGAGATAGAGAGTGAGTTTGATCCACCGGGATTTTATATATAACTATGTTGCTTATTTGTTGCACAGTGTACGATGACTTTTAATATTGAACAATATTTTTTTTTATAAACCAAAAAAATTCATCACAGCATGAACGTAAAAAATACAAACAAAGATCTTCCCTTTCCTCTAATCCTGATATCTATAGTTTCACATTTAAATACATTGAACAACAAAACACAACGAACGAACGTAATAGTACTCTTTTCAAAATATATACATATTTAGTCCTTGATGTTTTTCGCATTCATTTTAGAAGCTTTTATATATGGCCTTGGGATTTATAGGAACAATACGTAGGTACCAACCACCCCCAATACGAAGTAAAGAAAATTTAATTTCAAATTGCTTTGGGGTAAATTAATTTCATTTACCTAGGTTTTTTTTTCATATTTACTGGAAATTTTATGTAGATAAATATGCCATAGAATGCAAGCAGGTGTTTAGTTTTTGTTTGTTAAAAAAAGTAAAAAAATTAAAATAAAACCTTGACTATATTGAAAGTTCTTGATTGAAAATTTCCAAAAACTTGTCTCAATCAAATCTATGGCCTTTTATAGAAGCTAGTAATTTTGTGAGTTCCCATATTGAGTTAAATATTTACTGTAGTTGACAATGATCTATGGTGCTTTAAACATAATATTATTTTTATAATTATTAGTGTCTATTTATAACACTTAACAAATATTTTGAAATTTATCCATGGAGATATGATGTAAAATAGCAAAGAATTACATCAAATAACTTTGTGAAACAAATTTCAGAGACATTCACTCAAGTATTCACAATATCGAAAAACTGTTAGTTACAGTCTTTCAATACAATTCAATGAACTGAAAAGCTAAAAATAGATTAAGGAAATGAAAGGAAATCAACTATAAACGATGATTGCTTGATTATAATCAAAAATTCATATTCTATAACATTTTGAAAGATGGAGGGTGGCTTGATTATACTACACGGAGAAAAAACAAAAGCTTGAACAGTTATAAAGATTTGGTCTTTAATTATTTTGATAGCAATTCCAAGCCAACGAAGCGATGTCCTTTATATTCTATGAACGCTCTTTTTTGGTTTGGCTCGAATATGGAATGCAGCATTGAAAGAATTACGTTTACTCTCAAATTCGTAGAGATAATTTCACCATATTATTGACCCGATATTTTGAGAAAATTAAATTTCAAGGAAATAGTTTTATTTAACTTGACATATTTTCTTCATTAAACATTCACAAAAAAATACCAAAAATTTTCTTTCTGCGTATTATGTCTTTAATCTTAAAAGCTATTGCTTTATACTCTAATGATTACATTGAAATTTATCCTGCCAGCAGGATTGAATAAATTCACTTACTTTTAGCAACTATTGAAACTCTTGGGCAGAACTGTTTCTGAAAAGCAAAAAAGGAAAAATTCTTTTGTTATACTTTTTGTATAGATTTTTCTTTCACAAGGATATTCCCATTTAAATCTAAGGAAAGAAATATAAACTTATTACTACAACATAAAAGAACTTTGAACTATCAAAAAAAAAAAACACACACACAACATCTTCGTAAACGAAAACTTAATCATTTCATTTTTCATAAAATGACAAACGACAAAAAAAACTACCAAAAGTCTTTCCACATACTTGCATGTATGATGAGAAGTTATGGTGGAATTGAATAAAGTCAAGTTATTAGGTTACGTATACAGCAAATGTCACATATTATCATAGGAAATGCCATGAAAGGTAGAACTGAAGGACGTTTAAAACAAAAATCTGGAGGTCTTATGGGGAGTATACTAACTTTGTTATTCAATTTGTCCCACAGCAAAATATTGATCTCAGTCCCTATAAATTATATATATTCAGGGTCGTAGTAAAATTCTCATGGTCCGTCCCTCTATCCGTTGAAATGAAACAAGTTATCGACTTAGTACAAAGTGGGCCATAAAGGGTGATACGGTCAAAATTTGGTCAAGGGAAAACGCGTGTAAATTGGTGAAATCGTTTATTTCAAAAATCAAATTAAATTTCTTTTTCAAGTTCAATTAGTATAAAATTCAGGAAAAATATTCAGTTAGGCTTTCGCTTTTCCAAATCCGAATTGCCGGGCCTCACGCTTGGCACCTGCCATCAGATTTTGTACATCCACCTTGTCCACCTTCTTCGCCGCAGAAAGCCAGTTTGCCTTGAACTGCTGCTCGTCCTTAGCAGTTTTTTTGGTGTTCTTTAGGTTCCGCTTGACAATAGCCCAGTATTTGGGCGGAGCTCTGGCGTGTTGGGAGGGTTCTTGTCCTTGGGAACCACCTGCACGTTGTTGGCGGCGTACCACTCCATGGCCTTTTTACCGTAATGGCAAGATGCCAAATCCGGCCAAAACAGTACGGAACAACCGTGTTTCTTCAGGAAGGGCAGCAGACGTTTATTCAAACACTCTTTCACGTAAATTTCTTGGTTGACAGTCCCGGAAGCTATGAAAATGCTGCTTTTCAAGCCATAGGTACAGATGGCTTGCCAGACCAGACATTTCTTTGCGAACTTTGACAGTTTTATGTGCTTGAAGATATCTGCTACCTTTCCCCTTCCTTTTGCCGTATAAAACTCCTGTCCCGGAAGCTGCTTGTAGTCGGCTTTGACGTAGGTTTCGTCGTCCATTACCACGCAGTCAATCTTCGTCAGCATAGTCGTGTACAGCCTCCGGGATCGCGCTTTGGCCGTCGTATTTTGTTTATCATCGCGATTTGGAGTCACTACCTTCTTGTAAGTCGATAGTCCGGCTCGTTTTTTGGCTCGATGCACGGTTGTAGACGATACACCCAGCTTATTTGCGGCATATCGGAGAGAGAGGTTAGGGTTTCGCTTGAAAATACGGGCAACTCTTTTTGTCGTCTCAGCGGCTTCCGGTTTTCGATTTCCCCCCGATCCAGACTTCCTGGCTGTCGACAAACGTTCCCCAAACACTTTAATTATATTTGTAACGGTTGATTTGGCAACTTTTAACGATTTTGCCAGCTTTGCGTGCGAGTAGCTCGGATTTTCGCGATGCGCGAGCAAAATTTTGATACGCTGCTCTTCTTGCTTGGACGGCATTTTGACAACTGAAGAGTGAATTCCAAAATCAAAATAGGAGCAACATTCTACACATACATACCTTCAAAATGAGGGGTGTTCAGGTTTTTTAAATGCAAAACTGAAAGAAATACGTCAAGTTTATATTGACCAAATTTTGACCGTATCACCCTTTATCGGACCATTTTTAGATTTTGCCTCCATATAAAGCGACCCCCACATTTGATTTCTGGGGACTCCTGGAAGAGTGAATTTCACCCTGTCTGCTTGAAAATTTGTACGTAGTGTTAATATATGCCCTCTAACAAATATGCAAATTTTGTTCATATACGTCCATAATTATATATAGGCCCCTACGTAAACCTAGCAAATATATATATATATATATATATATGTATATATATATATATATATATATATATATATATATATATATATATATATATATATATATATATATATATATATATATATATATATATATATATATATATATATATATATATATATATATATATATATATATATATATATATATACATATATATATATATATATATATATATATATATTTGCTAGGTTTACGTAGGGGCCTATATATAATTATGGACGTATATGAACAAAATTTGCATATTTGTTAGAGGGCATATATTAACACTACGTACAAATTTTCAAGCAGACAGGGTGAAATTCACTCTTCCAGGAGTCCCCAGAAATCAAATGTGGGGGTCGCTTTATATGGAGGCAAAATCTAAAAATGGTCCGATAAAGGGTGATACGGTCAAAATTTGGTCAATATAAACTTGACGTATTTCTTTCAGTTTTGCATTTAAAAAACCTGAACACCCCTCATTTCTGGGGACTCCTGGAAGAGTGAATTTCACCCTGTCTGCTTGAAAATTTGTACGTAGTGTTAATATATGCCCTCTAACAAATATGCAAATTTTGTTCATATACGTCCATAATTATATATAGGCCCCTACGTAAACCTAGCAAATATATATATATATATATATATATATATATATATATATATATATATATATATATATATATATATATATATATATATATATATATATATATATATATATATATATATATATATATATATATATATATATATATATATATATATATATATATATATATATATATATATATATATATATATATATATATATATATATATATTTTGATTTAAAAAAATTGTCCTTAAATTAACTGAAATATTGAAACTTTAGATTTAAGATAAAAACGCTTCAAATATAGGTCGAGACTTATTTTGAGGATTTATCGTCTTTGGATTAATTTTTTTTTTAATTAAGAAAACATTTTTCACTTTCAAGTATACGTTCTAATTTTGATTTTTAAACTGGCACTTGTTTGCACGTGAGTACCTTTATTAATAAACCACGAAAAGAGAATGACAATTTAATTAATGGGATCTGTATCCTAATTTTAATTTTATTGGTCCTACATTTAAAGCCAGATAGGTCTTTATTTTAAAGAAGCCGCATCTTTGGCTCGGAATCAATACCAAAATCCTTAAGGAAAGGTCAAAATATTTGGATCCAAGTGTCTGTCTGTGAACAAATTTTTGTAATCCAAGTCTAGGTCGCAGTTTTAGTCCAAACGACTTCAAATTTGGCAGAAGTATGTTTTATGGATCAGAATAGAATAGAATAGAATTTTGGAAGAAATCGGTTTAGATTTAGGTATAGCTCCCATATATATATTTCGCCTTATATACACTCATATGATCACAGAAGCCAAGGTTTTACTCCAGTTTACGGAGTAGTTTTAGTCCAAAGGACTTCAGATTTGGCACAATTATGTTTTTCGGATTAGAATAGAAGCGTTTTTATTTTGGAAGAAATCGGTTTAGATTTAGATATATCTTCCATATATATCTTTCGCCTGATATACACTCATATGACCACAGAAGCCAAGGTTTTACTCCGATTTACGTGTGTGTAGTAAGAATTAACATTCTTGCTACACACAAAAAAACTTGTTTGCATTCAATCACGATATTAATTGATCCAATTAATTTTTTAATTGAAATGTCTTCAGTCACAGAAATAATAGTATCAATTAAAAAATTAATTGATGCTATTAATTTTTGTGATTGATTTTTGTTTCAATTAAAAAATTTATTGAATCAATAAAATTTTTAATTGCATATTAATTGCATATTAATTTTTGTGATTGATTTTTGTTTCAATTAAAAAATTTATTGAATCAATAAAATTTTTAATTGCATATTAATTGCATACTCAATTAAGACTTTAACTGAAAAAATTTTAGTGAAATTTTTTTTCTGTGTATGCATACCAAGTTTAATGAAAATCTTTTCTGATTTAGATTTAGCTCCCATATATATGTTTCGCCCGATTTAGATTCACATGTCCACTTTATATCAAAATTTCACTCCGATTTGCTTGAAAGACTAGAATTGCCAGCTAGCTAGCTGTGCATGTCATATTTGATAAAAATTGGTTCAAATTTAAATGCACCTCCCATATATATGTTTCGCCCGATATAGATTCATGTCACCAAGGTTTCATTCCGACAATTTTGGAATTTTGCACAAAGGGTACAATGTATGACAAATTTATTTAAAATCGGCTCAGATTTAGACAAAACCTCCATATATATGTTCTTCCGATTTGGGCAAATATGGCCATAATTTTATTTCTATATCTTTTATACAATGGATTTAGATTTAAAATTTTTCCCATATTTTGTACTCCATTAGTCGACTTTAGTATTAGTCCATACATTTTGTAGAAGAAGCTTTGGGTAAATCGTTTCAAATTTAAATATATGTATTTAGGAGCGCAAACCTTTATATTTGCATCCAAAAAATGTGAAGGACTTTAGATGGTATCGAACATTTATATCTACAAAGTGGTGTATGGTATATTATAGTCGGCCCCGCTTGACTTGTTACTTGTTTCAAGTCAAGCGTGATGCAATGGTTAGAATGCCCGTGGGTTCGATTCCTGCTTCGACCGAACACCAAAAAGTTTTTCAGCGGTGGATTATCCCACCTCAGTAATGCTGGTAACATTTCTGAGGGTTTTAAAAGCCGTTCGGACTCGGCTATAAAAAGGAGGTCCCTTGTCATTGAGCATAACATGGAATCGGGCAGCACTCAGTGATAAGAGAGAAGTTCACCAATGTGGTATCACAATGGACTGAATAGTCTAAGTGTCGTTGGTTGTGAACGACAGTCTTCAGCATACATTTCTACGCAAACTAATAATTCAAACTATATTATGAATTATATTTAAACTTAACCCTACTATAGAGAATTAGAAGATTTATAATCTTGTTGTGCTATACGGATAAAAATACGAAGTATATAACTAACAAAAATAAATTTAAATTTATGAGTTAACCTAAATCAAAAACGTTTTATTCTCATATATAAATTAAATATTTTAAATAAATAAATATGGTTTTATGCTTGAAATATGACCATCTAACAATGAAAGAATTTTAGGTATTCATATTTTGATTCGTTTGTACAATTAATTGCTAATTATAATAAATTATATTTAAATCTTAATAAAGATATCACCTCATCAAGAGATTGCAAATGTCTTTTGATCATTTATAGTCAAACCTGACCTGTGTGTGTGTATGTCATGGATTTATGGATTCATGCATGATACTCGCCTGACACTGAAAAGCCTTAACCACCATCACCATGCCCCCTATATGTGATTATATTGCTATTTATGTCTGAGTGTGAGAAGTAAGTAATTTCTTTGTAATTGTCATCATTTCACTTAAGGCAATTATAAGAGTATATGTGATTTAGTAGCACAGCAACAAGCAAGAATTTAAGAAGAAATATGGTGTTCTCCATATCATGACGACGTGAAACAGGATAATAAGAAGTGAACAATTATAAGAAAATAAAATTGGATTGGAATTATATGGAAAAAGAAAAATATAACTGTGTTTTTTTTCTTTTTGTAACATGAAATAAGAATACAGGCTGCAACAGAGAATGAAGCCGACCTATTTTTGTCGGCGGCGGCTGACACTAATTTTTTGACTCCGGCGGCGGCGGCGGCTTGACGGCTAAGCCAATATAAATTTGTCTATTCTGCGGCGGTCAATTAGCCATTATAAAATCAAATTGTTATCCGAGAGGTAATGAGATTAGTTGTACAATCAATCTTGCAATCACATTTACATTTCATTCAAATTTTTGCCAAATTATTATAGTTACTAACGGATTTTGGGTGGAATGTTAAACATTTTGACAAAAAATACAACAATTATTAATACATTTTTCAAATTAAACCAATATTTTTGATTAATCAGCGGCTAATTTTGAGTCGGGATGAGTCGATATATTCGGCGGCGGCTTTGACTGGCAAAAACTAGTCGGCGGCGGCTAAAATCGGCGGCCCGACTCGGCGGCTTCATTCTCTGGGCTGCAATTTCGGTCAAATCGCATCTTATATACCCTTAACTATAGATGGCGTACAATATTCTACACTCAATCTACATGGGTTGTGCTAATAATAGGCAAATGGCAAGGTCTCTTGAAACAATCCGATCGGATGAAGCTTAAGAAGTCAAATCAGGGGATCGATTTATATGATGGCTATATATGGACCAATTTGTGTCTGTTTTGACATCACAAACTCAATTTCGAAGGAATTTTGCTCCTCCGTGAGACTCAAGAAATCAAATGTGGGCATCGGTTTATATAAGGCTATGTCGCCATACCTATGGCCCATTTGCACAACCTCGTACCTCATAGACATATGTCAATAATAAATACTTGCAAGGTTCATGCACATTGTTTGTTTCGTATGAAAGTTAGCGTTTCGAAAATATATCGATTGAATTATTCAAAAAAAAAAAAAAAAAAAAACAAGCATATACGGCCGTAAGTTCGGCCAGGCCGAATCTTATGTACCCTGCACCATCGATTGCGTAGAAACTTCTACGAAAGACTGTCATCCACTGAAGACTATACTTATCTTTGTGTAATATGCCTATTGGCGAGATTTAGAGGTGAACTAAGGTTCGTCAAGACACCGAATGTTTTGCAATAACAAAGAACTTAGGTTCATGAAAACACCAGTGCTTGGTTGGTGAGTGGAACTTAGGTTCCAACAGATAAAATAAGTTAAAGTTGGGAACTCTAGAAAATACCCCAAGTTGTTCCGACGAAATACTCCCGGCAACACAAATTGAAACAGGTGGGATTTCGTGTCACTTACATTTATTATGGTTGAGAGACGAGAGAGATTCCTATGGGCGACGAGAGGCAACGATGTTTTCTGGTTGACAGTCAAACGGCAAGAAGAAGGAGATTTCCTGTTTTACATGACAGGAACCCTCTTATAAAATAAGAGCGGATAAAAATGATAAAAGAGTTGCCAATGGTCATTACAAAAATCTTAATTCAGTGTTGTATTGTTCTTAATTCATTGCTTTACAAACTAGAAGTGATTTTTATAGAACTATACGATTCAATTCAATACATTTCACTTCAATAAATTTTAATTCATTACAATTCAATACGTTTCAATTCAGTACAATTCAATAAGTTCAATAAAGTTGCATGAAGACCAAACTGCGTTCGACATCCACAATCGAATTACTTGGGTTGTGGTATCTTAAAACTTCTTAAATTGTGAGTTAGTCCATACGTGGTATATATTAGACAAAAAAGGTATGTAGAGGTAAGTCTACAAATAATTACGAATCGATATGGACTTTTGCACGGTACGTAGAGAGCCAGAATTGAAATATGGTGGTCGCTTATATGGGGTCTATATACAATTATGAACTTGATATGGACCAATTTTTGTGTGATTGGGGATCGATTTATCTGAGGACTATATATAACTACAGACCGATATGGACCTAGTTAGGCATGGTTGTTAACGGCCATATACTAGCACAATGTACCAAATTTCAACTGACTCGGATGAAATTTACTCCTCCAAGAGGCTCCAAAACCAAATCTCGGGATCGGTTTATATGGGGGCTATATATATATAATTATGAACTGATATGAACCAATTCCTGCATGGTTGTTGGATACCATATACTAACATCACGTACCAAATTTCAACCAATTTGGATGAATTTTTCTCTTCCAAGGGGCTCCGGAGGTCTAATCTGGGGATCGGTTTATATGGGGGCTATATATAATTATTAGACGATGTGGATCAGTTTTTGCATGGTTGTTAGAGATCATATACTACGACCACGTACCAAATTTCAACCGAATCGGATGAATTTTACTCTTCCAAGACGCTCCGGAGGTCACATCTGGTGATCGATTTATATGGGGGCTACATATAATTATGGATCGATGTGGACCAATTTTTGCATGGTTATTAGAGATCATATGTTGACACCATGTACCAAATTTCAGCCGGATCGGGGGATCGATTTATATTGGGGTTATATATAATTATGGACCGATGTGGACCAATTTTTGCATTTTTGCATATGGTCATTAGAGACCATATACCAACGCCATGTACCAAATTTCTGCCGGATCGGATGAAATTTGCTTCTCTTAGAGGCTCCGCAAGCCAAATCGGGGGATCGGTTTATATGGGGGCTATATATTATTATGGACCGATGTGGACCAATTTTTGCATGGTTGTTAGAGACCATATACTAACACCATGTACCAAATTTCAGCCGGATCGGATGAAATTTGCTTCTCTTAGAGGATCCGCAAGCCAAATTTGGCAGTCCTTTTATATGGGGGCTATAGGTAAAAGTGGACCGATATGGCCCATTTGCAATACCATCCGACCTACATCAATAACAACTACTTGTGCCAAGTTTCAAGTCGATAGCTTGTTTCGTTCGGAAGTTAGCGTGATTTCAACAGACGGACGAACGGACGGACGGACATGCTCAGATCGACTCTGAATTTCACCACGACCCAGAGTATGGGGTCTTAGAGCAGTATTTCGATATGTTACAAACGGAATGACAAAGTTAATATACCCCCATCCTATGGTGGAGGGTATAAAAATACTTCTCATTGCAGTAGATTGTTGGGATTCAAACCAGAATCGATTTTTCAATCTTCATCCATTTCAAACATTGGATAAGTCAAGTTTTTTTTTATCAGTAGGGTTATTTTAAAATTTGTGACAAGTAAACTTGTCGACCTAGGGACTTTTCGATTGATATCGAGTGAATGTAGTAGTTCAGGAATTGTTCCATCTATATAACCCCTAATATAGAAATTCTTTCAATTTTTTCCTCTCTCTCCATCTCCATCGGCTACATGATCTATTTATGATTACAATATTTTTGTGGTAATATTTCCTTTGCCATTTAGAATATGTCTTTTGCTAGAATTTCATATGGTTATAAAGGTATGAGCTTCTCTGTTGTGTGATAACAACACTGGGATTATGTACATAATACCCATATCAAAATGATGAAACCACATGACATGTATGAACGCTGCAATATGTAATAATCTGGTTATACATTGTACACCTTTTATTATAAATATAAATATGGACATTAGGCTAAGTTGATAAGAAAATTTCAAATCGATTTGATATTAAATAATAAAAGGTTAGAAGTATAACTATAGAGAGATAAACTAATAAAAATGGTAGATAAAAGTAAAGCAGTGTTTTATGAAAGCTGTCGACATGGAGACCACAAAATATATATTAATACTTTTAGCTATTCATACATATATGTATATATATAGTAGCTTGATTAAAATCTAAACCGATTTATCTGGTGTTAAACGACTTTTACCAAGCTTTTGGGTTTACGATACCTCACAATATTATAAATTAGCAACAACTTTTCAATCGCTCCATCATTTACGTGGAAAGAGGATAAAAGAATAAATAGTGTAACACTAGGGCAAAATTTTTTCGCAGAAACGAAATCGCCCTCAGCTTTTCACAGAAAGATGGACACATAAATAGAATTCTTTAAAAAAAATTGAAATTTTTAAACAATGCCCATATATACCAACCCTTTTGCAACAATATTTCAATTTTTACATAATTCCATCATTATAGACATGGAATGGAAAAACGACCCAATGTTATCCAACTAAACGTAAAATTAAATATATGTCTATTACTCGGAATCCCATCTGTTGGCAGTCATAATGATTTCATGTTATTATTTCATATGAAATGTAAAGATAATTCCATTAAATACAATTGTTGCAGTTGATTATTGTTCGTTGAATCATTGATAATCGTTTTTGGTAATTCGCCATATCTCTCTTGACTGTCAACAGGCAATCATTTCAATCGAATGAAATGTATTTGGTAATGCGTCCATTGGGAATGTTTATTAATATTCCATGGCATGGTATTCCAGGGTAATAGTCACAGTTTGTATGCCTCAAAATAGTGAAATATGTAGTAGATGGCACAAATTGAATTGTAATGTTGACAAGTGGTCAAGTCCCTGGATTATATTGTCATTAAATCCTTAAATACCCAGCAGAAAAAAGATGAGAACATTTGTTTTTTTTGGGGATTCGGAAGTAGTGTACAATCGCATCAAAAGCAATGAATTCTACATGGGCTTGTCATAGGACGGAAGTAACCTTTGTAAGCATCCGCTGCATTGATTTTGTTCTTAAACTGTGATATTTCAGTATTTAGAATTCTATTTTAAAATATAAAAAATAAACGTTTTCTTTACTTTTTTGGTTTCTGATATGTAATATTTTTGGTTGATATGCAATACTATTCCATTTTGTATTGTCAATAAAAAGCAATAAATATAATAAAACAACATCCAATTTAAAATCAGTTTAGATCGGATTGGCTCCCACGGTTGCCATTCAAGCCGAAAATAATCTACCAAAACTTTAGGAAAATGTTACCAAAAAAACTACCGAATAAATTTTTTTTGCAGCATTTGATCAAAAATTTTTGTGTTGTTATTATGAAAAAAGTTTCTTCAATAGAAATATTTTATTTTTTTATTTTAGAAGTTTACTTATTATTTTATGATCATTTTTTAATTTTTGATGATTTTAGAAGTTTATTTATTATTTTATGATTACTCCTAATTGCGACAATTTATTTGAATTGTAAACTGGTCGAAGTTTTATGTTTTTATAGAGAAAAGAAAAAAGTGCCACTTCTAAAAAAGAAGAAAAAGTCAGACTTTGATAGTATGACCTAAAACGAAAATTAAAATTTTTAAAGATATTGACTTAATATTAACTTTATTCAAAATTTTATTTTTATAGAAGATTTTGTTAAAACTTTATTTATATAGAAAAATTTATTAAAAATTTATTTCTATAGAAAATTTTATTTTCTACAGAAAATGTTCTACTGAAAAATGTTTTCTATAGAAAATGTTTGTCTATATTTATATTTCTAAAGGAAAATTGTGAAGTACCTCTTTACCAACTTTGGCAACAGTGATTGGTATGCGGATCCTTTCCCGGCGAAGCAACGTCTTGAGATAATCTACACTTTGGTATATTTTAGTACTAACCTTGCTTTGTAAAATGCCCCAGGCGATGAAGTCCAACGGATTGAGTTCCGGATATTTTGGTGCCCATTGTGAATTAGAAGTCATTTTTTGTTTACGCGTGCTGAGTTCGATGGTTCTGAGTCCTGTTGTAATATTCATGGTCCGTGACAGAAATGTTTGTCTGCCCAGTATTTCAGTGCTGTCTTTAGGACATTTTCCCGATAATATTCGTAATTTGCTAAGACCCCACGGTCGATGAATACAAGCAGGAAGCGACCATCAGCCGGCAACGCACACCATTGAGTTCTGGTGGTCAATCGAAGGTGTGCAAATTCCGCTGACCTTTTTGCCAAGTAAATCTGATCATTTTGTTTGTTCTTAAACTGCTCAATTTGGAATGGCTTCTTATCGGATATCAATAAATTCGGTAAGTGGTCATTTTTGTGCTCTTCGCAGTCTGCATCGGTGAGGTCTTGCACTTTTTGGAAGTTCAATCGCTTTCGTCTGAGCTCATTTTTCAATACGGGTTGCATGTGTTCTAGCGAAATGTGGGGCCAGGATGTCGATCAAAACTGGTCTTCATTTTTTGGATAATTTCAGTTGTTGTCCCCACTTTTTGAACATGATGCAACACGAGCATTGGTAAGAAAGGTAAAAGATTCATTCACATTTCTTAAAATGTGAAATGGGGGGCTCTACACCCATAAAAAAATGATGAACGGCGTGGTCATTTCAAAACGATCCGTTCATGAAAGTGAATCAGCACACATGTGGTGTCAAACGGAAAACAGACGGTGTCAACCTGAAAACGTTAAAATGACACCATGCGTTGTCAAAACAACAACCAGCATTCATGATCTGAAAACGTAATGGATTGCTTGCATCATACGCGCAAACAATCGCCTTAGCACATTGCACCACCGACGGAGTTGCCATAAGAACGTCTAAAGAATTATTTAAGACTTTTCATGGCCATAGAAAGACGAAAGCCGTTCATGAAATCGTAAACACACGTGGACGAAACTACACGCAAAGAAAAAAAACGTTTGGAAAACGTGTACCGAAAACGTTTTTCTTTTGTTAGAGTTTTTTGAATTGCTTCGAAAATTTTAAACTTTTATCACCAAAAATATTCGTTTGTTACAAAATTTTTTTTTCAATAAAAAATGTTATTTTTGAAACAACAACACAGTCCATTTCGTTTATATCAAACACTGTTCTTTTCTGACTTTAGGTCTTTAATAAGACACATTTTACAGTTCAAAATTTAATATACTACAATGTAATGTTGAACATTTTTTCGGAATATTCCGAACATATCTGGAATATATGTAAAAAAAAACAAAAAAAAACTTTGGCCGAAGCAGGGATCGAACCCACGACCCTTGGCATGCAAGTCGGACGTAGCAACCACTGCTCCACGGTCCCAAACTAAATGTTTGTTTCTGTTAAATAAACTTTGTTTATTCGGTTCGTGGGCGCCGCAAGCTATGCTATATAAATAAAGGGTGATTCTTTTGAGGTTAGGATTTTCATGCATTAGTATTTGACAGATCACGTGGGATTTCAGACATGGTGTCAAAGAGAAAGATGCTCAGTATGCTTTGACATTTCATCATGAATAGACTTACTAACGAGCCACAACGTCGAATTTTCAGTGAATGGGCCCTAGAAAAGTTGGCAGAAAATCCGCTTTTTTTTCGACAAATTTTGTTCAGCAATGAGGCTCATTTCTGGTTGAATGGCTACGTAAATAAGCAAAATTGCCGCATTTGGAGTGAAGAGCAACCAGAAGCCGTTCAAGAACTGCCCATGCATCCCGAAAAATGCACTGTTTGGTGTGGTTTGTACGCTGGTGGAATCATTGGACCGTATTTTTTCAAAGATGCTGTTGGACGCAACGTTACGGTGAATGGCGATCGCTATCGTTCGATGCTAACAAACTTTTTGTTGCCAAAAATGGAAGAACTGAACTTGGTTGACATGTGGTTTCAACAAGATGGCGCTACATGCCACACAGCTCGCGATTCTATGGCCATTTTGAGGGAAAACTTCGGAGAACAATTCATCTCAAGAAATGGACCGGTAAGTTGGCCACCAAGATCATGCGATTTGACGCCTTTAGACTATTTTTTGTGGGGCTACGTCAAGTCTAAAGTCTACAGAAATAAGCCAGCAACTATTCCAGCTTTGGAAGACAACATTTCCGAAGAAATTCGGGCTATTCCGGCCGAAATGCTCGAAAAAGTTGCCCAAAATTGGACTTTCCGAATGGACCACCTAAGACGCAGCCGCGGTCAACATTTAAATGAAATTATCTTCAAAAAGTAAATGTCATGGACCAATCTAACGTTTCAAATAAAGAACCGATGAGATTTTGCAAATTTTATGCGTTTTTTTTTTTAAAAAAAGTTATCAAGCTCTTAACAAATCACCCTTTATAACTTATATGGATCTATTGATGACAATAACATGTACATAGCTCAGTGGTTAGTGTGTTGGCTTACAAAATGCATGGTCCGCGGTTCGATTCTCCGTCCAGGCGAAAGGTAAAAAAAATTTAAAAATTTATAAAATCGTATAATTTCTTCTACATTGTTTGTATTACAAGAAAAAGGTGTTAAGAACTAAAAAACCATGTGAGAAAGATGTGAGGGAAAATGCAATTAGCAAGAAAACAATGTTTTTTTTTTTTGAGTTTGTCTTTATGAAATTGTTTTTACATCCTGGAAAAGAATAAACGTTTATCACAAAAATTATATACTTTTCTTCCAAATACACTTCCTTACAGCGAAAAGCAAATGAGAAACGAACTTTGCTTATCTAAAATTTCGTTTGGGAGTAAAGAATTATTTTTTTGCGTGTATAACCATTCCGTTTTGATTTTTCGTGGACGTTTCCGTATCATTTTGTTACCGACCATTCACGATTTTGGAACATAATTTTCTCTATTAGTGTAACGATAGCCATTTGTGGCTTTCCAGCCAAATATGAAGAAATCACATTATTAGCGTGAATTCCATCACGAATAACCATTTTTCTTTCCAGATATGAATCTTTTTAAATATTTTGTGGAAAATTTCTTAAAATCGTTTATATTTTGCGACAAATTTGGCACTTTTCTTTTTTGTATAGCACAATGATCAGGGCTCTCTCGTGTATAGCCGAGTCCAAAAGGAATGTTACACAATGCCTGAAACTCGTAGAAAAGCTTTTAAACGCTCAGAAATTTCAACAACAGTTTGGAGAGGAGATTTACCATAGATTTTTGGTCTTCGCCAGATATTGGGTTTGAACCCACGACCTTGTGTGTGTGCATGGCGAGTATGCTAACCAGTGCTGCAGGGTGGATATCGCACATATTCCTGTTTACATCACATTACCCTTTCAAACTAATTTAGGATTTACTTCAATTTCGATAAATTAGTACATAAAAATTAAATTAGCCAAATTTGAAGAACATGTTGGCTTCGTTTTTTACTGTTTTTGATAAAAATTCCATTTAAAATTTTTGTATTTCAACTTCGTGTTATTCTTTTCCGCCAATTTTGATAATTTCTTCACTAACATGGGCGTCTCAATTTTCACCTGTACCACTGTATGTCTGCCTGGAATGCCCTTGTAGACATGGTTTATTATGCCACTTACCCGCAGGAATATTCTTGTAATGTACTTACTTCCAACTGAGGTCCACTGCTTTATCAGCCTAATTAAGCTTATTTTCATTTTGATTTCATGTTCTTTGTTGAGACTTTTCGTTTTAAAACTTGTATCAATCATCTGATTCAAAGTTGTGGGAAATATATATATTTACGGCAGTTTAAAGCAAAAGACGGACGGTCAGTTTTAAAAATATTCTACAATCGATTCAAGTTGAAATGAATTTTAATGCAAACCTATTTTGTGTCTGTGGTCACTACCAATTTAATTGCACATTTAACCATAGCCGTAAAACAAACATTCATATATGATTACGGACTCCTTCTTCTATGAGTATGTGTGCATATGGTGGTGAACTTCTCTGAGCCATGGCGTAGGATGTGATTTTTCAAATACAGTTTTTTTCCCCTCCATAAAACCAGAAGAAGCTTGCTTTATCTTCTGAAAACAATATGTATTTTAAATCCATCATATTTACACCCAAAGCAAACATCTCTCAGGAACAAACGAAAAAGTTGGCTGCAAAAATATTTGATAGTAGAGCGTAGACGAAGAAAAAGGAGAAAGAAGATGAGCAACAAAAAAAGTGACAGAGCAAAAAGAGAACATTCACCACTTATAAAAGCAAGTTGAAGTGTAACAAATATAAGTACGTAGAAAGTTAATTAAATTCCTCATCCCTTGAAGTGGTACCCTTGGAACTGTTTGGAACTCGAATATAGAATGTAGACCAGCAGCTAACCATTTCCCTTCGCTTCCAATTGCAATGAAATTGGAAGGCTGTTGGCCTTATTTCAAGCCAAACAGTGGTTACGTTTGATGCATTTATCGGTGGAAGTGGTGGTAATGGTGGTGTTGATGCTTTTCTCAACGTCCTTCACAGCAAACTTTTGTTTAAAGATAATTTGAAATGCGAGTTGATTTTTTCTGTTTTTTTCTTTTTTTTTGGAATAGTTACGTATTTTAACAAAAGTAAACATTAGCTCGATGGTAAAAGTCAGTCTTTGCTGCATTTCTGTGTAGTTAGGGGAAAATGTAATTAGCCCAACAACCTAAACTTTTTACAAAGTTTAATGGCAAAGTGAAATGGGCAAGAGAACAGGCATTTACGTAGAGCAATAAGCCTACATTTTAATATTTTCTGACAAAAATATAAATAAATTAACATTTTTAGCTTTTAATGTCTTCAGGGAATATGAAAACTGTTTAAGAGATACACTGAGAAAATCGCAAAACCGGATACTTTTTCAAATGCCGAAGTGATTTAGACCAACATATGGCCCTTGTATCCTCCAGAAAATGTTGCTTGTTTTAGGTTACTTTTTGCCTCCTTTTGCTGCATAAATATTTTGTATTAATACACTCAGAAAATGTTCAAAGTTAGCCTGAGATGTAAATTGATTTTTTCCACAAATTTCTTAAAATGTCTTAAAAAACTTAAGACCGACCACCCAGAAAAGGAATATGATCTCCTCATAGAGCACAATATTGTTTTGTTTACGTTGAACGTGTATTATGTTTGTCGCATTTATGTTATTTTCTCGGATATTTGGATATTTGGCGAGAAAACAAAATTTTTGCGGAAACAAGTTCCAAATTTTGCTCTAGAAGGTAATCATATTCCATCTCTGAGTGCAGTTTCCGTCGGAAGACCAGACAAAATTTATTTATGTACGACCGAAAATTTTCCCTGCCGAATCTTAAGTACCCTCCACCATAAGTGGCGTACAAAATTTAGCTAAATAGAGTTGTACACAATTGAACTAATTGTGTTGTGTTAATGACTTCTCAAGATTATTTTCTTAAGTAGAAGTAGGTTCATAGGACCTACATCAATTATGGCGCCTAATGCGAATCAAAATGTAGTCTTTTCATCTTTTTTTATAATTTAGAAAAGTTGATTATTCACCTCTTGGATAAGTCCGATAAGTCGACTTTTCACCATTTTGAAAATTCGATTTTTCCATATATTAAAAATTTGAAATTTGATCGACTGTTGACGTCGCTTTTCTCTTCTTTTTTGCTACTTTTCAGCTTACAATGAGTTATGTCACATCTCCTTGCAATACAATTTAGACTATGAAACCTCGATCAGTCGATTTTTATCAATATCGATCAAACCGATTTACTCAGTTTTCACAAAATGCAAACTTCGATTAGTCGATTTTGGGAGAAAGTCGATTTTGATTTTGTGAATTACGTTTGACAAAAAGTCGCTTAATCGAAAAGTCAACTTTTGTATCCCTACACGCAAAAAAATAATTCTTTCCTCCCAAACGAAATTTTAGACAAACAAAGTTCGTTTCTCATTTGCTTTTCGCTGTAAGGAAGTGTATTTGGAAGAAAAGTATATAATTTTTGCGATAAACGTTTATTCTTTTCCAGGATGTAAAAAACAATTTCATAAAGACTAACTAAAAAAAAAACATTGTTTTCTGTCTAATTGCATTTTCCCTCACATCTTTCTCCAATCGACGAGGTTTTTAGTTCTTAACACTGTAATACCAACAATGTAGAAGAAATTATACGATTTTATAAATTTAAAATTTTTTTTTTACCTTTCGTCTGGACGGAGAATCGAACCGCGGACCATGCACTTTGTAAGCCAACACACTAACCACTGAGCTATGTACCTGTTATGGTCATCAATAGATAATTATCCATATAAGTTATATTTATATAGCATAGCTGCATAGCTGCGCCCACGAACCGAATAAACAAAGTTTATTTAACAGAAACAACATTTAGTTTGGCACCGTGAAGCAGTGGTGGCTACGTCCGACTTGCATGCCAAGGGTCGTGGGTTCGATCCCTGCTTCGACCAAAGTTTTTTTTTTTTTGTTTTTTTTTACATATATTCCAGAAATGTTCGGAAGATTCCGAAAAAATGTTCAACATTACATTGTAGTATATTAAATTTTGAACTGTGAAATGTGTCTTATTAAAGACCTAAAGTCAGAAAAGAACAGTGTTTGATATAAACGAAATGGTCTATTTTGTTGTTTCAAAAATAATTTTTTTATTGAAAAAATAAAAATTTTGTAACAAACTAATTTTTTTGGTGATAAAAGTTTAAAATTTTCGAAGCAATTCAAAAAACTCTAACAAAAGAAAAACGTTTTCGGTACACGTTTTCCAAACGTTTTTTTCTTTGCGTGTATTATGGATAAGACCTCATGAACCTCATGAACCGCTATAAATTGTGAGATAATAAGAAAAAGTTTTCTAATACCATGAGCCCTATTTCAGGGAAATGAAATTTGACAAAATTTTCTATAGAAATAAAATTTTAACAAAATTTTCCATAGAAACAGAATTTTGACAAACTTTTCTATAGAACAGAATTTTGACAAACTTTTCTATAGAAATAAAATTTTGACAAATTTTTCTATAGAAATAAAATTTTGACAAAATTTTCTATAAAAATAAAATTTTGACAAAATTTTCTATAGAAATAAAATGTTGACAAAATTTTTTATAGAAATAAAATTTTGACAACATTTTCAATAGAAATAAAATTTTAACAAAATTTTCTATAGAAACAGAATTTTGACAAACTTTTCTATAGAAACAGAATTTTGATAAACTTTTCTATAGAAATAAAATTTTGACAAAATTTTCCATAGAAATAAAATTTTGACAAAATTTTCTATAGAAATAAAATTTTGAGAAAATTTTCTATAGAAATAAAATTTTGACAAAACTTACCATAAAAATAAAAATAGTTTTTTTTTTTTATAAAAATTTCTTAAAATTTTGCTAGATCATTTTTGGCTCGAGTGACATCCCAGCCGTCTCAAGAAGTTCTATCTGTGGATCAGTTTATATAGAGGCTATATAGAATTGTGGAACGGCTATATAAACTTAGTGAACATATAGTCACATCGGGTAGTAAATTTCAACTGAAAAATAGGGTTGCAGGAGCCTGTAGAACTCAAATCTAGGAATCATTATATATAAAAATCATGGACCGATATGGCATATTTGGAATGCCCCCAGATCCACATCAATTACAACTAGTGCACAGTTTCAAGCCCATATCGTGATTCGTTCGGAAATTTATGTGATTCCACACAGGGACAGTCGGACGGACATCGCTAGATTGACCCAAAAATGCATAACGATCAAGAATATAAACATACATGATGGGGTTTGAGACCCTTATTTCGGTACGTTACAAATAAAATGACAATGTAAGTATAAGCCCATCCTACGGTGGAGGTTATAAAATCCCTAGTAAGGTGGAGATACTGTGGTCACTATCATACCAAATAATTTCGAACAAAATGAATTATTTTACCTCGTTTTACCGAATGAGCCATTCAGTAGAACTTTCTATTAGGTATTGCGTATACTTAGAAATGGTGAAGCACAGGAGATCCATCGAAATACCCTAGGCCTTCGACATCCAGTGCAATGAAAAAAAAAATCGAATTACTAACACTGTTGTGAAATATTGACTTTATAACGATCCATGGCAGAGGATATACGCAAATTCACTTTACCGATTGTAGTTAGTTGTTTAGTATTTTTTTTTTTAATTGTAATTCTACGTCCTTCACATGTGTTCAGCGTCACGTTTGTCCAACTAACCAGTGACAAGATACAATCTTAATTGCTTATCTAATAGATAAGTAGCCCATATTGGCATATTGAAATAAAGCCTGGTGTTTTTACGCTACTTTTTTTCTGATGTTTTGTTTGGTCAAATGAAACTATTACACATACATACACGCACATATACAGATACATAACCTCTTACAAACTTAGAAAGTATTTCACATTCCTAGGTCATAGTCTTTACACGCTTTTGTCTGTGAAATGCGGAAGTTCTCTTGGTAATCGTACCCAATCCAGCACTCCTAAAAGATATAAAAAATAAATTTTCCTGAAATGGAGGGGGTTGGGTGTAAGAATGAAGAGTGGTCTTAGCAATGCAGCTATAAATACAGTTAATGCCAAAAATATACGCCAAAGGCACGCACTTTAATGCCATGAGATGGTATGAGCTAAGCATGCTCAGGGACAGTGGTTTAGAGGGTGTCTTAATATTGTATTAAATTAAATTCTGATAAGTCGAATGTTCAAAATAAAATTGAAAGAAATGGAATATTTTAATTAAGAAGAGTAAAAATAAAATTCTGTATTATATTTTTTCTTTCTATGCCTTTTATAATATATGGCCACGATGCTAAAACTTGTGAGGCTATGCGTTCTCTAGCTGGTATTTTGTGAATTGGTTAAGCTCATATTTGCAAAACCTTCATGGACTATTATATAGAAAAGAAAAGCATCTGTCTTAAATTAATTTTTTGGTGGTGTTAACAATTATATGAATTATTTATCTCCAATGTTTACCTTGAGGTCCCCGTTCGTTTATCGGTTATGAATAAATTGAACTAAATCAAAATCTGTATCAAATTCTGTATTACATTTTCCAATTCTGTATTATATTTTTTCTTTCTATGCCTTTATGGACTATTTTATATAGGAAATCATTAGCCTTAAATTAATTTTTTGGTGGTGTTAACCATTATATGAATTATTTATTTATTAACGTTATCAAATTATCTCCAATGTTTACCTTGAGGTGCCCGTTCGTTTATCGGTTATGAATAAATTGAATTAAATTTCGAATAGCCCTTCTAGGTTATTTCTGGAAATATCAAAATCGAAAGAATATTTTATTTTCCTCGATTTTGTTATTTTCTTAACCTGATATGTTTTTTTGTAATATCTTCATTTGCTCAATTTTCTAATCCCATCCAGAGTCTCCAACCACTGTCTGGTTATTTGATTGATGATAATATCCTAGCCATGGCATGCCAGTGTAATATAGTATTAAATACCATGATCCAAAACCCCTCTCCAAAATGTAAACAAAATAAAACAAAAACAAACCATAAAACGAACCAACAAAAGAGATCTGAGGAATTCGTTTAGTACAAAAAAATGCGAATAGCCATGGCATACAAGGCCAATGGTAGAAAATCTAGGAAACTCCCAAAAAAACCAGACGAAATACAAGACCCAAAAAATGTTTGTGGGCAATTTAATAAAATCTGACACTAGAAAAAAAGAAGCGATTAATATAATGAAATTTGGTATTTTTTCTCTGCTATTTGGAATGTTTTAGCAAATATGCGAGCAGTAATAAAATAAATATCCATTAAATAGAGATTGAATAATGGGAAAATGAAAAACATAGAGTTCCAAGAAAAAACTCAAAAATTACGGGATATCCTTATAAAATGAATGTACCAAAAATTGTTGGAAGGATTTGGCAAGAAATAAATGAAAAACAAAAAATATTTTTTGGGAAACGGATAATCTCTCTATTTTTTTTTTTTTTTTTTGGTATAGCAAATAAAGAAGTTATAAAATTTTACTGATTTAATTTTTCACGATTACCCTATGGGGGTGGGAAAAAAATGCCTTATGTTACACATATACAAAAAGGTTTAATCTCAATATGTTTTACACAATACGTAAAGAAGTTATAAAATCTTACCGTCTTAGTTTTTCACGATTATGCCATGAGGGGGTAAACAAAAAATGCTGTCTACTGTCTTAGGGTATGGTCACATTAGGTAAATATTTGACAAAAATCAAAAAAGAATTCCTCACCACAGTCAAACCAAAAAACAATTTTAGCTCATTTTCGGTACATAACATCACGCACATAAAAAAATTTCACGAAAAATTTTCCAATTAAAATTTTAATTGAGTTTTAAAAAATATTCAATTAAAAATTTAATTGATTCAACATATTTTTTAATTGAAACAAAAACCAATCACAAAAAAAAAACAATAGTATCAATTAATTTTTTATTTGGATCAATTAACTTTTTAATTGACCATCAATTAATTTTTTCATTGATACTATCATTTCTGTGATTGAAGACATTTCAATTAAAAATTAATTGGATCAATTAATTTCGTGATTGAATCAGAAAAAAATTTTTTTGTGTGCGAGAAAAGTATTTGCTAAACACAGTATCCATATATTTTGAAAATGGCCCTTGAAAGGTTTGACACTCATTTTGGTCAAATATTTGCTTAGTGTTGTCACTACAGCCTTACACTTTCAGCCAGAACTTATACAGTAATATTTCAAAGACGGAAATGGAATTTGATAATGATTGCAATTAAAACAAGTATATACGGCCGTAAATTCGGCCAGGCCGAATCTTATGTACCCTCCACCATGGATTGCGTAGAAACTTCTGCGAAAGACTGTCATCCACAATCGAATTACTTGCGTTGTGGTAATACTTACCGATGGCAAGGTATCTTAAAATTTCTTAACATCGTTTTCTAAATTGTGAGTTAGTCCATACGTGGTATATATTAGACAAAAAAGTTATGTATAGGTAAGTCTACAAATAATTACGAATTAATATGGACTTTTGCCAGAATTTAAATATGGGGGTCGCTTATATTGGGGCTACAATTATGAACTTGATATGGACCAATTTTTGTGTGATTGGGGATCGATTTATCTGAGGGCTATATATAACTATAGACCGATATGGACCTAGTTAGGCATGATTGTTAACGGTCCTATACTAGGCAATGTACCAAAGTTCAACTGACTCGTATGAAATTTGCTCCTCCAAGAGGCTCCAAAACTAAATCTCGGGATCGGTTTATATGGGGGCTATATATGATTATGGACTGATATGGACCACTTTAGGCATAGTTGTTAAATATCATATACTACCTCCACGTACCAAATTTCAACCAGATCGGATGAATTTTGCTTCTCCAAAAGGCAACGGAGTTCAAATCTGGGGATCGGTTTATATGGGGGCTATATATAATTATGGACTGATATGAACCAATTCCTGCATGGTTGTTGGATACCATATACTAACACCACGTACCAAATTTCAACCGAATCGGATGAATTTTGCTCTTTCAAGGGACTCTGGAGGTCAAATCTGGGGATCGGTTTATATGGGGGCTATACATAATTATGGACCGATTTCGACCACTTTTTGCATGGGTGTTTGAGGGCATATATTAACACCACGTACCAAATTTCAACTGAATCAGATGAATTTTGGTCTTCCAAGAGGCTCCGGAGTTAAAATCTGGTGATCGGTTTATATGGGGGCTATATATAATTATGAACCGATGTGGACCAATTTTTGCATGGTCATTAGAGACCATATACTAACACCATGTACCAATTTCCGGCCGGATCGGATGAAAATTACTTCTCTTAGAGGCTCCGCAAGCCAAATCGGGGGATCGGTTTATATGGGTGCTATATAAAATTATGAACCGATGTGGACCAATTTTTGCATGGTTGTTAGAGATCATATGCTGACACCATGTACCAAATTTCAGCCGAATCGGATGGAATTTGCTTCCCTTATAGGATTCGCAAGCCAAATTTGGCGGTCCGTTTATATGGGGGCTATACGTAAAAGTGGACCGATATGGCCCATTTGCAATACCATCCGACCTACATCAATAACAACTACTTGTGCCAAATTTCAAGTCGATAGCTTGTTTCGTTCGGAAGTTAGCGTGGTTTCAACAGACGGACGGACATGCTCAGATCGACTCAGAATTTCCCCACGACCCAAAATATATATACTTTATGGGGTCTTAGAGCAATATTTCGATGTGTTACAAACGGAATGACAAAGTTAATATACCCCCATCCTATGGTGGAGGGTATAAAAATGTAGCGTTTTTGTGAAAACATTGAATGTGTTTTGCGTTCACCAATGCGTATACGTTATACGGTGTATACATACATGGGAAATTTAAAATAACGTATACGCCATATGGGCTTACAAGTTTTAGTATCGCATTTAAGGCCGACACACAAAATGAACACGTTGCTTAATTCTACGCTTGTTACTTTAATTCGAAACAAGCTTAAACGCACATATTTATATGAGTGTGCGCACAATAAATGTGAACTTGGCGCCGAAGCATAAAAAAATTTAAATAAATTTAAACTTTTTCAACTGCTTTGTTTTGGACGTTAAATATAATTTTGTTTATGAAGCAAGATTTCTAATTTTCTATGTGTGTCTATGAAGGCCGGCCGCTTTAATGCAAAGCAAAAGCTAAAGTCTCTACCTGCCTTTTTCATTGAGTTTTGGTCTTTATTGTTATTGCGAAAAGATAAAATAGAATTGAAGCATAATGTCAAATTTCGGGTATACACTCGAAAAAATATTTGCGCCTTAAATATATTTTTAGACAAACAACTATCGTTCACCATTTCGTAAAGTTTGGAAGAAATGTAAAGACTTTTTATGATAAACACATAGTTGCGGTCCAGAAGGATATATCTTCGTAAAAGTGCAGTACTCCACCTATCAACTGGTAAGCTAGACGGCTGCCTAAAAACTCCAGATCTGTGCTATCCCAGCTAAAATCTAGATTTCCCTGGTATTTAAACCGTTACCTCTCATTTCTATACTCGGCAACTCAAGAAGTATGCCTGAAATATATCCTGTGAACCCAACGGACCTGATAGGAACTTCACTCTGCTCGCTTGTTTGGACTGGATATAGACGCTTGACATTTCTAGTCTTTAGTCTAAATGTTGTCTATTACGCAGAAAAAAATATCATCAAAATATTTCCAATTAAAAAGTTGATTGAAGTTGGAAATTTTTTCAATTAATATCCTGTGAACCCAACGGACCTGATAGGAACTTCACTCTGCTCGCTTGCTTGGACTGGATATAGACGCTTGACATTTCTAGTCTCTAGTCTAAATGTTGTCTAAAAAAAATATCATAAAAATATTTCCAATTAAAAAGTTGATTGAAGTTGGAAATTTTTTTCAATTAATAAATTAATTGATACAATTAACTTTTCAATCAAGATAAAAGCATTTTGTTAATTAAGTCAATGAATGAATATTTGAAATTGAGACAACTAACTTTTTATTTAAACTCGGAATACTAAGTCGGTTAAATTTTTATTTTTTATTTTTAAATAGAAATTTATTTCAAACAATCAATTTTTTTAACCAACGAAAAACACAAAGACAGATAAGAATGTAATTGAAAATAGTCACGTTTTTAATTCAAGAATTTAATTGAGTTTTGCAATCAACATCAGTTATATTTTTAATTGAACCAATTAAAAACTTAATTGAAATTTGCTCATGAAATTTTTTAATCAAACATTTTTTTATGCCCAATTAAAACTGTGATTGATACTATCATTTTTTTCGTGATTGAACCAGAAAAAAAAAATTTGTGTGTACTTTAATTCACACAAGAAAGCATGAAGAAATTACTTTTTGTGGACCAATAAAATTCAACGGTCTCAAGACATAAATCTGCTAATATAAAGCCACAATAAGTGAACATTTTGGCGTTATTATAAACAATATTTAATTAAATATGGACCTATTTAACTATTATCTAATGTCATAGTGTTTGTATTTTGGCCAACATTGGAAAATCGATGAGGACCTACAAGAACACAACAACGGCCAACGTGCTCCAAAGATGTCCTGAACTGTCCCACCGGCCAAAATCGTAAAGACTACCATTTTCTAGAATTTATAAGATGAATTCTAAAGCGACTTCCTACACACAAAAATTTTTTTTTCTGATTCAATCACGAAATTAATTGATCCAATTAATTTTTAATTGAAATGTCTTCAATCACAGAAATGATAGTATCAATTAAAAAATTAATTGAAGGTCAATTAAAAAATTAATTGTTTCAATTAAAAAATTTGTTGATTCAATTAAATGTTTAATTGAATATTTTTGAAAACTCTATTAAAATTTTAATTGGAAAATTTTTCGTGAAATTTTTTTCTGTATAGAGAAAGGTATAGCCATCACAGTGCTGGCTAATACCGAATTTCGTCATGCTGAATTAAAAAATAAGAGCCCAAGATGGCGAAGAAAAATGTGCTATTTCATCAAGGCTTCGAATTGCTGCTATATTTACCATTGTTGTATCAATTAAAAAATTAGTTAACCCAATTAAAAAATTAATTGATAATTTTTGCGATTGATTTTTGTTTCAATTAAAAAATTTGTTGAATCAATTAAAATTTTAATTGAATATTTTTTAAAACTCAATTAAGACTTTAACTGGAAAATTTTTCGTAAAAAAATTCTCTTGTGGTTGGCTGGACAATACCAAATTTCTCCATGCTGAATTTAAAAATAAAAGCCCAATATGACGAAGAAATATGTTCTGTTTCATCAAGCCTGCTGCTCCACTTACCTAATACCCCATATTTGGCTTTTTGACACTAATATTTGTTTCCAAACTTGAAAAAGAAACTCACTGAACACAAACATCAATAGAATCAAAATAACATAAATGCCACGGATGTCTAGTTTGCAAACCTCTAGAAAGTGTACGTTTACAGGCTGGATAAAAACGTTTAAGTATCAACCTTATACGCCAAAAAAAATATCACCAACATTTTTTCCCCATTTTTCCAAAATTTTAGTAATAATTTAAAAAAATAAATTGGTCACAGAAATTATTAGTATCAATTAAATTTTTAATTGGATCAATTAATTTTTTCGATTTGGTGATTGATACTATCATTTCTGTGATTGAAGAAATTTCAGTTAAAAATTAATTGGATCAATTAGTTTCGAAAAAATATATTTTTCTGTAGTCTAGTCTAGTCTATAAAGATCTGTAGATTAGAATTTGGGACTTGTACTTTGATAAAACACAAATCGAATTCATTTCTAGCAAATTAGGACGCAATATTAAATCGATTGAATTAGGGCCTTCTTGGTATTACATAATGTGACCAAAATCTAGTAATCTCACCCTAATATTTATCACATAACTTATTCGGTGTGGCAATAACACAAGTAATAAACAAACCTTCGAATTATACCAGAGTTAACTAAATTGTTAACATTTGTTGTGATTGGGGCTTATCTATAATTTCTGTCCTTTGCTAAGCACACAAATTGTATAAATTATTCCCAAGGATTCCCTCCAATTGTTATAAGTGTGATATTATCTTCAAACGGCTGGCTTAAGTTCTTATGTAAACAAAATAAAGAAAACACGATTATGCATCCCAATATTTTCCATAACAAGCAAGTGATTAGAAAAAGACACCAACACTCACATATATACAAAATTAAAAATAAAATGAAAAGTTAAGCATTTCCGTAGGCTCACTTTATGTTTTTCTTTTCTGTAGAAAACAATAAAACGAAGGTAAAAGCACAAACATAGAAACATCAATTTAATCACCTTTTATTGTTGGGTTATTTGGCAAATGGGTGTTATTGACAGCACACCCAAAGTTTCCTTATCACAAATGGTTTTAGGCCCCCAATAGATGCTATTGTATTTGCTAGAAAAGACCTGCAAAAATGTTACACTTTTTGAACTGGGATTTCGATGATGTTATCAACGTTTTTTTTTTTTCTTGTATATTCTATTTTGAAATTTTTGTCTTGCTTTCTAGGGATCGTTATTTCTTCAAGGGTAGTTTAATGATTACAATGAATTCTTTCATTTTTTTTTGTTAAATACTTTTTGTGATGTTGTCTTGTAAATCCCCAAAAAGGTTCGCTTGGGTATTGTGTAAACCTCATTGGGGTTTACCCATGTCACATTTTACGAATTTGATACTCTTTTGAGTTTAGAAGAAAGTTTTCATATTCACTTTTATTTCCGGAGGAATAGAGATAAGCACTACTAGCATTGTGGGAATAAGCCATTGGCCATAATGTATTAGATTACATGTGAATCAATTAAAAACTTTTTAGCATATCGTTTGTGGATATTTATCATTTCATTCACTTCCTTTCAGAGGAGTATACAAAAAAAAATTAATTCATAGACTTTAGAGATTTTTTTCGAATGTAAATATTATTTAAACAAGTACACATACTACGTCTATATTTCTTAATTTATTTTATTTTCATAATTTTTTTATATTTATTTTAAATATTTTTTTTGTTTTTTTTTTTTTTTGTTATAGTAACACATTTAAATTCGTTGGATTGCGCTTTAACTTCAATCTATCCGTTTATACTTGTATACCGTTCTGTTGTTAGTTAAAGACTGTTTTGTGTTGTATCTCATATGGCTTTGATAAGCATCGACCACATATTTTGCATGTAAACACACACACAACCCCCCACCCATCCAACGTCTGTTATTACCAAACGACAAACTCTTCGTCTAAGCCATACGATTGTCTGAATGCCACTGTTAGAACAGCTGATATTGTGCAGATGTTGAATCCGGTATCATTTGCAACATCGAACATGTTGCAAGGACTGATGCTATATAGTAGCCATTGTTAGGGGGACATATTTTTATGTAGAGAAAAGACAGATTGCAAAGTTTATGTGTATGTGTGTGTAATACCATTAAACAGATGTTAGTCTAAATGTGTGTTAGTGTATGTGTACAATTGTTTTTGCCGGTTTTACACTTGTGAGAGAATTTACTCTTCGCCTTGCTTTAAATTGTCATAAATCACTTTCACTTTTTTTTTGTTATTGCGCCGAACTTCATCCCATTTTCCAGGAAATGAAGTTCACTGCGGCTACAAAAGTTTTTCGGTGTTGTTGCATACTTCCGTTGGACTCTTTGTTGTTCTTGCCAGTCTGGCTTAATAATGCAAACAAATAAAATTGTTGAATGTCATGAAATATTGGCCGTATGCACCGTGAAGACAAGTTTCTCATACTATAGTTCAAAAAAATTTAAGGGATATTTGACAACGTCTTGGCATACCTTCGTGCCTGGGAGTGGTTTTAAGAGAATGTTATGGTAATTTTAGAAAATTTCTAAGGCAATATGTAAACAACAATTTGACGAATTGTATACCTAGTTACACAAAAAAAATAGACTCTTTTATATGAAGAATGAACTAACTCGTGCGAAAATTGAACTAAATTGCGCTCCACACTATGGGATTGTTAAAACCAGGAAAATGTAGTTCCCTGTTGTACTTTTTAACTGCAGTTCACGAAATTAAACCCTCTCATAAAAAAATGATCTAAAAGTAAAGAAAAAAAATCATTGGCACCAAATCATGACTATTTTAACTATACAATAGTTCAATTTTACTATTTTTGAAGAACTTACGAAAATTTTCATATTGAACTTATGTGTACGTTCATTGAACTTTATACTCACGTTGAGTGCATAAAATGTTTGAGACATACCTAAAAAAAGTAAAATTTCATTAGGCTGTGGAATATTTTGAAAAACAAAAATAATAATAATAAAACTTAACTAAAACCATTTATTTATCGATTAATTACATTTACAATAAAATTATAAAAAAAATTTAAGCTTTGACTTCTAGGGTCTTAAGCTAGAAAAAAAAATATTTTTTTGCAATAAAAATAAGTTAAAATTTTTTTCGGTGTATATAACATAACCTAATCGGAGGTATTGACTCCACATTATAAAGGGTGATTCTTTTGAGGTTAGGATTTTCATGCATTAGTATTTGACAGATCACGTGGGATTTCAGACATGGTGTCAAAGAGAAAGATGCTCAGTATGCTTTGACATTTCATCATGAATAGACTTACGATCTGCCACAACGTCGAATTTTCAGTGAATGGGCCCTAGAAAAGTTGGCAGAAAATCCGCTTTTTTATCGACAAATTTTGTTCAGCGATGAGGCTCATTTCTGGTTGAATGGCTACGTAAATAAGCAAAATTGCCGCATTTGGAGTGAAGAGCAACCAGAAGCCGTTCAAGAACTGCCCATGCATCCCGAAAAATGCACTGTTTGGTGTGGTTTGTACGCTGGTGGAATCATTGGACCGTATTTTTTCAAAGATGCTGTTGGACGCAACGTTACGGTGAATGGCGATCGCTATCGTTCGATGCTAACAAACTTTTTGTTGCCAAAAATGGAAGAACTGAACTTGGTTGACATGTGGTTTCAACAAGATGGCGCTACATGCCACACAGCTCGCGATTCTATGGCTATTTTGAGGGAAAACTTCGGAGAACAATTCATCTCAAGAAATGGACCGGTAAGTTGGCCACCAAGATCATGCGATTTGACGCCTTTAGAGTATTTGTTGTGGGGCTACGTCAAGTCTAAAGTCTACAGAAATAAGCCAGCAACTATTCCAGCTTTGGAAGACAGCATTTCCGAAGAAATTCGGGCTATTCCGGCCGAAATGCTCGAAAAAGTTGCCCAAAATTGGACTTTCCGAATGGACCACCTAAGACGCAGCCGCGGTCAACATTTAAATGAAATTATCTTCAAAAAGTAAATGGCATGGATCAATCTAACGTTTCAAATAAAGAACCGATGAGATTTTGCAAATTTTATGCGTTTTTTTTTTTAAAAAAGTTATCAAGCTCTTAACAAATCACCCTTTATTAGTATACAAAATAATACATAAGCCGTCTCCAGAGCGAAAACTAATGGTTGGGCGACGACTTTTTTTCATGATCTCCCGAGTTGATATCACGGTTGCCACAGTTAACATAGTAGAATTCTACCAATAATGTTAGATTTTTTACTGTTTGGTAGATTGGTAGAATTCTTGATGGTTTGGTAGGTTTTGCAAAATATTCCTCTTCAAAAAAAAGTACTTCACAATTTTTCTATAGAAATAAAATTTTGACAAAATTGTCTAAAGTAATAAATTTTTGAGACAATTTTCTATAGAAAAACAAGTAAGGAAAGTCTAAAGTCGGGCGGGGCCGACTATATTATACCCTGCACCACTTTGTAGATCTAAATTTTCGATACCATATCACATCCGTCAAATGTGTTGGGGGCTATATATAAAGGTTTGTCCCAAATACATACATTTAAATATCACTCGATTTGGACAGAATTTGATAGACTTTTACAAAATCTATAGACTCAAAATTTAAGTTTGCTAATGCACTAGGGTGGAACACAATTTTAGTAAAAAAATATGGGAAACATTTAAATCTGAAGCAATTGTAAGGAAACTTCGCAAAAGTTTATTTATGATTTATCGTTCGATATATATGTATTAGAAGTTTAGGAAAATTAAAGTAATTTTTACAACTTTTCGACTAAGCAGTGGCGATTTAACAAGAAAATGTTGGTATTTTGACCATTTTTGTCGAAATCAGAAAAAAAAGAATACTCGGTTCCAAAGATTTTGTCTTTGCTTTAAAAAATTTGGTATTGATTCCGAGCCAAAGAAGCGGAGAATATAAGTAAGGATACTTTTAAGACACAATTCTCTTTTAAATTTAGGTTTTGTGTACTTGCTTCTAGGAAGAAAATTTTAATTTTTCGCTTTCTCAGCTTTTTTTCTTCATATGCTATCAAAGTCCTTTAAAAACGAGTTAACGTCAACTTTATTTTCCAAATTAGGACTCGACTTTCAGTAGAAATTATGCTATGTTTGAAGTAAAAAACTTCTTTAAAATAAAGTTTTGAAAAACATGTCCTATATTTGAACGATTTTTTGCTTTGTAGTCAAGATGCAAAAAGACAACAAATTTAAAGACAATTTCATTAAATTTAAAGAATTTTTCTGAATTATTAAAGTCAAGTTGACCTTAGACTATACATTTTTTCTTTCATGTTAAGATACCCATTTTTAAGTCAAATCACTTAATTATAAGGACAATACGACTTCATTGAAAAGTTTATCGACTTTTGGACAAGGAAAATAACTTTATTTTAGAGAAATGCATCTTCTATGCTAAGCAAAATTTGTATTCGTATTTTAAAGACATGAAATCTTTGACCTCACGACAATATATCTAGCTATATCTAAATCTGAACCGATGTCAACCAAATTTGGCACGCATAGCTACAATGCTAATTCTACTCCCTGTGCAAAACTTCAACTAAATCGGAGTTAAAAATTGGCCTCTGTGGTCATATGAGTGGAAATCGGGCGAAAGCTATATATGGGAGATATATCCAAATCTGAACCGATTTGGCTGATATTTTGCAAGTTTTTCGAGACTCATAAAATATTCGGATGTACGGAATTTGAGGAAGATCGGTTCATATACACGCCAATTATGACCAGATCGGTGAAAAATATATATGACAGCTATATCTAAATCTGAACCGATAGGGATCATCTTTGAGCCGAAACAGGACCCTATACCAAATTTTAGGACAATCGAACTAAAACTGCGAGCTGTACTTTGCACACAAAAATACACCAACAGACAGACGGACATCGCTAAATCGACTCAGAATTTAATTCTAAGACGATCGGTATACTAAACGATGGGTCTCAGACTTTTCCTTCTTGGCGTTATATACAAATGCACAAACTTATTATACCCTGTACCACAGTAGTGGTGAAGGGTATAAAAATTTTGAGAAAATTTTCTAAAGAAATAAAATTTTGACAGCATTTTCTATAGAAATACAATTTTAACAAAATTTTCTATAGAAATAAAGTTTTAACAAAATTTTCTATAGAAATAAAATTGTGACAACATTTTCTATAGAAATAATATTTTGACGAAAATTTCTATAGAAATAAAACTTTGACAACATTTTGTATAGAAATAAAATTTTGGCAAAAACATTTTTGAAAGAACTAGAAAAATATGATCGAAAACTTCAAAGAAAGATATTTTTTAAATTTGGTAGATTTGTGGTAATTTTTTTTTTAAATTTTGGTCTAATGTCATTGAAAAGTCTAAAAAGTGAAAGAACTCACCTAGGCACAAAAATGAATTAGACATAGGAAACCTCCTTCGCCTGTACGAATGTGGCCAATTAAAGAATTCGGTTTTCTCTCATGAGAAGCCATTTCAAACTAAACAGTTTGTGAAAAACGAAAGGATCATCCGCTGAAGATGTACGCTAAATACAGTAAAAACATGGCTTCCAAAACATTTCGGCTGCAGAAAATGAAATTTCCACAAGACTCAGCCAGCGCCAACATCAAGAAAGACATCATTTCTATCACAGAATGGCCACCAAAATCTTCGGATCTCAGTCCATTGGACTTTTGCGCCAGGGACATTTTAAAGAGCTTGGTATAAAAAATACCAAAGTGTCGGTCATCTCAAGGCGGTGATTCGTCGATAATAGACCGCAATACCGCAGAGCCACTTTCGTGCGTCGTATGATGACTACTTTGTTGGACGATTGCAGGTCATAATTAGTGACAAACGTAATCTATGCCACCAAATTTAAACTGATTTAAAAATTTTATTTTATTTCTGGCACGAAGTTTTGGACGAAAGAGTATTTATTTTAGGGTAAATAAACCCGAATTTGTGATAAGCGATTTAACTATTGTTTCTGATATTTTTCATTTGGTGTGAAAGATTTTTTTTTATCGTCAAAAGAAAAACTATTCTTTCTGTGTATAAAGCCAATTTATCTCTATTTTAGTTCATGGATTATTTTTTTAAGAATGTTTGTCTGGCATTAATAATTTCTTAACTACGTTAGTTAAATGAACAAAAAAAGGAAAAAATTATACACAAATGAAGCATCAGGATTTACTAAATTTGGATCTACCACAAAATAGATGAAAATTTCTTAAAATTTGTATATTTTACCACCAATGCTCCCTTCATGAACTTTGCAATTTTGAAATCCAATTTTTTTCCTTCAAACTACGAAAATTTCTTTAACAAAAATAATAATGTCTAATACAGTTTTATGACAAAAAGTATTTAGTTTTGTGACATCTGTATTTAGTTTTGTGACAATTACCCAAGATTTACCTTCCTAGTGGAAGGTAAATCTATTTTCGAGCCTGAGTGTAGATATTTCCGTTCGGGCGAATGAACCCTTCCATAGTCTGGGATAGATAACTCAATATGGGCCGCCGAACATGCTAACTTTTAATCGAGAATACATATGCCCCGGTAAATTGAATCATCATCCACTGTGCATCATCTCTTCATATAACTACAAATTTAATTTCCAATTTGCCTGATTATTAGGTGGTGAGAATTTTTGTTTGCATTTGACTCTATCAACTATAACATCTTTTATATTTAATTTTATTTTCTCTTGGTGTATATAAATTCCAATTTGGCATTTTAACCTATGAAAAATTATTACATTTATTATCTTCTGCTACATTGTCCTATAAATAATTGTACGGTTAATCATTACACGGATGTAAATATTCCCAATGCAAAATTTTGATGCAAACATCACCTAATTAGAAATGCTGCAAAAACTTTATAGCAGAATACCATCCTGCCATTAATGGCATACGAACAGTAATAATACCAATGATATATTTATAAACATTTTGTTTTGATTTCGTTTTAGAGTGAAAAATAAATAAACTCATATTCTGTGTGTACTGTAGCCACAGCGTTATACACGTCAATTGAAGATTATTTGTAAGCAAAAGCAATTTTTCCAATCACTTAGCACTTTTCGGATTTTCCCATTTTTTTTTTTTTGTTAGCGATACCCCTCCCACCCAAAGCTGTCTGCGAATGGCCAACAAAACGCACCTAGTATTCCCCAACGAAAGTGAAAAAAACCGAAATCAAACAAAAGCCGCTGGCCATTAGATTTATTTGCATTTAAACAGATTTGCTGCTCAGGGGGAAATACTGTATGGACAAGGCAGCTAACATGGAGATATAAATTTGATTTTTTGCTTTGTTAATTTGTTTTCGAATGATTGAAAAAGCAAACATATCAACAATTATTAATTCTTGATAATAAAAATAACACACAGTATACAAATAGAAAAGGTATTCCATTTTTCGCAGATGTTTTTTTTTGGGTATTTTACAAGGATACTCTCTTTCTGGGGTCAAAAGTTTATGTTGATTTTTTGAAAAACGTTGACCTCCTACCCTTCTTAAAAAAATGTAACAAATAGACCGCTGACTTGGGATTGACCGGCCTTAGGGAAAAGCCAAAAACATGTACATACATGGAAAGTTTGCTGTGTAGCAACCATGAAAAGGATGTTTTACTGGAGAAGGCAAATGTTAGCATTCCTTGTACCCACTAGCAAAATGAAAAGTTTAAACAAAAGGTTTGTGGTATATAAGGATAGAATACAACTATACATTAAAAAATTAATTTTTTCTTCATGTAGGGATTATTTTATTTACAACAAAAGATTTGTTTTTCCCAAGTAAATATGGTTTTCAGGAATCTATTCATTTGTTAATCAAGGGTAAACATATACAGGAAAAGTCCGTCGTTTAACTTATACTAAAATTAAGTTATTTTTATTACAAAAAAATTAAATTAAGAAAATATTTCCCCAGGCCAATGAAAATGTCTTTATTACTTGAGTATAAAATTTAATGGCCATACAAATATCGTCAATGGTCAAAAAAATATTTTTAGTTTCAATCACGAATCCAATTGATCCAATTAATTATACCGAAATATTGGTTTTAGACCCCATAAGGTATATATATTTTAAGTTGAGTCGATCTAGTGAAGTCCGTCCGTCCATCCGGCTGTCCGTCCGTCCGTCTGTTTAAATCACACTAACAATCGAACGAAGCAAGCTATCGACTTCGCACAAATAGTTATTATTGATATAGGTCAGATGATATTACAAACACAGTTGCCACGTTGGTAGAATTCTACCAAAAATGATAGAATTTACGAACACGGTTGCCACAGTTTGTAGAATTCTACCAAGAATAGTAGAATTTTTACTGTTTGGTAGATTGGTAGACTTCTTGATATTTTGATAGTTTTTGCAAAATATTCTTCTCCAACTACGAATGAAATAAATATAAAAATAAAATTTTATAAAATTCTATGTAAATTTTTTGTTTTAATTTTATATAGAAACAAGTAAGGAAAGTCTAAAGTCGGGCGTGGCCGACTATATTATACACTGCACCACTTTGTAGATCTAAATTTTCGATACCATATCACATCCGTCAAATGTGTTGGGGCTATATGTAAAGGTTTGTCCCAAATGCATACATTTAAATATCACACGATCTGGACAGAATTTGATAGACTTCTACAAAATCTATAGACTCAAATTTTAAGTCGGCTAATGCACTAGGGTGGAACACAATGTTAGTAAAAAAATATGGGAAACATTTAAATCTGAAGCAATTTTAAGGAAACTTCGCAAAAGTTTATTTATACGTATTAAAAGTATAGGAAAATTAGAGTAATTTTTACAACTTTTCGACTAAGCAGTGGCGATTTTACAAGGAAAATGTTGGTATTTTGACCATTTTTGTCGAAATCAGAAAAACATATATATGGGAGCTATATCTAAATCTGAACCGATTTCAAATCAAATTTGGCACACATGACTACATTACTAATTGTACTCCTAGTGCAAAATTTCAACCAAATTGGGCCAAAACGTTGCTTCTGGGGCCATATAAGTCCATATCGGGCGAAAAATATATATGGAAGCTATATCTAAATCTGAACCGATTTCAATCAAATTTAGCTCACATGACTGTACTACCAATTGTACTCCTTGTGCAAAATTTCAAGCTAATCGGGATAAAACTCTGGCTTCTGGGTCCATATAAGTGCGAAAGATATATATGGGAGCTATATCTAAATCTGAATCGATTTCAACCAAATTTGGCACGCATAGCTACAATGCTAAATTTACACCCTGTGCAAAATTTCAACCAAATTGGGCCAAAACTCTGGCTTCTGGGGCCATATAAGTCCATATCGGGCGAAAAATATATATGGTAGCTATATCTAAATCTGAACCGATTTCAATCAAATTTGGCACACATGACTATACTACCAATTGTACTCCTTGTGCAAAATTTCAAGCTAATCGGGATAAAACTCTCCCTTCTGGGTTCATATAAGTGCATATCGGGCGAAAGATATATATGGGAGCTATATCTAAATCTGAATCGATTTCAACCAACTTTGGCACGCATAGCTACAAGCTAAATCTACTCCCTGTGCAAAATGTCAACCAAATTGGGCCAAAACTCTGGCTTTTAGGACCATATTAGTACATATTGGGCGAAAGATATATATGGGAGCTATATCTAAATCTGAACCGATTTCAATCAAATTTTGCACACATGACTATACTACCAATTGTACTCCTATTGCAAAATTTCAACCAAATTCGGCCAAAAATTTGGCTTCTGGGGCCATATAAGTCCATATCGGGCGAAAGATATATATGGGAGCTATATCTAAATGTGAACCGATTTCAATCAAATTTTGCACACTTGACTATACGACTAAGTGTTATGTTTGTACAAAATTTCAAGCAAATCGGTATAAAACTCTGGCTGCTGGGCCCATATTAGTGCATATCGGGCGAAAGATATATATGGGAGCTATATCTAAATCTGAACCGATTTCTTCCAAAATCAATAGGGTTCTATTCTGACCCAAATTAGGAACATGTGCCAAATTTGAAGGCGACTGGACTTAAATTGCGACCTAGACTTTGATCACAAAAATGTGTTCACAGACAGACGGACGGACAGACGGACATGGTTATATCGACTCAGGGACCCACCCTGAGCATTATTGCCAAAGACACCATGTGTCTATCTCGTCTCCTTCTGGGTGTTACAAACATATGCACTAACTTATAATACCCTGTTCCACATTGTGGCGCAGGGTATAAAAATGTTGAAAAATTTTATACAAAAATTAAATTTTGTCAAAAATTTTCTATAGATATAAAATGTTGTCAAAGTTTTCTATATTAATATAGAAAACTTTCCGTAACAATTGTTACGGATGCCCTTGTGCGACTAGGGGATACCCCAATATCCCAGTCCAGACCCGCTGACAACAAAACAAATCCTAACATCACTAACAAAAAAAAAAACCAACACAACATACATATTCCATTTTGTATGGAAGGTCGTCCTATGACCTTCGGCCACCCGCCCTACTGCAATCACTATTTTGACAAAATTTTCTATGGACGTAAAATTTAGACAAAAACTTAATCAAAAACTTGAAAATTCAAAAAGTGTTTTAAATTTGGGCCATATCGGAACAGTTTTAGGTGTAGACAGTTTTAGGTGTGAGGTGCCTCTGGGAAGAGCAAATTTCATGTGATCCGTTTGAAATTTGGTACGTGATGTTAGTATATGTCACCTTGCGCCCCAGAAAATTTTTATATTACACAGAAAAAAAAGTAAACTACATTATGGGAAAAATGAACTATCTCGTCCGAAAATTGAACTAAATTGTATTACAAATTTTGAGATTCATTAAATTAACGAAAATTTTCAGGCATTTTTGGATTTCAATTACCATTTACGAAATGCATCATTCTCGAGAAAAAAATGATCTAAAAGTAAATAAAAAAAATCTTAGGCGCCAGGTCATTCCCATTTTAACCACGCTGTAAGTCCTTTATTACTATTTTTGAGAAGTATACTTTTCGTATACTTCTTCTGTTTTAGTTATAATTGAACTAATTTGTATGTCATTGACATTTTGCTGTCATTTAATTCATAAAATTTTTGAAACATACTTGAAATAAAGAAAAAATCGTTGGAACAAATTAAATTTAGAACAAAATAAATTTTTTGCAAAAAAATATTAAGGGTGGTTAAAATATCAAGGGTCGATGTTGATTTTGAATAAAACACAAACTATTTAGGAATTTTATTTTATTATGATATACTGGTATTACTCAATTATGTATGGAACAAAATATCGGCCGAATGGGCGCCGCGACCTCGGTGGCACACCTTCATCCGATGGTCCAAATTTTCGATGACGCTGAGGCATAATGGAGGTTCTATGTCGTTAATGTGCCGAATTATCTCATCCTTCAGCTCTTGAATTGTTGCTGGCTTATCGACGTACACCTTTTCTTTCAAATAACCCCAAAGAACAAAGTCCAACGGTGTCAAATCACATGATCTTGGCGGCCAATTAACATCGCCATTACGTGAGATAACACGGCCATTGAATTTGTTGCGCAAAAGAGCCATTGTTTCGTGAGCGCCATTGTTTCGTGAGCTGCCATATCTTCCAATTCGGGCCATAAAAAGATCGTTATCATCTCACGATAGCGAACACCATTCACAGTAACTGCCTGACCGGCCTCATTTTGGCAAAAATACGGCCCGAGGATGCCGCCAGCCTATAAACCACACCAAACAGTCACTCTTTGTGGGTTCATTGCTTTTTCGACAATCACTCTTGGATTCTCATTCGCCCAAATGCGGCAATTCTGTTTATTGACGAATCCACTGAGGTGAAAATGTGCCTCATCACTGAAGATGATTTTCTTCGAAAATTGATCATCCACTGTTGCCATTTCTGGGAACCATTTAACACGTTGTTGGATTGCGTATCTCTCCATGGTTCAAATTGAGTAAGTCTGAAATAGAGAAATGTCAAATAAAAATCGGAAAAAAAAACTTGGCGTTTAGGTGTGGTTCACATTCAACATCGGCCCTTACAATGTAACCACCCTTTATATATAATGTGTGAACAGTTCAAAGAGAAACTATCCAAAAGTTGGCAAGGTACTTTTTGGAAGTTGAACCCGCGACCGAAGATAGTAAAGATACTTAGTTCGAGTTTAGCCGATGAAAAAAAAATGAATTTCAAATTCAAAGCAACATTTTATTATGACTGGAAAGGAGAATGATAGATACATAGTACCAATTCTAAAAGGTTAATTTCATTAAAATAACTTATCTACCATGGACTCCATATGGACTAACATACAATTTAGAAGACAATCTTAAGAAGGTTTAATGTACCTTTCCATTGGTAACTCTTATCACTCCACTATCCAAGTAATTAGATTGTGGATGACATGGAGGGTACATGAGATTCGGCCTTGTCGAACTTTCAAATTTTCTTCAATCACGGAAAAGATAATACCAATCACCAACGCCAATCAAAAAATCAATTGTTCCAACAAAAATCTTAATTGGTGCAAATATTTTTTTCATTGATTTTTATTTTGATTTAAAATTTAAAATCAATTAATATTTTCAAAATAAAAATAAAAAAATTAAAAAAAAATTGTTTAATGTGTTTATTGATAAAATATTGGTGATAAAAAAAACGTTCCTTACTCAAGTTAGATAGATAGATTTCATTTTGGTGAAACAATCTATGAATGAAACAGAGATTTTCTTAAATGACATGTAAAAGATAGCTTTATTAGACTTTGGTTTTTTAGAAGTTTTTATTTTTTTTTTAATCTGTTTCAAATTATTCATTACTGGATCCTAAATATGTCACTATGTTACTTAATAACTGTGATTAAATTTATTCATTATTTTAAGTAACCCTTTGGAGATGGCCCCTTCTATTTTTACACGTTTGTTTTTATACCCTCCATCATAGGATGGGGGTATATTAACTTTGTCATTCCGTTTGTAACACATCGAAATATTGCTCTAAGACCCCATAAAGTATATATATTCTGGGTCGTGGTGAAATTCTGAGTCGATCTAAGCATGTCCGTCCGTCCGTCCGTCCGTCCGTCTGTTGAAATCACGCTAACTTCCGAACGAAACAAGCTATCGTCTTGAAACTTGGCACAAGTAGTTGTTATCGATGTAGGTCGGATGATATTGAAAATGGGCCATATCGGCCCACTTTTACGTATAGCCCCCATATAAAGGGACCCTCAGATTTGGCTTGTGGAGCCTCTAACAGAAGCATATTTCATCCGATCCTGCTGAAATTTGGTATATGGTCTCTAACAACCATGCAAAAATTGGTCCACATCGGTCCATAATTATATATAGCCCCCATATAAACCGATCCCCAGATTTGGCTTGCGGAGCCTAAAAGAGAAACAAATTTCATCCGATCCGGCTGAAATTTGGTACATGATGTCGGTATATGGTCTCTAACAACAATGCAAAAATTGGTCCATATCGGTCCTTAATTATATATAGCCCCCATATAAACCGATCCCCAGATTTGGCTTGTGGAGCCTCTAAGAGAAGCATATTTCATCCGATCCGGCTGAAATTTGGTACATGGTGTTGGTATATAATCTCTAACAACCATGCAAAAATTGGTCCATATCGGTCCTTAATTATATATAGCCCCCATATAAACCGATCCCCAGATTTGGCTTGTGGAGCCTCTAAAAGAAGCATATTTCATCCGATCCGGCTGAAATTTGGTACATGGTGTTGGTATATAACCTCTAACAATCATGCAAAAATTGGACCACATCGGTCCATTATTATATATAGCCCCCATATAAACCGATCCCCATATTTGGCTTGTGGAGCCTCTAAGAGAAGCATATTTCATCCGATCCGGCTGAAATTTGGTACATGGTGTTGGTATATAATCTCTAACAATCATGCAAAAATTGGACCACATCGGTCCATAATTATATATAGCCCCCATATAAACCGATCCCCAGATTTGGCTTGCGGAGCCTCAAAGAGAAGCAAATTTCATCCGATCCGGCTGAAATTCAGTACATGATGTTGGTATATGGTCTGTAACAACCATGCAAAAATTGGTCCACATCAGTCCATAATTATATATAGACCCCATATAAACCGATCCACAGATTTGGGTTCCGGAGCCTCAAAGAGAAGCAAATTTCATCCGATCCGCCTGAAATTTGGTACATGGCGTTGGTATATGGTCTCTAACAACCATGCAAAAATTGGTCCACATCGGTTCATAATTATATATAGCCCCCATATAAACCGATCCCCAGATTTGGCTTGCGAAGTCTCCAAGAGAAGCAAATTTCATCCAATCCGGTTGTAATTTGGAACGTGGTGTTAGTATATGATCTTTAACAAGCGTGCCAGAATTGGTCAATATCGGTCCATAATTATATATAGCCCCCATATAAAACGTTATCCAGATTTGACCTCCGGAGCCTCTTGGAGGAGCAAAATTCATCCGATCCTGTTCAAATTAGGAACGTGGTATATGGTCGCTAACAACCATACCAAAATTGGTCCAATCACACAATCGGTTCATAATCATGGTTGCCACTAGAGCCAAAAATAATCTACCTAAATTTTATTTCTATAGAAAATTTTGTCAAAATTTTATTTCTATAGACAATTTTGTCAAAATTTTATTTGTAGAGAAAATTTTGTTAACATTTTATTCGGTTCATAATCAAATTTTCATCATTTTCAAAACTTTATTTCTATAGAAAATTTTGTCAAAAGTTTATTTATATAGAAAATTTTGTTAAAATTTTATTTCTGTAGAAATTTTTGTCAAAATTTTCTTTCTACAGAATATTTTGTCAAAATTTTTATTTCTATAGAAAATTTTGTGAAAATTTTATTTCTATAGAAAATTTTGTTAAAATTTTATTTCTGTAGAAAATTTTGTCAAAATTGTATGTCTACTTTGTCAAACTGAATTATATACGTATTGGATCGCTCTTTTTTGATTTAATATATACCACGTATGGACTTACATACAATTTAGAAGATGGTGTTAGGAGGTTTTAAGATACCTTGCCATCGGCAAGCGTTACCGCAACTTAAGTAATTCGATTGTGGATGGCAGTGTTTAGAAGAAGTTTCTACGCAGTCCATGATGGAGGGTACATAAGCTTCGGCCTGGCCGAACTTACGGCCGTATATACTTGTTTTATTTCTAATATTTTTCCATTACCAAATCCCATATGTCCCACTTAATAACTATGGTTACATTTAATCAAATCACAATGTAGGCATTTGCCTCAATTTGTCTGAAAATTGCTCCAATTCAGAGATAAAGCCATTCGTAATTCTACTTAAATGGCAAAGGAATTTATGTTGGGAAAACTCTGTGCTAGGCTTAAAAAATCCATTTCAATAAAGTTAAAATCCTTATATGTTACCTACTATTATCTCCGTAAACCCATTAACTTTTTATAACCCCCAGGGAATTACTTGACTTAAGTTCGCTTTTTTAAGACAAATTGTGGCTTTGCCACAGACGCACCACACTGTCACTGTAATTCTGCTCGTGTCACCATTTCACTTTGCCTTTGTATTTGTAACGACACCACAAATGCCATGAATTAGGTGCACAAGTTTGTTGAACATGAATATGTTCCAAAAGAAAAATTGATTAATGGCAAATGTGTGTATTGAAATTCATTGGCTTTATTTAACCAACTATGTTAGTATGACATGTGACACTTACATATCCTATTAACCTTCAAATTTAGATCCTTGTAAGTATCTTAGTTGATGCCTTCATTTTGTTTCGTTCAATTCCTTTTAAAACTTTTGTAATTCATCTTTGAAAGTGTGGGGGTGGAATCTAACAGATTTGTCTAAAGTTTAATTATCTAGTGAAACAAAATATAGAAGAAAAATAGCAAATAAGCCTCTTACGCCTTTCTTTCATATACATTCACAGCTAAATCGCCCAGCAAAAAGGTGGAAATTCTTTCACAAACATTTCTTTTTAAGCTGTTGTTTTGAACAGGTTTTAAAAAATGCCCTTTTTTGCGATGTTTCATTCCGATAAAGTTGTTCTGGACAGGTTTTCAAAAAATGCCCTTTTTTAACCGTTTTAAGTGAAATTTTAAATTTTGGACAATTAAATGTGGCAAAAGAAAAAATAGAAAATCAATAAAAAATTTACTCACTGACACTCATATGTCGTAAGATATGCATTTGAGGTTTTTTTTTAATTATAGGAAAGTTTTATTGATATCTAAGCTTGTTTGTTTTCTAGGAACTCTCCATTAAAGCCAATACTAAAGGCAACTGAATATGAATTTCGGAATGTACATATTAGTATTTGCTTAAAACCCCCCAATGCCATAGGCTATACAAAGGTATTAACACAAAACATTTCGCTATAAATTTTCCATATGGATACCATATCGCTGGTAAAACAAAATTCAATTTCAAGGATCATACAACGACATATTTAAATTATATCAACTTTTGTATCATTTTTATTTTTTTTTTACGAGTTTAATAAATAAATAGAATCAAGGACTGTGTACACAGGTGGAATACACAAACCAATTCATGGGTAGGTGATAAATTGTGGTAGTCAAAACCTGCTACCTAACGGCGATGAAAACGCACCATAAAGGCGCCATTATGACACATCTACATCGACATACGCCTCCTCATGTACACATACATAGTACATAAGCCTTCGTATGGATATGAATTGTTTACTGAACATAATTAAAATTATGCCTTTTTATCATTTCCATGATAACTTTATTAAATATACAAAAGCGCCACGTTTCGCTTCGTCTGCTCTTATACAGAGGAAGTGAGTATTTATTGCCCCCCATCCACCACACAATGGCCAATACCATGCCAACAGGGAAACAAAGGACCCATTTTCAAAGTCTTGTTTATTCGTTTATTCAAAAATTTTGTTTTTTTTTTTTGACATGGAAATCATTATGGAAATTACGAAATTGTTTTTAATGAGGTTTGAAGTTAGAGAAGGAGATGTGAATTTGTTAAATATTTAAAATTCAACACGTGAATTTGTTAAGAATTAAGTTACAACAAAATTTTATAACCCCATAGAATATAAAGGTTACATGCTACTTTGAGATGCTTTACAAAATATTTGAAATCCCAACTGATTAACTCTTTACATGGGAAAATTTGGTTGTTTGCTTTTTTTTTTAAGCGTGAATATAACGGACGTTTAAAATCCTAAGCTACCAGAAAATAAAAACAAAAAACTCAGATAGATAGGAAAGTCTGGTGGAGACGAATATATAATACCCTAATGAAAGCATACATACGAAGCGTTATAAAAAATGTAAACTCTATGCACTGTAAGGAATAACCTTGTGACAAATTTACATACACTTTGTTAAGAATTGAGGGTCATATGGCCAAATTTAGAAAATTCATGTAAAACGTATAGATGGGAGCTATAGCTCAATTCTATAGGAGATTTTAAAAATTTGAAAGCTATTTGAAATTTTAGTAAGGCCAGTAAATCTTGTAACTTGTATTGTCTAAATGGTTGGCCGATGGACTGTACATTTCATAATGGGTTAATAGTAAATTCTCCACCTACCACATACAGAGACAAACATAACAGGTTGACTGATAAGTCCCCGGTTTAACAAAGAAAAACACATTTTTTTTTGTCAAAATTCGTTTTTATTATTCAACATAGTTCCCTTCAAGAGCGATACAACGATTATAACGACCTTCCAATCTTTTGATACCATTTTGGTAGTACTCCTTCGGTTTTGCCTCAAAATAGGCCTCAGTTTCAGCGATCACCTCTTCATTGCAGCCAATTTTTTTCCCTGCGAGCATCCTTTTGAGGTCTGAGAATTAGAAAAAGTCGCTGGGGGCCAGATCTGGAGAATATGGTGGGTGGGGAAGCAATTCGAAGCCCAATTCATGAATTTTTGCCATCGTTCTCAATGACTTGTGGCACGGTGCGTTGGTTTGGTGGAACAACACTTTTTTCTTCTTCATATGGGGCCGTTTTGCCGCGATTTCGACCTTCAAACGTCCAATAACGCCATATAATAGTCGCTGTTGATGGTTTTTCCCTTCTCAAGATAATCGATAAAAATTATTCCATGCTGGCGGACTTTTGAGTCTTTCCACGCTTCGGAGACGGTTCATCGGTCGGTGTCCACTCAGCCGATTGTCGATTGGACTCAGGAGTGTAGTAATGGAGCCATGTTTCATCCACTGTCACATATCGATGGAAAAACTCGTTAACAGCTGCAAACACCGCTCAGAATCATCAACACGTTGTTGCTTTTGGTCAAATGTGAGCTCGCGCAGCACCCATTTTGCACAGAGCTTCCGCATATCCAAATATTGATGAATGATATGACCAACACGTTCCTTTGATATCTTTAAGGCCTCTGCTATCTCGATCAACTTCATTTTACGGTCCTTAAAAATCATTTTGTGGATTTTTTTGATGTTTTCGTCGGTAACCACCACTTTCGGGCGTCCACTGCGTTCACCGTACTCCGTGCTCATTTCACCACGCTTGAAATTTGCATACCAATCAATTATTGTTGATTTCCCTGGGGCAGAGTCCGGAAACTCATTATCACGCCAAGTTTTTGCTTCCACCGTATTTTTTCTCTTCAGAAAACAGTATTTTATCAAAACACGAAATTCCCGTTTTTCCATTTTTTTCACAATAACAAAAGTTGCTTCACAAAAGACGCTCTATCTCACAAACTAATTGACTTACAGACGTCAAATTTTGACACGAATCATTTGAAGGTTGGTACTATATAAAAATAATATGCATTTAATACTAGCGACGCCATCTATGTGTCAGACCGGGGACTTATCAGCCAACCTGTTAAGTATTGGCACACCAAATAATTTTGATAATAACCACATGTTAAAAGTGATATGAAGCTTTTGTAAATAAAAACTATTTTAACTCGTATTACAACTGCATTAAGCGTCTATATAATAAATTTCAAAAATTTTTTGTTCTTTAAATTTTTAAAATTATAAAAAATTGAAAAAGGCAAATTTTTTGATGAACAAAATAATTGGCACAGGTACTTATAAAATAGTTTTGTGGTACATTTAGTACTTGGTGGGCATTCCTTTTTGTCTGATAACAGCATCAAGCAATCTAGACGTTGAATTCACTATTTGTTTTATGTTATCTGTACTTACATTCCCCCATGCTTCCATCTATCTTGCACCAAATTCCGTCGAAATCAGTTAATGATAGCGATCGGAATAATGCGAACAACAAATACATGGACAGACTGGCGGACACCAAGGGCTACACTGTCTCAGGAAGGACCTAAAACCAATACTTCTGATGGGAGCCACCGTGGGGCAATGGTTAGCATGCCCGCCTTGCATACACAAGGTCGTGGGTTCGATTCCTGCTTCGACCGAACACCAAAAAGTTTTTCAGCGGTGGATTATCCCACCTCAGTAATGCTGGTGACATTTCTGAGGGTTTCAAAGCTTCTCTAAGTGGTTTCACTGCAATGTGGAACGCCGTTCGGACTCGGCTATAAAAAGGAGGTCCCTTGTCATTGAGCTTAACATGGAATCGGACAGCACTCAGTGATAAGAGAGAAGTTCAAAACTGTGGCATCACAATGGACTAAATAGTCTAAGTGAACGGGCTGCCCACTATCACACAAAAAATTTTTTCTCTGATTCAATCACCAAATTAATTGATCCAATTAATTTTTTAATTGAAATGTCTTCAATCACGAAAATGATAGTATCAATCACAGTTTTAATTGGGCATAGAAAAAATTCTTGATTAAAAAATTAATTGATTTTTTCAGCAAAATTCAATTAAATTTTTAATTGATTCAATTAAAAATTTAATTGATGTTGATTGCAAAACGCAATTAATTTATTGATTAAAAAAGGTAACTATTTTTAATTACTTAGATTGGCTTAGAGTTTTTATTTGGATTAACAAATGATTGTTTGAAATACATTTTTAATTAAAAAAGTAAAAAAAAATCAGCACTTTTTTTAACTGAATTAGTCTTCCGAATTTGATTAAAAAGTTAATTGTATCAATTAATTTTTTAATTAAACATTTTAAAAATTTCAATCATTGACTTAATTAACTTAATGTTTCTATCATGATTAAAAAGTTAATTGTATCAATTAATTTATTAATTGAAAAAATTTTCAACTTCAATTAACTTTTTAATTGGAAATATTTTGGTGATATTTTTTTCTGTGATACCTAAACTAACCTCAGCTATTGAGAGCCAAAAAAAACTACGATGTTTACAATCCGGGCAAATGACATATACTGACCATGAAAGTTATGGAATGAGGATATGAATATAGTGTCAGTGTTTTTTATCTCGAACAACGCCATCATCTGTTGTCAATGTGTGATCCCAGTAATAACCCAGAAAAAAAGAGCTTTCCAAAAAAGTAGTTTGGATCCCCAATTTGCGATTCGAAAGTAGTGCAAACTTGGATCATCTCCAATGAATTTTACATGGGCTTGTCATAGGACGGAAATACTCCATTTTTGGGTCCTTTGCGTTGCTTTAGAAATTGTGTCTTGGAAGTTAATTTGGATGAAGAAATTTTAAAAACTAAAAACATTTTTTTTTTTTCAATTTCACTTTTGATTTTTATCAGTATTTTTTGGTTCAATTTTATTTTCGTATTATCTAATTTTTACAAATTGATAATCTTCTTCGCTTCCACCGGGAGTTGAACATGGGTCTGTTGGTACCATATCAGAACGTCTCAGCACACTCGGCCACAAACGCATCAAAACAAAAATTGAAATGTGTGTGATATGAACCTAATATGACACCACGTCATGACATCCTAACTACTTCCTGAGATGTTCTTTATTATTATGAATGAAAAAACAAGAACGCTAGTTCAAATCTCACCAGCGGCTATTTTATTATTAAATATTTTTCTAATTTTTTTATGTTTTACATCGTTTTTATTTTTTTTTCGGCATATATTTTTGTATAAATATAAAATCAACAAAAAAGTAAAAATTATAGCAGTTTGCAAAGCGTTCTCAAAAGAACTACCATGGAAGTGAAAAAGTCAAACGGCATAGGTTCAAATCCCAGCGGCGATGATTTTTTTATTATTTTTTGCGTTTTTATTGATTTGCTATTCTTTTTTTTCGAAACTTAAATATTCACTTGAAACTGCCTAACTCCGTACTTTCTAAGATTTGTCCAAGAGGACTGCATCGTAAGTGAAAAAATTGATGGGGGATTCCGGGATGTTTGTGAACAACTTCCAATTCTTTTTGCCGGGAAAGAGTGATTTTTTAAGAGCTATAGGAACATTTTGCAAAAATAAAAAAAAACATAAAATTCAGAAAAATTCATGAAGTCTTTATTTAAATTGATAATTTATTAATAATAATAATAATAATAATTTAATGTTTGAAGAATATTTCTCGCATACGTATGTTGGCCGTGACTTCGCCTCAAATAACATACATAAAATTAATTCCTTATGATCCGATCTAGTATTGGGCTTAACAAAAAAAACATGTAAGGAAAGTCTAAAGTCGGGCGGGGCCGACTATATTATACCCTGCACCACTTTGTATACCTAATTTTTCGATACCATATCACATCCGTCAAATGTGTTGGGGGCTATATATAAAGGTTTGTCCCAAATACATACATTTAAATATCACTCGATCTGGACAGAATTTCATAGACTTCTACAAAATCTTTAGACTCAAAATTTAAGTCGGCTAATGCACTAGGGTGGAACACAATGTTAGTAAAAAATATGGAAAATTTTTAAATCTGAAGCAATTTTAAGGAAACTTCGCAAAAGTTTATTTCTGATTTATCGCTCGATATACATGTATTAGAAGTTTAGGAAAATTAGAGTCTTTTTTACAACTTTTCGACTAAGCAGTGGCGATTTTACAAGGAAAATGTTGGTTTGACCATTTTTGTCGAAACCAGAAAAACATATATATGGGAGCTATATCTAAATCTGAACTGATTTCAACCAAATTTGGCACGCATAGCTACAATGCTAATTCTACTCCCTGTGCAAAATTTCAATTAAATCGGAGTAAAATATTGGCCACTGTGGTCATATGAGTATAAATCGGGCGAACGATATATATGGGAGCTATATCTAAATCTGAACCGATTTCAATAAAATTTGGCACACTTGACTATAGTATTAATTGTTCTTCTTGTGCAAAATTTGAAGCAAACTAGGGTAAAACTCTGGCTTCTGGGGCCATATAAGTCCATATCGGGCGAAATATATATATATATATATATATATATATATATATATATATATATATATATATATATATATATATATATATATATATATATATATATATATATATATATATATATATATATATATATATATATATATATATATATATATATATATATATATATATATATATATATATATATATATATATATATATATATATATATATATATATATATATATATATATATATATATATATATATATATATATATATATATATATATATATATATATGGAAGCTATATCTAAATCTGAACCGATTTCTTCCAAAATCAATAGGGTTCTATTCTGAGCCAAAACACATACTTGTGCCAAATTTGAAGTCGATTGGACTAAAACTGCGACCTAGACTTTGATTACAAAAATGTGTTCACGGACAGACTATATCGACTCAGGAGCCCACCCTGAGCATTTTTGCAAAAGACACCATGTGTCTATCTCGTCTCCTTCTGGGTGTTGCAAACATATGCACTAACTTATAATACCCTGTTGCACAGTGTGGCGCAGGGTATAATAATAATTTAAATTGCTTTTTTGGTACCATTTTTTCTTGCTGGACAGCAGCACTTCCCATTTTCTTGTTTATATCTAAGAGACATTACCCAAATTTAGTAAATCTATTTGAGGTCTTCCAAACTAACAACTATTTTTTTTCTAAATGAGAAAATGATTGTAAGTCATTACTTAAATGATTACAATGTTATTACCTAAGTTTGGATAAAATTTATGTTTATTTGCCAATTCAAGTTAATGTATTTATCGTTGGTGTAGAGTATCCTATTGGCTTCTAGTTCTTTTTTCTCATTTACTGTAATAAACAAACAATGAGAAAAGCCAGTAGTCTCTAAATAATAGAGTCGACATTTTTTCCCCCCACCAAAATTTTGGAAGATATCAGAAAACGTTGAAAGTTTAGGTTTTTTATTTTTGTGCAATCCTTAGGGGGTTTCCAATGCCTATTCTAAGCTCTAACTCTTCGTATTATTAACCCTTTTCTGTTTACGTATATCACTCTTCTATATCAAAAAGACCTTACCAAAAAGGAGCAAATAAACGAGAAACTTTTCTAAGGTAATTTGGGTAATAAGGAGAAAAAATATCACTTTTGCTTTTCTACTTCATAACAAACAAGAAGCGACCCTAATATTTTGTTGTTTGCTATGTAGACAAACTTTTTGCATGGATGCTTAGCCATATTCTAGCAAAACAAAAAGTTGGATAATTCAGTTAAAATGTCTTTATAGCAATTGTTTTGTTTATTATTTTGGTTAGTTCCTTTGGTTAGTCTGTCCCAATTGTGGACACCAAAAAAAGCGAAAATCTTTTTTTTATAAAATTATACAAAAAATCAAATTGCAATAATCATCCATTTAGATGCTTTTAATAATAAATACCAATGGCTTTTCTATTTTGGCCCCAAATCCATTTGGACACAAAATCGAGAAATTAATCCATTTAACTTGGCCCAATCAATATAAGATTAAAGGCTCAGAAAAATGTGTATGAGCCCCAGCAGCCACTATGCTTCTGCTGTTACATCCATGTCTAAGGTTGAACCTAAAGAAAAGAATATCACAAATATAATTCAAGATAATTTTTATACTTTTTATATTTTTCTATTTCATTTCTGTGTGCAAATTAATGCTTTAATATTTGAACCTTGTGAGCCAGAAACAATATCGTTGATAGTTTTTTTTTCACGGCCTGGACTTGAACTCGAAGTATCCTTTTGTGAACAATTTTCACTTTAAATTCCTCAACTTCCTTCCATTGCCCACCACAATACATCAATTTGACCAAATATTGTTTCGCTCTGCAGAATCCTTTTGTTAACACCTATCCTAATTGGATTCTTTTTATTTTCACAAATTATTATGAGAAAATCCTTTTTAAAACAAAACTAAAAACACATTTTTGCACCTAAATAAAATCTGGTAATTTGGAAAGGCCCTGCAAGAGGATTTAAATCCTAAGAACACCAACACAAAACAAAGACCCAAGAAAGTATGCTATTGATCGCTTTCAGAGAACCATGCCAGCCATTTTCTAAAGATTTTCTTTTCTAATTTATTCGAATAGACAAAGTGAATATGAAAAGAATGTGGAAAACTTGAAATTCTTCAAAGAAAATTCCAGTTTGTCATTTTTTGCTTAGAAATTAGTGTCCAAAAAACTTTTTGTGAAGAACTAACGAGTGAATGTCTTTTTCAGTTCTATTCGAAATCTTAAAACCATACTCTTGCTGGGAGGTGGAAAAAACATCCATAAAAATAAGAAATGGCAAAATGTTTGAGAATTTATTTCAAATTTCTGGAGAATGTGCCTCCTATGCCATGATGAAAGACAACAAAAGCTGTGGCAACACAAACTCACCAACTAGCAATTCAAACTTTCTAAGCAACTGCTTCCACGTTGCAAACTCAAAAACTCCTACATATTCATTTGACATTTATAAAGTCCTTTGGAAACGATTTTGTTACATTACCATCAACAAGCACCATCACACACCTCAACCACCTAAGGCTGCATCCGAATTACCAATGACAAAAAAATCCTCAACAAAAGAAAACGAAGAAGAATAGTTTTGTCGACCACAACAAGGACGAAGTTGGCGAAACTGAAGTAAAATAGATCTGAAATATGACTAAATGAGAGGACCAATGTTGATATCCTTTTTAAGTTCACCTACTTATACACATTCGCTTCTAAATGAAAAAAGCCTAAAAATGTCGGCATTCCATATGCACAGTGGAGGGCAAAAGTAGAAGCAAACATAAACATTTGCCACAAGCTAAACACACAAAACTAACTCCGTCTCCCGTTACCAATTTTGGACAATTTGGGAGAATTTTGGAGAATTTTGGACCAGGCTATTGGTAAACTTGACCCTTTAAAGGCAAATAAATCTTTGGTATCCGTTACCTACGAACTTTGTTCAGCCCGATAGTCATATTTTTAATAACAAAAGATAACTTTTACGTCGAAAAATCTTATATTTATGGTACAAAATTTTTGGGGCCAAGAGTGTGTAGTTCCATGATCTAATATAAGTACACTGCAAAAAATATTGTCCTTCTCCTGAAACTACGAATGCGTGTTTCATTTGGTACAGATTTTTTTTTTACCAAAAATCGATACATTTTTCAATGAGACCATTTTGTTCTTAGAGTTAAGAAATTTGACTTAAAAATTGACATCCTTACTTAAAATAAATTTCTATAAAACTGAGATCAATTGGTCCGTGTTTTATTTGCCATAGAAATTTGTTTTTTCCTTCACCAAAATGAGGCCATTTTTTTGTGTTAGAGTTAAGAGATTGGACTTAAAAATGGGTAGCCTTACTTAAAATAAAATTCTATAGAACTGGGATAAATTTGGCCTTAAAATTTGGAAATCTTTAATATTATAAAAAAGTCTTAAAATCCCATATTTTTTCAACTTGACTGTAAAGTTTAACGTGAGAGATGAGACTTTTTACTTCTAATTTTTTTGTCCTAGGATAAAGTACGCCAAACTTAAGTCTAAAAGTGAAATTTAAAGTGAATTGCGTCTTAAATATATTCTTAGTGCAGTTTTTCACTTCTTTAGCTTATATAAATCAATAATTGACATCTTATCCAATTTCGTTGAAACCCCGTAGAAGCCGCTAATGTGCCCCTTGGAATATCTGCCATCTAAATGATCCCTTCCCAGATTTGATATTTTTCAGCATTTTTATAATATTTCAGGATTTATATGAAACAGCTGCCTGTCTATAATTCAAATGGCAAATGCATCAAAATATCCCAAAGCAATTTGAAGTACATATAGTACACGCAAAATAATAATTCTTTCCTCCGAAACGAAATTTTAGACAAACAAAGTTCGTATCTCATTTGCTTTTCACTGTAAGGAAGTTTATTTGGAAGAAAAGTAAAGGGTGGTTAAAATTTCAAGGGCCGATGTTGATTTTGAATAAAACACAAACTATTTAGGAAATTATTGCAATTTTATTTTATTATGATATATTGGTAATACTCAATTATGTGTGGAACAAAATATCGGCCAAATGGGCGCCGCGACCTCGGTGGCACACCTCCATCCGATGGTCCAAATTTTCGATGACGCTGAGGCATAATGGAGGTTCTATGCCGTTAATGTGCCGAATTATCTCATCCTTTAACTCTTGGATTGTTGCTGGCTTATCGACGTACACCTTTTCTTTCAAATAACCCCAAAGAAAAAAGTCCAACGGTGTCAAATCACATGATCTTGGCGGCCAATTGACATCGCCATTACGTGAGATAACACGGCCATTGAATTTGTTACGCAAAAGAGCCATTGTTTCGTTAGCTGTGTAGCAAGTGGCACCGTCCTGCTGAAACCACATATCGTTCACATCCATATCTTCCAATTCGGGCCATAAAAAGTTCGTTATCATCTCACGATAGCGAACACCATTCACAGTAACTACCTGACCGGCCTCATTTTGGAAAAAATGCGGCCCGATGATGCCACCAGCCCATAAACCAAACAGTCACTCTTTGTGGGTGCATTGATTTTTCGACAATCACTCTTGGATTCTCATTCGCCCAAATGCGGCAATTCTGTTTATTGACGAAACCACTGAGGTGAAAATGTACCTCATCACTGAAGATGATTTTCTTCGAAAATGAACGCCCATTTTCATAATAAGTCTGGATAACTTTAACACGTTGTTGGATTGTGTATCTCTCCATGGTTCAAATTGAGTAAGTCTGAAATAGAGAAATGTCAAATAAAATTCGGAAAAAAAACTTGGCGTTTAGGTGTGGTTCACATTCAACATCGGCCCTTACAATTTAACCACCCTTTATATTCTTTTTGTGATAAACGTTTATTCTTTTCCACGTGTAAAAATAATTTCATAAAGACTAACTCAAAAATCAAATCAAACAATCTTTTCTTGCTAATTGCATATTCCCTCACATCTTTCTCACTTCCACGAGTTTTTTTTTTTCTTAGCACCTTTTTCTGTAATACAAACAATGTAGAAGAAATTATTGGATATTATAAATTTTTTAAATTTTACCATTCGCCTGGACGGAGAAGCGAACCGCGGACCATGCAATTTGTAAGCCAACACATTATCCACTGAGCTATGTTGCTGTTATTGTCATCAATAGATAATTATCCATATAAGTTATATTTATATAGCATAGCTTGCGGCGCCCACGTGCAGATTAAACAAACTTTATTTAACAGAAACATTTAGTTGGGCACCGTGGAGCAGTGGTAGCTACGTCTGCCGTGCATGCCAAGGGTCGTGGGTTCGATCCATGTCCAAAATTACATAGTACTATATAAAATGTCCAACATTACATAGTACTATATAAAATTTTTACTATGAACTGTAAAACGTGTCTTATTAAAGACTTAAAGTCAGAAATAAACAGTGCTTGATATAAACAAAATGGACTGTGTTGTTGGTTCAAAAATAGTTTCTTTGATTGAAAAAATAAAAATTTTGTAACAAAAGAATTTTTTGGTGATAAAAGTTTAAAATTTTCGAAGCAATTCAAAAAACTCTAACAAAAGAAAAACGTTTTCGGTACACGTATTCCAAATGGTTTTTTCTTTGCGTGTAGCAGAATTAAATTCATGAAAATTTATTTCCACTGTTCCATATAATTTTGAAGATTATGTTGATACAAACAAACAGCACAAACCATAGCACAATTTCTTCTCCTTAGGAAAAAATCCAGAAAAATCATACATATAATAACAATTTCAAGGATTTTTTATAATTAAGTTGAATCTGAAAAATGCATAGCACAAATGCTGTTGTAATGCACAACCTAACCTTAGGCTAATCCGGCCTACATCCTTGCTGTGCGATAGAAAAACTACTGCATTCTGTTGTTGACTCGTTCCGAAATCTGAGATGAAAATTTTCTTTTTTCTTCGAATTGTTTTCCTAAGGTAAACCATGAAACTTATACATTGTCCATGTTGAATAAGTTGGTTGAAGCTGTGGGAAAAGCCTTAGCGCCTGCAGGTATGCAAAAAGATTTTCAATTTAAGATCCCTTATTTTTTGGGGAAATTTTATGATAAGGTCACAATGCCACATAATATAAAAGATGTGGGATATGATTGTTACCTTCTTCAGTGCAAAATAATAATCAGATATTTAACAAACAACAAAAGCTTCGGGGAAATAACATAACACATTTTGGTATACTATGTTAATGTCACCGCACATGTTTGAGGGGTTACTTCCATTGCAATTCCTGTAATAATCGTTGCATATGGAAAAGGTAAATTTTTCTATCCATGGAAAAACGAAGTATACGCTCAAATCTATGGTCGTATTGCCAAAATTATATAATAAAACAAGTATATATGGCCGTAAGTTCGGCCAGGCCGAAGCTTATGTACCCTCCACCATGGATTGCGTATAAACTCCTAAACACTGCCATCCACAATCGAATTACTTGGGTTGCGGTAACGCTTGCCGATGGTAAGGTATCTTTAAACCTCCTAACGCCGTCTTCTAAATTGTAAGTAAGTCCATACGTGGTATATATTAAATTAAAAGAGACCGATTAAATACGTATATAATTTAGTTTGACAAAATTTTCTATAGAAATAAAATTTTAACAAAATTTTCTATAGAAATAAAATTTTGACAAAATTTTCTATAGAAATAACATTTTGACCAAATGTTCTATAGTTAGAAACAAAATGTTGGTATATTATTTATGGCTCAAGTGGCAACCATGATTATGAACCGATATGGACCAATTTTTGTGTGATTGGGGATCGGCTATATATAACTATAGACCGATATGGACCAATTGTGGTATGGTTGTTAGCGGCCACATACTAACACCACGTTCCAAATTTGAACCGGATCGGATGAATTTTGCTCCTCCAAGAGGCTGCGGAAGTCAAATCTGGAGAACGGTTTATATGGGGCTACATATAATTACGAACCTATGTGGACCAATTTTGGCATGGATGTTAGAGACCATATACTAACACCACGTTCTACATTTGAACCGGATCGGATGAAGTTTGCTCCTCCAAGAGGCTCCGGAGGTCAAATCTGAGAGAACGTTTTATATGGGGGACTATATATAATTATGGACCGATATGGACCAATTCTAGCACGGTTGTTAGAGACCATATACTAACACCATGTTCTAAATTTCAACCGGATCGGATGAAATTTGCTTCTATTAGGGGCTCCGCAAACCAAATCTGGGGATCGGTTTAAATGGGGCTATATATAATTATGAACCGATGTGGACCAATTTTTGCATGGTTGTTAGAGAACATATACCAAAATCATGCACCAAATTTCAGCCGGATCGGAAGAAATTTGTTTCTCTTTGACCCTCCGCAAGCCAAATCTTGGGATCGGTTTATATGGTGGCTATATATAATTATGGACCGATGTGGACCAATTTTAGCATGGTTGTTAGAGACCATATACCAACACGATGTACCAAATTTTAGCCGGATCGGATGAAATTCTCTTGTCTTTGAGGCACCGCAAGCCAAATCTGGCAATCGGTTAATATGGGGGATATATAAAGGGTGGTTAAATTGTAAGGGCCGATGTTGAATGTGAACCACACCTAAACGCCAAGTTTTCTTCCGAATTTTATTTGACATTTCTCTATTTCAGACTTACTCAATTTGAACCATGGAGAGATACACAATCCAACAACGTGTTAAAGTTATGCAGACTTATTATGATGTGGATGATCAATTTTTGAAGAAAATCATTTTCAATGATGAAGCACATTTTCACCTCATTCGTCAATAAACAGAAGTGCCGCATTTGGGCGAATGAGAATCCAAGAGTGATTGTCGAAAAACCAATGCACCCACAAAGAGTGACTGTTTGGTGTGGTTTATGGGCTGGCGGCATCATCGGGCCGTATTTTTTTCCAAAATGAGGCCGGTCAGGCAGTTACTGTGAATGGTGTTCGCTATCGTGAGATGATAACGAACTTTTTATGGCCCGAATTGGAAGATATGGATGTGGACGATATGTGGTTTCAGCAGGACGGTGCCACTTGCTACACAGCTAACGAAACAATGGCTCTTTGGCGCAACAAATTCAATGGCCGTGTTATCTCACGTAATGGCGATGTCAATTGGCCGCCAAGATCATGTGATTTGACACCGTTGGACTTTTTTCTTTGGGGTTATTTGAAAGAAAAGGTGTACGTCGATAAGCCAGCAACAATTCAAGAGCTAAAGGATGAGATAATTCGGCACATTAACGGCATAGAAACTCCATTATGCCTCAGCGTCATCGAAAATTTGGACCATCGGATGGAGGTGTGCCACCGAGGTCGCGTCGTCCATTTGGCCGATATTTTGTTCCATACATAATTGAGTAATACCAATATATCATAATAAAATAAAATTACAATAATTTCCTAAATAGTTTGTGTTTTATTCAAAATCAACATCGGCCCTTGAAATTTTAACAATTTTTGCGTGGTTGTTAGAGACTAACATATATACCAACATCATGTACCAAATTTCAGCCGTATCGGATGAAATATGCTTCTCTTAGAGGCTCCGCAAGCCAAATTTTAGGGTCCGACCCAGAATATATTTACTTTATGAGGACTTAGAGCAATATTTCGATGTGTTACAAACGGAATAACAAAGTTAATATACCCCCTTCCTATGGTGAAGGGTATAAATATCGACATGCTTAGATCGACTCAGAATTTCAACGCGACCCAGAATATATTTACTTTATGGGGTCTTAGAGCAATATTTCGATGTGTTACAAACGGAATGACAAAGTTAATATACTCCCTTCCTATGGTGAAGGGTATAAATATCGACATTGTATGACGCAACGTCAATCAGGTCAATCAATTAGTCGATTTTGGTCTTTATAAAAATTGATTTTAACAAGTCGATAGTTCAATTGCTTCGACTACAAAAAAATCGATTCGTCGTTTTCGGTTATTAGTAAAAGTTGACTTCGAACTTTTCAAGTTTCGAGAACAATTAATCGAAAAGACAATATTCGACCTATAATTATTACTTTGTTGGTGTTGTCCATAGAATATGACAATAATCAGAAGATTATTTGAACCTTGCACAAATCTTTTGTGTAAATGGCGAAGCACACTTCCTGGCATCCTGTTTTTAACTGGCCTAATTGAATAGGCTTACTTGCCATTGATATAAAACTTAAGAACTACACGCATTGTATTGATATAATATTGTTCTGGTTCAAGGAAACTAAAGTGTATTTATTCTTCTCTTTTTAATAATTTTTTTTTACTTTATTTGATTTACTATTTTTTTAAATTAAGCAATAAATGGGTATACAAATCTTACTACCCTCTGTCCTTGTTTTATTTGATTATGTTGACATACACCAATATTCTAGAGTAGTATACAGATAATTCACTGAAATTTCCATATCCTTATAGATATTTTATGTAGAATTCTCAATAACTATCAGTGGTTTGCAATTGTAATTAACCCCTTATGGCAACATATTGTATTTATTTCAATGAACTCTTCAAAGGCACTTGGTCAATACATTTACACTGTTACATATGTATGTATATAAGGACTTATGTTTTTCAACAGAGACGTGGCGTGAATATACTAAGCAAGGGGATTGATTATCAAATATTTCACTACGAAAACGAAAAATGTATATATGTTCAGACAGAAGGACAAACATCGTAGGATTGTAATAAAATAACACAAAAAAAACTCTCATTGAATGCTGTTTTCTTTTATGGGTTTATATTTTATTTAATTTTTATATAAAAAAATGATTAGAACCACCCTGTTTATTTGTATTTTATTCCAAAATGAATATGACTGCAATTTGCCTTTATGTAAAAGCAGACACAATCCACAAAATGACCCTTCTTCTGTATCAACTAAGTTGAATAATATTTTCTGTTTAGTTTCACTAATATTTCACAAAACATTGTCAACACATGAAAGGATACGCAAAAAAAAAATAACTGCTTGTGACACATGGATGGCATTAAACATTTACTCTCATATATTTCTCATTGTGATATGAAACTATAGTTCTAGAACGTCATAGTACGGTTTTTTTAGTTTTTGTATAACGAAAATTAAATTAAACAATGGACAAATTGGAAAAGTGGGGTAAAATTGAATATAATGATTCATTGTATAGTCATCACTTTAGAAAAAAAAAATGATATGGATTAAATATATTTACGGTTGGGGAACATTGTAGCACCCACTACACTCACACAATTCTTTTTCATTCGTTTTTGTTTTTTAAGTTCTCTTTGAGATGCATGGGAAATTTAAACTTCCTGATACATTTCCTTTTGGCTATTTCTTCAATGTTCAACAACGTTATGTTAGTATCTTTCAATGTATAGAAAATTAGTTTTTTGTTCTTTGTTTTTTTTCCATTTTTTCTTTTAAGAAATACATGCTGTGACTAAATTGAATTTTTAATCCAACTGAAAAAGAAACAAGTTTATTACTTTTGAATGATGTCTAAAACAGTACAAATTTCAATCGGTATCAGTCGCCTTTAGGGCAAATCACATTCTCTCAGTAAGAGTAAAACTCTTATAATTATTTTTCTTTGACATGTTTATATCAAATAGTTTTTGATGAAATTCAGCAAAATTTTATATCAAAAATATAGAATTGAAAAAGTATAGAAATGTCTCCACCATAGAACATATAAAAGAATTTTCTATGAAAACGTCTACTCCTAATGGATTATCATGTATAGCACATAGATTAGAGGTGTGCGTGTGACACGGAATTCTCGTGACACGCGTGAACTAAATCCAAAGCAATTCTCGTGAATATGTCGTGCGTGAGAAATAAAATCGGGTCGTGAATGTGCGCGAGTACAATTTCTGCTAAATCACGCTCACGAACAAAATCAAGATTGAATTCATACTCATATGTTAACTGAAATTAATTTAGCTCTCGAACTATATTCTATTTCTGAATTTTGTTACTTTTGCTGATTTCCGTTTGGAAAATGTCGTGAGTCTCGTGAATTTGTCGTGAATCACGTGAATTGTCGTGAATCATGCGTGAATCATGCGTGAGCGTGAGTCTTTAAAAGTAGTTCGTGCGTGAGTACTGGTTTTCATTTCGTGAATGTGAGTGAGTGGGATTGGCTACCAAACGAATCGTGCGTGAGCGTGCATGAATAAACGTTTTGCTTCGTGAATGTGCGAGAGTGTGAGTGAAATTTCAATCACGCGCACGCATCTACCATAGATAATACGATGACTATTGCTCGGCTACAGAATGCTGAAAATATGATTAATATCGGGTCGGTAATAAATAGTAGAAAGATAAATAAATACTTAGAGTTTTTCGTATTGAATACGGAGAAGACTTATTTTTCCAATAGGTAACAAAGTTGAAGCTTCGCTACGATTTAAAAGAAGGCTAGTTTGCAAATGTAAATTGGTATTTCTTCAAAATAATTTTCAATTTCAATTGTTCAAAACTATATCGTATAACAGGTTGGTCTGACACACAGATGGCGTCGCTAGCATTAAATGCATATTATTTTTATATCGTACCAACCTTCAAATGATTCGTGTCAAAATTTGACGTCTGTAAGTAAAAAAAATGGAAAAAAAGGAATTTCGTGTTTTGATAAAATACTGTTTTCTAAAGGGAAAAAATACGATAGAAGCAAAAACTTGGCTTGATAATGAGTTTCCGGACGCTGCCCCAAGGAAATCAACAATAATTGATTGGTATGCAAAATTCAAGCGTGGTGAAATGAGGACGGTGAACGCAGTGGATGCCCGAAAGAGGTGGTTAACGACGAAAATATCAAAAAAATCCACAAAATGATTTTGAATGGCCGTAAAATGAAGTTGATCGAGATAGCAGAGACCTTAAAGATATCAAAGGAACGTATTGGTCATATAATTCATCAACATTTGGATATGCGGAAGCTCTGTGCAAAATGGGTGGGTGCGCGAGCTCACATTTGACCAAAAACAACAACGTGTTGATGGTTCTGAGCGGTGTTTGCAGCTGTTAACTCATAATACACCCGAGTTTTTCCGTCGATATGTGACAATGGATGAAACATGGCTCCATTACTACACTCCTGAGTCCAATCGACTATCGGCTGAGTGGACACCGACCGATGAACCGTCTCCGAAGCGTGGAAAGACTCAAAAGTCCGCCAGCAAAGTAATGGCCTCTGTTTTTTGGGATGCGCATGGAATAATTTTTATCGATTATCTTGAGAAGGGAAAAACCATCAACAGCGACTATTATATGGCGTTATTGGAGCGTTTGAAGGTCGAAATCGCGGCAAAACGGCCCCATATGAAGAAGAAAAAGTGTTGTTCCACCAAAACAACGCACCGTGCCACAAGTCATTGAGAACGATGGCAAAAATTCATGAATTGGGCTTCGAATTGCTTCCCCACCCTCCATATTCTCCAGATCTGGCCCCCAGTGACGTTTTCTTGTTCTCAGACCTCAAAAGGATGCTCGCAGGGAAAAAAATTGGTTTCAATGAAGAGGTGATCGCTGAAACTGAGGCCTATTTTGAGGCAAAACCGAAGAAGTACTACAAAAATGGTACCAAAATATTAGAAGGTCGTTATAATCATTGTATCGCTCTTGAAGGGAACTATGTTGAATAATAAAAACGAATTTTGACAAAAAAAATGTGTTTTTCCTTGTTAGACCGGGGACTTATCAGCCAACCTGTTATTTTTACTTCAGAAATTTCCCCCATATTTCTGACAAAAGTCTCCATTTTGGATGGGTTTGATGTAGTGCCAGCCAGTTATTTTGGGCAATACTGTACAATGCGCTATTCTGAGTTAGTATGGATCACATAACACACAGCCTTCATCCTGTTGAATCTTGATAGTTTGGCATAAGAAGATGGCCGATATGCTTTTCAATATCAACCATATGTGATAACCCAGAAACGTGCAAATTTATCAACCAAATCTCGTGGAATTCAAAATTTATCATTGTCGTTTCATAAAACCATTGCTCAGATTTCCATTGTTGTCTTCTATTTTAAACGTTCGTTTAAACACATGGTATTTCACACAGTTTTCCTATACCCTCCACAATAGGATTCCCCATTCCGTTTACAAATATTTCTTTCAGACCCCATAAAGTTTGTATATTCTAGATCGTGGTCAAATTATGAGACGATCTAGCCATGTCCGTCCTTCCGTCCGTCTATTCAAGGAAGGTTAGGTTAGGTATAGTTGCAGCCTGATAGTTCAGGCTCACTAAGACTTTTCAGCCCATTGTGATACCCTAGTCTCTTATCACTGAGTACTTCCCCACTCTATGTTTAGCTCAACGATAAGGGACAACCATTTTATAGCCGAGTCCGAACAGCGTCCCATATTGCGCTGAAACCACTTTGAGAAGCTTTGAAACTCTGAGAAATTTCACCAGCATTACTGAGATGGGATAATTCACCGCTGAAAAACTTTTTGGTGTTCGGTCGAAACTGCAGTTGAACCCATGACCTTATGTATGCAAGGAAGGCATGCTAACCATTGCACCATGATAGCTCTGGGAAACTACGTCGGACGGTATTTCACTTTTGGGTACCGAATCCCTCAAGTATGACTTCCGGGGCCTCTTGGTTACCAGATGATGGTTGCCGAAATCCGGGACATTGCACCGTACATTCCGGGATTTGTCGGGAGGGACAAGTAAAAAATAGTCGCATTTTTCGAAAATAGGTGCCCATATATTATCACTTGGTAAATTTGCATAAACGCCATTGAAATGTCCAAATATGCCTCTGAATCTTTCTCCAAATATGGCTGCGATGATTTTATATCAATCGTAAATATTTTTGGGAAAATTGGTTTTTTTAAAACGGAAACCTAAACTTATATTTACTTGCATATTACTTTCGGTTTTGGCAAACAAACTTAAGGTCTGAAATGACAATCGCTGCTTCTTTTGTAGTGCCTTTCGATACTGGGAATTTAGATACCGCCATGGACATGGTTTGGGTATATTTCGCATCAGAGTTGGGAATTGTTAAAGTGTCACTAAAGAGTATATGGTAGTGATAGGGATAAAATCGAACTAAAAACTATGCAAATCCAAAAATATTTTTGAAAGCGATTTAATTTCAAATTGTTTTCTTTTCTAAGAAATGGAAAAAATTAAAACATATAATTGAAATTCCGGGATTTTTGGCAAATTTTGGAAAAAAAATCAGGGACACTTCCTGGAGACGAAATTCCATGACAATCCAGGCGAATCCCGGAAATCTGGCAAGCCTACGTGGATGAGCAACTTACATCCGATCCCGATATAATTTGTTACGTGATATCAACATATGCTTCCTTACAACCTTGTAAAAATTAATCGATATCGGTAAATATATATAGCCCCTATATTAACCAACTCCACAAGATTTGACTTCTGAAGCCTCATGGAAGAACAAATTTCATACGATCCATTTGAAATTTGTCTCTCTAATATCCAGGCGAAAATTGGTTAATATCGACTCATAATTATTTATAGATCCCTCTATATAAATCGACCAAGAACTAAAGCGGCTTTTATAAGTATTTAATCTGCCTTTTTGTCTAACATAGACTTCATTTGGACCCTTTAAAAATGATATCCTTAAGAAAATAATAAAATAAAATCTTCTCTAGTTGTCTACATCATAATTTCGAAATGTTTATTTCTGTTTTTCTGGGAGATCCCTGTAAAAAGAAAACAACAATCAGAAACACATGCACACACACTCACACAAATATAAATGGAATTAAAATTGAAATTACTGCAAAACAAAATGTAATTATTTTCGAATTGGAAAATTCATGAAGGCAACAAAAGACTGGCTGTACTTGAAGATGTGATTGTAGTGTTCTCACTCTCTCTCTCCTTCTCTTCTTCTTCAATCTTTCTAATTGCATTGCTAAATTAGCATTTTTATTGGGGTTTATTTTCCACAATTGGCTGATTGTTGCCACTTGCAAGTATCTGTCTGTTTCATACTTTGGCATATTACTGCTTCCATTGATAATGACAGCTTCATTGGGTTGCTTGACAATATTATTGGCAAAATTATTGCAGAGGCCAATAATGTGGTATACCGACAGACACCTAATTTCTAGAACATATTAAATATCTCAACTCAAGAATATAATTAAGCAGTTATTGTTGATATGATTTCTTTGAATTAACTTAATTTGCTCGTCTAGGAATTTCCAGTATATTAAGAGAGCATATTAATTCGTTTCAGGTGTATGTATACAAAATTAAAAAATTAAGTGTAAAATAGTAGACTTCCAATGCCAACTTTAATTTATATATTTGAATAAACTACATTGGTCCAATAAGTACTTAAGTACAAGCAAAACGAACACACATTTTGGCAAATTGGCGATATATTTTTCACTCCAAGTCCATATGCTAGGACTGAAAAATTCCCTCTTTGAACGGAATTTTGGATTGTTTTATTTCATCAATGTGGGATTGTTTTTATTCCATCCACCGTAGATGGGTGGTATTAACTTTGTCATTTCGTTGGAAACGGTCCGATATATTGGTCTCATACCACAACAATCCGGTAGAAGGTGAATAAGACTCGGCCTGGCCGAACTTTTCGCCATATATACATTTTGTTTATTGACCCAATACATTATAGAGGTAGTCGATGTATTATTAAATATATTATTAAATATCAGAAAACGATGGTCATTACGTTTCTGGCCAATGAGTCAGTGTTTGCCTTCATCGATGCATTTCCACGCAACGATACAGAATCTCTCTTGTATTGCACTTACGAAAAACACTGAAATAGAGTCAAAGTTTAGTTTTTGTGCAAAGTGTATTAAAACTAAACCTTTCTATGACCGAAATTTCGTAATATCGACGCGATCTTATGAAATGCATACTGTCTTTGATATCTCCATTATCTGTGGTCGGCAGTCCTGCACTACGATATAGTGGACTATTCTCATTTTATCCTTCTGGTAGACATATTGAATGTAGTCATCGTCATTCCATTCACGGAGTCAAAATTCTTTTTAAAACAGGATCGAATCACCGACTGATGTTTCTCTTACACATGCGTTGAAAACAAAACTATAAGTTCAATCAGTATAAGATTTTGAAGAAACAGTTTCTTTGTGATAATTTTGCAGCAGACAAGGAGATAAGTAACAAGTATATACAGCGTCAAGTTCGGCCAGGACTAGGCGGATCAGATCCTTGAGCAGACTTCATAAATCAAATCTGCTTTATATTGGACCTATATATAATTGTGGAGCTATCACGATTGCCCCTCATGACAAAAATAATCTACCAAAATTTTAAATGAATTTTACCACAATCTACCAAATTAAAAAATAATTATTTTAAAGTTTTTGATCAAATTTTTGTGGTTAGTATAGAAGAAATGTTTTTGCTTCGATTGAATTAATGAGCCCTACTATTAGCGATTATTTTTTTGGGTGTATAAATATCCCTTGAATTGTAAATGTCTCGAATTTCAAATATTTTAATTATTTTAGCTTGCACCAACAAGAGAAATTTACCACTTCTACAAAAATGGAGAACTTATTCACAATGAACTTTGATAGTATGAAAAAACACGAAAAATAATATAAAAAAATTTGTCAAAATGTTATTTCTATAGAAAATGTTGCCAAAATTTTACTTTTTATAGAAAATTGTTTCAAATTTTTATTTCTATATAAAATTTTCTCGAAATTTTTTCTTCTGTCGAACATTTTCTCAAAATTTTATTTCTATATTAAATTTTCTCAAAATTTTATTTCCATAGAATTTTTTCTCAAAAATTTATTTCTATAGCAAATTTTTCTCAAAATTTTATTTCTATTGAATTTTTTCTCAAAAATTTATTTCTATAGCAAATTTTTCTCAGAAATTTATTTCTATAGCAAAATTTTCTCAAAATTTTATTTCTATAGAAAATTTTCTCAAATTTTTATTTCTGCAGAAGATATTCTCAAAAATTTATTTCTATAGCAAATTTTTTTTCTGTCGAATATTTTCTCAAAATTTTATTTTTATATTAAATTTTCTCAAAATTTTATTTCTATATTAAATTTTCTCAAAATTTTATTTCTATAGAATTTTTTCTCAAAAATTTATTTCTATAGCAAATTTTTCTCAGAAATTTATTTCTATAGCAAATTTTTCTCAGAAATTTATTTCTATAGCAAAATTTTATTTCTATAGAAATTTTTCTCAAAAATTTATTTCTATAGAAGATATTCTCAAAATTTTATATCCATAGAATTCTTTTTTTTTCAAATTTTATTCCTATAAAATATTTTGTCAACATTTTATTTTTATAGAAAATTTTATCAAAAATTTTATTTTTGTAGAAAATCTTATTTATATAGTATAACCTCTTACACAGAAAAAAATATCACCAAAATATTTCCAATTAAAAAGTTAATTGAAGTTGGAATTTTTTTCAATTAATAAATTAATTGATACAATTAACTTTTTAATCAAATTCGGAAGACTAATTCAGTTAAAAAAGTACTGATTTTTTTTAAATTTTTAATTAAAAATGTATTTCAAACAATCATTTGTTAATCCAAATAAAAACTCTAAGCCAATTCAGAAAGTAATTAAAAATAGTTATCTTTTTTAATTAATAAATTAATTGAGTTTTGCAATCAACATTTTTACGTGAATCAATTAAAAAATTAATTGAAATTTGCTGAAAATATCAATTAATTTTTTAATCAAGAATTTTTTCTATGCCCAATTAAAACTGTGATTGATACTATCATTTTCGTGATTGAAGACATTTCAATTAAACAATTAATTGGATCAATTAATTTGGTGATTGAATCAGAAAAAATTTTTTTTGTGTGTAGTTGGAGAGAAATGTTTTGTAAAATCTACCAAACCATCATAAATTCTCCCAATTTACCAAACAGTAAAAAATCTAAAATTTTTGGTAGAATCGGAGCAATTTTTGCATGAGTACTAAAGAGCATATACTGACATGAGATGCTCTTCAAGGGGACTTTAGAAGGCAAAATTATGAACCGATACAAAGATATCCAGATTTCTTTTCCGAATTCCAGGAACTCCTGTCGTTTTGAAAGAATTCTCCACTTTATTTGCAGTCTCTGTTCCCAAGCTGGTCAGGTACTGAATTACCTCTTTTCCCATATAGCGGGCTCTAGATTCCATAAAAACAGGACACTGATATAGTTACTTCCCACAGGTTTGATCGTCCTTAAAACACGGCCTACATACATAGTTTCTGCTGCTCCTATTGAGCATTCAATTCTTGGTGTCCGTTGGTGATTCTTGTCGTCCTACTCTCTGTTTCAAGACCAAAGCGAAAAAAGTAAAAATACAAGGAAATAATTGAGATCCTAGAATTTGTCCTTTTTTCGCTTGGGTCTTTGAACAGAAAATCGTGAGTTTAGCCTGATCCCTATTTTTTTATATGTATATTAGAAACCAGAAATTTTTTGTAAGACTTTAATAAACGTCCATCACAAAGTTGCTACAAGGCATAGCAACAAGCAGCAGCCTATATGGTGGTCTGTGAAATGTCTGTTAGTATGGCAACATATTGGTTGATTTCATTTTTCGTGTTTTTTCTAGAGAGGCTTTTTCATTTATGCCTGTATTTTATTGCTCAATCAAACAATTGTTCGCAATCATCTATCACTATAGTGGCGGCAAGATATTGTATGTGGGTGTTTGGGGCAATGTTTAACTCCTTTTGGATGCCTTTAAACATAGTTGGTTATGGCGTAATTTATACGAATGTGTTTTATAGCATCTGCTGCCTTAGATTTCAAGAACAATGGGGAAATATTTGTCTGCTATATTCAAATGTTAAACGTTTTATGGTTTCATTTAAAATGAAATAGATTTCAATCAGTTCTATGACGACCTACATCCTTTCTTTCTTCCTCATTTCCTTGTAGAGGATGAAAAGAAACCTAAAAAGGGAGACCAAAAAATAATTTCTTCAATTCGTAAAAGGAATAGATTAAAATTTTATTTGTTGGGCTAGCAAGAAGCCTAGGCTAAATAACAAAAACAAAACGAGAAGATATTTGAAATTGATATCCTATAAATTTTGGTATTTGTTAGTAAGGAAATAATTGCGATTATTATATAAATGCATTGCTAAGAGACCCATAATAAAAAGGAGAATAAATACAAGTATTTAAAAGCTCTTCGGAAGCTGAGAGTATTGTATCCCACATCACTAAGGCAAAGTGGGGTGAAAACAAAGTAAAAAATTTGTGGATGGGTATTTATTTATTTATTTATTATTTAATTTATTATAATTACAACAAACTTATTTATACGGGCACTAGCAACTAGAGGCTATCGGCCTAAGTGTGTATGGGTAAGATCAGGTGTTTTATTTTAACACACACGCAGAGAAGGAATATGATTACCCCAAACATGTTTCAGGAGCACCATCATACTTTTTCACGGGAAACATGTAACATTTTTGTCGTCCAAATTCATTCTCTGGATGGACATACTATTTTATTATTAGGTCACAACATTGTTTTTTTATTACATAGGAAACATTTTTAGTGGCAACGTAACGATTCTAAGAAAAAACAGGAAGAAAAATCCCAACCAACCCCAAATAATTGCCCTCCTTGTTGACTTAACTGTCACTGGTAGCGCCCGTAAACATTTCCAGTTTATGCGTGCCTTAAATCTTCATTTGAATTCATGACAAGAAGGACTAGAAGAAGTGCTCGCCTTTGTTAGCATAGTCATTTACTTAGGTTTATGATATCATAAACACCTAAGTCGAAAATGGGACCTCCGCATAAACGTTGCCATATGCCAACTATTTGTGGATATTCAAGAAAACTAACTTTGTTATTTGGCCAATGGTTAGCTATAATGGACGACTAGCCGACAACCTGGCCATTGTAGCACAGCCGCAATAAAATTTTTGATACGATTTTAGATGCAATGTTTTCTGTCAATGCAGTTGTTCGACTTGGTGCTTTCAACGACTTAGCCAGGCGTAGAAATAGGAACGAGTTAAAAAAAGGCCTTTATAGAAAGAGCTGAACAAATAATTTAAAATTTTATTTTCTATTATTTTATATAGAACATAAAACTTAAATTTATTTAATCGATCACAAATTAATTCAATCAATATTGAACTATGAAAAAGCCATATTAAAGAGGTAACACATACACTGAAAAAAAAGCATGTCCGGTACCAAAGATTATGTCTTTACTTTAACAATTTTGGTATTGATTCCGAGCCAAAGAAGCGGAGAATTCAAGTAAGGATACTATTAAGACACAATTCGCTTTTAAATTTAGGTTTTCGATTTTTCAGTTTTTTTTCTTCGTATGCTTTCAAAGTCCTTTAAAAACAAGTTAACGATAACTTTATTTTCCAAATTCAGACACGACTTCCAGTAGAAATTATGCAATGTTTCAAGTAAAAAACGTCTTTAAAATAAAGTGTTGAAAAACATGTCCTATTTTTGAACGATTTTTTGCTATGTACTCAAGATACAAAAAGACAACAAATTTAAAGACAATTTCATTAATTTTAAAGAATTTTTCAGAATAATTAAATTCAAGTTGACTTTAGCCCAAAAAAATTTTCTTTCATGTTATGATACCCATTTTTAAATCCAATCACTTAATTATAAGGACAACACGACTTCATTGTAAAGTTTATCGACTTTTGGACAAGGAAAAAAACTTTATATTGGAGAAATGCGTCATCTACGCTAAGCAAAATTTGCATTCGTATTTTAAGGACACGAAATCTTTGGCCTCACGACAATATTTTTTTCAGTGTATGTGTGGGGATTATCTCATCCAAATCTTGAGCAATATAGACCAACCAAATGAAAATCGTTTGATATACGATATAAAGAAGCAATAAAAATATTTCCTCATCAAAAGTTGTTATTTTGCATCTCCATAAATTTTGGTTGCTGTCGCTTTTATGTCTTCATTCTATGATTTTCATAAATACAACATATGTACATGCGAATTAAAATTTCACTAGCAAATGGTGAAACATTTGAACATTCTCAAGCAGGAAAAATTTGTGGAAATCTTCGATTCGTTCAATCCCTTACTATCCGGACAAGTTACAGATTTACGAATTAATCCCATACACGTAACTCAAGAATAACCACAGCTTCAAAACTGTTTGCATACAAGTCGGGCATACTAACCATTGCACAACAGTGGGAATCTTGGGTCTTAAGCACGGTTGATAGAATTCTAGCAAAAATTGAAGATTTTGTACGGTTGGTAGATTGTTAGAATTCATTTTGGTAGATTTTTCAAAATATGTCTCTCCAACTAAGAGGTACTCAATTTTCTATAGAAATAAAATATTGACAACATTTTCTATAGAAATAAAATTTTGACAAAATTTTTTTATGAAAATAGGAAAAGGAAATGTGGACAATATTTTCTATAGAAATAAAATTTTGACAAAAATTTCTTTAGAAATAAAATTTTGATAAAATTTTCTTTAGAAATAAAATTTTGACAATATATAGAAATAGAAATAAAATCATAATTTTCTATAAAAATAAAATTTTGATAAAATTTTCTATAGAAATAAAATTTTGACAAAATGTTGTATAGAAATAATATTATAATATATAATATTTCAATTCTGAAATAAACTTCTAAAATAGAATAGGAAGAAAAAAACATTCTTTTCATAATAATAAATTTCAAAAACTTCAAGATAAGATTTTTTTCTGGCACGAGTGGCAATCGTGGTCTTAAGGCTTCCACATTTCGGTTAAAACAGGAACTCAACTCGATCGATCATCAACACCATTAGTTTTTCCCGATTAGGTTCTTGAAATTAATGCAAATGGTCTGAAATTTTGTCATCTTAACGGATGAAGGTGGAAATGGCCTCATCAGTTAAGATGATGAAATAAGCGGCAGTGTTAACGAGCAAAGTTTACCCTCTAATGCCCATTTAATATTTCATTTGATAAGGAAGCTTTTAGTAGAACACACCTTAAGACGACAAAAATGGACAAAATAAAAAGAAAACTTATTTGAAACTATTCAAAAGGCTTTGCAGCATATGCTGAATTTTACCGTATAATTTTTCTTGCTTAGTTCTCTTGCTTTTGTGTCGTTAACATTGAAACTTTAATCAGCTGGCAAAAAAATTGGCACATTAGAGGGTTAACGAATCTGGGATTCCCCTAGAATTATTGATGGGAAGTTTCTCTGTTCTTGTCATGTTTGGTGCGGTTTATGGCAAAAAAATTGGCAAATTAGAGGGTTAACGAATCTGGGACTTCCCCTAGAATTATTGATGGGAAGTTTCTCTGTTCTTGTCATGTTTGGTGCGGTTTATGGCCCGACGTGGTCATTGGGATATAGTCTTCCAAAAAGAAGGTTGTATCAACAATTGCAGTGAATGGACTACACTATCCATCTAAATAATATTTTTTTTTTATAATTGAAGTTGGATGGTATTGATCTGGATAACGTTTACTACTCTTTTTTTATGGGAAAAGTTTCCACAACGTGTCATGTAACAATTAGCCACCGATATTTTTAATTTAATATCTAGCGACTACTACCTTTGGAGCCACATTCAAAGAATCCACCGCATTTTCAAGACTTAAAAAAGGAATTCCTGATGCTATCGAGACCATAGTGTAGCCACGTTGCGATTTACAAAGCTATCAAAGTTTCAGGAACAACATGTGGTCGTTTAAATATGAGTTTGGTGGACTTTTGTCTGGTATTGCCTATCATAAATAAGGCAATACTTTCTTCTTTATTATAAAATAAATTTCCGATCATTTATCTCAAAAAAAATTTCCCTTGCATACTAAAATAACACCATTTATTGGAAAACTTGCAATAGTTGGGCCCTATTTTTCAAACAACAAATTGATGATCAGATAGATGGATGGACAACCAGAGATTAATTGACTCATAAGATGATTCCTAGTTGATGATTCCTAGAGAGATTATAATTTGAGATATACATCCACAGAAAAAATACTTTCCTCCAAAACGAAATTTTAGACAAACGAATTTCCCCCTTTCTATTTTCTTTAATTGCAAATAAAACCGAATTTATAATAAGCAATTCAACGATTATCTTTTTTGCTGTTTGCTGTTAAAGAAGGTTTTTTTAGCGCCAAAAGAAACCTTTGCTTGTCTAAAATTTCATTCCTTAGAAAATAAAACTCTTCTTTCAGTGTAACCACAATATTTTTGCTATAGCTTGACCCATGCAAAATAATTCCACATATCATAAAAGGCCTCCATAGACAAGTCCTACGTTACTACTTCTCATCATAGTAAGAATCAATAAACCACAACTCTTTAGTTATGTTAGCCGACCAATGTAGGCTATATTTGTTTTGTGTCCTCGTCAATTAAAGGTTTATTTAAATACTGCACCTGAAAAATAAAATGGAGCAAAAACTATGCCGGAAATAAACTATGGTCACTCTCTGCATTTGTCGCAAAATATATTTACATGGCAAACGTACCAGGTAAATACCAAAAATGTGAGTAAATAAATATGACATCAACTTTATACTTATGATGGACAATCGCGTAGAAGGGTTCATAGATAGCTGGGGTAAAACTAAGTTGAATTTCCATAGAAGAAGCGTCAAGAAATATAAGAATTTGTGAGGGCAATTTATGGGAACATCAGCCTAAAATCTTCCAAATTTCAATTAGTGTTGATGCCATACAGTGAAACATGGTTACAAAGAACTACCAGTGATAACGATCCACATTTCCTGAGTCTTCTTTATAACCTTGGTAGCCAGTAATCGGTTAAAGCTCAGTCCATTGTGTGTCGTCATTTTTACCAATAAAACTTTAACTATAATCGTATAGTTAGATTTTTCTATGGATTTGAGTCAAATTTAGAAAAAATATTTATAATTAATATTCTAATTGTAAACATAAATATTTTATATCATTTTCTAAACTTATTTTATTTTTTGAATTAGAATACAGTAATCCCTCGATTTACGTCGTTATTGGTTCCGGAATTTGACGACGTTAATCGAAACGACGTAAACCGAATTAAAAATTACTCATACTTAAGGTTGAATTACACACCATGCGTCAATCCGTGCGTTGATGGAAGGGTTGATTTTTTTCTGTTTGCGGCAGAATATTCGATCTTTTGATTTCAAAGAGAAATTTCTACTCTTCAATCATCGGACGCATTGAACGCATTGTATGTAATTCTACCTTTACTCCGTAGTCCTTTTATGTTTTATGTGCATGTACATAATATAAACCATAACAAATAATGATAATTCAGTAATTTCGGTAAGAATTTCAGAAAAAAATCGATGTCATCATCTTTGATACTTATTTTACTTATAGAAGGATTTTCTGATAAAGTGGGCAAAAAATCGACAACGTAAATCGAATGGCGACGTAAATAGAAGTTTGATGGAACAAACAATTTTACGACGTAAATCGAAACAACGTAAACCGAGACGACGTATATCAAGGGATTACTGTAAAAACGTAATAGTATCAGTTAAATTTTTTTATTGAGTACATTTTAAACTTTTAATTGGAAATATTTTGGTGAAATTTCGATTTGGGTGTGATTTGAAATCGAATCGAAAATTTTCCACCAAACCTGTGAACCATTAAAACTAACTACGTCAATTACACATTTTTATGGTGTGCTAGAGAGACAAATTCATTTCATCCTCTGGATAAACAAATCTGTTTATAATAATCACAAATCACATTACTGATGTTCATATAATCTTTCAAAATCAAAGCATACCGAATGCTAGTGCGATAGCAAAAATTGTGAGTGTTTTTGTTTTTGGTGTTTTGTTATTTTGCCACATAATTAATTTGACGATTTATGAATTCAATACAAAATATGAAGCAGAACATTATATCCAGCTGTCGAACTCTCTCATTAATATCTCGTATACATGGATGTAGATTTTCGCTATACCCATAATGGCAAGGTGTGAGAAGAAAGACAAACCATACGCGCTGTATAGAACATCAAAAGGAAATTCTTTTATAATATATTTGGTAATATTACGGAAACGAAAACAAAGTCAAAAACAAACAAAAAAAAACAGAATCACTCAAACATAAAAACTATTGCTATCTCCATATACCTTGTCTGCAAAAACAAATGAAAACAAACATCAAACAAAAAAAAATACAATTAAAATTATTTGTTTCTGCAAAATATTCTCTTAAGCTGTTAAATAAGTTCTCTTTGGTGCCAGTTAACATTGGTTGTATGCAGATTAAGTTCGTTTACAACATGTTGCATGTTGGTCCATGTTATTTGATGGGTGGCAAAACAAAAAATTTCTTCCATAAAATCATATTTTGATGGATGTAATAGTCCGCTGTTGGAGGCCTATTGTAACAGATGGATGATGGGATATTCTCGATACTTAGAGACTTATAGAAATAGAAATAGAAACATCGAAATTTTGTAATATGAAAATTTAAGATTTATGTAACTTTAAGTAAAGTCTTAAGTATAGTGAAGTTGAATTTGGGTTAGGAATAAAACGGACGTTTATTTTATTCATCCATAATAGGAAATAATCAAATTGTTGTGTTTTTCATATTTAATATCAATTTACTCTAAGGATTTATTTTTTACATTATTTTCGTTATTAAAGTTGTGCTTAATTCCAAATTACTTAAAGCAGGGTAGTTTACGATGTCCGTCCATCTGTTGAAATCTCTAGCTAGCTATCGAAGGTACCCATTAAAAAACGGGCTTCCAAAAGAGCTTGTGATCCGCAAGTAGTGCAAACGTGAATCATCTCCAATGAATTTTACATGGACTCACTCATAGAACGGAAGTACTTCGTTTTCGAATAAAGGGTGATACGGTCAAAATTTGGTCAATATAAACTTGACGTATTTCTTTCAATTTTGCATTTAAAAAACCTGAACACCTCTCATTTTGAAGGTGTGTGTGTGTAGAATGTTGCTCCTATTTTGATTTTGGAATTCACTCTTCAGTTGTCAAAATGCCGTCCAAGTAAGAAGAGCAGCGTATCAAAATTTTGCTCGCGCATCGCGAAAATCCGAGCTACTTACACGCAAAGCTGGCAAAATCGCTAAAAGTTGCCAAATCAACCGTTACAAATGTAAGTAAAGTGTTTGGGGAACGTTTGTCGACAGCCAGGAAGTCTGGATCGGGGGGAAATCGAAAACCGGAAGCCGCTGAGACGACAAAGAGAGTTGCCGGTAGTTTCAAGCGAAACCCTAACATCTCTCTCTCTCCGAGATGCCGCAAAAAAGCTGGGTGTATCGTCTACAACCATGCATCGAGCCGGACCATCGACTTACAAGAAGGTAGTGACTCCAAATCGCGATGATAAACAAAATACGACGGCTAAAGCGCGATCCCCGACGATGCTGACGAAGTTTGACTGCGTGGTAATGGACGACGAAACCTACGTCAAAGCCGACTACAAGCAGCTTCCGAGACAGGAGTTTTATACGGCAAAAGGAAGGGGAAAAGTAGCAGATATTTTCAAGCACATAAAACTGTCAAAGTTCGCAAAGAAATATCTGGTTTGGCAAGCCATCTGTACCTGTGGCTTGAAAAGCAGCATTTTCATAGCTTCCGGGACTGTCAACCAAGAAATTTACGTGAAAGAGTGTTTGAATAAACGTCTGCTGCCTTTCCTGAAGAAACACGGTTGTTCCGTACTGTTTTGGCCGGATTTGGCGTCTTGCCATTACGGTAAAAAGGCCATGGAGTGGTACGCCGCCAACAACGTGCAGGTGGTTCCCAAGGACACGAACCCTCTCAACACGCCAGAGCTCCGCCCAATTGAGAAATACTGGGCTATTGTCAAGCGGAACCTAAAGAAGACCAAAAAACTGCTAAGGATGAGCAGCAGTTCAAGGCAAACTGGCTTTATGCGGCGAAGAAGGTGGACAAGGTGGCTGTACAAAATCTGATGGCAGGTGTCAAGCGTGAGGCCCGGCAATTCGGATTTGGAAAAGCGAAAGCCTAACTGAATATTTTTCCTGAATTTTATACTAATTGAACTTGAAAAAGAAATTTAATTTGATTTTTTAAATAAACGATTTCACCGATTTACACGCGTTTTCCCTTGACCAAATTTTGACCGTATCACCCTTTATTTGCAAGTTTTGCCTTCGAAGTTCATTTGAATGAAGAAAAAACAAACAAAAAATCACCAAGTTCATGTTTTATTTTTATCAACACTTTCTATAACACCATTATATTCCCAGCAAAAAAAAACAGCTTCCAAGAAAGTAATTTGGATGCCCAATCTGTGATCCGGAAGTAATGCAAACTTGGATCATCTCTAATGAATTTTACATGGGCTTGTCATAGGGCGAAAGTACTCCGTTTTTTGGGTTTATTGCCTTGCTTTAGAAGTTGTGCCTTGCACTGAAAAAAAAGCATGCCCGGTTCCAAAGATTTTGACTTTACTTTAAAAATTTTGGTATTGATTCCGAGCCAAAGAAGCGGAAAATAAAAGTAAGGATTCTTTTAAGACACAATTCTCTACACTGAAAAAACAGTGAACCCACCAGGAAGAAAACTTTCGGTTAATTTCAGAAAATTTTGAATATTTGTAGAAAAATTTACCTAAGCAGTATTACAAACGTTGGCATCGCGCCGAGGTCATAAAAATAAGTAAATATTTTTCGACAAATTCAAGAAAATTTATTAGACATAACTAAGTTTTTTCACTTATTAAAGAAAATTTTGTAGTTTGAAGGAAAAACTTGGAGTTCAAAATTGCAAGAATGTCTTTAGTGACATACGAAGTTCATGATGGATGCGTTTTTGGTAAAATTTACAAATTTAAAGAAATTCTGAACTATTTTGTGGAAGGCACGAATATAGTTAATCTTTATGCTTCATTTGAGTATATTTTTTTCCTCGGTTTTAGTTAATTTAACTAACGTACACAAAAAATTATTAGAGTAAAGGAAACTTTCCCCAAACATAACAACTCCATGAACTAAAATAAAGTTAAATTGGCTTTAGTGAAATAGAGAGTTCACTTTTTTTGAGTGTAGGAAGCAAATTTTAATTTTTCGCTTTTCAGCTTTTTTCTTCATGTGCGACTTTATTTTTCTTTATTTTCCAAATTAAGACTCGACTTCCAGTAGAAATTATGCTATGTTTCAAGTAAAAAATGTCTTTAAAATTAAGTGTTGAAAACCATGTCATATATTTGAACGATATTTTGCTTTGTAATCAAGATGCAAAAGACAACAAATTTAAAACAATTTCATTAAATTTAAAGAATTTTTCTAAATTATTAAAGTCAATTTGACCTTAGCCCAAATATTTTTTCTTTCATGTTATGATACCCATTTTTAAGTGAAATCTCTTAATTATAAGGACAATACGATTTCATTGAAAAGTTTATCGACTTTTGGACAAGGAAAAAAAACTTTATATTGGAGAAATGTGTCTTCTATGCTAAGCTAAATTTGCATTCGTACTTTAAAGATATGCAATCTTTGACCTCACGACAATATTTGTTTCAGTGTGGAAGTTCATTTTATTAAAGAAATTTACAAAGAAAACACATTTCACCAAATAAACTTTTTATTTGTATCAATATTTTTTATTACACTTTTATATTTTAATTATCTAATTTTTATCAGGGGTTGAACCTGGGGCTGGGGCGTTTTTTTTTTTTGAGGATTTTCTCGAAATTGATTCAGTATAACAATATAACAATTTTAATTTTTTTTAAAAAAGAAACCCAACGAATCATCAAGACTTACAAAAGAAAACGTTGGTCCTGTTTATTCCACGGCATGCAAATGGAGCATTCGGACTAAAAACGCAGGACACAGGAATTTTATTTTAGAGGCCCAAGAGCTAATTTATAACGTTACTCAGCTAGACAAATTTTCTACGATTGTGAGGACTCGGTGTCTAAATTGTTCCCCCATTTCATCATCACTAATTTGGACAATATATCCCATAAATATAGAAATTAATATTTAGAAGAAAATTTTCGTTCATTACCGAACTCCCATTTTCATTTCTCGAGCATTTGTTTAATATTTTGATTTTGTTTTTGCGTGGAGGGCTAAATCTATCCCTCGAGGCCTTTGTACGTCTATGACTCACTAATACATACATACATACAAAATGAACTCTCCATCATTGAATGCTCTTATCAGCACGTTTCATTTTTTTGTTTTTTTGAATTGTTTTACCTTTTTTTGTGTAAATATTTGATCAAGTTAATAAAAATCACCAAGGAAAACAAACAACGCCATCAGTACAGTACAGAATTATAAAAACGTCAATATACAAATTTTGAATATTGTTCAAATATTTACATTAATTATGAAAGTCCAGGCGAAAAATGTTAATCATACGTGATTGATCTGAAGTACTAGGGAATTATGAAAGTCCAGGCGAAAAATGTTAATCATAGGTGATTGATCTGAAGTACTAGGGAAAATGGAAATTTATATTTTTTTTCCAAAAAGAGGAAACTCAATTGCAGGTTTTTTGGAAAGGGGGAAAAAAGTAAATAGCCTGCCCCTTAATGGAGTAGAATTTAGTATAATAATTGCAAAATGTATAATACATATATTCCACAATATGACCAAAATATCACCAACTCTCATTTTCAGGAAAACCTTAGCTGACGAACCTTCAGACCGTACTATGGACATGTTTGTCATCTATATATTTCATGCTGAAACTGGAGAGAAGATTTTTGCAATTTACTTTCTGTTAACTGGCAGTTTAACCCGAACTACATTTCTTCTTTCATTCTTCTTTCTTTTTATTGAATAAAGGTATTTGTTTACAAAATGTTGTAATGTACTCAATTTCTTACATAACTTTATAGCAAAAAAAGAAAAATTTTAGTTTAGACAATGTTTTATAAAAAAAAACGTCTGCCTCCAAGTAATTTTATTTAAAGGTTCTCACTATTTACTAGAAATTGCCTATATTTCCATGTAGTTTTCAAATATTTGATTAAATTGCTCCAGTTGTCGCAGCCTTCGCCATTTAAAATAAAAATTAATTCTGACTCGCTTAATGTGTGTTTCTGAAAACATGCGATACGATATTCTTTGAAACCAGGGCATGTGCCTATATAATGTATTGTTGATTCTCGTTCTTGTAGATTGCAAATATTACAGAGTTGCTCGCGGTCCGTAGCTCCATACATATTTCCATTGAGCTGTAGAACTTCACATCGCGCTCTAAATATCCACATTATGTTTTCCATAGAGTTTTGATCGTTTATGTATGCAAGTCCTCTAGAAAAGTCCAGTTGTTTATAGAGCCGGTCACTACTTTGCTTTCTTATAATATTATTTTGGAAATTTTTTAATTTTATTGAGACTAATAGATCATTGAAAAATGCATTCCATTGTTCCCCTGTTGGTTGTGAGCCTGGCCACCGAATATTAAGAGATGTTGCCATGTTCTTCAATTCTTTCGCCCAAAAGAGATTCTGATTGAAGATCATTTCAGTTAAAATTTTTGGTAGTCGCCTTTCGGAATAGTGCACAATTATTCTTTGAATATATTTAAGATGCAGTCTAAGGGTGTATAAGTAACTCTCCTCTGCTGCCGTCTCTAGCATCAGAGCGTAATTTGGTGTGTTTTTGGGAAGTTTCAGAATTTTTTTTAAGAAGAATCTTTGCAGCTTATCGACTTCATCAAAATAGGCAAAGCCCCAAACCTGCGCTGAATAACTTTGTATCGATCTACATATGGCAAAAAACACTTTCCATTTCATATTTAAATGTACATGCGGATTATTCATAATGGATTCCCATGATGTATTCAGGGCATTTTTGGCTTGCATATTCCTTTTTTCTAAATGCTTCATGAAACTAAGTTTCGGTGTGAAAACCACACCTAAATAGTTATATTCCTTAGTTATCCTTATTTCTTCACCATTGTACAACCAGTTATCATGTTGTCCAAGTCGGCCACTTTTTCTAAAAACCATTATTTCAGATTTAGTCATATTAACTTCCAGATTCCATTTGCTACAGTATTTTTCTAGATTGAGAATCATATGTTGCATTGTGTTTGTATCATCAGCTAATAGTACCATATCATCGGCATACAACAAAACCCTTATATTAATTTGATTACAGTACAATCCACCTTGTAGTTCTTCATGTATATCGTTGATATATAATGCAAATAGCAGTGGAGAGAGTAGACAGCCTTGCTTTAATCCATCGGTCGTTTTGAAATATTCAGAGAACCCGAACTACATAAAAAAAATGGAGGTAAGTCTTACTGAAATGGAATTTTAGCTGATCTTCACCAATTTGTAAAATATTTGAAACGGTTTCTTTTAACGGGCAATTATTCTGCATCATCAGCATAGATGACACATATGATTGCCATCTGATGCCGCTATGCCCCAAAAATTTTCAAATTACAACTAACCCTTTCACTGCTGAAATATACTTAATTTGTTTTGTTTTTAATTATACTAACAGCTAGTAGCAAAAATGTAATTTTGAGGACCTAGCTGTTATATCTATCGAATGGCCTATTATATCTATCGAAGTGCAAGACAAAATACAAAAAAAAAGAATCCGGATAAATATCAGCTATAGTTCTTGGATAAATGTTTATTATTTAAGAAGTTTTTAAAAATGCATTTTTGGGCTCACCAGTATGGGAAATATTTATAGCTTCCCAGCAAGAAAAAATTTGGAAGTTCTTCTAAAGACACAAAGCCCTTCCAAAAATGTCCTACCAAAGAGGCACTTCCAAAAAATGTCCTCCCAAAGATGTTCTTTATTTTAACAAAGCGGAAGTTCTTTTAATCCATTTTTTTATAACTCGCTTTTTTCATATTTTTAATGGGTAATTTTAATCTTCTGGTTTCAAATAAAGGGTGATTCTTTTGAGGTTAGGATTTTCATGCATTAGTATTTGACAGATCACGTGGGATTTCAGACATGGTGTCAAAGAGAAAGATGCTCAGTATGCTTTGACATGTCATCATGAATAGACTTACTAACGAGCCACAACGTCGAATTTTCAGTGAATGGGCCCTAGAAAAGTTGGCAGAAAATCCGCTTTTTTATCGAGAAATTTTGTTCAGCGATGAGGCTCATTTCTGGTTGAATGGCTACGTAAATAAGCAAAATTGCCGCATTTGGAGTGAAGAGCAACCAGAAGCCGTTCAAGAACTGCCCATGCATCCCGAAAAATGCACTGTTTGGTGTGGTTTGTACGCTGGTGGAATCAGTGGACCGTATTTTTTCAAAGATGCTGTTGGACGCAACGTTACGGTGAATGGCGATCGCTATCGTTCGATGCTAACAAACTTTTTGTTGCCAAAAATGGAAGAACTGAACTTGGTTGACATGTGGTTTCAACAAGATGGCGCTACATGCCACACAGCTCGCGATTCTATGGCCATTTTGAGGGAAAACTTCGGAGAACAATTCATCTCAAGAAATGGACCGGTAAGTTGGCCACCAAGATCATGCGATTTGACGCCTTTAGACTATTTTTTGTGGGGCTACGTCAAGTCTAAAGTCTACAGAAATAAGCCAGCAACTATTCCAGCTTTGGAAGACAACATTTCCGAAGAAATTCGGGCTATTCCGGCCGAAATGCTCGAAAAAGTTGCCCAAAATTGGACTTTCCGAATGGACCACCTAAGACGCAGCCGCGGTCAACATCTAAATGAAATTATCTTCAAAAAGTAAATGTCATGGACGAATCTAACATTTCAAATAAAGAACCGATGAGATTTTGCAAATTTTATGCGTTTTTTTTTTTTTAAAGTTATCAAGCTCTTAACAAATCACCCTTTAGTTTAAAAACAGAGTACGAATTTATAAAATTCCCAACGGGAAATTGGTGCAAATTGCCACTGACAGACCCATCACAGAACTGGTACCGATGCTCCAGTTAGTTGCAATTTTTAAATAGTCGTAATTTATTGATTTCCGTACTCGCTTGATATTAAAATCTTTTTGGATCTATACACTCATAGAAAAAATCATGAACGGCGAGGTCATTTCAAAACGATCCGTTCATGAAAATGAATCAACACACATGTGTTGTCAAACTGAGAACAGATGGGGTCAATCTGACAACGAAAAAATGACACCATACGTTGTCAAGATAACAACCAGCGTTCATGATCTGAGAACGTAATGGTTACGAATTTATAAACAAAATTAAAAAATATTCCCGCTACCGTGACTCGAACCTGTGTTGCCTGCACGATACGCATTAACAGTCACCTTAGCACATTGCACCAACGGCGGAGTTGTCATAACAACGTCTAACGATTATTTTAAAACTTTTCATGGCCAAAGAAAAACGACTGCCGTTCATGAAATCGTGAACATTCCGTTTTGATTTTTTTGTGAACGTTTCCGTTTCATTTTGACAACGTCCGTTCACGATTGTGAAACGTAATTTTTTCTAATAGTGTACATTTGGTGAAATAAAATTATCAGAATAACCTATTGTTCGACATATTTCAAATGTTCGAATGCGGTTCCGATGCCCAAACGGAAAAAGTTTTCTAAGAATTTGTCCGAGTGTGTGTCTTGGAGATCTGTCCTTTGGAATGAGTCCAAGACGTGTCCTAAAGTGTAAATTTACCCCGTCAATGCCAAACCCATGTTAAAGTGACCGGTCCCTTTCATAAATTTTGACCAGAACTGGGACTGGTCCATACACACCAGGGACTAGTCCTGTACCGGTCCTGTGGTTGTTCCATTCCCCGTAGGGATGGTACAAATTATTAAAGTTTTGTCGAAACAAATGCATTTTAGATAAATTGCGAATTTTTGAAGTCCAACGTTTCAGACAAGTATTAGAATGCAGAAAAAATCATAAAAAAAATTCAAAAATTATTTATTTAGCAAAATATCACAAAATTTTTTAATTCACATCCAAAATACCGAATTCGGATCACACCTTAAGAAGTGATGCAAACTCAGTGCAACGGCTGTTGAAATGGTAGACATCCGTCCTATGACAAGCCCATGTTAAATTCATCGCTTCTGCGCCAATTTTGCACAACTTCCCGATCCAAAAGGATCATTTTCACTTCTTCTTTGGCGACGCTTTTTTTGCTGGGATTATTTAGATTAAAGCCTATACTTTAATATAACATCGAGAACTGAATCGAAACTAAGTAGGGAATTAGAATTTGTTGTCGTTTTCGAATGTCCTCCTAAGTCGACATCGGTAGTCAAAGGGTTAATAAGTCCCACACAGAAACCTTAAGGCTTCATGGAAAAAGGAAATACAACCTAACTTTAAACCTAGGTTTTGGGAAAAGTTGATTGTCTAAAAATTCAAACACGAGTATCCTAAATTTAATGAAAAACTCATTTTCATCAGACGATTTTAATTCTTGTCACAATAAAATTGGCCATATCGTTCAAAGAACTGAAACCACTGGATTTTCCTGTCACCGCGCTTCCATAATATTGTTTTTTTTTGTTTTGGTAGACTATGTATTTATTGAACCATTTTTGTATTATAATCCATATCCTGTGTTGAACGGCAGCATGTAGTCTGTTGCTGAGCATGTCATAGGTGGCCTCGCCCGAATTTCAATTTTCTCTACTTAGTTTCATTTTTAAAATCGAGAGCTTTTAAATACCATGCAAAAGCCTTGCATGCAACTGTCCCACACAAAATAATCTCTTTCTTCAGTTTTGTTTAAAAAAAAAATAAAAAATGAACGAAATCCGGAAGCTACCGTTTACCAAACAGTTCCCGTTATTTCAGATATTGCAATTTCCTCCTCGCTAATTTGAGAGCCAACAAATAAAACGCATGGACATTTGAAACGAAATTAAATGTGTCTTTAAAAAACAACGGATCCTTTGCAAATATAGTCACTTCTCAAAACGAAAAAAATACTCGGGGACACTGTGACCCACATTGTTAAGCTTTGTTGAAATTATGAGAGTCTGGGCGATGCAATGCATCCACCCAAAACAAAAAAAGAGATGACACCAACACTAAAACTTAAAAAAAAAAAACAAAATTTGCCTGCATGAGAAATCCTTATAGAAAAATATTGCTATATAACACATACATACACAATCGCACACACACTAGGATTTTGTACTATAATGGGCTTAGCAGTAGGTTTACGTTTCACAAATATGACCATGTTGTTATGCGTTCTCATGGTTAGTAGGATACAAAATACGGGCTTTCCGTTTAATTGTTGTCATTCAGATTGCTAAAATCGCATTAAGGCTTTAATTCATAGGAAATTAATGACAATATCCAGTTAATCGGATTAATCTTCAATTGCTTGATAAAAAAAAACTATGATAGCGTTTACTTTGAAGGCTTGGACAAATGTTAATTTTGGGATAATAGGAGGAAATTGGAATCAGCTCAGAATGGTGGCAAAATACTTTCAGTCTTTCTTTTTGGTGTAGTCTTCATATTGACTTGATAAGAACGTAGGCATACAAAATACATTTTGCAGGTATGCACTCAAAAAAATGTTTAGTTGGATCCAAAGATTTAGATCTTCACTTAAGCAGTTTGGTATTGATTCCGAGGCAAAGATGCGGCTTTTTTAAAATAAAAGACATTTTTTTCTGACTTTAAATCTAGGTTCGATAAAATTGAAATTAGGATAAAGATCTCATTTATGGAATTTTCATTCTCTTTTTGCGATATTTTAACCCTTTCACTACCGAAATAAACTCAATGTTAAAAGCTAAAAATTTTCTTCTGTTTTTACTTGTACTAACAGCTTGTAAAACCAAAATTTTAATTTTGAGGACCTCAATAACTTCAAGAACTATATAAGTTTTTTTCTGAAAACTTGATTATTGAATTGTTACCAAATGGTCTTACGAAACTAAACACTATTTGGCCTATAATAACTTTCGAAGTGTGAGAAAAAATACAAAAAAGAACCTGACATTTGCTATAACTTTTGTAAGAATGTCTATTTACTGGAGACGTACAGTGGAAAAATTATCACAGAATTTCGTAGTTTTCGTTTATTGTTAAAGAATTTTATAAAATCTTAGTGCCCAGCAATATGGAAAATATTTATAGCTTATTTACATTAAAGCCTCTACTTAAGAATAACTTCGAGAAATAAATCGAAACATAGTGGGGAAATAGAGTTTGGTGTCGTTTTAAAATGTTCTCCTAAGTGGACATCGGTAGTCAAAGGGTTAATAAAGCTATTCACGTACAAACGAATTATAACAGATACTTTAAATTAGCAAATATTTTCTTAATTAAAAAAAATTAAACCAAAGATGCAAAATCCTCAATATAAGTCTTAACCTATATTTGAAGCATTTTTATCTGAAATTTAATGATTCAATATATAAGTAGATTTAAAGACGATTTCTTTAACTCAAAAATGTTTTTCTTTATTTTAAGGAATAATTTCCTTAGGTAAAAGACATACCACCTTAACGGTGGGACGAACATTTATAAGATTCGTGTCCTAAATTTAATGAAAAAAATTGTGAAGAAAGGATAAAGGATAAACTTTCAATTAATTAAAATTTCATTATTTTCAAGAAATTTGTCCTTAATTAGGATGCATAATCTTTCATATCAAGTCAATATTTTTATCAGTGTGTGTATCTCCCAGAAGGTGCAATTTAAGATCCAATAATCTTAAAATCAATGTCGATTTAGTGATGTCCGTCTGTCTGTCCATTTATTTTTGTATTAATTTTAGTCTTTCCGTAATAGTTTTAATCTGATCAGGTACAAAATCCATTACATGGTGTGCTTCTATTATGTTTTAATGTATGAAATGATCTCTTGATGTTAATTCTAAAGCAATAGTAAGCGGCAATTTTTATATCCCGATTTATAAAAAAAATTTATGCGACCAAAAACATTGTCTTGTCCTTATGATGTCCGTCTTTCTATCCGTCCGTCCATTTATTTTTGTATTCACTTTCGAATTTCCTTACTTGTTTTAATCTGATTTGGTATAAATTCCGTTACCAGGTGTGGTTCAATTATTTTTTAATGTAATAATATATGAAAGGATCCCTATATGGTAATTTTTAAGCATTAGTAACAGGCAATTTTCCCGACCAAAAACTCGTCTTGTCCTCATAACACTAAAATATTAAATTTCTTTATTAACAATATTGCTTCTAGGTGTTTTCTTATCAACGAAAAAAAAATACCCCAAAAAAAAAAAAAAAAAAAACATCTGTAAATAAACTCAAAATGTATGGGTTAACATATCATGACTCCTTTGTTGTTTGGAAAATATCTTGAGTTCTCCAGTACATTCAACTGCCTTGTGCGTAGAACCTGGTAAAGCCTACAAATCCATAACCATTGAGTACGGTAACTAAGTTAGGGGTGTAGATTATAATTTTGTTGAAAATCAATGATTTATTGAAAAGCTACCATGGTTTCTAAGGGGTTCTATTTATACGCATAAACTTCACTGAAAAGATTTATGGAAGATATTTCTAAAGAAGAAAAAACAAAGCCCTAAGCATCAGGGAATGGAATGAATTTTAACATTGGGTAAAACCAAAACCACTCAAAGCTCCCGGAAAATAAACGGCTTAATGTAAAACGCAAAATATTTTGCCAAAAAGTAACACCGAAAGTATTTCATGTTTTAAATTTAATCTCTTCCCTTTTTTTGGCGATGGCTAAGTGGAGTTGGGAAAAAGAACTCAATTTTGCTTTTTAAACATTTGTATTGTAATAAATTTTATCCATTGAATAATAATCAAAATAAATGTGATAGTGAATTGATAAGTATTCTTGCAGTTAAACACGCATCGGCCCAGCCTCGTTAAAAAGGTGGTGAAGCATTCTCCGCTTTTATGTCCCAAAAGTAATACCAGAAAACGACTTTGGCAAAATTCTATCCATCGACTTTTTCAAAATAATTTTCCTATTTTGGAAAAATGAGAAAGTTGACATTTTGATTGTTGATACTAATTTCGCCGAAACACCAATTTTTTTTTTAGAAGTAGTTTATTTCCTGCTGATATTGCTCACTATTGATACAATATTTCAAAGCATCTGGCATCACTCTTCCATAAGAAAGAAGTCCATCATCTGTGATAGCACAATGCTCTTGTGTAGACAAATTCACTACAAAAATTGTGAATATCATCCCATTCGAAAAATCAGCTTCACTGACAAGATAAGTAAGGTAGCTATGGTCATTTGGCTATTGATATTGCCTTTCATAATTTTTCTTTGTATTAGAGGTGTGCGCGTGGCACGAAATTCCCGTGACACGCGTGAATCACGTGAGTCGTGAACAATATCCAAAGCAACTCTCGTGAATGTGCGTGAATGGGACTAAAATAAATATGCCGTGCGTGAGCGTGCGTGAGAAATAAAGTCGGTTCGTGAATGTGCGTGAATAAAATTTCTGCAAAATCACATTCACGACAAAAATTAATATTTAATTCTTATTCGTGTGTTAATTGAAATTAATTTAGCTGTCGAACTATATTTATACCCTGCGCCACACTCTGGAACAGGGTATTATAAGTTAGTGCATATGTTTGTAACACCCAGAAGGAACCGAGATAGACACATGGTGTCTTTGGCAATAATGCTCAGGGTGGGTCCCTGATTCGATATAACCATGTCCGTCCGTCTGTCTGTGAACACATTTTTGTGATCAAAGTCTAGGTCGCAATTTAAGTCCAATCGCCTTCAAATTTGGCACATGTTCCTAATTTGGGTCAGAATAGAACCCTATTGATTTTGGAAGAAATTGGTTCAGATTTAGATATAGCTCCCATATATATCTTTCGCCCGATATGCACTAATATGGGCCCAGCAGCCAGAGTTTTATACCGATTTGCTTGAAATTTTGTACAAACATAACACTTAGTCGTATAGTCAAGTGTGCAAAATTTGATTGAAATCGGTTCACATTTAGATATAGCTCCCATATATATCTTTCGCCCGATATGGACTTATATGGCCCCAGAAGCCAAATTTTTGGCCGAATTTGGTTGAAATTTTGCAATAGGAGTACAATTAATAGTATAGTCAAGTCTGCAAAATTTGATTGAAATCGGTTCAGATTTAGATATAGCTCCCATATATATCTTTCGACCGATATGGACTTATATGGCCCCAGAAGCCAGATTTTTGGCCGAATTTGGTTGAAATTTTGCACAAGGAGTACAATTGGTAGTATAGTCATGTGTGCCAAATTTGATTGAAATCGGTTCAGATTTAGATATAGCTCCCATATATATCTTTCGCCCAATAAAATGGTCCTAAAAGCCAGAGTTTTGGCCCAATTTGGTTGACATTTTGCACAGGGAGTAAATTTAGCTTGTAGCTATGCGTGCCAAAGTTGGTTGAAATCGATTCAGATTTAGATATAGCTCCCATATGTATGTACACCAGAGGTGGGAAAATATGGTAGACTATTTCATACACGCAAAGAAAAAAAACGTTTGGAAAACGTGTACCGAAAACGTTTTTCTTTTGTTAGAGTTTTTTGAATTGCTTCGAAAATTTTAAACTTTTATCACCAAAAAAATTCGTTTGTTACAAAGTTATTATTTTTTCAATAAACAAAGTTATTTTTGAAACAACAACAGAGTCCATTTCGTTTACATCAAACACTGTTCTTTTCTGACTTTTGGTCTTTAATAAAACACATTTTACAGTTCAAAATTTAATATAGTACAATGTAATGTTGAACATTTTTTTCGGAATCTTCCGAACATATGTAGAATGTATGTAAAAAAAAAAAAAAAAAAAAAACTTTGGTCGAAGCAGGGATCGAACCCACGACCCTTGGCATGAGAGTCAGACGTAGCAACCACTGCTCCACGGTGCCAAACTAAATGTTTGTTTCTGTTAAATAAACTTTGTTTATTCGGTTCGTGGGCGCCGCAAGCTATGCTATATAAATATAACTTATATGGATATTTATCTATTGATGACCATAACAGGTACATAGCTCAGTGGTTAGTGTGTTGGCTTACAAAGTGCATGGTCCGCGGTTCGATTCTCCGTCCAGGCGAAAGGTAAAAAAATTTTAAAAATTTATAAAATCGTATAATTTCTTCTACATTGTTTGTATTACAGAAAAAGGTGCTAAGAACTAAAAATCTTCGTGGAAGTGAAAAAGATGTGAGGGAAAATGCAATTAGCCAGAAAAATTTTTTTTTTTTTGAGTTAGTCTTTATGAAATTGTTTTTACATCCTGGAAAAGAATAAACGTTTATCACAAAAAGTATATACTTTTCTTCCAAATACACTTCCTTACAGCGAAAAGCAAATGAGAAACGAACTTTGTTTGTCTAAAATTTCGTTTGGGAGGAAAGAATTATTTTTTTGCGTGTATTTTGGACCCATTGTCAATGGGATTTTCCTCCAATTGACGGGATAGTTTCCACAGAGAATATATTTTATATGATATTTAAGTATGTCAAGTTTGATCTAATTTGGGTCAGATTTAGATAAAACCTCCATATATTCGTTCTTCCGGCTTATACACATTCCCACACTTTACACAAAATTCTGTGATGATTTCCCCTTATCTTAGTCATATCCTACACACTGTACTAATGCCAGACTTTCCACAGAACGGTTGATTTTTAAATAAGGCTCCAAGTCGCCCGACTTGACCAAATAACATAATATATCACAACCCACACTTGACCACATATCTTGGCAAGATCTAACCAATATCCTTGTAAAATCGTCACTGCGGAATAGCAAAAATTGTAAATGTTACTCAAAGTGTCCTATATCTCGAATACATAAGTATCGCCTGATAAATCATAAATGTTCTTTTGTATAATTGCATTAAAATTTCTCTCGTTTCATATTTCCTATATTTGTTTACTAACATTGTGTTTCATTCCAGTGCGTTAGCCGATTTCAATTTTAATTCTAGAGATTTTGTAGAAGTACAAAAAATGTTCTCCATTATAAGTATGTTATTTGTATCTGGAAATGCAAACCTTTATATAGCTCCCAGCAAAGTAGTTGAGATGGTAACACAAATGTTGGTCTACATAGTGGTGAAGGGTATAATATAGTCGGGCCCGCCCGACTTTAGACTTTACTTACTTGTTTTTTACTAAAATTGTGTTCCACCCTTGTGCAATAGCCAACATAAATTTTGAGTCTATAGATTTTGTAAAAGTCTATCAAATTCTGTCCAAATCGAGTGATATTTAAATGTATGTATTTTGGACGAACCTTTATATATAGCACCCAACACATTTGACGGATGTGATATGGTATCGAAAATTTAGATCTACAAAGTGGTGCAGGGTATAATATAGTCGGCCCCGCCCGACTTTAGACTTTCCTTACTTGTTTATTTTTAAATTTTGTTGCCTTGGCACACTCCCGGTTAGAAAATGTCGTGAGTCTCGAGAATTTGTCGTGAATCGCGTGAATTGTCGTGAATCGTGCGTGAGTGTGAGTCCTTAAAAGTAGTTCGTGCGTGAGTACAGGTTTTCATTTCGTAAATGTGCGTGAGCGTGATTGGCTATCACACGTATCGTGCGTGAATAAACATTTTGTTTCGTGAATCTGCGTGAGTGAAATTGCACTCACGCGCACACCTCTACTTTGTATACCAAAATAACCACAAAATAGTATATAATCATAATACAAAAAAATGTCTTACAATTTAGATGTTTACATTAACATACTCTCCTCTAGTTTACATTTTAATATGAGTGAAAAATGGCAAAATTTTTGTTCTTTACCATTCATTTCATTCATTACGGTGTCTAAAACCAATATTTCGAGTAGCCATTTCTTTATTTCATTTGAAATTTAAAGTTGGCAGTTTCAAACAAAAAAAAATCTTTCCAACCATAACCACATTGATAACGTAACAAAGGAAATCTTAAACCATTTGATCTTTTCATCCATTAAAATGTAAATTCAAAGACCAACAGAATTTTATTTTAAAAAAATATTATTCCTGAATATATATTTTGATAAATTCCATCGCTGTCCCTAGTCAATATTATTTTCACGTTTATATCGCACTCTGCTATATCAACCTTGCATTGAAAAGCAATATTATCAACTTCAAATCCCATAGAATTCAAATTGATGCTCATTCATTTCGCAATCCTTAATCACTTCTATTTCAATTGATTTTGTTTTTTTCAAAAATTTTATTTATTCTAAAATAACCTTTTCTCATCAACTCTTCCTAAAATGGAAAAGCCTCTTTGGTATATATATCGCATTTCCATATTATCATCATTACCAGTGGTGGTAGTTTTTCATTTGAGCTATAACACCCTAGAGGATTATGTAGATGCATTTTTCTGCCAGAATAAAATGTACAGGTAATAAATTTCTCATCAATACCAAGTGCGGGGTTTTCAAACATGTATGTGTGAGAGATTATGTGTATATATCATTCTCTCTTCTTTCAAGAATGATATATCTCTAAAACAACAATTTAAAATCAAACATCAAAGAAAAAACATTAATGGGGAAAAGTACTTTTACCTGAAGCCATAGCTCCAAAGTATTTTCAATTGATCTGAAATACTGTGTATGTCGACATGTGTTAGTCTAGCAGTAAATGTCCGATTAGTATGCAAGTAAATGTTTTTTATTTAACAATCTTTCGTATAAATCATTTGAGTTTATGGTTATTGTTTTTATTTACTTTATTAAATGATTTGCTTATAAAAAGTGTCCCAATGCATGGACTTAACAGATGAATACCAATAAATCATACCAATTTATCATGGCGCTAAGTTCCAAGGTGTAGTGATTTATGGTTTCCATCATATATCCATGAAGATTTATTTACACCACACAGCCTCAATATTTAAGCTCCCTATTATAACGAACCCAAAATAAACAAGTAAGGAAAGTCTGGAGTCGGGCGGGGCCGACTATATTATACCCTGCACCACTTTGTAAATCCACATTTTCGATACTATATCAAATCCGTCAAATGTGTTGGGTGCTATAACAGGTTGGCTGATAAGTCCCCGGTCTAACAAAGAAAAACACATTTTTTTTTTGTCAAAATTCTTTTTATTATTCAACATAGTTCCCTTCAAGAGCGATACAACGATTATAACGACCTTCCAATTTTTTGATACCATTTTGGTAGTACTCCTTCGGTTTTGCCTCAAAATAGGCCTCAGTTTCGGCGATCACCTCTTCATTGCAGCCAAATTTTTCCCTGCGAGCATCCTTTTTAAGGTCTGAGAACAAGGAAAAGTCCCTGGGGCCAGATCTGGAGAATACGGTGGGTGGGGAAGCAATTCGAAGCCCCATTCATGAATTTTTGCCTTCGTTCTCAATGACTTGTGGCACGGTGCATTGTCTTGGTAGAACAACAATTTTTTCTTCTTCATATGGCGCCGTTTTGCCGCGATTTCGCTCCAATAACGCCATATAATAGTCACTGTTGATGGTTTTTCCCTTCTCAAGATAATCGATAAAAATTATTCCATGCGCATCCCAAAAAACAGAGGCCATTACTTTGCTCGCGGACTTTTGAGTCATTCCACGCTACGGAAGCGGTTCACCGGTCGCTGTCCACTCAGCCGACTGTCGATTGGACTCAGGAATGTAGTGATGGAGCCATATTTCATCCATTGTCACATATCGATGGAAAAACTCGGGTGTATTACGAGTTAACAGCTGCAAACACCGCTCAGAATCATCAACACGTTGTTGTTTTTGGTCAAATCTGAGCTCGCGCGGCACCCATTTTGCACAAAGCTTCCGCATATCCAAATATTGATGAATGATATGACCAACACGTTCCTTTGATATCTTTAAGGCCTCTGCTATCTCGATCAACTTCATATTACGGTCATTCACGTCATTGAGCTTAACATGGAATCGGGCAGCACTCAGTGATAAGAGAGAAGTTCACCAATGTGGTATCACAATGGACTGAATAGTCTTAGTGAGCCTGATACATCAGGCTGCCACCTAACCTAACCTAACCTACGGTCATTCAAAATCATTTTGTGGATTTTTTTGATATTTTCGTCGGTAACCACCTCTTTCGGGCGTCCACTGCGTTCACCGACCTACGTGCTCATTTCACCACGCTTGAATTTTGCATACCAATTAATTATTGTTGATTTCCCTGGGGCAGAATCCGGAAACTCAATATCAAGCCAAGTTTTTGCTTCCACCGTATTTTGTACCTTCAGAAAACAGTATTTTATCAAAACACGAAAATCTTTTTTTTTCAATTTTTTTCACAATAACAAAAGTTGATTCACAAAAGACGCTCTATCTAACAAACTAATTGACTTACAGACGTCAAATTTTGACACGAATCATTTCAAGGTTGGTACTATATAAAAATAATATGCATTTAATACTAGTGACGCCATCTATGTGTCAGACCGGGAACTTATCAGCCAACCTGTTAGAACTTGTCCCTTGTGGGTATGGTCCAGTCGCGATTCTGGTGAAAGCGTATAAAAGAGACCGGCCACTTCAATATGGGAGTGACAATGACGGGGTAAATGTACACTTTAGGACACGTTTGGAGTCATTCCAAAGGACACATCCTCGGGCAACTAGTAGAATTACCCCATGTAAGATCCTCATGAACTAATCTAGAACAATTCAGCATTCAGCAACTTCATTTTAGGAGAAAGCTCCAAGGTATTGTTTTTATAAAAGATATTATGGATACGAATATAGATTGCCCAGATTTATTGTCTTTCTTGCCATTCAACGTTCCTAATCGATTTTTAAGGGAATATCATTTATTTAATGTTCCTTTTCATAGAACAAGCTACGGGATAAATGAACCCTTAACACGATGCCTCAATTTATTTAATTCCATTGCAAACCGAATAGATTATCACACAGAACGACACATTTTCAAGAGAATGCTTAGAATTTTGTTTGATAATGAAACGTAAATTTTGTATAATTTGTTTGCAATGTATAAATCATATTTCAACATTATCATGAAAATTTAATGTAATCTGTAAGAGCATAGCTCGGTAGATGTAAATAAATAAATAAACAAACTCTCCAACAGAAGGGAATTTTTTTTTTTTTAATATATCGGGAATAATCTATTCTTATAATTAATTATATTTCATAATATGAATCCATCATAATTTTAATATAAAGAAAGTGTAGAAATCAATAATATAAAAGTTAAAAAATTGCGACCTTTAGTGGCAATTTCCAGTAGGTATCTTTCACACCGGACGAATATATATTAGCGAAAAAGCATCTATACATAATAATTCCTCCTTATCAGTTATCAATGATATGGACGTGCATATAGGTGCATAGGAACTGCTATATATTTTGATTGCCTTTTTGCGATCTTAGGTTAGGTATAGTGGCACTATACCTAACCTAACCTCAGTCCATTGTGATACCACAGTGGTGAATTTCTCTTTTGCGATCTTTAAAGTAATAAAGATTTTCTACAGCATAATAATTTTTACCCCGTATGCACCAATTATACATTTCCATTTTAATGGTAATTCCTATAATAAACTATCAATCATATTTTACCTAGACATGAATCACTATCGGCATGAAACTTCCCTACAGGAAATTGGTGCAAATTGCCAATGACGGACCTATCATAGGACTGGTACCGGTGATCCAGTTTGTCGCAGTTTTTAAATAGTCATAATTTAATGATTTCCATACTCGCTTGATATAAAAATCTTAATGGATCTACACATTTAGTGAAATAGAATTACCAGAACAACCAATTGTTCAACATATTTCAAACGTTTTTCATTTTTGGTGCTATTCGAATAACCAAAATGAAGGATTCCTAAGAGTTTGTCCGAGACTAGATCATGAGGAACTCTCTATGGAGTGCTACTACTAAAATGCCCCACGACGTACCCTTAGGAACGACAAACCCATGTTAAAGTGACCGGCCCCTTCCATACGTCTTGACCAGAACTAGGACTGGTTCATACACACCAAGGACTAGTCCTGTACCGGTCCTGTGGTTCATTCATTTCCCGTAGGGTTCCGACAGATTGTTGTTATTGATGTAGGTCGAATAGTATTGAAAATTGGCTATATCGGACTACTCTTAAGTATAAGCTCCAAATAAACCAATCCCCAGATTTGGGGGATCCAGATCCAAAGATTTTGACCTTCCCTTAAAGATTTTGGTATTGATTCCGAGCCAAAGATGCGGCTTCTTTAAAGTAAAGAAATTTTTAGCCACCTATCTGGCCTTAAATCTAGGACCAATAAAATTAAAATTAGGATACAGATCTCATTTATCATATTTGCATTCTCTTTTCGCGGTACTCACGTACAAACAAATGCCAGTTTAAAAATCGAAATTATAACGGATACCTCAGATTAAAAAATGTTTTCTTAATTCCAAAAAAAAAACTTTAAACCAAAGATGCTAAATCCTCAAAATAAGTCTTAGCCTATATTTGAAGCGTTTTTTCTTAAATCTAAAGTTTCAATATTTCACTTAATTTAAGGACAATTTCTTTAAATCAAAAAATGTGTTTCTTTATTTTAAGGGAAATTAGTCTTAGTTCAAAGACATGCGACTTTAGCGGAGGAACGCAAATTTACAAAATTTGTGTCCTAAATTTAATAAAATTAACTTTTAAAGCAAAGATTATAAACTTTATTTTAATTAAAATGTCATTATTTTAGAGAAATTTGTCCTTAATATTTTGTAAATCTCGCATCCTAAAATTTAGGTTGCATAATCTTTAATCACGTAAATATTTTTTTTCAGTGTGGAATAGCAAATTTCGTCCGATGCGGCTGTACTTTGGTACGTTACGTTATTATATGTCGCGGGGCTTACGAACGAACGAATATTCTAACAGTAATGCCAAGAAAGATTAAAGCCCGATCCCAAAATTTGACCTTCCGAACCCCTTAGAGCAGCAAATTCCGAGCCAGTTGAAATTTGGTACACACTGAAAAAAGATTCTGTCTTTACAATAATGATTTTGAGATTGATTTCGAACCTAACATAAGAAGCGGGAATTGAAGTAAGAATACATATAAAGCACAATTCTCTTTTAGATTTGAGTTTTTCGTACTGGATACTAGGAAACAAATTCGAATTTATTATTTTTTCTGATTTTTTCTTCATGTGATAGCAAGTAGAAACTATTCTATGTTTCAAGTAGAAAACGTCTTTAAAATAAAGGGTTGAAAACCTATCATATTTTTTAACGCTTTTTAGTCAAGATGCAAAAGTCTACAAAATTTAAAGACAATTTTATTAATTTTGAAGAATTTTTCAAAATTATTAAAGCCAAGCTGATCTTCGCCAAACAAAATTTTCTTCCTTGTAAGGATATCTATTTTTAAGTCGAATCACCTAACTATGAGAACAAAATGATTTCACTGGTACACTCAAAAAAAGTGAACTCTCTATTTCACTAAAGCCAATTTATCTTTGTTTTAGTTCATGGAATTATTATATATGGAGGAAGTTTCTTTTACTCTAATAATTTTTTGCGTACATTGCGTAAAAAACGGGAAAAAATTATACAAAAATGAAGTAAAAAGTTTTACTAAATTCGTATTTCTCACCAAATAGTTAATTATTTCTTTAAATTTGTAAATTTTACTACAAATTCGTCCATCATGAACTTCGTATGTCACTAAAGACATTCTTGCAATTTTTAACTCCAATTTTTTCCTTCAAACTACAAAATTGTCTTTAACAAGTGGAAAGAATTATTTATGTATAATAAATTTTCTTGAATTTGTCGAAAAATATTTACTTATATTTGTAATATCGTCATGATGTCGGCGTTTGTAATACTATTTAGTTAAAATTTTCTAAGAATATAAAACCTTTTCTAAAATTAACTAAATGTTTTCTTCCTGGTGGGTTCACTGTGACTTTAGCGGAGGAACGCAAATTTACAAAATTTGTGTCCTAAATTTAATAAAAAGTTAATCGACTTTTGGACAAGGACACAAAAACCTTCCGGGACATTTTTGTTCTATAATAAAAAAGGATAAATTTTCAGTACATATTTATATATAGACCCCATATGAACCGTCCTCAAATTTAACTTATAGGGTATCTTACAACACAAAAAGTGGCAATAAAAGTATAAAGTGCTATAAACTAATCAATAACTAATGTGATTTATATACTGTAAGGTCACATTTTTTTATAATAATGAAATTTTAATTAAAATAAAGTTTGAGATCTTTGCTTTAATTTTTTTTATTAAATTTAAGACACAAATTTTGAAATTTTGAATCCCTTCGTTAAAGCCGTTTATCTTTAAACTAATTTTCCTTAAAGTATAGAAACGCATTTTTGATTTAAAGAAAAGGAATTAATTGAAATATGGAATATTTAGATTAAAGATAAAAACGTTTCAAATACACTGACAAAAATATTAAAGAAATTTGTAAAATATTAATGATAAATATCTTTAAAATAATGAAATTTTAATGAAGTTTATAAACTTTGTTTCAAAATTTTTTCAATAAATTTAGGACACAAATTTTGTAAATTTGCATCCGTCCGTTAAAGTCGCATGTCTTTGAACTAAAGCAAATTTTCCTTAAAGTAAAGAAACACATTTTTGATGTAATGAAATTGTCCTTAAATTAACTGAAGTATTGAAACTTAAGATAAAAACGCTTCCAATATAGGCTAAGACTTATTTTGAGGAGTTAGCGTTTTTGGTTTAAGTTTTTTTTTTGGAATTAAGAAAACATATTTTTACTTTGAAGTATATGTTATAATTTGGATTTTTAAACTGGCATTTGGTTTTACGTGAGTACCTTTATTAATAAACCGCGAAAAGAGAATGAAAATTTGATAAATGATATCTGTATCCTAATTTTAATTTTATTTGTCCTAGATTTAAAACCAGATAGGTCGCTAAAAAATTTCTTTATTTTAAAGAAGCCGCATCTTTGGCTCGGAATCAATACCAAAATCCTTAAGTGAAGGTCAAAATCTTTGGATCCAAGTAAACTTTTGTTTAGTGTATAGACTAAGACTTATTATAAGAAAACATTTTTTACTTTCGTTACAATTTGGATTTTTAAACTGACATTTGTTTGTACGTGAATAGCTACATACAAAGAAAAATGTTTATTTGCCGAAAAGACATAAAAAACTGAGTTCACACATAAGTACTCCAAAATCTTCTATGTCTTAAGTAATCTTTAGAAAATATAATTGCTCTCTACACACTCTTTTATAAGAAAACAGGAAAAGGTCATGGTATTGTAAAAGACATTTTGTCTTACAAAAATTATTTTTTTTTCAAAGCCAATTTAGTACAATTTGAACTACGCTACTTATCATCCTGCTCTTCTCAAACAAGAGAACGAATATCATGTGCGAAAATTCTCTAGTATCAAAATAGTTTTAGATATATTGTGAAAAATCTGTCTTATTAGTCATTGACAATACCAAGATGTCTTTACATTAATGAAACATTTCAGATACTACTCCTAAAGAACTCTGAAACCGTTGCCTATAAATCAAAAATATTTTGCATTATTAATATTTCGCTAATATTTTGTTGTTTATTTATTGTTAAGCCACCCATACCTTTATAGCAGATGTATGACTAACTCTCAGACAATAAAGAGAAAGATAATGAGAAAGTGAAAACGACAGAGAGATACAATAACTTACATTCGGTCCTAAGAAATAAAATGGAAAGTTATTGCGTCGAGAGGATTAGAAGAGTCCTTTATTGAATTATTATCGATGTGAAGGAAAAAGTTTATAAATTCAAAATCTAAAATATCAGTGCGTGCTCTTAAATTCCAAAAACAAACAATAAAGAAACAGAAACATTAATAACAATATTTATTTTGTAAATTACATGCTATGGAGAAACATTATTTATCGCATATACATATATATATTTAATTTATACAACTCGTTTGCTGCTTCTGCTATAAATTATAGGTTCGATAGCTTATGCATTTATAAAAAGTTCTAAGATATGATAATGGGGTTTTTCTCTTAGTTATTATGAAATAAAAAATTGCACATAATAAATGCTTAAATTTCTTCGTTTTTTTTTTTTTAATTCTTTAACATATTTTTTGGGAGATTTTCATTGGTTTGGATTTCGATTTATATTCTCGTTGACTTATAGACTAATACGAATTCTACTTGCTATGTAAAGAAATCCGAAAATACAGACTATTAAATATTTATCATTTGATGTTGGCTACAGCATACTTTTAGGATGGCTGGGCAGCAAGGTTTCCTTAACTTGGCTTTTGTCCCCATAGAATTACCTCTATTGCATACCATTTCGGGGGGTTCCATGTCATAGGGATGAGGAGGAGGATATCTTAAGGCGTTCACAAATATTTGTCTACACATTTGTTTGACTTTGGGGTTTTTCCACTTTCTGGTTTTCATTTTGTGTCTCATGATTTACGACCAAAGTGATTTTTTCTCCATCCGATGTTGCGGTACAAATGATACCACCATTTATATCCCCTTTGGGTTTCTGGTTATTACTATTGGACGATTTATCAGTGGCTGTGGTGGCCGTCGATGCCGATGTACTTGACGAGGAACCGCCACCACTGTTATGCACAATTGTGGCAGCCAGGAAGCAATTGTTTTGCGTAGCTGGCCCCGTTCGGGGTACAGACATACGCCTGGATGCCTTGCGTTTATTTGCTGCACTTCCGCTGCGCTTATGGGTAACGACACTGTTCTCGTTGATCAATTGGCCCTCCACTTCGTGGCTGGTCACACAGCTGAAGGCCTTGGTAAATGATTTGCGGAAGTTATCACTCAAAAAGGCATAAAGAATGGGATTCATGGCCGAGTTGGAGTAGGCCAATAAACCGAATAGCAGAAACAAAAGAACTTCAACACGTGTTATCTCCCTGTGTTCCACATAGGAGTAAATCGACGACATTTGTGACACCCAATGGGGTAGCCAACAAAATACGTACACCGTGATGACTGTCAACACCAACCGTGTCACTTTGCGATGCGAACGTTTCTTCTCCTTTGATTTGTGTTTCTGCTGGACACTGTGCAATTTCCGTATCACCAAATAATAGAAGACCATGATGAAGCACAAGGGGATGGCAAAGCCTAATAGGAATGTGTAAGCTATGAAGGTGGCGCCCGAATGTTTCCTATACCCCTCGGGCCAATCAATGTTGCATGAGTAGTTGATGCCATCATCCTGGTGAACGGTGCTGGCAAACAACACCACCGGCATCATTAGAATGGCCGATGTTACCCAAGCAATCATGGATACCAGCTTGGCTATGCGTATGGTCCGATAACGTGGCGATTCAATAGGATGACACACCGCCAGGTATCTATCGGCAGCCATTATCAACAGAAATAAGGACGAGGTGAATTGCGTTATCGAAGTGCTTACCATGTAGGCTTTGCACGCAAATTCTCCAAACTTCCAACTGCAGATATGCATGGTATAGAGCAGGAAGGGGATGCCAATGAGAAAGCATTCATCGGCTATGGCCAAATTCAGTATGTAGATATTGGTAACCGTTTGCATTTTGGAAAAGCGAAACACCACCCAAATCACCAGGGTATTACCACATAGGCCCACCACACACACCAGCGAGTACAGGGCCACAGTAAAGACTTGGGCTAGGGAATTACGATGGTCTAGGCATTCCTCATAGAATGTAATGCCATATTCCAGTATTTCTTCAGTATTATTAAATTCCCGAGGAAAAATGGATGAACTACGACCACTGGTAATAGCTGTGGTTCTTTCCGGTCTGATGGTTGTTGCGGCATAGCCCCATGCATTGGATAAAATCTTCTCCCATACAGATATTGTTTGCATTTCATCCATATTTGTCCTGCTGGCTAAGCCAACCGTTGTATTACGTGATGAGTCCATGGCAACATTGCTCATTGTCTTTTCTCTCCGCAGGCGGCCATGGGCTTTGTTTATAGTTCCATTACTTCCGACAACAAATGCACCCAGAATATCATCATCATCCGGAGCAGGAAAGTTTCGAGTAATGGCAATATGGATTTTACTTTTCACATCACCAAGAGGTTTTCCTCTAACGGTTGTGGTGAAAGTTCTCATAGGTGATTGGTGGGTGACTTCCGTTGTTAACTCCTTGACGGTCCGAGCACTGTCTGTCTCCGAATGTGCAGGTGGCGATGGAACTGATGTTGATTCCATAGCATGTGTCCAAGAGCAACAAATTAGTAACTTGGTAGCAATGATAAGGCACCAGCAACACCACCATGAAAGCGGTAATTGTTGAATGCAAACATGTTTCCTTTCTACTGTTTTCGTCTTCATTGTGTACTCTGGTCAATGTAGTTGTTGAGTTGAGGCTTCTTCTTCTTCTAATCTTTCATTGATGCATATACACAGCTCCAATGTGGTTTTCCTTGCCGGCAATAGACCATAGTGTCTGAAGAACGTGATTTGTAGCTTGAAGTGTCCGCCAATGTTTGTAGCCCATGCGACATTATCTGCAAAATGATGAAGACAAACAATTTAATTAGTTTAGAAAGTTCAAAAATAAAAAAAAGATTAAAAACTAATTGACATCGTAGTGATGATAGGTTAGGTTGACTATTTAATTTCATTCGCATTTGCAATAGAAGTGAAGGATCTGAGTATGGGGCAAACTAAACCTAAGATCAAGGAATAAAAGAGACATCATTAAATGGACAAATCGACTCAGAATAACCTCGGGAATCGCCATATACAACTATGCGAAATTATTTACTTTGGTCCCTTATATACCAGTGCAGCTAGTAGTCCTCAGAAGTATTTCTTGTATGCTATTGTCATGAGCACAAAGATTTCTTGCTCTTAAAATACGAATTCATAGAAGACTCATTTCTCCGACTTTTTGCAACTTGACCATAAAGGTAAAAAAATGAAGTCGAGTGTTAATTTTTAAATTATGGTAAACACGTTTTTAATTAATTTTATTATCACATAATGAAAGTACCAGAAAACTCGTATAAAATCAAAGTTGTTCCCCAATATCAATCTTCATTACTGGAAAGACTAAATCTTTGTAACCTGGCGAGTTGTTTTTCAATGTAGGGTGTTTACTATTCAATCTGTTAAATCCCTTGGCCTCTTCTATATAGTATCAAGTGACCTTACAATTTCAATTAATACAATCATACAATTTAATTTAATTGATACACATTCACATATAGTGGATATGCCAATATTTGGGTAATATTATTTTTTTTTAAGATAGTGAAGCAAAATTTTTAAATTTTTAAAATGTCATAGACTTAATAAAATATTTCTGTGGAAAAACCTTTTTTTGAAGAACCACCAAAATTTGATTAACGTTTAATTAATATTTTTCAATATTCCTTAAACTATTGTAGGCTATTTTTTACGCGTGTTTGGTTTTTGAGGTTGTTACCCAATTAAAATTTAATTTCAATAGAAATTGGCATAACCTGTATCACCTTGCCAGCCACTCAGGTATAGAGCTATGGTATTTGAACACAAATAGGATATTGGCAAGCGAATGGTATCCGAAAGATGCAATAAACCACTGTGGTTGCAATGCTGCAGAGAAGAGCTTATCATGGACCACTTTAAATTGGCCCGTGTACATTTCCTTGGCACTGATTTTAAGAGCCCCCAACAATGTTTAGTTTATGTGGGTGTTAACGGAAACACCCCCGCACACACACCCATACTCACATACCCATACCCACAAACTCAGCTATAAACTCATTCAATAAAATATCCATTCATTTGTATCCTTGTGTAAGTGCATAAGGATTTTCCCAATATGTATGGTAGATGGATATATAGGATCTTTGTGGTATTTAACCACATCGTTCTGTGTATGAGCACTCACAAGTACACATCTATGATGTTGGGTAAATTTGAATATTTCTTTGTTCAATATCCACAAAATATGAACCTAAATTTATTTTCTTTCGAAATTCTCATACTTAACTTCATTGTAAATATTTGGTTGTGTTACAGTTCAAAGGTGAAATTGTTGCTTGCAATAAGGCAATAACTAGAGGCATATAAATTCAGTGAACAATGAGATTATTCTGTAGCATTCGATATTATGATGTGCCAAATGCTATATGGGATCATGAGGTTCACATATACCAACTAGATGGTAGGCATTTTTAATATAACCATCGAGAAGCATTGGCCAATGCTGTGGACTTGCATTTATAAAAAGGACCATGAATTAATTCCAAATCTCTGCCAAAGACTCAGCAATGGTTAACAAGTTACTATGAGTTTCATAGCTGATTTTTGTGTAGAATCACACACTATGTTATATAAGTTCCAACTCGTATGTTATAAGGCTTTATGAGATAAAATCTTGAGCAATTTTCTATATAAATAAAATTTTGACAACATTTTCTATAGAATTAAAATTTTGACAAAATTTTCTATAGAAATAAAATTTTGACACCATTTTCTATAGAAATAAAATTTTGACAAAATTTTCAATAGAAATAAACTTTTGACAAAATTTTCAATAGAAAAAAACTTTCGACAAAATTTTCTGTAAAAATAAGCTTTTGATAAAATTTTCTATAGAAATAAAATTTTGACAAAATTTTCTATAGAATTAAAATTTTGACAAAATTTTCTATAGAAATAAAATTTTGAAAAAAATTTCTATAGAAATAAAATTTTGACAAAATTTTCTATAGAAAATTGACAAAATTTTCTATAGAAATAAAATTTTGACAAAATTTTCTATAGAAATAAACTTTTGATAAAATTTTCTATAGACATAAAATGTTGACAAAATTTTCTATAGAAATAAAATTTTACCAAATTTTCTACAGAAATAAAATTTTGACAACATTTGCTATAGAAATAAAATTTGTACAAAATTTTCTATAGAAATAAAATTTTGACAAAATTTTCAATAGAAATAAAATTTTGACAAAATTTTCTATAGAAATAAACTTTTGACAAAATTTTTTATAGAAATAAATTTTTGACAAAATTTTCTATAGAAATAAAATTTTGACAAAATTTTCTATAGAAATAAAATTTTGACAAAATTTTCTATAGAAATAAAATTTTGACAAAATTTTCTATAGAAATAAAATTTTGACAAAATTTTCTATAGAAATAAAATTTTGACAAAATTTTCTATAGAAATAAGCCTTTGATAAAATTTTCTATAGAAATAAAATTTTGACAAAATTTTCTATAGAAATAAAAGTTTGACAAAATTTTCTATAGAAATAAAATTTTGACAAAATTTTCTATAGAAATAAGCTTTTGATAAAATTTTCTATAGAAATAAAATTTTGACAAAATTTTCTATAGAAATAAGCCTATTATAACATTTTCTATAGAATTAAAATTTTGACACCATTTTCTATAGAAATAAAATTTTGACAAAATTTTCTATAAAAATAAACTTTTGACAAAATTTTCTATAGAAATAAGCCTATGATAAAATTTTCTATAGAATTAAAATTTTGACAAAATTTTCTATAGAAAATTTTAAAATTTTTTTGACAAAATTTTCTATAGAAATAAACTTTTGACAAAATTTTCTATAGAAATAAATTTTTGACAAAATTTTCTATAGAAATAAAATTTTGACAAAATTTTCTATAGAAATAAAATTTTGACAAAATTTTCTATAGAAATAAAATTTTGACAAAATTTTCTATAGAAATAAAATTTTGACAAAATTTTCTATAGAAATAAGCCTTTGATAAAATTTTCTATAGAAATAAAATTTTTGACAAAATTTTCTATAGAAATAAAAGTTTGACAAAATTTTCTATAGAAATAAAATTTTGATAAAATTTTCTATAAAAATAAAATTTTGACAAAATTTTTCTATAGAAATAAGCTTTTGATAAAATTTTCTATAGAAATAAGCTTTTGATAAAATTTTCTATAGAATTAAAATTTTGACACCATTTTCTATAGAAATAAAATTTTGACAAAATTTTCTATAAAAATAAACTTTTGACAAAATTTTCTATAGAAATAAGCCTATGATAACATTTTCTATAGAATTAAAATTTTGACAAAATTTTCTATAGAAAATTGACAAAATTTTCAATAGAAATAAACTTTTGGCAAAATTTTCTATAGAAATAAACTTTTGACAAAATTTTCTATAGAAATAAATTTTTGACAAAATTTTCTATAGAAATAAAATTTTGACAAAATTTTCTATAGAAATAAAATTTTGATAAAATATTCTATAGAAATAAAACTTTGAAAAAATTTTCAATAGAAATAAAATTTTTACAAAATTTTCTATAGAAATAAAATTTTGACAAAATTTTCTATAGAAATAAAATTTTGACAACATTGCTATAGAAATAAACTTTTGATAAAATTTTCTATAGAAATAAAATGTTGACAAAATTTTCTATAGAAATAAAATGTTGACAAAATTTTCTGTAGAAATAAATTTTTGTTGTTGTTTTTTTATTTCAGCTTAAAACCATACATTGACTAAACTACAAGAGTAGCTTAACCAACAGAGGAAAAGAATGTTTGTCAAATTTATTTGGGCAAAGCCCTATAGACTGCAAGATGGTTGGATGGACGCACGTTTCGGAATAACCACATTCCTCATCAGCATCCTCTACTTGCAGCAAAACTATCAACCAATTATCAGAATAAATTCAGGCAGTTTATTAAACCCAACAAAAACCACACTTGAACCCTCCGAAAAAAGGTTTTACATTGATAGCCGGCTTATGCCGAAATAAACTCGAAACAAACATATCTCTTTTCCTATGCCACTGTCAAATCATCGATTTGAATTCACATGGCTGGGTTTATTTTGAGCGTGCCTCCTCTTCTTTTTCCATTTGTTTTGTTTTGTTATTGTTGGTTTTGTTCTTTAAGCATTGTTGTTGTTTTTTTATTTCAGCTTAAAACCATACATTGACTAAACTACAAGAGTAGCTTAACCAATGTATGGTTTTAAGCTGAAATAAAAAAACAACAACAATGCTTAAAGAACAAAACCAACAATAACAAAACAAAACAAATGGAAAAAGAAGAGGAGGCACGCTCAAAATAAACCCAGCCATGTGAATTCAAATCGATGATTTGACAGTGGCATAGGAAAAGAGATATGTTTGTTTCGAGTTTATTTCGGCATAAGCCGGCTATCAATGTAAAACCTTTTTTCGGAGGGTTCAAGTGTGGTTTTTGTTGGGTTTAATAAACTGCCTGAATTTATTCTGATAATTGGTTGATAGTTTTGCTGCAAGTAGAGGATGCTGATGAGGAATGTGGTAATTCCGAAACGTGCGTCCATCCAACCATCTTGCAGTCTATAGGGCTTTGCCCAAATAAATTTGACAAACATTCTTTTCCTCTGTTGGTTAAGCTACTCTTGTAGTTTAGTCAATGTATGGTTTTAAGCTGAAATAAAAAAACAACAACAATGCTTAAAGAACAAAACCAACAATAACAAAACAAAACAAATGGAAAAAGAAGAGGAGGCACGCTCAAAATAAACCCAGCCATGTGAATTCAAATCGATGATTTGACAGTGGCATAGGAAAAAGAGATATGTTTGTTTCGAGTTTATTTCGGCATAAGCCGGCTATCAATGTAAAACCTTTTTTCGGAGGGTTCAAGTGTGGTTTTTGTTGGGTTTAATAAACTGCCTGAATTTATTCTGATAATTGGTTGATAGTTTTGCTGCAAGTAGAGGATGCTGATGAGGAATGTGGTAATTCCGAAACGTGCGTCCATCCAACCATCTTGCAGTCTATAGGGCTTTGCCCAAATAAATTTGACAAACATTCTTTTCCTCTGTTGGTTAAGCTACTCTTGTAGTTTAGTCAATGTATGGTTTTAAGCTGAAATAAAAAAACAACAACAATGCTTAAAGAACAAAACCAACAATAACAAAACAAAAGAAATAAATTTTGGACAAAATTTTCTATAGAAATAAAATTCGAGAGGTTGGTTTAAGCCTTTCAATATTGACTACAAATATTGGACATATAACGAAACATATTTTTAATGTTAAACAATATTCTATATTAGGGTTGCCAGATGAACTGGAATGGGCTGGAATTTCCAGATTTGCTAAGTCATGTCCAGTTACAAGGTATTCAATAATATTTCCACCTAAATATACTTTTTAAATAATATTTCTTAGGAAAGACTATACGTTTAGTTATTTATCTTTTTCATTCCCAATAAGGTGATTTTTGAGTGTTAATTATTTTTAACCAGCACTCAATTACACCCAGAGAGAGAAAGCGTAGTAATTTAAAATTTTTAAATTTTTACTTTTCATTAAAAAAAATGCCGTTATGTCTCTTTTCTTGTCTTCAGAGTTAATACCTTTTAACTACAGTTTTTTGTCTCTACTGAAAAATAAAAAAATTTAGTGTTACTACCCTTTTGTTTTTTTTTTCTTTTTCTGTAAATTTAGTTTATAAGAAAAGATTAAATTAAAAAAATTTTCTGATTTTTTTTAATTTAATTAACTTTAGTTTATTTTATTTATGTGCATGAAAACACTGAATTATAAATGTTTTGTTGTTTTATTTTTATTTATTTAAATATTTTAATAAATAGTTATATTCCTCATATTTGGGGATTTACGAAATCCAAATTTTTTTTAAATCCAGCCAACTTTTTCCAAAATTCCAGAGAATAGGCCATTTGAATCTGGCAACCCTATTCTATATAGAAGATTTAATTATATTCTATATCGAAGATTTAATTATACGAATATCTATCTATCTAGACAACCATTGAAATTGGCATCTGTTGGTTTTGAGGACTACCAAAATATATGACAAAATATATTTCTCTTAGTTTACGCTCTTACTCTGCCCTAATTTAGAGTTTTTATTGACAAACATAATTAATTGATTGATTTCTAATTTAAATCATTTCTCACTGTGTACTGATGTTATTTGTGGTGGCCCAATAATTGTGGCGTGGTAGTTTATGGCAGACAATGGGCATTTGTTATTATCAGCTAAAGAGCCAGTCAGCCACTGAGAGTGAGAGCATACTCATCGTCATGTTGTGGAAACATATGGTGGCCAACGAAACGTCATATTAGCGTATAGACTCGCACACACACATATATACACATAGACGCCTGGTTGTAAAAGCTATTTATAACCACAAAGAGGTACAGCAAAGGCTTATGACCTCACAATAAACAAAACCAAAAGCTAAACAGAAACTATCAAAATACAAACACATACACGTACACGCACACATCCATATGAATATACACCCTGCAAACATATCAATCGTCGTTTTGTATTTTTAAATCGATTTGCAGTATAAAATACAGATTTGTATTGACAATATTATAGGTCAATGGCATTTTCTTATCCGTTTGGAAGGAAATGTCAAACTATGTGATGACTGCCAGATATTTTGACAAAAAAGTTTATGGATTAAACTTCTAAAATTATCCCTATTGAAAATCATAAAAATTCGTAAATTTTAAAACATTCGTATATCAATCAAAAATAAAGGAAGAGATCAGAGACCAAGGAAGGCCGGCTGAGGGCTACTACACAAAAATTTAGCATTGTGTGTAATAGAAAACCAGAAGTATTGTATTGTCATCTGATCTTTTCCCATGCCAATCGAAAATGTTTGCTGGGAATTACCGCAATAGATAAACCAACCAATAGCACTAGTATTTGCAAACAGACCACCTAAACTCACGAGCTCATGTTCAAACACATACAAAAATAGCTAATAAATTAGATTAAGGACTTTTAGATAAAGAGGACGTTGCAATAAGCAAACACTTTAGTAATGTGTAAATGGCTGAGACGAGGCCAGGGGGAAAGGACGATACATTTGGAATGATTAATAGACCCAAGCAGACACAATACCAGTCGCAATAACCTTGGTAAACAATTTAATATGTAAATGTAAAGGGTGATTTGTTAAGAGCTTGATAACTTTTTTTTTAAAAAAACGCATAAAATTTGCAAAATCTCATCGGTTCTTTATTTGAAACGTTAGATTGGTCCATGACATTTACTTTTTGAAGATAATTTCATTTAAATGTTGACCGCGGCTGCGTCTTAGGTGGTCCATTCGGAAAGTCCAATTTTGGGCAACTTTTTCGAGCATTTCGGCCGGAATAGCCCGAATTTCTTCGGAAATGTTGTCTTCCAAAGCTGGAATAGTTGCTGGCTTATTTCTGTAGACTTTAGACTTGACGTAGCCCCACAAAAAATAGTCTAAAGGCGTCAAATCGCATGATCTTGGTGGCCAACTTACCGGTCCATTTCTTGAGATGAATTTTTCTCCGAAGTTTTCCCTCAAAATGGCCATAGAATCGCGAGCTGTGTGTCATGTAGCGCCATCTTGTTGAAACCACATGTCAACCAAGTTCAGTTCTTCCATTTTTGGCAACAAAAAGTTTGTTAGCATCGAACGATAGCGATCGCCATTCACCGTAACGTTGCGTCCAACAGCATCTTTGAAAAAATACGGTCCAATGATTCCACCAGCGTACAAACCACACCAAACAGTGCATTTTTCGGGATGCATGGGCAGTTCTTGAACGGCTTCTGGTTGCTCTTCACTCCAAATGCGGCAATTTTGCTTATTTACGTAGCCATTCAACCAGAAATGAGCCTCATCGCTGAACAAAATTTGTCGATAAAAAAGCGGATTTTCTGCCAACTTTTCTAGGGCCCATTCACTGAAATTGCAAGCGTTGCTCGTTAGTAAGTCTATTCATGATGAAATGTCAAAGCATACTGAGCATCTTTCTCTTTGACACCATGTCTGAAATCCCACGTGATCTGTCAAATACTAATGCATGAAAATCCTAACCTCAAAAGAATCACCCTTTAGTTACTCTTCTCGTGCTGCAAAACATTTTCTTATTTATTTGTTGTTGTTAAGAGTTTGCCAATTAATTAATCACTCAGAGTTTGATGTGATGTTCCCCATAGGGTCAGTGTCTCATACAACTATGGAATTTACCATTTACTATGAACTTGTAATTTGTTTTACAAACTCATGGGAATAACTTACACGAACTATAGGTATTCAATGGCAAGGATACTAGGGTTTTTTCCGGCAGTTTTGAGATTTGATTATATTTTCACTATCGCTTTCGCGGGAATTAAATGCAAGAATTTCCGGGTTTCTTGAGAATATTTTATATAAAATATTTTCAATCCGATTAAGACCGGCATTAAGAGCGCATTATCCAAAGAACTTGTTCTTTGACCGGGATCCCGGAAAATTTGGCAAAAATTCCCGCTTTCCAGAGAATGAAAAAATATCCCAACAAAAACCCCTAAAGAATACACACGCCTAATTTGTAGCGATAAAAATGTTGTTTATGGTCTTTACTGGAATAAAAGTTACTAAAATTGGTCGGGAAAACTTTATTTTATTTATTGATTATTTTGATCTTATAGTAAATACAAGATAAAAATATAAACAACTAACAAAGCATAGGCGCTAAGGTCATTAGCTCAATTTTTGATGATATCTTATGGATGGATGATGATATAGAGTTTCTGCGAATAGGTATTACGCAGTTTCAAAAAATTTCTCTTTGCTTTATAAATATTGATATGCATTCGGAGCCAAATAAGCTAGTAATTATAACAGTGATGCCAACTCCAGAAAGGCAAAATGCACCAAAAATATATTATAAATTCTAACATACCACCTCCCACCACAAAAAACTACTAAAGCCAGCTAAAATCTAATGCTCTACTAAAAACAAAAAAAAAAACGTCCAAAGATGTATTATAGAAGATTTTGTGTATTGATTTGACACATTTTTGATTTTATGAATTTATGAACCTCTATTCCAGTGTACACTTTAAACACTTTGAATGCTTTCATCCAATTCATTTGGGTCAGTAGTCTTTAAAATTTCAAAATATTTTTTTTAGAGGAGAAAACCTTTTTTTCGACATTAAATTTGAAAATATTAACCTTTAGAGCGAGTCTATTTCTTATTTCAATTATGAGTGCTTTTGTGAATTTAATACAAACGTTTTTAATTACATCTTTATCAATTTCGTAAATTCGGCACTCGTGCTATAAGCACCAAATTGGCATCACTGAACTACACCTAAGATACATTTAAGACATAATTCACTTTTAAATTCAAGTTTTGCTTACTTGATATTGACAGATCTAATCCTCAAATCGCAACGCTGTCGTCCCTAAAAATCCCCAACTATAACCGAAATCCTTTAACAAAAATCCCAATAAAAAAATAATTGTACAGCTTATTAATGAGAAAATAATCAACTTTTGTACTAACTTTTGACTAGAATACGTTATAAGAAAGAGAAGACTTTCGTCCGTGCTATATGACCTAAAGCAACATTTCAAGAAGTTTTCTTTCTTTAAATTTGAATTCTGTAGAAAACTAGAATTTTACGAATCTAACTAGAATTTTACCACGACCACGAAAGTATATGGAGTGTTGAACGAATATATTAATGTGAAATTCTTTAATAAATACGCCCAAAAATATACTTATTATTATCCTATTATGAGAAAATAATCAACATTTGTACTAACTGATATTTAAATTGTTGGAGTAAAATACTTTATAAGAAAGAGAAGACTTTCGTCCATGTTTAAAACGACACTTCAACAAATAAATAAATACAAATTTTACGAATCTACCCAGAATTTTAACGCGATCACAAAGGTTATGGAGTGTTGGACGAATATTTCAATGTGATCTTTCGACCAAAATGCAAAATTCTCCGACCAAAAAGCAATCCGATGCTTAGTTATAAATGCATAAATAAATTAAATTTTTACTATTTCTAAGTATCTTTACTTAGAGAAAATTACTATCAGTACTACTGAATATATTAAAAAAAAATCCCCAAATTTCTTCAAATTCCCCATCAGTCTCCAACTCAAAAATGTTGTTCTCATTTTTGTTATACGAAAATAAAAATTTTATACGAAAGTAAACATTTTACGAATCTACCCAGAATTTTACCACGACCACGAAGGTATACGGAGTGTTGGACGAATATTTCAGTGTGACCTATAATTCAAAATTTAAAAGCAAACATCATATATTTTTACTATTTCAGTCGAAGTATCTTCACTTAGAGAAACTAACTCTTAGTACTACTGAATATATTAAAAAAAATCCAGCCAACTCAACACTCGATATTGCGAAACAAATCAAATTAAAATTCAACATTCAAAGTCGTCTTCATGTATAAATTATGCCAAGATTCAAGTAAAATTCGTCTTTAAAATTCTTGTAAGATACCCATTTTGATTAGTTTACATTTAAAAATAATTTTGATTAGTTTACATTTAAAAATACTTTCTTTATTGAAACTATGACCTTCCGAATCCATTATCCAACTTGCTATACAGTTTCATTTTCTTTACAGACACACACCATCTGCCACAAAATACATGGTCAATATTGAAGTCATATCAGAAAATCGTAAGTAGGACAATAATTCACTAATTGATATTATGTACATCCTTCCATGCCATTGTATCATTCGTTAGTCTCCAGCTGGTAATTTAAGAAGATCTCTTTTATGTCGTCTTTGCCAATTGCTAATTCAATATTGTTTTTCAATGTGTAATGTTTGTCTGGCTGGCTATATGCCAGACTGAATATTTCTTCCTGCCCACTACTACCAAATTAAGAACCAAAAGGAAGAAGAATCCTTACACTTGTCTTTGTACCATTGGACAAACATTGGAACATCAATTAGTTATGTTGAACAAAAGGACATTGTATTACAGGAAATTTACCAACAACAACAACTACAACATCCCAACTCCCACCTCCCTAAGGAACGCTATAATAATTCCATGCTCTATTTAAAGATATAAGAACTCAAGGTTTCAACAATTATTGTGAGGAGATTTGGTCATGATGCCTTTTCCACCGTCGTTCATTGTCGTCATCATACTCATATACAACATTCCACTTGGGAGAGCATCATCAATTGTTACTCATATTACATTCACTGTTACGACTGTGATTAATGATCGAATTAAAAGTAAATGTGTCATTGGGAGGAACAGGGCAAAACAATAGCCACAACCATTATTAGAGCCAAAGGCTTAAGAATGATGAGGACCATAACGATTATCACTAACTAACTATGTAGTCCTTGTGCGTTTGGCTTGAATGTTACTTGAATTTCAACTTCACTGACCATCCTCGTAATTAAAACTTATTTGAGATTTTCTTTTCTACTTCAATGCAAACGATGTCAAGTGGATATCGAGTAATATGAAGAGTGCAACAGATCCAATTAATACGACGTTTTTAAGGATAAAGTACGCTTGAAATCGTGAATCATTTTCGGAAAGAGTGAGAAAGAGTGGAAAACAATTAAAAGGGGTTGGGGGATTGCATTAAGGATATCGAAATTGGGAATAATTTAATTATATTGTATACCGTTAAATACAATAGGTTCATATCGGAATACCAACCTTTCTTCATGTACACATGAAGAAAAATACTTACTCTTCAAATGAAAAAAGGAAGACACATAATGTTATCTGTGGCCTATAATGCAGTCCGTCGGTTCGAAAATTTGTGTTCAAAGCTTAGGTTGCAGTTTTAAACCAATCGTCTTGAATTTTGACACAAGTCTATTTTTTGGTTCAGTTTCGTTCCTTACTGATTTAGGTAGAAATACTTGTGCCACTTTAATGGCATACAGTAATCCCTCGATTTACGTCCTGATTGGTTCCGGAATTTGACGACGTTAATCGAAACGACGTAAACCGAATTAAAAATTGCTCATACGTACCCCTAAGTCTATTAATGTATGAATGTACACGCACATAATAAAAAACTTCAAAAAATAAAAGTAATTCAATAATTTCGGTAAGAATTTCAGAAAAAAAATGTTTCGATGTCATCTTCGTTGATAATTTTACTATAATTTTAATAATAATTTTAATTTTACTTATGGAAGGCGTTTCTGATAAAGTGAGCAAAAAAATTGATGGAACAAAAAATTTGACGACGCAAATCGAAACAACGTAAACCGAGACGACGTAAATCGAGGGATTACTGTATTTGCCACCTGACATAAATTTTTCTGTCGCCTTTCTACCATGTTGTACTTTTTAATTAATTAATTCCATTCCATTTGTACTAATACAGTACAGTTTGTAGATTTTAATACCAAATCCTATTAAATTTACGGAAATTATATACGAGATCATTTCACATCCAGTACTTTATTTTTGAATATTTTTTTTTTTCTATTCATACACTAATATATTGGAGTGGATACTTGGAACGCCTGAAAGTATGCAAAGAAAAATGGTCACAATGCCTTCATGAGGTTATCACGCCAAACTGTCACTTTCAGGCATTCATTTTAGATGAAATGAAGATAAAATGGTTGCTACGTTAATTTAGATCAATTACACTCACATGACCATACACTCAAACAAAAATTTACTTAGATCCAAAGATTTTTACTTTCTCTTAAGGATTTTGGTATTGATTCCGAGCCAAAGAGGCGGCTTCTTTTTAAATTAAGACATCTTTAGCGAGCTATCTGGCTTTAAAATTGATCGTAAGTCATTATTATATTTCTGCGGGTATGCCATGAATGTTCTTGCTAAGCACTTTTTCACCTCAATTGCTTACCCAGTTTTTGCTTGGGATGTAATCGACTTTGTTTAAATTACCCTGGTGAATTTTTATGTCATTCCACTAGGACCAAATTATACGAATCTCCTATCTTTCATTCATACAAACTTTGATATTCTTTAGTGTTTGTTTGCCTTGAAATTATCTTTGATATTTCACATTAAACATTTACTCTGTGTTATGTTGTTTCTTCTACTTCTTTGTTTTACTTAAATTACCATATTTTCAAATGAGACATAACGTACACATACAAACTCCTACATACTCCTACCCACAGACACACATTCACCTCAATATGTGAGAATCTAAAGAAATAACAGCCACTAAAAGCATAACTAATAAGAGCATAGCCTCAGGGATCTTTGCTAGTAGCCACCTGCTCTGTATACAATTTTTTATGGCACAAAAAAAAACCAACACCCAGGACATTCAAGTATGTCTATTTGATCTGGGGCCACCATAATTGTTTAACTTTGAAATGAAGGTCCAATATTTGCATACAACCACGAATGAGTCTTTGATGGTGTCCCTACGGGGGAGCAAACAGTACAGTACGTATATGGGGAATTTAAAATGATATTTAAAGAAACAAATCTGAGCAGCAAATAAAGCAAATAATAGACAACTCAAGAAAAAGTTAGCCTGGAATGTATCTTAGAAATGCTTCTTCACAGTTCACATATAAGACATTGAGGAATCTGACATGAAAAAACAACTAAAGGATAGGTAGTGAAGAATTATTAAAATTTGAAAATGACAGATAATGGATGTCCCTGTTAGGGTGAGGGGCAGTTACATTTTAGAAAGGTAGTCAGTCTGCAACAGTAAATTGCCAATCTTTTTAAGATTTCGGTATGCTAGGCCAGGAATTGGGGTTGTAACATAAGTATCATAAACAGACAGATAGACAGACAGACACATGGCCATCCCTAAATCATGTCAGATTTTTTTTTTTTAACTTGAGAGACCATGAGTTATGTTGCTCGAATACTTCAAAGCTGAATACTTCAAAGTGCTTTGGTGCTCATTTTTGAATTTTTCATGCACTCTCAAAAAAAAGTTTACATAGATCCGAAGATGTTGACCTTGGATTTTGGTGTACTTCTCTCGTATCAGTGAATTGGGCAGCATTCATTAAGAGTTCACCACTGTTATAGAGCAATGGACAGTAGGCCTAAAATAAAATAATAAAAGATGTGGCCTTAAAATAAATATATTTTTTGGGAGTTATCTTTAAATCTAGGCTCCATTTAAATTAGGATACAGATGTCATTGATCGAATTTTATTCTTTTTTTCGTATATGGATTAAAAAGATATTCATGTACAAGTAAATATCAGTTTAAGAAATGAAATTATAACATATACTTCAAATTAAATAATGTCTTCATAATTTTCAAAAGAACTTTTGCAAAAGACTCAACATAAGTCTTTTAAATAAAATATCTTTACTGTAAACAACTTTGTCCTTAATATTGCACTGAAAAAAATATTTACGTGATATTAAATATTATGCAACCTAAATTTTAAGATACGCTTTTTACAACATATTAAGGACAATTTTCTTTAAAATAATGACATTTTAATTAAAACAAAGTTTATAATCTTTGCTTCAAGAATTTTTTTTCATTATATTTAGGACACAAATTTTGTAAATTTGCGTCCCTCTGTTAAAGTCGCATGTCTTTGAACTAAAATAAATAAACATATTTTTAATTTAAAGAGATCGTCCTTAAATGAACTAAAATATTGAATCTTTAGATTTAAAGTAAAAAAGCTTCAAATATAGGCTAAGACTTATTTTGAGGATTTAGCATCTTTGGAATTAAGAAAACATTTGTACTTTGAGGTATCCGCTATAATTTGGACTTTTAAACTGTCATATGTTTGTACGTGAATAGCTTTATTAATATATCGCGAAAAGGAAATGAAAATTCGGTAAATCACATCTGAATCCTAATTTTATTGATCCTAGATTTAAGGACATATAGGTCGCTAAAAAATGTCTTTATTTTAAAGAAGTCGCATCTTTGGCTCGGAATCAATACCAAAATCCTTAAGAGAAGGTCAAAATCTTTGGATCCAAGTAAATGTTTTTTGTGAGTGTGTGTAAATTGCGGGGCCTAAAATTTAGGGAGCATAGCATTAACATTTTTGCAGTGCAGGATCGTCCCTTCATTTTTAATAAAACAAAAAAACAAAATTCGTTGGGGAAAACATTACAGCGTTTGTCATTAATTTCATATTTTCCTTTCAAAAATAACTTTAACATAAACGGAAAGATTCATTGCATTTAAGTTCCAACATGTTCAAAACTTCAAACAAATTTAAATATATAAAATATATTTTTTAATTTTTTAAGAAATTTTCTCAGTACAATAAATTTTCTTTTTTAAGAAATTTTCCCAGTACAAAAATTTTCTTTATTGTTATTATGTCTCAGAAATCTAAACAAAGGTATACATTTCAATGACCGCACAAGTAAGTTCAAGACTAACTAAAGCTAAAGAAAATTTTCGTATACTTTTCAAAGGAAGTAAGAATAAACTTTGGTGTGGTTAATAGTGACGTATGGGAGATACTGGGTGTGCAAAAGCACACCACCCCATCCGTCCTAATAAGGCAATGGTTTGGCGCCTATAATTTTTCATTCATTTTTGCTTTTAGGAGAGGGAAAAATTTCGTAAATGGCAATTCAAAATTGCACTGAAAAACATATTGTCGCGACGTCAAATATTTCATGTCCTTAAAACAAGAATACCAATTTTGCTTAGCATAGAAGACACAGTTTTCTTATAATTTTTTTCCTTCTCCATAAGTCGATATGAAGTAGTATTATCTTTATAGTTAAGTAATTCGACTTAAAACTGAGTGTCTTCACATGAAAGAAAATTCTGTTTGACTAAGGTCAAATTGGCTTTAAATTTTTTGACTTTTTGTGTCTTGACTACAAAGCAAAAAAAGCGTTCAACATTAGATGTTTTTCAATATTTTGCAAAAGTTCTTACTTAAAACATAGCATAATTTCTACTTAAAGACGAGTAGGAAATATAAGTTTGCTTTTATAGGTTTATAAAGAAAAAATCATTGTTTCCTAGAATCAAGTTCGCAAAACTTAAATTTAAAAGAGAATTTTGTCTTAAAGGTATCCTTACTTCAATTCTCCGCTTCTTTGGATCGGAATCTATATTAAAATCATTAATATTAAGACAAAATCTTTGGATAGAGGGATGCTTTTTCAGCGTGAAAAATCTCGGCAAATTCTCGTTGGAAATCTCAAAAAATTAAATACAATTTAGTTCAAGTAATTCATTCATAAAAGAGTTCACTTTTCTCCCACATGTATTCCTACGAACAAACACCCTTTTTTATACTAAAATCCTTTTTTTATGACAGAAAACTTTTTTTGTTTTGAACAATGCACTTGCACTCCGTTATCCGCATCTACATTTTCCCATAGATGTGTAGGCAATTTCCCGTTTTTCAGTTCAATTGAGATACATCTTTGAAACAAAAGAAAGCCACAAAAACAAAAATCAAATCTCATTTCCTTTATTCCGTTTGTATTCCCTTGTTGAGGGCAATATCCTATGGCCCAATATTAAGCATTGGTAGTGATAGTGATGGTATCTCGGGTATGTTCTATTTCATTTCCATTTCAAGACATGCCAATATCATGTCGTCACTTGCTGCTCATAGTTGTGCGTGTATAGTACATTTCCCCATTGTGTTGCAAAATGTCATATGGGTTGTAAAAGGTGTAAGTGTGTGTGTGTGTGTGAATAGTAGCAGCCACGTAGCGTTAGTCAATTTCCGCTCGAAGTACTTTGCCAATCAACACACATACACACACATCCACGCTCGTTTGAATTGCAACATACAAAAGGCAGCCTTTGTAAATGTGTGTTTCAGTATTCATATGAAATGAAATTATTGTATAGCACCAACATTGCTACACTCACACTGAATCACAAGACTTTGTATTCATGTAGTGCCATATGTAACAAGCGACAAATAGGTTGCTTTCGAGGAATATGGGTAATAAAAGAACTATTAGGGGTACCAAGGATGTGCCACCTAACATTGTAAAGTGTAAATGGCACCCGGATGTATTTGGCGCTAAATGTTCAAACCCATACCAGATTTCAATGGAGACTATACCAGATTGCTGAAATATGCAAGACAAGGTTGAGATTTGAACACTTTGTGGGTTTCCAGAACAGATGTCGAAGAGAGACGACCGTCCGTCCATACATTTTGGGAAATGGAAAATGTAATAGTATTTGCATTTGTCATATTTTGCATTGTTCAACGTAAATGTGGTTTTCAAATGTGGTATAGCCGGTAGTGATGTACCTTTGTGTGGAGTTCTTTTGTGTGTGAAAAATCAAAACATTTCATAAATCTAAAGCATACTTTTGGGGGCTCTTAATAGTCTTACAATTAGCGTCTGTTGTAAGGTGAAATCACACAAAATATCTTAATTATTGTAATGTCATAGACTTCATTTACTGTGGATGTGAAGAATCAATTTATGCTTTTGTTCGATCAAAGTATGTATATTAGGTAGAGCTATTATTTTGAAATGTAAACGTTATCCAATAAGTTTCGTTTTAACACTTAGCCTATTCACTAAGATTATTTGTACATATTTCCTTTAGATTCTGTTTCGAGCTATTGTTCTTTAATTTTCTACAAGATTTAGATGTTGCTTGTATAATTGATCCGCAACATGTAGATTTTCGATGTCCTCTTCTTCCTCCCAGGGGACTGATAAAGTATATCTGTCCCCTGACTGATATACTTTAAATAGATTTATACTTTTACACCTGAAGCATGCCAGCGGCAGGGATGGAAATGCAGTACTATAGTACTTTTTTCAATACTTTTTCACCCGGGTCAGTACCGTAGTACCCCCGCGAAGGATTTAGTACCTTTTGTGTAGACATTTTTGAGTCGATATCAGATTTATGGTACAATAGCTTTGACAAAATATTTTAATATTTTGAGAAAGTCTTTATCAACCTTATTTGCTAATAGCCTTTTACAAATATGGCAAAACAGACATGTTCATGTGGGAAGAAAATCTCGATTTTGTAAAAGACAGTCAAAAACAGGATTTTATTGAACTTCAAGAATGTTTTAGTCGAAAAAAGAATGCGATTCTATATTATCGATTTTTTATTTTGTTAGAAAATGTTGTCAAAATTTTATTTCTATATAGAATTTTTGCAAAATTTTATTTTTATAGAAAATTTTGTCAAAATTTTATTTCAATTGAAAATTTTGTAAACATTTTATTTCTATAGGAAATTTTTGCAAAATTTTATTTCTATAGAAAAAATTTTGCAAAATTTTTTTTCTGTAGATTTTTTTTGCAAAATTTTATTTCTATAGAAAATTTTTGTACTAAATTTCTTTTACTAAATTTCAACAAAAATTTCACTCGAAGATTATTGTCAAGAGACTGAATTTTAAAGAAAATAAAATTTTGACAAAATTTTCTATAGAAATAAAATTTTGACAAAATTTTCTATAGAAATAAAATTTTGACAAAATTTTCTATAGAAATAAAATTTTGATAAAATTTTCTATAGAAATAAAATTTTGACAAAATTTTCTATAGAAATAAAATTTTGACAAAATTGTCTATAGAAATAAAATTTTGACAAAATTTTCTATAGAAATAAAATTTTGATAAGATTTTCTTTAGAAATAAAATGTTGACAAAATTGTCTATAGAAATAAAATTTTGACAAAATTATCGACAGAAATAAAATTTTGACAAAATTTTCTATAGAAATAAAATTTTGACAAAATTTTCTATAGAAATATAATTTTGACAAAATTTTTTATAGAAATAAAATTTCGACAAAATTTTCTATAGAAATAAAATTTTGATAAAATTTTCTATAGAAATAAAATTTTGACAAAATTTTTATAGAAATAAAATTTCGACAAAGTTTTCTATAGAAATAAAATTTTGATAAAATTTTCTATAGAAATAAAATTTTGACAAAATTTTAGAAACTATAGAAATACAATTTTGACAAAATTTTCTATAGAAATAAAGTTATGACAAAATTTTCTATAGAAATAAAGTTTTGAAAAAATTTTCTATAGACATTTCTCCTAGATTATTTGGTAATGCGGGTTTTTGGTGCATCCATACTGAAGTGTATTTCACATTCGATCTGACTTTTTTAAATATCGACTTCTATTACTTGTTAACTATTTCATACATTGTATGATTCTTAATAAATTCTTAGAAATTGCAGTAAATTAAGGAAGACGCCACAAAGATATGCAAGTCTATTAAAACAAATCTTATAATTGGCACATTATCACAACTTTGTATGGACCCAAACCATTTTGTTAAAAGATCTACTTTAAGTTAATAAATTCATTTGTATTTACAACTGAATTAGCAAAGATTCATAAATCTTCTTACTTTCAGCACATACAATATTTTAAGACCTGTGTGTCCATCTGTCTCTCGGTGTGTATATTCTACATTATAATTATAATGGGGTTTGTCGAGAATATCATGCTAGATATTTCATCTGCTGTAGTTGCTGTTGACAGGGGCAATTTCTATGGTAAAGGCAATGATTTAGATTGCTTACAATTAATGGCATTGTCATAATTTGAATAGACTGAATTTGATATACTTTTGAAAGGCTAATAAAAATATCTTTCAATAGGTCAGTGGAACTTAATTAAGTGGGTAAAATATGCATATTAAAATTACACAATAAGAAAAAGAATACATTGATATTTTGCACATTTACTGCATAGGAAATAATAAAAGAACATTCATAATAATTCTTCACGTGCTCGCATTTGTGGTGTTACAATTTGAAGAGCTAAATAATATGCATAGGCATGTATTTATAAAGATTGTATATCAGTTCCATTATGACCACAGTCAACAATTGACATTGACAATGCTCATACAAATAATATGATTGCCGTTATAAATGTTCATTTTTAAATGATTTTAACAAATAGACATTAGATAGATTTTATGATCAAGTAGAATCGAGCAAACGTTTTAGTCCAACACAGAAAAAATATTTCTAATAGTTTTTAAAATAAAATTTTACAATAATTGATGTTTTATCTAAATCATTTATCAATAAATTGTTCAATCAAAATAAAAATCAATCCTTCTATGAGTCTGCTATTATCACATCTTCAAACTTCTGCAAACAGTTCATAATCAGATTAAAGCTTGCTTCACTATGGGTAGCTCCCTTTGGAATCTTAAAGTCCGGTCTTCATGAAATGCATTTATCTTATCGAGTTAGATACATTCTCTCTCGCTCATACAAAATATCCTGCAAATGTGTAGGCTATGGGTAAAATCAAGTAAGTCATTATCAATTTTAAATCATTATTCTCAAGCATTCGCGGTGCGATACAAATGTTCTTGATAAACAGTTTTTCACCTCAACTACTTTCCATTTTTTTCTGCGAAAGTCTGTCTACCAACGTCCGACTTTATGCCTATATGTCCGAAGTGCATTTCTCATTACGATGAAACCACTTTTAGAGAAGTTTGATACACTTAGAAATGTCATCAGCATTACTGAGAGGGCATAAACCACTGCTGAAAAACTTTAGTGTTCGTGTCGGTCCATATTTTTTTCTCCCGATTTTAAGTCTTGAGAGAATTGGATTTTCATCTGATTTACCAAAAGTTTTTCATAATAAATGTATCTCAGATCAGTCTATATTTTCAGATGACGCAGATGAATCCGTCTCCTAATTTTATTTTGGCATAAGAACCACACGTTTCTTCCGATATGCCTGATGTATTATTTTAGGCCCACAATATCTGATTTCCCAGATTCGCAACATACACTGAAAAAAACGCATGCGCGGTTCCAAGGACTTTGTCTTTATACTAGGCAAAAAATGCATTAGTTTTTTTTAGGACAATAAATCTTTGGTCTCACGACAATATTTTTTTTTTGTCAGTTTATAATTAGAATTTTTCATCCCGTCTACCTTAACCCTGCCACTACCGACATAAACCTAATGTTAAAAATTTTAATTTTTCTTTTTTTTTTTACTTTTACTAGCAGCATGTAGAAAAAATTTGTAATTTTGAGGACCTATCTCAATTAGTTCAGTAACTATATGAACTATATTATTCTAAAAACTTGATTCTTGAATTGTGACCAAATAGCCTCACGAAAATAAGCGGTATATAATATCTATCAAAGCATGAGAAAAAATACAAAAAGATACCGAAACAATACCAGGTATAATTTCCGTATGAATGTCCATTTACTAGAGACATACAGTAGAAAAATGTTCTCAAAATTGTTATTGTTATCGTATATTGTTAAAAAAGTTTATATAAATTAATTTAGTGCTCACCAATATGGAAAATATTTATAGCTTATTTAGATTAAAGCTTCTGCTTTAAAATAACATCGAGAAATAAATCGAAACGAAGTGGGAAAATAGAGTTTGGTGTTGTTTTTGAACGTCCTCCTAAGTGGACATCGGTAGTCAAAGGGTTAAAGTTAAATTGAGTGTTGTATTAGAGTTATAAGAAGATATGATAAATCTTAGTAATTCAAATAAATTTGTCAAAAACCCGTTTCCCATACGAAAATTTTGAATAAAACACTTTAACAACAAGAGAAAATTTCTTTAATAGTTCCTTGGTCTAAAATGTCCTTTTCCAGGAAAGAAATTAATTTCGGCGTGTATAAAATCTACTCAATATGCAGCATATCAATATTTTTTGAAGAGTATCTTATTTGTTTTGAGTGAAACTTTAAAGGTTTTTAAAAAACAGAGTCCATTATCTATTGGACCATATGTAACTTTTTTTTCTTTTAGAAGGAAGTTATATTGTTGTTTCGACAGTATTTCGTCTACTCAACTTCATTTTATTTTTCTTATTGAAATGCATGCAACACATGACATGTTTCCGCCATAGAACATGTCTACGGATGGGTATTGAAAATCATGAGTGATGACAATCTCGCAGGGAAAGGAGAAGGCCAACACATACATGACAAAACAAAAACCTAAGAAACGTACAAATGAAATTGTGTCAGCTAGCCTGGTAAAAGAGAAAATGCGGGAGAGGGGGATACAAAAAAAATGTCAGCCAACAAACCACAGGATGACAACAGACCTCGTCCCAGAACAAAAGTTTCAGCGCAGAAGTAGGACTAGTGGTAATATAAAGGCTGATACTATAGGTACATGGAAGGAAGTGAATGGTGTTAGGAGAAGGACTAGGCAAGGGATAACATTTAGTGCAATGGGGTGATGGGGGGGGTTGAGTTTCAATAAAACTTACACTCTTTAACACTTGCCGGATAATGGAAATTGGTAATACACCAAGCTACCAATGTAAAAAAAATAAAACTTTTTCGTGTCGTTTCCGCTTCCTCTTTCTCCTTTAGATTTTCTTGCTCCAACTAAGGTTTAAGTTTAAACTTATTTTTTTCAATTTGTTGCTTTGCTCATTTTTTTTATTTCGTTGTTCTTTTATTCCATTTAGATGGCCAAGAACTTTTCTTGGCATTTATGACACTTTCTCTTGTCAAAAGAAGTATTGAACTCTTAAAGCTGTTTTTTTTTTTTTGCTTAAGAAAAAATTAAAATACTTCTAAATGCTTAGTGTACGTGATTTTGCCAAGCCATCATAATTTGTTTATGCCACAATTATATTCAATTCATAACAATAACATTCTCTTACACAAAAAACCACGAATGTTTTCACTTCTTGTGTAAACACTTCACTTTTGTTACAAATTTTTTTTACGTTGAAATTTTTTCGTAAATATTTTCTTAATTTTTTTTTTATTTCTCACATCATGCCGCTTTCATTTGTTTCTTGTTTATTTTTTCTAATGGCTTCTCATAGAATTCTGATGATGTTGATGATGATAATGACGATGAGCCTCTATGCCTCGTCTACTCAGTCTATGGGGCTGTGCACGTTTCAACGTTTTTTTACCAACTATTCCATGCTTTGCCGGCGAAATGCGTTTTGTTGTGTTCGAATCGGCGTGTGTCTGGCTTCCTTTTGCATTTGCAAGTTGCATGAACTTTTGATTTTTCCTTCCATTCGGAAAATGCACGACGCCAGCAGCACGTCCAATGTAGAGGGAGACTAACATGTTGCTCTGGCGCACGTACACACACATTCACATGCACGCACATTCACATACAGTTGGCGACAGTAACAACAGGATTTGTGACTGCATCAAGTCTGTTATGCACATTAGCATGAAATTCCAATGATGTTAAGCAAATTAACAGAGCTCTGTTATGGTTGCCACTAAAGCTTTGTCTAACACTGCCAGCCTTATTTAACCAAAAACAAAAAAATAATAATAATAGAGGAAGGACAGAACGTAGCGAAAATAGGATCAGCATTTATGAATGGCTGGTTGGCTATTCATAAATTCTTTATATCATCGTTAGGCAAGAAATTTCTTAGCATTGGAATTGTGAGTCGTCTATATTTATGGGTTTCGTTTCAAAGAATGCAATAGCCATTCGAATAGGAACTTGATGATGTACTCATAGCCTAGCTGATGATGAATATGATTTCATGACCCATTCACCTCAATTCCATTATTTTTATAAATGACTTGTAAAACCAAAAAAGGATGGTCATTTATGGGTTCAGAAAACCTGAATAATGAGAGCAATATTTCAAAAAAAAATATGAAATGTGGTAAATGATGGTTTGTAAAGCCAAACAAAAGATTAAAACTTCAGTAATAAAAAAAAGTTGATTTTAAACCCCCCTTTTTAAGTTTAAGTCATGGTATAAAATTTGCAGGAAAATGTTTCCAAACAAAAATATGTTTGCTCAGAATCGTCTCCTGAGTTGAGATAGATCTGGCTGTCACTCCTCAATTGAAAAATTGAGTTTTTTAGACAAAAGTCGAAAATCGTCTTTCTATCACAAAACGTCAAAGTCGATTAAGAATTGGAAAAAGTCCACACATCGAAAAAGTCGCAAAACCTGCAGAAACTCGAAAAGTCGACTTTTTAACCCTTTCACTACCGAAATCAATTTTAAATTGAAAATTTTAAATGTTTCTTCTGTTTTCATGTGTACTAACAGCATGTATAACAAAAATTGTAATTGTGAGGACCTACTTCAATTACTTCAAGAGCTATATGAATTTGTTTTGAAAACCTGATTCTTGAATTGTGACCAAATAATCTTGTGAAAAAAGCGCTATTTGGCCTTTAATATCTGTCAAATTATGAGAAAAAAGACAAAAAAGATTCCCAAAAAAGTATCAGCTCTAATTACTGTATGAATGACCCTTTACTAGAGACATACAGTAGAAAAATGGTCTCAAAATTTCGTATTTATCGTTTAATGTTAAAGATTTTTATAAAAACGCTCACTAATATGGAAAATACTTAAAATAAATAACATCGAGAAATAAATCGAAACTAATTGGGGAAATAGAGTTTATTGTCGTTTTCGAATGTCCTCCTAAGTCGACATCGGTAGTCAAAGGGTTAATTCTCATCACAGCCCGTAAATTCTACACTAATAGAAAAAATTAATAAAAAGAAAAAAAAAACAAAAAATACATTCCAAAATTGTGAACGGAAGCATTTATGAGAGATCAAAAAGAAATCTTCATGTATTCATCCACAGATGTTCACGATTTCAAGAACAGCGTTTGCTTTGGCCATGAAAAGTTTGCATTGGTCATGAAAAGTTTTGAAATAATCGTACTAAAATAAAAAATATTCGAACCTGAGTCCTCATATTTCTTGACTGTCATAAATTTTGGAAGGACAATTTAAAAATGCGCGAATTGAAAATTTTTTTGAGAACTTATTGCAACAGACTGATCAATCGAAGTATTGTCCATCGCTAGTTTTTCCCATTTTTCAGCAACATACGTATACCACGACGAAAACGACACGTCTTTTGACTCAATCCGCGAATCCACACAGTTTTTTCAGCGAAGTCATACCTCATAGATCGGAACAAAGGCGTGTCAAAAGCAGCAATACCTAGGCTATGGAGCGCTTAGGATAGAATTTCCCATTTGAGTATTTCCAAATAAGGTTTTAGGCGTTTTGCAACACGTGGCCGAACGTTATTGTGCTGCAAAATGTGACTGTTTATCAAGCAAATTTCGGCTCAAGCACTTCAATTGAGTTTGAGGCAACAAAGTTCCTGTAATCGTTTCCCTCGGTTACAGTAACTCATAGTACATCCTAGCCAACCGATGCCACCAAACACTTAGCTCCGTTTCAAAACAAAAAAATAGGATTTAATTGTCTTGAAAGAAAATATTAAAAAAAGGGAAATTTCGTTGATCAAAAATTTCGTTTGGAAGGAAATATTTTTTCCATATGTGTAGATTAGAACCTGGGAGGTTTCCAAAAAAAATATGAGTTTATTTCATAGAAGTCCCATCTTTAGTTCAGAATCAATGCAAAAATCTTTAAGCAAAGGCCAAAATATTTAGATTCAAATAATTTTTTTGGTGTGCAAACCAATCACCAAATTTGACCTCTTGAGCTTTCGGAAGGCTTACTTTCTATCCAATTCATCAGTTATTCGCACAATTCTATTTACCCTTCATTCATTTTGTGCACGTATATTAAACTAATTTGCTGAAAAAGATTTTTTACTAACTTCCCCATAATATGAGATTCAAGCGTTGTCATCACCACCTATACCATCAATCGAAAGCTGCACGATATCGAATGGTATGGTGATAACGAATTCGGTTAGATATGATGAACACCATGTGTTAGAAGGCAAATAAAGGAAGTAGATGGCTTTCCCCACACATTACATTCATAAGCTCAATAACAAGCCATTTGCCACCGGAATATAGTTATGAGAGGAAAAATGGATTAAAGAAAGAAATTTTAATTTCTTATTTAGTACAGAAAACTTACGAATTTGTGGGCCTTCCACTGCCATGTTTCGTAAAGACTACAATCCGCATTCTCGGTTTGTTTTTAACGAAATTTTCAACATTATTCGAATGAAAATCAGTTAGTACTTGTGAACATTTTATTTAAATGTTTACGCCATTTTTACTCTCAACCTCATATCATATCAATTCATCACTTGGTTACAGGTATCAAACAATAACCATGACTGGTTGAGTTTTTTTTTAACTATAGAAGCATCCGTACAAAACCCAAGAGAACTGAACTTGCACAATGAACTGTATGCGTATGTGGAGAAATGTCCTTGAGTGAAATTGTATTTAAATGAAATTGTAGTTAGCATGGTTAACCATCGTCACAAATTAAAGACTTGCATGAATAAACCGACTTTTATTGTGGTTTATGGAAAATTGATTTTTTAAAAGCTTTACTAAAGGGTTCAGCAAATCCAAATAATTTAAGAGAAAACACATTCACTCAATGATTGATGAAATGTATCTAAGGAAAAAACTAAAATAAAAAAGGAAAGCTTATAAATTCGACAAGATTTTCTGTAAAAAATTTTTAAAAATCTAAAAATGAAAGCTTCTAGAAAAATGTCCATATTTTCTTTAAAAACATATTCCATAGACACTATAGGGATGGCCCTGGAAGAATCGTACCCAAGAACAGATACCAGAGGAGAATAACAGTTACACCGATAGATCCAAGAAACGGCAAGACTGAAGGCATACGGGGGTGAAAATGATGGAAAAACTACTAAAAGAGAGTAGGACAACAGGTAGAAGGGCCGTGGGAATTATGATTGGCCACCTAGAGTTAGCCTAATACTAGCAGCGTATGATGGTTATATAGAGCTGGTTTTCAAGGGGAAAACAACCTATGTCAATGGCCTGCTTTACCGCAACGAGGCAGAAATGATCCGGGAGCTGACACAGCACGCGAACAGGGACTAGAAGGAAATAAGGGTAGTCAATAAACATACCGAGTTTCTGGAATATGGGAAGAATATAAATGGGAAAGAAGTTAGAACGCAAAACAAGTCGAATACAGACTTAGGTGTATGTCGGCCCACATGAGACAGGGAAAGCTGGATTCTTTCTTCAAGCTAGCTTACTTTCTATAGAAATAAAATGTCGACGAAAATTTCTATAGAAATAAAATTTCGGTGAAATTTTCTATAAAAACAAAATTTTGGCGAAATTTACCATAGAAATAAAATTTTAGCGAAATTTTCCATAGAAATAAAATTTCGACAAAATTCGACGACATTTTTCTATAGAAATAAAATTTCTTGAAATTTTCTATAGAAATAAACTTTCGACGAAATTTTCTATAGAAATAAAATTTCAACGCAATTTCTATAGCAATAAAATTCGTATAGATATAAAATTTCGACGAAATTTTCTAAAGAAGTTAAATTTCGACGAAATTTTCTATAGAAATAAAATGCCGACGAAATTTTCTATAGAAATAAAATTTCAACGAAATTTTCTATAGCAATAAAATTCCTATAAAAATAAAATTTCGACGAAATTTTCTATAGAAATAAAATTTCTGGATGATTATCCCTATCTACTATCTAGCGAAACCACAGCCAAGGGAACGGGCTTGGAATAATTAGTGGGGAAAGAAGACCCTGTTGTAAAACAGAGTGTGAAGCTGTGTACATCAGAACAAATCCTTGAAAACGGTTTTGACGAAGTCAACCGAAATATTGGAAATAAAAATAAAAGAAAAACATCATATCTATGTTTTTTAATCGACCTATAGCCGAAACTATGAAAAATAATTCTTAAAAATAAAATTTCGAGGAAATTTCCTATAGAAATAAAATTTTGACGGCATTTTCTACATTTCCCATAATAAAATATCGACGAAATTTTCTATAAAAATAAAATTGACGAAGTTTTCTATAAAAAAAAAATTCGACGAAATTTTCTATAGAAATAAAATTTCGACAAAATTTTCTATAGAAATAAAATTTCGACGAAATTTTCTATAGAAATAAAATTTCTGCGAAATAAGGAAAATTTATATAAAAATCATATGTCAAAGTTTTCTACAAAAACAAAATTTCAGTGGCATATTCCATAAACTTAAATTTCTACATAAATTTTCTAAAAATGAAAAATTTCAACGAAATTTTCTATAAATATAAAATTTTAACAAAATTTTCTATAAATATAAAATTTCAACAAAGTTTTCTATTTCAACAAATTGTTTTATAAAAACAAAATTTTTAACTAAATTTTCTGTAAAAAAACAATTTTCAACAAAAATTTTCCATAGAAATAAAATTTTATCGAAATTTTCCATAGAAATAAAATTTCGACAAAATTCGACGACATTTTTCTATAGAAATAAAATTTCTTGAAATTTTCTATAGAAATAAACTTTCGACGAAATTTTCTATAGAAATAAAATTTCAACGCAATTTCTATAGCAATAAAATTCGTATAATATAAATTTCGACGAAATTTTCTATAGAAATAAAATGTCGTCGAAATTTACTATAGAAATAAAATTGCAACGAAATTTTCTATAGCAATAAAATTCCTATAAAAATAAAATTTCGACGAAATTTTCTATAGAAATAAAATTTCTGGATGATTATCCCTATCTACTATCTAGCGAAACCACAGCCAAGGGAACGAGCTTGGAATAATTAGTGGGGAAAGAAGACCCTGTTGTAAAACAGAGTTTGAAGCTGTGTACATCAGAACAAATCCTTGAAAACGGTTTTGACGAAGTCAACCGAAATATTGGAAATAAAAATAAAAGAAAAACATCATATCTATGTTTTTTAATCGACCTATAGCCGAAACTATGAAAAATAATTCTTAAAAATAAAATTTCGACGAAATTTCCTATAGAAATAAAATTTTGACGGCATTTTCTACATTTCCTATAATAAAATATTGACGAAATTTTCTATAAAAATAAAATTGACGAAGTTTTCTATAAAAATAAAATTTCGACGAAATTTTCTATAGAAATAAAATTTCGACGAAATTTTCTATAGAAATAAAATTTCTGCGAAATAAGGAAATTTTATATAAAAATCATATGTCAAAGTTTTCTACAAAAACAAAATTTCAGTGGCATATTCCATAAACTTAAATTTCTACATAAATTTTCTAAAAATGAAAAATTTCAACGAAATTTTCTATAAATATACAATTTTAACAAAATTTTTCTATAAATATAAAATTTCAACAAATTGTTTTATAAAAACAAAATTTTTAACTAAATTTTCTGTAAAAAAAACAATTTTCAACAAAAATGTTACCAAAATTATCTGTAACAATACAACATGATAAATTTTCTATTACAATTTTCCAAAAATGTAAAATTTCAACCTAATTTTCTATAAATATAAAATTTTAACAAAATTTTCTATAAATATAAAATTTCAAAAAAGTTTTCTATTTCAACAAATTGTTTTATAAAAACAATACATTTAACTAAATTTTCTGTAAAAAAAAAAAACAATTTTCAACAAAAATGTTACCAAAATTATCTGTAATAATACAACATGATAAATTTTCTATTGCAATAATATTGCAATATTAAAATTTTTGTTTTTATAAAATAATTTGTTGAAATAGAAAACTTTCGACAAAACTATAAAAAAAATATTTCAATAAAATTGTATATAAATAATAAAAATTCAAAGAAATTTTATAAGTATAGAAATTCTACCTAACTTTCTCTAGGTTACATTTTCCATTGAAAATAAAAAAAAAAATCATCCAAATTTTCCTTCCTTTGTTTTATTACTATATATTTCACAATTGATAGATTGTTTTGATATCATATAGACAGCCCAGCCCTTGTTAAACCCATTTTGCAATAAAAAAACAACAAACATCTTCAACATATTCCAATTTTCTGCAGTCTATCGACATTAATATCAATTGGCAATCCGATTTGCTGCATTCGTTTTAGCAAGAGCACTCGAATGGCAATCCAATATACTTTTGGCAAACCCAAACTACCTTTGTCAGTTGGGACATCAATCAAAATTCACAGACGGAAAATAAAAATTTTCCACGAAATGTCTCGACACAGTAGAGGCCAATTGAAGAGACAGACGGACCGACAGAAAAACACTCGAACTCGAGAGGTTAATGACACACAGTCATAATGGAGGGTTCGATAAACTTAAAAACCACTGGGCTGCTGGCGTCATAGATGAAAATGAAATCGCAAAACAGAAAATAGTTAAGGTGGTGATTGATGTGTATTCCGTTTTTCGTTTCATAAAATATGTTCTAGGTGCTAACAAATATTTGCTGTAGCAATTTTGTAAAACTGAGGTTATGCTAAAATATGAAGTAACAAATTATGGTTGTTAGGAAGTCATCTCTACACTATGCCACAGAACTTGTAAGGTAAGAAATACGAATAAAATTTGCGACTTGTATATGTTCCAAAAATAGGTCGATATAAGGATTGATGTACACCATAATTGATGCACATCAATCAATTTGGCAATCGGGTGATATCTAAACAGGGTTATATATTTGTATCGCAGCTTCAAAATGGACCTGTCCACAGCCAACTAATGAATATCTGGCACATTTCCATAGCACAGCCGGATTACTGAACCATTAATTGACTTTGGAGTTGAACAACATCCTAGAGAAATACTAAAGACAGACAGGCGAACAATATATGGCCTAAAAAAGTTTTATTTCCGATGAAGAATATATCAAAATTCTAGGGTTGGAAAATTATTTTCCGATATGTTTCAAGCCAAAAGACAAACTTTCTATGATCCACTTCATCATGGTAGAGGATATATAAAAATACTAGAGTGTTTTATGACCTGAAAACTAGAACTTATTTATTATTTACAAATGCGAAATAAGCATTTTGTTGCCAATTTATTGTTTTTTTTTTTTTCATTTTTCCGAATTTTATTTCGGAACGCATATCTATCCCATGTTCACTGGATGTGTTTATGATTGACAGCAGTCCAGCAAAGAGAAAAAACCTCATTTAAGTATCTTTTGGCCATAATTGCTTTTGGAAAAAAGTGCGGGGCTTAGCAGAAACATGAGATGAAAAGCAATTCACATTAATCACAAGTGATGTGTTGCCATCAGAGTCTCGCCTTTGACAGCATTTCCCCCATGTGCTTCATGTGTGTATGCATATAAAGAAAATATTTGGATTTTCCTCATATATGGTGTTTTAATTTCAAAAAAACAAAATGTAATCGTAAAGAAGTGCAAGAAGGCAGTACTACCCGCAGACAGTGAAACAAGAACGATTTTTGCAGTTTTTTAAGAAAAATTGAAATATCTATTTGATTTTTTTATAACTATGGGTCCTACAGTCAAAAGGACGTTAATTCGTAATCACCCTAAAAAATTAAAACACAAATTTTATATGAGAAACATAATTTACTCGTATATACAAATGATCCTAGAGCGAAAATGTTTTTCGTCACCACAAAAAACAAAAGTCCATCAAAATCCTGAAAAACTCCCGACGTTTTTTAGTGAAAATTTTAACTTTACAAAAGTAGACTTGAATTTTATATTACTACTATTTATATGCCTAATCGATATGGTATTAGATATAGTTTGGCAGTCGGAATAGGATATCATTGTCTGGACACATCATTCATGCGGCCACTCCCATCTTTTCTACCAACTTCGATATAATTTTTTATAGTTTTTTTTTTTTATATTTTGACATCTTTGGGATCCGAGATGACCGGTCGCAGGCCCGCTTTTCTCATCACATTTGTAACATATTTGTGAATTATTCGTCTCAGACCCCATAAAGTATATATATATATTATTGGTTGTGGTGGAATTCTGAGTATGGTTGTCAACAAAAATGTACCAAAATTTGAAGCAAATTCTACCAAATTAAAAAAATCAAAATTTTATTTCTATAGCACATTTTATGAATTTTGTTTTTATAGAAAATTTGATTAAACATTTTATTTCTATAGAAAATTTTGTCAAAATGTTATTTCTAAAGAAAATTTTGTCAAAATTGTATTTCTCTACAAAATTTTTTTCAAAATTGTATTTATATAGAAAATATTGTCAAAATTTTATTTCTATATTAAATTTTTTCTATAGAAAATTTTCTCAAAATTGTATTTCTATACAGAATTTTCTCAACATTGTATTTCTATAAAAATTTTTCTCAACATTTTATTTCTATAGAAAATTTTCTCATAATTTTATTTCTGTACAAAATTTTCCCAAAATTTTATTTCTATAGAAAATTTTGTCAAAAATATTATTATGCAAAATCTACCAAAACATCAAGAGTTCTACCAATCTACCAAACAGTAAAAAATCTACCGTGATTCTGAGTCGATTTATCGATGTCTGTCCGTCCGTCTAGCGATCTGTTGAAATCTCAAAATCTTCACAATGAGACTTGTGACAAGTACATGATTGCAAACAATTGCTATAAAGGGTGATACGGTCAAAATTTGGTCAATATAAACTTGACGTATTTCTTTCAATTTTGCATTTAAAAAACACCCCTCATTTTGAAGGTGTGTGTGTGTAGAATGTTGCTCCTATTTTGATTTTGGAATTCACTCTTCAGTTGTCAAAATGCCGTCCAAGCAAGAAGAGCAGCGTATCAAAATTTTGTTCGCGCATCGCGAAAATCCGAGCTACTCGCACGCAAAGCTGGCAAAATCGCTAAAAGTTGCAAAATCAACCGTTACAAATGTAATTAAAGTGTTTGGGGAACGTTTGTCGACAGCCAGGAAGTCTGGATCGGGGGGAAATCGAAAACCGGAAGCCGCTGATACGACAAAGAGAGTTGCCGGTAGTTTCAAGCGAAACCCTAACCTCTCTCCGAGATGCCGCAAATAAGCTGGGTGTATCGTCTACAACCGTGCATCGAGCCAAAAAACGAGCCGGACTATCGACTTACAAGAAGGTAGTGACTCCAAATCGTGATGATAAACAAAATACGACGGCCAAAGCGCGATCCCGGAGGCTGTACACGACGATGCTGACGAAGTTTGACTGCGTGGTAATGGACGACGAAACCTACGTCAAAGCCGACTACAAGCAGCTTCCGGGACAGGAGTTTTATACGGCAAAAGGAAGGGGAAAGGTAGCAGATATTTTCAAGCACATAAAACTGTCAAAGTTCGCAAAGAAATACCTGGTTTGCATAAACGTCTGCTACCTTTCCTGAAGAAACACGGTTGTTCCGTACTGTTTTGGCCGGATTTGGCATCTTGCCATTACGGTAAAAAGGCCATGGAGTGGTACGCCGCCAACAACGTGCAGGTGGTTCCTAAGGACAAGAACCCTCCCAACACGCCAGAGCTCCGCCCAATTGAGAAATACTGGGCTATTGTCAAGCGGAACCTAAAGAAGACCAAAAAACTGCTAAGAACGAGCAGCAGTTCAAGGCAAACTGGCTTTCTGCGGCGAAGAAGGTGGACAAGTGGCTGTACAAAATCTGATGGCAGGTGTCAAGCGTGAGGCCCGGCAATTCGGAATTGGAAAAGCGAAAGCCTAACTGAATATTTTTCCTGAATTTTATACTAATTGAACTTGAAAAAGAAATTTAATTTGATTTTTTAAATATACGATTTCACCGATTTACACGCGTTTTCCCTTGACCAAATTTTGACCGTATCACCCTTTAGGACCATAATTGACCATTTGTTGTTGTACCCCCATATGAACCCTTGCCCAAATTTGACTTTCTGAGTCTCAGGGATGAACAAATTTCATCCAATCCTGTTGAAATTTGGTGGTCTATATCAGTCAATTGATCTCATCGAGTCCACTGAGAATTTGTGGTTTTTCTGTAGTATCGCATAGGGTCTGAGATTCAGAGAAATTCAGCCCAGTTCAAAAGAATTTCCTATATATACAAATAAATTTTAAACACGAATTGCTTAAATTCACATACAAATATTTTACACATGATACGATACATTTTTCGTGAAAAAAAAAACAAAAAATTTCATGTTTCTTCTTTATCACAAAAAAGCGAATACATAATTTTTGCTTGAGATTTTTTGACAGTGTTTTATGGCCAAACCTAATATTTTGTTGTGTCAATCACAAACCAAGTCTTATAGCTCTATGTAAACACAGTGCTGTGTGATCTCCCCTCCTTTTCAATTTAATTTACATGCACGAGCGTACTTTAATGCTTTACGACAGACTTGATTTTTTTAATGTATGACCGAAGAGTGGATAATTTTCTATACGTCAGCACACATAAAAAATATTTTGCTTTTTTTAATTTTTCCGTTTTTTGCCTGTATTTTAATATTTTACAGCAATTAACCTAATTCGTTGGTGACGAGCAACGAAGAAAGTTGACGACAACGGCAAGCAGAAGTCACTTCCTTTGATAATGGCATGCACTCATAAACGGAACACTCTAAAGTCTTAACTCATTAATGTTACCATTTTGATATGGACGTCAAGATGACAACTTATCAAATAGGATCTGGGGAAATAATTGAAGAGAAAAGCTAGATTCGTCATTCAAAAAAAAAGAAAAATATTCAAGGGAATATTTAACAGAACGGCTACAATTCTGTGAAGCATTTGAGGGGTAAGTCAATAAAATTTGTTTAGTTTGTTACCTTTAATGTTTATAACTGATATGATCCAAAAATATATTCATGATTTTCTATAGATCCCATATTAACCGATATTTCAAAAAACAAACAAAAAATAATACAGATGACACATGTAATCAACGGTTACGGGCGGACTGGTTTATTTGTGCCCTTTACTGTCCTGATAGAAATAATTCGTCTATATGGTATATAGGTAGTTGATATGTAATGTATTTTTTTTTTTAATTTTATTTTTCAAATGGCACTAATAATGGCATTCAAACGGCCGACAACGCCATCACACGCTGCACGAATGTGGCTATGTGGTATCTTGGGCCTATTCCCAACTTACCGCAAAATTTCCGGATTGAGATCTAGAAATTTTGGTGACCATTATGCGGTATAATGAAGTGAGGATCTTCGTTTTTAAACCATTATTTGTTAACGTGTGCTGAATGCAATGGTGCAGCTGCTTAGCCCTATCCAGTCTAACTTTTTGTGCATTGGAGAGGTCTAGCACGTTTCGATACTTCAATGACTTGAGCAGTTGTTAAGCACCACTACCTACCCAATTTTTTGTTGGGCACTTTAGTTGTGGAAATTTTTCCTGTGTACATGAGGATCTTCGTTTTTAAACCATTATTTGTTAACGTGTGCTGAATGCAATGGTGCAGCTGGTGAGGTCTAGCACTTTTTGATACTTCAATGACTTGAGCAGTTTTAAGCACCACTACTTACCCAATTTTCGTTGTTGGCAGTTTAGTTGTGGAATTATTTCCTGTGTACATGAGCCTATCCTATAGTGTTACTTAACATTTTCCCCTCCATGGTAATTTGCGATGGTTTAGGTAAAAATCCCATATCACAATAGAGTGAAGTGGGAATTGGTCCCCCATTAATTTAGCTTCTTCCCAATACGCTTTGTGAGTAACATAATTAAATTTCATTCATGATGATTACTTCGATTTCTATCATCGACTGACTGGACCTTACTAACCGTAATTAACTTCTCCCACATATATAGCACTAGCCATTTAGTTATAGCCTGTAGTGCTTCAGTGTTCATTGCAAGAACAAAGATATTCTTAGCATCCATCATGGAATCATTTCTATCAATATTCATTTGCTGTTATCCTGCTAATTAGCAATTAGTTGTGCCAAAGGAAACTCATTCACATTGTGTCTATCCTAGTCAAAGGGAGTCTTTTAGCTCCAAAATTAACTCGTAGCCAAAACTGTTGACCCAACCGCGAGTGACGGAAGAATTTCTTACAAACGCCTTCATAGCCCATCATTCGTCGAGTCAATGCTTCATACAAAAATTATCCAACCATAACTAATGACCGAGGAACAATAAACACGTTACGCCTGCATCCACACTCTGTGCTCCGGAGGCACGTAAATATATTATGCGAAATATATAACACTTTAATTAATTTACTATTTGGACTCCATTGCTTCCACTGCTACATTAGCCATAATGGGGTAAGGGTGTATAATAAGGTCATAGCAAGAAAACAAAAACAATTACAACAAATATTATTGTCAATAAATTATTTAATTGCTTAATTGTGTGCTATGAGCATTGAATTAAAACTATACATTGAAAACAATAACGAAGGATGTAGTGGAGAAGAGTAGGAATCCTTTACAAAATGAGTGATGAAAATGTTCATGTTTCGTTTCTTATATTTGCCTCATTGACTTCCTGTCCAAATGACATTTTAAAAATATTCATTATTAACCCTCTAAGGCCCAATTCCGCATTTAGGCGGGCTTCGTTAAATCAGGAAAACACATCTTAAGATAATAAAAAAGTATATTGCGACTGAAAGCTCATCCAGGCCGAATTATGTATGTTATTAGGTTAGGTGGCAGCCCGATGTATCGGGCTCACTTAGACTATTCAGTCCATTGTGATACCACAGTTGTGAAACTTGTCTCTTATCACTGAGTGCTGCCGGATTCCATGTTAAGCTCAATGACAAGGGACCTCCTTTTTATAGCCGAGTCCGAACGGCGTTCCACATTGCAGTGAAACCAATTAGAGAAGCTTTGAAACCTTCAGAAATGTCACCACCATTAGTGAGGTGGGATAATCCACCGCTGAAAAGCTGTTTGGTGTTCGGTCGAAGCAGGAATCGAACCCACTATTTTGTGTATGCAAGGCGGGCATGCAACCATTGCACCGGGGAGCCACCGTGGTGCAATGGTTAGCATGCCCGCCTTGCATACACAAGGTCGTGGGTTCGATTCCTGCTACGACCGAACACCAAGAAATTTTTCAGCGGTGGATTATCCCACCTCAGTAATGCTGGTGACATTTCTGAGGGTTCCAAAGCTTCTCTAAGTGGTTTCACTGGAATGTGGAACGCCGTTCGGACTCGGCTATAAAAAGGAGGTCCCTTGTCATTGAGCTTAACATGGAATCGGGCAGCACTCAGTGATAAGAGAGAAGTTCACCACTGTGGTATCACAATGGACTGAATAGTCTAAGTGAGCCTGATACATCGGGCTGCCACATAACCTAACCTAACCTAACCATTGCACCACGGTGGCTCCCTACCCTTCACCATGGATTGCTTACAAAATTCTACTAAAGACTGTCAACCACAATCGAATTACTTGGAGTCAAAGTTAGTTCTCTATCAGTTTATATAGAGGATTCTAAAACTAATTAAATATGAACCGATATGAACAAATTTAGCACGGCAATTTTTACCGTTGATCCCATCTGCTTCTTTTCTTCGGTTGAACAAAAATTGATCAACTGATTTTTCCAAAACATTAGCAACTGCTTCTATTAACATTTTCCAGGTCTTACTGGTGCCTTTTCCTCCGCGTCATGACAGCTCATGCATTAGTCATTACTCCAACAATTTTTTCAAACTCGCCTATCAGACATCGATCCGTTTTAGCAGATATCAGGAGTGATAGCTGACGTCTTGAAAACACTGCCATATCTAGTGTGCGATTTAAGTTTTGCTTGGTTTTTTTGCTACCCTTGCAATAATCCCATCGGACATAACAGCCTTCTCATGCTCATGCAAGCTGCAGGTAGCTAGTTCCCCTGGAATATGTAAAGTAATTTCTAGCCTTACTATATCATCCGCTTCGCAGTTCCCCGGTATCTACTTGTGGCCAGGCATGCATATTAGATACAGCTCAGCCATCTCGTTGAGATTTGCGACAGTCTATGGACGTTTTCGAGTTAATGAATACAGAGTCCAAGGAAACTTTTTTTTAATTTTCAATGAGACCTTCTGTGTATATATTTATGGCACATTTGATGGAACATTACTTCTCAGCCAATTTTTCACAACTTCTATTGCTAATGTTTCTTTTTTCCAATCACAGCGATAGCTTGCGCAACCGTACAGTCGTTATTGCAGCTGACTGTTTGGCCTATATGTCTAAATGCATTAAATGCAACATGACATTAAGAGATTCTTTTTCTGTCTTATTGAATGCACCTGAAATACACAAGCACGTCATTCACTGATCTTTATTTAAACTTGTCGGCTGCTGAAGTGACAGCCACCAGATCACAACAGCATATAACATTGTAGGTCTAACCGCTATCGTATGCAGTCAATGTATGCTTTTTGTGCCCACCTTTTCACCAGTGCCTTTTAACAAATTTCAACCGGATCGGAATTTATTTGCTCTTTCAAAGGGAAAGTCAAATCTGAGGGTCGATTTATATGGGGCCTAATAGAGGTTTGATGTGGCCAATTTGCAATATCTGTGTGACCTACATCAATAACAATTACGTGCACCAAGTCAAAGTCGAAGTAAGTATATCCCCAACGTCCTATGTTGAATTGTATAAGAAATCGTGATTTATAACCCCTTTTGGATCACATAATCAATGTCAAAAATCAGAGTCTTTCTTGCAAATGCCTATTTTTTCTAAAATGATCACAATTCATACACCAAATATTTTTAAATATTCACAATTGATCCGGAACTCACTCCTTGATACAGATATTTATGTTTTCATTGGTTTCCGTGACGACTATCCTTTCCTTTCACTGAAATTCAACAATAGATGAAAAATATTCCAATAAAACAGAAACTACTACCAATGGTTATGACAAATGTTTATAAGCTCTACCCAAATATAGCCAACAATAAAACGAAATCATTTCATTTGGAAAGAGGACTTTTCCGATATGCTTCCTTGAATAGCCTTCAACCTTCAATGATTGACAACTTAGAATACATTTCGCAATTGTTCCTCTCCTTGTCTGATTCTGTAGGACAAGGATTTTGATGAGTAAAAATTTCAACTTGACTAAGATCCATTTCCACCTTCCCCAAAACACTTGTATGGTTTGCACTTTGATTTTTCCAGGCAAATTATCATTTCAAATGCCGAAAATCAATAAACAAATCAACACAAATCTTGGCATTTAGGACAAACTAGTGAGTTATTGCCTACCATATGACTATGGTTGTGGATGTGATAGGTATTCCCATACGAGATGAATGCTACCAACTGAAAATCCCATGCATCTTGTCTGAGACTATTTCATGGTCATATGGATGGATGGAGTGGATATTGAAAACTTGAAAAAATTTTCTTTGTGCTTAGCTTTCGTTTTATTTTTTTATGAAGGCTTAAACTTGTTGACTTTCCAATATGAGTGTTCACATCTGCTCACATTTACAACAAACCAGACAATATTGTGAAAGTGTTCATTCTCACACTATTCAATGAATTCTCATGAACGACAATATCCTTGAAGTGGGCTATTGGTATCTGCTGTTCATAAAAAACCTTGAACTTAAGTATCTTTGTGGCAGAAAAAAGGAAAATGTAAAGCAAACATAGAAAATTAACTGTCAACAAAGTGTTTTCGCATGGTTACTATGGCCAAAAAGTTTTGATTTTTTTTTTTTTGAAGAAAAGTTCGGAATTGGGGTCGGTCAAGAACATAGCCCTTAATAATGGTTTAAAGTCCACATAGTCCATTATGGCATCTGGCAAAAAATAACTAAAGTCAATGAAAATCTCCTTTTAGGATCTCGAAGTGGTGACAAATCGTATCACAAGTATTGAACGTTTCCCGGGCTGTTGTACTGAAAAAAATTACAACCAATTAATAATCCGTTGCATTGATTTAAAACTCTAATGCCCCAGCCTGACTTAAGGCGAAAAAGTCCAATAGAATGATATCCGGAGATTTTGGAGGCCATTGTATGTTACAAATGAAGCGAGGAACCTCCTTTTCAAATCATTCTTGATTGACTCGCGCTAAGTGCAGTGGTGCTGAGTCCTGTTGGAAAGTTGGTATGCGACCGAAATGTTTGTCTGACTTCAATACTGTCTTTAGGGCATTTCACCGATAATATTTGGCATTTGTATTACTGCCATGTCCGGCAGCCATCATTAACCGTTACGGCGGCCCACACCATTACCATCGACGACCTCTTTGACTTGGTAGATTTTGAGCTATATTTCAACTTCAATCTCTAGCGTTTTAAGTATTTTCTCTAGGGAAACTTTCATTATTGACTTGAAGATTCCTCAGATGGACTTAGCGCAATTCCCAATATATAAAATAAAATGGGACAATTTTGAATGCAACCCTTCTTTTCTTAGCCTTTTTGTCGCCATAAGGAATAATCAAAAAGATTCCATATATGATGAATTCATTTAGTGTTTTTTATTTTTTTTTTCATTTTATTCTCTTTGAGTTCATAGCAGCTTTTCTCATAACTCAAGGCTATATTTTGTAGGCACAAGTAACTTCAAATTTGCAGTGACGAAAAGAGATGTGCAAAAGCAAGTGAATGATACTCGAAATTTTGCACAAAAAAGGTTTGCTTCGTTAGCAGTAAGACAAGTGTATAAATTTCCTATGAGATTCCATTAGATCAAAGCGCAATAAAATTCTTTTACTAGAAAGATGAATTTGCAAATCTCAAAGACTATAGAAGGTAAAAGAAAACACTATAGAAGAAATATAATACACACAAAAAATCACAGAAATATTTGTCTTAAATCAATTTGTTTTTCTTTGACATAAGGTCTAAAACTTTGATTATATGATATTCTCAAATAGAACACACAATATTTGAAGAGTGTTATTACAAAGAAGACTGGGTTCACATTTTTAAGAAAAAAAAAACTAGGCAAAACCCCTAAAGTCCTTTAAAAACGTGTTAATGAATAAATTAATTTCAAAATTCATACTCGACTTCAGGTAAAAATTATGCTATGCTGCTCGTAAACAGCGTATTTACAATAGTTAAAGTATTGAAAAACATATCCTAGTTTTGAACGCTTTTTTGCTTTTTTGTCGAGATACAAAGAGTCATTGTTTCTTGTGTTTGGTCAATGCATACTACAAATTTGCTCTATGCTACAGTTACCCTGGGGTAAATCGGTACAAATTTCCACTAAAGGATTTATCACAGGACTGGTACCAGTGTCCCTGCTAATTTCTAATTTTCATATAATTTATTGATTTCTATACTTCCTTGATATTAAAATCTTATTTGGCAGTTGGTCATCTGTGGTGTAAAAAAAATTTATTTTAGCTATCAAATCCGCAATAAATATGGAAATATCCCTAATATTGCGCGAGATATGGATCTTACAATTTAAGTGGGGTTAATATTTTGAATCTAGAAGAACCGTTTTATGATTGATTCTTGTTCTATTTCCTGCTTCTACGTATTCTAGAGGAAAAATATGTGTGCCTTTGTGCTTTACATTAAACGTTGCAGGCTCCACAATTTGGGATTTCAAAACAATACCGAACCAATACCACTTCTTGCGAAAAAAAAAGTACCAAAACATTGACTCACGCAAAAAAAAAGTACCAAAACATTGACTCACACACCTATTAATTGGTGTTCATTAATGAACCAAAAGTACCTCTACGTTTTGCAAAGCGAATAAAAATGTTAGTGTCTACACGCAAAGAAAAAAAACGTTTGGAAAACGTGTCCCGATATCGTTTTTCTTTTGTTAGAGTTTTTTGAATTGCTTCGAAAATTTTAAAGTTTTATCACCAAAAAAATTCGTTTGTTACAAAATTTTTATTTTTTCAATAAAAAAAGTTATTTTTGAAACAACAACACAGTCCATTTCGTTTATATCGAACACTGTTCTTTTCCGACTTTAGGTCTTTAATAAGACACAGTTTACAGTTCAAAATTTAATATACTACAATGTAATGTTGAACATTTTTTCGGAATCTTCCGAACATATCTGGAATATATGTAAAAAAAAAAAACAAAAAAAAAAAACAAAAAAAAAAACTTTGGTCGAAGCGGGGATCGAACCCACGACCCTTGGCATGCAAGTCGGACGTAGCAACCACTGCTCCACGGTGCCAAACTAAATGTTTGTTTCAGTTAAATAAACTTTGTTTATTCGGTTCGTGGGCGCCGCAAGCTATGCTATATAAATATAACTTATATGGATATTTATCTATTGAGGACCATAACAGGTACATAGCTTAGTGGTTAGTGTGTTGGCTTACAAAGTGCATGGTCCGCGGTTCGATTCTCCGTCCAGGCGAAAGGTAAAAAATTTTTAAAAATTTATAAAATCGTATAATTTCTTCTACATTGTTGCTATTACAGAAAAAGGTGCTAAGAACTAAAAAACTTCGTGGAAGTGAGAAAGATGTGAGGGAAAATGCAATTAGCCAGAAAAATTTTTTTTTGAGTTAGTCTTTATGAAATTGTTTTTACATCCTGGAAAAGAATAAACGTTTATCACAAAAAGTATATACTTTTCTTCCAAATGTACTTCCTTTCAACGAAAAGCAAATGAGAAACGAACTTTGTTTGTCTAAAATTTCGTTTGGGAGGAAAGAATTATTTTTTTGCGTGTAGGTGCTGAAGACCCCAAATGGGGGTCGGTTTATATGAGGACTATTACTATTACAACAGATAGCCCGACTGACGGACATCGTTAAATCGTCTTATAATTTCCCCTTATCAAGACTAGATATACCTTCTATAGTCAGAAATCGTTATATGTATGTGTTAAAAACGGAATGAGAAATATAAGATAATCATAATAAAGGGTGATACGGTCAAAATTTGGTCAAGGGAAAACGCGTGTAAATCGGTGAAATCGTTTATTTAAAAAATCAAATTAAATTTCTTTTTCAAGTTCAATTAGTATAAAATTCAGAAAAAATATTCAGTTAGGCTTTCACTTTTCCAAATCCGAATTGCCGGGCCTCACGCTTGACACCTGCCATCAGATTTTGTACAGCCACCTTGTCCACCTTCTTCGCCGCAGAAAGCCAGTTTGCCTTGAACTGCTGCTCGTCCTTAGCAGTTTTTTGGTCTTCTTTAGGTTCCGCTTGACAATAGCCCAGTATTTCTCAATTGGGCGGAGCTCTGGCGTGTTGGGAGGGTTCTTGTCCTTGGGAACCACCTGCACGTTGTTGGCGGCGTACCACTCCATGGCCTTTTTACCGTAATGGCAAGATGCCAAATCCGGCCAAAACAGTACGGAACTACCGTGTTTCTTCAGGAAAGCCAGCAGACGTTTATTCAAACACTCTTTCACGTAAATTTCTTGGTTGACAGTCCCGGAAGCTATGAAAATGCTGCTTTTCAAGCCACAGGTACAGATGGCTTGCCAAACCAGATATTTGACAGTTTTATATGCTTGAAAATATCTGCTACCTTTCCCCTTCCTTTTGCCCTTTCTTTTGCTTGAGGTCGGCTTTGACGTAGGTTTCGTCGTCCATTACCACGCAGTCAAACTTCGTCAGCATCGTCGTGTACAGCCTCCGGGATCGCGCTTTGGCCGTCGTATTTTGTTTATCATCGCGATTTGGAGTCACTACCTTCTTGTAAGTCGATAGTCTGGCTCGTTTTTTGGCTCGATGCACGCTTGTAGACGATACACCCAGCTTATTTGCGGCATCTCGGAGAGAGAGGTTAGGGTTTCGCATGAAACTACCGGCAACTCTCTTTGTCGTCTCAGCGGCTTCCGGTTTTCGATTTCCCCCCGATCCACAGTGGTCGGTGCTATATGGAGTTAGCGGCCAAAAATACTTCCCGTGGAGGTATCATCGTGAAACTTCGATCAAGGCTTTATAATTATGTCAGGACTATTTAATGATAAAATGGGATTGATTGATGACGGTTTAGTATAGCCCCACATATAGACCGATCTCCCGATTTTACTTCTTGGGCTTCTAGAAACTGTATTTTCTATCCGATTTGGCTGAAAATTGAAATCTAAAGGTATTTTAGGACCAAAAGTAGGTGTGCTGAAAATGGTGTGTATCGGTTCATGTTTTGGTATAGCCCCCATATGGACCGATCTCCCAATTTTACTTCTTGGGCTTCTAGGAACCATAGTTTATATCCGATTTCCCTGAAATTGGAAATCTAGAGGTATTTTGGGACAACAAATAGAAGTGCCGAAAATGGTATCTATCGGTCCATGTTTTGGTATAGCCCTCATATAGACCGATATCCCGATTTTACTTCTTGGGCTTCTAGAAACCGTATTTTCTATCCGATTTACCTTAAACTTCAAATACAGAGGTATATTAGGACCACAAATAGGTGTGAAGAAAATGATGGTTATAGGTTCATGTGTTAGTATAGCCCCTATATATACCGACCTTCCGATTTTAATTTTTTGGGCTTCTAGGAAACGTACTATCTATCTGATTTGCCTAAATTTAAATTCTAGAATTATTTTAAGATCACAAATAGATGTAACGGAACGTATAGGCCGATCTCACGATTTTACTCCAAGGGCTGTAGTTTTTATCCGATTTTCATGAAGTTGTAAAACAAGATGGTTTTGAAAATTCGCCCTATTTTCATCCATATATTTTGAACCAATTAACTTATCACAGATCCAATTATACACTTTTGTTCGTCATCTCAATACCTTGCATTCAAGTGCAAACAAAGATATAATCGGGCATTTCTAGCTCGAGATATAATTTGTTTAGTCATAACCTTCATTTTCAAATTCAGCAGATCAAAATACATAAGAAAAGTCATCAAATGTACATTTTCAGTGTAAACTAGTGTTAACAAACACCACACATATTTGGATATAAAAAAAAACAAGACCACTTCGGTATTAGGGAAATAACACAAAGGGGGGCAAAAGAAAGCAGCTGATTTTTATCAATTTAGAATCTTGAAATATTAACTAATAAACCACAAAAAATCCCATTGGAAACTTCAGGGGGAACACAACCAAAACTCTACATAAAATTTACATATAAGAACGAACACGAAACAATGAGACTGACAAAAATTGATTTTATAATAAATTTAAAACAATTTTTACACACTTTTTTATTTTAAAATATAGTTAATACCATTTAGTTCAATATTCATTTCGATTTATTTCGATATATTTTTTTTCTTTTGTTTTATTTATTTAAAAGTGCACTTAATTTTATACTTTTTCCCACTTCAAAAACCAACTGCTTACTTGCTCTCTTTTTGAAGCCGTTCTTAAAGAGTACAGATGGAATAAAACAAATACACATTGTAAAACCTTGTTCGCATAAGAAACAGTGATGCCACACTTTTTGACAAATTTCTAACTTTGATTTTTTATTTTTGGCCAAAGGGATCGACCACTGTGCGATCCAGACTTCCTGGCTGTCGACAAACGTTCCCCAAACACTTTAATTATATTTGTAACGGTTGATTTGGCAACTTTTAGCGATTTTGCCAGCTTTGCGTGCGAGTAGCTCGGATTTTCGCGAATGTTGATACTCTGCTCTTCTTGCTTGGACGACATTTTGACAACTGAAGAGTGAATTCCAAAATCAAAATAGGAGCAACATTCTACACACACACACCTTCAAAATGAGGGGTGTTCAGGTTTTTTAAATGCAAAATAAGGCTTTCAAAGTTTCCTGCAAAAAATTGGATATTTGTCAAAATAATATCCATATAAAAATATTTAACTCATCTGCTTCCATTCAAATCACAATACTTCCTTTGTTTTTTTATTTGGCATTTTTACTATTGTTTACTATATTTTCGTTCCTGTACATTTAACCAAATGTTGAACTCTGAGAGGATTTTTAACATTTCTCTCTTTAACAACGATTAAAGTAAAGGAACACAACTAGTCATTTGTTATTGAATACATTTCAAAAGTTTTTCCTTTGTGGTGCAATTCGGATGGTCAAAATTAAACAATGATTCATGACAATCTGTCTACTGCGTAGTCCCACTAAGTTGTCTCAGGATGTGTCCTTTGGATTGAGTCCAAGTCGTATTCTAAAGTGTACATTTACCCCTTCAATAACAATAACAATGTTAAAATAATCGGTCATTTCCATATATTTTGACCAGAACTGGGACTGGTTCATACACACCAGGGACTAGTCCTGTGCCGGTCCTGGTGTTGATCCATTTCCCGTAGGGTAATAACATTTACATTTAATCCTTTCCAATTTTGAACTATGCTACATCCAATACTAGTTTTGAGTGATAGTTTTTTTTAGGGTATCAATGTTTAGGAAATTTTTCATATATTTTATTAACAACATAGATTATATCCGAAGGTTGAAAAAATACCATTGTAGGTTTCATAGTTTAATCTTAAAACTTCCAAATTCAAAAACTTAATAAACTACAGACCCATTTAGTTCTGCAGAAATATAAACTTTTCTAAATGCAACGAAGTGCTCTAAATCACTCCATGTTAAAATTCACAAGAATACAATCATGAAAGAAGGGAATGGGTGAGAAAAATCAAAACAAATCTTGTACATTCGCAAGAATCGCAACACAAGCTGCAGCTCACCAAAGTTTGGTTAAAGAATTTGACAGAAATTACACAGAACAACAAGTCAGTACACAGAGAAAACAAAAAAAAAAACTAAATGTAGTATGGGTAGGATAAACATACCAACCACAAATATAAGAAACACTTTAGGTACATACAAATCGTCTCGGAATCAGTTCATGGGTCGGTCAATCCCTCTGTTTTTATATCTATCATCATATAATAAGGAAATTTGTTTGGTTTCGCATCAATGTTTTCGTTATTTATATTTTACAGCTAATAGCCCGAACCATTGACTATTCCTTCAGTGTAATATTGCCAAAAGGCAAAGTGCTTGGAAAATGGTAAACAATATTAAAACTTACTTAAAATTCCTTTGCGCCACATGACTTTTATTTTATTTACAACAAGACTGTACACATAGAGGTGGAATGCAAGCAAGCATAGAACAACAGCCACATAAAAACTAGACTAGAATACGGAACTCACTCTCTCTCTCCCTTTCTCTTTGGCAAGAACATGACATGTTTTCGCAATTGGTACAACAATTGTAGTTACACTGTAAACAACAACAATAGCACACCCGACTTTACTAAGGTAGTAGTGACATTGACAAAGAGCAGCAAAACAAAAACAAAAAATGAAACATTTCACTCAACAAGTTGTTGAAAGCATATGAACATCTTTACATGAAAGCATATGACATCTTTTTTCTACTTAAATTAAAAACAAATACGAAAAGGCTAAACACGATTGAAGCCGGCTAAATAGTACTCTAAGCCAAAAGTGATAATGGGACACATATCAAGAGCACTGTTGAAAGGAAGATGAGCGAAATATTCTATCATCTTACAGTGGAAAAATATTGCCATAATAGGCAAGATTATGTCACTTACATTTTTGGTCACCCAATTTACTTAATTTTAAAGACAAATATCTACAATCCTGGCATTATTATTTTTTTCATTAAATTTGGAAAACTCATATTTGACTTAAAGTGAAGAAAAACATTTTTGATTTAAAAAAATAATCCTCAAAGAATAAAATTTTGACAAAGTATTCTCTAGGAATCAAATTTTGACAAAACTTTCTATAGAAATAAAATTTTGACAAAATTTTCTATAAAAATACAATTTTGACAAAATTTTCTATAGAAATAAAATTTTGACAAAATTTTCTATAGAAATAAAATTTTAACAAAATTTTCTATAGAAATAAAATTTTGACAAAATTTTCTATAAAAATAATATTTTGACTAAGTTTTGACAAAATTTTCTATAGAAATAAAATTTTGACAAAATTTTCTATAGAAATAAAATTTTGACAAAATTTTCTATAGAAATAAAATTTTGACAAAATCTTCTATAGAAATAAAATGTTAAAAAAATTTTCTATAGAAATAAAATTTTGAAAAAATCTTCTATAGAAATAAAATTTTGAAAAAAATTTCTATAGAAATAAAATTTTGACAAAATTTTCTATAAAAATAATATTTTGACTAAGTTTTGGCAAAATTTTCTATAGAAATAAAATTTTGACAAAATTTTCTATAGAAATAAAATTTTGACAAAATCTTCTATAGAAATAAAATTATGACTGAGTTTTCTATAAAGTCAATATTAAGTCAACATCTTTAAAATTGTAATTCTGGTTAGATCATACTATAAAAGTGCATTATGGGTAAGGTCTCCCATTTTTATACCCACCACCATCATGGTGACGGGGGTATAATAAGTTTGCCATTCCGTTTGTAACACATCGAAATATCGATTTCCGACTATATAAAGTATATATATTCTTGATCAGGGAGAAATTCTAAGACGATTTAACGATGTCCGTCTGTTGTAATCACGCTACAGTCTTCAATGTTGAAGCAATCTTGCTGAAATTTTGCACAAACTCGTCTTTTGTCTGCAGGCAGGTCAAGTTCGAAGATGGGCTATATCGGTCCAGGTTTTGATATAGTCCCCATATAAACCGACCTCACGATTTGGGGTCTTGGGCTTATAGAAACCGCAGTTTTTATTCAATTTACCTGAAATTGGAAATCTAGAGGTATTGTAGGACCACAAATGCGTGTGCCAAAAATTGTAAGTATCGGTCCATATTTTGGTATAGCCCCCATATAGACCGATCTCTCGATTTTACTTCTTGGGCTTATAGAAACCGCAGTTTTTATTCAATTTACCTGAAATTGGAGATCTAGAGGTATTTTGGACCACAAATATGTGTGCCAAAAATTGTGAGTATCGGTCCATGTTTTGGTATGGTCCCCACATAAAACGACCTCCCGATTTGGGGTCTTGGGCTTATAGAATCCGAAGTTTTTATCCCATTTGCCTGAAATTGGAAATCTAGAGGTATTTTCGGGTCATAAAGAGGTGTGCCGAAAACGGTGAGTATCGGTCCATATTTTGGTATAGCCCCCATATAGACCAATTTCCCGATTTTACTTCTTGGGCTTCTAGAATCCGAAGTTTTTATCCTATTTGCCTGAAATTGGAAATCTAGAGGTATTTTCGGGTCATTAAGAGGTGTGCCGAAAACGGTGAGTATCGGTCCATATTTTAGTATAGCCCCCATAAGAACGATATCCCGATTTAACTCCATGGGTTTCTAGAAACCGTAGTTTTTATCTGATTTGCCTGAAATTGTAAATATTCTGGTATTTAAGGCTCACAAAAACATGTATCGGATTAAGTTTTTATCGGTCCATTTGGTAATGCCTCCATGTAGACCGACTTCACTTCTTGAGGGTGTAGAAGGCGCACTGATCATGAAAATTGCTTGAGACTCAATGTAAAATTTCCAGATTTTACTTCTACATATTTAAGATTTCAAATCAAGACGTTATTTTATAATTTTCTTGCACACTTACAAGAGATTTTAATGATTCCTCTAAAAATCTAACAAAAATGGTTCTTATAAATCCAGAATCTGATAGGTGAAATCTTTAAATTTATCTTCGGGAAGTGTCCTCAAGTCCTCAAGCCCTCCTGAAATTTCAAAGGAAACCCTAATATTTGGTTCATGGTGGTGGGTATTTAAGATTCGGCCCGGCCGAACTTACTACTGTATATACTTGTTAGAAGTAACAATGTCCCCTTGTTGGTGCGCACAAAGAAAAAATACTTTCCTCAGGAGCGAAATTGTAGACAAAAGAAATTCTCCTTTCTTATAAATCATTTTCTTGTTGAGCAGATAAACTCGAATTTTTGTCTCTAAACTATTTTATTTATTTTTAAAGAATTTGTTTCTAGCGTCAAAAGAAAACTTTGCTTGTGTGCAATTTCTCTTCTTTTAGTGTGCAAGCTAAAAATATTTAAATTTCGCTACATTTGTAATTCATGGGATATTTATACGCCCAAATAAATTTGCACTATACGCCCAAATAAATTTGCACTATTAGAAGTGAACTTAAAATAATAAATAAACTTCTAAAATAAAATAATAAACCAATTTTTGTTCATAATAACCACAAATTTAATCAAAAGTTGCAAAATACGATTTTTTAAATTTTATCTCCATCTCCATAGGTTATAAATGCAATGGCAAATTTCAGTTTAACATCCAAATATAAGTAGGGTGCATACAAAACAAAAGTATTACTTTTACAAAATACTAACTGCATATAAAAAGATTTCAATTCAACTACAACAATGGCAACATTGGTCCAAATGGTGCCATTGCAAAATTGATAGAGGGTAAACAAATAACAGCAGCAGCAACGGAAACGGAAATGTCAATAGAAATCGTAATAAAGTTAAGCCAGTAACAAGACACGTTTATATACTCGAAAAGCCAAGAGAGCATTAAAAATTTCTTGTAGGTGAAGGAGTATCAACATTACACATACACTCTAATCATATTGACATTACGGAAAACTTTTTGAATACACAAAAAGAAAACATTTTAATTAAATGTGAAATTTCCGCAGAAAATCATTTGTAAGTCAAACTAGATCATAGAATTCATTTTACCAGTTGTAAAAGCGATAGAAATGTAGTACATCCAAAGAAGGTGTACTTTCTTTCGGAATGAAATTTTAAAAAAGCTAAAAGATCATGCTCAGTTGTTGTGGAAATGTTAAAATTTTTGAAGAATAATTTTACAATTGTTATTTCCATAGGAAAGTTTGCATATAAGACCACCAAATGAGCTATCTGAAGGCTATAGAAATTCGCTCTAACCAGCGATGAAACATGTATAGCTAGACTTATGTAGATTATTGAAATTTCATTCTCTTTTTCTGATATACTAATAAAGCTATTTACTTACCAACAAATTTAAAAATCCAAATTATAACACAATAGACTGAATAGTCTAAGTGAACCTGACAATAAATCCGGCTGCCACTTTAACCTTTTAACCTAACAGACATTTCAAAGTTAAAAAAAATGTTTTCTAAATTGCAAAAAAAAATACTTTACACCAAAGATGCAAAATCTTCAAAATATTTGAAGCGTTTTATCTTAAATCTAAAGATTCAATATTTCTCTTAATTCAAGGAAGATCTTTTTAACTTAAAAATGTTTTCTTTACTTTAAGGAAAATTTGCCTTAGCACAAAGACATACGACTTTAACAGAGAGAAGCAAATTTCCAAAATTGGTGTCCTAACTTAAATAAAAAATATTGTCCGAACTTAAATAAAATAATAATAATAAAAAAACAATTTTTTTTGAAGCAAAGTTTATAAACATTATTTTAATTAAAATAATAAAATCATTGTTTTAAAGAAATTTGATCTTACTGTTGTGTAAATTGCCCATCCTTACATTTAGGTTGCATAATCTTTAATACCACGTAAATATTTTTTTCAGTACACCCTTCAAAATTTGTATTCATAATTTATTAGCAAATACTCATATTAATATTTCCTAATTGATATAATGTTAATGTAACACAAGCATTTACTATTCAATTATGTGGCCTGTTTAATTATTAAAATTGATTTTATTTTAGTTGTTTTTTTTTCATTATGTGTAAAGCTTCCAAATTGTCGAAGTCAAAGATTTTAATTTTGCTTTGTAGGTAAAATCATAAAATTTAAATAAAGAATTTCCACTTATACAGTATTTTACAAAGCCTATTTTGTAGGAAATTGAATTTCCAACAAGATTTGTTTATTTAAATTGAAAATTGTTCAAGTAATACAAATAAGTGGAGACTTTCGATCCTTAGTTTGAATTTGATGAAAATTATTTACTTAGTTTTGTGAAATCGCCGTGACATCTGCGTTTTTAATAAACTTTAGTTAAACTTTTTTAGAATTAACCTACATTTTTTAAAATTAACTAAAATTTTTCTTCCTGGTGAGTTCACTGTTTTTTGAGGGTATATTATTGGCCATCCTCAACAATAAAAATTCTCATTCGTAGTTAATAAAATAAAAGTTAATAAGGCCCTTGGGATACATACGGTTCATTTAGCATCTATTATTACAGAATTTTCATATTCATAATCAAATCAAATCATATTTGATGTTGTTGTTGTTAGATATTCATTTTTAATTGCTATTTGTATCGAAACATTTTATAGTACTTGCCCAATTGAAGTCGTTAAATATTTATGACAAACAATTGCAATTTCATTTAGGTCGATTAAAAATGTCAATCACCATTAAATATTCTCTCTCGAAATATTACAATCAACAATTTATGAAATTTTTCGTTTTTGCAATTTGAACTATTTGCCATTGTTTTTAACACTATATTTGGCTCGTGAATAATTCTGGAAGTGTTCAATGTTGGGGTAAAAGGGGATATACCATTAGGAGTATGGGTTATTCATACACCCAAAAACTTAAACCTTTTAAAACACTTGTTGTAAAGTTTGATCTTTTTTGTAGTTTTTTTTATCTCTTCAAAAAATGCAAACTTTTATCACGAAAAAAATTGTTCTTTTACCCCTTAAAAGTTGGACGACAAAAGGTGGCTGGTTAGCATGTCCGCCTTGCATACAATTGGTCGTAGGTTCAAAGTTTTGTAGCGGTGGATTATCCCCTCTCAGAAATGTTGGTGACATTTCTGAGTGTCTCAAAGCTTCTCTATGTGGTTTCACTGCAATGTACGGACTCGGCTATAAAAAGGAGATCCCTTGTCATTGAACTAAACTTAGAATCGGACAGCACTCAGTGAGAAGAGAGAAGTTCACCACTGTGGTATCACAATGGACTGAAATATCGGACTACTACTATACGTAACATAACACCCTCAGCCTCTATACTAAAAGAAAAAGAGTTCTCTTTTCTAAGAAACGTAATTTTAGACAAGGGAAGTTTTCTTTTGACAAAAAAATATTTACAAGGAAATTAATAGAAATTATCTCTCTTAATGCAAATGCTTTATAAAAAAAGAAGAATTTCGTTTGTCTAAAATTTGCTTCCTGAGGAAAGTAATTTTCCTTTGTGTATATGCTCTCCCAAATTTTTCAACCGGGCTTATATTTCGAACCATTCTCGTATATGGTCAAACTATCTCCTTACTTTCTTTACATTCCCCAATTACTTTTGAAATATCTACAGGTACTCTAAGAATAACAAACGGATGCCATGAGTTAGAATAAAATAGCTCCAGAAGCTAAGAAAATATAAGGAATTATTTAACATTCTCTTAGGTTAAATACCCTTAGAACTTCAGTAAATAATGTCAACATATAACTGCAATAAGAAAAACAATGCAAAAAAAACTGGAAACTTGCAGGTTGCAGTTTTCTATGTCATCGGTTTAGTTACGGTTGCCACATTTTTTCCAGCTCTTAGCTTTCTCCTTCAGTCATCGCTACTGTTCACACAATTCTTTGTTCTTTCCCCTTTCGTGGTTGTAACAGGTGAAGCATTAAATTAAGTTTTAAAAGATTTATAAGGTATGCTATCCGCAAGGACTTCAGCGAAACACTTAAGACTACATCATATTGTGGGAAAATGCAAAGGCTTATACTTACTAACACCACCACATATGCGATTATCCTCAGGTTGTAAGTCTGTATATCTTACAGTTGCTGTTGTTGCTAGATAGCTTTTGTCGCAATGTCATTGCCACAAGGTGAATGATTTAGTTTAACCACGACTTACAATGTTGCAAACAACTTCATTGAAGATGCATGACAAAAGCTATCTTCTACATGGAGTATTACATGAAATGTGGTACCACTTAATGTTCACTTAGACAAATTTATTAACTTGAATGTGAGTGTGTGTGTGGGTTGTAAACATTTGAGAGGATATTTTTTACAGTTGTTATCCCCTTTTAGCCATGGCTATGCAACAAGGTATCTTAAGTAAGTGCATACATTTACATTAACCCCAAGGAAGTAGATGGTACTCATGGTCTACACAAACAATCAACGAATCTTATTCATTGTTAACCATGAACTTGTCTCTCTTGATTCGCTCGTTGGAATATGTCGTCATAGGACCCCCTTCATTGTAGAGGTTTCCATATTAATTTCCTAAGGGTGAAATAAAAGGACGAACTACCCTGGAAATTTTTCTACTTAAAGTATATATTTTCCCCAATCATTAGTTTTTATAATGCGATGAGACTTTGTGGGGTCCATTGTTATTCCAACTGTAGATTCACGAGCAATTACAAATGCACTAATTTTGCAAGATTTTTTGAGAGTTCGCATAATTTTCTTCCCCCAACCGTGACCAATCTTCCCTGATCTTCCCGATTTTGGTTAAACTGCAATAATTTTAGTTTTTAATTTATCTAAATAACCTTACGTGCCAAAATGTCCCAAGCGATTGAGATCCGGGGATTTTGGTGGTCATTGTGCTGTAGAAATAAAATCAGGAACCTGTTTATTAAGTCATTATTGGTTGAGGCATGCTGAGTGCGGTGGTGCTGAGACCTGTTGTAATGTCCATTGTTTGCGACCGAAATACTAGGTTTCAATGCTGTTTTTAAGACATTTTCCCTAAAATATTCGACATTGATTTTGACCCCATTGTCGATAAATAGCAGCGGAGAGCAACCATTGGTAATTACGTCAGCTCACACCATTACAATCGGTGGCGATTGAATTTCGGTAAGCAATAGAAGGTTTAAATTTATAGCTGGCCTCTTTGTCGTGTTCGGCCAAAAATTGACATGTACTGAATTATCTTTCATTGTTGTGTTTTGTACCTTTGTTGAATAACATATGATAATATTGAGCTACAATCCACCAAATTTCTTTGATTGCAAATATCTGGAAAGTAATCGGCTTCGGCCAAAAAATCAACTTCGGTCGAGCTCTATTACCTAAGGTTTGCCGTATACAATCACTGAAAAAAAAGCATGCTCGGTTCCAACGATTTTGTCTTTACTTTACAAATTTTGGATTGATTCCGAACCAAAGACGCGGAGAATACAAGTAGGGATAATTTTAAGACACAATTCTCTTTTAAATTTGGGTTTTGTGTACTTGTTTCCAGGAAGCAAATTTTAATTTTTCGCTTTTTCAGATTTTTTCGTCGTATGCTATTAAAGACCTTTAAAAACGAGTTAACGACAACTTTTTTTTCCTAATTAAGACTCGACTTTCAGTAGAAATTATGCTATGTTTCAAGTAAAAAACGTCTTTAAAATAAAGTGTTGAAAAACATGTCCTATATTTGAACGATTTTTTGCTTTGTAGTCAAGATGCAAAAAGACAACAAATTTAAAGACAATTTCATTAAATTTAAAGAATTTTTCTGAATTATTAAAGTCAAATTGACCTTAGCCCAAACATTTTTTCTTTCATGTTATGATACCCATTTTTAAGTGAAATCACTTAATTATAAGGACAATACGACTTCAGTGAAAAGTTTATCGACTTTTGAACAACGAAAAAAACTTTATATTAGAGAAAGCTAAAGCTTTAGCTTTCTCTAAGCTAAATTTATATTCGTATTTTAAAGACATGAAATCTTTGACCTCACGACAATATTTTTTTCAGTGATGGCAAGCTCTTGCACATTTTGGATCTTTAATGGCTTTAGTCCAAGACCAATTGTGTTGTCAGTAGGTCTTGCATACGTTCTGGCGATATATTCAGTTCACAAGCTAATGTTCTACCACTGCGGCGTGGATTTCGATCAAATCTGGCCTCTACTTCTCGGATCATGGTCGCGTTGATGATGTTCGTCCACTTTTTGACCGCGATGCATTACTGCCTGTATCACAGTGACGAGAAAAATAACGAGAAATCAATGATTTAGACACATTTAAATGCTGGAGGGCTCTGACACATTTGTGGTTTTCAAGCCAAATATAAACCAATCACATTATTACGCTTGAATTCCATCATAAAAAACTTTATTTGTGAATGCAATAGATCAAAAATTCGTTTGTAAGCTTGTAAACAATAAAATTAACTATCACTGGAAAACATCAGTGAGCTATCAATGCAGAGCTTTAATGATAACAACCTGAAGTTGGTTGCAATACATATCAGCTACCCTGTATATTTATTTATAATTTAGATATTTACTCCACTTATGTTATTGCCGCATGGTTTTTATAAAATATAAAGTGCCTGTACGCAGACTTTTTTGAGTCAGTGTATATTTTTATATATTCGGCAAAGGTTTAATAAATTAGGAACGATGTTGTCCAGCGCATTATCCATTATATTAATTACTGTATAGTGATGTTGTATAAAACGTAAGCTGACATCCTCTTCCAAGTTCAACAAAATAATAAATATAATAAAAATATAATAAAATGAATTTCGTTGTAAAATTGAGGCGGATGCTTATTTGGCCATTACAAATTTTGGACATATCCAATCGAATACCTGCTATAGATGAGAAAGTTTTGCAAAATATGCATTTGATTTATATTAGTTTTAATTCATTTTTAATATCATATCCTAGAGTCAATGTCTAAAAACTTTTTTTTCTCCCCCGTATTCAATTTGTCTATATTGAAAATTATTAGAGCAAAACACATGTTTTGCATGGAGCACAGCAGCAAACAAATGCGAGTGTACGGGCTTTTGACCACACCATGGTAAATACAAAACACACACGTATTCACACACACACACTGGCATACAAATCAATTTAATTTATTTGGTTAGCAGCCAAAAGGAACTGTATTAAATAACCATATCCCTGCTATACACATATACATATACAGATGCCTGTGCTTACACCCGGGCCATGCCTACACCCTCCACTCTCTATCTCACACATATACATACTAAAGTCGACTGCAACCACACGCCAAATGTTAGACATGTTGTGGATAATGTGAGTGGATAGATACACAGAAAAAAATTTCACGAAAATTTTTCCAATTAAAATCTTAATTGATTTTTAAAAAATATTCAATTAAAAATTTAATTGATTCAACAAATGTTTTAATTGAAACAAAAATCAATCACACAAATTAATAGTATCAATTAATTTTTTAATTGGATCAATTAATTTTTAATTGACTGTCAATTAATTTTTTAATTGATACTATCATTTTCGTGATTGAAGACATTTCAATTAAAAAATTAATTGGATCAATTAATTTCGTGATTGAATCAGATTTTTTTTTTTTGTGTGTAGACAAACATGTTTGCTGTCCAAACAACAAGGAGCCACCATGGTCATTTTCATAACAAAAAGACAACGAATGTGGTACGTCATGCTTAGTAAAGTGTGAAACTAGAAGAATAGCCAAAAAACAACATGGAAAAGAAAAATCAAACAAACAAAAAAACAATCTTAGTAAAACACTCTCTAAAGATTTCATTTTCATACATTAGGGATGGATAGCGAGAGAGAGAGGGAGAAAGACAGAAAGAATCAAAAACTAAACGAAAATTCCTCACATAAAATCTACTTAAAGTTGAAATATTGATTTTTATTGGCTTTGACAAATTTACACTTGGCAAAAAGGACAATGAACTAAAACAGAGACCACAGCCAAATCAACAAGACTTCCCCGGGGGCCATGATGGTCTGCACATGTGGGGGACCAAAGATATCTCAATTACAAGATGGTTATTAGAATGAAACAAGAAACACATGCTTGTATATGGGTCATTGCATCCAGGAGAGAATAAAATTAAATAATTCAGGTTCATAGTCCTGTCCGCACACAAAAAGTGGAAGAAAATTTAGGTTTATTTTTAGAAATTGTAACTTTAATATTTCACTAAATGCAATATGATACAAATAATTTAATACTTTTTTCAATGTGAAGAATATTTATTACAATTTTCTATTGTTAAAAAAAATCCTATTTTAAAGGAAAATTGAGTCAAAAATTGTACTTTATACCACTTTACCACAAAACTACCAAATTAAAAAATCCCAAATACATTTTACACACATACTTTTCCTTTGTTGGTTAAGCTATTGAAATCAACTGAACTCAAATCAAAATAACCCAAAAAAATATTTCTATTGAAAATGTTGTCCAAAATGTATTTCTATTACTGTGATTTCAGCTTACTAAACTACAAGGGTAGCTTAACCAACAGAGAGAAAATGTTTTCGAAATTGTATTTCTATGGAAATTTTGTGATTTTTTTTATAGAAACTTTGTCAAAATTGTATTTCTATAGAAAATTTTGTCAATATTTTATGTTTATAAAAAAATTTGTTACAATTTTATTAGGAAAATTTTTCCAAAATTTTATTTCTATAGAATTTTTTTCCAAAATTTTATTTCTATAGACAATTTTTCCAAAATTTTATTTCTACAGAAAGTTTTCTATATCTAAAAAAAATCCAAATTCCAAAAAATCAGAAAAATGTTCCAAATTTTTTTCAATAATAAATCTTCCAAAATTTTATTTCTAAGAGAATTGAAGTACCTCTTAGTTGGAGAGGAATGTGTCACAAAAATCTACCAAAACATCAAGAATTCTACCAATATACCAAACAGTAAAAAAATATACCATTTGTGGTAGAATTCTACCATTTGTGACAACCGTCGTCGTGAGTGAATACCCTATTTTAAATTCATTTGGCATCTAACAGGTTTATATTCAACTCAGGAGATCATGAAGCGAATTTCTTCCAAATATGTTAATAGTCCGTGGACACTCCTTATAATTGTTACCTATTACGTTCCTATGAAATTAAATTATGCACATAATACTCTGAACATATGAACCCTCTGGTCAATTTAGCCAATTAATAACCACACCTCTAACGAATCCGTTCTTTTTTTGCGAAATGTCCCATTCTTCTCTCCAATATCGAATGTGCATACACATAATCACCATGCATATATTTATTGTTATTTATGACTTGAATTTCATCCAATATTATCTTTGTGTTGCTTTTAAATATTCCTTAGCTATTTCTAAAAGTTTCACTAAAAGCATCTGTACATTGCAAAGCAGATACTAACACGCATACACTCGTAGATTTCTACTACATCTGGTGTTTGAATGGTGTAAAAGTGAAGTCGATATGATATGAGGACGAACTGAGTTTTCCCCATGTTATACACACATATACCTACAGATGATAAAAGAAACTTTGTGGCCTTGACCAAATCTATTGCAATGAAAAAGAAAAAATATTTGTTTAAACACAGATATGATAACCTATAGGTGAAAAAATGCCAAAAGTTTAAGTAAAATACAACCTGGAGAATATTCTTCACAAAACATTACTTTTTACTTTATTTCTTCGGATGTGATGTGATGAAGTTCACAATTTGTTTTAAATTTGTTCCAGTTACACCACGGTATTCGTTTACTCGTATATGGGGAGGGGCTATATGAGATTATGGACAAGTCTCTAGTTCTATTCATCTCATTTTGCATTTTCTTGCTAGCCAAACATGACGCTTCTTTGAAATATAGGCGAATTTTAGGAAGCTCTCCAGGTCTTCATCTGCACTCAAAAAAATAAAAAACGCTTACTTGGGTCCAAAGATTTTGACCTTCCTTTAACGATTCAGATTATTGATTCCTAGCCAAAGATGCCGATTCTTTAAAATAACGACATTTTTTTGGGACCTTTGTAGTTGTATATCTAGGATCAATAAAATTAAAATTAGGATATAGATCTGATTTATGGAACTTTCATTCTCTATATCTACATTAATAAAGCAATTCACGTAGAACAAATGCCAGTTTAAAATTTCAAATTATAACAGATACTTCCAAGTAAAAAATGTTTTCTTAATTCCCAAAAAACCTAAACCAAAGATTCAAAATCCTCAAAATTAGTCTTAGCCTATATTTGAAGCTTTTTTATCTTAAATTTAAATATTCAAAATATCAGTTAATTTAAGGACGATTTTTTTAATCAAAAATGTTTATCTTTTACATACTTAAGAGAAAATGTGTTTTAGTTCAAAGACATACGGAGGGACGCAAATTTCCAAAATTTGTGTCCTAAATTTAGTGAATTTTTTTTAATTAAAGTTTCATTATTTTAAAGAAATTGCGCATCCTTAAATTTATGTTACGTAATCCTTAATACCACGCAAATATTTTTTTCAGTGTATGCCCTATAATTATAAATTAGGATACAAATCTAATTTATTAAATTTTCATTTCCTTTTTGTGACTTATAAACATAGCTAATTATAACAAACACTTCAAAGTAAAAATATTTTCTCAATTTCCGAACTTCAAACCAAAGATGCAAAATCCCCAAATTAAGTTTTAGGCTGTATTTCAAGTTTTTTTTTTCTACAATTCAAAGATTCAGCATCTCTGTTACTTTAGAGATTATTTTTTTAAATTAAATTTGTTTTCTTTGTCTTACTAAAAGTACATACGAATTTCAAAAATGCATGTCCTAAATTTAATGAAAAAAATATTGTTGAGCAAATAATTTGGACTTTCTCCTAATTAAAATTTCTTTATTAAAAGAGAAATCCTTTTTAATATTATGTAAATTGCTTCCCGAAATTTAGGACAATACATTTGGCTGTGTCTGCTTACTTGTTTATAACTTTCTTGAATGCAACCAATTCGATTGCCATCAGCGTTGCCAGTATTGGGGATTTTTCCCCAAATTGGGGATATTTTTTCGTGAATGGCGACGAAATTTTTGAGTTGGGGACTTGGGGATTTGACGGGAATTTCCATAAATTTGGGAATTTTTTCGAGAAATCGGTTTAAACTTTTCTAAACAAAATGTTTTTCTATAGGAAATTTTGTCAAAATTCTATTTCTATGGACAATTTTGCCAAAATTTTATTTCTTTAGAAAGTTTTTTCAAAATTTTTTCTATAGAAAATTTTGTCACAATTTCATTTCTATAGGAAGTTTTGTCAAAATTTTATTTCTATAGAAAATTTAGTCAAAATTTTATTTCTATAGAAAATTTTGTCAAAATTTTAAAATAAAGCCTTTTGCTTTATTTTTGTTTTCAAAAAAATTGTCAAAAATATATTGGGGATTTTTGTGAGGAATTTAAATTTAAATTGGGGATTTTTGGGGACGAAAACATCATAATTTGGGGACAAGAGCCAGAAAAATACTGGCAACACTGATTGCCATCACCATATCATGGAGGTGTTGTCACACATGCCATAGATGTTAAAACGACCAGTCATGATGCTGATGCTGACTTGATGAAATATTTTAGAATGATTTATTATATAAATTTTTATGAAGAGCATTTGTCTTCTCTGCAAAGGACAAACATACAACTACACGCATACACACACACCCATGTACAAGCTATCATCACTCGAATATTCAATGCAATACTGTCACATGTGGCTAATGTTAAATATGAGACGTTAACATACATGAGCATGGAGATTATTTAAATATTCTCCTACTATCATCGGAGAGGGATATTTAAAGGAAATGTAGTTGTACAACTATCAACATCGTAGATTATAGATTACATAGATGATACGTTTCTCTACGTGAAGACGAGTCTGAATTTAGAAATTTAAGTTGTCGTTAACATGTTTTAAAGGACTTAGATATGATTGGAGGAAAAAACGAATAAATTAAAATTTTCTTCCTAGAATCAACTACGTAAAACTCAAATTTAAAAGAGAATTGTGTTTTAATGGTAGCCTTACTTCATTTCTCCACTTCTTTGGCTCGAACCATTAGTGTAAAGACAGGTTAACCTATCTGGAAATATTGCAATTTCACGAGTATATTTACACGTTCATAAATTCCTCTTGCAGACTAAATACTTTTCAGACTATCCATCTATCAATATTTTTCATGCTGTAGTCTTCATACCATCACTCATTCTCTGTTGTCCCTATGGAATAATATTTGTATTTTTAATATTTCAGCAAGATTTCAAACTAATTGACTCAATTAACCATAATTAGTTGTGTAATTATACAGAATACATTAAAATGATTATGTATTAATTAAACCAATTACACACTCGATGTTGATATTACACAAACGCTGACATGTGTAATTTATCACCAATTTTAAAACGCATTTATTATGATGCGAAATAAAAATCTTCATATCTCGCGATGTATGCATAAAAACTGCATGTGTTTTCGAATTCGTTTTTTTGTGCAATCTGATTAAAATTCATCAGACAACATTTATCAATGGAAAAGCGAGTGGGCTGTATGTGAAATAAAAGTCTGAGTCTGTAATAATATTTTCAAACGAAAAACACTTTGGAAATGTGAGGATTTGTTTTTCTTCCAATCCTATACTCAGAAAAAAAGTTTTCTTGGATCCAGTTAGTTAAAAATTAATTAACAATTTCTAAAATAAACCTTAATTTTCTTCCCTGATGGGTTCACTTTTTTCGAGTGCAGAGATAAGGGAAGTTTAAGCAGCAGTTTTTAGTTCAATTCAATCAATTAACCCATACCGAGAAAGGTGGTAAGACCGATAAATCACAGTATAACCTTATATGAGTTACAACATTCTCCCTGGAGTACAACCGCTCACTGTCTCAAGAAGTTCATTTTGCAAATCTTTTGGGGGCCAAGATCAATCTATAATCTCCTATGTCCTACCGCAATTAAAACAAGAAGACAAACAAATATTTTCTTTTTGTTTCTAAAGTTAGTTTAATCGACCAATAGACAAATATGCTGATTGAGTATTAGAAGAACATTTCATTGCGTGATTTTAGTGGAGAGTATGGAAATTGTGTACATTGCCAATTTTCGGATATATTGAAATCATCAATGGTTTATTGTCCCTATATCCATGCAATCTCCCCCCAATTGAATGTCAACATATGTCATCATACAAACCAACTTTGTGGTTATACATGTTAGCCCACACAATGAAGCAAACTGTCACACTCATTCAAATACAATAATATTGTATAGACACATACATACATTCTCATTTGGTTTTGTAACCACCATTATTATTCCATCTTTTGTCAATAATGGCAGTAAGCAATAGTAATACTGCAGGGTGTGGAAAATCCGGTATCTTTTACACACGTACAAACACACGCATGCATACCTCTCAATAATCCAGTCTAATAATTCGTGGGCCCTGAAGCTAGGCTTTATAAAGCCGTTAATGAAAATTCCATTATAGGTTGTACATTAAGGTGTCTGTTTGGTTTTCTAAAGGCCAACAAATTCCGGGACTACATCAACAAAAATGGATAACTTACAATCGTAATCAAAATTTTTAAAGAAATTGAATTTTGTTAAAATTTTATTTCTAGAGAAAATTTTGTCAATTTTTTTTTTATAAAAAAATTTTATTAAAATGTTATTTCTAAGGAAAATTTTGTCAAAATTATATTTCTATAGAAAATTTAGTCAAAATTTTATTTGTATAGAAAATTTTGTCAAAATATTATTTCTATAGAACATTTTTTGAAAATATTATTTCTATAGGAAATTTTGTGAAAATATTATTTCTATAGAAATTTGAAGTGCCTCTTAGTTGGAAAGGAATTTTTGCAAAATCTACCAAAACATAAAGATTTATACCAAACAGTAAAAAATCTACCATATTTGGTAGAATTATACCAACACTGGCAACCAACATATTATAATGCCTGACACTTCTTTAACTTCAAGAATTCAAATCGAGAAATCGGCCTATCAAGGGCTTTACCCAAAAACAGGGATAAATATAAACCATATTTGACAGATTTCTTTATAGGCCAAAAATACGTTTAGATTTACAATTTCAGACAAATTGGATACAAGTTGCGACATTTGGTTGCTCAAAAAGCATCGGATCGGTTTATATGGGGGTTATATAAAAAAACGGGACCGACATCTTCATTTACGAACTCGACCTGCTTGCTATGCTCAATTTTAGCACAATAATTTTATTATTTAAGACTTAATAATACAGACAGATAGACGGACATCTTGCTGATCACAAATATATTCTTTATAATATTTCGATATGTTAAAAATGGAATGACAATCTCATTATATCCTACATTGGATCCATTGATTTCGACCTTACCTTTATTTTGAAACATAGTTTGCATTTGTGTGACATTACTACTGCACCCGGAAAAAGAAATATGATCACCTCAAATATGTTTCAGGAGCAAACATAAACATGTTTGCCGAAATCAGATACATAATTACCGAGAAAAAAATGATTGCGACAACCATGTTACATGTTCGCAGGCCAAAAATAAAAATATGCTCTTGAAACATGTTTCACGTGATCATATTCCCACTCTTGGTATATTTGCTAAATAATGTCCGTTATAACACCTGTACAAAGTCTCCATTCCCCTGCTGGATAGAGTAAGCATATATTCATGTCTATGGATGTACGTATATGTGTGTATGCGTGTAAAACTATCACAAAGTGTTATGGCTATCATTGCTAAACGGAACAATATTTATTTTCCAATATCTGATGTGCTAACATTTGTAAAACAGCAACACTCAAACTCCAAACATGTTATCACTGACACGAACATATACCCATAGTGGTTTCGTGGTTACACACAACACCATTGGCGTCAGTTGTAATAATAATAACAACAACAATACACACGACAAGTCTTTACACTAAATACAAACATGGATATGAACACCGATCAATATCTGTGAATACATTAGGATATACCTTAATCTATGCCTAGTTTGTGTAAATGTTTAAACCTGTGAATGTGTATGCGTGTACGAGTATTTGTGGGTGTATAGTAGAGGTGTGCACGTGACACGAAATTGTCGTGAATCACGAAAAATTTCGTGACTCACGCTGATGGAAACGGCGTGAGTGTGCGTGAGTAACCAATTTCATGATCATGTTATCAAACACGTCCCAAAGGTAAATTAGTTATAAAATTATTCGTGAGTCGCGACATTTTTCGTGAGTCACGGTATTTTTCGTGAGTCACGACATTTCGTGCGTGAGTGTGCGTAAATACAAATTTTCTTTTCGTGAGTGTGCGTGAGCGTGAGTCCTACCAAACAACATCATGCGTGAGTAAGATTATTCCGTCGTGATTGTGCGTGAGTAAAATATTACTCACGCGCACACCTCTAGTGTATATGTGTGTGTATTAAGGATCAAATGCTGATATGCATGTTAAACAAACCGTTAACATGTCCCATCTGTGATATTTAGGTGAAATTACATGTTGTTGTTTTTGCAAACGGTCACAACAATGTTAAAAAAAAATTAAAATGTAACTTAACACAAGCTCACAACAATGCACTGAGATCTAAATGTGAGAATACATGGCTAACTCCAAACCATTGTATGCAAAGAGGAAAGGTATACATTTCAAGAGAGTTTATTTATCATAACAATCATATATTCAAGAGATATCCCTTAAAAAATCTAAATATTTGTGTTTATAAGAATATTTTCGTTGTTTGGCTCTCTCTCTCCTGAGAATGAAGAAAAATTGCATATCATTTAAACTGTAAAACAAATATATGGGGGAAAGTACCTTTTGACTTAGAATAGTACTATTTCGAATATTATTTAGTACAATTTCATCTAGGCTACTTATCAGCATGGATGATACACCCAGAGAAATAATATCATAACCCCAAACATATTTCCAGAGCATAATATTCTTTTTTCACCCGTGAACATGTAAATTTGACAATACACCATATTTGTGCCACAAAAATATTGCATGTTTCCCGTGAAAAAGTACGATTATGCTCTTGAAACATGCTTCATGTTTTAGGGTTCTCTGGGTATAAATTTCAAGCTCATTTGAAGTTTTCTTAAATCGACTTGGCATATTTTTAACTAAATTATTGATATGTAAATAACATTTGCTCAACATATTTGCTGACAGCGTGCAAATTTACACTAAAAGGTTTCATTTAAAATATACACACACCAACAAACATCCCCCCTATATAAACTATGGACTTGATGTTGAGCATGCATATGCTTAAGGTTACCAACACCAAGCTAGCACTTTAGTACTAAAATATTAAAACTCATGGCTCTGAAGAATTTTATATGGTTATTTGAAAATAGCTGAAGGGTATTGAATTAATAATATTCCTAGAATCACTGCATCATATGAAGTTGGACGTTTACATTATCAAGTATATAATTTGCATAATATGTAGTTGACAAAATATTAATTTAGTGACATGCATCTGTCATGGCTTATTTAAAAATATAATGAAGGGTTTTTGCTTGTCAACAAGTCGTATAATAGGGGTTTATCACAACAGGTTGGCTGATAAGTCCCCGGTCTGACACATAGATGGCGTCGCTAGTATTAAATGCATATTTTTTTATGTAGTACCAACCATCAAATGGTTCGTGTAAAAATTTGACGTCTGTAAGTCAATTAGTTTGTGAGATAGAGCGTCTATTGTGAAGCAACTTTTGTTATTGTGAAAAAATGAAAAAAAGGAATTTCGTGTTTTGATAAAATACTGTTTTTTTGAATGGAAAAAATATGGTGGAAGCAAAAACTTGGCTTGATAATGAGTTTCCGGACTCTGCCCCAGGGAAATCAACAATAATTGATTGGTATGCAAAATTCAAGCGTGGTGAAATGAGCACGGAGGACGGTGAACGCAGTGGACGCCCGAAAGAGGTGGTTACCGATGAAAACATCAAAAAATCCACAAAATGATTTTGAATGACCGTAAAATGAAGTTGATAGAGATAGCAGAGACCTTAAAGATATCAAAGGAACGTGTTGGTCATATCATTCATCAATATTTGGATGTGCGGAAGCTCTGCGCAAAATGGGTGCCGCGCGAGCTCACATTTGACCAAAAACAACAACGTGTTGATGATTCTGAGCGGTGTTTGCAGCTGTTAACTCGTAATACACTCGAGTTTTTCCGTCGATATGTGATAATGGATGAAACATGGCTCAATCACTACACTCCTGAGTCCAATCGACAGTCGGCTGAGTGGACAGCGACCGGTGAACCGTCTCCGAAGCGTGGAAAGACTAAAAAGTCTGCTGGCAAAGTAATGGCCTCTGTTTTTGGGGATGCGCATGGAATAATTTTTATCGATTATCTTGAGAAGGGAAAAACCATCAACAGTGACTATTATATGGCGTTATTGGAGCATTTGAAGGTCGAAATCGCGGCAAAACTGCCCCATATTAAGAAGAAAAAAGTGTTGTTCCACCAAGACAACGCACCGTGCCACAAGTCATTGAGAACGATTTTCGAAATTCATTAATTGGGCTTCGAATTGCTTCCCCATCCACCGTATTCTCCAGATCTGGCCCCCAGCGACTTTTTCTTGTTCTCAGACCTCAAAAGGATGCTCGCAGGGAAAAAATTTGGCTGCAATGAAGAGGTGATCGCCGAAACTGAGGCCTATTTTGAGGCAAAACCGAAGGAGTACTACCAAAATGGTATCAAAAAATTGGAAGGTCGTTATAATCGTTGTATCGCTCTTGAAGGGAACTATGTTGAATATTAAAAACGAATTTTGACAAAAAAAATGTGTTTTTCTTTGTTAGACCGGGGACTTATCAGCCAACCTGTTATGACAGCATTCAGCCACAGAAAAAATCCTTTTGTGACGAAATTGTGGAGGGGAATAGTGTCTCCATTTAGGCTAGACCATTGATTTGTTGTTGTTATATATATAATATAAAATACAGCCAGATCTGAAATGGTTTTTAAGATACATCGATCCTGTGTAAGAAAAATACAATCACTAATGCTTTAACGAGCTTAAACATGGTTGTATGACGTATTTTCATAAACCACATCCAAGTGTCCCGAAAACACCTACCACGCATATTCAGGTGGTTTATATCAAATTTCAATCGATTCGGATGAAATTTGATCCTCCAATAGGCACAGGTAGTCAAATCTGTGTATCATGTTTTGCATTTCCAAAAAAAAAAATGTTAAGCTAATATAAAAGATTTTGCAGCCTAAATTTTAAATTTCTTTATAATAATAATAAAAATTTTAAATTTATAGAAAATGTGTAATCTTTGCTTCAAAAAAGGTTTTCGTTAAACGTAGAACATGAATCTTGGAAATTTGTGTCCCTTCGTTAACATTGTATCTCTTTGACCTGAGGAAAATTTTCCTTTTGATATAAAGAAATATGCCCACATGCAAAATAATTAATTGACAGTTTATCGAATGAATTTATATGGTAAAAATAGGCTTGAAGTTTTCTTTAACTTTTTGTATATGGGTGATAATCTTTAAATTAACTAATCTTTCATTTAAAGATAAAAAAATCTTCTAAAGACTTATTTTGAGAATTTGTATCTTTGAATTATTTTTTTTTTTTTTTAACTAAAAAACATTTTTTTTACTTATTTTTTACTACTGTCTGATATAATTTGGAATTTAAAACTTGCATTTGTTTGTACTTGAATAGCTTTATTAATATATCTCAAAAAGAGAATGAAAATTCGATAAATGAGTTCTGTATCATAACTTTAATTTTATTGATCCCACACTCAAAAAAAGTGAACCCTCTATTTCACTAAAGCCAATTTAAATTTATTTTATTTCATGGAATTATTATTTTGGAGAAAGTTTCCTTTACTCTTATAATTCTTTGCGTACGTTAGTTAAATGAACTAAAAAATGGTGAAAAATTTTATACAAATGAATCAAAGATTTACTAAATTCGTATTTCTCACAAAATAGTTCATTCTTTCTTTAAAATTAGTAAATTTACTGCAAAAGCGTCCATCTTGAACTTCGTATGGCATTAAAAACATTCTTGCAACTTTGAACTCCAATTTTTTCCTTCAAACTACAAATTTTTCTTTAACAAGTGAAAAAAAATTAATTATGTCTAATAAATTTTCTTGCATTTGTTGAAAAATATTTACTTATTTTCATGATATCGGCGTGATATCAGCGTTCTTAATACAGCTTAGTTAAATTTTTTCAGTGTAGTTTTAAAGTTATATATTTCACCAATATTTCGATGTGTTACAAACGGAATGACAAAGTTATTAAATCTTCTCATCCTCATCTATTAATAAAATATAGAAGTTTTTTTATTTTTTATTACAATAATATTTGAATTTTCTTTAAAAAGAACGATTGAACCAGTTACAGCAGATTAGTTATTTAAAAAAGGACCATCCACTGCGTTAGAAAACACTCTAGCTTTTTAGACTCGCTATTTTATGACCCTATTAAGTGCTTATCGAACTTATTCAGCCCACTCGAATTATCATCCCCAGATACTTGATGATTAAGTCAATTAGGGTCATGAATTTTCCTTTAATACTCGTAGCTATAAAATCTAACCCTAATTGACTTTTAAGCCATAACCTATAAGTCAACTCATTCGACAACTCAATTTCCTTTTATATGGCCTACAGCACCCAAGGGAAAATATTAAGATCAATCATGTTAACTTTTAACACTGCCGTGAGCTGAAACATCTTCAGTGGAAAAGATAGCATTGTCCATTAAAGATTCCCCATAATTCATCGCATTGCAAAAGCCTTAAGAGAATTTTTTAAACATCCATCATCTATTGAATATGGTGGTACTTGCCACTAAAACCAATAAAGATTCATGTTCCCCTTTCAATTAATGCGATCTGAAAACAATATAACTTGTGAATCAATGTTGACTCTAATACTTGTGAGTTTTTCTCCAGTGTCTCTCTTGCTCTCCAAATATCTCTGTCTCCATCACAACATACACACCCATACACTCTCTATTATCTGTTATTGATTTGTAATTCTGTAATATTGCTTCTCTTTTTGCTCATTGTGCCTTTGTGTCAACGATGGATTTATGTTTACTCAATAAACAGCCTTTGGGCACGTAAAATTCAATTATATGACTGACAATAATAATGTTGACGAGCAAAAAGGGCCCATAAATGAAACCAAAGAGTAAAATGCCATGGAAATTTATTAAAACTGAATCAAACAAAAATATTATAAAAATTGAAACAAACGATAGGGTAAATCGATATTTTTAAAAATATCCTGGGAAAAAAGCCCCTGGTGAGAAAATTAAACCATACAAATATGCATGTGATGATTATAAGAAAATACTACTAGGTTTCCAAGGTCAGATATAGAAAACAAAATCAACCAACGTCAATAAATGACTGACCCGATACTGCACCATACATTGCGTTGGGGAAAAAAGGTAACAGTTAATAAAGACCTACAAGCTAGAGGTGTGCACGTGACACGAAATTGTCGTGACTCACGAAAATTTTTGTGACTCACGCGTCGTGAGTCACGCTGAAGGCAACGTGAGTCGTGAGTCACGCTGAAGGCAACGTGAGTCGTGAGTCACGCTGAAGGCAACGGCGTGAGTATGCGTGAGCGTGATTAACCAATCAACTGTCGTGCGTGAGCGTGAGTCACGAAAATGGTATCGTCGTGAGTGTGCGTGAGTACCAAATTTCGGAAAAACACGCTCACGAAAATAATCCCGCTTACGAACATAAAGTGCTTACGAGTTGAGTTCATTTATAATTTTAGTGACATCCTAGGTGTTAAGAGTTTTATAATGCTCTCGTTTTTAATCATCCTCATGTTTTTAGTCAGGTTCTATAGGTAAATTACTCATAAAATTATTCGTGAGTCACGAGGTTTTTCGTGAGTCACGACATTTTTCGTGAGTCACGATATCTTTCGTGAGTCACGACATTTAAAAGATTTTCGTGCGTGAGTGTGCGTGAGTACAAATTTTCTTTTCGTGAACGTGCGTGAGCGTGAGTCATACCTAAAAATATCGTGCGTGAGTGTGCGTGAATAAGATTTCTCCGTCGTGAGTGTGCGTGAGCAAAATATTACTCACGTGCACACCTCTACTACAAGCCCATTGAGATACTTTAGATGTTAGATTTTTGCCCTATAGATTAGGCCCTATGGAAGGTTTTCTGGCAATCGGACAAGTGTTTCACAGACAAACTCATTACAGCGTCCATGTCATGGAGAATATCTTTAACAGAGTGACAATATACACTCTTATAATTGCCACACATAACTTTGCACAAAAACTTATTTGTAACATGTAAAAAAACGCTTCATTTGTAAATAATTTGCCATTGTAAGAATGGACATGATTGACACTTTTTTTATCCACCCTTTAGGTATCATTTCCTAAAGTCATTAGGAACCCTTTTCATATGTCCTTTGTTAAGGTAAATTGACAAATTCTATTGATTTCAACTTGACCACAAACATTTCCAAGCATTAGGTAACTTTTTGAAGCACTTTAGCCAATTTGAAATGGGAGTATAACATAAATATTACAACTGATGTCTTGAGCTTTTAGTAAATTAGAAAAAATATGGCCATTTTATAAAACAATCTGTATGTAATTGGTCATACGTCATAAAATTCGATGATACGACCCTTAAAGTGTTTTCATTATCAAATGGAAATCTTTTCATTTGACCTAAGAACTCGTATCCTAATCATTTATGGCATGAAATTAACCTCCCTATTGCCTCCAGGTTATTTGAAAAAATGGCATCAATTTTAATACGAAAAGATGCAAACTTTCTCTGTCATAAAATTTTTGAAAATCATTGACCTAAAGAAAACATAAAAAGGACGTTTCATTAAAATTACTTTCGTTAATGTTTTTCTGATACTAAAGCCTCAACTTCATTAGTAAGATATTTTTGTTTTTTTTTATTTGTTTCTTCAATATTCAAGACACATCCCTTGTCTTGTTTTGCAATCATTAAAATGAACATTTCCATTTTATGGTGTGTCTCGAATGGTAAATTTTGCAAGGATTCTCAAATACCCCTCCAAACCATAACAGAAATGAAAGTTTTAAAATCTATCGAAAGCCTCTTAGCTTGATTGATTCCATCATCATCACAGCAGGATACTCAAAATAAAAACCATGAAAAAATCAAATCAATTTGTTTTGCCGCCAAGGGCCGGTGATCGTCATTTGAGTGAATATTAATTTTTGTTTTTCAAGTACCCCAATTTTTTATAGTAAAATGTTTAATTTATTTGAAAAGTGACCTCAAGGTTTTTGTTTTTTTTTTTTTTTTTTTTTGTGATGAGCTACATACAAGTGGAAATGGCCACCAGTAATGATTAAAGGAGGCAACTCAAGGATTTTTCATTGACAGAAAGTGTTCGAGATAGCAAACACAGTAGAAACTTCAATTGATCGCTTGGGTCATATCCTGTTCGTAATTTTGATCATAAGAAAGGTGAGACCAATTTAGAGAATGGTTGGTTGGTATTTACGAGCAATTAGAGGAAGTTCCTGTGTCGTTTCATAGCAATCGATGACACATGGACCTTTTAGTACTCACCGAAAATAAGGAACAGTCGCAATAACTAGCTCCAATAAATGAGAATACTTTCCTATAGGATAGACATAGAAAAATCTCTTTCTGGCTTTCCAAAAATAACATTTTGCTCTTGAAACATGTTTGAGGTAATCATATTCCTACTCAGCATATGCATTTCAGAAGTGTTGAAGATGCAGAATTGGAGAAAAGAATTTTTGAATCACATCATTACTGGTGATGAAAAGTGGATCTACTATCCATGAAATGAAGCTTTTTGCAACGTATTTGATAGCACCAGCGGGATATGGTGCACTACGAACTGCAGCAAACGAGTAAAACGATCGCGGAGCATTGTATCGAACTCGCAAATCGTGTTAACCGGCTACAGCATTTGAAAAGGCACGGCACGATAAGGATCGCTTATTTGGAAACCCATAAATCGGAAGTCTTCTTCTCATTACCACTTTTCCAAATCGATAACGCAGGACTTGGCTGATCAGCATTTTCGTTCTTATGAGGAAGCCAGAATTTGGGTCGATTCGCGGATTAAGTCAAAAGACGAGTCGGTTCCACGATTGCCACAGTTGGTACAATTCTACCATAAATTATAGATTTTTTACTTTTTGGTAGAATTGGTAGAATTCCTGATGATTTGGTAAATTTGACAAGATTTTCTATAGAAATAAAATTTTGACAAAATTTTCTATAGAAGTAAAATTTTGACAAAATTTTCTATAGAAATAAAATTTTGATAAAATTTTCTATAGAAATAAATTTTTGACAAAATTTTCTATAGAAATAAAATTTTGACAAAATTTTCTATAGAAATAAAATTTTGGCAAAATTTTTTATAGAAATAAAATTTTGACAAAATTTTTCATAGAAATAAAATTTTGAAAAAAAAATTTTATAGAAATAAAATTTTGAAAAAAAAATTTATAGAAATAAAATTTTGAAAAAATTTCTTATAGAAATAAAATTTTGACAAAATTTTTTATAGAAATAAAATTTTGACAAAATTTTCTATACAAATACAATTTTGACCAAATTTTCTATAGAAATAAAATGTTGACAAAATTTTCGATAGAAATAAAATTCGGAAAAAATTTTCTAAGAAATAAAATGTTGACAAAAATTTTTTATAGAAATAAAATTTTGACAAAATTTTCTATAGAAATACAATTTTGACCAAATTTTCTATAGAAATAAAATTTTGACAAAATTTTCTATAGAAATAAAATCGTGACAAAATGTTCTATCGAAATAACATTTTGACAAAATTTTCTATAGAAATAAAATCATGACCGTGGTCAGTTCTCGTCTAGTGGATGGTGATGGACAATAGTGCGATTTATCAGTCTTTTACAAATTTTTTGGCTCCAATGACTGAAATAAATAAATAAATAAATTCTCAAAAACTGGACAGAAAACATGATTTTTAATTTGCGCTCCAATATATTGTTTTTAAAGAAAAATTTTTTGTTTAAAATTTCGCTCCTCGGAAAAGAACATTCTTCCTTTAGAGTAAATTTCATTAGAGGTTTCTCTTTCAGTAATTTTATGGCTCCGATCGGTTTCAGGTTCTTTCTTGATGTAGCTCTTTTTGTCCTTTCAACCCTCTCGCTATACCACACTACCATCTATGGCTATAACGTTAATTTATTTTCCTACCTTAAATTTTCTAATGTCTGAATTCCAGCAAGCAAACGTGATCGTATGACATTGCCTTCTATTGTTCCTATGGTCTTTTGGATATTAATAGATATATTTACTCTTTAACTGTCATAGGATTTCATGATACACCATTAGTATTTTCATATTTTTTCTGACTTTAAAGTCAAGGTAGACAACAGCAACGACACATTGTTTATGACAACATCTATTTGCATTTGATATTAATAAAAAAAAGAAGGAAAACGAGCCTCGTAATACATAGGCTTTATAATTTTGTTAACATCATTACTCTCAATATTCCGCATTGCCTGTGTGTCCTCATTTCGTTTTCAAAATTTACACAATTTTATGCTCCATTTGGTTGTACATGGAGCAGTAGTATCATTGCACAAAATTTAACATAAAATGTTTGTCTTCTTCCGTTCAGTTTTTTTGTGCAGTTGACTGTCATTTACGTGTTCATGAATATTGCCACAGGCTTGAAAATTATTTATGTTCAACAAAAATGTGTATTTCTCTATTAACATAAATTTGTATAAATATAAAGACAAGAGAAGCGAAGCTGGGCGAAGAAGTGGAGTCCTGGATATCAAGAGAGTAAAAAATATGTGGTAACATTTAAAGACCATAATATATTAGAATTGAATGAAATGGTCATGGTCCCAATTTCTCCATTTATACCACAAGTTATGTTGCTGTAAATGCCATAAATTTCAAAGAACAAACTCGTAAACAGTTTTCACTTTGCCAAAGCGAAAATTTGATAAAGATACATCCAAATCAGAGGATGAGAGTGAATTACTTTGCGTTATTGAATTTCAAAAGTTCATCCAACAAGTTTCCATGATGTGAATTTTTTACTATAGCTTTGAGTACACAACGTACTTTATGGTAGCTCATGGAGATTTTACACGCTTTTGTCATATCCTTGAGTAATAAGTCACCTCTTATATAAGAGCTTTCTAGTCAAAAGTCTATGATAATGGGATATGCAATAAAATGTATATATTCATATTAAAAAACAAATTCCCCAATAGGCGGATAGAGCTTTAATAATCAGAAAATGCTAAGATGGGGTTGGCTGCGTATGTTTAATATGGAGGATTTTAAATAGAGATGAAAAAGGGTTTCAAGAAAAACATTGTTTATTTCAGACTTACTTACAGACAGGTGCAGTCCATTGTGATACCACAGTGGTGAATTTCTCTCTTTTCACGGAGTGCTGCCCGATTCCATGTTTGCTTAATGGCAAGATAACTCATTGTATAGCATATTCCGCGTTCTTTTTGTAGCATTTGTATGCAAGGCGTGCATTCTAACTATTGGATGGTCCATGGTTCGATACTTCGTTCTGGCAAAGGATAAAATGTAGAAAAAATTATAAAATTTTTTGTTTGCTTCTTGTGGTATTTGAGGGCTAAATAAGGATATAAGAGAGATATAAAAAAAGAGGCAATTAAACAGAAAATTTAAAAAAATATATACTTTCGATTAATGTTTTCTTTCTATCGTGTTTGTCCTATTTATTTTTCTCCCAGTTACAAAACGCAATATCAATATGATTAGAATTTCATAGAAAATAGAGAAGTTCTACAAAAATTTAATTTTTTATAAAGAAACAAAATGCAAATTAAATAGATTTTTAAAGTTTTTCCTGGGAAATTTTTAAAATACATTGCATTCCAACTTACATTTAAATAAATATAGCATTAATTGTATCTTCAATTCATTAATCTTTGAAATTGACAATTTCGGGGAATTGCCGGTTCTATCTGATATAGAAAATTTCTTTGCATACTTTTAGGCAGTATAAATGTTCACTTGAAAACACTATGGTATGGGATGGACTAACTGTTGACAAATACGTTATTGAATGCCTAATTTCCATTATAAGTTAAAGAACCGATCACTGTCGTAGAGACCAGGGATCAAAATTTACAAAACAAAAGGAATTCTTCAAAAAAAAAAAATGGCACAAAACTGTAAAAAGTTTAGTGACACAAAAGTGTCACCACTCCATGGTAACACTTCTTACGATATTGCTGGCGATATTATTGATTGAAAAAGCGAAATCATTTTTCCTAGAAAATATAGTATCGAAATATTTTGGTTGTCAAATATAAGTACCACAAAAACATATTTTCCCCAGCTCCTAATTTACATATCACTTGTAAACGAATTATTATTTATGCAAGCTTTGTCTTTTATAATTTGTCATGTATTTAACTTTCTACCATATATATTCTCAAGAATTTCCTCTCCATTATGCGGTTACGCTTTTGAAACCCCTATTAATAGAACAGTTTGAGAATGAACCCAAAGTTATTTATAATTTGGAGTTTGTTGTTTTTTTGTTTTTCTTTGGTATTCTTCACACCACTTTGTCAAAGACCTTCACATAAAGATACAAAGAAAGTAAATTAATGATGGTAGTTTCACCAGAAAGTTTTCTTTACTTATGCATAAGAAGGTGACAATGTAGAAGGATATGACATCTATGAAGTAGTCAAAAAAAAAAAAAAAAAACAACGAGCATCAAATGTGAAAGTAAAAGTTTCCATTGCAAGAAATACATGTAAAGTAAACAACAAGATTTTAAGCTTGATGTGACATTTCGTGAAATATGAGAAGAAATTACATCGACAATTTATGGAGAAAAATGTTCTCTTCAAGGCGAAAAACTGGAACAGAATTAAAAGGAATCGTAATAGTTTGTACACGCAAAAAAATAGTTCTTTCCTCCCAAACGAAATTTTAGACAAACAAAGTTCGTTTCTCATTTGCTTTTCGTTGAAAGGAAGTGTATTTGGAAGAAAAGTATATACTTTTTGTGATAAACGTTTATTCTTTTCCAGAATGTAAAAACAATTTCATAAAGACTAACTCAAAACAATTTTTTTTCTGGCTAATTGCATTTTCCCTCACATCTTTCTCACTTCCACGAAGTTTTTTTTTAGTTCTTAGCACCTTTTTCTGTAATACAAACAATGTAGAAGAAATTATAAGATTTTATAAATTTTTAATTTTTTTTTACCTTTCGCTTGGACGGAGAATCGAACCGCGGACCATGCAATTTGTAAGCCAACACACTATCCACTGAGCTATGTAGCCGTTATTGTCAGCAATAGACAATTACCCATATAAGTTATATTTGTATAGCATAGCTTGCGGCGCCCACGAGCTGATTAAACAAAGTTTATTTAACAGAAAAATACATTTAGGTTGGCACCGTGAAGCAGTGGTTGCTACGTCCGAATTGCATGCCAAGGGTCGTGGGTTCGATCCCAGCTTCGACCAAAGTTTTTTTTTTACATATATTCCATATATGGTCGGAAGATTCCGAAAAAATGTTCAACATTACATTCTACTATATTAAATTTGTACTATGAACTGTAAAATGTGTCTTATTAAAAACCTAAAGTCAGAAAAGAACAGTGTTTGATATAAACGAAATGGACTGTGTTGTTGGTTCAAAAATAACTTTTTTTATTAAAAAAATAAACATTTTGTAACAAACGAATTTTTTTGGTGATAAAAGTGTATACTTTTCGAAGCAATTCAAAAAACTCTAACAAAAGAAAAACGTTTTCGGTACACGTTTTCCAAACGTTTTTTTTTTTCTTTGCGTGTAGGAACCTTGGTAGGGCATATTTCGCATAAATCATTCATTTCAATTGAATGAAATTAAATCCATCAAATATTTATTTATCTTAATCCTCATTATTATCCTCAAGGGAGACAAAGTTTTAAATTCAAAATTTAATTTGTCGTAAAACTTAATTTATAACAGCCGCTTCATTTCCTTCTGATGAAGATAGGCCAACAACATAGTTCACTTTTTGAAATTACTTTAACAACATTACAAAAAAAAGAAAAACAATCATATATGTCATAGATTAATGCAATGCTTATAGATTTAAAAAAATAATCGTCATATTCAAAATGTTTATGGAGATATACAGTCTTGTATCTCACATAAATATATTGAATAAATTTGTTTTGTATAATTCTATAGAAAAGTAATTTTGCCATAATTGTCAGCTACCACAAAAAACATGCCCATTGTTTTTCTCCTTTTATATTTATGTTCTTTATCGCACGCTAAGCCTAATTACAGAATTATTTGTAAAAACAGAATTCAGCTATTTGTTTTGTATGCGATAAATAAATGATGAATGTTTTGTTATTTTTCGGAAAAACAAGTGGGAGAGAACTAAAGTTGGCAGTGGGCCTAAGATGACCTACACTTATATTGTGTTAAAATAAGTGATATGTGTTAGCTTCATGGAAACCTAAACCAAAAAATTTCCATATCAGTCCATAGTTTTATATAGCTACCCTATAAAGCGACCATCCAAAATTCTCCATATGGATTCCATATGGTTAGAAAGGTTTGAAATAATTTGCCATCGCTAACTAATCTCACAACCCAAGTAATTGGGGATAACAGTCTTTAGTAGAACTTTGTACGCAATCCATGGTGGAGGGAGCCACCGTGGTGCAATGGTTTGCATGCCCGTCTTGCATTCGAGTCCGGTTTCGACCAAATACCAAAAAAAAAAGTTTTTCAGCAGTGAATTGTCCCACCTCAGTAATGCTGGTGACATTTCTGAGTGCTTCAAAGCTTCTCTAAGTGGGTTCACCGCAATGTGTAACGCCGTTCGGACTCGGCTATAAAAAGGAGGTCCCTTGTCATTAAACTTGAACCACAGAATCGGGCAGCACTCAGTGATGAGAGAGAGAGGTTCATCACTGTGGTATCACAATGAACTGAATAGTCTAAGTGAGCCTGAAATATCGGGATGCCACTATGGTGGAGGGTAGATAAGATTCGTCCTGGCCGAATTTTCAACCGCATTTACTTGTTTTTTTTTTTTTTGTAATATTTATCTCTATAATGAATATACACAGTGCACAGTAAAACCTCTAAATATTGGAAAAGTTTCTCGAAATGTTTGTTATAAATATTACATGGTCACCTCCCATTTTTTGGCTGAACATGAATATCCATATCTGACAGGCTTCGCTGTATTTCTATTTGATATAACATTTTATGCCAAATATTTTTATGAATATTCTAAAAATAAATAAAAAGGCCATTTATAAAAAATCAACAATCGAAAAAAGTCTGAGCCAAAATCAAAATAATAACAATAAATAGCAATTGATGTATATAAATGTAATTTTTCTTTCAATTTGGAGTAGAAATATTAAAAAATAAGCAAGTAGAAAACTATTTTTTGTGTTTTTTTTTTCTGTAAAAACACCAGCACACCATTTTTTTGCTGATAGACAATTTTTATTGAACTGAGTTTATTATGTGCTAGTCGTTACATTAGTACTCTTCCTCATCATCGTAGAGAGTTTATGTAGACTAAACACAAAACTCTTATGAATAGGATGGCACAACAACTTTTCCCAATGCTCATGATGATGATGATGATTATGGCAATGGAAATTGATTCACTTGAGTAGACAGCCAGTCATAACTTCAAACGAAAATTTTACGAGTCTTGAGAAGGGTTCCAGAGTATTTTCATATATTTGAGAATAAAATTCAAAAAAACAAATTGATATCGAATTTTCAATAAGAAGGACATAATAAATATAATTTAATGTCATCAAAGAACCATAAAATATTTGCATCAATTTAGTGTTTTTTCTTTTTTTTTTTTTGATTTTGATTTTGTACTATTGCCAAACAATTTTATAATAATTCTAAGCGAATAAGGAATTTGTGAAAGTATTTTATTACAAAGAATAGATTTCTGATTAAATATTTAGACATTACTTATTTCTAACTAGAATACATACCAGAACATTATGGGGAATTTGGAAATGGAATTTTAGAAATTTTTATGTAGACAAAATTCAAGGATACACAGAACAAAAAGCCATGTTAAAATGCTGCCAAATTTAATTAAAACTTATTTTGATTGCAAATAAAAAATAAATATATAATTTTATTATTTTTATTATTTTCCTTATCGCAAGTACACAGAGAGTTAATACATTAAGTATTTAACGGTCCATTCACGTATCTATCGAACCTGAATTTTGTTTTGCTCAGGGGTATGATGTGATAAATTTGATATTTTTACCAAATACGTCATTGGCCTCCCATGGCGATATCTATTTATAGACAATATGCTTTTGCCTGACAGAAAATAAAATTTATTTCTTTATTGACCTCTATTACCGATGAAAGAAGAAAACCTTAACAAAAAACACTTCATACCAAAGCCAAACTCATGTTTCATTTTGATTATCATCACATTGAAGCAAACAGCAAACAGAAACAAATCCAAACTTTATGATTAATTTCTAGTTAATTTATTAGACAACTTTTCTCTGATTCGAATGTTTAGCGAAATCTTCAAATAATTTGTTTTGCCACAACAAATAATTCACAAAGAAGAGTAATTTGTAATAGCAAGAAGAAGGGACACAAAAACCCAATGAATAGGACCTATATGGAAACGAGAAAAAACGTCGACCAGACAAATCACAGTCCATAAACAAACTTATGGCCTCTTATACTTGTTTTCCTTCATTCTTATTGCTCCACTCCAAGATATCTTTTAAAATGGATTTTATGGCTCATATATATTTTCTGTTTTTGTTGAATCCACAGTTGTGACCATAGCCGAAACCATTTTTAATGGAAATCAATATGTTGTGGAATTCATTTCATTTCTTCATTCCTCGTAAATTTTTTTAATTTCTACAGTGTGCTAAGCAGAATAGAACATTGTCTTAAGTCTTCGATACAACATCGAAAACATTTATTGGGTGATTATATTTTATTTATGGTCTAAAGTTTCGCCTCCCAACCAATGTTAAATAACTGATTTTATAGATAAAATAAATATGGTCGAAATATCTTAGTCTTATAATCACAAAGGTTATCTAGGCTATTATTTTAGAATACCAGCTGTTGGTGTCAATGAAAATATTTGGGCCATTACAAATAATTTAATTATAGGCATTTGTTATTGTATCCTTCTCTTTAGGGTGGGGTGACAAATATACTAATCACGGTAGAAAATTTTGACAAAATTTTCTATAGGAATAAAATTTTGACAAAATTTTCTATAGAAATAAAATTTTGACAAATATTTCTATAGAAAAAAAATTGACAAAATTTTCTATAGAAATAGAATTTTGACAAAATTTTTAAATAAAAACAAAATTTTGACAAAATTTTTAAATAAAAATAAATTTTTGACAAAAATTTCTATAGAAAAAAAATTTGTGACAACATTTTCAATAGTTTTCAAAAACTTTTTTTTAAATGTCGGTCATTCTATCAAAATTGTAAGTTCTCCTTTTTTTAGAAGTAGTAACCTTCCCTTATTGGTGCAAGCTAAATTCGTTAAAATTTGTTATTGTATCCTTCTCTTTAGGGTGGGGTGACAAATATACTAATCACGGTAGAAAATGTTGACAAAATTTTCTATAGAAATTTTTACAAATTTTTCAATAGAAATAAAATTTCGACAAGATTTCTATAGAAATAACATTTTGACAAAATGTTCTATAGAAATAACATTTTGACAAAATTTTCTATAAAAATAAAATTTTGACAAAATTTTCTATAGGAATAAAATTTTGACAAAATTTTCTATAGAAATAAAATTTTGACAAATATTTCTATAGAAAAAAAAATTGACAAAATTTTCTATAGAAATAGAATTTTGACAAAATTTTTAAATAAAAACAAAATTTTGACAAAATTTTTAAATAAAAATAAATTTTTGACAAAAATTTCTATAGAAAAAAAATTTGTGACAACATTTTCAATAGTTTTCAAAAACTTTTTTTTAAATGTCGGTCATTCTATCAAAATTGTAAGTTATCCTTTTTTTAGAAGTAGAAACCTTCCCTTATTGGTGCAAGCTAAATTCGTTAAAACGTTTAAAATTCGACACAAATCAAGGGATATTTACTTATAGAAACGAATCTTTTTTTTTTTAATTTTAATTATAAATTTTTAAAATCTTATCTTTTTTCCGGGTGTAGAGATGAATTTGAATTCTAATTTCACTGTGCGATCTTTATAAAGTCCTAGTATACATATACCATTGTTCAATAATTCCTCCACCCACTAATCATTAATACCACTTCAAATTCCCTTCATATCGCTGCAGCATCATGTATACCAACTAATCTTCATACATTCCAACTAATTCTATCCATAGAAATCTTTTTATATCACACCTTTTGTCAAACAATGTCAGCCATTCGCTTTTGAGATTCATAGAAAAAATAAATTGGAATAAATCATCATGGTCATTAGCAATGTCCGTAATGCAAGGTCTCCTGGTTTTTATAACTCAGCTATTCGTGCTTTCTTCTCTTTTTTTTTTGTAAACTAAAAATCCTGTCTTGTCACTTTAGTGTCACCAAATGATTGTTGGATCTACGACAGGAATTATATTGTCGAGGATTTGTTTCGAATGAGTTCGAAATAAAAGGAAACCACAGAACCAGGTTATGTGCCATTGAATTGGATTGTGGTGTTGTGCATTACTTTGGTTTTTTGTCCACACCCCATGATGTTGGTCAAAAAAAGAAATAACTGTCACAAAGGAAAATTGCACAGAACTACGAAACAAAGTAGACTAAATTCTCTAAAAATATTATTTCAGAAATTTTAATTGAATGGATGACAAGAGTAAAAGTTTTACAGTCCAGAGAATATTTAAAGACTGAAAAACATAGTGATCCAATATGAAAGATTATGCAATCTAAATTTTAGGAGACGCAATTTACACAATATTAAGTACAAATTTCTTGTAAATAATGAAATTTTAATTTAAAAAGTTTATAATCATTGCTTCACCAATGTGGTATCACAATGGACTGAATAGTCTAAGTGAGCCTGATACATCGGGCTGCCACCTAGGTTAGGTTAGGTTAGGTTGAAGTGGCAGCCCGATTAAGATTCAGGCTCACTTAGACTATTCAGTCCATTGTGATACCACATTAACTAAAAGAACCAATTACATATGGCCCATTCTAGTTTTAACCGTTGAACCTTCTCGATTATTTTCTTCTGTTGAACCAACAAGATTGTTCCAAAAACATTAGCAGACTGCTTAAGTTAACGTTTTCCAGGTCCGCCAGTAATCTGAAGCTATATGCCCCTAAAATTTGCTTACGCCTTACACAAAATGCAGGACACTCACACAAGAGTTGTTTTATTGATTCCTTTTCCTCCGCATCATGACAGCTCATACAAAAGTCATTATACTTCGCACCAATAGTTTTTGCAAAATCGCCTATCAGGCAGCGACCTGTTATAGCAGATATCAGGAGTGATATCTGGCGTCTCGAGAACACTAGCATATCTAGTGTGCGGTTTAAGTTTAAATGAGGCCATATTTGCTTGGTGTCGTAACAACCCTTACAATTCTCCCATCGAACATTTGCCATCATAACAGCCTTCTCACGCAGTAAGAGCTTGCAGGTAGCCAGAGGCATACCAACAGATTCTAGTTCCCCTGGAATATGCAAGGTAGTTCCTAGCCTTGCTAGCTCATCTGCTTCGCAGTTCCCCGGTATGTTCCTATGGCCAGGCACCCATATTAGGTGAATATTGTGCAGCTCAGCCATCTCATTGAGAGATTTGCGGCAGTCGATGGCCGTTTTCGAGTTGAGGAACACAGAGTCCAAGGATTTTATTGCAGGTTGACTGTCTGAGTATATATTAATGCCAATATTGCTTGGAGCATTACATCTCAGCCAATTCACCACTTCTCTTATTGCTAATATTTCAGCCTGAAAAACACTACAGTGATCAGGTAATCTGTTCGCTATTCGAAGTTCCAGATCTTTAGAATATACTCCGAAACCCACTTGGCCATCCAATTTGGAGCCATCAGTGTAGAAATCTATATATCTTTTATTCCCCGGGGTCCGTGTACACCACGCCTCACTGTTGGGAATTAGAGTCTCAAACTTTTTGTCGAAAAGTGGACTCGCCAAAGTGTAATCCACCACGTTAGGCACATCTGGCATTATTTTGAGGACCGAACTGTTACCGTAACTTTTTTCCGACCACAGCGATAGCTCGCGCAACCGCACAGCCGTTGTTGCAGCTGACTGTTTGTCCAAAATGTGTAAAGGCAATAGATGCAGTATGACATTAAGGGAGTTTGTTCCTGTCTTGCTGAATGCACCTGAGATACACAAGCACGCCATACGCTGAACTTTGTCTAAACTTGTCGGCTGGTGAAGTGCCGGCCACCAGACTACAACACCATATAGCATTATAGGGCTGCCACCTAACCTAACCTACAGCCTGCAAAACAGAACTAAATAATGACGAAACTTCCTCACTAGACTCACATTTGTAGGCAGCAAATTACACTTTTTTGTTTGGTAACAAAAAACAACAAAGCCAAGCGGGTCCCAATCAAAAAAATACGGTGTATGGGGCATCAGTCACAGTCCAATTCGTCCTAAATGGTGACTTTGACTTTTACTGCTAATCTTTTATCCCCAATTTAATTACAACGATACACGCAAAAAAATTATTTTTTTGGTGTGAAAACAACAAAACTTCACTTTGTTTCGTAGAAAAGAATTATTTTTGTTTGTATTATAAATAGGAATTAAAATTCATCTCCGAACACTGTCCACTTTTTCTACATAGACCACATGAAATATGCAATGCATATTATCGTGATAATGGTTCCAAGACTTCGAAAACTCTCGATGCGGTACTTGTGGTTAGGATACCCATCCATGCACACCCACAAAGGTGGATTGTGGGTGTGCACTTGTAGAATTTATCATTCTTGTTGGTGATTGATGTGGACACTTGAAATGGGTGACAGGAGCAATACCCATTGATAGTATGCAATGGACATAAAGACGAATGTTCTATCATATCCTCTCCACAAACAAAATGCATTTGATGAAATCGTTTTGTAGTATTTTCCTTACATTTATTTTACATATTTTAAAAATTTAAGAGTTATTTCCATACAGCAATTAATTCCATAGGATAAAAAACCGTATGCCATATAAGTTTACTATCGTAAATTATCAAAGCAATGGACTCATAAACAATGGACTCATTGGTGTCAACATCAGGGTAGGCGGACATGACAATCCTATAGATTTGTGATTCATAGAATTTTAGCACTTTTTTTAGAGAATAATTGTGTCATGCCATGTTTATGGTTATTGTTTGAATTCACGAAAAAATATAAAAAAATATATATAAAAAAACAACATAAAAGCCCTTTATATTCATATTAGGAATACAAGAGGCGGAAGTCGACTTTTTGTAATCGATTAATTAACTTTTGAATTTTGTGAAAATCTACTTATCGACTCTTCATGTTGAAAGAGCATAATATGAGCATAAAGGTCCTTTATATTCATATTAAGGATACAATAGGGCGAAATTGATTAGAAATAGATTAGTCGATCGACTTCTTATAGTGATTTCATAATCGTAAAAGTCGAATTTTGTAAACATCGATATAAATCGACTTATGATGTTTGACAAAATAAACTCATCGACATTTTCAAGTTTTGATGAAGTCCTAAAATCGATCCAACTTTATTACTTTGCCGAATATCAAATTTTAAAAAAACAAAAATTAGATTTTCCAAATTTTGACAAAGCCAAAAAATCGACTTTTCGGTTGTCATTACACACAAAAAAATAATACTAAACTAAATTGAGTTTTAAATTCTTGATTTTAGCCCAGATTTGTACTTAAAATTTTAAGTACGTCTGTACTATTTTGTACTTTAATCAATTTGAGAAGATATCATCTAACGAAATCAAGCTCAGGGAAGCTAAAAATGAGAAATTAGTGCTCACTGAAGTGCAAACACTCTTGTTTTTAGTTCGGAAAAAATAGAGAAAATAGAGGGAGAAAAAATATAAAGTTTACTCTCATTTGTACGCTCACAGAATACAAAGTCAGTGTTGCCGCTTGTTGAAATTATGTAAAACTAAAAAACTTCCACAAGTCAATTAACTATCCGTAAATTTCAAATGTTTATTTTCATATCAAACATAAGTTATACCTTATACACATTAGGCTTGAAATCTATAAAAAGTGAATTTTAAATCCCTTATTTATAAGGCAAATGACAGTTGAAATCTAGTTAAAGTGGATTTTGGAAGTGTAATGTGAATGAGGTTTTAAATAATTGTTTATATATTCTATAAACACTATTTGGATGAAAAAATACAATATTCCCAATTAATTACCGTTTTCAGACATATTGAAAGAATCTATGTAAACGATGATGCATTATGTTCCTATAAAAATTTTCATAAAAAAGAGCTTGGTGACAGAGTTAATAAGAAATGAATTTATATTACAAAATGATACTACCATAAAGGATACCATAAAGGATGTATACAATCCCTAGTGTATTTCGATGTGGGTGTTGGATTAATATTAAAACAAACAAAAGAAATTCACTAGATCCAAAAAAATATTACCTTCCGTCGAATATATTTCTGTTTAAAATGCAAATTATTGCAAAGTAAAAAAATTAAAAAAAAATCTTTACCATAAAGAACAGATTAGAAAACCAGCAAAAAAATTGAGTAAACCTTTACAACCATGGTTGACACTCGTACCAATAAATAATCTACCAAAATTTAAAGAAAATTTTACCAAAAATCTACCAAATTTAAAAAATCTTATTTTGAAGTTCTTAATTAAATTTTTGTGGTTAGTATAAAAAAGTGTTTTTTAATTCGAAAGGAATTTCATTTATAGAATAATTTTATTTCTATATTTGTTTTTATAGAATTTTGTCAAAATTGTTTTTCAAAATTTTATATCCATAGAAAATTTTGTCAAAATTTTATTTCTATACAAAATTTTTTTCAAAATTTTATTTTTAGAGAAAATTGTCAAAATTTTGTTTCTAGAGAAAATTTTGTCAAAATTTTATTTCTATGGAAAATTTTATAAATTTTTTTTTTTTCTATAGAAAATTTTGCAAAAAATTTTGTTCTATAAAAATGTTTGTCAAAATTGTATTTCTATAGATTTTTTTTATAAAATTTTATTTCTATAGAAAATCTTTGCAAAATTTTATTTCTATAGAGAATTTTATCAAAATTTTATTTCTATAGAAAATTTTATCAAATTTTTTTTTTCTATAGAAAATTTAAGTACCTCTTAATTGGAGAGAAATATTTTGCACAATCTAACAGAACAGCAAAAAATCTACAAATCTACCAAACAGTAAAATATATACCATTTTTGAATTCTATCACGCAAAGAAAAAAAACGGTTGGAAAACGTGTACCGGAAACGTTTTTCTTTTGTTAGAGTTTTTTGAATTGCTTCGAAAATTTTAAACTTTTATCACCAAAAAAAATTCGTTTGTTACAAAATTTTTATTTTTTCAATAAAAAAATTTACTTTTGAAACAACAACACAGTCCATTTTGTTTATATCAAACACTGTTCTTTTCTGACTTTAGGTCTTTAATAAGACACATTTTACAGTTCAAAATGAAATATACTACAATGTAATGTTGAACATTTTTTCGGAATCTCCCGAACATATATATGTAACATATATATGTGCAATATATGTAAAAAAAAACAAAAAAAACTTTGGTCGAAGCAGGGATCGAACCCACGACCCTTGGCATGCAAGTCGTAGCAACCACTGCTCCACCGTGCCTAACTAAATGTTTGTTTCTGTTAAATAAACTTTGTTTATTCGGTTCGTGTGCGCCGCAAGCTATGCTATATAAATATAACTTATATGGATATTTATCTATTGATGACCATAACAGGTACATAGCTCAGTGGTTAGTGTGTTGGCTTACAAAGTGCATGGTCCGCAGTTCGATTCTCCATCCAGGTGAAAGGTAAACAAATTTTAAAAATTTATAAAATCGTATAATTTCTTCTACATTTTTGGTATTACAGGAAAAGGTGTTAAGAACTAAAAAACCTTGTGGATGTGAGAAAGATGTGAGGGAAAATGCAATTAGCAAGAAAACAATGTTTTTTTTTTTAGTTTGTCTTTATGAAATTGTTTTTACATCCTGGAAAAGAATAAACGTTTATCACAATAAGTACATGCTTTTCTTCCAAATACACTTCCTTACAGCGAAAAGCAAATGAGAAACGAACTTTGTTTGTCTAAAATTTCGTTTGGGGGGAAAGAATTATTTTTTTGCGTGTACCAACTGTGGCAACCGTGCAACCCCTCTTACTACTTCCATACATTTAGATTTTTTTCTGCTTTTATGCCTAAAGCCTAATATTATCAACTTTCAAATTTCAATTTTCGAATATATTATGTACCAATGTGGTCTATTAATTTAATCTTATTGAGTACTAGGAATTATATAAAATATTCTATTTTTAATGTATATACCCTAACCCACTATCGCAAATGTTTTGAGGGTATAGACATAGCACATCCCATATATTTTTGTCCCATAAACCCCTATCGAATAATATCATTTGGTTTCTAATGACAAACAATTTTACGAATTGTAAACAAAATTATAATAAATTAAATTTCAAATTCTTGCCCCTGGTAGTCTATGGATATTTGAATGTAATATTGACTGTTTGTATAACTATTGAGTTTATTTGGTAATAAAAATATAGGCCATTACTCTATAGGCTTTTTGTGGAAATATGGAAAAGCCAGAGTTTGGTAGCAGTACATAGTTTATCATTTAAATTGAGTGCACAATATGAAAAGTATGGATAGGATGAAAAGAGTTGGAGATTCTACTAAAGGAAAAAAAAAACTGCTCACATATTAGGGTGGCTACAACTTGGATATTTGTGAAAAATTAGGCATATGGATAATTTGCCTTAAATTTTTTTTTTTTTTTTTTTTTTTTTTTTTAAAGAAAACTTCTTTTAGGATTCAAATTTATTATGAAACAAAATAAAAATATTATGAAACTTAAAAAGATTATTTAAATCTTTTTATGATTCATATTTGCGGCAAAAACACAAATTGTTTTCAAAGCAAACAAGTGCTTGCTATAAACAAAATCGACTGTAATTTTAAATATTTTTTGTTTTTATTTATAAGAAAAAAAAGGTGCAACAAAATTTTTGGGGATAATATTTTGAACTTCTCGAAGAAATTCAAAAAGATGTAACAAACGAATAACGAATTTACGATACTCATTTTCCAAACGTTTAATTTCTTTGCGTGTATAGTATTCGAGATAGTCGGCCATTGCAATATAAGGACTTGAACAAAATTTTCCATTACGGTCTTAAACATTCAAGTTCAGAGAACTACAACCATTATCAAACATTTTCATGCAAATGGCCAACAAATTTCTTCTCATTCAGAGCAATAAACCACACCACATTACGTCCTCTCTTATCACCCCTATTGCCAGCAAAGTTCATTTAATGTAATGCCATTAAGCCCTATGGCTATAACCAATTGGTCATGTAACCCAATGCCCAGCATGTGTTAGAACTCTTTAGTTTATTTCTTTATATCCTAAAGTTGGTTTATGTTTTTATTTTATTTTATTTATTTATTTATTTATTTTTTTTTTTGCACAGATGATGTTGTTGTTATTACTATCGCCTCTTTTGTTTTTGTTTGTCGTAGTTTATGTGATGCCATTATAAAGTAAAATATGTCAATGGATTATTGCTGGTGATCCAGAAGAGTAGAAAAAATATTTGGGGGGAATTTTAAAACAAGTGCGGTATTAGAAGAAAAAAGACGGCAATAGAGAAATAAGAGCTAGAGAGAATATCAGAATTGCCATTTACACTTCATAGCATTATGATAAGGATAAAAAAGCAGAATCTATCATTTGCCGGAAATAAAAAACAGCGAAAAACTAACAAATTAATATACTGCGAAATTTCTTGTTTTTGGAGTGGTAAATATGATTTCCATCGTTGGTAGAGAAATGTTTTGGGTAAAGAAGACATTTTTCTAAGGATATCAAGTGAAATTTTCTGGAGACAGCATTTTAAAACTACTTCCTGAGGAAACAAATATTTTTTCCTTACCAAGGTTCGGTTTGGTGTGTTAACAGTCCGTTAATTTGGACTATTCAGTCCATTTGTGATACCACCACTGGTGAACTTGTCTCTTATCAATGAGTGCTGCCTGATTCTATGTTTTGAAAAACTGAAACACTTAGAAAAGTCTTTTGGTGTTTGGTCGGAACTGGAATTAAAGCCCTTTGTATGAAAGACCATTGCAACATGGTGGCTCCTTACCAAATTCTATAATTTTATTAAAACCTTCAATTTTTTTTTTAATTTGGTAATTCTCATGTGGCAAATTAAAGAGGGTTTAACATCCGGGTCTAGAGGCCCGTAATGGTTTCCATAGAGTAATGTGCTCAAAAATCCAATATTTCGTATTGGAAGACCACGGATTGAAGGTGAATGAGGAAGCTGAGACAGTCATCATCAATCTAATAGCGAAGTCACCATGACGGAAAAAAGTATTTTTTAGACAGGTTAAAAAGATAGAACATCGCTGGGGCAAATATATTCAGACTTATACTATGTTCAAAAAATATCAATTTTTTTCCAAAAATTTGTATTCTTTTTTTGTATGCTTATTACATATCGGGCCACCCCAAATATCGCTTGATCATTTCGGAAATATTTTGGTCCTATATTAACCCATCTTCCCGAGTAGCGAAAAAAAGCAATTGAATCCAACCATGCATCTCATTTAGAACCACAAATGAAATTTTACTCTATTGGAAACTTCTATAGCAATTGCTTTAATTTATTGAAGATAATATAAACACTACAATTTATAAAGGAGGCTATGAGAGCTCAAAGCCAATTTAAATTATTTGTAATCTCTACTTCGTTAGGCTCTCTTAGAAATGCCTCTTGTAGAAGTCCTAGTAAAATCTTGGGCACTGTAAACAAGAGCAAGAGTTTTAAACGAAACAAGAAACTCTCCATAACTGTGATTTATTGTGTTATACTTGTTTTATGGAATACTTTGTCTCCAGCATAACACTCACACGCTCACTCATATTTCCACAGACAGAAAAACGGTTTGTTGATGTCTCCCCATTTGCCATATGGAGAATTAATGTGCTTGAGGCATTTTATGGGAATACCAGTGAGTATGTGGGTTTGTGTGTTATATATTTTCGCGTTATTCTCCACATATATGTGTGAATATTTAAACGAATGCTTTGGTCTGTATATGAGTGTGTTTGAGTGTGTGTGCCATATACGCTATGCAAATCCTTCAAATTGGCTTTATTCGTATATTTTAACTTGCAAAATGTTTTTATACCATTTTAAAAGCTTGCAAGCGAATAACCCAATATTCCAAAAAGGGACAACAAAGGAAGAAGAGATCTGGCAAACTAATTCGTTTATGTAAATATCTCTGTGGAATATTAGCCTGAGGCGTTTCAAAGGAATTTCTTTTAGATTATTTGAAATTTTCAAAGATAACCAATGACTGGCTTGAACATTCCTTTTGTGGGCATGCTAACCAGAATTTTCCATCCCTCAAACCCCTCCAAAAAGAAATAATACTAATATTTCTTTGACATAGTTTGTTTTCTGTTAAATGGTCCTCTTTATCTCTTATGAAAATTTATAATGTATTTACGAAAAAATGAAAATAATATCTTCTTCCTCTTTAAATGGATCAACCACAGGACCGGTACAGGACTTGTCCCTGGTGTGCATGGACCAGCCCTAGTTCTGGTCAAGACGTATGGAAGGGACCGGTCACTTTAACATGGGTTTGTCATTGACAGGGTAAATTTACACTTTAGGACACGCCTTGAATTCGTTCCTAAGGACACGTCCTGCGACATTTTAGTAGTAGCACTTCATAGACAGGTCCTCATGAACCAGTCTCGGACAAACTCTTAGAAATCTATTTCAGTTTGGTTATCCAAATCGCACCAGAAATGAAAAACTTTTGACTAAATGTGTAGATCCAATAAGATGTTGATATCCAGCGAGTATGGAAATCATTAAATTATCACTATTTAAAAACTGCGACAAACTGTATCACCGGTACCAGTCCTGTGATAGGTCCGTCAGTGGCAATTTGCACCAATTTCCCGTAGGGATACTATTAAGTTTTGTAATTGATTTTTGTTTTACTTAGAAAATTTTTGGAAATTTTTGGAATCAATTAAATTTTAAATATTTTTGAAAATCCAGGTGTCACTAAAATTGTAAATGAGTTTAACTCTTAAGCGTTTTATGTTGGTGAGCAAGATTATTTTCGTGAGCGTAATTCTTTACTCACGCTCAGTTACCATGAAAATTTTCGCGAGTCACGAAAATTTCGTGATACGTGCACACCTCTATTTCTGAGTCGATGATATGGGTTCTGAAGCCTCCATTTTTTAGAGACGGACTTCGCACCTTGTTCCCTACAGTTTTTGGTTGCCATCCACACTGAAAAAAGATTATGGTTGGAACTTGTCCTTATAAAGGGTGATTCTTTTGAGGTTAGGATTTTCATGCATTATTATTTGACAGATCACGTGGGATTTCAGACATGGTGTCAAAGAGAAAGATGCTCAGTATGCTTTGACATTTCATCATGAATAGACTTACTAACGAGCAACGCTTGCAAATCATTGAATTTTATTACCAAAATCAGTGGCAGAAAATCCGCTTTTTTATCGACAAATTTTGTTCAGCGATGAGGCTCATTTCTGGTTGAATGGCTACGTAAATAAGCAAAATTGCCGCATTTGGAGTGAAGAGCAACCAGAAGCCGTTCAAGAACTGCCCATGCATCCCGAAAAATGCACTGTTTGGTGTGGTTTGTACGCTGGTGGAATCATTGGACCGTATTTTTTCAAAGATGCTGTTGGACGCAACGTTACGGTGAATGGCGATCGCTATCGTTCGATGCTAACAAACTTTTTGTTGCCAAAAATGGAAGAACTGAACTTGGTTGACATGTGGTTTCAACAAGATGGCGCTACATGCCACACAGCTCGCGATTCTATGGCCATTTTGAGGGAAAACTTCGGAGAACAATTCATCTCAAGAAATGGACCGGTAAGTTGGCCACCAAGATCATGCGATTTGACGCCTTTAGACTATTTTTTGTGGGGCTACGTCAAGTCTAAAGTCTACAGAAATAAGCCAGCAACTATTCCAGCTTTGGAAGACAACATTTCCGAAGAAATTCGGGCTATTCCGGCCGAAATGCTCGAAAAAGTTGCCCAAAATTGGACTTTCCGAATGGACCACCTAAGACGCAGCCGCGGTCAACATTTAAATGAAATTATCTTCAAAAAGTAAATGTCATGGACCAATCTAACGTTTCAAATAAAGAACCGATGAGATTTTGCAAATTTTATGCGTTTTTTTTTTTAAAAAAGTTATCAAGCTCTTAACAAATCACCCTTTATATACATATTAATATACAATACGTATGCGATTGCTCTAGACACATTTCTCTGATACAGTGATATTTTACTAGAGCAAAAGTCTTTAAACTTTTCACTAAAGAAGTTTCGTCCTTAGAGTTATGCGTTTCGACTTTCAAATAGGTATTTTTTTTTTCAAAAAGAAAATTCCCTTGTAGTGAGGACAATTTAACATTAAAACATATCAAACAATTCTTAATATGTTATTGTAAAGTTGAGTAATTCTCGGATACGCACTCAAATATAGAGTGAATGCCGATTATCATATAACCAATCTCACATACATATATTCTCGCTCCATCTATTAAAAATCTTCACTTAAATTTCTTAAAACCATCTCCACTTTAATCCATCGCCAGTAAATAACTTTTTTTTTTGCAGTATCTACAATTTCTATTTATTGGCCATCAACTTGGATCCTTTTTGCCAAGATAAGACAGAGAGAGTTACAAAAGATGAATACATGGAGAATAATAATAAAAAAACCAATTTCATGGTAAACTCAACAGCTAAAGTTTAATGCAGATAAGGATGTGAAAGGGATTTTTAATTGCAAAATATCTAGAAAAAAAAAAAACAAACAAAGTTCAAGGTTGCTGGCCGAGGTTGATTGACTGTCAAGTTGAATTCTAAAGCAGGAAATTAATATTTGCAAATGTCAATAACAACTTCATCAGTGACAGCATCAACAACTAAGGACTAATGAAAATGCAATAAGAATAAAAGCAACAACTAACAACAAAAGAAAAGGATTATTCACTAGATGACAGGCAAATGAAGGAATTCATTAAATTCCTTCCAGGTTCTTTCAGGACTTTGTGAAAATGCACGGATGTCAGTTACACTGAGGTAAAAACAACATGAGAAGAGGAATTTATATAGATGTCATGTTAAAATCGAAAAATAAATAGAAAATAATACGTTAGGGGTGATCATATTCATTTTATGTGTGTATATGATGTTACTAACGAAAATTTAAAAATTTTAGATTTGTTGCTGTAATAACGTAAATCAAACAATTTTTATATTTTTCCTCCAATGAACTTGAAATGATTAATATTATGCGTATCTCTGGTAAAGCATTCCCAACTGAAAGTAATGACTTGAGAAGATGTTCCATTTTATTGCTGGGATATAATATAAATGGACTGACACAATCACCATTGGATTTTGTAGACTATAATGACAGAACTAAGTTGACAATTTGCCTCTCCTATCAAACTGAGTCTTTCATCTTAGATTACTATAGTTTCGAGATATCGATATACTAAATTACGATGTAAGAACACCACTTCCCAGTTCTATACCATACTACACACAACAACATCTACAACAAAGTCACCGGAATCTCGTTTCGACATTAGTGTGTTAACATGCCAAAGCATGTCGACCTTGTTGTCGTCCTGCTCGACACCATCAATGTGTTCACATTACTTATTTGATAAGAGAATCATGCTTTGACTTCCAAAATAAACAAAATTCTATCTTCAAGCTATTCACAATTCCTGCTGAATGATTTGCCCTTAAAGTACCTGACTTTTAGAGCTCACACTCTTACCCTTGGGCGAGATATTGAGAAGGGAACTTATTCGCCTTTTTTGCTCCCCTCTCCCACTCTCGTGCTCTCAGGTCTTGTAAATTGATATGAAATGGCACGTAATAAATGTTGATTCATTTTATTGGTTTTATATTTACTTAGCAGGATTATATGATTAGAGTGTCATTTTCCTATCTTGTGTTCCCTGTGGCCTTTTGTATGAATTCTTTGAACGAAGGGGAACAGAACATTTTAAAATGTGGTGACAATGTTTGAATCACTCTGTTTGCTCATTTTTAAATTATGCTAATTTCGTTAAGCATTTGAATGCCCACGAAGGGTTGAAAATAAATAAAAAAAAAATAAAAATATATAATAATTAAATTGATTTATTCAATTAGGGATTTCCATTAAAACAGAAGAGCTAAGTACATGAATTCAATGCAGAAACCAAATATTTACGATAATAAGGGAATGTAAACAACCACATTAATTATGGAATTTGATGGAACATAAAGCTCCTACAATTGGCACCATACGTACAGAGAGACTTGCCAATCACATATACAAAATATGATATCTCACAGTCATTGATCATCATAGGATGACAGGCCAGGAGAAGTGTGACATAGTGGGTCAGGGTGTTTGGCCTTTCGTTTATATATGAAAAGTATGCCTAAAATGAAAGTAAAATTCGATTCCGCGGTTGTTATTGTTGCAATTGAAAACTTGAACATTTCTGAAATTTTGCATTTTTCTGAACTTCTCCAAAACGACTCTCTATATTTTTTTATTATTTTTTTTTTTTTTTGGTTTTAATTCTTTTTGGTTTTTTTTTATGGATAAGGAGGACAAGTACAGATATAGAATAGAATGACAAACATTCCATTACTCCTCATTCCTCTGGTAGTCCTCTGCAGCATACACATGATTTTGTTTAAAAACCACAGCTAAATTAAGTGTAATGTAATTCTGCAAAACAAAATACTAAATGAAGTGGAAATGATTATGCACATATCCATGATTTTATTTTATGAAACATTTCAAAAGCATTTCATACAATTCATAAAATATACACTGGTATGCGATTGTAATTACATAGCACTGATTAAATCGAAAAGGAAACGAATTTGCGAATTGGTAATAATCAAAGATTAAAGAGATTGTGCCTATGTTATAAAGAGGTATTTATGGCATTGTTAAAGGAGTATCAGGAGGCATTACTATGCTTTCTAAACCCCCCACGTACTCATTCATTTGGAAATATTAATTTTCGCAATTATTTATGTGATTGCAATATGGACAGCTTTTCGCTTTCATGTTGCGATATCTGTGAAAATTTTCAGATGATAGAATTCTTTCACTGCCATGAATGTCTTGTAATTGCAATTTCAAAAGCATAAAGTGTAAACACATAAAGAATTTAATCTTTAAGGAAATAACTGTGTTCCAACTGTCTGGAATCAATTGAAAAAATCGTTGTTTTCCAATTAAAACAAACAATTAAATCAGAAATGTCGTGGTCACATTTGCCACTCAAGCCAAGAATAATCAAAATTTGGATGAAATGTTACTAAAAAACTACAAAACAGTAAAATATTATTTTGCAAAATTTTATTTCAATAGAAAATTTTGTCAAAATTTTATTTCTATAGAAAATTTTGTCAAAATTTTAATTCTATAGAAAATTTTGTCAAAATTTTAATTCTATAGAAAATTTTGTCAAAATTTTAATTCTATAGCAAATTTAGTCAATATTTTATTTCTACACAAAATTTGGCGAAAATTGTATTTTTATTTTAAAGTTTTGTCAAAGTTTTATTTCTGTAGAAAATTTTTTCTATGAAAATTTTGTCAAAATTTCAGAAATAGAAAATCTTGTCAAAATTTTATTTCTATAGAAAATTTTGTCAAAATTTTATTTCTATTGAAAATTTTGTCAAAATTTTATTTCTATAGAAAATTTTGTCAAAATTTTATTTATATAGAAAATGTTGTCAAAATTTTATTCCGATAGAAAATTTTTTCAAAATTTTTCTATGAAAATTTTGTCAAAATTTTATTTTTATAAAAAAAAACTTGTCAAAATTTTATTTTTATTTAAACATTTTGTCAAAATTCTATTTCTATAGAAAATTTTTTAAAAATTTTATTTCAATAGAAAATTTTGTCAAAATTTTATTTCTATAGAAAATTTTTTCAACATTTTATATCTATAGAAAATTTTGTCAAAATTTTATTTCTATAGAAAATTTTGTCAAAATTTTATTTCTATAGAAAATTTTGTCAAAATTTTATTTCTATATTAGAATGAAATTCATTTAATATAGAATTATTTTTACTTTTCATTAGTGCCATTGTGAACATCCTAAAAAAATCGCCTATTATTTTAAATTGTCTATATTTAAAAGATTTTACTAGAATATTATTCTATAAAAAATACATGGAGCATAATAAAAAACCATCGGAAGTCACACAATCGTATAACTACCAACCATGGAATTATGTCAATGACTGCCGTTTGAAGATGTAATTTGCTTTTTGTCTTGCCCTCCATTCTTAATGGTAGAATTTCAAAATTTCTATTCCCAGTGACACCTGGCACACATCATAAATTTACAAAGCAATGTCCTATTACACACCAAATGTTTTTTGGGGAGTGTGGGAATAGAGAAGATGAAACACCATTTCCCAAATAATGACACGTATTATTACCTGTTTGATTTTCAACACTCTGGAAGCCCAAGACTTCAATCACAAATGAAATTATGTTCATTGCTCTTACAATTCCAAAGGCGACAATGTGCGTCTACTACTTGGGCTAGAGATATTCAAAATCATGATTTGAAGTAGAATGGTAATTAAATTTGTCATAATGTTGTCATTTGCAAATAAGCCTTATGACAAGAGTATTCATTGTCATCTTAATTCAATTGAAAGACTTAAAGTCTTTTATGGTAATTTTGGTTGGTAAAATTTCCTGGAATATACCAAAAGCATTATTCAGTGACATACATGCCAATTATCATCATACTGGTAATCTCACCAAAATGCAGAGCATTGCGAATGAAAGTAACTTAATTTGTACACTGTCATTTAGCTAAATATAGAATGGGGTAGCACTTATTTATAAGAGAGAATTTCACCACCTGCCACAATACAATGAAAATAACGAACAGCCACTACACAGAAAAAATATCATCAAGATTTTTCCAATTAAAATTTGAGATGAATTTAAAAAAAATGAATTAAAAATTTAATTGGTTCAAGAAATTTTTAATTGAAATAAAAATCAATTAATTTTTAGGTTAATTTTTCAATAGTATCAATTAATTTTTTAATTGGAACAATTAATTTTTTAATTGACTTTAGTAATTGATACTATAATTTCTGCGATTGAAGACATTTCAATTAAAAATTAATTGGACCAATTACTTTTATGATTGAAGACAAAAAATATTTTTTTTTGTGTGTGATCTTTAGAAACGTTTTCGATTTTATCAATCATAAAAAAATCTCAGCCCATACGATGGGAAGGGGGAAATTCTAACTTTTTAGTGATTAAATAAGATTTCAGTCTCACCTATAAGTAATATCCCAAAAAAGCTATTAATCTGCATCTAGCTTATCAAACTAGATACAGATTAATTGATTTCAAATCTCTTGAGAACCGTAGATTAAAGCTTTCTGTTTTGTTTGTTTTTAAGGTAATTAATGGATTTATAGATTGTCCCCCTCTTCTAGAGATTATTGGTTTTAATGTACCAGTACTGAATCTTAGACGTCATGACTATTTTACTATTGCTTTTCATATGAGTAATTATGCTTCTTGCGAGCCCATTTTGAGAGCTTTAAAAGAATGTAACAAATTTAATAATAACTTTAATTTGGATTTTTCAATTTCCCTAAATAAATTTAATAATATTTTAGACTTAGTTTATTTTTAAAATTGCAGACTAGCAAGGATTGTAATCCATAGACTTAAATAAATAAAAAAGCTGATTACTGGCTAAGGAATATGGCTACCGACTTGGGACAAGGAAACCTGCAACCTAATCCATATGCTTGGAGACCATTCAAAAACAAAGGGTGACTCCGTTTAAGAGCAATCGAAGGCAGATCATGTGTCGGTGGTCGTGGTCCAGAGAAGGCGAAGTATGTACCATCGAATGACCACCGTTTTCAAGGTGCCACTTATCTGTCACAATGGTAGCAGGCAATAAAATCCTGTCTCTTCTACCATATTCTCCCAATTTAGCCCAGCGCTGCTTTTTTTCTTCCAAATTAAAAAAAAATGCGCCAGAAGCATATCCCAGTCCAATGAGGTGGTTAAATACGTTGAAGCATCGTTTGGCTAAGGATTCCGAGTTAAAAATACGACATTGTCAAACAGAATGTGGCACTTATTATGCCAACTATCCTACCATTGGGAGTATATTTATTAATTGTCAATGAAATCATTTCGAGTTATATTCATTATGCTTTCAACACTCAACTGTGCTGTAATATTCGGTAGAGAAAGTGACAATATTTAAGTAGTAACAAAATTCACTTTTACCTTAGCAAAGTCTGCAGCACCACCACATTGTTATATTAAAAATGGGCTTCTTTTAATTGAAAGCCTATGGAAAAGACTATAGGAGGAAATGTTAAGGTATGTATGTAGGAATGATACAAGTAGCAACAGTTTAAACGCACCTAAATTCTATCAAAAAGACAATTTATTTGAATAAGTTCAGTTACTGAATGAGACAAAGATCGGGCAAATTATATAAAGAAACCTTACAAAATTTTATTACAAAAAAAGAGACAAAGGTCGGGCAAATTATATAAAGAAACCTTACGAAATTTTTTTCAAGAAAATGCTTCAGCCATATTCATTTCAAGAATTATTGGAGTCAGTAGTTTATCCAATAAGCAGATCTGAGGAAGATGTTGAAATCTGAAACTGCTGTCTACTCGCCAATTGGGACTGCAATTCTATTTTACCCATAACACCATGAAAACAGAAATAATTGGCTCGGCTATAAAAAGGAGGTCCCTTGCCATTGAAATTAACATGGAATCGGACAGCATTCAGTGATAAGAGAAAAGTTCACCACTGTGGTATCACAATTGACTGAATAGTCTAAGTGAGCCTGATATATCAGGCTGCCACCTAACTTATATATAAGCCTATTAATTACTTATATAAATTGTACGTTTCTCGTATCCAAGTAGAATAAGAAAAAAAAACAATTGCAATTAAAAAGTTCATTTGAATCAGTTAATGTCGTGATTGAATTAGAAAAAAAGAAAGAGCAAATTTCTTTAGTATAGGATATAGTCGTCTCCTCTCGAATTTAGAGCATCCATACTTGTACAGTGAAACCTCTCAAATTTGGACATTCTGAAAACCAGACATCTCAAAAGTAGAAAATTGTCGTAAGACGTTTGATACATTACAATAAACCTCTCATAACTCGAGACCTCAACAAATAGGGCCAAAAATTATGCAACCGTTTCCATCAACTTCTGAGAAGTTTCACTGCATATGTGTATATTTCTATATTTTCTTTGTTTCTGTGCCATATTAAGACCTGAGACTCTTTGAGTTCCTAAAAAAACACTTCGTATATTGTCATACATTCTCCCATCACCCTATTATACCATTAAGGAAAACCCCAAACAAAAATATTATCATTGTAATCAAGCTACCAAAAACAGAAAAAATTATATTAAAAATAAACAAAAGCATCCATACTACGTTTTAATATGTCCTTTCACAAGGTAAAATTTCTTCCCTGTGATATCGTTCACAAAGAGTTTAATTGTTTTTCCTGTTTCGTTTTGTTTCTTCTCCTCTTACAGCATAAATAATCTGAAAAGGATTTTAATATTTTTTTTTCCAACAGCAGAGCAAAGATGGAAAATTTAAAGAAATCTGTTAACAGAAACACCGTAGGAAGGAGTATGCTTGAGGGGGAAGAGAAATACAAAAAGCAACAACATTTTTATTGAAGAAATTGACTATCTAGTTTAGAAACAAACTAGAAATTAATGTCCATATTCAAAACAATTTATTGACAAAATTCAGATGATAGAATTTTTTCACCGCCACGAATATCTTGTAATTGCAATTTGAGAAGCATAAAGTGTGAACACCTAAAAAATTTAATGTTTAAGGAATTTTATTAAGGAAATACCTGTGGGCGATCTCTCTGGAATCAATTAATTATGTGATATTGAAAAAATCGTTGTTTTCCAATTAAAACAAATAAGCAATTAAATCAAAAATGTCATGGTCACGCTTGCCATTCGAGCCAAGAATAATCTATCAAAATTTGGAGAAAATTTTACCAAAAAACTACCAAACAAAAAATATTATTTTGCAAAATTTTATTTCAATAGAAAATTTTGTGAAAATTTTATTTCTGTAGAAAAATTTGTCAAAATTTTTTTTCTATAGATAATCTTGTCAAAATTTTAGTTTTGTTTAAAAATTTTGTCAAAATTCTATTTCGATAGTAAATTTTGCAAAATCTATGTTACCAAAACATCAAATGTTCTACCAATCTACCAAACCATAAAAATTCCACCATTTTGGTAGACCAACTGTGGCAACCGTAGTTAAATATCAATTGCCTTGTAATTTTGATATTGTCATTGTGTGTCTAGAGGCATAAATTCATTTATTAACTACCCAGCAAAAACTAGGTAACCACATCTCATTACAATTGACATTGCCAGGAGTAAAGCTGTCATTACACGTTGCATTACATTGCGGCGAGTTATTATGACTAACTTGTAATGACAAAAATAAATACTTCTCGGTAATTTTCGAATTGTTATTCTCAAATTTTATGCAGTTGTGTTTAACGAATTAATAAAATAGAATAAATGATAGTACCAATAGGTATAATTATTCACATAATCGAGCGCTTACATAAAAAATCAAAAAGAATATGTAATATAACGGTAATTCTGAAAATTTTTCCGTTAAGAAATTTTTATCACAAATATTTCATAATAATTGTGTTTAATGACATTGTCATATTATGTTATAAAATAAATGCTTTCTTATACCTCATTCGCATTACACTTCCAAAATGCGCTTAAACTAAATTTCGAATGCCATTTGCCTTATAAAAAAGAGACTTAAAATCCACTTTTAGTAGATTTTGAACCTTATGTGAATTGGCTATTGGATATATTATAACGTAATTCACGAATCCAACTCCCTTAAACAACCTACATTTGTTTCTATTTTAAGTGTGAAATTAATTTGCATTTTATTTAGATTATTTATTAGATTTTTTTTATTTATACAATATTCGTTTCTATTCAAGTAGTTCTTCTATTACAGCATCACTCGCCATATTTTGATCCAGAAATCAATATTTTCGAGATTTGGTTACCTGAGACAATAAGTGGTTATTTTGCAAGCTTTGGTGTATCTACGAATAAGTCATTACATATTAGGTGATTATATGCTTTAAATGCACTACTTATTTTATGGCCGAAAGTATGCCTGGGGAGAAGTACTTTCCTTCTAGGACATGCGTATGTAAATGTAATCCGAAGCGATGCCAATTAATAAGTGGTTATTAATTTTTAAATAGGCTTACCTACAAGATTACCGGGTACTGAGAGTTTTTGCTGGGTAATTATTTTTTTCCATTTGTACAAGTGCATTACTCTTTGATTCCATTTACTCTCTATCCGTCTGTCTGTTTGACATTTTAATAAAATTTAAAACATGTATATATCGAAGTGGTTATTCAATCAACTTCAAAGATCGTATTTCCACTGATGTTGATAATATTTAACTTTCGTAACATTTCAATTTCTATTTTGTAGACATTGTAGAACAAAGTGCATTACTCTTTGATATCGTTTACTCTCTATCTATCTATCTGTCTGTCTGACATTTTAATAAAATTTTGGATCCAAGTGTTTATTCCATCAACTTTAAACATCGTTTTTCCTATGCTCTCGATAATAACTTTCGTAAAATATTCACAAATTTCCCTTCCATCATTATACATATTTCATCCAATATGTTGGGAAATATTTGATGGCTTAAAAACTTTTGCTACTAATATTTGCAGATGTTTAAAAGTTTATTATAAAGATAATCGAATAGATATTTAATTGAGAAAAATTTAGTTCGTGCTTTAGAAATATCAAAATGAATTAATATGAACACAGTAAGCGGATAGTCCGATAAATGCTTAACAGAAAATAATACTTTTTTGTAAAATAGAGGTCAGAGGCTAGAAGGACATCCATCTTATTCGACGGACTTGTAATGTCAGCATGTGAATTTTTTAAATTTGAAAACAAACATAATTCGTGCGGGGCTAAATCGGACGAATGGATGGTGATAAAGGGTGTAGCCTGTGGCGAGGAAGAAGGTGTGAAACTGGAAACTTATGTTTTCTAATCTTTGCGGTTTAAACTTCTTCAAACTTAATGCTAATTCATTAGCACAAACACAAAATTCAAGATAATATGCAACAGTGTTAGTAAGTGGAATTGCAAAACAAACAGTAAGTGTTAATAAATTGGGATCCACACACACTAAAATATTTTAAGCTTCATCTTAAAGAATATGGAGTAGGGGTGTGCGAGTGAGTAAAATTTCACTCACACTCACGCACATTCACGAAGCAAAATGTTAATGCACGCACACTCACGCACGATACGTGTGGTAGCCACACTCGCACATTCACGAAATGAAAACCAGTACTCACGCACGAACTACTTTTAATGACTCACGAGAAATTCACGAGACTCACGACATTTTCCAACCGGGAATAAGCAAAGGTAACAAAATTGATTAATAGAATATAGTTCGACAACTAAATTCATTTAATTTAACGGGTAAAAATTAAATCTTGATTTTTTTTCGTGAGCGTGATTTTGCAGAAATTTTATTCACGAACCGATTTTATTTCTCACGCACGACATATTTGTTTCAGTCCCATTCACGCACATTCACGAGAATTGCTTCAGATTTCGTTTACGATTCACGCGTGAATCACACGTGTCACCACAATTCTTGTCACGCGCATAGAATACTGAGTGTGTATGATAGAATGAGAAATGTGAGAGGGAGAGTGGGAAAATGTGAATTCTTTTACACTGATTTTTTATTAGCAAAACCTTTTTTTTTAGTAAAACTGTTTAATTTTTTTTTCTTTTTTGGTATTTTCCACAGGTATAGAAGTCAGCTTGTCTTTGCTTCTCAACAAGCATCCGAAGCCGTCCTGGATATCTGCACCGTGTACAAAGCGTGCCTACTGTACAATGTTTTACAAAGTTAAAAATGGCGACTTTAACCTTGAAGAAATGCCGGCCGCCAAAAGATTCGTAAATTTGTCGAGAAAAATTAACATGTCTGCACGGACAACCTTTCATCACCTTCAGTTAATTGAGCAGGGGTGCCTTACGTACACTGAAAAAAGCATGCACGGTTCCAAAGATTTTGTCTTTACTTTAACAATTTCGGTATTGATTCCGAGCCAAAGAAGCGGAGAATACAAGTAAGGATACTTTTAAGACACAATTCTCTTTTAAATATGGGTTTTGTGTACTTGCTTTTAGGAAGCAAATTTTAATTTTTCGTTTTTTTCAGATTTTTTTCTTCATATACTATCAAAGTCCTTTAAAAACGAGTTAACGACAACTTTATTTTCCAAATTCAGAATCGACTTGCAGTAGAAATTATGATATGTTTCACGTAAAAAACATCTTTAAAATAAAGTGTTGAAAAACATGTCCTATTATTGAACGATTTTTTGCTTTGTAGTCTAGATGCAAAAAGACAAAAAATTTAAAGATAATTTCATGAATTTTAAAGAATTTTACTAAATTATTAAAGTCAAGTTAACCTTACTACAAAAAATTTTTCTGTCATATTATGATACCCATTTTTAAGTAAAATCACTTAATTATAAGGACAATACGACTTCATTGAAAAGTTTATAGACTTATGGACAAGGAAAAAAACTTTATATTAGAGAAATGAGTCTTCTATGGTAAGCAAAATTTGCATTCGTATTTTAAGGACATGTAATCTTTGGCCTCACAACAATATTTTTTTTTCAGTGTACTCAACGAAGAAAACAATGGAAAATGTCTTAAAATTTCTACATCAACATCTTACCCGCCATCGAGTAATTCACATATTACCACCAAAAGCCCTTTTGTATCGAAACATAACGGGAATTGGAAATTGTACGTCTGGTGAAGCAAAGAAAGCAGTGGGTGGCCTTACTAGAGACATCACAGTCGAGATTCAAGCAAGATCTTCACCCAACAATGGTCTGTGTTTGCTAGGACTGTGGAGGTATGGAGCACTGGGATATTCCTGAATGAAACGCTATTGTCAACAAAGAGCTTCAAATTGCCCAGCTAAACCAGCTTGGACTTCTTCCCAAGAACACTTCGTGTGACAACTTAGTAGGACTACCCCATAGACAGGTCCTCATAAATCAGTCCGGGTCAAACTTTTAGGAACCTGTTCCATTTCAAATATTTGGAATATATTGGAATTGAATGGAATATGTTAAACAATAGATTATTCTCATAATTGTATTTCAGTAAATGTGTAGATCCAATATGATTTTAATATGAAGAATGTATAGAAATCAATAAATTATATGAAATTCTAAAAATTGGTACAAACTTGAGTACATGTACCAGACCTGTGATTTCCCGTAGGGGAAAAATAAAATAATGTTTAAAGTAAATTATATCGTCTACAGATACTTTCAGATACTACGTTAAAAATATTTGCAACATATTCACCTTCTAATCTAATGTCGAATTGACGTAAAAATATCAAAATTGATTAGACGAATTCGAAAATGTCTACTTTGACTTTTTTGACAAAAGGACGATTAGTAGAAAAGTCGATCGCTCGAATTGAAGGTTATCCAACATCCACCTTAATCTCCGGATCTTAGGTTAGGTGGCAGCCCGATGTATCAGGCTCACTTAGACTACGAGTATTCAGTCCATTGTGATACCACATTGGTGAACTTCTCTCTTATCACTGAGTGCTGCCCGATTCCTTGTTAAGCTCAATGACAAGGGACCTCCTTTTTGTAGCCGAGTCCGAACGGCGTTCCACATTGCAGTGCACCTACCGAATATAACTTTTCCCGCCCAGACACCTCAAACCAAATGAGGGGACTTAGAATCTAACACAAACACTTCTTCGACACCACAACTACTGACCGTTTTTTGGAATCAATAAATTCCTCGAGAGCTGGGAATACCTAAAGTACGTAAACAGTACCTGAGAATATATCATTGATTAAATTTCTATTATTATTAATTTTTGTTCAAATAAATATTTGTTATAGAAAAGAACTTATGTTACATCCCAATACAATAGTATGGAACCATGGCATAGCTTAGAAAATATTTCGTCCTCATAATAGAGACCTGTATCAAAATATGTTACCAATATAGAGTAGATGACATCTATGTCACACCCATCTTAACATAGCAGACATAGCTCACCCACAATGCTTCTGTCTAATATGCATTCTTTTTTTATTTTTACTTTACTTTCTTTCTTTAGCTTTGCAAAAATCTCTAAGTAGCTGGCAGAATATTTACAATAATATTTTACTAAAAATAAAAACATGAAATTATATGAAACTTTTTTGCTATATCCGTACGAAGCATCCAAGTTGTGTGGGATTGCAGTGCATAACGACAAAACGAACAGGAATAACGCACCAAATCATGTGTACGCAGTTGCTAGTATCAATCATCCGTTGACAAATGATTGACAGATAAACTATGCACTGCTGTGATATCTTTATTTCTTTTGCAGTCGAACATCCGAATGCTCAAAGGGGCGTCTAGTAGTTGTCATAGGAAAAAATCCACATGTTTGCTTTGAATAGATTTGTCGGAATCTCTAGTATGTGATGAGAGTATAGCCGGCAATAAATTTCTTAACGACAATGGCTGAAAGGGGGATTGCAGTAAAATGGTATAATTCGATTATTATCTTTAAATTACAACATAGACTAGGGGATTCATAAAAATTTCGTCTAATACGAGAAAATGGTTGACATTTCCTAATTTTCAAAACCTATTAAGGGACTTTATGACACGTAAAGACTTTACTCGAAAGTAACATTTTCCGAGTAAAAATTGGGAGATCTAATTAGATCTGAGCAGATCCGAAAATTGGTAAGATGTGATAATTACTATAGAATTAGATCTGATCAGATCTCCAAATTGGCCTAGATCGAATGCCTTAGATATAATTATATATAGCCCTATATGCAAATAGATCTGATGTTAGATCTTGTCATATATGGGATTATATCTACACGGATGAAAAAGACTGTTTTTCATATGTTTGGCTATAAACATTATATGTTTGGAACACAAATTTTTAAACACAATATTTTGGAGTGCAAGCATATAATGTTCATAAACTAGCATAACATGTTTGGGACATATATGTTAATATGTTAGAACATATTATGTTTGGGACATAAAATGTTTGTAAATATAATATGCTTGGATGCAAACATATATTAATTTAGAAATAGCCTATAAACATATATGTGTTTAGTAGCTTGGAGCGCTATTTAACAGGGAACGATATTGAATTAAGTTGGTGGTTGTTGCTTGTTATTACAAAATTAACATTTTATTTTTCCCTTGGGCAATTGATCAGCTACTTCTTTGATCCTTACAAACTGTGTGGTCCGCTGTTCGAATCCCCGTCCGGCAAAAGGTAAAATTAAAATAAAAAAAATCATACAATTGAATAATTTCTTCTACAATGTTTGTATTACAGAAAAAGGTGCTAAGAACTAAAAAATCTCGTGGAAGTGAGAAAGATGTGGGGAAATATACAATTAGGCAGAAACAAAATTTTGAGCATTCAGGTCGAAAATCTATGTTGTTAGCACCTATATTACCTGTTTATTTTCATAATTCGTTATGATTGTAAATATATAAATAAATAAAATTTTGAGCCCAATATTGTTTGGGGGAATTTTTTTAAGCATATAATATTTTTGGGTGCAAAATGCTTCCAAACATATTATATGTTCACATAATAACATATTGTTTTTTGGAAGACAACATTATTGAATTTGGATGCAAAAATACAAAATGTTTGGAACTTAGACAACCCAAACATATATTGTTTAGACTAATATGCTTTCCAACATATTATATATTGGAAGAGATCAAACATATAAATGTTTGGGCAATACCCAAAAATGTATATGCTTGAAGCAAAATATGTTTTGGAGTATATGTTACAGAAGCGATTTTTTGTGAGCGTGTAGTTACATCTAATTATATCTCATCATATCTGGTTAGTCCAAAGTGGCCAATTTTGAGATCTGATCATACGAAAATTTTACACGGGTTCATAGAAAATATATTTTATAAAATAAATATATGACATATGTATAGAGGATTGATTCTTTTTGGAAATATATCATTCCAATTGTTATTACCCTTTTCTGTATTCTAACAAAGTACCATGTCAAAGCGGAAACGATTTTAATCCCATACAAAAGAACGACAATCAAGCAAACGCCAACTCGATGAATTTAAAAGTACTACCACAATCCAATAAAATAGCTGTCCTTTATTGCCAAGGATCAAATTTCATAAAATTGGAAAATCTAAAAATACCAACAAAGCTGTTGACAGTGTCATAAGGTCACTTTGTTCAAAATCCATCTATCACAAGAGCAAATAAAAAACGACATCAACGCCCCAGTTTAACCAAATAACCAAACCAATTTGAAAAACTTTTCCCATTATAATTATTATCACAGTAATTTCATCACAGCCACAAAATACAATGCTGGTGCTGTGATAAGAGATATTAACAGCAAGAGAAAAAGCAACCAAAAATCCAGCAAAAACCACATTTATTACGTTTTCCTATTTCTGAAAAAAAGAACCAAAAACTACAGAACTTCATGTATTCGAAATGGCTGAAAATGACGGTAAAATTTGAATGAACAAAAAGGCAAGGAAAGAAAGATGGTGGTTGGTTGTGGTTGTACGAAGGTGGTTCGATAAAAGATTAGACCAAAACCAAAGCCTGGAGGAGATTGTTCAAGCGATGCCCCAATGTTTTAGTTGAAACGTGACGACGCCAACCCCCAACCTACAATGTTCCAACTTTTTAATATGTCCATGGTGATGATGACCTCCGTATTGGACTGATATTTGTGCCCAGGAAGGGACCTTTTTAAGTTTAGAAAAAATTCAAAAGTGAACCAACTGCTGTCCCATCCACCGTGATGGGGCAGCAGTTCGTAGCTGAAATTCGATGAGTTGGGGTGAAAGAGTATTTTTCTCATTTTTGTAAGTAACATAATTTCCCTTTAATTCAGCATTAAATTGACCAAATAATTCGCCATACTTAGCAACAACTCTAACCTTCTTTCCCTTGTGAATCCCCCGGAAACACTGACCAGACACTGACCTTCTCGGAAGATCACACAGACCTTCGACGGGAGCAGTACACTGTTTTTACTATTTCTTGGCTTTCGGTATGCTTCGTTGACTAACACGAAATTTCGGAGAAATTATCTTACGGTTGCTGTTGTAGTTCAAGGTAAGCAAATGCCGAATCCATCGTGCAGACAGCCATTACAACATGTATACGTTTCGACAGCAACTGTTTACAAGAATGAACTACACGATCGCCCTTTGCAACATGTTTCAAGTACTTATTACACCACCCTAGTAGAATAATGTGCTAGAACGTTTTTTGACTATTATAAAAATAAATCCTACAACAATGGAAGGACAGTCAGAGCTAGATGGACACAAGAGGTGACTCTTAGTCGATTAGCATAAAAGTGGGGTATTTTTTTCTGTGAGCAACATTTTCAGGAAGTTTTTATGTAGCACCGCATACTTAGTAGCTTAGATTACACAAAGAAATGGATAAATCGATTTCCAACAGAGGACATCTCCAATAATAATTAAAAGCAAATATCCACCTTTTTCCATTGGAAATGCAAGATCCCACAGCTCTGGGAAATATGGCAATTATGAATTTTTTTAAAAGTTTCCGCACTTATTACAGCATTGTATTCCATTATCCTTCTATTCGTTATTTCCAACATACTTTTAGTAACCTCAGAATGTCACACATCCTTATTGCAAATAACTGCAATGAAACAAATATCCTGTGAGACCCTCAATTACTTTCTCCCAACTCAAAAATTTAACAAAAGTCCCCAAGAAACTCTTAAGTTAAGTAATGCTGTGGTATTTCATGGCAATGCAACTGTTGAAACTCCTTTTGCCCAGTTAGAGCACAGAAAAGCCAAAGCTTTCTGTTAAAACCCACATACATTGGTAAACTTTCTCTTACAGCATGTTAAGATAACAGAGACATCAGCTCTCTGGCAATGAAAATTCATTGGAAAACTGTTACTAATGCAATTATTATTGTTGTTGCAGCAGTAGCAGACGCCACACTCTTACTTCGCACATAGCCGTAGCAGAGCTCTGACTGCATTCAAAATGCAAACAACAGAAAAACCTAAAACAAAAATTCAAAGACAATCATTATTTGTTGGCAAACAAAGATATACACAATGTCTGTGCGTGCTTTGCTGACACAGCACAGCACATATGAAAAAGGATAATGAAATGTGAAAGGATTCTGTCCATACACATAATTTACCACAAACATTTACTTTTCATACCATTGAAAGCTATTCGTTATTGTTTAGTTTAGGCAAGTGAATTAAAAAAACTCAATTATTTATAAGCAAATAGGATGACATTTTATCGATTGCTTTAAGAAAAACCATAAATTGAAACTAAAGTAAATTTATGTTGTCTGATTCATGATGTTGATGAGATTTGAAAGCGATTTGTTACACCCAAAAAAAAAGTTAACTTGGATTCAAAGATTTTAACCTTCCCTTAAGGATTTTGGTATTAATTCCGACCCAAAAAAGATGCGGCTTCTTTAAAATAAAGACAGTTTTTAGAGAGTATCTATCTTTAAACCTAGGCTCTATAAAATTAAAATTAGGTTACAGATCTGATCTATCGAATTTTCTTTTTGCAATATATTAACAAAGCTATTCATATACTCGTACAAATAAATGCCAGTTTAAAAATCCAAATTATTAACTGATACTTCTAAATAAAAACTGTTTAAATTAAAAAAAAATCAAAGATGCAAAATCATTAATTTGGCCTATATTTGAAGCTTTTTTATCTTTAAAGTGGGTATTAAGTTCGAGTTTAGCCGCTAAAATCGAAAATAAAACTGTAAAAGCAGAATAAAATTAAAACTTTTTTGGGCACTTTTTTTTATAACTTGATGGGGAATCATCCAAAGCAACAAAACGCAAAAAAGTTTATATTCTTTAAAATAAATTATTAAAGAAAAGTAACCGTGAAAAAAATTACAATTTTAGTGGCTAAACTCGAACATAATACCCACCTTTAAGGCGAGTGTTTAGTTCGAGTTTAGCAGCTAAACTCAAAACTAAATCTGCAAAACAGAATAAAATTATATCTTCTTGTTGCAAATTTTATTATAACTCGATGGGAAATTATCCAATGCAAATATTGAAAATGTTTATTTTCAATGAAATTAATTATTAAAGAAAAGTAACCGTGAAAAAAAATACCAATTTAGTATTATAATGTCAACTTAATACAGGCCTTTAATCCAAAAATGCAATATCTCATTTAATTTAAAGACTATTTTTTTAAATCAAAAATGTTTTTCTTTAATTTAAGGGAAATTAGCCTTACTTCATAGGCATACGACTTTAAGAGAGGGATGCAACTTTCACAATTCCTTCTTTAAAGAAAATAATTTTTAAATCAAATATTATGAACTTTCTTTTAATGTAAATTACTTTATTTTAAATAAATTTGTCTTTAATATTGTGTAAATTGTTAATCTTTCATAGTAGGTCAATATTTTCTTCAGTTTAAAAATATGAGGATAATATTTTCATATTTGCGAAAATCAAGTGGATACATACAATTTCGCAGACTTAAAAATTCTAAGCAATCCTCACTTGAACATATACATATACACAGAAAAAAATGTAGTTCGTAATTTTATTGAACAATAGATTAATCTAATAATTATATTTCAGAAAATGTATACATAGATCGAATAGATTTTAATATCAAGAGAGAAATGAAAACTTAATTTGAAAATTTAAAAATTGCGATAAACTACAGCATCAGTACCAGTCCTGGGGCAGGCCCGTCAATGGAAATTTGCACCAATTTTATTGTTCCATTTGCTTTAATTAATTTTTGTGGTTGATTTTTATTTTGATTAAAAATCTAAAGAAATAATTTTTTAATCGAATATTTTTTCATTGAGATTTTAATTTTGCTGTGAATCCGTTACGAGGAAGTATTTTCAAAGAAAATTCTAGCATGCGTTCCACAGTGAAATAATTTTTGAAATAATTTTTTACCCTAAAAGGTTTTTTTTAAATGCAAATCTAAGCGAAATCATTGCCTAGCAAACTAACAACTATAGTTGCATTTTCCCCAGATTTTCCATTTGTTCCAAACATGCCTAAATGCTTCTTTTCGCTTGTACTCAAATGTACGATTCTCTGTGTGCATTCATTCATATTCAAGCGAATGGAATTGAATTTGGGAAATTTCATGTTGATACGCTTTTTGCAGATTTCGTGGGAAAAACAATTAGATGAGTTAATACAATTATTTTTCCAACTGGTTACCACACAGATATGCTTACATAGCTTTTAAATACTTTTCCAAAGCCTAACAAACTTTGTTGCATAGCCACAAAATAAGTTTTATTATGAAATTTTACAAAATTCTGTTTTTAGGTGGAAAACATAATAACAAATTGAATTTTTGAGCAGTATGTATTTTAATATTTTGTTGGTAATTTTATATAGTTATAAATATTTTACTTAAACTTCATGGAAAAGTTGTCATCCCAAACTAACAAACACATTAGCCTGCTACAAGCAATAAAAATGAGGAATATAGTCATGTTCCTCCAGGTTCCGTTGTGAAGTTCACTCGCTATCTCTTTATTAAATTTTGGCTTTACTTCATTTATAAAATCATATAAGAAAGAACTAAAGCCAAGGGGAGTCCAGCATACTCTGTATGCAAATCTCTCAAAATTAGTATATCACGGTCCGTCATTCCTACTTGTTTTCCTTGTTTTGCATGTTTTGTCTAGACTCGTTAGTTTCATCTATAATTCAATCTAAGTATAATTAATTTATTTGCATTAATATGCGAAATTGTATTACCTGTTTACTTATTTTTTTTAATATGTCTATATTCACTTGCCTGTTGTGTTATAGAATTTTTCTTTATTGGCTTTGATGGTATCTGTAGTGGAAGTAGCCAGCAGCAAGGTTAGGTTAGGTTAGGTGGCATCCCGATGTATCAGGCTCACATAGACTATTCAGTCCATTGTGATACCACATTGGTGAACTTCTCTCTTATCACTGAGTGCTGCCCGATTCCATGTTAAGCTCAATGACAAGCGACCTCCTTTTTATAGCCGAGTCCGAACGGCGTTCCACATTGAAGTGAAACCACTTGGAGAAGCTTTAAAACCCTCAGAAATGTCACCAGCATTACTGAGGTGGGATAGTCCACCGCTGAAAAACTTTTTGGTGTTCGGTCGAAGCAGGAATCGAACCCACGACCTTGTGTATGCAAAGCGGGCATGCTAACCATTGCACCACGGTGCAGCAAAAAACGCAAGATTCAAAAGAACTTTAAAGGGCCCTTACGTTGTATAGTGTATAAGGGCTTATAGTCTGATATAGATTCTAAATTCAAATAGGTCATACTGGGAATAATATGATGTACAAAACAATTGTGCGAATTTCCACTGACGGATCTACCAGAGGGCTGATACCGATTTAAATTTTCATATAATTTATTAACTTCTACACTTTCTTGATATTGACATTTTATAAAAAAAAATTATAAGAATTATTGTTTAATAATAGGTGCTCAAAGATGCCAAATTTTATTTCTATAGAAAATTTTGTCAAAATTTTATTTCTATAGAAAATTTTGTCAAAATTTTATTTCTATAGAAAATTTTGTCAAAATTTTATTTCTATAGAAAATTTTGTCAAAATTTTATTTCTATAGAAAATTTTGTCAAAATTTTATTTCTATAGAAAATTTTGTCAAAATTTTATTTCTATAGAAAATTTTGTCAAAATTTTATTTCTATAGAAAATTTTGTCAAAATTTTATTTCTATAGAAAATTTTGTCAAAATTTTATTTCTATAGAAAATTTTGTCAAAATTTTATTTCTATAGAAAATTTTGTCAAATTTTGTCAAATAAAATTTTAACAAAATTTTCTATAGAAATAAAATTTTGACAAAATTTTCTATAGAAATAAAATTTTGACAAAATTTTCTATAGAAATAAAATTTTGACAAAATTTTCTATTTCTATAGAAAATTTTGTCAAAATTTTATTTCTATAGAAAATTTTGTCAAAAGTTTGATTTCTATAGGAAATTTTCGAAAAAATTCGATTTCTATAGAAAAATTTATCAAAAGTTTGATTTCTATAGAAAATTTTGATTTCTGATTTGAGAAAATGTTGACAAAAGTTTAATTTCTATAGAAAATTATTTCTATAAAAGTCTGTGAAGAGAAATATTTTGCAAAATCTACCAAAGCATCAAGAATTCTACCAATCTACTAAACTGTGAAAAATCTACCAATTTTGGTAGAATCCTACAAACTGGGACAACCGTGTTCCCCAGACCTTGTTTAATTTGAAAATCTTATGAAAAGTCATCATGGAACTTCTCAATTTGTAATGAAATTCTGTACTTACCCGCTGGTTTCTATTCCTGCAGTTCTCACTTTGGCAGAATCTAACATTAATAACGTCATCTTTGATGCCAACTCATTAATCATTATGGCTTTAATGATAGCTGTTGCTGGTCTAAACATATCTTGCCCCGTTGGCCAAGATAGACATAGACTAATACCAGAGAAATTTCACTGCGTTGTGGCATACATCCTAAAAAAAATCACATACATATCGTAAATATAGTAGCAATGAATGAATGAGATGAGATGAGTAAAAAAACATGCAATTTGCAGTACGAAAATGATGTTGCCAGATTGATTGGCATATTAATCCTCTAATTGTTATTTATACCCAACACCATAGTGATGGAGGTATAACAATTTTGGTATTCCATTTGTAACGAAGTATCAATTTTCGACTATATGAAACCTATCTAACAATCGTCTAAATTTTGTCCACATTATTGATCAGGTTAAAAATCTACGACGATCTCACAATGTCCGTCTGTAGTATTCACGTTACAACCTTCAAGCTATCAAGCTGAAATTTCCAGAAACTCGTCATTTGTCTGCACGCTGGTCAAGTTTGAAGATAGGTTATATTGGTCCATGCCCATCGATATAGCCCCCATATAAACCGATCTTCCTGTTTGAGTTCTTGGTTATATAAACGCAGCTGCTTTGATCCAATTTGCTTAAAATTGGAAATTTAGATGTATTTTAAGTCTATAAAGAAATATGCCAAATCTGGTATATATCGGTTTATTTTTGTTGTGCTCGTATATAGCATGAGGCCATGGAAGCCACATTTTTCAATCAATTTGTTTGAAATTTAAAATTTGGAGGTATTTTAGATCCAAAAAGGAGCTATGGCAAATATAGTTCATATCGATCAATGGTTCAATATAACTCCCCCGATTTGACTTTTTTGAATTCATAGAAACAACCACTTTCAGTAGACATACCCGGAATTTATTTTGGACGGTTAGGTTAAAGTGGCAGCCCGATTAAGATTCAGGCTCACTTAGACTATTCAGTCCATTGTGATATTTTTGGACGGTTGCCATATAGACTGTTTAAAAATTACTAATTTCGATCAATTACTGTCCACTGTATAATTCTGAAGGATTCAGGTCTTCGATCATATGAAATGCCATATTGGCATACGATTTTCATGAACACTTTGACAGAAATTTAATATTTCCTCTACATTACCCACTCTTACTTCTGTTTTACTCGCATGTTCCTGTAATCAGAGCATCCTTCCATACACTTTCATATTGAACCTCGTAAAAATCGTTTCTATGTGCGTGGATCCCAGAAAGTGTCTTCTGAGTATAAGTATGTGTATGTATATGTATATTTAAGCGAAATATGGCTAATCGTCTCTAATGATGCAGTAAAAAATAATTTTCCATGTAAACAAAAACAAACTGCAGTTGAATGATATGAGCAGAGTAAATATGAGTCATTCCTCGTAGCATTTTTACCAGGTAAAAAAACAAAACGAGCGAATATATATGAACACGAAAAATAGAAGCTCTACAGAGGTATCTAAAGTAAAATAAAAAAAACATAAATATGATCAAAAATTAAAAATTACTTTAAGTAACCAAAACCCACTGTGTTACAATTTTAAAAATTCCAATTTAAAGTTGATTGGTTGTCACCCAAAAACGGAAAATATAAATGCATGGATTTTTGTGGTTTGTATCTTCCAACACTTTGTTGTGGATTTTAATGATGAAAATACGAAATTGTATTTTTTTTTTTTTTGGCCAGAAGTTACTCCATCCCATCCCACCTATCATATAAGAGAAGACAATCTCATTTCCAATGGCATTGAGGTTTAACTTTAAACTCAAATAGTTAAAGCGTATGCCAGCACTACGTGCATCTGTTAGGATAAATTTAACGATGATCAACATTGATAACACTGTGGTAATGAAGATGGCCATACTGATGTTGATGGTGTTGCTATTTTTGATGTCACTGTGAAAACACAAACTGTTGCTGGTTTTGGTGGAATGCCGTGAAAGTTTTCAATTAATGCAGGATGCAGTTACTCCCAACTTGTATTGTACTCGTCGCTAACCATTTGCCTGAATATCCAAACGAAAAACATCATGAGCCAAAATTGAAAAATAGAGATTACACTTGCAAAAAAAATATGTTGGATAAAATTCTTTCCAAGGGCATAAATCAAATTCCACGCAAAAAATATTTTTTTTTCGAAAAGATGACTATAAGAAGAGAACGAAATACCGTTCGAAGGAAAGAATTATATTTTTGTAAGCACAATCATGGATACTATACTGCATTTGATATGAGCGACAAGAAGCTCATACCAAATGTAGTAGACCTATATAAGCTTAAAATAAATTCCTGTGGCTTCCGTCCATCCATCTGTTTTCCGCGATAACCTTGGAATACTGTCTAGAACAAAATGTATGGCCAATATGAACCTCCCCTTTTCTCATTTAATTTGCTTTTGTTTTCTTATTCAAATTTCCTTACTCTCGTATCGTAGTCCAAACTTTGATATTCCTTTTGCAGCCTAATACGATGGTTACACCGAGTTATTCGTTTTTCCTGGACTTGATATTGACATTTTATAAAAAAATATAAGAATTATTGTTTAATAATAGGTGCTCAAGAATGCTTATTTAAAAACTTTATTTCTATAGAAAATGTTGTCCAAATTTTATTTCTATACAAAATTTTGTCAATTTATTTCTATAGAAAATTTTGTCAAAATTTTATTTCTATAGACAATTTTGTCAAAATTTTATTTCTATAGAAAATTTTGTCAAAACTTTGATTTCTATAGGAAATTTTCGAAAAAACTCGATTTCTATAAAAAAATTTGCCAACAGTTTGATTTCAATAGAAAATTTTGATTTCTGATTTGAGAAAATGTTGACAAAAGTTTAATTTCTATAGAAAATTATTTCTATAAATATATTTTGCAAAATCTACCAAAGCATCAAGAATTCTACCAATATACTAAACTGTGAAAAATCTACCAATTTTGGTAGAATCCTACAAACTGGGACAACCGTGTTCCCCAGACCTTGTTTAATTTGAAAATCGTATGAAAAGTCATCATGGAACTTCTCAATTTGCATGATTGTGCTGTGGCCCTTCCCTCTGTTTGATCCATCTTTATAATAATTATAGGTTCTGAATAGAGCTGCAGAACTATCGATAGTCGAACCATTCGATATTTTCGATAGTTTCGAAAAAAATTGATACTATCGGATTTCCTGCAGTATGTAAGTATTTCCGATTTGAAATGTTTTTTATTCAACAAAAGTATGATAATTTTTCTTGTGCGTTTGAAACTCACATTTTATTGAGTTTAGATTATTTAAAATGAATAAGCACACGGACGAAAAAGACTGTTTTTCATATGTTTGGGTGTAAAAATTATATGTTCGGAACTCAAATTTTTTAACACAATATTTTTAAGTGCAAGCATATAATGTTCATAAACTAGCATAACATGTTTGGGACATATATGTTAATATGTTAGAACATATTATGTTTGGGACATGAAATTTTTGTAAATATAATATGCTTAGATGCAGACATATATTAATTTGAAAATAGCCTATAAACATATATGTGTTTAGAAAGAGAGACCTAGAGAGTATGCTGCAAGTAAAATAATGGAAGTAACCAATTGGCGCCTTAAAAATATATCCACACAAAGAAAATTTCTTTAAAATTGTTTACTACCAGTGTATGCCCTAAGCTGAAACATAATATGTTTGAACAATACAAATAATATTTTGTTTGCACCAATCCTGAAAATATATATGCTTGAAGCAAATGTGTTTGTGTATTGTTACAGAAGCGATTTTTTTGAAGGTGTAAAAATAACGGAAAAAAGCTACTTCAAATAGTAATTACTATGTTAAGGTCCATTGAGAACGTGTTCACAAACAAGTCCTTTTTGAAATGATAGATCCAGTTTTGCTGAAGAATACAAAACGTAAGAAGCAGGATTTTACTACCGACATCAATTATCCTAACATGGTATCTGCTGTGTCAGAAACACACTCAGAGGATGTAATTACTACAGGTATAAGATCACCAGGAGATCGGGCATCGGATGAGAAAATGTTCGGGCATCGTATGGGAGGTATTCACTTAGTGCCATCCCCCTTGTTGGACGAAGAATCTTTTTAGAGAGCTGTTAATTGGTATAAATCAATTGATTTCTAAGGCCATACCAGAATTTTTCTCTGTGTATAGAGAACCACTTTCCTTTTAGATATAACAACAAGTGAAACATCAAAAAATAGCTAAAACTTTTCACTCATTATTTTTTGGCACAATAAACACATCCCAGTCGAACAATCCCCAAATGTAATCTCCTCCCACTTCAACACGAAGAATACTAAAATGCAATTAGTCAGGCGGATCATTAATGGAGAAGGGTGAAGGCGAGAAAAACAATCAACAATAATGAACGAAAGTATTTTTGTCTTCACTTGAATTTTGCCATAAAAAAAAGATGCAAAGAGCGAGTTTATTAACCCTTTTTTCACATGAAAATGTCATTGTGTGACAGATGTGGTAGTGAAAGGAATCCGACTACGGTCAGCAGTTAGTTTTTATGGGCCATATACGCCAAAGGACATCCTGAATGATTTTGAAGAGGACAAAGGAGAATAAGTGAGAATAAGTTAGAAGAGGAATCTCGTGGAGTAAATCGGATTGCGTGTACAAAAATCATTAGAGGATTAATTTTATTATTTTTGACTTTGCTTTTGGAAATACAAAAATTACATTAAATTGGTACATTTTTATAGTGCGGGATATCTTCTATTTCTAGATGTATATATGTATCCACAGCTCTATGTTTACATAATCTCAGGAGTTTATTTCCAAATACCAACTATTTTCCAACAGTGATTAAACCGATCAGCAAGTTGTAACAAAATATGCTTTACATAAATTTATTTCTAAAATGTAAAGCATTCAATACCACTCAAAATTCTAAACAAGGGTCTAACCATTTCAAATAATTAAATAACTACAGTGAAATTTTCTTTATTTTCCGTTCTTCTTTTATTCAGTTTGACTTTACTTTTCCACAGCACAAATGCAAGGAAATTGCTTCCCATTGCTTTTCTACTATTCTGTTTGATGAAAATAAAACTGGAAAACGGGAATCTGCCTGTGTGTACCCAGGGTACTTCAATAGAATCATAAGGCACGTTCTTATCTCCTACATTCAATGGCAACAACAGAGTTCACTGTTGACTCAGGAATATGGAGAGGGGCCACCCACCAATAGCTTGCCCAGCATCATCATAACCACAAGTCCTACCACCATCATATGCAAACATTTAAGCGTAGCAATATGAGTGACACTCAATTATGAATGAACAAATTGTCGCCAATTTACGTGATCTATTTGGATCTATCGACTTTTGACATTGGCCAAATTATTTGAAATATTTTGAAAACTACCGAACTGTCAATTGATTTTTGATGACATGATTTCATTAGCAATCGTAAGACCATTGCTGTTTGAACGCAATCCAAGGGAACTTTGGTGTCATTTGGTGAAACATGAATTCAGAGGTATACGAGTATACACAAATCACTTTAGCTTTTTTCGCTTTGAAGAACAAAGATTGAGCACCTTCCTCCTCAGCCGTTTTTTGCAATATTGAATTTGCACTCCCACCAGAATCGGCTGATCCTCATATACATGTGTGTGGTTGATTACAAGTACACACAAAGAAAATACAAATCACTTATGTGAATGGGCCTTCAGACTGTATTCCTTATTTAAATGGCCATATTCTTTCATACACCCACATGATGGCTCATTAGTTTTCATATTCTCCTCTTCATTGGTTAAGTTGATCATAGTCACTCCTTCAATTAATTGTGCCATAATGCTACTCGTATCAAAATTAAATGCACTCGATTGAACTTAAATAGCAGTACCATATTCAATCGACAAACTTATCACCCATATGCGCAATGTACGCTCAGGCACTCTTGACAGGGGATGACAAGTACTACAATTTTCACGCTTCTCCATATATTCTCTTTTTTTATGTGTTATTTCTTTTGAAATCATTAACATTAATTTGGAAAATTCCTCGCAATGAATGAATACCGCTTCGCAGTTGAAATGAAATTGGTTTGGGTAATTCACCGCAATGCAATTCATCTCAGCAAGGCTACATGAAAAGCATTCATTCCTTCATCAGACCCATGGATAATGATGGCAAACCATTCAGCGTGTGTGTGGAAATTGGAGGGATAAGATTGATTGTTGCGAAAGTATGTCAGATACACCACAACTGACATTGATGCTTATTCAAAAAAAAGGAAAGGAAAATACTCCCGGTAAGGACAAGAGTTTGAAAGTGCCGAATTTTAAGTACTCTTCATTAGAATGAAGACTCAGAGATTAATATCATGTGGGGAGATTAATCCGATATAAATTGAATAGATCAGTCTATATAGAGACAGGATTCACCACACTTATTGGTGAGGTCAATAGCAGACCATATGATAAAAACAAGTACACATGGACAAATCATGGATTCTGTATAAAAAAAAATTCTGCGAACAACGGTTGCTCATAATCGCTATGCTAAATCTAATTATTGACCAATATGGACAAGGCGTTAACGCCGACACCACGTACCGAATTTCGCACGGATCGGGTGAAAATAAGACCTCTCATTTTCATTAGGACCATTTTCATACCATCATTCCGCGAACGATTATACCCGGCTCAGAATTGGAAGTACCTTATTCAAGAAACAGCTGGGGCAGGGTGCTCGATATAATTCCTGAATCACACAATTTCACCAAAGTGGAAGAAGTACCTCATCTTAAAAATTTTAATTAAAATATTTGCATACTTTTAGGTGGACGTATAAAAGTGTTACAAATTCGTTATCAAATCAGTCCCGCAATCCTACACCCAGAGAAGGAATGTGATCACCTCTTATATTTTGGATGGTGTCACCACACGCTCACAAAAAATCGCTTCTGTAACATATACTCCCAAACATATTTTGCTCCAAGCATATATATTTTTGGGTATTGCCCAAACATTTATATGTTTGATCTCTTCCAATATATAATATGTTTGAAAGCATATTGGTCTAAACAATATATGTTTGGGTAGTCTAAGTTCCAAACATTTTGTATTTTTGCATCCAAATTCAATAATGTTGTCTTCCAAAAAACAATATGTTATTATGTGAACATATAATATGTTTGGAAGCATTTTGCACCCAAAAATATTATATGCTTAAAAAAAATTCTCCCAAACAATATTGTGCTCAAAATTTTATTTATTTATTTATATATTTACAATCATAATGAATTATGAAAATAAACAGGTAATATAGGTGCTAACAACATAGGTTTTCGACCTGAATGCTCAAAATTTTGTTTCTGCCCAATTGTATATTCCCCCACATCTTTCTCACTTCCACGAGATTTTTTAGTTCTTAGCACCTTTTTCTGTAATACAAACATTGTAAAAGAAATTATTCAATTGTATGATTTTTTTTATTTTAATTTTACCTTTTGCCGGACGGGGATTCGAACAGCGCACCACACAGTTTGTAAGGATCAAAGAAGTAGCTGATCAATTGCCCAAGGAGAAATAAAATGTTGATTTTGTAATAACAAGCAACAACCACCAACTTAATTCAATATCGCTCCCTGTTAAACAGCGCTCCAAGCTACTAAACACATATATGTTTATAGGCTATTTCTAAATTATTATATGTTTGCATCCAAGCATATTATATTTACAAACATTTTATGTCCCAAACATAATATGTTCTAACATATTAACATATATGTCCCAAACATGTTATGCTATTTTATGAACATTATATGCTTGCACTCAAAAATATTGTGTTTAAAAATTTGTGTTCCAAACATATAATGTTTATAGCCAAACATATGAAAAACAGTCTTTTTCATCCGTGCAGACTAATTCAGAATTTCATAAAATTTATTTATGGCATCTTAGACAAACGTTACCAACCATAATCTTTCAGGACATACCGCGTGGTGGTTATGGTTATATTCAAGCGGTTGGAATGATTGAAACTTTGCAGTAGTTGCATATAAATTTTGGTCGTATGTTGCATATTGCATATGCACTTTGTCTGTATTCATATTGACCGAATCAATAGCCAGATTACAGAGAAACGTCATTTCATAGCACTTTCTTTTCAATGTGTGTGTGTGTGTTGAGAAAACACACAAAAAAATATTACCAAAATTTTTACAAGGAAAATTGTAAGTGATCCAATCAAATTGTTAATGAAAAATTAAATATAAGATGATGATTAAGTCAATGCCTTTTTAATTTAACTTAAGTACATAATTATATCCCCATTTAAAATGTTATTATTAAATAATAATATGTATTACTTAGACACAGAAAAAATATACAATTTTTTTTTTAATTTTTATCGTTTTGAAAAGATATTCAATTACAAAAATTTAATTTGTAATCAATTCACAAAATTGATTATTGTATGAATTAATAATTTAATTGGATTAATTATTATGTTTGTTATGGTGGTGATGGTGATACTTGTAATATTTTTTATTTAATTATATTTATTTTTAAAGGCGTAATTTTTAATTTAACTGTTTAAAAATGTATGTTATGTTTGTATCCAAACTAATATTTCTTCAGGTGTACCATTCTACGTTATGATTTGTTTCAGTTCTACTGCTACACAAGTGATGAAGTGGTATACTTCCATGTGTAGCCTACCTCCTTGTCTACCGAAAACATTAAGGGGGATTACTAAGATATTGAAATATTTTTATCTTCACGGACGAAAACGACTGTTTTTCAAATGTTTGGGTATAAAAATTATATGTTTGGAACTTAATTTTTTTAACACAATATTTTTAAGCGCAGGCATATAACGTTCATAAATTAACATAACATGTTTGGGACATATATGTTAATATGTTAGAACATATTTTGTTTGGGACATAAAATGCTTGTAAATATAAAATGCTGGGATGCAAACATATATTAGTTTAGAAATAGCCTATATGCATATATGTGTTTAGAAAGAGAGACCTAAAGAGTATGATGCAAGTAAAAGAATGGAAGTAACCAATTGGCGCCTTAAAAATACCCAGCAAAAAAAGAGCTTCCAAAAAAGTAGTTTGGATCCCCAATCTGTGATCCGGAAGTAGTGCAAACTTGGATCATCTCCAATGAATTTTACATGGGCTTGTCATAGGACGGAAGTACTCCCTTTTTGGATCCTTTGCATTGCTTAGACGTTGTGCCCTGGAAGTTCATTTGAATGAAGAAATTTAACAAGCGAAAATAAAAAATTTCAACCAATTTCATTTTATTTCAACCATATTTTTGATTACACTATTATTTTCCTATTATCTAATTTTTTACAATGAACCTGGGTTTGATGGCACCATAACAGAACGCATTAGTACACTCAGCCACAAACGCCATTGAACATAAAGCGTCGAAAGGTTAATTCAAATGTTTGTGATATGATCGTAATACGACACCAAGGAATAACATTCTAATTGCTTCTCGAGATGTTCTTTATTAGTATGAGCGAAAAAAATAAGAAACGCAGGTTCAAATCTCACCAGCGGCAATTTTTTTATCAAATATTTTTCTAAAAAAATATTTTTGTATGTTATGCATCGTTTTTATTTTTTATTTTCTGCATATATTTCGTATAAATATATTCTTTTCTTTTAAAAATCAACCTTACTTCTCAAAAGAACTTCCATGGAAGCGAAAAAGTCAAACAGCATAGGTTCAAATCCCAGCGGGGATGAAATGTATTTTTTGTTTATTATTATTTTTTAACTTTCTTATTAAATTTCTATTTTTTTTTTTTATTAATTTTCTATTTTTTTTTTTTTGCAAAATTTAATTGTTACAATTTAATTGTTAAATTTACACTTAAAATAGGCTTTTTAATACTTGTCCACAAAGACTGCAGCGGAAGTAGGAAGAAAGCATTGGGGGATCCCAAGATGCGCTTTAGAAGAAATGTTTGTGGACTTGTCCAAAAGGACTGCATAGGGAGTAGAAAAAAATCATTGGGGGATCCCATGATACGCTTTAGAAGAAATGTTTGTGGACTTGTCCAAAAGGACTGCATCGGAAGTTGAAAAAAATCGATGGGGGATTCTGGGATGGACTTTAAAAGAAATGTTTGTGGAACACAAATATATACACAAGGAAAATTTCATTAAAATTTTTTTCTATCAATGTATGCCTAAGGTGAAACATAAAATGTTTGAACAATACAACCAATATTTTGTTTGGACCAATCCTGAAAATATATATGCTTGAAGCAAAATGTGTTTTGGGCATATGTTACAGAAGCGATTTTTTTGGGGGTGTTCTCATCGGGCCATGCGAATTGGATACCAATGTTTTTCAAAAGAGCTGATTGAAAAAAGTCACCTCAAATGATTTTGTTTTAAAGATTTGTCTCTGCTTTTAAAGAGAATTGTTTTGCATAAATGAAATCTACAAAATTTCGTACGTCATAAAAGAAAACTCTTCATTCCGTGTAATTATTTATACTGTCATTTGTTGAAATATCCTAGTAATGAAATAGAATTCCACTATTACACTCCATATATGCGAACTTGTTCCAAGACTACACTGAAAGAATTCTCTTCATTATTTTTAAGAAACATTTATGTTTAAAAATTCTTCGTATGCATGTATATTTCCTTAAAAGTGTCAATAGTTTTACATAAAAACTATGAACATTTCCTTTAATATTTCGTACTTTTTATGACAAATTATAAAAAAATGACATTTTACGTTCTTTTTACGAAGATAATTTTTTTGGTGAAGCGGCAAACCTAAAAAGTAATTTTACCTTACACAACAACAAAGAAATAATTTTAGTGGCAGTGTTGCTGACTCAAGAAATACCATAAATCTTTACGGTATGGTCAGACTGGGCAAATTTTTTTTGCAAATCCATTTTCATAATATGATTTGCTATCCATTGGTTTTGCCCAAATATCAAATAAATATAGTTTTCTCTTTTTTTAATGTTTGCGAAAAAAATCTTTGTGTTTGTATTCCTATATATTTGCCCAATGTGCCCGTCATGTCCATCCTTATTATACACAAATTTTATGTTGATTTGTTACTATTTCCCGGTCACTCATGTCTTCTGGGACAAAAAAACTGGACTTTAGGGAAGAAAATGTAATTTGCGGTTGACATATCTTTGATGAGTAATAGTTTTCTAGAGCTTGTCTAGGTATATTTGCTTGATACCGATGACAATCTATTGTGTGTGTGTGTGCGTATATGTGTATGACATCCACAAGCGACCCTATCATTTGGTTTTTCTATCAAGGATATCCTTAATCACCAGCAACACACACCCACAATTGTAAGAAGAAACCTTGATATCTACCTAATAATAAACATGATAATGAAGTGCAAATTGTTTTTGCTTCTATTTTGTAATCAAAATGCCCTTGTGAATTTGACACTTTTATCCTCTACCAAAGCTCATCTTAGGACAATGAAGTGGCAATGACTAGAATGATCTGTGGAGCCTTGTCTTATTAAAGATATGGAGAGTTTAGTGGAATGAGTATGGGAAAATCATAAAAAAATATAAAAAAATATACTGTACTTAAATTATGTCTTAAATTATTCTTAGAAATTTCATTTCCACATGCATACACCTCACACGCTGAATTTTTAGAAAATTTAATTAAAATCGCACTGTCTCATCACAAAAGAAGTCAAATAGGATTTTTTGTAATATGGGGACTATGCCTGATTGTAGACCTATATTAACCACATCAAAACCGGGTATACCAAATTGCATGGTCCAGTCCATGAAGAAATCAAATCCGGAAATCAGTTTGGATACTGACTATATCAGAATATGGAACAATATCCTATATAATTAATTTATGTGCCAATTCTTTTTTAAGTCGGACTTAAATTATTCATGTCTGTTCTGGGTCACACCGCATTGTGCACCACACTATACACTTTCTACACACCACACACAAAGTTAGTTGTTCTGAGTCACACGTGTGAACACTTTTTTCGGACTTTTAATCGAAAAATGTGACAGCTGATTTTTTCTGCAAGCCATATTATATGCAGACAGAAATTATAAACAAAACATATTTTGCCGGTATAAACATATAAAATTAAAAGTAAGTGCGTAACTCAAAGCCATAAAATGCCTGCCGGATTTTTGTTAGCAGTAAATAATGTAAGGACAAGAGCAATTTATCAAGAAAAAGGAGACAATTGCGTGATGCTTCAAATCTGTTTTGATTTGTTTTTTTTTCTATCCCTCCTCAATGTTACTCATGAACAAACGATCGCCGGGTCGTTCTCGTTTTTGTTTTTGACGGCGGAGAAGTTTTAATTTTGGTTTTGGTCAAACAGTTTTTAACATCCATACATTAATGGAAATTTAATTATAGTGGGCATAATTAACTATTCTGTTAAGGTTTTTCTCATTTGTATTGCTTACATATTTACAATAATATAGCAAACAAATTTTCTATCGTGGCGGCCTCCATGTGCAGAAAGATATTGGCGGCGTTAGTTTTTTTTTAATTTGCTCAGTGATTTGTGCACCAAGAACACTTTGCAGAATTGAAGATGCCATATTTTTCATGCAATAAATTTGGTAAAATTCATCTTTCTTAGCCCATTGATTTTGTAAAAGTTATAATTTAATTACCTTATATTTTCAAAAAGACCTTTGATTTGTTTAGGAAAGCGGATAGTATTCACAAAAATCAAAGACAATTTTGCTTAAAACTTTTTTGTGTTAACTTTCAAAAATTGTGGCAACATTATACTTTCGAACACACTGAAAATCAGCTGATTAAAACAACCCCAAAATTTATACACCAATCAGAGGAAATTTCGGTTCAAATTTTAGATGGATTTTTAAAATCGTGGTTTCTGACATATATAAGTGACTTTCCCAATAAAATTTGCAAATATTTATAAAAAACATATTAAAGTTTCAGAATCTGTTATTTATTTGTTATAAAAACTTCTAACTTTGCATACGATGGTTTTACACTAAGCCTACACAAAAGAAATGTTCGTGTACATTTTTCAGGTCTATGACGGTGTATAGTGTTGGTCAGAACACCTTTTAAGTGTGACACCATACGTAACTTGTACATGTGTGTACCAGAACAGACACGATTGTTTTCACTACATGTGCGAAATACTAATTGAACAACCCACGAATCTATCTTAGTTATTTTCCATCAAATTCTAAAATAAATCAAATATATAAATAACATTTACCTACGGGAGGCCCCCTTTCTCAGAAATAAAAGTTCCAGAGTGGCCCTCTCAAACATTCAGAGAAGTTTCTACAATTAAGGCTAGTTATTCATGTTAGCCATGGACAACATTTTATGATTCGGTATTTCCTTGAATATCCTCCTCCATTGGCCTTGTAGTCGAACAGATTGAAGAAGAGCACTATATATTTCGTATCAACTCACCAACTAATGGGGAAATGAGAGTTTTGGTTGCCAGGGAAAACTTTTGTACAGTAACTTTAATTGGGATACTGTGACATAAATGTAGGCTCTCAAACAAATGCCGACATTGACTATGGCCCATTGAAAAAAGAAGATTCTTATCAATTGCAATAAAATATGAAGTTTTTCCAACTTTTTTTTTTTTGAATTTTGGAAATATTTTATCTTTACGTGGACGTATAGTTTTTTTTTTTTTGTATCATTCATTGAATTACGCTAATGGCCAAGAGGAAAACAGCGAATGTTTTGGATCAAACCGAATATGGAGATAAACCTGCCGAATACATCAATGCTATACAACCACGGTTGCCACAGATGGTAGAGTTCTACAAGAATTCCTCTTCAACTAAGAGGTACATCACAAATTTTCTAAAGAAATAAAATTTTGACAAAATTTTTTTATAGAAAAAATTTAAGAAAATTTTCTATAGAAATAAAATTTTGACAAAATTTTCTAAAGAAATAAAATTTTGACAAAAATTTCCATAAAAAAAATTTGACAAAATTTTTCTATAGAAATACAATTTTGACAAAATTTTCAATAGATATAAAATTTTGACAAAATTTTCTATAGGAAAAAAATTAAGAAAATTTTCTATAGAAATAAAACTTTGACAAAATTATCTATAGAAATAAAATTTTGACAAAATTTTCTATAGAAATAAAATGTTGACAAATATTTTCTATAGAAATAAAATTTTGACAAAATTTTCTATAGGAAAAAAATTAAGAAAATTTTCTATAGAAATAAAACTTTGACAAAATTTTCTATAGAAATAAAATTTTGACAAAAATTTCTATAGGAAAAAAATGAAGAAAATTTTCTATAGAAATAAAAGTTTGACAAAATTTTCTATAGAAATAAAATTTTGACAAAATTTTCTATAGGAAAAAAATTAAGAAAATTTTCTATAGAAATAAAACTTTGACAAAATTTTCTATAGAAATAAAATTTTGACAAAAATTTTCTATAGAAATAAAATTTTGACAAAATTTTCTATAGAAATAAAACTTTGACAAAATTTTCTATAGAAATAAAATGTTGACAAATATTTTCTATAGAAATAAAATTTTGACAAACATTTTCAATAGAAATAAAATTTTAAGTAAATTTTCTATAGAAATCAAATTTTGAACAAATTTTCTAAAGAAATAAAATTTTAACAAAATTTTCTATAGAAATCAAATTTTAACACAATTTTCTATAGAAATAAAATTTTGACAAAATAAGAATTGTTTTTTGCTTGAGAGAGTGAACAATATTTGGTTGGTTATATATCTGAGTGAAACAAAAAGAGACATATAAATTCTTCGGCTGCACACTTTTAAAGCATAGCCTAAATCTTGTATTTGGCCGGACTTGAGTCAGCAGATATACTTCCAAAAATCAAAATTCCCCTGTCCATTACGAAGATCCATAATATTTCATTGTCCATAAATTGACTTGAACTTTCCAAGTAAAGTAATTTTCTTTATTGATTGCCTTATGGGAATTTACGAAAAAAAGAGTTGGTTGTGCGAAAACAACTCAAAAATTTCGTTAAATTATTTTTCTGCAATGAATTGAGGAAAATAAAATGGTGTAGCCATTGATATCCTTGGCAGCAACAGCAGCAGCAATTGATATAACCCAATAAACAATACAAACAGTGATCCATTAAGGCTCACTCCATTACCAACCACAATTTCTACTCTACTCTCTTCTACACTATCCTCACCCACATCCCATTTGCTATTCAATACCGTTGGCTAGCAATTACTATGTCGTAGGATTCGTAGACTTTTTTGAAATATGCTGGCTGTTGGTCCATTTCACTTCGGTGGCTGATAAACGAATTGTGGAAATTGTGCAACTGAATCACAAAAAAGTTCCTCGGTGGTTGACCACGTTTTCCTATTTTAACTTTAACACAACATGAAATTGCCAGAGTGGAAAAAACAGAACAATACAATTACGTCCTTGTGTGTTTCGTTACATTTGGATTTTTTTGTCTATTTGTCTCACACTTGGTAGTTGTGCCATGAGAATCTCCGTTAAAACATATTGTCGAAAATTTTCGTATACATTTTTAATTTGTATACGAAACCCACAAAACTTTACATTTCATAAAACGAAAAGGAAATGTAGCGTGTCCGAAAGAATGACAATCCGTTTGATTACAAAGCAGTTCATGACCAAAATGATGGTACAAAATAAACGCCTAATTTAATTCACACGTTTGTTAATATAAATGTCATAGACCATTTGAATGATATCCCTCTGAAATGGCATGTTTACAATTTAGATGAGCTCTCTTGGGAGGATATATCTCTTTGTTTTATGATTACAGGAAAATGTTAAATGTAGATATGTGGAAGGATTTATTTACCCATTTGTTTTGGGGGTAGGGATATAAAAATCGAAAATTGACCTTTCGACTAATCGATTTTTTGTCAACAAAAGCAAAAGTCAAAGCTGACATTTTGTAATCTTAAAAATCGAATAATCGACTATTCGACTTTCAATCTTTAAGGTAATGGCGAATATCCAGTAATCCCAGGATTCATTTTTTCATGTGTTTCTAAATATAGATACAAGATTCGAAAATCAACCTTTCGGTCCATATAAAGTTGGGAGTCGCCCGAGTTTTGTCCGTGCGTCTGTAGTATATACTAGATTCTTTTGTTGTGAAACTCCAATAAATATTACGTATACACACTATGGCCTTTGCGAATTTATATTCGTTATACGCACCCATGTACCAAACGATTTATTTATGATGTGGTTAAAATCAAGTATACGCCACCATGGCATATTATTGATTAATATTAATCATACTATGAGTAAAGCTGGGGAGGGGGGATGTATTTTCATTTTTAATAAATATGTCAAGTCTGAACATATTATTTGAAGTCATGCAAAAAACACTTGGCAAATTATTATTAATTATATGAATTTTCATTTGATGGTTGGATAAATTTCTCCTTTATATTTCTTTGATATTTTTAAGATGGGAGGGATTTTTATTACGAGCACCTATAAATGTAATTGATATGGTAGATATTCAATTTTCATGTTTGTTCTTACCTACGCTAACGATTTTATGTAGATAACCTTGTATAAGGAAAAGAAAAAAACACAAATTTCCAGACATGCTACAAAGAAAAGTCTGGTGATATCCATTATTACCATCATAAAACTTTGTCAGTTCTCTGCCAACTACTGTGCTACGTGGTCAGGTAATTCATAGCAGGGTGCATTGCAAGAAAACATTCCACTTACAAATGGCTGAAAATTGTTGCTTAAATTAAGTGCCAACGAGTGTGCCATTTCAAACCAACACTGCTCTTAAATATTTCAACAACTCTCAGCCCCAAATGCTCATGACTGGAGAAAAATCTACTTTTACCATGGCAGAGATACAAACTGCAGACAAGTGAATGTTTATGGTAATGATGGTTTTAGCCACAGATATAGCCAAAAAGGACAAAGTAGTAACAAAAAAATGGCGTGGGAGTAACTCAAATAAAGCCATAAATGCAAATGGAATGTAAAACAAAAATTAATAAACACTAAGCATGGTAGCATATCTAATTTACTAGTACACCCAGAAGACAAAACGCATAAAAGCATATGGAACGTTCTAAGATCATGAACAAATATTATGGTATGGGGTCATATAGCTTCATAATTCGCGAGTGGTTCCATTGTTTCTTCCAAAAAAAAACAAATCAGCGTCGCTATTGGGTAGAAATATGAAACCTGTAGAAACATATCCTAATCGTCTTAGAGGATACAAAACCAGCCTCCACCTCTTATCAGCATTGTGGTATAGACTATAAAACTGAAATATGAAACTCATAGTTGCATATACTAATCGAATTAGAATACAAATCGAATTTGATTCGCAAGTCCATGAGAATATCCATCGAAAGCCTAATCTAATTGTGCCTAAAACTAACTGGCCACTATACCTATCCTAACCTACCCTATTTCGGTATTTATGGTAGCGGTATATCCTTCCGTCTATATCTCCTTTTATATTCCTCTATCTGTGTATTGGTGTGTATTTATTTATTGCCAAAGAATACATCAAAATGGGATTCTGATTGTTTTCCATACGGCTGGAGAAAAATCTAACCCTACTTCTAAACGCATTATTGATTCTCCTACAAATCTGGGCCAAATTACCAATTTGGACCCCAAATCATTGATATGGCATTCCATATACGCATGAGAAATTAGCTTCTGATTGTTTTCCATAGGCTGCAGAAAGATTTAACCCTTCTAATCGAATTATTGATTTCCCCCAATCTGGGCCACATTACCAATTTGGACCCCAAATCTATAATATAGGATTTCATATACGATTGAGAAAAAAACATACAAGGAACCCAGAAAGGCCTGACATAACCAGCTCGTTATGATCTAAGCCTTTTTCCTCTTTTTCAAGGAACAATCTTAAATTCCTATTACAAAAATTACTTTATATAGGACCTTACCACTTAAACATGCTATTCCAAATGGGTATTTTCTATGAGCTCTTTTTTCTATTTGGCCAAACAAATGTTTAGTTTTTATTGGCCATCTTAATCGCTGACTTGCATGTCGTCCAAACATAACCACTTGCATACCACTAAGGGACCAACAGGTCCCATTGGCCTTTATGGCAATTATTGTTAACGTTTGCAATAATATTTAGTATTGCATTTTCTTGTAGGTATATATGTATGTGTGTGCGAGGGAGTTTTTTTTTCACTTAACATTTCTAAAGAGCAATTAAATTTAATAACATTTTTTCTTGTTAGAAAAATATGCAAAAACGTCCATCAAGTCCACGATGAAGAGGCAGAAAATGAGATCTGGAACAGCCGTTAGTAATCTCAATTATAGCAATATAAAAAATTTGTATGGTGGAATAAGCCACCATCACCCACACCGAAAAAAAAGTGAACTGTTTTATCGGAAGAATGAACTACCTCGCACGAAAATTGAACTAAATTTTGCTCCACATTTTGAGATTTCCACAAAGCGTTGTTAAAACCAGGAAAATTTAATGCCCTGTTGTACTTTTTAACAACAGTTCAAGTTTAGAAGAAACTATTAACTAAAAGTTAAGAAGAAAATCATTGGCGCCAAATCATGACCATTTTAACCATACAGTAGTTCATTCTTACTATTTTTGGGAATCGTACGAAAATTGTCATTTGCTTTAGTTCATATTGAACTTATGTGTACGGTCATCGAACTATATACTCACGTTTAGTTCATAAAATATTTGAGACATACTTAAATTTAGCGTTAGGTTAACTACGGAATTTTTTTCTGTGTTCATGCAACGACACTTTTTTTTGAAAATTTTCCTCTTACTCAGAAGCTCTTTTGACTAAATCGTAAAAAAAGAATTATTTCATTGCTTCATGAAATATGTTAGAAAAAAAATTAATTTAAATAAGAACAAAAATATAAAATCGTTTTAAAAATCAATAAAATAAAAATTTTCACCATTTCACAAAACAAAAAACTGCGAAACTTTTAAATTTAAATTGAAAGACAATAAAGACAAAAATATATATATTTTTTTTTAAATGTACACTATTTCGCAAAAATTTTGAAATCTCTAAATGATAAAAAATTAACATTTTTATTTTAAAGTTTTTCTGTTATTTCGACTTTTGAAAATATTTTCAAATAAAAAACAATAAAAATAGAAAAATATTAATTTTTATTTAAATCAATAAATTAAAGAAAGCTTGACCATTTTGCAAAAACCGTAAAACCTCTAAATGATAAAAAAAAAATATTTTTTTTACAGTTGATTTTTAATTATTTCGGCTTAATACCATATATTCACTATTTGCCGCTATTCTGGGCTATGTTTTTTTTTATGAAATTGAAATGTGCTGAAGTTAATAAAAACATTGTCATGCTATATGGACATATTTTATTATAATTGCTGATTAAATTATAAATCAAATGAGGTTAATGTTGACAATTATGTTCCCAATAAGGTTTATTGCAATTTATTATCGTAATACTTGTTCAAGTCATCTTTGATTTATTGTGACAATAATAATAATAATTAACTTGTCCACTAGGCACAATGGTTGAAAAAAAAAAAAAAAAAAAAAAAAACAATAGACACAACATGTGAGCGACATCGCACAAGGACTATCTGAGTAAGAGAGAGTCGAATTTGTAATTTTTGGTCTAATTCATGTAACTTTCTATAGTCACTAGATGTTTATCAATGCTATATTTGTGGAAGATATGAGCAAATTACTGATGGTATTTTGTATTAATTATTTATTTAAACCCTTATAATCGAGCAAATATTGGACATATACGATTATTTTATTAATCAAACATTCGTTGTTCGTGCTTAAATTCTAGATATTATACTGATCCATATATATAAAAACTACATTCCCAAACTCTTTCTATTAAAATCGTAGAAAATCAAAAGGATATACTCGAGAAATCGATATTTATATTTAAAGTCTTCAATACTTTGAAGACATAGTTCTTGTTAGAAACAAAGTTTTTTTGTTTTCAAATGTTGTAATAAAACCCTACCATTATGTGCTTTACCATGTGCCACGGTCTCATGCTACGCAAATTTCATGTCATAATAAGCGCCCCCAAAAAGATTTAATTAAATGATATTTTTAACATTATTGCATGGGCAGTGACATTTATGAAAAGGATTGAAAAAATAGCTGATGCGAAATATTTGATCGTTGTTAAATATAATAATTAAGTGAAATTGGAAACTTAAATAAATACCCAACTCATTACCAAACTCCTAGACTCAATTCAAATTCCTTTACCATGGTATCCAACTCGGTTATTTTTATTTGAGTAGCAATAAAATAAATCCTCTAGTAGACAGTTTTATAATGAATGTCGCGGCATTACTGTGTCCTTTGTTAATTCATAAAGGCAAGCTTAAGTACCAATTGCAATATCACAAAGAAGTCTCAGCAACAAAGAGTAAATACAAAAGTAAAGATAATGGAAAATTTCTGTATTTATTTTAGTCAAGCCAAATACTCGAAAATCCCAGACTATTAAATTTCAATGGAACAACTTTTTTTGTGTGTGTTGAACAAATACCCTACAAAAACTAAGTAGGTAAGGTCAAATTGGGCATAACACAGCCCTGTGATCGTTTTTTCTATATAGTAGATGGACAGATGCGGAATAATTATCTATTTCTAAATAGCATGTACAAAATGCGGTACCATAGATCGTATAAGTAATAATAATTTATTTTTAACGGAACGTATACGCCGAGTAGTACTCTAGTATTTAAACCCCTACACACTTAAGAAATGTCACACAAGTTGTTTTCGTTTTTTTTGTGTCTTTCAAAAGACAATAAACCACAAAGATTTATGACACGAAAGTGTATAAGTTTATGACCGTACGAAAAAAAAATACCATAAAATCCTTTGGTCCTTGCGTTGGACAATTCAGCTAAAAGTCTTTAATCTCACACACAATTGAAACCCATTTACTGTTAGTTAGGCTGTAAATTTAACTCCCGTTGTTTCCATATTTTTCACCAAGAGCGCAACAAACCAAAAAATAAACTGCACAACATTTGTCATTCATTACCAAAGGCTTAGCTCTATTGCATCGTTGAAACGATCCCCGAAAAAAATTCTACGGCTTAACATTATCTGGAGAGAAATTTCATTTTAGAGGCATTCATTCCTGTTTCGCATTTCGTCAGCCTCTAGCTGCATGGGTTGGAAAATAATGTCTGGATATTGTTCACACAGAATTTAAAGCTTTGCATTTTCATGGGCAATAACTCAAAGAGGCGTTGACATATTTGCTTCCCATAAAACTGTGTTTTGTGCATGGCATACTCTATATTGCAGGGACAATCAAGTGGGATTTACGGAAATCCAAAAACTCTCACTTTATTTGCGGTACGTTATGTTTGGTAATATTGCTGTGAAAATTTGATTGCCCTAACCAGGGGGAATACATGAAGAATTATAAAATCCACAAAACATGTCATAGGCTTAACTATGGCCGTCTGTATGTAGACATATTTTTTGTAATCAAAGTCGTAAGTGGCCGTTTAGTAAAATAGATTTGGAATTTGGCACACACGGGAGCCCATAACCATTGATTTTGTAGAACTGGGTTCACATTTCATAGATACAGCTCACATATACAGTGAAACCTCTCAGAAGTGAACACTCACCTAAATTTTGAGGTGTCCAGTATTCACGATTGAGAGGTTTCACTGTATATCCTTCCAGTGGTATTCACGATTGAGAGGTTTCACTGTACATCATTCCGCTAATAAAAATTAAAATTTTGGAGCGTATACCCAAAAAAATAATTCTTTACCTCAAAACAAAATGTTAGACCGAAAATTAATTAATTTGGACGAAGAACCAGTCTGCATTGATATCAGACTAAGTTAGTTCACGAAATTACACCCTCTCATAAAAGAAAAAAAACGAATAAGGTGTGTATCGGAACATATTTTGGTTTAGTCCCCATATAACTCGGTCTACCTATTTGACTTCTTCAGGACACATAAACCGATATTTTTAGTCGATTTGACGAAATTTGACATATATAGTTTTTTTGATCCATAAAAAGGTGGTGTATGTTTTTGTATATCCCCCATATAGTTTTGAATTCTTGGGCACCTCAACACCACAATTTGTATTTGCCTGAAATTGGAAATTTAGAAATATTTTGAGACTACAAAAAGGTATGTCGAATGTGTATCAGTCGATGGTTTGGTATAGAACGATTTCCCGATTTTATTTCTTAGGCACTTGACCACAGCCCTTTTTATTCGATTTGCCTGAAAGTGTATTCTATCGGCCCGGTATATATCCCATATAGTCCAAATTAAGGCTTTTCATTTTTTAGTTCATAAAAGCTGCAATTATGCAGCTTTGATAGGTTTGGTTAGGGAGTATATTTCATCAAAACCACCTGACCCTCTATAGATATACGAAGGCGGTTCGGAAACTTCTTAGCCTATCAATGAAAGAGAATAGTTAGTTTTTCAAAAATATTTTTATTTATCAATATAATCTTCTGAAACTTCAATACACTTAGTCCAACGCTTTTCTAGCAATTCTATCCCTTGATTAAAATAGTTTTCCTCAAGGTCTTCAAAATAGTGGTTTACAACTGTAATTGCATCTTCATTTGAGGTAAAACGTTTGCCAGCAAGGATTTTTTTAGATTTGGGAACAAGTAAAAGTCACTGGGAGCTAAATCAGGAGAATAAGGTGGGTGGTCAAGCAACCCGTACTTTATTTCGTTGATTTTAGCCATTGTTAAAACATTCTTGTACGCTGGTGCGTTGTCTTGATGAAAAATTATTTTTTTTGTGTTGTAAGCCAGGACGTTTTTCTCGAATTTGTACATTTAATTGATCCAAAAGGTTGCAATAGTACTCTGAATTTATTGTTTTACCCTTTTGCAGATAGTCAATCAATAAAATACCTTTGAAGTCAAAAAAAAAACGTTGCCATAAAGGAATTGTTTTTGCCTTCTTTGGGGCACTTCCTCCAGCTTCAGTCCATTGTTTGGATTGTTCTTTTGTCTCTGGAGTATAGTGGTGGATCCATGACTCATCAACAGTTATGAAACGACGCTTAAAGTCCATTTTATTTCGCTTAAAACTATCCAAACAAGCTTGAGAAATGTTCATTCTTATGCGTTTTTGATCGACTATTAACAAATGCGGCACCCATCTTGCAGAAAGCTTTTCATCTGTAGTTCTTCATGCAAAATTAAATGGACTCGATCATTTGAGATGCCTATGATATTAGCAATTTCACGCACTTTTATTCGTCCATCATTTAATACCATATCATGCACTTTGGCTACAATTTCTATTGTTGTTGCTGTTTTTGGACGTGCACTACGTGGTTCATCTTCAATGCTTGTACGACCTTTTTTATGTAAATATTTAATGACAGCACGCATTTCTAATTGTTCCGTTGTAAACAAATTGCGGATGCGTCTCTTTTGAACACCTGTTTCTATATGAAGGAGTTGCCAGATCGAAACAAAATTTGACATGTGTTCATAACAGAGATGGAGGTTTTCAAAACACTTAACCTTTTTCTGTTTATACCGCGCTTTTTGTGCTAGGCTAAGAAGTTTCCGAACTGCCCTCGTATATTAGATATATTTTTAAATTTGTAAAATTTAATCTATGGTGGTGAGAATTTATGATTCGCCCGAGTCGAACTTACGGCCGTCTATACTTATTGCTTGTCCAGTGCTGACCCACTTACTACATACAATTCATTAATCATTTAATCTTTTCACTTTATCAGTTTTTTCAGGATTTACAGCACTCACAAAATAATCTGATATGCAAAAATGACAGATTATCAGACTCTTAAACAAAAACCGAATAGTATAACAGAGATTTTAATGATTATTGAATATAAATTGAACATGGATAAATGATTACATAGAATCTATTTTACATATTCACTTTATGGGGCTTTTTCATTCAACCTTGAATGCTTGTTGTTCTCGCAGAGAGTGTGAAGAAAAGTTGCATTTAAATTGAACCATACGACTAATTGATGAAATCAAACTCATTCGTGTGTAAAACACTCTACGTCTGTCTATAATTTGCGATATGCAATTTATGCCATATTTACAAGTTAATGAGTGTATCCGTACTGGAATTTATTCCAGCGTGTGAGCTTATATAGGCATGGGCGTGTGTGTGTGGATATGCTTATGAGAGAATATCCTTGATGGTATAAACATTAATGATAGTGTATATGAATCTTCATGGCTTTATGGTAATTAAATGCTTGTGTGTGTGTGTGGGTATTTGTTACAGAGTATCTAATGTGGTCGTTTTGCTTGCCACTATTCTCTTTATTCTCATTAATGTTTTCATATATGCGAATGTTTATGTGAATACAATTATGCATAATTAGTTGCATTAGACCCAAATCTAATCATGGTTATACTATTACTACTACTACTACAACTACAACTATTGTCTCTTTAATCCCATATCTCAGTGGACAACGATTAGTCCATGTTTGTCTATAACCATTTACCACACACGTACCCACACATACACACCAACACCACCAATTAGTACCCTGTGTACTCTGTGATTTTATGATTTTGATTGCTTTAATCCACTCCTAAATATTTACCATTGCCCTGAAATTAAACCACAAATTCTATATACTTTGCATCAGCAGCGATGAGTATTGAGTGGCATGCAATTATTTCAAATATTTCATTCCAATTCATGTGGACACTGATTTGATTTGTTTAATTTTTAATATTTAGTTTGGCTCATTTGGCATAATATAATGGATTTCATTCGAGTAATTTATGGTTTTAGAGGAGGAGGACAAATGCAATTAGATAACTATTTGAGTAAATTACGATAAATTCACCATAATTAAGAGTTAGACAAAATGTGAAACGTAATGTATGTAGCAACAATTCATTTGGGAAGAGTTTCACAGAAATGAAATTTTTTCTGTTTACATCACGAAATGAATTGTTCCAATTAATTATTTAATTAAAATTGCTTCTATTACGAAAATTATAGTGTCATTCACAGAATTAATGTACACAATTAATAGATTTCTTCGGCACATTCAATTAACTTTGAATTGATTCAAGTAAAAATTTAATTGATTTTTATTGCATAACCCAATTAGTATTTTTATTAATCAATTATTTATTGACTTTTTATTATTACTTTTATTTTGGCCATATAGACCTAACTTGTTTTTGAAATAAAACTCTTTTATTTCATATTCTCCCGAAGTTTGTTGGCTTCTTCAAGGGATTCGTTTTGATTTTTATACCCTAATTAGACTCCTCGTGCAACTCCTAAGCGTTGAAATTTGGTCACCTCGGGGGTATGAAATTTTGTTTTAGCTGTAAACTCCGCAATTTTGAACCGATTTCGATGATAATTAGACTCCTCGTGCAAAATTTCAAGCAAATCTAAGCAAAACTTTGGCTTCTGCAGCAACACCAGATTTTGCCAATATTTTATATGGCCCCAGAAGCCAAAGTTTTGCTTAGATTTGCTTGAAATTTTGCACGAGGAGTCTAATTATCATCGAAATCGGTTCAAAATTGCGGAGTTTACAGCTAAAACAAAATTTCATACCCCCGAGGTGACCAAATTTCAACGCTTAGGAGTTGCACGAGGTGTCTAATTAGTAGTACAGTCAAGTGTGCAAAATTTGGTGGAAATCGGTTCAGATTGAGATACTCCCATATATATCTATTGTCCGATACACACTTAAATGAATTTAAAAGTTGGTGTTGTGGTTAACACGTTTTTAAAGGTCTTTATGAGGAAAAAAAACAGAAAAACGAATTGAATTCAAAAATGTTCCTAGTATTAAGTACGCAAAACTTAAATTCATTATATTCTCTGCTTATCAGTGTAATTCGTCCATACGATTATTTGTTAATATGTGATAAAGATGTAGGCCAAACAAAGTCCAATATTTGCTGAAATCACTTTGACCAATTTGATGAAGAATTTGGTGTAATGTTTTGAGAATTGGGATTAATTAAGGTCCCGATTCGAAAGAATTCCTCCTCTTTTATATAATTCAAAAATGTTTATGACATAATCTCCATCGAATCTTGCAGGAAAAGAAGTTAGGAAACCCAATTCTCAGACCATGCATGTCCCATTTGCCACTGTTGAAACTTCTTGAATAGTTGTATCAGAAAACAACCATGTATAAATGCAACCACGGCCACAGAGATGTTTCCATGGTGAAACCAAAAAATGTGTACCAATCTTTTGAGGTAGAAAGACGGAGAGGGATGTTCTGTACTAAATCAAGGTATTATAACCCAGAAAAAAAATCTTCTTAAGCCATTAGTCCAAAACGGCTTTTGTAGAGATGGACTTAGTTTTCACTTCAAAAGAAGTTTTTGATTTTAAGTTCTTTTATATAAAAATCCTTTGTTTTATTCATTTTATGTAATAAATTTATTTTCTCAATTTAAAGTGTAACAGTAAGGACAAATAAAATTATGAAGATTAAAAAAATTAGCAGATGTAGTAGTAGCGATCGAATATTTTCAAGTATTATACAGAACATCTTTACATAGAGATAAGAGTGGAAAAGATTAAGAAAAATTGATCCTAACATTTTAAAAATGAAATATGAAATACTGAAATATCATCACATCTGAAGAACTAATGCGAAATCTATGCATCGGATGCTTAAAAAGGTGACTTCCGTCGTATGCCAGGCCCATATAAAATGTATTGCTTATAAACCAATTTTGCACCGCTTCCGGATTCAAAGCGAATATTTTCTTCTGGTCTGGTCTTTTTTAACTGTGAAGTTAGTGAACATTCTGCAGAAAGAAGTGACAAAAACCGCTCAAGTACAAATGCTGTGTCGATGTTTTCTATGTCCGGGATATAAGTCTGTTTTTAGTGGGTAAACTAACCATACACATGACTTTTGTATCCTCTCGGGTAGGCCCTTCGGTTTTTACATGAAATCAGTTCAGATATTTATGTTAACTCAAATACATTAACTTAAAATATCTTAAAGTGAGAGGTATTGTATTTCTCGTTTATTATTCTTTAATAAGTTGTAAAATGTATATGATTGTAAACAATAGCACCATTCTTTCCACTTTTCCACTTCTGAAAGCAAAAACAATGATCGTCCTTGCACACAACGAGCAATGAACCTTTAGTTTTTGTCTCTTTGTTTTAATTGGAATCGCCAACCCCACCATTAAAAACAATCACTTCAGTTAATGTTGAGAAACCATTTGCGTTTATCTTCCGGACAATGAGGCCAAGGCACGTTTATGTTAATGTTCACATTTTAAGCACTTTAATTAATAAACTTCATACGCATTGAGGGCATAAGTTACCTTGGATGAAAGCCATCCAATTTCACTTTTATTTCCGATCCCCTGATCCGCTCTTTCGTTGTCTATTCTTAAAGTTAAATGAAAGGCTAAAACCTTATCACCCTTGCACCCATTCAAGATTCCATAAAGGTATGGTGTCATACTTATAGACATTAAATACACAAATGCACAATGCCCTTTCAGGATTCTAATGAACAGCCAGAGCCTCAGCCAGCAAATGTTTAAATTACGAAAAATGCATTTTTGCCAACAATGACACACAAGGACCTCGTGCACTTGAAGCTGCCTAGAATTTACTTAAACAACAAGATGTTGCTGATGAGCAAGCACTCAAAATTCATTTCATTGGGAACAAAGGAAATAGGTAAACATTCATTGTAGCTACGGCTAAGCAAGGTAGATGGACAATAACGTGACGTGGCAATCATGGAAAATCTACTACAGACTCTTCATACAACGCGGTGCTTATCTCAAAACATGGGAAGGAAAAAATGTGGTTGGATTATCGATACACACAAAGAAATGTCCTTTGTTTTTCTGATTAGAAAGCAAAAATAAAATTCATTGGCAACAAACGAGGTTTCAATTTGCATAAAAATAATGTTCTATTGAAGGCATCAAGAAACTTTGTTTGGGCCAAAACGTACTGTTTACCCTTAGGTTATCTTAAGATTTTAACGTCATTTATTTGTCTTAATTTTCTCTTAAAGAGAAAAAACGTTGAAGACAAACTACGAACCTTGTTTGTCACAAACATAATAACGGAACCTTAGGATTTTCTTGGTTACTAAGTTATGTTCTAAATAAATTCGAGTTTATTTGTCTTTAACGGGTAAAAGCAAACGACCTAGGGGAACTTCGCCCTAAAACTTATATTCGCTGATTGGATAAATAAATAACATTTCATTGGAAATAAATCCCTAACTACACTGAAAGAAGAGTATTCTTTTCTGAGGAATGAAATTTTAGTGAAACAAACATTTTTTTTTAACGATAAAAATTTTTCTTCAGAAACAAATGAAAAATATCAGAGACAATCGTTGAATCGTTTGTCATAAATTCGGGTTTATTTGCAATAACAGAAAATACTTTACATTAAACGCGAATTTTGTTTGTCTAAAATTTCGTTCCAGAGGAAAGTATTTTATCTTTGGGTGTAATGATTAAAGCGAATGATCTTTTTGCCCACAATTTCGTTTCGGAGAATTGTTGTTTTTTTTTTTTTGCGTGTGGAAAATGGTGGACAATCATTCGAAATTTACCACAGACTCCAATGCCATGACCTTTTCACAATACTGGATGGAAAAAAATTGGCAACAGAGAAAAAAATTGGTACAGAGAAAAAAATTATTTTCTCCAATGGAAAAGCAAAGGGTAAATTTTGTCATTTTCTTTTGATCTGTGAATCCGTCCATCCACCCTATATGCAAATGATCTGATTTACTTGCCTTCATTGCACATCCATACATTATACCCCTAGCATGGATATTATAAACCTATTTTACGGAAATTACATCATTTCAATAAAACTTGAGTAAGAACAACTATGAAAATTGCCTGTTTACATTTCAAGTCCACAATGAGGGTTCATTAATTTCAGATTTTTGTATGTTCAGAGAAAGGGAAGCCTCAAGTAAAACACTAAACGCCACTGACCCAATTTGTTAGCTACGTCAAGAGAAGTGGGTAAGAGATATGTTAAAAACAAGTAAGGAAAAGCTATAGTCGGTAAAGGGCGACTACATTATACCCTACAGAGTGTTGATTTTTTATTAAAATAATTGCGTATAAGGGGAAATATGTATATGCACGGACGAAAAAGACTGTTTTTCATATGTTTGGGTGTAAAAATTATATGTTTGGAACTCAAATTTTTTAACACAATATTTTTAAGTGCAAGCATGTAATGTTCATAAACTAGAATAACATGTTTGGGACATATATGTTAATATGTTAGAACATATTATGTTTGGGACATAAAATGTTTGTAAATATAATATGCTTAGATGCAAACATATATTGATTTGGAAATAGCCTATAAACATATATGTGTTTAGAAAGAGAGACCTAGAGAGCATGCTGCAAGTATAATAATGGAAGTAACCAATTGGCACCTTAAAAATATAGCCACAAAAATAAAATTTCATTAAAATTTTTTACTACCAGTGTATGCCTTGAGGTGAAACATAATATGTTTGAACAATACAAACAATATTTTGTTTGGATCAATCCTGAAATTATATATGCTTGAAGCAAAATGTGTGGGGTATATGTTACAGAAGCGACTTTTTTGAGGGTGTGGGACCTAAAGGGTGGTTAAATTGTAAGGGCCGATGTTGAATGTGAACCACACCTAAACGCCAAGTTTTTTTCCGAATTTTATTTGACATTTCTCTATTTCAGACTTACTCAATTTGAACCATGGAGAGATACACAATCCAACAACGTGTTAAATGGTTCCAAGAAATGGCAACAGTGGATGATCAATTTTCGAAGAAAATCATCTTCAGTGATGAGGCACATTTTCACATCAGTGGATTCGTCAATAAACAGAGTTGCCGCATTTGGGCGAATGAGAATCCAAGAGTGATTGTCGAAAAACCAATGCACCCACAAAGATTGACTGTTTGGTGCGGTTTATGGGCTGGCGGCATCATCGGGCCGTATTTTTTCCAAAATGAGGTCGGTCAGGCAGTTACTGTGAATGGTGTTCGCTATCGTGAGATGATAACGATCTTTTTATGGCCCGAATTGGATGATATGGATGTGGACGATATGTGGTTTCAGCAGGACGGTGCCACTTGCCACACAGCTAACGAAACAATGGCTCTTTTGCGCAACAAATTCAGTGGCCGTGTTATCACGTAATGGCGGTGTCAATTGGCCGCCAAGATCATGTGATTTGACACCGTTGGACTTTTTTCTTTGGGGTTATTTGAGTGAAAATGTGTACGTCGATAAGCCAGCAACAATTCAAGAGCTATAGGATGGGATAATTCGGCACATTAACGGCATAGAACCTCCCATTATGCCTCAGCGTCATCGAAAATTTGGACCATTGGATGAAGGTGTGCCACCGAGGTCGCGGCGCCCATTTGGCCAATATTTTGTTCCATACATAATTGAGTAATACCAATATATCATAATAAAATAAAATTAGAATAATTTCCTAAATAGTTTGTGTTTTATTCAAAATCAACATTGGCCCTTGAAATTTTAACCACCCTTTATATCAAAATAGGGTTGAATATAAACTTCTGTAGCAATTAAAATCAAAGAAGCTGTTTGTGAGAAACTTATTGTGTTAATACTGCTAGACTTCAAATACTAAAACGAGTCCTTAACACGGTTGCCACAGTTGGTACAATTGTACCAAAAAGTTTACTGTTTGGTAGAATCTTTGAAGTTTTGGTAGATTTTCAATTTTTTATAGAAATACAATATGGCAAAATCTTCTATAGAAAAAAATTTTGGTAATTTTTTTGGTAAATTTCCTAAAGAAATAAAACTTTGACAAAATTTTCTGTAGAAATAAAATTTGGACAAAATTTTCTATAGAAATAAAATTTGGACAAAATTTTCTATAGAAATAAAATTTGCATAAAATTTTAACAAAATTTCCTACACTGAAAAAACAGTGAACCCCCCAGGAAGACAACTTTTGATTAATTTTAGAAAATTTTTAATATTTTTAGAAATATTTAACTAAACAGTATTACAAGCGCTAGCATCGCGCCGATATCACAAAAATAAGTAAATATTTTTCGACAAATTCAAGAATAAGTTCATGAACTAAAATATAGTTAAATTGGCTTTAGTGAAATAGTGAGTTCACTTTTTTTGAGTGTATAGAAATAAAATTTTGAAAAAATTTTCTACAGAAATAAAATTTTGACAAAATTTTCTACAGAAATAAAATTTTGACAAAATTTTCTATAGAAATGAAATGAACGATGTGTTACAAACGACAATACTAGATTAGTATACGCCTCTAGACTATGATGTGGTGAAGAATATAAAAATAAAAAAGCACACAAATTAAAAAACGGAGCTCTAAAAATCGAAAGGATGGATGGATGCCTCTTTTGTTTGTAAATGAGGGGGAGACTGGTGCAAAATAAAATGTAAACTGCCTCTGGCTGTGGTCTTTTGGTTGGTGCGGGTATGATGGTAATGGCTCTGTCATGTGTGCTATTGACACTGTTTGCTGTTCTGCACCAAGGAACGTTAAATCAAAAACCTACTGCTGTTAGAGGAGGAGCGTTAAAACGGTTGATGTCTATTAAGTGACATGTTTCGTTCTGGCAAAAAGTCTCGTTTAATTTTTTTAACTTGTCCTTTCCTTTGATGATGTGGTGAAGATGTTGCGGTTGGTGTCAGAGCTGGCACATAGTTGCAATTATTCCTCTGCTCGCTCTATATGAGGCCCATGTGGTCCTTCCCATTTTACACAGATTATGTCATTTATGGATAATGATGCTATTTTAAAATTCATTAACGCTACATTGTGGTTCATCAAGTGGCATATTAATTTAAGGATAACTTAGTCGGTGAAGGGGTTGCCCAACACGTAGGCCCAGCGAGTTGTGGTGGCGGTGAGCAATGTAGCCTTCAATGGTAAATGAGTTAATAGCGTCAGTTACAACCAATCATGTCAGTGTGCGAGAAAAATGCGGTCAAAGGACATTTAAGGGTATATGGGCATGTAAAGACTAAATATACTTGAATTTTTATCTCTCCGAGTCTGGGCGGCATTTCACATTGCGGTAAAACCAATAAGATAAGCTTTGAATGATATCAGCATTACTAAGAGGGTATTATCCACCGCTGAAAAAACTGGGATTGAACCCATGATCCTTTCTATGCAAGCATTCGACTCATAAACTCGATTATTTGTTAGGAAACCGGTCATCTTAACGGTATTTGAAATCAAAATGTACTAAAAATAATACAATATCATCAATGTAACTAAAAAGTGGCACAGTACAATAAAAAAGTGGCACAAAAAGCAAAAATGTATGTCATTTAGAGGCTTAAAAGTAGCATCGCTTGAAAAAGTGACAATTATGCCAATAAAGTGCTACAACAGTAACACTGGGCCCAACCATTAGACGATTTCTGGGTCTTAGGATTAGTTTTCCAAATTGGTTTATTCCACGAATCAATGCCATTGCAGTGTATCTCGCCATATCTTAAATATCGAGTAGTGCAACCATCTATCAGTCATATATACTACCAAGGTTCTTTACACAAGATTCTTACTTACTATAAGTAACAGCCCTCGTAATCTATGGTAACATTAATAACCAAAATATGAAATATCCCTTAATCAGATACACAATTACAAACCTATGCTGTGGCCGCAGGCTACATTCATATAATCAAAAGTTTACGCGGGTGTGGCTTATGTAAGGCAGTAGCAAAATTTCATTTGCCAAGAAGCCTTAGGATCCTTTGACCGAATTTCCGCAATCAATGGCTCAATTGCAATGTTAAGACATCATCGTTCACAAATTATACGTTTCACAATCAAATTACAAATGGCCAAATGAACCATCAACATTCAGCCACATAACGTCAAATTAGCAACCATTTTACAAACGGAAGGGAAACGGAAGTCAATGAGAGTTTGTGAAAGTTTTGTGTGAATTTATTGGATGGAATCGGATGTTATGTATGTTGTCCATGTAGTCATGACAGTATGTCTGTCTATGATATATTAATATATTAATATGCAATCAAATTTGGAAAAGTATGTTCATATTTCGTTCTTTGTACACTGATAAAAATTATTAGCAAAATGATATTTTTTTCAACAAAACTCAGAAAAAGGAGTATATAGATTTTTTTTTGCCAAAAACATCTATTCCTCTTTAGTTAATTTTTTCCAATTTCTTGAAAGATTTCAAAAATCAATGAAGTTAATAACAGTTATTTCGTTTGTAACGCATGGAAATATTCTTGGTCGTAGTGAAATACTGAATTAATCCAGCGATGCCCGTCCATCTGTTGATATCACTCTAATTTCCAAACGAAATAAGCTATTAGCTTAAAACTTGGCACAAGCTGTTGTCATTGGTATATGGTTAATGGGCCATATGACTTCTGGAGCTTTAATGGGTCCAACGTGTTAAAAAAGCACGGTGAAGCGGTCCCATTGACCCGTTCCTCTCTTATCTATAACACATTAGACCGAATTGTGTATGCATAACTGCACATAACAATATAACCATTCAAATTCATGGGCCATCATTAAATGTTCAAAATAATCTTGATTTCTGTGGATTTGGTTTCGCAATGCACTTCACCCGTTTTCTTCTCCTTTAACATAATAGAGCTAATTCGCTACGGCTTTCTCATCATTTCCCTAAAAGTGTTTTGTTTTTTTATGTTGCCGTCTATACGAACTTTCGCTCTTCCTCCATTTACATTGCCATTTGACTTTAGAGGAAAGACAAAAAATGAGTTTTCCTCTTTTCTTTTCAAGTTTTCAATTTTCTGTCTCAAGTATTTGCCATTTATATCCTTATGTCTTTTCATCTGGATACTCAATTGCATATCCCAAGTTTCTTTCACGCATAAGTGCCATTTAAACTTCGCCATCGTACCACTTCCGTTGCACCATTTTGCAGTCGAGTGATGAAGAAACCAGCCACCACCTTCTCGAACCACCGTTTCAGACGTCTTAGTCAACAAATTGCTAAAAACATTCTTCTCGAGATAATACTCCATCCACTCCAAGCCCTGTACATCCTTATCCACATACCCTTAATAGAGCACAAAAATAAAAGAAGAAATTCACACACAGTAAAAATGACACCTAAAGAGCAGACCTCGATGTGTATGAGAATCTGAGTGTGCAGGATGACGATGATTAAGTTGTGCCACTGCATGGAATTGTGTCACAAAAGCATTGTAAAACGCATACCAGCCAAGTGCAAGTGCTCTAAATGTGTTTCTGGAATTCGTCTTGTATTTGCGCAAAGTGCTTTTTGCCTTTGTCATCTTCAAAAAATATTTGCTCTTCGATGGGATCATCTCGGGATAAGATGAACGCAGACACATATGGATGGAAAGCCAAATATACCCAAGTGGCCAAAGTGTTCTTAAACTATATGGATGAACATGTAGATTTCGTCTTATTAAATACAAAATTAAATTTTGAAAATTTTCTCAAGACCTATTTTAAATAAGGCATTTGGCATGTCACACAATATGGAGCATCAAATATAGAAAAATTTAACGAAACTAATACTAGGGATACACACAAAGAAAATTTCATTAAAAGTCAGCCAACGAAATATTTTCATTGATATAATAACATTTTCATTAATACAATGAAAATATTCGTTAATAGTACGAAACGTTACGTTGATTTGCAGAAAATTCGTTATATTAACGAAAAAAATCGTTGAATTAACGAATTTGTTTCGTTGGCTGAATTTTAACGACATATTTCGTTATTATAATGAAACTTTTTCTACTAGTGTTCATATGCCGAACATCCACTTTTCGACTAATCGACATTTTATAAAAAAGAAAAGGTAGAAAAATCGAAAACGACTAATCGGCTTTTGATTTTTTAACATTGATTCAACTAGGACATAATTGCACCTTGGTGACTGCTGTGAGAGTAATATGGAATGGACAGCGCATGCAGCATGTTTCAGGCTGAGGTATTTGCTATTGCCAAAGCTGCGGAGCTCCTGTTGTTGAGGCCGATATTCAGAAGCGAGATCTGCTTCTTCATCGACAGTCAGGCAGCAATAAATGCCTTGGATAATACAAACACAACGTCGAAGTTAGTCAGCCGCTGTCGTAGAGAACTTAGAGATCTCACTGAACAGCATAATATTACTCTGTGCAGGGTACCTGGACATTATGAAATAAGGAGCAATGAGGAGGCAGATGTACTGGCTAAGGAAGGTACACGCGGCATGGATTTCATCGTTACGGACGATTTTCCCCCGCTATATTGATATACTTATAAAGTAAATGTTAAATATAATGATTCAGGGAGGATTTGAGACCCTTAATAAGCATCATAATAGGACATAACACACTTGGGAATCACATGGTAAGGATTGGCTTAATGACCGATGATATTTGTAAATGGTGCCTGGACCCGGAGGTTACGGAAGACTCTTACCACTTTCTGTGTCAGCATTATCTTTTTGAAGAAATAAGATACTGGGTTCCTTTTTCTTTCAGGACATTACGGTAGCGTAATCTGAAGGATATACACGCCTTTATCAAGGTTTCTGGATGGAAGATCTAGAGAACCGTTTGCTTTTCGAGAACACAAATGATATGTGACTGATACTAGCAGTCAGGAAGATAGATGACGTAGAGGAAAGAAACAACTATGAGTAGACACAATGGACCAACATGGTCTAAGTGCACACAATTTTTCCTTTCTGCGAATTGGTGTCATCCTCTAAACCTAACCTAACTGCTGCGGCAGCATTTTATTCAATGTTAATATTTCCGATGTTTTGGCCAACTGAGCACTATATATGTATGTTTGTATATCCAAAAGATATTGCACCATTGGCACATTGTCAACACTATATGCTGTTGATTGGAACAAATGTGTTCGTTTTTTATGATTGTAATATTTTCTATTTGACGATATGTTCACACATAAATCTCGCATACTTCATTTTGCATATTGTCCACATTCTTCATTGCAGTCAAGTAAGAATGATGATGAATTTCGCCGGGCAGAAAATTCTATATCATCCACCCTGAACTTGAATCATTGTAGAGATTTTTTTTTAATAATTTTAAAGAAAATCGAAGTTATGGTACAATAAACAGCAGCCACTATCTGCTGATGTATGTAATGAAAATTAAATTCAAGCTAGTGGAGTAAAATTCAAAGAATAATTTAGAAAGAGATTTGCATGAAATAAAATATGATTAAAAACATTAAAATTCAATCATCAAGCATTTCGATTTTATTATGCCTAACTAGGGGAAAATGTAAATTTCTTTCTCTCAATTTTTGTTTAAAATTGTTTCAAAACGAGACTAAACTCACATTTGAATTTCACCATTCAATGTTTACATGATATTTTTCAGCAAAGCTTGTTACCGTTTTTGCTTACGAAATTCGTTGAGTTATGAATTTACATTGTAATGCACCACCATTATTTTGTATGTAATTAAGATAAAAAGCTGTTAGCATCAATCTAAAACCAGGTGGCTGTTCGTGGTATAAATTTGACATAACAATACCGTTATTATTTGAGCTGAGAAAAAGAGCGAAAACTATTAAATACATAGCTGTATGCAAAGCAGGGCTGCCAATTTTGCCGATTTATCGGCATTTTGACGATTTTTTACTAAAAAAATAGCAAATGCCGATTTTCCGATTTTTGCCCCGAAAATGACGATATTAGCTCCGTTCAAAAATTTTGAATAGAAGGAGTTCAGATCCAGCAAAAAAGAGTTTTTGCTAGAATGTGGTTGTAGGAGTTTTTGCTACATGTAGGAGCTATACCTCGTTTTAAATCTACAGTATTAATATCACTGTTGCCACTCGTGTCAAAAATAATCCACCAAAATTTGAAAGGAAATTTTACCAAATTAAAAAAAAATATTTTGAAGTTGTTGATCAAATTCTTGTGGTTAGTATATAAACAAATTTTATTTCTATAGGAAATTTTGTCAAAAATTTTATTTCTGTAGAAAATATTGTCAAAATTTTATTTCTGTAGAAAATTTCGTCAATATTTTATTTTGTATAGAAAACTTTCTCAAAACTTTACATCTGTAAAAATTTTTGCACATTTTTATTTCTATAGAACATTCTTGCAAAAATTTATGTCTATAGAACATGTTTGTCAATTTTTTTATAGTAAATTCTTTATTATTTTATTGCTAAGAAAATTTTTGCAAAATTTCATTTCTATAGAAAATTTCGTCAACATTTTATTTCTATAGAAGATGTTCTTAATTTTATTTCTATAGAAAATTGTACCTCCTTATTAGAGAGTCAATCAATGAGAGTTTTATGATCAAATTTTGGAAAATCGTTGCCCGATTATATACGTAAATACTAAAGATTTTTATTGTTATATTTAAATAAAAATCATAAAAAATGTTTGTTTTTTATTTTTTTACAAAACTGAATTTATTATGCTTTTTTGTTGAAATGCATAGTTAACATACGTATGTTAATTTTAATATTAATATTATTTACATTGCAGATTTTTTGACGATTTTTAAAATAGAAATGACGATTATGACGATTTCTTCGGAAAAAAGTGACGATTTTTCTTTAAATTTTATTGGCAGCCCTGATGCAAAGAGCAGCCCTATAGACAATAAACACATTTCCTCTCAATGCACACAACCACACATACTAACAGCAGCGTAAGAAATGACAAATGCGGCTTTGTTTTTGTTTACAAGAATAAAAGCCACACTCGAAATCATCTAACATGGTCAAAACACCACATTCCCCACATAGCCAGACGAGGAGACTTATTACGACTTATGATCTGGTCTAAAGCAAAGCAAAAAAAAAACGTAAATAAAGTCATAACAGACTCTAACCAACTCTCCAAAGAACAAGTTTTAATTGAAGAAAAAAACAACAGACAAGAAAGAATTAAAGAGAAAACAAAGAAAAAACAAATCGAACATAAAGTCAATGTGCACATGTGAGAGAGCCAAAAAACCAGCATAGCAAGATTCATGCAGTCAGTGTCAGTGCTGCTGCTACTACTTCAATCGAAGTATTTTGCTTCATTTTCACAAAATTTACTTCGTCACTCCTTCTTCTAAAAATCTGCTTCACTTTTTGTTCTGCTTCAAATTTTAAAATTTTTCCCCATATTACCTATTTGTTTTTCCTATTCATTTAATATCAGTTTATATGGGGGCTATATATAATTATGGACCGATGTGGACCAATTTGCATGGTAGTTAGAGATCATATGCTGAAACCATGTACCAAATTTCAGCTGGATCGTATGAAATTTGCTTCTCTTAGAGTCCCCGCAAACCAAATTTGGGGGTCCGTTTATATGGGGGCTATACGTAAAAGTGGACCGATATGGCCCATTTGCAATACCATCCGAACTACATCAATAACAACTACTTGTCCAAGTTTCAAGTCGATAGCTTCTTTCATTCGGAAGTTAGCGTGATTTAAACAGACGGACGCACATGCTCAGATCGACTCAGAATTTCACCACGACCCAGAATATATATACTTTATGGGGTCTTAGAGTAATATTTCGATGTGTTACAAACGGAATGACAAAGTTAATATACCCCCGTCCTATGGTGGAGGGTATAATAAAATGAATTCTTTTGTTTTGTTTTCAAAAATGTATGCTACTTCAATTTTATTCAATCTACTCCACTTTTTTCCAAAATCTAGTTCACTCAATTTTTCACTAGCGGCAGCACTGGTCAGTGTTAAAAGACTATGGATCGTGTGTAGATGGAAGTGAACATTTTTTGCCAGGTTTATTATCAATTTCAAAAGACGTGGCTTTGGAAGCATATTAATACAAAAATTTTCTGTGGCAGAATTGAAATGAAATACCCAGTGAATGGAAAATCTCAATAATACGATTGTATTTTATCATTTACAAAAAGAAAAAGTAACAAAATCGAAGATATTTAATGAAAAAGAAAAGGTGAAAGTGCAAACTTATACACCAACTAATAAAACAAGGTCCAATAAAAAATAATACAAATTAATAAGAAAAGATTATGAAAAAAAGAGTCGGTTTTACCTTTAGATCAAGAATTCTTCCTTGATTTTTTTTGCTACGAAAATTTTGATCGACATACATTTTTTATGAATTCTTGGCCAAAATAATGTTTTCGTCTTCTCCAAATTCAACTGGTGTGGGGCAAAGGCGAAAAAAGAAAAACTCAAAAACAAAAGTTAACAATGAGCGAGATCAACATACAAATTCTGCCAACGATGTCGTTGTAAACGAAAGACTTCAACCGGACAGAGAAAGCAACAAACACCATGATGACAACACACAGCCACCAGTCACAACAGCAACAATAGCAGCTCTCAATATTATTCAGACAAGCGCACATAGCTTATGCAATGGCAAGTTACTAACACCCATCATAGACTGTTGTCGTGATGCCAATTGTGTTTTAAATACGATAGATGTGACCAGTGAAGCCAAAACCAATGCCACGGAATTAAGCAGTTCTACATCGACTTCCAGTTCCAGGTCTTTGCATACACCCACTAATGATGATCGAGAAAGAAGTACAAGCAGAGAAAAGTCATCGGAGTCTAAGCAATTGGGAAATAAGAAGAACTCAGACACAAGCCACATAGCCCAGACGAAAATACCCTCCTTAGAAAATCCGCAGACTTCTTCGACATTAGACAATGAGGATCAAAGTTACATGCTCCAAATACACTTGGATCTTTTTGCCTGGGTTTTATTTATACTCGCTTTCGTAACACGTTTCTATAGACTCTCATATCCACGCAATGTGGTCTTTGATGAATTACATTATGGCAAATCTGTGGCCCACTATATGCGCAATCAATTCTTCTTCGATACTCATCCACCTTTGGGCAAACAACTTATAGCTGCTGTAGCCGATTCCGTAGGGTATGATGGTAACTATACAGCCTCCCACGTAGGCTCTCCATATGAGTCAACATTTCCAGTATTTTGGATGCGTTTAATACCGGCTCTTTGTGGAAGTTTACTTCCTAGTGCTGTTTATTCTCTACTAAAGGAGATGAGTATATCAAGGCGTAGTTCATTTTTAGGAGGTCTACTTGTTGTCTTTGACAATGCTCTTCTGATCCAGTCACGCCTCATATTAATGGAGTCAATGTTACTGCTGTTCTGCACGGCAGGCTTGTATTTTTTATTAAGGCTTCACAGGTCGAAATTTTTGCATATCTCTTGGTTTTTAAATGGATTTGCATCTGCAGCTCTCCTGACTTTTGCATTTAGTGTAAAATACGTTGGATTTTTTACCTATTTCTTGGCAATATATTTAATACTCAAATATCTCTGGGATCTTCTCTACGATGGCACAAAAACTGGTAAGTGTGGGACACAAAATGGGAAACGACATTTTTTCGAAAAACGTTTTATTGAAACAATGTTTAATAAGCCAGTGTAGCATACAAAGAGCCATGAGTTCCATCCCAGTTTCGGCTGAACACCAAAAGGGTTTCCGCGAATTAGCACACCTCTATAATGCAGGTGTCATTTGCGACTGTTAGAGGTAAAAAAATCGCCTTATTGTGTTACAATTGTCCTTAGAAGACATTTTTTTAGTATAATCGAGTTTAGAAAATAGAGGACAATGATTGATATTTCAGCAAATAGCTAATGTTTTCTCTTTTTCAGGAGACTTTTTTCTGTTTTCATTTATTTAATCAATCAACGCCGTTAGGAACACCATGTTTTTAATCAAAACAAAATTCAATAACAAAAATTACTTGAATTAACTAAATCTTTAATTAGCCAATTTTTAAGTAGTCTCGATGCTTGATATTATCACTTTCGTGATTGATTCAATTTCAATTTATTTCGTAATTGAAAGCAGAAACTCTTTTTAATATATTGACTTAATGAAACACCGAAATAATTTACTTTTTTTCAGTTTTCAATACAACACATTTATTGCAATTGTTTTTTTTTTTTTAACCATAGATCTTCACATAGTTCTTCAAACTATTGCACAGTTTATTTTATTTTCCGTCGTACCCATTTTCATATATCTTGGTGTATTTTACCTGCATTTGAATACACTCTATAAAGCTGGACCACACGATGTTGTATTGACAAGTGCTTTCCAGGCATCTCTCGAAGGTGGTCTAGCATCCATTACCCGTAATCAACCACTTAAAGTTGCACATGGTTCCCAAATAACATTAAGACATACACATGGACATATGTGTTGGTTACATTCCCATGCCCATGTTTATCCTATCAGATATCCGGATGGTAGAGGATCTTCTCATCAACAGCAAGTGACATGTTATCCCTTTAAAGATGTTAACAATTGGTGGATAGTAAAAAAACCAAAATACGATGACATAGTAGTTGGTGAGAATCCAGAATACATACGCGACGGGGACATCATCCAATTGGTACATGGCATAACAAGCAGAGCTTTAAATACCCATGATGTAGCCGCTCCTTTAACACCGAGTTGTCAAGAAGTTTCTTGTTATATTGATTATGGAATTAATATGAAAAGTGAACTTTTATGGAAAGTGGATATAATAAATAAGGAAAAGGTAGGTAACACAAATAAGAACATAAAATTTATCTTAATATTTTTTTTATTTCCATATTAGGAAGGTCCAATCTGGAAAACAATAAAATCGGAGGTTCGTTTTATACATGTCTCAACCGGAGCTGCCCTTAAATATTCAAATCGTATGTTACCTGAATGGGGCTTTCGTCAACATGAAATTGTCTCGGATAGGGAAACAGGTGGTAAAGATGTAATATGGAATGTGGAAGAACATCGATATACCAAGGGTAAGGAAACAAAAAATACACCGATAACTAGTGTCTATGAAGTAAGGACCCACAAAGAAATGAAGTAGTGTTCATGGGAAACTAAAACTATCAATTTGTTTAAAGACAGTCCATATTGTTATAAGCTGGTCAATGATAGAGGTATACGACCGAAGCCTCTAACACCCTTTCGTTAAAATTTTCATTGTAATAACTCGCACAAGAATTTTTATATTTTTGTTTTACATTTTTCTTCATCATTGATAGAGCGGCCTTCTTCCTTAACTCAATGATTTGGAACCTCTTTTTTTAAACCGTGTAGAATTAGGTTATAATGTGCTAATATGTTGGCGTAGTAAAGAGAGATTGAACTCGTACAAGTCTGACCTGCTAACCATGAAGTCATTCCAAAAACAAATATACGTATAGACGAAGTATCTTATTCGCCTCTGGCATTACTTCGGGTGCTATATTGTCCTCATTTCTTTATGAATCGGCTTTGATTCTGATCTTAAAATTGGCTAAAAATTTACTTTCATGTCTACCTAGACCATGACATGAAGTCTTCTTTTTTAACACTTCCCTAATGTACTGTAAACTACTATATTTCATAGCAATTCGTTTAACATTGAAAGAAATTTCCCAAATGTTCAGACATTATTTCATTTCTCTTAGCATTCCATATTTTCCTTTACTGTTATAGCAACATTTGAAAAACAATTCATCTCTTTACAGATTCAGACCGGACCGAACGCGAAAGAACCATGTTAAATGCCGAAATGATACCTACGGGGCCAACAAAACTATCATTCATGCAAAAATTCCTGGAGCTGCAATTCAAAATGTTTTCCATAAGCGGCCAAGTTCAAAGTCATATGTATAGTTCGAGTCCTTTGGATTGGCCGCTATTAACTCGAGGCATTGCATATTGGGTATCGTCTAATTCAAATGCCCAAATACATTTACTTGGCAACATATTGATCTGGTATACAAGCACCCTGTCTCTCCTTGTATACTTTGCTTTGTTCATTTTTTATTTACTACGACGTCGACGCCTCTGTTTTGATATTGACGAAAAGGAGTGGAAACGATTTTCAAATGTTGGCCATACGTTCTTTGTGGGTTATCTGTTACACTATATACCTTATTTTTTTACCGACAGTGATCTCTTTCTCCATCACTATATGCCAGCGTTTCTCTATAAAGTGCAATTATTTTCTTTTGTCATCGATCATATTGATTATTTAATTCGACGATTTTTTAGCTCACGCTTATGGTTGATTCGAGCTTATCGTTTGGCTATATTAACCTGGTTCCTAGCAGTTGTTGGAGTATACATATATTTCCTGCCCATTAGTTATGGAATGAAAAAATTAAACGTTCAAGATATTTTGAGTTTACGGTGGAAGGATACCTGGGACTTTGTTGTACATAGGTCTGTAGAGACACGTGCCGTTTCCTAATGTCCAAAGTAATATGCTCACTAAAAAGTTAGCCAAAATGTTTTCGATTAAAACATTAACTGTCTTTAGAGTTATAACGAGATTTTAATATATACAATATGATCGCCACAAAACTTAATTGAAGGAATTAATAGAACTAATGATGGAAATATTTATATTAAATCAATTATAATTTAATGTTTTAAATTTTAAATCTAGTTTTGTGATTAAAATTCTATTGAAACTGTTAGTTCCGTAAGCCAATCCAAATCCAATGTATGTATGTATATATATTTTAAGTATAGTAGAATTTGTTCATAGCTTTTTTAGAAATAAAAAAAATAACAAATTAAGATACGAAATTTCTATTTTTGTGGGGTTTAGTAACAATGAAATGTATACAAACACTCTTCTTGGCTTTTGTTTCAGCAGGTGGACTCTCTCTCCTTGTCCGCGATACGCAACGCCGCCAATGATACATTCATACCATTTTCAACAATCGTACATCCTATATAAGGAAGTAGTAAAAAACCTATTTAACCGAAGTTTTACAAATTTGATTCTGGGTGTAATCCCTATTGATACAAAAAAGGGAACAGAACAATTATTTATTAGCGTAGCGTTCACCAGATATTCCTGGGGTTTAAGGAATTGTCGAATTTATTGAAATGGCAACTAGAAGATTATTCCTTTAAACTTAAGAAACAAATCAATTTTAATTTATACCAATAATTTGGTTATTTAAATAACAGAAAAACTCTTTATTTGTCGATCAATATCAAAACTCAGAAATAGAAAGCATAACCCCTTTGGACATAACTTAATCCCATATCGGAATCTGGAGGAAAATCATTTGAAAGTTTCAGGTATTTTTGGGATGTCCAAAACGCAGAATTCTGTAAGGACAAAGCCGAATATAAATTGAAAGATTTCTTTGTTTTATTTTATAAAATTCATGCATATACCTCTTCAATTTCCTTTTCCAAGCCGGACATTCTGTAGTACACACATAAGGCATCGGGCCTATTCTGATTTTGCAAGAATGTAATCAGACCATTGAGTAGAGATTTATCCAAATTTAGACAGTAACATAGATCTAAATGTTTAAGCACCGGACAAAGATGCAACATATCAAGAATAGTTACTGCATGTAGTCTTTCCGAATGTCTGAGACATAGCAATTCTAAATGTGCAAAGCAACAGTTGCCATAGTCCTCCACCTCGAAATCATAATTACACAATGCTAAGATTCTCAAGTTTTCTGGTTTCAAACAGCGAAAATCGTTTTTCATCCATGTAGAGCTTACTGGCAAAAAATGAAAGTCCACAGCCAAACCTTGAATTTGGGTACCCTTCTCTCGTAGTATATGATAATATTCTTCAGTTTCGTAAATTCTATAGTCATATGTATCCACGTTTTCGATTTGTGATACATCGATTTCTTGATCTAATAAAACTTTTAGTTGCTTCAAATGTGGCAGTTGTAGAACATATTCTAAACCGGATTTTAATGTATTTAAATTCAATTTTAATACCTCCAACGAGGTACATTCTAAAATATCTGAAGTTAGCTTTAAATGACTGCATTCAAAAGTTCGTACATCCAGTACTTTAAGGTTTTTCACATTTAAGAGAATGTCTCTAAACGCATCATCTTCAATTTCGATCAGTTTTGTTTTCTCATCGTACAAATGTAGCTCTTCTAAATGACGAAAGTTTGACAAATGTCGCCCTGAAATTGGTACGGTGATTTTGAGGTATTTTAAATTAGGCACTAATCTAGTTAATGATTCCACATCGTCATCTTCCGGATAGCATTCTGTAATATCATCATTGAACCAACATCTCAACACTGACGGCAAGCTGGCGATACCGCATTCTTCCATTTCCTTGAGGAATACATTTAGACAATCGTCCACAATAAGCAATGTATTGAATTCTAAACGCATAGTCCGCAGGTAATAGCCAAATTCCTCATAGTTCTGTAATATTGTGGGCAAAACACTGTAATCCAAAATTCTAAGATGCGGTTGCCTTCTCCACAGATTCAAAATTACAGATTGAAAACGTCTGCAGCATTTGGAGATTTTGATTTGTGTAGGTAAATCTTTGATACATTCGAATATGTATTCCAGACAGTCATCGTTTAAATCTTCTATGGTAGTCGTAGTTATGGCATCTTTTTCTAAACGACAGTAGGCATTCAATATATGGTTTTCTAGATATGTAAACGGGATATACCTCTATTATCTTCTTCAAAGTGCGTCATGGTAATTGCATCCCAATCTATTGCGCCTATCGTTTCTATAATTTGTTTTTCGTTGAAGCACAAACAGCTGACATTGCTTTGGTTTGCCGTATGACCAAACTAATGTTCAGAGAGAATAAAAACACAAGAGGACGAAAATTTCTCTTCTACAAAAACAACAAATGTCAACCGTATAGATGTCGCACAATGCCTGCAGCGTGGTATTACCGACGTTGCGGTAGAAGCGCTGTTTTGATAAATTGTTTATAAAGGCGTCGGCAGTTATAATTTCAAATGGTCTGCCGAAAAAAATTAATAGAATGAAAAGAAATTAGGTTCTAAATCCTATTTTCCTTACATTTCGTAAAGCCGGCAGAGAACTAAACTGGGTGACGCCGACTCAAACTGTATGATATTTGAGAGAAGCGCCGACAAAAACTGCATGATTTAGAGAAAATTTCCTCATGACTGACGCAGTTTCGCTTCACGGTTTCGTCTTTTTATTCTCTCTGATATGTCAAAGATAATTGAGTATAACAAGATTGAGCATTGTGCTCTTATCAAGAGAAGACAAATGTCAAGGTGTAGAGGGCTATGAGAAAAAATTGTTTTATTTGCCATTTTTTCCAAAGCAGCTCTGCCCAAGAATAAATTTAAACGGCAATATTCACATAAAACCATAATGAATATTTGATTTAAAATACACATACGTTTTATTTTAATTTTCTACAATCGTTTTGGTACTGCTTTTGTGGGTTTTTATTCAGAAATTTATGAAAAACACAAATGTTATGATATTTTCCGACGCAAACGGCAGTACATTTGAGAGACACGTCGACGCAAACTTTATGATATTTTGTTGGCAGAGTCCTCTGGTGCTTCAGTTTTGCTATGACAAGACTGTATCTTCTTCTCAATTATCTTTGGATATGTTATTGGTGGTAGTTGCCAGGTTTTAGACTTTGTCAACATTCCCGCGCAGGATAAGGGCTTTCCCAATAAAAGATCTGTATGCACTAAGGCTATCACCCGGGATAAATCCCGTCCCGAAATCCCGGGGTTTTCGGGGCGGGATTAATCGCGAATCCCTGGATTTTTTATTTTGAACCCCGGGATTTTTCGGGATCCCGAAACATAATTCAAATTTGTTAAATTTGTGGCTTTATTAGCATTTTTTATTTATTTATTAATAAATTGGAGTCTTTATTCAGTTCAAACGGCTCTTAGATTTCAAACCTAACAAATACCCAAAATAATAAACATTTATGGAACACATTGAGTAAGAATTTGTTATAAATGAGGCATATTATAAAAAGGACTATTTCATCAAAAAGCGAAGTAAACAAAAAGGTCCTCAAGCAATGATAAAAGGTCCGTCAACAATATATGACAAGATCGCGTTTATCTTATAAAAATTTGGATGCCTTGATATTTTTAAGAAGTTACTTAAGGATTAACTCAAGTGTACGAAAATATACCTAATCTAATCAAAATCCATAATATGATTTGCTGAATTGATTGATTTTGAATTGAATTACTTTTTAATTTATTTTTATCACAATTTGAAATTGCTTTTTAAATTTACTCTTATATTCTTGTGTTAATAAAAGTAAATTAAACTAAGTTGGATTAATACAGAACAATTTTTTGCCGCTGTAGATTGTTATTACTTAAAAAATTTAAGAAATCCCGAAAATTTTGGGATCCCGAAAAAATCGATCCCGAATAACAGCCCTAGTATGCACCTCTTGTGAAATAACGCTAGTAAAAATCTATTTGTCTCCGACAAAATATGGTTTGTTTAGAGAGTGTATAGAAACAGTACACAATTTGTAAACCAGCAGTTCGCTATTAAAACTAGTTAATATTTATTATAAATTTTTACTTGACTTATTGGGCCTGCTGGAACAACACACTTCATCCGATCCGGTTGAAATTTGATACGTGATATCAGTATATTCCCTCTAGCTACCACACAAATAATGACCCATATAAACCTATATAGGTTAGGTTAGGTTAGGTTAAAGTGGCAGCCCGATTAAGATTCAGGCTCACTTAGACTATTCAGTCCATTGTGATACCACATTAACTAAAAGTACCTATTACATATGGGCACTTCTAGTTTTAACCGCTGAACCTTCTTGATTATTTTTCTTTGTTGAACCAACCAGATTGTTCCAAAAACAGTAGCAGACTGCTTAAGTTAACGTTTTCCAGATCCGCCAGTAATCTGAAGCTATATGCTCCTAAAAGTTGCTTGCGCTTTACACAAAATGCAGGACACTCACACAAGAGGTGTTTAATTGATTCTTTTTCCTCTGCATCATGACAGCTCATACAATAGTCATTATACTTCGCGCCAATAGTTTTTGCAAAATCGCCTATCAGGCAGCGACCCGTTATAGCAGATATCAGGAGTGATATCTGACGTCTCGAGAACATTAGCATATCTAGTGTGCGGTTTAAGTTGAAATGGGGCCATATTTGCTTGGTGTCGTTACAACCCTTACAATTCTCCCATCGAACATTTGCCATCATAACAGCCTTCTCACGCAGCATGAGCTTGCAGGTAGCTAGGGGCATACCAACAAATTCTAGTTCCCCTGGAATATGTAAGGTAGTCCCTAGCCTTGCCAACTCATCCGCTTCGCAGTTCCCCGGTATGTTCCTATGGCCAGGCACCCATATTAGGTGAATATTGTACTGCTCAGCCATCTCATTGAGAGATTTGCGGCAGTCGATGGCCGTTTTCGAGTTGAGGAACACAGAGTCCAAGGATTTTATTGCAGGTTGACTGTCTGAGTATATATTAATGCCCACATTTTTTGGAACATTACTTCTCAGCCAATTCGCCACCTCTCTTATTGCTAATATTTCAGCCTGAAAAACACTACAGTGATTAGGTAATCTTTTCGCTATTCGAAGTTCCAGATCATTAGAATATACTCCGAACCCCACTTGTCCATCCAATTTGGAGCCATCAGTGTAGAAATCTATATATTCTTTATTCCCCGGGGTCTGTGTGCACCACGCCTCACTGTTGGGGATTAGAGTCTCAAACTTTTTGTCGAAAAGTGGACTCGCCAAAGTGTAATCCACTACGTTAGGCACATCTGGCATTGTTTTGAGGACAGAACTGTGACCGTAACCTTTTTCCGACCACAGCGATAGTTCGCGCAACCGCACAGCCGTTGTTGCAGCTGACTGTTTGGCCAAAATGTCTAAAGGCAATAGATGCAGCACGACATTAAGGGAATTTGTTCCTGTCTTGCTGAATGCGCCTGAAATACACAAACACGCCATACGCTGAACTTTATCTAAACAAGTCGGTTTCTGAAGTGCCGGCCACCAGACTACAACACCATATAGCATTATAGGTCTAACCACTGCCGTGTATAGCCAATGCACAATTTTTGGTTTCAGTCCCCACTTTTTTCCTATTGCCTTTTTGCACGAGTACAAAGCTACAGTTGCCTTTCTCGCCCTTTCTTCAATATTAAGCTTAAAGTTCAGCGTCCTGTCCAAAATAACGCCAAGGTATTTTGCACATTCACCAAAGGGAATTTCAATACCCCCTAAGGAAATAGGCCTAACCGTGGGAGTTTTGCGATCGTTGCAGTACATGACTAATTCTGTCTTTGCAGGATTTACCCCAAGACCATTGTCTTTCGCCCATTTCTCAGTCATCCGGAGGGCCCTCTGAATAATATCTCTGATTGTGGATGGGAATTTTCCCCTGACTGCCAGAGCCACATCATCTGCGTATGCCACCACTTTTATCCTTTCTTTTTCTAGAGTAACCAGAAGGCTATTTATAGCAACATTCCAAAGAAGAGGTGATAGGACTCCTCCTTGGGGAGTGCCTCTGTTCACATACCTTTGTATGTTTGCTTGTCCTAGTGTGGCTGAAATACGTCTCTTCATTAGCAGTTCGTCTAACAGCCTGAGTATACATGGATCAACATTCAGAGTTGTCAGTCCATTTAATATCGAGCTCGGATGGACATTATTGAACGCCCCTTCGATGTCTAGAAACCTATATATGATTTATTGAGTCTCCTTGGGGCAACAATCTTCATCCGACCTGATATTACCATACGTTCTCTAACTACCATATCAAAATTAGCCCATATGGGTTAATTATACATAGTCCTTTTATAAACCGATCCGATTTGATTGAAAATCTATACTCATAATTTTGTTCTTAACCCTTCTGGAATGACGTTCGAAATAAGTTTCTTCCAGTTTAGAAAACAATCTTAAGCAATTTTAAGATATGCTGCCATCAGTATCTCTTAGCATGAATGTCTTTAGTCGAATTTGTATATAAACCAAGGCGACATAACCCTCGGCCCTGTCGAACTTTCTGCCGTAAATACTTGTTAATCTTTTGAATGTACTGTATTTTCAAAAACATACAAAAATCTGTAAATGTTCAATACTCAAAGCAATTTTTAAGTAGAAACAGGAAAAAATCCGCTGAAAAACAGACTTTTTTGCTAATATTCAAGCTTTGTCAGTTATTTTTTAAACCCGATTTCCATGTTTGCTTAAACCAAAAAAGGCAATCTGGCTGCTATTGTAGCACTACAAAAGAAATTTATTAGAAAATGTTTTGCATTTAGGTGAGTACTAAGTTCGAGTTTAGCCGCTAAAGTGAAAACAAAATCAGTAAAAAGGCATAAAAATATGCATATTTGTTGCAAATTTTATTATAACTTGATGGGGAATAGCCCAAAGCAAATTTTCACAAAGTTTGTATTCCTCAAAATGTTTCTCAAATTAAAAAAAATTCTATGGATCTTGAGAATACTTGGAGTCAAATTTTAAAATGTAAATATTTTACATATTATTCTTTGCCCTATCTGGAATTAGAAAAATTTTAACAGCAAACTACGGTTGCTTTTCTGCAGATTTTTTCTATATGTGAAATTAAGAATCTGGAAGAATCTAATCTGCTGACTTAAATTCAACACCTAAAAGTTTTATGAATTGTGTTCCACTAGACCAAAAATTACAAAAAATGTATTAGCAGCTGAGTGTACAAAAACACAATGGGATATGGCACCATATACTATATACAAAATTCTAAACCCCTTAAATTCATCACATAAAATATATTTGTGATTTCATATAGAACCAAAATTAAACTTACTATCTGCATTTAACCGATACGATATCAATATTTCATCGAAATCGAATTATATTTTCCGTTAAATTAAAAAAGCTGACAAATAAAAATACAACTCTACATTAGAAATTTATCGCTCAGTGAGCATGGTCATTTATAAACATGAATAAAATTAAACAATAGTAAATGAACAACAACAAATCTAAAATCCATTTATACATACATATATTGAATAGTTTATACGAATGTATGTGGTTGGAAAAGAATTGCTGAAGATCGACCAACCGATCCATATTATTTAGTTATTCAGTGTATAGTGAATTGTGCACTCTCCACTCAGATTTGATCAAAAGTAAAATTTTTAAAAAAGTGTTTAGATTTACATTTTGATAGACAAATTACCTCAACAATAAAAAAAATATTTTTATAGTTAGCAAATCTTGTTACAAGTTTGAGTTTATTAAATATATTTAATTGTTTTAAAAATATGTAGCTTTATTATTTTATTTGATTATCTAATTCGAATCGAGTGCAAATAATATAAACGAACCTTAGATCTTTTGTGTGTCCCATCTGTGACAAGTGTAGAAAGTGAAATGAGCATATAATTTCTCTTTATTTTCGTTATTTACTTGTTTAGCAATAGCATCATCGACCTTTTCACTAGACATCTGCTTTATTAATTAACCAAATAAACATATAACACACACACGTACCTCATCCTACGACACGCGACTGATTTTTTAAAAACACCAACAAAAAAGAGAGAATTTTTTTAAATATTTTATGTGCTCTCAAAAGTGAGGTAATTGCCGTTGACTATTGTTTGTACGTGTGTACGTGCGACGATTTCCAATATAAATTTTACATTTATCGGTGTTATCTAAAATCCAGCAAACTGGCTATCGACGGAAATAGTGTCTACGATATGTTAAAGTTTTTGGTAAGTAAACGACTACAGGAATTGTATTGATCCTAATACTTTATTATATCCTCAACCATAGGATGGCGGGTATAATAACTTTGTCATTCCGTTTTTAACACATCGAAATATTGGTCTCGTACACCATAAAGTACATATATTATGGGTCGTGGTGAAATTCTAAATCGATAGCTAGCTGCCGAACTAAGCTATGAAATTGAAACTTGAAACAAAAGTAGCGGTACCATCTAGGTCGCATAGTATTGTAAAAGGCTGACCACTTTTATGTATAGCTTTTGGAATCCTCTGGAGAAGCAAATTTCATCGGATCCCGTTGAGGTTTGATATGCTCCATAAAACCGGTCCCCAGATTTGACTTCTGGGGGCAGCAAATTGCATTGGATCCGGTTTACATTTGGTACACGATGTCAGTATCTGGTCTCTAGCCATCATGTATACGATTGAAATCTTTTCCTTCTAATTACAACGAGAAGATTGGTTCATATTGGTTTATACTTATCTATAGACTCCTCTATATAAACCGATCAAGAACTAAAGAGGCATATATAGGTATTTAATGTGATAAACTAATCAAGAACGAAAGTCACTTATATTTATAGGTATTTCATCTGCCTTTTTTTCAGACCTAGATTCCATATCTACCAACTTACAATTTAGAAGACAATGTTAAGAAGTTGCAAGATATCTTCCCATTGCACGTAATTTTCATTCGAGCCTATTGGCCACTGTCATAGTAATCAGTTTCTTCCAGTTTAGAAGACAATCTGAAGAAGTTTAAAAAAACGATGCTATCCCAATAAACACAGGATGAGCGTTTTTCAAATGCAACAATTTTTCAGTTTGAGGGTAAATATAATTTTCAACATAAATTCAACTTGACTTGAAATAGCTCATCTGCAATACATCTTCAAATTGTTTGCGAATTACTTCCAATTTGCCAAAATGTTGACGAAATCTTTGAAAAGGTGTTGAAGATGATATGAGAAAACTTTGACAAAACACTACCCTAAAATGCAACGAAAAAACCATGTGGTTTTCAATACTTATTTGTGCAACGAAGTTCGTGGTCAATTGCAAGAAATAAAAAAAAATGGAAAATTTTAGACAAATAACCAAATAGTATATAAAAATAGGTAAGTGAAAATAAAAAATGAAATAAAACTTTAAGGAAGTCACTAAATGTATATCTCTTTGCAGAAAACTAAAATTATGGATTATACGTTCTTGAAAACATTAAAAAGCTGACCAATGAAAAAAAGGTGGACAATTAACTGGAACTGCTTCAAATAGTTTATAATAATTGGTACGTCAATACGAAAAATTAAATCAACACTTTAAAGAAGTCACTAAATTTAAATCTCTTTGCAGAAAACTATAATCTTTGGATGCTACATTCTTGCAAACAATAAGAAGCTGACCAATGAAAATTGAGTAGCTTATCGACAAGAAAAAGTTTCCAGAAACATTACAAGTGCAACCAATTAAAATTGTTAAAAACAACAAATTGTTGAAATCAACAACTTCTTGATGAAAATGTGCATCACATCGTCAGTTTAATTCATATGCTATTATCAGTTTAAAATGGATAGTTTGTGAATTCCTTCTGCTGAAAATCAATTCTCACACGCGGTCCAGTACGTTCCTAATTTCAAATTGCTCGCATGTTAATAAAAGGAAGGAACCAAAAGGAAGGAAATCGAATTATAAATGCAAAAGTGTTTACTAATAATGTTTAAGATATTTAAAGTTTTGTTGTTTGTTTTTTTTTTTGTTCTTATTTGTTGACGAAAAAACCACATGGTTTTCAATACTACTTTGGACAACAAAGTTCGTGGAAGAAATAAAAAAATGTGGAAATTTTTTAATAATCAATTGAAATTGCTTATAATAATTGGTAAGTAAAATTAAAACACGAAATGAAAACTTTAAGGAAGTCACTAAAATCAAATCTCTTTGCAGACAACTAAAATATTTGGATGCTGATTCTTGGACACATTAAGAGACTGGCCGATGAAAAATGATAGTGGCATATCGAGAAGAGAAAGTTTCCATAAATCAAAGTGCAACCAAAAACACGTGGTATTTATTCTTTTCCATATCAACAACTACTGGATGATAATTCGCATCACATCGATAGTTTAATTTACATCGCATCATCGGTTTAATTTGTTATTTTGTGAATTGAAATTGCTGGAAATTTATTCCAATTATCTAGTCATCAAGTTCCTGAAAATTGCCAGTATTTTAATAACAACAATTTTGTAAAACCAACGTTCTTGAGGAAAACACGAAGTACGTGGTCAGTTGGAAGAAATACAAATTGGTAAGTCAAAATAAAAAGTGAAATGAAAACATAATGGAAATCACAAAACTCGATTGTTTTGCAGAAAACTAAAATAATTGGATGGTATATTCTTGGAAGATGTTGGCCGATGAAAAACCGATGAAGGGAACAACAAAGAAAAGTTTTCAGAAAACTTACAAGGTGCAACCAATTAAAACAAAGTGCAACAATTCCTATATCAAGAACTTCTGGATGAAAATGTGCATTACATCAATTTACATCCCGTCATCAGTTTGATATTTTATGATTTCCTCTTGCTGGAATCTATTCTAACACACAAGCCAGCAAGTTCCTCGATAGTAATTATTTCAAATTGCCAGGATATTAATTAATAGTTATTTGACACCAACATTATGGAGGAAATGGAATTATACATGTAAAAATGTTTAAGATATTTAAAGTTGTATTCATAGTTTTATTTATTAATACGTTTAATAAGATAATTACATTTTGATTGGTATTATATTATTATTTTTATATATTATTAATGTTATTTTTAAGATTATTATATTTGTTAACGAAAAAAATAATAAAATTTACAAAATCTCTAGAAATTTAGTATTGACTTTCAGTTAGAACTAGGATTGACTTTCATACAAATTGTGGTTTGAAAGTATTCGCAACAATGCTATTTTTTTATTTTTATCACATTGAAAACTGTTTGAGAAATTATTGAGTAGCGATGCATTTCAATTTGAGGATTACAATTGAGAAGTTATTGCTATTGTGTTGAATTTTACTGTTGAGGGTAATGTCTGTTTTTTGTTGAGAACGCGATTTTCTCAACAATTTCTCAACTTGAATATTACCCTAATCCTTTGAAAAAATGTTTGAAAAATTATTGAATTTTAGTATTTTTCAAACGTTTGTGTTTATTGGGATCTGTAACTCTTACCATGACTACCATCACAAGGAGTCCCTCCTCTGTTTTCTTAAAAAATACTATATTATACTCACCAGTTCCTGTGTTTTCTTTGTTTATGTATTTCACGAACGTTATGGTCATTATATCGTTGTAGAAAGCACTCTATGGTAATATTTAAAAAACACCCTTATTGGTATTGACTAATTGAGTTTTTTTGTTAAAGTAATTGATATTTTCGTTGTTAAAATAATTGATTTCTTCGTAATGTTTGTTTTTCCAATAGATTTGACATTATTTACGTTATTTTTTCTTCAAAAACGCCGATATTGATATCAGTGTTCAATCACCAAAGTAAAATTTATTCTAATTCCTTGGCGGGAAATAGTATAGTGTTGCCATCGTCTAAAATAACTATGGTTATATTTTTACACGCTATATGTAAATATAACCATAGCGATAGGCGGTAGGCGAAATATTTTTGCCGCGACAACAAATTCAATAAGCTTGTCGGCAAAGATGTCGTCTCTTCTTTTTTCCGAGTGTTTTTGATGGTCAATAAAGCATGATTTTTAAATATCTAAAAAGGAGCTGAATAAAAACGTGCAATATCATGTTTTTTGTTGATTTATTTGATAATAAAAGAATGTCCGCCTGAACAGGCAAAAACAATGCCTAGTAAAATTTCATAAATTCATCATATACAATGGCGTTGTTGCACCCTGTATCATTCTATTTCTTGTTATCGTTATCGATTATCGAAGAAGTCATTGTAGATTTATTGTTATTTATTCAACTTTCCAAGACGATAGGCTATTTCACTTTGACCGCAAAAATATGCTGAAATTTTTGGTAAGTTTTTCTTGCGGAATCTGGAAACTTCAATCATGGTGCTGTAGTTGTTGTAAATTCCAAGCTTTGTTAGATAAATTGGTGCTAGCTGATAAGGATTTTGCTTTTTTTTTCATCTTCTCCGCACCTAGATTAATTCCGTTGTTTTTTTTTTTTTTTGGCTCATCTGACGTTTATTTTTGGTTTTATGATTTCACTTGTCCCTCATCTCATCATTATAATTTTTCGTTTGATTTTCTTTGTTCGTTGCTAATTTGCAACAACAATTTTGCATTAATTATGCATAAAAATCTGGCAAAATTTAAATTATATAATGTGCTCATGGAATGTGTTTCGCAAATATCTATATACTGATTTCTCGTATTTTATTTTGTTTTGAAATGGAAAAATTAACTACCATGTTCTCCATAACTAGATGGTAATAGAGCCATCCATTTCACGGAGAAATTAAAATGGTTTTGCGTGACCATCTAAACTAATACGCAAATTAGGAATTCGATTTTTGGAAAGTACTCAAACAAAGTTTTACATCATAATAAGTCGTTCTTAAATATCATACTCATATCGTACAGCAATACTGATGTATAGGGCTCAACGACTTTAAACGTTTTATGTAATACCAAGAAGAAAACGAGATAGACCCATAGCGACTTCAGATTGGTACCTTATAGTGCAGAATTTGTCGGAAATTGAAAAAATGGGCGGCCCATCTTTATTATACATATTACAAAGGGATAGCTACTTTTTATGGAATCTACATCCAAATCCGTTCAAGAGAACATGCTACATGATAGAAACACCCCTGAAATAAGTTTAACTCTCTTGAAAATATCAACTTGTATAACTTATAAGACAACTACAGAAACATGTATAGCCGGATGTCAAGCATTTGTTCATAACATCTAGGTTTTAGCACCTAGTATTAGGCATGACATAGATGTCTTCCCCATCTAAAGATTGTCATGTGTTGTATTTTTTTTTCTGTTTTACCTAAAAATGTTTTTTATTTCTATGCTAATTTTATTTTTGTTTTTTCTACTTTCAGTTAACATTTAGTGCTGGCATTTATACCGGCATATATATCAGTCAAAATTATGAAGTAAGTGTGCGTATTATCTATATCCATATCTTGTTAATGCGGGATTATTTGCAGGTACCACGGGTAGATGAACCAAGCAAAATCATTGACAAAATTAAGGAAATGGCGGATGATCATCGTAAAAAGTAAACATTATGGGTTATAATAAAAATAAATATCCTAAGCAAAATTTGTTGTGCAGTTTGATTATGAAATTTGTGTTTGTTGTGTACATTATTATAAGAAGGGTTTTAGACGATGCAATAATTGCATGCAATAATTGCACGCAATTCTTGTTTGTAGGCAAACGGGGAAGAGAAGCAAAGGGGGTAGAAAAAATTTCATGTTTTCCGTTCCTCTTGCAATTTTTTGACATTTCTGAAACTTGAAATTTCAAGCGATTGCATGAAAAATTTCAACGTATAAATGCTGAAGTTTTTAAGAAGCAACTTTAAAAGAGAATACAAAAAATTGCACGCAACCAATTGCATCGTCTAAAACCCCTCTAAGATATATAAACATGTTCTAAAGTTGGAAATGTTTCTGAATTGTCCATATTATACAACTCATATCCATATAAAAACTCTTTGCTGAAACTCAAGATTTGTTGGTTTGTCTTGAGCACAATCATATAATATTCATTGTCGCAATCTGGGAAAATCTCTAGATTCAATAACTAAAAATGTTGCATTGGTCAAGAAGTCTGAAAATCCACCTTAAGCTATTACTATGCTATTGGCAAACATTTTCTAAAACAAATGTTAATGGGCATTTTTACCTTTAAATGTCCATCTTAAATATTTATCCTTTTACATAAGTGGTTTTCACATATTCCGTGAGCATTTTACGTTCCAGAACTGAACTAGTCATATTTAATAATATTTTGGAGCCATTAAACCCATTACATTTTTGAGTATTTCCCATGTAAAATTGCTCTAGAAGTGGTGTCTTACACTACACAACTACTTTCGAGCATTTTCGATTTTCACATCCAAACTCGATACATATGTCCAGAAATATACATTATTAATTCTAGTCAAAATTTGGATAGAAAAATTCCAGTATATTGATTGTTCGACAAAATATCACCGAAATCAATCTTTTATTTGGCTCCCATAAGGATGAACATAAATTCTAATATGACTTCCCAATGCAGCATTAAGAATTAACAAAAACCTTATGACATAAACCTGTTACCAACATTTTGTGGTTTTATAAAATATCTAACATATTTTATTTTACATATTTCAACTTTTAGATCTGTTGTTAAGATCAAATTATACTAGACTAAGGTGTAACGCCTTAAAATGTGCATAACAATACGCCTCTTATTAAGTGTTTCATACCTATCCCTATTTTCTAGAAATGTTTCAATAATTTATTTATTTATGACATATTATTTTCCTCTTTCCAAGGAATCCCGCGGAACAGCTGCTGTATGATGTCAAGAAAGGGGCTAAGAAAATTGTGGATTGAAATCACGCACTGATGGGCGTATAGTCTTTATTTTCCTTATGCTATTTCAATAACCTGCAAAGTCTTTTTTTTAATTTTACGGAATTGTAAATTACAGAATAGTAAAATTATGCAATAGAATATTTTAATCAATATGAAATTTGACTAATAAATGTAAGCAGAACAAATGGGCATTTTCTGTTTTTTTTTTCGAAAAACTAAAATTGACTTTTCGTTATATTCAAATTAAAGGGAATTGATATGATTGACAAAATCGTAAAAAATGATAAAGAATATCCAACAGTGGATTTTGGAATCAACAAATTTTATCCACAATCTCTTGATTTCTAATCTAATCTAATGGGGGTACCAGCAATTTTCTGTATACCAATACTATTATGGAAATACCAAGCAGAAGGATATTTCTGATTCAACCTGGGTAAGCTTAAGCTTTACTTACATTAGCTATCAATTGATTACACAGAAATGGAAATAATATCTTAGTTCAAATGAATTAAAAAATCGACCAATATAGGGGTATTATTGTTGGATTTTTCAGATGTCAACTGCAATACACACATATTTACTGTTAGCACTAGGTTAGGTGAAGTAAGTTGGCTCACCGTTCAGACAAACTTTGCGTACCAAGTGCATTATGGTTATACCTTGTCTCATAAATAAATGATATCCATTCCAAATGAATTCCAGAAACTGATGAAAGTATTCATAGGCTCTATATGTTCGCTCCAATGCATTATTATCCAGTTAATATTTGAATATCACTTAGCACAAGTAACGTGCTGACATGGATTTTTTCTATATTATATTATGCATTAGAATACTATACTTTGATTCTACTTACCCCATTATATAGAACATCTCTGAGTCGTACCAAATTTCAAAAAAATATATAGTTACACCAAATGCGTATATATTTGTTTACTACACCCTAATTATTGTGTCTAAATAAAGGAAACTCCGCCACCATAATATTCCAGTCTAGTTTGTGGCTCCACAAAAGCTAACCAATCAGAGGCATGGGTCGGCAGAAGACCCATGCTATTGCATTTGTACAAGGCAACTGCAACATTCGCTAAATTTCCCAGAAAATATACCAACTTCTGTCCAGTCCCTTGGGCACCTTCGGCCATTTTAGATGTTACTTGTGTCGAGAACATAGCTTTGATTGGTCTTATTAACATCATTCCAATCATCATAATAGGGAAAATAGAAATTGTATTGCCAGACATATACATGATGAAGAGATTCATAGGAATCTGCAAAACAATATTTAACATTTATTTTAATCCAAAATGGTTATTTTGTGTCACTTCCTACCTGTTTCAATGGTCCTAAAGCTAAATCCCATGATTTCTTCATTACAAGACGTTGATCTCTAACCACTTCAGTTTGATTTACCATAGCACTGCTGGGATTGTATCCTGGAGGGGAAGGCAAGTCATTGGATTTGCTGAAAAGTGCAGAGAGCAATTGGGAGAGTTATTTAGCAAATACTATGGATCTATGGGGATTCCAGTTTCTTACCTTGTATTGAAATCCAGGCACCATTTACTCTTCTTGGATGTTTGCTTTGACATTTTGCTAATTGATATTTATTGAAAAGTCCAATTAAATTCCTTTAAAGAAATGAATTTAATACAAGCACACACACATGCAGAAAAAATGTCGTGTACTAAAACAAAAACGTCAGACTGACATTTCATTTAATGAAACTATATGAAGTTAGTACAAAACATTCGCCGTAGAGATGTGTAATCTTTAAAAAACGCTCCATCATTACCATCATAAAACCGCCGTAGAAATCTATTACTAAAGAAATATGACAGGTAGTGTATTTGTTTCAAATTAAGGTAGCGTTGATTACGAGCATCTGCAATGTATATGTATATAAAATATATATCATATAACTTTTCAATTATAATCCCTAGAGAGTGAAATTTCACTCATGAACACTCATAATGAACAATTTTCACTCAGTCACGATATTTATGGCAGGATTTTACCAAAGATAATAAAAGAGGAAGATGGGAGATTGGCTTGCGTCATACCAAATGTTGCATTTACCAGATTAGTTTAATACATGTTTGTATCCTTTTAGTTGTTTTTAGTTTTTATTTTTTAAATGAAAAATTTAATTTTCTTAATGAAACAATGATAAATTTTAGGCAACAACAAAAAAAATTACATTTTCCCCTTTATGGAAATTTATTTCGTGCTCTTAGTTTCTTTTTATTTGCATTTTAATGCTATGTCAATACCTGTCGTATACGCGTTTGGTTCGAGTATTAAACTAATGTGGTAAATGGTTTGATGTGCTCAGTAGCCAATCTCCCATCTTCCTCTTTTATTATCTTTGGGATTTACGCCCATGCATTCGGAAAAATATTTAGTACTCACGCATGAACAAACTTTTAACAAACTCACACTCACGAATGGAAGATCTTATTCACTCGTTCTCACGATCAGAGGGAGTCAAGGGAGAATTTGTAACTCATTATTGTCTTTGCGTTTCAAATATACATCTTGAGAGTGTGCAAAAGCGAGTAAAAGTTGAAAAAAAGATAATGGTTGATTTCAAAACACACAATTTAAATTAATCAGGGAATTTTGTCATATATATCCAGTTTTCGTAAGCGATAGGTTGTTACAGATTTAGTATCAGGCTTAACATATGGGTCTCAATTATTAGAAAATTAATGACAAATCGTTAAAAAAAAATCGAGAAAAATATTAAGAAATAAGAGTTAAATAAATGATATCCATTCCAAATGAATTCCAGAAACTGATGAAAGTATTCATAGGCTCTATATGTTCGCTCCAATGCATTATTATCCAGTTAATATTTGAATATCACTTAGCACAAGTAACGTGCTGACATGGATTTTTTCTATATTATATTATGCATTAGAATACTATACTTTGATTCTACTTACCCCATTATATAGAACATCTCTGAGTCGTACCAAATTTCAAAAAAATATATAGTTACACCAAATGCGTATATATTTGTTTACTACACCCTAATTATTGTGTCTAAATAAAGGAAACTCCGCCACCATAATATTCCAGTCTAGTTTGTGGCTCCACAAAAGCTAACCAATCAGAGGCATGGGTCGGCAGAAGACCCATGCTATTGCATTTGTACAAGGCAACTGCAACATTCGCTAAATTTCCCAGAAAATATACCAACTTCTGTCCAGTCCCTTGGGCACCTTCGGCCATTTTAGATGTTACTTGTGTCGAGAACATAGCTTTGATTGGTCTTATTAACATCATTCCAATCATCATAATAGGGAAAATAGAAATTGTATTGCCAGACATATACATGATGAAGAGATTCATAGGAATCTGCAAAACAATATTTAACATTTATTTTAATCCAAAATGGTTATTTTGTGTCACTTCCTACCTGTTTCAATGGTCCTAAAGCTAAATCCCATGATTTCTTCATTACAAGACGTTGATCTCTAACCACTTCAGTTTGATTTACCATAGCACTGCTGGGATTGTATCCTGGAGGGGAAGGCAAGTCATTGGATTTGCTGAAAAGTGCAGAGAGCAATTGGGAGAGTTATTTAGCAAATACTATGGATCTATGGGGATTCCAGTTTCTTACCTTGTATTGAAATCCAGGCACCATTTACTCTTCTTGGATGTTTGCTTTGACATTTTGCTAATTGATATTTATTGAAAAGTCCAATTAAATTCCTTTAAAGAAATGAATTTAATACAAGCACACACACATGCAGAAAAAATGTCGTGTACTAAAACAAAAACGTCAGACTGACATTTCATTTAATGAAACTATATGAAGTTAGTACAAAACATTCGCCGTAGAGATGTGTAATCTTTAAAAAACGCTCCATCATTACCATCATAAAACCGCCGTAGAAATCTATTACTAAAGAAATATGACAGGTAGTGTATTTGTTTCAAATTAAGGTAGCGTTGATTACGAGCATCTGCAATGTATATGTATATAAAATATATATCATATAACTTTTCAATTATAATCCCTAGAGAGTGAAATTTCACTCATGAACACTCATAATGAACAATTTTCACTCAGTCACGATATTTATGGCAGGATTTTACCAAAGATAATAAAAGAGGAAGATGGGAGATTGGCTTGCGTCATACCAAATGTTGCATTTACCAGATTAGTTTAATACATGTTTGTATCCTTTTAGTTGTTTTTAGTTTTTATTTTTTAAATGAAAAATTTAATTTTCTTAATGAAACAATGATAAATTTTAGGCAACAACAAAAAAAATTACATTTTCCCCTTTATGGAAATTTATTTCGTGCTCTTAGTTTCTTTTTATTTGCATTTTAATGCTATGTCAATACCTGTCGTATACGCGTTTGGTTCGAGTATTAAACTAATGTGGTAAATGGTTTGATGTGCTCAGTAGCCAATCTCCCATCTTCCTCTTTTATTATCTTTGGGATTTACGCCCATGCATTCGGAAAAATATTTAGTACTCACGCATGAACAAACTTTTAACAAACTCACACTCACGAATGGAAGATCTTATTCACTCGTTCTCACGATCAGAGGGAGTCAAGGGAGAATTTGTAACTCATTATTGTCTTTGCGTTTCAAATATACATCTTGAGAGTGTGCAAAAGCGAGTAAAAGTTGAAAAAAAGATAATGGTTGATTTCAAAACACACAATTTAAATTAATCAGGGAATTTTGTCATATATATCCAGTTTTCGTAAGCGATAGGTTGTTACAGATTTAGTATCAGGCTTAACATATGGGTCTCAATTATTAGAAAATTAATGACAAATCGTTAAAAAAAAATCGAGAAAAATATTAAGAAATAAGAGTTAAGGTATATGAAATTAAATTTTTGAAGGACATCGCATCATCCAAAGGTTAGCTTCATAGAAAAGCATTTCAAGAGATTGTAAACAATAGTTCAAATTTTAACTATGCAAATTTAATTATAGATTACTTTAAATCTGCAATTCTTTACCAAGTACAAAACAACAACTAACTTATACAATCAGAATACAGAGCCGACAATATTTTTAGAAAAATGATTTTCTTGATGTATCTCTTCAATGTTAATATTATAGGAAAACACCAACACTCAAATAGCAAAATCAATTGAAATACAAAAGGATACCTAGCGCATTGTTAAATCGCTAACTTACCATGGGGTTACTAACTCCAATTGGTGTTTTTTAAAACTCTTATCATTTCTTTTTCCCATAAGACATATGATTTTTGCCCTTTAGTCAATTTATGTTCTAGTTTACATGATGATTCATTTCCGTACAAATAGAAAACGTTGTATGGTTTTTTATTACACAGTTTTTTTATTTAAATTTAATGTTTATTCTTTTTTAATTATATTTAAATATAAAGTATGTGTTGTAGTAGTTGGTTGTTGTTTTTGTTTGATGTTATCTTGTAGCAAATGAAAATGTTCAGTTTTTCTTTGTTTGATACATTTTTGTGTTTTTTGGAAAAAAAATACTTTCACATATACACGGATAAACGATTTTTGAAAAAGAAATGGGGTTGTAATCTTATTAGAGTAACGGACAACACAAGCGAATATTCTTTCTCTCGGATGGTATACAAGAGATTTTTTTAAATAATAAAAATACACAATTATTAAAAAATTAAAAATATATATGTAGAGATAAAATTATACTTAGAAAAGTGTGTTTTATATAGTTCCGTAATTCTTTATAATTAATGGATTTTCTTTCTTTGCTTTAACATACAATTATTTTCAAGTTTTCAATTTTTCTTTTGTTAAAAATTCTTTTTCTTTCTGGTAATCGCATAATCAGAGGACTACAAACACTGTGGTCTTAATGGTTCATAATAGTTAACCGTCTTTGATCTTGTTAAGCCTAAATGAAAAAGGTGAAGAACCTTTTCCCTGCGAAATGTTGATGAGTGGGCTTAAGAGAAAAGAAATTTTTGGAGTCTCTCTTTACCTCCTCTCTGAGGGAAGTAGTTTTTATGGGTGGTGTTGGATGGTACATACTGAAATTTTTGTTATGATGGTTGATTTTTTTTGTAATAATTTTATTCTCGGGTTTATTATTATTTTTTAAATCAAAATTTATTATTTTGTATGTTATTTTGTTGTTGATTTTGTGGTTGTTTCTTTTTTGCTGCTGCGGATGCTAAGTTAAAGAAAAATAAGAATTTCATTTAGCGATTTGCGTTCTTAAGTTGATTGGACAACCAATCAAGACCCTCGTATAAACCATCGCCGCTGGTTGCACACGTCGCCTGAATATACCAATTGCGATTTCGTAGTGAATGTAGACCGAGCTTATCGGTGATTTCTGCAGCGTTCATAGCGTTTGGCAGATCCTGTAAAGGGAAAAAGGCATTTTAGGTTCAACTTGACAAGAATTGCAGGTCCTCAATTAAATGGATGTTCAAATATATTCATAATCAAAAGCCTACAAACGTCTACTTGCGGTGCGCTCTTCCACATTTCTAAATAGCAATGGAATTTAATACTTGTGTCTATTTAAAGATTTAAAGCCGCAAAAAAGTTTCTGAGGACAGACTATTTTCTTCCCATATTAGTAGATTAAGCAAATGATAAATTTGTATTTTTGGTATCACAATTTTATGTGAAGAAGGCAAACAAAGTTAAACTATTTTGAAGTTAACCTAGTGTTATCAATTGTGTTAAATCACATACAAGCTCTGAAAAGCATCAATTAGGACTACGAACTACAACTTATGTGATGTACATAGACATATCTGAACAGTATTCAATGGTATACTGTATCTAAGGCCTCGAACACTAGTCCCTCTGTACACCAGTCGGACCTACATGGTGGAATCGACACAAGGAATACCTCGTTGTCCAAGGACTTCAATTATGGATTGTCTATTTTGCCAAAAATAGAAATTACACTAGCAACAACGCCTCGCCGTAGAGTAAGCGACATTTTCTGGATATTTCCGTTTTTATATGGAAGAAATTAAATTTATAAAGTTTCCTATTTTTCCCTGATTCGAAACAATTTTTTACCGCAGATTTATATTCAAATCTATTGTTCGATTGTGAAAAAATTTCGATATATCGGTGTATTTTATTGAAAATTCCATTTGATATTAAAACCAGTGCATGAAAACTTCAAACTTTTGCCTTACTATTTGTGGCTTTCTAAATACAGTAAATTTTGAACTTATTGTACACACACAAAAGATGATTTCTGACTTTCGTATAATGTTAGCATTTTTATAAAAAAAATGTATTATTATTTCGCTAAATGATTGCCTATTTCCTATCTTCTGAAACCGGATTCATTGGTTTCAAATATGTTACAATACACCACCATCTCTTCTGTATTCATATGAGAATCATTATCAAAAACATTTTATCTAACATAATCTTATCTAACAAAACGCATTTTGGTGTAGAATTCAAAATACAAGGAAAACATTGGGCACATTTTACTTTATAAATCTTTTTTTGTGAATAGTTGAACTTGACTTACCTGTTTGTTAGCAAATATAAGTAAAACTGCATCTCTGAGCTCATCTTCAGCTAACATACGCATTAGTTCTTCTCTCGCTTCACCGATACGCTCTCTGTCATTGCTGTCAACGACGAATATGAGACCCTTGATATAAGAAATAAAAATTGGATATGGTAAATATGTTCCATCATAGATCATACAGGTTGAAATCATACTTGTGTATTTTGGAAGTAATGCCTCCATAATGGACGAATTTTATCTTGACCGCCCACATCCCACACTGTAAAGCTAATATTCTTGTATTCTACAGTCTCGACGTTGAAACCTAAATATTGAATAATAATTTAAGTATATATTGTTCTCAATTTTAAATAGGAAATACATGTTTTTAAGAAGAAATAACTTACCAATGGTAGGTATCGTTGTTACAATTTCGCCTAATTTAAGTTTGTACAAAATTGTGGTTTTACCAGCGGCATCTAAACCGACCATCAATATTCTCATTTCCTTTTTGCCAAAAAGACCTTTAAATAAATTTGCAAAGGCATTCCCCATGTTTGCTCTCTATATTTCCTTTACTACTTGTCGTAAAACTTTGTATTTTATTTATAAATATAAAAAAGGATTTCTTTTTTATATATGGAATTCTTAAGTTTTCGTATCCTATTCCGAGTTAGCCTATTTGTATGTTAAGCTCTACTCGGATTGATGGTTTGTCTGAAAATAAAAAAAAAGAATTTTATTAGTAGATTAATTTCCAATATCTACCACCTATTGAATATGTTAGTATTATTTGGAGATGTTTATGTATAAACGCCTAAAATAAAATGATTTTTCTTTTCTGAATATATATAGGTTTAATTAACTTAAAGTTTGTATTATTTTTACAATTAAAATACAACAGGAGAAGGCATATTTTAACAGAAACCATTCAATGAGGGACGATGATGAAAATATTGTGTCATAAGCAGCAACATGTACTGTCAGTAATATTCATGGAAATATTATGGGAAGGGGAAATTGGTTTAACTGTTTTATGTCGCTATGTGATATTGCGATGTATGTATACCACACAAATCGATAAACAAAAAACTAGTCCACCATAAAACTGGCATAGATCTGATGAAATCTTAAATATGGGTTATCCTCACACAACTTCTATTTGAATAAAAGCATAAAATAGCGAAATATTACAATTTTACAATCTAAATATCGAGCAAACATAAGAATGAATATCGAGCAAACATTAGTTTTTGTTTCTTCTATACTCAGCTCAATGGTAAGAAATATATCTTTTGAAAAACGTACGTTATACAATTTTTAAACTTAGAGACGGTATCTTATTGATATCGGGAAATTTTTGTGGGTCCTAAAGTAGTATATCCACAGAACATATTTCTAAAGCGATAGTAGACGGGAATGACTTCCCTCCACCTCATCCAACCAATACTAAACATGACGGTCAGCCCATATTCCAATGTCCAATTAGCAACTATTATCGCTTCGATAAGCTTTTAACGCTATTTTTATGAAATTTAACTCCATTCTTGCATAAGACTGCTAATATTAGAAAATATCCTCTCTTTTTTTACCCATTTTACGTGGTGTACTAAGTTAATAAATGCCTACAAAGAAAATGTGGAACTTTGTTCACCGGCGAAAATGATAAACTTAGTACACAGACAAGAGGAAGAAAAAAATTGAAATTATTGCCAGACTAGGTAGTATAGTGAATTTTCCTACAATTAAATGTAGAAACATTATTAATTCGAAAGATTAGAAAATAAGTTTCTAATTTTCAGAATTTTTCTTTTTTATGTGAAAAGCAAACTACTATGAAAAGGAAGCAGGCACATTGCGATATTCGATTTCACCGAGATAATATATAATGAAACAGACAAGAGGAAAAAAAAAACTTGAAATTATTGCCAGACTAGGTAGTATAGTGAATTTTCCTACAATTAAATGTAGAAACATTATTAATTCGAAAGATTAGAAAATAAGTTTCTAATTTTCAGAATTTTTCTTTTTTATGTGAAAAGCAAACTACTATGAAAAGGAAGCAGGCACATTGCGATATTCGATTTCACCGAGATAATATATAATGAATAAGACAATGACGTTGAATATACATGTAGAGGCAAATGGAAAAACTCCATAGATGGGACGAGAAGACAACGAATAAATGGTGGGGAAAGAAGTACGTCAAAAGGGGGTTAAATACGAAAATAGTAGAAATACAGAAGTGAGTCAGCAGCAGCAGCAAATGTATATTTTGGTATTCTCCACAAAATTAGATAAAATTCCTATTTGTAAGCAGCAGTTTAAGTTCATTTCTAATCATATCCGTCATTTCGAAATAACTCGTCATAAAGTTCTTTCGTCTGGGCATATTTTGCTTGCGTAGACCCAGAAAACCGAAACCCCGATGTAGACGCCGCCACCTTGTTTTAGAACGGAAATCTTACAAAGAAGTATTTTTTTAACATTTCCAGTTTAATTTTCTTGTAATTTTCATCATATAACTTTTCTTTACCGTTTTTTATACTTGTTTCAAACTCAAAGTAATTACTTTTATTTAAATGTTGGAGGAATTTGCTAAATTAACTTTTTTTGCCAACAAGCACCACCCTACGTCACACGAATACGAAAAAAGAAACTGAACTTAAGAGTATGGTGAGAAAAAAACAAAACGGAGATTTAACATAAAGTTGTATGACACTACACCACCACAGAACACATACAACAACAATTGAGAGAAAATAATTCACCACAATTATGATGACGGCGACGTAATTTTCATTTTTCAATTATTTCGTGATAATCGTAAATAGAAATTTTTCAAATGTAGAATTGTAAAACTGGGGCCAACCAACGAATTATCCTGTCTCCTGGTAAGGGTTATTCTCGAAACCCAATGGATGAAAAACAACATTTACATAGGTACTTTATTAATATTCACCCAGAAGAATGCCGAATGTATCTAGTATGTACAATTGATATTTAATATTCCTATGCTTGAAATCACTTATGGCGACAGTTTTTTATATTGAAATGTTTTTAAGAAGCAGAAAACTGAATTACTTTTTGCAATATTATTTTATTAATATTTCTTCGAACGTTTATGACTGTCGGGAACGGTGGTGAACATAAATGACTAACGAAATAGACTGAACAATGACGAGCTCGTTAATGGCAGTGTTGCCATATTTATCAAATAAACAAAGAACAATTTATTTCATGCGATGCAATGCCCCAAACTTGTGAAAACACCGTAATATTTAAAGCGAATTGTTATTGGTCTTGATTCATATGATTTTTTCAAGCAACAGATCGAAATTGGCTTAAAAATTCATCCATCATTTTCTATCTGGCATTACTGTTTTCTCGTAAATACAACACTTGGGGCAAATCTGCAACATTGATGGAGCGAGATGACACTATAGTGTGTAAAAGAATAGCAAGCAGGAATTCACCACATGCCGTCAAAGTAGGATTAGAGGTCCAAAAAAAATTCCAAAGTACAAATACATAAAACCATGTTTCTCTTCAAACTATGACCATTTCAGCTACATTTATACATCAAACTATATAATTTCAGTCAATTTTTATACGCACCGCTTACTTAAACCAAACGCACACACACTTTTTGTAAAAATCTCGATGGAATTGTTCAAAAACCGCACAAGCAATGATTGGATTATTTCTGTGAAAAAACTGCAAACGACACAATGCCGACAGAGATCGATAAACTAATTTTTTCAAGTAAAACACATTGATTAGAGTAGGATAGCTATAGGAATCTAATGTAATGGAAAAGCTGCCACGTCGTGTTTGAGGCAGAGTGCAGAGCTAATTAAAATATATGCAACGGTTTCATTCGATGGTAATTATACTGACATGGATCGCACACACGCACAGATAAGCTATACAAAATGTCCGCAGCAATATTCCAACATTTTATACAAGGCATATTAATTAAAGGTAAAGTCACGAGCAAGCGTGTGTACCCCCCCATGATATTAATAATGTCAAACTAAAATGGCAGATCACTCAAGTTTTATTTGTATGTGTAGTGTTGTTGTGTTTGTGCATGTGTAGTGTTGTTGTATTGTTGAATGCATATATAAAACATCAACATTGTTGAATACTAAACGTAAACAAAGCCTTTGACAAGATGAATGTCGATATTAGTCACTTGATTGCATGACTTTACCTCTTTAATATGCCTTGCATTTTATATTGTGTTGTAAAATATAGGTGATTTGCTTATTCGACACTTATTGGTTTCAATTGATTCAAAATACATTTCCATGTGTTTTATACAAAATCACCAAAGTCGTCCAAATAAACTACAATATATGAGGCTTGTAATGTGCTTTTGTGCAACATTTTGGTGATTTAATATAATATTCTGAAAAAGAAATACAAATAAAATAGTATATACTGAATTGTGACGGTATTTATAAATTCATCGGCATGCAAGCCTATCCGTTTCTTTAGAATTCAATTTGGGAACTTGTTGCGAAACCCCCTATTGCGCTTTATGCGCTTTATGCGCTTTACAGACTATCAGTTATTCCGGACGGAATGTCGGTGTTTGTAAAGAATCTTATAGTGTGTCGGATCGATACGACTTGTCGGCGATGACTAAATAATCGGTAAATGTGTTATCGATCCCATAAACATGCAGCAGTATCGATTATGCCTTCGGACTTAACTTATAATGTGCACAATATATGGGATATGTTCGACGCGAGCACTGTCGTCCGGAATAACTGATTGTCTGTAAAGCGCATTACAGACTATCAGTTATTCCGGACGGAATGTCGGTGTTTGTAAAAAATCTTACAGTGTGTCGGATCGATACGACTTGTCGGCGATGACTAAATTTTTCACTTAAAGTTAACTGGAGAGAAGATATTTGCAATTTACTTTCTGTTAATTGGCAGTTAAAGCCTAACGGAGCTATATGAAAATGGCCGTAAATTAATTAAAAAAGTAAACTGAACTCTGCTTATTTGTTGAAGATTAGTCCCTTTACCAATTTCCATTTTTTAAATTTATTTTTCAATTGTTCGATTAATAAAGTCTAAAAAAACTTCTTCAAAAAGTAGTCACTAAACTCGTCGCTGGTAAATTTAACGGCGACAAAAAGCGACACCAGAAATACCGATTTACGTCGATAGCAGAATATATCGACGAACGGAATACCAATTAGTGGCGACAGACGAAAAGCGATAAAAAGCGACGGCGAGGGCGACTTCAGGAATAAAGGCCGGTATGCACCTCTAGCGAAATTTTCGGTAGCAAAAATTTATTTAAGTCTACAACAAAAAAAAAAAAACAGGGCTGTGTACACAAATTTTAAACCAGCTAATTGCTTTTAAAAATTGTTAATATATGTTCCAAATATTCCTCAAATAAATTGTTTATTATTTACAGACCTTTTAAAACTTTTATGCACACAATGATTGTAATAAATTAAATGTTTGCTGCCAAAATATGCTTTTGACAACCCTCTTATTTTCATTAGAGGTGCGTACCAGCTTACGAAATTGAACGCTAGCGAAAATTTCGTTAGCATAAATAGCAATGCATTTCTTATGGGAATGAAATTTTTCGCTAGAGGTGCATACCGGCCTTAAGGCTGATTGTTTTTTTTAGCGACAAGCATATCCTGCGGTATTTACATTTCAAAACAAATTGAGAATTATTAAATGTACACGACCTAATAGCGGTATATTTAGGGAATTTGGTTAATTTAATTAAGTAGCTTTTAATGGGGGAGCTATATAGATAAATTTTATATATCGCCTTGACGGTAAAATCCATTTGTCGCTAAATCCAAAAAAATGTTTGCATTTTGCATATATTTCCTGCAAATATTCTGCGAATAGATAAGACTATAAAATTTTTCGTTGGGCTAGATTATCATATTAACTCATGAGTGGATAGACCAGATTGATTTGCAATGAGCTAATAAATAAATAAATTGTATGTGGTGTGTCTGAACGCGTTTGAATTTGGTATGCTGTTCATCGTCGAGAAGAAGAATCATATGATGCATGCCGGCTCTTTAATTAAAATGTTTTACCCAAAGTCTCCATTTCTACGATATCCTGAAGTCGAGACTGAATTATGCAAAGGCAATGTAAGTAGTTTTTAGCTAAATTGTCATCTTTATGCACAAGGCTGTGGGGCGTAATAGATCTTTGTTGTATTTCCCATGCGTCAGTGGCATTGTTGCTCTCGGGAATCAGGACATTGTGCTAGTTTATGGGCCTCATATGCCCATAACATAATATATTGTTTCTGAATAAATAGGGCGGAAAGTATTCCTTCTCGATTTGTATTTTGTTCAGCCATATTGAATTACTAGCTAGATATTCAATATGATATTGTCCGCATCTAAACAAGCCTAAGCTACATAACGTAATGATTGTGAGCTTTTATTACCATAAACTTTCTGGGACTGAAAATAAAACGTTTTTACTTCATTTTCTTGTGTGTCTGAAGTTATCTCTAATTGTAAGGATTATTTCGAATATAAACTGCTCATTAATCTCTTTCGACAATTATCACCTATTAATAATGTGCTTTTAAATTCCAGTTATCTTTGTTGGAAAATGTAATACCTTGGTTATGTCGAAGCCCATCAATAACAACATATCGCGTAAATCTTCAAAAAACGTCGACAGACAAGTTTAAAAAACATGTAGAGTACATACTTAAACAGCGCTATGAAGTTCCACCAAATGTATTCTCTTTACCGGATATACCAGAAGTTGTGTGTATTGCACAGTGCCCGGAAACAACATTCCACCATGGGACTATCGGAGAACAAAAAGAAGTCATTGTGGATTGTTGTTGTGGAGGGGCAATATTAAGAGGAGCTCATATATATTCTATTGGCGTGCTAGGAATGGAATCTGGCACTAAAGTAGGCGATTTGGTGAACGTATTTGCAGACTTAGCTGGCAAATGCAAAAAAGGTCTAAATGTTCGTTACGAATCGAACCAAAAAATTTATTTAGGCCAAGGGAAAGTCTTAATGCAAAGATATCAACTATACAGAAACGAAGGACCTATACCTGGAATTGCTGTGGAAATGCTTAGCACTATATCTGGTGTACCATCTATCGGCGATTTAAGCAGTCCCGAAGCTTTATTGCAAAATCTTCCATCAATTGTCTGCTCAAGGGCATTAGACCCGCAGAAAGGCGAAATTATATTAGATATGTGTTCTGCACCTGGCAATAAAACTGGACATATAGCCCAACTAATGCAAGATCAAGGTGTGTTGGTAGCATTGGATAAAACCGAATCAAAAATCGCCTTAGTTAAGCAAATGGCGCAGAGAAATGGTGTGACTTGTGTCAAAGCGCACAGTTTTGATTCCACCAATGCTTATTCAGAGTGTATCGAGGAAAATTCCGTAGATTTTAAACCTCCCTTCAAAGCGGAATCTTTCGATAGAATACTTTTGGATGCCCCCTGCAGTGCATTGGGAATTCGTCCAATGCTAGCCAATACCATATCCCCAAAAATGTTGAAGTCATATCCCAACGTGCAGAAAAAACTTTTTTCAAATGCCGTTAAACTTTTGCGGAAAGGAGGCACTCTTATATACAGCACTTGTACAGTAAATATATCAGAAAACGAAGAAATAGTTGCTTGGGCTTTGTCAAAATTTCCCGAACTAAATCTTGAGCAAACCACACCTTTGTATGGCGGTCCTGGTTGGCCCTGTAATGGTTTGATCGAGAGCGATCGCCTTAAACTACAACGCTTTGGACCAAACGACGAGAAGACTGAGCCAAAACTCATCGATACCGTCGGCTTTTTTATAGCAAAATTTGTGAAAAGATTATAATGTTTAAAACCTATTCTTTATTATAGTTAGTTTATATAAATCAATTTTAAATACAGATTACCCTATAAATTAATATTGTTTATTTTTATTTATGCTTATAATCATTTTAATTAGAAAATGAAGTTAAATTCTACGCGATTTTCGTTTGCCTTTATCAATAGCCGACATTCTTGTATATCCATTAAATTGGATAATAAATTTATGAAAACTTCTATTAAAGAATATAATCTGTTGTATGTAGTGCATTAAAATAGAAATGTAAAAAAATAAAACTTAACGAACGAAATTTTTTAAATAATTTACAAATATTTTAAGAATGAATGGAGAGCAAACGCTTTACCGAATAAAAACGCCTTTTGTTTCAATTCATCCGAAGGAGAGGAAAACTATTTGAAGTGATGATTTTAAAGCGAAGGGCGTGCTTTTAACGTTGCATTTCGTATGTTCATCGCTGTTCAAGTTAGGCTGCAATGTTTAGAGCTTTGAACTCATCGTCGTGCATTTCGGTCATCATGAATGTACCGTCTTGCAGCAATAACACAACACGTCGGGTTCCACCTATTTAGAGAATCATAATAATTTTTAATAACACTACAAGGGGACATAAGTTTCATTAAAACTTACCCGGTGATGGCAACTCTGCTTGGACAACTTCAGCTGGTATGTTCCCATCAGTTCCATCGCCTGTTTGTATACATAGTTGATTGGTCGCTCCTGGTTGTTGTTGTGCTGCAGCGGCCATGGTTTGATGTTGTTGTAATTCAGCTTCAGTCATAGTGACTACCTGCGTTGTACCGTCTTCTTGGGTTGTTTTTACCAAATACTGACCACCACCGTCATTAGGTAACTGGGCAACAGCTTCTGCTACAGCATTGTCCAAGGTCAAGACTTGATTTTCATTTTCGCCTTCGGCTGCAGCTACATAAGCAAATTGTTGTTCTCCATCTGGGCCCTGGCTTACTAAGATAGTTTGACCATCTACATTTTTACCAGCTACTTGGTATACAGTGCCATCCTCTCCAGTGACCAACAAAGGTGTACCATCCTCATTTGTAAACATTTGATCTTGTGTAAGAAGTAGATTGGGATCAATATCATTTAACTGTTGTTGTTGCTGGTGATCTTCCTGTCCTATGACATTGCCCATTTGCTGTTGATCTTCCTGGCCTATGGCGTTACCCATTTGCTGATGATCTTCCTGACCTATGATATTTCCGGTTATGGGACACAACTGGGCTTGGTGTTCTTCTTCTTGTTGCTGCGGTTGGTGGACAGCTTGGTGTTGAACAACTTGTTTCCTTTGAGTTATGGGAGTATTGCGCTGTGCTGGGCCAGATAGTTGTTGAACTTTCTGAATATGAACTTGAGACTGTTGCCGTTGACGTTGCTGCAACTGCTGATGTTGGCGATTCGCTACAATATCTTCTCGAGTCATTACTTTTTTGGTTACCTTTAAGTCGCCCGATTTGGACAGTTGTAATATCTTTTGTTCGGGTGTTACGGCTTTTTGTTGACCCATTCTTGAATTAGCAGACATTCCATGCCGGGATATAATCATTCTTCCAGACGATGGTGATGTCTGTGTCACATTACGAGATTGCATCATTCCACCAGGACCTCGCTGAATAGCACCCGAACTGGAGGCTGGTAAAGTTTTCCTTTGTATTGTTGTACCGCCTGGTGTTCGGACGACTTGTTGTACTAATTGTCTGCTCGGAGTGGGGGTTGAACGGCCAGCCGAATTGTTGGTTACTGTACGCATATGGGAACTACGACTAACAACGTGTGATTTGCTTTCCGCAAGTGGTGTTGATTGGGAAGTTGGTGTTGGTGATGATCTTGCGTTTATTTCATTGTTACTTCCAACTCGAACTATTCCACTGTGAGAGATGGCCGACTCCCCTTTAGTAAGGAGACGGACTTGTGCTTCTGGTTTATTGTTCTAAAATACGACACAGCACATTTTGGAAATGTTTGAGAAGGAAAGACAATATTGTACTTACTGTTACTGTTCCACTAAAACCTGGTTTTTTAACAACCCCTGAGGCATTAGTGTCCTGGGTAATAATTACCTCGGCCGATGACGACGTCTGGCTTTCGCTGCGAGCGGACGATGTACCATTAACTTTAATTTGTTTGGTTTGCTGCAATAAAAATTGATATGAATTAGACATAATGCATTTGCGTCCATTTCTGAGCATATATAAAAATGGTTTATGGTAGATGATCATAAATCTCTTAGAATGCTTACAACTTCTGTCTTGGTTTTGACTTCAACTGAAACGGAATTTCCATATTTCATTCTCTTCAATGTATGCGATGGTATGAGATCCTCCTCTAGATCTTCCATTGTATTTGTCGTACTTGGTGGCATATCTTCAGCATTTGAATCATTGTAATCAGAATCATCAAGTTTACGTTTTGGGCCTCCCATTTGAATAGATCCAGAACTGGTGTTCATATCATTTTCGTTTTGATGAGAGGCCGCCTCCGAGTTTGGGGAATTCGCTGAAGAAGTAGAGTTGCCGGCTACCCATTGTTTAACCTGATCCATAGCTTTTGTTTTTGACGAGCGCTGTGGTCTTTCTGATGGTGAGCCTAATTGACCTTTTTGTGAATCCATTGCAGATGGATGCTGAGATGGTGAATCCTTGGTCGACACTTTTATTTCGCCTGGCTTGTTGGCTGTGGAAGCACCCTGTTGTTTCGCTTGTAAAGCTGCCCTCGTTTCTTTTTGACGGGCCAATTGCTTTTCAAATGTGTCTAATAGATGAGGAACATTTTCCAAATGAGACGCTGGCTCCCATGTATTCTGTTCTAATGTACGATTCTCCCATTTAACCAAGTATTCATGCATACGACGTCGTGGATTAAAACGTTTTGCAACGATTTTCTCAACATTTTCCTCAACAAAATCGTCGGTATTGGGAACAGTGCGTTTTGCTCGACGCCTATTGGATATAAAATATAATTATTTTGAGTCATATTGCCAAATTAAAACATAAAGCTTCAAACCAAATTTCTCTGTCCGGCATAAAAATCTATCGAAAACATAAACGAATTGTACTTATAAACTACCAATATATGCCGTGAGTTTATATTATCTGCTTATAAGGATGTATCTTTCGAAAGAATGATTATCCAAAATGTGGTAATAACAAAGAGCTAATGAACCAAAATTACTAATAAGACTCTCACATCCGGTGGAACGAGAATGATGACTCAGTTTAAAATCAATTTTAGGGCTACCAGAAGTTGATTCGCCCTGAGAGTATTAACAAAACTTGTATTATCTAAGAAAAAAATTTTAAGTGGAAACTAGTTTTTATTGCCAGCATTTATTCTCTTTAAAATGATCCATATCTAATATATCAGCCGTAACCTACTAAAACAAACTGGTATCAAATTGAAAATAAATCAAAAAATACTTCTTTACAATTTCTTATTTGACATTCAAACACATTTTGTGACATATTTCCCACTAATTAAAAAAACGGAATTTCCTGGAAGTGTGACAAATACCGATTAAATGTACATAAAATATTATTTAGTTCAACGCTTTATGTTTCTCTTTCAATTTGATTTTGAACTCCCAGTATTTTTCATACATACGTTAAATTTTTTCCTGCACCAATTACGCCAGCTGTTGGTGCTGTGGCTGGAGACGTTGATGTAACTGATGCTGATGTTAGAGGTTTGGTGGGTAACTGTGGCGAAACTGTTACTGGTTTCTTAGCCATCTTTTGCAAAGCACTATTCGCCAAAGGACTCTTCATGGGCGAAGTTTCATTTTCAGAATCGATATTTGACTTGTTGCTGAGATTTAATTTAGCTGGAGGCTTCAGATTAGCAACTTGTGGTTTGGTCTGCGTGAGAGGCTCTAAATGTCAAAGAAATATGCGAAAAGAATATCAATAATATATATTATTGTAATTTCAGTATGTTACATACTTCTTCCTGCCGATACGCCATCGGTGTTATTGTTCACAACTGTTTTTGTTATCTTCACAGGCATTTCTTGGAGATTGCCTTGAGAAACTTTGGCAAAGGATTGTATGGTTTTACCAGCAACAATCCAAGTCTCCCTTAAACTTTCTTCCATTTTGACCCAGGTTTGATATAGAGCCCATGAATTTGGACTGGTTGCATTGGTGTCTTTACTATTATGTAACTGGGTAGCTTTCCATAGTAAAAATGCCCATATTTTGGGCTTAGTATCATTGCACTCTCGTACATTGTTGTTTTCTTTGAAACATGTCTTCTGTTTATGCAATTTGAAATCTTCTATGAAGTGGAATACGTTCAAACAGCGACCGCATACCAAAACATCCATAGTTGACATTTCCTCTTGAGCTCCTGGAAGGAAAACAAATTTGCATTTAGGATATCAATGATATATTTGGTGTAGCTTACCTTTAATTAATTTGGCATGTTTGCCAATTTCTGTTGGCGCAATTTCCCGGCCCACCATTTTAGAGAAGAGCTGGGAAATACTGTTGGAGAATGCAAATTATTAGCTTATGTCTATGAAAAATGGAGCGCTTACTACCTAGCCTAATATAGAACTTTCTAAATCTATAAGATCAATTGTTGTGGGACACAAATGTTTATGGGCCAATCCATATTCATATTAATGTATCTAGTGAAGCACGGTCGCTTAAAATCTACCTTTTTGGGCATGAACCCAACATTAAAAAAATTGGTACACATTACTAGGGCCTGTTCGTTCGACGGTATTGTAGAAACCAAGCGTTCCAGGAACAACTGCAATACACATTTGCCAGGAATAACACATATGGGACAGGCAGACAAATTTCCCATACTGGCGATTACTGCGTTAGGTTAGATTAGGTGGCAGCCCGATGTATCAGGTTCACTTAGACTATTCAGTAGTCCATTCTCTCTTATCACTAAGTGCTGCCCGATTCCATGCTAAGCTCAGTGACAAGATTACTGCGTTATTTTTAATCCAAATTGGGACAGTATAAAACAATTATACCACAATTAGTGGGTGAACTGCAGTGTCTCAAATATAAACTTTTACCGCTGCCCAAACTATCACTCCCTAGTGAATGTATGTTGCAACAACTCACTCGGGTACAGTCGACCCAATACAACACTGAATAGGTTTCTTCTATGCTCTTTCCACGCTATTCTATGCAAAATACGAATGCAATTGTAAATTGGGAAGATATGAAAACAGAAAACACAATAAAATTCAAGCCAAAAAAAGAAGAAATCTATCTGTAAGAGTTGCACTCCCAGGAACGATTGCAAAGGTTCTATAAATCCCATAAAAAACGGCGCCAAAAAAATGGAATGCTATCACGTTGCACGATCCGAAAGCACTCCGGTTTTTAATAGAATCTCATAAGGGAATTACATTTTATATGTTAAGCATTTAATATACCTGAGCCACTTTCAACTCGATCTTGCAAATACAATAATTTATCGTAAACCAACCAATATTTAGCAGCGTATACTGTCTTCACCGAAAATATTCTTATTCACTAAAATTTTTCACTTTATTATAGTTTTTTTGAATTAATTTCACTGTCTACGGAATTGAAACTCCATTTTTAATATGATACACTATCCAAATTCAATTTGCACTGCATTTAAAAGCGATTTATTTAGTTAAATTCCGTGGATTATTTGATGAAAATGTTACAAAGACTTTGAAGAAACATTTAACATTTCTCTTTGACCAGCTTTTCCGTTCGCCTTAAAATGGAAGCAGTTTTTGAGCCAATCACGCGTCGTGGTGAAGAACTAGCCGATTGTTTTATACTCACCACACTGATATATGCAGTATGGTATGCATTTATGTAACGTACACATCATGAAATAATTATGTTATTGATGCGCTTTACAGACTATCAGTTATTCCGGACGACAGTGCTCGGGTCGAACATATCCCATATATTGTGCACATTATAAGTTAAGTCCGAAGGCATAATCGATACTGCTGCATGTTTATGGGATCGATAACACATTTACTGATTATTTAGTCATCGCCGACAAGTCGTATCGATCCGTCTGTAAAGCGCATTATAATTTATTTAAATAAAATCGATAATGAAGTGCTGAGAACATAGTTATTTCGCTTAAAATTGTAAAAGGTATATTGGTGAACAATTTTTGAATTTCCAAATGGAATAAAGTGATTGTTTTTCAGATATTTTACAGACACGCTACCTCCATCGAGAATAAAAACACTGGCTGATAGACACTGCAACATGTAAATCAAGGCATATTAATTAAAGGTTTAATATGCCTTGCATGTAAATCAACACCATTCTATTATTAATGAAAAAAATTGTGTTAAATGGGTTGTGATAGTGGTATAAATGTTATATTTATAAGAATTTATAAATTTTTAATCGAATTAATAAACATCTAATATGGTGTTCTTACCAAGCATATTTTGGGGTTTGAGATGTTTTCCCTTTATAAGCACTTCCCCTGCCAGCATTTCAAAGTTCCATTTCAACCTCATCGTTACCACAGACTCGTAAATGTCACTTCAACCATCATGAAAAGGTACATCAAAAAGTACATGCAAGTAATTTGCCATCCCTACTGTAAAAAAAGCCATTTTTTTTTGTGAAACGCCAAGCGCAACCAGCTTGTTATATTTTAATTAAATAAAAACGAAAATAAAGTTCTGAAAACATAGATTATACGCTTAAAATTGTGAAAGGTATATTGGTGAACAATTTGGTGATTTTCCAAATGGAATAAAGTGATTGTTTTTCAGATATTTTACAGACACGCTGCCTCCATGGAATAAAAACACTGGTTGATAGACGCAGCAACATGTAACTCGCTACTTGTAACTCAACATCATCATTAATGCCAAAAATTATGTTAAATGTAATGTGATAGTGGTATAAATGCTATATTTTTAAGAATTTGTAAATGTTTAATCAAATTAATAAATATCTAAACAAACGTGTTTTACTCGACCACAATGATTCTTTTACAACTATCTTAAAATGCACTTTTTCTGATTGTTTGGAGGGTCCCTTATTGGCGTCGTTCTAAATTGATCTATAAAGGCACCTAATAATTGCACTCATGCGAAACAGTTTTGTAGTAACTTGGCGTGGTACAACTTCTCAATAGTGACGGCGCTTTTCCGACGTGTTTTTGATGTCGTATATGATTGTTTTCGACGTAGTGGGGATTCTCAAAAGAGTCCCCAAATTCAAAAAATGTTGGCAGGGTCAAAACGAGTCGTTTTCGCCATACTAAAAACAACCCTGCCAGCATTTCAAAGTTCCATTTCAACCTCATCGTTACCACAGACTCGTAAATGTCACTTCAACCATCATGAAAAGGTACATCAAAAAGTACATGCAAGTAATTTGCCATCCCTACTGTTAAAAAAGCCATTTTTTTTTGTGAAACGCCAAGCGTAACCAGCTTGTTATATTTTAATTAAATAAAAACGAAAATAAAGTTCTGAAAACATAGATTATACGCTTAAAATTGTGAAAGGTATATTGGTGAACAATTTGGTGATTTTCCAAATGGAATAAAGTGATTGTTTTTCAGATATTTTACAGACACGCTGCCTCCATGGAATAAAAACACTGGTTGATAGACGCAGCAACATGTAACTCGCTACTTGTAACTCAACATCATCATTAATGCCAAAAATTATGTTAAATGTAATGTGATAGTGGTATAAATGTTATATTTTTAAGAATTTGTAAATGTTTAATCAAATTAATAAATATCTAAATAAACGTGTTTTACTCGACCACAATGAATCTTTTACAACTATCTTAAAATGCACTTTTTCTGATTGTTTGGAGGGTCCCTTATTGGCGTCGTTCTAAATTGATCTATAAAGGCACCTAATAATTGCACTCATGCGAAACATTTTTGTAGTAACTTGGCGTGGTACAACTTCTCAATAGTGACGGCGCTTTTCCGACGAGTTTTTGATGTCGTATATGATTGTTTTCGACGTAGTGGGGATTCTCAAAAGAGTCCCCAAATTCAAAAAATGTTGGCAGGGAAGTTAAAAACACAAGTTTTTCTCCAAAACGTGTCAATTTTAGAATGTGAACCCACCTAATTTGGAATATACCCCGAATAATGCGCTTTACAGATTATCAGTTATTCCGGACGACAGTGCTCGCGTCGAACATATCCCATATATTGTGCACATTATAAGTTAAGTCCGAAGGCATAATCGATACTGCTGCATGTTTATGGGATCGATAACACATTTACCGATTATTTAGTCATCGCCGACAAGTCGTATCGATCCGACACATTATAAGATTATTTACAAATACCGACATTCCGTTCGGAATAACTGATAATCTGTAAAGCGCACAACATACCAAAATATATGCCAAAATATTGAAATAAGTTTCATAGAAAAAAAAGAATAAACAAAGGCTTTTAAGAACATGGACATGTGAAAATAACATAAAACATTTTTTCCCTTTGCGCTCGCGGTAATTATTTGGACATAGGTTGCATATATGTGAATTTCGAGTAAATGTGAATTTTAGCGGCTAAAGGTGAGTACTATGTTCGGTTTTCGAGTTGAAAATCACTTTATTTTCGCAATTACTTTTTTTGAAATAATCAAAATTATAAATGAAAACGCAGCATATTCCTATAATGTCTTGCCAAAATTTAGAGGAAAAAGAAACTGTGCATCAATTGAGTTAATTTGTCTGCTTTATATTGAACTGTTTTAATAAAGTAACCACGAAAATTTCAACTCGAAAAGCGAACATAGCACTTACCTTAAACTCTTACTTAATACTCACCTCAAATCTCGAAAAATAGGGATTTTGAGCATAATGTGAATGACTCGAACTCGAACTTAATACTCACCTTAAATCTCGAAAAATAAGGATTTTGAGCATAATGTTAATGAGTTTTGTTTTATCTCGTCCCAAGTGTGAACGTACTATATATAACCAACACTCTTGTTGCCTATTGGGCCTTTTCAACGTTGTTGTAATTCAACCCTGCTATCAATTTGTACTGAACGTCTCAGCAGTGTTGCCAATTTGGTGCTTTTAGCACCAAATTTAGTGCTTTTTGATTTCTAAAAAGCACCAAATTACCTTTTTGGTGCCTTTTCAAAAAAAGCACCAACTTGGTGCTTTCTGGCATTTTCATTTAGTGCTTTTGGTGCTTTTTTTATTTTGAACAGTATTAAGTAATTGATACAAAAATTTTAGTTAGACTTTCAAGAGCTGAATAAACTCAAATTTATTGCCAAATATAGAATTTGATTGTTATGAAGTTGGTAATGATTATTTTTTAATTAATATTGTTATTTAGGGTATTCTGTAGGAAAGTCGAACGATGAGTGCCGAATTTTTGAATTTGGTAAAGATGTCATTAAAAACGTTTGTATTAAATTCACAAAAGCACGCACGACTGAAATAAGCAATAGACTCCTTCCATATATTAATATTTTGAAAGATGAAAAACATCACTGATCAAAATGAATTCGACGAAAGCATTAAAACTGATCAAGGTGTATACTTGAATAGCGGTTCATAATGGTGGGTACTAAGTTTGAGTTTTGCCGCTAAAGTGAAAACTATATCAGTAAAAAAGGCATAAAATTATGCATATTTGCTGCAAATTTTATTATAACTTGATGGGGTATAGCCAAAAGCAAATTTTCACAAAGTTTGTATTCCTTAAAATGAATTATTAAAGAAAAGTAATTGTGAAAAAATTACTATTTTAGCAGCTAAACTCGATCTTAATACCCACACGGATGAAAAAGACTGTTTTTCATATGTTTGGCTATAAACATTATATGTTTGGAACACAAATTTTTAAACACAATATTTTTGAGTGCAAGCATATAATGTTCATAAACTAGCATAACATGTTTGGGACATATATGTTAATATGTTAGAACATATTATGTTTGGGACATGAAATGTTTGTAAATATAATATGCTTGGATGCAAACATATATAAATTAAGAAATAACCTATAAACATATATGTGTTTAGTAGCTTGGAGCGCTATTTAACAGGGAGCGATATTGAATTAAGTTGGTGGTTGTTGCTTGTTATTACAAAATTAACATTTTATTTTTCCTTGGGCAATTGATCAGCTACTTCTTTGATCCTTACAAATTGTGTGGTCCGCTGTTCGAATCCCCGTCCGGCAAAAGGTAAAATTAAAATAAAAAAAAATCATATAATTGAATAATTTCTTCTACAATGTTTGTATTACAGAAAAAGGTGCTAAGAACTAAAAAATCTCGTGGAAGTGAGAAAGATGTGGGGGAATATACAATTAGGCAGAAACAAAATTTTGAGCATTCAGGTCGAAAACCTATGTTGTTAGCACCTATATTACCTGTTTATTTTCATAATTCATTATGATTGTAAATATATAAATAAATAAATAAAATTTTGAGCACAATATTGTTTGGGAGAATTTTTTTAAGCATATAATATTTTTGGGTGCAAAATGCTTCCAAACATATTATATGTTCACAAAATAACATATTGTTTTTTGGAAGACAACATTATTGAATTTGGATGCAAAAATACAAAATGTTTGGAACTTAGACTACCAAAACATATATTGTTTAGACCAATATGCTTTCAAACATATTATATATTGGTAGAGATCAAACATATAAATGTTTAGGAAATACCCAAAAATGTATATGCTTGAAGCAAAATATGTTTGCAAAATATGTTTGGGGGTATATGTTACAGAAGCGATTTTTTGTGAGGGTGCAGCTTAACTTCATAAAATTCAATTCACAAAAGTTCTATAATACATCTTCGGAAGTTTTTTTTTTTGTTTGTTAGCAGAGCATTTAATTTTCGATTTTGTGATGTTAGAATGTATAATATATTTTTGGTGCTTTTTGGCCTTGGGGAGTTGGCAACACTGCGTCTCAGCTGTGGGAAAAAGAATAAACAATCAACACACCGGGAATAACTGGGAAAAAGTAACGTTGATTTCTGTAGAGATGGATCATCATGGTGATGAAGAAGACCCAAAAGAGTATCGTTGGGAGACGGGCTATGAAAAAACATGGTGAGTGATACTTTTCAGAGGAACACGATTTTTCAATGATAAACATCTCATGATTTACTATCACAGGGAAGCAATTAAGGAAGATGATGATGGCTTGCTGGATGGGGCTATTGCGGACATAATCCAAAAAGCCAAAAGAAAACGGCAGGCTCAAAAGACCATGCAGAATAAATTGGGTATGATGCGTCATTTATATTTAATGTTGGATTGCTCGGAATCGATGTCAGTGCCAGACTTGAAACCGACAAGGCTTTTGTGTACGCTAAAGGTGATTTTTCCAATTATCAAATTATTAATTAACAAACTAACAATATCTTAAATATCCCTAGCTTTTGGAAAAGTTTATTGAAGAGTTTTTCGATCAAAACCCTATTAGCCAAATGGGTCTTATTATCTTAAAGGGCAAACGCGCCGAAAAGATAACAGAATTAACAGGCACGGCTAAATTGCATTTGAAAGCTTTGGAAGGGTATTTAAATATTGACAGCTTATTCAAACATTATAGCAATTTCCTCTATATATTACAGCTTGCAAAAAATAAATCTAACCGGCGAACCATCCCTGCAGAATGGATTAGATTTGGCCCTTAAGACGCTTAAAGTAGTACCTTCCCATGCTTCTAGGGAAGTTTTGATTATTATGGGTTCACTTACCACTTGTGATCCAATCGATATCAATATCACCATTGATGCTTTCAAACAAGAGAGTATAAGGTGTTCGGTCATTTCGCTGTCAGCAGAAATCCATGTTTGTCGTCATCTCACACAACAGACTGGAGGTACATATGGTGCCGTCTTGGATGATTCACATTATCGCGATCAACTCCTTTCTCATGTCGATCCTCCTCCAGCTGCTCAAACCCAAGAAAATTCCCTAATCAAGATGGGCTTTCCCCATGCCAGACAGGACGAGGGTAAAGAAAAGGAACCACCATTATCCATGTGTATGTGCCACATAGAAAATGGGGATGAACCTAGCAAAATATCATCCGGTGGTTTTCATTGTCCTCAGTGTGTAAGTAAATACTGTGAATTGCCTGTCGAATGTCAAACGTGCGGATTGACTTTGGTGTCCGCTCCTCATTTGGCACGATCCTACCACCACTTGTTTCCAGTACAGAATTTCACAGAACTTGTCTATAATGGGCAAGCTGCTATTTGCTATGCATGCCAAAAGCCTTTGACAGAAGCTGCCGACAAAAATGTCTATCGTTGTGAACAATGCTCTCAGATATATTGTTTGGATTGTGACATATTTATACATGAGACTTTACACACCTGTGTGGGCTGTGTAACAATTCCTGGTGCTGCCGTTGCTGTCCATTCACGAAAACCACAAGCACCACCGATGGGAATGATGTTGGGATCATCGTTGGGCCAACGTTTCTAATTCCATAGGTGGGATTATATTCGTGTATTTGATTATCAGATGGAAACTGGAAAATAAAATATCAATGGAAAATTAATTTTATGGTTTTCGTATACTTTTTCATATCCAATTATTTGCAATATCTGTGGTTCCAAAAAAAGAAACCGCCCAAGTCAATTTTTGTCCATTTTAATTTTTTGATAGGTAATTCTTGTTCTGCTTATTCATTTTTATTTGAATTCGAAATTTTGTACCGATAACGGAAATAATTTTGCCAATAATCTTATTTTTTTATTCAGTCTTTGGATAATTCACAATATAATTCTTACAGACTCGCTAATTTCTAAATTGTATATATACTTCAAAAATGTTTTACTTAAAAATTTACTAATTTCTAAAATAAAATACATCCAAAATTTGATCAAAATCTTTTAAAGGAACGGATAGATCAAGATTACAATTTAAATTTATTACAAGAGCTTCTCTCAGAGCTCTTGTAACAGGCTCATTGCAAGCATAATTATTCCTATGCATAGGTACATGAAAGTATTGGAAAAATCTTAAACTCCTAGCAGGAACATTGAAGCCAATTTCACGAAGCAAAGGCGGGCAATTAATATAACCATTAATTAACTTACTTAAGTATATAAAATCTTGCGGGTATATGGACTGATGAAATCCTTACTATTGATTTTAATAAATGCAAAAGTAGAATATGCCTTAGGCAAGATACAATCAATATGGGATTTGAAACTTAGATTACTATCAAAATAAACACCTAGATCTAAGATCCTATCAATCACTTTCAAAGACATCATGAATGCAATAATTCGAAGAAACGCTCATATTACCCCGACAATAAGGAAGAAAATAACACTTCTCAACATGATTCTCAAATGATTCTCACTACACCAAACAGCAAGTCGATTCAAGTCGTCCTGAAGCAGTAACGTGTCTTCTAAACATGATACATTCAAAAATATCTTAAAAAAGAAATATCATCTGCATAGATCAAATACATAGCAAAACGAATACATTTACTATCGAAACTTAATTTTTTTCCAAAATTAGAAGCTTTAAAAATGTGTTCAAGATTACAGGGGACTATATCAAAATATGTGCGGTTCAAGACGCCGAATGGGATTGAAAATATTTCCCATGTTTGTGGCAACAGAATTTTTTCGAGTGTATTTTTTAAGCATTTTAACTCAAAGCCACTCAAGGTGTTTGCCGTTCAACATAGCTCAATTCGATGTGAGAACGGATAATTTAAAATGACACTGTTTTAGTAGTAGCAAAACCATAAACAAATCTGTCAGAGAATTAGTAGTGGTGAATCAAAATGATATGCATTCAAAGCATACAGTATTATCAATAAAGTGTATTTAGAAATATAAATAATTTTGTGTATTAAAATTGTCACAGTAACATAAAAAGGTGTTGGCTATTAATTTTGCTTTTGCAAATACCCAAAATATACAAAAATATTTCCTGTTTGAAGTGGTTTAAACATTTTTTCTATCTTTGAATAGTAAAATGACCAGTTATGTGAAGAATATACCGATTCCACCCACACTGAACGAGATTTCATTAACATTCTATTTTGGCTTAAAATATCATAATGCAAAACAACACAAACTCAAAAGAAAACAAAATAAAGCAACTAAGTCGAAAATATAAGAATACAAATAAAACTTTTAAATTCACCAATAAGATAAAATTTAAATTTGTAACGACGAAAATTTCTATAAAAATAAAATTTCGAAGACATTTTCTTAGGAATAAAATTTCGACGAAATATTCTATAGAAATAAAATTTTGACAAAATTTTCTATAGAATAAACTTTTTCTATATAAATAAAATTTTGAGAAAATTTTCTATAAAATTAAAATTGCGACAAAATTTTCGATAGAAATAAAATTTTGACAAAATTTTCTATAGAAAAAAAAATTCGACGCAATTTTTTACAAAACTAAAATATTGATGAAAATGTCTCTAAAATTAAAATTTTCTATACAAATAAATTTTCTATAAAATAAAATTTTAGCAAAATTTTTTATAAAAATAAAATTTTGACGAAAATTTCTATAATAATAAAATTCGATGAAATTTTCTATAGAAATAAAATTTCGACGAAATTTTCTATAGAAATAAAATTTCGACGAAATTTTCTACAAAAATAAAATTTCGACGAAATTTTTTATAAAAATAAAACTTTGGCTAAATTTTCTATAAAAATAACATTTCAGCAAAATATTCTATAAAAATAATAGAATAGAAAAAAATTTCTATTGGAATAAAATTTCGACGAAATTTTCTATTGGAATAAAATTTCGACGAAATTTTCTATAGGAATAAAATTTCTTTACGTATTTTTGGGTGTTGTTGACCTATTTTATGTTTATTCTGATTATTAATTTTAATTTCGATTATTTTGTTTTAATATTTATTTCCAATATTTCGGTTAGTGCCACTAACCATCTTCTGGGATTTTGTATCTACATAAAATACAAAAATTAAATTACATTTAATGTTCACAAATCACAAATATTATTTGAGATATAATTTATTAAAAATAGCTAACGTGAGTTCGTGTGCTGCTGTTCGTTCACCGTACACTAATCTTCGTTTGTGTCGATGCTTGTTTATGATGTGTCGATACATTCTCGTGCATTCTTCCGTGTCCTTTTCGGCGAAATTGTCTATAGGAATACAATTTCGACGAAATTTTCTATAGAAATAAAATTTCGACGAAATTTTCTATAGAAATAAAATTTCGACGAAATTTTTCTAGAGAAATAAAATTTCGACGAAATTTTTCTAGAGAAATAAAATTTCGACGAAATTTTATTCCTATTTTTTATAGGAATAGGAAAAATATCGACGAAAATGTCCCTAAAAATATTTTTTTTTTTATAGAAATAAAATTTCAGCAAAACTTTCTATAAAATTAAAATTCGATGAAATTTTCTATAGGAATAAAATTGCAACGAAATTTTCTATAAAAAATAACATTTTGGCTATAAAAATTAAAATTTCGACGAAATTTTCTATGGAAATAAAATTTCGACGAAATTTTCTATAGGAATAAAATTTCGACGAAATTTTCTATAGGAATAAAATTTCGACGAAATTTTCTATAGTAATAAAATTTCGACGAAACTTTTTATAGGAATAAAAATTTGAAGAAATTTTCTATAGAAATACAATTTCGACGAAATTTTCTATAGGAATAAAATATCGACGAAAATTTTCTCTAAGAAATATTGGTACATTTTTTATGAGTGTATATAAAATAATTTTAATTGCATGAGAATAAAAGGAACTGTTTTAAAAAGAGGCACACATGAAGGTAAAATAGCACGGATAAAAAGTTAAAATGTATTAAAAAGTATACGATAATTTCTAAATGCTACTGACACAAACCTAAATTCAGAAATCCCGTCATACTGAATGATGAACGATGAGAAGATGCCATCACTTTGCATATGGACCGATTCAGCTAAATGGTTCAGGAGGTGTGACTCAATTTAAATTAAGCACATGAAAATGAGTCCAGCTAATTGTTCGTTTAATGTCCGCATTTTTGTTTTGAGGTAAACGGTTGAGTTTGTTGTAGATTGTAGTTAAAATGAGTGGGTTGGTTGACAAAAGATATGATAGGCGGATAGAAAATGCGAAAATAATAACTAACCTTGACAATGGCTAGTTTTAAATGGGAATAATAAGTTGAGCGAAATTGTTGATAATATGAATCTATTATTTTTTATTTTGGACATAGGAAAAAGTGTTTTAATCGATATTACATTATATTTTTTGTCAATGCCTAGGATTTTAAAATAATTTTTTTCCAGATCATAACATTATAACCCTGACCATATTGTGTTTGTTAGTATTTTTCTTACATAATGACTATGATGTAAAAAAAAAAATCACGAACAATTTTCCAACTAAAGTCTTAATTGAGTTTTAAAAAATATTCAATCAAAAATTTAATTGATTCAACAAATGTTTTACTTGAAACAAAAACCAATCACAAAAATTAATAGTATCAATTATTCTTTTAATTGGATCAATTAATTTTTTATTTGACATTCAATAATTTTTTTAATTGATACTACATTTCAATTAAAAAATTAATTGAATTAATTAATTTCGTGATTGAAGACAATAAATATTTTTTTGTGTGTACGATCCACCAAAAAAAAGAATATTATCACCTCAAACATGTATCAAGACCTTAATGTTACTTTTCCACGGGGTAACATGTTTGTCGCAAACATGTTCCATGTTCCTTGTGATGCTCTTGAAACATGTTTGATATGATAATATTCCTTCTCAGTCCATACAAACATTTTTTTTCTCTTTGTGTATTACAATGTAATGGTTTGACTCAATTTCCCCTAAATTTATTGTTACATACTATGGTTGAAAGTGACTAATAAAGTTAATTGCTATAAACCACAATTTGTTTTTTTCATCTTTCCGTTTATAATATATAAACATGTGTTAATTTTTTATTCTGCAATAATTCCCCATGTGTCAATTAAATTAATTTCTATTTTAAACAACAAAATTACATAAATTATTTGTAGGGTTTATTTATGGCAATTAAAAATCGGCACATTAACCACAAATGCAAATATCTATAAAACCAGATGTGTGTATGGCAGTAACGTGTTTTGATATTAATGACCTCAAATAAAGTTTAATTGTTGGTTTAAATTTGAATCTGGGTTTGAGGGTATTTTTTTTTTAATTAAATGCTAAATCCCATGATTGCCCGATATTCCACCCTTTTATTTCTATGCTTAGAATAAAAATTTGCAATAGCTTTATTCACATAGCGTTTATATTAACATAGAGTTTATTAACTAAGATTTTTTATACCGATATTTTAGAAAGATTAAAATAAAGTAATATCCAAATATCTATGAAGCTTAAGATAAAATTTCATAGAATTTTAGTGATAGATAATTTTTTTTTACTAAATTGCTTATGTAGATTAAAATTAATCAAAATATTGTCTTTCGATAAAATTTCATAAAAAATTGTCGTTAGAGAAAATTTCATTTTTATTGACATTTTAACTAAATTGTTAAAAAAATTCATAGAATTTTTATCTGTAAACACAATTTTAAAAAATTGTCTTCAGATAAAATTTCATAGAAATTTTGTCGTTGAAGAAAATTTTATAGCCATTTTCTGGCCAGAGTTTCCTCGTTTTTCTCATCAGAGAAATTTTTATTTTAAATTTAAATCTTAAGATAACGTTTTATAAAATTTTGATATTTTTTATAAATTTTTAAACAATTTTTGTTTTTAGATGAAATTTCGATAGAGAAAATGTTGCCCAATAAGCCTGAATAAATATCAGAATTATATGTAGTGAAAATTTTGTCACATCAAACTCAAGATCAATGTGCTTGATAAACTCATATGTCCAAATGCAACTCTGAATAGATTCGGAGATAATTAACAGTTAGTTTTATTTTTTTCCTTATTTGTTTACTTTCCGAAATTCGTCGTCAATTACCTGTATTGTTATTATCTGGCAATTGTTAATATTTTATACAAAATATGTTTGTTTAATGTTTGTTATTGGACTATTCGTAGACATCGTCTGGGGTAAACACCAAGTTATGAGAATAAGAACTAAAATTAAAATTTATTAAACATTTTATGGTTGTATGTTAAAGTGTAAGTACCGATAGAATAATATACAGACACTAGTGGATAATACATAAAAATTATTTATATTGTTTATTGTATTGTAGTTCATTTTAATGCTGTAATTACATATGTGAGATTTTGAGTTTTAAATAATTAAAAAATATATATTTTGCAACAACGAGAACAACAAATTTACCCATATTTGACATTAGTTACCATGTAGACATTTCACTAGCTGCCCCCTTTCTGTTGAATAACTATTTGATAAGATTACAAACTTTGATCTAATCTTTAAATGACCAATACTGCTTCCACTATTATTACGTACGTGTGGTCAATTGTAAAAAAAATCATATATTCTCTATCAATCTTTTTTTATTGTCATCTAATATTAAATTATAATAGAAAAAGTTCGAATGTTTATAACATTATTGGTAGCGCTCCCAAAAAGTAATGGTGGTCCAAAAAAGAGACGTTTGAAAGGGTTCAGACAATGAAGGCTCGAATTCAAAGAAATCCCCTCCATAGTGGTAAACAAATGTCTCAAGATCTGAAAATATCCGATAAAGCATTCAACGAACTCTAGGTAAAGCCTTAGAAAAATCCAAAAAAGCGCACAAACTAATGGCGATTTCGATTGGAAAAAAAAGGTGCAACATTCTCGAAATTTATTGCCAAATATAAAGGACACTGTCATAGATTTTGGATCCTGTATCCCTCATAATATTATGAATTAACAATAACTTTGGAATGACACTATAATTAGAGCGAAAATACAATGAGGGAAAAAGTAGTGTAACACCAGGGCAACATATTTTTTGCGAAACGAAAACGCCCTAAGACTCGAGAGGGCAACACATTGGTGAACTTGTAGAAACCTAATGATTTTCCAATAACCGAGCAAACGTACGAGAATTTGAGCTACTCACAGTAAGTGAGAATGCCATATTGAAAAAAAAAAATAATTTTTACAATAATTCCTAAAAATAAATTTTTGACAAAAAAAATTTCTATAGAAATACAATTTTGACAAAATTTTCTATAGAAATAAATTTTGACAAAAAATTTTCTATAGAAATAAAATTTTGACAAACAATTTTCTATAGAAATAAAATTTTGACAAAATTTTCTATAAAAATAAAATTTTGACAGAATTTTCTATAAAAATAAAATTTGGACAAAATTTTCTATAGAAATAAAATATTGACAGAATTTTCTATAGAAATAAAATTTTGCCAACATTTTCTATAGAAATAAAATTGTGACAAAAAAATTCCTTTAGAAATAAATTTTTTGACAAAAACAAATTCTATAGAAATAAAATTTTGACAAAATTTTCTACAGAAATAAAATTTTGACAAAAAAAATTATATGGAAATAAAATTTTGACAAAATTTTCTATACAAATAAAATTTTGACAAAATTGTCTATAGAAATAAAATATTGACAAAATTTTCTATAGAAATAAAATTTTGACAAAATTTTCTATAGAAATAAAATTTTGACAATAATTCCTACAGAAATAAATTTTTGACAAAAAAAATTCTATAGATATAAAATTTTGACAAAATTTTCTATAGAAATAAAATTTTGACAAAAAATTTTCTATAGAAATAAAATTTTGACAAAAAATTTTCTATAGAAATAAAATTTTGACAAAATTTTCTATGGAACTAAAATTTTGACAAAAAAAACTTTATAGAAATAAAATTGTGACAAAAAATTTCTATGGAAATAAAATTTTGACAAGATTTTCTATAGAAATAAAATTTTGGAAAATTTTCTATAGAAATAAAATTTTGCCAACATTTTATATAGAAATAAAATTTTGACACAATAAGTAAAATTTTTAGAAAAATTTCTATAGAAATAAAATTTGGAGAAAATTTTCTATAGAATAAAATTTTGACAAACAATTTTCTATACAAATAACATTTTGACAAAATTTTCTATAAAAATAGCATTTTGAAATCATTTTCTATAGAAATAAAATTTTGACAAAATTTTCTATAGAACTAAAATTGTGACAAAAAAAAAAATTATAGAAATAAAATTGTGACAAAAAAATTTCTATGGAAATAAAATTTTGACAAAATTTTCTATAGAAATAAAATTTTGGCAAACATTTTCTATACAAATAACATTTTGACAATATTTTCTATAGAAATAAAATTTTGACAAAAATGTTCTATAGAAATAAAATTTTGAAAAAAAATTCTATAGAAATAAAATTTTGACAAAATCTTCTAAAGAAATAAAATTTTGACAAAATTTTCTATACAAATAAAATTTTGACAAAATTTTCTATAGAAATAAAATTTTGACAAAATTTGCTATAGAACTAAAATTTTGACAAAATTTTCTATAGAAATAAAATTTTGACAACATTTTCAGTAGAAATAAAATTTTGACAAATTTTTCTATAGAAATAAAATTTTGACAAAAATTTTCTATAGAAATAAAATTTTGATAAAAAAATTTTCTATAGAAATAAAATTTTGACAAAATTTTCTATAGAAATAAAATTTTGACATATTTTTCTATAGAAATAAAATTTTGACAAAATTTTCTATAGAAATAAAGTTTTGACAACATTTGCTATAGAAATAAAATTTTGAAAAAATAAAGTTAAATTGGCTTTAGTGAAATAGAGAGTTCACTTTTTTGGAGTGTAGTTTTCTGGTAATATTTTCTTAAAATTTTAGTAGATTATTTTTGGTAGATTAATTTACAATAACTATGTAATATTGAATTAATGGAATTGGTGTTAAATGTATAACAATAGTTCCAGTATTTAGAGTGTTTATGGGAAATATATTAAGAATATCTGACATTTAGTGATGTGGACAAATTTTATTAGCAATATTCTGTTAACAAATTAATTAGACCTTATTCACAAATGTTAATAACCAGAGATTATATGACAACTATCAATTGTAGCTACTAAATAGTGGCTACTTCGTTTTATTCGTAAGGGCGATTGACACCATTATTGTATTGTTTAATTACACTAGTTTACACTCAAAATGTACACTTGATGAAAATCAACTTTTCTTATGTATTTTGAGCTGCTAAATTCGAAAAAAAATGTTTAAAATTTTTTTATGGAACAGTTTTTGAGATATCCCGTTATTTTAGATTTTTCTTTTTCCCCTAAACACAATATATCTTGAGTTAGAAATGTTGTTGGTACTTAAATGAAAGGTAATAAGATGACGAATAATCGTGTGCAATTGGATCTGCGATAAGTTAAAAAAATGGCAAAGTTATAAGCAATTGAATGATGTGAAATCATTCAAATAACATATGAGCCACTCACCCACACAAAAATGCATGTCCGATTGAATTTTGTGTGGGTGATTGGATCATATTTGCATGATTTGCCATCGGATCTGTTCACTCAATTGCTTATAACTTTGCCATTTTTCGGTCGTTTTTGGACTGCCAAAAATTGTTTTTCGAATTCAGCAGCTCAAAATACATAAGAAAAGTTGATTTTCATCAAGTGTACATGATTTTTTTTGTAAACTAGTGTTATTATTGCTTTGCTTAACAGTACACTGAAGGATGCAACAATTTTGAGAAAAATTACCTAATATAAATATTCAGCCTATTTGAATAGGTACATTTTTTCTTACAGTGTAGGCATAGGTTGTCATATATTTGGTGCGTTCTGAATTTACTTGTTTATTTAATAAATATAACGAAACAACTTATTTATTGAAATTGTTTCGTTATTACTGTAGATTCGTTTATTTTGTTTGTTTTTCTTAAAACATTTTTATTGCATTTCTGACTAGACAGAATTAGACTCCGCTTACATATCAATTAGTTTTGGCCTTAGCTAAGATCAATGACTTGGCTTCTAAAACACAAAACCACAACAACAAAAAACACTAAAAACTTGATAAGGCTTATAATATTAAACTCTAACAGAAATCGAATTAATATTAATTAAAGCTGTGTTTGACCATCTAAAAATAGAAATTCACATCGGACTATTGCTGATCACGTGTACTATTGACCAAGTTAACAGGCAAGCTATGCAATGGTGAAAATGAATAATGAATTCATTAAACTATGCACACAGACACACATTAGTGATTGTTTATAAACAAAATATGTACATTAAAAACCACTATAAAACGTCATATATCTTTTTAATTACAAGGGTTACTTTAATTGATCGTCTCGTATTTATCAAATAAAATAAGGGGGTTTCCAAAACAATTATATCGCTTTTTCGCTTTTTAACATAAACGTTTACAAGATTTGTCCCATTAGCAGCCGCAAAAAAAATATTTTGTTTAATTTTATAAATATTTTATACAAAAAAAAAAAATAATCTTATAATTCTAAACGATATTAGTGTTGTCAAATAGCATTTATGGACTACAAAAAATATGAATGCGAATTTCCATAAAATACACTCAATAAATGCACTTAGTTCCAAAGACTCCCACCGAGTCCCACTTCTTTAAAATGAAGACATTTTTTAGGGAGCTATCTAGCTTTAAATCTAGGCTCTATAAAACTAAAATTAGGGTAATATATATATATATATATATATATATATATATATATATATATATATATATATATATATATATATATATATATATATATAAAGGGTGATTCTTTTGAGGTTAGGATTTTCATGCATTAGTATTTGACAGATCACGTGGGATTTCAGACATGGTGTCAAAGAGAAAGATGCTCAGTATGCTTTGACATTTCATCATGAATAGACTTACTAACGAGCAACGCTTGCAAATCATTGAATTTTATTACCAAAATCAGTGGCAGAAAATCCGCTTTTTTATCGACAAATTTTGTTCAGCGATGAGGCTCATTTCTGGTTGAATGGCTACGTAAATAAGCAAAATTGCCGCATTTGGAGTGAAGAGCAACCAGAAGCCGTTCAAGAACTGCCCATGCATCCCGAAAAATGCACTGTTTGGTGTGGTTTGTACGCTGGTGGAATCATTGGCCCGTATTTTTTCAAAGATGCTGTTGGACGCAACGTTACGGTGAATGGCGATCGCTATCGTTCGATGCTAACAAACTTTTTGTTGCCAAAAATGGAAGAACTGAACTTGGTTGACATGTGGTTTCAACAAGATGGCGCTACATGCCACACAGCTCGCGATTCTATGGCCATTTTGAGGGAAAACTTCGGAGAACAATTCATCTCAAGAAATGGACCGGTAAGTTGGCCACCAAGATCATGCGATTTGACGCCTTTAGACTATTTTTTGTGGGGCTACGTCAAGTCTAAAGTCTACAGAAATAAGCCAGCAACTATTCCAGCTTTGGAAGACAACATTTCCGAAGAAATTCGGGCTATTCCTGCCGAAATGCTCGAAAAAGTTGCCCAAAATTGGACTTTCCGAATGGACCACCTAAGACGCAGCCGCGGTCAACATTTAAATGAAATTATCTTCAAAAAGTAAATGTCATGGACCAATCTAACGTTTCAAATAAAGAACCGATGAGATTTTGCAAATTTTATGCGTTTTTTTTTTAAAAAGTTATCAAGCTCTTAACAAATCACCCTTTATATATATATATATATATATATATATATATATATATATATATATATATATATATATATATATATATATATATATATATATATATATATATATATATATATATATATATATATATATATATATATATATATATATATATATATATATATATATATATATATATATATATATATATATATATATATATATATATATATATATATATATATATATATATATATATATATATATATATATATATATATATATATATATATATATATATATATATATATATATATATATATATATATATATATATATATATATATATATATATATATATATACGTAATATATTAACGAAGATATTGCCACACAAATAAACAAAAATCTGTTTAAAAATGTTTTCTTAATTTCAATAAAATCGTTTAATCAAAGATGTAACAGGTATATACGGCCCTCTTATGTACTTATGTACCCTCCACCATGGATTGCGTAGAAACTTCTACGAAAGAGTGTCATCCACAAATTTCAACTCACTCGGATGAAATTTGCTCCTCCAAGAGGCTCCAAAACCAAATCTCGGGATCGGTTTATATGGGGGCTATAAATAATTATGGACTGATATGGACCACTTTTGGCATGGTTGTTAAATATCATATACAACCACCACGTACCACATTTCAACGAGATCGGATGAATTTTGCTTTTCCAAAAGGCACCGGAGGTCAAATCTGGGGATCGGTTTATATGGGAGCTATATATAATTATGGACTGATAGGAACCAATTCCTGCATGGTTGTTGAATACCATATACTAACATCAAGTACCAAATTTCAACCGAATGGGAAGAATTTTGCTCTTCCAAGGTGCTCCGTAGGTCAAATGGGGCCTATATATAATTATTGACCGATATCGACCAATTTTTGCATGGGTGTTTGAGGCCATATATTAACATCACGTACCAAATTTCAACTGAATCAGATGAATTTTGGTCTTCCAAGAGGCTCCGGAGGTCAAATCGGGTGATCGGTTAATATGGGGGCTATATATAATTATGGACCGATATGGACCAATTTTTGCATGGTCATTAGAGACCATATACTAACATCATGTACCAAATTTCAGCCGGATCGGATGAAATTTGTTTCTCTTAGAGGCTCTGCAAGCCAAATCGGGGGATCGGTTTATATAGGGGCTATATATAATTATGGACCGATGTAGACCAATTTTTGTATGGTTGTTAGACACCATGTACTTCTCTTAGAGGCTCCGCAAGCCAAATCGGGGGATCGGTTTATATGGGGGCTATATGTAATTATGGACCGATGTGAACCAATTTTTGCATGGTTGTTAGAGACCATATACTAACACCATGTACCAAATTTCAGCCTGATCGGATGAAATTTGCTTCTCTTAGAGGCTCCACAAGCCAAATTGGGGGATCGGTTTATATGGGGGCTATATGTAATTATGGACCGATGTGAACCAATTTTTGCATGGTTGTTAGAGAACATATACTAACACAATGTACCAAATTTCAGCCGGATCGGATGAAATTTGCTTCTTTTAGAAGACTCGCAAGCCAAATTTGGGGGTCCGTTTATATGGGGGCTATACGTAAAAGTGGACCGATATGGCCAATTTGCAATACCATCCGACCTACATCAATAACAACTACTTGTGCCAAGTTTCAAGTCGATAGCTTGTTTCCTTTGGAAGTTAGCGTGATTTCAACAGACGGACGGACGGACGGACATGCTCAGATCGACTCAGAATTTCAAAATATGTCTTGGCCTATAGTCGAATAATTTTTTTTCTTTAATCCAGAGAGTTACTGATCTCATTTAATTTAAAGTTTATTTCTTTAAATCAAATTTATTTTTTCTTTATTTTAAGGAAAATTTGTCTTACTTCAAAGACATACGATTTTAGCAGAAGGACGCAAATTTCAAAGATTCCTATCCTAGATTTAATAATTTAAGCAAATATGCGGCTTCGTTAAAATAAATAATTTTTTAGAGAGCTATTTTAGCTTTAAATCTAGGCTCTATAAAATTAAAATTAGGATAAATCAGTTTAAACTTTTTTTCTCTCTATAAAATTAAATTTAGGATAATGATCGCATTTATCGCTTTTTTTTCGTAATATGTTAGCGAAGTTATTCCCACACAAATAAACAAAAATGAGTTTAAAATTTTTTCTTAATTTGAATAAAATCTTTTAATCAAATATGCAAAATCCTCAAAAATTCAGTTTTATCTTTTATCCAGAGAGATATTGATCTCATTTAATTTAAAGATTTTTTCTTTAAATCAAATATGTTTTTCTTTATTTGAAGGAAAATTTGTCTTACTTCAACGACATACGATTTTAGCAGAAGGACGCAAATTTCAAAGATTCGCAACCTGGATTTAATAAAATAACTTTTTTAAGCAAAGATTATGACCTTTGTTTTTAATTAAAATTTCTTTTTTTAAGAAATTTGTTCTTAATTTTTCTAATCTTCATAATATTTCATATTAGGTCAATAGTTTTTTTTTAGTGAACAAAGTTCCCTTTTTAATTAAAGAATTTTGATATCACAAGATGAAAAAAGAGAAAAAACGAATAAATTCAATTACCTAATAATAGGGAAGCAATACTCAAATTTATTGTGAGAATTGTGTCTTAAATACACACTTTTATCTACTTCTTTGTCTAGGAATAAATACAATCATTTGTGTAAAAGCAAAATCTTTGGAACTGAACCAGCTTTTGTTTTCACTGAATGTAGGGTATACAAATCAATTCATAGACCATGATTACGGTTGAAATATATCTAATACAAGACTGAACGAAATTTTTTTTTTATTTGCAACCTATATGGGTGCAATATCTTATCTCTCATATTTCGCAAGAAGTCCGACATGACTTAGGCGGGATTTCCCTCCCCAACCTTGCTTAGTTAACCATAAAAGACAATTATCAGAAGAAAATCAAATGTTGATAATGCCTAATATCAGGATTCCAAAGTCAAAGTACCTACTTCACATGTCTATTATCAAATGTAGTTGTTAACCGATGGAAAGATGACAAGAAGAATTTCTATTGGTGTAAAATCCACTGAATCATTGTCGTCACTTCAATTTGTTTGGATTGTTATAGAAATATAGGAATTATTCTGGGACTAAATTGGAATTAGAACACGGTTGCCACATTTGGTAAAATTCTACCAAAAATGTTACATTTTTTACTGTTTGGTAGATTTTTACAAATTTTCTATAGAAATAAAATTTTGACAAATTTTTGTATAAAAAAATTGACAATATTTTCTATAGAAAAAAAAAATACAAAAACGTTTGAAAGACAATGCAATTGGAAATAAACAATAATAATAATAAAAAACACTTCACCTAGAATTTATTTCTTATTAGCTAGAAAAAGTGGCATTTATCGCCAAGTATAATTTCGAAATATACAATTCTTGAAGTATGTTAGCGATATGGCTTCTTCAATTCGATTATTTGTCAATAGGGGTGATAACCGAGATATCTGTATTCCAAAATGACATTATGTCGTATATTAGGTGATAATTTATTAAATAACTAATGTAGTAGATAGTACACTGAAAAAACAAACGCATGCCCCGTTCCAAAGATTTTGTCCTTACCCTAATGATTTTGGTATTGATTCCGAGCCAAAGAAGCGGAGAATTCAAGTAAGGATACTTTTAACCCTTTCACTGCCGAACTAAACCTAATGTTAAAAACTTTCATTTTTCCTCTGTTTCTACTTGTATATAATTTAATTCTTGAATTGTGACCAACTGGTTATACGAAACTAAACGCTATTTGGTCTGTAATATCTGTTGAAGTGTTGGAAAAAAATCAAAAAAAGAATCTGAAATAATATAGCCTATAGTTATACCCTTCACCACTACTGTGGTACAGGGTATAATAAGTTTGTGCATTTGTATGTAACGCCAAGAAGGAAAAGTCTGAGACCCATCGTTTAGTATACCGATCGTCTTAGAATTAAATTCTGAGTCGATTTAGCGATGTCCGTCTGTCTGTCTGTCTGTTGATGTACTTTTGTGTGCAAAGTACAGCTCGCAGTTTTAGTCCGATTGTCCTAAAATTTGGTATAGGGCCCTGTTTCGGCTCAAAGACGATCCCTATTGATTTTGGAAAAAATCGATTCAGATTTAGATATAGCTGCCATATATATTTTTCACCGATCTGGTCATAATTGGCGTGTATATCAACCGATCTTCCTCAAATTCCGTACATCTGAATATTTTATGAGTCTCGAAAAACTTGAAAAATATCAGCCAAATCGGTTCAGATTTAGATATAGCTCCCATATATAGCTTTCGCCCGATTTACACTCATTTGCCCACAGAGGCCAATTTTTTGCTCCGATTTAGTTGAAATTTTGCACAGGGAGTAGAATTAGCATTGTAGCTATGCGTGTCAAATTTGGTTGAAATCGGTTCAGATTTAGATATAGCTCCCATATATAGCTTTCGCCCGATTTACACTCAAATGACCACAGAGGCCAATTTTTTGCTCCGATTTAGTTGAAATTTTGCACAGGGAGTATAATTAGCATTGTAGCTATGCGTGCCAAATTTGGTTGAAATCGGTTCAGATTTAGATATAGCTCCCATATATAACTTTCGCCCGATTTACACTCATATGACCACAGAGGCCAATTTTTTGCTCCGATTTAGTTGAAATTTTGCACAGGGAGTAGAATTAGCATTGTAGCTATACGTGCCAAATTTGGCTGAAATCGGTTAAGATTTAGATATATCTCCCATATATAGCTTTCGCCCGATTTACACTCATACGACCACAGAGGCCACTTTTTAACTCCGATTTAGTTGAAATTTTGCACAGGGAGTAGAATTAGCATTGTAGCTATGCGTGCCAAATTTGGTTGAAATCGGTTCAGATTTAGATATATCTCCCATATATAGCTTTCGCCCGATTTACACTCATATGACCACAGAGGCCAAGTTTTAACTCCGATTTAGTTGAAATTTTGCACAGGGAGTAGAATTAGCATTGTAGCTATGTGTGCCAAATTTGGTTGACATCGGTTCAGATTTAGATTTAGCTCCCATATATATGTTTTTCTGATTTCGACAAAAATGGTCAAAATACCAACATTTTCCTTGTAAAATCGCCACTCCTTAGTCGAAAAGTTGTAGAAATGACTCTAATTTTCCTATACTTCTAACACATATATATCGAGCGATAAATCATAAATAAACTTTTTCGAAGTTTCCTTAAAATTGCTTCAGATTTAAACGTTTCCCATATTTTTCTACTAACATTGCGTTCCACCCTAGTGCATTAGCCAACTTAAATTTAGAGTCTATAGATTTTGTAGAAGTCTATCAAATTCTTCCAGATCGAGTGATATTTAAATATATGTATTTGGGACAAACCTTTATATATAGCCCCCAACACATTTGACGGATGTGATATGGTATCGAAAATTTAGATCCACAAAGTGGTGCAGGGTATAATATAGTCGGCCCAGCCCGACTTTAGACTTTCCTTACTTGTTTTTATATGAATATCAATTTACAAGAGACGTACAGTAGAAAAATTGTCTCAAAATTGTGAATTTTTCGTTTATTGACAAGAAATGTTAATAAAATACATTTTAGGGCCCAGCAATATGGAAAATATTTATAACTTATTTAGATAAGAGCCTCTTCTTTAAAATATCATCGAGAAATAAATCGAAACTAAGTGGGGAGTTAGAGTTTGGAGTCGTTTTCGAATGTCCTCTGTGGTGGACATCGGTAATGAGAGGGTTAAGACACAATTCTCTTTTAATTTTAGGTTTTACGTACTTGATTCTAGGAAGCAAATTTTAATTTTTCGTTTTTTCAAGTTGTGTTCTTCATATGCTATCAAATTTCGTTGCAAACATGTTAATGACAACATAAATTTTCAAATTCAGACTTGACTTCCAGTAGAAATGATGCTATGTTTCAAGTAAAAAACGCCTTTAAAAGAAAGTGTTGAAAAATATGTCCTATTTTTGAACACTTTTTTGCTTTGTAGTCGAGATACAAAAAGGCAACAAATTTAAAGACAATTTCATTAATTTTAAAGAATTTTTCTGATTTATTAAATCCAATGTTATGACACCCATTTTTAGGTCGAATCACTAATTATAAGGACAAAACGACTTTATTGAAAAGTTTATCGGCTTTTGGAGAAGGAAAAAACTTTATATCAGAGAAATGCGTCTTCTATGCTAAGCAAAATTCGCATTCGTAGTTTAAGGACATGAAACCTTTGGCCTCAGGACAATATTTTTTTTTTCAGTATATAGGTGATCTAATATTTACACTCTGCGCCAATATCTGGCCAGTATATAAAATTTTGGATTTGTTAGATATATGATTATGGGCTAACACATTTCGGTTATTATCGTAATAGAATATAAATGTATTTCATTAAAGTATTGGCTAGGTCGTTCAATAAGGGTTATTAATATAAATGGACCAACATGGCCTATTTCGTATAATATGAGTCGTCTTCTTAGAATAAAAATTAATTATGAGAAGAGTTAAAAATTGCAATAAATCTGAGTTGTTCTTTTCAGCTATAAAAGTTATATACCTAAGGTGGTTCGGGTCAAGGTCCTTAAAATTCGCCGGCCAAATAAAAATGTATTCTGGTTGCCAGTAAATAGGCTAGACTAGACTAGAGAAAAAACTATTTTTAATAATAAAAAAAAAAACAATTTATAGTGTAGGGTATCATATAGCCTACACGATCCAACTTTGTCTCTTACCGATTTGTTTTATCTTTATCACGATAAACAACCTTTACAACTTTTACTTTCTTTTGGGAAACAAGTATGTTTTCATGGCCAATTGAGATATAAATAATTCAACATTGAGGTTGGGCTGGTACAACATTTATTATCCTTTATCTCCATGATAAAATTATATGCGATACTTTATTCCCCATATGTATTTATTGTTCTTGTTGTTCACCTCGAAGTTGTAATAAGTGAAAACGTGCCGAGAGTAGAGCTAGAGCCCTACTAGATATATGTGAAAAAAGGGAATATCGGTCGGTGACTCTGATTCTGATTTTTAGAAGATAAATAGCTAAGCGCCCTAATAGAACAGATTTCTTTTCTCAGGATGGAAATTTTAGACAAAGTTTTATTTTGTTTAATTTTAGTTAAAAAAGAAATCATTTTAATTATATAGAACATTTTGTCAAAATTTTAATTCTATAGAAAATTTTGTCAAAATTTTATTTGTATAGAAAATTTTATTTGTATAGAAAATTTTGTCAAAATTTTATTTCTATAGAAAATTTTGTCAAAATTGTATTTTTATGGAAAATTTTGTCAAAATTTTATTTCTATGGAGCATTTTGTCAAAATTATATTTCTATATAACATTTAGTAAACATTTTATTTCTATAGAAAATTTTGTCAAAATTTTATTGTTGGCAAAATTTTATTTCTATAGAAAATTTTGTCAAAATTTTATTTCTAGAGAAAATTTTGTCAAAATTTTATTTCTATAGAAAATTTTGTCAAAATTTTATTTCTATAGAAAATTTTGTCAAAATTTTATTGTTGGCAAAATTTTATTTCTATAGCAAATTTTGTCAAAATTTTATTTCTATAGAAAATTTTGTCAAAATTTTATTTCTGTACAAAATTTTGTCAAAATTTTATTTCTATACAAAATTTTGTCAAATTTTATTTCTATAGAAAATTTTATTTCTATAGAAAATTTTGTCAACATTTTATTTCTATGGAAAATTTTGTCAAAATTTTTTTTTCTATTAAAAAATTGCGAAGGGCAATATTTTGCAAAATCTACCAATGCAAAAATACCAATATTAAGAATTCTACCAATCTACCAAACAATAAAAAATTTACCATTTTTGATAGAATTCTACCAGCGGTGGCAACCGTGATCTACACTGAAAAAAATATTGACCCAATATGGAAGATTATGCAACTTAAATTTTAGGACTCAAAATTCAAAAAATTTTTTCATTAAATTTAGGACACAAATTTTGAAATTTTGCGATTCTCTGCTGAAGTTGTAGATCTTTGAAGTAAGGCAAATTTTCCTTAAAATAAAGAAAAACATTTTTAATTTAAAGAAATCGTCTTTAACTCAAGTGACATATTGAATTTTTAAATGTAAGATAAAAACGCTTCAAATGTAGGCTAAGACTTATTTTAAGGATTTGTGTCTTTGGTTTAAAGTTTTTTTAGCATTAAGAAAACTGTTTTTACTTTGAAGTACCTGGCATAATTTGGATTTTGAAATTGAAATTTGTTTGTACATTTTGTTTGTACATATACATAAATACCTATATTGATATATCGCAAAAAGAGAATACTGATATATCGATGAATGATATCTGTATCCAATTTTATTGATCCTAGATTTAATGCCAGGGAGGTCCGGAAAAAATATTTTTACTTTAAACAAGCCTCATCTTTGGCTCGGAATCAATGCCAAAATCCTTAAGGGTAGGTCAAAATCTTTGGATCCAAGTAAACTTTTTTTGAGTGTAGATGCCCCGAAATGTTCAAAATACACGATCTCGTATTGGCATAAAGCCGATTGAAGGTGCTCGATATAGGATAGTTGAGATAATACACTCAAAAAAGGTTTACCTGAATCTAAGCCTTTTAAACTTCCCTTAATGGTTTTCGTATTGATTTAAAGCCGAATATGCAGCCTATTTAAAATAAAGTCATGTTTTGTTGAACTTAAAATTTAGGTTGCATAATCTTTCATCAATATTTTCTTCTTACTTGTCTTGTATTTTGAAGTAATTTTTCCCTTCAATTTGCAAAAATGTCTATAGCGCCATACGAATTTCAAAGTGGACGTATTTTAGATAAAATGTATAAATTTTGGGAAATTCTGAACCATTTTGTGGAAAATTGGAATTTAATAAAATTTTATGCTTCATAAAGAGAAGGCGAAATTTTAATTAGAAACAAATAATTTAACCTAAAATGAAATTTATTTAGTCTTAGCTTCCCCTTTTTAGATCGTTACAGTTTTTCGAAAATTGCTAGTCTTTAAGGATTGTAATCCATAGACTTAAATGAATAAATAAATAAATAAATTTTTGTCCTCTCGTAGGCTTAATATTTATCGAATCACACTCAAAAAAAGTTTACTTGGATTCAAAGATTTTGACCTTCCTTTAAGAATTTTGGTATTGATACCGAACCAAAGATGCCACATCCTTAAAATAAAGACGGTTTTTATAAAGCTATATGGCTTTAAATCTAGGCTCTATAAATTTAAAATTAGTCATGTATCGAAATTAATAAATGTCAGTCTAAAAATTCAAAGAACAAGCAAATGTGGTTTCTTAAGGTAAAAAAAAAATTTAAACCAAGGATGCAAGATCCCCAAAATAAGTCTTAGCCTATACTAGAAGTTTTTTTATTTTTAATTTTAATTAAAGGATTCAATATTTTAGTTAATTTAAAGATTATTTCATTAAAGCAAAAATTGTTTTCTTTATTTTAAAGGAAAGTAACCTTACTTCAAAGGCATATGACTTTAGTAAATTTCGTGTCCTAAGTTTAATGAAAAATATTTTTATTTTTCTTTGAGTTTGGATAATCTTTTATATTAAGTCAATATTTTTTTTCATTGCACCCTTGTATAGTAAAATTGTTGCACTTTATTAAATCAATTTTGGGAAATGAGGGAGTCATCTCTCTTCTGGATTTTGCAAATAATTGTTATACAAATCAATTAGCAAAAATATGTCAAAATAAAGTTCAATTAACCTGATTTCCCATATTTAAAAAAAAGAAACATATAAATGTACATATATACATATTTACCAAAACAGGCTTTGGAAGATTTCACTTTGTCCTATATCCGGTATTCCTTATTTCCGATGAGATGTAATATGAATGAATTCATATTACTGCACTTAGCTTTATGTTACTATATTGGTACTCTCTGCTTCTTTCTTTCTCTCGCTCTCTCACTCTCCCCTTTGAAGCTATGTAATTTATAAACTTTTTATCGATTATTCATCGAAATGATGGTTTCTTTGTGAGTAAAGTAAGTGTGTCTTCTAACCACAAATCTCTCAATGTTTGTTTCATTTACGCGTACGATTATGCGAATAAAACCTTTAGGGTCGTTGGGTAATTATATCGTTAATCAGTTTAAACCGTCTCGACGTGATATAGCCCAGCAAAGATATATGACCGCTCTGGTAGCTCATAAACGTGTGTGAGTTTTCGAGTAGACTATGACGTTCAACAACAAATGCAACTGGCTTGTCTTGGCCATATAAAAAACAAAAAAAGTTTATAAAACCACTTGTGAGAGAGAAAAAAAAAAAAACAAATACTGAACTCGCTGAAACAAACGACCGAGTTTGTTTGGCGATATTGCCTTATTGTCGTCGTTGTTAACATTTGCGGTGAGAGTCTATGACATTGGTATTAGTGATGGCTGATTCTATTCGAGGGTGTTAGTTAATCAGTTAAGAAATAATCGAGAAGCATTGGTAAATTGTTGTGTTTGAGTGTTTTCTCGTGCCTCTAGCTGGCTTTTTCCTTTTCTGAGCTTTATTTTCATCAAGAAGATTTGGTAAACGTTCAGAACGAGTTTCGATCGTTGCGCGAGCGGTCGTATTGAAAAATTCCATTAAAAACGCTCCGTTTCAAAAATAAACGTTTTTCGATTGTTCAAGTATATGTAAAGTGGGCTTCAAAAAGGTGAATTTTTTTAACAAATAAAAAAAAAAAATAAATAAATTTGCATAAACCTTTTTTGTGTAGTGTTAAAGTGGATGAAACATTGATACTGGTTTTCTGGAAAAAAAAAAATAAAAATAAAGACGGAATTTTGAAAATTTAAAATTTGTATTATTGAAAAAACATAAAATTACGACTTAATTTATTCCAGTTGGCAAATTTTGTTTACCAATTCTTGCAAATAATATTATTGGGAAACATATTAAACCCGGGAATTTATTTTTTACATGGGGTCGATAAACCTGAAGTGTGTTAATATTTGAAATGACTTGTAGTCATTTCATGAGATTTTCCATTTTATAAAGACACATTGAGAGAAGAGTTTTCTTTTCTAAGGAGCGAAATTTTAGACAAATAAAGATTTCTTTTGACGCTAAAAAAATGTTTTTTTTTATGATTGGACACAATTGTTGAATCGATAAATTCGGATTTAATTGTACTTAAATACAATATTTTATAAGAACCTGGAACTTCATATTTCTTTCTATGGAAATATCCTTTTATGGATAAATAACCAGCATAAAAATATATATTGTGGTTGGGTATATCTACATAATGATCGTCTAATATAATTATTTCAATCATGTTAAATATAATGTTACCGCAAATAAGAAAGTGCTTACGTCAGTCGAATTCGACTATACATCCAAAGAAATTTGTTAGTAGACACCGCGTAAAATCGGCTGAAATAGCAAAAATATGCAGTAAAAGGAAAGTAACCCACGGGACATGGATCAAGCCAAGGACCGGTACATGACTAGTCCCTTTTGTATATGGACAATCCCAGTTCTGATCAAAATGCTTGGAAGGCACCATTCACTATAACATGGATAAATTTACACTGTAGGCCACCACTTGTACTTATTCAGAAGGACACTTCCTGGGAAAACTTAGTACGACTTAATATACAGAAAGAAGAGTTATCTTTTCTCAAGGGAAGAAATTTACGACAGAATTTTCTTTTGACGTTAAAAAAATTCCTTATAAGCAACTAAAAAAGTTTTGAGAAATAGTTGTATCGATTGTCATAAATTCTCTTTTATTTACACTTAAAGAAAATACTTTATAGGAATGGAGAATTTCGCTTTGTTATAATTTCGATCCAGGAGAAAATATTTTTTCTTTAGGTGTAGTCTGGTACAAAATCTTAGGACCCTGTTTCATTTTGAGCATCTAAATATATTGAACAATAGATTATTCTGATAATTTTATTTTAGTAAATGTGTAGATTCAATAATATTTTAATATCAAGAGAGTACACAGAAAAAAAGTAAAGTGTTTAATGCTGATCGCATTTAGGATTTTCAAGGATATTAGAAGAAAGGAAAATAAAAAAAAATACTTTTTGGTCTATGAAAATACTTTGGGTATCATTCCAAAACCCTACAAATTGGACGAATTATTATCTGTTAGACCCGGAATACAAACACAGAACAGCAGTCACCGACAGCTCATTGCAGGAGATTTTTTCTATGAGTGACCCTGGAAAAAAGAAAATGTTGCCAATCAAAAAACTACCAAACAAAAAAAATCTTTTTTGCAAAATTTTATTTCCATAGAAAATTTTGTCAAAAATTTTAATTCTATAGAATATTTTGTCAAAATTTGATTTCTATAGAAAAAAATTTCAAAATTTTATTTTTATAGAAAATTTTGTCAAAATTTTATTTCTATAGAAAATTTTGTCAAAATTTTATTTCTATCGAAAATTTTGTCAAAATTTATTTTTATAGAAAATTTTGTCAACATTTTATTTCTATAGAAAATTTTGTCAAATTTTTTTTCTATAGAAATAAAATTTTGGGAATACTTTTGGTATCATTCCAAAACCCTACAAATTTTACGAATTATTATCCGTTAGACCTGAAATACAAACACACAACGGCAGACACCGACAGCTCTTTTTATGGTTGACCTGCACCACGGTTGCCACTCGAGCCAAAAAATAATCTACCAAAATTTAAAGAAAATTGTGCCAAAAAACTACCAAACTAAAAAATCTTATTTTGCAATTTGTCAAAATTTTATTTTTATACAAAAACTGTTCAAAATTTTATTACTATAGAAAATTTTAACAAAATTTTATTTCTATACAAAATCTTTTCAAAATTTAATTCCATATAAAATTTTGTCGAAATGTAATTTATATAGAAAATTTTTCAAAATTAGGAAAATAGAAAAATGTTTCAAAATTTTATTTTTGTACGAATATTTTGTTAACATTTACTGCCTGTTCATGAAACACAAAATCGACTCGAGACGAATCGTTCGTCTAGTTTGAAACTAAAATAACTTTAGATACATTTGCTAGAAAATCCTGAAATTTGTCATGAACTCATTATTTATGATTTACTATCGAACACCGAAACAATTAGGATTGCACAGACTCTGGTTTTCGGGATATCAATATGGGATCTTTGACGAATCGTTCGTGTCGAGGCGAACGAAAATTCCACGAACTTAATGTCTATAGAAAATTTTGTCAAAATTTTATTTTTTTTTACGAAAATTTTGTCAAAATTTTATTTTTGTAGAAAATGTTGTCAACATTTTATTCTATAGAAAATTTTGTCAACATTTTTTTTTCTATAGAAAATTTTGTCAAAATTTTATTTCTATAGAAAATTTTTTCAAAATTTTATTTGTATAGAAAATTTTGTCAAAATTTTATTTCTATAGAAAATTTTGTCAAAATTTTGTTTCTATAGAATATTTTGTCAAAATTTTATTTCTATAGAAAATTTTGTCAAAATTTTATTTCTATAGAAAATTTTGTCAAAATTTTATTTCTATAGAAAATGTTGTCAAAATTTTATTTCTATAGAAAATTTTGTCAAAATTGTATTTCTATAGAAAATTTTGTCAAATTTTATTTCTATAGAAAATTTCTGTAGTACCTCTTTAGTTGGAGGGGAATATTTTGCAAAATCTATCAAAACATAAAGAATTCTACCAATTTACCAAACAGTAAAAAAATCTACCATTTTTGGTACAATTCTACCAACTGTGGTAACCGTGCCCTGGATGTCTATCCGACTTTCCATCAATTTGATGTGATGAGGATTAGAGGTGTGCACGTGACACGAAATTGTCGTGACTCACGAAAATTTTCGTGACTCACGCGTGAGTCGTGAGTCACGCTCATGGCAACGGCGTGAGTGTGCGTGAGCGTGATTAACAAACCAAAATGTCGTGCGTGAGCGTGAGTCACGAAAATATTATCTTCGTGAGTGTGCGTGAGTAAAGATTTACGCTCACGAAAATAATCCCGCTCACCAACGTTTTATGTTTAAGAGTTAAATTCATTTACAATTTTAGTAACTCCTGGGATGTTAAGAGTGTAATAACGCTCTCGATTTTAATAATGCTCATGTTTTCAGACACGTCGCTAAGGTAAATTACTCAAAAAATTGTTCGTGAGTCACGATATTTTTCGTGAGTCACGGTATTTTTCGTGAGCCACGGTATTTTTCGTGAGTCACGACATTTTCGTGCGTGAGTGTGCGTGAGTACAAATTTTCTTTTCGTGAGTGTGCGTGAGCGTGAGTCCTACCCAACAATATCGTGCGTGAGTGTGCGTGAGTAAGATTTTTCCGTCGTGAGTGTGCGTGAGCGTGAGTAAAATATTACTCACGTGCACACCTCTAATGAGGATGTCATGTTTCGATTCGATTTTTATGAAATTTGGTATAGAGCGTTTTTTAGGACGAAAACTATTGAATTAGAAAAAACTAATACTTACAACAATCTCGGAAATTATGTATTTGATTTCGGCAACCATATAATATGTTTGGCGAGAATACAACATTTTTGCGACAAAAATACTATAGTTTTAATTTCCTATTATACAATTTTGCATATGTTTGAGGTGATCATATTCGATCTCTAGGTGTAATGGTTAGCATATCCGTCTTCCATACAAAGGGTCAAATGGGGCTTCATATGGTTGACACTAGATATGATTATTGCTAGCACAATAGTTTCTCGCTAATTAAATGGTTGCACTAACCATTTGTAGGGTGAAAAAAAAAATAAATTATGTTCCGGTAGTATTGAAAATGTGACCAAGGTCCCATTACACATTGTAGCCCAAATAAACATGTGGACTAGACGACGAACACTTGAGTATATTATGGGATTCCCGAATGTCATATCTTTCGATTACAGGTAAATTTAATGGCCAATAAAGTTATATTTTAAAGGGTTTACCGCGTAGTAAAGAGATTCCTTATCATATCGTAGTCATAAGATTTCTCGTGCGATTTACAACTCCAAAAATAAAAAAACAACAAACTTTAATACCTTACTCGGTGGTGCTGCTTGAGAAAAGTTCAACGTAAATTATTCAAGTGACTGAAATGGTAACACACTCACACACATACATACATATAAATAAATAATTACGTTGTCTTAACGCAATCACAAAAACAAATTAACTGAATGTTGATATATTGCTCTGAGTGTTTCATGTGCGATTTAAAATATTTAATGAGCTGAGAATAAATAACAATGAAATTATTTGCATTACATACAATCCAACGAAACTTACAAATAATTCAAAATTTATATTTAGAGATACCATTTATAAAATATTATAAAACAAAATGGTGTATTCAATTAATATAAATAATAACAACAACAATAATATCTAATGAAACAATGGAAAAACACGTTCGAAGCTTCAAGTGTAATTCAGTGAAAAGCCGTTGAATGTAATACCACATCGATAAAAGTGATATTGAAATTGTGAATTTTAATGAGAGACCATTAAGAAAAGTAAAATAGATTTATAAACAAAAAAAAAAAAAAAAAAACAATATGGACACAAAAACCAGTCATTGAAACAAACATGTGATTTTAAACAACATCTATGGCCATTAAGAATTATATGTGGTACTCGATATTGTTGAAGTACATTTTTATACTCTCCACCATAGGATGGGGTTATATTAACTTTGTCACTCCGTTTGTAACACATCGAAATATTGCTCTAAGACCCCATACAGTATATATATTCTGGTTCGTGGTGAAATTCTGAGTCGATCTGAGCATGTCCGTCTGTCCGTCCGTCTGTTGAAATCACGCTAACTTCCGAACGAAGCAAGCTATCGACTTGAAACTTGGCACAAGTAGTTGTTATTGATGTAGGTCGGATGGTATTGCAAATGGGCCATAACGCTCCACGGTATATGGTCTCTAACAACCATGCAAAAATTGGTCCACATCGGTCCATAATTATATATAGCCCCATATAAACCGATCCCCCGATTTGGCTTGCGGAGCCTCTAAGAGAAGCAAATTTCATCCGATCCGGCTGAAATTTGGTACATGGTGTTAGTATATGGTCTCTAATGATCATGCAAAAATTGGTCCACATCAGTCCATAATTACATATAGCCCCCATATAAACCGATCACCAGATTTGACCTCCGGAGCATCTTGGAAGACCAAAATTCATCTTATTCCACTGAAATTTGGTACGTGATGTTAGTATATTGTATCCAACAACCATGCATGAATTGGTTCATTTCAGTCCATAATTATATATAGCCCCCATATAAACCGATCCCCAGATTTGATCTCTGGTGCCTTTTGGAGAAGCAAAATTCATCCGATCTGGTTGAAATTTGGTACGTGGTGGTAGTATATGATATTTAACAACCATGCCAAAAGTGGTCCATGTCAGTCCATAATCATATATAGCCCCCATGTAAACCGATTCCGAGATTTGGTTTTGGAGCCTCTTGGAGGAGCAAATTTCATCCGAGTCATTTGAAATTTTGTACATTGTGCTAATATATGGCCGTTAACAACCATACCTAACTAGGTCCATATCGGTCTATAGTTATATATAGCCCTCAGATAAATCGATCCCCAATCACACAAAAATTGGTCCATATCAAGTTCATAATTCTATATAGCTCCGATATAAGTGCAAAAGTCCATATCGATTCGTAATTATTTGTAGACTTACCTATACATAACTTTTTTGTCTAATATATACCACGTATGGAATAACTCACAATTTAGAAAACGATGTTAAGAAGTTTTAAGATACCCACAACCCAAGTAATTAGATTGTGGATGACAGTCTTTCGTAGAAGTTTCTACGCAATCCATGCACGCAAAGAAAAACAACGTTTGGAAAACGTTTACCGAAAACGTTTTTCTTTTGTTAGAGTTTTTTGAATTGCTTCGAAAATTTTAAACTTTTATCACCAAAAAAATTCGTTTGTTACAAAATTTTTATTTTTTCAATAAAAAAAAGTTATTTTTGAAACAACAACACAGTCCATTTCGTTTATATCAAACACTGTTCTTTTCTGACTTTAAGTCTTTAATAAGACACATTTTACAGTTCAAAATTTAATATACTACAATGTAATGTTGAACATTTTTTCGGAATCTTCCGAACATATCTGGAATATATGTAAAAAAAAAACAAAAAAAAAATTGGTCGAAGCAGGGATCGAACCCACGACCCTTGGCATGCAAGTCGGACGTAGCAACTACTGCTCCACGGTGCCAAACTAAATGTTTGTTTCTGTTAAATAAACTTTGTTTATTCGGTTCGTGGGCGCCGCAAGCTATGCTATATAAATATAACTTATATGGATATTTATCTATTGATGACCATAATAGGTATATAGCTCAGTGGTTAGTGTGTTGGCTTACAAAGTGCATGGTCCGCGGTTCGATTCTCCGTCCAGGCGAAAGGTAAAAAAATTTTTAAAATTTATAAAATCGTATAATTTCTTCTACATTGTTGGTATTACAGGAAAATGTGTTAAGAACTAAAAAACCTCGACGATGTGAGGGAAAATGCAAGTAGCAAGAAAACAATGTTTTTTTTTTGAGTTTGTCTTTATGAAATTGTTTTTATATCCTGGAAAAGAATAAACGTTTATCACAAAAAGTATATACTTTTCTTTCAAATACACTTCTTTACAGCGAAAAGCAAATGAGAAACGAACTTAGTTTGTCTAAAATTTCGTTTGGGAGGAAAGTATTATTTTTTTGCGTGTGGTGGAGGGTACATAAGATTCGGCCTGGCCGAACTTATGGCCGTATATACTTGTTTTATTATGCATGTGCAGGAATGTATCAACATTCCCATATGAACTAACATACAAGCAATAAAATATTAAAACCTCTATTGATATATAAAAGTTAAAAATACAAAATAAAAAAAGTGATTGATAAAAAACATTCATGTTATTGATTTCAATATTGTGGCTATTATCGATAATTTAATAAATTCCAATGAGAAGTTGAAAAAAGAAATTGTGAAAAAGTAGAAATTAATTAATTTATGATTAAGGTATTCCTAATATGAAGTGCATATAATGAACAAAAAAAGGCAAAGTCAAAGTCTATCATGGCCGATTTTATGATAACTTAAACTAAATCTAATCCTATTTTAAGAATATTTTTCTATAGGAAGAAAATATAGAAATAAAATTTTTATATAGAAATAAAATTTTGCGATAACTATTTATAGAAATAAAATTTTAACAAAATTTTCCATAGAAATAAAATTTTGGCAAAATTTTCTATAGAAATAAAATTTTGGCTAAATTTTCTATAGAACTAAAATTTTAACTAAATTTTATATAGAAATTAAATTTTGACAAAATTTTCTAATGAACTAAAATTTTAATAAATTTTCTGCAGAAATAAAATTTTGACAGAATTTTCTGTAGAAATAAAATTTTGACAAAAATTTCTATAGAAATAAATAAAAATCAAGTTTTGGAAAAATTTTCTATCAAAGTAAAATTTTGGAAAATTTTATAAATTCTGAGCCATAATGAAAATCCAAGTCGATCTTGCGATGTCCGTCCGTCTAGTGATGTCGAACTTCTAACTTCTGACCGAAACAAGCTATGTTAAATTTTCCATAGAAATAAAATTTTTACAAATTTTCAATGGCTCTATTAACCTTAATCTATATCTGTCCATAAAGCTCGAAAAATAATTGTATAATTAGAAATAAAATTTTGACAAAATTTTCTATAGAAATAAAATTTTGACAAAATTTTCTATAGAAATAACATTTTGACAAAATTTCCCATAGAAATAAAATTTTGACAAAATTTACATTCTTTTTAGAAATTCGGTACAATACACGCACAATTGAGAAAATCGAGGTGCGTAACCCTGACATGAGTTGGCATGACTAATAATTAAATATACCAACATTTCTCTACGTACAGAAAATATAATTGACGTAAAGAAAATATAATTGACAAAATTAATAAAGTTATAGCTTAAAACACCTTTTGTGCACTCTGGATATTGAATATATATTGGTGCCGCTGTTTTGTATTTATTCGCGGAATTTATCTGTCATATCAACAAATATGCTATTAAAAATACTTAACAATAAGAACGCAGATTAAAACTGACGTAGTTTCAATCAAGTCGAATGGCTCATACCTTGTTATACATACATTGAAAAAAAAAATATATATATTGACTTGATAATAAAAAAGAAAACTGTATAATCCATATTTTATAATACAAATCTTTAACCCACATTCTCAAAACCAATAATGTAAACTTTAAACCTACTTTTACCATCCAAATTACTTCGATAAATTGTAAGTGAATTGTTTTGTATATGGATATTATTGTTTAACATAAGGAGTAAAATAATCAGATGTAAAGATTAAGTATATACGGCTGAAAGTTCGGCCAGGCTGAATCGTATGTACCCTCCGCTATGCATTGCGTATAAAGTTATACTAAAGACTGTTATCCACATTCGAATTACTCGGGTTGTGGTAACATTTGCCGATGGAAAGGTATCTTAAAACTTTTGAACATTGTCTTCTAAATTGTAAGATAGTCCATGTGGAGTCTATGTTAGATAAAAAGAAAGACGGTGATCGCTTTATATAGTGGAGTAAAATAAGTAGATGACGGAGCATGGTAATTAGATGACCAAATTTCAACGGGATCAGATGAAATTTGTTCCTCCATAAGGCTCCGTAAGTCAAATCTGGGGATTGGCTTATATGGGGGCTATATATAATTATGGACTGATATGGGTCCATTTTTGCATGGTTGTTAGAGGACATCTACACGCTCTTAAAAAAATAGTTTCTGTAACATATAAGAGAGAAGTTCACCACTGTGGTATCACAATGGACTAAATAGTCTAAGTGAGCCTGATACATCGGGCTGCCACATAACCTAACCTAACCTAATATATACCCCAAAACACATTTTGCTTTAAGCATATATATATTCTGGATTGGTCCAAACAAAATATTATTTGTATTGTTCAAATATATTATGTTTCATCTTAGACATACACGGGTAGAAACAATTTTAATGAAATTTTCTTTGTCTATAATTTTTTAACAATTTTTGCGAATTGGCATACTATAGTCCAATAGGCCATTAAAAACTATGAAGAAATACGTTTTTACTTTTTCGCTAGCGTCAAAAAAGTTCACCCACCAACAGCGATGAAGTTTAGAATATGAATATGAAAACAATAAACATTTCTGTCAAACTTTATTTTAGTTTTAATGGAAATTAAAGCTTCTTCGACGCGTTGTCGAGTATAGCCACCTTTATTGTTAATAATTTGACTTCGTGATTCATTGCATTGCAATATGTCTTATAAGAAAAGTGTAATAGTGGTTTAAAAAAATTTCAAAATCTGGGAGAAACAATTTTTTTGTATTGATTTAGAAAATGCGTTTGGTGGGTGAAGTTTTTTTCTTAAAATGATGCAAGATAATGCTTTTCATTAATAAAACATCATGGCGCAGCTCGTGGTACTATGCCAAAAAATTGGTTATAGCCCTATTGTGTACCCAGCAAAAAAAGCGTCGCCAAAAAAGTAATGAAAATGTTCTTTTTGGATCCGGAAGTTGTGCAAAATTGACGCAGAAGCGATGAATTTAACATGGGCTTGTCATAGGACGGAAGTTCTCCATTTCAACAGCCGATGCACTGAATTTGCATCACTTCTTTAGGTGTGATCCGAATTCAATGTTTTGGATGTAAATTAAAAAATTTTGTGATATTTTGTCAAATAAATAATTTTTATAATTTTTTTTTAATTTTTAATGGATTCTAACGCTTGTCGGAAACGTTAGACCTCAAATATTTTCAAAAATTCACAATTTTCTCAGATTGGATTTATCATTTTTTCGACAAAATTTAAATGATTTTTACCATTTTATGAAGTCTTACTCCGTTTTTAACCTATTTGAAACAAAAAAAGTTAAAATTACCCATTAACCCCCATTTTCATGAAACTCCGTTAGTGCTACGTTAGCTAACGAACTTTTAAGCTGTACTGTGGAGATATCTGTCATGTTGCCTATTTATTCCATACGTCAGTTAGGATCTTAACTGTTGAAAAATTTTCATTTAAAGTTAACCGGAGAGAAGATATTTGCAGTTAATTTTCTGTTAACTGGCAGTTAAAGCCCAACGGAACTACATGAAAATGGCCGTAAAAGTATGAAAAAACCAAGTTATAAAAAATTGAAGTAAAAGAACTTCCTGGGTAGTTAAAATAAAGAACATTATTGGGAGTTCATCTTCTGGAAGTGCTTTTAAAGTTCTGCCTTTGGAAGAACTTCCAAATTTTTTTGCTAGGTATATATATATTTTTAAGGTACCAATTGGTTACTTCAATTCTTTTACTTGCAGCTTACTCTTTAGGTTTCTCTATTTAAACACATATATGTTTATAAGCTATTTCTAAATTGTTATATGTTTGAATCCAAACATATTATATTTACAAACATGTTATGTCCCAAACATAATATGTTCTAACATATTAACATATATGTCGCAAACATGCTGTTATGCTATTTTATATGCTTGCACTTAAAAATAATGTGTTAAAAAATGTGAGTTCCAAACATATAATTTTTACACCCAAACTTATGAAAAACAATCTTTTTCGTCTATGTATTAACATCACATAGCAAATTTCAAGTTAGCGTGATTCCAACAGATGGACGTATCGAGAGACATCACCAGATTGACTCAGAATTTCACCACGAATCAGAAATAATCTCCAATCTGAAAACAATTTATAATCCTCTAATTAATTACAAAATATATATATATTTTTTTAATTTTATCATAAATAGCCCAATTTTATGACTATTATAATAGCCAATAAATCAAATTTACCAAAAAAAACTAATGTCACTTTTCGTTATCCCACTGACAAGGATAATTATTAAGGACAATTATCATTGAAGTAATGAATACCTTCGCTTAATTTTCATAAAATTTCTTTGTATATAATTACAAACGTCTGCAACAGTAGTCGATCGTAAATAAGTAATGTTTACTATGGGTATTAGAGAGGGTTTAAAATAATTTAATTTAATTTGAAATGGTTTAGAGGATATTAGCTTCTACAGATGATAAGGTTGTTGAGGTGTATAATATGAATGGATGATTTTAAATTTAAATGGCACAAATGAAAATTGCCTCTCCCACATAGCCTTTATCTCACGGAACTAACTCAAGTCATTTTCCATCTGTTTCTAATTTTCAGATATATTGAACGAAACACATAAAGTCCCTAGTTCCAATACAAACATTAACCATGTCAAAAATTTGGAATGCTTTGACCAGGCGGAAAACCGATGACGTAAATGAAGGTGAATCGCAATTGGCCCGTGTATTAACACTGGTCGATTTGACAGCCTTGGGTGTGGGTAGTACCTTAGGTTTGGGTGTTTACGTACTGGCTGGTTCAGTAGCTTATAATATTGCTGGCCCTGCTGTAACCATTTCCTTTCTGATTGCTGCTGTGGCATCAGCTTTTGCTGGCATTTGCTATGCGGAATTTGCAGCTCGAGTACCGAAAGCTGGTAGTGCTTATGTCTACAGTTATGTGACCATTGGAGAATTTGTAGCTTTCACAATAGGTTGGAATTTAATCTTGGAATATGTGATAGGTAAGTGACATAATGGGGTACCATACACGTAAAAAACTAATATTGGGTAGTTGAAAAAATCTTTCCGGTTTTTTGCCCATAGTTGTGTTTGGAGAAAGACATTAAATTAAATTTTTTTTGTCTGTAGGAACTGCCTCGGTGGCTCGAGGTCTAAGTGGTTATTTTGATACATTAATCGATCAAAATATGTCCAAGGCCTTGAAGGAAGCTATGCCCATCAATGTTGATTTCTTAGGTGATTATCCGGATTTCTTGGGATTTGGCATGGTATTGCTGTTGACATGTATCCTGGCCTTTGGTGTGAAGGAATCAAGTTTTTTGAACAACATTTTCACTAGTGTTAATATTATCACCATACTCATTGTTTTGGTTGCTGGAGCCATGAATGGTAATCTATTTAATGGAGATATATGCTCGTCGCAATAGATAGTTTTTCACGGATTCTTTTATACACATTTTTCCAGCTGACCCCTCTAATTGGTCTATACCCGAATCGGAAGTTACCGAAGGTCATGGCAAAGGTGGTTTTATGCCATTTGGTTTTGCTGGCGTTATGGCTGGAGCAGCCAAATGTTTCTATGGTTTTGTGGGTTTTGATTGTATTGCCACCACGGGAGAGGAAGCCATCAATCCAAAGCGCAATATCCCCTTGGCCATTGTAATTTCTTTGATCATTATATTCTTATCGTATTTTGGTGTATCAACTGTTTTGACCATGATGTTACCGTATTATGAGCAGGTATTTCCAGCGCTCATCTTTACTAGAAGATTCGCGATAATATATTTGTGTAATTAATTTTTACTTTTAGAATCCCGATGCCCCCTTCCCCATTGCATTTGAGGCTGTTGGTTGGAATACCGTTAAATGGATTGTTACCATTGGTGCAATATTTGCTTTGTGTACAAGTCTTTTGGGTGCCATGTTTCCTTTGCCTCGTGTTCTTTATGCCATGGGTAATGATGGTATTATCTTCAAGAAACTCTCCAAAGTGAACGGCTATACAAAGACCCCATTGGTGGCCACTATATTATCGGGTATATTGGCATGTAAGTGTAAATCTGTTTATATATTCGGTTCAGATAGGGCAAATATGAGTCACTGAGAAAAATATTGTCTTGAGGCCTAAGATTTGATGTCCTTAAAAAACGAATGCGAATTTTGCTTGTTTCCTTGTCCAAAAGTCCAATGAAGTCTTTTTTGTCCTTATAATTAAGTGATTTTATTTTAAAATGTGTACATCTACATGGATGAACATTTTGTTCGACTAAGATCAACTTGGCTTTAATAATTTTGAAAAATTCTTCAGAATTAATGAAATTGTCTTTAAATTTGTTGTTTTTAGGATCTTGTATACAAAGCAGAAAAGCGTTCAAAAATAGGTCATGTCTTTCAACAATTTATTTTAAAAACGATATTTACTTGAAACAAAGCATTATTTCTACACTCAAAAAAGTTTACTTGGATCCAAAGGTTTTGACCTTACCTTAAGGATCTTGGTATTGATTCCGAACCAAAGTTCAGCTTCTTTAAAATAAAACATGTTTTAGGGACCTATCTATCTTTAAATATAGAAACAATAAAATTAAAACTAGCATACAGATCTCATGTATCGAATTTTCATTCTCTTTTTGCGATATAGTAATAAAGCCATCCACGTTCCAAATTATAACAGATACTTCAAAGTAAAAATAGTTTTCTCAATTCCAAAAAAAAAAAAAATTATCCAAAGACATAAAATCCTCAAAATAAACCTTAGCCAATATTTGAAGCGTTTTTATCTTAAATCTATAGATTCAATATTTCAGTTAATTTAAGGATGATTTATTTCAATCAAAAATGCGTTTCTTTACATTAAAGAAAATCTGCCTTAGTTCAAAGACATACGATTTAACGGAGGAATGCAAATTTCGAAAATTTGTGTCCTAAATTTAATGAAATTTTTTTGTTTTCTAGAAACGATTATAAACTTTTTTCAAATTAAAATTTCTTTATTTTAAAGAAATTTACCCTTAATATTGTATAAATTTCGTGCCCTACAATTTAGGTTGCGTAATCTTTAATATCACGTAAATATTTTCTTGTAGTGTACTTGAAGTCGAGTCTGAGTTTAGAAATTTAAGTTTTTGTTAACACGTCTTTTAAGGACTTTGATAGCACATGAAGAAAAAATGCGGAAAAAACGAATAGATTAAATTTTGGTTTCTAGTATCAAATATGCAAAACTCAACATTTAGAAAATAACTCTCCGCTTCGTTGGCTCGGAATCAATACCAAAATCATTCATGAAAGACAAAATCGTAGGAACTGGGCATTGGTTTATTCAGTGTTATTTATAAAACAGCTGATCTTATACAAAATATATCCTCCGATTAAACTTTAATTGAATGTTCAGGAAACGCCGTTAATATGTTAAATTAATTTAAACGAAAGAAAATTTAAATATAAAATAAATTGGAGTAAATCAGCTTAAATTAAAAAATCTCTAATAATACTGGATAAATCTATCACTTTGACTTGTAGGGTTAAATTTTGTTAGAGAAACATTTCTTCTAATCACAGTAGCATTTTATATTTGTTGCGATTAGATTGTATAATCGTATGAAATAATTGCAGTGTAAATCAAATAATAAGAATTATTTTGCCATAAATTATCTTAATAGCACAAAAACCGTCCCTTCTTAATAAACCATGATAATTCTATGCTAATATATAAAATATAATCTTGGTTATTGACTATATATTTTTTCCGGTATAAAATCTCTTATCTTGTCTATCTATATTTTTTATTCCAGCTCTTATGGCCTTGCTTTTCAACTTGGATCAGTTGATAGATATGATGTCAATTGGTACACTACTGGCCTATAGTATTGTAGCCATTTGTGTTTTGGTTTTACGCTATCAAGACGAAGACATGCATGAGAGGGAGGTTACCATTCGTTTGCCCACTGTAATTAAACAATTCTTCAATGGTAATTCGTATCGTGTGCCAAATGTTCTCAGCTCGGCCATAACCAAAATCGGAGTGGTTCTCTTTGGTGTTGTTTGTATATTGTGGTGCAGCATGGACAAGGTCTTCGAATTTGGCTCCAATGACAGCATAATAGCTTTGAGTGTTATAGGGGCTGTGTTAATTTTCATTATCATCATTATTGGCTTTCAGCCGGTATCCACAATAGAGTTAACATTTAAAGTTCCGTTGGTGCCATTCATTCCCTGCCTCAGTGTCTTTGCCAATTTATATTTAATGTTTCAATTGGACTTGGGCACTTGGATAAGATTCCTGATATGGGTGTTCATTGGCTATGTCATTTATTTCGTGTATGGCATTCGTAATTCGACACAAATCACTCGTAATAAGAATCATGCGGCAGCAGCCCTTGATATGCAGAGAACCAATGAAGCCTTTGAGCCCGACTGGAAGGTGGAACAGGGTAAACGTAATGATAAAATGTAAGAGATCGTTTAGAGCATGACCCACAAGCATTAAAATCAGTCATCGAGCATCGAGATTATGCGAAAGAAACCGTAGGGTGAGAGTAAAAGAAAAATTTGCTCTCTGATGATTGATGACTCTGAACTGAAATGTGAATTGTCATGGTGGATATTAGTCTTCCTTCATTTACAGAGAGGAAGAGAATTTTGAGAAGTTGAAAGATCTTAATAAGAAGCTTTGAAAACTTTATGCTCTCTCTTTCTCTCTCTCTCTCTTCATAACACTATCTCTTGCTGAGTCTGTATACTAGTTAAGAGTATTTATTTAGTTAGATTTTTATTATTTTCGTTATTCTTTGCAAAAACAAACAAAAAACAACTTTACAATACTTTACGTATTAATTATTAAGAACTGAGAAATGACATTCCGCCAGCTGTCAAGTGTACGTATGTGAGGTGAATTAATGGCTTACCAACCAAACAATATTCCATCTGTCAGCGAAGGAGAGTTTTGTATTTAATACAATTTATACAAATGTGTGTCATGTCCAATAGTGACAGTTATGGCACACCAGAATTTTATTACGAATAGACATAATTAAAATTAATTAATATAAAATAATAATGTCATTAATGTTGCAACAAACAGATTTGCCATAATTTCTTTAAAAAATGTATTAAATGTTAACGTTTGATGTTCCATAGAAGATGAAATGTTAAGCCATAGATATTTTAATTTAAAATATAGGAATCTAAACATAAAAAAGGATTTTCATCTAAACGAAATTCCTAAAGAATGTTCTTATATGTTATGCCATAAAATGATCTGGGTTAATGAATACCTTACGTTTGTATTAAAATTTACTTCTCAGTATAAAAAAAATTGACTTGGAGAAAATATCATAACACTGCTTATAATAGATTTGTTAATTAAAAAATAGCCTAGAGAATATCATAAACAATTTTTTCAATTTTGTAAAAACATTTTTATTGAATTCCAAATGTGAAGCTTCAGCTGGTCATTAATATGTCATTATTGTAAAGTTCAAATTTACTGCACTATTTTTTAATTCCTTCTTAATTCCAAGCATTTCCATGTCTATATATTTGTTTTTTATTTTTGTTGTTGTTAAAATTGTACCTTTTTCCTGTATTATATTAGACCTTGTTTATTTGTAGGATTAATACACATTCCCTTATTTTACCATTGTGATATTTGTATTGTACATTTTATTCATTGGATTTAGATTTAAGAACAGACAGAAAGAGAAACTATAGAGCATTTTAATGTGTGAATCATTGTTCTTTTTTAATAGTTTTAAGTAAATAACTATTATGTGTAAAATATATGTATATTTAATTATAGTTATACGAGCTTTTAGTAAATTTTTTTAGCCATACTATTAAAATAATGTTTACGAATTTAATATTTAATCTAAAAGATTCAATAAAAATGAAACACAAACTAAAAATAAAACAAGTATATACGGCCGTAAGTTCGGCCAGGCCGAATCTTATGTACCCTCCACCATGGATTGCGTAGAAACTTCTACGAAAGACTGTCATCCACAATCGAATTACTTGGGTTGTGGTATCTTAAAACTTCTTAACATCGTTTTTTTGAATTGTGAGTTAGTCCATACGTGGTATATATTAGACAAAAAAGTTATGTATAGGTAAGTCTACAAATAATTACGAATCGATATGGACTTTTGCACCGTACGTAGAGAGCCAGAATTGAAATATGGGGGTCGCTTATATCGGGGCTATATAGAATTATGAACTTGATATGGACCAATTTTTGTGTGATTGTGGATCGATTTATCTGAAGGCTATATATAATTATAGACCGATATGGACCTAGTTAGGCATGGTTGTTAACGGCCATATACTAGCACAATGTACCAAATTTCAACTCACTCGGATGAAATTTGCTCCTCCAAGAGGCTACAAAACCAAATCTCGGTTTATATGGGGGCTATGTATGATTATGGACGGATATGGACCACTTTTGGCATGGTTGTTAAATATCATATACTACCACCACGTACCAAATTTCAACCAGATCGGATGAATTTTGCTTCTCCACAAGGCACCGGAGGTCAAATCTGGGGATCGGTTTATATGGGGGCTATATATAATTATGGACTGAAATGAACCAATTCATGCATGGTTGTTGGATACCATATACTAACATCACGTATCAAATTTCAACCGAATGGGAAGAATTTTGCTCTTCCAAGGGGCTCCGGAAATCAAATCTGTGGATCGGTTTATATGGGGCGTATATATAATTATGCACCGATATCGACCAATTTTTGCATGGGAGTTTGAGGCCATATATTAACACCACGTACCAAATTTCAACTGAATCAGATGAATTTTGGTCTTCAAAGAGGCTCCGGAGGTCAAATCTGGTGATCGGTTTATATGGGGGCTATATATAATTATGGACCGATGCGGACCCATTTTTGCATGGTTGTTAGAGACCATATACTAACACCATGTACCAAATTTCAGCCGTATCGGATGAAATTTGCTTCTCTTAGAGGCCTCGCAAGCCAAATTTGGGGGTCCGTTTATATGGGGACTATACGTAAAAGTGGACCTATATGGCCTATTTGCAGTACCATCCGACCTACATCAATAACAACACTTGTGCCAAGTTTCAAGTCGATAGCTTGTTCCGTTCGGAAGTTAGCGTGATTTCAACAGACGGACGGACGGACCGACATGCTCAGATCGACTCCGAATTTCACCACAACCCAGAATATATATACTTTATGGGGTCTTAGAGCAATATTTCGATGTATTACAAACGGAATGACAAAGTTATGGTGGAGGGTATACAAATATGTTTCATTTGAAGAATTGTAGCACAATATCTTTTTATATCCTAAAATAAAGTTGGATGTGATTTTCAGCGGAAGATATTGATACTGAGCTATTTAAACAAAGTCAAGATTTTGACTAAACTCGGGGAATTTAGGATTGGTTTATAATATCATAACCTCTAACACTTCTCTTCCTGCGAAAAGTTCAGCACATATGCTAAAAAACGTTAAATATGACCAAAAAGTAGTGAGATTTTTTTTTTTGATCTGAAAGTGGTACAACATTGGTGCAGTAGCGATAAATTTAACATGGGCTTATTATAGGAATTAAGTGTTTTGGATGTGAATTAAAAAAATGTTATGTAATCTTTTATCAAATAAATAATTTTTATAGTGTTTTTTATGATTTCAATGGATTCTAACCTCAAATATTTTCAAACATTCTTATTTTTTCTAGAATGTATTTTGAATTATTTTGGACAAAATTTTAATAATTTGTACCATTCTATTAATTCTTACTCTTTTATAAAGCTATTTGAAACAAAAAAAAATACTTATTAAAAATGTGAAAAAGCTAGTTATAAAACATTCAATTAAAAGAACTTCCTGTGTAGTTAAAATAAAGATCATCTTTGGGAGGACATTTTTGGAAGTAATTTAAAAGTTGTACCTTTAAAACAACTTCCAATTTTTTTGCTGGGAAGAGGCTTGATTCTATGGGTCAAATAAACATTTTCGCACTACTTTGTGTTACCAAAAGTGGACAATTTTCTTGAGACGTTTGTTATATTATCACATTTAACTAAACCTCTCATAAGTGGACACCTTTCCAATGTGGACATCATTTAGTTGACCTTGAATATAACAAATTTCCAATCAAAAAACCAATAAATGACAACCTAAAATAAAAGGCTATCGATGTCTCATATGGAAGCAGGACGGGTTCTACCAACAATTTTACAGCATTCATTTCATCCTTCATTCAAATCCTTCATTGTTTTTTAGGTCAACCCATGTGGCTGGAAAATCTCTTCTTAATAAATGTGGGAATATTTAAAATTCTTAACATATGTGGTGAATTCTTCTCAGGGCAAGAAGTTTTAGGGTCTGCAATATTCCATTGGCCATGGGGAATCCAATGTCCTTTTTAGGTTTGTCCGCGATTTGAGTTTTCATGAAAGCTTCTATAGTGGGTTATAAAGGAAACCATTTTTTTAGATACACATGGAGGTTGACCACTAACCACCGAGATGGATTTACAATACTGTGCAAAAAATTAGCACATAAATCACAATTTATAATCGAAGAAAGAATTTGCCAGTTGTGTCACTATAATACATCTCAAACTCATGACTTTCGGACTCGGCTATAAAAGGGAGATCCCTTGTCATTGAGCCAATGATACAATAGATCAGCATTCAGTAATAAGAGAGAAGTTAATGACCGTATCATAATGGACTGAATAGGTCTGCCGTTACACCTAACGAAATCTAACCTTTGATATATTTCGGAATGCAATAGAAATCACATTGCAAGTTGCTCCCGAACTTAAGGCTTTAAATATTTGTTGTCATTATCTTATCTTAGGGCACTCATAGTTTATAAAATGACATGAGTTTCATGTTTCCTTTGATGACATTGTGTCAAGGTTTTATGTGTTTGCATGTAAGATACAATTGATTGTGAAGATATCAGTGCTACTGTCGTGATTGACGAATATTACAAGAGTTATGTTGATGACTATGTTGACGATGAACCTCTTACTGGAAGATATTGACAGACGATATTCCATCTCGTAGAAGAGTATGACCCTCAAGATACTGTTATAATAATAAAGGATTGCGTCTCATTATGTTAAAAGCTTTCTATTGTACAGTGCAATCCAAAAGAAGGTTTTGCAAAGACTATGGCTTGGCTATGGCTTGGCTATGGCTTTGCTATGGCTTGGCTATGGCTTGGCTATGGCTTGGCTATGGCTTGGCTATGGCTTGGCTATGGTTTGGCTATGGCTTGGCTATGGCTTGGCTATGGCTTGGCTATGGCTTGGCTATGGCTTGGCTATGGCTTGGCTATGGCTTGGCTATGGCTTGGCTATGGCTTGGCTATGGCTTGGCTATGGCTTGGCTATGGCTTGGCTATGGCTTGGCTATGGCTTTGCTATGGCTTGGCTATGCAAATATCATGGAACGTACTGTAAAGAGCCAGTTGCTTCGCTTTATTATTAAGTACCACCTATTCATAATGATATGCTTCTATTGTTGCCTCTACAAACCCCACCATCCATTGATACATCATCCTTACCATGTAGCATTAACAACACCCATATGAATCGTATGAAAATGAATTGATTGTGAAAAAAGTACACACCTACGTCCTATATCTAGCCGTTGTATAGGTAGATGTAGCATACAAGCACAACAAAGTCATTTAAAAACTCATTTCCGCTTCAATGGTCAGACAATTGCTGGTGAAAATATGCAAATGTTTGTACAAATTTCCAATGACAGACATGCTAGCATTGCAGAAATTGTGTAGCAAGCAACATTGATGCTGCTTCAATGAACCAATGTGCATTCACAATTCATTGATGATGTATTTGTGCAATTAACTTAAAATATAGTTGGTAATAAAAAGGATCGATCATCGATGAGGCCATGCATACAAATTAAATAGAGTGTTAATATTCGAAAGTGATACGATTGAGAAATTATTAATGGATATATATTAAAAATATGATTATTTATGGGGTTTCAGATCTATATTTCGTCAGAGTCTAGAATGTACTTGGAAATTAAAAAAAAAAAAAAACAAAAAAACAAAAATGAAAATTTCAATAAAATTAAGTTAATGCAGGTTTTCATTAATATTACGAAACGTGTTCCTAAATCCAATGAAACTATTCGTTATTAGTAAGAAATTGTTCGTTAGTTACGATAAAATTCATTTATGAACATTTTTTGTTAGCAAAATTTTTATGTACAATTTCCTTTATATTAGGAGGAGAAATCAAGACCTATGAGACATATCTGAAATTTAAATTTTTGGGAAAAGTTAGCTTGCATTTGGATACCGCCAATATAGTTGTTTGATAGATAAGTTTTCTTATTTCAATAATTCTTTGAACTAAGATAATTGTATATTTTTACGTCTATCGACAACAACATTTGATCTATTGGGTCGTCCTTCTTTAGCTAGAGAGAGAGAGAGCTAGAGTATAACAGTTACTTACATAAAAAAAATTGGACACAACCTCATATAACTACTCTTTACGTTTGCTTGTCGCATTATTGGTTTTTTGAATTCGGATTTTTTTTTGGAAATTTCATTAAGAATTTTTCCTTATGTTTGCCTGCTAATATGTCTCATTATTGGTTTTTGGAAATTGGAATTTTTTTGGAGATTTTATTTAGAAAATTTCCACTGCAAATCCCTTATTATTAAATTTGGAAATTATTTTTATATTTAATTTCAAATCAAAACCGCAACCACAGCTGCTTATTAGTGTTGAAAAGGTTTGTCAACCACAATTTAATAGTTTTGCTAATATTCTAAAAACAATGGCGCTGAATCTTCTCATTCTCTGAACAATCAATTATTACAATAATCTGTTTGTTGTAAATGCTTGTGCGTTACAAATTTATGGCTGTATTTTCAATGGTGTAAAACCCACAAAAAAAAAAAAAAAACAACAATGCTAAAATAAACCAAACATCATTCATTACATACAATCATCGTCAATGAAAAAAAATGAAATAAATCATAGAGCTAACACAATCGTATATAATAAATGAATTTCATTCTTTTTTGAATAGTTGCTGGGTGAGAGAGATTTAAAATTTATTTAATTAAATAATAACAGACACCCAGTCTAGTCGTTTTTCAGGGAAGGCAATTTTCCATGGTATACTTTTAGGCTGTTCATTGGTTATCTGTACAATCATACCGACACCTTTGGCAATGATGGCAATAGATGATTCAATTTAAAAAGGGTTAAGTTAAAAAACATAAAGTTTTTAAAGAGCTAATTTTAAATAAATATGAAAACGTTGAAGTCGAGCTAAGTTCACTGCATGATATCCTACACCAACGAGATAGACACTAGTGTTGTAAATTTTGATTACTTTTGACTACTCGTTACTACTCGTTACTTTTGAATTGAGTACTCGTTACTACTAGTTACTTTTATAAAAAAAAATTAAAAAAGACATTGTGGGCTCTTTTTAATAATATCTTCCTCTTTTTTAAATTTAAAAACAGTATATAAAAGCAAATTACATTATCCACTTTTATTCTAGTGTTATAAAATGTGGTGTTGTAGATATATGGGTCTCGTTAGAAAAAGATGTTCACCAATCATTCAAATTTTTAGAGCCAATTTCGTATTCACTATTTGGTATTTTTTCGTCAGGGTATATCTAAATGGCATTGTGTATTACTGATGCTTGCAATTTGCAAACTTTTTAAATCAACCATTTCCACCATTGACAGTGGAAGAAAATATTTAGCGATCATTTTTATCGTGAGACCCAATGTTGAAATTTTCCAAGGGTTTTTGAATAAGCTTGGGTACCTTCTCTGAAAACAATTGGATTGAACCAGCTGAAGTCAACGACATTATTATTCATACTATTCGCATGAGACGTGATCCATGTGATGCTTTAAATTATAGCTCCCACCTACACCCAATGCAAATTTTTTCAAATGCAAACGTTTTTAAGAAATCGGATAAATTTTTCACTTTGTTCAAAGGTGAAGCCATATATCCTTTTCGTGTTATTTTAACTGATAAAACGATTTTCGAAAACTTCAATTAATATGTTTCAAGAAGTCAAACCGCCAACTTACTTACCGTCATGCGCTTTACAGATTATCAGTTATTCCGGACGGAATGTCGGTGTTTGTAAAGAATCTTAAGCGGACCTTAGACGGTCGGATAAACACTTCGACAGAGGTTCGTCTATTTGTTGTGTGTTCGTTCAAGTTTTGACCTTACACTGCACGAACAAATGTGATGACAACATGAAAAAATAAGAAGAAGCATAAACAAACAATAAAGTTGTACGAAGATTTATGGGTGAAACCATTTTTTACTGAAAAAATGGAAGAAAATAATAAAAAAATCCTGGTATATGTGTCAAAACAATGATTCCTGAAGTAATCCACATTTAATATATTACAAATTACTTGATGAATTTAAAATACTTGTCGCCTGGTTTCCCATTGATTGGAAGTGGAATTTTTCCACGTTTTTGCCACAATACTGGTTTAGATTTATATATTTCCTTAATTTTCAACCAGAATTGGCAATCCATCATTAATTTCATTACAGAAATGCCTGTTTTTAATGTAAAAATAAATTTGTCTTTGATAATGTTTGTCGAACATCCCCTTACACTCAATGATTTGTACCACCCAACCAGAAAAAATCAAAGTTGTTTTGATTTTATGCCAACACGTCCCCGCGACAGCCGAACACGACCTTATACAATCGGATTTGTCGCCGCAACGTGTTGTGTCGCAGGGTTTATCCGACCGTATAAGGTGCCCTTTACAGTGTGTCTGATCGACACGACTTGTCGGCGATGACTAAATAATCGGTAAATGTGTTATCGATCCCATAAACATGCAGCAGTATCGATTATGCCTTCGGACTTAACTTATAATGTGCACAATATATGGGATATGATATATGGGAGCCACCGTGGTGCAATGGTTAGCATGCCCGCCTTGCATACACAAGGTCGTGGGTTCGATTCCAGCTTCGACCGAACACCAAAAAGTTTTTCAGCGGTGGATTATCCCACCTCAGTAATGCTGGTGACATTTCTGAGGGTTTCAAAGCTTCTCTAAGTGGTTTCACTATAATGTGGAACGCCGTTCGGACTCGGCTATAAAAAGGATGTCCCTTGTCATTGAGCTTAACATGGAATCGGGCAGCACTCAGTGATAAGAGAGAAGTTCACCAATGTGGTATCACAATGGACTGAATAGTCTAAGTGAGCCTGATACATCGGGCTGTCACCTAACCTAACCTAACCTAACCTATGGGATATGTTCGACACGAGCACTGTCGTCCGGAATAACTGATAGTCTGTAAAGCGCATCAGAAGAAAAAAAACTGGCATTGAAGATATTGAGTACTCTTTTACTAGTAACGAGTACTCAACAAATTAGTCAGTAACGAGTACTTGTAATCAAATACTCGTTACTTTCCCAACACTAATAGACACATGCTGTCTTTGGCAATAATGGTAAGGGTGGGTCCCTGAGTCGATCTAGCCATGTCCGTCTGTCTGTGAACACATTTTTGTGATCAAAGTCTAGGTCGCAGTTTTAGTCCAATCGACTTAAAATTTGTCAGATGTTTCTGTTTTGGATCAGAATAGAACCCTATTGATTTTGGAAGAAATCGGTGCAGATTTAGATATAGCTCCCATCTTTCGCCCGATATAGACTTATATGGCCCCAGAAGCCAGAGTTTTACCCCAATTTGGTTGATATTTTGCACTAGCAATACAATTGGTAGTGTAGTCAAGTGCTAAATTTTATCGGTTCAGATTTAGATATAGCTCCCATATATATCTTTCGCCCGATTTAGACTCATGTAACCACAGAGACCAAAGTTTTACCCTGATTTACTTGAAACTTTGCACAGGGAGTAGATTTAAGTTTCTGGATATGTGTACCAATATTGGTTGAAATCGGTTCAAATTTAGGTATAGCTCCCATATATCTTTCGCCCGATTTTCCGTCATATGACCACAGAGGTCAAAGTTGTAGTCCGATTTACGTGAAATTTTGCACAGGAAATAGAATTAACATAGTAACTATGCATGTCAAATTTGGAAATCGGTTCAGATTTCGATATACCTTCCATATATCTGATTTTCTGATTTGAGGAAAAATGGCCAAAATACCCAAATTTTTCATAAAAAAATCGCCACTGCTAAGTCGAAAACTTGTAAAAATTGCTCCATATTGCATACACTTCTAATACATATCTATCGACCGATAAATCATAAATACACCTTTGCGAAGTTGGCTCAAAATGGGTTTAGATTTAAATGTTTCCCATATTTTACTTTTCTATAAGAATATCTTATCCTACACTATCACTATTCTTTTATTAGCTTTTTTATGGTTTTTTCAATGAATTCCAATTCAATGGAGAATACTATTAATTACACTGCAACAGCAATGGCGAAATTAGTGTTTCAAAAGCAAATAGCAAACAAAAACTGCATCTACTATCGATAAAACCAACGACCATTGAACGAGCTCAAATTATAGAGACACTTATGCACAGGTGAATTATTATGCAAACTTTCGATGAACGATGTGTGCAAATATGTGTATGCTCAACTCTAGAATATTTGAGAAGAACAGAGTGTGAAGGGTAGGGAGATGGCATAACAAGTTATTAAGTTAATTGATTGAAAATTGTGTAGATATTGCAGAAATAGTCGATACACTAATTCGTAATTAATAATCGGTAAAAATGTTTACAGATTTGACGAGGACGACTATTGTCGAAAGGCATGTTGCATTTGTTTTTGTTTACCCAACTCCCAAAAGTATGCCATAAAATCCAAAGCCAATGGAAACATATTAATGAACACCATATTAATGAACCAGTATCTTGCTATAATGAGAGAAAAACAAATCCATCCCATTTGGGGGCTATGATATGGATGTGTGTGTATTATTTATTCTATGAAGGATAGGATATCATGAACAAAACATCCTTTAGCAGCATATTTTCTCAATAATCACAAAAATATATATTTGTGCGTTCAATAATTTGAAAGGCTGTTTCAAACATTAATATTTTCAAATGATGTCGTTGCTCGATAGGAACGTTTTATTTGGGTTAGAACTTTTTAGCATACATAACGTTTGGAAAAGGTGTACCGAAAATTATTTTCTTTTGTTGGAGTTTTTTTGAATTTAATCGGACTTGCACCTCAAAAAATTTGTTACAAAATTTTTAGTTTTGCAATAAAAACAAATAATTTTTGATCGAAAAACACATTCCATTTCGTTTATATCACGAACTGTTCCTTTCTGACTTTAAATCTTTTATATATTTCTTCCATATTAAAAATTTACTATAGCAGTATATAAAGTCAAACATCTTTTCGGGATCTTCCGAACATTTTTGGAATATATGTAAAAACAAATTTTTGGTGTTGGGTCGAAGCAGGGGTTGAACCCACGACCCTTTGTATGCAAGGCGGGCATGCAAACTATTGCTCCACGGTGGTTAATTAAAGGTATGTTTTTGTCAAATAAAGTTTCTTTACATAGGCTTGTGGGCGCCGTAAACTATGCTTTATAAATATAAATGTTTTGTGTTGCTTGTACGTTGATGTCTATTGCCATAATTGCCTGTTGATGACAAAACAGTTACGTAGCCCAGTGGATAGTGTATTGGCTTACAAACTGTATGGTCCCCGTTTCGATGCTCCCTCTAGGCGAAAGGTAAAATAATAAGAATTTATAAAATCAAAAAATTTCTTCTAAATTGTTTGTATTACAAAAAAGGTGCTAAGAACTAAAACCCTCGTGAAAGTGAGAAAGAAAGAAAAGAATTTTTGTATTGGTAGTCTTTATGAAATTGTTTAAGAGGAAAGAATTATTTTTGTTTGCGTTTGGGAGCCACCGTGGTGACAGTTAAATTCTTCATTTTCGACTGATCAAAAAAGATTTATCAGTGGTGGCTGAACCCTACATGTAGTTTTTTTTTAAGATTTAGCGGCTTGTAGGGACGTACGGTAACAATGTAGAGACTTTTTCACTCAATACAATTTTTAATAATTTTTCCATTTTGGTAGCTCTAGAGGAGGAAATAAGAAGCCGAATTTTATTTCTATAGAAAATCTTGTTCAAATTTTATTGCTATAGAAAATTTTGTCAAAATTTTATTTCTATAGAAAATTTTGTCAAAATTTTACTTCTATAGAAAATTTTTGTTAAAATTTTATTTCTATAGAAAATCTTGTTCAAATTTTAGTGCTATAGAAAATTTTGTCAAAATTTTATTTCTATAGAAAATTTTGTCAAAATTTTATCTCTATAGAAAATCTTGTTAAAATTTTATTGCTATAGAAATTTTGTCAAAATTTTATTTCTATTGAAAATTTTGTCAAAATGTTATTTCTATAGAAAGTTTTGTCAAAATTGTCATTTCTATAGAAAATTTTGTCAAAATGTTATTTGTATAGAAAATTTTGTCAAAATGTTATTTGTATAGAAAATTTTGTCAAAATTTTATTTCTATAGAAAATTTAGTCAAAATATTAATTTCTGTAGAAAATTTGGTCAAAATGTTATTTCTATAGAACATTTTGTCAACATTTTATATCTATAAAAAAATTTTATCAAAATTTTATATCTATAAAAAAAATTGTTAAAATTTTATTCATATAGAAAATTTTGTTAAAATTTTATTTCTATAGAAAATTTGCTAAAATTTTACTTCTATAGAAAATTTTGTCAAAATGTTATTTCTATAGAAAATTTTGTCAAAATGTTATTTCTATAGAAAATTTTGTCAAAATTTTATTTATATAAAAAATTTTCCCTGACAACACTGTCTCACTCTTTCATTAATGTTTGTGACATTTTGAGCTTGTCTTGAAAGATTTATCAGTGGTGGCTGAACCCCCGTGTTGCCAGAAGTAGTGGGAATTCCCTACATGTAGGTTTTTTTACGATTTAGCGTCTTGTAGGGACGTAGGGGCACACTGTAGGGACATTTTCACTCAACACAATTTTTAATAATTTTTACATTTTGGTACCTCTGTGTGGTTAAACTTTGAAGAAAATCTTACCAGAAATCTACCAAACAAATATTTCTATAAAAAATTTTGTCAAAATCGTATTTCTATAGAAAATCTTGTTCAAATGTTATTGCTATAGAAAATTTTATAAAAATTGTATTTCTATAGAAAATTTTGTCAAAATTTTACTTCTATAGACAATTTTTGTCAAAATTTTATTTCAAAATTTTATTTATATATAAAATTTGTCAAAATTTTTTTTATATAGAAAATTTTGGCATAATCTTATTTATATAGAAAATTTTCCCTGCAACACTGCCTAACCCTTTCAGTAACGTTTGTGACATTTTGGGCTTCTCTTGAAAGGCCGTTCGGACACGGCTGTAAACAGAGCAGGTCAGCCAGTGATCCCACACTGGAACCACGACCTCTTTAGCATGACTTCGAGGTGGTTCTTTTTCTTCATCCGTCAGCCTTGGTCTACTTCCCAGTCCTATTTTTCCCCCAATAGTTCGCCGTTCGTATTTTTTTTAATTCATCTTTTCTCTTTGAATTTTCTCTATGGCAATGAAATTCGTTAACCAGTCCTCCGTCTCAGTTCTCTCATCCGACAATGAAGTAGATATTGCTGCTCTTGCATCGTTCATGGAAACGAATCTCGAGAGTGTGTATCTCTTCATTGTTACAGAGGTCAGAAATGTATGTCCTCCTCTCCTATAATTTGTGGACATAATTACCAAAATTCCCATGGTTGGTAAGTCAATCTAAATCTTCTACACTATAGCATGCTAAATTTCATCATAAAATCCAACATATCCGGTAAAGAAAATTTTGGTCAAAATTTTATTTCTATAGAAAATTTTGTCAAAATTTTATTTGTATAGAACATTTTGTCAAAATTTTATTTCTATAGAAAATTTTGTCAAAATTTTATTTCTATAGAAAATTTTGTCAAAATTATTAGTTCTATCTAAATCTTCTACACTATAGCATGCTAAATTTCATCATAAAATCCAACATATCCGCTAAAGAAAATTTTTGTCAAAATTTTATTTCTATAGAAAATTTGGTCAAAATTTTATTTCTATAGAAAATTTGGTCAAAATTTTATGTCTATAGAAAATTTTGACAAAATTTTATTTCTATAGAAAATTTGGTCAAAATTTTATTTCTATAGAAAATTTTGTCAAAATTATATTTCTATAGAAAATTTTGTCAAAAATTTATTTCTATAGAAAATTGTGTCAAGATTTTATAAAATTATGTTAGTGAATTTGAGTTTTTTTGTTTCGGGGACTTTTTGCCTTGTACGATATTGAAATGTTCACCCGGAAATGTTCATCCATTGAATTCATCAAAGTCACTGAACTCTTTGGGAGACGGGCTGCAACAAATCATCAATTTATATAATTATGCAATTGAAATGCGGTTTATTGTGTTACTCGAAAATCTCTTCAAATTGCAAAATTTTCCAATTATCGAAGGCATGATGAACTTAATCTGCTTAAACGTTCAAATAGACCGATTTTAAATTTATAATGAATTTTATATTTAAACATAAACTCAAGAACCTTAACATGGTTGGTAAATATGTTGGATAGTAAGTGAAGCAGAATTGTTTCAAGTGCCCAAATAAAATTTTTAAATCATTTTTAGCAAACAAAAAACAAAAAAAGGCTACTTCAACTAGAATAGATGAAAAAATCAACAAGAATGTTGTTTGCGGGATTATCTAACTCTGGCTTTTTGATTATCAACAGCTTTCAGTACCCCAAGTTTATTATGGTCTTTCTAGTAGGGTTTTTGTGGCATAACAAGATGATGGAATGATCCCATTCAAAGTTGGTTATTAAAACACTTTAGAATTTTTTTGGTTTAAGTGTTTGGTTATCCACTTAATGTATTATTCCTACTTTTGAGAGTGGTCATGGAAAGAAATTTCCAAATGGTTATACACCCACTTATACAGACACATGAGTTGGTTCTAGTTCATTCAAGTATGTTCTGCTATATATGAAGACCACCACAAAATATTAAATTGGGCTATAAATACCGAGGAAAAATTCAAATTTAACCATCATTGGCCTACCAGCCAATCTGGAGAGAAAAGTCAACAAAATAGAAATTCCTTCAATTTGATTTTGTTTGTCCTAACTTCGTGCTAAGATGGTGAGTCTTGTTCAAGTGAATATTTTGAGATAATTAAAAGGACATTTTTTTTTTCATAGAAAATTTTCGTAGGATTTTTGGTTATGAGCTTAGCTCTTTTAGCCTCAGGCCAATCAAATGCCATTGATGGAGCTGTGGATGAGCCCTCTCAGGAATATTTACCTCCCGCCGAAGAAGCCGAAAGTGCTAAATTAGCTGAAGATGGTTATCGTTATAAGACTGTACGCAAATTGAAATATCGGGCACGTCATCGTCGTGATGTTTCCCAGGAATATCTACCGCCAGTCAATGAACCTACCCAGGAATATTTACCACCTTCAGAGGAGAAGGCCGAAACCAAGTTAGCTGAAGATGGCTATCGTTATAAGACCGTTCACAAATTGAAATTGCGTACCCGCCATCGTCGTGATGTGTCCCAGGAATATTTGCCCCCAGTTAATGAACCCAGTCAAGAATATTTACCTCCTGGCGAAGAAAAGGCCGATGATGGCTATCGTTATAAGACCGTACGTACATTGAAATATCGTTCCCGTCATCGTCGTGATGTTAGCGAAATTGAGAAGCCCTCCAATGAGTATTTACCCCCAGTTGAAGTTGAATTGGCTCCTGATCTAAAAACCGTCTTGGGTGATGATGGCTATCGTTATAAGACTGTGCGTCGTTTGAAATATCGTCGCCATAGACGTGAAGCTATCGATGCTGAATCCTCAGCAGTTGATAATACCGCTTCCTCCTATTTGCCCCCTGCTGAAGAGATGCCGGCTGAGGATATGCCTGAAGCTAAAAGTGCTGAATTGGCTCAAGATGGTTATCGTTATAAGACTGTACGCAGAATCAAATATCGTTATCGTCAATAGAGAAAAAATGGCTAAATGTTAATCGGACTATGACAATTTGGATATGTGAATAATGTTGTGTGATCAATTTAGAATTAAGAGGAAATAATAGTGTAAGTGACAAATAAAGCATTGGAATGTAAAATCGTTCAAAACCCAAGAGTGGTTTGAATATAAGGGGGAATACTTTTTCAGCAGCACCGTTTTTAGAAGGACCCTAGTATAACTTCATAATTTGGCAATAAAATTGAGCCAACGAAATAATTTCATAAATACAAAAAATATTTTCGTTATTGTAATGAGTTTTTTCTTAACTAACGCAAAGTTTCATAATATTTATGAATACTTTCCTAGTCCTCAGGAAAATTTTTCGTTATATCAATGAAAAAAATTTGCGGTTGTTAGTTTTACCCATACCTGCTTCGACCGAACACTAAAAAGTTTTTCAGCGGTGGATTATCCCACCTCAGTAATGCTGGTGACATTTCTGAGGGTTTCAAAGCTTCTCTAAGTGGTTTCACTGCAATGTGGAACGCCGTTCGGACTCGGCTATAAAAAGGAGGTCCCTAGTCATTGAGCTTAACATGGAATCGGGCAGCTCTCAGTGATAAGAGAGAAGTTTCACCACTGTGGTATCACAATGGACTGAATAGTCTAAGTGAGCCTGATACATGAGTATTATGTGTCTTTGGCAAATATGCTCAGGGTGGGCTCCTGAGTCGATATAGCCATGTCCGTCTGTCTGTGAACACAATTTTGTGATCAAAGTCCAGGTCCAGGTTTTAGTCCAATTGACATCAAATTTGGAAAAAGTTTCTGTTTCGGATCAGAATATAACCCTATTGATTTTGGAAGAAATCGGTTCAGATTTAGATATAGATCCCATATATATCTTTCGCCCGATATGGACTTATATGGCCCCAGAAGCCAAAGTTTTACCCCAATTTGGTTGAAATTTTGCACAAGGAGAACTATTAGTACTATAGTCAAGTATGCCAAATTTTATTGAAATCGGTTCAGATATAGATATAGTTTCCATATATATGTTTTTCCGATTTTTGAAAAAATGGCCAAAATACCCACATTTTCTTTCAAAAATCGCCACTGCTAAGTCGAAAACTTATAAAAATTACTCCAATTTGCCTACACTTATAATTCATAACTATCGACCGATAAACCATAAATACACTTTTGCGAAGTTGGCTCAAAATTTGTTCAGATTTAAATGTTTCCATATTTGTACCCTGCGCCAAACTGTGGACCAGGGTATTATAAGTTAGTGCATATGTTTGCAACACCCAGAAGGAGACGAGATAGACACATGGTATCCTTGGCAATAATGCTCAGGGTGGGTTTCTGAGTCGATCTAGCCATGTCCGTCTGTCCGTCCGTCTGTCTGTGAACACATTTTTGTGATCAAAGTCTAGGTCGCAGTTTAAGTCCAATCGTCTTCACATTTGGCACATGTTCCTAATTTGGGTCAGAATAGAACCCTATTGATTTTGGAAGAAATCGGTTCAGATTTAGATATAGCTCCCATATATATCTTTCGCCCGATATGGACTTATATGGCCCCAGAAGCCAGAGTTTTACCCTGATTTGCTTGAAATTTTGCACCAGGAGAACAATTAGTACTATAGTCAAGTGTGCCAAATTTGATTGAAATCGGTTCAGATTGAGATATAGCTCCCATATCTATCTTTAACCCGATATGGACTTCTATCGCCCCAGAAGTTAGAGTTTTAGCCCAATTTGGTTGAAATTTTGCTCTAGGAGTACAATTAGTAACATATTGTAGTCTAGTGTGCTAAATTTTATTGAAATCGGTTCAGATTTAGATATAGCTCCCATATATATCTTTCGCCTGATTTTCCGTCATATGACCACAGAGATCAAAGTTGGAGTCCGATTTATGTGACATTTTGCACAGGGAGTAGAATTATAATACTAAGTATGCATGTCAAATTTGGTTGAAATCGGTTCAGATTTCTATATAGCTTCCATATATATGTTTTTCCGATTTGGGCAAAAGTGACAAAATACCCACATTTTCCTTATAAAATCGCCACTGCTAAGTCGAAAACTTGTAAAAGTGACTCCAATTTTCCTTTATTTCTAATACATATCTATCGACCGATAAATCATAAATACACTTTTGCGAAGTTGCCTCAAAATTGGTTCTGATTAAAATGTTTCCCATATTTTTATACCCTGCGCCACACTGTGGAACAGGGTATTATAAGTTAGTGCATATGTTTGTAACACCCAGAAGGAGACGATATAGACACATGGTGTCTTTGGCAATAATGCTCAGGGTGGGTCCCTGAGTCGTTATAACCATGTCCGTCTGTCTGTCCGTCCGTCCGTCCGTCCGTCCATCTGTCTGTGAACACATTTTTGTGATCAAAGTCTAGGTCGCAATTTAAGTCCAATCGCCTTCAAATTTGGCACATGTTCCTAATTTGGGTCAGAATAGAACCCTATTGATTTTGGAAGAAATCGGTTCAGATTTAGATATAGCTCCCATATATATCTTTCGCCCGATATGGACTTATATGGCCCCAGAAGCCAGAGTTTTACCCTGATTTGCATGAAATTTTGCACCAGGAGAACAATTAGTCTATAGTCAAGTGTGCAACATTTGATTGAGATCGGTTCAGATTTAGATATAGCTCCCATATATATCTTTCGCCCGATATGGATTATAAATATTGTTCAGATGGAGTCAGATTTAAATGTATGTATTTGGGGCAAATACCGTTATATATAGCACCCAACACATTTAACGGATTTGATATAGTATCGAAAATGTGGATCTACAAAGTGGTGTAAGGAAAGTCTAAAGTCGGCCCCGCCCGACTTTAGACTTTCCTTACTTAATTTTTACTAACATTGTGTTTCACCCCAGGGCATTAGCCGACTTAAATTATAGTCTATAAATTTTGTAGAACTCTTATAAATTTTATCCAGATCGGCTAATTTGTACTCCTCTCAAATTATTTTATGCGATTCTATATCTATCATTTATTAAAAACAAGCAAAATTTATCATAACCAGTATACGAATTTGTTAAATCTAGAGATCATGTTGAAGAGTTCATAATGTTCTAGTGACGATAGCAATATCTGATTTTACGCACAGTCTTATAACGATAGCCATCTTGAGCCAATTCGGCCTCTGGCATGTCGGTGACATCATCAACTAACTCTTCGGTGGGTGGTAAGTACACGGCCGCGGTGTAATCAGCTGGAGTTTCAGTAGTTTCAGTAGGAGCATCAGTAGTTTCTCGTCTATGGCGGCGGTATTTTAGACGAGGAACTGTCCTATAGCGATAGCCGGCTTCGGCGACTTTAGTATCCTCATTCTCTTCTGAAGGGGGTAAATATTCCTGATTAGGAGTATCGACTGGGGCCAAGTATTCTTGGGACACCTCATGACGATGACGGGCACGATATTTCAGCGCACGTACACTTTTATAACAATAACCATCATCGGCTAGTTTTGTATCGGCTTCTTTGTCTTCAGATGGGGGCAAATACTCTTGATTGGGGGCATCGACTGGGGGCAAATATTCTTGGGGCACGTCACGACGATGACGGACACGATATTTCAATTTCCGTATACTTTTATAACGATAACCATCTTCAGCTAAATTGGTTGATACTCCGTCTTCAGTTGGAGGTAAATATTCCTGTGGAGGTTCTTCACTGAGATACTTACCATTCTATGAATAAATTGGCAAATAGTAATCTACTCTTCCTTCTCTGTTCGCTTGTACCACAGTGATTGTTCATTTGTTGTACAGTAGACTATTTATAGTGAAATTATTTTCATACACAATAGAGATATGTTAATATGATGAGTGATTTATCTTTGGATACAATTGTATCCACTAGAGGTCTGCACAATTTCATTTGTAAATGAAGAGTACACGTGTACTTGCTACATGAGTACATCTATTTGAGAGAGTCGCAAAACAATTGGTACACATTTTGATGAACACCAAAAGCCACGAGTAACTTCTTGTTGCTACTCTGATATCTTCACTACCAACAAACACATATTCCTCTTTCTCTCTTATTGAAGTGTACTCAGAGTGATCACGTCGAGTATGTTGCGAGAACAAAACTTCATAGAGTACTCCATGTACCACGTGCAGTTGCAGAAATACAAAAGACAGTTACTCTCCATAATATATGTTTTCGGTTTGTTATAAAGAACGGCAAACGTTAAGGTAAGTGTGTGACATACATAAATATATGATATATGTGACATACATACATATCTATGATTAAGAACAATGGATAGTTTTGCTTCGTACATAACTGAGAAATACTTGTGGTACAACGTGAAGTGAAGAGAATCCATGTTGTACTTTTTCTCCAGTACTTGCATTTTTATTGTTCCTTTTTTTCGGAACACATATTGTTTCGGATAAGTACTTGGTGGTATTTGACAAGCAAGTGTTCTCTTCACTTCACTACTTGCGCTCTGAGAGAAAGACATTGTATGTACTATATTCGACAGCGAATTGCATACATGTAGTGAAAAGTTATTCGATGCAGACCTCTAGTATCCACTATGGGCTCACAAACTTGCAAACTTAGAGGAAACAACCTCAGCTTTCACACAAAGAAAAAATTATGTTGATATCTTTATCCGTTCAAAAGTTGCAGAATTATTTCCAAAAAAGCGATTAGGAACCACTGTGCATCAGCTCGTGGTCGCCCAAAACTATGCTATATAAATATAACTGTTTGACTGCTTGCGTTGCTTGTGAGTTGATAGCTATAGCGATAATTGTCTGTTGAGGACAATAAGGGCTATGTAGCCCTGTGGATAGTGTGTCGGCTTACAAACTGTATGGTGCGTGGTTCGATTCTCCGTCCAGGCGAAAGGTAAAATTATTTGTATTACAGAAAAAGATGCTAAGAAGAAAAAAACTTGAGGTAGTGGGAAAGATGTGAGGGAAGCTGAAATTTGCCGAAAAAGAATTTTTGTTTTGAGTTAGTCTCACAGAAAATGACTCCAAATGGCAAGAGGGCCACTTGTTTAATCTCAAATTTTGCAAGAGTGTAGCGTAATTGTAGCTAACATGGCAACCTTAGATGAATGAGAATGCCAAAGAGACCATATTCAGTTGAAGTACTTCAGAAGTGATTTCAAGTGATTATCTATTTATGGTACGAATATAATTCGCATTCCTATTATGATTGGATACTGGAAACGATATTGAAAATTTATGAAAGAGCAATCGCAAGCAACCGCACAATTAAGGTGATGTCCAGCTATTTTGGCTATAAATACTCTGGGTAATCTTGAAAAGAACATCATTCTTCTAAAAACAAACCAAAGCAAATAGCAATAAACAAAATAGATATTGTTTCAATTTGATTTTGTTTGGACTACTAGCTCAACATGGTAAGTAACCATTGAAACTCATAGGAATACTCCGTTTTAAAAAAGCGACACTATCCACAGAAAATATTCCTCACATTCTTGGCTTTGGGGCTAGCTGTTTTGGTCACTGGCAGATCAAATGCCATTGATGGTGCTGTGGATGAGCCCTCCCAAGAATATTTACCTCCCGCCGAAGAAGCTGAGAGTGCTAAATTAGCTGAAGATGGTTATAGTTATAAGACTGTACGCAAATTGAAATATCGGGCCCGTCATCGTCGTGATGTTTCCCAGGAATATCTACCGCCAGTCAATGAACCTACCCAGGAATATTTACCACCTTCAGAGGAGAAGGCCGAAACCAAGTTAGCTGAAGATGGCTATCGTTATAAGACCGTTCACAAATTGAAATTGCGTACCCGCCATCGTCGTGATGTTTCCCAGGAATATCTACCGCCAGTCAATGAACCTACCCAGGAATATTTACCACCTTCAGAGGAGAAGGCCGAAACCAAGTTAGCTGAAGATGGCTATCGTTATAAGACCGTTCACAAATTGAAATTGCGTACCCGCCATCGTCGTGATGTATCCCAGGAATATTTGCCCCCAGTTAATGAACCCAGTCAAGAATATTTACCTCCTGGCGAGGAAAAGGCCGATGATGGCTATCGTTATAAGACCGTACGTACATTGAAATATCGTTCCCGTCATCGTCGTGATGTTAGCGAAATTGAGAAGCCCTCCAATGAGTATTTACCCCCAGTTGAAGTTGAATTGGCTCCTGATTTAAAAACCGTCTTGGCTGATGATGGCTATCGTTATAAGACTGTGCATCGTTTGAAATATCGTCGCCATAGACGTGAAGCTACCGATGCTGAATCTTTAGCTGTTGATAATACCGCTTCCTCGTACTTGCCACCTGCTGAGGATATGCCTGAAGCTAAAAGTGCTGAATTGGCTCAAGATGGTTATCGTTATAAGACTGTACGCAGAATCAGATATCGTTATCGTCAATAGAGATTGACCTCAATGGTTGGATTAGAAGGAATCTCTTAGACTTAGGCAACTTGGATGTGATGAAATCATTTGTAGCCCATTGGCTGCAATATATGTGGTAAATAAAGCATGGGAAGCTAATATTTTCCAAAAAAAATATATATATTTTAGGAATTTCCAATGGTGGGAGGGAGGAAAATAACACAAACAAGCTCCAAAACCAACTCTCGGGATCGGTTTATATGGGGGCTATATATGATTATGGACTGATATGGAGCACTTCTGGCATGGTTGTTAAATATCATATACTAGCACCACGTACCAAATTTCAACCAGATCGGATGAATTTTGCTTCCCCAAAAGGCACCGGAGGTCAAATCTGGTGATCGGTTTATATCGGGGCTATATATAATTATGCACCGATGTGGACCAATTTTTGCATGGTCATTAGAGACCATATACTTACACCATGTACCAAATTTCAGCCGGATCGGATGAATTTTAATCTTCCAAGGGGCTCCGGAGGTGAAATCTGGGCATCGGTTTATATGGGGGCTATATAAATATGGACTGATATGAACCACTTCCTGCATAGTTGTTGGATACCATATACTAACATCACGTACCAAATTTCAACCGAATCAAATGAATTTTACTCTTCCAAGGGGCTCCGGAGGTCAAATCTGGGGATCGGTTTATATGGGGGCTATATATAATTATGGACCGATTTCGACCAATTTTTCATGGGTGTTTGAGGTCATATAGTAACACCACGTACCAAATTACAACCGAATCGGATGAATTTTATTCTTCCAAGGGGCTCCGGAGGTCAAATCTGGGCATCGGTTTATATGGGGGCTATATATAATTATGGACCGATTTCGACAAATTTTTTTTGGGTGTTTGAGGCCATATAGTAACACCACGTTCCAAATTTCAACTGAATCAGATGAATTTTGGTCTTCCAAGAGGCTCCGGAGGTCAAATCTGGTGATCGGTTTATATGGGGGCATTATATAATTATGCACCGATAGGGCCCATTTGCAATACCATCCGACCTACATCAATAACAACTACTTCTACTTCAAGTCGATAGCTTGTTTCGTTCGGAAGTTAGCGTGATTTCAACAGACGGTCGGACGGACTGACATGCTCAGATCGACTCAGATTTTCACCACGACCCAGAATATATATATTTTATGGGGTCTTAGAGCAATATTTCGATGTGTTACAAACGGAATGACAAAGTTAATATACCCCCATCCTATGGTGGAGGGTATAAAAATCTGTTGGAGTAGGTTTGGTAACACCAAGGCGCCGACACCTCTTAATGTATGGTATATGAGCCCCAACAATATGCAACTAAATCATGAAAATTGAGCCCAAAAGTAAATTGGATCTCATTTTCAATTTTGATGTAAAAGACCGCGTAAAATGGACTTCAACTGATGGAGAAAATATAAAGTTTTGAGAAAAAAATTAAATATGTGTTACTGAGTACGGATCTCGAGATTTTTGGACGTTGTCCACAGCAGAAACTTCGGACGAAGGCCTTACTCTTATGTCACTTTGGAACCGTATTAGCCCACTGTGGACTCTGTCTATAGGAGAAAGTATCAAACCTCAGTCGAAAGCCAACCGTACAAGAAACAATGAAACGATGCTATTCGAAACACCTAAAGGGCGCATAGTTGCCACCATTGCCAAATCCTACAAAGCGAAAATTGACCCCACTTGAGAATGAAGTACAATTCCAAACAGGAAATTGGGGTTAATTTTCGTTTGAAATATTGAGGTTTATTTCCATGATGCAAACAGGCTCCAAAAATAATATGATTTTATTCACCAATAAAATAGAAAAATTGTGTGGCATCATCCTTCATTTGGTTTTTGGGGCTAATTTTCATGGGACCCATATTCATAATGCCAGAAGGTTTCGTAGTAAAAGTTTAATGCCGAACATTTTTGAAATATGTGTATGTAAATATAGGTAAATGGTTTGTTTTCTTCAAATAAAGTTTATTTACATCGGTCTGTGTGTGCACAACAATATGGTCTATAAAAATAAGTATTTCCCTGTATGCGTTGCTTGTTTGCGTTAATGGATATATCAATAATTGGTTGATGACAATAAAAGCTACATTCTGGTCGAAAGGTAAAATTTGAAAAATTTATAAAATCGAATAATTTCTCCTACATTGTTTGTGTTACAGAAAAAGTGTTTAGAACTAAATAATCCAAGAGGATTTGAAAGATTGAGAAAGAGTGTTTTAAAATCTTATAAAAGAGCCAATGTTTATCATAAAAATTCTATTTTTTGTTCCGAGCTAACTTCCTTACAGCAATAAGCAAATGGTCAACGATGATCGTTTGGGATTACAGTTACCACAGTCGGTAGAATTCTACCAAAAATGGTAGATTTTTTATTGTTTGGTATATTGGCAGAATTTTTGATGTTTTTGTAGATTTTACAAACTATTCATCTCGAAAATTTTGATAAAATTTTCTATAGAATTTTCGATGGAAATAAAATTTTGACAAAATTTTCGATTTCGATAGAAATAAAATTTTGACAACATTTTTTATGGAAATAAAATTTTCTATAGGAATAAAATATAGAAATAAAATTTTGACAAAATTTTCTATACAAATAAAATTTTGAAAAAAAAATCTATAGAAATAAAATGTTGACAATATTTTCTATAGAAATAAAATGTTGACAATAATTTCTGTAGAAAAAAATTTTTACAATTAAAATTTTGCCAAAATTTTCTATAGAAATAAAATTTTGCAAAATGTTGGTTAGAAATAAAATTTTGACAAAATTTTCTATAGAAATAAAGTTTTGACAAAAATTTCTTAGAAATAAAATTTTGACAATTCTTTTATAGAAATGAAATTTTGACAAAATTTTCTATAGAAATACAATTGTAACAAAAATTTCTATAGCAATAAAATTTTGACAAAATTATCTATAGCAATAAGATTTTGACCAAATTTTCGATAGAAATAAAAATTGACACAATTTTATATAGAAATAAAATTTTGGCAAAATTTTCTATGGACATAAAATTTTGACAAAATTTTCTATAAAAATTAAATTTTGACAAAAAATTCTTAGAAATAAAATGTTTACAGAAATGAAATTTTTGATCAACAACTTCAAAATGAGATTTTTCAATTTAATTTTTACAATTAAAATTTTGCCAAAATTTTCTATAGAAATAAACTTTTGCAAAATGTAGGTTAGAAATAAAATTTTGACAAAATTTTCTATAGAAATAAAGTTTTGATAAAAATTTCTTAGAAATAAAATTTTGACAATTCTTTTATAGAAATGAAATTTTGACAAAATTTTCTATAGAAATACAATTGTGACAAAAATTTCTATAGCAATAAAATTTTGACAAAATTATCTATAGAAATAAAATTTTGCCAAAATTTTCGATAGAAATAAAAATTGACACAATTTTATATAGAAATAAAATTTTGGCAAAATTTTCTATGGACATAAAATTTTGACAAAATTTTCTATAAAAATTAAATTTTGACATAAAATTCTTAGAAATAAAATGTTTATAGAAATGAAAATTTTAATCAACAACTTCAAAATGAGATTTTTCAATTTGGTAGATTTTTAGTAGAAGTTTCTTGAAATTGTGGTAGATTGTTTTTGGCTCGATTGGCAACCGTGTTTGTGAATCGAGAATTATTTTTTTCGTGTGGAAGGACGGACAACCGACCAATGCAGGTTCCATATTTTGCAGGCAGATGGACTTCAACATATAATCTTAGCATTTAACCCGGATATTTCAATGTGTCACAAACCTAATACCAGATTTATTACAGCATTCAAAACCACAAAACGTATTAATATTTATAGTTCTACAATTCTCTCGCATTTATTCTTAATTCTTCCATCAGTCAACTTTAATCCGTCACAATGAATCGAATGGTATTTCTTGCCTTCACGCTTATATCGGTTCTAATAGTGAGCAATATTAATTCGAGTGAAAATAAACTTAGCACGAATTGTTCGTATGAATACTCAGTGGATTTAACGACTGTCACACCGCTAAAGAATGGCTCATATATGTATCAGCAAATAGAAATCCCTTCAAAATTTGTACATGAATTTCCGGCAAGACTTTCGGAAAATGATTCCTACATTGAGTCCACATTGAAGAAGGAAATTCGTGGTTGTATCTGTTCTGTAATGAAATGTTTATATATGTGCAGTTCGAATTTCACAGATCTTTATTCGAATGAAGTCGATACGCTCTACACTAAAAATATAACTTTCAATAATGGCACCATATTTAAGACCCATTTAAGACGCGACTACTATCCAATTGTCAAAAGACCATGCGATAGAAATAATTTATATCCCTTGAGTCAAGAAATAACAACATCTGATATGTGGACCTTATTTGAGGTAATGATGAGTCAAATGAAAAAAAAAAGAAACAAAAACAAATTAAAGCAAAAAAAATAAGACGAAGATTTCAGCTGGACCGAATTTTAAGTGCGTTACACGAGATATTAAAAGCTGGAATCTGTGCTCAATATTGAAGAAAGTTCTAGAAAAATTGCGCGAGCAAAATGTGAATAAGGATAAGTATACTTTAAGTACTAAATCTATAATACCCGTAAAAAAGAAAGTCCTTACCGATACGGACTCATCTGATTCAGTTGAAATTTGGTACGTGGTGTTAATATATGGCCTCAAACACCCATCCAGAAATTGGTCGAAATCGGTCCATAATTATATATAGCCCCCATATAAACCTATCCCCACATTTGACCTCCGGAGCCCCTTGGAAGAGCAACATTTCGGTTGAAATTTGGTACGTGATGTTAGTATATGCACGCAAAAAAATAATTCTTTCCTCCCAAACGAAATTTTAGACAAACAAAGTTCGTTTCTCATTTGCTTTTCGCTGTAAGGAAGTGTATTTGGAAGAAATGTATATACTTTTTGTGATTAACGTTTATTCTTTTCCAGGATTTCTTAAAGAAAAACTAAAAAAAAAAACATTGTTTTCTTGCTAATTGCATTTTCCCTCACATCTTTCTCACATCCACGAGGTTTTTTAGTTCTTAACACCTTTTCCTGTAATACCAACAATGTAGAAGAAATTATACGATTTTAGAAATTTTTAAAATTTTTTTACCTTTCGCTTGGACGGAGAATCGAACCGCGGACCATGCACTTTGTAAGCCAACACACTAACAACTGAGCTATGTACCTGTTATGGTCATCAATAGATAAATATCCATATAAGTTATATTTATATAGCATAGCTTGCGGCGCCCACGAACTGAAAAAACAAAGTTTATTTAACAGAAACAAACATTTAGTTTGGCACCGTGGAGCAGTGGTTGCTACGTCCGACTTGCATGCCAAGGGTCGTGGGTTCGATCCCTGCTTCGACCAAAGTTTTTTTTGTTTTTTTTTTTTACATATATTCCAGATATGTTCGGAAGATTCCGAAAAAATGTTCATTATTACATTGTAGTATATTAAATTTTGAACTGTACTGTGAACTGTGTCTTATTAAAGACTAAAAGTCAGAAAAGAACAGTGTTTGATATAAACGAAATGGACTGCGTTGTTGTTTCAAAAATAACTTTTTTTTATTGAAAGAATAAAAATTTTGTAACAAACGAATTTTTTTGGTGATAAAAGTTTAAAATTTTCGAAGCAATTCAAAAAACTCTAACAAAAGAAAAACCGTTTTCGGTACACGTTTTCCAAGCGTTTTTTTTTTCTTTGCGTGTGGTATCCAACAACCATAACCAAAAGTGAACCATATCAGTCCATAATCACATATAGCCCCCATATAAACCGATCCCGAGATTTGGTTTTGGATCCTCTTGGAGGAGCAAATTTCATCCGAGTCTGTTGAAATTTGGTACATTGTGCTAGAATATGGCCGTTAATAACCATGCCTAACTAGGTCCATATCTGTCTATAGTTATATATATCCCTCAGATAAATGTTATTGTTGTTTTTGATTTCAGCTTCAAACCATGCATTGACTAAACTACAAGTGTAGCTTAATCAACAGAGGAAAATAATGTTTGTCAAATTTATTTGGACAAAGTCCTACACGCAAAGAAAAAAAACGTTTGGAAAACGTGTACCGAAAACGTTTTTCTTTTGTTAGAGTTTTTTGAATTGCTTCGAAAAGTATACACTGTTATCACTAAATAAATTCGTTTGTTACAAAATTTTTATTTTTTCAATAAAAAAAGTTATTTTTGAACCATCAACACAGTCCATTTCGTTTATATCAAACACTGTTCTTTTCTAAATTTAGGTCTTTAATGAGATACATTTTACAGTTTATAGTAAAAATTTAATATAGTAGAATGTAATGTTGAACATTTTTTCGGAATCTTCCGACCATATCTGGAATATATGTAAAAAAAAAAAAACTTTGGTCGAAGCAGGGATCGAACCCACGACCCTTGGCATGCAAGTCGGACGTAGCAACCACTGCTCCAAGGTGCCCAACTAAATGTATTTTTCTGTTAAATAAATATTGTTTAATCGGCTCGTGGGCGCCGCAAGCTATGCTATATAAATATAACTTATATGGGTAATTGTCTATTGATGACAATAACGGCTAAATGGCTCAGTGGATAGTGTGTTGGCTTACAAATTGCATGGTCCGCGGTTCGATTCTCCGTCCAGGCGAAACGTAAAAAAAAAATTTTAAAATTATAAAATCGTATAATTTCTTCTACATTGTTTGTGTTACAGAAAAAGGTGCTAAGAACTAAAAAACTTCGTGGAAGTGAGAACGATGTGAGGGAAAATGCAATTAGCTAGAAAAAAAAATTTTTTTGAGTTAGTCTTTATGAAATTTTTTTTACATCCTGGAAAAGAAGAAACGTTTATCACAAAAAGTATATAGTTTTCTTCCAAATACACTTCCTTTCAACGAAAAGCAAATGAGAAACGAACTTTGTTTGTCTAAAATTTCGTTTGGGAGGAAAGAATTATTTTTTTGCGTGTATAGACTGCAAGATGGTTGGAGCGAACGTTCCGGAATTACCACATCTATAGAATTTTTTCTCCAAATTTTAATTTTTTTACAGAAAATTTTCTCCATTTTTATCCTATAGAAATTTTTCTCAAAAGTTTATTTCTTTAGAAAGTTTTCTCCAAATTTTATTTGTATAGAATCTTTTCCCCAAATTTTATTTTTATAGGAAACAGTTGGAGAATATTTTGCCGAAGAATATTTAGCAAAATCTACCAAAACATTAATAATTCTACCAATGTACCAATTGTGGCAACCGTGATCATTGAATATCGGGCTGCCTTTCATTGAATACCATTTGCCAGACATTTGATGGAATCTCTCACCTCTCTTGGTGTCTGTCGTACTACCTTTTTGCATTTCTTATGTTTGAAAACATGAGCATGATTAAAATCGAGACCGTTTTTTAACTTTTAACATCTCAGGTGTCACTAAAATTGTAAATAAATTCAACTCGTAAGCGTTTTATGTCCCTGGGCGGGATTATTTTCGTCAGCGTATTTTTCCAAAATTTGTTACTTACTAACCATTGCAGCCACCGCTGCCACCTAACCTAACCTAACCTACTTACGCACACTCACGAAGAAATTATTTTCGTGACTCACACTCACGCACGAAATTTATTTTATTAATCACGCTCACGCACACTCACACCGTTTCCATCAGCGTGAGTCACGACAATTTCGTGTCACGTGCACACCTCTAGTACGTATTGCAATCTTAGGAATACCGTACTTTATATACATTTCCCAAGGACTTCATCTATTTTTACAATCGTCAAATATTGATTTTTATCTAAAGAATGTTTATTTCGACCCATTATTTTTAATACACAGACCATCCCGTAATTACAACTAAACTCAGTGAATTCGAATTTTTCTTTTTCGTAAAATCGAACATAAATATTGTTCATTCGTTCGCTATTTAGAATACTTAATGTTAGGAATTTGGACGTTCGTTAAATTGAATTTTCGCTAAATAGGTTAGCGAAATCAGTATATAGGTTCTATACTGATCCAAAACTATATACTTGTGTCAAATTCGACTAGACTAAAACAGTGACCTAGACTTTGATTACAAAAATTTGTTCACAGGCAGATGGACGGACATGTCTCTCGTCTCCTTTTGGGTTTCGGAAACATATGTATACACTAACTCATAATATCCTGTTCCACAGAGTGGTTCAGGGTATAACAAGTACACGCAAAGAAGGAATATGATAACCTCTAACATGATTGCGACAAACATGTAACATATTCATTATCCAAGCGTAACATTTTGCTCTTGAAAAAAGGAACACTGAACGGATTTCGGAAAGATCCCCACAAAAACCACCAAATTTATGGAAATTCCCCGCCAAATCCCCAACTCAAAAATTTGGTTGGGGCAAAATCTCCAATACTGGCAACACTGCTCCAATGGATTATATGGCCTGTTTGCAATACCAACGGACTTACATCAATAACAACAACTTGTACCAAGATTCAAGTCGATAGTTTTCTTCGTTCGGAAGTTAGCGTGATTTCGAGAGACGAGCGGTCATCGCTATATTGACTCAGAATTTCACCTCGGCCCATAATGTATATAAGTTCACCACTGTGCTATCACAATGAACTGAATAGTCCAAGTGAGTCTGTGATGTCTATATATACCCAGCAAAAAAAGCGTCGCCAAAAAAGTAATGAAAATGTTCTTTTTGGATCCGGAAGTGGTGCAAATTTGACGCAGAAGCGATGAATTTAACATGGGCTTGTCATAGGACGGAAGTCCTCCATTTCAACAGCCGTTGCCCTGAATTTGCATCACTTCTTTAGGTGTGATCCGAATTCAATGTTTTGGATGTAAATTAAAAAATTCTGTGATATTTTGTCAAATAAATAATTTTTATAATTTTTAATCGATTCTAACGCTTGTCGGAAACGTTTGATCTCAAATATATTCAAAAATTCACAATTTTTTCAGATTGGATTTAGCATTTTTTTTCGACAAAATTTAAATGATTTGTACAATTTTATGAATTCTTACTCTGTTTTTAACCTATTTGAAACAACAAAAAAAAAAATAAAAATTACCCATTAAAAGTATGAAAAAAACAAGTTATAAAATTTTGAATTAAAAGAACTTCCTGGGTAGTTAAAATAAAGATCATCATTGGGAGTGCATCTTCTGGAAGTGCTTTTAAAGTTGTACGTTTGGAAGAACTTCCAAATTTTTTTGCTGGGTACTTCATAGGGTCTGAGAACAATATATTGTAGTGGAGCGTAAAAAAAATGTTTTTTCAAGTACCAGCAAATAAATTGGCTCAGAAGCAACGGAGTACACGCAAAGAAAAAACGTTTGGAAAACGTGTACCGAAAAAGTCTTTCTTTTGTTAGAGTATTTTGAATTGCTTCGAAAATGTTAAACTTTTATCACCAAAAAAATTCGTTTGTTACAAAATTTTTATTTTTTCAATAAAAAAAGTTATTTTTGAAAATTTAATATACTACAATGTAATGTTGAACATTTTTTCGGAATCTTCCGAATATATGTACAAAAAAAACAAAAAACTTTGGTCGAAGCAGGGATCGAACCCACGACCCTTTGTATGCAAGTCGGACGTAGCAGCCACTGCTCCACGGTGCCAAACTAAATGTTTGTTTCTGTTAAATAAACTTTGTTTATTCGGTTCGTGGGCGCCGCAAGCTATGCTATATAAATGTAACTTATATGGATATTTATCTATTGATGACCATAACAGGTACATAGCTCAGTGGTTAGTGTGTTGGCTTACAAAGTGCATGATCCGCGGTTCGATTCTCCGTCCAGGCGAATGGTAAAAAAATTTAAAAAATTTATAAAATCGTATAATTTCGTCTACATTGTTGATATTACAGGAAAAGGTGTTAAGATCTAAAAAAACCTGGATGTGAGAAAGATGTGAGGGAAAATGCAATTAGCAAGAAAACAATGTTTTTTTTTGTGAGTTTGTCTTTATGAAATTGTTTGTACATCCTGGAAAGAATAAACGTTTATCACAAAAAGTATATACTTTTCTTTCAAATACACTTCCTTACAGCGAAAAGCAAATGAAAAACGAACTTTGTTTGTCTAAAATTTCGTTTGGGAGGAAAGAATTATTTTTTGCGTGTATGCATGGGTTCGTCATAGAAAATACCCAGCAAAACATTAGTATGTTCTTCGTACATCTCAAAGTACATATCAAAATATATGAACTTAACTTTCACTTCTGGGAACCCATGGTATGCAAGGCTGGCATGTTAACCATTACATCACGGTTGCTCGCAGTTGTTTTTATAGCGAAAATGTTTAATTTGCCATATTAATAAGTTTTTTCTTTGTTTTGCAGAATGGAACTCTCTTGCGACACGACGATCGCGAATACATCAGTCAAGATAAATATTGTTTTGATGCTTACTTTCCACAAGAAGACAGTTTTCCCATTTTAGTCAATCCACATAATTGTGGTTCTGACAAGCTGACTGAAAGTGACATATATAATGGCTACGGTATAGTGGACTCAAATATATTTTTCAATGGAAAATGTTCACACGTTCTTTATATACATTTTAGGAATCTTGTGCTCTGTACCCTTTTTTTTGGCCACAATTGGAATTATTATCGTGGCAAATAGAGATTTAGATGTATATAAAAAATGTCTGATATCATATCTAAGTGCTCTAACAATTTCCTATTTGCTGTTGAGCTATATGATATTGTCGACGACACAGTTCACGGAAATACCTTGCAGGATTCTTGGTAAGATGTCCAAAATGGAAATAGTTAGATAACCAAAATTAGAAATAGATTAAGAGATTGACAAAAGTGTTCCTTGTGAGTCTCGAAACTCACATCAATCGTCGCCACTTATGAAAATCGAGAGTATACAGAATCACACTTGAACCTTCCGAAAAAAGTTTTATGATAGCCGGCCTATATGTTTGTACAAATTTATTTCGGCAAAGGCCGGCTATCATAAACGTTTTTTCGGAAGGTTCAAGTGTGGTTCACTTTGGGTTTAGTGATTAGCTTAATTTTAATGAAATTTTCTTTGTGTGTTCCCATGATAAACCCCATTGACCCCATGGAATCTAACTATTTTTGTATTTTTATTTTTAATGCAATTGTTTTCCACTTAAAATTTTAATTGAATTTAAAAACAAAAAATATTCAATATTCGAAATGGGTCATTATAATTGAGTCATTGAATGAAATTCATAAATATTCATAAATTTTTTTATTATTATAACAAATGTTCATTGTTTTAATGAAAATTTTCGTTGTTCAAATGAAAATGTTTCGTCATGTAAATAAAAAAATTTCATTGGCTTAATTTTAATGAAATTTTCTTTGTGTGTTCCCATGATAAACCCCATTGCTCCCATGGAATCTAACTATTTTTGTATTATTATTTATTTATTACTTAATTTATTATAATTATAAATTATAATCAACTTATTTATACGGGCACTAGTAACTAGAAGCTATCGGCCTAATTTTTGTATATATGATATTTTCTATTCAAGGTTTTACTATCTATTACACAACAATCAGCTACTTGATATGGACTTCCATAATCAGCCACGAAATCTGGAAAGTGAATACAAAGTTAACACCTGCTAGCTCCTTTCGAAGGTACTCACTTATTGGTTGGATGCTACCTCTTCTTATGACGATTCTTACTGCCTTAGCACAATTTTGTATAAGCAATGAATTCTTCACACCGGGAATCAATGATGAAGCTTGTTTATTTGACAGTGGGTATTTGATGCTATTCAATGCAATTGCCATCCTTCCCTCCCCCACAATGTTAGAGTGTTGATTAATTTCATTGGTTTTTACTTCCAGCTACTCGTTGGTCAGCCCTTATTTATATGTATATACCCAGTATACTGGTATTGATCTTCAGTGTTTACAAATATATCAGAACACTGATTCACTTGAATGCTGTACAGAAGGAATGCGCCAAATACATAGTCCACAAAAGCAATCGCGTTGACTTTTTTCGTGATTTCCGTGTATTCTTGTTTATGTGCCTGTCATGGTTGCTTGACACAGCGGCATTCTTTTGGGGTGTAACAAAGACTGAGAAGGATTCAGATTCTCCAATTTATATTACAGATATTCTGAATGGATTACAGGTAACGTTTTATAGTTCATATTGCATGTTCCTAAAGTCAGCACACCTGTGATGATATGAGTTCATACTAACATAATAGATTTTTATACCCTCGACCATGTGATGGGACGTATATTAACTTAGCCATTCATTCATTTGTAACGCATCGAACTAACTATATATATATATATATATATATATATATATATATATATATATATATATATATATATATATATATATATATATATATATATATATATATATATATATATATATATATATATATATATATATATATATATATATATATATATATATATATATATATATATATATATATATATATATATATATATATGTATGGGAAAACAGGTTGGCTGATAAGTCCCCGGTCTGACATATAGATAGCGTCGCTAGTATTAAATGCATATTATTTTTATATAGTACCAACCATCAAATGATTCGTGCCAAAATTTTACGTCTGTAAGCCAATTTGTTAGTGAGATATTGCGTCTTTTGTGAAGCAACTTTTGTTATTGTAAAAAAAATGAAAAAAAAAATACGGTGGAAGCAAAAACTTGGCTTCATAATGAGTTTTCGGACTCTGCCCCAGGGAAATAAACAATAATTGATTGGTATGCAAAATTCAAGCGTGGTGAAATGAGCACGGAGGACGGTGAACGCAGTGGACGCCCCAATGAGGTGGTTGCCGACGAAAACATCAAAAAAATCCACAAAATGATTTTGAATGACCGTAAAATGAAGTTGATCGAGATAGCAGAGGCCTTAAAGATATCAAAGAAACGAGTTGGTCATATCATTCATCAATATTTGGATATGCGGAAGCTCTGTGCAAAATGGGTGCCGCGCGAGCTCACATTTGACCAAAAACAACAACGTGTTGATGATTCTGAGCGGTGTTTTCAGCTGTTAACTCGTAATACACCCGAGTTTTTCCGTCGATATGTGACAATGGATGAAACATGGCTCCGTCACTACACTCCTGAGTCCAATCGACAGTCGGCTGAGTGGACAGCGACCGGTGAACCGTCTCCAAAGCGTGGAAAGACTCAAAAGTCCGCTGGCAAAGTAATGGCCTCTGTTTTTTTGGGATGCGCATGGAATAATTTTTATCGATTATCTTGAGAAGGGAAAACCCGATCAGCAGTGACTATTATATGGCGTTATTGGAGCGTTTGAAGGTCGAAATCGCGGCAAAACGGCCCCATATGAAGAAGAAAAAAGTGTTGTTCCACCAAGACAACGCACCGTGCCACAAGTCATTGAGAACGATGGCAAAAATTCATGAATTGGGCTTCGAATTGCTTCCCCACCCATCGTATTCTCCAGATCTGGCCCCCAGCGACTTTTTCTTGTTCTCAGACCTCAAAAGGATGCTCGCAGGGAAACAATTTGGCTGCAATGAAGAGGTGATCGCCGAAACTGAGGCCTATTTTGAGGCAAAACCAAAGGAGTACTACCAAAATGGTATCAAAAAATTGGAAGGTCGTTATAATCGTTGTATCGCTTTTGAAGGGAACTATGTTGAATAATAAAAACGAATTTTGACAAAAAATATGTTGTTCTTTGTTAGACTGGGGTCTTATCAGCCAACCTGTTAATATTCTAATTTGTCTTTTTAAAAAAATGTAAGTGGTTGTCTACTTCTGGGATACTTTCTGCTAGAAATATTGACGATTCTTTGGAGTATTCTCCATACGTATTTTCCATTTTTATCATTTCGGACGTATTTTGATGTTGGAAATAAGTAGCCATATAGACACCAAGTCAAACGCATCATACATGATGAGGCTATAAAGGCAGATTTAAATATTTGTTATTTAATGATATGCATAATTGTACTAACTAATTTTTTTTCATAACAAACCTGCGTTTGGCACATCAATTTTATCAAAAACCTGTCTAATGCCAGCCAGGAAAAATATAAATGAATAACATTTGATAGAAATTTTCTTCAACTTGATTACTGATTTCATGAAATGAATGAAAGATTTTCATCAAAATGATGACCAAAAATTGATGTAAGTTTCTTCATTGAGTTGATGACGGTGTTTTTCAACTGAAAACAGAAAACATCAAATTGAATACCGATTTCATAAAAACAATGTAATTTCTACAACAATTTGATGAAGATTGTTTAATGATTTTGTTTCATTAATTTGATGATGTACTTTTCTTTCAGTGTAGAATTTTTATTTGACCTCGTATATAAGAATCAAAAAACTTCCGCAGATATAGGGAAATGTTAACAAACTCCCGCTTTTTTGTGTTTGCGTGTTAGTAAACCATAACATTAAAATATATTACTTTTATTTTCCAGGGTATCTTCATGTTTTTTATCTATGGAAGTCATTTTTTCAAAAGTATGTATCTAGAGATTCATTTTTCTAAACCATCTCATTAATGTCTGTGGTAATGTTTTTGGTTTTTTTCAGGGAATGCACGATGGAAGCGAGTATCAAAAGATTGCTCCACCTCATCCTGAAAACTAGACAAATAACACTGGGAACAATGTAGATATTATAACATGTTAAAAATGTTTTTTTTTATTTAATGTAATTCATATTTTGAACTTGCCAACAATGACCAGTCTAATCAGAGACTTAACTTCATAACAAATAATTTTTTTTTAAATAAATTCAGATGCAAATTCTTTTGATTGCTTGTAAACAATATGATGAGTTGTTAATGAAACAAAAATCTCTTAGTTATTACAACTAATGCCGTTATACGAGGGCAGTTCGGAAAGTTCTTAGCCTAGCACAAAAAGAGCGGTATAAACAGAAAAACGTTAAGTGTTTTGGAAACTTCCATCTCTGTTATGAACACATGTTAAATTTTGTTTCGATCTGGCAAACAGGTGTTCAAAAAAGACGCATCCGCAATTTTTTTTACAATGGAAAAATTAGAAATGCGTGCTGTCATTAAATATTTACATAAAAAAGGTTTATCGGGCCAAGAAATTCATAATGATATGGTGAATGTATTAGGTGAAAGTGCTCCTTCATATGCAACAGTAAAAAATTGGGTTGCTGAATTTAAACGTAGTCGTACAAGCATTGAGAATGGACCATAGTAGTGGACGTCCAAAAACAGCAACAACAACAGAAATTGTAGCCAAAGTGCATGATATGGTATTAAATGATTGACGAATAAAAGTGCGTGAAATTGCTAATATCATGGGCATCTCAAATGATCGAGTCCATTTAATTTTGCATCAAGAACTGCAGATGCAGACTGCCCCAAAGAAGGCAAAACAATTCAATCGGCTGGTAAGATTATGGCAACGGTTTTTTGGGACTTCAAAGGTATTTTATTGATTGACTATCTGCAAAAGGGTAAAGCAATAAATTCAGACTACTATTGCAACCTTTTGCATCAATTAAATGTACAAATTCGAGAAAAACGTCCTGACTTATAACACAAAAAAATAATTTTTCATCAAGACAACGCACCAGCGCACAAGAAAGTTTTAAAAATGGCTAAAATCAACGAATTAAAGTACGAGTTGCTTGACCAGCCACCTTATTCTCCTGATTTAGCTCCCATTGACTTTTACTTGTTCCCAAATCTAAAAAAATTCCTTGCTGGCAAGCGGTTTACCTCAAATGAAGATGCAATTACAGTTATAAACCACTACTTTTTTGAACACCTGTTTCTTTATGAAGGAGTTGCCAGATCGAAATAAAATTAAATATAATCATAACAGAGATGGATGTTTCCAAAACACTTAATTTTTTTTTTCTGTTTATACCGCGCTTTTTGTGCTAGGCTAAGAACTTTCCGAACTGCCCTCGTACACAACTGAAGCTAGCTTATTTCGATATCCCTTTTGGCTGTTGAACCCAGCAGATAGAAATTAGATAGAAATTTCATTATTATAAGTCGTGTTATTAAATCGGAACTATAAAGTAATTTTACAATTGCATTAAGAAATGACTAATTCAATTTCTGCTCAGCCTACACATGCAGATTAGCAATAATAAGATATTTCCATGTTTCTCTTATTGACCGCTTACGGACAATACCAAGTGAATTTTAATACGCTCAAATTCAAGATTCATTTACTTCAATTAATTGCTTTACGATAATTTCCTCCAATCGTCTTGTTATCATAATCTCTTCTTTAGGCAGCTTCATGATTTGCCGGCAATGAAAAATATTCAAGTATTTGAATCTGGAAATTAAAAAGCAATATTGAGATGGACAATATCTATGCCAGGTGGACAGATACTAATTGAGTTGTCATATTACTTATATACCCTGATAAAAATATTGTGGTTAATTCCAAGAATTTTTGCTCTACAAATGCAGAGGCAATTTTTTGTAGGCAGATACAACAAAGACAATATTTGTCCTGTTGAGCCCTCTAATAATTACGTTCAGGTCTCATTGTTAAGGTGATCTATGGTTCTCGTTATATTTTGTTCATTTTTTGTTTTTTTTCATATTTTTGTTAATATTTTATTCAAAAGCAAAAATATCGCAAATAACATCAAATTTTAAAATCACTTTAGATTTGTTTGAATCGTTACCTACCATTAGCATGACTTATGATCGAAAAAGCAATCACACACTGGACTTAAGTCACTTTATTTCTGAATGCAATAGACCTAAATGCTTTTGTAAGCTTGTAAACTATAATAGGAACTGTCACTGGAATAAATCTTAAATCAGCTTTTTGACGAATGGTTTTAAAAATGATACCAGCTTGAAGTTGTTTGTAATACTTATCAGTCACTTCTGTACTCTCTCTAATCATATCGGCATGTTATTCACTATTTCATTTCTTTTGTCCCATGGCCATAAGTGACTTTGGAATCAGGGTTGCCATTTTGGTCCAAAAAAATTATTAACTTTTAAATTTAGTCCGATTGTCGGACCAAATGGAATTTGGTTGATTTTGGTCCATTTTCGTCAAATCGGTATTTTTGTTTTTTAAATTTTCTATAGAAATAAAATTTTCTGTAGAAAAAAAATTGACAAAAATTTATATAAAAATAAAATTTTTACAAAATTTTCTATAGAAATGAAATTTTGTCAAAAATTTCTATAGAAATAAAATTTTGCCAAAATGTTGTACAGAAATAAACTTAAAAAAAAAAACTGTATAAATACAACAATATGCAAAAATTTTGTATAGATACAAAATTATGCAAACATTTTGTATAGGAAGAACATTTTGACAACATTTTCTACTGAAATAAAATTATGACAAAATTTTCTATAGAAATAAAATTTTCACAAAATTTCCTAAAGAAATAAAATTTTGACAAAAATTTCTATAGAAGTAAAATTTTCTATAGAAAGGAAATTTTAACAGAATTTCCTATAGAAATGAAATTTTGACAAAATTTTCCAGAAAAATAAAATGTTGTCCAAATTTTCTATAGAAATAAAATTTTCACAAAATTTTCTATAGAAAGGAAATTTTAACAAAATTTCCTATAGAAATGAAATTTTGACAAAATTTTCTATAGAAGTAAAATTTTAACAACATTTTCTATAGAAATAGAATTTTGAATAAATTTTCTATAGAAATAGAATTTTGACAATTTTTTTAATAAAATGTTGACAAAATTTTCTATGGAAATAAAATATTGACAAATTTTCTAGAAATAAAATTTTGACAAAAAATTCTTTAGAAATAAAATGTTGACAAACTTTTCTATAGAAATAAAAATTTTGAATAGAAATAAAGATTTGGCAAAATTTTCTATCGAAGTAAAATTTTGGAAAATTTTTAACTATTAATTAAATTAATGTGGAAAATTTTGGTCCAATTGTGAAAAAATGTTGCTCCAAACTAAAACTTCATTGTGCAACGCTGGTTGGAATTCTTAATGCACCCCGATATGCCAATATGATAGCTAAACATACCTAGATTTTAGCTCAATTTTACTTCGATAGATATTGTCCATTTAAATTTCAATGTATATGGTTTTAAAAAAATCTCAAGCATAAACAATAATACAGAGATAAACAATTCAATTGGTTTGAATACAATGAATTTACATTTGCTTGTTTACCATTTTTTCAATTGAGATTGTGAGAGAAAGGGGGCTCACACAAGAAGTACCAATATTATCTGTGGAATTTATACAGCCATACATACATACATACAGAAAATGTTTTTCGCATATACCTACATATCATAATTAAATACCCCAACAAAACAAAAATTATCTCAGTCACACACAGACCCTAACAATTTTTCATAGTATTCTACCACCAGATGTGGTAGGGAATAATAAAAATGCTAAGAGCCAGGGAATAAATTCAGCATCAATTCGTTCTCTTACTTTTTCTATGCTCTTTCTCAATAATTTCAAGAGAGTATTTGCAATAAGAGTGGGGATTTGCCATGTATGTCCCATGCCCCAACACCAATATGTGTGGGTGGTACGAATACATGAAAATAAATTAAACCTCTCTTATTCACCGTACACAAACAATGCAAAAAAAAAATAACTAAATCAACAGCATCCGTTAAATACAAATCAAAACCAACAAAAAATGAATTGGACCAACGACTACAAACACAAAACTCATAATAACCACCAAAGCAACAAAACTAGCAATTTTCTGCAGAACAAATTCTTTAGATTGATTTGGAGTGTTGCCGTAGTGTTTTTGTCATTTTCATTTTACTGCCTGGTGTTAAGAATCCATCTCATTCTTGTCTCTCATTGGAACGATGTGCTCCACTATTTTGCTCGGTCAAATAAAATTATTCGATATTGTTTATATTTATAAATAATTGATTGCTTGAACTTTGAGAATATAAGCAAACTAACTAAGGGGCAAATATAATGCTGGACTGTATCTGTATCAACATTTACGTTGTGGTGATTTCGTATTGTTAGTGTTTATATGGTCAGATATGAGTTGAATTAAGATGAACGCATTGGGGTCAAAATCTTGTTAAATGTGATTAAGCCAAAAAGTTCTTAGGTTTATATGAACGTAGATTTGTGACAAATTTCATGATAATGTCTCCAGCGCAACAAAATTTTCTTTGCATTTTGAGATATGCAATAAATCTACTCACTTTAATAAATCAATATAAAAACTTGTCAAATACAGAGAAAGTACGACGAAGGCGACTTTATATTTCCACTACACCAACCTTACACACAAAATATATCACCAATATTTTTCCATAATATGTATAAATATCTCTTGAATAGTAAATGTGTTGAATTTCAAATGTTTTAAAGATCTAGCTTGCAGCAACAAGTGAAAGTTACTACTTTTTTAAAAAGGGAAAACATACTCTCAATTGACTTTGATGAAATAAACCAACACAATAATTAAAATTTTTAGAAATATTGAATATATAGACAATTTAGTCAAAATTATATTTCTATGGAAAATTTTGCCAAAATTTTATTTCTATAGAAAATTTTGTCAAAATTTTATTTCTATAGAAAATTTTGTCAAAATTTTATTTCTATAGAAAATGTTGTCAAAATTTTATTTCTATAGAAAATTTTGTCAATATCTTAGTTTCATAGAAAATTTTCTCAATTATTTCTATAGAAAACTTTGTCAAAATTGTAATGGTATAGAAAAGGTTGTGAAAATTTTTATTTCTATAGAAAAAATTTGTCAAAATCTTAGTTTCATAGAAAATGTTGTCAAATTTTATTTCTATAGAAATGTTTGTCAAACTTTTATTTCTTTAGAAAATTTTCTCAAAATTTTATTTTTATAGAAAATTATATCAAAATTTTATTTCTATGGAAAATTTTTGTCAAAATTTTATTTCTATAGAAAATTTTGTCAACATTTTATTTCTATAGAAAATGTTGTCAAAATTTTATTTCTATAGAAAATTTTGCCAAAATTTTTTTTTCTATAGAAAATTTTCTCAAAATTTTATTTCTATAGAAAATTTTCTCAAAATTTTATTTCTATAGAAAATTTTCTCAAAATTTTATTTCTATAGAAAATGTTATCAAAATTTTATTTCTATAGAAAATGTTATCAAAATTTTATTTCTATAGAAAAATTTTGTCAAAATGTTATTTCTTTAGAAAATTTTCTCAAAATTTTATTTCTTTAGAAAAATTTCCCAAAATTTTATTTCTATAGCAAATGTGGCGAAAATTTTATTTTTATAGAAAAATTTTGTCAAAATCTTAGTTTCATAGAAAATTTTGTCAAATTTTATTTCTATAGAAAATTTTGCCAAAATTTTATTTCTATAGAAAATTTTGCCAAAATTTTATTTCTATAGAAAATTTTCTCAAAATTTTATTTCTTTAGAAAATTTTCCCAAAATTTTATTTCTATAGCAAATGTGGCGAAAATTGTATTTTTATAGAAAAATTTTGTCAAAATCTTAGTTTCATAGAAAATTTTGTCAAATTTTATTTCTATAGAAAATTTTGCCAAAATTTTATTTCTATAGAAAATTTTGCCAAAATTTTATTTCTATAGAAAATTTTCTCAAAATTTTATTTCTAAAGAAAATTTTCTCAAAATTTTATTTCTATAGAAAATGTTACCAAAATTTTATTTCTATAGAAAAATTTTGTCAAAATTGTATTTCTTTAGAAAATTTTGTCAAAATTTTATTTCTTTAGAAAATTTTCGCAAAATTTTATTTCTTTAGAAAATTTTCCCAAAATTTTATTTCTATAGAAAATGTGGCGAAAATTTTATTTTATATAGAAAAATTTTGTCAAAATCTTAGTTTCATAGAAAATTTTATCAAAATTTTATTTCTATAGAAAATTTTCTTAAAATTTTACTTCTTTAGAAAATTTTCTCAAAATTTTATTTCTTTAGAAAATTTTCTCAAAATTTTATTTGTATAGAAAATGTGACGAAAATTTTATTTTTATAGAAAAATTTTGTCAAAATTTTATTTCTATAGAAAATTTGTCAAAATCTTAGTTTCATAGAAAATTTTGTCAAATTTTATTTCTATGGAAAATTTTATCAAAATTTTATTTCTATAGAAAATTTTCTCAAAATTTTATTTCTTTAGAAAATTTTCTCAAAATTTTATTTCTATAGAAAATTTTGCCAAAATTTTATTTCTAAAGAAAATTTTCTGAAAATTTTATTTCTATAGAAAATGTTACCAAAATTTTATTTCTATAGGAAAATTTTGTCAAAATTGTATTTCTTTAGAAAATTTTGTCAAAAATTTTATTTCTTTAGAAAATTTTCTCAAAATTTTATTTCTTTAGAAAATGTGGCGAAAATTTTATTTTTATAGAAAAATTTTGTCAAAATCTTAGTTTCATAGAAAATTTTGTCAAATTTTTTTTCTATAGAAAATTTTCTCAAAATTTTACTTCTTTAGAAAATTTTGTCAAAATTTTATTTCTATAGAAAATTTTGTCAAAATTTTATTTCTATAGAAAATTTTGTCAAAATTTTATTTCTATAGAAAATTTTGTCAAAAATCTATAAAAAAATTTGTCAAACTCTTAGTTTCATAGAAAATTTTGTCAAAATTTTAGTTCTATAGAGAATGTTGTCAAAATTTTATTTCTATAGAAAATTTTGCCAAAATTTGATTTCTATAGAAACTTTTGCCAAAATTTTATTTCTATAGAAAATTTTGCCAAAATTTTATTTCTATAGAAAATTTTCTCAAAATTTTATTTCTAAAGAAAATTTTCTCAAAATTTTATTTCTATAGAAAATGTTACCAAAATTTTATTTCTATAGAAAAATTTTGTCAAAATTGTATTTCTTTAGAAAATTTTGTCAAAAATTTTATTTCTTTAGAAAATTTTCTCAAAATTTTATTTCTTTAGAAAATTTTCCCAAAATTTTATTTCTATAGAAAATGTGGCGAAAATTTTATTTTTATAGAAAAATTTTGTCAAAATCTTAGTTTCATAGAAAATTTTGTCAAATTTTTTTTCTATAGAAAATTTTCTCAAAATTTTACTTCTTTAGAAAATGTTCTCAAAATTTTATTTCTATAGAAAATTTTGTCAAAATTTTATTTCATTAGAAAATTTTCTCAAAATTTTATTTCTATAGAAAATTTTGCCAAAATTTTATTTCTAAAGAAAATTTTCTGAAAATTTTATTTCTATAGAAAATGTTACCAAAATTTTATTTCTATAGGAAAATTTTGTCAAAATTGTATTTCTTTAGAAAATTTTGTCAAAAATTTTATTTCTTTAGAAAATTTTCTCAAAATTTTATTTCTTTAGAAAATGTGGCGAAAATTTTATTTTTATAGAAAAATTTTGTCAAAATCTTAGTTTCATAGAAAATTTTGTCAAATTTTTTTTCTATAGAAAATTTTCTCAAAATTTTACTTCTTTAGAAAATTTTGTCAAAATTTTATTTCTATAGAAAATTTTGTCAAAATTTTATTTCTATAGAAAATTTTGTCAAAATTTTATTTCTATAGAAAATTTTGTCAAAAATCTATAAAAAAATTTGTCAAACTCTTAGTTTCATAGAAAATTTTGTCAAAATTTTAGTTCTATAGAGAATGTTGTCAAAATTTTATTTCTATAGAAAATTTTGCCAAAATTTTATTTCTATAGAAACTTTTGCCAAAATTTTATTTCTATAGAAAATTTTGCCAAAATTTTATTTCTATAGAAAATTTTCTCAAAATTTTATTTCTAAAGAAAATTTTCTCAAAATTTTATTTCTATAGAAAATGTTACCAAAATTTTATTTCTATAGAAAAATTTTGTCAAAATTGTATTTCTTTAGAAAATTTTGTCAAAAATTTTATTTCTTTAGAAAATTTTCTCAAAATTTTATTTCTTTAGAAAATTTTCCCAAAATTTTATTTCTATAGAAAATGTGGCGAAAATTTTATTTTTATAGAAAAATTTTGTCAAAATCTTAGTTTCATAGAAAATTTTGTCAAATTTTTTTTCTATAGAAAATTTTCTCAAAATTTTACTTCTTTAGAAAATGTTCTCAAAATTTTATTTCTATAGAAAATTTTGTCAAAATTTTATTTCATTAGAAAATTTTCTCAAAATTTTATTTCTATAGAAAATGTGGCAAAAATTTTATTTTTATAGAAAAATTTTGTCAAAATTTTATTTCTATAGAAAATTTGTCAAAATTTTATTTGTATAGAAAACTGAAGAAGGAATATTTTGCAAATTCTACCAAAACATTAAGAATTCTAACAATCTACCAAACATTAAAAAATCTACCATCTTTGGATGAATTCTACCAACTGTCGCAACAGTTGTTTTTGTTCGTATTAAATAAAATCAGTTTTATTTATTAAGTTAATTACAGCAAAATAAAAGTGAAATACATAAAAAAAAAGATCAAAACTGTTAAAATCCCATTTAAATAATTTAAATTAGTTTGATTAAAGTTTTGCTTATAACTTCTTACAATTTAAGCAACATCTCGCTGCAGAGATATCAAGCAATACAACTACACATACTTGTACATCCCCACTGTTATTACCAATCGATGATAATACCATATACCAAGAGTGGCCAATTTACGTGTATAAATTAAATTGAGAGATACATCTTTTAATCAAGCTACGTTACAATCGATGTGCTCCAGCGTATGCATATCGAATATATACATACACACTCACCCCCATATTGTTGTTATGTATGACCACCTATACACTGTGATTCTCTTCTCACTCACAATAATCAAGATATTCTAACAAAGTTGTTGTTATTGTTTTCTATTGACACCATGGTACGGATAAGCAGTGATGCAAACTCCCGGAAGGCAAAAAGCACCAAAACTGTACTATAAATTCTAACATACCACCTCGCACCACAAAACTACTAAAGCCAACTAAAATTCAATGCTCTACTAAGATGTATTATAGAAAATTTTGTGTATTGATTTGACGCATTTGTAATTTTATGAAATTATGAGCCTCTATTCAAGTGTATACCTTGAAATATTAATATTTATTTCAGTTATGAGTGCTTTTGTTAATTTAATATAAACGTTTTTTATTACGTCTTTATCGAGTTCAGAAATTCGGCACTCGTCGCTAGACATTTCCCAGCAAAAATTCCTATTACCAGGTATGTGTATAAATATGCCTGCGTCAAATTGGTTCTAAACAATACCCTAAATACCAATATTGATTAAAAAAAGAATCTGTTCTACCTTAATAACAATAAAATTCTACATTTGGCATTGTAGTTGAGTTTAAGCTTTTTAAAGTCTAATCGGAATTTTTGTATGAGAAGATATCGTCAATTAAACTTAATACTGTTCAAATTGAAAAAAGCATTGAAAAAAAGCTTTTTTGTGAAAAGGCACTAAAAAGGCCATTTGGTGCTTTTTGGTAATCAAAAAGCACTAAATTTGGTGCTAAAAGCACCAAATTGGCATCACTGCAGATAAGTGGAGGAACATAACAGTCGACCGTTCTCACAAGTACAAAATCTGATAATAAGTGTATGAATATTTTACACTGGCATTGTTGGAGCTAGTGAATGCCAATACTGCTGTTAAGGCTGCTGTTTGCTGTGATCTGCGATTGTTATTTTGCTGGGTTGGTGGTACGACGACGTTGATTGTTTGGTTAATTGAAATAAATTGAATTTTATTATTGTTAATAAACAACACACATGGACTAGTGAGAGGCAACGACAACGATGATGATACCCATACGAACGTTATGAGAAGCGAAGAGAAATCAGGAGATAATAATAAAATCACTGATTGTGAGCACTCATGCAGTGGTAAAACATCTACATATAGCAAATTTATGTATATTGTATAATTTACTAACATACCCTCTCCCACCACTAATTGTCCATTGACCATTACTTTGTGAACTTTGAAGAAAGAGAAATAATCGTATTCTTGGGTAAAATCCCCCAAAAAATTCAATGACCAGCAGCTAATATTCGAAATTACCAACTATTCAACCAACATAGAATCTAAATGTTGTAGATACTCACTTTATGTGTTCATATGTTACTTGTTTCCGTCGTTTTAATCCCGCATTTGTGTACACCGTATTTGATGCTGGTACTTCGTTGGTTTTATTCACAATATTCGGATTCGGATTCGTATTAATTTAGTTCTCGTTTGAATAGTGGCGAGATATTTTTTTTTTGCAATATTAGGGATGCCAAATTGAATAAAATTATCTTTGGTTTGGGGTTTTTGAGGGATACATAAGAATATAAATATTGTGGTTGCGGTATTGATTTCCGTCGAATTCATGGTTAAAAAAATCGAAATACAATGAAACCTCTCAAAAGTTTGCCCACATTTGGGAGGTGTATACCTATGAGAGGTTAATTCTAAGGAAATAATGTAAAAACATTTCAATAAAATTTTTCACTTTTGGCAAGTATTCGCTTTACAGAGTGGTCAGTCAAGTTTGATATATTTCATTGTACATTTTGGACAGATAGATGGGGGAAACATTTCGACTTCGGAAATTATATATTGTTATCAAAAATAGGACAACGTTTTAATTTTCCTTAAGCATTTAGCAATATTCTAAGGACAAAGTGAACTTCAGATAATTCACTTGGGAGTTAGTAATTATTACTATCTCTGAAACCGGGACACATATCAAAAGTGTATAATTGTATATTAACAGATTATAATTAACCTCTCATGACTGGACACCTTCCAAATGTGGATAAAATTTGGCGACCTTGGGTGTCCACTTCTTACAGGTTTCACTGTATTCTCTGTCCTGTGGAATTTGGCGTTTTTATTAAATTACAAATATATGGCAACTTTTGAAAAATTTCTAATTGTTCGAATTATGTGTGATCTTTCAAAAGATAATTAAACTCGTTTTCTTCCCTTTTATCAAAACATTCCTTCTCTTCTTATCTGTCATCGTACCTATCATTTTGTGTATAGTATTGTGTTGCCAGTATTTTTCAGGACGTTGTCCCCAAAAATCCCCAATAAATGTTTTTAACAAGTTTTTATAAAAAAAAAACATAAAGAAATAGGTTCTGCTGCTGAAAACTAGTAAAATTTTTAAAATTGAAAAAAAAATTAATATGTAAAAGTTTTGTCATACTACCTAGAGAACTGCAATAAGATCAAGATTTCGTAGCATAATACCAGGATATAGGTGATTGTCCTCCAAATGCTCGAGAAATGAAAATGGGAGTTTGGTCATCATGTAATTATCATCGAAAATTTACTTCTAAAAACTCAAGTAATAAAATTGGGTGGCAGATCATCATCATCATTTCTATATTTATGAGATGTATTGTCCAAATCAGGGATGAACACTAATAAGGAGTAATACTTAGGCCCGAGTGCTCAGTAAATGATTTGAAAATTGTAGGAAAATGTGTCAGCCAAAGCTGAGTAAAATTAGAAATTAGCGCTTGAGCCTCCAAAACAAAATGGTGTAACCGCTTCTAGTCCAAAAGCTCCACTTGCACCTTGTGTATGCCGTGGAATAAAGAAGAGCAAAGTCTTTTTTTTAAAGTTTGACAATTCGCTGACGATTCTTTTTATACCCACCACCATAGAATGTTGATGGGGGTATAATAAGTTTGTCATTCCATTTGTAACACATCAAAATATCGATTTCCGACTAAGACCGTCTGTCTGTCTGGATATCTGTTGTAGTCAAGCTACCGCCTTCAATAATAAAGCTATATTGCTTAATTTTTGCACAAACTCTTTTTCTCTATATCGGTCCATGTTTTGGTATAGCCCCCATATAAACCGACCCCCCGATTTGGATCTTGAGCTTCTAGAAACCGTATTTTCGATCCGATTTGCCTGAAATTGGAATCCTAGAGGTGTTTTAGAACCATAAATAAATATGCCTAAAATGGTGCCTATCGGTCATATAGACCGATCTCCCAATTTTACTTATTGGCCTTCTAGAAACCGTATTTTCAAAACAATTTTCCTGAAATTGGAAATCTATAGGCATTTTAGGTCCAAAAATAGGTGTGTCGAAAATGAGGACTATCGGTCCATGTTTTGGTATAGCCCCCATATAGATCGACCCCCCGATTTGGGGTCTTGGCCTTCTAGAAACCTAATTTTTTCATCCGATTTGCCTGAAGTTCGAAATCTAGAGGTATTTTAGAACCAAATTGTGTCGAAAATGGGGTGTATCGGTCCATGTTTTGGTATAGTTTCCATATAGACAAATAGTTGTGTCGAAAATGGGGTGTATCGGTCCATGTTTTGGTATAGTCCCCATATAGACCGATCTCCTGATTTTACTTCTTGGGCTTCTAGAAACCGTATTTTCAATCCGATTTTCCTGGAATTAGAAATCTAAAGGTATGTTAGGACCTCAAACATGTGTGCCGAATATGGCTTGTATCGGAGTATGGTTTGCTATAGCCTCCATATAGCCCGATCTCCCGATTTTACTCCTTAAGCTTCCAAAAACCGTAGTTTTTATTCAATTTATTTGAAATCTAGAGGTTTTTGAGAATGATAAATAGGTGTTCCGGATAAATTGTGTATCGGTATAGATTTTGATATAACCCCTTATAAAAACGGTTCTCTTATTTAGGGTCTAAATTATCTAGGTTTTCCAGAACAGCAACTAGGTCCCAGCAAAAAAGCGACGCTAATAAAGTAGTGAAAATGTTCTTTTTGGATCCGGAAGTGGTGCAAAATTGACGCAGAAGGGATGAATTTAACATGGGCTTGTCATAGGAGGGATGTCAACCATTTCAATAGCCGTTGCACTGAATTTGCTTCACTTCTTAAGGTGTGATGCGAATCCAGCGTTTTGGATGTGAATTAAGATTTTTTTTGATATTTTGACAAATAAATAATTTTTAAAATAATTTTGTCCGGAACGTTCGACATCAAATATTTTCAAAAATTCTAAATTTTTCTAGAAAGGATAAAACATTTTTTTCGGCAAAATTTAAATAATTTGCACTATTTTATTAATTCTAAATCTGTTTTTAACCTATTTGAAACAATCAAATTTTAAATTTCCTATTAAAGATATGAAAAATGCGAGTTATAAAAAAATTGACTCAAATGAACTTCCTGTGCAGTTAAAATAAAGAACATCTTTGGGAGGACATTTTTGGAAGTGCTTTTAAAGTCATGCCGTTAGAAGAACTTCCAATTTTTTTTTGCTGGGGTGTGCTGAATTTTTTTGTATCGGCATAGCACCCATATAGACTGATTTCCTGATTTAACTCCTTGGACTTATATAAACCGTAGTTTTTATCCGATTTGCCTGAAATTGTAACGGATTTAGTTTTTATCGCTCCATTTGGTAAGGCCTCCATATAGACCGATATCACTTCTTCAGGGTATAGAAGGCGCACTTATCATGAACATTTCTTGAAAATGAAAGTAAAATTTCCAAATCTATAGATTTTAGATTTCAAATCAAGGCGTTATTTAATGATTTCTATATATTATCATTCTATCAAGTAATATATTATCACTAAAACGCTACGACGAAGCGTTTTAGTTGATAATATATCTATCAAGTAACCCGTAATATTTATTTCATGGTGGTGGGTATTTAAAATTCGACCTGGGCGAACTTACTGCTGTATATACTTGTTTAATAATCATGTAGACTTAAAAAAAGTTCATGTAAGCCCTAGTTGTAAACCTGATTTATTATTGTGAACCGATTTAAAAAAAAATCCCCAAATATATGGAAATTCCCCAACTCAAAAAATTCGTCCTAATGCTTAGTACTAAGTACGTTTCTGCAAAAAAACGAATATCTTCATCTATCTCCGTAAATAGGGTCTCAAACCTAACGATGTTAACTTATTTATGCGAAATAATATGTCTGCCAATTTTTTCGTGCGAAAAAACTAGAGTTGTATAAATATGTATTTAAAAATTCTCAAAACAAAGATTCCGCATTTATTCCGCGCTAAAGTTTTTTATATGGAGTATAACAGTTTTTCGTGCGAAAACGTGATCTTAGTACTAGGCCTAATTCACGAAAAAATATCACCAAATTTGGGGGAAAATCCCCAATACTGGCAACACTGCTACAGTATATACATTTATGAATATCTGATAATAAACGTTTTGAAATGAACATTAATAAACTTATTTTATTTGTGAGGAACATTGTTTATCGTTAAACTTCAACACATCTCTTAGGACATCTCTATGACACTATCTCAATAAATATGCGCTACAGCCAGTGCGATGTATGCGTTTTGCCAATCTCATACCACATCAGTTCTCTTCTCACATAAAAATGCCAATGCTCTCTTGCAGTTTGAAATCTTCATGCATGGCATCTGCGATGCACCCACAATTAAACGAATACACTGATGTATTTGTGTCTCATTTGTGCCTCATTTATTCATTCATATTCGGTTTTGTAATTGAGACTCTCTTCGAATATTCTCTTTGAATAACTCGCAGCCTCTGAGAACAGTAGCAAGCAGCATTGGTCAATCTTTTTAGCAGCATTTGTGTATGTATTACGAAGGCAGCAGCAGCATTGCCATTTAAGTTCCTTAGTATTTGTGTATCTTTCTACCCATTGCCGTTGTTAGGGCTTAGTGGTGTTGTGTTTTACTACGGTGTGGCGGCAGTTCTGTGTTGGTATGTTCGTTGGTGGTTGCGAACAGCGATTGTTGTTTAATTTACACATTCGAATCGTTGATGCTGAGGTTGGCGATTGTTGCTAATGTGCTACTACTACTACTGCTGCTGTTGGTAGAACGGACGTACGAATAAACGAACAATCATTCATTCTTGTGTTTTGTGAGATATCAAAGTGTGTCGTGACATACCGTGCCGTGACAGTGTTTTTCTTTGCTTGTCATTTCAATTCAATCAAACAAAGCCCCTCTGAATTGCGGGTTCATCCCATACTCCATTGTTCGGCAGTTTTCTTTTTAATCTTTTTAATATCTCAAAAGTGAAATTTTATGGAAGTATCAATTGTCATCTCGTGCTATAAGGTATACCATTAAAATTCGCTTAAAAATTAGATAAAGTGTTTGTGTTATGTGCAGTGCTGTGTTTGCATATTTTTGGTAAGCCTATATATAACGAACAAATCATCTACCAAAATTTAAATTTTATTTTATTAATATTGATAAATATGTGGAATTAATTGTTGGATTCTCAATTTATAAAAATAAATAAGAATGAACTAAAGTTGGGATGGAGCCGACAAATTGATACCCTATGGAATTGTTGATATTTGGCAGGTGAAAAAGAAAATTTTGTGTGAAATGTTAAGACTGGTAACATAATAGGGTTATTATTGGTATATGTACGACTGATGGTTCTTATTTGTGAGTAGTAAGAAAAACATTGTAGTGAATAGGAAGACGAACGATTGTATACAAATTGTTGGGAATACGGTTATAACTCTAGCAAGTATATACGGAAAGTTCGGTCAGGCCGAATCTTGTGTACCCCATGTACACCGTGACCACCGTGGTCGGTGCTGTATGGAGTTAGTTAGCAGCCAAAAATACTTCCAGTATAGATATCATTGTGAAACTTCGGCCACATCTTTATAATTATTTCAGAACTATATAATGATAAAATGGAATTGATTGATGACGTTTTGGTATATCCCTCTATATAGACCGATCTCCCGATTTTACTTCTTGGGCTTCTAGAAACTGTACTTTCTATCCGATTTGGCTGAAAATTGAAATCTAAAGCTATTTTAGGACCAAAAGTAGGTGTGCAGGAAATGGTGTGTATCGGTCCATGTTTTGGTTAGCCCCCATATAGACCGATCTCCCAATTTTACTTCTTGGGCTTCTAGAAACCATAGTTTCTATCCGATTTCCCTGAAATTGGAAATCTAGAGGTATTTTAGGACCACAAATAGGAATGCCGAAAATGGTGCCTATCCATGTATTAATATAGCCCCCATATAGACCGATATTCCGATTTTACTTGTTGCTCTTCTAGAAACGGTATTTTCTATCCGATTTGCCTTAAACTTCAAATACAGAGGTATTTTAGGACCACAAATAGGTGTGAAGAAAATGTTGGTTATCGGTTTATGTTTTGGTATAGCCCCCATATAGACCGATCTTCTGATTTTACCCCCTATGAGGATCAAGAGGTCAATTTCGAAATCGGTTTATATGGGGGCTATATATAATTATGGAACGATAGGGACAAATTTCTACATGGTTGTAAGAAGGCATGCACTAACATCACTGAATTATTGCAATAGTTAGTCATTATCTTCAAAAATGTTTGTGCTAGGTAATTTTGGCTATAATTTAATGCCAATATAGACTCAAATCAAAGTCCACTGTGTTAAGACAAGAAAATCTTTTGTATTTCGGGATTAGAGAACAAAAACAAATATTAATAATAGAAAATCGCTTTATTGTTTTTAAAAATATTCCCCATGTATAGATCACTTTTGAATGCATTTGAATCAATTGTCGAAGCACTGATTGAGGTATCTCGAAAAACATGCATTCTGTACACATCAACCGCTTCTTCAGGTATTGAAAAACGTTGACCTCTCATTTTACTTTTTACGTATGGGAAGAAAAAAAAGTTATTCGGTGTCAAGTCAGGACTATATGGCATATCACCCATGAACTCGATGTTTTGAGAGCTAAAGACTGCAGTTGTTTGAGTTTGATGAGTGAACCGTTTTCGGGACTTGGTTTTCTCGATGTTTTGGAAGACAGCTGACAAACAAATGGTTGTGTATCACTCAGAAATTACTAGTGATGATTCTAGTGATATGATTTCGACATGTCCAGTTCTTCCGAAAAATTCCTACGAACATTTGCTTGGATGTGCTTTGTGTGCGAGAAACATATGTTGGATTTGGCTGATATTGAAACAGCGTAACTCCACGATTCATTTACTCTCACAATCTCTTTGACCTGTTTCAAAGCACCGCGATCGTATTTTTGGAGAAGTTAATTCGATTAATCGACACGAGCCTTTTTATGAGCGATTGACATGTTGTGTGGGATCCAACGTGAACAAATCTTCTTCGCGGTTAAAAGTGCATGCAATATTGAATGTATGCTGGTCCCACTGATGCCTAAGGTTGCCTCAATCTCACAAAAGATCAAATGGCAATCTTGTAATATCGGTACACAGCATCGATGGTTTCCGGAACAGCAAGTAATTTGGTAGGATCTTCACGAAATCCTTCTTAGAGTGAACTACGACTTCGGTTGAATTCATCGATATAATCGATAAACACTAGTCCTTTATTGCCAAAAATTGAACTAAGGTCATCTGTTGTTAAGTTAATCCACATCGAAAGATGGTAAAAATAATCGCACGAAAATATTCACGATTTATTTTCAATTTTTGGGCGAGATTACTTTTTACAGTTGCTGAAAACAACACAAATAGCTCACGTAGGTCAAAACATTTTGAGTACATCATTAAACGTATAAAACATTTTATTCAACTGAAGAAATACAAACGTTTTTTTTTTGTCCATACCAACGGTTGCCACTCGAGTCAAAAATAATCTACCTAAATTTGGAGAAATTATTTTGTCAAAATTTTATTTCTATAAAAAATTTTGTCGATATTTATCAAAATTTTTATTTGTACAGAAAATTTTGTCAAAACTATAGAAAATTTTGTCAAAATTTTATTTCTATAGAAAATTTTGTCAAAGTTTTATTTCTATAGAACATATTGTCAAAATTTTATTTCTATAGAAAATGTTATGTAAATTCTGTTTCTGTAGAAATTTTTATCAAATTTTTTTTGTATAGAAGATTTTATCAAAATTTTACTTCTGTAGAAAATTTTATTTCTATAGAACATTTTGTAAAAATTTTATTCCTGTTGCAAATTTTGTCAAAATTTTATTTCTGTAGAACATTTTATTTCAGTAGAAAATTTTCTAAAAAATTTTATTTCTGTAGAATATTTTGTCAAAATTTTATTTCTATAGAAAATTTAGTTAAAATTTTATTTCTGTTTAAAATTTTTTCAAAATTTTATTTCAGTAGAAAATTCTCTACAAAATTTTATGTCTGTAGAATATTTTGTCAAAATTTTATTTCTATAGAAAATTTTGTTAAAATTTTATTTCTGTTTAAAATTTTGTCAAAATTTTATTTCTGTAGAAAATTTTACCAAAACTTTATTTCTGTAGAAAATTTTGTCAAAATTTTATTTCTATAGAAAATTTTGTCAAAATTTTATTTCTATAGAAAATATTGTCAAAATTTTATTTCTATAGAAAATTTTGTCAAAATTTATTTCTATAGAAAATATTGTCATAATTTTATTTCTATAGAAAATTTTGTCAAAATTTTATTTCTATAGAAAATGTTATGTAAATTCCTTTTTCTGTAGAAATTTTTATCAAAATTATTTTCTATAGAAAATTTTATCAAAATTTTATTTCTGTAGAAAATTTTATTTCTATAGAACATTTTGTCAAAATTTTATTCCTGTAGAAAATTTTGTCAAAATTTTATTTCTGTAGAACATTTTATTACAGTAGAAAATTTTCTACAAAATTTTATTTCTGTAGAAAATTTTGTCAAAATTTTATTACTATAGAAAATTTTGTTAAAATTTTATTGCTGTGGAATATTTTTTCAAAATTTTATTTCTGTGGAATATTTTGTCAAAATTCTATAGAAAATTGTTTCAAAATTTTATTTCTATAGAAAACATTGTCAAAATTTTATTTCTGTAGAAAATTTTGTCAAAATGTTATTTTTGTAGAGAGTTTTGTCAAAATTTTATTTCTGTAGAAAATTTTACCAAAACTTTATTTCTGTAGAAAATTTTGTCAATATTTTATTTCTATAGAAAATTTTGTCAAAATTTTGTTGCTGTGGAATATTTTTTCACAATTTTATTTCTGTGGAATATTTTGTCAAAATTCTATAGAAAATTGTGTTAAATTTTTATTTCTATAGAAAATATTGTCAAAATTTTATTTCTGTAAAAATTAAAATTTTGTCAAAATGTTATTTTTGTAGAGACTTTTGTCAAAATTTTATTTCTGTAGAAAATTTTACCAAAATTTTATTTCTGTAGAAAATTTTGCCAAAATTTTATTTTTTGTAGAGACTTTTATCAAAATTTTATTTCTGTAGAAAATGTTGTCAAAATTTTATTTCTATAGAAAATTTTATCAAAATTTGTTTCTATAGAAAATTTTGTTAAAATTTTATTTCTTAAAAAATTTTGTCAAAATGTTGTATAGAAATAAAATTATTTACAGAAATAAAATATTGTCAAAATTTTATTTCTGTAGAAAATTTTGTCAAAATTTTATTTTATTTTTTTCCTGTAGAAAATTTTGTCAAAATTTTATTTCAGTAGAAAAATTTGTAAAAGTTTTATTTCTGTAGAAAATTTTGTCAAATTTTTAGTTTTGTAGAGACTTTTGTCAAAATTTTATTCCTGTAGAAAATTTTGTCAAAATTTATTTCTGTAGAAAAATTTGTCAAAGTTTTATTTCTATAGAAAATTTTATTTCGGTAGAAATTTTTCTACAAAATTTTATTTTTGTAGAAAATTTTCTACAAAATTTTATTTCTGTAGAAAATTTTGTCAAAATTTTATTTCTCTAGAAAATTTTGTCACAATTTTATTTCTATAGAAAATTTTGCTAACATTTTATTTCTATAGAAAATTGTGTTAAAATTTTATTTCTGTAGAAAATTTTGTCAAATTTTTATTTCGTTAGAAAATTTTGTCAAAATTTTATTTCTGTAGAAAATTTTACCAAAATTTTATTTCTATATAAAATTTTGTCAAAATGTTATTTCTATAGAAAATTTTGTCAAAGTTTTATTTCTACAGGAAATATTGTCAAAATTTTATTTCTGTAGAAAATTTTGTTAAAATGTTATTTTTGTAGAGACTTTTGTGAAAATTTTATTTCTGTAGAGAACTTTACCAAAATTTTATTTCTGTAGAAAATTTTGTGAACATTTTATTTGTGTAGAAAATTTTATGTAAATTCTTTTTCTGTAGAAAATTTCGTCAAAATTGTTTTCTATAGAAAATTTTATTTCTTTAGAAAATTTGGTCAAAATTTAATTTCTGTAGAAAATTTTACCAAAATTTTATTTCTATGAAAAATTTTGTCAACATTTTGTTGCAGTGGAATATTTTGTCCAAATTTTATTTCTGTAAAAAATTTTCTGAAAATTTTATTTCTGTAGAAAATTTTGTCAAAATATTATTTCTGTAGAAAATTTTGTCAAAATTATAGTTCTGTAGAAAATTTTGTCAAAATTTGATTTTTGTGTTGTTTGTAATATATAATAATAATAATAATAAACATTTAAAATAAATTAGCCTTAGAAGTTAATTTTCACAGAATGTTTGTGGATTAGTGTAGGGTATCATAGAGTCTATCCCACCTGTCTTTAGCTATTTCTTATTTAGTAATAATTTTATATTCCTACTATACATTTTGCATTTTATATACTAAACAATATCAGGGTAATTGTATGTCAATTTATTTGATGTAACTTTGCCCTTTATTATAACGAAGAGGTTAAACAAAAACAAATTGCTAATGAAAACCCTTACCACAGTTAACAGCATCCCACCACAATGAAAAATTAAGCAAATGTCAATTTTTGTTTGTATACCTGCAGATAAAATACCAAAGTACGGAAACGGACATGCGCCATATTGAAGGTAACTAACCAAAAAATATTGGTATTGGTAGTGGTAAAGTTGGTATGCGTTAGCAGTCGCCATAGCAGCAGCAGCATCAGCGTCAGTAACTATAATAACAGAGTTTACAGTTAGCAGAATTAACTTGGCAAATAACAAACGTTAAGAGAGAGTGAACGTGAGAGAGAGAGCCCCTTCAAAGAGAAAAACTACAGCATTGCTGTATGCTGTGGAGTAATAAGAGCCTCAACCCAAATACAAACACGTTATAAGAGAACACCTATTTTGGGCCAAATTTGTGGGCATATTTACCAAACGCCTGATTTGTCTGTAAACTAGAAAGAGAAATCGTGGCTGCCACAACGAAAGAGGTGGCGTTTACACGCCACCAAATTGAAAAGAGACGTTTAATAGAATTGGTTAAACTAAATCCCATATTGTGGGATTGTCGTTTGCCCCACTACAAAAGATCGGATAAGAAGAAGGCCTTGAAATGGAATGAACTAGGCCGTATATTCAGTGTGAATGGGGAACGTGTACAGAGGACATTCACATCGTTGAGGGAAATATTTCGGCGAGAGTTGAATCATGAGAAAATGTTGGGCAGCCGTTTTAAATCCAAATGGGAGTATTATGATGAAATGGCTTTTTTGAAAGAGGTTATACGGGAAAGAAAGTAAGTAAATGAGTTTATTTCTGTTTTGTGAAATATAATTGAGATTTTTGTTAATTTCATTTTTTATAGGTCCCGTGAAAGAGCCAAATCTAATGATGGTCTAACGACCAGTAACATAAACAATAACACCACCAATTCTACAGTAGGAATTGATGAATATCAATATTTTGCCCCCAATGATCCGAATAATCCGCAAAATCAAATTCCAGTCTCTTTACCCCAACTAACAGCCAATCCATCTACACCATTGGCGAATATAGCATCACAAAATCTCCCTCCTCAAAATGGCTCCACCACACCTCAAATACCAAATAATCCTCCTAATACGCCAGTATCTACCATATCCGGCCATCAAATTCCCACAGATGTTATACTTAATTTAAATCCCAGTACTTTGGCAGCCCTACAAAAACTGAATGCCAATAACAATCATAGCAATTTGCAACCACCTCCAAGGCCCATATCAAGGGCCCGATCGTTGACTATACGTTCGGGTTCATCATCACCTTCAATTTACATTAAAGATGAACCGGACTCATTGGACGATACCATTTCCCTGGGTACCACCTCAAATGGTAAAATTCACAAAGACTATCAACGCTCTTTGGCCAAGGGTAAAAGTCAGGGCCCAAAGCTTATGGCCGAATCGAAAAATCTCAATAATTCCACACAGAATCTAGTCATTGATGAACGAGATTGCAGCGATATAGATGATGATCCCGATGTCGATATGATGGATGATGATCGTTTATCTATATCAACGTCTCTAGTATCCTTGCAAAAGGATCCCATAGGTCATAGTAAAAATTCACAAAATCACCCAACTCAGCTACAGCAACAGCAATTGCTAAAGCCTACAGCCCATGAGATTTTATACACGAAATTTGGAGAGTTTTTAGCTGCTAGACTGAATACCCTAAGTGATACAGTGGCCAATGAATTGATGAACAAGATCCTTATGCTGATAGCAGAGAAGTAGACTGATTAGGAAAAAAGCAGCCCACATTTTATGGATAATAAATTTACATGTAAATCGTTTAGTATTATTATTTTTATGAAATTCTATTCCCTTTTTGGAAACTCAAAGAGTTTTGGTATTAGATGAAAATTAAGATATATTGTTTGTTAATTTGGAAATATTATAAATTTCTGAAATTTAGTGATAAAGATTTTTCCAAACATAAACAAAAACAAGAAAAACAAAAATTCTAAGTGGAAATTAAATATCGTTTTTTTTTGTGATTTCCGTAAGTATACTAACTTTGTTATTCTATTTGTAACTCATAAATGCTATATTGTCCGGTGGCGCCAGTGCCTTTATACCATAGAATGAAACCGCGGTGGCTTGACGGCTAATCCGATACAAAATTTAACTAAAATTGAGCCAACGAAATTATTGTTCATTGCTATAACGAACATTTTTTATCACGACAATGAAAATGTTCCGTAACGAAATTTTTCGTTATTGTAACGGATTTTCTGTTAATCAATGACAAGTTTCGTAATATTAACGAATATTTTCATTGTATTAATGGAAGTGTTTTATTATATCAATAAAAAAATTCGTTGGTTAAATGCTAATGAATGTTTCTTTATGTGTTTAATTAAAAAATTGTTATATTAATAAAAAGTTTCATTGTATTTATGAAAACGATTCGTTTGGCTCATTTTTACTGACAAATTTCGTTAGGTTTAGGAAACTTTTCCTCACACAAAAAAAATTCATTAATATTGAGCAAACGAGAAATGTTCATTGAGCTAACGAAAAAGGTTCATTAATACAATGAAAATATTCGTTAATAGTATGAAACGTTTCGTTGATCAAAAAAATCTACAAAAAAATCGTTATAATAATGAAAAAATTATATCAACGTATTTGTTTCATTGGCTCAATTTTAATGACACATTTTGTTAATATAACGGCGTCTTTTCTACCAGTGCTATTAGTGTATAAACTGATTTTCATAATTTGATTCTACAGTGATGAAAACCAGAGGACCAGTTTATCTTCTTACACCGATTGTTGGTTTTCGTGAAAATCCCATTTTCGGTGACCAGTGTTTTCAAGGTCCCAACAACCGGCTTTCGGTTTTTATATTTTCATTGTAAAAGTACCAAGTTAATACCATATTTAGGCAAATACATCAGGGTATATTAATAAACTGCAATGAAAACACCTCTAAATAGATTTGAAATAAAAACAAGTATATACGGCCGTAAGTTCGGCCAGGCCGAATCTTATGTACCCTCCACCATGGATTGCGTAGAAACTTCTACGAAAGACTGTCATCCACAATCGAATTACTTGGGTTGTGGGTATCTTAAATCGTTTTCTAAATTGTGAGTTAGTCCATACGTGGTATATATTAGACAAAAAAGGTATGTGTAGGTAAGTCTACAAATAATTACGAATCGATATGGACTTTTGCACGGTACGTAGGGAGCCAGAATTAAAGTATGGGGGTCGCTTATATGGGGGCTATATACAAATATGAACTTGATATGGACCAATTTTTGTGTGATTGGGGATCGATTTATCTGAGGGCTATATATAACTATAGACCGATAGGGACCTTGTTAGGCATGGTTGTTAATGGCCCTATACTAGCACAATGTACCAAATTTCAACTGACTCGGATGAAATTTGCTCCTCCAAGAGGCTCCAAAACCAAATCTCGGGATCGGTTTATATGGGGGCTATGTATGATTATGGACTGATATGGACCCCTTTTTGGCATGGTTGTTAAATATCATATACTACCAAATCATGTACCAAATTTCAACCAGATCGGATGAATTTTGCTTCTCCAAAAGGCACCGGAGGTCAAATCTGGGGATCGGTTTATATGGGAGCTATATATAATTATGGACTGAAATGAACCAATTCATGCATGGTTGTTGGATACCATATACTAACATCACGTAACAAATTTCAACCGAATGGGAAGAATTTTGCTCTTCCAAGGGGCTCCGGAGGTCAAATCTGGGGATCGTTTTATATGGGGCCTATATATAATTATGGACCAATATCGACCATTTTTTGCATGGGAGTTTGAGGCCATATATTAACACCACGTACCAAATTTCAACTGAATCAGATGAATTTTGGTCTTCCAAAAGGCTCCGGAGGTCAAATCTGGTGGTCGGTTTATATGGGGGCTATATATAATTATGGACCGATGTGGACCAATTTTTGCATGGTCATTAGAGAGCATATACTAACATCATGTACCAAATTTCAGCCGGATCGGATAAAATTTGCTTCTCTTAGAGGCTCTGCAAGCCAAATCGGGGGATCGGTTTATATGGGGGCTATATATAATTATGGACCGATGTGGACCAATTTTTGCATGGTTGTTAAAGACCATATACTAACACCATGTACCAAATTTCAGCCGGATCGGAGAAATTTTGCTTCTCTTAGAGGCTCCGGAGGTCAAATCTGGTGATCGGTTTATAAGGGGCTATATATAATTATGGACCGATGTGGACCAATTTTTCCATGGCCATTAGAGACCATATACTAACATCATGTACCAAATTTCAGCCGGATCGGATGAAATTTGTTTCTCTTAGAGGCTCTGCAATCCAAATCGGGGGATCGGTTTATATGGGGGCTATATATAATTATGGACCGATATGGACCAATTTTTGCATGGTTGTTAGAGACCATATACTAACACCATGTATCAAATTTCATCCGGATCGGATGAAATTTGCTTCTCTTAGAGGCTTCGCAAGCCAAATCGGGGGATCGGTTTATATGGGGGCTACATATAATTATGAACCGATGTGGACCAATTTTTGCATGATTGTTAGAGACCATATACTAACACCATGTACCAAATTTCAGCCGGATCGGATGAAATTTGCTTCTCTTAGAGGCCCATTTGCAATACCATCCGACCTACATCAATAAAAACTACTTGTGCCAAGTTTCAAGTCGATAGCTTGTTTCGTTCGGAAGTTAGCGTGATTTCAACAGACGGACGGACGGACGGACATGCTCAGATCGACTCAGAATTTCACCACGACCCAGAATATATATACTTTATGGGGTCTTAGGGCAATATTTCGATGTGTTACAAACGGAATGACAAAGTTAATATACCCCCCTCCTATGGTGGAGGGTATAAAAAATGTGTCCAACTTTTAATAAATTATCGAATTATTTTTGTCGTTGTGTTTTATGACAATAAAATAAGATTTTTCCTTCAAAATTGTGCGTTTTTATGCAAACCGATTATGCCGGTTATTTGTTTCAAAAAATACTGTCCACCGGTTTTGTGCGGGTTTTTAAAACCAAGAAAACCAGACTTTCAAAAATCCCGGTTTTTTATCACTTTATTTGTTCATATGTGTTTTGTTTTCCAGATAACACCAATCCGAGTACTTTTCTGCTTGGTGGACGTTTCTCAACAGTAGAGGGCCGAAATATTTCATATTGGTCTCGTTTTCATTGCTTAAACATAAGATATTCCCTTGGAATATCCCTTGGGACAGCTGGAACTTCTCTCAAGTCATGTTATAGTCTAATATGAGCAAGGTGTCAGCTGGTGCGAGCTACCCTAATTGTCATGTTCTTCAACCTTCGTTATTTTACAAATTGAAAAATAATTTTTATTTTTTCGGTTACTATATTCCGATCCATTATTTTTGAAAAATTTGTACAATTTGAACCAAAAAAGTACTCTCTCTCTCTTTGATACAATTTACAATTTTTCTTTTTCATCCCTCTTCCGACCATTGTGCTTAATCTGCGAATATTTCGTTTCGTAATAGTCAAGGACACCTATAATGGCGGGTACAAATTGGAGACCAAATATCGACTGCTACTTGTACTGCATCGGTTGTATGCGCTCTGGACAAGGCGAAAACCAGAAAACAGGACGTTAATGTCTTGCACTACCTGGGATGTATAAATTTTTAAACGGCGTTATGGAACCAATTCGACTGAGCAAAAAGTGGTATTGCACAAAAATACTGGATTCGTCTCAATTAAATGGGCCTACGAACTGCTGCTCTACCCACAGTATCCTTCGAATTTTGTAGATAACTAAAAGGTGAAAACCTATTACCAATCCTTTGATCATAAAACCATCAAAATCCTCAAGTAAAGAAATCATTTCCATGTAATGAATATTCCACTCATCCCTTTATCACATAAAAATGGACCTCTTTTAAACTCTAATGTCATATTAAGTAAGCGATGAGAAGGACACCATTCGCATACAAGTATGCTTGAAGACTTCACACATTCCCAAATAACTCTCCTATAGGATGTCTGTAGCCATGTTACGAATGTAAATAGGCTAGCATTAGGAATCCGATCACGTTCACCTTTAAAGATATGGTGATGGTGGTGGTGACAAATAAAATAAAAAGCACATCAAGATAGGACACTGAAGACAGTATTACGGACGATTATGAATAAATGAAATGGAACTGAAAAGGCCATAAGACTAGAAAGGCAATTCCCTTAAGGATTCCCGTGCTATTGATAATGATGAATATGCTTGGCTGAAATCAAACATTCATGTTTGCCTTTGTCATTCCACATTTCGGTTTGTGTGTGTGTGTGTGGATGAAATCAACCATAGATGAATATGTGATACAGTGGCGGTGGTGACACATGTCCCATAGGTTCACTGAGATTTTGAAATTTTATCACATAGACTTTGGCTCCAACTCAAAATTTGACAAGCCTAGGTAGGTGTCCCTTGAGGCCATATAGAAAACTTGTTGCCTCTTCTCATCCACCAGCATTCTGGCTCACATTGAAAAATCCCAGAAAGGAACTCATTAAATATCACACAAAAGCATCGAAGAGCGGAAGATTACCATTGGAGCTATGAAGGTTGTATGCATTGAGGGCTTTTGCATCAGCATCTCTTCATCATCATTAGTGAAGTTACTGCTGTTACATCCGCTTGAAAGGAAGGGAGTGAATGTACCCATGACCATTTGCATGTAATAGCACTGCAAAAACTTTCATTGGGAAAATATGTGTAAATGATATCCTCAGGAATTATTTGCTATCATCCAACGGTTCTATGACCTTTTGCTTTGGTCTTAACGTAATAAAAAATAAAATCAAAACTTTTGAAAGAGAATAGAGACGTGTCAAAATATGCGAATTGTATGACCAATCTTTTATAGGTCACAGTGGAAAAAATCGGGATGAGGCTAACGATTTCAATTTTATTTCTTAAGAAAATTTTGTCACAATTTTATGGCTATAGAAAATTTTGTCAACATTTTGTGGCTATAGAAAATTTTGTCGAAATTTAATTTCTATAGAAAAATTTCTGAAAATTTTATTTCTCTAGAATATTTTCTGCAAAATTAGTTTGCTATAGAAAATTTTAGTTCTATAGAAAATTTTTTGAAAATTTTATTTCTATAAAAACTTTTATTTCTATGGAAAATTTTCTGAAAAATTTATTTCTAAAGAAAATTTTGTCTAGATTTTATTTCCATAAAAAAAATTTTATTTGTATAGAAAATTTTGTCAAAATTTTATTTCTATAGAAAATTTTGTCAAAATTTTATTTCTATAGAAAATTTTGTCAAAATTTTATTTCTATAGAAAATTTTATCAAAATTGTATTTTCAAAATTTTATGGCTATAGAAAATTTTCTCAAAATTTTATTTCTATAGAAAATTTTGTCAAAATTTTATTTCTATAGAAAATTTTGTCAAAATTGTTTTTCTACAAAAAGTTTTCTGAAAATTTTATTTCTCTAGAATATTTTCTGCAAAATTTATTTCTACAGAAAATTTTCTGAAAATTTTTTTCTATAGAAACTTTTATTTCTATGGAAAATTTTCTTAAAAATGTATTTCTAAAGAAAATTTTGTCTAGATTATATTTCCATAAAAAAATTTTATTTCCATAGAAAATTGTGTCAAAATTTTATTTCTACAGAAAATTTTGTCAAAATTTTATTTCTATAGAACATTTTGTCTAAACTTTATGGCTATAGAAAATTTTATCAAAATTTTATTTCTATAGAAAATTTTATCAAAATTTTATTTCTATAGAAAATTTTGTCAAAATTTTTTTTCTACAGAAAGTTTTCTGAAAACTTTATTTCTCTAGAATATTTTCTGCAAAATTTATTTCTACAGAAAATTTTCTGAAAATTTTATTTCTATAGAAACTTTTATTTCTATGGAAAATTTTCTTAAAAATGTATTTCTAAAAAAAATTTTGTTTAGATTATATTTCCATAAAAAAATTTTATTTCCATAGAAAATTGTGTCAAAATTTTATTTCTATAGGAAATTTTGTCAAAATTTTATTTTCAAAATTTTATGGCTATTGAAAATTTTGTCAAAATTTTATTTCTACAGAAAATTTTGTCAAAATTTTATTTTATAGGCAATTTTTTCAAAAATTTTATTTCTATAGAAAATTTTGTCAAAATTTTATTTCTATAGAAAATTTATTTCTTCTGAAAATTTTATTTTTGTAGGATATGTTATTTTCTGAAAAAAAATTTTTTCAATAGAAAATTTTCTGAAAATTTTAGTTCTATAGAAAATTTTTTGAAAATTTTATTTCTATAGAAACTTTTATTTCTATGAAAAATTTTCTGAAAATTTTATTTTTAAAGAAATTTTGGTCTAGATTTTATTTCCATAGAAAACAATTTTATTTGTATAGAAAATTTTCTACGGAAATAAAATTTTCAGTAATTTTTTTCGGTAGAAAATTTTCTGAAAATTGTATTTCTATACAAAATTTTGTCAAAATTTTATTTTATAGGCAATTTTTTCAAAAATTTTATGGCTATAGAAAATTTTGTCAAAATTTTATTTCTATAGAACATTTTGTCAAAACTTTATGGCTATAGAAAATTTTGTCAAAATGTTATTTCTATAGAAAATTTTGTCAAAATTTTATTTCTATAGAAAATTTTGTCAAAATTTTATTTCTATAGAAAATTTTGTCAAAATTTTTTTTCTATAGAAAATTTATTTCTTCTGAAAATTTTTTTTCTGTAGGATATGTTATTTTCTGAAAAAAAAAAAAATTTAATAGAAAATTTTCTGAAAATTTTAGTTCTATAGAAAATTTTGTGAAAATTTTATTTCAATAGAAACTTTTATTTCTATGGAAAATTTTCTGAAAATTTTATTTCTATAGAAAATTTTGTCTAGATTTTATTTCCATAGAAAAAAATTTTATTTGTATAGAACAATTTATTTGTATAGAAAATTTTCTACGGAAATAAAATTTTCAGTAATTTTTTTCGGCAGAAAATTTTCTGAAAATTTTTTTATTTCTATAGAAAATTTTGTCAAAATTTTATTTCTATAGAAAATTTTGTCAAAATTTTATTTTATAGGCAATTTTTTCAAAAATTTTATTTCTATAGAAATTTTTGTCAAAATGTTATTTCTATAGAAAATTTTGTTAACATTTGATTTCTATAGAAAATTTTGTAAATATGTTATTTCTGTAGAAAATTTTGTCACAATTTTATTTCTATAGAAAATTTTGTCACAATTTTATTTCTATAGAAAATTTTGTCAAAATTTTATTTTTATAGAAAATTTTGTCACAATTTTATTTCAATAGAAAATGTTATTTCTATAAAAAATTTTCTCAAAATTATATTGCTATAGAAAATTTCGTCAAAATTTTTATTTCTATAGAACGTTTGTGAAGTACCTGTTAGTTGGAGAAAATCTACCCTATTTGGTAGAATCCTTCCAACTGTGGCAACCGTTATCCTAACATTAAAGAAAATTTTGTTAGCTAATGTCAATTTGTGTAGCTATTAAGTTAAGTTAACAGCGCTCCCTCCTGAATTTGGTTCCCTTTTCTCTTTGTTTTATTGTCCTTATGCCATAGTGTTAAGTGACATTTTGGCAGACAATTCCTATTGAAATTAGCCTTGGTAAGTGTTGCACATTTTATAGTCCTCGTTCTTCAGCATAGTGTCCAATTCATATGGTGTGAATAAAATTTATTTTATGTATCGTAAAAGTCGTTTTTTGGATATGGATCTTTTTCCAAAGTTTTTTGTTAACATTCTATGCCCTTAAATGTTTCTTAGAAGGCGATGGAAAAAAGGGACATTATGAACATTCAAGAAAATAAAGTGCAATGTCAAAAAGCACAATTGTTTCAATTCAAAATGACAAAGAGGCTGCACCGAAAAGTCGTAAATATAAGGGTCATAGATTACTGACAGTAATGTCCTGGAAGAACTTTTTCGACAAGAAATATACAGAAATGGTAAAGGCAAACCAAAATTTAAATATAAAATTGAGGGGTTAGTGAAAAGTGACATAATGTGGCTGCAGTTTTCTGAATCTATTTCCCCAATAGACAAACATGGCGACGTCAAATTGAACATTGAATATTTTGGGCTACAAAAGATTTAGTAATTTAAGAGGAAATTCATAAAATTAATGAAGAAATACATTATATTTACGAAATTATTAAAATCTTTCATTAATACGAGGAATTGAAAAAAAATAAAATTTTGCTGAGTGAAAGTTTGAAATTGTGATACTCCTCGGTTTTTATCGCCAAAACATAAAAACAGAATTCTCAAAATTTATATGAACATGATTATATTTTTTATCAAATTTCGTCAAACTTTAATTTTTTTAAACCAAATTTTTTATGGGAAAATCTAACTTTAGACAAAGAAAATCTCATTAAAATTGAGCCGACTACATTTAGTTAATTGATTTAATTTAATTATTTCATTAAGGCAATGACAAGTTTTGTGGATATTACGAAGTGTTTTGTTGTCTAACAAAACAGTAATTATAGTCATGAAAACGTTCATTGTATTTACGAATTTGATTCATTGTCTCAATTTTCTTTAAAATAAAGAAATTATGAAAAAAACGTTTTTTTACATAGACGTTTAGTTCATAAATTTTTTGAGATATACTTGGGATAAGAAAAATTGTATTATAAAATGAAATTAATGCAAAATATTTTTTTTTTGCAATAACAATAAGTTCATCTTAGTCTTTTTCTATGTCAAAATATATAAAAACTAATTTCTTATTGAAATTAATTAAAACCTGAATATTTCCTATGGTTTTGAAGGTGAACATGTTCTTCGTTGTATGAATGTGTGTGTGTCTCATTAAAAATAAAGCTAAAAAAAGAAAAATCGCTATAAATGTCTCCTAATCTTCTTAGGACTGAAATCGGATTTTAAGCTTTCATTTCTTTAGGTTCCGGTCTTGTTGTTTATTCATTGCATTTATTATCGCCAACAATGAATGAGCTGCAATGAGAATGAATATAAAAATGTCCATGACAGACGGAAGTAATGTCACAGTTGCACATTTCCTGTCAAAATAACCAAATATAAGAAAGCATTTTTTTTTGTAGAGAGAAGAAACAAAAAAAAAGAGTGAAGGATATGATGTGTGCATGACTTGAAGACGGATACGAATGTGGGCACACATCAATCACCAAGAGTAAAACTGGGCATCATCTGGGATATTTTAACTGAGAAAATGCCAAACGCAAGCAAATTTTGCAAAATTCTTTCATTTGTTCACATAAAAATTAGCAGTAGAAATATTTTGTTATTAGACTACTACTACACGTCTCACGAGTATAATGTTAGTTTCTTACGGAGTACTTGGAACATTTTCTATACAAATAAAATGTTGAGAAAATTTTCTATATAAATAAAATGTCCACAAAATTTTCTATAGAAAAAAAAATTGACAAAATTTTCTATACCTATAAAATGTTGACAACATTTTTTATAGAAATAAAATTTTGAGAAAATTTTCTATGGAAATAAAATGTTGATAAAATTTTCTATAGAAATAAAATTTTGACAAAATTTTTTATAGAAATAAAATTTTGACAACATTTTTTATGGAAATAAAATTTTGAAAAATTTTCTATGGAAATAAAATTTTGACAAAATTTTTTATAGAGTATAATGCTTTGACCAGATTTTCTAAAGAAAGAAAATTTTCTATAGAAACAAAATTTTGACAAAATTTTCTATAGAAGTAACATTTTGACACAATATTTTAGAGAAATAAAACTTTGACAAAATTTACTATAGAAATAAAATGTTGACAAAAATTTCTATAGAAATAAAATTTTGACAAAACCCTCTATAGAAACAAAATTTTAACAAAATTTTCTATAGAAATAAAATATTGACAAAATTTTCTATAGAAATTTTATTTCTATAGAAAATTTTGTCAACATTCAAATTTTTTATAGAAATAAAATCTTGAGATAATTTTCTATGGAAATAAAATTTTGACAAAAGTTTCTATGGAAATAAAATTTTGACAAAATTTTCTATACAAATAAAATTTTGACAAAATTTTTTATAGAAATAAAGTTTTGACCAGGTTTTCTAAAGAAAGAAAATTTTCTATAGAAACAAAATTTTGACAAAATTTTCTATAGAAATAAAATTTTGAAAAATTTTCCATAGAAATAAAATTTTTACAAAATTTTTTATAGAAATAAAATTTTGGCAAAATTTTCTATAAAAATAAATTTTTACAAACTTTTCTATAGAAAAAAAATTTTGACAAAATTTTATATAGAAATAAAATGTTGACAAAATTTTCTATAGAAATAAAATTTTGAGAAAATATTCTATAGAAACAAAAATTTTTATAGAAAATAAATTTTGACAAAAGTTTCTATAGAAATAAAATTTTGACAACATTTTCTATAGAAATACAATTTTGACAAAGTTTTCTATAGAAATAAAATTTTGATAAATTTTTATAAAATTTTCTATAGAAATAAAATTTTAACAAAATTTTCTAAGGGAATAAAATTTTGGCAAAATTTTCTATAGAATAAAATTTTGACAAAATTTGCTATAGAAAAAATGTTGACAAAATTTTCTATAGAAATAAAATTGTGACAAAATTTTCTACAGAAATAAAATTTTTTATAAAAATAAAGTTTAGAAAAAAATTTTTTAGAAATAAAATTTTAACAAAATTTTCAATGGAAATAAAATTTTGATAAAAAGTTCTATAGAAATAAAATTTTAACAAAATTTTCTATGGAAATAAAAGTTTGACAAAATTTTCTATAGAATTAAAATTTGAACAAAATTTTCTATAGAAATAAAACTTTGACAAAATCTTCTATAGAAATAAAATTCTGACAAAATTTTCTATAGAAATAAAATCCTAACAAAATTTTCTATAAAAATAAAATTTTGAGATAAAAAAATTCAAAACTTTTTGAGATAAAAAAATTTTGACAAAATCTTCTATAGAAATAAAATTCTGACAAAATTTTCTATAGAAATAAAATCCTAACAAAATTTTCTATAAAAATATAATTTTGAGATAAAAAAAATTCAAAACTTTGAGAAAATTTTTTATAGAAATGAAATTTTGAGAAAATTTTCTATAAAACATAATTTCGACAAAATGTTCTATAGAAATAAAAATTTGACAAATATTTCTATAGAAATAAAAATTTGACAAAATTTTCTATAGAAATAAAATGTTGACAACATTTTCTATAAAAATAAAATGCGGACAAAAGTTTTCATCAAAATAAAATTTTGTCAAAATTTTGTATAGAAATAAAATTTTGACATAATGTTCTATAAAATAGAATTTTGACAAAATTTTCTGTAGAAATAAAATTCTGAAAAAAAATCTATAAAATAAAATTATGAAAAATTTTTTATAAAAATTTAAAACTAAAAATAGAATAACTATAAAAAAATATGATCAAAAACTTAAACAAAATAGATTAAAGTGAATTTGGTAGATTTGTGGTAACATTTTCTTCAAATTTTTCTAAATTATTGTTAGCATGAGTTTTGGACATTCTTTACTGGATAGATGGCATTTCAATTCTCTTAGTGTTAGTAGTTTAAACTTGGATTTATCAACTAACAGCATTTATTTGTGATCTAAAGGAAATTTCAACGAATATCTTTGAGTCTTGCGTTAAAGAAAGGTTCTAACCCATTCCTCTCTTTATTTTATCCTTCTTTGCTTACCCTAATTGTCTTGGTTTTCTTATTGCAAGCGTATGGCAAGAATGTCCATGTTCCGTGTCCTATGTTACAGAAGTAATTCCCAATTCGTGTTATTAATGTTGACCATTGGGAAGAAATCTTAGCGAAGTTTTGTACTACACACATACCGCTCCCGCTCTTTCTCACTCTCTCTCTCTCTCTCTCTTTCATTCATTCCTGGCCATCATCTTTCAAAATCCCATTTATGAGTGGAAAACATGATGGTTTTAGTTTTCATAGTTCGTCTGTGTGGCTATGAGAGTTCTGAGATAGAAGTTGACATTCAAAGACAAAGTTTAAATCCCCCAAGACAGAAATCATAACGAACTGTGTGGTTTTGCAATGAATGAGCCTTTAATTTTGTGGTTTGAGTTTTGTTTTCGGTTTATATGCGCATTAAAAGAAAGGACACCGCATTTATGATCCAATTCAAAGATATTTGCTGAGCTTGTAAAACTCATGTTCTTCTAATGAAATTTACTTACTGCTAAACTTTGCGGGTCTCTATTAAAAAATTCATGAATTGCCTTAACGCAGGGCAAAGGGTAGCATATCCAGCTGCAGCTGTACATGTAACAAATCAAAGGATATTAAAATTAGTTTGTTGTATTAAAGTTTACGGATAAGATTTAAAAACGAAATGATTTTCTCCATTTACCACATGGGCTTCACTGGAACTATTCGCTTTGCTTGGTGTTTGTCAAATTTTAATATCCATTTTGAATTTAAATTTTATTGCCAATATCATTCGTTGTTAGTTTTATAACAAATTTTGATAGATTTTCTTTTGAGGATTTCTTTTATTGCCAACTTTGGATGAATGGCAAGTAAATATAGCCCAAAACTGCGGCAAGGTTGAATTTCAAATACCCTCTACTAATGATAGGATATAAAAAAAAATCTACTACACATAAAGAAAATTGCATTAAAATTGAGTCAACAAAATATTGTATTCATGAACGAGATTCGTACCAGTGTCGCCTGTATTGGAGATTTTTCCCCAAAGGAGAAATTGTTCTTTAAGAACAGGGACGAAATTTTTGAGTTGGGGGTTTGGGGATTGGATGGGGAATTTTAAAATATTTGGGAATATTTGTGGGCAGTTTTCGAAATCAGTTCAGTGTAATAAGCCCGATTTATAATTATATGAATCTCATGAACATCAAACGAAAATCATATACTTTTTCCTAGATACTCAAAAAGGGCTTAAAGATGTACGTGAAACAAACAAAAATATAAAAAAAATCTTTTCTTTATGCCACTACATGAAGGTGGTCCATATCCCATTTTTATTTCTCGGGCGTATAGAAGACGACTTGTCTGAAATAGGAATTTAAAGTTTCTTTGTATCATAAGCACGGTTGCCACAATTGGTAGAATTCTACCAAAAATGATAGATTTTGCAAAATATTTTCTTTAACTATGAGGTACTTCACAAATTTTGTTAGAAATAAAATCTTAATAAAATTTTCTATTGACATAAAATTTTGAAAAAAAAAAATCCATAAAATAACTTTTTGAGAAATTTTTCAATGGAAATAAAATTTGACAAAATTTTCTATAAAAATATTTAGACATTTTTTATATAAATAAAATTTTTACAAAATTTTCTATAGAAATACAACTTTGACTAAATTTTCTATAGAAATAAAACTTTGACTAAATTTTCTATAGAAATAAAATTTTGACTAAATTTTCTATAGAAATAAAATTTTGACACAGTTTTCTATAGAAATAAAATTTTGACAGAACTTTCTATAGAAATAAAATTTTGACAACATTTTCAATAGAAATAAAATTTTGACTAAATTTTCTATAGAAATAAAATTTTGACAAAATTTTCAATAGAAATAAAATGTTGACAAAATGTTCTAATTTTCTATAAAAATATTTAGACATTTTTTATAGAAATAAAACTTTCACAAAATTTTCTATAGAAATAAAACTTTGACTAAATCTTGTATAGCAATAAAATTTTGACAAATTTGTCTATAGAAATAAAATTTTGACAGAACTATCTATAGAAATAAAATTTTGACAAAATTTTCTATAGAAATAAAATTTTGACAAAATTTTCTATAGAAATAAAATTTTGACAGAACTATCTATAGAAATAAAATGTTGACTACATTTTCAATAGAAATAAAATTTTGACTAAATTTTCTATAGAAATAAAATTTTGACAAAATTTTCTATAGAAATAAAATTTTGACAGAACTATCTATAGAAATAAAATGTTGACTAAATTTTCAATAGAAATAAAATTTTGACTAAATTTTCTATAGAAATAAAATTTTGACTAAATTTTCTATAGAAATAAAATTTTGACAAAATTTTCTATAATAATAAAATTTTGACAAAAATTTCTATAGAAATAAAATTTTGACAAAAATGTTCACTAGAAATAAAATTTTGACTAGAAATCTATAGAAAGAAAATTTTGAAAAAATTTTGTATAGACAACATTTTCTATAGAAATAAAAATTTGAAAAATTTTATATATAGAAATAAAAATTTGAAAAATTTTATATATAGAAATAAAATTTGTACAAAAATTTCTATGGAAATAAAATTTTGACAAAATTTTCTATAGAAATAAAATCTTGACAAAATTTTCTATAGAAATAAAATTTTGACAAAATTTCCTATAGAAATAAAATTTTGACAAAATTTTCTATAGAAATAAAATTTTGACAAACGTTAATTGTTTACGTACCCTATATTCTACTAACAAACGTTTTTTGTTACGTTATATAGATGTTCAGGAAGTTTTTGATGCCGTGTCTCGGATTGTAGTCAATAAAAGCCCTGGATATGATAATGTGGCACCAAAATTTATTAAAGAATGTGCAGATATTATTGTGCCAGTTCTACACGATATATTAAATAAAATGATTAACTTTTCGGTGTATCCAGATGCCCTTAAGGTACAAAAAATTGTGCCTATTGCGAAAGAAACCAATGCGAAAACAACGGATAAATACAGACCAGTTTCAGTTTTACCTTCCATAAATAAAGTATTTGAGAAGATAATTTATGACAAATTACTTAGTTATATGGAGGAAAATAAATTCTTATACGATTTTCAGTTTGGTTTCAGGAGGGGTTGTGGTACTCAAGATGCGGTTGTAAATGTGGTTCGATTTGTTTGTACTGCTTTCGATGAAGGATCTAGTGGAGTCTGCGGTATATTTTTCGACTTCACGAAAGCCTTTGATCTCGTGGATCATGACATACTTATAGAAAAGATGAGGTACTATGGAATACAAGGGAAAGAACAATTATTGTTTCGGGATTATTTGAATCGCCGTAAGCAGTATGTGCACATCAATGATTGCAGTAGTGTTAGGTGTGACGCGAAGTTCGGAGTACCGCAGGGTAGTTGTTTAGGCCCTCTTTTTTTTTCGCTTTTTTTGAATGATTTGAAGAACCTAGAGCTAAGGGGGAAACTATTCATGTTTGCGGATGATATAGCATTGTTTTATCCATACTCGCGTGATATAGTGGTAAAGGCTATGATTGAGAGAGACGCCGCATTGATACTTGAGTATGCTCGCTTAAATAGGCTTTTAGTTAATCCACAGAAAACGAAGTTAATTCGATTCAGACCTCGTATTTCTGATCTACATGCTAACTTCTATGTAAATGTTAACGGGGAAAGAATATATGAATCAAGTTGTGTAAAGTATTTGGGAATAACTTTGCAGAGCAATCTGTTATGGGATCTACATATTAAGGATTTAAAGAAGAAGATAGCACCAGCCGTGGGAATTTTGTATAAGTTTAAAAATAAACTAAGTACGAAGGTAAAGTTAATGATTTACCAGGCATTGATACACTCCCATTTGAACTATTTGGCAATTGTATATGCATTCAATAAGAATTGTGCTGCTATGAGATCTTTGCAACGTATGCAGAATAAGGCCTTAAAAATAGTATATGGTCTACCTTTAACATACCCAACAATCTCATTGTACAATGATGTTTCGAAAACTATACTGCCTATTTATGGATTATATGAATGTCAAGCTTTAATATTCGTTTACAGAAACATACATAATATCGGACATCAAACGATTGTTTTTTCTCAAAACCAACTTGAATTCAATACGCGAAATCAGTTTAATCTTCGAATTCCAAGATGTAGATTGGAAAGAAGTAAACAAAGAATTGATTATAGGGGAGGAGTAAAATTTAACAATTTACCCATTAACGTAAAGAATTCTGAAAAAATTTCTGTCTTCAAAACTAGATGTAAGTCGTATTTATGTGAAAGATTTGAAACGCTTCTTTTGTAAGTCAAGTCATTTTGAAATAACATTAATTTGAAGTCCTTATTGTTATTATTTCATTTTCTTCTGACTAACCTATAGATTTTGTATTGTATCTATTGCCAACTTGCCTCTTTAAAGCCTTTAATTGGCGCTGAGGCCGCATTTTACTGAGCTTAATATATTATATGAATTATTTAAATAATAAAAAAAAAAAAAAAAAAAAAATAAAATTTTGACAAAATTTTCTATAGAAGTAAAATTTTGACAAAATTTTCTATAGAAATAAAAAATTTACATAATTTAAAATTTAAATTAAAAATTAATAATTTAAAATTTATATAAATTTTTACAACGTTTTTTATAGAAACAAAAATTTTGACAAATTTTTCTATAGAAATAAAATTTTGACAAAATTTTCTATAGAAATAAAATTTTCAACAGAAATAAAATTTTGACAAAATTTTCTATAGAAATAAAATTTTGACCAAATTTTCGATAGAAATAAAATTTGGCAAAATTTTCTATAATATTAAAATTTGGAAATAAAATTTTGACTAAATTTTCTATAGAAAGAAAATTTTGACAAAATTTTGTATAGAAATAAACATTTGACAACATTTTCAATGGAAATAAAAATTTGAAAAAATTTGCTATAGAAATAAAATTTGGACAAAAATTTCTATAGAAATGAACTTTTGACAACATTTGCTATATATATAAAATTTTGACAAAATTTTCTATAGAAAGAAAATTTTGACAAAATTTTCTATAGAAATAAAATTTTGACAAAATTTTCTATAGAAATAAAATTTTGACAAAATTTTATATCTATAGAAATATTTAGTGGGGAAAGAAGACACTTTTGACCTTTGACTCGCTTCATTATTTATTCACAAAATTGCTACCATAACTAAAAGCGTCATTGTATTAAAGAAATTGTATTGTTGACTTAATTTTAATTTGAAATTTCTTTAATGTTATGAAGCTGATCCCATCATCCGTTTCAGTTGAAATTTGATACTTGATGTTAGAAGTCGTTCTCTAGTTATATCTATATGTGATCACATTTGTTAAAATATTTCTTTTTAATTCTAAATCGAATATTTATTTTATTCTTAAAGGGATATTCGACTAACGGAATGCCCCACAGTTAATACCACTAGGATCCACATAGCGGGCTCCAGAATAGTTTATTGGATTTTTTGCCATAGAGGCGTAAAATTTTGCCATAAAATGAACAAGGCAAAAATTTCAATGTTGCCCCCTGTGCATATGTATTTGGATGGATGAGCTTTAACTGCGAGTAAAAGAGTCCAAAAACAAAATACCCAGAGGGAAATAAAGGTATCATCAGGCAGGAGAGCCTGATATTTTCAATCCATGACAGAGGGTCGGCCAAGCTAAAACAAATGCTGTTACTATATTTTTTTGAGTTTTTCAGAAAGTTTTATTTGTATACTTGGGTATGTTTTCGTTGTTAGCTCCATCGAATACCATCAGAATGCCATGGTATTTTTGTCAATCCACCACCAAGGCAAAGGAAGGAGTCTGAGCATTTCCTTCGAAATCATAAAGACGAATTTTTTCAATATGTCTTTTGACATTTCCGTGGCAAAGTATCTGTGCAATTGTGCTATTGGTAATAATAACGATGAACGATAGCATGAAATCGCTAAAGGCTAAAAATAAAAAACAAACACGGAAAGAGAAAATCCAAACCATTCAAATGGAATACAATGTCATAAAATCGCTGCAATAAAGACAAAGTCAGCGATAATAAAATGTCATCACCAAGAAACCAAGCGGAGTAGGAGGAGGAGTAAAATCCTCAAAAAGAATTGATTAAAAATATTGGTAGCTGAGATGCTGCTGTTGTCATAATCATTGAAGGGAAATAAAATTTAAACTCATATGGATCTTGAAACATAGGAATAATAATGAAAGTAATGAAGTTTGTTTTTGTTTTGCATAATAATTGAGAGACCATTAAAGGATCTGTAGATATAATAAACTTTAATATTGACATTTTATGGGAATCTTAAAGAATCAAATAAAAATTATCACATATTTAAAAATAATGACAAGAAAGCAATAAACATGCACGCATATATGTTTGCTGTAGAGAAGACACACAAAAAAATAAATTCTGATTCAATCACGGAATTAATTGATCCAATTATTTTTATACCCACCACCATAAAATGGTGACGGGGGTATAATAAGTTTGTCATTCCGTTTGTAACACATCGAAATATCGATTTCCGACTATATAAAGTATATATATTCTTGATCAGGGAGAAATTCTAAGACGATATAAGCATGTCCGTCTGTCCGTCTGTCTGTCTGTCTGTCTGTCTGTCTGTCTGTTGTAATCACGCTACAGCCTTCAATAATGGCGCTATCGTCAAGAAATTTGGCACAGATTAGTTTTTTGTTTGCAGGCAGGTCAAGTTCGAAGATGGGCTATATAGGTCCAAGTTTTGATATAGTCCCCATATAAACCGCCTTGGGCCTATAAAAACCGTAGTTTTTATCAGATTTGCCTGAAATTGGAAATCCAGAGGTATTTTGGGACCATAAAGAGGTGTATCGAAAATGGTCCGTATCGGTCCATGTTTTGGTATAGCCCCCATATAGACCGATCTCCCGATTTTGCTTCTTAGGCGTCTAGAAACAGTATTTTCTATCCGATTTGTCGGAAATTGAAAATCTAGAGGTATTTTAGGGCCATAAGGAGGTGTGTCGAAATAGACCGATCTCCCGATTTTGCTTCTTGGGCGTCTAGAAACTATATTTACCATCCGATTTGCCTGAAATTGGAAATCTATAGGTATTGTGGGACTATAGAGAGGTGTGTCGAAAATGGTGTCCATCGGTCCATGTTTTGATATAGCCCCCATATAAACCAACCTCCCGATTTGGAGTCTTGGGCCTATAAAAGCCGTAAATTTTATCCAATTTGCCTGAAATAGGAAATATAGAGGTATTTGAGGACCATAAAAAGGTGTGCCGAAAATGGTGCCCATCGGTCCATGTTTTGGTATAGCCCCCATACAGACCGATATCCCGATTTTGCTTCTAGGGCTTCTAGAAACTATATTTACCATCCGATTTGCCTGAAATTGGAAATCTAGAGGTATTTGAGGACCACAAAAATGTGTGCCGAAAATGGTGCTCATCGGTCCATGTTTTGATATAGCCCCCATAGAGACTGATCTCCCGATTTTGCTTCTTGGGCTTCTAGAAACTATATTTTCTATCCTGAAATTGAAAATCTAGAGTTCTTTTGGGACCATAAAAAGGTGTGCCGAAAAGGTGTGCCTAAAATGGTGCCCATTTTTTGGTATAGCCCCCATATAGACTGATATCTCGATTTTTACTTCTTGCGCGTCTAGAGACTATATTTTCTAGCCGATTTGTTTGAAATTGAAAATCTGGAGGTATTTTAAGATCACAAATATGTGAGTAGCAAATGGTGCCTATCGGTCCATGTTTTGGTGTGGCCCCCATATACACCGATCTCCCGGCTTTATTTCTTGGGCTTCTAGAATCCGTAGTTTTTATCCGATTTGCTGGAAATTAGTAATCTATAATGAAAGTTTAGACAAACGAAATTTCCTTTTCTTATAAAGTATTTTCGTTTATTCAAAGATTATCTCTAAAATTTGTGTCAAAAGAAAACTTTGCTTGTCTATAATTACATTTCTCAAAAAAGAAAACACTTCTTTCAGGGTATAGCAGGCGCACTGATCATGAAAATTGCTTCAAACTGAAAGTAAAATTTCCAGATTTTACTCATCGTTTTTAAAAAATGGCGGAAAAAAATCTACATATTTAAGATTTTAAATCAAAGCGTAATTTAATCATATACACGATATGTTTATAATTTCTCTAAAACTCAAAAAAAATTGGTTCTCATAAATCCAGAATCTGATCTGGTCTTCATAGGTAGAAAGTTTGTCTTCGGGAACTGACTTGCTTGGGAGAAGATTTGTCATCAAACCCCCTACAATTCTATATATTATCAAGTAACCCACTACGACGAAGAGTTTTCAAAGTAAACTATCATATTTGATTCATGGTGGTGGGTATTTAAAATTCGGCCCGGCCGAATTTATTGCTTTATATACTTGTTTTAATTGAAATGTTTTCAATCACAGAAATGATAGTATCAATAAAAAAATTAATTGAAAATCAATTAAAATATTAATTGATATTATTATTTTTGTGATTGATTTTTGTTTCAATTAAAAAATTTGTTGAATCAATTAAATTTTTTAGTTGAATATTTTTTAAAACTCAATTAAGACTTTAATTGGATAAATTTTCGTGAAGTTTGTTTCTCCTTACACGTTTAAAAATTGGGTATAGTCATTAGATAATATTAGATTTTCCTGTTAGTTCCTTGGGTATTGTGGGTTACATAGTCTTTCTAACGGAGTCAATATTTTGTCTATTTTCACAAAATTCTCTTTCAAAAACGTTAATTCAAATGGGGTCACCCCATTTACTTACCTTCAACTGCTATAAGCAGATTACACTGTCTTCAATTGCAAAATGGATGCCATTTGATTGGGTGTGCCAGTAAATTGCTTTGGAAACAAATTTCAATTGAGGTTTTGTGCTAAACAACCGCCAATTAAAGTTTTTACCAATGTACCAACCCACTATTACCTACAACAGTAGCAGCAGCATTGGCAACAACACCATCCTTAGTGAATTTCCTGCAAATAAAAATTTAAAATTTTCAATGTTTTTTTTTCTAATTTTTCAAAAGTCTGCAATAGGAAAAAATAATGCAAACCCCCTCCTATGGATAGTATGAGAAGGCCACAATGCATTTAATTACAAAGTGTGAAAACCTCAAAATTAAAATGAAAAACACAGGCAAGCCAAGCAATCAATGAAATAGCCAGGACTATAAAAACTAAATGGGAGAGAGAAAAAAAGAGAAACAACCAAATTTACAAATAACATTGGTATGAATTGTTGATTTTGTAGGTGTTTCCGGGGTTAAGTTTTGCTGGAAATGGAAATGAAGAAAACAAAAATACACAAACACAGATAGATGGCGTTTAAATTTGTTTTGGACAAAAGACAAATATATTTGTAATAATTTTCTATTTGTTTTAGGATGAAAAATACAATCTGAGAATTTTTTTTATCATTTATTTATTTTTTATTATTATTATTATTTTATTTTTTTTTATTATTTTTTATTCTAACAAAAAATATAGGAAAAAAACTAATTATATTTTTCTGTAGTTCCGTATTTCCATTTATATATTCTATCAAGTTTATATTATTGCTAATACACTGAAAAAATATTGACAAATATGGATGATTATATAGCCTTAATATTACTTCACACACAGGAAAAAATATCACCAAAATTTTTCTCATTAAAATTTTATTTGATTTTAAAGAAATATTCAATCAACAAAATAATTGGTTCAACAAATTATTTAATTGAAAAAAAAAAAATCAATTACAAAAATATTTGTATCAATTAATTTTTTAATTGTAACAATTAATTTTTAATTGACTTTAAAGATTGATATCATAATTTGTGTGATTTAAATTAAAAATTAATTGGATCAATTAGTTTCGTGGTTGAAGACAAAAAATATTTTTTTCTGTGCATAATTTCCATAATAATAAGGACAAATTAATTGGATCAATTAGTTTCGTGGTTGAAGACAAAAAATATTTTTTTTTGTGCACAGTCTGCAAAATACTAACAAAAAATTAATTTAAAATAATCAAATATTAATTGAAATAAAGTGTATAATCTTGATTTTAATTTTGTTTTTCATTAAATTTAGGACACTATTTTCCGAAATCTTCATCCATCTATTCGAAGTCGTATACCTTAGAAGTAAGGCAAAATTTCTTTAAAGTAAAGAAACACATATTTTATTTAAAGAAATAATATTTAATTTAACTGATATGCTGATTCTTTGCCTTAAAGATTATAGATCTTCAAATATAGGTTAAGTTTTATTTTGAAGACTTTGCATCTTTGCTGGATACTTTCTCAAAAATTTTCTTTATTTTAAGGGAGCCGCATGTTTGGCTCGGAATTTATATCAAAATCCTAAAGGGAAGGACTTTTTGGACTTAAGCAAAATTTTTTTTGTGTGTAATTTTAATATACTCAGTGGTCACAAGATCGGTGCCATAGATATACAAAAGAGGTGTTATTTTTATTGCGGTAATAATAAAAATTGCCTCACATACAACATGAACGGAGGGACATTGATTTCAAAGATCTGTGTCCTAAATTTAATCAAATTAAATTGCAAAGCAAAGATATTGAGCTTTATTTTAATTTTAAATAGAGTTATCCTTAATAAAGGGTGATACGGTCAAAATTTGGTCAATATAAACTTGACGTATTTCTTTCAATTTTGCATTTAAAAAACCTGAACACCCCTCATTTTGAAGGTGTGTTTGTGTAGAATGTTGCTCTTATTTTGATTTTGGAATTCACTATTCAGTTGTCAAAATGCCGTCCAAGCAAGAAGAGCAGCGTATCAAAATTTTGCTCGCACATCGCGAAAATCCGAGCTACTCGCACGCAAAGCTGGCAAAATCGCTAAAAGTTGCCAAATCAACCGTTACAAATGTAATTTAAGTGTTTGGGGAACGTTTGTCGACAGCCAGGAAGTCTGGATCGGGGGGAAATCGAAAACCGGAAGCCGCTGAGACAATAAAGAGAGTTGCCGGTAGTTTCAAGCGAAACCCTAACCTCTCTCTCCGAGATGCCGCAAATAAGCTGGGTGTATCGTCTACAACCGTGCATCGAGCCAAAAAACGAGCCGGACTATCGACTTACAAGAAGGTAGTGACTCCAAATCGCGGTGATAAACAAAATACGACGGCCAAAGCGCGATCCCGGAGGCTGTACACGACGATGCTGACGAAGTTTGACTGCGTGGTAATGGACGACGAAACCTACGTCAAAGCCGACTACAAGCAGCTTCCGGGACAGGAGTTTTATACGGCAAAAGGAAGGGGAAAGGTAGCAGATATTTTCAAGCACATAAAACTGTCAAAGTTCGCAAAGAAATATCTGGTTTGGCAAGCCATCTGTATCTGTGGCTTGAAAAGCAGCATTTTCATAGCTTCCGGGACTGTCAACCAAGAGATTTACGTGAAAGAGTGTTTGAATAAACGTCTGCTGCCTTTCCTGAAGAAACACGGTTGTTCCGTACTGTTTTGGCCGGATTTGGCATCTTGCCATTACGGTAAAAAGGCCATGGAGTGGTACGCCGCCAACAACGTGCAGGTGGTTCCCAAGGACAAGAACCCTCCCAACACGCCAGAGCTCCGCCCAATTGAGAAATACTGGGCTATTGTCAAGCGGAACCTAAAGAAGACCAAAAAAAACTGCTAAGGACGAGCAGCAATTTAAGGCAAACTGGTTTTCTGCGGCGAAGAAGGTGGACAAGGTGGCTGTACAAAATCTGATGGCAGGTATCAAGCGTGAGGCCCGGCAATTCGGATTTGGAAAAACGAAAGCCTAACTGAATATTTTTCCTGAATTTTATACTAATTGAACTTGAAAAAGAAATTTAATTTGATTTTTTAAATAAACGATTTCACCGATTTACACGCGTTTTCCCTTGACCAAATTTTTGACCGTATCACCCTTTACGCGTATAGTCGGCCCCGCCCTACTTTCTACTTTACTCACGTGTTTTTAATTAAACTTTGCGATGTAGCAAGTCTTCTAAGAGCCAATACAAATGTAGAACTATCTATAATTAAATTAGCTAAATATTAACCATATAACTCTGTACCAGTGGCGGTCGTCCAAAGATTCCGTCCAAAAATACATTCTGCTCTACTCTGAAAAAATATTTATGTGATATTAAAGATTACGCAACCTAAATTTTAGGATGCGCAATTAACAAAATATTAAGGTCAAATTTCTTTAAAATAATTAAATTTTAATAAAATTTTTGCTTCAAACATTTTGTTCAATTTTGGACACAAATTTTGCAATTTTGCATCCCTCCCATAAAACCGTATGTCGTTGAAATAAGGCAAATTTTCTTTAAAATAAAGAAACACCTTTTTCATTTAAATAAATCGTCCTTAAATTAACTGAAATATTGAATTTTAAGATTTAATATAAAACCACCTCAAATATAGGCTGAGACTTTTTGAGGATTTAGCATCTTTGGTTTAAAGTTTTTTTTTTTGTGGAATTAAGAAAACAATTTCAACTTCGAAGTAGATGATATAATTTGGTTTATTAATTAGCTTTATGTTATTAATATAAAGCGAAAAGACAATGCAACTTCAATAAATGAGACCTGTATTCTAATTTTGTATTGATCCTAGAATTTTAAAAATGGCATTATTAAAAAGAAGCCACATATTTCAATACCAAAATCCTTAAGGGAAGGTCAAAATCTTTGGATCCAAGTAAACTTTTTTTTTTCAGTGTGAAGGTAATCATATTCCTTCTGTGGGTGTACGACGAAATGAGAATCTCCCTAAGCGGTGATCACAAGCGGGCCACCGAGATCATGTAATTCAAGATGTTGTGATTTCTCCCTTTTTGGAGCCATGTGGAAGATAAGGTCTACTTCAATCGCCCAGCATAGATTCAAGATCTCAAAGATAGAATTCCTGGAAAATTTCATGAAAAAAATATGGCCCTGTTAGCGTGGTCTTGGTGGCCATTTGGTATGGCTTTTCACTCACAGAAAAAATATCACCAAAATATTTCCAATTTAATTGAAGTTGAAATTTTTTCAATTAATAAATTAATTGGTACAATTAACTTTTTAATCAAGATAGAAACATTAAGTTAATTTAGTCGATGATTGAAAATTTAAAAATTTTTAATTCAAAATTTAATTGATACAATTAACTTTTATTCAAATTCGGAAGACTAAGTCAGTTAAAAAAGTGATGAACATTTTTTTAAATTTTTAATTAAATTTGTTTTTTTCAAACAATAAATTGTTAATCCAAATAAAAATTCTGAGCCAATTCAGAATGTAATTGAAAATAGTTACCTTTTTTAATTACAAAATTAATTGAGTTTTGCAATCTACATCAATTAAATTTTTAATTGAATCAATTAAAAAATTAATTGAAATTTGGTAATGAAATCAATTAATTTTTTAATCAAGAATTTTTTCTATGCCCAATTAAAACTGTGATTGATACTATCATTTTCGTGATTGAAGACATTTCAATTAAAAAATTAATTGGATCAATTAATTTCGTGATTGAATCAGAAAAAAAATTTTTTGTGTGCTGTTAACGACATACCTTCCTCTTTATTATGAAATAAACAACTGATTATTAATCCCAAAATTGGCTGCATTCTTGGAATTTTCCAATAACTGATTTCACTCAAATTATTCTGACAATATGATATAAAACCCCACATCTATGGTTTAAGTTATTCTTTTGTCCATATTGTGATCCAAATGAAATCACATTAAAACATCTGCCAATATCAAATATTCTTTAAAAACCCTTGATTGCAAGGGGAAATTCCCAAAAGTTTCTAAGGGAGTATAGAGTTAGGCTCTCTTTCAGTTTTATTCCCTAAAGGAACTTCATAAATAGGAAAACTAAAGTAAAAGTATTAACGAGATGACATACTTCTATGGGACTTGTACCATTTGAAAGAGTTCCCTTAAAAAGGGACATTATTGGTAACAGGACGTTGTTGACATTTCAACAAAAAAAACTTTTTCCTTAACTCTATTCCCAACTATCCCTTATACGTGTACATTGGGTATAACATGCTCAATCATCGATTTCAAGTGAGTCTAAACGAAGACACTTCGCAACTAAAGGATATTCTACATCACATACTGCCTCACAATCACACACTCCATACAAACACATAAAGATATTTTCCCATATTTTGGAGATATTTTAAATTTACTTTGTTAACCTCCAAAGAATATAAGTTATTGTAAATAGGGGTGAGTTGGATAACTTTCAACATTTGTCCACTATGAAGTTTCAAGAAAGAATCGAAAGTCCTCTTTTTGTAAGTAGAGAACAAAAAATTAGTAAAGACTTCTGTTGACTTACAAAGTGTCGCTTATTATGTTTTTTCGATAGTTTTAGGCACGCTGAAAAAATTGTGATCAAAAGTTTGGGAATAGAAATCAAATTTTGGACAATATTTTCTATAGAAATAAAATTTTGATAAAAATTTTTATAGAAATAATTTGTTGACTATATTTTCTATAGAAATAAAATTTTGACAAAATTTTCTACAGAAATAAAATTTTGACAAAAATTTCTTAGAAATTAAATTTTGACAAAAATTTCTATAGAAATAAAATTTGCATAAAATTTTCTATAGAAATAAAATTTTAAGAAAATTTTCTACAGATATAAAATTTTGACAACATATTCTCTAGAAATAAAATTTTAACAAAATTTTCTATGGAAATAAATTTTGACAAAATTTTCTACAGAAATAAAGATTTGGCAAAATCTTTTACAGAAATAAACTTTTCACAAATTTTCCATAGAAATAAAATTTGACAAAAATTTCTATAGAAATAAAATTTTGACAATATATTCTATGGAAATAAAATGTTGACAAAAAAAAATTCTTAGAAATTAAATTTTGACAAAAATTTCTATAGAAATAAAATTTTGACAAAAATTTCTTAGAAATTAAATTTTGACAAAAATTTGTTAGAAATTAAATTTTGACAAAAATTTCTTAGAAATAAAATTTGGATAAAATTTTCTATAGAAATAAAATTTGGATGAAATAAAAATTTAAAAAAAATTTTTTATAGATATAAAATTTTGACAACATTTTCTACAGAAATAAAATTTGGCTAAAATTTTCTGTAGAAATAAAATTTGGATAAAATTTTCTATAGAAATAAAATGTTCACAAATTTACTATAGAAATAAAATTTTGACAAAATTTTCTATTGAAAAAAAATTTCGACAATATTTTCTATGGAAATAAAATTTTTACAATATTTTCTATGGAAATAAAATGTTGACAAAATTTTCTATAGAAACAATATTTAGACAAAATTTTCTATAGAAAGAAAATTTTGACAACATTTTCTATAGAAATAAAATTTTGGCAAAATTTTCTATAGAAATAAAATTTTGTCGAAATTTACTATAGAACTAAAATTTTGACCAAATATTCTATAGAAATACAAACTTGGCAAAATTTTCTGTAGGCATAAAATTTTGACAACATTTTCTATAGAAATAAAATTTTGACAATATTTTCTTTAGAAATAAAATGTTGACAATATTTGCTATGGAAATACAATTTTGACAAAACTTTCTATAGAAAGAAAATTTTGACAACATTTTCTACAGAAATAAAATTTGGCTAAAATTTTCTGTAGAAATAAAATTTGGATAAAATTTTCTATAGAAATAAAATGTTCACAAATTTACTATAGAAATAAAATTTTGACAAAATTTTCTATTGAAAAAAAATTTCGACAATATTTTCTATGGAAATAAAATTTTTACAATATTTTCTATGGAAATAAAATGTTGACAAAATTTTCTATAGAAACAATATTTAGACAAAATTTTCTATAGAAAGAAAATTTTAACAACATTTTCTATAGAAATAAAATTTTGGCAAAATTTTCTATAGAAATAAAATTTTGTCGAAATTTACTATAGAACTAAAATTTTGACCAAATATTCTATAGAAATACAAACTTGGCAAAATTTTCTGTAGGCATAAAATTTTGACAACATTTTCTATAGAAATAAAATTTTGACAATATTTTCTTTAGAAATAAAATGTTGACAATATTTGCTATGGAAATACAATTTTGACAAAACTTTCTATAGAAAGAAAATTTTGACAACATTTTCTATAGAAATAAAATTTTGACAAAATTTGCTATAGGAAGAAAATTTTGACAACATTTTCTATAGAAATAAAATTTTAAAAAAATTTCTATAGAAATTAAATTTTGACAAAAATTTTCTATAGATATAAAATTTTGACAGCATTTTCTGCAGAAATAAAATTTGGATAAAATTTTCTGTAGAAATAAAATTTGGATAACATTTTCTATAGAAATAAAATGTTCACAAATTTTCTATAGAAATAAAATTTTGACAAAATTTTCTATGGAAATAAAATTTTTACAATATTTTCTATGGAAATAAAATTTTGACAATATTTTCTATGGAAATAAAATTTTGACAAAACTTTCTATAGAAATAAAATGTTAACAAAATCTTCTATAGGAACAATATTTAGACAAAATTTTCTATATGAAGAAAATTTTGACAACATTTTCTATAGAAATAAAATTTTGACAAAATTTCCTATAGAAAGAAAATTTTGACAACATTTTCTATAGAAATAAAATTTTTACAAAAATTTCTATAGAAATTAAATTTTGACAAAAATTGTCTATAGAAATAAAATGTTGACAAACTTTTCTATAGAAATAAAATTTTGACAAAATTTTCTATAGAAATACAATTTTGACAAAATTTTATATAGAAATACAATGTTGACAATATTTTCTATAGAAATAAAATTTGGACAGAATTTCCAAACAAATAAAATTTTTAAAAAATTTTGTATAGAACTAACATTTTGACAAAATTTTCTATAGAAATACAATTTTGACAAAATTTTCTATAGAAATACAATTTTGGCAAAATTTTCTGTAGGAATAAAATTTTGACAAAATTTTCGATAGAAATAAAATATTGACAATATTTTGTATAGAAATAAAATGTTGACAATGTTTTCTATAGAAATAAAATTTGGACAGAACTTTCAAACAAATAAAATTTTTAAAAAATTTTGTATAGAACTAAAATTTTGACAAAATGTTCTATAGAAATACAATTTTGACAAAATTTGCTGTAGAAATACAATTTTGGCAAAATTTGCTATAGAACAAAAATTTTGACAACATTTTCTATAGAAAGAAAATTTTGTCGAAATTTTCTATGGAAATACAATTTTGACAAAACTTTCTATAGAAATAAAATGTTGACAGAATTTTCTATAGAAACAATATTTAGAAAAAATTTTCTATAGAATGAAAATTTTGACAACATTTTCTATAGAAATAAAATTTTAAGAAAAATTTCTATAGAAATAAAATTTTGACAAAATTTTCTATAGAAATAAAATTTTGACAAAATTTACTATAGAAATAAAATTTTGACAAAATTTTCTATATAAATACAATTTTGACAAAATTTTCTATAGAAATAAAATTTTGACAACGTTTCCTATAGAAGTAAAATGTGGCTAAAATTTTCAATAGAAATAACATTTTGAAAAAATTTTCTATAGAAATAAAATTTTGGCATAATTTTCTATATAAATACAATTTCGACATAATTTGCTATGGAAATAAAATTTTGACAACGTTTCCTATAGAAGTAAAATTTGGCTAATATTTTCAATAGAAATAACATTTTGAAAAAATTTTCTATAGAAATAAAATTTTCTATACATATATTTTCTATAGAAATAAAATTCTGACAAAATTTTCGTTGCAAATACAATATTTGACAAATTTTTCTATAGAAATTATTTTAGAAACAGATTTTTTTTAAATTTCGTAGATTCGTTGTAAAATTTTCTTAAAATATTGGTAGATTACTTTTGGCACTACACCGAAAGAATTTTCTTCGTATAAAGAACGAAAAATTTCGTTAAAAGTAGGAAATTTGTCATTGTTCTACAACCAAAGAAACTTTTCATTAAAAGTACGAAATATTTCGTACTGGCAACAGTGATCACCAATCGCATAGATAGCTTTCTCATGACCAAAACGTTAGCAAGTTTTTGGATGTCATAAAATACCGATGCGTTGCGGCCACGTTGATTTCTTGACTTCTTTTAAAAAAATGCGCCTCAATAACTAATATAAAAATTATGTAAACCTTTGTAGGTACTGCAAAAATTTTTCGCCTTACCTGCATAACCTTTTATGATTTCAAAAACACTTCCCTCATGGTTCGTTGGGTTACCTCCCATAGATATCGTCTTGTTAGCATTTCTTTGCAGCATCTATTATTTAAATACTCCAAGGTATTGCATATGTACGCCAAAGACGTAGTCGCCCAATTCAAAGGATGAAGAAAAAAACTTTTCCAATAATTTCTTTTGAATCACTTCATTTACAGGATATTAATCTCTGTGGATATCTTTTTTTGGCCAGCAATATGGTCTGGTGGATTTTTTCTTTTGATACACTCTGTTTTTTGTCTATTTAATTTTAGCTACAATATGCTTTTGATTTTCTATAGAGTGAAAAAAATTGAATGGAAAACTTTTTTCCACACATTCATACATTGGCTAGTATATGGAGGTGATGTCTGTGAAATGCCATGAATAATGTGAAAGAGAAACTTATGAAATTCAATAAAATGACAAATTATCTGAAGAAAGTGCCGGACAGGGGAAAACCTCATATTTACGATTTTGGAGAACATTCAGTTCCAAACACCAACAAAATCTTTTTGTTGATATAGGTTAGGTTACGTATAGTGGCAGCCCGATATTTCAATGCACTATTCAGTCCATTGTGATACTACAGTGGTGAACTTCTCTCTAATAATTGAGAGACTTACTGAGAGGGGATAATTCACCTCTGAAAATTTTTTGTTGTTTGGTCGATTTATAAACAAGGACAGATTTCCCTACAATTTCCTCTATCATCATTTCAGAAAACTTTATTTTCAAATAGAAAACCTTTTTTGATTGCTTCCGCATCCTCGTCGATTTGATCTCGTACAAAGTGAATTAGAACATTTACTAATTACTTTTATATCATTATAACATTATCGCAATATGCTATTCTCCAAAATATTCTTCTCTTTATTTCCTATGCGATTTGACTTCATCCTGCATTGGCAGTTTCTTCCCTTTGAGTCCTGCAATAATTTCACAATTTTATATCATTTCTTTTGGAAAAATTACACGAAAAATTTTACTTGTGAGTTGTGCAGAGAAGAAAAAGGGAATCAGGAAAATAAGGAGAACATTTTTGCTCATTATAAATGAACACGACAGCACTTGTTGTTTTCTTTTTCTACTGAAGATTTTTTAAACATTGGCATTCCAGATGCACTGTGACGCAATAAAATAATTGCTGAAGTTGATTAATAGTTAAGAATTTCTGTTAGACATAGCAAATGCGTTTAGTTTTGCTGAATGTAGCGTGACCACAAGAAGAGAATCTCTACAAAGTAGAACAAAAAGATATTTTTTTGACTGAAGACTTTATCCAAATCTTAAGAAACTATGTTGATTGTTTATATCCCACATGACTAAGTGGAAAGAAAGCTAAAGTCGGGCGGAGCCATCATGGAAATATTTTTTGTTGAATTTCCTAGCCAAATTGGTAACTGAGGGTAACCGAGTAACCGAGCTGCAGGTCTGTGTTTTGAATTTTGACAAAATTTTCTATAGAAATAAAATTTTGACAAAATTTTCTATAGAAAAAAATTGACAAAAATTTCTATCAAAATAAAATTTCGATAAAATTTTCTATAGAAATAAAATTTGGACAAAATTTTCGTTAGAAATAAAATTTTGACAAAATTTTCTATAGAAATAAAATTTTGACAAAATTTTCTATAGAAATAAAATTTTGACAAAATTTTCTATAGAAATAAAATTTTGACAAAATTTGGACAAAATTTTCTATAGAAATAAATTTTTGACATAATTTTCAATAGAAACACAATTTGGACAAAATTTTCTATAGAAACAAAATTTGGACAACATTTTCTATAGAAATAAAATAGTCACAAAATTTCCTATAGAATTAAAATTTGACAAAATTTTCTGTAGAAATAACATTTTTACAAAATTGTCTACACAAATAAAATTTTGACAAAATTTTCTATAGAAATAAAATTTTGACAAAATTTTCGTTAGAAATAAAATTTTCTAGACAAATACAATTTACAGAAAATTTTCTAGGGAAATACAATTTTGAGAAAATTTTCTATAGACATAAAATTTAACAAAATTTCCTATAGAGATAATAAAAAATTTTGACCAAAATTGTCTATGGAATTAAGATTTTGACAAAATTTTCTATAGAAATAAAATTTTGACAAAATTTTCTATAGAAATAAAATTTTGACAAAATTTTCTATAGAAATTACTTTTGGACAAAATGTTCTATAGAAATAAAATTTCGATAAAATTTTCTATAGAAATAAAATTTGGACAAAATTTTTGTTAGAAATAAAATTTTCTAGACAAATACAATTTACAGAAAATTTTCTAGGGAAATACAATTTTCAGAAAATTTTCTATAGACATAAAATGTAACAAAATTTCCTATAGAAATAATAAAAAATTTTGACCAAAATTGTCTATGGAATTAAGATTTTGACAAAATTTCTATAGAAATAAAATTTTGACAAAATTTTCTATAGAAATAAAATTTTGACAAAATTTTCTATAGAAATAAAATTTTGACAAAATTTTCTATAGAAATAAAATTTTGACAAAATTTTCTATAGAAATAAAATTTTGACAACATTTTCTATAGAAATAAAATTTTGACAAAATTTTCTATAGAAATAAAATTTTGACAAAATTTTCTATAGAAATAAAATTTTGACAAAATTTTCTATAGAAATATAATTTTGACAAAATTTTGTATAGAGATAACATTTTGACAAACTTTTCTATAAAAAAATTTTATTTCTATAGAAATAAAATTTTGACAAAATTTTCTATAGAAATAAAATTTTGACAAAATTTTCTATAGAAATAAAATTTTAACAAAATTTTGAAAAATTTTTCTATAGAAACAAAATTTGGACAAAATTTTCTATAGAAATAAATTTGAGACATAATTTTCGATAGAAACACAATTTGGGCAAAATTTTCTATAGAAATAAATTTTTAACATAATTTTCGATAGAAACACAATTTGGACAAAATTTTCTATAGAAACAAAATTTGGACAACATTTTCTATAGAAATAAAATAGTCACAAAATTTCCTATAGAAATAAAATTTTGACAAATTTTCTATAGAAATAAAATTTTGACAACATTTTCTACAGAAATAACATTTTTACAAAATTGTCTACACAAGCAAAATTTTGACAAAATTTTCTATAGAAATAAAATTTTGACAAAATTTTCTATAGAAATAATTTTTTTTAAATAATTCTGTTTATTTGCAATCTATTTTTCTATAAAACATTAAGCAAATTTTTTGTTACATATCTTCAACTGAATTGTTTAGGCTCCATTGAACCTAACAATATATTCTTTAAAATATCTAATATTTACATGACGTTGATAGTTAAGAAATAAAATTTAAGAAAGTTTTCTTTAAAAATAAAATTTTGACAAAATTTTCTATAGAAATAAAATTTTATTTCTATAGATTTAAATTACTTCTATAGAAATAAAATTTTGACAACATTTTCTATAGTAATAAAATTTTGACAAAATTTTCTATAGAAATAAATTTTTGACATAATTTTCTATAGAAATAAAATTTTGACAACATTTCCTATAGAAATAAAATTTTGACAAAATTTTCTATAGAAATACATTTTTGACATAATTTTCTATAGAAATAACATTTTGACAAAATTTTCCATAGACATAAAATTTGGACTAAATTTTGTAAAGAAATAAAAATTTGACAAAATTTTTTATATATATGAAATTTTCAGAATATTTTCTATGGATGTAAAATTTTCAGAAAATTTTCTATATATATGAAATTTTCAGAAAATTTTCTATGGATGTAAAATTTTCAGAAAATTTTCTATAGATATAAAATTTTGACAAAATTTTCTATAGCCATAAAATTTTGACAAATTTTTCTATAAAAATAAAATTTTGACAAAATTTTCTATAAAAATAAAATTTTGACAAAATTTTCTTTAGAAACAAAATTTCGACAAAATTTTTTATAAATTCAATATTCTTAAAAGATTTAATTTTCGTGTTAGTTCCTATCACCAAAGTCAAAAGTTCTCCCTTTATGTAGAAGTAGTAACTGGAATAACTAAAATAAAATAATAACACATTTCTTTCGAAGAAAAAATATTTTTTCATACTAACCATAAAAATTTGATTAAAATTTTAAAATATGATTTTTTTATATGGAAGATTTTTTGGTAAAATTTTCTTAAAATTTTGGTAGATTATTTTTGGCACGAGTGGCAACCGTGGATGGGACAGAGATGGACCTACCAACTTATTCCGAACATAAAGAGCTGCAAAAATAGAATTCATGGTGTGGTGAATTTCTATAAATGTCAGGTGCTTAGTGGCCATAGGAATTTTTGTAATTATCTCCATAAATATAGGATACGGGGGACAGACATATGTGAGCCTCTGCATCATTGAGAAAGATGACTCAAATATACAATCTGGTGATGCGTTTTCTTGAAGGACCCAAAAGAAAGAATATATATGGTCGGAAGAAAGTCTCTTCAACATAAACCGGAAAACTGGATTTTTTTAAAAAAATTCAAAAAATATTTAATTATAACAAATATATACGGCCGTTCGGCCAGGCCGAATCATATATATCCTCCACCATGGAACTTTTGTGAGGTAATTATAGAGCCAGAAATGAAATATGGGGGCCGCTTTTTATGGGGGCTATATACAATTATGGACACGAGTCTACCAAAAATGCCAGATTTTTTACTATTTGGTAGATTGGTAGAATTCTTGATGTTTTGGAAGATTTTGCAAAATATTCCTCTCCAACTATCAAATGCTTCATCAATTTTCTATAGAAAAATTTTCTACAGAAATACAATTCTGACAAAATTTTCTATAGAAATAAAATTATGGACCGATATGGACCAATTCTGGCATGGTGGTTGGAGACTATATACCAACACCATGTACCAAATTTCAACCGGATCGGATGAAATTTGGTTCTCTTAAAGGCTCCGCAAACCAAATCTGGGGATCGATTTATATGGGGGCTATACGTATGGCCCATTTGCAATACCATCCGGCCTATATCAATAACAACTACTTGTGCCAAGTTTCAAGTCGATAGCTTGTTTCGTTCCGAAATTAACGTGATTTCAACAGACGGACGGACATGCTTAGATCGACTCAGAATTTCACCATGACCCAGAATATATAGGGTGAGAGCAGCAAATATTGTTTTTCGATAGCCAACATTTTTGTTTTTCTCTGACGAGGCTAAGATTTTCCCACATTCATTTTACCAGTGTTAGCCATCCACGCAACTATGAGCGAAAAATAAGAAACCCATAATTTCGAATATATTTGTGAATTTATTAAAAAACACATAAAGCTCGAAATCATAAAATGTGCTGGTAATGTGCTACACCATAATGTAGATTTATAAAAAAGTAAATAAATAAATGCAATATATGTATCGCAATTGCATACATTTTATGCTTATTTAGTACTCGTCAGTTATTTACATCCGAGATTATTAATAAATTGAAAATATACCTTCATTTAGAGCAATATTTCGATGTGTTATAAACGGAATGACAATGTTAATATAGCCCCCATCCTATGGTGGAGGGTATAAAAATTACGAATTTTGAGAGTATATAGGTACGGCGAAGTAGACTAATGTGATTCTGACAGATGCAGAAAATGGACTCCAACCCGAAGTAGTGCTCAAGCTGTCACGGGGTGGTTTTTCCTTCGTGGGACCACTAGGTGATTGTGCGCTATCACTACGTCCAAAGACATACAATTGGACATCTCTTATTTAACATATAAGAGAAAACTTCAGCACCTGTGGTTTCACAATGGAAAGAGTAGACTAGGTTAGGTTAGGTTAGGTGGCAGCCCGATGTATCAGGCTCACTTAGACTATTCAGTCCATTGTGCTACCACATTGGTGAACTTCTCTCTTATCACTGAGTGCTGCCCGATTCCATGTTAAGCTCAATGACAAGGGACCTCCTTTTTATAGCCGAGTCCGAAAGGCTCGAAATGTCACCAGCATTAATGAGGTGGGATAAAGGGTGAAACTTGACGTATTTCTTTCAATTTTGCATTTAAAAAACCTGAACACCCCTCATTTTGAAGGTGTGTGTGTGTAGAATGTTGCTCCTATTTTGATTTTGGAATTCACTCTTCAGTTGTCAAAATGCCGCCCAAGCAAGAAGAGCAGCGTATCAAAATTTTGTTCGCGCATCGCGAAAATCCGAGCTACTCGCACGCAATGCTGGCAAAATCGCTAAAAGTTGCCAAATCAACCGTTACAAATGTAATTAAAGTGTTTGGGGAACGTTTGTCGACAGCCAGGATGTCTGGATCGGGGGGAAATGGAAAAACGGAAGACGCTGAGACGACAAAGAGAGTTGCCGGTAGTTTCAACCGAAAGCCTAACCTCTCTCTCCGAGATGCCGCAAATAAGCTGGGTGTATCGTCTACAACCGTGCATCGAGCCGGACTATCGACTTACAAGAAGGTAGTGACTCCAAATCGCGATGATAAACAAAATACGACGGCCAAAGCGCGATCCCGGAGGCTGTACACGACGATGCTGACGAAGTTTGACTGCGTGGTAATGGACGACGAAACCTACGTCAAAGCCGACTACAAGCAGCTTCCGGGACACGAGTTTTATACGGCAAAAGGAAGGGGAAAGGTAGCAGATATTTTCAAGCACATAAAACTGTCAAAGTTCGCAAATAAATATCTGGTTTGGCAAGCCATCTGTACCTGTGGCTTGAAAAGCAGCATTTTCATAGCTTCTGGGACTGTCAACCAAGAAATTTACGTGAAAGAGTGTTTGAATAAACGTCTGCTGCCTTTTCTGAAGGAACACGGTTGTTCCGTACTGTTTTGGCCGGATTTGGCATCTTGGCATTACGGTAAAAAGGCCATGGAGTGGTACGCCGCCAACAAGGTGCAGGTGGTTCCCAAGGACAAGAACCCTACCAACACGCCAGAGCTCCGCCCAATTGAGAAATACTGGGCTATTGTCAAGCGGAACCTAAAGAAGACCAAAAAACTGCTAAGGACGAGCAGCAGTTCAAGGCAAACTGGCTTTCTGCGGCGAAGAAGGTGGACAAGGTGGCTGTACAAAATCTGATGGCAGGTGTCAAGCGTGAGGCCCGGCAATTCGGATTTGGAAAAGCGAAAGCCTAACTGAATATTTTTCCTGAATTTTATACTAATTGTACTTGAAAAAGAAATTTAATTTGATTTTTTAAATAAACGATTTCACCGATTTACACGCGTTTTCCCTTGACCAAATTTTGACCGTATCACCCTTTAATCCACCGCTGAAAAACTTTTTGGTGTTCGGTCGAAGCAGGAATCGAACCCACGACCTTGTGTATGCAAGGCGGGCATGCTAGCCATTGCACCACGGTAGACCCCGTGGCTAAAATTGTCTTGATAGGGCAATGATCTTTTGATATCATTATCACGAAACGAATCAGAAAAGCGATCGCTTACACAGAGTCAACCGCTGATCTGAAATGGCCTCATGGCTCAGCTCAGACTCATCAAACCCAAAAGTTGTCACAAACCCAAACTAACCTATCCTAGCCCATAGTCATAATCATAGTTGTGGCCACTGTGCGGTAGTAATAGCAAAAAGTTTATGCTTTTAGTGTTTTGTGTTTTTTTTTCTTTAATATGCTCTATTCTGTAAAATTAGAAAAGGAGAAATAAACCTTGTGAAGTTGTACTTGAGAATGTTCGTTGCTTTTTGTGTGTGTGTTTATTTGTAATTCGTTGTACAAGTCGCTAGTTTTGCTTCTTGTCCTTGTTATTACCTCTTGTATCACTTTTTATCCCACAGTCTCCACAGTTCTCCAATTCGGTGGTATAATTTTTATACGAATACTCGTACAACTCCCACAAAACAAACTAATTAAACAACAATTCCCAGAAATGCTAGAAGACCCAATTACATTGTAAACTGGTTGAAAAACTGAAAATGGTCAAAGAGAAATTCAAACAGTATGAGGGAATTCATTTAAGGAAAAAATGTATATTTCTTCACATTATTTTGGAAATTTGGGGTTATCTCCACAATAGATAAAGGATTTAAACAGTAAATCCTTTCAAAAACATAATAAAAACAAGTATAAACGGCAGTAAGTTCGGCCAGGCCGAATCTTAGTACCCTCCATCATCGGTTGCGTAGAAACTTCTACGAAAGACTGTCATCCACAATCGAATTACTTGGGTTGTAGTATCTTAAATCGTTTACTAGACAAAAAAAGGTATGCGCACACTGAAAAAAAAGCATACTCGGTTCCAAAGATTTTGTCTTTACTTTAAAAAATTTGGTATTGATTCCGAGCCAAAGAAGCGGAGAATACAAGTAAGGATACTTTTAAGACACAATTCTCTTTTAAATTTAGGTTTTGTGTACTTGCTTCTAGGAAGCAAATTTTAATTTTTCGCTTTCTCAGCTTTTTTTCTTCATATGCTATCAAAGTCCTTTAAAAACCACTTAACGGCAACTTTATTTTCCAAATTAGGACTCGACTTCCAGTAGAAATTATGCTATGTTTGAAGTAAAAAACTTCTTTAAAATAAAGTTTTGAAAAACATGTCCTATATTTGAACGATTTCTTGCTTTGTAGTCAAGATGCAAAAAGACAACAAATTTAAAGACAATTTCCTTAAATTTAACGAATTTTTCTGAATTATTAAAGTCAAGTTGACCTTAGCCTATAATTTTTTTCTTTCATGTTAAGATACCCATTTTTAAGTCAAATCACTTCATTATAAGGACAATACGACTTCATTGAAAAGTTTATCGAATTTTGGACAAGGAAAATAACTTTATTTTAGAGAAATGCGTCTTCTATGCTAAGCAAAATTTGTATTCGTATTTTAAAGACATGAAATCTTTGACTTCACGACAATATTTTTTTCAGGGCAGGTAAGTCTAAAAATAATTACGAATCGATATGGATTTTGGCGCGGTACGTAGGGAGCCAGAATTGAAATATGGGGGCTATATACAATTATTGATATGGACTAATTTTTGTGTGATTGGGGATCGATTTATCTGAGGGCTATATATAACTATAGACCGATATGGACTTAGTTAGGCATGGTTGTTAACGGCCATATACTAGCACAATGTACCAAATTTCAACTGACTCGGATGAAATTTGCTCCTCCAAGAGGCTCCAAAACCAAATCTCGGGATCGGTTTATATGGGGGCTATATATGATTATGGGCTGATATGGACAACTTTTGGCATGGTTGTTAAATATAATATACTACCACCACGTACAAAATTTCAACCAGATCGGATGAATTTTGCTTCTCCAAAAGGCACCGGAGGTCAAATCTGGGAATCTATTTATATGGGTGCTATATATAATTATGAACAGATATGAACTAATTCCTGCATGGTTGTTGGATACCATATACTAACATCACGTACCAAATTTCAACCGAATCGGATGAATTTTGCTCCTCCAAGAGGCTCCGGAGCTCAAATCTGGGGATCGGTTTATATGGGGGCTATATATAATTAATGACCGATTTCGACCAATTTTTGCATGGCCATTAGAGACCGTATACTTACACCATGCACCAAATTTCAGCCGGATGGGATGAAATGTGCTTCTCTTAGAGGCTCCGCAAGCCAAATCGGGGGATCGGTTTATATGGGAGCTATAAATAATTATGGACCGATGTGGACCAATTTTTGCATAGTTGTTAGAGACCATATACTAACACCATGTACCAAATTTCAGCCGGATCGGATGAAACTTGCTTCTCTTAGAGGCTCCGAAAGCCAAATTGGGGGATCGGTTTATATGAGGGCTATATATAATTATGGACCGATGTGGACCACTTTTTGCATGGGTGTTAGAGACCATATACTAACACCATGTACCAAATTTCAGCCGGATCGGATGAAATTTGCTTCTCTTAGAGGGTCTGCAAGCCAAATTTGGGGGTCCGTTTATATGGGGGCTATACGTAAAAGTGGACCGATATGGCCCATTTGCAACACCATCCGACCTACATCAATAACAACTACTTGTGCCATGTTTCAAGTCGATAGCTTGTTAGCGTGATTTCAACAGACGGACGGACGGACGGACATGCTCAGATCGACTCAGAATTTCACCACGACCCAGAATATATATACTTTATGGGGTCTTAGAGCAATATTTCGATGTGTTACAAACGGAATGACAAAGTTAATATAGCCCCCATCCTATGGTGAAGGGTATAAAAATTAGAACTCCAGACCTCACAAAGAATAATGGCTGGAGTAAAAATAAGACCAGCCCCGTTTTAGCAATATTGACATTTTATTAAATCAATTATTCACTCTAGTTTCACAAGGATATAAGTAATAGATTTTTTAGGAAGTCGGGTAAAAGCCTAACTTTTGATTTCCTATAGCATTTTGTTAGCATTCGCATCCCTATTGCAATTTTCTTTTCTCAAATAAATAAATATTCGATTTTACGCTTCATGAAGTCAAATCCAATCCAAAGAATTTATTTAGAGAACATTTGTACATTTTTGCTACCTTCTACATTAGCTTGATTAGTATCAAGCAAAACTCTGGGATAAGCTATTTAAGATATCCAAATGTTATCTTTGAATGGACGCAAAACCCGAGAAAGATATTTTCAAATTTGCTGTTTAATCACAAGAAGCTCTAGAAAGTAGAACAAAGAGATATGTTTTTGTTTACTCCTTGATTGAAGATATTATCCAGATACTTTTAGAAATTTGGTTGATTTTTTATATCCTACACAACTAAATGAAAAGAAAGCTAAAGTCGGGAGGAAAAGTTATGATTACAGGAAATGTTTTTTGTTGAATTTCCTCACCAATGGATCTTCGTATTTTCACATTTTACTGTCCTCCAGCTAATCGATATACTGGTAGATTACATATTGTGGTCATCACCTTTTTGATCTGGATATATTCTCAGCTGATGACAAAATGTGGAATTATAGGGTTAAGTAGAGTCGCCATCACGATACACATCGTACCGGCCGCATTTTCTTGCTCAAAAGGAGAGTTACTTCCTTAAATAAAATTTTTAAATAAATATAAACATTATTGGATACATGTGGATACATTTCACAAATACACCTTGTGTGTTATCTGAATCTATCAATATCACGAGGAAGCCATAGTTACTTTCATTAAGGATCCCGTTTTATCATTCAACTGAAAGAGTATATGGATGATAACGCTGTAATCTTTTGCGTGTTTCTGAATATCAATGGAAATCATTATTGTATCATAGTTACTTATAGCTTTTATCTGCAACATATCAATATCAAATATGTATATTGAAAATTTATATTTATGTAAATGTGTTCTCACCATTACCTATCTGTTTTTATAAAATTGATGCCCAACCACAATGAGGCATTAAAGAAATGAAAAGAAAAAAAACACATCTTTACATAGAGATGAGTCGATTTGGGTACAGTGGTTTTTACAATAAAATTTGTATACAAGCTCCACACTGTGGAACAGTTTGCATCACCTAGAAGGAGCCGAGAAAGACACCATGGCTTTGGCAAAAATGCTCAGGGTGGACTTCTGAGTCCATACCAGCATTGCCACAATGAATTTTTTTTTTGGACCAACATTTTTCCAAAATTGGACTAAAATTTGTACCAGCGGACTTTTTTCTAAATTAAATTAATCTCATTTAAAAGTTAAAAATTTTCCAAAATTTTACTTCGATAGAAGATTTTGTCAAACTTTTATTTCTATAGAAAATTTTGTCAAACATTTATTTCTATAGAAAATTTTTTCCAAATTTTATTTCGATAGAAAATTTTGTCAAAATTTTATTTCGATAGAAAATTTTGTCAAAATTTTATTTCGATAGAAAATATCGTGAACATTTGATTTCAATAGAAAGTGTCGTCAAAATTTTATTTCTGTACACAGAAAAACAAACCCTGTTGTAAAACTGATGCTAAAATGAACTAATATTTATTGCAAACATTTTATTTTGTTTTAGTTTATTTTTAACATTTTGTAAGAAATTTTCCTCAGCCTCACGATTTGTTCCTTATTCCAAGTATGACTCAAAAATTTTATAAGCTAAATAAATAGCATTAAAATTTCAATGACATACAAATTAGTTCTATTCTAACTAAACAGATGAAGTTTTTCGTACACTTCTCAAAAATAGTAAGAATGAACTACAGCGTGGTTAAAATGGGAATGATCTGGCGTCTAAGATTTTTTCTTTATTTTTAGTTCATTTTTGCTTTTCAAGAAGGATGCATTTCGTAAATGGTAGTTAAAAATCCAAAAAAAAAAATGTCGGAAAATTTTCTTTAATTTAATGAATCTCAAAATTTGGAACACAATTTAGTTCAATTTTCGCACGAGATAGTTCATTTTTTCCATATTGTAATTTACTTTTTTTTGTGTAGAAAACTTTATTATAATTGTAGTTCAATTTTGTCATTTAGAAAATTTTGTAAAAATTTAATTTCTATAGAAGATTTTGTCAAAAGTTTATTTCTATAGAAAATTTTGTCAAAATTTTATTTCTATAGAAAATTTTGTCAAAATTTTATTGCTATAGAAAACTTTATTAAAATTTTAGTTTAGAAAATTTTGCAAAATTTCAGTTCTATAGAAAATTAGCCAAAATTTTAGTTCGATAGAAAAATTAGTCAAAATTTTATTTCTATTGAAAATTTTGTCAGTATTTTATTTCTATAGAAATTTTTGTCAACATTTTATTTCTATAGAAAATTTTGTAAAAATTTTCTTTCTATAAAAATTGTTATTTCTATAGAAAATTTTTTCACAATTTGGCTTCTATAGAAAATATCGTGAAAATGTTATTTCTATAGAAAATGTTAGCAAAATTTTATTTCTGTAGAAAATGTTGTCAAAATTTTATTTCTGTGGAAAACTGTTTTACAATTTTAGTTCAATAAGAAATTTTTTTCAACATTTCATTTCTATAGAAAATTTTGTAAAAATTTTCTTTCTATAAAAATTGTTATTTCTATAGAAAATTTTGTCACAATTTGGCTTCAATAGAAAATATCGTGAAAATTTTATTTCTATAGAAAATGTTAGCAAAATTTTATTTCTATAGAAAATTTTGTCAAAATTTTATTTCTATAGACAATTTTGTCAAAATTTTATTCCTATAGAAAATTTTGTCAAAATTTTATTCCTATAGAAAATTTTGTCAAAATTTTATTACTATAGAAAATTTGGACAAAATTTTATTTCTATAGAAAACTTTATTAAAATTTTAGTTCAATAATTAAAATAAAATTTCAGTTCTATAGAAAATTTTGTCAAAATTTTATTTCCATTGAAAATTTTGTCAAAATTTTATTTCCATAGAAAATTTTGTTAAAATTTTATTTCTATAGACATTTTTGTCAAAATTTTATTTCTATAGAAAATTTTGAAAAAAAGTACCGATTTGACGAAAATGGATCAAAATCAATCAAATTCCATTTGATCCGACCATCGGACCAAATTTAAAAATGAATAATGTTGTGAACCAATTTTGGCAACCCTGCCATTTTTGTCCGATTTGTCCAATCGACTTCAATTTGGCACATGTATGTGTTTTGGGTCGGAATAGGACCCTATTGATTTTGGAAGAAATCGGTTGAAATTTAGGTATAGCTCCCATATATAGCTTTCGACCGATTTACACTCATATGATCACAGAGGCCATTTGTTACTTCGATTTAGTTGAACTTTTGCACAGAGAGTAGTATTAACATTCTAACTGTCCGTAGTAAATTTGGTTGAAATCGGTTCAAATTTAGGTATAGCTCCCATATATAGCTTTCGCCCGATTTACACTCATATGACCACAGAGGACAATTTTTTACTCCGATTTAGTTGAAATTTTGCACAGGGAGTAGAATTAACATTGTAACTATGTACGCGAAAATTGGTTGAAATAGGACTAGATTTAGATATAGCTCCTATATATATATTTTTCTAATTTCAGCAAAACTGGTCAAAATACCACAATTTTCCTTGAAAAATCGCCACTGCTTAGTCGAAAATTTGTTAAAATGACTCCAATTTTTCTATAATTCTAATACATATCTATCGTCCGATAAATCATAAATATATTTTTGCTAAGTTGCCTAAAAATTGCTTCCGATTTAAATATCTCCCATATTAAATCGTTTTGTTTTGTTATTGTTGGTTTCTTTCTTTAATCGTTATTGTTGTCTTTGATTTCAGCTTAAAACCATGCATAGACTAAACTACAAGTGTAGCTTAACCAACAGAGGAAAATAATGTTTGTCAAATTTATTTGGAAAAAGCCCTATAGACCGCAAGATGGTTGGATGGACGCACGTTTCGGAATTACCACATTCCTCATAAGCATCCTCTACTTGCAGCAAAACTATCAACCAATTATCAGAATAAATTCAGGCAGTTCACTAAACCCAAAAGCGAACCACACTTGAACCTTCCGAAAAAAGGTTTTACACGATAGACGGCTTATGCCGAAATAAATTCCTACAAACATATCTCTTTTCCTTTGCCACCGTGAAATCATCGATTTGAGTGCAGTTGGCTGGGTTTATTTTGAGCGTGCTTCCTCTTTTTCATTGTTGTTGTCTTTGATTTCAGCTTAAAACCATGCATCGACTAAACTACTAAAATTTGTACTAACATTGTGTTCCACCCCAGGGCATTAACCGACCGAAATTTTAAATCAGTGGATTTTCTAAGAAGACTTAAATATATTGTCGATTAAGAAGTCTTAAATATATACCCAACAAATTTGAAGGATTTCAGATGGTATCGAAAATGTAGATCTACAAAGTGGTGCAGGGTATAATATAGTCGGCCCCGCCCGACTTTAGACTTTTCTGACTTGTTTGTTAATATACTTTATTTATCGAGCCTTTGTTGATTCCGCCAAAACATCATTTTGTCTAAGACCCATTTTCAGATCGATGGCCGCTTTATTCCTTTTCTGCGTGAGGCTTCATAAAATTCGACCCCACTTAACATTTCCTCATATTTACTTTTTTTTTTTGCTTTCACTGATATACTGTATATTGTACTTAATCATATGTATTAGTGTATAATATATAATCTTTTTTTTATATTCTGGGAATTTTCTCCGCACATATACATATGCATGTGTATATGACAACATCACGTTTTACAAAAGATATTTTGAAATATAAAATATTCTGCAATATTATTTCGATAATACCAGTGTTTGGTGGTGAGATTTCAGGGGATTCATATATCTCCGATGTGAATTTTTGCACTGCATGAATTCATGCCTCAATGTATGTGCATTACCACAAATGCAATATTAAAGGTGCCTTTGCTCAAGGCCATGTCCATGGTGCACTATAACGTATACGTAACAAGGACAACAAACACATACAGGGTCTTCTTCATGCAATGTAATTTATTTTGGAGGCATGTTGGCAACATTCAACAATGGCAAAAGTTTTGTTTTTTTTTTTTGCACACAATCCACATGTAAATCATCAGTAGTTGCTTTCTATATATATGGATGCTATATGAAACAACGAGAACACACACACACGCAGATGACTTATGCCACTCATATATACACTCAATAATACACCATATTAATGGTGGCAAACTGCACTGCAATAGCACCAGAATAAAAGCAAGACAATTCATTTTTTTCTACCTTTAGGTTTGCATGGGTAGGCCATTAAAATTATGACAATGATAATACAGATTCCATAGAAAACTTTCGAATACAGCCGTGGTAAAAGTATTTTGATATGTAATTACTATCAGAAAGCATGGATGATATCGGAGGCAGGACGGAAAGGATTTTTTTGGACATGCTATAAAATATTTTTGCTGCATCTTTGGCTCAGAATTAATATCAAAATCCTTAAGTGAAGGTCAAAATCTTAGGATCCTAGTAAAGTTTCTCTTTCCAGTTTCACTAATTGGGCGTACACATCCTTTAATGGTTACCTCTGAACGTGTAATCAGTGTTGCCAGTATTGGGGATTTTTCCTCAAATTGGGGTATTTTTTGTGAATGGGGATGAATTTTTCTGATTTGGGGATGTGGTGGGGAATTTCCATACATTTGGGGATTTTTGTGGACATTTTTTGTTCAAGAAATCGGTTTAATCTTTTTTAACAAAATTTTATTTCCATAACAAATTTTGTAAAAATTCTATTTCTCTATGGTAAACAATTTTCTCAAAAATTGTATTTCTATAGAAAATTTTGTCAAAAACTTTTATGAAAATTTTGTAAAAATTTTTATATAAAATATTTGGTCAAAATTTTATTTCTATATAGAACATTCTGTCATTTTATTTCTATAGAACATTTTGTCTAAATTTTATTTCTATAGAAAATTTTGTCTAAATTTTATTTCTATATAGAAAATTTTCTCAAAATTTTATTTCTATATAAAATTTATTTTTTTTTTTTACATACAATGATTTACAATGAACATTTTATTTATTAGCCTCCACCCCTAGAGTATGCTACAAAATTGCAAAATTGCCACCAAAATATCGCTTTAAATACAATGTCCCACACACTTCTTACCACTACCTAATTCTAGATCCCAGATTTATCCTAGATATATTCTATTAATTTGTTTACAATGCTATAGGGTATATGAACAAATTCGTTTTTTACCAAAACAATGAAATTTTTATTTATTAGCCCTCCCCCATCCCTTAAAGTATGCTACAAAATTGCTTGCCACCAATCTCTCGCTTTAAATACAATGTCCTACATAATACCATCGTAATCGTCACTGCCATAACCATAGCCATTACCATCACCATCCTCATCAATACTAACCAATAAAGAATAAAAAAAAATCGTGAATATTGAATTGAATCGAAACTCAATTTACGCATATAATTCGCACAATTTATATTCATTAATAATTTCAGTGTTTCATATTTAACGCTTTTCTGTTTTGTTAATTTTCGATGCGTTGATGGTTGGCCAACCAGTATGGTCCCTGTTCGATTTTCATTTCCCAAGGAGAAAAGGATAACAACAGAGAGCAACAACAAAACGTGTGTGAAACAAAAAACAGAATTCGAATGGTTTTTTCATTATTTTGCAATTATAATTTTTGCATAAATTTTCAGTGAAAGCAAATGAATTTAACCGAACGATAAAGTGTAACGAATTCATGATGACCGATATACTGACACTTTTCTTTTATGCCTGAATGTTGATAAAACAGATGGGGAACAGGGCGGAAATGACAATGCCTGACATTGGATTTAATATTAAATAAAATTAAGTAATGGGAGGATATTCATAGGTTTTGTAAACCTTATCGTCAGAGCTGTAGTGATTTGGTGAGGTTGGTTAGGGACTGCATGCTTTTCCATTTTATGATGGAAACCAAAATAAGATTTATCGATATTAAGACTAGTAAATACGGGCTATTCATTACTGTGTGAAATCCAGGTATTACAACAAACATTTGTTTATACACTCTTTTTAGATCATTGAAATATTGGTAGAAAGACTTAAAAATATAGACAGAAAAAATATCACCAAAAATTTTTCTATAAAACAAAGGTTTTGCCAAATTTTCTATAGAAATAAAATGTTGACACAATTTTCTATGGAAATAAAATTTTGACAAAATTTTCTATAGAAATAAAATTTTGACAAAATTTTTCCTAGAAATAAAATTTTTACAAAATTTTCTCATGAAATAAAATATTGACAAAATTTTCTATAGAAGTAAAAGTTTGCCAAAATTTTCTATAGAAATAAATTTTTACGAAATTTTCTATAGAAACAAAATTTTGACAATATTTTCTATAAAAATAAAATTTTTGCAAAATTTTTTGTAGAAAAAAATTTTACCAAATTTTTCTATATAAATAAAATTTTGGCAAAACTTTCTATAGAAATAAATTTTTGACAAAATGTACAGTAATAATATTTAGACAAAATTTTCTATATAAACAAAATTTTTACAAAATTTTCTATAAAAATAAAATGTTGACAACATTTGCTATAGAAATACAATTTTGACACAATTCTCTATTGAAATCAGATTTTGACAAAATTTTCTACTGAAATAAAATTTTGATACAAGTTTCTATAGAAATAAAAATTTGACAAAATTTTCTATAGAAATAAAATTTTTACAAAATTTTCTTTTGAAATAAAATATTGACAAAATTTTCTATAGAAGTAAAAGTTTGCCAAAATTTTCTATAGAAATAAATTTTTACGAAATTTTCTATAGAAACAAAATTTTGACAACATTTTCTATAAAAATAAAATTTTGACAACATAGAAATAAAATTTTTTACCAAATTTTTCTATAGAAATAAAATTTTGGCTAGACTTTCTATAGAAATAAATTTTTGATAAAATGTATAGTAATAATTTAGACAAAATTTTCTGTAGACATACAATTTTGACAAAATTTTCTCTAGAAATAAAATTTTGAAAAAATTTTCTATAGAAATAAAATTTTGAATAAATTTTTTCCAGAAATAAAATTTTGACAAAATTTTCAAGGTATACAGATTTTGCCAAATTTTTTATAGAAATAACATTTTGAATAAATTTTCTAGAGAAATAAAATTTTGCCAAATTTTCTATAGAAACACAATTTTGACAAAATTTTCTCTAAAAATAAAATGTTGACAAAATTTTCTATAGAAGTAAAATTTGAAAAAAAATTTCTATAGGAATATATTTTTACGACATTTTTACGAAATATAGAAACGAAATTTTGACAACATAGAAATAAAATTTTATAAAATTTTTTATAGAAAAAAATTTTGACAAAATTTTCTATTGAAATAAAATTTTTACAAAGTTTTCTATTGAAATAAAAGTTTGCCAAATTTTCTGTTGAAATAAGATTTCGACAAAATTTTCTATTGAAATAAAATTTTGACATAATTTTCTAAAGAAATAGAATTTTGACAGTATTTTCTATAGAAATAAAATTGACAAAAATTTTTATAAAAATAAAATGTTTACATATTTTTCTATAGAAATGAATTTTGACATAATTTTCTATAGAAATACAATTTTGACAAAATTTTCTATGGAAATAAGATTTTAAAAAAAGAATTGTTCGGTAGTTTTTTGATAAAATTTTCTCCCAATTTTGGTAGATTATTTTTGGACCAGCGCTGAATAACTTTTTGGTGTTCGGTCAAGCCTTTGTATGCAAGGCGATCATGCTTACCATTGCACCACGGCGGTTCCCTTAATTTTTTAATTTTTTAGTTAAAGCAAATCAATTACAAAAATTATTTGTATTAATTAACTAATTACTTGAATCAATTAATATTGATTTAAACATACAAAATTGTAAATACACGGGAAAAATATTACCGAAATATTTCCAATTCAAATTTTTGATTGAATTTTGAAAATTTAACTAACTTTTAATTAAAACATTAAGTTTTTAATTAAAACAAATCATTCACAAAAAATTGTATTAATTGAGTTTTTAATTGGATCAATTGCATTTTTAATTGTCGTTGATTATTGGTACTATTATTTTTGTTGAATATTCAATCAATAAATAATTGGATCAATAAAAATATTTATTTTAGGGATCAGGCGATGTCCTTCCATTCAACCGTTTATTAAAAATGCTCTACATTCGAATCGAAACAATATATAGCGGCTTGGCATAGCCTCCACATAAACTGATCTTCAAATATGTACATCTGTTGGATCGTGGGAGAGAATGTTTTATATGATATGTGGAGCATGAAAATGTATCCTTCCACTAGCAACAAAACATTATATTAATAAGATCATATTCAGGTAAAGCTGTCTAGATTTATTTTCTTGAATGCACTATAGGCTTTTTTAATGTCATCCTAACAGTTTGAAATTCGTCCGATAAATGACAATATTATCCACCCTTTAGAATCTATTGAAAAAAAATATGTAATCGTCCTTTTTGATAAATTATCGCTGACTTTGTTTGTTGGTATATATTGTTTTCTCTATAAATGGTGTTAATAATATTATACGTATTAAATTGCATGATAATATTAATGAAGTTTCAGGGTGATTTTGTTCCACAAACATGTTGACAGTTATATACCACCAGTATCACAGCATATCCTGAATTTATTCCAATTTATATTTGGTTTAATTTTTTTTCGATATTCTTGTTGTTGTGTTATTTTTTAAATTACATCAATAAATATAGCTTGATTACATGGTCAGTACAAAAAAAAAAATATCCTTTATAACCAACATCATTCATTTTTCATAAATAAAGCAAATTTAATTTGAAATTATTGTCTTTACAAAGGCATTATAGTCAAATGTAAGCATATTGCATTTTGATTAATTGCCATTTAAAATCTTTAAATTTATGACTTCCACCAAAAAAATGAATGCGACTATTGGAATATCCCTAAGGGGATGTTTTTTTGGTTATTGTTTTTTTTTGTTTTTAAAGAAAATTGTTCTGCGATACATTGTTAGCACTCTATAGGCGTTTTATGTAAATAGCAATTTATGTAAAATCCTCATAGGTTGTGCGAATGGCCAAAACGTTCAATAGTATGGGCAGAAACATGAGAAATTCTATTCAATATTTCACACAAGATTTGGAATAAATTTCGAGAAAGTTGACTATGAAACTACCTCAATGACAAGTGGTAGCAATAAGGGCGATATAAAAGAGCTGAAAGGAGAGCGGGAAGAATGGACAGGAGGGAGAATTCCCCCATTTATATATTATTAGAAGTTTAGGAAAATTAGAGTCATTTTTACAACTTTTCGACTAAGCAGTGGCGATTTAACAAGGAAAATGTTGTATTTTTACAATTTTTGTCGAAATCAGAAAAACATATATATGGGAGCTATATCTAAATCTGAACTGATTTCAACCAAATTTGGCACTCATAGCAACAATGCTAATTCTACTCCCTGTGCAAAATTTCAACTAAATCGGAGTTAAAAATTGGCCTCTGTGGTCATGTGAGTGTAAATCGGGCGAAAGCTATATATGGGTGCTATATCTAAATCTGAACCGATTTCAACCAAATTCGGCACGCATAGCTACAATGCTAATTCTACTCCCTGTGCTAAATTTCAACTAAATCGGAGCAAAAAATTGGCCTCTGTTGTCATATGAGTGTAAATGGGGCGAAAGCTATATATGGGAGCTATATCTAAATCTGAACCGATTTCAATAAAATTTGGCATACTTGACTACACTACTAATTGTACTCCTATTGTAAAATTTCAACCAAATTAGGGTAAAACTCTAGCTTCTGGGACCGTATTAGTGCATATCGGGCGAATCTGAACCGATTTCTTCCAAAATCAATAGGGATCTATTCTGAGCCAAAACACATACTTATGCCAAATTTGAAGTCGTTTGGACTAAAACTGCGAACTAGACTTTGATTACAAAAATGTGATCACGGACAGACGGACATCGCTATATCGACTCAAGATCCCACCCTGAGCATTTTTGCCAAAGACACCATGTGTCGATCTCGTCTCCTTTTGGGTGTTGCAAACATATGCACTAACTTATAATACTCTGTTCCACAGTGTGGCGCAGGGTATAAATAAGTTCAAAAGAGGTGAACCCTATATGGCACTAAAATCAATTTAACCCTTAAATGCGCACTGTATCTTTTAAGATAAAAATCAAATTCTGACCAAAAATTAAAAAAAACTACAAATTGGAGGTTAAATAATATGACTTGAAACATTAGTACCGGCTTTTAATCTGAGAGCTAAACGTCACTTTTGAAGAAGTTTGGGGTTCATTTCTGATTATCTTTTTGTCTCCAAAAATCGCTTTGATTTCCCTAAAAAGTTTTTAATAAATTGAAAAAAATTATTTGATTTGATCATCTTTTTGTTGCCAAACATCCCTCTGGTTTCCCTAAAATTTGCTTAGTAAATCGGAGAACTTCATTTGAGTTTTCATTTAATCAAAAGACCCAGGTTTCAGCATCTGATCCCTAAAAAAATCCAAGCAAGTCAGTTCAGATATTTTTAAGCTTACAGCTGGAATACAGTTACCACAAAAAAAACAACAAATCTCAAACACTACTACTAATTCACCAGAGACTGTATATGGTATCACCAGGTGGACTTCTTTTGATTTTCTTTTTTTTTACAGAGATTTGTTCACCTACAAAATGTCCACTCTATCTCAAAGCCATCCTGCTCTCTTGTATTTGAAAGTCACTTTTTATTCACTTCTTCATTCAAATGAAAAGTGCACCAAAAGAAAATCCAGGCAAATATTTGCATAAACATATTTTGGATATTAAGTTGTTTTTATTTTCATTTCCAGGGAAAAAATTCTCAGGATTCGAAGGCAACACAAGAATCGCAATATGAACAAACACACAGAAGATGGAAGCTGGCTGAACTAGCTGGCAAATCCAGGGAACTGATGATGCTATGATAGTGACAGTAGTAGAAGTTGTGAATAACCTATACACGAAAATAGCGAATGAAAGAAAAATCCAATTTTCGGTTGCATATTAATTGAAAATTTAAACCACGCATTTTCACTATTCTTGTAGTGGCAAAAGTACAAAACCATCTTCTTTCAGCAACAAAAAAGGAAAAAATTACACAATCCAGCTCCTGGTAGCTCATAGCTATATCCTTATATTTTGCAAATTCCCCAAACACTAGTATGTGTTATGGAGTTAAGAGAGATAATACAGTATGACTGTATATTTCAATCTCTGTGTGTGTGTGGGTATGTGTGTGTAGTGTATTGGAGCATGTGGTTGCACCAAGTCCTTTGTGGCAATCATGATAAAGTGCTCGTTTGCTATTGACATTTTAAATTAAAGTCATTGGGTAACATGTTCTACCCGTTCCGCTGCATAGATATTCAACTTCTGAAAGCAACAGCTTTAATATGTGGTGGGAAATATCTTGACAAGCTGAATATCTCTGGCTCTCTCACTCCCCCTCTTTCACTCTTTGTATGATTGTCTGTTAGTTGGATTGGTGTTAGTATCTTCCGATTATGCAAATTTTGTTGATTGCACTCTCAGTAAGTCATCGTCATCATCAACATCATCATCACACCCCAATATGTTCGTTAACATATCTGATGTTAAAATCAAGGTTAATTGCTTGTAAGTGTATTAAGAGAGTTGAGGTAGAAAACAATATAAGTGCTCTGGCTAAGATGAGAATCTCTCGTGTAGAAAGGTAAAATATTCGGGTTAGTATAGTAAGTTAATAAAGTTTTTGATAAGAGTGAAATTTTTACACTTGAATAAAGATATATGTTACATATAAGTAAAGTAAAACAAGTAAGGAAAGTCTAAAGTCGGGCGGGGCCGACTATATTATTCCCTGCACCACTTTGTAGATCTAAATTTTCGATACCATATCACATCCGTCAAATATGTTGGGGGCTATATATAAAGGTTTGTCCCAAATACATACATTTAAATACCACTCGATCTGCACAGAATTTGATAGACTTCTACAAAATCCATAGACTGAAAATTTAAGTTGGCTAATGAACTAGGTGGAACACAATGTTAGTAAAAAAATATGGGAAACATTTAAATCTGAAGCAGTTTTAAGGAAACTTCGCAAAAGTTTATTTATGATTAATTGCTCGATATATATGTATTAGAAGTTTAGGAAAATTAGAGTTAATTTTACAACTTTTCGACTATGCAGTGGCGATTTACCAAGGAAAATGTTCGTATTTCGACCATTTTTGTCGAAATCAGAAAAACATATATATGGGAGCTATATCTAAATCTGAATCGATTTCAATCAAATTTGGCACACATGACTATATTACTAATTGTACTCCTAGTGCAAAATTTCAACCAAATTGGGCCAAAACTCTGGCTTCTGGGGCCACATAAGCCCATATCGGGCGAAAAATATATATGGAAGCTATATCTAAATCTGAACCGATTTCAATCAAATTTGGCACACATGACTATACTACCAATTGTACTCCTTGTGCAAAGTTTCAAGCTAATCGGGATAAAACTCTGGCTTCTGGGTCCATATAAGTGCATATCGGGCGAAAGATATATATGGGAGCTATATCTAAATCTGAATCGATTTCAACCAAAGTTGGCACGCATAGCTACAATGCTAAATCTACCCCCTGTGCAAAATTTCAACCAAATTGGGCCAAAACTCTGGCTTTTAGGACTATATCGGGCGAAAGATATATATGGGAGCTATATCTAAATCTGAACCGATTTCAATCAAATTTTGCACACTTGACTATACTACTAATTGTACTCCTAGTGCAAAATTTCAACCAAATTCGGCCAAAAATCTGGCTTCTGGGGCCATATAAATCCATATCGGGCGAAAGATATATATGGGAGCTATATCTAAATCTGAACCGATTTCAATCAAATTTTGCACACTTGACAATAAGACTAAGTGTTAGGTTTGTACAAAATTTCAAGCAAATCGGTATAAAACTCTGGCTGCTGGGTCCATATTAGTGCATATCGGGCGAAAGATATGTATGGGAGCTATATCTGAATCTGAACCGATTTCTTCCAAAATCAATAGGGTTCTATTCTGACCCAAATTAGGAACATGTGCCAAATTTGAAGGCGATTGGACTTAAATTGCGACCTAGACTTTGATCACAAAAATGTGTTCACAGACAGACAGACGGACGGACAGACATGCATGGTTATATCGACTCAGGGACCCACCCTGAGCATTATTGCCAAAGACACCATGTGCCTATCTCGTCTCCTTCTAGGTGTTACAAACATATGCACTAACTTATAATACCCTGTAATACAGTGTGGCGCAAGGTATAAAAATACGAATATTTGGGTTATTGGGACTGACATACGGCACTGCTCGTATGATATTCATGTGTCCAGTGTTGCTAGTATTGGGAATTTTCCCAAATTGGGTATATTTTTTAGTGAATGGGGACGAAATCTCTATGTAGGTGGGGAATTTCCATAAATTTTTAGAATTTTTGTGGGAATTTTTTTCACGAAATCGGTTTAATCTTTTTTAACAAAATTTTACTTCTATAGAAAATTTTGTCAAAATTTTATTTCTTTATAAAATTTGTCAAAATTTTATTTTTATAGAAAATTTTGTCAACATTTTATTTCTATAGAAAATTTTATCAAAATTTTAATCCCATAGAAAATTTTGTCAAAATTTTATTTTTGTAGTAAATTTTGTTAAAATTTTATTGCCATATAGAAAATTTTGTCAAAATTTTAGTTCTATATAGAAAATTTTGTCAAGATTTTATTTCTATAAACAATTTTGTCAAAATTTTATTTCTATATAGAAAATTTTGTCAAAATTTTATTTCCATATAGCAAATTTTGTCAAGATTTTATTTCTATAAACAATTTTGTCAAAATGTTATTTCTATATAGAAAATTTTCTCTTTTTTTTCTATATACAAAATTTTTTAAACATTTTACTTCTATAAAGAAAATGTTGTCAGAAATGTATGCAAAATCTACCAAAACATCAAAAATTCTACTAATCTACCAAACAATAAAAAATCTACAATTTCTGGTAGAATTATACCATCTTTGGCAACGTGTCTACCACCCAATGTTACTACTTGAATATTTAGACGTAAATTTTCGTTCATAAATACAAGGTGACCGAACTTCCATTTTCATATCTCCAGCATTTGGAAGACGATCACAATTCTCTATGTGTTGTGGTGCGAAATCTTGATCTTATTGCAGCTGGCTGGATTTGACAAAGTTTTAATTGTTAATTTATTACTGATTTTCTACTGCAGAGTCTTTTGCTTTATTTTTTTTTTCTAAAAAAACTTGTCAAAAATGTATTAGGGATTTTTGCGAGGAATTTACATTTAAATTGGGGAGTTTTGGGGACGAAAACATCATAATTTGGGACATGAGCCAGAAAAATACTGGCAACGCTGGATGTGTCAAAGAATTAATAATTTACTGAAAAATCTGGAAAAGGTTACACTCTAAAACATGTCGCTTTGCGTGTACAAATAAGAACCCATTCCTCTACGAAATTCTCCTTTTTCGCTTAATTGAACAATACACACGAAAATGTCCTGATTTTCAAGCATAGCCATGCTATAATTCCCTCAAACAATGAAAGCTAATGCATACATTGTCACCGCTTCTCTACTCAATAAGTAAGCTAACAAAAATTTTTGTCAAGAATTTGAACTCTGAGAAACTCATAAACAATTCATTCTTCTTTCAAGTGAAGATGCAAAAAAAAAAAAACAAAAATCCCTATTGCTCGCAAAGGCTACAAATCAACAATAATGAATGGGAGTCCAATACACGTACAACACGTAGATAAACAAAGCTCTCCAGTGTTTTACTCCCACGCAAACACTACAAGAAACACTTGTAATGAAAATTGCATTGCTCTGACGCACAACGATACAACGATGTTCCAGAGGCCGAGCATTCACAAAGTAGAGCGTGATGAGAGGCCTTATTTGATTCATTAAAGACTTAATAATATAGTCCCCACACTGAGAAAAATGCTGACCTAATATGGAATATTATCAAACAAAATTTTAGGACACATTTCTTTAAATTTTGTTTAAAAGAAAGTTCATAATATATTCTTTAAAATTTTTTTCATTAAATTTAGGATTCTCACTGAAAATTTGCACGCCTTCGTTAAAGCAAAATTTTGAATTAAAGAAATAATCCGTAAAAATCCAAATTAGCACAGATACAGGGTTAAATATGTTTTCTTAATTTCCAAACGCCTTTAAATCCAAGATGCAAAATACTCAAATTAAATATTAGCCTATATTTGAAGTGTTTTTGTCTTTAATCCAAAGATTCAACATCTCAATTAAGGTATTTTTTTTTTAATATTTTTAAAGTAATTAAGGAAATTTTTGCATGCGATTTAAATGGGATGACGCAAATTTCAAAGATTCGCATCCTAAATTTAATGAAACAAAAATTAAAGCAAAGATTATAAATTTTCTTTTAACTTTAAGAAATTTGTCCTCAATACGGTGTAATAACAGGTCAAACTTTTTATACCCTCCACCATAGGATGGGGGTATATTAACTTTGCCATTCCGTTTGTAACACATCGAAATATTGCTCTAAGACCCCATAAAGTATATATATTCTGGGTCGTGGCGAAATTCTGAGTCGATCTTAGCATGTCCGTCCGTCCGTCCGTTCGTCTGTTGAAATCACGCTAATTTCCGAACGAAACAAGCTATCGACTTGAAACTTGGCACAAGAAGTTGTTATTGACGTAGGTCGGATGGTATTGCAAATGGGCCATATCGGTCCACTTTTACGTATAGCCCTCATATAAACGGACCCCCAAATTTGGTTTGCAGACCCTCTAAGAGAAGCAAATTTCATCCGATCCGGCTGAAATTTGGTACATGGTGTTAGTATATGGTCTTAAACAATCATGCAAAAATTGGTCCACATCGGTCCATAATTCTATATAGCCCCCATATAAACCGATCCCCCGATTTAGTTTTTGGAGCCTCTAAGAGAAGCAAATTTCATCCGATCTGACTGAAATTTGGTACATGGTGTTAGCATATGGTCTCTAACAACTATGCAAAAATTGGCCCACATCGGTCAATAATTATATATAGCCCCCCATATAAACCGATCCCCCGATTTGGCTTGCGGAGCCTCTAAGAGAAGCGAATTTCATCCGATCCGGCTGAAATTTGGTATATGGTCTCCAACAACCATGCAAAAATTGCATAATTATATATAGCCCCCATATAAACCGATCACCAGATTTGACCTCTGGTGCCTTTTGGAGAAGCAAAATTCATCCGATCTGGTTGAAATTTAGTACATGGTGGTAGTATATGATATTTAACAACCATGCCAAAAGTGGTCCATATCAGGCCATAATCATATATAGCCCCCATATAAACCGATCCCGAGATTTGGTTTTGGAGCCTCTTGGAGGAGCAAATTTCATCCGAGTCAGTTGAAATTTGGTACATTGTGCTAGTATATGGCCGTTAACAACCATGTCTAACAAGGTCCATATCGGTCTATAGTTATATATAGCCCTCAGATAAATCGATCCCCAATCACACAAAAATTGGTCCATATCAAGTTCATATAAGCGACCCCCATATTTCAATTCTGGCTCTCTACGTACCGTGCAAAAGTCCATATCGATTCGTAATTATTTGTAGACTTACCTACACATATTTATACCCTGCGCCACACTGTGGAACAGGGTATTATAAGTTAGTGCATATGTTTGTAACACCCAGAAGGAGACGAGATAGACACATGGTGTCTTTGGCAATAATGCTCAGGGTGGGTCCCTGAGACTATATAACCATGTCCGTCTGTCCGTCTGTCCGTCCGTCCGTCCGTCCGTCTGTCTGTGAACACATTTTTGTGATCAAAGTCTAGGTCGCAATTTAAGTCCAATCGCCTTCAAATTTTGCACATGTTCCTAATTTGGGTCAGAATAGAACTCTATTGATTTTGGAAGAAATCGGTTCAGATTTAGCTATAGCTCCCATATATATCTTTCGCCCGATATGGACTTATATGGCGCCAGAACCCAGATTTTTGGCTGAATTTGGCTGAATTTGGTAGAAGCCAGAGTTTTGGCCCAATTTGGTTGAAATTTTGCACAGGGAGTAGATTTAGCATTATAGCTATGAGTGCCAAATTTGGTTGAAATCGATTCAGATTTAGATATAGCTCCCATATATATCTTTCGCCCGATATGGACTAATATGGTCCTAGAACCCAGAGTTTTGGCCCAATTTATTTGAAATTTTGCACTAGGAGTGCAATTAGTAGTGCAGTTAAGTGTGCAAAATTTGATTGAAAGCGGTTAAGATTTATATATAGCTCCCATACATAGCTTTCGCCCGATTTACACTCATATGACCACAGAGGCCAATTTTTAACTCCGATTTAGTTGAAATTTTACACAGGGAGTAGAATTAGCATTGTGGCTATGCGTGCCAAATTTGGTTGAAATCGGTTCAGATGCAGATATAGCTCCCAGCTTTTGATTTCGACAAAAATGGTCAAAATACCAACATTTTCCTTGTAAAATCGCCACTGCTTAGTCGAAAAGTTGTAAAACTGACTCTAATTTTTCTAAGCTTCTAATACATAAATATATATCGAGCGATAAATCATAAATAAACTTTTGCGAAGTTTCTTTAAATTTGCTTCAAATTTAAATATTTGCCCATATTATTTTACTAACATTGTGTTCCACCCTAGTGCATTAGCCAACTTAAATTTTTAGTCTATAGATTTTGTAAAAGTCTATCAAATTCTGTCTAAATCGAGTGATATTTAAATGTATGTATTTGGGACAAACCTTTATATATAGCCCCTAATACATTTGACGGATGTGATATGGTATCTAAAATTTAGATCTACAAAGTGGTGCAGGATATAATATAGTCGGCCCCGCCCGACTTTAGACTTTCCTTACTTGTTTTTTTCTAATATATACTAATATATACCACGTATGGACTAACTCACAATTTAGAAAATGATTTAAGATACCACAATTAATTCGATTGTGGATGACAGTCTTTCGTAGAAGTTTCTACGCAATCCATGGTGGAGGGTTCATAAGATTCAGGCTGGCCGAACTTATGGCCATATATACTTGTTTCACTGTGATTTTAAGAAATGTTATTATTTTAAAGCAGTCACTTCAATACCAAAACCTAAAGGGAAGGTCAACATTTTCGGATTGGCGTAAATAACAGAGGTACACGTTAGAAAAAGTTTCGTTCTATTAACGAAATGTGTCATTAAAAGTGAACCAATTAAACAAATTCGAAATTTTTCGTTATTATAACGAATTTTCTGTTAGTCAACGTAATGTTTCGTTCTATTAATGAATAAGTTCATTGTCTTAATGAAAATGTTTTGTTATATCAATGAAAAATTTTCGTTGGCTCAATTTTAAAGAAAGTCATCAGTTCATAGATTATATCTTCTTATAAAAGAAATCGATTAAGGGTGAAGTTATTCACACCAAATCATGTTCATATTAACCATATCGTAGTGCATTCAATTTGGAAATTGTATAAAGTTTACATGGATCAGAAGATGTTGACCTTCCCTTAAGAAAATTTTACCTTACTTCAAAGACATATGACTTTACCGGAGGGACAACAATTTCCAAGATTCGTGTCCTAAATTTAATGAAAACCATTTTTGAAACAAGGATTATAAACTTTCTTTTAATTAAAATTTCATTAATAAAAAAAATTTTCCTTAATATAGTATAAATTGCGTGTCCTACAAAAATTAAGTTGCATAATTTTTCATATTAGGTCACTATTTTTTTTTTCAGTGTATTTTAGTTTACATTGAGCTTATTTGTAAGATCACCTAAAGGTGGGTATTAAGTTCGAGTTTAAGGTGAGTATCAAGTTCGAGTTTAGCCGCTATAGTGAAAACTAAATCAGTACGAAAAGGCATAGAATTATACATATTTGTTTGTTGCATATTTTATTATAACTTGATGGGGAGTAGCCCAAAACAAATTTTCACTCGAACTTAATACCCACCTTTAGCCGCTAAAATTGCCATTTTTTCACGATTACTTTTCTTAATTAATCCCCTTTATGGAATACAAACTTTGTGAAAATTTGCTTTGTGCTATTCCCCATCATGTTATAATAAAATTTGCAACAAATATGTATAATTTTATGCCTTTTTTTAATGATTTACTTTTCACTTTAGCGATTTTAGCGGCTAAACTCGAACTTAATACCCACCTTAAGGTAAGACATTTCTGATTGTGTAGATTTAAGAAACCGATATATCCTGCATTACAAAAGCATTCAACTACCACTAGTAAAATTTTTAGGTCTTATGTTATTAACACCTGCAAATGAACTCATCACTCAATCAGGTTGTGCTTGAATTGATTTACGACAGCTCTCTTCATACTTTATTAAAATCATTTAGTTTTAATTCTAGAAATATGAAATATACAAGAAATTGGGATTTAATTTAAATTCTAATGTAATTCCAATAACATTGTAATGTGGAAGCAAGGCCTTACAGTTTCACATTAGAACAATATAGTCCACTTTCAATCTCCCTACATGGGCCACATTTACAAATTCACACTCAATGCATTTACTTACTCGAAAGAGCATACATTGAACGGGGAGCTTACATGATGTTGTTGATGTTCAAACAAAGACGTCAACAGCAGTACTCATCTGCCTTAAATGGAACAACAAGAAGAGCCAAATGAAAACTCTAAACATCACTCGTCAATCAAAACAAGTAAAACAAGCACCCAACATCCTACATTGCCACACACACACACCCACACACACAACCAAAGCTAACAGCCCAACAATTTACTCTAGGGTATGGTATAAAACAAATATTGGCAACTAACTATTCTTCGATATCACTCGAATTGCCACTAAGAGAATTTAGGCTTTGCTAAGTAGTCGCAAGTAAACACTTTACAGTAGCAACAATGAAAAGGTAAAGTATGCGTACAACACAAATACATGGGGAAGCATAATACAATGATCGCCATTTTTGTTTATAAAATCAATTGTCAGTTGGTACAATGGTACAAATTATTTAAATTTTCTCCAAAAAATGCTAAATCCAATCCTAACAAGTATATACAGCAGTAAGTTCGGCCGGGCCGAATCTTAAATACCCACCACCATGAACCAAATATTAGGGTTTCCTTTGAAATTTCAGGAGGGCTTGAGGACTTGAGGACACTTCCCGAAGATAAATTTAAAGATTTCACCTATGAGGACTATATCAGATTCTGGATTTATAAGAACCATTTTTGTTTGGGTTTTAGAGGAATCATTAACATCTCTTGTAAGCGTGCAAGAAAATTATAAAATAACGTCTTGATTTGAAATCTTAAATCTGTAGATTTTCACCCGAGAAGTAAAATCTGGAAATTTTACATTGAGTTTCAAGCAATTTTCATGATCAGTGCGCCTTCTACGCCCTCAAGAAGTGAAGTCGGTCTATATGGAGGCATTACCAAATGGAACGATAAAAACTTAATCCGATACACGTTTTTGCGAGCCTAAAATACGAGAATATTTACAATTTCAGGCAAATCAGATAAGAACTACGGTTTCTAGAAACCCAAGGAGTAAAATCGGGAAATCGTTCCTATGGGGGCTACACTAAAATATGGATCGATACTCACCGTTTCCGGCACACCTCTTTATGACCCAAAAATACCTCTAGATTTCCAATTTCAGGCAAATAGGATAAAAAGTTCGGATTCTAGAAGCCCAAGAAGTAAAATCGGGAAATCGGTCTATATGGGGGCTATACCAAAATATGGACCGATACTCACCGTTTTCGGCACACCTCTTTATGGCCCTAAAATACCTCTAGATTTCCAATTTCAGACAAATTGGATAAAAACTACGGTTTTTATTAGCCCAAGACCCCAAACCGGGAGGTCGTTTTATATGGGGACCATACCAAAACATGGACCGATACTCACAATTTTTGGCACACGTATTTGTGATCCTATAATACCCCTAGACTTCCAATTTCAGGTAAATTGAATAAAAACTGCGGTTTCTATAAGCCCAAGAAGTAAAATCGAGAGATCGGTCTATATGGGGGCTATACCAAAACATGGACCGATACTCACCATTTTTGGGACACCTCTTTATAGTCATAAAATACCTTTAAATTTCAAATTTCAGGCAAATTGGATAAAAACTACGATTTCTATAAGCCCAAGACCACAAATCGGGAGGTCGTTTTATATTTGCGACCATTCCAAAACATGAACCGATACTCACAATTTTTGGCACACGTATTTGTGGTCCTACAATACCTCTAGATTTCCAATTTCAGGTAAATTGAATAAAAACTGTGGTTTCTATAAGCCCAAGAAGTAAAATCGGGAGATCGGTCTATATGGGGGCTATACCAAAATATGGACCGATACTCACAATTTTTGGAACACCTCTTTATGGTCATAAAATACCTCTAGATTTCAAATTTCAGGCAAATTGGATAAAAACTAAGATTTCTATAAGCCTAAGACCCCAAATCGGGAGGTCGGTTTATATGGGGATTATATCAAAAACTGGACCGATATTGCCCATCTTCGAACTTGACCTGCCTGCAGACAAAAGACGAGTTTGTGCAAAATTTCAGCACGATTGCTTCATTATTGAAGACTGTAGCGTGATTACAACAGACAGACAGACAGACAGACGGACAGACGGACATCGTTATATCGTCTTAAAATTTCTCCCTGATCAAGAATATATATACTTTATATAGTCGGAAATCGATATTTCGATGTGTTACAAACGGAATGACAAACTTATTATACCCCCGTCACCATTCTATGGTGGTGGGTATAAAAAGATTGTGAATTTTTGAAAAACTTTGAGGTCAAACTTTTCAGACAAGCGTTAGAATCCATTAAAAATTATAAAAAAGTATAAAAATTATTTATTTGACAAAATATCACAGAATTTTTTTAATTTATATCCAAAACATTGAATTCGGATCAAAAACTCTAAAAAAAGAAAAACGTTTTCGGTACACGTTTTCCAAACGTTTTTTTTTTCTTTGCGTGTATACGAGATGACTATAAAAACCAATTATGACTCTATCAAATGGTGAGATGGTCTAGAAAGATTGTGAAATTCCGACCTTAGAACAGTTATCACGCGCAGAGAAGGAATATGATCACCTCCTACAGCACAATGTTATTTTTTTATGGTTAGGTTAGGTGGCAGCCCAATGTATCAGGCTCACTTAGACTATTCAGTCCATTGTGATACCACATTGGTGAACTTCTCTCTTATCACTGAGTGCTGCCCGATTCCATGTTAAGCTCAATGACAAGGGACCTCCTTTTTATAGCCGAGTCCGAACGGGTTTCAACATTGCAGTGAAGTGCGTTCCACTTAGAGAAGCTTTGAAACCCTCAGAAATGTCACCAGCATTACTGAGGTGGGATAATCCACCGCTGAAAAACTTTTTGGTGTTCGGTCGAAGCAGGAATCGAACCCACGACCTTGTGTATGCAAGGCGGGCATGCTAACCATTGCACCACGATGGGGAGCAAATAAAATTTTTAATGCAAAAATGTTGCTTTCTCTCCAAACATAAAATGGATGTCGAAATGATATACATAATGTCAATGAAAATAATATGGTTGCAACAATTACATGTTCGCCCTCCAAAAATAATATTTTGATCTAGGAGGTGGTCAAATTCCTTCTCTAGCTGCAGATGCTAACAATTCTTACACTAATGACGTGGCAGAAAATGAGACAGGCTACCTTCATGGTGAACCCGTAAACTGCTAGTCTATAAAAAATGTTCTCAAAATTTTATTTCTATAGAAACTTTTGTTAAAATTTTATTTCTTCAGAAAATTTCGTCAAAATTTTACGTCTATAGAAAATTTTATCAAAATTTTATTGCTATAGAACATTTTGTCAAAATTTTATTGCTATAGATAATTTTGTCAAAATTTTATTGTTATAGAAAGTTTTGTTTCTATAGAAAATTTTCTGAAAATTTTATTTCCATAGAAAATTTTGTCAAAATGTTATTTCTGTAGAAAAAAAAATATATTTCTAAAGAAAATTAAGTCAAAACTTTATTACCATAGAAAATTTTCTCAAAATTGTATTTCTATAGAAAATTTTCTCAAAATTTTATTTCTATAGAAAATTTTCTCAAAATTTTATTTCTATAGAACATTTTCTCAAAATTGTATTTCTATAGAAAATTTTCTCAAGTTTTTATTTCTGTAGACAATTTTGTCAAAATTTTATTTTTATTGGAAAATTTCTCAAAATTTTATTTGTATCGAAAATTGACGTACCTCTTAGTTGGAGAGAAAATTTTGCAAAATCTACCAAAACTTCAAGAATTCTACATATATAAAGCGATAAAACAGAAATTAAGAGGCAAGTTGCACATATGATCGAGAATCCGGCTTATATTTCCTTTCAGTTCCTTGTTATACCCTCTACTATAGGATTGGGGGTAAATAATATACATATATACGTCCATGTTCTGATATTCCAAATCGCAAAATTTTCGTTTAGTTATAATTTCATACCCCTTAAACATAATTTAGCAATATGGTTTTCTTTAATGAGAAGTTAATATTACCCAGCAAAAACTCCTATTACGAGACATGAGTACAAGTATGCCTGCGCTCTACCATAAATAGACTCAAAAAGAGCGAGCGAGTTGCTGCTCTCATATACATATACTCGTATTTATAAATTTTATTCTCTCTTATAAGTTAAAAAATTTGGTATGCTATCTGCATTAGTCAACTAAATCAGCTGAATTTTGTTATAACATAAAGGTACCGAAACATTCCCTTCAAAGTTTATATTTACAATCAAAAGCTCCTAATCATTTAGTTGAAACTATAGACGAACTTCTTAGTTATTTTATCGTACGACAATTTAGACCATAAACAATCTAAAATGGTCGATCAATAGAACGCAAATATTTAGGTGAGCCCAAGCACAAGCTCATCAGTTGTTTTATCGTAGCACCAATCTACTAATCGAAAGAGAAACCTTGGGGTTGGGGTTTTTTTTAACATTCCCTTCTTTGATCAAATCAAACGTAAGAAAAAAGAATCAATTTTAGTCGAGAACAAAATTTCATAGCTGAGAACCACCATAAACAATTCCACAAACTTCTGCTTGTGCACATATCATGCATGCATCTACCTTATGTGTGAGTGTGTGCGGTCCTGACTAAATTTGAAGATCCATTCTTGGCAAAGATATTGGAATTCGCTGGATGTCAGTCTTCACATGAACAACAATCACTTGCAACGCACATGCTGCATAATAGGAGATGGATCTGCAACTTCAATGACAAAATTCAAATTCGTAATACATCCACCCAAACATAGTTCTACTTGTATAGCCTGGATGGTAAACAAGTAGCCCAAGCAAAACCAGCAACAATGGCAAGCTTATGGATTTCTACAACAACGCCACCTGCCTGCCAACATTTGCCAGCCAACAGCCTAACGTTATGCAATACAAAAGACCGACAAATGAAAGGAATCACAAGTTAGGATAGTGGCATTGCATACCAAATTATACAGTCAGTGCCTGATGATGCTCAGAATCTATACTCCAAATTCGGATACTTTGGTTGCTGAAGCTATATATGTAGGCAACAGTCAAAGGCTGACATTAAAAATAGCATCACATTCATACGGACACTACATCGCTTGTGTGGTAAGCATTGCCAAACACCCTTGCCAAAAGAGGTAGCAGAACTTCAATGCTAACGAAACAAACAGTGGTAGCTGCTAGTGACTGACACTTGCTTCACATGAGGATAATTCAAATAGCCTATGAAAAGGGTGCCACAGAGGACACAAGGAATGAACTTTTTTATGCGACATTGTGTTGCAATTTTATTGGGTTTTTCGTGTAGAGAATATCACGAGAATCCGTGCTAGATCCGATCGTAGGTTCAGGCTTTACATTCTTTTGTCAGCCGGATTTCTGCTGATGGAACTGAACTTTGATTCGGAAGATGAGATGGAATCTAAGTCTATGGAACACTGGAATCTAAGTCTATGGATCACTGTCGCCTTGCGATTGATGTTAATATAGATTTGGGCAGAATTGATTGATAAGAGAAAAGTTCAGCACGCATGTTATTGCAATGTACTGAGCCTAAAATATCAGGCTACCACTAAACCGCACCTATCACCATATGACATTCGGGTTTAGTCCAAATCTCCTTGAGTCATCTTTCTGACATAAAATACTCCTTCTCAGTGGTCAGGGTTATATTGCAAATACGGCAAAAGATTGATTCTATTTTCATTTCTTCTGCCATAGTTTTCCATATTATTTTCTAATCCCAAAATCATATTATCCCATATCACTCAAGTATCTCATTATTCTCAATTCAATCGACTGCAAACTGACAAGTTTGTGGACTCTATCAATATAGGTGTAGTTTCCGAAGATCTACTTCTCTTTATTGCCCCTTTACAATTTCTTTACGTTGTTCTGCAGCAAAAGCCTGCCTTCCAGACACTTAAAAACATCGCCTATATTTCTAATGGAGTTATAATCAACCCCCCCGCCCCAACAGACAGACCATATCGTAATACTAAGGCAACCATTTAATTTAACCCTTGGATCAGTGTTGCCAGGGAAAATTTTCGGTTTACCTATAAGGACAAAACAAGTTCCCTACATTCCCAAAAAATTTCCCTACAATATTTTTCGTTGAATTTAAACAAATTTTACAAAAGAAAAATGGTTCTCTATGCGTTGTTATCTTAAAACATATGAAAATGGAACGTATATTACGTATAAATAAATTTGTATTACCACCACGGTTGCCACAGTTAGTAGAATTCTAACAAAAATAGTAGATTTTTTTTTCTGTTTGGTAGATTGGTAGAATTCTTGATGTTTTGATACATCAAATCTCTATAGAAATAAAATGTTGCAATGTTCATAATAAATAAAATTTTGGAATAAATAATAAATAAAATTTTGGAAAACTTTTCTATAATTTTTTTTTTTGAGAAACAAATCTAAAGAAATAAAATGTTGAGAAAATTTTCTATAGAAATAAAATTTTGAGAAAATTTTCTATAGAAATACAATTTTGACAAATTTTTTTATAGAAATAAATAGATATAAAATTTTGAATAAAGTTTTAACAAAATTTCCTATAGAAATAACATTTAGACAAAATTTTCTATAGAAATAAAATTTTGATAATGTTTTCTATAGGAATAAAGTTTTGACAAAATTTTCTGTAGAAATAAAATTTTGACAAACTTTTCTATAGAAACAAAATTTTGACAAAATTTTCTATAGAAATAAAATTTTGACAAAATTTTCTATAGAAATAAATTTTTGACAAAGTTTTCTATAGAAACAAAATTTTATACAGGAATACAATTTTGACAACATTTTCTATAGAAATAAAATTTTGAGAAAATTTTCTATAGAAATGTAATTTTGAGAAAATTTTCTATAGAAATAAAATTTTGACAAAATTTTCTATAGAAATAAATATAAATAAAATTTTGAGTAAAATTTTGACAGAGTTTTCTATAGAAATAAAATTTTGACAGAGTTTTCTATAGAAATAAAATTCTGACAAAATTTTCTATAGAAATAAAATTTTGACAAAATTTTCTATACAAATAAAATTTGAGAAAATTTTCTATAGAAATAAAATTTTGAAAAAATTTTCTATCGAAATAACATTTTGGCCAAATTTTTTATAGAAATAAAATTTTGACAAAATATTGCATAGTAATAATATCTAGACAAAATTTTTTATAGAAACAAAATTTTGACAAAATATTCTATAGAAATAAAATTTTGACAAAATATTCTATAGAAATAAATATAAATAAAATTTTGAGTAAAATTTTGACAGAGTTTTCTATAGAAATAAAATTTTGACAGAGTTTTCTATAGAAATAAAATCCTGACAAAATTTTCTATAGATATAAAATTTTGACAAAATTTTCTATAGAAATAAAATTTTGACAAAATATTCTATAGAAATAAAATTTTGACAAAATTTTCTATAGAAATAAATATAAATACAATTTTGAGTAAAATTTTGACAGAGTTTTCTATAGAAATAAAATTTTGACAGAGTTTTCTATAGAAAAAAAATTCTGACAAAATTTTCTATAGAAATAAAATTTTGACAAAATTTTCTATACAAATAAAATTTGAGAAAATTTTCTATAGAAATAAAATTTTGAGAAAATTTTCTATAGAAATAAAATTTTGACAAAATTTTCTGTAGAAATAAAATTTTGACAAAATTTTCTGTAGAAATAAAATTTTGACAAACTTTTCTATAGAAATAAAAATTTGACAAAATTTTCTATAGAAATAAAATTTTGACAAAATTTTCTATAGAAATACAATTTTGACACAGTTTTCTACAGGAATACAATTTTGACAAAATTTTCTATAGAAATAAAGTTTTGAGAAAATTTTCTATAGAAATACAATTTTGACAAATTTTTTTATAGAAATAAATAGAAATAAAATTTTGAATAAAGTTTTGATAAAATTTTCTATAGAAATAAAATTTAGACAAAATTTTCTATAGAAATAAAATTTTGATAATGTTTTCTATAGGAATAAAGTTTTGACAAAATTTTCTGTAGAAATAAAATTTTGACAAACTTTTCTATAGAAATAAAATTTTGACAAAATTTTCTATAGAAATAAAATTTTGACAAAATTTTCTATAGAAATAAATATAAATAATGTTTTGTAAAATTAGATTTTGAATAAAGTTTTGATAACATTTTCTATAGAAATAAAATTTTGACAAAATTTTCTATAGAAATAAAATTTTGACAAAATTTTCTATAGAAATAAAATTTTGACAAAATTTTTTATAGAAATAAAATTTTGAGAAAAATTTCTATAGAAATACAATTTTGAAAAAATTTTCTATAGAAATAAAATTTTGACAAAATTTTTTATAGAAATAAAATTGTGACAAAATTTTCTATAGAAATAAAATTTTGAGTAAAATTTTGACAGAGTTTTCTATAGAAATAAAATTTTGACAGAGTTTTCTATAGAAATAAAATTCTGACAAAATTTTTTATAGAAATGAAATTTTGACAAAATTTTCTATACAAATAAAATTTGAGAAAATTTTCTATAGAAATAAAATTTTGAGAAAATTTTCTATAGAAATAAAATTTTGAGAAATTTTTCTATAGAAATAAATTTTGACTAAATTTGCTATAGTAATAAAATTTTGAGAACATTTTCAATAGGGGAATTTCCCCTACTTCTGGCAACACTGACTTGGATAGGTAATATTCTATGGAATTTGTGGCTCCGGAAGATAAGACTTTCAAATAAAGGGCGAATTCAATTTTGTGTAAATCCTTTTACCTTACCCTTTAGCGCTTACAAACACATTTTAAGGCTAATAAAGGGTGATTCTTTTGAGGTTAGGATTTTCATGCATTAGTATTTGACAGATCACGTGGGATTTCAGACATGGTGTCAAAGAGAAAGATGCTCAGTATGCTTTGACATTTCATCATGAATAGACGAACGATCTGCCACAACGTCGAATTTTCAGTGAATGGGCCCTAGAAAAGTTGGCAGAAAATCCGCTTTTTTATCGACAAATTTTGTTCAGCGATGAGGCTCATTTCTGGTTGAATGGCTACGTAAATAAGCAAAATTGCCGCATTTGGAGTGAAGAGCAACCAGAAGCCGTTCAAGAACTGCCCATGCATCCCGAAAAATGCACTGTTTGGTGTGGTTTGTACGCTGGTGGAATCATTGGACCGTATTTTTTCAAAGATGCTGTTGGACGCAACGTTACGGTGAATGGCGATCGCTATCGTTCGATGCTAACAAACTTTTTGTTGCCAAAAATGGAAGAACTGAACTTGGTTGACATGTGGTTTCAACAAGATGGCGCTACATGCCACACAGCTCGCGATTCTATGGCCATTTTGAGGGAAAACTTCGGAGAACAATTCATCTCAAGAAATGGACCGGTAAGTTGGCCACCAAGATCATGCGATTTGACGCCTTTAGACTATTTTTTGTGGGGCTACGTCAAGTCTAAAGTCTACAGAAATAAGCCAGCAACTATTCCAGCTTTGGAAGACAACATTTCCGAAGAAATTCAGGCTATTCCGGCCGAAATGCTCGAAAAAGTTGCCCAAAATTGGACTTTCCGAATGGACCACCTAAGACGCAGCCGCGGTTAACATTTAAATGAAATTATCTTCAAAAAGTAAATGTCATGGACCAATCTAACGTTTCAAATAAAGAACCGATGAGATTTTGCAAATTTTATGCGTTTTTTTTTTTAAAAAAGTTATCAAGCTCTTAACAAATCACCCTTTACTTCTCCTGTTTAAAAAGCCATTGTTAATATTGTTGTTTGTGCCCATTGTTGTATTTTCGATTTTGGCGTTACTGCGTCAGTCAGTGTATTTGCTCCAGCTGTTGCAGATAATGCAAGCGAATGCTTTTTGTTTTGGCCGCTGATGACTATGCATCACTGGCAGTATTCTTTCTTGAATTAGGTTGTTGAGTTTTAGTGTTGTTCCACAAAAGTTTTTGGGGTATCCTTGCCATGTTAGTTATGTGTATCGTTGGAGCGACGGCATGCATTGATTTGTGCTCTATGCTTTATTTATGAAACAGAGATGGGCAAACCAAGGCCTTACAAATTTCTTCACGAAATAATAAACCAAATAAATTAAAATTTTCTTTTAAAGCAAATAAAAATGCCCTCAAAAGTATGCCACAGACTTTTCTAAAAATATTCAATTAAAAATTTAATTGATTCAACAAATTTTTAAATTGAAACAAAAATCAATCACAAAAATTTGTAGTATCAATTAATTTTTTAGTTGGATCAATTCATTTTTTAATCGACTTTCAATTAATTTTGTAATTGATACTATCATTTCTGTGATTGAAAACAATTCAATTAAAAAATGAATTGCGTCAATAACTTTCGTGATTGAATGCAAAAATGGGAAAATTATTTTTGTACAAAATTTTGAGGCAAAGTATTTTCTCTTTAGGTGTATGATCTCTGTTTGGGCTCCTGCTGTTTTCCAATTCGAGAGACCTCTTGAATAAAAAATTAAATGCACCCAAAAGTATGCCATAGATTTTTCTAAACATTTCTTGAACAGTTTCCCCATAATATCAAAATTTTGAAACATATCAATAAATGTTATGCCCGGGCTTTTTTCTTGTCTTTAAAAAAGAGTTTTTTGAGGAACGAAATTATAAACTAAAAAATTAAAATTTTCTTTTAAAGCAAATAAAAAAATTATAGACATCTAATAGATTTGAGTTAATTTTTCCTTAAAAAGGGAAAACTATTTGTCAAAAATGTTGTTCCTAAGTTAAGTATGTTTTCTTTCTTTTTTCAGTTCAAGAGACCTCTTTAATAAAAAAAAATTGTATGCCCCCAAAAGTATGCCTCTTTTTATTTTTTTTATTTTTTGAAAACATAAAGTGGCGGCATCCTATTTGGCCTTCTCAGACACATCCTACAGTCATTTGTTGTCATTTGCATGTAACACAAAATCCTATTGAAGGAAAATCACCATGCCTCATGCTTGTAGTTCACTCTTGTTCACATCCACATACGAAATTATTATGGCAGTTGCTACTTGCTTTGTTTGCATTCGATTTTTCGAAATGTAGTTGCTTTTTTGTCCTGCTGTACTTTTTTTTTTTGCTATTTGATCAACGATTCTAGGAGATGATGTATTGTTGTTAGACGAACTTAAAACTACTGATTTGTTGCATGTTGTCAATCGTTTGTGAGCATATGAGATACATGGATGTGTATGTGTGTGATGGTGGGTACCATATTTGGGGTTCATTGTTGGTATTATCAACAGCACATGTTGCTCATTGTTCTCTAAACGTATGTTGTTAGTCCATGGAACATGTTTTGCTGGGGAAGTATATATTATTTGCGATGTGACAGCTGTCATGGAATGTTAACAACTAATCAGAGATGAGTTATGTGGGTATGCGTTGAAATGTTGTGGCAACGAAAATCATATGCAATAAAAATTGGAACAAAAAGAAAACGCATGCAAAAGTAGTTTCTATTGACGATGGTTTGTTAAATTGTTGCATTTGCGAAACATTACGCTGCACAAAAAATCATTGCATATTTTAGGGCGATTTAAGGTAAATTGAAGATATTATGTGGCAATCTAAGCTTACTAATAGCATCAATTTGGAAAAAAATCATTGCATATTTTAGGGTGATTTTAAGGTAATGCTTTTCCCAATTTGGAAACAAGCATTGTATACGTTATGGCGATTTAAAAATGTTTAACAATTAGGACTTTCGTAGGACTTTCGTAGTTTTCCAATCCTTAAACAGATAATGATTATTGAGTCAAGGTTTATAATGGGGATGGACATTTCATGAGATACGAGTCGTGAAAATCTTTGCATACTTTTGGGGATATTTCAAAACTTTAATTTTTCTCAAATCATATCTTAGAGAGTTATTTATTTATTCTGTTTCGTCGTATTTTAATACCCTCGACCATAGGATGGAGACATACTAAAATTTTTACTCCGTTTGTAGCGCATCGAAGTACTTAGGATCGTGGTGAAATTTTGAATTGTAGAAATCTGGAAACTTACGAACGAAACAAGTTTGAACCCTTACTTCCGTGGAGGAGCAAATTTCATACCATGACTATGTATGTAATACGGTTTAATTAAAGTTTTTATTTAAAGGTGTTCAGCTATGAAAGGTTATTTTAATGCGTTAATATAGAAAAAGTCTTACGGCAATTTTCAACTTTTGGTTTCCGGAGTGGCCAAATTTGAGAGGTTTAACTGTTTTTAGAATGCAATAGAATTTTGTACGCAACCCATGGTGGAAAGTGCATAAGATTTCGGCCGTATACTCTTGTTATACCCTCCACCATAGGATGGGGGTATATTAACTTTGTCATTCCGTTTGTAACGCATCGAAATATTGCTCTAAGACCTCATAAAGTATATATATTCTGGGTCGTGGTGAAATTCTGAGTCGATCTGAGCATGTCCGTCGATCTGAGCATGTCCGAACGAAACAAGCTATCGACTTGAAACTTGGCACAAGTAGTTGTTATTGATGTAGGTCGGATGGTATTGCAAATGGGCCATATCGGTCCACTTTTACGTATAGCCCCCATATAAACGGACCCCCAAATTTGGTTTGTGATTGCTCTAAAAGAAGCAAATTTCATCCGATCCGGCTGAAATTTGGTGCATGGTGTTAGTATATGGTCTCTACCAACCATGCAAAACTTGGTCCATATCGGTCCACTTTTACGTATAGCCCCCATATAAACGGACCCCCAAATTTGGCTTGCGATTGCTCTAAAAGAAGCAAATTTCATCCGATCAGGCTGAAATTTGGTACAGGGTGTTAGTATATGGTCTCTAACAACCATGCAAAAATTGGTCCATATCGGTCCATAATTACATATAGCCCCCATATAAACCGATCCCCCGATTTGGCTTGCGGAGCCTCTAAGAGAACCAAATTTCATCCGATCCGGTTGAAATTTGGTACGTGGTGTTAGTATATGGTCTCTAACAACCATGCAAGAATTGGTCCATATCGGTCCATAATTATATATAGCCCCCATATAAATCGATCCCCAGATTTGTCCTCCGGAGCCTCTTGAAGGAGCAATATTCATCCGATCCGGTTGAAATTTGGAACGTGGTGTTAGTATAAGGCCGCTAATAACCATGCCAAAATTGGTCCATATCGGTCTGTAGTTATATATAGCCGATCCCCAATCACACAAAAATTGGTCCATATCGGTTCATAATCATGGTTGCCACTCGAGCCAAAAATAATCTACCAAAATTTTATTTTTATAGAAAACATTGTCAAAATGTTATTTCTATAGAAAATTTTGTCAAAATTTTATTTCTATAGAAAATTTTGTCTAAATTTTATTTCTATAGAAAATTTTGACAAAATGTTATTTGTACAGAAAATTTTGTCAAAATTTTATTTCTATAGAAATTTTTTTCCAAATTTTATTTCTATATAAAATTTTGTCAAAATTTTATTTCTATAGAAAATGTTGTCAAAATTTTATTTTATCAAAATTTTATTTCTATAGAAACTTTAAACTTAATTATATACGTATTTAATCGGCCTTTTTTAGTTTAATATATATCACGTATGGACTATGTGGTATATATTACGGTGTTGGGAAATTTTAAGATACCTTGCCATCGGCTTCAGTAGAAGTTTCTACGCAATCCATGGTGGAGGGTACATAAGCTTCGGCCTGGTCGAACTTACGGCCGTATATACTTGTTTTTTTTTTTGTTTTTTTCTTTTGTATAAAAAATGTACAGTTGGAAGAAAATAATTAGAATAGACCAATAGCTTCAATTGCTAATACGATTTAATAAATTTTTACGCCTAAAAGTATGCAATCTGAAAACCAACAAGACTTTTCAGATTTCAACAATGCCTATTATAGTCCTAAAAACTTTTATTATTGTTTACAAAATTCTTACTATCCTTAATTAACAAAATTCACAATGCTTTTAGTGAATGCCTACTTGTATAAAAATGCAAAATTTCTTAGCACTTTATTTGCTCATAATTTGTGTATTTGACAACTTTTCAAATATTGTTGTCGTTCAGTTTACCCAGAGGTGTGTCTTTGTAAATGTTGCAAATAATATCAATTCTATAGTTTACACTTCTTGTCCTGTGGACTAAGTTGTAGAATTTATTATACAATAATTTTTATTGCCTACTTTAAGGCTTTTCCGGGATTTTATTTATACAATATTACTTTTGCATACTTATGGGTGATTGTTTCTCTCCTCTCTCTCTCTCCCTTTGGAAACAAATAAATAATAGAGAAATGTTTTTCCCTTAGAATACTTTTAACCTATTGTGGGCCAACAATAATCATAGCAAAAATAGTTTTTCTAAACATTTCTTGAACAGTTTCCCCATAATATCAAAATTTTGAAACATATCAAACATAAACAAATAAATAATAGAGAAATGTTTTCCCTTAGAATACTTTTAACCCATTGTGGACCAACAATAATTATAGCAAAAAAAGAATCGTTTTATTCAAGCGAATTATTTAAATTTATAATTGTTATGATATTTCTTTTTAGCTATGGCTGATTGAGATTATCCTTGATTGAAACAATTTCATTAAGAAAACAATTGAAGCAATTTATTTCCAAATTGAAGACATCAATTTTTTTATTCGGATAATTTTAAATTATAAGAGTCGACCATATTGTAACTTGTTTTACAGGCACTAAATAAACTTCATTTTGAGAGACCTTGAGGTTCGATAATCTACTACGGTTTCAACGAGTATCTGCGATCCCTAAAGGGTTAAATTAAATCATTGTCACACAACCATAATATGTACCACAGCAACTCTAGACAAGAACTAGGCAAAATCTCACAAAACTGTTGCCAAGTTTGCACGAAATTGTTATTCTGCCTATATTCAGTCTATGCGGCTAATACTACACTGCCTAGGCATAGGCTTTACATTTATGTATATTACTTAAGCTTACACTTCGTTTTGTTCTTTTTTGTTTGTTGCTTATGGGAGTAAATGATGCTACTGGCTTTGCATCAGCTCTATCTGAGGTATAATGAAAGGTGTGAATTTTTGAAATTGTGTAAAAGCAAGTGCCTACACTTCCTTATGTCTGGCCTCTGGGGGATTTTAGCAAAGTGAAATTGTTAACTTGGTCTTATTGTTGTAGTGTTAATAGACTTTCGGAAGACTGACAAAAATCTAAATGACAATAGAAAACTCTTACTTAGCTACATAAGTTTGAGGGTGGGGTAGGAGAATAACTTCGAAAGGTATTCCAAAGAAATTGCCTTTATATTTTATTGTTTCGCCAACGGTGATTGTTTGCTTCAACATTTCTACAGTACACTAATCTCGAAAAAGGATAACAAATACTTTAATTATATATATTTCCTTGAAATGTATTATTATATGTTTTTGCTTGCTTGCTCAGTCCTTTCTATTGTAGAGAATAAATACATTCGCTTTGTCTTTTGTCACCGTTTAAAAGCAGTGCAGTTTTTCTTCTTAATTAAAATCTGTTTTTGGGTACTCTTTTGCTATGGTTAGGGTTATTTTTGGTTCTATTCCTGATAATAGAATGAAAATGAGCATGGAAATGTTTGGAGACAAATTGAGATTTGAATCTAACAATGCAAAGAAATTGAGCATTAGCATTTTCACAATGTCTTCATCGTAATGGGGATTAGTATTATTAGAGTAAAAGTTAGTGTAGGTTATAGAAGGATAAAAGTTAGGTATTAAATTTAAATCCAATAGCCTAAAAGTATGCTCTTTGAAATGTAGCTTCGAAAAGTATACCCAAAGAGTATGGAAAAAATATATTTATAATTTATGTAGCATATCCAGGCTGAAGTAACAGGTTGGCTCATAAGTCCCCGGTCTGACACATAGATGGCGTCGCTAGTATTAAATACATATTATATTTATATAGTACCAACCTTCAAATGATTCGCGTCAAAATTTGAAGTCTGTAAGTCAATTAGTTTGTGAGATAGAGCGTCTTTTGTGAAGCAACTTTTGTTATTGTGAAAAAAAATGGAAAAAAGGAATTTCGTGTTTTGTTTTCTGAAGGGAAAAATACGGTGGAATCAAAAACTTGGCTTGATAATGAGTTTAGGGACTCTGCCCCAGGGAAATCAACAATAATTGATTGGTATGCAAAATTCAAGCGTGGTGAAATGAGCACGGAGTACGGTGAACGCAGTGGACGCCCGAAAGAGGTTAACCACCGACGAAAACATCAAAAAAATCCACAAAATAATTTTGAATGACCGTAAAATGAAGTTGATCGAGATAGCAGAGGCCTTAAAGATATCAAAGGAACGTGTTAGATTAGGTTAGGTTATGTGGCAGCCCGATGTATCAGGCTCACTTAGACTATTCAGTCCATTGTGATACCACAGTGGTGAACTTCTCTCTTATTACTGAGTGCTGCCCAATTCCATGTTAAGCTCAATGACAAGGGGCCTCCTTTTTATAGCCGAGTCCGAACGGCGTTCCACATTCCAGTGAAACCACTTAGAGAAGCTTTGAAACCCTCAGAAATGTCACCAGCATTACTGAGGTGGGATAATCCAACGCTGAAAAACTTTTTGGTGGTCGGTCGTAGCAGGAATCGAACCGACGACCTTGTGTATGCAAGGCGGGCATGCTAACCATTGCACCACGGTGGCTCCATGGTGCAATGGTGGCTCCGTGTTGGTCATATCATTTATCAATATTTGGATATGCGGAAGCTCTGTGCAAAATGGGTGCCGCGCGAGCTCACATTTGACCAAAAAGAACAACGTATTGATGATTCCGAGCGGTGTTTGCAGCTGTTAACTCGTAATACACCCGAGGTTTTCCGTCGATATGTGACAATGGATGAAACATGGCTCCATCACTACACTCCTGAGTCCAATCGACAGTCGGCTGAGTGGACAGCGACCGGTGAATCGTCTCCGAAGCGTGGAAAGACTCAAAAGTCCGCTGGCAAAGTAATGGCCAGGATGCGCATGGAATAATTTTTATCGATTATCTTGAGAAGGGAAAAACCATCAACAGTGACTATTATATGGCGTTATTGGAGCGTTTGAAGGTCGAAATCGCGGCAAAACGGCCCCGTATGAAGAAGAAAAAAGTGTTGTTCCACCAAGACAACGCACCGTGCCACAACTCGTTGAGAACGATGGCAAAAATTCATGAATTAGGCTTCGAATTGCTTCCCCAACCACCGTATTCTCCAGATCTGGCCCCCAGCGACTTTTTCTTGTTCTCAGACCTCAAAAGGATGCTCGCAGGGGAAAAAAATTTGGCTGCAATGAAGAGGTGATCGCCGAAACTGAGGCCTATTTTGAGGCAAAACCGAAGGAGTATCAAAAAATTGGAAGGTCGTTATAATCATTGTATTGCTCTTGAAGGGAACTATGTTGAATAATAAAAACGAATTTTGACACAAAAAATGTGTTTTTCTTTGTTAGACCGGGGACTTAGCAGACAACCTGTTAGTATTGTTTAGTTACAAGTTTCTAAAAATAATCTAAATTTTCTAAAATTTACCACAATTGTTGTTTAACAAATCGAGTTTTCCAAAAATCTACAAAAGTAAATAAGACGGAATTTTAAAATTTCATATCGACCTCTTTTACCAATCCGTTTAAGCCAAACTATCGACTTTTATAACCCTAAACTCCATCCGCCTTTAATATTGTTTTAATCACAACAACCCTAACGATTTTCTTGTAACACCCGAAACTATGCATTAATTTTACCACACAAACAATTATGTAAATTATCAACTAATCGATAATCTCTATTGAAAAGTTTCGCTAAACCTTTAAATCGCATAGAAACTCCATCCGTAAACTTTATTTAAATTACTATGTGAGATTGTTCGAGGCATTAAGCCCACCACTATTAACAAAAGTTTTACATCATCCATTGCCTACACTTAGGCTCACTTAAAACTTTTGTATATGTTAGCATAATTTTTTGGGTGGTTTGCAAGTAACATGAAATTATTTTAAATACTTGGCACAAATTTCGTTAACAATTCTCGTTAATTGTCACATTTTAAATAATGTACACAAAGTGTCTAAAAGCCCTCGATTATCTAATCACCTGCTAGAAATTATCAAACTAATTTTAGCACATTTTAGAGACGAGTTGAAAAAAATAAACTGCCATTAGAAAGTTTTTCACTATATTTTGACAGTGTAATGTAATGTTTTGCTTCGTTGGCCATGTGTGTGTGTGGGTGTGCATGTGTGGGTGAAGTGAATTCACGCTGTTTTTATGATGAGTTGAAGAGTTTTTGGAAAATTTGCTAACAAAAACCATTTAACATCATTAAAGTAGGTTTTTATCTATGTTGGTTATTATCCTTAAACATTTGGCTCACACACACACACACACTCACATACACTGATATACAATTGCACACTCATGTTTTCACACTCACCCTCGTGTTTATATATAATTACATGGTAGTTTTTTGTTTTTACAGACATCGCCTTGCCTTCTTTAGGGATTAAGCTAACATATCGCTTGAATCTAAACCCAACCCTGAACCTGGAGGAAGGTTAAAGAAAACTGATTCGTTGTTTCTTTTTCTTCGTTATAGGTAACTACACCAATGTTTTTCTTCCAACAACCAGTAATTATCGCTTGTTTTTCCCCTCTACACTTTAGTATAGTTGAAATGTGTCGAATTATGGCATACTGTTAGGAGCCATCCAATATAAAAAAAATTATTACTGTGTTTAATGTTGAGAGAGATAAGAAAAAGTTTTCTATAGCTTGCACAAATCATGTGGTATATTTTTTTTTTTTTTCAAACTATATAACAGTGCAATAGTTAAAAAGTTCGTATACCTCACATGGGGCAGTGAGTTGTCTTCATGTTTCGATACAAAAGCAAAACATGCAATTCGGAAAAAATCTATCCATGGTAGTACAGTTTACAAGATTGCCGAAATTTTTCATTAAAATTGGACCAACAAAGCAATTTCATAAAGACTTTGAACTTTTTCGTATTTGCTATGATTTCTATATTAAACAATGAAACATTTCATAAAGTTAATGAATGGTGTCCTAATGAAAAAACTTTCGTTATTCCAATGAACAAAATTTTGTATTTTAGATGGAACAGAGGGTAGTCAGAGAACTTTCCAGAAAAATTAAGCCAAAGAAAATTTCATTGAGACGACGATAAGTTTTCATTAGGAAGATGAAAGTGTTCACTGAGGGTATGCAATTTTTCCTTATGTTTTGTTTCAATTTTTTTTCATTAAATTTAATTTTCGTCCATTCGTTAGGGTCGTATGTCAAATGAGAACAAAGATATATGGCCGTAAGTTCGGTCAGGCCGAATCTTATGTACCCTCCATCATGGTTTGCGTAGAAACTTCTACTAAAGACTATAGTCCACAATCGAATTATGTGGATTGCGACAACACTTTCCGATAGCAAGTTAACTTAAAACTTCTTAACACCGTCTTATAAATTGTAAGTAAGTCCATACGGGGTATATATTAAACAAAAAGGCCGATTAAATACGTATATAATTCAGCTTGACAAAATTTTCTATAGAAATAAAATGTTGACAAAATTTTCTATAGAAATAAAATTTTGACAAAATTTGTATAGAAATAAAATTTTGACAAAATTTTCAATAGAAATAAAATTTTGACAAAATTTTCTATAAAAAAAAATTAGACACAATTTTCTATAGAAATAAAATTTTGACAAAATTTTCTATAAATACAAAATTTTGACAAAATTTTCTATAGAAATAAAAGTTTGACAAAATTTTCTATAAAAATAAAATTTTGACAAAATTTTCTATAGAAATAAAATGTTGACTAAATTTTCTATAGAAATAAAATTTTGATATAATTTTCTATAGAAATAAAAATTTTGACAAAAATTTATTAATTTTGACGGGAGCCACCGTGGTGCAATGGTTAGCATGTCCGCCTTGCATACACAAGGTCGTGGGTTCGATTCCTGCTACGACCGAACACCAAAAAGTTTTTCAGCGGTGGATTATCCCACCTCAGTAATGCTGGTGACATTTCTGAGGGTTTCAAAGCTTCTCTAAGTGGTTTCACTGGAATGTGGAACGCCGTTCGGACTCGGCTATAAAAAGGAGGTCCCTTGTCATTGAGCTTAACATGGAATCGGGCAGCACTCAGTGATGAGAGAGAAGTTCACCGCTGTGGTATCACAATGGACTGAATAGTCTAAGTGAGCCTGATACATCGGGCTGCCACATAACCTAACCTAACCTAACCATAGAAATAAAATATTGAAAAAATTTTCTACAAAAATAAAATTTTGACAAAATTTTCTATAGACGTAAAATTTTGAGAACATATTCTATAGAAATATACTTTTACAAAATTTTCTATAGAAATAACATTTTGACAAAATTTTATTAATATTGACAAAATTTTCTATAGAAATAAAATTTTGACAAACTTTTCTATAGAAATAAAATCTTTATAAAATTGTCTATAGAAATAAAATTTTGACAAATTTTTCTATAAATAATAAAACTTTGAGAACATTTTCTATAGAAATAAAATTTTGACAAAATTCTCTATAGAAATAACATTTTGAGAATATTTTCTATAGAAGTAAAATTTTGAGAACATATTATATAGAAATATGTTTTTTCAAAATTTTCTATAGAAATAAAATTTGGACAAAATTTTCTATAGAAATAAAATTTTGACAAAATTTTCTATAGAAGTAAAATTTTGACAAAATTTTCTATAGAAATAAAATTTGGACAAATTTTTCTGTTGAAAATAAAATTTTACCAAAATTTGCTATAAAAAGAAAATTTTGACAAAATTGTCTATAGAAATAAAATTTTGTTAAATTTTTCTATAGAAATAAAACTTTGAGAACATTTTCTATAGAAATAAAATTTTGACAAAATTTTCTATAGAAATAAAATTTTACCAAAATTTTCTATAGAAATAAAAATTTGACAAAATTTTCTATAGAAATAAAATTTTGACAACATTTTCTATAGAAATAAAATTTTGACAAAATTTTCTATAGAATTAAAATGTTCACAAAATTTTTTAAAGAAATAAAATTTTGACAAAATTTTCTAAAGAAATAAAATTTTGACAAAATTTTCTATAGAAATAAAATTTTGACAAAAGTTTCTATAGAAATAAAATTTTGTCAAAATTTTCTATAGAAATAAAAATTTGACAAAAATTTCTATAGAAATCAAATCTTGGTAGATTATTTTTGGCTCGAGTGGCAACCATGATTATGAACCGATATGGACCAATTGTTGTATGATAGGGGATGGTCTATATATATACTCATACTCAATAACTTGCATCGACAAAAGTCTGAAAACGCACCGATTAATTATTCTTCATTATGATTACATCAAATTTGATTTAAATGCACATTGTTTGCTTTTGTATTTGCTGAAAAGTCATAGCAAATTCAATAGCCCATGCCAATTGAGATATCTAACTAATTGATCATTATATCATTCCTATGGATAATTTCCCTCAATTAATAGGAAACCTATTAGCATTGAAGTTTTCTTATTCTAGCAATTGTCATTGTTGATTGTGGATTAGTTGTGACTGTGCGTGTGTGTGATTCAATTTGTTGGAATATCCTTGTTGTGACTACAACAAGTCTCAAGTATGCAATTTGTTAAATACTCGGAAGTCCTTTCTTCACACACACACACACAAGTGCTCACATACATTCGAAGATTTTTTGCAAATGATACCTCAAATAAACTGCTGTAACAAATTAAAAAGTTTCTTCAGAACACAATCACCACATACAAACAACCACAGAGACATAGAAGAGAAAATTTTTACCAAACATCAAAATGTGGTAAAATACCCTGGGTGTGGCTGGCTAAAGGAGTTCAGTTTTGAGTTTGCTTTAACTGTAGCTGGGACAAACTATTGCCTCACACGCCCCTTTTTTCTTGGCTTGTAAATATGTTGCCTTTTTGAAGTCAATCATTCAAATCCGCTGAAAGGAAAACAACAACAACAAAACTTTGTTGACATCGGCAGAACAACTCCATTGCTCTCTATTACGAGTTGTTGTAGGGGGAACCTGTTTTTTCGACGAGGAAAAACTTCTATGGATCCCTTAAGGGTATGTGACGGTGTTGCTGCATTTTCCCTGTCCCAAGGACTGTTGCTTGAACTTGTCCCTATCAGAATTTTTGGTGTATGGAACATGGAATATGTAACAACTAACAACATCAACTTTAACTTTAACTAACCAACATTTGAAGTAGCATCCAATTCGATATGACTGATGTTTGCCTACATTTTGCCATCACCAATTGATACACCCAGAGAAATGATTCGGAATGAAAACGCATGTGATTATCATCAGTTGGACAATATGAATATAAAATCGTAATCAGTGGAGGGTTAAACGGATTGGAATCAGGGATGATAAATTATGTTGACGAAAAAGTACTAAAAATGTATTTTGGAAGCCATAATATCAATTTTAAAGACTATTGTAAAAATGTATGTATATTTAAATCTAGACCGATTTGGACAATTTTTTTTTTTAGATTTTCTAACAATAATTTTATTTTGCAAAATTTTATTTGTATAGAAAATTTTGTCAAAATATTAATTTTGCATAAAATTTTGTAAAAATTTTATTTTTATCGAAAATGTTGTCAAAATTTTATTTCTATCAAAAATTTTGTCAAAATTTTATTTCTATCGAAAGATTTGTCTAAATTTTATTTCTATAGGAAATTTTGTCAAAATTTTATTCTTACAGAAAATTTTGTCAAAATTTTATTCTTACAGAAAATTTTGTCAACATTTTATTCTTACAGAAAATTTTGTCAACATTTTTTTCTATAGAATTTTTTTCAAATTTTTATTGCTATAGAAAATTTTGTCAAAATTTTATTTCTATCGAAAATTTTGTCTAAATTTTGACAAAATTTTATTCTTACAGATAATTTTTTTCAAAAATTTATTTCCATAGAATTTTTTTTTCAAATTTTTATTTGTATAGAAAATTTTGTCAAAATTTTATTTCTATCGAAAATTTTGTCTAAATTTTGACAAAATTTTAGTCTTACAGAAAATTTTGTCAAAAAATTTTTTCTATAGATTTTTTTTCAAATTTTTATTTCTATAGAAAAATATATTTCCATAGAAAATTTTGTCTATAGGATTGTTTTTTTTTTTAATTTTATTTATACAGATTTTTTTTTAAATTTTATTTCTATAGGAAAAAATTTTGTCTTACAGAAAATTTTGTCAATAATTTATTTCTATAGAATTTTTTTCAAATTTTTATTTCTATAAAAAAACTCTTATTCTTACAGAAAATTTGGTCAACAATTTATTTCTATACAAAATTTTATTTCTATAGAAAATTTTGTCAACATTTTTTTTCCATAGCAAATTTTTTCAACATTGTATTTCTATAGAAAATGTTGCCAAACTTTTATTTCTTTAGATTTTTTTTTACATTTTTATTCCAATAGGAAATTTTTTCAAAATTTTGATTTCTATAGAAAATTTTGTCAAAATATTATTTCTATAGAAAATTTTGTCAAAATTTTATTCCCATAGACAATTTTCTCAAAATTTTATTTCTATAGAAAATTTTATTTTTTTACAATTTTTTTTTTTTACATTTTTATACCTATATAAATTTTTTCAAAATTTTATTTCTATAGAAAATTTTGTCAAAATTTTATTTCCATAGAAAATTTTATCAAAATTGTATTTCTGTAGAAAGTTTCATCGAAATTTTATTTCTTAAGATTTTTTTTAAATTTTTATTTCTATAGAAAATTTTGTCAAAAGTTTTATTTCTTTAGAATTTTTTTTACATTTTTATTCCAATAGGAAATTTTTTCAAAATATTGATTTCTATAGAAAAATTTTTCAAAATATTATTTCTATAGAAAATTTTGTCAAAATTTTATTCCTATAGACAATTTTCTCAAAATTTTATTTCTATAGAAAATTTTGTCAAAATTTTATTTCTATAGAAAGTTTTGACAAAATTATATTTCTATAGGAAATTTTTTCAAAATTTTATTTTTATAGAAAATTTTGTCAGAATATTATTTCTATAGAAAATTTTGTCAAAATTTTATTCCTATAGAAAATTTTCTCAAAATTTTATTTCTATAGAAAATTTTTTAAATTTTATATTTATAGAATTTTTTTTAATTTTTATTTCTATAGATTTTTTTGTTTTAAATTTTTATTTCTATAGAAAATTTTGTCAAAATTTTATTTCTTTAGAATTTTTTTTACATTTTTATTCCTATAGGACATTTTTTAAAAATTTTATTTCGATAGAAAATTTTGTTAAAATATTATTTCTATAGAAAATTTTATTTCTTTACAAACTTTTTTAAATATCTTATTTCTATAGGAAAAATTTTGTCAAAATGTTATTTCTATAGAAAATTTTGTCAAAATTTTATTTCTATAGGAAATTTCTTCAAAATCTTATTTCTTTAGGATTTTTTCAAAATTTTATTGCTATAGCAAACATTGCCAAAATTTGATTTCCATTGAAAATTGGAATATGTTTATTTCTTCAATGTTTGCTATTTATAATTTTTAGAGTTGAGTTGATATCTGAGAAACGTTAGGGCAGAACATCTCTATATAGAGTAATTGTGATGGAAATGTACCAAATGGCTCGCAGTCGTGTCACGGTGCTTTTGGCAGTCGAAATGTATCAGAAAAATCACAAAAGCACCCTGATTGGAATTCTCCTAATCATATTAAGCCTTCTGGGATCTTGCAATGAGTTACCTATAATGACACCAAACACACCTCACTATGATCATATACGGCATGATCATAGTGAGGTGTGTTTTGTGTCATTTACAATTTTACAAAGTCTTTATACTTCTGAAATTCTTTTAATGGCCCTATTTCCCATTCATCAATGCCCATTATTTCTCTTTGTGTTCGGCAACGTTTGATCCTATGGCGATTTCCCATTTTTACTTCTATGGGGACTTAATGCAGGAAAAATCATTGACAACTTCACGGTTATGTTTCGCTGATGAAAGTTTCTGTGCAAAATTTGTTATGTTCCCAACGTTGAGCTGTTATATCAGCAAAGCTTTCCCCCAAGCCGATTCTTGCCTTCTCTTTAGCCACATCATCGTCATCGTCATCTTCCTCAGTGTCATTTTAGCCTACAATTTTGCAATGCTTGGCATCATAAGCAATTGTGTGACAAGTTGCATCAACCTCAGCTAAGGATCTGGGCTGGATATTTTGCTTATTCCCATAACAAGTGCTTAACTCGCTGTAAACTGTGATGACATTGTTGTCCCTTTGGCTTCATATTTTCCCAAAAAAAAAAATATACCAAAACACCAACAACTCAAGTCGTCACTAATACAACTAGCTGACGAAGTGCATAGAAAATTTTCCATGAGTCGTTATAAGTTTTTTGCCCATGGCTTGAGCGTGTAAGAAGTTTTAAGTAATTTGTACCATTTCATAAAGTCACAACGACGAATAGCTGGTCATTCTGGATCGTGGAATATAATCAGCTTTGCGAATATACAATGCGAATAGTTAAGTTGGAAAATTTTCTATGGTACAGTACACAAATTATGAATTTAGCGATGCGTAACAGCTAACTAGGAAGGTCATTGGCATTCATGGTGGGATTTTGAAGGAAACTTCTGTGAGTGGAGGTTTAGTTTTGGACCTAATTTATTAGAGTTTTTTCACAAAAGAAGTAACCGTGAGCTAAATTTTTTGTTAGCAAGATTTGTCCATAATTAGGAGTTTAATAAAAAAATATCATCAATTTTTTTTTTTCAATTAAAAGATAATAAATGTTTTTTAATTAATTTTTTATCAAAAAAAAACCCCAATCGCTCAAAGGAATGGCAATAAATATTTGAGACAAATGAAATTTTTTTGACACTGAAAATTTTTCTTTAAAGACAAATAAAAACGACTTGTGGCAATTTTTATTTTTAAATAATTTTGTGATTGAAGACATAACTATTTTTGCTGTGTATTTGATGCCGCATAATGAACCCATTATTAGATGAAAAGCGTTGCAACGCTTTTCATAAATTCAGGGTTTTTCCTCTCAAAGAAAATACTTTTAAACAAATCGAAATTTCTTTTGTCTAAAATTTCGTTCCGGAGGAAAGTATTTTTTCTTTGGGCGTAGAGTTTGATAATATATATTGCCTGGGATTGAAGCAATTTCAATTAAATATTAATTGGATCAATTAATTCCGTGATTGAAGGCAAAACTATTTTTGCTGTGTATTTTATACCCCACAACGAAGCCATTATTAGATCCAGAATCTGATGTATACACTGAAAAAATATTTACATGTTATTAAAGATTGCGTAATCTTAATTTTAGGATGTGCATTTTATATAATATTAAGGACAAATTTCTTTAAAATTTAAAATGAAGCTTATAATATTTGCTTGAAAATTATTTTTATTAAATTTTTGACAAAATTTTGGAGTCCCTCCATTAAAGTCGTATGTCTTTGTGCTAAGGAAAATTTTTCTTAAAGTAAAAAAAACATTTTAGATTTAAAGAAATCATACTTAAATTATATTATTAATATTAATATTGAATCTTTAGATTTAAGATGAAAACGCTTCAAATATACGCTTAGAATTGTTTTGAAGATTTGACATCATCGGTTTAATTTTTTTTTTTTTTTTGGAATTAGGAAAACAGTTTTTACTGCCCACACGATTTACGACAAATTCCCAACTGGGAAAGAGGAAAGGGAACAAAATTAATAAATAGAATATAGTTCGACAGCTAAATAGAATTCAGTTATCATAGCAGAAAGTATTAAATATTGATTTTTTTCATGAGCGTGATTTTGCAGAAATTTTATTCACGCACATTCACGAACCGATTTTATTTCTCACGCACGACATATTACTTTTTACTCCCATTCACGAGTCACGTGGTTCACGCGTGTCACGACAGTTTCTTGTCACGCACCCACCTCTACTGCCCACATCTGTGGCTCGCAATCAATACCAAAATCCTTAAAGGACGTCAAAATCTTCGGATCCAATTAAAATTTTTGTTTGAGTGACAATGTGATCAGTCATTTGAGATTCAAAGTCAAAGCTTTTAGGAATATTTTGTGTATGCGATCTTTGTTGTTGATGAATCCAATGTTGACCCGACCTAGCATGGGACCGTACACTCACAAAAAAAGTTTACTTGGTATTTATTGGAATTTATTCCGAGCCAAACAAAATTAGGATGAAAATCTCAGTTATCGAATTAAAAAAAAAACGTCGCAAAAAAAGTAGTGAAAATGTTCTTTTTGATTCCGGAAGTGGTGCAAAATTGACACAGAGCGATGAATTTAACATGGGCTTGTCATAGGACGGTCATGTCTACCATTTCAACAGCCATTGCACTGAATTTGGATCATTTCTTAAGGTGTGATCGGAATTCAGTGTTTTGTACGAACTTATACGGCCGTAAGTTCGGCCAGGCCGAATCTTATGTACCCTCCAACATGGAATGCATAGAAACTTCTACGAAAGACTGTCATCCACAATCGAATTACTTGGGTTGTGGTATCTTAAAACTTCTTAACATCATTTTCTAAATTGTGAGTTAGTCCATACGTGGTAGAGAGCCAGAATTGAAATATGGGGGTCGATTATATGGTGGCTATTATGAACTTGATATGTACCAATTTTTTGCGATTGGGGATCGATTTATCTGAGGGCTATATATAAATATAGACCGATATGGGTCTAGTTAGGCATGGTTGTTAACGGCCATATACTAGCACAATGTGCCAAATTTCAAGTGACTCGGATGAAATTTGCTCCCTAAGAGGCTCCAAAACCAAATCTCGGGATTGGTCTATATGGGGGTTATATATGATTATGGACCACTTTTGACATGTCAGTTAAATATCATATACTACCACCACGTACCAAATTTCAACCAGATCAGATGAAATTTGCTTCTCTTAGAGGCTCCGCAAGCAAAATCTTGGGATCGGTTTATATGGGGCTATATATAATTATGGACTGATATGAACCACTTCCTGCATGGTTGTTGGTTAACATATACTAACATTACATACTAAATTTCAACCGAATCGGATGAATTTTGCTCTTCAAGGGGCACTGGAGGTCAAATTTGAGGATCGGTTTATATGGGGGCTCTATATAATTATAGACCGATATGGACCATTTTTTGCATGGGTGTTTCAGGCCATATATTAACACCACGAACCAAATTTCAACTGAATCAGATGAATTTTGGTCTTCCAAGAGGCTCCGGAGGTCAAATCTGGTGACCGGTTTATATGGGTGCTATATATAATTATGGACCGATATGGACCATTTTCTGCATGGTCATTAGAGACCATATACTAACACCATGTACCAAATTTCAGCCGGATCGGATGATTGTTGCTTCTCTTAGAGGCTCCGCAAGCCAAATCGGGGTATCGGTTTATATGGAGGCTATATATAATTATGGACCGATGTGGACCAATTTTTGCATGGTTGCTAGAGATCATATGCTGACACCATGTAACAAATTTCAGATGGATCGGATGAAATTTGCTTCTCTTAGAGTCCCCGCCTACCCAAATTTGGGAGTCCGTCTATATAGGGGCTATACGTAAAAGTGGATCGATATGGCCTATTTGCAATACCATCCGACCTACATCAATAACAACTACTTGTGCCAAGTTTCAAGTCGATAGTTTGTTTCGTTCGGAAGTTTGCGTGATTCCAACAGACGGACGGACGGACGGACGGACATGCTCAGATCGACTCAGAATTTCACCACGACCCAGAATATAACTACTTTATGGGGTCTTAGAGCAATATTTCGATGTGTTAGAAACGGAATGACAAAATATCATACAAAAATTTATGATATTTTGCCAAATAAATTATTTTTATGATTTTTAATGTATACTAAAGTTCTTCTGAAACTTTTGACCTCAAATATTTTCAAAAATTCTCCACTTTTCTAGAATGGATTTAGCAGTGTCTTTCGACAAAATTTGAATAATAAAGAAAATCTTTGGTAGAACATTTTTGGAAGTGCTTTTAAAGGCGTGCCTTTGGAAGAACTTCCAATTTTTTTTTGCTGGGGCATTATAAAAACATTTTCTTAATTTCACAAACAAAAAATAAATAAATCAAAGATGCAAAATCCTCAAAAAAAATGTCTAGACTATATTTAAAGCTTTTCTATCTTTAATGCCCTAAATTTAAAGAATAAAATTTTTCAAGAAAATTTTTGCAACTTTCTTTTTAATTGTGTTTTAATTGTTTTTAATTCATGTTGCATAATCTTTCATATTAAGTCTATAGTTTTTTTTTAGTTTAGACACAAAAATAATTACAGTGAAACCTCTGAAAGGTGGACACTCAAGGTCGCCCAAATTTTGTCCACATTTGGGAGGTGTTCACTTATGAGAGTTTATTTTGTAATGTGTTAATATAGCAAATGTCCCCTGACAAATATCCACTTTTCGGAGGTGTCCGGTTTTCAGAGTGTCCACTGTACTGAGAGGTTTCACTGTACTTGAATTTAAGACAAACGAAGTATTAATATTAGTTCATTGTTAAAGTTGTCTCCTTTCAGCAAATGCTTTTTTATGATAAACGATTTGTTCCCATCGAGGTTTGTTTAGCCTGAATGACACAACTTTAACCACATACGTTTCAAAAATTCCTTTCCCATAAAAGTAAATATTTTTTTGTTGGCATGTACATAGATATTTTGTTTCAGAGAGCTCCTCTATACAAATTAGAAATTTTATAGAATTTTTTTAATGTTTAAACTAATCCCAGTCATAAGCAAAATTGAATTTGAAACCATACTGGGCCATTAGCCATAGCCTTTAATCCTTCTTTAGTAATTCAGATATGCCGTGCAAATTCCATTGTTGGTGACAAAAATTTGCGTGTAAATAACCGCATTGAGACCTATTACCACATCATTATGTGACCACAGGGATCAAATACTATTTTAAATACAAAGTTCAGCTAAAACGCTCTCTATAAACCGTAAAGCCTCACACAAACATACACACTCGTAGAGGCATCAATAAACGCACCCGATGTATGTGTGTGTGTGTGTGTGTGGCGGTAGTAGTATTACAATGACTGGATAACACCATTTGGGAATGTGGCAATGGTAACACAAAGAGCAATGCTAGAAGCTAAACAAAAACCGGAACTACACCACCAAAAGCATCATTAAGTCAATTTGTGACAAGGAAAGTTGCAATTTAATGGTCAAGCATATACAGTGATACATCTCACCACACACATTTCACCACGGATAAACTCAGGCACTCACAAGTCCACACACGCACATCTTATAAAGATACAGGCCATAAGAATTCCACATTGCCAGAGAGCAAGTTGCATTGCTAAAACGACAACGACGTGGTGTGGACTGGAGGACTTGACAAAAGTCATTTATTCCAACACTGGCTGACTGGGTACTCCATAAAATTCGGTGTGTGCGTATGTGTGGACAAACGAATTGTAATTTACAGGAAGTATTTCAACTTCAATGATAATTAAGAATACTTTAGTCAATGTTAGCTAGGATTCTGGTCAATTGGTTGGCTTAGATCAGAAGGTTGTTGGGTTTGGGGGATTGTGTTCTACTTTTTTTTTGGTCTGGTCCTTATTTACGTTGCCTCAACTTTGAAAATAAATTATAGTCTGAGGTTTTTGTTGCTCATGATACTTATGTTGTTGTGGAATGTTACCAATGATATTTGTGGTTTATTTGCTACTTTTACCATGAGCATAACAGTCTCCTAAGAGCTACAGTGGTGGCAAATGAGACAAATTTTATAAAACCACAGTTTATGCTTAGGGTTTGCTGCAAGGCAAAGATTTGTTGGGAGCCCTTGATGTTGGTTAATGCATGTGCATGTGGGACACAAATGATGAGAATACGAATTTTAAAGTAATAATGAAGATTTCACAATTGTGATATCCTAAAAACGTGGATGATCAAGGATATCAAGCACTACTAAACGTGGGAATATAGTTCAATGACCGTACACATAAGATCAATATTAACCAAAGAAGAAGAACATTTTCCCAAAAATAGTAAGTATGGTTAAAATGGTCTTGATTTGACCAAATGATTTTTTTTTTCTCCTTTTTTCAATGAGAGGATGTAATTTCGTGAAGTGCTGTTAAAAAGTACACCAGGGAATTGAATTTTCCTGGAGTACAATTTAGTTCAATTTTCTTACGAGGTAATTTATTTTTCCTATAAAATAGTTTATATTCTGTGCAGAAATCAAAATCATAGAAAATTACCTTGTATCTAGTTTGAATAAGATCCGCAAATAAATGACTTGAACCTCTCGAAAAAAGGTTTTTGATAATCGTCTTGGACTAAACAAATTTACAAGCATCTCACTTTTCCTTTGCCAAAGTGAAATCATCGATGAAAAAATAATGAAATAGGATCTGCTGTATAAAATCCATTTCAAAAAATATAAAGAATCATCAAATATTTACCTTAGGCAAATCGTTTTCCAAATGCTGGGAGAAAATGGGACTTCGGTCAGCATGAATTTATGAACCAAAATTTACTACTAAATACTCCGAAAATGGGCCGATATGAAAAATAGTCATCTTATCTATACAGTAATCCCTCGATTTACGTCGTGAATTTGACGACGTTAATCGAAACGACGTAAACCGAATTAAAAATTGCTCATACTTACTCCTAATCCCATTTATTTATGTATACGGGTGTACATAATGAAAAACTTCAAAAATAAAGGTAATTCAGTAATTTCGGTAAGAATTTCAGAAAAAAATGTTTCGATATCATCATCGTTGATACTTATTTTACTTATGAAAGGCGTTTCTGATAAACTAGGCAAAAAATCGACGTCGTAAATAGAAGTTTGATGGAACAAAAAATTTGACGACGTAAATCGAAACAACGTAAACCGAAACGACGTAAATCTAGGGATTACTGTACTTAGGGGTTATGGGCAGACGGCATGTAATGATTTCAAGATGTTTTCATTTTCAATTCAAATGTTACATTTGCACCATATATATGCCGTTAAATTAAAAGGAACAAAGTTTTTTTTATATTTTAAGGGTTTTCTGTACTTCTTTAAGAAGAATGTTGAAAAAAAGTATTTTATCAAACACTATCCACGAAAAAATATCCCCAATTTGGGGAAAATTCCCAATTGTTTGATACAATTTGCTAAAAATGTAATCGTAGTCATATATTATTGTTCTTTGAAGGGCCTAACATAGCATCCAACTTAAATCAGAATCCCCCTTGTTCCCATATTTGGAATATGAAATTTGATAAAAACTTAATATGGCAATATTTTTAGAAACCCGGGGATACCTACATATGTGGGACCTATCAAAATTCGTTCAACAACAACTTAAATTTCCAAATTCAGAATCGACTTCATGTAGAAACTAAACTATGTTTCAAGAAAGAAACCCCTAAAGTGTTGAAAAACATGTCATATTTTTGAAAACCAAGAAATTGGAAGATGCTTTCATAAATATTCAAGAATTTTTCAGAATTATTAAAGTCAAGTTGACCTTGGCCAAACAAAATTTTCTTTCATGTAAATAAAGTCACATAATTCTAAGGACAAAACGACTTCATTGAAAATTTGATAGACTTTTGGACAAGGAAAGAACTATATCAGAGAAATGCATCTTGTATACTAAGCAAAATTCGCTTCGACATGAGATCTTTGGCCTCACGTCAATATTTTTTTTTCAGTGTGAGTATACGGACGGACACCAAATGGTAGATCGACTCAGTGAATTGTCCTGAGCGCACCGTGTTGCGATTGGTGCCACACCTTCTCATTCGGTATAAAAAATCCCTCCGTTAGACCATTTCAGAATATTGTTCAAATACAATCGTTCAGTGACAGATGTTAAATCAAAGTTCGTCTTGTACCCCCGCCGAATGTGCTTCTTAGAAAGCAATGACTTCTCCATCATTGGCAATAGGAATAACCATCGTCGTCTGGAATTTGCAAGGTACACACAAATAAAAAAATTCTGATTCAATCACGAAATTATTAATTGATTAATTAATTAATTGATCCAATTATTATTTTAATTGAAATGTCTGCCATCACAGAAATGATAGTAGCAATTAAAAAATTAATTGATACTATTAATTTTTGTGATTGATTTTTGTTTCAATTAAAAAAATTGTTGAATCAATTAAATTCGTAATTGAATATATTTTAAAACTCAATAAAGACTTTAACTGGACAAATTTTCGTGAAATGTATAATCCACAGTGCACAATGCTATTCGGGAATTGAAATTTTGTTTTAAAGTTTAGAATCTCCCTGAAGTTCAAAGTCGATTTAGCGTAAAATTGAATAAATGTGTCATTATGAGAAGAAAAGTTGGAAGTTGTTTAATAAACAAACCTTCTTAAGTCTTCCATATTCTATCAATCTTTGTTTCTCTTCCGATTTCTTAGAAAATATTCTATGATAATTGTACGAGAAAAATTAAATTTTGGATAATTAAATGTTTGCTTCCCACATAGCCAGGTTCAAATCCAAATTGGGGATACTAAGAAAATAAAAATGTAATAAATAATATTGAAAAAAAAAAAATTTAAAAAAAATTGGTGAAAAAAATGTTCAGGTTTTTTAATTTCTGGAAATTCAAATGAATTTCCAAGTCATAACTTAAAGTAATGCAAATAATCCGAAAGCGAAATACTTCCATCCTAGGATAAGCCCATAAAAAATGACTCCAATTTGCAATACAAGTTTGGGATCCAAACTAATGCTTTGTTTTTTTTTTTGTTTTTTTTTTTTTTGCTGGACGTTAACACTTTTCTTCTTTCCAACCCCAAAAACATTTGTCTTTGGTCATAGAGCCTATGGTATAATTTTCAGGACTTTGTGTACTCTTCACTGAACTACCTAAGGTCCAAGCATTTTTATTGTGTCCAATCCATTGCAATATCATGTATTTTAAGTGGTTTTCATTTTGAGGTTTTCGGTTGCAACCCGATGTCATTGTTCAGAGTGCTGGCAGAGTAGTGGAGGTGGTGCTGCGTATATGGACTGACTATAATCCATTGTCATCAGCATACATAGGATTTCACATTACAATTACAACTCCTATCCTGCTGTTTATATTATTTTGGGTTGAGGCTAAGGAAAATGGAAGGTGATGTTTGTACCGATGTCATCTTCTGGCATTGCCTCTTGCTTGAGGGTGATATGTTTAGACCAATATTGATAAATGTTTGCAACCACAAAACTCACTACGGAGACAGTTAAAAAGTGACATCTCATAACTGCAATGATCAGTTGCATTGTTATTGTATGCGGTTTTACAATGTGGTTATTTATGTACTCTTTAATCAGTTTAACAGATTCAAATATGTAAGTACGTCCGAAGGGTTTGGGGGCAAGCCGAATTTTTATTACTCCCTCTCAATACAGACAAGACACATTCATAAAGACGAAAGGTAATAATGACAATAAGTGGTACATATATAATTAGGATAGTTAGAGTAATATTAGATAGTATAAAGTATCAAAGGATTAGGTTAGGTTAGTAAGGCAATTTGATTTTAATTTACCATTCACAAAGTAAAGTACCACATTTGCTCTCAAGAGGGGTAAGAATAAATTTGTAAAAAATTTGTATAGGTAATCGAAGAAAAATTGTGAAAAAATTTCTACAGAAATAAAATTTTTACAAAATTTTCTATAGAAATAAAATTTTGACAAAATTTTCTATACAAATAAAATTTTGACAAAATTTTCTATAGAAATAAAATTTTGATAAAATGTTCTGTAGAAATAAAATTTTGACAAAATTTTCTATAGAAATAAAACTTTTACAAAATTTTCTATGGAAATACAATTTTGGCAAATTTTCTATAGAAATAAAATTTTGACAAAATTTTCTATAGAAATAAAATTTTGACAAATTTTCTATAGAATAAAATTTTGACAAAATTTTCTATAGAAATTAAATTTTGAAAAAATTTTCTTTAGAAATAAAATTTTGTCAAAATTTTCTATAGAAATAAAATTTTGACAAAATTTTTTATAGAAAAAAAAATTTTAGAAATAAAATTTTGACAAAACTTTCTATAGAAATAAATTATTGACAAAACTTTCTATAGAAATAAATTATTGACCAAATTTTCTATAGATATAAAATTTTGACAAAGTTTTCTATAGAAATAAAATTTTGACAAAATTTTCTATCGAAATAACATTTTGACAAAATTTTCTATAGAAATAAAATTTTGACAAAACTTTCTATAGAAATAAATTATTGACAAAAATTTTCTTTAGATATAAAATTTTGACAAAGTTTTCTATAGAAATAAAATTTTGACAAATTTTTCTGTAGAAATAACATTTTGACAAAATTTTCTATAGAAATAAAATTTTGACAAATATAGAAAATTTTCCATAGAAATAAAATTTTGACAAAATTTTCTATAGAAATTAAATTTTGACAAAAATTTCTATAGAAATAAAATCTTAACAAAATTTTCTATAGAAATAAAATTTTGACAAAATTTCTATAGAAATAAAATGTTGACAAAATTTTCTACAGAAATAAAATTTTGACAAAATTTTCTATACAAATAAAATTTTGACAAAATTTTCTATAGAAATAAAATTTTGTAAAAATTTTCTATAGAAATAAAATTTTGACAAGCTTTTCTAAAGAAAAATTTGAATAGAAATAAAAGTTTGAAAAAGCTTTCTTTGAAAGAAAAATTTTTACTCTTAATTTAATATGGAAAAATGGTCCGCTGGTACGAATTGTGGTCAAATTTTGGAAAAATGTTTGACCAAAATAAAAATTCATTGTGGGAACGCTGTTTACAAGTTCGATTCAAATCAAACAACCGAGACTAGACATCCCACCTCTATTGGATAAAAATTCTTAAGTTTATCTTTCTAACTTCTCCTTTTGCCAAAAGGGACTTTCACAAATGTTTGATTTTTTTTTTATTTTTGAAAGAATATCAATATTTATTATTAAAATTCACATAGAGGAAAACTTTAAAACACATGCATTCGATATTCACTACACTAACATGATTATACACTCATACATAGCAATTTATGTTTATCTTATGCGATTTGTTAGCTGATAAAATTTCAGTGCACCAATTGTGGTACTGCTACCACAATCGGTATGATAATATTGGTTATTGGTTGTAAGGATATTCACTGATGATGTTATGGTAGTTCAAGCAGAAAAAGTCCTACTATGAATATATAATCCATAGATTCACACCAACGTCGAAGGAGGACACCCACACAAATGGTGGATGCATGCAGAATTGGTATGCAAGCGGTGAAAAGGAAATTTATCCCTTCACACAATTTCGATCAAATTTGATCCATTAAGGTTTAAATCTCATGGTAGATAAATAATAACGATTGTTTGTAAAGACGTTGAAATAAATAAATGGACCGAATGCATAATTAAACACAACAGTTTTTTGCTTATAAAATCATGTTCATAAAATATATAGGGTGGCTAATACGTTATGCAATAAAGTAAAGGGCTATATTTGTTCAGTTTATTTTAATTTTTATTGTTTATACACAACAAAAATGTTGGAAATAACATCAAATATTGGAATCACTTTAGATTTGTTTGAATTGGCTATGTTTGGCACGAACTAAGGCCTTCAAACGAACGTCAAAGCTATCAAACGATGAATCAAAGTGGTCCTGCGTAATTGTGTTTAATGGTCCATTCTCCGCAAAACGCTTAAAAGTGGCGCCCAAAGTGGGACCTCAGCTGAAATATTTTTCCAATTTTCTAAAATTGCTGAGGCACCACATAACTTTAATTTTTTTGTCTTTTCCTTATTATTTTCCCTTCTTCTTTCACTTTCCATTATTATCGATTCTATTTCCTATCTCTTATCATCCTTTGTGGACTTATGCAATCATTCGAAATCGAGTAGGCAGCCCAAGGTGTTTGGAGGATTCTCCAACCCAGTCTAGAAAGAATCGAAATAGGATTTCTGATGATTTGAGTTCTTATCGGCACTATACCATCCAATATTTTTTCTAGGTAACTTCCCTTTATGTCTGTATTACCAATTTTCAAATACAAATAGGGACTTTTGATTTTGATACCATGTCGATATCTGACCTTAGTGTTAAATATTGAGGTTTGTTTCTAGAATGCAAGTTTATTAGTCTAGGGGGAATTTGAATATTGAATCAAATTTCGATATTTTACATGATTTCTCTATATTGCCCACTGGGGGGGACGTGCAGGAAAGAAGAAGGATTTGAGATGACAGATAGGCGGCCTCAGGAATTAGGACTAGGTTGGGTAGGCCGTCACACGCTCTCTTGAGATGATCGACACTTTGGTAGTTTCTAGTGCCAACCTTACTCTTCAAATTCACCCAGCCGCAAAAGTCCAACGGATTGAGATACGAAATTTTGAATTCACCACAAATGGTAGATTTTTTACTGTTTGGTAGATTGGTAAAATTCATGATATTTTGGTAAATATTCCTCCCCATCTAAGAGATACTTCACAAATTTTCTATAGAAATAAATTATGGACATTTTGCTATAGCAATGCAATTTGCTCTAGGAATACAATTTTGGCCAAATTTTCTCGAGGAATAAAATTTTGACAAAATTTTCTCTTGGAATAAAATTTTGACAACATTTTCTATAGAAATAAAATTCTGACAAAATTTTCTATAGAAATAAAATTCTTACAAAATTTTCTATAGAAATAAATTTTTGCCAAATTTTCTTAGAAATACAAATTTGAGAAATTTTTCTATAGAAATAAAATTCTTACAAAATTTTCTATAGAAATATATTTTTGCCAAATTTTCTATAGAAATAAAATTCTTACAAAATTTTCTCTAGAAATACATTTTTGCCAAATTTTCTATAGAAATACAAATTTGAGAAAATATTCTCTAGAAATAAAATTTTGACAAAATTTTCTATAGAAACAAAATTTTGACAAAATTTTCTATAGAAATAAAATTCTTACAAAATTTTCTATAGAAATAAATTTTTGCCAAATTTTTTTAGAAATACAAATTTGAGAAATTTTTCTATAGAAATAAAATTCTTACAAAATTTTCTATAGAAATATATTTTTGCCAAATTTTCTATAGAATAAAATTCTTACAAATTTTTCTCTAGAAATACATTTTTGCCAAATTTTCTAAAGAAATACAAATTTGAGAAAATATTCTCTAGAAATAAAATTTTACAAAATTTTCTATAGAAATAAAATTTTGACAAAATTTTCTACAGAAATAAAATTTTGACAAAATTTTACAAAATTTTCTATAGAAATAAAATTTTGAAAAAATCTTCTATAGAAATAAAAATTTGCCAAAATTTTCTATAGAAATAAAATTTTGACAAAATTTTCTATAGAAATAAAATTTGGACAAAATTTTCTATAGAAATAAAAATTTGACAAAATTTTCTATGGAAATAAAATTTTGAGAAATTTTTCGGTAGGAATAAAATTTTGACATATTCTCTATAGAAATAAAATTTTGACAAAATTTTCTATAGAAATAAAAGTTTGACAAAATTTTCTATAGAAATAAAATCTTGACAGAATTTTCTATAAAAATAAAATTTTGACAAAATTTTCTATAGAAATAATTTTTTGCCAAATGTTCTATAGAAATACAAATTTGAGAAAAGTTTCTATAGAAATAAAATTCTTACAACATTTTCTATAGAAATACATTTTTGCCAAATTTTCTATAGAAATACAAATTTGAGAAAATATTCTCTAGAAATAAAATTTTGACAAAATTTTCGGTAGGAATAAAATTTTAACATATTCGCTATAGAAATAAAATTTTGACAAAATTTTCTACAGAAATAAAATTTTGACAAATTATCTATAGAAATAAAATTTTGACAAAATGTTCTATAGAAATAAAAATTTTGACAAAATTTTCTATAGAAATAAAATTTTGACAAAATGTTCTATAGAAATAAAATTTTGACAACATTTTCTATAGAAATAAAATTTTGAAAAAATTTTCTATATAAATACAATTTTGAGAAAATTTTCTATATAAATACAATTTTGAGAAAATTTTCTATATAAATACAATTTTGAGAAAATTTTCTATATAAATACAATTTTGAGAAAATTTTCTATAAAAATAAAATTCTTACAAAATTTTCTATAGAAATACATTTTTGCCAAATTTTCTATAGAAATAAAATTTTGACAAAATTTTCTATAGAAATAAAATTTTGAAAAAAATTACTCTGGGAATAAAATTTTAACAAAATTTTCTCTAGGAATAAAATTTTGAGAAAACTTTCCTAGGAATAACGTTTTGACCTTTTTTATACAATAAAATTTTGAATTAAGTCAAAATCTTTAAAAAAATTTTATTCATCCTAAGACTCAGAGAATGTTTGAAGGTATGGATTTATACGTATACAACTAACTATAGGCAAAGTTATAGATTCATATACACAATACGTAGCATAAGATCTTATTAGAACGTCGTAAAGGGTGATCCGAATATATTGCATCCTATGGGAATAAAGTAAGTGAATATGGTAGCAAGTTCCATTGAACAGAACTTTAACGATAGATTAAAAATATACATATTGTGGTATGGTCCCAGCCAGCTTTACCATTGAGAATTTCTAAAAAGTGGCACAAAAGGTGTCATTCCTCATAAATGGTGAAATACTTATTGTAAAAAAGTGATACAAAAAATGCCACATTTCTTGTATAGAAAAGTAAATATTTTATATTATATTTAAATAACTTTTTCAATTTAGATCCTCACTAAATAAATTAACAATCACTTTATCTCAATTTCATTGAATTGATCCTTGAAATTTAATATTCAGGAGATAACTCGGTTTATTCAAACTTTTCTTTGCATACTTTTAGGCGGTACACTGAAAGATTACCCTGTACATACTAGGGAAGTCTCACACCCTCATTGAATCATTTCAGGATTTTATTATAAAATTTTACTTTCCCACTCTCGGTATACTTCACCTTCGAATGCCAAAACTTTATGCTACTCATCGAATATGAACAATTTTTAGTGGTTTCTTACGTCAAAGTGCATCAGGTGCAATGGTAAACCAAATGGGAGTTGCCACTATTGCTCTCTGGCGACACGTACAGATTGAGCGTTGACATCTTTGAAGTTAGTTGCTACTGCCATTTTAGAATATAGAGATGGTTCGGTCTTTGGTTGTTATTTTCTTGGTTTTTTTCGCCGGTCTGGTTTTCTATAGCCTTTAAGATGGGCGATTTTGTTTTCGTTTCATGTTTTGTTGCTCTCCTTGCTACAAGAAGCTGTTGTTAAAGATTGTGGTTATTTTTATTGGTCTTTTTTTTTTTTGGACTGTAGAAATGTTTAGGTCACATGAAAATTGTGCACGTTTGCCACGTTAATGTTACATCCTTCCGAAATGTTGGAAATATGTGGGTAACGTCTTCATGAAGGCATGAAAAATAAAACAGCTCTGACAAAATATAGATATAAAAATTTCTGATAATAATCAGAGATGTTGAAGTTAAAACAGTGGGGGGAGGTGACAATGGGACTTTAGGTAATTTAAAGGAATTTTGTTTAGGAAATTCATATAAAACTCAGAATATCAGACTCTTATAAGAATCGGTTTTTCGAAAGCCACCACAGTGCAAGTGAGATAGAATTTGCTGAAATGGACGGAATATTCGATTTTTGGCTAAAATTATGGGGTTGTCACAAGCCTAATCGGTTTCTCAATGCCCGAAAAATAAAATCAGCGGATATCGGTTTACATCAAGGCTAAACAATTTTCGAAAAAATTGAAAGGGGACGTAGTATAATCCATTTTATGCTGAAACTTATCAAAAAGTCCAAACCCGACAAAAGTCGACTATTCAACAACCGCAGAAGTGGAAAATCGAATTTTTGAAATTTTCGCAAAAATCAAGTTTTCCAACGAGAACATTTGATTCTCGTTATAGTCCCTAGTTCTTTAACAACCCGACAGGCGGAAATAATCATAATCGTAACACCACATCGTTTAGAATAAATCTCCTTAGCCAAGGCCGCCTCTGGTTATCAAATAGATATCCCTTTACCATAAATTCCAAAAAAAAAAACAAAACCAGCCTTTTTATGGAGCCATGTCAAAAAGAAATAAAATAAGACCTTCTCCATAAGGAAAGCATATCGACGAGTTTAAAATTTGTAGGTAAACTCTATAGTCTGAGCTCTATAAAGTTAAGGTTTCTTAAGAGCTCACTGTACCACAAAACCTTGGGTGACTAAGGGGAAGCCAACAACAACAACAACGAACGCAAAAACAAAATATTCGTTACTTTACCCCATATTTGTCAGTGTGTCGAAGAGTTTCTTGGCTCCCATTCACCTATGAAGCTGTCTCATACGATCTCCTTCCACGAGAACTTTTGTGGTGTTCATAAATAAAATGCAGTAAGTCGATTTGTTATCTTGGTTTTGGTTGGTGTTGCATTGTGTGAGGAATATTTTCTCACCTGTAAGAAGACATTTTCGGTTTCCTTCGATGGCTTGGCAAAGGAAGTGTCTATGTAAAGATTCCCCAAAGGAAATGCAAGCCAACAAGGGACATGAGCATCATAGAGTTTCAATCCTGGGAAAACGGTGGGAACATTGCCTAGGTTTGTTAGCATTCGATGATTATTCACATTTGCCAACAACAAACCCTTTAACGGGAATATTTTTTCCTTTTGCATTTTCTTTATTTGTCGAAAGTTGGTTATATTTTTTGTTAGCTCACTAACCACTTACCGCCTAAGGGGTAATAATAGCATATTTGAAATTTCCTTCTTAATATCCGAGAAATTCTTTGGTGATGATAAAGCAATGGACATGGACAAGGGCAACGTCTCATGTAATGTCCCATGTACAGTGGTTGCAATCACACGAGATAAAGTGACGAAAGTCGGAATGTGGAACCCATAAGAATATTGACGTACCATCACCAGATAATTTCGGTTACCCCACATCAAATGTTCATGATATTTGCTTCTCCAAGAGGCTGCAGAGGTCAAATCAAATACCAGTCCTCCAGGTTTAAATAGGGCTATTAATAATTATGGACCGATGTGGACAAATTTTTGTATGGTTGTTAAAAAACGTCTACTCAGATTCAAGATTTGAGGCTTCGTAATTCAAATCTGAACGGTTGTTAATATGAGGGTTATATCTAAAACTTGCCCACTTGCTCTTACCGGATCATATGAAATTTGTTCCTTCATGAGGCTTCTGAAGTCAAATCGTAGGAGGTCGGTTTATATGGGGGTTATATATAACTATGGACCCATTTGGACAAATTTTTGAATGGATGTTATAGGCCGGTTTCCACAGTCAGTAGAATTCCACCAAAAATTCTAGATTTTTCATTGTTTGGTAGATTGGTAGAATTCTTGATGTTTTGGTAAATTTTGCAAAATATACCTCTTCAAATATGAGGTACATCAATTTTCTATAGAAATCAAATTTTGATCAATTATTTCTAGAGAAGTATAATTTTGACCATCTTTCAATAAAAGCGCCATTTTGACAAATTTTTCCATAGAAATAAAATTTTGAGGAAATTTTCTATAGCAATAAAATTTTGACAAAATTTTCTATACAAAATAAAATATTGACAACATTTTCTATATAAATAAAATTTTGACAAAATTTTCTATACAAAATAAAATTTCGACAAAATTTTCTATAGAAATAAAATTTTGACAACATTTTCTATAGAAATAAAATTTTGACAAAATTTTCTATAGAAATAAAATTTTGATAAAATTTTCTATAGAAATAAAATTTGGACAAAATTTTCTATAGAAATAAAATTTCGACAAAATTTTCTATATAAATAAAATTTTGACATTTTTTATGGAAATAAAATTAAAATTTTTTTTTCAATAGAAATAAAATTTCGACAAAATTTTCTATAGAAGTAAAATTTTGACAAAATTTTCTATAGAAATAAAATTTTGACAAAATTTTCTATAGAAATAAAATTTGGACAAACTTTTCTATAGAAATAAAATTTGTACAAAATTTTATAAAGAAAAAAATGTTGACAACATTTTCTAAAGAAATAACATTAGGACAAAATTTTCTATAGAAATAAAATTTTGACAAAATTTTCATAGAAAAAAATTTTAACAAAATGTCCTATATAAATAAAATTTTTAAAAAATTTTCTATACAAAATAACATTTTGACAACATTTTCTAAAGAAATAAAATTTTGAAAAAATTTTCTATACAAAATAACATTTTCTAAAGAAATAACAGTAGGACAAAATTTTCAATAGAAATAAAATTTCGTCAAAATTTTCTATAGAAATAAAATTTGGACAAAATTTTATTAAGAAAGAAAATGTTGACAACATTTTCTAAAGAAATAAAATTTTGACAAAATTTTCTATAGAAATAAAATTTTGATAAAATTTTCTATAGAAATAGGTTAGGTTAGGTGGCAGCCCGATGTATCAGGCTCACTAAGACTATTCAGTCCATTGTGATGCTTCTATAGAAATAAAATTTTGACAACATTTTCTATAGAAATAAAATTTTGACAAAATTTTCTATAGAAATAAAATTTTGACAAATTTTCTATAGAATAAAATTTTGACAAAATTTTCTATAGAAATAAAATTTTGACAAAATTTTCTATAGAAATAAAATTTTGACAAAATTTTCTATAGAAATAAAATTTTGACAAAATTTTTTATAGAAATAAAATTTTGAGGAAATTTTCTATAGCAATAAAATTTTGAAAAAATTTTCAATAGAAATAAAATTTTTACAAAATTTTCTATATAAATAAAATTTTGACAACATTTTCTATACAAAATAAAATTTTTAAAAAATTTTCTATAGAAATAAAATTTGGACAAAATTTTCTATAGAAATAAAATTTGGACAAAATTTTCTATGTAAATAAAATCTTGACAAAATTTCCTATAGAAATAAAATATCGACAAAATTTTCTATAGAAATAAAATTTGGACAAAATTTTCTATAGAAATAAAATTTGGACAAAATTTTCTATATTAATAAAATTTTGACAAAATTTTCTATACAAAATAAAATTTCGACAAAATTTTCTATAGAAGTAAAATTTGGCAAAATTTTCTATAGAAATAAAATTTGTACAAAATTTTACAAAGAAAAAAATGTTGACAACATTTTCTAAAGAAATAAAATTAGGACAACATTTTCTATAGAAATAAAATTTTGAATTTTTCTATACAAAATAAAATTTCGACAAAATTTTCTATAGAAGTAAAATTTGGCAAAATTTTCTATAGAAATAAAATTTGTACAAAATTTTACAAAGAAAAAATGTTGACAACATTTTCTAGAGAAATAAAATTAGGACAACATTTTCTATAGAAATAAAATTTTGACAAAATTTTCTATAGAAATAAAATTTTGACAAAATTTTCTATAGAAATAAAATTTTGACAAAATTTTCTATAGAAATAAAATTTTGACAAAATTTTCATAGAAAAAAATTTTTAAAAAAATTTCCTATATAAATAAAATTTTTAAAAAATTTTCTTTACAAAATAACATTTTGACAACATTTTTAAAGAAAAAAAATTTTTAAAAAATTTTCTATACAAAATAAAATTTTGACAAAATTTTCAATAGAAAGAAAATTTTGACAAAATTTTCAATAGAAAGAAAATTTTGACAACATTTTCTAAAGAAATAAAATTAGGACAAAATTTTCTATAGAAATAAAATTTAGACAAATTTGTCCATAGAAATAAAATTTTGAGAAAATTTTCTATAGCAATAAAATTTTGACAAAATATTCAATAGAAATAAAATTTTGAGAAAATTTTCTATGGCAATAAAATTTTGAAAAATTTTTCAATAAAAATTAAATTTTTACAAAATTTTCTATATAAATAAAATGTTTACAAAATTTTTTATAGAAATAAAATTTCAACAAAATTTTCTATAGAAATAAATTTTTGACAAATTTTTCCGTAGAAATAAAATTTTCCATAGAAATAAAATTTCGTCAAAATTTTCTACATAAATAAAATTTTGACAAAATTTTCTATAGAAATGACATTTTGATTTTTTTTAGATTAGATTTTTGGTACATTTTTCTTCCAATTTTGGTAGATTATTTTTGGTACGAGTGCCAACCGTGGTTACAGTACGTTTACTCACCTCACATACCGAATTTCAACCGTATCCAAGAGGCTTCGGAATTCAAATCTGGAATTCGGTTTATATGGGGGATATAGATGTGGTCCGATATGACCCATTTGCACTTACCGACTTCCAACCGGATAGTATGAAACTTGTTTTTCCACAAGGCTCCAGAAGTCAAATCAAAAACCGACATCCCAAGTTTATATGGGAGTTATATATAATGATGGACAAATTTTCGGATGGTTGTTAGAAGACGTCTACTTACGCCACGTGCAAAATTTTAACTGGATCGGATAAAATTTTCCCCTTCCAGATACTTTGGAATTCATATCTGGAGGTCGGTTTATATGCGGGCTAAAAGTTGTCCGATATCGCCAAATTCCAGCCAATACCGGCTCAAAGCCCATCACTCTTCCCTCGATGTATGATTACCTCATCGGAACAGCTTTCGCATTGCTTCGAAGTGGACCAAACGTGGCCCGTGACCATCTTCTTTTAGTCGGCATTCAGACTAAAGCTTACATTACTCATATCCTCGCATCAAAGTCAACCTTTTTGTTGCGGAGAACGTGTTCTCCGCCCTAGAGCCTCCTAGTTCCTTTCATTTTGTACCATTTTGTGGATCGTATTTCTTGGAGAGTCATGTAGAATTGTATGGCCACCGGCTACATCTAGTGAATGTATGCTCGGCATCATTCGTGATCTATTCTTCTTTTCATGCCATGCATTTTTCATATGATTCTGACACTTTTGAACGTATCCATGATTAGAGAGCATCTGAGTCATGTAATACGCCACTTCTCCATGTCTTCTCTCTCTCACCATAATTGTATGTGGGTTATAAATCGGTGTGTCCATCTGCCCTTTGTCTTGTTCCTCCATCGTTCCTGCCATTTATCCCTGGTCTCTTGTCAGATGTTCGGTATCAAGTATGTCGCGCCTGGTTGTTTGGCCTCGCCTGGAGGTCTATTGGGATCGTTCCTGCTATGACTAACGCGGCTTCCCCTTATTCTATGCGATATGTTGAAGTGATTATCAGAGTTGCCGTATTGAAAGCAGCTTTTTCGCTCTAGTTCGTATCTGGGTCTACCCCCAGATCTCACATCCATAGAAGAGTATACTAGTCATCATATCCAAGAGTATCCTTCTTCTGTTAGGAAGAGGATCTTCTATGTTTGTCATCAACCTCTTTTCACATTATTTTAAAGTTTGTCGCAAATTTCTTTGGAAAACAGGGAAACCTGCATAACAAATTCGTCGGATATATCAAATCAGAAATCACTGATAACCATACAATTTTTACAATTTTTATAGCTTAAGATGCTAAAATTATTTCTGTATATTCAGGTAATCTTAAGCACATATCTTTAAGATTTTAAAATTAATACTGTGCTTAAAACAGAGAGTAAGAATAAATTCCTACCATAAAAACAATGAAATTATAATAGCCGTATTATTCTTGTCATGCTCCAGCTCTTTTACATTCCAAGCTCCAAGAGGAGGTAGACAACGAGAGGGAGGGAGAGAGAGGTAAAAGGACATTTCATCTATTTTTCATGTTTGCCAAAGTACTTTTAGGAATTTCTCATTTGTAACTAAACCGTGTCACTCACAAATGAATGTGTGCCCTTTGGAAATGGAAATGACCTCGCCCTCGCTCACTGGTAACTACACCGGCCACTTCTGCCCGTAGTTGAGCAAATTTGAAATATATCTTGCCGTTGTGTGTGTGTTTTTTTTTGTCGTCCACTTCTTAACACATATCCACACATTTTGCTTTCCATTGCGGGTCATTATGGAAAATATGACAGTATATTTTTCTTGGTCTGCTATGATTCCATACCTCTTGGCTCTCTGTTAACCATATGCATCCCACTCAATTCCATAGAAGATTGCAAAGAAAACACAAGCAAAGCATTTTTGATGTTTCAGCGGTACTAAGAGATATTTACGTTTCATTAAAAACGTAACTGCACATCAAACAGATGGATGACGGACCAGACAGACATACTTGGATATCAGCACCAATTCCAGAATCTTGTATAGTATGTTGGCCATTATACTTGGTCTCCGAATGCTAGCTAGCAATGGGTGACTAGGTGGACCCGGTCCATTGCAACGGTGATATTTACTTAGAGCAGCAGCAGCAGCGACAGCAACATCACCAGAAATGGAAATGTAAGATGGCAATGTATTTGGTTACCTTTACGAATTCTTTACTTCAGGTTGATATCCCATCTTTTCAAATGTCCTTATGACCATCCATTATGGCTTCCATCCAATGGTCATATACACTCTTTGCGGTTATTCAAGCGCATCATAACATTGTTATCCACACATGACTTAACCGACAGTATAAATCCCATAATGTGAGGATCCTAGAATGAAGATGGCATAGAGGAGCTTTTAAGGATTTCAGTTTTGTTTTTGCATTCGACCAAAGGATAGTATTTCTGAGTTTTTAACAGAATTTCCAAATTTGTTTCGCTTGGGAGAATTACTGCGAATTTGCAGTTAAGTTGTTTTATGTGATTTCCATTATTTTTGATTTTTTTCGTTTTCATTTTTTGAGAATATGGGACATTTTTCTTGCATAACCTGTGAAACCACAATATCAAATATTGCAATCATAAAAGGACATAGCCACAAATGTTTCATTTATAGGACGAAGGACAGGAGGCGGTAAGTACAGAGAATAGAAATTGCATTGAACTAAGTTGTACAGAGCCTTCCAAGGATAGTATCAAAAACACTCCACATGTATATAGAGCCGAAAGTTTGGCGTGGCCGTATCTTATGTACATTCCACCATGGATTGCTTACAAAATTCTACTAAAGACTATCGTTCATAATCGAATTGTAGGGATTGTGGGCCAAATTGTCGTAAGGTCCTCTAAATTGTAATATTATATACTAAAGATAGATAAAAATGTCAGATTAAATACTTAATGATTAAATACTTAATGTCAACATTTTATTTCTATAGAACATTTTTTCAACATTTTATTTCTATGGCAAAATTTTGTCAAAATTAAATTCTATGGAAAATTTTGTCAAAATTTTTTTCAATAGAAAATGTTGTCAAAGTTTTATTTCTATAGAATACTTTGTCAAAATTTTATTTCTATAGAAAGTTTCGTGAAAATTTTATTTCTATAGAAAATTTTGTCAAAATTTTATTTCTATTGATGTATTTTATCAAAATTTTGTGTCTATAGAAAATTTAGTCAAAATTTTATTTCTAGAGAAAATTTTATCAAAATTGTATTTCTATAGACAAATATGTCAAGATGTAATATTTAGAAATGTTTATCAAAATTGCATTTCTATAGAAAAATTTGTCACAATTTAATTTCAATAGAAAATTTTGTCAAAATTTAATTTCTATAGAAAATTTTGTCAAAATTTTATTTCTACACAAAATTTAGTCAAAATTTTGTGTCTGTAGAAAATTTAGTCAAAATTTTGTGTCTATAGAAAATTTAATAAAAATTTATTTCTATAGAAAATTGTGCCAAAATTTTATTTCTATAGAAAAATTTGTCAAGATGTTATTTTTTTAGATATTTTGTCAAAAAAGAAATTTTTGTCAAAATTGTATTTCTATAGAAAATTTATGTCCATAGAAAATTTTGTGAAAGTTTTATTTCTATAGAAAATTTTGTGAAAGTTTTATTTCTATAGAAAATTTTGTCAAAATTTAATTTCTATAGAAAATTTTGTCAAAAATTTATTTCTATAGACAATTTTGTAAAAATTTTATTTCTATAGAAAATTTTATTTGTATAGAAAATTTTGTCATAATTTTATTTCTATAGAAAATTTTGTTAAAATTTAATTTCTATAGAAAATGTTGTCAAATTTTATTTTATGTAGAAATTTTTGTCAAAATTTTGTGTCTATAGAAAATTTTGTCAAAATGTTATTTCTATTGATACATTTCTCAACATTAAAAAAATTGTTCAAAATTCAACTTCTATTGAAAATTTTGTCAAAATTTTATTTCTAAAGAAAATGTTGTCAAAATTTTATGTCTATACAAAATTTTGTCAAAATTTTGTGTCTATAGAAAATTTAGTCAAAATTTTATTTCTATAGAAAAATTTATCAAGATGTTATTTTTTAGATATGTTTGTCAAAATTTTATTTCTAAAGAAAATTTTGTTAACATTTTATTTCTATAGAAAAATTTGTTAAAATTTTATTTCTATAGAAAATTTTTTAAAAATTTTATTTCTATAGAAAGTTTTGACAACATTTTATTTCTATAGAAAATTTTGTCAAAATTTAATTCTATGCAAAATGTTGTCAAAATTTTATTTCTATAGAAAATTTTGCCAAAATTTTATTTCTGTAGAAAATTTTGTCAAAATTTTATTTCTATAGAAAATTTTGTCAAGATTTTATTTCTATAGAAAATTATGTCAAAATTTTATTTCTGTAGATAATTTTGTCAAAATTTTATTTTTAAAGAATATTTCTATAGAAAATTTGGTCAAAATTTTATTTGTATAGAAATTTTTTTTTTTAAATTTAATTTCTATAGAAAGTTTTGACAACATTTTATTTCTATAGAAAATTTTGTCAAAATTTAATTCTATGGAAAATGTTGTCAAAATTTTATTTCTATAGAAAATTTTGCCAAAATTTTATTTCTGTAGAAAATTTTGTCAAAATTTTATTTCTATAGAAAATTTTGTCAAGATTTTATTTCTATAGAAAATTATGTCAAAATTTTATTTCTGTAGAAAATTTTGTCAAAATTTTATTTCTATAGAAAATTTTGTCAAAATTTTATTTCTATAGAAAATTTTGTCAAAAGTTTATTTCTATAGAAAATTTTGTCAAAGTTTATTTCTATAGAAAATTATGTCAAAATTTTATTTTTATAGAAAATTATGTCAAAATTTTATTTCTGTAGATAATTTTGTCAAAATTTTATTTTTAAAGAATATTTTGTCAAAATGTTATTTCTATAGAAAATGTTGTCAAAATTTAATTTCTATAGAAATTTTTGTCAAAATTTTATTTCTATAGAAATTGTTGTCAACATTTTATTTCTATAGAAAATTTTGTCAAAATTTTATTTTTATAGAAAATTTTTTAAAAATTTTATTTCTATAGAAAATTTTGTCAATATTTGTATCGTAGGACCTTCTTCACTACACTCACCAAGTGTAGTGCATCGCATAGTAGTAGCTCTGGGAGGAGGATGGCATTTGTTATGTTATTGGTTTGGACATTTTGCAAATTACTTATTTAACAATGCGTTAAAATCCAGAGGCTCCCAACACCACACACATCGTATGACAGACACAGTCCTGTTCATGTCTTTGTGTGCTTACTTAAGGAATTACACCTATCAAGCCATCTCTTTTACCATCACTTTGGAAAATTTGTTGCATTCTCGTTGGATGGCCCTTCAAAGCGGCTTGCTTTGCCAGGGCTTGTAGCAAAACGTTGATGCTTTAACGTTGTCCTTAAACGTAGTTATTATCATGTGCAACATGACATTTAGATGAATGTGGCTTTAAAGCCACATCATCTCGTTGTCATGTCATCAGGTGGCAACACTTTCCCATGGCAGGTAGGCAGATAGGCAGACAGGCAGGAAGCGTGTCATTCAATTTGTCCATGCTGTCTTTGGCCATGTAAAATAACTCAGCCATACCAAGAGGTTGACTGACAGAATTAATGTTTGTTGCCCAATAAACTGAAGGGGCCAGTTTTTGGCTTCATAACCCTGCCTCTGCAACCCACTCCCCGCAAAAATTGATCAAGAGACAATGAAGTTTTTCAGCCTACCCCGATTTGTTGGCTATCAAACCCAGTGGACAAAAACCCCATATACGAGTATACGAAATGAACAAACATGGACACTCTCACACTTTTTTTTATAAATGATGTCCAACCACAATCAACCATTCCAATGGATTGTACTCTACAATTGATTTTATCAATCTACAATGTCCGAAGTTATGGAGGAATGCTTGTTTCTGGTACCAAGGACTATTCAGCATACTGAGACAGTCTTCTGGTTAAATATGTAGTGAATCCTTTACCTAAAAATAAACTGGGCAAAATGTAAAACTGAAAATATCTATGTTACAGGTACTTGTAGCCCAATAGACCGAAACACATTTATTGAAGTTTTTCTCATTTGATGTCTTTTGTGGCTTTTGTTATTATTGCTGACGTTTATTGAAGTTGTTGCTGTAGAGTATCAGCATCATAGCCAGTCTTTTTTGTTTTTTTTTTTTTTTCGAGCAGATTTAATGGAAATTGTCTTAATTTTAATTAGAAAATGTTTTACAATATCATACTTTGCACATAGATATTCTTCTATTTCCAATTGACTATGTGGTCTCGGTGGTTTGTCCAGGTGAAGAAATGAAACATTGTCTAATATACACAGTGAAACAAATTAATTTTTCACAAATCGGCCATTTTGAAGAGGCTTTTTTAGGAGAAATTTCTTCTGTGAAATTTCGCCGGGGTCTTGTCCAAAATTTGAAGGTATCTCCTTATGGAAAGTTTACCTAAATTGTCTACTTTCGAGAGATATCCAATTTTAAGAGAGTGCAATTTTCACAGGTTTTACTATACATGAAATATTTTCAAATTAAATACAGTACACACATACATGCACTCACACGCACGAACTATAAATGACAGCTTAATATATTGTATATAAACCACCAAAAGCTTTTGCATCTGACTTTATTCAAACTTAAACTTATCGTGAATTTCAACTTAATACAATCAAATTTTTGGCTCGGTTGTCACTGGAGCCAAAAAAAAAACAACCAAATAAAAAATCGTTTAATACAGTTTTTGATCAAATTTTTTTGGGTTTTTATGAAACAAAATATAAATATATTCCGTCGAAAGAAATGATTTTTTATTTTATTTTAAAAATTTGTTTATTATTTTGTGATCACTCCTACATACAAAAAAAAAAACTGATTCAATAACGAAAGTAACTGATCCAATTAATTTTTAATTGAAATTGACAAAAAAAAACTTATATCAACTTTTTTTGGTAATATTTTTTTCTGTGTAAAAGCGACAATATATTTGGGCGTATAAACATCCCTCGAATTATAAACGTGCCGACGTTTTAAATATTTTTAGCTTGCACCAATAAGGGGAAATTGCTACTTCTACAAAAAGGGAGAACACTTACCCACAATGGACTTTTGGTAGTATGACCTAAAACGAGAATTAAAAATAAAAAATTAAATCAAATGGCAAAATTTCATTTTTACAAAAAAATTCAATTTAACATATGAAATTTTATCAAGATTTTATTCCGAGAGAAAATGTTGTCAAAATTTTATTCCTAGAGAAAATTTTGTTAAAATTGTTTTTCTATAGAAAATTTTGTCAAAAGTTTATACCTAGAGATAATTTTGTCAAAATTTTATTTTTAAAGAAAATTTTGCCAAATTCTATTACTAGAGAAAATTATTAAAATTTTATTCCTGGGAAAAATTTTATTAAAATATTAATCCTTAAGAAAATTTTATCAAAATTTCATTCCTAAAGAATGTTTTATCAAAATTTTATTTCTATATAAAATGTATTTCTATAGAAAATTCTCTAAAAATTTTATTTCTAAAGAAAATGAATTCAACATTTTATTTCTATAGAAAATTTTCTCAAAATTTTATTTTTATATAAAATTTTGTCAAAATTTTATTCCTAGAGAAAATTTTGTCAATATTTTATTTCTAAAGGACATTTTGTCAAAATATTATTCCTAGAAGAAATTTTGTCAATGTTCCTAGAGAAAATTTTCTCAAAATTTTATTTCTATAGAAATGTTTGTCAAAATTTTATTCCTAGAGAAAATTTCGTCAGAGTTTTATTTCTAAAGAAAATTTTGGCATACTTTTATTCCTAGAGAAAATTTTCTCAAAATGTAATTTTTATAAAAACTTTTCTCAAAATTTTATTCCTAGGGAAAACTTTGTCAAAATTTTATTTCTATAGAAAATTTTGTCAAAATGTTATTTCTATAGAAAATTTTCTCAAAATTGTATTTCTATAGAAGACTTTTTTATTTCTATAGAATTTTTTTCCAAAATTTTATTTCTATAGAAAATTTTGTCAACCATTTATTTTAATAGAAAATTTGGCAAAATATTATTCCTAGAGAAAATGTTGTCAATATATTATTTATATAGAAAATTTTGTAAAAATGTTATTTCCATAAACAATTTTGTCAAAATTTTATTCCTAGACAAAATTTTGTCAAAATTTTGTCAAAATTTTCTCAAAATTGTGTTTCTATAGGAAGATTTTAGAAATATTATTTCCATACACAATTATGTCGAAATTTTATTTCTAGAGAAAATTTTGTCAAAATTGTATTTCTATAGAAAATTTTCTAAAATCTGTATTTCTATAGAAAATTTTCTTAAAATATTATTTCTATAAAAAAAAAATCCGAAATGTTATTTCTATAGAAAAGTTTGCCAAATTTTATTCCTAGAGAAATTTTCTCAAAATTTTATTCCTAAAAAAAATTTCTTCAAAACATTATTATTATAAAAAAATTGTTCATAGTGTTATTTCTATAGAAGTTTTTGTCAAAATTTTATTACTATAGAACTTTTTGTCAAAATTTAATTCCTAGAGAAAATTTTGTCAAAATTTTATTTCTAAAGCAAAGTTTGTCAAAATTTTTTAAAATTTTTATTTCTATGAAAAATTTTCTGGAAATTTCTATAGAAAATTTTCTAAAAATTTATTTCTATTTTTCTATAGAATATATGAACATGAAAATACGAATTAATTTGCTTGTACTCCTTGATATTGCCATCGATCTTATTTCTTATTTCACCAAAATATTTGTGATTTGCTACCACTTTGTTGTCACAAGCTATTCATTTTACATTGCTTTTCATTAGTAATTTCAAAGGAACTTTTTCATAATTCCAACATAGCCAAGTTTACTTAAGATTTTTTTCTCTCTCACAATTTTCATAATTCGCAACTTTAATCACTCATCCAACTTTAGATACGCTATAACCTCACCTGCTCAATTACCTTTACAAACAAGCAATTAGTCAAGTTACAACTGAAATTATTTTAGTTGCAATTAATTTTCATAAACAAGAATACCAACTGCAATATTTTTTTATTAAAAAGCTAAGATTATGTCCTTCTTGGAGAGCGAGAGAGAGAGCGCGAACACGAAGGGTTTCAACACACACACCTTTAGCCTTGCAATTAAAAAGTTAATTATGGATATACAGACCAAGTTGAAATAAACAGCACAAATCTTGAAATTAAATATTAAAAAATTTCTTGAAATCATTTTATTGCTGTTTGTGCAGTGATAATTTTACCTGTGATGAGTACCATGTGAAGTAGTTTAGACAAGGACACACAGAAGTGAGTGCCTCCTAGAAGTATGCAATGTTTTTTGCCTACATTTAAGAAGTCAACGAAAGTAAGAAAGAATAAGTTAAAGTGACGAGAAGGTGACCATATATGGTATTTTATTTCATTATTTATGTATTTAAATCTTGGTATCTAAATCGAATAATCGCATTCGAAAAATTGAATTCAAATTGAATGGCGAATGTGATGTTTTATGCTAAAAATTCACCAAACAATCTAAAGTCAGGACTTCAAAAGTCGACCTTTGCAACAAGCGCAAAAGTCGAGAGACGAATTTTTCAATTTTGTAAAAACGAATTTTGACTTTTTTCCAAATTTGGAAAAGTCCGAAAGGCGACTTTTGAAAAAGTGAATAATTAATACTTTAATTCTGCCAAAGAATCCAACTCAAATTAGACAATGGAAGCCCTTCTAATTTGCTATGATATCAATAACAATGTTGAAGAGGTTTCGTTTTAATTAGGCGAAATATCCCATTCGAAATCATAAGCCATTTTGCCATTCCATCCAAATACTTTCTCCATAGAATCATTTTTTTTTGCGTTGAAGGCCAGCCATGCATGGAACTGCCTAACAGACATGAAAATATTTTAAATAGTTTTATAGAGTCCTTTTTTTGCAAATGCTTTTTACCAGCTTTTGATCTTAAGGAATATTTGTCGAACCGGAAAAAGAGTCAGTGAATGAGCGAACACAAAAAGAAAACGGAACCACTGACTGACTGAATGAATGAATGAAGAAATGACATTGCAAATGATGTTGATATTTCATGTTTCATGCAACGCCAACTTTTGCTGCATGGCACACAAATTGACTGCAGAAATAGCACCAGAGTCTTCCCTGTTCCCAGGAAAATATCTTGCCTTGAAATTTCCCAAAGTGGGATCGACATTCATTTTTTCCTAGAGTCGTCCATATAACTACACTCATAAAAGAGTTACAGCTATAATGTAGGCTTCAAAAAACAAACAAAAAAAAAACAAAAAAAATACAAAATAATAATAAATACAAATAAATATGAAATATTAAAAAAATGTTGTCAATATTGGTGATGGTTTCTAATATGGCTGTGTGCTTGGGGTCCTCGTTGCCAACTGCCAATTTGACTCCTGTTTTACGATTCCTGTCCGTCTGCTCATTTATTATTTTGGTTTTCAAAGAAAAATTTAATTTTTTGAGATATATGTCTATTTAATGAAATTTTTGTCAAAATTCTATTTGTAAAAAAAAAAATTTTCAAAATTTAATTTTAATATAAACTTTCCTCAAAATTGTATTTCTACATAAAATTCTGTAAAAATTTTATTTCTATAAAAAATGTTGACAAATGTTTATTTCTATAGAAATTTTTGTTAAAAATTTTTCTCAAAACTTTATTTCAATAGAACATTTTGTTAAAATTTTATTTCTATAGAAAATTTTGTCAAATTTTAATTCTATAGAAAATGTTGCAATTTTTTTTATAGAAACTTTTGTCAAAATTTTATTTCTATAGTAAATTTTGACAAAATTTTATTTCTATAGAAAATTTTGTCAAAATTTTGTTTCAATATAAAATTGTCTAAAAATCTTATTTCTACAGAAAATTTTATCAAAATTTTATTTCGTTAGAAAATGTTGTCAAAATTTTATTTCTATAGAAAATTTTGCCAAAATTTTATTTTTAAAGAAAATGTTGTCAAAATTTTATTTCTATAGATAATTCCAATATAAAATTGTCTAACAATTTTATTTCTACAGAAAATTTTATCAAAGTTTTATTTCTATAACAAATTTTGTCAAAATTTTATTTCTACAGAAAATTTTGTCAAAATTTTATTTCTATAGAAAATTTTGTCAAAATTTTATTTCTAAAGAAAAATTTGTCAAAATTTTATTTCGTTAGATAATTTTGTCAAAATTTTATTTCTATAGAAAATTTTGTCAAAATTTTATTTCTAAAGAAAATCTTGTCAAAATTTTATTTCTAAAGAAAATTTTATCAAAATTTTATTTCTATAGAAAATTTTATCAAAATTTTATTTCTATAGAAAATTTTGCCAAAATTGTATTTTCAAAGAAAATGTTGTCAAAATTTTATTTCTATAGAAAATTTTATCAAAATTTTATTTCTATAGAACATTTTGTCAAAATTTTATTTCTATAGAAAATTTTATCAAAATTTTATTTCTATAGAAAATTTTGTCAAAATTTTATTTCTATAGAAATCTTTGTTAAAATTTTATTTCTATAGACAGCTTTGTCAAAATTTTATTTCTATAGAAAATTTTGTCAAAATTTTATTTCTATAGAAAATTTTGTCAAAACTTTATTTCTATAGAAAATTTTATCAAAATTTTATTTCTATAGAAAATTTTGTCCAAATTTTATTTCTATAGAAATCTTTGTTAAAATTTTATTTCTATAGACAATTTTGTCAAAATTTTATTTCTATAGAAAATTTTGTCAAAATTTTATTTCTATAGAAAATTTTGTCAAAATTTTATTTCTATTGAAAATTTTGTCAAAATTTTATTTCTATAGAAAATTTTGTCAAAATTTAATTTCTATAGAAAATTTTATCAAAATTTTATTTCTATAGAAAATTTTGTCAAAATTTTATTTCTTAGAAAAATTTTGTCAAAATTTTATTTTTAAAGAAAAGGTTGTCAAAATTTCATTTCTATAGAGAATTTTGTCAAAATTGTATTTCTATAGAGAATTTTGTCAAAATTGTATTTCTATAGAAAATTTTGTCAACATTTTATTTCTTTTGAAAATTTTGTCAAAATTTTGCTTCTATACACGATTTTGTTAAAATTTTATGTCTATAGAAAATTTCGTTAAAATTTTATTTCTACAGAAAATATTGTTAAAATTTTATTTCTGTAGAAAATATTGTTAAAATTTTATTTCTATAGAAAATTTTGCCAAAATTTTATTTTTAAAGAAAATTTTGTCTAAATTTTATTTCATAGCAAAATTTTGAAAATTTTGTAAAAATTTTATTTCTATAGAAAATTTTGTCAAAATTTTATTTCTATAGAAAATTTTGTCAAAAATTTATTTCTATAGAAATCTTTGTTAAAATTTTATTTCTATAGACAGCTTTGTCAAAATTTTATTTCTATAGAAAATTTTGTCAAAATTTTATTTCTATAGAAAATTTTGTCAAAACTTTATTTCTATAGAAAATTTTATCAAAATTTTATTTCTATAGAAAATTTTGTCCAAATTTTATTTCTATAGAAATCTTTGTTAAAATTTTATTTCTATAGACAATTTTGTCAAAATTTTATTTCTATAGAAAATTTTGTCAAAATTTTATTTCTATAGAAAATTTTGTCAAAATTGTATTTCTATAGAGAATTTTGTCAAAATTGTATTTCTATAGAAAATTTTGTCAACATTTTATTTCTTTTGAAAATTTTGTCAAAATTTTGCTTCTATACACGATTTTGTTAAAATTTTATGTCTATAGAAAATTTCGTTAAAATTTTATTTCTACAGAAAATATTGTTAAAATTTTATTTCTGTAGAAAATATTGTTCAAATTTTATTTCTATAGAAAATTTTGCCAAAATTTTATTTTTAAAGAAAATTTTGTCTAAATTTTATTTCATAGCAAAATTTTGAAAATTTTGTAAAAATTTTATTTCTATAGAAAATTTTGTCAAAATTTTATTTCTATAGAAAATTTTGTAAAAATTTTATTTCTATAGAAAATTTTGTCAAAATTTTATTTCTATAGAAAATTTTGTCAAAATTTAATTTGTCTAGAAAATTTTATTAAAATTTTATTTCTATAGAAAATGTTATCAAAATTTTATTTCTACAGAAAATTTTGCCAAATTTTATTTTTAAAGAAACTTTTGTCAAAATTTTATTTCGTTTGAAAATTTTGTCAAAATTTTATTTCTATAGAAAATTTTGTCAAAATTTTATTTCTATACAAAATTTTGTCCACATTTTATTTCTATAGAAAATTTTATTTCCATAGAAAATTTTGTCAAAATTTTATTTCTAAAGAAAATTTTGTCAAAATTTTATTTCTAAAGAAAATTTTATCAAAATTTTATTTCTATAGAAAATTTTATCAAAATTTTATTTCTATAGAAAATTTTGCCAAAATTGTATTTTCAAAGAAAATGTTGTCAAAATTTTATTTCTATAGAAAATTTTATCAAAATTTTATTTGTATAGAACATTTTGTCAAAATTTTATTTCTATAGAAAATTTTATCAAAATTTTATTTCTATAGAAAATTTTGTCAAAATTTTATTTCTAAAGAAAATTTTGTCAAAATTTTATTTCTAAAGAAAATTTTATCAAAATTTTATTTCTATAGAAAATTTTATCAAAATTTTATTTTTATAGAAAATTTTGTCAAAATTGTATTTTCAAAGAAAATTTTGTCAAAATTTTATTTCTATAGAATATTTTATAAAAATTTTATTTCTATAGAAAATTTTGTCAAAATTTTATTTCTATAGAAAATTTGATCAAAATTTTATTTCTATAGAAAATTTTGTCAAAATTTTATTTCTATAGAAATCTTTGTTAAAATTTTATTTCTATAGACAGTTTTGTCAAAATTTTATTTCTATAGAAAATTTTGTCAAAATTTTATTTCTATAGAAAATTTTGTCAAAATTTTATTTCTATAGAAAATTTTGTCAAAATTTTATTTCTATAGAAAATTTTGTCACAATTTTATTTCTATAGAAAATTTTGTCAAAATTTTATTTCTAAAGACATTTTTGTCAAAATTTTATTTCTATAGAAAATTTTGCCAAAATTTTATTTTCAAAGAAAAAGTTGTCAAAATTTTATTTCTTAGAAAAATTTTGTCAAAATTTTATTTCTATAGAAAATTTTGTCAAAATTTTATTTCTATAGAAAATTTTGTCGAAATTTTATTTCTATAGAAAATTTTGTCAAAATTTTAATTCGTTTGAAAATTGTTTCAAAATTTTATTTCTATAGACAATTTTGTCAAAATGTTATTTCTATAGAAAATTTTGTCCAAATTTTATTTCTATTGAAAATTTTGTCAAAATTTTATTTCTAAAGACAATTTTGTCAAAATTTTATTTCTAAAGAAAATTTTATCAAAATTTTATTTCTATAGAAAATTTTGCCAAAATTTTATTTCTTAGAAAAATTTTGTCAAAATTTTATTTCTATAGAAAATTTTGTCAAAATTTTATTTCTTTTTTTTCAGTAGAAAAACAGACAGCGAAGTAACAAGACAGCGGAGAAAATCCTTGAAAACGGTTCTGACGAAGTCAACCGAAATATCGGAAGATAAAAAAACAAGAAACCAACAATTTCATGTTTAATTTATAGACCTATAGCCGAGAGATAAAAAATCATAAAATTTAAAATAAAAAGGTCAACAATATCAACAAAAAAAATTTATTTCTATAAAAATTTCAAGTATGGGAATATTTTGCAAAATCTACCAAAACATCTAAGATTCTACCAATCCGTAATTCTACCAACTGTGGCAACCGTGTTACAGAACAATATTCTTAAAAATAACATAAAATGTAACTAGTTAAAATTTCAAGGATATTTTTCCCTTTTGAAGGGTTCTGAACTACGACATTAATTCTTTTACTTTTTTTTACTCTCGGCTAACTAATTTTGCATTTCACCATGTGAAAATCAGGTCTTTTGTTTGGGGTTTTTTTTTCAATGGCCAATCTATGTTCAATTTTTGTAGTTCTTTCATGAATCCCTTTTTTCTCAGTGTATATTTAATACTTTACTTCACATACTATATAAACTTTAAATTGCTTTAACGTAGTTAAGCTGATATTTTCCATGCATTTTATAAAACAGGAGATTACACGACTTAGGTACCATCCCTCTTGACTACCTTCGTTACAGAGTGCTTGCTATCCAATTCCACTCTCAATCCGGCATCGTTAAAGCTATTTTATAATTCTAAACATTACTATTTATGAAAAGATCCAAAGGTAAATATTCCTTTAACTTTGTAATGTATAATGAAAGCACAAAAAGAAATAGAAAATCTATAGGGAAGAAGCTCAGAAAATAAACGGAACCCGCACAGACTGTGGATAGAGAAAATTTTAAGAAATACATGGCATCTAAGAAACCGACAAAAAGTATTGGAAAAAGTGACAAGAAACAGAAAAATTATGAAAGGACATCATTTGCAAGGGGAATAGTTAATAAAAATTCTAAAACAAAATCATGGACTATTTAGACTTAAGCAAAAAATAAATGCATTGATAAACCCCAAGAAATAGAAAAATGTATGTGAAGGAATTTATGAGAGTTGAGATAAGACCTGAGAATGTATCCAAAGGTGACTTTGTTTTGTTCGAAAAATCCATGAATATCTTTCTACCATAAGTATCTTTTAGTATATTAATGAAACCACCACTACAATGATAAGCTCACATGCACTCGGATATTCGTTTGCATAGCCAGTTATTGCTGTAATTGGCGAACACTTCCGCTTTCACTCTGGACCGAATTTCGACCGCAACCATTTACAAAAGCGTACTCAACGGCAGTGTTGCCAGCATTTGGGAATTTTTTTTCCAAATTGGGGATATTTTCCATGGGTGGGATCGAAATTTTTGAGCTTGAGACATAGGAATTTGGTAGAGAATTTCCAAAAATTTTGGGGATTTTTATGGGGAATCGAAATCTGTTCAGTATAATAAATCAGGTTTAGAGTTATGGTTTATATGAAATTCTTTACTCCTACATGCTTTTTAGGGGGGTTAAGGAAGTACAGAGAAACTTCAAACTACAAAAAATTATTTATTTATTTGGCAGTCCAAGACCTACTTTACAATTTAATCTGTTTCCAAGGCAGTTTTTTACTATTTTACTATATGTCAACTTCCTAAAAAAAATTACATACTCGAATTATTCTTCCCAAATTGCAGCATTTCCACTAACGTTTGGTAATGCATTCCCGAAGCCCTTATCGCTCCATTCTTTGCTACCGTTCATTTTCCCTTTTCAACAGGGGCTAGCTGCAATTAGTAAATTTCCCGAAATCACATATCCCTTGACTCACTCTAGCACTGGTGATGTGTAATGCGTCCATTGCTACCCCCATCCTCCCTTCAATCTTCAATGCCATTGACCATTTCCAGATATGCATTTCAGTTATTTATGAAATATGCATAAGTCACACTTCCCTACTGACAGACAATCAGAATATGTAAATATTTTCCATGTACATGTTTAACAATTGGTCAATAATAAAATAAAGCTGATGATGATAAAAATGGAATTAAACAAACAATACCTACCCACATTTGCCAAGCTGCTATCACGATTGAGGCAAACAGTCAAACCTCATCATAACTCGGAATATTTCTCACCATTATCGAGGGGGTACACTTCATGGGCATCACTATGACAAGGGAGCTATTTATATGAACAAAAAAAAACGAAAATATTTAACAAAGAAGTTCCTTGGCAATGGAATATTATTGGCCTATGTCATATATGCTGGACTAGAAGAAACAATGAAAGGCACAAAAAAGAGAAACAATGATTGTTATAAGAAATTAGACCGAATTTGGACAAAGGCGATAACGTGGCATCAGAGTACACATAAATGTACTCGACATTCTCAATACTAATACGTAATTTCAAATGTTTGTACAGTCAAAATCAAAAAAAAAAAAAAAAACAAGTATATATGGTCGTAAGTTTGGCCAGGCCGAATCTTATGTACCCTCCACCATGGATAGCGTAGAAACTTCTACGAGAGACTGTCATCCAGAATCGAATTACTTGAGATACCACAACTTAAATCGTTTTCTAAATTGTGAGTTAGTCCATACGTGGTAAATATATATATTAGACAACATAGGTATGTGTAGGTAAGTCTACAAATAATTACGAATCGATATGGACTTTTGCACGGTACGTAGGGAGCCAGAATTGAAATATGGGGGTCGCTTATATGGGGGCTATATACAATTATGAACTTGATATGGACCAATTTTTGTGCGATTGGGGATCAATTTATCTGAGGGCTATATATACACACAAAAAAATATTTTTCAGATTCAATCACGAAATTAATTGATGCAATTAATTTTTTAATTGAAATGTCTTCAATCACAGAAATGATAGTATCAATTAAAAAATTAATTGAAAGGCAATTAAAAAATTAATTGGTTCAATTAAAAAATTAATTGATACTCTTAATTTTTGTGATTGATTTTTATTTCAATTAAGAAATTTGTTGAATCAATTAAATTTTTGATTGAATATTTCTTAAAACTCTATTAAAATTTTAATTGGAAAAATTTTCGTGAAATTATTTTCTGTGTAACTATAGACCGATATGGACCTAGTTAGGCATGGTTGTTAACGGCCATATACTAGCACAATGTACCAAGAGGCTCCAAAACCAAATCTAGGGATCGGTTTATATGGGGGTTATATATGATTATGGACTGATATGGACCACTTTTGGCATGGTTGTTAAATATCATATACTACCACAACGTACCAAATTTCAACCAGATCGGATGAATTTTGCTTCTCCAAAAGGCACCGGAGGTCAAATCTGGGGATCGGTTTATATGGGGGTTACATTTATAATTATGGACTAATATGAACCAATTCCTGCGTGGTTGTTGGATACCATATATTAACAACACGTACCAAATATCAACTGAATCAGATGAATTTTGGTCTTCCAAGAGGCTCCAGAGTAGAGGTGTACACGTGACACGAAATTGTCGTGGCTCACGAAAATGTTCGTGACTCACGCGTGAGTCGTGAGTCACGCTAATGGCAACGGCGTGAGTGTGCCTGATCGTGATTAACAAACCAAAATGTCGTGCGTGAGCGTGAGTCACGAAAATATTATCTCCGTGAGTGTGCGTGAGTACAAGTTTACGCTCACGAAAATCAAAACGCTTAATAGTTAAATTAATTTACAATTTTAGTGACGCCTGGGATGTTAAGAGTGAAATAACGCTCCCGATTTTAATAATGCTCATGTTTTCAGAGACGTCGTTAAGGTAAATTTGTTCGTGAGTCACGACATTTTTCGTGAGTCACGATATTTTTCGTGAGTCACGATATTTTTCGTGAGTTACGACATTTTCGTGCGTGAGTGTGCGTGAGTACAAATTTTCTTTTCGTGAGTGTGCGTGAGTCCTACCAAACAATATCGTGCGTGAGTGTGCGTGAGTAAGATTTTTCCGTCGTGAGTGTGCGTGAGCGTGAGTAAAATATTACTCACGTGCACACCTCTACTCCGGAGGTCAAATCTGGTGATCGGTTTATATGGGAGCTATATATAATTATGGACCGATGTATACCAATTTTTGCATGATTATTAGAGACCATATACTAACACCATGTACCAAATTTCAGCCGGATCGGATGAAATTTGCTTCTCTTAGAGGGTCTGGCCCATTTGCAATACCATCCGACCTACATCAATAACAACTACTTGTGCCAAGTTTCAAGTCGATAGCTTGTTTCGTTCGGAAGTTAGCGCGCGCAGATCGACTCAGAATTTCACCACGACCCAGATTATATATACTTTATGGGGTCTTAGAGCAATATTTCGATGTGTTCTGCTATGGTGAAGGGTATAAAAAAAATGAGGGACTTCAATTCTCTATAAAAATAAAATTTTCTATAGAAATAAAATTTCCACAAAATGATCCATAGAAATAAAATTTTGACAAAATTTTCTATAGAAATAAAATTTTGACAGAATTTTCTATAGAAATAAAATTTTGACAAAATGTTCTACTTCTGTTTTCTATTGAAATACATTTTTCTGTAGAAATTAAATTTTAACAAAATTTTCTATAGAAGAAGAATTTTAATAAAATTTTCTATAGAAATAAAATTTTGACAAAATTTTCAATAGAAGTAAAATTTTGACAAATTTTTCCATAGAAATAAAATATTGACAAAATTTTCTAGAGAAATAAAATTTTGCCAAATTTTCTATAGAAATAAAATGTTGACAAACTTTTCTATAGAAATAAAATTTTGACAAAATTTTCTATAGAAATAAAAATTTGGCAAAATTTTGGATAGAAATAAAATGTTCTATAGAAATAAAAATTTGACAAAATTTTCTATAGAAATAAAATGTTGACAAAATTTTCTATAGAAATAAAATTTTGACAAAATTTTCAATAAAAGTAAAATTTTGACAAATGTTTCCATAGAAATAAAATATTGATAAAATTTTCTTGAGAAATAAAATTTTGCCAAATTTTCTATAGAAATAAAATGTTGACAACATTTTCTCTAGAAATAAAATTTTGACAAAATTTTCTATAGAAATAAAATTTTGACAACATTTTCTATAGAAATAAAAATTTGGCAAAATTTTGAATAGAAATAAAATGTTCTATAGAAATAAAATGTTGGCAAAATTTTCTATAGAAATAAAATGTTGACAAAATTTTCTATAGAAATAAAATTTTGACAAAATTTTCTATAGAAATAAATTTTTGACAAAATTTTCTATAGAAATAAAATTTTGACAAAAATTTCCATAGAAATAAAATTTTGACAAAATTTTCTATAGAAATAAAATTTTTACAAAATTTTCTATAGAAATAAAATTTTGACAAAATTTTCCATAGAAATAAAATTTTGACAAAATGTTCTATAGAAATAACATTTTGACAAAATTTTCTATAGAAATAAAATTTCAACAAAATTTTCTATAGAAATAAAATTTCAACAACATTTTCTATAGGAATAAAATTTTCTGTAGAAACAAAATTTCAACAAGATTTCCTCTCTTGCAGTTTAGTTTTAAACCAAAGCACTAAGAAATAAAATTTGGACATTATTTTATATAGAAATACAATTTTTATTGTTGTTTTGATTTCAGCTTAAAACCATGCGTTGACTAAACTACAAGATTAGCTTAACCAATGAAGCAAAGGTAGTTTGTCAAATTTATTTGGAATATTTTTTTTTGTTTTATTTGGTAGATTTCTGGTAAAAGTAGATAGATTTTTGGCGCGAGTAGAAACCGTGATCTCAACGGGTTGAACTTTTGCCCCTGGGGCATTTAACAGAGTAAGGTTGGCACTAAAAAATACCAAATTGTAGATTATCTCAATGAGCAAAATACCACAAAGCTAGTTCCATACAGGGTGTGATTACTTTATTGGCCGTTGAAGGCCATAATTCGTACCAAAGGTACCCAATTAGAACAAATCTAAACTGATTCTAAAATTTTATGTTATTTCCGTTATTATCGTGATTTTGAACAAAAACATTTAAAAAAAATAAAAACTAGTAGGGCTTTGCATATCAGCCAACCTATATACTCTGGTTTGAGAAAATGTAGACATATACGTTTCAACCGGTCCCAACAATTTCGAAAAGAAAAACCACGTCTTAACCCTGTAATGCCCCAAGTTTTTTGCCAGCTGACTAAATTTTCAATGTTAACGACACAAAAGCGAGAAAACTGAACAAGAAAAATGTATACGGTAAAATTCAGTATATGCTGCAAAGTCTCTTGAACAGTTTAAACTAAGTTTTTTTTACCCAGTTTTGTTGTCTTAAGGTGTGTTTTACTAAAAGCTTCCTTATTAAATGAAGCCCGCCTAAAGACAGGATTGGGCATTAGAGGGTTAATCGACAGATAAGCGCCTAAATTTCTTTTTTGCTTGTGCAACTAATATACTTAACACTCCCCGCAAAAACAAAAAAATCCGGAAGCACATACTTTATACTCTCTTACATAGAGCAACAGAATTATGATTATACCCACATCCTGTGTCCGACCCTCTTCTAAGTGCTACTATCGAGTATTATAGAGTGTGTGTCGGTGTGTGTGTGGAAGCTCTTAACTATCGTTAAGTATTGTTATCGCAACAATTTAAACCAATTACCAGTGCCCAATATCCAACAACAACTACAACACCAACAACTACAATGCGACAATAATGATCTCCAACAATAAAGCCCAATGCCTTGTTTACGCTCAAACCAATGGCTCTCAACCAAATGCTACAACCTCTGGTCGAATGATATTACTCTACACTGAGGGTGGAGAGAGATGGGCGATAGGAAAAAAATGTTTTTGAACAACAACAACAACAATAACAAATGTCATTTATGCGATAATTATATGAAAGTGGCTGAGTGGATGCTTGCTTGCTTGGTTGACTAACTGAAGTTAATCTTCTCTTCTAGTACGATTTGGCCCTTCTGTTCCCGGGGGCTCTTGGATATTTGGGTCTTGAAATGAAAATTGAAAATAATCGTAAACACAAATGCAAAAGGGTACACAATTTTGTTAAACTTTTTTTGGACAGAAAAATCACTGATAAAACAAAGTCATCAGTATGAGCATTGCATACCCACACATACATTTCAATATGAGTAGAAATGAGGATGCTTGGGTGACAAACTCTTTCTCTACAATCATATCAAGATGACTGAGACGTTAGGTATCAAACGAATAGTCCAACGTATCAAAGACGTACGGAGAAGGCATTACAAGCAATATTAGCTACGTTCGAGTACCCAATAAATTTTTGATTATTATCACACAATATTACTAGAAACCGTTTATTGATCAACAAGGTCGACTCTTTATGAGAAAAAAAAATGAGTTTTAGATCTCCACTAAGGAACTTGGATAAGGTCATTTAGCGGCAAAAATGTATAGAAGTGAAAAAAATGACGACGGTGTTATCTGAAAATTGGTGATACACACAGAGAAGTAATGCGATCACCTCAAGTGTGTTTAAAGGTCATACCCAGCAAAAAACTAGCTGAATTTTCAGCAGCTTTGTAGAGGAAGAAAAATCAAGCAGCACTTACCCTTGCAAGGAATTCATCGATGAATTTATAAAGAAATGCTTCTTCTATGTATGAATTTCAACGCTTTCAGAAGCACAAAATATGGATGTGGAGAGTATGAAGTCGTATCTTGCCACATAGTTCGTAAGACGTCATGATAAAATACACAAACAACTCTTCTTTACAGGAGTGCAACCTTGTAAGCGAGAGACGAAGCACCCGCTTACCCTAGTTCAACTCAACTGCGCTAATTTCAACACCACCATTATTTACATATTTTAAGTACGTTGTTATACCCCCCACCATAGGATGGGAGTATATTAACTTTGTCATTCCGTTTGTAACACATCGAAATATTGCTCTAAGACCCCATAAAGTATAAATATTCTGGGTCGTGGTGAAATTCTGAGTCGATCTGTACATGTCCGTCCGTCCGTCTGTTGAAATCACGCTAACTTCCGAACGAAACAAGCTATCGGCTTGAAACTTGGCACAAGTAGTTGTTATTGATGTAGGTTGGATGGTATTGCAAATGGGCCATATCGGTCCACTTTTACGTATAGCCCCCATATAAACGGACCCCCAAATTTGGCTTGCAGACCCTCTAAGAGAAGCAAATTTCATCCGATCCGGCTGAAATTTGGTACATGGTGTAAGTATATGGTCTCTAACAACCATGCAAAAATTGGTCTCCATCGGTCCATATTATATATAGCTCCCATATAAACCGATCCCCCGATTTGGCTTGCGGAGACTCTAAGAGAAGCAAATTTCATCCGATCCGGCTGAAATTTGGTACATGGTATTAGTATATGGTCTCTAACAACCATGCAAAAATTGGTCCACATCGGTCAATAATTATATATAGCCCCCATATAAACCGATCCCCAGATTTGACCCCCGGATTTTTACAAAGACAAAATACATGGTTTTCGCGACAATTAACTGGATGACTGATAAGTCCCCGGTCTGACACATAGATGGCGTCGCTAGTATTAAATGCATATTATTTATATATTTATATAGTACCAACCTTCAAATGATTCGTGTCAAAATTTGACGTCTATAAGTCAATAGTTTGTGAGATAGAGCGTCTTTTGTGAAGCAACTTTTGTTATTGTGAAAAAAATGGAAAAAAGGAATTTCGTGTTTTGATAAGGGAAAAATACGGTAGAAGCAAAAACTTGGATTGATAATGAGTTTCCGGACTCTGTCCCAGGTAAATCAACAATAATTGATTGGTATGCAAAATTCAAGCGTGGTGAAATGATCACGGAGGACGGTGAACGCAGTGGACGCCATAAAATGATTTTGAATGACCGTAAAATTAAGTTGATCGAGATAGCAGAGGCCTTAAAGATATCAAAGGAACGTGTTGGTCATATCATTCATCAATATTTGGATATGCGGAAGCTCTGTGCAAAATGGGTACCGCGCGAGCTCACATTTGACCAAAAACAACAACGTGTTGATGATTCTGAGCGGTGTTTGCAGCTGTTAACTCGTAATACACCCGAGTTTTTCCGTCGATATGTGACGATGGATGAAACATGGCTCCATCACTACACTCCTGAGTCCAATCGACAATCGGCTAAGTGGACAGCGACCAGTGAACCGTCTCCGAATCGTGGAAAGACTCAAAAGTCCGCTGGCAAAGTAATGGCCTCTGTTTTTGGGATACGCATGGAATAATTTTTATCGATTATCTTGAGAAGGGAAAAACCATCAACAGTGACTATTATATGGCGTTATTGGAGCGTTTGAAGGTCGAAATCGAGGTAAAACGGCCCCATATGAAGAAGTAACAAGTATATACAGCAGTGAGTTCGGCCGGGCCGAATCTTAAATACCCACCACCATGAACCAAATATTAGGGTTTCCTCTGAAATTTCAGGAGTGCTTGAGGACTTGAGGACACTTCCCGAAGATAAAGTTAAAGATTTCACCTATGAGGACTATATCAGATTCTGGATTTATAAGAACCATTTTTGTTTGGGTTTTAGAGGAATCATTAACATCTCTTGTAAGCGTGCAAGAAAATTATAAAATAACGTCTTGATTTGAAATCTTAAATCTGTAGATTTTCACCCGAGAAGTAAAATCTGGAAATTTTACATTGAGTTTCAAGCAATTTTCATGATCAGTGCGCCTTCTACGCCCTCAAGAAGTGAAGTCGGTCTATATGGAGGCATTACCAAATGGACCGATAAAAACTTAATCCGATACACGTTTTTGCGAGCCTAAAATACGAGAATATTTACAATTTCAGGCAAATCAGATAAGAACTACGGTTTCTAGAAACCCAAGGAGTAAAATCGGGAAATCGGTCTACATGGGGGCTATACCAAAATATGGACCGATACTCACCGTTTTCGGCACACCTCTTTATGGTCCTAAAATACCTCTAGATTTCCAATTTCAGACAAATTGGATAAAAACTACGGTTTCTATTAGCCCAAGACCCCAAACCGGGAGGTCGTTTTATATGGGGACCATACCAAAACATGGACCGATACTCACAATTTTTGGCACACGTATTTGTGATCCTATAATACCCCTAGACTTCCAATTTCAGGTAAATTGAATAAAAACTGAGGTTTCTATAAGCCCAAGAAGTAAAATCGGGAGATCGGTCTATATGGGGGCTATACCAAAACATGGACCGATACTCACCATTTTTGGGACACCTCGTTATAGTCATAAAATACCTTTAAATTTCAAATTTCAGGCATATTGGATAAAAACTACGATTTGTATAAGCCCAAGACCACAAATCGGGAGGTCGTTTTATATTTGGGACCATTCCAAAACGTGAACCGATACTCACAATTTTTGGCACACGTATTTGTGGTCCTACAATACCTCTAGATTTCCAATTTCAGGTAAATTGAATAAAAACTGCGGTTTCTATAAGCCCAAGAAGTAAAATCGGGAGATCGGTCTATATGGGGGCTATACCAAAATATGGACCGATACTCACAATTTTTGGAACACCTCTTTATGGTCATAAAATACCTCTAGATTTCAAATTTCAGGCAAATTGGATAAAAACTAAGATTTCTATAAGCCAAAGACCCCAAATCGGGAGGTCGGTTTATATGGGGACTATATCAAAACCTGGACCGCTATAGCCCATCTTCGAACTTGACCTGCCTGCAGACAAAAGACGAGTTTGTGCAAAATTTCAGCACGATTGCTTCATTATTGAAGACTGTAGCGTGATTACAACAGACAGACAGACAGACAGACAGACGGACAGACGGACATCGTTATATCGTCTTAAAATTTCTCCCTGATCAAGAATATATATACTTTATATAGTCGGAAATCGATATTTCGATGTGTTACAAACGGAATGACAAACTTATTATACCCCCGTCACCATTCTATGGTGGTGGGTATAAAAATAAATACCTACCCAATGTTTTTATAAAATTCTTTTCGCTGCCAAAAAATAAAATAAAAAATAAATGGTCACGAAAAATGTACGTGGTCTTTATGGCCATGTAATGGTTCTAGACATGTCTATACGTAACCTATAAAAATACTTTTCTCTCTGCAAAAAGTCAATAACTGTAATGGTCAGGTACATGATTTTCCCGACCATGTAATGGTCTCAAAATCAATCATTTAAATAATAGAACATGTTTGCGGCATTTGAGAACCATTTAAATGCTTATTGCCAACATAAATTTTTCGCTGCTCGAATATTATTTTTACAAAGACAAAATGCATGGTTTTCGCGACAATTAACAGGATGACTGATAAGTCCCCGGTCTGACACATAGATGGCGTCGCTAGTATTAAATGCATATTATTTTTATATAGTACCAACCTTCAAATGATTCGTGTCAAAATTTGACGTCTGTATGTCAATTAGTTTGTGAGATAGAGCGTCTTTTGTGAAGCAACTTTTGTTATTGTGAAAAAAAATGGAAAAAAGGAATTTCGTGTTTTGATAAGGGAAAAAATACGGTAGAAGCAAAAACTTGGATTGATAATGAGTTTCCGGACTCTGCCCCAGGTAAATCAACAATAACTGATTGGTATGCAAAATTCAAGCGTGGTGAAATTAGCACGGAGGACGGTGAACGCAGTGGACGCCATAAAATGATTTTGAATAACCGTAAAATTAAGTTGATCGAGATAGCAGAGGCCTTAAAGATATCAAAGGAACGTGTTGGTCCTAGCATTCATCAATATTTGGATATGCGGAAGCTCTGTGCAAAATGGTTGCCGCGCGAGCTCACATTTGACCAAAAACAACAACGTGTTTATGATTCTGAGCGGTGTTTGCAGCTGTTAACTCGTAATACACCCGAGTTTTTCCGTCGATATGTGACAATGGATGAAACATGGCTCCATCACTACACTCCTGAGTCCAATCGACAATCGGCTGAGTGGACAGCGACCAGTGAACCGTATCCGAAGCGTGGAAAGACCCAAAAGTCCGCTGGCAAAGTAATGGCCTCTGTTTTTTGGGATACGCATGGAATAATTTTTATCGATTATCTTGAGAAGGGAAAACCCATCAACAGTGACTATTATATGGCGTTATTGGAGCGTTTGAAGGTCGAAATCGCGGTAAAACGGCCCCATATGAAGAAGAAAAAAGTGTTGTTCCACCAAGACAACACACCGTGCCACAAGTCATTGAGAACGATGGCAAAAATTCATGAATTGGGCTTTGAATTGATTCCCCACCCACCGTATTCTCCAGATCTGGCCCCAGCGACTTTTTCTTGTTCTCAGACCTCAAAAGAATGCTCGCAGGGAAAAAAAAATGGCTGCAATGAAGAGGTGATCGCCGAAACTGAGGCCTATTTTGAGGCAAAACCGAAGGAGTACTACCAACATGGTATCAAAAAATTGGAAGGTCTTAATAATCGTTGTATAGCTCTTGAAGGGAACTATGTTGAATAACAAAAACGAATTTTGACAAAAGAGTGTGTTTTTCTTTGTTAGACCGGGGACTTATCAGCCAACCTGTTACATGCCCTAGATAAGCATTAAATGGATGCGGCAAGCATGTCCATAAATGTTTTTTCTGTGCGTGTAGATCACCAATGCAACGATGTTCTGCATAGCTCATACAAATCGAGTCCTAAAAGAAAACAGGTCTATTGATGAAAGTGTCCATCTGAAAGTGAAGAAATCGATGCACATTTGTGCAACAAAAAGTACAAAAAAAAAAAATTGTGATTACATTGTTGTTGTAATTTTTTTGTTGGAATACCCATATTATTTGGATATCCTCATGGAAATCTATCATTGCGGATGTGTTACATATGACACACATATGGATGCATTTAGCTTCCATACCTAGCTCCTTTGATGATAATAGCCATGTTAACTCTTTGGCAAGGATTTTAAGACCATTGCAGGAACTATGATAGTTAAACGAAATATCCATCAATGAAAGAAGGAAAAGAGTAAGAACTTTCCATAGAAATTTGATCCAATACCTAACTCAATAGCTGACAAAGTCACATGCAAACCATATTTGTTTTTCATAGATGTGGTGTCATAGTGAACCTCACAGTAGCTGCCAGCACAAGGCAGTATGGAGTAGTGAATTGGTGGCAAGTTCCTTGTTCATATCTCTGGATACATTTGTGGTGGTGGATTCTGGTATCGCTTTGCTTGAAACCAGCATAAATTCGTTGACAAGAGCGTTTATCGTTAATTCAGCGTATAGCGTCCATTTCCATTCTCCAGACGGAGGCGATGGAGAGTGGCAAACAGCAACAATAATCAATTGTTCCATGGGGTATCACATGTCCGTCCGTCCGCCCTATGGATTATCATCCATGCTATCATTGACCAAGCGAATGTGTTTTTCACATTTGCTTGGATAGTCTTATTGCCTTTGGTTTGTTCACGTAGTTCATGCTAATACTCACTGGGCCATCAGCAGCAGAGCGGCATATGTTCCAAGTAGTGGTAGTACTTACACCACCACCAGCACTACCACACACAATCGACAGGAAACTTACAATTCTCTTAATTTGATAGTTGTGTGTGCCACAAATGGATGTATGACGGCATCGACAATGACGATGGTGATGGTGATGCTACAGCAGCCAGTCAGCCACTAGGCCTGGTGGTCATTATTGCCATTAATGTCGTCAATAGTTTTACCACTCGACGACACTGGCGATGTGTTAACATGACTTAACCATGTGACATATTGTGGCATGATGGCACAGTATTTAGAAACAATCACATTTTTATGCGCACACTCAGTTGGGGAAGGAAGAACGAGAGGATTGAGGTTCTAAAAACAGTGCTCTGTCTTTTGGTCCATTGAGAAAAAAACACTAATGTGCCACCGTGGTGAAAATGTTAGCATGATCGCCTTACATACAAAGGGTCGTGGGTTCAATCATCAAACGGTGGATTATTCCCTCACAGTAAAGCTGGTGGCATTTCGGAGTGTTTGCAAGTGGTGTCACTGCAATGTGAAACAGGGTTGATAAAGTTGACACTTTTGTGCTTCTTTTGATACATTTCGACTGCCAAAAGCACCGTGGCACGACCGCGAGCCATTTGGTACTTTTTCATCACAATTACTCTATATAGAGTTATTCTGCCCTAAATGTGAACGTTTCTCAGATATCAACTCAACTCTAAAAGTTGTAAATAGCGGACATTGAAGAAATAAATATTGAGGATATTTTAGTTTTTCTTACAGGATCTCAAAATTTTTGAGAGTAATATTGTCTATACCCCATCCGTCCGCCACACTGAGGGACAGACTATTATAAGATAGTGTATATATTTGAAACGCCCAAAAGGAGACGAACTGGACACATGGTGTCTTTAGCAATAATGCTTAGAGCTGGCCCCTGAGCCGGTTGACACAGTTGGTAGAATTCTACAAAAAATAGTATAATTTTTACTGTTTTTTAAATTGGTAGAATTCTTGATTTTGGTAGATTTTGCAAAGAGGTACTCCTTCATAAATTTTCTATTGAAATAAACTTTTGACAAAATTTTATATAGAAATAACATTTTGTCAAAATTTTCTACAGAAATACAATTTTGAGAAAATCTTCTATGGAAATAACAATTTGACAACAGTTTCTATAGAAATAAAATTTTGACAACAGTTTCTATAGAAATAAAATTTCGACAAAATTTTCTATATCGTATACAAAATTTTGTATACATATAAATCGTTGACAAAATTTTCTATAAGAATAAAATTTTTCTTATAGAAATAACATTTTGGCAAAATTTCCTATAGAATAAAAATTGCACAAAATCTTCTATGGGAATAAAATTTTCAAAAAATATATAGCAATACAATTTTGGCAAAATTTTCTATAGAAATTAAATTTTTATAATCTTTTTTTATAGAAATAAAATTTTGACAAAACTTTCTTCGGCAATAAAATTTTTGATGAAATTTTCTACAGCAATAATATTTTGACAAAATTTTCTATAGAAATAAAATTTTGACAAAATTTTCGATAGAAATAAAATTTTGATAAAATTTTTTATACAAAAAATTTTTTATAAAAAAAATTAACAAAATTTTCTATTGAAATAAAATTTTTATAACATTTTTTATAAAAAAAAATTTCGACAAAATTTCCTATAGAAATAAAATTTTTATAAAATTTTTTATAAAAAAAAAATTACAAAATTTCCTATAGAAATAAAATTGCACAAAATATTCTATGGGAATAAAATTTTCAAAAAATATATAGCAATAAAATTTTGGCAAAATTTTCTATAGAAATTAAATTTTTATATTTTTTTTTTTTGTAGAAATAAAATATTGACAAAATTTTCTACAGCAATAAAATGTTTGATGAAATTTTTTACAGCAATAATATTTTGACAAAATTTTTTATAGAAATAAAATTTTGACAAAATTTTTATAAAATTTTTTATAAAAAAAATCACAAAATTTCCTATAGAAATAAAATTTTTATAAAATTTTTCATAAAAAAAAAATTTTTACAAAATTTCGTATAGAAATAAAATGTTGACAAGATTTTCTATTGAAATAAAATTTTGACAAAATTTTCTATAGAAAAAAATTTTTGAAAAATAAGATTTTCTTAGAAAAACTAATTTTTTTTTTAAATCGGTCTAGATTTAAACATAAGTATACTTTTACAATAATCTTTAAATTTGATTTTATGTCATTTTAGCACCCTTTGGCTTCCAAAAGTACGTTGTGAATACATTTTTAGTACTTTTTCGTCAACATCATTTATCATTCCTGATGTGAAACGCCGTTCGGATTCGTGTATAAAAATGTAATTGAGCTAAACATAGAATCAGGCTCCTTGATAAGAGCGACGTTCATCACTTGTGATATCACAATGGACTGGATTTCTAAGTGAGTCTGAAACAACGGGCTGCCACTATACCCACCTTAACCTAAGAAAACGAAAAAATCTGCGATTATGAAGGATCATGTCTGAATTGGTGTGACGGTTAGTTAACGCTGCAGGTATATTTCTGAGGGTAGGATTGTGTCAGATTTGATTTTGATTTTATTAGCTGTCTAAAACCCGGCTTCGTTTTTAAAGTCGAGTTCGATCCATTTAGAAAAATCATCGAACTTTAATGAGATGAGTTAAAATATCCGAAAACTCTGCGATCCGGATGAAAACGTGACATTGGCTCTCAGAGGAGAACTCGAAATGAGTGGTGTGGCTGACTGTATTCAAGGTACATCGAAATCAAAAGCACAAGGACCTGCCCTGATATGATTTTGCCCTATTGTCCCTCAAAATAATGGGTAAGAAAATTTTCAAAATTTTTTCTTACTCACCACTTTCTTCGCCTTAATCGAAACACTGTTCTCTGGGTTCCTGTGGCGCATTTTATTTGGAGTTTCGCTTCATTTTCATTAAGCGCTTTACGATGCTTTTATGACAACGGTGACGTTAATAGAGCTCACGCACACACTCAAATATGCCTTAGCCATACCCTCGGTGGCAGAAAAGTTCAGAACTTCCGGCCGCGGAGCTTTAATTGAAGTAAACGGAACTTTCTCGTTTTTGTTTTTTTTTTTTTGTTTTGCTAATAAAGACCACTTTTGTCCATTACGGTTAAGGAACACCAACATTACGAATATGATGGTTTTTGTGAAGCAAACAATTTTTTTCTGAGGAAATCTGTAATTTAAGGAAGCAAATTGGATCTTAGTCTCTTTGGCATGGAAATTAGGAAAGTGTGATATCTCGTACTGATGTAAAGTTTTCCTTCGTGATCCACTGTCGATAGACTTTTCGGTGAAGCCGTCTTGTCCTTAGAGCTAGGAGATGGGACTTAAGAAATAGTATACCTCATTTTTTTTTAAATCTGGGCATAACATTTTTTGCTACATGTTTTTCTATAGAAAATTTTGTCAACATTTTTTTCTATAAAAATTTTTTTCAGTTTTTTCTATAGAAAAATTTGTCAAATTTTTTTTTCTATAGAATTTTTTTTTTATTTTTTTTTTTATAGAAAATTTTGTCAATTTTGTTTTCTATAGAAAATGTTGTCAACATTTTATTTATTTCTATAGACAATTTTGTCACCATTTTATTTCTAAGAAAATGTTATAAATTTTTTTTATAGAAAATTTTAACAAAATTTTATTTCTATAGAAAATTTTGCCAAAATTTTATTTCTATAGAAAATTTTGTTCAAATTTTATTTCCATAGTAAATTTTGTCCAAATTTTATTTCCATAGAAAATTTTGTTCAAATTTTATTTCTATTGAAAATTTTGTCACAATTTTATTTCTATAGTCCATTTTGTCACCATTTTATTTCTAAGAAAATTTTATCAATTTTTTTTATAGAAAATTTTGTCAAAATTTTATATCTATAGAAAATTTTGTCCAAATTTTATTTCCAAAGAAAATTTTGTCCAAATTTTATTTCTATAGAAAATTTTGTAAAAATTTTGTCTAATTTTTTTATAGAAAATATTTTCTAAATTTATTTCTATAGAAAATGTTGTCAAAATTTTATTTCTAGAGAAAATGTCAAAATTGTATTTCTATAGAAAAATTTGCCATTTTTTTACAGAAAATTTTGTCATTTTTTCATAGAAAATTTTGTCACCATTTTATTTCTAAGAAAATGTTATAAATTTTTTTTATAGAAAATTTTAACAAAATGTCATTTCTATAGAATATTTTGCAAAAATATTATTTCTATAGAAAATTTTGTCCAAATTTTATTTCCATAGAAAATTTTGTCCAAATTATATTTCCATAGAAAATTTTGTCAAAATTTTATTGCTATAGAAAATTTTGTCAAAATGTTGTCTAATTTTTTTATAGAAAATATTTTCTAAATTTATTTCTATAGAAAATTTTGTCAAAATTTTATTTCTATAGTACATTTTGTCACCATTTTATTTCTAAGAAAATTTTATCAATTTTTTTATAGAAAATTTTGTCAAAATTTTATTTCTATAGAAAATTTTGTCCAAATTTTATTTCCATAGAAAATTTTGTCCAAATTTTATTTCTATAGAAAATTTTGTCAAAATGTTGTCTAATTTTTTTATAGAAAATATTTTCTAAATTTATTTCTATAGAAAATATTGTCAAAAATTTATTTCTAGAGAAAAATAGAAAAATTTGCCATTTTTTTTACAGAAAAATTTGTCAGTTTTTTTCACAGAAAATTTTGTTAACATTTTTTCTATAGAAAATTTTGTCAAGTTTTTTTCTATAGAAAATGTTGCCAACATTTTATTTCTAGAGAAAATATTGTTAAAATTTTATTTCAATAGAAAATTTTGTCAAAATTTTCTTTCTATAGAAATTTTTTTCTATAGAAAAATGTTTCTATTTTTTTTATAGAAAATTTTCTCTAAATATTTTTCTATAGAAAATTTTGTCAATTTTTTCTATAAAAAAATTTGTCAATTTTTTTCTATAGAAAATTTTTTCAAAATTTTTTTCTATACAAAATATTTTCTAATTTTTTTTCTATACAAAATTTCTTCTATTTTTTATAGAAAATTTTTTCTTAGTTTCTCTACTTTGAATTAATTTAGTTAAGAGTTCCATTGTACATACAAGAAGCTCATCATCAGAAAATAGGATTTCTTAGTTTGGCATTAGTGTTTGAAATAGGGCAGATATGTTTGCTTAAATAATTATTTAAAGGAGACATAGAGAGAATATAGTACGATTTCTGATAAAAGCACAGACAGTATACAGACAAATTGATTGTTATACCATAGAATTATCGATTATCTCATCTGTTCAATTATTTCTTACTTATGTCTAAAAAAAATGCCCCATAATGGTATTTCGCGTCAAAATTCCAAAGAATTCACACGGATCCATTGCTTAATTCTTTAATTGAATTGACAAGGAGCATTACATAGGAAATAGCTGAGACATTCGTCTAATCTATCACATAGGCGTCTATATTTTGGTTTAAATGAATTTTGATGATGGTTTAAAGACCCTTATCTTCTTCCAACAAAAAAAAAAGGTCATCACAAAGAAACGTTTACACACACTCATCGATAGACAAATGCGAACCAAAGGCAACAATTTCCATTTACAAATAACCACGAAAATAAATTAAATCAATATTGACAAAGGTAACCAAACATATACATGTCCACCAAACCAACACAAAAAAGGGGGAAGAAACAAACGGGCCAATCGATGACACCACCAATCATCTAACCCAATCGACCCAACCCAACCAAATCGAAGAAGCCCAACAGCGATGACAAAAATTGTTATGAAATTTATCTGATATATATGGATAAATTGTCAATATTCTTTCAACCAGCCCAGAAAACTATTGCCAACTAAACTCAATCATTAAGCAATCAACATCGTTGACTATAACATTTATGATAGGGATGACATCTAGCAATAAGTCATGGGTATCCTACAGAATGTTGCATTTTTATAGAGATTACATCGCTTTTCCTGGTGTTTTCTGAGAAGTCGACGATGCTCTTACGAATGAAGCGAGGGGACTTTCTTTAATGTGTAATATCAAAGCGATACCCATTCATCACATTCCCTGCAATGAATATGCCATTATGGTCCGTTTGGACCAAAAAATGGTCGGAACAAATGGAATTGGTTGATTTTGGTCCTATGTCGTCAAATCGATGATTTTTTTCAAAATTTACTATAGAAATAAAATTTTGACAAAATTTTCTCTAGAAATAATATTTTGACAAAAATTTTTATTTCTATAGAAAATTTTGTACAGAAATAAACTTAAAAAAAATATTTGTATAGATACAAACTTATGCAAGAAATTTTTATTGAAAGAAAATTTTGTAAAAATTTTATATACAAATAAAATTTTGGGATAACTTTCTATAGAAATAAAAGTTTGACAAATTTTCTATAGAAATAAAATATATATAGAAATATAATTTTGGCTAATTTTTTTATACAAATAAAATTTTGGCTAAATTTTTTATACAAATAAAATTTTGGCTAAATTTTCTATATAAATAAAAATTGGATAAAATTTTTCTGTAGAAATAAAATTTGGACAAAATTTTGAAATTAACTAAAATTTTAGAAAGTTTTGTACAGAAAAAAAAATTGTTCTACTGAAATAAAATTTTGTCAAAATTTTCTACAGAAATAACATTTTCTATAAAAAATAAAATTTTGTCATTTTCTGTAGAAATAAAATTGTGACAAAATTTACTATAGAAATAAAATTTTTACAAAATCTTCTATAGAAATAAAATTTTGACAAAATGTTCTATAGAAATAAAATTTTGACAAAATTTTCTATAGAAATAAAATATTGTCAACATTTTCTGTAGAAATAAAATTTTGACAAAATTTTCTACAGAAATAAAATTTTGTCCAAATTTTCTATATTCGTGTTTTGTTTTTATTGTGGGTCTGTACTTCAATCATATTTGTTGTTTTGACCTCAGCTTTAAAACCATTGTGTTGACTAAACTACAAGAGTAGCTTAACCAACAGAGGAAAACAATGTTTGTCAAATTTATTTGGGCAAAGCCCTATAGACTGCAAGATGGTTGGATGGACGCACGTTTCCGAATTACCACATTCCTCATCAGCATCCTCTACATGCAGCAAAACTATCAACCACACGGATGAAAAAGACTGTTTTTCATATGTTTGGCTATAAACATTATATGTTTGGAGCACAAATTTTTAAACACAATATTTTTGAGTGCAAGCATATAATGTTCATAAACTAGCATAACATGTTTGGGACATATATGTTAATATGTTAGAACATATTATGTTTGGGACATAAAATGTTTTTAAATATAATATGCTTGGATGCAAACATATATTAATTTAGAAATAGCCTATAAACATATATGTGTTTAGTAGCTTGGAGCGCTATTTAACAGGGAGCGATATTGAATTAAGTTGGTGGTTGTTGCTTGTTATTACAAAATTAACATTTTATTTTTCCTTGGGCAATTGATCAGCTACTTCTTTGATCCTTACAAACTGAGTGGTCCGCTGTTCGAATCCCCGTCCGGCAAAAGGTAAAATTAAAATAAAAAAAAAATCATACAATTGAATAATTTCTTCTACAATGTTTGTATTACAGAAAAAGGTGCTAAGAACTAAAAAATCTCGTGGAAGTGAGAAAGATGTGGGGGAATATACAATTGGGCAGAAACAAAATTTTGAGCATTCAGGTCGAAAACCTATGTTGTTAGCACCTATATTACCTGTTTATTTTCATAATTCATTATGATTGTAAATATATAAATAAATAAATAAAATTTTGAGACCAATATTGTTTGGGAGAATTTTTTTTAAGCATATAATATAATAAAATTTTGAGACCAATATTGTTTGGGAGAATTTTTTTTAAGCATATAATATTTTTGGGTGCAAAATGCTTCCAAACATATTATATGTTCACATAATAACATATTGTTTTTTGGAAGACAACATTATTGAATTTGGATGCAAAAATACAAAATGTTTGGAAATTGACTACCCAAACATATATTGTTTAGACCAATATGCTTTCAAACATATTATATATTGGAAGAGATCAAACATATAAATGTTTGGGCAATAGCCAAAAATGTATATGCTTGAAGCAAAATATGTTTGGGAGTATATGTTACAGAAGCGATTTTTTGTGAGCGTGCAATTATCAGAATAAATTAAGGCAGCTCACTAAACCCATGGTGAACCACACTTGAACCTTCCGAAAAAAGGTTTATGATAGGAGGCTTTTGCCGAAATAAATTCATACAAACATTTCTCTTTTCCTTTGCCACCATCAAATTATCGCTTTGAGTGCAGTTGGCTGGGTTTATTTTGAGCGTGCTTCCTCTTACTTCATTCGTGTTTTGTTTTTATTGTGGGATTGTACTTCAATCAAATTTTTCTATAGACATAAAATTTCACAAAATTTTCTATGAAATAAAGTTTTGACAACATTTTTTATAAAAAATTGGACATTTTTTAATTTAATTTTTTAATTTTAGCATATTTCATTGCTTGACAGTCGTTGAAGCATGGGTCCATTGGTGAATGTATACCGAAGAAGGCGAAAATATACACCCAATATAAATCATTTTCCATATTTTGCCTTTGGACAGTAATGTCTTTAGCGATGTTCCATGTATGAGCTTCATAGAGACGAGAAATCAAAATGTTGAAAAAATATCTTTAATGACATCCCTAACTTATACCCATAGACTGTCCTATAAGATTCGAAGCCGGAATTTGATAACATTTTCCCAACTTTTTCTAATCGCATTTTCAACAGCTGCAAAGTAGAAGACAGACCTAAACCAACAAAATACAAATCACCTCGTACTCCCAACCCTATCAGCGAACTATGAAAATTTCAAGAAAATCCCGATAATGCACAAATCATCAGCAATGACCATAGTATGTAACAGACGAAGACATTATAAACAAGAAAACCAAACCATATAAAACCAAATGAGAAACAGATAGTGCTGGCCAAAAGCAACAATTATTCCATACCCTAATAGATTAACGATAATGTTATTTATGCTTGATAAAAATCGTATATAAATGAATCGTCTCAGAATTGATCTTTCCCAATGGCAATGTTAATTATCTAAGAAAGTGGCTCTTGAAAAAAAAGATATTCATTGATTTTGATCAAATATTTGCAATTACACCATTGAGGTGAGTTTTTTTTTATTTTTCCTGAACCCAGCACTCGTAATTTTATCTCCATTACTTATTACAACAACCTTCGTAGTTAACTGCAATATTCTAAAGCTATAGAAATGTCATCGTATGTTGAACATATGTTCTAAGAGATCGTACCAAATCCATTCTTGGTTGCTCTCATTTTGCCTTATTTTTCTCTTGGCTTGGAATCATCTACTCGTGAGTGCCAAATGTCATAGTGTTGCCAATATATATACTCTGCATAATACACAAGTAATAATATACAACAAAAATTAACGAGCAATAATTGCATGCAATTCAGGGTTACCGATGTTAAAAAAAAATCAAGCTAATAAAACCTACAAACAATTCAAGTGAGACCATTCATTTTATCAAACAAAAAACGCAGTGCAACAAATAATTTTCTTCAAGATGCCAAGATTGGCTACACTCGCAAGTTCATTTCAATCATTGTTGTTATTGTTCTTGCTATCATTGTTGCTCTCTTTTCTCTATGAATGATGTTTTGATTCTCTATCATTCCTCTACAAGAAAGTGGAGAGCTCATAAATATTTACAATGTAAACTTGGCTGACCGACCACGATTCTTGCTCGATGTACATACGAATACGTTTGTTATCACCCTTTTTATTCTGTGGCCATATTCCATTGACATGGGACACTTTTTTTCTATAGGCTTTCGTTACGCCACGTCTTAGTTGTCCAACTTTTTTTTATTATGTTTTTGTAATTCACAGCAATGAAAAAGTTTATGCAAAATAGTTTGATATGGCTGGGTTTTAATACAACAACAACGACATCATTCGCTTTTAGTTGGCAATATCAATACGAAACACCATCGGTAGCTATGTTATTTCATTCGTTTATGACAACTCATTTGGATCTGATTCTCTTGTCTCACCATTCACAACATATTGAGTAACCCAGGAAGAAAGGGATATTCAAATATTGACCCCCAACCAAATGAATGGGTCAAAAGTAGCATAGAATTTTCATTCGCTATGCTCGGTTCCTTGTTTACTCAACGTAGAGAAGGTTTTGTTGAAAATCTGGAAGTAGTTAAATTTTAATTTTTATTCATTTCAGTTTATGTGTTTTGTGGTGAGGTAAAAATCTTAGATACATGTCCAAAAACAACGTAATGGAGGAAATGTTATGGTTCATCGGTGTCAAACAGAGAATGGAAAAGAGAACTCACGACAATATGCTTACTCATATTGGAATATGAGTAGATTATAAATTACATATGTAGATAGTTAAAAAAATTGAGTCAAAAACTGTGAAAATAGAAATACAATTTTGAGCGGATTTACTTTTTACGAACGACACAAAAGTAAATTACTATTTGGAACGGACTCTTTGGGCAAAATCAAACGAAATGTCAGAATACTAGTTTTTGAAGCTGTGAGCCACCGTGTAATGGTTAGCATGTCCGCCTTGGTCGTGGGTTTAATTCCTGCTTCGACCGAACACCAAAAAGTTTTTCAGCGGTGAATTATGTCAGAATACTAGTTTTTGAAGCTGTGAGCCACTGTGTAATGGTTAGCATGTCCGCCTTGGTCGTGGGTTTAATTCCTGCTTCGACCGAACACCAAAAAGTTTTTCAGCGGTGAATTATCCCACCTCAGTAATGCTGATGACATTTCTGAGTGTTTCAAAGCTTCACTAAGTGGTTTCACTGCAATGTGGAACGCCGTTCGGACTCGGCTATAAAAAGGAGGTCCCTTGTCATTGAGCTTAACATGGAATCGGGCAGCACTCAGTGATAAGAGAGAAGTTCACCAATGTGGTATCACAATGGACTGAATAGTCTATGTGAGCCTGATATGTCGGGCTGCCACCAAACCTAACCTAGTTTTTGAAGCTGGGAATCGGATCATCTAAGTTATCATCAGTCATTAACTAGTCTACATTCTCCCCCATATACTATATTTTCAAAATTTTCACTTCAAAGAAATTTTTTGGGTTCTACATCTATGTGTGTTGTTTATGTATTAATTTAAAAATAATAAAATTAATTAAAGATAAAATTTGGACAAAATTGTCTATACAAATAAAATGTGGACAAAATTTTCTACAGAAATAAAATTTGGACAAAATTTTCTATAGAAATAACATTTTGACAAAATTTTCTATAGAAATAAAATTTGGACAAATATTCTATAGAAATAAATTTTTTAGAAAATATTCTATAAAACTAAAATTTTGACCAAATTTTCTATAGAAATAAAATTTGGACAAAATTTTCCATAGAAATAAAATTTTGACACAATTTTCTATAGCAATAACATTTTGACAAAATTTTCCATAGAAATCAAATTTTGACAAAATTTTCTATAGAAATAACATTTTGACAAAATTTCCCATAGGAATAAAATTATGACAAAATTTTCTGTAGATATAAAATTTCGACAACATTTTTTTATAGAAAGAAAATTTGGACAACATTTTATATAGAAAAAAATTTTGACAAAATTTTCTATGAAATAAAATTTGTACATTTTAATAAATATAAATTTTGACAAAATTTTCTATAGAAATAAAATTTGGACAAAATTTTCTATAGAAATACAATTTTGACAAAATGTTCTAAGAAATAAAATTTGTACATTTTAATTTTCTATAGAAATAAAATTTTGACAAAATTTTCTATAGAAATAAAATTATGACAAAATTTTCTATAGAAATAAAATGTTGACAAAATTTTTTGTAGAAATAATGTTTTGACAAAATTTTCCATAGAAATTAGATTTTGACAATTTTTTTTATAGAAAGAAAGACAAAAACAAAGACAAAAACAAAGACAAAATTTTTTATGGAAAGAAAATGTGGACAAAATTTTCGATAGAAAAAACTTTTGACAAAATTTTCTATAGAAATAAAATTTTAACAAAATTGTCTATAGAAATATAATTTTGACAAAATTTTCTAAGAAATAAAATTTGTACATTTTAATTTTCTATAGAAATAAAATTTCGATAAAATTTTCTATAGGAATAAAATTTGAATTTATTAATTTTCTTTTTGTTCGAGAATAAAATTTGTAAATTTTAATTTTCTATAGAAATAAAATTTTGACAAAATTTTCTATAGAAATAAAATTATGACAAAATTTTCTATAGAAATAAAATTTTAACAAAATTTTTTGTAGAAATAATGTTTTGATAAAATTTTCCATAGAAATTAAAATTTTTTTTTTTATAGAAAGAAAGTTTTGACAAAATTTTTTATAGAAATAAAATTTTGACAAAATTTTCGATAGAAAAAACTTTTGACAAAATTTTCTATAGAAATAAAATTTTAACAAAATTGTCTATAGAAATATAATATTGACAAAATTTTCTATAGAAATAAAATTTATAATTTTCTCTAGTAATAAAATTTGGACAAAAATTTCAATAGAAATAAAATTGTGACAAATTTTTCTATAGAAATACAATTTGTACATTTTAATTTTCTCTAGCAATAAACTTTTGACAAAAATTTTTATAGAAATAAAATTGTGACAAAGTTTGCTATGGAAATAAAATTTTGCAAAATAAGATTTTTTGTTTGGTAGTTTTTTGGTACATTTTTCTCCAAATTTTGGTAGATTATTTTGGGCTCGAGTGACAACCATGATATCAATACGAAAATGACACAGTGTGATAATATAAAAAAATCAAGAATATTCCCAGCTTTTTCAAATCGTTTAGGTAACAATGTCGAAATTTCTGTGGGACAATAAACGCAATCAAACTCTTGTAATACTTCTAATGCCCGGTGATATCGATATCAGTGTAATTGTGTCCTACCACAGAAAGGATTTTGTAGCAGTCGCGAGCATAACAAGCTGAGACATCTATATGTTATTTCAAAAATATTGTTTTTTTACCGAAATCAGATACATAATATCCGAGAAAAGGACATGGTTGCGACAAATTTCTTACATTTTCTCCATGAAAATTTGCATTATGCTTTTAAAATATGTTGGAGGTGGTCATATTCCTTCTCATGGTGCACTGAAAAAAAAGCATACTCGGTTCCAAAGATTTTGTCTTTACTTTAAAAAATTTGGTATTGATTCCGAGCCAAAGAAGCGGAGAATACAAGTAAGGATACTTTTAAGACACAATTCTCTTTTAAATTTAGGTTTTGTGTACTTGCTTCTAGGAAGCAAATTTTAATTTTTCGCTTTCTCAGCTTTTTTTCTTCATATGCTATCAAAGTCCTTTAAAAACGACTTAACGGCAACTTTATTTTCCAAATTAGGACTCGGCTTCCAGTAGAAATTATGCTATGTTTGAAGTAAAAAACTTCTTTAAAATAAAGTTTTGAAAAACATGTCCTATATTTGAACGATTTTTTGCTTTGTAGTCAAGATGCAAAAAGACAACAAATTTAAAGACAATTTCATTAAATTTAAAGAATTTTTCTGAATTATTAAAGTCAAGTTGACCTTAGCCTATAAATTTTTTCTTTCATGTTAAGATACCCATTTTTAAGTCAAATCACTTAATTATAAGGACAATATGACTTCATTGAAAAGTTTATCGACTTTTGGACAAGGAAAATAACTTTATTTTAGAGAAATGCGTCTTCTATGCTAAGCAAAATTTGTGTTCGTATTTGAAAGACATGAAACCTTTGACCTCACGACAATTTTTTTTTTCAGTGTGTATATCATTCCCTCCCATACAAAAACCTACATGACCAATGACATTTTCGGAGAAAAATATTTTGTATGGGTAATTTTTTGCGATGTATCGAAATAATTATAAAAACATACACCCAAAAAAAAAGTGAAGTGTTTTATAGGATGGGATGAATGAACTATCTCACACGGAAATTGAACTAAATTTTACTCCACATTTTGAGATTTCCATAAAGCGTTGTTAAAACCAGGAAATTTTAATGCCCTGTTGTACTTTTTAACTACAGTTCACGAAATTACATCATCTCATAGAAGAAAAAATTAACTAAAAGTAAAGAAGAAAATCATTGGCCCAAAATCATGACCATTTTAACCATACAGTAGTTCATTCTTGCTATTTTTGGGAATCGTACGAACATCTTCTTTTGCTTTAGTTAATATTGAACTTATGTGTACGGCCATTGAACTTTATACTCACGTTGAGTTCATAAAATTTTTGAGACATACTTAAAAAAAAGTAAGATTTCATTAAGCTGTGGAAAATTTCGATAAAAATAATAAAATTTCACTACAAGCAAATAAAATTGTTCCAATTAACGTTAGTTTAACTACTGAAATTTTTTTCTGTGTAGAGTTTCTTTTCTTAAAGTATTCAATGCTATGTTGATGAGCCCGGTGACAGCCAGTTCAAATCAAATGAATCACTGTTTCCTACTTACAAAGGCCAATAGAAATAAATGCTAATAATGAATTTAGGTATGGATGACCAGTAAATTTGTCACGTAATAGAAAAACAAAACCGAAGCTCAACCTGAATGCATTAGGGTTGCATATTACAAAAAATAGCAACAAAAGTACTGCAATGATATAGCATTAGCATTGATATTTACAAAAATACATTAACCAAGGCTTTAATGTTCTGCGTTTTCTCTTTGTCCCTTCTTTTCTAAAAAAAAAACACACAACAGTATTCTCTCTATCTCATTAAAACACATACATTCAAAACAAGAGCGTTTTTATATCAGAGCAAAACATTTGTACTGATAAGTGTTTGTATATTTGATGGATTTAATGTTAACAGCAGCAGCTCTGTAACAGGCAGTAGCTATTACTCTCTTTTCTTTAGCATGGTTATTGTTGTTGTTCTTTTTCTTAGGCTGACAAAATAATATGATAATTTTTATTTACATGGACGAGTTGACAAAGGAAGTCGCATAGGAAACTCTTGGCATATCATTCAAGGGTTAAATATCATCGACATGATAGAAATGATGAAAAGATAAAGGACTGGTTATTACACCAGAAAAAATGTAAATGTTTCGAACTTTGAACCTGGATAAATATAGAATGCTTGAGTTTGAATGGTAAGCTAAAGTTTTAAAGACAGGAAAAGGGAAATATATGAAAATATATAGCTTTTATTGGTAAATGGTTGAAAGAAAGAAATCTCTGTTTGGACCCTAGTTGGTTTGCAAAGAAGAGAATAATTAATATTTAGTAATAACTACTATAATTATTGCCAAAATTATTTTTTTCCTAATTTTCGGAACCTCCAGACATCAATTAACACATATGGGTAATCGTATTTAAACAAAAAAACAATCCTATTAACAGTTTAAACGAAAAATATGGCAACTCTGCAATTTCAATTGTTTGAGAGAGTGAGAGGAAATTTTGTGTGTGGATAATGAAACCAAATTGCCACCATACTATAATGAAAATGATAAAAAAGCAAGAATATTTTAACGACATCTAAATGGTTGTAAAACTAAATTAAATTAAATGAGTTTATTAGGGCTCTTTGTGTGATTTGTGTTCATATCATTTGTTGTTGTTGTTCGCTTTGATCCGTATTAAACAATGAGTGGGTGATGAAAACAGAATGCGATATAGAGATTTCGTTGTTCGGATTTTATATGTAGATAACTCAAACCCAGAGAGAGTATTGTAAAGCCTAGATTGTGTCTAAACTGACAATATACACATGAATTGAAATTATAATTTTTACATTTAAAATCTACTGCCAAATTTCATTTGCCCTATTTTATAAAGAATTATGAGATTTATGAACTGTATGTTGAGAACAACAATTAGATGGTCAGACATGCTAACACCCAGGAGGAATTTTAGAGTTCATTAAAATTATTATACATATGTAATTAGGTTATGTTAAGTTTCTACTAGAGGTCGTTCAGGTCTTACCAACGACCAATACGTGCAAAATTTTAGCCAAACGAAACTTTATGTTACCTTGAAAGGATTTTCTTAAAGGCAAATAATTGGTGGCGATTTGGGGCATTGGTTGTTCTGAATTAGAATTTGACTAATGAAAAAAAAAATTATTACAATATTATCATATGCAAATCCACAAGAAATTCATCCAAACTATGTATATGTATTACGGTAAAGAGATGGAATCCAGGCAAATGACAACTGTCAATCCATTAAAATGGAATTTCTTACAAACAAAATTTAAATGACAAAATTCTAGTATACAACAGCAACAAAACCTCAACAATTTGACATGTAGTAATTTCCACTCTACGTTCTCTCATAATGTTTTACTAGAGCAGACGCACACACATAAATAAACCGTTCCTCGTACACATGTATTCAAACACTTCGACTTTAGTTAGACCAACAGAAGAAATCATCTTGGAAATCACAGATGATAAACAATGTAGAACGTACGTACTGCAAAAATTCCCAAACTAAGAACGGAAAATCAAAGACAAAAATTCTCTAAAACCCATAAACTGCTCTCTTTCTCTAGTGGAGCGAAGAGAGTGAGAGTAGAAATGATGAAAGCAAAAGTTACCAAGGCGTAAAGGAGAATCGCACAGTGGGATATTTTAACTCAATAAAATATATATGACCATACATCACATTCGGAATCAATAACATTGTATGTTATAATGTTACAGTGCACTCGCGGCAACGTGAACTAATTAAAACCAAAAGAGTTTACGTTAGCGAAAATGTTCACGTTAGCGAACTTCAGAACAAAACGTAGCCATATTCGGGAGTTTTAAACGTTCTAGCGTGATAGTCTTTTATTTTTGTTATTAGCAATATTAATAACTTAATTTAATTTCATGAAAAAATTAAAAAAAAAAACGAGAACGGAAAAATATCAGTGGGTGTAATTAAAATTCACGAGAAAATCCAAACAATTTCGTAGGTGTATTTGAAATTGTATTTGGCATTGTGAATCTGCCTTTAACGTCAAATTTCAAATTTACGGAGTAGTTCGTGGAAGAAAAAGCGTGTTCACGTTACCGCGAGTGCACTGTATCCATAACTAAGTGTAACCTCCATGATAGAAATTGTAGGTTTACTTTCGAAAACAAAAATCGACTAAAACCTATTACAATTGGCTACTTGATACAAAAAATATTGCTTAAATTAAGGTGACGACAACTTTTTGAATATAATTATTTTTTTTTCGGTTGCTTAAGCACATTGATAAAAAAACTCAATTTTGCTTATTTTAGAAATTTTTTAGAAATTTTCTACGAAATTGGATTTATGTAAAATAGTGTATTTCATTAGTGTGCAATATTTTCTTACTTTGAGCTTATGTTGTTAAAGAAAAAATTATTGAAATCAAGAAAAAACTTCCCATGTGGGAATTTAACTAATTTTCATGAATTAAAATAAAGTTCAAGTGATATTAGATCATTTCATTAACCCTTTCACTACCGAAATAAACCTAATGTTAAAAACTTAAATTTTTCTTCTGTTTTTACTAGTACTAACAGCATGTAAAACAAATTGTCATTTTTAGATTCTACCTCAGTTACTTCAAGAGCTATATGAGCTTGTTCCGAAAACTTCATTCTTGAATTGTGACCAAATGGCCTTACGAAAATAAGCGCTATTTGGCCTATAATATCTTTCAAAGTGTGAGAAAAAATACAAAAAAGAACGCGAAAAAGTATCAGCTATAGTTTTTGTATAAATGTAAATTTATTAGAAACATACAGTAGAAAAATTGTCTCAAATTTTCGAATTTTTCGTTTATTGTTAAAGAAGTTTATAAAAATGTATTTTAGACCTCACCAATATGGACAATATTTAAAGCTTATTTAGATTAAAGTCTCTACTTTAAAATACAATCAAGAAATAAATGGAAACTAAGTAGGGAAATAGAATTTGGTGTCTTTGTCGAATGTCCTTCTAAATGGACATCGGTAGTGAAAGGGTTAACTGCTTTCAGGGTATCCCTCCATTTAGTCATATTAAAGATTACGCAACCTACATTTTAGGATGCGAAATTTACAAAATATTAAGGACAGATTTCTTTAAAATAATGAAATTTTAATTAAAATAAAGTTTATAACCTTTGCTTGAAAATTTTTGTTTTTATTAAATTTAGGACACAAAGTTTGTAAATTTGCGTCCCTTTTTGAACTAAGACTAATTTTTCTTAAAGTAAAGAAACACATTTTTGATTTGAAGAAATTGTCCTTTTTCAAACATCTATTGTTATTTTTGGGCTTTTAAATTAACTGAAATATTGAAACTTTAGATTTAAGATAAAAACGCTTCAAATATAGGCTATGACTTATTTTGAGAATTTAGAGTCTTTGGTTTAAAATTTTTTTTTAGAATAAAAAAACATTTTTTACTTTGAAGTATTCGTTATAATTTGGATTTTTAAACTGGCATTTGTTTGTACGTGAGTACCTTTATTAACAAACCTCGAAAAGAGAATGAAAACTTGATAAATGAGATCTGTATGTTATCCTAATTTTAATTTTATTGGTCCTAAATTTAAAGCCAGATAGGTCACTAAAAAATGTCTTTCGGAATCAATACCAAAATCCTTAAGGGAAGGTCAAAATCTTTGGATCCAAGTAAACTTTTTTTTGAGTGTATAAATTTGTATTATTACAATTATATTAAATAGTCGTATCATGTTTCTCTATTTCATTGCTTATTTTAAGCCTAATATCTACAAAATTATTTGTTTCCGCCCACTGTGTGTCGTTATGAGATGAGCGAAACAGTGTGTGCGTATGTGAGATTGTTTTGAAAAATAGAACTAGGCTCACAAGCATTAAATTGTTGCTTTTCCTTAGCATGCCGAAAAAAACAACACTAACAAAACGAAAACACAATTCACTGATATCGACCCAGAGTAATAACAGCGGCAATAAACACTACAGCAACAGAAACAACAACGACCCACAAGTAATAACAAAGATGATGAGCACTGCAAAACCAACACCGCCGAGGAGGGGTTTCCATTAGTTTTTGTTTTTTTTTTTTGTCTTTTTGTTTCGTGAGAGTCATAGCCTTTATTTACGGGGGTTTTAAGCGTGATTTTGTACATTGCCGAGTGTTTGAACCGAACAGAGAAAGAGCATGGTGGCGAAGAGTGCAAAACCGACGACATTTCTATTTGGCCGAGGTTTTTACCGTGCCTTGCCAATGAGAGAATTGTGAGTACGTGAGCGCATATGGGAGTGTGTGTGTTTATATGTGCATAAACTGATCGTTCCTAGTCCATGCCGTTGGTTCTGGCTTGAAAATTTTTGTGTCTAAGACGAATTTATTTTCGTTTTTAGTTATAGACGGCTGCTGCTTCTGCTGGCTTTAGCCGCAGTGGTCGAGTGTGTGTGTGCACACTGGCGTAGATGAATGTGTTGTTGCCGTTGTTTTTTGTTGTAAATACAATTTGAAAATGCGGGCTCTGGCTGGGGTGGTTGGCTCTTCACTGAATGGCTTTTAGTTGGGTTTTAAACTTGGTCGTGAAGGGTAGTTGCAGGCAATTTCACGAACTCAGCCATCACCACGGCTCATAATCGTCAATCACAGCTAACTAGCAAGTCATTTACTTATAGGGGGTCAAGCCATAAGTGATAATTGTGAAAATCAAAACATATATACAAAAACACAATAAAGAATTTCAATAAGAAAAAGTCCAAAGATCAAGGAATACATTTTCGCTTGTTTTGCGGGAATTCAATGTAAAAAAGTGATAAATATTTTGTTTGCTATTTAAAAATAACGGTTCAAATTGTTAATTGCAAGAGCATAAAAAAGACAACAACAACATTGATGAGCCATAAAAAGTTATTGAAATCTTTGAATTCACCACCCACCTCAACGACCAGTGAATTCAACGCTTCGTCATCCAGTCCAGTTGCTGCTATGTTCAATGACAATAGTAACCACAGATCCTCACAAGAGATGAGTGCTAGCGCCGCCGCCTCAGCCGCGGCTATAGCATTGGCCTTGGATTTAAAGCCCAAACATCAGCCACCAGTGGATCATCATCCGAGTCAGCAGCAGCATCAGCATCAACAAAAAATAAAAAAATGTGCGTTGACCTACAAACCTAATCGTCCCTTTACTCGGAGTTTATTAAATCGCAAGAAACTAGAGGCCTTGGGGGCAAATAGCTCTCCCTTAACCTCGTCTAATTGTAGTAAATGTTTTAGTAGAAAAAATCCTAGATCTTCATCTTTTTGTTGTTATTGTACTGCCACTTCTACTCACCTAAAATCTTCTATTAAATCCACCACTCTTAAGAATTCTACCATCAAAACTTACAACTTCTCATTAACTTCTTGCTCTAATTCTACATCCACTACTACTTCATCTTCTGTACTAACCAAAGAACAATTTTTATTTACACTCGATTTACTTGCAGTGGTTCGACGTAATGCCTCCGACAAACTTAAACTCATACAGATGGTGCATGACAATCCCATATTGTGGGACTCACGTCTGCCCAATTTCAAGGGGGCCGAAGAAGAGAAGAATCGTGCTTGGGAGATGATTGGCAAGGAATTCAATGCGCCCGGCAGGCGTGTGGCGCGAGCCTTTAAATCTCTACGAGAATCCTATCGTCGCGAATTGGCCCATGTCAAGCTGATGGGTAATAATTTCAAGCCCAAATGGAGTCTATACGAGGCAATGGATTTTCTCAGAGATGTCATACGAGAGAGAAAGTGAGTAACAAAAATTTGATTTTATTCGTATTTATAGTTCTTACTCCCATACGAAAATCTCTCCGAAATCAATAAGTAGCGTATTGTGGAAGACCTGTTAAGCATTTTCAAGAGATTGTAATTTTATGAGAAGTTTACAACATTGACCCCCAGAAATGTCTCACATAATGATAATTTGCTTTTGACTCTATTGCATTTATGGATATTCATAATAAGAATTATAAACTAATGGCAAGAGATAGAGAGCGACTCATAGAGAGATGCAAAATCATTTCATTGTTTTAAAATCGAATGAGCTGATAAGATTTAACCCTCTAATGGCCAAGATTTCGTTGTTCGGTTTATAAAATCATTCGGGGCTTATCACACAGGTTTTAAAACAAGAAAAATCGATATGGTGAAATCGTGTACTTGCTTGCTTTAAATCCCTTTTTTAATAATTTTTGTTGTCTTAAGGTTGATATCACTAAAAGCTTCAGTTTTATCACGGCTGGCAGCGTATTAGAGGGTTAAATATATAATTTTATTCATAAGCTTGTTCTCATCATCCGCAGACTTGTAGGTTTTTTCGAAAGGCGACTTTTTAAATTATTAAAGGTAACACAGTAATCGTTTATACAGCAAATGTAAAAAAATTGCCTATAGACGTCGATAAATTCGGACATTTTGAAGAGTTGTTACGATAATAATATCTACATTAAATTTTCCTTTCAATGGTGTTATTAAAATTCCATTAGCTGACTATCAAGAAACGAAGGGAGCCGCTGTGGTGCAATGGTTAGCATGCGCGCCTTGCATATAAAGGATCGTGGGTTCAAAACACGTATACGAATAATTCTCTTAGCTGTGGTTTATCTCTCTCAGTATTACTGATGACATTTCTGAATGTTTTCATGACTCTCTAATAGGTTTAATCATAATATGAAAAGCCATTCGGACTCGGCAATAAGGAGCTCTCATGTTATTGAGCTTAAAAAAAAGGGGGAGGGGGTGAGAACATTGGACTAAATAATAGTCTAAGTAAGCGTAAACTAACAGACGACAGAAAGCCAATCAGCCCTGGCTTTTCTATACTCCTATCTTACTTATTTCCATAGATTTGAAATTTGATTAGGCGTCATTTAAGGCACATGTCATTCAATCGTTCCTCGAAAATGTGGATTAACGAAACGATATTTTTTTGAAATTATCTCATAAATCCAATTTTAAACAAGACATTTGGCTGAATTCTCTCAAGGCATAAGAATTTACTTGTTAAAGTACTTAAAAGCCAATGCGCAAATAAAATGCCAGGCCATCCGAATTAACAAAATGGTTTACGCCCAGTTATGACGTGAATGTGTTCTGAATAATGGCGGCTATGAGAATACAAATAACAACGGCCATAACGATAATAATAATCTTCTTATGAAGACGAGTACACACTCTCCTACCCTGGATCGCCATCGTCTCATCATTACCATGATCCGAACCAAGCCATGTCATTCCATTACTGCTGCTGATTATTCTTCTTCTATTTTTCGTTGCTCACAATAATGATCACCAAATTAAATAATAAAAATGTGTTTTGCTTTGGGCAGCGAGACAAACCCAGTCAACCAAACTGATGAATCCAATCAACCATCTAAATTGTGAGCCACAAACCGAAAAAGCCCTTCCACAACATACAAACAAAAAATTAAACGGAGAATTTCATCCCCCATTTCTTGTGCCATTTTCCAAAGCTTGATATTGTAATTGAAGCATTCGGTGGAACACGCCACCTCGTCACTCGATCATAAACAATTGCTCCATATCTCCGTAGATACGTTGCTCTTGCTGACTGTTGGCTCCGTTTAAGTGAATAAACATTTATTGCCACATAGTTATGCCGTAGTAGTAGGCTGCCTGCTGGTTTTATATATGTGGTCTCTATTTCATTTAGGGCAAACACGGCTACTAAATTGCGCTAATATGACATGAGAGTCGGATTGGAAGAGTATAGTGTTGTTGTTTTGTTTTTTGCTAAATACAAAAATGGGGTTTAAATCATATCAGAATAATCACTGTTAGACTAACGATGTATTTAAAAAATTGTAAAGCAACATCAGGAATTTGTTTTTTTTTTTTTAATAAAATTTTAAATCAACTCATATTACTTATAAATCAAAAGTGGAGACTTTGTAGAATTTCGTGAGATGCCACAAAGTTATAGCAATGAATCATTTTAGCTCAATGTTAGAAGTTCTGTTCCTATTTCGGTTAGTGGAGACTCATTTTACTTATAAATCAAAAGTGGAGACTTTTGTAGAATTTTGTGAGATGCCATAAACTTATAGCAATGAATCATTTGAACTCGATGTTAGAAGTTCTATTCCTATTTTGGTTAGTGGAGACTTGTGTAGACATTTAAAAAGTCTATATAATATGGCAGATTTGTCGCACGTTCATTATATCTTGAAAATACCTTGTAAATCTTCACAGGGGTTTATAGTTTTGGTCAGTTTTTATTTATTTTAGATTTTTCAATGCTCTATATTTATTTTAGATTTTTCAATTCTCTATATGTCATTTTTTGTCCCATTTTCAAACAATGGAAATGTCACCAGCATTATATACAAACTGAAACATCCTAAGTCATTAAGGACTTTTGATTAATCGAAATTTATAAAAATTCACCTCCTATTAGTAGAGCACATTTTCAGCTTATGACATTCAGCATTCATCTGGAAATTAGTTCAGTTTATTATATTAATAACAATGTGGAGACTTATCTGTAATTTTGTGGAGAGATTTAACAACAAGCTGCTATCATTTTTGACAATTTTATAGTTATTGCGAAAAGTGTTGCCTCGATTCTTGTCTGTGTAGACTTGTGTAGAGTTTTGTAAAAAGCCTCATTTTATTTCACAAAAAAAAAAAAAAAAAAATAGAGAGCTGTGTAGACCTGGAGAACATACACCCAAAGAAAAAATACTTTCCTCAGGAACGAAATTTTAGACAAATGGAAGTTCCCATTTGTTACAAAGTATTTCTTAAAGTATTTTCCGACAAAAGTTGTAATGATTTTACATTGAAAAAAAAAAAAAAAAACGGTAAAACCACAAGGAACAAAAATGTTGGTTAATTTTAGGAAATTTGAACGAAATAGTATTATAAACGCTGACATCACGCCGATATCACAAAAATAAGTAAATATTTTTCGTCAAATTCACGAAAATTTATTAGACATAATTAATGTTTTTCACTTGTTAAAGAAAATTTTGTAGTTTGAAGGAAAAAAATTGGAGTTCAAATTTGCAAGAATGTCTTTAGTGCCATACGAAGTTAAACATGCGCGCATTTATTATAAAATTTACAAATTAAAAAAAAATTAACCATTCGCTTAGAAGTACGAATTTAGTAAATATTTTTGCTTCATTTGTATATAATATTTTCCCGTTTTTTACGAGTAATTCATTTAACTAACGCACACAAAAAATTCTTAGAGCAAAGGAGATTTTCTCCAAACATAATAATTCTATGAATTAAAATAAAGTTAACTTGGCCTTAATGAAATAGAGGGTTCATGTCTTTTTTTTTTTTTTGAGTGTATCTAATGATTTTTATTTACTTCCAAAGAAATTTGTTTACCATCAAAAGAAAACTTAGTTTGTCTAATATTTCGTTCCTCAGAAAATAAAACTCTTCTTTTAGTGTAGATCCAAGATTACATAGATGATACGTTTCTCTCCAAGAATTGAAAGAAAACTTATTTTGTCTAATATTTCGTTCCTCAGAAAACTCTTCTTTCAGTGTAGATCCAAGATTACATAGATGATACGTTTCTCTCCAAGAATTGAATATTTCATTTGTGAAAAAATAAGGAAAAACGTCAAAAGAAAATATTTGTATGATTTTTTCGATATTCAAATAATGCTAACAAATATTTTGAAGCAAATACTTTTATTTTTTTTATTTGTATTATTTTACATTTAAATTTATTGCAAAAACTGCGCAACTACGGTGTCTATGGGCTAAAACACTTGGCTTTTTCCATTAGCCACCATTTACTATTAAAATGTTTTACTTAAAATTTTACTGTTTCGTATCACTGTTCCATACAACAACGAATATTTCCTTCCCATCTTAGTTTTCTTGCAATTGATTAATGCCGTTTTCATTTATTAAGCATGTGTGTGTGCGTGTATGTGCCCAATATTCTTGAGTGTTCTTTGCTTGGCCTTTTCTGATTACTACCCTCTCTCTCTCTGGGCGCTTGTTGAATTTTTTTTTTGCCAAATGGGGAAAATCATCTCTTGTGTTCTCAGCATGCATGGGGAGGTTATAAAAGACAGCTGAATAATCATCTCATTTGGTTTAAACTGGGAATTTTCATTGTAGACGAAAATAAAGTTGAGAATGTATGGCATAGTATATGGTGGTGTGGGTAGAACATTTGTATTGGGACAAACACTTATGGCAGATAGTCGCTGACACGATCGCTAAGTCGTCTTTGCCTCTCAAATATGTCTCCTTTATCGAGACTTAAACAATCGTACATATGGCCCCATCCGGGTAGTAATTGTAGTGGCCTGTATTGTTGGGAATTGGCTGAGCATCATTTATTTAGTGCTGGGATGGTGATTGTCTCGTTCTAGCCTACAAAATCGGCTGGTTTGACGGATTCCAAACTTAAGAGGGTTTCTTACCCATTTCATTTACCGTTCGCCCCCTTTTAATTTGCCTTGTGGTTGGTTACTGGATGCGGCTGCTATTGATGGCTTTTAAATTTTTGTTTTTTGCTTTTGCTCTGGTACCGTTTTCGTTTCCCCATCCACAAACTTTTCATGAAATGAAATAAGTGAGAGTGGCTTATTGTAGATGTGATTGCAGACTACGGATCGGCAAATGAATGGATGGTTGCTCGCTCGCCTGTTTGGCTCAATGGAATGGAATTTATATGTAAGGTTGCGAGTACAACAACAGCAGCACTAGCAGCATCATCATATTCTACATTTCTTGACATGGTCGCTTGCTGTTTATTATTATTATTTCGTCCCGTCTCTTATCAGCCTTAAACCGTTTTATATTTTGAACTTTTCTGCAGCTACAAAATTTAAATATGGTTGAGATCTACAATACACACACACACACAAAGCCATATGTATTTATGTATGTCCATATGTACGTACTTATGGTACCGAGTACCATCATTGCTCGTCCATTGTAGAATGTTGTTCGAGCAGGAGGAGGAGGAGGAGATTGGTGTGTTGGCCGATGCTCAGGCCCATACACATTGAGCCATTCTCTGTGTGCGGAGGATGTTGACAATGGTGGCGATGATGGTACAGTTGTCGTCAAACTCAATTAATTTAAACGGATTTTTTCAATTCCATTGCGAAATGTCAGTATTCTTTACACCGTGTTGATAGCGTTTGCTTTTGCAACAAATTGGTTTTTTTAAATTTTGGCATTGGCACGACAATGTTTTGGGATGGATGTGATTGAGCTAAAAAATTTTGATGTAAATTAAGTCACTTTATTAGACTTCAATTCGTACAAGATAATATAAAATTACGAGGAAAGAAATTTCATCCAGACAAAGTTATTTTTGAGGCCAAACTTTTTTCTTTAAAAGCAAATAAAATTGTTTAGAGAGAGTAGATGAATCACTTATCATAAATTCGGGTTTATTTTCTATAAAATAAAATACCACAAAGGGGAAATTAATACAGGAAATTCGAATGAAAATTGTGACTTCTCACAGCTTAGGTGGCAGCCCGATGTATCAGGCTCACTTTGACTATTCAGTCCATTGTGATACCACATTGGTGAACTTCTCTCTTATCACTGAGTGCTGCCCGATTCCATTTTAAGCTCAATGACAAGGTACCTCCTTTTAATAGCCGAGTCCGAACGGCGTTCCACATTGCAGTGAAACCACTTAGAGAAGCTTTGAAACCCTCAGAAATGTCACCAGCATTACTGAGGTGGGATAATCATCGAAGCAGGAATCGAACCTAAGACCTTGTGTGTGTGTAAGGCGGGCATGCTAACCATTGCACCACGGTGGCTCCCCAGCTTCTTCCTAAATTACCAGGGATTCTGGTTTCTGAAAACTCGGCCAATAAATAAATATATTTATTATTATTGGTTCCAAAATAATACAAATTTTATTTCAAGTATACTCGGGAATCGGTCTAAAAAATGGATCCTATTTGACACATTGTTTTAAGGACCTAAATGAATCGGAAGAACGATTCATATGAGGGAATAATTCAAGAGTTTCTTTGAAAGAAAAAAATATGGGTTTTTTATACCATCTACTAAAAATTAATCAAAAACTTACGAGTAAAATTAGATGTTTTACATTTGGAAAATTTTTGGTAGAATTTTTACGTAATTTTTGGTAGATTACTTTTTTCCGAGTGGAAATCGTGCTAGTGTACCCTAAACATATGGGGTAGCTTTTCCAGGATGTCCCTTTCATTTCCTAAAAATTCAAGTGAATCAGTTATTTGCCGGGAGAGGTCCCTAAACTTAGGATGCTTAGTCTAGGGACCTTGTATTTGTCGAATAATGACCATCTTATTAGTTTCCCATAAATTTCAATAAAATCGATAAGATATCAAACAAACAACTTCCCTCTGAACTTCTAATAAAATATAACAATTAAGGTTTTAAGCCTTTTTTAAAGTGCACTAAAAAAACTGAACTCTCTATTTCACTAAAGCCAATTTAACTTTCGTTTAGTTCATGGAATTATTATGTTTGGAGAAAGTTTCCTCTACTCTAATAATTTTTTGTGTACGTTAGTTAAATTAACTAAAGCCGAGAAAAAATATATACACAAATGGAGGATAAAGATTAACTAAATTCGTGTCTTCCACAAAATAGTTCAATATTTCTTTAAATTTGCAAATTTTACTACAAATGCGTTCATCATGAACTTCGTATGTCACCAAAGACATTCTTGCAATTTTGAATTCCAATTTTTTTCCTTCAAACTACAAAATTTTCTTTAACAAGTGAAAAAAACTTAATTGTGCCTAATAAATTTTCTGGAATCTGTCGAAAAATATTTACTTATTTTTATGACATCGGCGCTTGTTATACTGTTTAGTTAAAATTTTCTAAAAATATTCAAAATTTTCTAAAATTAACCGAAATTTTTCTTCCTGGTGGGTTCACTGTTTTTTCAGTGTGGGATGAAGGCAAGATCTCTTTCCCTACTCCAAGAGTCAAAATTTCAAGCATTGGATTTTTTTTTATGGAATCGCTATGTCAAAGTAGATATTTTGCAAAGATCAAACTTATTTATCCGGTTTTTGAAAATTGAGTCAAATTGACTTTAAATAGACCAAAGTCGGCTTTAGATATCCGTGGATTTATCCACACCCAGAGAATGAGTATGACCACCCCAAATATGTTTTAAGAGCAAAATGTAATTTTTGGATGTTGAACATGGAACATGTTTGCCGCAACCATGATCATTTCTCGACAAACACCGTCAAAAAGTAACATTTTGCTCTTGAAACAGGTTTGGGATTATCATGTTTCTTCTCCAATCTAAATTCAATTGCTGTAGCCTGAAAGGAAAATCGACATATTGGGATAAGGTCCGTGTTGTCACTACACCCTCAAAAAAAATCGCTTATGTAACATATACCCCAAACACATTTTGCTTTAAGCATATATATTTTCAGCATTGGTGCAAGCAAAATATTGTTTGTATTGTTCAAACATATTATGTTTCACCTTAGGGCATACATTGGTAGAAAAAAATTTTAATGAAATTTTCATTGTGTGGATATATTTTTAAGGCACCAATTGGTTACATCCATTATTTTACATTCTAAACACATATATGTTTATAGGCTATTTCTAAATTAATATATGTTTGCATCTAAGCATATTATATTTAGCAACATTTTATGTACCAAACATAATATGTTCTAAGATATTAACCAGGGTTGCTATTTTGGTCCGATCGGACCAAAATTGGTCCAAAAAATTATTAATTTTTATATTTGGTCCGATGGTCGGACCAAATGGAATTTGGTTGTTTTTGGTCCATTTTCGTCAAATCGGTAATTTTTTAAAAATTTTCTATAGAAATAAAATTTTGACAAAATTTTCTGTAGAAATAAATTTTGGACAAAAATTTCTATGGAAATAAAATCTAACAAAATTTTCCATAGAAATAAAATTTTGTCAAAATTTTGTACAGGAAAAAAATTTGGTAAAAATTTTGTATAGAAATAAAATTTTGCGATAATTTTCTATAGAAATACAATTTTGACAAAATTTTCTATAGAAATAAAATTTTGACAACATTTTCTATAGAAATAAAAATTTGACAAAATGTTCTATAGAAAGAGAAATTTGATAAAATTTTGGAAAATTTTAACTATTAAATGATATTAATTTAATTTGGACAAATGGTCCGCTGGTACGAATTTTGGTCCAATTTTGGAAAAATGTTGGTCCAAAATAAAAATTCGTTGTGGCAACGCTGATATTAACATATATGTCCCAAACATGTTATGCTAGTTTATGAACATTATATGCTTGCACTTAAAAATATTGTTTTAAAAAATTTGAGTTCCAAACATATAATGTTTACACCCAAACATATGAGAAACAGTCTTTTTCGTACCAATGAAAATCGTTACGTTCCTCTGGAACGAAATTGTTCACAAAAGAAATTCCCCTTTCTAATAAAGTATTTTCCTTTAGAGCATAGAAATCCAAATTTATGATAACCGATTCAACGATTGCCCCTAAATATTTTTATTTGCATTTAGAGAACATTTTTTTTTTTGGATCAACAGAAAACTTTACTTGTCTAAAATTTCGTTTCTCAAAAAAATAAAACTCTTCTTTCAGTGTATTTTTGTTGAAATTTCTTGTTGATACTTGAAATGTTGGTATTTAAAACTCCCCGAAAAATCTGAAAAAAGTGGATTTAGTCGGTTTCTTTAGATAAAGGCAGATATAACCAAACTAACTTCAATTACAAGACCTTTACATTTTATTGAAACTCCCCATATTAGTATAATTTCTATATTATCACCATAGTTTTGTTGAAATTTCTTATTGATAACCACCAAGTCCAAATATATAAAGAAAAACTGGATTTATTTTTAATTTCAAAATATTCCACTGGGAAACAAAACCATCTTGAATTGCTTTGACTTCGTCTTATCAATATGTAGAGTGGTGAGTGGTTATTCATGGAAATTGTTACACTTTATTTTAAAGCCAAAGACGCAGGCAGGCGCAAACATTCTGCCTAGAGCCGGGTGGCAAGCACATTGATTTGTTGCTGGTTCTTTTTTATCACCATTACACAAAATCATTCCTTAAATGTTGACCAATACACTATGTTGTGCCGATCGTACATATTTTTGTTTTTCGTATTTATATCAAGACCTATTCCCATAAAACCGCAACAAAATAAATACCAAAACGAAAAAAGGAAACAAGAACAAAAATGACCAGCTTTGGGTGAACACAAAGGCGTCAGCTCCGACCGACCCTCAGTGCAATTTCTTTTTGTGAACATATGTGTCCAGCTATGTGCCGCCGTTTAAACCCCCTTTTTTTAGTTTTCTTATCACCAAAGTCTGGCTGTTGGGCTGTTGAGCATTAGCATGGAATGAATATGCGGTGGTGATGATATTGGTTCTTGTGGTGGTGATGGCTCTTGTAGAATTGGTCGATTCGGTATTGTCGACTGTATTCTGATGGCAACCAAAACCTTGTTTAAATAATTAAAAGTAAAAAACAAAACGAAAAAAAAACATTTTTATTTAAGAACACCAAAGAAACCAACTCACACACAAAGTGTATTTTGAACGAAGAGACTTTGCAGCTCGAGAATATGGAAATGTATGTACATGATTATGAACTTTCTGATACGATTTTTCAATAAAAACGCGCAAAACAAAACCATTTTTTGTTGTTGTCATTGTTATTGTAACAGCCACTGTCGTTGTCGCCGCTGACTGACAACACACAAAGACGAGACGAGAGAAATCGTCTTTGTTAAGAAAATCTACCCCGTCATGACTCATTTGTTGACAATAGGGCACGGTTTAAAACGGAAAATAATTTTGAAATTGGGTTTTTGAATAAATCATCATCACCATCGTCAAGAGTATTGTGAAACTTGGAAATGATATAAACGGGCCAAGGTTCCTTTCCGCTGATTTAGACCCTTATCGTTACACGACATTCTAATCCAAAGACGATACTCGTAAAGTTTTTAAACCTGAGGACAACAATATTATTGAAATCATTCTTAAAGGCCATGATGTTTTGTAACTTGACGTTTAGAGCATTGCTACTCTGAAAAAAAAACAAGTATATACAGCACTAAGTTCGGCCGGGCCGAATCTTAAATACCCACCACCATGAACCAAATATTAGGGTTTCCTTTGAAATTTCAGGAGGGCTTGAGGACTTGAGGACACTTCCCGAAGATAAATTTAAAGATTTCACCTATGAGGACTATATCAGATTCTGGATTTATAAGAACCATTTTTGTGTGAGTTTTAGAGGAATCATTAACATCTCTTGTAAGTGTGCAAGAAAATGATAAAATAACGTCTTGATTTGAAATCTTAAATCTGTAGAAGTAAAATCTGGAAATTTTACATTGAGTTTCAAGCAATTTTCATGATCAGTGCGCCTTCTACACCCTCCATTACCAAATGGACCGATAAAAACTTAATCCGATATACGTTTTTGTGACCTGAAATACCAGAATATTTACAATTTCAGGCAAATCAGATAAAAACTACGGTTTCTAGAAACGCAAGGAGTTAAATCGGGATTTCAGAAGCCCAAGAAGTAAAATCGGTCTATATGGGGGATATACCAAAATATGAACCGATACTCACCATTTTCGGCACACCTCTTTATGGTCCTAAAATACCTCTAGATTTCCAATTTCAGACAAATTGGATAAGAACTACGGTTTCTATAAGCCCAAGACCCCAAATCGGAAGGTCGCTTTATATGGGGACCATACCAAAACATGGACCGATACTCACAATTTTTGGCACACGTATTTGTGGTCCTACAATACCTCTAGATTTCCAATTTCAGGTAAATTTAATAAAAACTGCCGTTTCTATAAGCCCAAGAAGTAAAATCGGGAGATCGGTCTATATGGGGGCTATACTAAAACATGGACCGATACTCACCATTTTCGGCACACCTCTTTATGGTCATAAAATACCTCTAGATTTCAAATTTCAGGCCAATTGGATAAAAACTACGATTTCTATAAGCACAAGACCCCAAATCGGGAGGTCGGTTTATATGGGGACTATATCAAAACCTGAACCGATATAGCCCATCTTCGAACTTGACCTGCCTGCAGACAAAAGGCGAGTTTGTGCAACATTTCAGCACGATTGCTTCATTATTGAAGACTTTAGCGTGATTACAACAGACAGACAAACAGAATTTCTCCCTGATCAAGAATATATATACTTTATATAGTCGGAAATCGATATTTCGATGTGTTACCAACGGAATGACAAACTTATTATACCCCCGTCACCATTCTATGATGGTGGGTATAAAAATAACAACTAAGAGGTACTTCAAATCTCTATAGAAATAAAATATTGGAAAAAGCTGCTATAAAAATAAAATTTTGAGAAAGTTTACTATAGAACTAAAATTTTGAGAAAACTTTCTAAAGAAATAAAATTTTCAGAAAATTTTCTATAGAAATAAAATTTTGAGAAAATTTTCCATAGTAATAAAATTTTGAAAAAATTATACATAGATATAAAATTTTGACAAAATTTTCTATTGAAATAAAATATTGAGAACATTTACTATAGAAATGAAATTTTGGACAAAAGTTTCTATATGAATAAAATTTTGAAAATATTTATTTAATAGATTTGTGGTAATTTTTTCTTAAAATTTTGGTAAATTATTTTTGGCACGAGTGGTAACCGTGCTTGGAAGGCTTTTCAAACTAAAGTCGAGATTAAAATTAGGAATTTTAAATTGTGCCTTTCTGGTTTCTGAAGTACTTCATTTAATTCAAGATTTTATTTATCGTAGTTCTATGGTCCTTTTGGTACACGCAAAGAATTATTTTCTTAGCTGGGGAACGATATTTTAGGCCAAGAAAGCTTTTTATTTAAGTCATGAATTTTTGTCTAAAAATTAAGGAAAATTTTCCTTGTTAGAAGGACATTTGTCTTTAGCCGCATGACATTATTTTAAAGTAAGTCATGAATTTTATTCTAATAGTTAAGTTAATTTTCTTTTTTTGAAGGAGATTTGTCTTTAGGCGCAAGGCATTAATTTCAAATTTGTTGATTTTAGTTAAATTTTGCCCAATGTGAGTAAATGTTCCTTATTTGAATAATTTTTTGTGTACATTAATGACATGAACTAAAAATAAGAAAAAAAGTTGCATACAAATGTCCTGCACAATTTTACTAAAAAAATAAAATATTTCATATATTCCTGAAATGGCAGAAGTTTGCTTAAATTGAGTTCATAAGTATCTCAAATGTGTAAATTCTACTAAAATTGTACATGTCTTGAACTTCGTATAGCGCTAAAGACATTTTAACAATTTTTGAATTCAATTTTTTCCCTTCAATATATGAAATTTTCTTAAACAACTGAAAAAAAATATTATTTTTAATAAATTTTCTTCAATTTGACAAAAATTATGAACTTATTTGTAACATATTGCAATTAAAAAACTATTTTAGTTAAAATTGTCTAAAATAAACCTACGTATTATTTTATGGTGGGTTAACTTTTTTTGTGGTTGCACAAATTTTTGTAGCTCAATGATAAGTTATCTTCTTTTTATAGCCGAGTTCGAACCTTGAAATTAAGTTAATGTAAATGTTCATAGGTAGTATGAAATGTCCCATTATTGCTTCATTATAGTAACGAAAAGTTTCGTTGTATTTAAGAAATTGTTCTTTCTTATACCCATCCAGCAAGTTCTTCTCTCTTTCTCTTGATCCATCCAGAAGAGCTACAAAACTTAAGAGATGGCTAATGTTTTTTTTTCCAGTGTATAGCTATTAAATATTTTCTAATTACTAAATTTCATTATGGGCTGCTCAGCTCTATGGCTATTTTTAGAATAATGGTTATTTAAAGTTCCTTTTATGTATGCATGAAGCCAGACCTAATGGATCAGCAAATGCAATGAACCACTCTTAATGGAAATGTAACATATCTTTTGCATTTTCCCATGAATTATGGGCAGAATGTCAACAGACACTCATTCTCTATTTCTCTCTCTCACATTCGGTTATCTTCCCATTCATTCAAAGAAAGAAATAAAGATTTCCTTGTAGTGCTCACAAAACAGTGCCAAAACGTTACTACATGGACATGGAGACGATTTAATTTTTTTTGGTATAAATATCAAATTACAAGAGATTTTCTTTTGTAGCCACCAACATTTAGAACATGATGGACAGACATCCCATACCAAGAGCCCCAAAATGTAAGGAAACGCACGCATGCGTCTTAAAAACCACTGCAGGTCATAGATATTCATCCCTTTGTAGTAGGAGCATAACATAAATCCATATCCATATGTACATACACACATATGAATGGTGGCTACATATGCTCAATGGGCCTATGTACAGATAGTTTTTTTTTTTTTGGGAATGGAAAAACAAATGTTCTCAAGAGCTCTTATTTCAAAAAAGCAAACATTTGTAAAGCAGATGTGGTTGGTAGCGATGAAAATTTCAAGATATGCTCATCCAATGAAACGGAAAAGGAATTTATTTTTAGATCCCCACAAATATCCTTTAGGTATAGAATACGTTTTAATGTTATCCTGTACGCAGAGCAATAGAAGCTAGATTTTAACTCTAAGCCTCCTTATGTTGGCTATTTGTTTCCCGGTTTTTATAACACATTCGTTTTTATAGCGAGAGTTTCTATAGACATAAAATTTTTCCAAAATTTTCTATAGAATTAAAATATTGACTAAATTTTTCTATAGAAATAAAATATTGAGAATATTTTATATAGAAATAAAATTCTGACACAATTTTCTATAGAAATAAAATTTTGACAAAATTTTTCATAGAAAAAAAAATTTTTTTGAAAAAATTTTTCTTTAGAAATAACACTTTTCTAACATTTTCTATAGATATACTTTTTTTAAATAAAAAATTGACAAAATTCCTATAGAAATAAAATTCTGACACAATTTTCTAAAGAAATAAAATGTTGACAAAATTTTCTATAGAAATAAAATTTTGACAAAATTTTCTTTAGAAATAAAATTTTTCCAAAATTTTCTGTAGAAATAAATGTTTGACAAAAATTTTCTATAGAAATAAAATTTTATCAAACTACAGAAATAAAATATTAACAAAATTTTCTATAGAAATAAAATTTGGACAACATTTCCTATAGAAATTAAATGTTTACAAAATTTTCTATATTTTGGACACATTTTCTGTAGAAATAAAATTTGGAGAACATTTTCTATAGAAATAAAATTTTGACAAAATTTTCTATAGAAATAAAATTCTAACAAAATGTACTATAGAAATAAAATTGTGACAAAATTTTTCTATGGAAATAAAATTTTAACAAAAATTTTCTATAGCAATTAATGTTCGACAAAAATTTCTATAGAAATAAATTTTTGACAAAATTTTTTATAGAAATAAAATTTTTGAGAAAAATTTGCTTTAGAAATAACATTTTTCTAACATTTTCTATAGATATAATTTTTTTTAAATAAAAAATTGACAAAATTTTCTATAGAAATAGAATTTTGTCAAAATTTTCCTATAGAAATAAAATTCTGACACAATTTTCTAAAGAAATAAAATTTTGACAAAATTTTCTATAGAAATAAAATTTTGAAAAAATTTTCTTTAGAAATAAAATTTTTCCAAAATCTTCAGTAGAAATAAATGTTTGACAAAATTTTTTTATAGAAATAAAATTTTGACAAAATTTTCTATAGAAATAAAATTTTGACAAAATTTTCTACAGAAAAAAAACTATGACAATTTTTTTTTTAGAAACAAAATTTTGACAAAATTTTCTATAGAAATAAAATATTGACAAAATTTTTCTATAGCAATAAGATTTCGCCAAAAATTTCTACAGTAATAAAATTTTTCCAAAATTTTCTATAGAAATAAAATTTTGACAACATTTTCTACAGAAAAAAACCATGATAATTTTTCATAGAAATAAAATTTTGACAAAATTAAAATTTTTACAAAATTTTCTATAGAAATAAAATTTTGACCAAATTTTCTAAGAAATAAAATTTTGACCAAATTTTCTATAGAAATAAAATTTTAAATCTAAGCCTCCTTAAGTCGGCTATTTGTTTCCTGGTTTTTATAATGCATTCGTTTTTATAGTGAGAGTTTCTATAGAAATAAGATTTTGCCAAAAATTTCTATAGAAATAAAATGTTGACAAAATTTTTCTATAGAAATAAAATATTGACAAAATTTTCTGAAGAAATAAAATTCTGACACAATTTTCTATAGAAATAAAATTTTGACAACATTTTCTATAGAAATTAAATGTTGACAAAATTTTCTATATTTTGTGAAAATTTTGTATAGACATAAAATTTGCACAACATTTTCTATAAAAATAAAATTTTCTATAGAAATAAATTTTTGTTAAAACTTTCTATAGAAATAAAATGTTGACGAAATTTTCTATGGAAATAAAATTTTTGACAAAATATTTTCTATAGAAATAAAATTGTGACAAAATTTTTTAAATAGAAATAAGATTTTGAGAAAATTTTCAATAGAAATAAAACTTTGATAAAAATTTTTATAGAAATAAAATGTTGACAAAATTTTCCATAGAAAAATGTGATAAAATTTTATATGGAATAAAGTTTTGACAAAATTTTCTATAGACATAAAATTTGGACAACATTTTCTATAGAAATTAAATGTTTACAAAATTTTCTATATTGTGTTAAAAATTTCTACAGAAATAAAATTTGGACAACATTTTCTATAGAAATAAAATGTTGACAAAATTTTCTATAGAAATAAAATTCTAACAAAATGTACTATAGAAATAAAATTGTGACAAAATTTTTGTATGGAAATAAAATTTTAACAAAAAGTTTCTATAGCAATTAATTTTCGACAAACATTTCTTTAGAAATAAATTTTTGACAAAATTTTTTGTAGAAATAAAATTTTGACAAAATTTTCTATAGAAATAAAGTTTTTACAAAATAGGCTGTAGAAAAAAAAATTGTAGAAAATTTTGTATAGAAATAAAATTAAAATATTGAAGTAAAATTTAGACAAAATTTTTTCTAGAAATAAAATTTTGACAAAATTTTCTCTATAAATAAAACCAAACTTAACAGACGATAGAGAGGGAATCTTCCCTTTACAGGATTACCTCGACCTATTTTTGATAGGAGGGTATTTCTCAGCCTGTCACAAACCCAAGTTTAATAAAAAAAAATTATTTATTTATTCTTTTTAATTTACTTTATTAATTAAATATTTTCCTTCGCTTTACAGAGGTGGATCCCATGCCATCGAACACAGTGGTCCTTTGGGTCTCAATCTATCGGCTTTGGCCCAACATATTTCGAATGCTGCAGCGGCAAATCAAATCAACAACAATAACAATATTACCAATAATAAAAATAACTACAAAATGAATTCAATGCATTCATCATTCAATGATTCGGCTTTAAATCTCTCGAAATGTTCATCTAGCCTCAATGCAAGCGGTGATGATTATTATTATTACGTTAAGTCCGAATTGGATTTATCTAATCAAAATACTAATCCAAATGCAATTGGATTACAACAACAGCAACAGCAGCAACTTGGGACCTCAGGGACCAACTCAACGAATCAAACACCCGCTCATCAACAGCAGCAACAGCAACACACATCACCATCACCAGCAAACCCGCAGCAACAATTGCAACACCATAATGACAGTCGTGTCTCATCGACACGCAATGACTCCAGTACCGTACAGAATAACACTTATGATGATTTGGACAACTCTTCCATGCGTAGTGGTGATGAGGACCAAAATGCTCTTAGTAATCATGGCTCCGATGAGGTGGAAGAATTGGAGGCCATAGATGCCGATTTTCCCTATCCATTGATACTCAATGGCAATTCACTGAATACAAATGGGGCCAATGGGGTCGTTGGAGGTCCCCAATTGAAACGCAGACGTAAGCATTTGAATAGCACCGGTGATGAGGATAACGATGGTGAGGCCGACGATGATGATGACGATGATTATGAGGGACAAATGTTGCAACAACACCGCCATTTACGTACTCAAAATATGACCAATGGACTAACACAAAATGGAATAATGGGCGATATGATGCCACCACCCCAGACAGTGCGTGAAGTTTTAAATTCGAAATTTTGTGGTTTCATATCGGCCAAACTCAATAGCATGGAAGATACTGAGGCCGATAATTTAATGAACAAAATTCTCATGCTATTGGTGCAGACACAAATGAACAATGCAGCAGCAGCAGCGGCTGTGGCAGCTGCCTCTTCATCGCCTAGCTCGGCTGGTTCCATCACAACGCCCAATTCCAATGATGTGACCAAGTGAAGGTCATCTGGGTACCGAGAACTCCATCATCACACCATAAGAAAGGAACAAAAAAAAAAAAACATAGAAACGAAACTAGAAAAGTGCCATTTACAACTTGCTTGTGATTATCTACAAAAACCAACAACTAAAATTTATTTAGAATAATATTCGCATTCGCTTTGGATTGAGGTGGATCACGCAGCCGCCACCAAGGAGATTATTATTAATTTTTAATGAACACCACCAAAACTTGCCTGAAACAAAGAATCACTTTTTTATTTGTGAATATACAGATAGATGTTAGATTTTATTTTTTTCTTTTTTACTATTGTGCTCATATTTGCCTCATAATTCCTATCGAATAAAATAGGATAGTTTTTTTTTTCTTTTAGATTTAAATTAAGTTAAGCCATCTTGTTTGCCATATGAAACAAAAGCACATACATATTGAATTGAATTTTTGTTTTTTTTTTAGAAAATCAACAACATTCTGTATAGGTCTCTAGAAGTAAAAGGAACTATAGAACAGAACATGAAATTAATTTTGAATGTAAAATGTGGTTTGATATCACAGATAAATTCCTACATGAACTAAGATTTTCTTTTTTTTGGATTTTTCCAACATTCAGAATCTTTGTCAATTTGAAATAGTTATTCAAAGCTTTATTTGTATTAATAACGCTAAGGATTTGCGTTTCTTTCATTTATGCTTTCATTTTTTTCTTGTATATTTTATTTTATTTTTTTGATTTTCTTATTTCCTTGTCGAATAAAGAAAATTTGCTTTATTTTATTATTTACCTAATTTAAGGGTGCCAAAGTTATAGTCTAACACAAAGAATTAAATATTTTATTTTAATTAATTATAAGTTATTCTTTTATCGCTAAATATTCCTTCACATATATACCCACATTCAAAAACAAAAACTCACACACACTCAAATACGTATGTATGCCTCTTATGTAATATTTGTATAGAAACCAACAAATATCCCAAAGAAACCAAAAATTTTATTAATTGTATCTGAAGTTTTGTTACAATAAAAGAATATGTTAAAAATTACAAGACAAATTCATGTCAGTAAGGAAAGCCTATAAGTGGGTGGAATCAAATGCATTTGGAGTAAAATTGATATTTTGTATTATCAAAATGGATCATTGATGGTTGAGGATTGATTGAATCATGTATCGGTTTATACAGAGCCAACATTGATTTTCGTAGATTTTACGAAGAACTTTTTACCAATATACTATATGCTTGAGTTTGAACCGATTTGAACTAATTTTCGCATAGTGATTAGAGGGTCAAATTTCAACGACATCAGCTGAGATTTGTTCTTCTATGAGACTCCAGGAGTAAAATCTGGAGATTGGTTTATATGGGGGCTATATATAATTATGAGATGATATGGACCAATTTGTGCTTTGTTGTTATAGGACGTCTACTAACATCACGCGCCAAATTTCAAGAGGATTAGATGAAATTTACTCCTTCAAGAGGCCCCAAAAATCAAGCTTGGGGAATGGGATCTTTATATAATTATGGGCCGATATGGACCAACTTTTGCTTTATTGATAGAGTTCCTCTACTAACATCACGTACCAAATTTCCACCGGATCAGATGAAATTTACTCCTCCAAAAGGCTCCGGAGGACAAATCTGGGGATCGGTTTATATGGGGGCTATATTGAATTATGAACACGGTTGGCACTCGAGCCAAAAATAATCTACCAAAATGTGGAGAAAATGTTAACAACAAACTACCAAACAAAACAAGTAAGAAAGTCTAAAGTCGGGCGGGGCCGACTATATTATACCCTGCACCACTTTGTAAATATAAATTTTCGATACCATATCACATCCGTCAAATGTGTTGGGGGCTATATATAAAAGTTTGTCCCAAATACATACATTTAAATATAACTCGATCTGGAAGAATTTGATAGACTTCTACAAAATGTAAAGACTCAAAATTTAAGTCGGCTAATGCAATAGGTTGGAACACAATGTTAGTAAAAACAAGTAAGGAAATTCTAAAGTCGGGCGGTGCCGACTATATTATACCCTGCACCACTTTGTTGATCTAAATTTTCGATACCATATCATATCCGTCAAATGTGTTGGGGCTATATATAAAGGTTTGTCCCAAATACATAAATTTAAATATCACTCGATCTGGAAGAATTTGATAGACTTCTACAAAATCTATAGACTCAAAATTTAAGTGGCTAATGCACTAGGGTGGAACACAATGTTAGTAAAAAAATATGGGAAACGTTTAAATCTGAAGCAATTTTAAGGAAACTTCGCAAAAGTTTATTTATGATTTATCGCTCGATATATTTGTATTAGAAGTTTAGGAAAATTAGAGTCATTTTTACAACTTTTCGACTAAGCAGTGGCGATTTTACAAGGAAAATGTTGGTATTTTGACCATTTTTGTCGAAATCAGAAAAACATATATATGGGAGCTATATCTAAATCTGAACCGATTTCAATCAAATTTGGCACACATGACTATATTACTAATTGTACTCCTAGTGCAAACTTTCAACCAAATTGGGCCAAAACTCTGGCTTCTGGGGCCATATAAGTCGATATCGGGCGAAAAATATATATGGAAGCTATATCTAAATCTGAACCGATTTCAACCAAATTTGGCACGCATAGCAACAATGCTAATTCTACTCCCTGTGCAAAATTTCAACTAAATCGGAGTTAAAAATTGGCCTCTGTGCTCATATGAGTGTAAATCGGCCGAAAGCTATATATGGGAGATATATCTAAATCTGAACCGATTTCAACCAAATATGGCACGCATAGCTACAATGCTAATTCTACTCCCTGTGCAAAATTTCAACTAAATCGGAGCAAAAAATTGGCCTCTGTGGTCATATGAGTGTAAATCGGCCGAAAGCTATATATTGGAGCTATATCTAAATCTGAACCGATTTCAACCAAATTTGGCACGCATAGCAACAATGCTAATTCTACTCCCTGTGCAAAATTTCAACTAAATCGGAGCAAAAAATTGGCCTCTGTGGTCATATGAGTGTAAATCGGGCGAAAGCTATATATGGGAGCTATATCTAAATCTGCACCGATTTCTACCAAATTTGGCATGCTTAGCTACAATGATAATTCTACTCCCTGTGCAAAATTTCAACCATATTGGGGTAAAACTCTGGCTTCTGGGACCGTATTAGTCCATATCGGGCGAAAGATATATATGGGAGCTATATCTAAATCTGAACCGATTTCAATAAAATTTGGCACACTTGACTACAGTACTAATTGTTCTTCTTGTGCAAAATTTTTAGCAAATTAGGTTAAAACTCTGGCTTCTGGGGCCATATAAGTCCATATCGGGCGAAATATATATATGGGAGCTATATCTAAATCTGAACCGATTTCTTCCAAAATCAATAGGGATCTATTCTGAGCCAAAACACATACTTGTGCCAAGTTTGAAGTCGATTGGACTAAAACTGGGACCTAGACTTTGATTACAAAAATGTGTTCACGGACAGACGGACAGACGGACATCGCTATATCGACTCAGGAGCCCACCCTGAGCATTTTTGCCAAAGACACCATGTGTCTATCTCGTCTCCTTCTGGGTGTTGCAAACATATGCACTAACTTATAATACCCTGTTCCACAGTGTGGAGCAGGGTATAAAAATCTTATTTTGTATTTCCATAGAAAATTTTGTCAAAATTTTATTTCTATAGAAAATTTTGCAAAAATTTTATTTCTATGAAAATTTTATCAAAAATTTTATTTCCATAGTAAATTTTGTCAAAATTTTATTTCCATAGTAAATTTTGTCGAAATTTTATTTCTAGAGAAGATTTTGTCAAAATTTTATTTCTATAGAAAATTTCGTCGAAATTTTATTTCTATAGAAAATTTTGTAAAAATGTTATTTCAATAGAAAATTTTTTCAAATTTTATTTCTAAAAAAAATTTTGTCAAAATGTAATTTCTATAGAAAATTTTGTCAAAATTTTATTGCTATAGAAAATTTTGTCAAAATTTTATTACTATAGAAAATTTTATCAACATTTTATTACTATAGAACATTTTGTCAACATTTTATTTCAACCGAAAATTTTCCCAGAATTTAAATTCTATTGAAAAATTTCTCAAAATGTTATTTCTATTCAAAATTTCTTCAAAATTTTACTTCTATAAAAACTTTTTGTAAAATTTTATTTCTATTGAAAATTTTCTAAAAATTTTACTTGTATGGCTAATTTTGTCAAAATTTTATGTCTTTAGTAAATCTTGTAAAAACTTTATACCTATAGAAAAACAAAATCTTAAAATTTTATTTTTATAAAAAATTTCGCCAACGTTTTATTTCTATAAAAAAGTTGGTCAAAATTTCGTTTCTATAGAAAATTTTCGTAAAATTTTATTTCTATGGAAGATTTTCTTAAAAATTTAATTTCTATAGAAAATTTTGTCAAAATTGTATTCCTATAGAAAATTTTGTGAAAAATTTACTTCTATAGAAAGTTTTTTCAAAATTTTATTACTATAGAAAATTTTGTCAAAATTGTATTCCTATAGAAAATTGTGTCAAAATCTTATTTCTATAGAAAATTTTGTCAAAATTTTATTTCTATAGAAAATTTTGTCAAAATTTTATTTCAACCGAAAAATTAAGAATTTAATTTCTATAGAAAAATTTCTCAAAATGTTATTTCTATGGAAACATTTCTCAAAATGTTATTTCCATTGAAAATTTCTTCAAACTGTTACTTCTATAAAAACTTTTTGTAAAATTTTATTTCTATAAAAACTTTTTGTAAAATTTTATTTCTATTGAAATTTTTCTAAAAATTGTACTTGTATAGCTAATTGTGTCAAAATTTTATGTCTTTAGCAAATCTTGTAAAAACTTTATACCTATAGAAAAACAAAATCTCAAAATTTTATTTTTATAAAAAATTTCGCCAACGTTTTATTTCTATAAAAAAGTTGGTCAAAATTTTATTTCTATAGAAAATTTTCGTAAAATTTTATTTCTTTGGAAGATTTTCTTAAAAATTTAATTTCTATAGAAAATTTTGCCAACATTTAATTTCTATAGAAAATTTTCGTAAAATTTTATTTCCATGAAAAATTTTCTTAAAAATTTAATTTCTATAGAAAATTTTGTCAAAATTTTGTTACTATAGAAAATTTTGTCAAAATTTTATTTCTATAGAGAATTTTGTCAAAATTTTATTTCAACCGAAAATTTTCCCAGAATTTTATTTCTATAGCAAAATTTCTCAAAATGTTATTTCTATTGAAAATTTCTTCAAACTGTTACTTCTATAAAAACTTTTTGTAAAATTTTTTTTCTATAGAAAATTTTCTACAAATTTTACTTGTATAGCAAATTTTGTAAAAACTTTATATATCTACCGAAAAAAATATTCTCAAAATTTTATTTTTATAGAAAATTTCGTCAACGTTTTATTTCTATAAAAAAAATTTATTTCTATGGAGAATTTTCTTAAAATTTTATATCTATCGAAAATTTTCTCAGAATTTTATTTCTATAGAAAATTTTTCAAAAATTTATTTCTACAGAAAATTTCTTCAAAATTCTATTTTTATAAAAAATTTGGTGGACATTTCATTTCTATAGAAAATGTTCGTAAAATTTTATTTCTATAGAAAATTTTTTCAAAATTTTATTTTTATAGAAAATTTTATTTCTATGGAAAATTTTCTCAGAATTTTATTTCTATGGGAAATTTTCTCAGAATTTTATTTCTATGGAAAATTTTCTTAAAATTTTACATCTATATACAATTTCTTCAGAATTTTATTTCTATAGAAAATTTTGTCAAAATTTAATTTCTATAGAAAATTTTCGTAAAATTTTATTTCCATGAAAAATTTTCTTAAAAATTTAATTTCTATAGAAAATTTTGTCAAAATTTTACTTCTATAAAAAATTTGGTCAAAATTTTATTTCTATAGACAATTTTCGTAAAATTTTATTTTTATGGAAAATTTTCTCAGAATTTTATTTCTATAGAAATATAGAAAATTTCTTCAAAATATAGTGTTTTTTTGTAATTTGGTCAACATTTCATTTCTATAGAAAATTTTCGTAAAATAGAAAATATTTGTAAAATTTTATTTCAATGGAATATTTTGCAAAATATACCAGTTTTTGTAGAATTGTACCAACTGTGGCAACCGTGGTTCGGACTCGGCTATAATAAGAAGGTCCCTTGTCGTTGAGCTAACCATAAAATCGGGCAGCACCCAGTGATAAGAGAGAAGGGGTCAGTCCTTATACCTAACTAACCTAAACTAAGTATACCGCACATCTTATGGTAAAGTGTGGAAATATCTATACTAATTTTCAACATGAACTGGATATGCATACATCTCAATTTTTTATTTTAATTTTCCACACAGTTTCATTTTACCTTTGTTGTGGGCTTTTACAAGTTCTATCCAGCAAAGAAATCGTGGAATTCGGTTTAGAATTGCGGATTTTACAGCTAAAACAAAATTTCATACCCCCTAGGTGATCAACTTTTGAACCGGCCAACCCTTGGACCCAAAGGCTTTGAGGAAACCACAAAGAAAAAATTATGTTGATATCATTATCCGTTCAAGTTGCAGAATTATAAAAAAAAACCAAAGCGATTTGAAAACACTGAGCCGATTATATCGACTCATCTCTACCGAAATGTAGTCAGCAATTAATGAAGATACAAAAAAAAATCCAGAAAAAAATTTAACCAGTATTACGTTTCTACAAGAATTTAGCCAAACCAAGTAAGGAAAGTCTAAGGTCGGGCGGGGCCGACTATATTATACCCTGCACCACTTTGTATGTCTAAATTTTCGATACCATATCACATCCGTCAAATGTGTTGGGTGCTATATATAAAGGTTTGTCCCAAATACATACATTTAAATATCACTCGATTTGGACAGAATTTGATAGACTTTTACAAAATCTATAGACTCAAAATTTAAGTTGGCTAATGCACTACGGTGGAACACAATTTTAGTAAAAAAATATGGGAAACATTTAAATCTGAAGCAGTTTTAAGGAAACTTCGCAAAAGTTTATTTATGATTTATCGCTCGATATATATCTATTAGAAGTTTAGGAAAATTAGAGTCATGTTTACAACTTTTCGACTAAGCAGTGGCGATTTAACAAGGAAAATGTTGGTATTTTGAACATTTTTGTCGAAATCAGAAAAAACATATATATGGGAGCTATATCTAAATCTGAACCCATTTCAATCAAATTTGGCACACATGACTATATTACTAATTGCACTCCTAGTGCAAAATTTCAACCAAATTGGGCCAAAACTCTGGCTTCTGGGGCCATATAAGTCCATATCAGGCGAAAAATATATATGGAAGCTATATCTAAATCGGAACCGATTTCAATGAAATTTGGCACACATGACTATACTACCAATTGTACTCCTTGTGCAAAATTTCAAGCTAATCGGGATAAAACTCTGGCTTCTGGGTCCATATAAGTGCATATCGGGCGAAAGATATATATGGGAGCTATATCTAAATCTGAATCGATTTCAACCAAATTTGGCACGCATAGCTACAATGCTAAATCTACTCCCTGTGCAAAATTTCAACCAAATTGGGCCAAAACTCTGGCTTTTAGGACCATATTAGTCCATATCGGGCGAAAGATATATATGGGAGCTATACCTAAATCTGAACCGATTTCAATCAAATTTTTGCACACTTGACTATACTACTAAGCGTTATGTTCGTACAAAATTTCAAGCAAATCGGTATAAAACTCTGGCTGCTGGGTCCATATTAGTGCATATCGGGCGAAAGATATATGTGGGAGCTATATCTAAATCTGAACCGATTTCTTCCAAAATCAGTAGGGTTCTATTCCGACCCAAATTAGAAACATGTGCCAAATTTGAAGGCGATTGGACTTAAATTGCGACCTAGACATTGATCACAAAAATGTGTTCACAGACAGACGGACGGACGGACAGACGGACATGGTTATATCGACTCAGGGACCCACCATGAGCATTATTGCCAAAGACACCATGTGTCTATCTCGTCTCCTTCTGGGTGTTAGAAACATATGCACTAACTTATAATAACCTGTTCCACAGTGTGGCGCAGGGTGATAATTATAGCAGAGATGTATAAAATGAAAATATGATTGTCAGATTTGTTTTACAATTAGTCTCATAGCGATTAGCATACACAAAAAAAAATAACACCAACAGTTTTCCAATTAAAATTTTAATTGAATTTGAAAAAAAATAGTCAATTACAAAAGTAAATGATTAATTCATTTTTTTTTTTAATTAAAACAAAAAACAATCACAAAATTATTTATATTATTTTTAATTTTTTTATTGGATCAATTAAATTTTTAATTGACTTTGGTGATTTAAAATTAATTTTTATTCGGCTCAGGCATCAAGTCGCTGCCGCCGGTACCAAAAACTGAAAGAGAGCTGACGACGCCAAATATGGCTCGGCTTCATTCTCTGGTGGTCTCCTATGTTAAGAAAACTTCTTCCCCCTTTTTAGTTTACTTCCTTCCTCATTTCCAATTGTCTGTGATAGTTTATGTAACGTCAATGTTATTTCCCCTCTAGCTCTTTTGTTTGGCCAGATGTTAACCAGACGACGAACGTGTCCAAAACATTAAAGCCCGCATCTGTGATAGCACGCACATATTACGGCCATAACATCACCTAACCGTGATATCACTCTCATGTTTATCCTTATCCCATGATGTAGTTCACAATCAAGGACTAAACGCATGCGCCAAGACCGGAACGGTATACAATAACCAACGCATGGTTTAACTATGCTAAGATTTCATTAATCATAAATTTTGTGCCTGAGGTGATGTGTAGTTGCTATAGCCTCGATGAACAATGACCATATTAATGAAGCCAAACCAGTCAGCAGCTAAGAGAGAAAGATACAGGCACGAACACACACACACACACACACCACTGGGCTTATTGCCCAGAACTTAAGGGTAACAATCAACAGCCAAAAACGCAGATGCGGCAGCAGCCCAAAAAACAAAGATGTTTAGGAAATCCATGGTCATGGATGCCAAGGCAAAGGATATGGCAAAAACCTGGTAAACCAAGTCGCAAAAAGATTTCTGCCCAACAACAGCCACATCATGATCATGGAAAACATCCCCTAAACAGGCAGAGGAATCCAGCAAAAAGGTTTGTTTTCCGCTTGAACGACGCATGTGTAAATTGTCAGGCCAACATATTTATGCCAGAAAGTACGAATGTGTTTTGTCTGTGAATGAATGTGGATATTTAGAGGTCTTGGCAAAAGACAAAAATCTTCGTATTTTGTACGACATGGGATAAACCATCTAAACTAGTTTAGACAGTCTGTCTGTCGGTCTGCCTGCCTATATTTTTACGACTGCCTGGCTGTTTTGTTTATGGCTGTTAACAAAGCCGCTTTAAGGAAACCGTCCACCAACATTGATGCGTTGGCATTGTTTTGAGGATCCTTTTTCCTATTAGGAGGAATGTATGGATTCCAGCCGCTTTTGCGTTCTTATCGCTACTCTGTGTTCTGGGTCAATGACCTGGCCATATTTATTTTTTGGGTTTTATGATGGGTATTTGTAAGAAGTTTTTGTTTATACTCTTTTTGTAGTTGCTGTTGTTTAAAAAAAAACTCCTTTATGAATGATTTTGATTGATGATCTGGCTTCTGTTTGTCAAGATATTTGGGGCAGTAACAAAGGAAGTCCTCTATAGAGGATGAGTAAAAGTCTCTTGTGATTTATATATGGGGATAGTGAGAATCTCTCAATCAATTGTTATTATCATAGATCACAAGAAAATGTACTTACTACACTCAAAAAAATTTAACTTGGATCCAAAGAATTTGATCTTCCCTTAAGGATTTTGGTATTGATTCCGAGCCAAAGATGCGGTTTCGTTAAAATAAAGACATTTTTTACGGACCTACCTGGCTTTAAATCTAGGATCAATAAAATTAAAATTGGATACAGAACTCATTCATCGAATTTTTATTCTCTTTTTGCAATATATTAATAAAGGTATTTATGTACAAACAAATTCCAATTTCAAAATCTAAATTATGCCAGGTACTTCAAAGTAAAAACAGATTTCTTAATGCTAAAAAAAAAACTTTAAACCAAAGATGCAAATCCTTAAAATAAATCTTGGTCTATATTTGAAGCGTTTTTATTATACCCTCCACCATAGGATGGTGGTGGAGGGTATAATAAATTCCGTTTGTAACACATCGAAATATTGCTCTAAGACCCCATAAAGTATATATATTCTGAGTCGTGGTGAAATTCTGAGTCGATCTAAGCATGTCCGTCCGTCTGTTGAAATCACGCTAACTTCCGAACGAAACAAGCTATCGACTTGAAACTTGGCACAAATAGTTTTTATTGACGTAGGTCGGATGGTATGGCAAATGGGCCATATCGGTCCACTTTTACGTATAGCCCCCATATAAACGGACTCCCAAATTTGGCTTGCGATTGCTCTAAGAGAAGCAAATTTCATCCGATCCGGCTGAAATTTGGTACATGGTGTTAGTATATGGTCTCTAACAACCGTGCAAAAATTGGTCCATATCAGTCCACTTTTACGTATAGGCCCCATATAAACGGACCCCCAAATTTGGCTTGCGATTGCTCTAAAAGAAGCAAATTTCATCCGATAAGGCTGAAATTTGGTACATGGTGTTAGTATATGGTCTCTAAAAACCATGCAAAAATTGGTCCATATCGGTCCATTTTTACGTATAGGCCCCATATAAACGGACCCCCAAATTTGGCTTGCGATTGCTCTAGGTTAAAGTGGCAGCCCGATTAAGATTCAGGCTCACTTAGACTATTCAGTCCGATTGCTCTAAGAGAAGCAAATTTCATCCGATACGGCTGAAATTTGGTATATAGTATAAGTATATGGTCTCTAATAACCATGCAAAAATTGGTCCATATTGGTCCACTTTTACGTATAGCCCCCATATAAACGGACCCCCAAATTTGGCTTGCGATTGCTCTAAGAGAAGCAAATTTCATCCGATCCGGCTGAAATTTGGTACATGGTGTTAGTATATGGTCTCTAACAACCATGCAAAAATTGGTCCACATCGGTCCATAATTATATATAGCCCCCATATAAACCGATCCCCAGATTTGGCTTGCGGAGCCTCAAAGAGAAGCAAATTTCATCCGATACGGCTGAAATTTGGTGCATGGATTAGTAAAGGTTGATACGGTCAAAATTTGGTCAAGGGAAAACGCGTGTAAATCGGTGAAATCGTTTATTTAAAAAATCGAATTAAATTTCTTTTTCAAGTTCAATTAGTATAAAATTCAGGAAAAATATTCAGTTAGGCTTTCGCTTTTCCAAATCCGAATTGCCGGGCCTCACGCTTGACACCTGCCATCAGATTTTGTACAGCCACCTTGTCCACCTTCTTCGCCGCAGAAAGCCAGTTTGCCTTGAACTGCTGCTCGTCCTTAGCAGTTTTTTTGGTCTTCTTTAGGTTCCGCTTGACAATAGCCCAGTATTTCTCAATTGGGCGGAGCTCTGGCATGTTGGGGGGGTTCTTGTCCTTGGGAACCACCTGCACGTTGTTGGCGGCGTACCACTCCATGGCCTTTTTACTGTAATGGCAAGATGCCAAATCCGGCCAAAACAGTACGGAACAACCGTGTTTCTTCAAGAAAGGCAGCAGACGTTTATTCAAACACTCTTTCACGTAAATTTCTTGGTTGAGAGTCCCGGAAGCTATGCAAATGCTGCTTTGCAAGCCACAGGTACAGATGGCTTGCCAAACCAGATATTTCTTTGCGAACTTTGACAGTTTTATGTGCTTGAAAATATCTGCTACCTTTCCCCTTCCTTTTGCCGTATAAAACTCCTGTCCCGGAAGCTGCTTGTAGTCGGCTTTGACGTAGGTTTCGTCGTCCATTACCACGCAGTCAAACTTCGTCAGCATCGTCGTGTACAGCCTCCGGGATCGCGTCGTATTTTGCTTATCATCGCGATTTGGAGTCACTACCTTCTTGTAAGTCGATAGTCCGGCTCGTTTTTTGGCTCGATGCAAACTTCCTGGCTGTCGACAAACGTTCCCCAAACACTTTAATTACATTTGTAACGGTTGATTTGGCAACTTTTAGCGATTTTGCCAGCTTTGCGGGCGAGTAGCTCGGATTTTCGCGATGCACGAGCAAAATTTTGATACGCTGCTCTTCTTGCTTGGACGGCATTTTGACAACTGAGGAGTGAATTCCAAAATCAAAATAGGAGCAACATTCTACACACACACACCTTCAAAATGAGGGGTGTTCAGGTTTTTTAAATTCAAAATTGAAAGAAATACGTCAAGTTTATATTGACAAAACTTTGACCGTATCACCCTTTATATGGTCTCTAACAACCATGCAAAAATTGGTCCATATCGATCCATAATTATATATAGCCCCCATATAAACCGATCCCCAGATTTGAACTCCGGAGCCTCTTAGAGGAGCAAAATTCATCCGATCCGGTTGAAATTTGGTACGTGCTGTTAGTATATGGTCTCTAACAACCATGCAAAAATTGGTCCATATCGATCCATAATTATATATAGCCCCCATATAAACCGATCCCCAGATTTGAACTCCGGAGCCTCTTAGAGGAGCAAAATTCATCCGATCCGGTTTGGTACGTGCTGTTAGTATATGGTCTCTAACAACCATGCAAAAATTGGTCCATATCGGTCCATAATTATATATAGCCCACATATAAACCGATTCCCAGATTTGGTTTGCGGATCCTCTAAGAGAAGCAAATTTCATCCGATCAGGCTGAAATTTGGTACATGGTATTAGTATATAGTCTCTAAGAACCATTCAAAAATTGGTCCATATCAGTCCATAATTATATATGGCCCCTATATAAACCGATCCCCAGATTTGAACTCCGGAGCCATTTGGACGAGCAAAATTAATCCGATCCGGTTGAAATTTGCAACGTGGTGTTAATATATGGCCGCTAATAACCATGCCAAAATTGGTCCATATCGGTCTATAGTTATATATAGCCGATCCCCAATCACACAAAAATTGGTCAAGCAAAAATAATCTAGCAAAATTTTATTTCTATAGAAAATTTTGTCAAAATTTTATTTCTATAGAAAATTTTGTCGAAATTTTATTCCTATAGAAAATTTTGTCAATTTTTATTTCTATAGAAAATTTTGGCAAAATTTTATTTCTATAGAAAATGTTGTCAAAATTTTAATTCTATAGAGAATGTTGTCAAAATTTGAAATCTTTAGAAAATTTTGTAAAAATTTTATTTCTATAGAAAATGTTGTCAAAAAGTTATTTTTATAGAAAATTTTGTTAAAATCGTATTTCTATAGAAAATTTTGTTCAAATTTTACTTTTATAGAAAATGTTGTGAAAATTTTATTTCTATAGAAAATTTTGTCAAACTTAATTATATACGTATTTAATCGGCCATTTTAAGTTTAATATATACCACGTATGGACTACGAGGTATATATTACGGTATTAGGAAGTTTTAAGATACCTTGTCATCGGCTAAACTTACCGCAACCCAAGTAATTCGATTGTGGATGACAGTCTTCAGTAGAAGTTTCTACGCAATCTATGGTGGAGGGTACATAAGCTTCGGCCTGGCCGAACTTACGGCCGTATATACTTGTCTTAAATTTAAAAATTCAATATGTTAGTTGAGTTAAAGACGATTGCTTTAAATTAAAAATTTTTTTCTTTATTTTAAGGAATATTTGCCGTACTTCAAAGATTTACAACTTCAGCAGAGAGACTCAAAATTTCAAGATTTGTGTCCTAAATTTAATGAAAAAAAAATTTTTTTTTTTTGAAGCAAGGATTATAAACTTTCTTTTAATTAAAATATCATTGTTTTAAAAAAGTTTGTCCTTAACATTGCGTAAATTTCGAGTCCTAAAATTTATGCTGTAGTAGAATCATTAAACTGATCTTGCCCGGGCTTTTGGCCAACCGTCCGTTGGAATCATTTACACCCAAAGCAAAAAATACCTTCGTCAGGGATACAAGTTTAGCCAAATGAAATAACCCTTTCTTATAATGTAAATTTCTTTAAGACCAAATAGACCTAAAATTATCATATGCGATTCAAGGATTGTCTCGAATCTTTTTAATTGCCTTTTAAATAGTTTTTTAGCAACAACAGACAACTTTGTTGGTCTAAAATGTCGTTCAGTGTTGAAAAACATAAATAAACAATATTTAACAATAAAATACGAAGAACCAATTGAAATATTTATAAATTTTCCTGAGATAAAACTTTTGAAAAGCCTAACGTTCAGAATTGTACAAAGAAAAATCTAAGCTTTTATGCATAATGAATAATAATAAATGAAAATTGAACTTAATTCATCTCCAACATTTTGAGATTTCCACAAAGCTTATTTAAAACCAGGAAAATGTAACTCTCTGATGTACTTTTTAACTACAACTTACGAAATTACACTCTCTTATGGAAGAAAAACGAACTAAAAATAAAGAAAAATCATTCCTAGAGAAAATTTTGTCAAAATTTTATTCCTAGAGAAAATTTTGTCAAAATTTTATTCCTAGAGAAAATGTTGTCAAAATTATATTCCTAGCGAAAATTTTATTTCTATAGTAAATTTTCTGAAATTTTGCAACAAATAATATAATTTAATTACAAACAAATATTTTTTTTTGCAATCAAAATAAGTTAAATTTATCGTTAGTTTAACTACGGATTTTTCAGTGCAGGTGTTTCTTCGGAAAAATCGTCGCTTTAACTGATTTAACAAAACTATCGTAGGCATTTTATCAGCTCCAAACCGATATTTTCTTTAATATCCATAAAATAATATTCCCAATGTTATAAAAATATCGTAAGGTGTTTATCAATTGAATATATGTACGGTATAATTGAATTGAAATTTGGAAATAATTACTAAATATGTTTGAGTATCCGATTGGTAATCAGCGTTGCCATAACGAAATTTTATTTTTGGATCAACATTTGTCTAAAATCGAATCAAAATTCCCACCAGCGTACCATTTTTCCCAAATTCAGGGAAAAAACATTTGCTACAAATCCATAGTACGTGATAATAATATATATATCAAAATAATAAGTGAAATTATAGTCTTAGAAAAATTTTAAAAAATTGCCAAATAGCAAATTTAAATATTGAAATTTTTAGGAAATTTTAATTTCTATAGATATTTTTGCCTATGTTTTATTCCTACGCCAAATTTTTGAAAAAAAATTTATTTCTATAGAACATTTTTCTCAAACTCGAAAAAACATAGAACTTTCATTTGAACATAAAAATCGAAAAAGCACACAAAATATAAAATGTTACTTCTATAGAAGATTTAGTCAAAATTTTATTTCTATTGAAAATAACCAAAATAAATTGAAAATATATCGTTTTGACGAAAAGGGACCACAATCGATCAAATTCCTGACCAAATGGACTAAAATTAAGATGTTTTCAAAATTTAATTTCTATAAATAGTTTTATTGAAATGTAATTTCTTTAAAAATTTTGACAATATTTATTTCTAAAATCGATCAAATTCCATTTGGTCCGACTATCGGACCAAAATTAAATGTTAATTTTTTTTGATCAATGTTGGTCCGATCGGACCAAAATGGCAACCCTACCACGTTTGCCACAGTTGGTAGAATTCTACCAGAAATGGTAGATATTTTACTGTTTGGTAGATTGGTAAGATGCTCTTTAATTATACCCTGCGCCACACTGTGGAACAGGGTATTATAAGTTAGTGCATATGTTTGTAACACCCAGAAGGAGACGAGATAGACACATGGTGTCTTTGGCAATAATGCTCAGGGTGGGTCCCTGAGTCGATATAACCATGTCCGTCTGTCCGTCCGCCCGTCCGTCCGTCCGTCTGTCTGTGAACACATTTTTGTGATCAAAGTCTAGGTCGCAATTTAAGTCCAATCGCCTTCAAATTTGGCACATGTTCCTAATTTGGGTCAGAATAGAACCCTATTGATTTTGGAAGAAAACGGTTCAGATTTAGATATAGCTCCCATATATATATATTTCGCCCGATATGCACTAATATGGACCCAGCAGCCATAGTTTTATACCGATTTGCTTGAAATTTTGTAAAAACATAACACTTAGTCATATAGTTAAGTGTGCAAAATTTGATTGAAATCGGTTCAGATTTAGATATAGCTCTCATATATATCTTTCGCCCGATATGGACTTATAATGCCCCAGAAGACAGATTTTTGGCCCAATTTGGTTGAAATTTTGCACTAGGAGTACAATTAGTAGTATAGTCAAGTGTGCCAAATTTTATTGAAATCGGTTCAGATTTAGATATAGCTCCCATATATATCTTTCACCCGATATGGACTAATATGGTCCTAAAAGCCAGAGTTTTGGCCCAATTTGGTTGAAATTTTGCACAGGGAGTAGATTTAGCATTATAGCTATGCGTGCCAAATTTGGTTGAAATCGATGTGGATTTATATATAGCTCCCATATATATCTTTCGCCCGATATGGACTTATATGGACCCAGAAGCCAGAGTTTTATCCCGATTAGCTTGAAATTTTGCACAAGGAGTACAATTTATATTATAGTCATGTGTGCCAAATTTGATTGAAATCGGTTCAGATTTAGATATAGCTCCCATATATATGTTTTTTCTGATTTCGACAAAAATGGTAAAAATACCAACTTTTTCCTTGTTAAATCGCCACTGCGTAGCCGAAAAGTTGTAAAAATGACTCTAATTTTCCTAAACTTCTAATACATATATATCGAGCGATAAATCACAAATAAACTTTTGCGAACTTTCCTTAAAATTGCTTCAGATTTAAATGTTTCCCATATTTTTTTACTAACCTTATGTTTCACCCTAGTGCATTAGCCAACTTAAATTTTGAGTCTAGATTTTGTAAAAGTCTATCAAATTCTGTCCATATCGAGTGATATTTAAATGTATGTATTTGGGACAAACCTTTATATATAGCCCCCAACACATTTGACGGATGTGATATGGTATCGAAAATTTAGATCTACAAAGTGGTGCAGGGTATAATATAGTCGGCCCCGCCCGACTTTAGACTTTCCTTACTTGTTTTTATTTAGAAATAAAATTTTGACAACATTTTCGATAGAAATAAAATTTTGACAAAATTTTCAATAGAAATAAAATTTTGATAAAATTTTCTTTAGAAATAAAATTTTTACAAAATTTTCTATAGAAATAAAATTTTTACAAAATTTTCTATAGAAATAAAATTTTTACAAAATTTTCTATAGAAATAAAATTTGGACAAAATTGTCTATAGAAATAAAATGTTGACAAAATTTTCTTTAGAAATAAAATTTTGACAATATTTTCTATAGAAATAAAAATTTGACAAAATTTTCTATAAAAATAAAATTTGGACAAAATTTTCTATAGAAATAAAATTTTGACAAAATTTTCTATAGAAATAAAATTTTGACAAAATTTTCTATAGAAATAAAATTTTGACAAAATTTTCTATACAAAAAAAAAAGTTTTGACAAAATGTTCTGTAAAAATAAAATTTTGACAAAATTTCTATAGAAATAAAATTTTGACAAAATTTCTATAGAAATAACATTTTGACAAATGTTCTATAGAAAAAAAAATTTGACAAAATTTTCTTCAAAATAAAATTTTTTAAATTCGGTAGATTTGTGGTAAAATTTTCTTCAAATGTTGGTAGAATATTTTTGGCATGATGGCAACCGTGAACTGGTACTGGTAATCGTTCTTTTATTCCATGCAGCCAGCAAAAAGAGAGCCAGAGAGATAAAATTCATAAAAAATCATACGTGAAATATATTTCACACTGAAAAAAATGTAGTGGGCTCATTTTTTTCAGTTCAGGAAAGAAAATTTTAATTAATTTTAGAAAATTTTAACAAAACTGTATGGGAAACGCAGATGTCATACAACCGATATCACAAAAATTAGCAACAAATGCAAGAAAAATTATTTTTGTTTTTATTTAGAAATAATATTTTGACATTTTCGATAGAAATAAAATTTTGCTAAAATTTTCTATATAAATAAAACTTTGACAAAATTTTCTATAAAAATAAAATTTTGACAAAATATTCAATAAAAATAAAATTTTGACAAAATTTTCTATATAACAAAAAGTTTTGACAAAATGTTTTATAAAAATAAATCTTTACAACAAATTCAAGAAAATTCAAGAAAAATTATTTTTGACAAAAATTATTATTTTACACATATTAAAGAAAATTTCGTAGTTTGAGAATTGGAGTTCAAAATGGCAAAAATGTCTTTAGTAACCTACGATGCTTATGAAGGCTGCATTATTTACAATTTACATGGAAACTTTCTTCAAATGTAATAATTTCACTAAAATAGAATTAAATCGGCTTTAGCTACGCCTAAGTCATTAATAAAATAGATTTGAATATAAGCAAATATTGACAATCAAAGTTCTGCTCAAATGAAAAAATTGTTATCACCCGATAGCATGAAAGTACCTTACTAAATATGCCTTGAGAGTACCTTTAAAAATGTAGCTTTTGTAAAAAAGAAAACTTGTAGGTTTCCTTTTAATACATATGAAAAGCTATAATAATCAAATCAAAATATTCCAAATTTTCTGTAAAATATTTTTCAAATTATGAGAAATATATAAATTTTTCAAAAAATAAAAAGACTTTTACAACCATTTCTCTACGCGACAACAATGCCCAACAGTAAAAAAGGTACAGAACGCAAATCGGTTGTCACCTCGGCAGAATCTTTGTGCTCCAAACAATTCAAAGGTAATTCCAGCTTCTACAATTGGACACCAACGGTTAACAACATCAAACAGATCGAATATGTAAGGACACTGGAATGCAAATATGAGGAACTTCAATCTGATTACCTCAATCTCAATACTCAATTTGCCCGTTTGCAATTCAGACTTCGTCAGCTGATGGAAGCCCAACCAATGGAGCGAAATGATTTGGTGAAAAATTTGGAGCGTATAGCTTTTGAGGGAGTTGATGCCTATAGCCAGTGTAAACCAGAAGAATTGCCTCCCATCGAAAGAGACAATCAAAAGATGGGCAATATCGCAAAGAAACAGAGTGACATGGTTTGCTATTTGAGAAGTCTTCTGGGAGATTTGGAATCGGAGAGTGATTGTGTTATGCTGGAATACAACAATGATCCCAAATGGGAATCGGAGCAAAAGAAAAAATGTCCCCCCATAGATGGTGATATGATGTCTCCATCTTTACAAACGACCAAAGATCTTAAAAGTGCTACACCTTCTACAAAATCAATGCAATCAACTAAGTCTGGAAAAGTCAGTAAATAAGTCGGGGAAATCTAAGATAGTAACAGTCACAATAAAATTCCAGAAGGCTCCTATCAAATGTTTCAAATGTTTTTGCTTTATTGGCAATTCGCAGATATATATATATATACCTTTTATTGCCATACTTCCCTCTTATAAGAATACCATTCACAATAATATCGCTCTCTCCTTTACAGTCCAATAAGAATGTTTGCTTACTTTGTTTTTCTTATTCGCTGTTGTTATTGTGTTTCTTTCATTATTTTGCTTCATGCCAGCAAAATGCAAGCACACATGGGTTAAACCGGCCGGCATTATTGCTTTTTGTATGTGTATGTGTGTGTGTGTTAAGGTAGGTTAGTCGAATGGAAAGCTAAAACATTCGTTAGCCATTTCTACATATCGCTGTCCACTCTCATTTGAAGTTGGATTCTCTTGCTCTCATTTTATTATTCTTCTCTCTCTCTCAGTTTATTATTTGTTTTGATTTTGAACAAAATCAGTAAGATGTAACCATGTGGGGTGTACACTAACTGAGCAAGAAATGCAATTTGACATTTGGGTAAAGTGTCAATTTGGAATGTTGAATTTTATTGTTGTTGGTTTTTGCCATGGGGAGAAAAAGTAGAGCACAGCCGTAGAAAAGCATCGCTGTATTGGAATGTTTGTTGAGTAGCTTGTGTTGAATTGGAAAACAGGATTTGGGGTTTTGCATTTGGCATTGGGGTAGGCTCTCTTGACATTTCCAGTGTATGAATTAGTGAAACGAAATGAAGAAATGGAACAAAACAAACTGAAGCTCTGAGAAAATGTGCAATTATGGTAAAAGGTAAGGGTTGTCTATTCATGGAAAATTTCACATCCAGGAGGGAATATATCTAGTCAAGCACGATTTAGGAAAATTTCAAAAGCTCGGCGACAAATACATGATACTTATGTTATTTTCATGCCAGGAATAAATAATATAATAAATATGGAACATAATACGCCAGCAAAATTAATTAAATTATTTATTTTTTAAATTTAATTTCTATAGCAAATTTTATTTCTTTAGAAAATTTTGTCAAAATATTATTTCTATAGAAAATTTTGTCAAAATTTTATTTCTACAGAAAATTTCGTCAAAATTTAATTTTTATAGAAAATTTTGTCAAAATTTTATTTTTTATAGAAAATTTGCCAAAATTGTATTTCTATAGAAAATTTTGTCAAAATTTAATTTCTATAGAAAATTTTGTCAAAATTTTATTTTTTATAGAAAATTTTGCCAAAATTTTATTTCTATAGAAAATATTGTCAAAATTTTATTTCTAGAGAAAATTTTGTCAAAAGTTTATTTCTAGAGAAAATTTTGTCAAAATTTAATTTCTATAGAAAATTTTGTCAAAATTTTATTTTTTATAGAAAATTTTGCCAAAAAACTTTCAATACTTATAAAACAAAATCAAAAAATGAAATTAAATTCAGAGATATAATGTTTTCTTACAAGTCCTTAAAGTGCCTCTAAGATGACCACAAAGACAAATGTTGTAAAATTAAAAAAAAAATCAACAAGTAACGTTAATATCTCAAGTTTACAGAATTTTATTTTTGTGGATGATAGTTAGTTAGTCAAAGTGCCACTAAGATGGTGATGGTTATTTCTTTAGAAAATTTTATATCTATAGAAAATTTTGTCAATATTTTATTTCTAAAGAAATTTTTGCCAAAAAACTTTCAATACTTATAAAACAAAATCAAAAAATGAAATTAAATTCAGAGATATAATGTTTTCTTACAAGTCCTTAAAGTGCCTCTAAGATGGCCACAAAGACAAATGTTGTAAAATTAAAAAAAAAAAAATCAACAAGTAACGTTAATATCTCAAGTTTACAGAATTTTATTTTTGTGGATGATAGTTAGCAACAAACATACACCCATGTTCCGATATCCACTTCAATTCCACTTCCACTATTCACGTCAAATCCACGAACGTGAAAATTTGGTTTTCTTAATTCCACGTTCTTTTTTGAACTTTTCTGTAACCAGCTGGGTTGCACAAATCACCCAAAAATTCACTAAGGCGGAAATCAAAATAAGTGGAATCAATTGACTTATTATAATTTATTATTTTTTAAATTCAAAATGACGCAGTTTTAATAAAACTCATGTATTAAATATGAAACATTTCAAATTTTTTACGCGAGTACTTTTTTTAACCGGAAATACACCCATCTTGGACATAATTCAACTTTCACCAAGACTTTAGCAAGTGATTTCACGAAAATTCCGGTGAAAGTGGATTGTAGGACATGAAAATCGTGGAATTGATTCACATTCACCTGCACCCTCAAAAAAAATCGCTTCTTTAACATATGTTCCAAACATATTTTGCAGGAAGCACATATATTATTGGATACTGCCGAAACATTAATATGTTTGTTTTATGTGAACATATTATATGATTCGAAGCATTTTGAGCCCAAAAATATTATATGCTTGGAAGAATTTTTCCCAAAGACGATTGTGCTCATTCCCTAACATACTCGTAATTTTCACTTCCACGAATTTTTTTAGTTCTTGGCACCTTTTTCTGTAATACAAATAATGTTGAAGAAATTATTCACTTTTATAAATTTTTTAAATTTTACCTTTCGCCTACACGGAGAATCGAACCGAGGACAACACAGTTTGTAAGCCAACACACTATCCACTGGGCTACGTAGCTGTTATAGTCACCAGTAGATAATTATCGTTATAAATTTCATTTATATAGCATAGTTTGCAGCGCCCACAAGCCCATGCAAACATAACATTATTTAACAGAAACATACATTTGTTTGCCACGTGGAGCAGTGGTTAGCATGTCTGCCTTTCATGCAAAGGGTCGTGGGTTCAATCCCTGCTCCGAACGAACACTTTTTTTTAATTTAACTCTAAAACTTTAAAATTTGGAAGGAATTCAAAAACTCTAACAAAAGATGAACGTGGAGTCGAGTATAATATATAAATAATTTTATAATACAAACATAAATTTATTTAGGCGTGAACAGTTTTTTACTAGCATTTAAAACCATCGCTCTAAAATGCCTTTTATTTTTCTTTAATAATTCATTTTAAAGAAAATAAACTTTTTAAATTGTTTTAGCTGCAAAACTCGAACTTAATGCCCGCTTTAATATTTGAAGGTGTGCGTAAACTCCTCGTGGACTGCTTATTAATAAAGAGGAACTAAACTTTGTTTTTATACATTTTAATGTTTAATTTTCCACTATTTCCTCCTTTTTTTATTTTATTGTCCTAACTCTAGAAAGAGTATAGTGCCCTTTCGTTATTTTTCTGAAGACCTCTGATTTCTTTTAACGAACCAAGAAAAAAATTGTGCCCATAATGCCGAAATGATAAACAAAACACATGTCCACATATATATAAAATGCTGCTCTCAAGGCGAAAACATATGCTGTTTGTTTTTCAAATGTCTATTCTCTTGGTTCCGAATGTCCATTCTCTTTATTCAAATTAAATAATATTTAAACTTATTTTAATATTTAAAACAGTTTTCCGAAACAACATACAAGTGGTTTCACAGACAATGTTCTCTTTTGATTCTTTTGCTGTGTTATGTTGATATATTTCGTCAACTCTCCCGGTTTCCATCTCTATTTCTTTCTCTATACTCTCTCTCTCTCTCTCTGTCGCTTGGAATAAAATATCACAACATATGTATGTTTAGTCGAAATTTGTAAATTTATATATGTTTGCATTCACACATATGATTTTTATGAAACATTCATGCCCCAAACATAATATATTCTAACATATTAATATAGATGTCCCAAACATTTTATGTTAGTTTAGGAACATTACATGTTTGCACTTAAATATATTGTGTTTTAAAATTGTGCCCAAAACACATTTTATTTATATCGGAACATATGAAAAACATATTTTTCTAACAGTGTGGAAGTGGATTTGGGAACATGGGCAATAAACTAAAATCGAAAACTCAAACCTCATAAAATTAACATAAAACACAATATATGACAAAAACTCGCTCATCCAAATTTCCTTCCCCTTTGAAAAATATTTCTAATCAAAAAGAGCAGTATTTTTTTTTTTTTTTGATATTCAATAATATATTCTATAATAAACCCAAAAACTAGTGTGAGAACAAAATTGAGAGATATAATTGTTTTGTAAATTATTTGTTTTTGGTAGACAAATTCCAAAATTTTGAAAAATTGTGAAAATTTTAATTTGGTATTTTTTTAGTTTTAGTTCAAAAACCATCACCAATACTTTCACAGAATATTTAAGTGGCATTTCACTGCATTTAATTTAACAGCATTTTCGACCAAAACAAATTTAGAATTCAAATATGTTTTAAAAATAGTTCTACTCAATTATACAATTTTTTGTTTGTTTCCGAAGCTCGATATCATAGATTATTAAAAACAGAAATTAGAATAAAAATCGGAGCTCATATTATTTTACGCTTTCGAAGCATGTCTCCGAATTAAAATCTAATTCCTTGGCGTAGAATGGGATAGCGTTGTTATCGCTTATCAAATTTTTGAACTCACCACTAGGTATTGTTTTTGTATGGTCACGTTCATCTCCAATCAATCTCCACTTGGAAACAAGAAAAGAGGAAATGGCCAACAACGTTGTGGTATTTGTTTGTCGCGGCAAAATGTTTCGCCGACCGCAGACCGCCTATCGCTATGGTTATGTTTACACACTAAAGCCGACTTAACAAAAATAACAAGGAAATCTTATACTTCAAAAAAAAAAAAAAACTTATACCCTGTACCACAGTAGTGGTGAAGGGTATAAATATTCTTAAATTGGATTTTATGTTTCCGCTTACAATCCCTTTTGAATGTTTAACATTTATTTCAAAAATTCGAATCTCAGACTGTTTGCATCCATTGTAATCTTAACACTATTCGAATCGTCAACGACATGATTTTTTTAGGCTCTAAATAGCATAACTCAATCATTTACTTCATCATATTTAGTGTCTATGCTGTATACCCTATTCTAATTGGTAGTAGAAAAAGCTCTAGAAAAAGCTTTTTATGAAAGCATATTGTTCTCCACAGAGTACACTCTCCTACCCAGTGCTCAGTGATGCCAACCCACGAAGCCAAAAAGCACAACAAAAATATTTTATAAATTCTAGCATAGCAGGTCCCACCACAAAAACTAATCCAGCCAGTTGAAATTCAAAGTTCAAACTTTCAAATTATATTAGAGATCATTTGGGTATTGATCTCAAGCATTTTTAATTTTATGGAAATATGAACCTCTATCCAAGTATACAGCTTTATATTTTTTAATACTTATTTTACTTTCATTCAATTCATTTTGATCAGTAATGAATTTCAATTTTTTTTCAGAGAAGAATATAAATTTTTCGACATTAAATAATAAATAAAATAAATTTTTTTTTTGCTACCAAAATAAAAGCTTACAGTTGCTGTTGTATTTCTAGTAAATAAAGAAAAAATATGTACTCACCAAAACTACTCCCACCGAAGTACAGTATGTAAATGATTTAACAGCCATGTATTGGTAAAAAATTAATTTCTCATATAACAACAAATTAATTTTGATATTTTAAAAGCTATGAACTGAAGAAAACTTGTAAAGTACCAATAGGGTTTAATTAAAGACTTACATAGAAACACTATTTATTTGGCGAGTATGTTTGGTATGTGTATAAATAATTTTCTAACACAACACTACAAAAATAGCAAATTGTCATAACACACAACACGAACTTTACGGTAAGAGCATAAAAACCGAACTTTTACTTTAGTTTTTGGATGATAATAAAATGACCTGATGGGTAAGGAGAGGAAGCGGATATTAAACGCTTGTATGTTGACGGCAACGGAAACTCTCAGTGTTTGTGTTTTTTTTTTCGGAAGAGATCATAATATTAAGCTCTTCTTATCGCACTCTCAGTTTTTGTTTTTTTTTTGTTCCCCTTTATAACCACCACACTTATTGTAGATTTATTTTGGCGCTCTTCCCTTGTCAACGATGTTGATGCTCTGTAAGTCCACGGCTTTATTCATCACTATTTACTCTAACATTTTTTTTTGTGACAGAACACTGTTAACAACACTGTTAAGTTGAATGGTAGACCACAAGCAATGTATGTATGCTCACATTTACTGTAAACTTGTGTGTATTTCCTACCACAGCTTATGGTTGAAGTTGTATTTCTAGTAAATAAAGCACAATTTCATACTCACTAAAACCACTTCCACAAAAGTACAGAACGTATGTGATCTAACAGTTATGTATTGAACAAAATGAATTTCTCCATTGGCAACAAATTTATGTAAGCATTTTAAAAACTTTGAACATTAAACAAACTTACATGTAAAGCACCAATTGGATATATACAAATTATTTGGAGAATATGTTAATCATGTGTATAGTTTTTTAACATTGTCCACAGAAGAAATAAAAAACACACACAAATTAAAAAAGCAAATTTTCATAACACAACACGAACCACACGATACGAGCATAAAAACCGAACTGTTGGTTTAGTTTTTGGATGGCAATAAAATAACCTGTTGAGTAAGCGGATATTAATCGCGTGCAACGCATATTGGCGGCAGCGAAGCTCTCTCAATATTTGTTTGTTTTCTTTTTATTCGAAGAGAACATACAGATAAGCTCTCCTTTTCTCACTGGCAGTTATTGTTGTTTTGTTTCCCTTTAGGATTGTAATATAACATGTTTGTCATTCCGTTTGCAGCGCATCGAAATATCGCTGTACTCGACAATGAAGGGAAAAAGATCGCAAAAATAACACAAAATTAATGGTTTATACAAAAACGACTGCTGACCACGGTTGCCACTCGTGCCAAAAATAATCTTCCAATATTTGAAGAAAATTTTACCAAGAATCTACAAAAAAAAAAAATATGTATAAATATTCCTTGGATTGTAAATGTAAAGAATCTTAACCCTGGACAGTCATCGTTCGTCAAAATGACGACGCGTAATTTCATTTTCGATTTAAAATGCATTTTAGTCGATTGGGAAATTATAAATTTTAGTTATACTAATTGAACTATTTTGTGAATTTTTATTTTATACTAATTAAAAACAAATTGAATAAGAAAATAAAGTCAATTTTGGTTCTCATTTTTGCTTACGATGTAAATTATAGCGTCTTGAAATAAGCCGTAGTCAAAATGACGAAGGATGACGTTAGTGTACAAAAAATAAGGATGACTTTCCAGGGTTAAATATTTTATGATTTTAGCTTGCACCAAAAAGGGAAAATTACCACTTCTACACAAAAGGAGAACTTTCTCACCATGGGACTTTGACCTAACACGAAAATTAAAATATTGACTTTAAAGAACATTTTGTAAACATTTTATTTCTAGAGAAAATTTTGTCAACATTTTTCTATAGGAAATTTTGTAAAATTTTTATTTCTATAGAAAATTTTGTCAAAATTTCATTTCTATAGAAAGGGTTGACACAATTTTCTATAGAAATAAAATTTTGGTAAAATTTTCTATAAAACTAAAATTTTGACAAAATCTTCTATACCCAGCCAAAACTCCTATTAAAAGGTATGAGCACAAGTATACCTGCGCCAAATTAGGTAACAACTTCTTCGTACATATATCAGCAGCAGGGTTGCCATTTTGGTCTGATCGGACCAAAATTGGTCCAAAAAATTATTAAATTTTAAAGTTGGTCCGATGGTCGGACCAAATGGAATTTGTTTGGTTTTGGACCATTTTCGTCAAATCCGAAATTCTGTAGAAATAAAATTTTGACAAAAATTTCTATAGAAAAAAGTTTGCCAAACTTTTGTACAGAAATAAATTTTTGTATACATAAATAATTATAAAACCATTTTGTAAAAATTTTATAGATTTGTAGATTTTATTTTTTGCTTTAACTTTCTATAGAAATAAAAGTTTGACAAAATTTTCTTAGAAATAAAATTTTGGCTAAATTTTCTATATAAATAAAATTTGGACAAAATTTTCTAGAAATAAAATTTTGACAAAATTTCCTATATAAATAAAATTTGGACAACATTTTTTAGAAATAAAATTTTGACAAATTTTCCTATATAAATAAAATTTGGACAACATTTTTTAGAAATAAAATTTTGACAAAATTTCCTAAAGAAATGAAATTTTAACAAAATTTCCTAATGAAATGAAATTTTGACAAAATTTCCTAAAGAAATGAAATTTTGACAAAATTTCCTAAAAAAATGAAATTTTGACAAAATTTCCTAAAGAAATGAAATTTTGACAACATTACCAATATAAATAAAATTTGGACAACATTTGCTAGAAATAAAATTTTGGCAAAATGTTCTACAGAAATAAAAATTTTAATAAATTTTTCTATAGAAATAACATTTTGACAAAATGTTATATAGAAATAAAAATTTTGAATTGAAATAAAATTTTGACAAATTTTTCTATCGAATTAAAATTTTGGAAAAATTTTAACTTTTACATTATATTAATTTAATTTGGAAAAATGGTCCGATTTTGATTCAATTTTGAAAAAAATTTTGGTCCAAAATAAAAATTCATTGTGGCAACGCTGATCAGCAGTAATACTTTTACACGGGCATGACATTGGAGGAAAGTGCTTCGGTGCAAGCATAAAAGCAGTCGAAAAACAAGTACTTCGTCGCAAGCATACCAGCTCTCCAAAAATAATAGCTTTACCATAAATATATTCAAAAAGTGCGAGTGAGTTGCTGTTCTCATATCATTTATAGATTTTTCTACCCCTTTCTCTTCCTTTGTATATATTTGTGGTACACTTTGTACTTTGACAAATTTTGACAAAATTTTCTATAGAAATAAAATTTTGACAAAACTTTCTATAGAAATAAATTTTTGAAAAAAGTCTCTGCCAATATTCGACATATGTATATGTGTAGGTATATGGTCTTAAAATAAAATTAAGAAAATAAAATTAATTGTTCGAAATATTTCAAATAAATTGTTATGGTGGTGGACATTAAAATGGATTCAGTCCATCTGCTAGTCTAACATTCTAGGAAATATAAAATGATCTCCGTAATTGGAAGTTGAAAAAAAATTTAGTTAAGCCGGAGTCAGAGTCGAGCAAAATTTTTACGACTCCGATTTCAGCAAAATCTTCAGACTCCGACACCGACTCCACAGCTCTGCTCGTTCCAAATATTAATATTTCCAAACTCCAAACTCCAGACTCCGACTCCAAGACTGCGACTCCACAGCCCAGCTTCCTCCAAATAGTAATATTTCCAAATTTAATGTAGACAAATTTATTTTCTCCTCTGAAAAGAGTATATACGACCGTAAGTTCGGCCAGGCCGAAGCTTATGTACTCTCCACCATGGATTGCGTAGAAACTTCTACTGAAGACTATCATCCACAATTGAACTACTTGGGTTGCGGTAACACTTGCCGATGGCAAGGTATCTTAAAACTTCCTAACACCGTCTTCTATATTGCAAGGTAGTCCATACGTAGTATATATTAAACTAAAAAGCTGATTAAATACGTATATAATTAAGTTTGACAAAATATAAATAAATAAAATTTTGACAAAATAAAATTTTGACAACATTTTCTATAGAAGTACAATTTGAACAAAATTTTCTATAGCAATAAAATTTTAACAAAATTTTCTATAGAAATAAAATTTTGTCAAAATTTTCTATAAAAATACAATTTTGACAAAAATATCTATAGAAATAAAATTTTGACAAAATTTTCAATAGAATTAACATTTTGACAACATTCTCTATAGAATTAAAAATTTTACAACATTTTCTATTGAAATAAAATTTTGCCAACATTTTCTATAGAAATAAAAGTTGACAAAATTTTCTGTAGAAATAACATTTTGAAAAAATTTTCTATAGAAATAAAATTTTGACAAAAATTTTTTATATAAATAAAATTTTGGTAGATTATTCGTGGCTCGAGTGGCAACCATCATTGTGAACCGATATGGACCAATTTTTGTGTGATTGGGGATCGGCTATATATAACTATAGACCGATATGGACCAAATTTGGCATGGTTATTAGCGGCCACATACTAACACCACGTTGCAAATTTCAACCGGATCGGATGAATTTTTTCTTCTCCAAGAGACTCCGGAGATCAAATCTGGAGAACGGTTTATATGGGGGCTATATATAATTATGTACCGTAATGGACCAATTCGTGTCCACATCGTGTTTGTTTGAGACCACACACTAACACCACGTTCCAAATTTCAACCAGATTGGATGAATTTTGCTCCTCCAAGAGGCTCCGGAGGACAAATCTGGGCATCAGTTTATATGGGGGGCTATATATAATTATGGACCGATATGGACCATACCACCATGTACCAAATTTCAGCCAGATCGGATGAAATATGCCACCCTTATAGGCTCCGCAAGCCAAATCTGGGGGTCCGTATATATGGGGCCTATACGTAAAAGTGAACCGGTATGGCCCATTTGCAATACCGTCTGGCCCACATCAATAACAACTACTTGTACCAAGTATGAAGTCGATAGCTTGTTTCTTCCGGAAGTTAGCGTGATTTCAACAGACGGACTGACGGACGGACATGCTTAGATCGACTCAGAATTTCACCACGACTCAGAATATATATACTTTATGGGGTCTTAGAGCAATATTTCGATGTGTTACAAACGGAATGACAAAGTTAATATACCCCCCATCCTATGGTGGAGGGTATAAAAATATTTTGAAATTTGAAAGTCATTACACAACAAAATGAATTGAATGAAAGTAAAATAAACATTAACAATTTTAAAGCTGTACACTTGGATAGATAAAATTAAAAATGCTTCAAATCAATACCCAACATTTCTAAAAAACATCTTTGGAAGTTTTGTGTTTTGGTTGTACATTGAATTTTAGCTAGCTGAAGTAATTATTATGGTTTAAGGTGGGTATTAAGTTCGAGTTTAGCCGCTTAAATCGAAAACAAATCATTAAAAACAAAATAAGATTTTATCTCTTTGATGTCAATTTTAGTAAAACTTAGTGGGGAATACCCCAAAGCAACATATCAAAAACTTTATATTATGAATCATAATGGATCATTAAAGAAAAGTAATCATGAAAAACTGGCGATTTTAGGGGCTAAACTCGAACTTAATACTCACCCTTACATAGTAAAGAATGTAATAAAATAAAAATAACCCATCTACGAATTTGGTTTGCATTATCAAAGAGAAAAAATCCAAAAAATGCGAGTAAGAAAAATAGAGCTCAACTTAATGTTCTCTTTCGATAAAAAAAAGAAAAAAACACACACATTAAGAGAGCTTCCGTTGCAGTCAATGCGATTAATATCCGATTCCTCTCCTTACTCAACAGGTTATTTCATTGTCATCCAAAAACGAAACTATCAGTTCGGTTTTTAATGTCGTATCGTGCAGTTCGTGTTGTGTGTGTGTTTTTTTATTACTTCTGTGGAGTATATACCCACGATAAACATACTAGCCAAATAATTTGTATAAATCCAATTGTTGCTTTACATGTAAGTTTGTTTTCTGTTCAAAGTTTTTAAAATGCATAACATAAATTTGTTGCCAATGGAGAAATTCATTTTGTTCAATAAATAACTGTTAGATCACATACGTGCCGTACTTTTGTGGAAGTATTTTTAGTGAGTATGAAATTTTGCGTTATTTACTAGAAATCCAACATCAACAAAAACCTGTTCTTGTGGTAGGAAAATAAGATTTGTATTTATTCACACACACAAGCTTACATTAAATATGTGCACACATTCAATGCTTGTGGTCCAGGGATGGAAATTGCAGTACTATAGTACTTTTTTCAATACTTTTTCACACTGGTCAGTACCGTAGTACCCCCGCGAATGATTTAGTACCTTTTGTGTGGTCATTTTTGAGCCGATATCAGATATATGGTACAACAGTTTTGACAAAATATTTTAATATTTTGAGAAAGTTTTTAACAAACTTATTTGCTAATAGTCTTTCACAAATTTGGCAAAACAGACAAAGAAGAAAATCTCGATATTGTAAAAGCCATAGTCTCAAATACGATTTGCTTGAATTTCAATTGTGTTTTAGTCGAAAAAGCACGTGATTATATAATACGCTTCCACACGAACACTATCTAGATAAGAAAATATTGTCAAAATTGTATTTCTATAGGAAATTTTGTCAAAATTTTATTTCTATAGGAAATTTTGTCAAAATTTTATTTCCATAGGAAATTTTGTCAAAATTTTATTTCTATAGGAAATTTTGTCAAAATTTTATTTCTATAGGAAATTTTGTCAAAATTTTATTTCTATAGGAAATTTTGTCAAAATTTTATTTCTATAGGAAATTTTGTCAAAATTTTATTTCTATAGAAAATTTTGTCAAAATTTTATTTCTATAGGAAATTTTGTCAAAATTTTATTTCTATAGGAAATTTTGTCAAAATTAATTTCTATAGAACTTTTTCTCAAATTTTTTTATTTCTGTAGGAAATTTTGTCAAAATTTTATTTCTGTAGGAAATTTTGTCAAAATTTTATTTCTATAGAAAATTTTGTCAAAATTTTATTTCTATAGAAAATTTTGTCAAAATTTTATTTCTATAGAAAATTTTGTCAAAATTTTAATTCTATAGAAGATTTTGTCAAAATTTTAATTCTATAGAAAATTTTGTCAAAATTTTATTTCTATAGAAAATTTTGTCAAAATTTTATTTCTATAGAAAATTTTGTCAAAATTTTATTTCTATAGAACTTTTTCTCAAATTTTTTTATTTCTTTAGGAAATTTTGTCAAAATTTAATTTCTATAGAAAATTTTGTCAAAATGTTATTTCTATAGAAAATTTTGTCAAAGTTTTATTTTTATAAAAAATTTTGTCAAAATTTTATTTCTATAGAAAATTTTGTCAATTTTTTTTATAGAAAATTTTGTCAAAATTTTATTTCTATAGAAAATTTTGTCAATTTTTTTTATAGAAAATTTTATCAAAATTTTATTTCTATAGAAAAATTTGTCAAAATTTTATTTCTATAGAAAATTTTATCAAAATTTTATTTCTATAGAAAATTTTGTCAAAATTTTATTTCTATAAAAAATTTTGTCAAAATTTTTTTTCTATAGAAAATTTTATCAAAATTTTATTTCTATAGAAAATTTTATCAAAATTTTATTTGCTATAGAAAATTTTGTCAAAATTTTATTTCTATAGAAAATTTTGTCAAAATTTTATTTCTATAGAAAATTTTGTCAAAATTTTATTTCTATAGAAAATTTTGTCAAAATTTTATTTCTATAGAAAATTTTGTAAATTTTTTTTTATAGAAAATTTTGTCAAAATTTTATTTCTATAGAAAATTTTGTCAAAATTTTATTTCTATAGAAAATTTTATCAAAATTTTATTTCTATAGAAAATTTTGTCAAAATTTTATTGCTATAGAAAATTTTGCCAAAAGTTTATATCTATAGAAAATTTTGTCAAAATTTTATTTTTATAGAAAATTTTGTTAACATTTTATTTTATCGAAATGTTAAAATTTTATTTCCATAGAAAGTTTTGTCAAAAATGTATTTTTATTTATCCTGAGAAAATTTATGTAGTACCATAAAGTAGAGCTGTAACAGCTGCGATTACAATACTACGGTAGTCTTTGTAAGCGAATACAAGACTAAAAAAAGAAAATATTTAAAATTTAGGAGTTGGCAAATAAAATTATTATTTTCTTTAAAATTCAATTTAAGGGAGCTCTTGACAATAATCTTCCAATGGAATTTTTGTTAAAATTTAGTGAAAAATACTTTTTCGCTCAAAAAAGTACCTTTTTTGTACTTTCTTAAAAATTGTATTTTCCATCCCTGTTGTGGTCTACCGTTCAACTCACCATTGGTTAACAGTCTTCTCTCACAGAAAAATGTTAGAGAACATAGTGGTGAATAAAGTACAGGATTTACAGAGCATCAACATCGTTGACAAGGGAAGAGCGGCAAAATAAATGTACAATTGTGTGGTGGTTGTAAAGGGGAACAAAAAAAATTGAGAGTGCGAAAAGAAGAGCTTAATTTATGATCTCTTCCGAATTAAAAAAAACACATAACACTGAGAGTTTCCGTTGCCGTCAACATGAGTTGAATGCATTTAATATCCGCTTGCTCTCCTTATCCAACAGGTTATTTTATTATCATTCAAAAACCAAACTAACAGTTCGGTTTTTATGTTCGTATCGTAAAGTTCGTGTTGTCTGTTATGACAATTTGCTATTTTTGCAGTGTTGTTTGTGTGTGGATTTCGGTGGACTATATAACAGTGTTAGCAAACTATTTATACATACACATGACAAACATATTCGCCAAATAAATGGTGTTTTCTATGTAATTCCTTCATATAATCCAATTGGTATTTTACATGTAAGTTTTTTTTTCAGTTCATAGCTTTTAAAATACAAAACTAAATTTGTTGTTATATGAGAATTTAAGTTTTTACCAATACATGGCTGTTAGATCATTTACATACTGTACTTCGGTGGGAGTAGCTTTGGTGAGTACGTAATATAGTTACATACTAGAAATACAAAATCAACGGTATGCTGTTTTTTTGGTACACAGAAACACAGAAAAGTTGAAAATTTTTTCAATTAATAAATTATTTGATACAATAAACTTTTTAATCTAGATAGAAAAAAGAATTAATTAAGTCAATTGTGGAAAATGTTTAATTAAATAAGTAATTGATACAATTAACTGTTTAATCAAACTCGGAAGACTAAGTCACTTAAAAAAGCGATGCATTTTTTTGAAAATTTTTAAATAAAAATTTATTTCATCAACAATAAATTTTTTCAACAAACCAAAAACACAAAGTCGAATAAAAAAGTAATTGAAAATAGCCACGTATTTAATTCAAAAAATTAATTGAGTTTTGCAATCAACATCAATTAAATTTTTAAATGATAGTATCAATCACAGTTTAATTGGACATTAAAAAAATTTAATTGATGTCATTGGCAAATTTCAATTAATTTTTTCATTGATTGAACTAAAAATTTTATTGATGTTGATTGTAAAACTCAATTAATTTTTTCATTAAAAACGTAACTATTTTCAATTACTGTCTTAACTGACTTAGTGTTTTTAGTTTGATTAAAAAGTTAATTGTATTAGTTAATTTTTCAATTTAAATTTTGTAAATTTTCAATCATTGACTTAATTAACTTAATGTTTCCATCTTGATTACAAGGTTAATTGTTAATAAATTAATTGAAAAAATTTCAACTTCAATCACCTTTTTAAATAGAAATATGTTGGTGATATTTTTCTGTGTAGGTAAATAAAATAAAATTTGTATTTCTTCACACACACAAGTATGGATTAATTATAAGCATATATTGTTTGAGGTCTACCGTTCACAATGATGCCCCAAAGGTCAAAAAGCACCAAAAATATATTACAAATTCTAACATACCAGTTCCCACCATGAAAACTACTCCACCCAGTGAAAATTCAATGTACACACAAACATTTTTTTCTGATTCAATCCAATTAATTTTATAATTGAAATGTATTCAATCAAAGAAATTATTATTAATAGTATCAATTAAAGATTTAATTGATACTATTAATTTTTATGATTGATTTTTGTTTCAATTAAAAAATTTGTCGAAACAATGAAATTTTTAATTGAATATTTTTTAAAATTCATTTAAGACTTTAATTGGAAAAATGTTCGTAATTTTTTTTTTCTGTATACTACTAAAATAGTACAACAAATTCCAAAGATGTAGTTTAGAAATTTTGGGTATTGATTTGATTATAAGCTTTTTTTAATTTTATCTATCCTGGGGTACAGCTTTATAAATGTTAATGCTTATTTTACTTTCATTCAATTTATTTTGATCAGGAATAGCGTTCAAATTTCAAAATATGGTTTTTCAGAAGAGAAAATAAATTTGTCTACATTAAAAGTGGAAATAATAATATTTTGTTTTTGTGAATTTAAATACTAAATACTGGGTTGCCATTTTCCGATCGGACAAAACTTGGTCTAAAAAGTTTTAATATTTAATTTTGGTCCGATAATCGGACCAAATGGAATTCGATCGATTTTGGTCCATTTTTGTCAAATCGATCTTTTTTCAAATGTCTATATAGAAAAAATAAAAAAAAAAATTTCTATAGAAATACAAATTTAACAATTTTGTTTATAGAAATAAAATTTTCTATAGAAATAACATTTTATATTTTGTGTGCTTTTTCGATTTTTATGTTCAAATCAAAGACAACACACTTTAGAAGTTGGGAAATTGGCTTGTGTCATACCAAATGTTGCATTGACGGCGCTAGGTCCATACATGTTTGTTATTTATTTTATTAGCATTTTTTAATGAAAAACTTATTTTTTTAATAAATTGAACAATGGTAAATTTTGAGCAATAAATTAAAAATTATATATTCCCGTTTGTTCCAAGATATTACCAACTCTTAATTTCTTTTCATTTGCATTTTAATGTGTCGAACCAAACGCGTAAACGACAAGTAGGGACCTAGCGCCGTCAATGGTTTGATGTTCTCAACAGCCAATTTCCCATCTTCTAAAGTGTCTTTGTCTTTGGTTCAAATGAAAGTTCTATGTTTTTTCCGAGATTGAGAAAGTTTTTCTATAGAAATCATTTTTTTTTTCAAAAATTTTGTAAGAATTTTCCGTAGGAATAAATCTTAGACAAAATTAAAATTAAAAAGACAAAATTAAAATTTTCAATATTTAAATTTGGTCCATTTTGGTAATTGGTAATTTAAAAAAAAAAATTCTAAGATTATAATTTCACTTACTATTTTGATGTATATTATTATCACTTACTATGGATTTGTAGCAAATGTTTTTCCTTGGATTTGGAAAAAGGGTCCGCTGGTTGGAATTTTGGTTCAATTTTACAAAAATGTTGCTCAAAAATAAAATTTTGTTGTGGCAACGCTGACTAAAACGGCAATTTGGTGCTATTTGGAAATCAAAAAGCACTAAATTTGTTGCTAAAAGCACCAAATGGGCATCACTGCCAGTGCTATATTCCAATGGAAATGAAACAAAATAGCGGTATATGTGAGAAATGAAAGAGAGAAATGAAAATATAAGAAGAGTGCAATATCAAGTCGTAACTAACCCACATGCAGTTACAGAGGAGCACAAAAATACACACATACACATGCACATGTGCGGCATGCTGATTGAGATAAATAAAAGATAAAGAACCCCACTACTGTTTAGGTTGAACATAACCTCTAGTGGTCATTTATAGACCCTATGTGGATGCTTGTTCGTTTCGTTTCATTTCGTTTTGTTGGAATGCTGCCGTTTGGAGAAGCAGTGTGGTTGTGTTGTTGTTATTATTGCAACTGCTATTTTCGGGGCATTCAGCAAACGAATCTCTTTGTACGACAACAACAACGATAGAAGCGAAACGACAAATGAGAAAACACACAAAATGTTCCTGCTATTTTGTGTGTTTTCTCAAAATTTTTGCATATCGTTTGGTTTCGTTAGCTTAGTTCCCCACCCAACCCCCCTCCGCCCAAAAAGGCATGTACCGTTATGTTTGTGTTGAACTTCTTGTGTTGAAATGGAATATTGCAAAAACATTTCCACAGAAAATCAGTTGCAAACGAACTCTAAAACCGTTAACAACGCATTCACATCCGCTACGTCGTAGTTTTTTTTTCGCACGCGTGTGACAAATTTAAGGATTCTAGTAGGGCGGCGATTTAAAGCTTGTGACTTGGTAAAAAAGTAAAGAAATTGTTAACAAAATCGTAATTATCGGCAGCCTAAAATGAATTAATATGAATACAAGTAAAGTGGTGCTTGTGTGGCTTTGCTTTCCATAAATCCAACGGCAAAGCCAAAACAATTCTTGAAACACTTTGTGGCGGATGATGACGGTTCGCTCCTTCGTACGGTTGTGCTGTTATGGTATGATGATGCTGTTTTTATGGCATACAAACACAATTTTTCATTGAAAGGAAAAAAGTAACAAACAAAATTTCCTCATCGTATGTAAATGGATATTCGTGAAATTCGCGGAAAAAATTTAGAAAATTACCTATAATAAAAGCAAAATTCTAATGAAAGTCAGTGACTTGCTATTGGCCTTCAGCAAAAAAAAAAAAATAATCAATGTCATAGAGCCATAAAATAAACAAAAAATTCTTTTACAGCCAAATAACATCTTATTGTGAGTCCAATCTGAAAAGTGAAACATTTGTGTAATTTCCTGCGTTAGAGGTATGTAAAGAATTCATTTGTAGTTTTTAATTGTATGTGTGTATATATGTGTTGACCCCAATACCATATGCTGCATTTTTATGAGCGACACCGTTGCTACGGGGGTATTGGGAACTAGCGAGGTGTAGTGGTACTTTAAGATCTGTGTTACAATATTAATTAAAAATATTAAGGAAATTTGGAGGTGGCTATGCCAAGTAATCCTACACTCCAAAAAAAAAAAATGGTTATTTGTATCCAAAGATTTTCATCTTCATTTATGCTACCGCTTCCAAGCCATGAAAGTTTTCAGCACAGTGAAACCTCTCAGAAGTAAAAACCTACACTGAAAAAAAAAAAATAGTTACGTGATATTAAAGATTACGCAACCACGGTTGCCAAAGTTGGTAGAATTCTACCAAAAATAGTAGATTTTTTTCTGTTTGGTAGATTGGTAGAATTCTTGACGTTTTGGTAGAAACATTCCTCTCCCACTAAGAGAATTTTGACAAATTTTCTATGGAAATTAAACTTTGACAAACTTTTCCTTAGAAATAAAATTTTGAGAAAATTTTCAATAGAAATAAAATTGTGAGAACATTTTCTATAAAAATAAAATTTTTACAAAATTTTCTATAGAAATAAAATTTTGAAAAAAATTTCTATAGAAATAAAATTTTGAGAAAATTTTCTATAGAAATAAAATTTTTACAAAATTTTCTATAGAAATAAAAATTTGACAAAATTTTCTATAAAAATAAAGTTTGGACAAAATTTTCTATAGAAATAAAATTTTTACAAAATTTTCTATAGAAATAAAATTTGGACAAAATTGTCTATAGAAATAAAATGTTGACAAAATTTTCTTTAGAAATAAAATTTTGACAATATTTTCTATAGAAATAAAAATTTGACAAAATTTTCTATAAAAATAAAATTTGGACAAAATTTTCTATAGAAATAAAATTTTGACAAAATTTTCTATAGAAATAAAATTTTGACAAAATTTTCTATAGAAATAAAATTTTGACAAAATTTGGGATTTTGTAATTTGGTAGATATGTGGTAAAGTTTTCTTCAAATTTTGGTAGATTATTTTTGGCACCCGTACGCAAACTAAATTTTAGGATGCGCAATTTACAAAATATTAAGACAAATTTCTTTAAAATAATGAAATTTTGATTACAATAAAGTTTATAATCTTTGCATCAAAATTTTTATACCCTGCGCCACACTGTGGAACAGGGTATTGTAAGTTAGTGCATATGTTTGTAACACCCAGAAGGAGACGAGATAGACACATGGTGTCTTTGGCAATAATGCTCAGGGTGGGTCCCTGAGTCGATATAACCATGTCCGTCTGACCGTCTGTCTGTGAACACTTTTTTGTGATCAAAGTCTAGGTCGCAATTTAAATCCAATCGCTTTCAAATTTGGCACATGTTCCTAATTTGGGTCAGAATAGAACCCTATTGATTTTGGAAGAAATCGGTTCAGATTTAAATATAGCTCCCATATATATCTTTCGCCCGATATGCACTAATATGGAGCCAGCAGCCCGAGTTTTATACCGATTTGCTTGAAATTTTGTACAAACATAACACTTAGTCGTATAGTCAAGTGTGCAAGATTTGATTGAAATCGGTTCAGATTTAGATATAGCTCCCATATATATCTTTCGCCCGATATGGATTTATATGGCCTCAGAAGCCAGATTTTTGGCCGAATTTGGTAGAAATTTTGGACTAGGAGTACAATTAGTAGTGCAGTTAAGTGTGCAAAATTTGATTGAAATCGGTTCAGATTTAGATATAGCTCCCATATATATCTTTCGCCCGATATGGACTAATATGGTTCTAATAGCCAGAGTTTTGTCCCAATTTGGTTGAAATTTTGCACAGGGAGTAGAATTAGCATTGTAGCAATGCGTGCCAAATTTCAGATTTAGATATATCTCCCATATATAGCTTTCGCCCGATTTACACTCATATGACAATAGAGGCCAATTTTTTGCTCCCATTTAGTTGAAATTTCGCACAGGGAGTAGAATTAGCATTGTTGCTATACGTGCCAAATTTGGTTGAAATCCGTTCAGATTTAGATATAGCTCCCATATATATGTTTTTCTGATTTCGACAAAAATGGTCAAAATACCAACATTTTCCTCGTAAATTTTGAGTCTATAGATTTTGTAGAAGTCTATCAAATTCTGTCCAGATCGAGTGATATTTAAATGTATGTATTTGGGACAAACCTTTATATATAACCCCAACACATTTGACGGATGCGATATGGTATCGAAAATTTAGATCTACAAAGTGATGCAGGGTATAATATAGTCGGCCCCGCCCGACGTTAGACTTTCCTTACTTGTTTTTTATTAAATATAGGACACAAATTGTGGAAATTTGTCCCTCACACATTTTTGATTTAAAGAAATCGTCCTCAAATTATCTAAAATATTAAAACTTTAGATTTAAGGCTAAATCTTATTTTGAGGATTTAGTATCTTCGGTTTAAGTTTTTTTGGAATTAAAAAAAAACATTTTTTACTTTGAAGTATCCGTTATAATTTCGATTATGAAACTGGCATTTGTTTGTACGTGAGTAGCTTTATTAATACATCGCGTAAAGAGAATGAAAATTCTATATATGAGATCTGTATCATAATTTTAATTTTATTGATCCTAGATTTAAAGCAGGATAGTTCTCCAAAAACTATCTTTATTTTCAAGAAGCCGTATCTTTTGCTCCAAAATCCTTAAGGGAAGGTCAACATCGTTGGATCCAAATAAACTTTTTTTTGAATATAAAGTCGCCTAACTTTGTCCACGTTTGATAGGTGTCCAGTTAGAAGAGGTTCATTTTAATATACATTCAAAAAACAAACGTTTAAGTGGATTTTAGTATTGATTCCTAGACAAAGATGCGGCTTCTTTAAATTAAACAAATTTTTTAGGGACTTATTTACCTTTAAATGTAGGATCAATAATAAAATTAGGATACAGATCTTATTTATAAAGTTCTCTATTTTTGCGATATACAATTAATAGAGCTTTTTACATAGAACCAAATGTCAGTTTAAAAAATCAAAATTATATTTGATACTTCCAAGTAAAAAATGTCTTCTTAATTAAAAACAGGTATATACGGTAGTAAGTTCAGACGGGCTGAATCTTAAATACCCACCGCCATGAATCAAATGTAATAGTTTCCTTTGAAAATTTCAGGGGAGTTTGATGGCAGATATTTTCCCAAGAAAATCAGTTCATCCAGTATGCTCCCCACAGATAAATGTAAAGATTTTACCTATGAAGACTAGATCAGATTCTGAATTTATAAGAACCATTTTTGTTTGAGTTTTAGAGGAATCATTAACATCGCTTGTAAGTGCAAGAAAATGATGAAATAACGCCTTGATTTGAAATCTAAAATCTGTGAATTTTCATCCCAATTATTTAAATGACTACAAGAAGTAAAATCTGGAAACTTTGCATTCAGTTTCAAGCAATTTTCATGATCAGTGCGCCTTCTATACCCTCAATAAGTGAAATCGGTCTATATGGAGGCCTTACCAAATGGACCGATAAAACTAAATAATATACACTTTGTTATGGGTCCAAAATGCCAGTATATTTTCAATTTGTGGCAAATCGGATAAAAATTACAATTTCTAGAAACCCCAGGAGTTAAATCGGAATCTAGATCCCAAATCGGAGGGCCGGTTTGTAAGGGGGCTATATCAAAAACTGTACCGATACCCTAGAATACCTCAAGATTTCCAATTTCAGGCAAAGTGGATAAAAACTACGGATTCTAGAAGCCCAAGAAGTAAAATCGGAGATCGGTCTATGTGGGGGCTATATCAAAACAGGGACCGATAATCACCATTTTCGGCACATCTCTTTATTTTCCTAGACTACCTCTAGATTTCAAATTTCAGGCAAATTGGATAAAAACTACGGATTCTAGAAGCCCAAGAAGTAAAATCGGGAGATCGGTCTATATGGGGGCTATATCAAAACATGGACCGATACTCACGATTTTCGGCACACTTCTTTAAGGTCCTAGAATACCTCTAGATTTTCGATTTGAGGCAAATTGGATAAAAATTACGGATTCTAGAAGGCCAACAAGTAAAATCGGGAGATCGGTCTATATGGGGGCTATTTCAAAACATGGACCGATACTCACCATTTTCGGCACATCTCTTTAAGGTCCTAGAATACCTCTAGTTTTTCGATTTGAGGCAAATTGGGTAAAAATTACGGATTCTAGAAGACCAAGAAGTAAAATCGGGAGATCGGTGTATATGGTGGCTATATCAAAACATGGACCGGTACACCCCATTTTCGGTATACCTCTTTATGGTCCTAGAATAACACTAGATTTCCAATTTCAGGCAAATCGGATAGAAAATACACTTTCTAGACGCCCAAGAAGCAAAATCGGGAAATCGGTCCATATGGGGGCTATAGCAAAACATGGACAGATAGGCACCATTTTGCGGTACACGTTTTGATGGTCCTTTAATACCTCTAGATTTCCAATTTCAGGCAAATTGGATAAAAACTACAGTTTTTATAAGCCCAAGACCCCAAATCGGGAGGTCGGTTTATATGGGGACTATATCAAAACTTGGACCGATATAGCCCATCTTCGAACTTGACCTGTCTGCAAACAAAAGACGAATCTGTGCCAAATTTCAGTACGATAGTGCCATTATTGAAGGCTGTAGCGTGATTACAACAGACAGGCAGACGGACATGCTTATATCGTCTTAGAATTTCTCCCTGATCAAAAATATATATGCAAACGGAAATCGATATTTCGATGTGTTGCAAACGGAATGACAAACTTATTATACCCCCGTCACCATTCTATGGTGGTGGGTATAAAAAAGAACAAAACAAAGATGTAAAATCCTTAATCTAAGACTTAGCCTATATTCCAAGCGTTTTTACTTTAAATTTAAAGATTCAGGTAATTTTTTTTATACCCTGCGCCACACTGTGGAACAGGGTATTATAAGTTAGTGCATATGTTTGCAACACCCAGAAGGAGACGAGATAGACACATAGTGTCTTTGGCAAAAATGCTCAGGGTGGGCTCCTGAGTCGCTATAACCATGTCCGTCTGTCCGTCTGTCCGTGAACACATTTTTATAATCAAAGTCTAGGTCGCAGTTTTAGTCCAATCGACTTCAAATTTGGCACAAGTATGTGTGTTGGCTCAGAATATAACCCTATTGATTTTGGAAGAAATCGGTTCAGAGTTAGATATAGCTCCCATATATATATTTCGCCCGATATGGACTTATATTGCCCCAGAAGCCAGAGTTTTACCCTAATTTGCTTAAAATTTTGCACAAGAAGAACAATTAGTACTATAGTCAAGTGTGACAAATTTTATTGAAATCAGTTCAGATTGAGATATAGCTCTCATATATATCTGTCGCCTGATATAGACTTATATGTCCCCAGAAGCCAGAGTTTTACCCTAATTTGTTTAAAATTTTACACAAGAGGTACTATAGTCAAGTGTGCCAAATTTTATTGAAATCGGTTCAGATTTTGATATAGCTCCCATATATATATTTCGCCCGATATGGACTAATACGGTCCCAGAAGCCAAAGTTTTACCCCAATTTGGTTGAAATTTTGCACTAGAAGTACAATTAGTGGTGTAGTCAAGTGTGCCAAATTTTATTGAAATCGGTTAAAATTTAGATATAGCTCACATATATATCGTTCGCCCGATTTACACTCATATGACCACGGTGGCCAATCTTTTACTACGATTTAATTGAAATTTTGCACAGGGAGTAGAATTATCATTGTAGCTATGCGTGCCAAATTTTGTTGAAATCGGTTCAGAGGAAGATATAGCTCCCATATATATGTTTTTCTGATGTCGACAAAAATGGCCAAAATACCAACATTTTCCTTGTAAAATCGCCACTGCTTAGTCGAAAAGTTGTAAAAATGACTCTAATTTTCCAAAACTTCTAATACATATATATCGGGCGATAAATCATAAATAAACTTTTGCGAAGTTTCCTTAAAATTGCTTCAGATTTAAATGTTTCCCATATTTCTTACTAACATTGTGTTCCACCCTAGTGCATTAGCCAACTTAAATTTTGTAGAAGTCTATTAAATTCTGTCAAGAAATAATTTTTATTACCGTAGGTCAATGTTGGTGCATTGATCTCAAAATTGATGCCATTAAGTTATTATTTGTCTTGTAATTGACTCGTTTTGACAAACCATCTAAACAAGTGGGCTATAATTGGAATTACAATTTCAATTTTCAATGGAATTACAATTTCAAATTGAATTTAAGGTAGCTTTTGATCTAACATGCGCTCTAGGTATTGACCTGTCCGTTCATCCATATTACAGCTTTCAATAACGCAGTCAATGCGCTGTCATTTAGCAATGGTGGAGTTTCCTTATTCATTAAATTATAATAAAAATCTAATTTTTTTCCTATGTTCCACTAACCATTAAAAAGAAAAAAATTGAAAAAATGTAAGATCTTTTTATCGGATCCAAACAATTTAATATTAATAACAGCCATCCCATATAAATTTAATAGGGTTCCTTTTCATAAAAATAAAATTGTTTTTGTCGCATATGTATTTAATTTTTTTTTTGTATTGCGCCATTTACACTGACGCCCCAAAATAGGCAATGAATCTTTTAATTATTTACAGCCTGGTAATGCTGCGAAAACAAAAAAAAAAAATAAAACAAAATGACATACACTCAGTATATTGAAAACATGTTTCGTATTTACTTCGCTCGAAATTAATTTTGTGATTATGTAGGCAATAAAAAAGAGTGGATGTACAATAGATTAACAAAAACTAGAACAAATTTATAGGATGTAGATTATTAAATCCTGGGAGAGGTATAAACAAAAACCAGATCACTCTATATTCAAATTTGTTGAAAGTGGTTGATTCCTTTATATGGAACTTGTATCCGTAATACCTGAAATTTTGCTGAATGAGGCCACTGAAGAACACGATTTAAATTGAAGTGGGTAATTATGGGCAAATTGAATGGTAGATACATGAGTTCTATCTTTTAAAACCCAAATGATTTGAAATAAATTTAGTGGAATAATTTAGGCTAGATCTATTAAGTAATTATACCCTGCGCCACACTGTGGAACAGGGTATTATAAGTTAGTGCATATGTTTGTAACACCCAGAAGGAGACGAGATAGACACATGGTGTCTTTGGCAATAATGCTCAGGGTGGGTCCCTGAGTCGATATAACCATGTCCGTCAGTCCGTCTGTCCGTCCGTCTGTCTGTGAACACATTTTTGTGATCAAAGTCTAGGTCGCAATTTAAGTACAATCACCTTCAAATTTCGCACATGTTCCTAATTTGGGTCAGAATAGAACCCTATTGATTTTGGAAGAAATCGGTTCAGATTTAGATATAGTTCCCATATGTATCTTTCGCCCGATATGCACTAATATGTACCCAGCAGCCAGAGTTTTATACCGATTTGCTTGAAATTTTGTACAAACATAACACTTAGTCGTATAGCCATGTGTGCAAAATTTGATTGAAATCGGTTCAGATTTAAATATAGCTCCCATATATATCTTTCGCCCGATATGGACTAATACGGTCCCAGAAGCCAGAGTTTTACCCCAATTTGGTTGAAATTTTGCACAGGGAGAAGAATTAGCAGTGTAGCTATGCGTGCCAAATTTGGTTGAAATCGGTTCAGATTTAGATATAGCTCCCATATATAGCTTTCGCCTGATTTACACTCATATGACCACAGAGGCCATTTTTTGCTCCGATTTAGTTGAAATTTTGCACAGGGAGTAAAATTAGCTTTGTAGCTATGCGTGCCAAATTTGGTTGAAATCGGTTTAGATTTAGATATAGCTCCCATATATATCGTTCGCCCGATTTACACTCATATGACCACAGTTGCCAATCTTTTACTCCGATTTAATTGATATTTTGCACAGGGAGTAGAATTGGCATTGTAGCTATGCGTGCCAAATTTGGTTGAAATCGGTTCAGATTTAGATATAGCTCCCACATATAGCTTTCGCCCGATTTACACTCATATGACCACAGAGGTCAATTTTTAACTCCGATTTAGTTGAAATTTTGCACAGGGAGTAGAATTAGCATTGTTGCTATGCGTGTCAAATTTGGTTGAAATCGGTTCATATAGATCCCATATATATGTTTTTCTGATTTCGACAAAAATGGTCAAAATACCAACATTTTCCTTCTAAAATCGCCACTGCTTAGTCGAAAAGTTGTAAAAATGACTCTAATTTTCCTAAACTTCTAATACATATATATCGAGCGATAAACCATAAATAAAATTTTGCGAAGTTTCCTTAAATTGCTTCAGATTTAAATGTTTCCCATATTTTTTTACTAACATTGTGCTCCAGCCTAGTGCATTAGCCGACTTAAATTTTGAGTCTATAGATTTTGTAGAAGTCTATCAAATTCTGTCCAGATCGAGTGATATTTAAATGTATGTATTTGGGACAAACCTTTATATATAGCCCTCCAACATTTGAAGGATGTGATATGGTATCGAAAAATTAGATCTACAAAGTAGTGCAGGGTATAATATAGTCGGCCCCGCCCGACTTTAGACTTTCCTTACTTGTTTTAATTAAATTATTATGATTTTTAGAGGCATATCTGTTAGAAATGGTAGGAACATGGGGACTAAGCATCAGTCGTTTTCTATTGAATTCGGTATCAATATCAATGCATGTCTTTTTGGACAGTTTCACAAGAAGGAGCCTTTAGTAAAAAGTGGCTAATAAGTTTTTATAAAGTGTTATTCCTGATATTTTATTATACTATGTCTCCAGTAATATGCTATTAATAAACGAGCTGCATCTCTTCTACTGGCTACAAATTTTTGGGTGAGGACTAGCCCCCCAGCCAACGTTACCGTTGAGAATTTTTAAAAAGTGGCACAAAAAGTGTCATTCGAAATAATGCTGCAATGTACTGTAATAGTCTAGTTTTGCTGTAGTTTATTTTAAGCTATCGATGTATGGTCCAAGAGGGCTTAATTGTTTAAATAATTGTTTGAAAGTTTCAATATGAAAAGGTGGCTCACTCATTTTAAAAATGTGGCCAAAACGTAGCAAATGTTGTCATAAAGAAAAAGTATCAATCAATTTTTTTTAGATCTCAAGTAATCTAGCATTCATTTTTATCTCAATTTTGTTGAAAAACCGACCTTGAAATATAGTACTCACAAGATTAAAATTTTTATCTATTATAAAAGACTTTTATAATTTTAGGCGGTTCAAGTGTCCACTAAAAACATTATCGTAAAGCAAGAAGAACATTTTATAATATTCGACTCGTAAACACGTTCATATGACACCAATCATATCTGTGAAATCACCGCTATTTACATTATAATTAATTATATAATTATAATTAATTGATTAAATAAAGGGTTGATTTTGAAAAGGTGGCTCACTCATTTTGAAAAATGTGGCACAAAACGTAGCAAATTTTTTCATAAAGATAAATTATCAATCACCTTCTTCAATGTAGATCTCAAGTAATCTAGCAATCGTTTTTATCTCCATTTCTTTGAAAAACATACCTTGAAATTTAGTACTCACAACAATAAAATTTTTATCTACTATAAAAAAAAAACTTTTATTTGCATAATTTTAGACGGTACAAGTGTCCACTAAAACATTATTAAAAAGCAAGAACATTTTATAATATTCGACTCTTAAACACGTTCATATGACACCAATCATATCTGTAAATTCATCGCTATTTACATAATAATTAATTGATCAAATATATGGTTGAATTTGAAAAGGTGGCTCACTCATTTTGAAAAATGTGGCACAAAACGTAGCAAATTTTTTCATAAAGATAAATTATCAATCAAATTTTTCCATTGTAGATTTCAAATAATCTAGCAATCATTTTATCTCCCTTTCATTGAAAAGCATTTCTTGAAATTTTGTATACACAGGATTAACCCGTTTTATGTACTATGGAAAAATTTTATTTGCATACTTTTAGGCGGTAAAATTTCCACCGAACACATTATTGTAAAACAGGAAAATTTTTATAATTTTACAACTCTTAAACTCGTTTATTTAACATCTGTTTTCATTCACCGCTATTAACATTATAATTAATTGATTAAAAAAATGCTTGAATATGAAAAGATGGCTCAATGTGGCACAAAACGTAACACACCTTTTCATAAACATAAAGTATCAAGCAACTTTTTTCATTGTAGATCTCTAATAATCTAGTAATCCTTTTTATCTCCATTTCGTTGAAAATGTGAAATTCCTTGAAATTTTGTATTCGCAAGATTAACCCGTATCGATTATAGAAAATTTGCATACTTTTAGGCGATACAAGTGTTCACTGAAACATTATTGTAAAACAGGGAAATTTTATAATATTTGACATCAATAATAATCGTGATTTTACCAGCATTTAGACTATAAATTAATGTGATTAAAAACTAGCACAGTTTCACATAAACGAAATTAATAGATCCAATACATTTTTTATTGAAACTTTAATTGATACTATTAAATTTGTTGAACCAAATAAATTTTTAATTGATTCAATTCAAAATTCAACTAAAATTTTAATTGGAAAAATGTTGGTGATATTTTTTTTGTGTGTACATTTACATCCAAATGTTATCATAGAAATCTAGATGATGGTCATATACTAAGTATTTCAATTCCTAAAGATTTCAAGATTTTTTCTTGTGTTTTTGTTCTGTATAATGAAAGTTAAGATTATTAAAATGATTTTTCTTTAGAAGCAAAAACTTAAAGCATACTTTTAGGGAGATGGAATTCGTTGCATAAGTTAACGAATGTAAAAAGTTTATATAAATACTTTGCGGGAGAAAAGTTCAATAATGAATTTCATTCATATCGATAATCTGGGAAGTTGAAAAAAAAAATATATTTGGAAAGGGAGAGAGATAGAGAAATAAGGAAACAAAAGGGAGAAATATGTTTACTATAGCACACGAGTATTAAGTATTTGTTTGGTATACTTCCTTAGTCTTGACCTAGCAAAACGAGGAATTAGAATCACACAAATGTATGTGGCAAAGAGCATGATTAAGGCAGAGTTGGCGGGATGATGCGAAGTTTTATTGGTGGGTTTGTTATAACAGGTTGGCTGATAAGTCCCCGGTCTAACAAAGAAAAACACATTTTTTTGTCAAAATTCGTTTTTATTATTCAACATAGTTCCCTTCAAAAGCGATACAATGATTATAACGACCTTCCAATTTTTTGATACCATTTTGGTAGTACTCCTTCGGTTTTGCCTCAAAATAGGCCTCAGTTTCGGGGATCACCTCTTAATTGCAGCCAAATTTTTTTCCCTGCGAGCATCCTTTTGAAGTCTGAGAACAAGAAAAAGTCGCTGGGGGCCAGATCTGGAGAATACGGCGGGTGGGGAAGCAATTCGAGGCCCAATTCATGAATTTTTGCCATCGTTCTCAATGACTTGTGGCACGGTGCGTTGTCTTGGTGGAACAGTACTTTTTTTTTTCTTCATATGGGGCCGTTTTGCCGCGATTTCGACCTTCAAACGGTCCAATAACGCCATATAATAGTCACTGTTGATGGGTTTTCCCTTCTCAAGATAATCGATAAAAATTATTCCATGCGCATCCCAAAAAACAGAGGCCATTACTTTGACAGCGGACTTTTGAGTCTTTCCACGCTTCGGTGACGGTTCACCGGTAGCTGTGCACTCAGCCGACTGTCGATTGGACTCAGGAGTGTAGTGATGGAGCCATGTTTCATCCATTGTCACATATCGACGGAACAACTCGGGTGTATTACGAGTTAACAGCTGCAAACACCGCTTAGAATCATCAACACGTTGTCGTTTTTGGTCAAATGTGAGCTCGCGCGGCACCCATTTTGCACAGAGCTTCCGCATATCCAAATATTGATGAATGATATGACCAACACGTTCCTTTGATATCTTTAAGGCCTCTGCTATCTCGATCAACTTCATTTTACGGTCATTCAAAATCATTTTGTGGATTTTTTGATGTTTTCGTCGGTAACCACCTCTTTCGGGCGTCCACTGCGTTCACCGTCCTCCGTGCTCATTTCACCACGCTTGAATTTTGCATACCAATCAATTATTGTTGATTTCCCTGGGGCAGAGTCCGGAAACTCATTATCAAGCCAAGTTTTTGCTTCCACCGTATTTGTTCCCTTCAGAAAACAGTATTTTATCAAAACACGAAATTCCTTTTTTTCCATTTTTTTCACAATAACAAAAGTTGCTTCACAAAGGACGCTCTATCTCATAAACGAATTGACTTACAGACGTCAAATTTTGAAACGAATTATTTGAAGGTTGGGACTATATAAAAATAATATGCATTTAATACTAGCGACGCCATCTATGTGTCAGACCGGGGACTTATCAGCCAACCTGTTATGTACTCAAAACAACCTTTATTGGATCCAAAGATTTTGACCTTCCTTTAGGAATTTTGGTATTGATTCCGAGCCACAGATACGGCTTCTTTAAAATGAGCTTTAAATCTAGGATCAATAAAATTAAAATTAGTATACAGATATCATTTATCGAATTTTCATTTCAATTTCGTTTCAATTTAAAAATTGTTGAACCGATTACATTTTTAATCGAATATTTTTTAAAATTCAATTAAAATTTTAATTGGAAACATTTTGCTGATATTTTTTTTCTGTGTAGTATTTTAACCCTGAAAATGTTCTCTACAGTGTGTGTTTAAGATTGCAACAGCTTTCGAACTTACTCACAGGTTCGGATAAAAATAGAATCTGGCAATCATTGACATTAGAAAAGTTCTCGGTTTTCCCACATAAGATGTCCGATGGATATATTCACGAAGCATACTTTTGGGTGTGATAATTATTCTCAAAACTCAAGTGCATACTTTCTATTGACGCAGTTCTTTTATGACACTCATTGATATTAGAAAATTTCTACGTTTTCCCTTATGAGATTTCTGGTGGACATATTTATTGAGCATATTTTTAGGAGTGGTAATTATTGCCTAAACTAACATGGTGCATAATATTTATTGACAGCTTTTAGCATATTTATATGGCCAACAGTAGTATTTCTGCCCAGAAAATTTTCAGAACAGTGTGTGTTTAAAATAGTACGACACGCCTTTCCGATATATTCAAAATGGGAAGTGCCTTAACAATCGGATAAAAATTTAACTTGGCACTCATTGATACTCAGTTAAGTTCTACATTTTCCCTCGTCACATGTTCGATGACATATTCATGAAGCACACTTTTAGGGGAGATAATTATTCCTTAAAGTAAAGTGCATATTTTCTATTGACGAAGTTTTAGGTTTTCCCTGATGCGATCTTCGGTGGACGCATTTCAATTTCCATCTATTTCGTAATACAAAGTAAAGATACATAAAATAACAAGTGATACACACACTTTACACTTTATTTAAAATTGTGTAATGAATTTATTAAGCATACTTTTAGAGGGGGTAATTACTAGCATATACTAACATGGTGAATAATTTCCAATGACGGTTTTTAGCGTATTTGTGTACTTGAATGCCCAACCGTAGTATGTTGGTCCTGAGTTTTTTCTTCTCAGGGTGTGTTTACGATTTCACGATACTCCATTCGCATTCACTCACAATAGCAAGTCCCTTATCATTCAGATAACAATTGAACTTGGCACTCATTGATATTAGAAAAGTTCTTCGTTTTCCCTTATAATGCATAACTTGTATTGTAGGTTTTACCATACTTAGATATTAAAATACTACCACAGTAGTATTTTAGTCCTGAGTGTTTTCTCTTCAGGATGTGTCTACGATTTCACAATACCGCCTTCGGACTCCCTCACAATAGGGAGCCCCCTATCATTCAGATAAGAATTGAAACTGGCACTCATTGATCTCAAGTTAAGTTCTCCGTTTTCCCTCATGAGATGTTCGATGGACATATTCGTAAAGCATACTTCTAGGCGTAATAATTATTCCCTAAACTCTAGTGCATACTTTCTATGCACAGAAAAAAATTTCACGAAATTTTTTCCAACTAAAATTTTAATTGAGTTTTAAAAAATATTCAATTAAAAATTTAATTGAATCAACAAATTTTTTAATTGAAACAAAAATCAATAGTATCAATTAATTTTTTAATTGGATCAATTAATTTTTTAAGTGACCTTCAATTAATTTTTTAATTGATACTATCATTTCTGTGATTGAAGACATTTCAATTAAAAAATTAATTGGATCAATTAATTTCGTGATTGAACCAGAAAAAAGCAGAAAAACTTAGAGAATACAATTTACAACTCAATCCCTCATGGTTTGTGAATAAAACTAAGGTTTCATTCACAGAGGAAAGCATGTGGCTCCTTTCCCTCGGATCTAAGTTTGCCATTCCGGTAAACAACAATAATGTTTCAACTATAGGACTCATCGCCGACCTAGAACAATGGGTACAAACAATATCAGACGACAGAGAGAAAGATATAACTCGAACAAAAATAACTAACAGGATTCTCACATACAAAAGGAATATGAAGAACAATCCCAAAGACAAATTCATCCTTAACATATATGATGAGACAAAACGATTTTTAAGAAAACAGAAGGATATAATTGTAACTCGATCAGATAAAGGCAACAAAACGGTAATAATGTACAAGAAAGATTACAAAACTGGAATGGAGGAACTTCTAAACGACAAGTCAACGTATAGGACAATGAGAGAAGACCCAACGCTAAAATTACAAAGGAAAAATAATAAAATTATAATGGATTTATTTAAAGCGGAATACATCACAAAACAAGAAAAATTTCACTTAACGTCCAACTCTGCCACAGCCCCAAGACTCTATGGACTCCCAAAAATCCACAAAACCAACATGCCTTTACGGCCAATCTCATCCTCAGTAGAAGTCCCATGCTACAATCTATCAAAATATATTGGTGACATTTTGAGCAACATTATATTGGAGAAATATAATATAAAAAACTCAATGGAACTAAAAACCCGATTAGAGGAAGTATCTCTGGACGAAGACGACATCTTAATATCCCTGGACGTGGTATCGTTGTTTACCAACATACCTATATACTTAGCAATTAAAAACATAATGACTCAGTGGAAAACTCTGGAAAAACATACAAAAATACCAAAGACACAATTTCTAAACATTCTCCAATTCTGTTTAAATGACAATAACTATTTCAATTATAATAATACAATATACAACCAAATTTATGGTATGCCGATGGGAAACCCACTTTCTCCTACAATAGCGGATATCGTTCTTGACACACTATTAGAACAAGTATTAAATGATCTAGAGAAGAAAAACATAAAAATTAAATTAATTACTAAATATGTAGATGACCTATTTGCAATAATAAGTAAAAAAGATGAAGAAATAATACTTAAAACATTCAACCAATATCACAACAAACTACAATTTACCATGGAAAAAGAAACTAACAATTGCCTACCCTACTTAGACATTAAAGTATATAGAAACAACAGAACAATCGTAACAGAATGGTATACAAAATCAATCGCATCAGGGAGAATTTTAAACTTTCATTCATCACAACCAATAAACCAAAAAATTAATACAGCAACTAACTTATTGATGAAAGCAATAACATTAAGCGACGATAAATTTAAAAATAAAAATATCAATAAAGTTAAAGAAATCCTACAACAGAACGCATTTCCTCAAAATATAATTGATAATATTACAAAAAATTCAACAAATAACAAATCAGACAACACAAACAAAACCACCCCATCTGGCAATCCCAAAAAATTCTACAGCTTCTCGTTTATTCCTAAACTAACAGAGAGTAAAAAGCTGAGAGAAATAATAGAGGACAAGGAAATATCATTTGCATACAGACCCAATAGAACAATAGCCTCTCTTTTCACATCTACAAAAACGAAAATTGAAAAAACACAACAGAGTAATGTTGTTTATGAAATAACATGCATAGGCAACAACAACGAAAACTGCAATCAATGCTACGTAGGAACAACCAAGCGAAGCTTAAGCACAAGAATAAACGAACATCAAACAGACATAAAAAAGGGAAAACAAACGACTGCACTAGCCCAACATTGCATTGAACGACAACATACACCTAACTGGGAAGATGTGAGAATATTAGATAGAGAACGAAGAGCAAATAGACGATACACTCTCGAGAGCTTGCGTATTCAACAAAAACAACATTGTGCAATAAATCGAAAAGAGGACAAAGACAACACCAATGCTGTCTACACCATAGCATTAGTATAGTTTACTTCAAACTGTGATCGTAGCCATAAGAAACAACAACTGTGATAACTTAAGTTAACTTTCGGATTATTTGTACAATTATTTAAAATTTGTGTTTAATGTTGTGTTGTAATAGTGACGTTACACTTAGAATAATAACTTATACAATATGACGAAAGATTAAATGTAAGTTTTTCATAGAAAATTATGGTTCAATCATAAGCAAAAAGTAAAAATATTGTTCTTTTTTCGTATATTTTATTGTCGTTGCCAGATTTCAATAAAGTAAATCCCTGAGGAAGATGGAAATCCCCATCGAAACGTAGGATAAAAATATGAAATAAATAATTTTTTATTTGCATATACTCATGACCTTGAAAGCCTGACTAGAAATTCTAGAAATCATATAAAAAAACGAAGATACAATAAGGTCGATCTTTTTATAAATAAACAGAAAAAATTTTGTTTGTGTGTGGACCAAGTTCTGCACAGAAAAAAATTTCACGAAATTTTTTCCAATTAAAATTTTAATTGAGTTTTAAAAAATATTCAATTAAAAATTTAATTGAATCAACAAATTTTTTAATTGAAACAAAAATCAATCACAAAAATTAATAGTATCAATTAATTTTTTAATTGGGTCAATTAATTTTTTAATTGACCTTCAATTAATTTTTTAATTGATACTATCATTTCTGTGATTGAAGACATTTCAATTAAAAAATTAATTGGATCAATTAATTTCGTGATTGAATCATAAGAAAATTTTTTTGTGTGTGTTATGGGAATATTCCACATTTTATTTCGAGAGTGCTATTGGAGTAAAATATAAACTTAATTTAGTTAAATCTTTGCAACATATAAAATAATTTGTGATATCATATATTCTGTATTCACTGAAAATTGAATACTACCATATATCCACATTTCTTATTCAATTAATTTATTTCTTATTAAATGTATGTTATAGCCTCTAGTTTTATTTTCTTACAATTACATAAAATTCAATTTACTTACACAGCCTAATAATCAATCTCAAATCAACTAAATAATTCTCCACAAACATATCCAAATTGAATTCTTTGTTGCAATAAGGTAAGTGCTATTCAATGGATATTGGATGATTATTCACAAAATATCCGAAAAGTTTTATACACACAACTGCTGAAATTCCATAAATATCTGATAAGCTTCATTAGCTGAAAAGCTTTCATACAATGGCAAATGAGGCTTCTCTTTGACCACTATAAATTTGGGAGGGATATAGGCTATGGAGGATGCCCACAATGTACAAGTATATTAAAGAGCAATTGAATTCTAAATCCTTGTACGTGTTTCAATTGCACATCAAATCAAGGTAGTTATCCTTGGGGTTTACATTTGCAAAAAAAAAAAAAAAACAATACAGGGATGTGGGCCATATTCCAACAAATATTATTGTTTTGCTTTAATTTTATTTTCTGTCTGGTATCATCGGCAACTTTATTCTCACCCACATAATCATCATTATGCTTGGCATTGTCATAATGATAGCTGAGAAGAGAAAGAGATAGAGGGCGAGAGCGTAGGAGAGTAGGGATGGGATGGGATGGGTAATCAAAGTAAAAAGTGAAATGAAATCGAATGAAACCAAAAAAGCATTAAGTCTTTCTAGTAAGGCAGTCAAATACAAAAAGTAGAAGAGAGAGAGAGCGAGAGAAGAGAGGAGATAACAGTACGGGAAACCGATACCTTTGTTGATGTGAAATGAAGCATACTTTAAGGTGTTACTGCTAAGTAAAAATAACACAAAAACAGACTACCTCACTTAACAGCTTACCACAATTTGGCTTCAAAAAGTACATTAAGCTTGGTAGGAGGAAAATAAAATCTCCGGAGGAGTCGGCGGCGGCAAAGAAATTATACCCCAACTCGAGAAACGATTCAATTTACACTTGAATACCAAACTAAAGTGGCACTCAAGAACACCTTCATCTTTTGGTGCCAATGACACACAGCCATCCAGTCAGATATACGGCAGGACGGACGGACGGACGGACCAACTCTCAGAATCTATTATAACAAAAGGTGCCACACGACCGACAGCATCAAGAACAAAACAAAATCCAACAATGAAGGAATTCTCTTGTGTAACGTTTGGAAATCGTTGTCACCAAAGAAAGATGGCAACAAAAAATGGATGGAAAACGTTTAAAATGTTGTCAAACATTCAGCTTTATTGTGCCCATTGATGTTTCGTCTTGTCATCGTCTTCAGCTTGCAAAATGTTTGCTATCGTAGTGGTAGTAGGGTTTGTTTATTTTCCTGAATTTGTTTGGGAGAATGTTTCGTCTGATTTTCGAGCTTTGCCTTACTCGTATGTAAACGAAATTCATTTCCATACCTAAAATGCAGAAAAACGAGCACTCTGATTGACAGTCAAAGGAAATGGTGTTGTATTTCAATGGCATTTGTTGTTCATACCCTACAGGTCATCGTTTGATATGATGCGAGAAAATTTTGGTTATGGACAATGATTTTGTCATGGAAAGTTTAAATTTGATAAGAATGAAATGAAAAGCAGAATTTTGCTTTCTGTTATTTATTACAAAATTTAGTCAACATTTACAGGTAAAACAAAACCCATATCCGTAACACACAAAAACAAGTTCATTCAGTCATGAAAGTATCAATCACAGTTTTAATTAGGTATACAAAAATATTCGATTAAAAATTATTTGATTTGATTTCAAAATTTCAAGTATTGTTTTTATTGATTCAATTAAAAATTTAATTGAATTTGATTGCATAAAAAAAATAATTGATTAAATTAATTATTTATTTAAACTTTTAAATTAAATCAGTTAAACAATTAATTGAGTTGTGCAATCGATATTGAATTTTTTAATTAAATTGTTAGTTGGAACAATTAATAGTTTACAACATTTTCACTCATTTTTATACCCTCCACCATAGGATGGGGGTATATTAACTTTGACATTCCGTTTGTAACATATCGAAATATTGCTCTAAGACCCCATAAAGAATATATATATTCTGGGTCGTGGTGAAATTCTGAGTCGATCTAAGCATGTCCGTCCGTCCGTCCATCCGTGTGTTGAAATCACGCTAACTTTCGAACGAAACAAGCTATCAACTTGAAACTTGGCACAAGTAGTTGTTATTAATGTAGGTCGATCCGGTTGAAATTTGGTACGCGGTATTAGTATATGGTTTCCAACAACCATGCAAAAATTGGTCGAAATCGGTCCATAATTATGTATAGCCCCCATATAAACCGATCGCCAGATTTGGCTTGCGGAGCCTCTTGCAGGAGCAAAATTCATCCGATCCGGTTGAAATTTGGTACGCGGTGTTAGTATATGGTTTCTAACAACCATGCAAAAATTGGTCCATATCGGTCCATAATTATATATAGCCCCCATATAAACCGATCCCCAGATTTGACCTCCGGAGCCTCTTGAAGGAGCAAAAGACATCCGATCCGATTGAAAGTTGGTATGTGGTGTTAGTATATGGTCTCCAACAACCATGCAAAAATTGGTCCATATCGGTCCATAATTATATATAGCCCCCATATAAATCGGTACCCAGATTTAACCTCCGGAGCCTCTTGAAGGAGCAAAATTCATCCGATCCAGTTGAAAGTTGGTATGTGGTGTTAGTATATGGTCTCTAACAACCATGCAAAAATTGGTCCATATCGGTCCATAATTATATATAGCCCCCATATAAACCGATTCCCAGATTTGACCTCCGGAGCCTCTTGAAGGAGCAAAAGACATCCGATCCGATTGAAAGTTGGTATGTGGTGTTAGTATATGCTTTCTAACAACCATGCAAAAATTGGTCCATATCGGTCCATAATTATATATAGCCCCCATATAAATCGGTACCCAGATTTAACCTCCGGAGCCTCTTGAAGGAGCAAAATTCATCCGATCCAGTTGAAATTTGGTACGTGGTGTTTGTATATGGTCTCTAATAACCAAGCAAAAATTGGTCTATATCGGTCCATAATTATATATAGCCCCCATATAAACCGATCGCCAGATTTGACCTCCAGAGCCTCTTGAAGGAGCAAAAGACATCCGATCCGATTGAAAGTTGGTATGTGGTGTTAGTATATGGTCTCTAACAACCATGCAAAAATTGGTCCATATCGGTCCATAATTATATATAGCCCTCATATAAATCGGTACCCAGATTTGACATACGGAACCTCTTGTGCTAGGGCCGCTAACAGCCATGCAAAAATTGGTCCATATCGGTCTATAGATATAGATTTAATTGGCCTTTTTTGTTGAATGTTAAGAAGTTTTAAGATACCTTTCATCAGCAAGTGTTACCGCAACCCAAGTAATTCGATTGTGGATGACAGTCTTTAGTAGTTTATACGCAATCGATGATTTCCCAAGTAGTCCACAATCCCATAACCGTATGAATGTAAAATTCTACACTGGTAGAAAAATCTAAATAATATTAAAGACGTTTATCATAAAAATTGAGCCAAAGAAAGAATATCATAATTACAATTTAACTTTTCGCTAATGTAATGATTTTCCCAATAAATAGCGAAACATTTTATGCTAAACTAACTTAACCTTGATAGTTCGATTAGCAATAGATGTTATTATCTCCATGTTTCTTCGAAAAATTATGCCAATAATAATAGTTTCTAAAGTCTACTTTTGGGCATATAATTCAATTTCGATTTTTAACATCATATTAAAAGAAACCATACCAGCCAAAATTCAAACTTGTATGTTTTAAAAAATATCTCCATTGCGATTCCCAATATTGGAAGATGGGAAATTCCATTTCCATAAAAAAGTATTAACCCTTTCACTACCGAAATAAACCTAATGATGAAAACATTTATTTTTCTTCTTTTTTTACTTGTACTAACAGCATGTAGAACAAAAATTGTCATTTTGAAAACCTACCTCAATTACTTCAAAAGCTATATGAGCTTGTTCTGAAAACTTGATTCTTGAATTGTGACCAAATGGCCTTGCGAAAATAAGCACTTGTTGGCCTATAATATCTCTCAAAGTGTGAGAAAAATATACAAAAGAACCCGTAAAAATATTAGCTATAGTTTTTGTATAAATGTCCTTTTACTAGAAACATACAGTACAAAAATTGTCTCAAATTTTCGTATTTTTCGTTTATTGTTAAAGAAGTTTATAAAAATGTATTTTAGACCTCACCAATATTTACAATATATATATAGCTTATTTAGATTAAAGCCTCTACTTTAAAATAACATCGAGAAATAAATCGAAACTAAGTGGGAAACTAGAATTTGGTGTCTTTTTCGAATGTCCTTCTAAGTGGACATCAGTAGTGAAGGGTTAAAAAATAATTTCTAAAGCCTACTTTTAGGCATATGCCAAATAATAAATATTAAAGCATGCATTGAGGCATAAAAACGCCAGGTTACTTTATTTTAAGCTAAACTTAGTTCAATTTCTAAAGTAGTCCACAATCGGATAACCATGTGTGTGTATAAAACCACACTGTTAGAAAAATCTTAATAAAATAAACGATATTTGTCATTAAAATTGAGCCAAAGAAACAATATCATAATTACAATTAAACTTTTCGCTACTATAATGACTTTCCTATTAAATAACGGAATTTTTTCATTTAAACGAGCTTAACCTTGATAGTTCGATTAGCAATAGATTCTATTCGCTCTATGTTTCCCTGAAAAAATAATAAAATTTTTTAAAGTTTACTTTTGGGTTATACGCTCTGAAAGAATACACCAACAATAAAAATTTCTAAAGTATACCAATAATAAAATTCCTACTTTTAGGCATATTAAATGCTTTTTGCTCTATGTCATCCCGAAAAAATATAGCAAAAATAAAAATCTTGAAAGCCTATTTTTGGACATATTAAATGCTTTTTGCTCTATGTCATCCCGAAAAAATATAGCAAAAATAAAAAATTCTAAAGCCTACTTTTGGGCATATGAAATGCTATCCGCACTATGTTTCACTGAAAGCATATATCAATAATAAAAATTTCTAAAGTCTACTTTTGGGCATATTAAATGCTATTAATTAACATTTTCATGGTCTCAATGAATTTTGAAAAAGGATTTTTCAAGTTTAATTTTTGTATATATAAAATAAATTCTTCAGTCCACTTAAATATATGTAGGGTTTTAATAATATCAATTTCACATGTTTCTCATATACTTGAATAATGCGAAAAATTTTATACTAAACCTAACCTTCACAGTTCCATTAGCATTAGATGCTATTCGCTATATGTTTCTCTGAAAAATGTACAAAAAAAACTAAAGCCTACTTTTGGGCATATGAAATGCTATTCGTTCTAAGTTTCCCTGAAAAATTATGCCAATAAAATTTTGTAAAGCCTACTTTTGGACAAAAATAAAAATTTCTAAAGACTACTTTTGGGCTTATAAAGAGCTATTCGCTCCAAGTTTCTCTGAAAAAATATACCAATAATGAACATTTGTAAGGCCTACTTTTGGACATATTAAATGCTATTCGCACTATGTTTTCCCGAAAAATATATTAATAATAAAAATTTCTAAAGCCTACTTTTGGGCATACTAAATTGTATTAATGAACGTTTTCATGGTCTCAATGAATTGTAAACAAATTCTGTATTTTTAATTTCTGTATTTATGAAAAATTCTTCAGTCCACTTATATATATGTAGGGTGTTACTAATATCAATTTCACTTGTTTCTCATATCCTTGAATGATGCGAAATTTTTTGAGAGTATTTTCTTTGGCGTATGCAACTAAAATCAATGGAATGCAAGTGTGAAGCAATCTGTTTTTTGTTGAAGCTATTCACCCTGTCTCCACCATTTTCTATTCAATGAGATATTTTAACAGTCATCCTATGTTTGAGTTAGTGTCTGGGTTGTTTTATTTTTTTTTCATTCCCTTGGCACATCAATCTCGGTGTAGTGTTTCAAGATGCACTTGAATAGCAAAGAGTAGTCGTAGATATGTAAACTTGTTCGAGGGCTCCATAAAGAATTCCACTTCAAGCAAACATTCCACCATGATTTGCTGCCACACACACACATATACACATACACACAAGTACTAATATTTTGAAAAAAAAAATAAATGTAGAAAATTCCTTTTCAAGAATATTTGGAATAACTCAATTTGTTGGTATTGAAAAAAGTTTAAGAAACACTTTATGGATTTTTATAGGATTTCGATAGAGAATTTAAAAAACCCTTCACTAACACTCAACACCAGCACATACACATACACACTATCATGTCTACACATATCTATGTATATTTGCTAAATAGATAAATGAAAATAAAACTTTTGGCAAACTACATTTTGATTTTCGAATGGTAAAAGAAAATTGTATGTGGAAAATTAAGTACATTGTAGTTTTTTTTTCTTTTTGACACAAACTAACTAAATAAAACTAAGAGCATAGTTTTAGGATATTTATAGAGATACATACATATATGTGGCATATTTATAGAATATTATATTCATGATTTCATCAAACGAATAAGATTATCCTTTGGTATGTAAAACAAACTCATAACTCTAAATCTAAAATCAATTAAATTTATGCAACGAAAAGAAAAAATGGAAAACATCAGAATGAATCAAAATGACACTTGCCACAACTATCTTCATTTGTGTTGAAGAAAATTGCAATCAATAAAAAAAGAGATTCTAAATCCATCACTAAATGACCATAATAAAAGCAAAACGACATCAATAGCTTGAGTGGGAATACAATCATGAACATTTATACTAACACCCACTCGTTGATATAATTTCAATTTGATTAATGATGTTTGGAATATGTTCGGCCTCCTATTCTTATGGGTATCCTATGCGAAAAAGAAAAACTATCAAGTTCCCTTTCTCAACTCTCCATTGGTCGGACTCTCTTTCTAGGCTTGGGCTAAATCATTAGTTATGGTTTGTTTTTTTCCTCATCGTTTTTTAGTCCTTGTTTCTTTAGCAATATGAAAACTAATGATGTTATTTTGAAGCATAACTTCAGGCGTTTAACTGGAAATGAACTGCAACAGCATAAATGTCAGAAATCAATCAAATTTACAAGTTGGCCAAGCTTAGTTTGAATGGATGAAAGACCATAAGGCAAATAGGCAAATAATAAATAATAATAAAGACATAATTAAACAACAAAAAAATATAAAAAAGTAAAACAGAACAAAGACAAAAAATGAGTGGTTAGGAGTACGAGTAAAAGGCCATTAGGAAATTTTTTTCTATATCGAAGACATTTCAGACAAATATCGCACCAACAAATAGTCGACGAACGGACGTATACCAGGAACCGATTGAGCACAGAAATGGAAAAAACGACCCAGAAAGAAAGTGGACTTTTACACTGAAAAAAAACAGTGAACCCACCAGGAAAAATAATTTAGGCTAATTTTAGAGAATTTGGATAATTTTTAAACACGCCGATATCACAAAAATTAGTAAATTCAAGAAAATTTATTAGGCATAATTATTTTTTTCACTTGTTAAAAAATTTTTGCAATTTTTTGCGTACGTTAGTTAGTTAATTATTAGAGTAAAGGAATCTTTCTCCAAACACAATAATTCCATTAACTAAAATAAAGTCAAGTTGGCTTTAGTGAAATAGAGGGTTCACTTTTTTTGAGTGTACCGTGATAATCCCATGCTGCATACTTCTTACCTCACAACCAGTGTTAACGTTGTGCCTTGATATTTTTGCCTCTTTTCTGTTGTACCACTAGCTATCATACTTTTTATATGATTGTGACACACTTTATGCCACTTTTCAATTATTTTTTTTATTCTGTGATATATTTCGTAAATTTTGATCCAAATTCATGCAAAGATTATGGATGTGATCGCTGATCCACTTTTCAAAAACAATAAAATTTTGACAAAATTTTCTATAGAAATCAAATTTTGAAAAAAAAAATTCTATAAAAAAAAAATTTAACACAATTTGCTATAGAAATAAAATTTGGACAATATTTTCTATAGAAATCAAATTTTGACACAATTTTCTATAGAAATAAAATTTGGACAATATTTTCTATAGAAATAAAATTTTGACAAAATTTTCTATAGAATTAAATTTTAACACACTTTTCTATAAAAATAAAATTTTGAAAAAATTTTCTATAGAAATCAAATTTTGACAAAATTTTCTATAGAATTAAATTTTGACAAAATTTTCTATAGAAATAAATTTTTGACAAAATTTTCTATAGAATTAAATTTTAACACAATTTTCTATAGAAATAAAATTTTGACAAAATTTTCTATAGAAATAAAATTTTGACAAAAGTTTCTATAGAATTAAATTTTAACACAATTTTCTATTTAAATAAAATTTTGACAAAATTTTCTATAGAAATCAAATTTTGACAAAATTTTCTATAGAATTAAATTTTAACACAATTTTCTATAGAAATAAAATTTTTACAAAATTTTCTATAGAAATACAATTTTGACAAAATGTTCTATAGAATTAAATTTTAACACAATTTTCTATATAAATAAAATTTTGACAAAATTTTCTATATAAATAAAATTTTGACAAAATTTTCTATAGAAATAAAATTTTGACAAAATTTTCTATAGAATTAAATTTTAACACAATTTTCTATAGAAATAAAATTTTGACAAAATTTTCTATAGAAATAAAATTTTGACAAAATTTTCTATAGAAATAAAATTTTGACAAAATATTCTTAAGGAATAAAATTCTGACAACATTTTCTATAGAAATAAAATTTTGATAAAAATTTCTATAGATATAAAATTTTTACAAAATTTTCTATAGAAATAAAATTTTAACACAATTTTCTATAGAAACAAATTTTGACAAAATTTTCTATAAAATTAAATTTTAACACAATTTTCTATCAAAATAAAATTTTGACAAAATTTTCTATAGGAATAAAATTTTGACAATATTTTCAATAGAAATAAAATTATGACAAAATGTTCTATAGAAATTAAAATTATTTTTTGCTTTGTTATTGTTGGTTTTTTCTTTAATCATTGTTGTCGTTTTTTATTTCAGCCTAAACCATGCATTGACTAAACTACAAGTGTAGTTTAACCAACAGAGGACAAAAATGTTTGTCAAATTTATTTGGGCAAAGCCCTATAGACTGCAAGATGGTTCGATGGATGCACGTTTCGGAATTACGACATTCCTCATCAGGATCCTCTAACATACTTGCAGCAAAACTATCAACCAATTATCAGAATAAATTCAGGCAGTTCACTAAACCCAAAAGTGAACCACACTTGAACCTTCCGAAAAAGCTACACTAGTAGTTTAGTCAATGCATGGTTTTAGGCTGAAATAAAAAACGACAACAATGAAATAAAATTATGACAAAATTTTTTATAGCAAATAAAATTTTGACAAAATTTTCTATAGATATAAAATGTTGACAATATTTTCTATAGAAATAAAATTTTGACAAAAATTTCTATAAGAAAAAAATTTTGACAAAAATTTCTTTAAGAATCAAATCTTGACAAAATTTTCTATAGAAATAAAATTTTGACAAAATTTTCTATAGAAATAAAATTTTGACAAAATTTTCTATAGAAATAAAATTTTGACAAAATTTTCTATAGAAATAAAATTTTGACAAAATTTTCTATAGAAATAAAATTTTGACAAAATTTTCTATAGAAATAAAATTTTGACAAAATTTTCTATAGAAATAAAATGTTGATAAAAATGTCTATAGAAATAAAGCTTTGACAAAATTTTCTATGGGAATACAATTTTGACAAAATATTCTTAAGGAATACAATTTTGAAAAAATGTTCAATAGAAATAAAATTTTGACAAAATTTTCTATAGAAATAAAACTTTCACAAAACTTTCTATAGAAATAAAATTTTGACAAAATTTTCTATAGAAATAAAATTTTGACAAAATTTTCTATAAAGATAAAATTGTGACAAAATTTTTTTTAGAAATAAAATTTTGACAATATTTTCAATAGAAATAAAATTTTCTATTGCAATAAAATTTTGACAAAATTTTAACACAATTTTCTATAGAAATAAAAATTTTACAACATTTTCTATAGAAATAAAATTTTGACAAAATTTTTTATAAATATACAATTTTGACAAAATTTTCTTTAGAAATAAAATTTTGACAATATTTTCAATAGAAATAAAATTATGACAACATTTTCTATAGAAATAAAATTTTGACAAAAATTTCTATAAATATAAAATTTTGACAACATTTTTTTAGAAATAAAATTTTGACAAAATTTTCTATTGCAATAAAATTTTGACAAAATTTTAACACAATTTTCTATAGAAATAAAAATTTGACAAAATTTTCTATAGAAATAAAATTAAAATGTTTGTAGCATACTTTTAGGCCTTACCTTCAATTATTGCAATACAATAATTTTGCATAGAGAAATGTTTCAATTTATAACAAATTATGGTTTTCAGTTTCATTTAATCAATTTCAAATTGACATGACAATTTGTCATAGCTATAGCGTTATTGCTATTGTTATTAACTCATAACAATTGCATGTTGTTGACAATATTGTTCCATATTGTGGAGTAAATAGGTTTGTCTTAATAAAATGTCTGCTGACAACATGCGAGTGGGCTCATAAGTAGAGTGCAATATTCAAGTTTCTATACTGAAGTCAGTGAAGTTGTCATGAATAAATAATGAGCGATTGTGCCACGGACAATAGCAACAATAAAATCCAACATCTAAACTAGCAACTATGATGTTTGCAAATTTGTTATTGATTACATTGATTACGATTAAAGGCTCTTCCTTTTCACTACTGCTCCAAAAAATAAATACACACAAAATTGGCCTTATGGTTATATTAAAGCTTCAAGGGAGATGTGGTTAAACCTTCCTCAAAAATAAAAGGAAAACACACACACACACATGGCAAATGCAATTCAGCACGAACTCTAGGCGTAACTTTGTGAATTCTAGGGGCGTTTAGCAACAATTATGGGCATTTGTAGCTAAGTTCAATACCTTTTATTAGTATCTAAGAGATACAACAATTTGAGTAAAACCCAAAAGCTTTGCGTGTTTTTTTGTTTTGTTGCACCGAGTTTTCGAACGATTTCTGAATTTTTCGATTTTGCAAAACGAAACCAAGGAATGTAGTAGTTTGCCTGTTACAATGTTAAAGCGTTTTTGTATCGTGTCGAACAAAATCTTTGTGTATGGCTTTGTTATTATTGGTATTATGCTTTTACTTAGCGGTGGTAGTAGGATGGTTTGTTGGCCTGGCGGTCGGGTAGTTTGTTTGTTCGGCTGATGGTGTTGGTGATGTATCCTTAACATGCAATAGTATGTATTTTGATGTTCTGATATCCCAGAGTGGAAGAGAATTGAATGCAACGCTACCATGTCACTGACTGTGGTCAGATGCCTCGTACTGTGGTCTAGATTTTGAGAAAAAATGGCCAACAAAATTATTGCATACTTCTAGGGAGATGTGAACCTTTTTGCCAGAGATATATGCTTCCGAAAAACGACAATGGTGTTGATTTGTCAAAATTTAATTTCTATAGAAAATTTTCTCAAATTTTACTTTCTATGGAAAATTTTGTCAAAATTTTGTTTTATATAGAAATTTTTTCAAAAGTTTATTTCTATTGAAATAAAAATTTCTTTCTACAGAAAATTTTGTCTAAATATTGTTTCTATAGAACATTTTCAAAATTTTATTTCCATGGAAAATTTTGTCAAAACTTCATTTCTATAGAAATTTTTGTCAAAATTTTATTTCTATAGAAAATTTTGTCAAAAATATTATTTCTACAGAAAACTTAGTGAAAAATTTTATTTTTTTTTTTAGAAAATTTTGTCAAAATTTTATTCGTATAAAAAATTTTATAAAAATTTCATTTCTATTGAAAATTTTGTCTAAATTTTATTTTTTTAGAATATTTTGTCAAAATTTTATTTCTATAGAAAAATTTGTCAAAATTTAATTTCTATAGAAAATTTTGTCTAAATTATATCTATAGAAAATTTTGTCAAAATTTTATTTCTATAGAAGATTCTAAAAATTTTATTTCTTTATAGAAAATTTTAATCCCATAGAAAATTTTATCAAAATTTCATTTCTATTGAAAATTTTGTCTAAATTTTATTTTTTTTAGAATATTTTGTCAAAATTTTATTTCTATAGAAAATTTAGTCAAAATTTTATTTCTATAGAAAATTTTGTTAAAATTTTATTTCTATAGAAAATTTTGTCAAAATTTTATTTCGATAGAAAACTTTGTCAAAATTTTATTTTTAAAGAACATTTGGTCAAAATTTTATTTCCATAGAAAATTTTGTCCAAATTTTATTTCTATAGAAAATTTTGCTAAAATTTTATTTTTATAGAAAATATTAGCAAATTTCTCTTTTCGCTTTTCACTGTATTTCGTTGGCTTTTTCTTGGCAATTTGTTAAACAAAAGCATTGTTTTGTTGTTCCAGAGTTTAGTGAAAAATTGTTTAGTTTTTGGCTGTTGTTTACAAAAACGATATTGATAATTGGAGGCGTTGTTGTGTTGCGATGTTTTGTACGTTGCTGGTAGTACCAGGTTTTGCGTGAGTGTATCTACCACTCTGGTCGTTTTGCTTTCCAAATTGACCTCCCACGCCTTCAAAGTACATACATATGCTGACGCTATTGCTGCAGCTCAAAAACAAAACAATTAATTGCAGACTATATGTGATGCTTTTTTGTTTTTTTTTTGCTTTGGTTTCATGATACTAAAATAATCACCAGTTTGGTTGGACAGCAATACAAAGGAGGTTATTGTTGTTTTCTGTTGTGTTTTTTTTTTGTTTTTCAAACACTTAAACAAAATAAATTGCTGAAGAAGAAAATAACAAAATGACCTTTATTTGGATTAAAATTGATTGATATAAAATGTAACGGGAAGCAATTGGGTTTAAGCTTTATGTGAAATTGGAGGATGTGGAAATGTTTTAGCATTTGAGTTGTGGACACAATTTTTGTATATGATGGAGAAATTGGATTTTCCGAGTCCTTGAAAAAGAAAACGAAACTCTAGATTAAGAAGAGATAGGAAGAAGACAAATCCCAAATTACATTTTTACTGTAAAGTCTATATGGCTTGCCCCACAATGCTCGACATCACTTATGTACGCCCAAAGAAAAAATACTTTCCTCCTTATCGTAATTTTAGACACAACGAACAATGATTACTATGCCATAATTGGCCACAAAGGTGTTTTAAATATCTATGACCATTTAAGTGTTATCAATAAAATATGTCCTAAGAAATTGGGGCTTTCATTAATAGTTTCTGGGAGCAAACAAAACAAAAAAGTTATAATAAAGTAAAGTAGTAAAAGGACAAAAATGGTATTAGGAAAAAATTCTCTATATCGCAGACATTTCAGAAAAATATGAGACTAACAAATAGTCGACGGACGAACGATTGCACGCCGAAATGAGAAAAATGACACAGAAAAAATTCAGCCTCTTACCAGCAATGCACACCTCACCTCCAGTGCTACAGCTCAGGGATGGAAAATGCAGTACTATAGTACTTTTTTCAATACTTTTCCACCCTGGTCAGTACTGTAGTACCCCCGCGAATGATTTAGTACCTTTTGTGTAGACAATAGTTTTGACAAAATATTTTAATATTTTGAGAAAGTCTTTAACAAACTTGTTAATTAATAATCTTTTACAAAGTTGGAAAAACAGACAAGTTCATGCGGGAATAAAATCTCGATTTTGTAAAAGCCATAGTCAAAAACACCAATTTATTGAATTTAGTCGAGAAATGCACGCGTTTCTATATTACGCTTCCACTCGAACATTATCTAGATTAGAAGTTATCGATCGCTTACTAAAATAATGCGAAACAAAAAGTACCAAAAAATATTATTTTGCAAAAATTTATTTCTTCAGAAAGTTTTTTCACAATTATATTTCTACAGAAAATTTTGTCAAAATATTTTTCTTTTTGTCAAAATTTTATTTTGTTTTTTGTCAACATTTTATTTCTATAGAAAATTTTGCCAAAATTTTATTTCTATAGAAAATTTTGTCAAAATTTTATTTCTATCGAAAATGTTGTCAAAATGTTATTTCTATAAAAAATTTTGTTAAAATGTTATATCTATAGAAAATTTTGTCAAAATTTTATTTCTGTGGAAATTTTTGTCAAAATTTTATTTCTATAGAAAATTTTGGCAAAAGTTATTTTTATAGAAATTTTTGTCAAAATTTTATTTCTATAGAAATGTTTGTCATTTTATTTCTATCAAAAATTTTGTCAAAATTTAATTTCTGTAGAAAATTTTTTCAAATTTTTATTTCTATAGAAACAATTTTCAAAATTTTATTTCTATAGAAAATTTTGGCAAAAGTTATTTTTATAGAAATTTTTGTCAAAATTTTATTTCTATTGAAAATTTTGTAAAATTTTTTTTCTATAGAATGTGTTGCCAAAATGTTAATTCTATAGAAAATTTTGTTAAAAATGTATATCTATAGAAATTTTTGTCCAAATTTTATTTCTATAGAAAATTTTGTCAAAATTTTATTTCTATAGAAAATTTTGTCAAAGTTTAGTTCTATAGAAAATTTTCTCAAAATTTTATTTCTATAGAAAACTTTTTTTTTTTTTAATTGAGGAGTTGACAAACAAAATTTTATTCGTTTTAAATTCAGTCTAATGAAGCTCTGGACGATAATCACCCAATGGGATTTTTATTGAAATTTAGTGAAAAGTACTTTTTCGCTCAAAAAAATACCTTTTTTGTACTTTCTTAAAAATTGTATTTTCCATCCCTGCTACAGCTGTACCATTTTTAAGCGTTGATATTGTTGTGCAACTAAACACCATACGTTTTACATATTTTACATATTTATTGTCACATTGTGCAACTTTTTAATTAATTTATTTTATACTGTGAAATATTTTGTCTAACTTTTGATCCCAATTAGTTTTTGAATAATAATTTAAAAAAAATTTTTTTAATAATTTTAATTTCCAAATAAAATTGTAATTTATACTAGAATAATTGAAGAGATTTCAATTAAAAAATTAATTGGATCGATTAATTTCGTGATTGAATCAGATATTTTGTTTCTGGATTTTTTAAAGAGAATCTATATTTTTTTAATTTGTAAAAGATTTTTTTTTATGTAGAATAAATTGGCATAAACCATCTCATTAATAATGATTTCATATAACTGTACATGTAGTACGAGTAGTAATTTATATATTTATATATACAATAACATTTACTTAAATTTTCATTTCTATAACACTCATGCATGGCAATTAATAAATCATACAAAAAAAAAAATAAACAGAAAGTCGATTTGAACTTTTGCCTTTTTAAACATTTTCCGCTTGCGTATATCCTGAGGGCATAACAAATCACTACAAAAAGTTTTGGCATACCATACCAAGCATTATGGCAATTATATAAAAATCATTGCATACTTTCAGGCATTGCAATTAAGTGGTTTTTTCTCTGTAGTTATTGATTTAAATGAAATGCATTTAATTGCTATACATTGATTTATTACTGAAAACATTCAAAATCACAAATAAACAAACAAACAAACAATTGAATGATATGCAATGAAGTATAAGAGAGGGGAGAGGAAAGCAATGGCATGAGGCCATGGCATATAACTTGTATCAACACTACAATTTCCGGCTATTGTAATCACTAGAGTAATTACAATAGCCTGACTGCTGAAATAATGCAAATCGAAAATGGCCCGTCATTCGCGAAGTTAAGTTGTGAACTTGAAAGTACCCATTAAATAGGTGCCGATTATAATTAACATAAATACTTTATCGGACTAAAGGATCTCTTATATAAACGTGTGAGGAGAAGGTGCGAATGAAATAACAAAATAAACATATTAATATTTCCATGACATCAGACAATGCAACCACAAGGAATTATATAAATTTATGTTGCACATAAATTAAAACTGGTATTTACAAAAAACAAAAAAAAAAAAAAACATGAGACTCGAGAATTATCTCTCACAGATGTCCTAGCTATAGGCAAGGATATAAATTAATATAGACTTTTGTTGTAGGTGGCTGCCGCGAGTGAGTGTTTTTAAAAGCTGTGGTCAATGAATTAAATAATTAATTAATGATAAAAATTCAATAAAAAACAAACAAAAAAATTAAAAGCTTAAAAATAAACAAGAGAAAATAACTTTGGTTGAGACGAAAGTTATCTACAACTATAATGTGCATCATAGTACACTGAAAGAATTTGTCAAAATTTTATTTCTATAGAAGATTTTTATCAAAATTTTATTTCTATAGAACATTTTGTCAAAATTTATTTTTTTTAGAAAATTTTTATCAAAATTTTATTTCTATAGAAAATTTTGTAAAAACTTTATTTCTATAGAAAATGTTATCAAAATTTTATTTCTATAGATAATGTTATCCAAATTTTATTTATATAGAAAATTTTGTCAAAATTTTATTTTTGTCAAAATTTTATTTCTACAGAAAATTTTATCAAATTGTTCTTTCTACAGATAATTTTGTCAAAATTTTATTTCTACTGAAAATGTTGTCAAATTGTTGTTTCTATAGAAAATTTTGTCAAAATTTTATTTCTATAGAAAATTTTTTCAACATTTTATTTCTATCAAAAATTTTGTCACAATCTTATTTCTATAGAAAATTTTGTCAACATTTTATTTCTATAGAAAAATTTGTCAAAATTTTATTTCAACATTTTATTTATATAGAAAATTTTGTCAACATTTCATTTTTTTATAGAAATTTTGTCAAAATTTTATTTTTGTCAAAATTTTATTTCTATAGATAATTTTGTCAAATTGTTGTGTCTATAGAAATATTTGTCATAATTTTATCTTTATAGAAAATTTTGTCAAAATTTTATTCCTATAGGAAATTTTGTCAAAATTTTATTTCTATAGAAAAAATTTTCAACATTTTTTTTCTATCAACAATTTTTTCAAAATTTATATTTTTTAGAACATTTTTGTCAAAATTTTATTTCTATAGAAAATTTTGTCAAAATTTTATTTCTATAGAAAATTTTGTCAAAATTTTATTTCTATAGAAAACTTTGTCAAAATTTTGTTTCTATAGAAACTTTTTTCAAAATTTTGTTTCTATAGAAAATTTTGTCAAAATTTTATTTCTATAGGAAATTTTGTCAAAATTTTATTTCTATAGAAAATTTTTGTCAAAATTTTATTTCTATAGAAAGTTTTGGCAAAATTTTATTTCTATAGAAAATTTTGTCGACATATTACTTCTATAGAAAATTGTGTCAAAATTTTATTTCTATAGGAAATTTTGTCAAAATTGTATTTCTATAGAAAATTTTGTCAGAAGTTTAATTCTATAGAAATGTTTTTCAACATTTTATGTCTATGTTTGTCAAAATTTTATTTCTATAGAAAATTTTTTCAAAATTTTGTTTCTATAGAAAATTTTGTCAAAATTTTATTTCTATAGAACATTTTGTCAATAAATTATTTCTATAGGAAATTTTGTCAAAATTTTATTTCTATACAAAATTCTGTCAAAATTTTATTTCTATAGAAAAATTTTATGAAAATTTTATTTCTATACAAAGTTTTGGCAAAATTTTATTTCTATAGAAAATTTTGTCAACATATTATTTGTATAGAAAATTTTGTGAAAATTTTATTTCTATAGGAAATTTTGTCAAAATTGTGTTTCTATAGAAAATTTTATGTCTATGTTTTTCATAATTATACACTTCACCACTACTGTGGTACAGGGTATAATAAGTTTGTGCATTTGTATGTAACGCCAAGAAGGAGTAATCATAGACCAACCTTTTAGTATACGGATCGGCTTAGAATTAAATTCTGAGTCGATTTAGCGATGTCCGTCTGTCTGTCTGTCAAAGTATAGCTCGCAGTTTTAGCCCGATTGTCCTCAAATTTGGTATAGGGTCCTGTTTCGGCTCAAAGACGATCCTGATTGATTTTGGAAAAAATCGGTTCAGATTTAGATATAGCTCCCATATATAGCTTTCGCCCGATTTACACTCATTTGCCCCCAGAGGCCAATTTTTGCTCCGGTTTGGTTGAAATTTTGCATAGGGAGTAGAATTAGCATTTTAACTATGCGTGCCAAATTTTGTTGAAATCGGTTCAGATTTGGATATATCTCCCATATATAGCTTTCGCCCTATTTACACTCATATGACCACAGAGGCCAATTTTTAACTCCGATTTAGTTGAAATTTTGCACAGGGAGTAGAATTAACATTGTAGCTATGCGTGCCAAATTTAGTTGACATCGGTTCAGATTTAGATATAGATATATGTTTTTCTGATTTCTACAAAAATGGTCAAACTACCAACATTTTCCTTGTTAAATGCTTAATCGAAAAGTTGTAAAAATGACTCTAATTTTCCTAAACTTCTAATGCATGTATATCGAGCGATAAATCATAAATAAACTTTTGCGAAGTTTCCTTAAAATTGCTTCAGATTTAAATGTTTCCCATATTTTTTTACAAAAATTGTGTTCCACCCTAGTGCATTAGCCGACTTAAATTTTAAGTCTATAGATTTTGTAGAAGTCTATCTAATTCTGTCCAGATCGAGTGATATTTAAATGTATGTATTTGGGACAAACCTTTATATATAGCCCTCAACACATTTGACGGATGTGATATGGTATCGAAAATTTAGATCTACAAAGTGGTGCAGGGTATAATATAGTCGGCCCCGCCCGACTTTAGACTTTCCTTACTTGTTTTAATTCTATAGAAAATTTTGTCAAAATGTTATTTCTATAGTAGGTTGTGGCAAATTTTTAATTTTATAGAAATGTTTGTCAAAATTTTATGTCTATAGAAAATTTTGTCAAAATTTTATTTCTATAAAATATTTTGTCAAAATTTTAATTCTATAGAAAATTGTGTCAAAATTTAATTTCTGTAGAAAATTTTGTCCAAATTTTATTTCTATAGAAAATTTTATCCAATTTTTAATTCTATAGAAATGTTTGTCAACATATTATTTCTATAGACAATTTTGTCAAAATTTTATGTCTATAGAAATGTTTGTCAGAATTTTAATTCTATAGAAAATATTGTTCAAATTTTATTTCTATAGAAAATGTTGTCAAAATTTTATGTCTATAGAAATGTTTGTCAAAATTTTAATTCTATAGATAATTTTGTTAAAAATTTTCTTAGGTGGAGAGGAATGTTTTGCAAAATTCTCTATCCATGTTAGAACTATTACCCTTTAAACAGGCTCTAAGTGTAGAATATATAGTCAACTACATGGGTTTTTGTTTTCATTTTACTAAAAGTGTTTACATGATGCTTCGAAAATAAGGTCCTTAAAATACTATGAATTAATGAATCGCAAATACACGCCATGGAGACAAAAAAAAAATGACAGACGTTGTTCATGTCTCTCATGACCCCACACAAATCAATAGAGATTCGCATTAACATTCATTGGCAGACAAACACCAACAACAAAACAACACAAAGTCATCTTGCCCTGAGTGTTGGTGTATTGTTTTTGGGAATGGTAATGGAGCAATATAATCGAATCCTTCGAAGGACGAAAAATGTATAGAAAAACATTTACAAGATTGTTATTTAATTGTAATCAAATATTTATTGGAAATTTCAATGTCTATAAGAGTATTATTTTCCACATATCACCAGGTCGAGCCATATTGGAGAATTGACAAAATGAAGTTTTCGACGTAGCCTCATTTAAGGTTTTTGGACTAAGCAAATTTCCTAGGCTAAAATAAGACACCAGAGTTTTTCTTACCTGAATATGATGGACATTTCTCTCACCTAGTTTCCTTTCTAAACAATTCTCCTTTGCTAGATTATTTTTCGGCCTAACTAAACCAATAGAATTTTCGAATTTTCAGAGCTCCAGGTCCACGCTTCCTTGGTCCACGGTGTGAAAGTGAAAGTTGAAAAAAAAATAACCAAATTTAGTTTTGGTCACTACGAGTAAAAAAAATAAAATGAAAAATTAAATATATTTCCCAGTATCGATTTTTATTCTAACGAAAGTGCAATATTTTCGAAATTGGTTTCTAGATATAAAAAAAGAGTTCTCCATAACACTCTTCTTGATTATTATTTAGCCAGATCATTTAAACCTGTATTCTTCAATTGTTTTGTCAGTGTGATAGTCTTTAAGAGCCAACATTAGAAATTAGAGAAATCTTCATTTCTTATATTGTCTTGGAAATCTTTGTTATATTTTTGGTTTTTCTTCCTCTATCCAATAGAAAACAAAACTCTCTGTTTGATTTCTCGTCTCAGAACCCTATGCTATTACTACCAATGATGATGATGATGATGACGATGACAATGTGGCATATCATTTAATTTAAATAAGGAAACCCTCCATTATGTTGGTTCTTGCCTAGCAAGGAAGAAATTGAAAAATTCCCCTTCGAGATACCTCAAAGAGGTAACAAACATTGCCACTACGTAGGAGTTCTATAGAGATAAGCCCAAAAGTACAGACAAAGAGAATACTTGAAAATCTAATTTTCCTTGTGCAAAGGAAAAGTTAACAACTCTATTTGGTTTGGTTGAATGAATGATACCATCAAAACCAGAACCAGAAATGGAGATAGTCGTAGGAAAATGATTTCGTTAAATGTATGCACAGACACAGAAATACGGAAGGTTCCTAATTCAATGACACCAAGCAGGAAAAAACCGACAGTTTCTTAGTTACCTTCTATAATTTGGTTGGTTAGTTAAAGTTGTACAGAGTTCTTCTACCCTTTAGGGGATAACCGCAAAGTGTCAACTGAATTTAGAGGAGTTTTTTTGTGGGTTTTTTTTTAGTCTTTTCTTACAAAAAAATGATTAGAAATTTTCAGGATAAGAATTGAGGGAATATCTTAGGTTAGGTGCAGCGTTGCCAGAATTGTTTCACCAAAAACCGCTAGATTTGTCCAAAAAACTAGCCAAAAAAGGCTAAAAAATGTCAAAAAAATAGCTAGAAAAAAGCTAATTTTTTTTTTGTATCAAAAGTCACATTCTTGATTGAAATTTATCAAACTAAAAGGCTTTCTTTCACTTAAAACGCATATTATTTTAATTGTATTCATTCATTATTTCCATTTCTGTGAGACTGTAAGAAAATCTAAGTCATATTAGGTATGTTTGCGTACTAGATACATTTTGATTACTATCACAAATTTTTACTGGAAATCCTTCGTTTATATATCCTAGTAAAAACATTTTTCCCAGTAAACTTGCGATTATCAGCTGGGTAATCATCAACAAGTCCAATGTGCGATATATTGCACAATGTCACATAGAACTGCATTAGAAAATATCAATATATTTCGTTTTAACTGAATTAATGATAAATTCGTAAACGTGTACACTTCTTCTAATATTACCCAAGAGAATAAAACCCATTCTAACTGTCTTGCAAGTTTATACTGAATAAATCCATTACATTAATAAATAGCAGATTTGTTTTGATCCTATCACAACGAATTTTTTTATTGATTTTTTTTTTTTGTGTTAAAAAAAATAATACCACATTCAAAACTTTATTATTATTATTAAATTATTTCTATGTTCGATTCCAAAGATTTTGTACACTAATGATTTTGGTATTGATTCCGATTCAAATTTGAATTTATTCGTTTTTTTCAGCTTTTTCTTCATGAGCTATCACATTGCTTTAAAAACGTGCTAACGACAACTTAAAGTTCCAAATTCAGACTCGACTTTAAGTAGAAATTATTCTATGTATACGTTTTTAAAATAAAATGTTAAAAACCCTCTTCTATTTTTGAACGCTATTTTGGTTTGTGGTCAAGATACAAAAACTCCAAAAATTTAAAGACTATTTCATTAATTTTGAGAATTTTTTAGAATTGACCCTAGCCTTCTTTCATGAAAAGATACCCATTTTTAAGTTAAATCACTTAACTATAAGGACAAAACGACTTTATCGCCTTTTGGACAAGGGAAACAGTTTATATAAGAGAAATTCACAAATGCTATTATAACCAAAATTCGCGTTTGTATTTTAAGGACATGAAATCTTTGACCAACAATATTTTTTCAGTGTACAAAGCAATTCACATCTACTATTTTAATTTAGAAATATCATAATAACTTTAGAATATTATAATAACGTAAAAAGGATAAACGAGTCAAATGCAAATATTCCTAATAATTTACTGACAGTTTATATAAGGAATTTGTATGGTAATAGTAGATTTAATATTTACGATAACTTTTATGAATACGAGGAAAAACTTTACAATAAGGTGTTTTTGCTGCAAAAATGCCCGCATAATGGCTGGAATAATTATTAATGTTTCAATTGAGCTTTGAAATATGTGGAAAACCTTATTCTGGCAGCAAGGCTTAGGTTAAAGCGAAGTTTTATCCATATTTCAATAGGAACATGCCGAAAATAAAAAAAGCCAAAAATAGCTAAAAGGGTCATGAAAAAAAGCCAGAAAAAAACTAAAAGCTAAATGCATTTTTTCCCCGCTAAACGTCTTCAAAAAAAGCCAAATCTAGCGGGAAAAAAGCTAAATTGGCAACGCTGGTTAGGTGGTGAAATTTTATCATTGAGTACTGCCCGATTCTTTACTTAGCTTAGACAAGGCACCTTTTTTAAAACCGAGTCCCAATGGAGCTTCACATCGATTTTGACATAATTTTTTAGAGAAATAAAATGTTGACAAAATTTTCTATAGAAATACAATTTTGACAAAATTTTATATAGAAATACAATTTTGACAAAATTTTATATAGAAATACAATTTTGACAAAATTTTCTATAGAAATACAATTTTGACAAAATTTTCTATAGAAATAAAAATTTGACAAAATTTTCTATAGAAATAAAATTTTGATAAAATTTTCTATAAAAATAACATTTTGACAACATATTCTATAACAAGTATATACAGCAGTAAGTTCGGCGTGCCGAATCTTAAATACCCACCACCATGAATCAAATATACTAGTTTCCTGTGAAAATTTCAGGGGGGTTTGATGACAGATATTTTTCCAGGCAGATCAGTTCAACCAGTACGAAGATAAATGTAAAGATTTTACCTATGAAGACTAGATCATATTCTGGATTTATAAGAGCCTTTTTTTAGAGGAATCATAAACATTTCTTGTAAGTGTACAAGAAAATGATGAAATAACGTCTTGATTTGAAATTTAAAATCTGTAGATTTTTGTCCCAATTATTTAAACGATTACGAGAAGTAAAATCTGGAAATTTTACATTCAGTTTCAAGCAATTTTCTTGATCAGTGCACCTTCTGTACACTCAAGATCTGATATCGGTCTACACCCAGAGAAGGAATATGATCACCTCAAACATATTTTAAGAGCAAAATGTTATTTTTGGGTGGTGACCATGTAACATGGTTTTCGCAACCATGTTATTTTCTCGAAAATCATGCATCTGATTTCGGCAAGCAGGTTATATTTGATGAGAAAATAACATTTTAGTGACAAACATGTTACATGGTCACCATACAAAAATAACATTTTGCTCTTGAAATATGTTTGAGGTGATCATATTCCTTCTCTGCGTGTATAAGGAGGCCTTACCAAATGGACCGATAAAAACTAAATTATATACACTTTTTTGGGGTCTAAAATGCCAGGGTATTTTAAATTTGTGGCAAATCGGCTAAAAACTACAATTTCTAGAAACCCTAGGAGTTAAATCGGGAGATTGGTCTAATGGGGCTATTCCAAAAACATGGAGGGATACATACAATCTTCAGCACATCTAATTGTAGTTCTAGAATCTAGACCCCAATTCGGAGGGCCGGCTTATAAGGGGGCTATATCAAAAACAATATATTCGGCACACCTCTATATGGTCCTAGAATACCAATTTCGAAGTTTTTATCCAATTTCAGGCAAATTGGATAAAAACTACGGATTCTAGAAGCCCAACAAGTAAAATCGGGAGATCGATCTATATGGGGCCTTTACCAAAACATGGTGCGATACTCACCATTTTTGCCACACCACTTTATGGTTCTTGAATACCTCTAGATTTCAAATTTCAGGCAAATTGGATAAAAACTATGGATTCTAGAAGTCCAAGAAATAAAATCTAGAGATCGGTCCATATGGGGGCTATATCAAAACAAGATCCTATAATCACCATTTTCAGCACATCTCTTTATGGTCCTAGAATACCTCTAGATTTCCAATTTCAGGCATATTGGATAAAAAACTACGGTTTCTATAAGACCCCAAGACCCCAAATCGGGAGGTCGGTTTATATTGGGACTATATCAAAACCTGAACCGATATAGCCCATCTTCGAACTTGACCTGCCTGCAGACAAAAGACGAGTTTGTGCATTGCTTCATTATTGAAAACTGTAGCGTGATTACAACAGACAGACGAACAGACGAACATGGCTATATCGTCTTAGAATTTCTCCCTGATCAATATGTATGTATATACTTTATATAGTCGGAAATCGATATTTCGATGTGTTACAAATGCAATGACAAACTTAGGTTAGGTTAGGTTAGGTTATGTGGCAGCCCGATGTATCAGGCTCACTTAGACTATTCAGTCCATTGTGATACCACAGTGGTGAACTTCTCTCTTATCACTGAGTGCTGCCCGATTCCATGTTAAGCTCAATGACAAGGGACCTCCTTTTTATAGCCGAGTCCGAACGGCGTTCCACATTCCAGTGAAACCACTTAGAGAAGCTTTGAAACCCTCAGAAATGTCACCAGCATTACTGAGGTGGGATAATCCACCGCTGAAAAACTTTTTGGTGTTCGGTCGTAGCAGGAATCGAGCCCACGACCTTGTGTATGCAAGGCGGACATGCTAACCATTGCACCACGGTGGCTCCCAATGACAAACTTATTATACCCCCGTCACCATTCTATGATGGTGGGTATTAAAAATAAAATTATAACGAACAAAAAAATTCGAAAAAAAAAAAATCGACAAGATTTTCCCAAAGAATTTTCTATAGAAATAGCATTTTGACAAAATGTTCTAATATACGAGGGCGGTTCGGAAACTTCTTAGCCTATGAATGAAAGAGAATAGTTAGGTTTTCAAAAATATTTGTATTTTTCAATATAATCTCCTGAAACTTCAATACACTTAGTTTTCCTCAAGGTCTTCAAAATAGTGGTTTACAATTGTAATTGCATCTTCATTTGAGGTAAAACGCTTGCCAGCAAGGAATTTTTTTAGATTTGGGAACAAGTAAAAGTCACTGGGAGGGAGAAAAAGGTGGGTGGTCAAGCAACTCGTACTTTAATTCGTTGATTTTAGCCATTGTTTGAAGTCCCAAAAACCGTTGCCATATTTAATGACAGCACGCATTTGCTAATTTTTCCATTGTAAAAAAAAATAAGTATATACGGCCGTAAGTTCGGCCAGGCCGAAGCTTATGTACCCTCCACCATGGATTGCGTAGAAACTTCTACTGAAGCCGATGGCAAGGTATCTTAAAATTTCCCAACACCGTAATATATACCACATAGTCCATACGTGGTATATATTAAACTAAAAAAGGCCGATTAAATACGTATATAATTAAGTTTAAAGATTCTATAGAAATAAAATTTTGATAAAATAAAATTTTGACAACATTTTCTATAGAAGTAAAATTTTGACCAAATTTTCTATACAAATAAAATTTGGAAAAAAATTTCTATAGAAATAAAATTTTGACAAAATTTTCTATAGAAATAACATTTTGACAATGTTTTCTATAAAAATAAAATTTTGGTAGATTATTTTTGGCTCGAGTGGCAACCATGATTATGAACCGATATGGACCAATTATTGTGTGATTGGAGATCGGCTATATATAACTACAGACCGATGGACCAATTTTGGCATGGTTATTAGCGGCCTTATACTAACACCACGTTCCAAATTTCAACCGGATCGGATGAATTTTGCTCCACCAAGAGGCTCCGGAGGAGAAATCAGGAGGATTTATATGGGGGCTATATATAATTATGGACCGATATGGACCAAGTTTTGCATGGTTGTTAGAGACCATATACTAACACCATGTACCAAATTTCAACCGGATCGGATGAAATTTGGTTCTCTTAGAGGCTCCGCAAGCCAAATCGGGGGATCGGTTTATATGGGGGCTATATGTAATTATGGACCGATATGGACCAATTTTTGCGTGGTTGTTAGAGACCATATACTAACACCACGTACCAAATTTCAACCGGATCGGATGAAATTTGGTTCTCTTAAGGCTCCGCAAGCCAAATCGGGGGATCGGTTTATATGGGGGCTATATGTAATTATGGACCGATATGGACCAAGTTTTGCATGGTTGTTAGAGACCATATACTAACACCATGTACCAAATTTCAACCGGATCGGATGAAATTTGGTTCTCTTAGAGGCTCCGCAAGCCAAATCGGGGGATCGGTTTATATGGGGGCTATATGTAATTATGGACCGATATGGACCAATTTTTGCGTGGTTGTTAGAGACCATATACTAACACCACGTACCAAATTTCAACCGGATCGGATGAAATTTGGTTCTCTTAGAGGCTCCGCAAGCCAAATCGGGGGATCGGTTTATATGGGGGCTATATGTAATTATGGACCGATATGGACCAAGTTTTGCATGGTTGTTAGAGACCATATACTAACACCATGTACCAAATTTCAGCCGGATCGGACGAAATTTGTTTCTTTTAGAGGAATCACAAGCCAAATTTGGGGGTCCGTTTATATGGGGGCTATACGTAAAAGTGGACCGATATGGCCCATTTGCAATACCGTCCGACCTACATCAATAACAACTAGTTGTGCCAAGTTTCAAGTCGATAGATTGTTTCGTTCGGAAGTTAGCGTGATTTCAACAGACGGACGGACGGACATGCTCAGATCGACTCAGAATTTCACCACGACCCAGAATATATATACTTTATAAGAGCAGGATTTCGATGTGTTACAAACGAAATGACAGAGTTAATATACCCCCATCCTATGGTGGAGGGTATAACAATTGCAGATGCGTCTTTTTTGAACACCTGTTTCTATATGAAGGAGTTGCCAGATCGAAACAAAAATTTAACATGTGTTCATGTTCATATCACAATGGACTGAATAGTCTAAGTGAGCCTGAATCTTAATCGGGCTGCCACTTTAACCTAACCATGTGTTCATAACAGAGATGGAAGTTTCCAAAACCCTTAACTTTTTTCTGTTTATATCTCGCTTTTTTTTTGCTAGGCTAAGAAGTTTCCGAATTGCCCTCGTATAATATATAGAAATATAAAAATTAGACAAAATTTCTACAGAAATATTAATTTTTTTTTCTAAAATTTTGCCAAAATTTTCTAGAAATAAAATTTTGATAAAAGTTTCTATAGAAATAAAATTTTGACAAAATTTTCTATAGAAATGAAATTTCCACAAAATTTTCCATAGAAATAAAATTTTTACATCATTTTTTATAGTTTTTGGTACAATTTTCTCTAAATGTTGGTAAATTTATTTCGGATTGACTGGCAACCGGGATGCCAACCTTATTTTTTATTTGGAAACATTTTTGCTTGCAGGCATTATCCTCCCCCGTAAAAAGTACACCCCTTCAGTGCATATAATTTCGATTTATTCACATTGCAAACAATCAAGGTGTAAGTTAACACTCTCTTTGGATAGACGCTCTAACATATGAACTAACATCATCCCAAAAACATCTGCTCATACAAACACATATGCAAATCAATGGCATACAAAGTGCAATATGGAGGTAGTGAGTTTACATATGGAGGTAGATTCAAGTACAACCCCTCAAAATGGCAAACAAATTCAAAGTTCTGTTCAATACCTTTAAAAGCAAATCGACTAAGGAGGACAAAAAAAAAAATAAAAAACAACCAGAAAACCATGTTCAAAGAATTATCGAAGAATTTCCCATAGTTTTTGTTTCATTTCCTCTCTCTACTACTGACTTGTTTACCATACCGACGACTGATTGGAAATTTAAATGCATAAATATTTTTCAGTTTCAACCATTGAACAAAAAGTGAGAGCGCGCCACCAACTATATAAGGATTGGAGGAGAAATTTATGCATTTGACATACTTAGAGGGGAAACAAAAAGGCTGTACAGAGAATATGTGGGGCATAATAAAGAGGGCATGAAATTGAAATGAAGAGATTACAACAAACGACGTTTGCCAATCCTAAAGAGTTACCAGATTGATTGATTTATTGGGAGTTAGGAGAGGTTTAACTTTGTTAAAGAATGTCACCATCAATTCCAAATGTTCAAAGGCAAATAAACAGGGTCATTAGCAGAAATTCGTTACCTCTGTAAATGATGTGTAGTAGCAAGACAGAGTTACCGTTGTATCACTTGAGTGGCAAATTTGCCATTTTGTCGCCTAAAAATATGCATGCAATTTTTTATGGTACTAAATGCGGTTAATCGTCTGAATATTAGATTTCAAAGATTATTCAACTGAATGCAAATATTAATGCTAGGCTATTTAAGATTTAAATTTAAAAAAATATTTCACTACGCTGATATAAATCCGTCTAATTGTTGAATTTTCTTTATGAAAATGTATGCCACTTTTTGAGCCACTTTTTTTTAAGTGTGCCACCTTTTATTGCTTGTGACACTTTTTGGGCCACTTTGTAGAAATTTTCAACCGTAACACTGTACCAAGATAGTCTTCTGCAGGACTACGAAATAGGCCACCTGCATTTAAATTGACTCTTTCGTAAAATTATAAAAATTCCTGGGAATTCCAAGAATTGATATATTGCTGGTAAATCTAAACGGACTTTTAGAAAAATGGCACTAAATTTCATACTAGGATGAATGGGTCCCATATGTAATAAGCACTTAGATCAACGTCTTAATTTGGTTCTAATTTTGAGGACGCTTCTGCATAACGATCCTACTTCGTTTTAAAAAGAAGGTCACTTATGAAATAGTTCATCTCAATGGGTCCTCATTGCAATGAAGAATTATCTCTTTTGGCGTATTGGGTAAATATAAACGCATACCAACTAAAAAAATTAAAAAAAAAAAAAAGAAACCATAAATTTGAAGTGAATGCATTTTGTTTACATTTCTTAAATATTGTTTAACAAATGGCATTTGTTTATTGTTTACCGAGATTGCATTTGCTTTTGTCGATTTTATATTTATTTTTGTTGGGTGTGTGAGGGTTAACATATGTTTAAATAATGGACAGGTGGTGTACTAAATGAGGCATTTAATTGTACAACAAAATATTAGGATTTAACGTTTTATTTAAAGAGAATCTAAAGAGCCGACATGGTTTTGGCAACGTCATAAGTCTTTTTATTGGACATACTTGTTGCTTACAATTCTTTTGGATATTTTGTTAAAGTCAAAGCCTAATTCGGAAAAGAGGCTTCAAAAAAATCCAACACGACAAACAGCAGAAATATCGTTTCTAAGCAATAACATCACTTTAGTTTATTATCATTGGCAATCGAGTAACTGAGCGTTTTTATTGACTTACATAAGTCATCTGGAGAATTAAAATTTTTAGTATTTTTCCTGTTTTGAAGGTGATATATAAAGAGTTGGAATTTTTATAGTACCATTTTCATTTTTTTCGAAGAGTATACCATCTATACATACTTTCAGGTTTGCCATTTTGTTTTTCTTTTTTTTTAATTTTGACAAAATTTTCTGTAGATATAAAATTTTAACAAAAATTTCTATAGAAATAAAATTTTAACAAAATTTTCTATAGAAATATTTTTTTTTTCAAAATTTTGTAAAGAAATAAAATTTACTAAAAATTTGTATAGATACAAAAGTATGCAAAAATTTTGTATAGGAAGAAAATTTTGTATAGGAAGAAAATTTTGTAAAAATTTTATTTAGAAATAACATTTTGTGATAACTTTCTATAGAAATAAAATTTTTCTATAGAAATTTTGACAAAAATTCCTTAAGAAATTTAATTTTGACAAAATTTTCTATTGAAATGGAATTTTGTTAAAATTTCCTTAAGACATTAAATTTTGACAAAATTTTCTGCAGAAATAAAATTTTGACAAAGTTTCCTATAGAAATAAAATTTTGACAAAATTTTCTATAGACATAAAATTTTGACAAAATATTCTATAGAAATGGAATTTTGTTAAAATTTCCTTAAGAAATAAAATTTTGACAAAATTTTCTATAGACATACAATTTTGACAAAATTTTCTATGGAAATAAAATGTTGACAAAATTTTCTATAGAAATAAAATTTTGACAAAATTTTCTAAAGAAATAAAATTTTGACAAAATTTTCTATAGAAATAAAATGTTGACGAAATTTTCGATAGAGATAAAATTTTGGCAAAATTTTCTATAAAAATAAAAATTTCCTATAGAAATAATATTATAATAATAAATTTTGACAAACATTCCTTAAGAAATTTAATTTTGACAAAATTTTCTATAGAAATGGAATTTTGTTAAAATTTCCTTAAGAAATTAAATTTGGCAAAATTTTCTCTAGCAATAAAATTTTGACAAAGTTTCCTATAGAAATAAAATTTTGACAAAATTTTCTATAGACATAAAATTTTGACAAAATATTCTATAGAAATGGAATTTTGTTAAAATTTCCTTAAGAAATAAAATTTTGACAAAATTTTCTATAGACATAAAATTTTGACAAAATTTTCTATGGAAATAAAATGTTGATAAAATTTTCTATAGAAATAAAATTTTGACAAAATTTTCTATAGAAATAAAATTTTGACAAAATTTTCTATAGAAATAAAATGTTGACAAAATTTTCTATAGAAATAAAATTTTGACAAAATTTTCTATAGAAATAAAATTTTGACAAAATTTTCTATAGACATAAAATTTTGACAAAATATTCTATAGAAATGGAATTTTGTTAAAATTTCCTTAAGAAATAAAATTTTGACAAAATTTTCTATAGACATAAAATTTTGACAAAATTTTCTATAGACATAAAATTTTGACAAAATTTTCTATGGAAATAAAATGTTGGCAACATTTTCTATAGAAATAAAATGTTGACAAAATTTTCTATAGAATTACAATTTTGACAAAATTTTTTATAGAAATAAAATTTTGACAGAATTTTCTACAGAAATAAAATGTTGACAAAATTTTCTATAGAGATACAATTTTGACAAAGTTTTCTATAAAACTAAAAATTTCCTATAGAAATAATATTTTGGTAAAATTTTCTATAGAAATAAAATTTTGATAAAACTGTCTATAGAAAAAAATTCTATTGAAGTAAAATATTGGAAAACTTTTAAATTATATTAGTTTGGAAAAATGGTCCAATTTTGGAACAAATGTTGGTCCAAAACAAAAATTCATTGTGGCAACGCTGCATACTTTGCAAGACACTGGGGAATTTTCCTGCACTGATAGAAATATTGTTGTGAGACCAAAGATTTCATGCCCTTATAATAAGAATGCGAATTTGCGTAGCTTAGAAGTCGCATGTCTCTGACATAAAGTTTTTTCCTTGTCCAAAAATCGATAAACGATAAATGAAGTCGTCGTGAATTGGATAGCCTAACATGAAAGAACATTTTGTTTGGCTAAAGTCAACTTGACTTTAATAATTCTGAACAATTGTTCAAAATTAATGAAATCGTCTTTAACTTTGTTTACATTTTGCATCTTGACTACAAAGCAAAAAAGCATGCAAAAATAGGATATTTTTTCTAAACTTTTTTAAAGACTTTTTTACTTGAAACAAAGAATAATTTCTACTTATAATCGCGGCCGAATTTGGAGATTAGAGATGTCGTTAACACGTTTTTAAAGCACTTTGATAGCACATGAAGAAGAAATCTGAAAAAAACCAAATGAATTAAAATTTGTTTCCTAAACTCAAATTGGCAAAACTCAAATTTAAAAGAAAATTTTGACTTAAATTTGTCCTTACTTCAAATCTCCGTTTTATTCAATCGGAATCAATACCAGCCTCATTAGTGTCAAGACTTGGAACTTTGCACAAAACTGGAGAATTTTCCTATTTGAGTGATTTTTAATATCAACCTTCAAATGAGCTATTTCATCAGAATGTTGTTTTCCTGTAGTTCATTCTCGCTTAGAAATCAACTCAAATTTTGGTCGTAGATCGCATATGTTTTTTTGTCAATTTCTTTAAAAATTATATTTTTAGTGCCTTAACTGGTGACTCATAAATATGCGATGCATAATGCTGTCTTTACTCCTTTTCGGTGCTTTAGGTTAAACTTCTCCATTGGTGTTAGTGACTTCAACTGGAGAAGTTTTTGAAGAGTCGTATAGCTTATTATTTTTATTTGTGCATCTAAATTCGATTATGCCTAAAGCTATGCTACAATTTTTTTAAAGTATTGTTTATGGTTTTGAATTATGGATACAAATGTCAGGGGCAAACTTTATTCCATTCCAGGGATGGAAAATGCAGTACTATAGCACTTTTTCACCCGTAGTCAGTACCGCAGTATCCCCGCGAGTGATTTAGTACCTTTTGCGTAGACATTTTTGAGCCGAAATCAGATTTATGGTACAATAGCTTTGACAAAATATTTTAATATTTTGAGAATGTCTTTAATACACTCATTTGCTAATAGTCTTTTACAGACAAGTTCATGCGGGAAGAAAATCTCGATTTTGTAAAAACCATAGTCAAAAATTATTTATTTAAAGAAATTTAAAGAATTTAAAGAAATGTTTAGTCGAAAAAGCATGTGATTCTATATTACACTTCACGGTCGAAACTTGAGGCAAAGACAATCTTCCAACATTTGGAGAAAATCTTACCAAAAAATATTATTTTGCAAAAATGTATTTCTTCAGAAAGTTTTGTAAACATTTTATTTCTATAAAAATTTTGTCAAAATTTTATTTCTATAGAAAAATTTCTATAGAAAATTTTGTCAAAATTTTATTTCTATAGAAAATTTTGTCGTAGTTTTATTTCTTTAGAAAATTTTGTGAAAATTTTATTTCTATAAAAATTTTGTCAAAATTTTATTTCTATAGAAAATTTTGTCAAAATTTTATTTCTATAAAAAATTTTGGCAAAATTTTATTTCTATAGAAAATGTGGCCAAAAAATTATTTTTGTAGAAAATTTTGTCTACAGTAAATTTATGAAGTGCCATGAGTACAATACTACGGTAGTCTTTGTAAGAGGATATAAAACTAAAATTCAGTCTAAAGAGGCGCTCTTGGCAGTAATCTCCCAATGGAATTTTTGTTGAAATTTGTGAAAAGTAAACAAGTATGTACGGCCGTAAGTACGGCCAGGCTGAATCTTATATACCCTTTGCTGAATTTTGCTCTTCCAAGGGGCTCCGGAGATCAAATCTGGTGATCGGTTTATATAGGGCCTATATATAATTATGGAACGATTTCGACCAATTTTTGCATGGGTGTTTGAGGCCATATATTAACACCACGTACCAAATTTCAACTGAATCAGATGAATTTTGGTCTTCCAAGAGGCTCCGCAAGCCAAATCGGGAGATGGGTTTATATGGGGGCTATATATAATTATGGACCGATATGGACCAATATTCGCATGGTTGTTAGAGACCATATACTAACACCATGTACCAAATTTCAGCCGGATCGGATGAAATTTGCTTTTCTTAGAGGATTCGCAAGCCAAATTTTGGGGTCCGTTTATTTGGGGGCTATACGTAAAAGTGGTCCGATATGGCCCATTTGCAATACCATCCGACCTACATCAATAACAACCACTTGTGCCAAATTTCGTTCGGAAGTTAGCGTTATTTCAACAGACGGACGGACGGACATGCTCAGATCGACTCAGAATTTCACCAAGACCCAGAATATATATTCTTTATGGGGTCTTAGAGCAATAGTTCGATGTGATACAAACGGAATGACAAAGTTAATTTACCCTCATCCTATGGTGGAGGGTATAAAAAGTTAATATACTCCCATCCTAAGGTGGAGGGTATAAAAATACCTTTTTTCTACTTTCTTAAAAATTGTATTTTCTATTCCTGTTCTATTCCTATGACATTGGCTTAACATACATGAGCAATTAACGTTGTATTGAAACTTTGCTCTCTCTCCCTGACTGCCTTAAAATTTCCCAAATATTTCGTCCCACTCTATTATTTTCAATGTAGTTGTCCGTTTGTTTAGATTTGGAAGATATGTAGATCACTGGGTGAATGTTTTTTTGTGATTTTGTTATATGTGAGCACAAGATTGTAGTGGGAGGTACGAATATGTCATGGATAATATGGGTTGGTATGCGTTAGTGTTAAATCTATGTGTTTGGGCTGTTTGGTTGTCAATATTTTTGTTTGTACTGGCATCGTAAACCTTGAACTGATTGAAAATTAAAAGTTTCCAAGAAATGCATACAGACGAACACCAACAAGCAAACACTTAAAATACCACATTACTCAGTGGATGCAAATAGTAGTGAGAATTTGGGGGAAAATGTTTGAATTTTTTTAGTGTTGGGTTGTTAGTTTTTTTGCCCCTTCATTACCCTACATTTTCTATGAAAACTTTTGTGATTTAGTTGAAAAGTACACTGAAGCTTTTCCAATACCAAAGATGTTTTTTTGTTGCCTTAATTCTTTTGTTATTGATTTCAAGCCAAAGAAGCGGGAAATTGCACAGAGGATTACATGGAAGATGCAACTCACTTTTATATGTAGGGTTTGTGTACTTGATGATTAGTACACAAATCTTAATGTATTTGGTTTGCTGCCTATTTTCGTCCTGTATTACCAAGTCCTTCGTAAGCGTGTTAACCGAAACTAAAAATTCTAAATTGAAAATCGCCTTCAAGTATAAAATATGCCGTTTTTCACAAGAAAATATACATATTCTGATTTGTAACATTTTTTGGATTTTTTTCTGCCCTTTCAAGGTCATTTGTAAATGCGTATAACAAGTATTTAATTATTCTATTATTTTCATCCAATGTTTCGCAGGAATTGTTTCATAACCATCTTTCTGCTTACGACAATATTTTTTTTTTTCAATGTAAGAAGGGACCATGCAGGAGTCATATGGAAAGCGATTTTTAATATAGAGTTAATATGGAGATGATTAATGGCCTTTTAACCATCCCAACTTATGCTCTCAGATTTATTTGATTTTCGAAGAGATCATATAATAGATGTAGGTCCTGCTGCTTTTAAGTACATTGCCCATGTCTTATTTTAACTTGATCTCATTGGTTTTAAATTTCAAATAAAAAGGAATTGCTTTTCAATTTAAATTATCTGTATTCTTTCAGAGAATTGTTCATCAAATGATATGAGCGTATTTGCCATCTTTCATTTATTTTTCTGGCATATCATAATTTGAAATTTCTTGCCTCTGTTGGTGTGTGTGTATGTGATTTTATCTTGGCCTTAAAGAAACTAATATGTCAATCAAGGGCAACCAAGAGGGAATACAAAGGAAGCAAAAAAAAAAAAAACACAACACAGTCGTAAATACCACAATAATGATAAAACATTAAATTCTTTTTATTTTTTTGTTTTGTATTTCTCATATGTGAATTTGTGCCCAGACTAATAATAAATGAAAAAGGAAGAAGATTGATCTTGACTATAACCTTACATAGGCAAGCAGTGTTGCCAGTATTGGAGATTTTTCCCCAAATCGGGGATATTTTTCGTGAATGGGGACTAAATTTCTGAGTTGGGGACATGGGGATTTGGTGGGGAATTTCCATAAATTTGGGGATTTTATCGAGATATCGTTTTAATCTTTCTAAGAAAGTTTTATTACAGAAAATTTATTATAGAAAATTTCGTCAGAATTTTACTTCTATAGATAATTTTGTCAAAATTTTATTTCTATGGACAATGTGCCAAAATTTTATTTCTGTAGAAAAAATTTTCAAAAGTTTTTTCTATACAAAATTTTGTCAAAATTTTACTTCTATAGAAAATTTTGTCAAAATTTTATTTCTATAGAAAATTCTGTCAAAATTTTATTTGTATAGAAAATTTTGTCAAAATTTTATTTCTACGGAAAATTTTGTCAAAATTTTACTTCTATAGAAAATTTTGTCAAAATTTTATTTCTATAGAAAATTTTGTCAAAATTTTATTTCTATAGAAAATTTTGTCAGAATTTTATTTCTGTAGAAAATTCTGACAAAAGTTTAGTTCTATAGAAAATTTTGTCAAAATTTTATTTCTATAGAAAATTCTGTCAAAATTTTATTTCTATAGAAAATTCTGACAAAATTTTATTTATATAGAAAATTTTGTCAAAATTTTATTTATATAGAAAATTCTGTCAAAATTTTATTTATATATAGAAAATTTTCCCAAATTTTTTTCTATATAGAACATTTTCTCAACATTTTATTTCGATAGAAAATTTTGTCAAAATTTCATTTCTATAGAAAATTATCTCAAAATTTTATTTCTGTATAGAAAAGTTTCTCAAATTTTTTTCTATATACAAAATTTTGTCAAAATTTCATTTCTATAGAAAATTTAGTTTTGTTTCTATATAGAAAATAAATTTTCTCAAAATTTTATTTCTATAGAAAATTTTGCCAAAATTTTATTTCTATAGAAACTTTTGTCAGAATTTTATTTCTATATAGAAAATTTTCTCAAATTTTTTTTTCTGTATAGAAAATTTTCTCAAATTTTTTCTATATAGAAAATTTTTTCAAAATTTTATTTCGATAGAAAATTTTGTCAAAATTTCATTTCTATAGAAAATTTGTCAAAATTTCATTTGTATAGAAAGTTTTCTCAAAATTTTCTTCCTGTATAGAAAATTATCTCAATTTTTTATACCCTAACCCACGTAGTGGTCAGGGTATAATAAGTTTGATCGGCCAAAAAATGTGCCTACCAGAAATATTGATTTTAGACCCCATAAAATATATACCGATCGACTCAGAATCACCTCGTGAGTCGATCTAGCGCTTGGTGTCCGTCCGTCCGTCCGTCCGTCCGTCTGTCCATGTATTTGTTGTTCACACGATTCCGGTCGCAATTATTAACCGATTTGGATGAAATTTGGTACAGGGTGTTTGTTGGGCACAAGGACGAACGCTATTGGAAGAAATCGGATCAAATTTAGATATAGCTCCCATATATATGTATCGCCCGATTTCGACAAATGGGGTCACGTTGCGCTTTTTTACAAACCGATCGTCATCAAATTTTGAACATAGTAATCTTTTTCATCACCCTTTAAGTCTGCAAAATTTCATCGAAATCGGTTCAGATTTAGATATAGCTCCCATATATATGTATCGCCCGATTTTCCCAAATTTGGCCATAAAAACCTTATATATTAAGCGATCTTACTCAAACTTGGCTTACTCTAATCTTTTATGGTAATGACAATATGTGCCAAAAATTATCGATTTCAGATTTAGATATAGCTCCCATGTATATGTATCGTCCGATTTTACCAAATTTGGCCGTAAAACCCTTATTTATCAACCGATAGTACTCAAAGTTCGACTCGACTCAGAATCACCTCCTGAGTCGATCTAGCGCTTGGTGTCCGTCCGTCCGTCCGTCCGTCCGTCCGTCCGTCTGTCCATGTATTTGTTGTTCACACGATTCCGGTCGCAATTATTAACCGATTTGGATGAAATTTGGTACAGGGTGTTTGTTGGGCACAAGGACGAACGCTATTGGAAGAAATCGGACCAAATTTAGATATAGCTCCCATATATATGTATCGCCCGATTTCGACAAATGGGGTCACGTTGCGCTTTTTTACAAACCGATCGTCATCAAATTTTGAACATAGTAAATTTTTTCATCACCCTTTAAGTCTGCAAAATTTCATCGAAATCAGTTCAGATTTAGATATAGCTCCCATATATATGTATCGCCCGATTTTCCCAAATTTGGCCATAAAAACCTTATTTATTAAGCGATCTTACTCAAACTTGGCTTACTCTAATCTTTTATGGTAATGACAGTATGTGCCAAAAATTATCGAAATCGGTTCAGATTTAGATATAGCTCCCATATATATGTACCGCCCGATTTGGTCAAATTTGGCCGTAAAACCCTTATTTATCAACCGATAGTACTCAAAGTTGGCTAAATGTAATCTTCTATACCTCTAACTGTATGTGCGCAATTTCATTGAAATCGGTTCAGATTTAGATATAGCTCCCATATATATGTACCGCCCGATTTGGTCAAATTTGGCCGTAAAACCCTTATTTATCAACCAATAGTACTCAAAGTTGGCTAAATGTAATCTTCTATAGCTCTAACTGTATGTGTGAAATTTCATCAAAATCGGTTCAGATTTAGATATAGCTCCCATATACATGTATCGCCCGATTTTGCCAAATTTGGCCGTAAAACCCTTATTTATCAACCGATCGTAACCAAGGTTGGCTAAATGTAATCTTCTATAGCTCTAACTGTATGTGCAAAATTTCATCGAAATCGGTTCAAATTTAGATATAGTATGATTAGTATGGCCCGATTGTGAAAAATTTGCCCCTAATATCCTGATTTTTGACCATAGAGGCCTCATTTATTAACTGATCGTACTCAAATTTTACACAAAGTGACCTTCTGTGGTATCAATCGTACCTGCAAAATATTATACAAATTGGTTCAGATTTAGATATAGGTACCATATGTTATATATGCATCGCTCGATTTTGTCATATTTGGCCATAATACTCTTATTTATTAACCTAACATATGTTATTCAAATCTCAAATTTTGATGTACTAGCTGATCGTATTTAGACTTACATGTAGCTCTTACATAAATCTATTGCCCTATTTGCAGAAATTTGGATTTATTATCCACAACTAATTGACCGATTTCCTCTTTTTATTAATAATGGACTCAATATTAATGGCATACTAACTCTTTTGGTGCACAATAAACTATAGCTCTTAATATTAGACATTTCTGCTCAGATTGTGACAAGACACCCATAAACATGTACCCCTCTTTATGGTCTCCAAAACCTATACCAATGATACCCCACAAATGCTCATGTTTACTTATTCAGTAGGGGTGGTTTAGGGTATGATATAGTCGGCCCAGCCCGTTTTCTATATTTGTTTCTATATAGAAAAATTTCTCAAAATTTTATTTCTATATAAAGGGTGATTTGTTAAGAGCTTGATAACTTTTTTTTTAAAAAAAACGCATAAAATTTGCAAAATCTCATCGGTTCTTTATTTGAAACGTTAGATTGGTCCATGACATTTACTTTTTGAAGATAATTTCATTTAAATGTTGACCGCGGCTGCGTCTTAGGTGGTCCATTCGGAAAGTCCAATTTTGGGCAACTTTTTCGAGCATTTCGGCCGGAATAGCCCGAATTTCTTCGGAAATGTTGTCTTCCAAAGCTGGAATAGTTGCTGGCTTATTTCTGTAGACTTTAGACTTGACGTAGCCCCACAAAAAATAGTCTAAAGGCGTCAAATCGCATGATCTTGGTGGCCAACTTACCGGTCCATTTCTTGAGATGAATTGTTCTCCGAAGTTTTCCCTCAAAATGGCCATAGAATCGCGAGCTGTGTGGCATGTAGCGCCATCTTGTTGAAACCACATGTCAACCAAGTTCAGTTCTTCCATTTTTGGCAACAAAAAGTTTGTTAGCATCGAACGATAGCGATCGCCATTCACCGTAACGTTGCGTCCAACAGCATCTTTGAAAAAATACGGTCCAATGATTCCACCAGCGTACAAACCACACCAAACAGTGCATTTTTCGGGATGCATGGGCAGTTCTTGAACGGCTTCTGGTTGCTCTTCACTCCAAATGCGGCAATTTTGCTTATTTACGTAGCCATTCAACCAGAAATGAGCCTCATCGCTGAACAAAACTTGTCGATAAACACATTTCGAACCGAACACTGATTTTGGTAATAAAATTCAATGATTTGCAAGCGTTGCTCGTTAGTAAGTCTATTCATGATGAAATGTCAAAGCATACTGAGCATCTTTCTCTTTGACACCATGTCTGAAATCCTACGTGATCTGTCAAATACTAATGCATGAAAATCCTAACCTCAAAAGAATCACCCTTTAGAAAATTTTCTCAATTTTTTTTCTGTTTAGAAAATTTTAATTTCTATAGAAAATTTTTGTCAAAATTTTGTTTCCATAGAAAATTTTATCATTTTTTTTTTTTTTAGAAAATTTTCTTTCTATGTAGAAAATGTTCTCAATTTTTTTTTTCTATAGAGAAATTTTTCTCAAAATTGTACATTTATATGGCCAATTTTGGCAACGTGTCTAACACCTACTTTTACTAGTTGAATATTTATAAGTAAATTTTCGTTCATAAATACAAGGTGACCGAACTCCCATTTTCATATCTCCAGCATTTGGAAGACGATCACCAGTCTCTTGGTGTTGTGGTTCGAAATTTTGATCTTATTGCAGCTTTCTGAATTTGATAAAATTTTAATTTTTAAATTATTACTGATTTTCTACAGCAGAGCCTTTTGCTTTATTTGTTTTTTTTTTCAAAAAAACTTGTCAAAAATATGTTGGGGATTTTTGTGAGGAATTTATGTTTAAATTGAAGAGTTTTTGGGAGGAAAACCTCATAATTTGAGGACAAGAGCCAGAAAAATACTGGCAACACTCTCGGTAACTGTTATACATTTTATCTATGTATGTCTCGATGTACTCTATTTTTTGGGTTGGCTGTGAGGAATTTTTGAACCTTTTTTTCCCATCCTACACCTAGTTCTTGTTCTGTTTCTTCACAACTCATTAGGTTTATAAAATAATGATGGTAATAATAGCAATTATCATGTCACAGCATGTAGTTCTAGAGAGTTGTTGTGGTGTATACGGAATCTTTTCATTTATTTGTGTCCTTGATCTGAAGCGGGGTGGTGGGAAGGTCATCAAGGTAATGTAACATGACCTGAATATTTTATACAATTCTAAAGCATTATATTACGACTGGCATTGAAACCTTAAAGAAATTTCTGAGAATAATATTTTTGGTTGCTTACAAAGTGGACAATAAATTGTAATAGATAAATTCTTCAGATAGTTTGATCCAATCCGATATTGAAGTTAGGTATACAGGCAGTCCAGTATTTCAGGTTTTTTTTTATACTATCACTTTATTGTATAGCTTCAACGGTTGATCGCGAGTTAAACATGGTCGACCAAAATGGTACATATTTGGCTCAATAAAGTCCATTTTACTAATAAAAACGAGTTGAATTTTGATCAGAAATACGACAAACTACAACTTTTCGACTACCAAATATTTAAACGTATTAAACTCATATCTCTTCGTGTGTCCCCTTTTTCACCTAGATAATTTTTAATCTGTGTCAAAGAATTAAACCCTTCAGAAATAAATCCTCCGTCCTTCCTACCGTTCTATAATTTTTCTTATTTTTTCCATTAAAAACAATTCATTTTCTCATCGCGTTAAGTAGGATGGAAAGTTTTTTTTTTGTTTTTTGTTGTCCTATCTCTCGTGAAATATGGGAATTTCCCTAAGAGACGGAAAACCTTTTTGCTTTTTTAAACACTTTCGTGATAAATGTATTTTTAAATAGACCTGAAAGATTACTTGTGCTTGTCCTTCTGTCTACCAGCATATTTCTTCGTTTTTGCATTTTCACACCACCGAGAGATGTTTCAACGTGGTTTAAGACTCATTCTTAATGTTCCCTGGTGTCTCAATAAATTTCCATGATAGACAGAGTTAAAAAGTTTAGATGTGTTTCTTGAGATGAGGAGAAGAAGAAATTTCTTAAAGTAAAAAAAAAAATCATTTCAAGGTTACCACAACGTACGTGTAAAATGAAGTATTTCGAAAAATCTCTATAGAACCAAAATGTGGTAAACGAAAATGAAATATATGTATGTTCATGGCAATGTCAATTTACTTCTAAAATTTAAGTTCAGCGCTTTTTTGCACTACGACATAAATCTAAATTTATTAGCTTTTTCATATGTTTTCGTGATGTAAGTCCTTCATAGACATGTTAACCACAAATTTAAATTCCAAAACCAATCTCAACTTCAAATACAAATTTTCAAATTGAATCTATGGACAATTCCACAAATATTAAAGATCGAATTTTTAAGGACAATATTGAAGTTTTTAAATCGAATATCCTAATGGTCAAGGAGAACAAATTTGTATCCGAAATTGAAGTTGAGTTGGTTGTGACGGGAATGAAATTCGGGAATAAAACACGGAAAGTATTTAATATTTTATTTCACAACCGTTTCTTCAAATAAACATTTTTCGAATGTCAGTTAACATTTTTCATTTCCTATATCGCAGAATAAAAATTCAAAGGTAACTAAATTTGAACAATTATATATTAACCATGTAAAGGACTTGCCCTTGAACTTTTGGATGGTCGGCAAATTCCTTGTTTGAGCATTAATCCTTTGAATACCGATGTCCACCGATGTCGATTTCTGTCCACCGATGTCAATTTCTATAGAAAATTTTTAAAAATGTTATTGCTATAGAAATTTTTTTAAAAATTTTATTGCATTAGAAAATTTAGTCAAAATTTTATTTCTATAGAAAATTTTTTAAAATTTGTTTTTATAGAAAAATTTGTCAAAATTTTAGTTCTATAGACATTTTTTTTAAATTTTATGTCTATAGAAAATTTTGTCAAAATTTTATTTCTATAGAAAATTTTGTAAAAATTTTATTTCTATAGAAAAATTTGTCAAAATTTTATTTCTATAGAAAATTTTGTCAAAATTTTATTTCTATAGAAAAATTTGTCAAAATTTTATTTCTATAGAAAAATTTGTCAAAATTTTATTTCTATAGAAAGTTTTATGAAAATTTTATTACTATAGAAAACTTTGTCAAAATTTTGTTTCTATAGAAAATTTTGTCAAAATTTTGTTTCTATAGAACATTTTGTCACAATTTTATTTCTATAGATAATTTTGTCAAAATTTTATTTCTATAGAAAAATTTGTCATAATTTTATTTCTATAGAAAATTTTGTCAAAATTTTATTTCTATAGACAATTTTGTCAAAATTTTATTTCTATAGAAAATTTTGTCAAAATTTTATTTCTATATAAAATTTTTTAAAATTTTTATTTCTATAGAAAAAATTGTCAACATTTTATTTCTATAGAAAATTTTGTCAAAATTTTATTTCTATAGAAAATTTTTTAAAATTTTTATTTTTATTGAAAAATTTGCCAAAACTTTAGTTCTATAATTTTTTTTTTTCGAAATTTTATTTCTATAGAAAATTTTTTCAAAGTTTTATGTCTATAGAAAATTTTGTCAAAATTTTATTTCTAAAGAAAAAATTGTCAAAATTTTATTTCTATAGAAAACTTTGTCAAAATTTTGTGTCTATAGAAAAATTTTGTCAAAATTATATTTTTATAGAACATTTTGTCAAAATTTTATCTCTATAGAAAACTTTGTCAAAATTTTGTGTCTATAGAAAATTTTGTCAAAATTTTATTTCTATTGAAAATTTTATGAAAAAACTTAGAAAACTTTGTCAAAATTTTCTTTCTATAGAAAAGTTTGTCAAAATTTTATTTCTATAGAAAACTTTGTCAAAATTTTATTTCTATAGCAAATTTTGTCAAAATATTATTTCTATAGAAAAATTTGTCAAAATTTTATTTCTATAGAAAATTTTATGAAAATTTTATTACTATAGAAAACTTTGTCAAAATTTTGTTTCTATAGAAAATTTTGTCAAAATTTTGTTTCTATAGAAAATTTTGTCAAAATTTTATTTCTATAGAAGATTTTGTCAAAATTTTATTTCTATAGAAAAATTTGTCAAAATTTTATTTCTATAGAAAATTTTATGTCTATAGAAAATTTCGTCAAAATTTTATTTCTATTGAAAATTTTGTCAAAATTTTATTTCTATAGAAAATTTTATGAAAATTTTATATCTATAGAAAACTTTGTCAAAATTTTGTGTCTATAGAAAATTTTATCAAAATTTTGTTTGTATACAAAATTTTATTTCTATAGAAAAATTTGTCAAAATTTTATTTCTATAGGAAATTTTGTCAATTTTTTTTTTATAGAAGATAAACTATAGATAAACTTTTGGCAAAATTATGTCAAAATAGTCTATAAGAGATTTGGTCAAATTTGATTCCTATTGGAAATTTGGACGAAATTTTATTTCTATTGGAGATTTTGTCAAAATTTTATTTCTAAATTTTTGGCAAAATTAAGTCAAAATGTTATTTCTATATGAAATTTAATTTCTCTAGGAAATTTTGTTAAAATTTTATTTCTAAAGGAAATGTTGTCAAAATTTTATTTCTATAGGAAATTTTTTATTGAAGATAAAATCTAAAGGAGATTTCGTAAAATTTTTATTTCTATTGGAAATTTGGATAAAATTTTATTTCTATTGGAGATTTGGTCAATATTTTATTTCTAAGTCAACATTTTTTTTTCAAAGAAAATTTTGTCAAAATTTTCTTTCGATAGAAAATTTTATTTATGTAAAAAATTTGTTCGAAATTTCATTTCTATAGGAAATTTGGTCAAAATTTTATTTCTTTAAGAGATTTGGTAAAGATTTTATTTTCATAGAAAATTTTTATTTCTATAGGAAATTTTGACAAAATTTTATTTCTATACAAAACTTTGTCCAAATTTTATTTTGTATACAAAATTTTGTCAAAATTTTATTTCTATTTATTGATTTGAAAGATAGATATCTAGTTTTAAATCGAATCTTCTAAGGACCACATGGCTTCATTCAAAAATTTATCGACTTTTCGCCAATGAGAAAAAACTTTCATAATTTAAGGTCAAGAAATCTTTGTACTTAATACAAGTTTTGTTACAATGTATATCAAATATCACCAGTTCAGCAGAATTGGTTTTGAGTATCCTATATTCTTCTCGTTTTTTTGCGGTTTTAGGATTTTAACCCAAAATATTTTCCCATTTGATTTCCTTTTCAGAATAAATGTGTGTTTACCCATTGCAACAATCATGCTTGGGATTTTTATGCATTTAATTGATTGGGAAAAGAAAAACAAAAAAAAAAATAAAAAATAAAAATAAATAAATACCAAAACTTATTTATAACGAGATTTTAAAGTTTTTTTCTTTTACTACAAAAATGAGAAGAAATACCTCAATCACCACAAATTTTGATGTATTTGATGAATTTCTCTCATAGTTTTTTTTTTGTTCTTCGTAAATGACTATCATTTTGTGAAACCGAAAAAAACAAGCAGTCCTGTAGGGTTATTATTGAAAAGAATCTGAATAGCATTTTGCACATTGACAATGTATTTTGTATTGAAAAGATTTTTTTATATTTCCCAAAAGTATTTGTCTTTCACATAAATGAAATTAGATAAAATATTCATAGGAGTGAAAAAAAAAAAACAAAAATGACAAAGGTAACCTCAAAATATGTAATAAAATTTTAACAAAGATATTTTTACAAAAGCCTGAAACTATGCAATTTATTTTTAATTAAGAGTAATTTTGCATTGTTTCTGAGACCAAAATTCAAAATGTACAAATTGTCATTGTCACACTTCGTATGACTTGTGGTATTTTGTTAGAGTTAAGTAAACAAATCCATTTTGCTGCTTACGTTGTCCACCACATTTACTCAATTTGGGGTTTTTATATCGTTAGACAAACACACACATAGAGACACTGAGCAAACATATACATTCCCGGGTGTATGTGTATATGCATGCATGCATGCTCACCATCAACTTTACGCATTCGAATTACACTCTAATTACACATTTAGTGGTTAGTGAAGATACATCAGCAATGACAGTTACCTTGGTTTTCCGTAATGCTAATTAAATTAGCTTAAATGCCACCATAAGTGCCATAAGATAGCTCAAAGATTCTTCTACCACTCATCATCTTAACACTTGGACCCACTCACCCACACTCATCTGGTTGACCTCCAACCGAAAGTAGAGTTCCAATTAGCATTTATGTGTGTTTGTGTTGTGATCTCTGGACTTTATTGCCCTATGACAAGAGCATAAGATAGCCATTTTGTGGGGGTATAGGTTTGTAAATCGTTCATGTGTGACTATCTATTAAAAACCTCAAGAATGCTGAGAAAATAGAGATTTTAATATTTAAAGCGATTGAGGTAAGAGAAAAATACAATTGGCCTGAGATATTTATACATTTATACATATAGTGAATAGTGAAAATTTTCTTACAAGTCTGATAGTCTGAGAAGCAGTGGAAACGTGGTATATTTCCCGACGAATCACAGTTTAATGTGCAGGGTTCGGATGGCCGATGTTTAGTACGAAATTCCACATATGAAATCTTAAAATAATGAATCTTAATCTTATATACACAAAAGATCATTCAAACATCGGAGAGGGGTCAATATTACAGTCTGTCGGAGGACTACAAAAAATGTTTGCCCAATATGATAGTCATACGCATCCTGGGTAATATCGATTTCTTAAAAATTTCGGCACGATAAGGACCTTAAGCCCACGTATAAGGTGATAAGCCATATATTTTCCATGTAAAGGGTGATACGGTCAAAATTTGGTCAATATAAACTTGACGTATTTCTGTCAATTTTACATTTAAAAAACCTGAACACCCCTCATTTTGAAGGTGTGTGTGTGTAGAATGTTGCTCCTATTTTGATTTTGGAATTCACTCTTCAGTTGTCAAAATGCCGTCCAAGCAAGAAGAGCAACGTATCAAAATTTTGCTCGCGCATCGCGAAAATCCGAGCTACTCGCACGCAAAGCTGGCAAAATCGCTAAAAGTTGCCAAATCAACCGTTACAAATGTAATTAAAGTGTTTGGGGAACGTTTGTCGACAGCCAGGAAGTCTGGATCGGGGGGAAATCGAAAACCGGAAGCCGCTGAGACGACAAAGAGAGTTGCTGGTAGTTTCAAGCGAAACCCTAACCTCTCTCTCCGAGATGCCGCAAATAAGCTGGGTGTATCGTCTATAACCGTGCATCGAGCCAAAAAACGAGCCGGACTATCGACTTACAAGAAGGTAGTGACTCCAAATCGCGATGATAAACAAAATACGACGGCCAAAGCGCGATCCCGGAGGCTGTACACGACGATGCTGACGAAGTTTGACTGCGTGGTAATGGACGACGAAACCTACGTCAAAGCCGACTACAAGCAGCTTCCGGGACAGGAGTTTTATACGGCAAAAGGAAGGGGAAAGGTAGCAGATATTTTCAAGCACATAAAACTGTCAAAGTTCGCAAAGAAATATCTGGTTTGGCAAGCCATCTGTACCTGTGGCTTGAAAAGCAGCATTTTCATAAAACCAACCAAGAAATTTACGTGAAAGAGTGTTTGAATAAACGTCTGCTGCCTTTCCTGAAGAAACACCGTTGTTCCGTACTGTTTTGGCCGGATTTGGCATCTTGCCATTACGGTAAAAAGGCCATGGAGTGGTACGCCGCCAACAACGTGCAGGACAAGAACCCTCCCAACACGCCAGAGCTCCGCCCAATTGAGAAATACTGGGCTATTGTCAAGCGGAACCTAAAGAAGACCAAAAAAACTGCTAAGGACGAGCAGCAGTTCAAGGCAAACTTGCTTTCTGCCGCGAAGAAGGTGGGCAAGGTGGCTGTACAAAATCTGATGACAGGTGTCAAGCGTGAGGCCCGGCAATTTGGATTTGACAAAGCGAAAGCCTAACTGAATATTTTTCCTGAATTTTATACTAATTGAACTTGAAAAAGAAATTTAATTTGATTTTTTAAATAAACGATTTCACCGATTTACACGCGTTTTCCCTTGACCAAATTTTGACCGTATAACCCTTTATATACGGCCGTAAGTTGGGCCAGGCCGAATCTTATGTAACCCCCCACCATGGATTGTGTAGAAACTTCTACTAAAGACGGTCATCCACAATTAAATTATTTGGGTTGCGGCCGATGGCAAGGCATCTTAAAACTTCTTAACATCATCTTCTAAATTGTAAAAATTAAATACGTATACATTCAAATCTTGACCGGTATATCTAGAGAAGAAATAATTACGAACCGATATGAACTTTTGTGCGGTAACTATAGAGCCAGAATTGAAATATGGGGGTCGCTTTATGTGCACTGACTAATATAGAAGATTATGCAACTTAAATTTTAGGACTCGATATTTACGCAATGCTAAGGACAAAATTCTTTAAAATAATGACATTTTAATTAATTAATTAATTAAAACAATTTAATTAAAAGAAAGTTTATAATCCTTGTTTCAAATGTTTTTTTTTTCATTAAATTTAGGACACAAATCTTGAAATTTTGCGTCCCTCTGTTGAAGTTGCAGATCTTTGAAGTAAGACAAATGTTCCTTTAAATAAAGAAAAACATTTTTAATTTAAAGAAATCGTCTTTAACTCAACTGACATATTGAATTTTTAAATTTAAGATAAAAATGCTTCAAATATAGGCTAAGACTTATTTTAAGGATTTGCATCTTTGGTTTAAAGTTTTTTTAGCATTAAGAAAACAATTTTTACTTTGAAGTACTTGGCATAATTTGGAATTTGAAACTGAAATTTGTTTGTACATGAATACCTTTATTAATATATCGCAAACAGAAAATAAGAATTCGATGAATGAGATCTGTATCTAATTTTAATTTTATCGATCCTAGATTTAAAGCCAGGGAGGTCTCTAAAAAATGTCTTTATTTTAAAGAAGCTGCATCTTTGGCTCGGAATCAATATCGTCAAAGGAAGGTCAAAATCTTTGGATCCAAGTAAACTTTTTTTTTGAGTGTGGCGGCTATATACAATTACACGAGTCTAACAAAAATGGCAGATTTTTTTACTGTTTGGTAGATTGGTAGAATTCTTGATGTTTTGGAAGATTTTGCAAATTTTTCCTCTCCAACTATGAAGTGCTTCATAAACTTTTTTATAGAAATAACATTTTAACAAAATTTTCTACAGAAATAAAATTCTGATAACATTTTCTATAGAAATACATTTTTGACAAAACTTCCAAAAGGCATAAAATTTTGGCAAAATTTTCTATAGAAATATAAAATTTTGACAAAATTTTCTATAGAAATATAAAATTTTGGCAAAATTTTCTATAGAAATATAAAATGTTGGTAGATTATTTTTGGCTCGAGTGGCAATCGTGATTTTTCTGTGATTGGGGATCGCTTTATTTGGTGGCTATATAAAATATACATACACTAGCGAAATGTACCATATTTCAATCGGATCGGATGGATTTTGCTCCTTCAAGAGGCTCCGGAGGTCAAATCTCGGGATCGGTCTATATGGGGGCTATATATAATTATGGACCGATATGGTCCAATTCTGGCACGGATGTTAGAGACCATATACCAACTCCATGTACCAAATTTCAGCCGGATCAGATGAAATTTGCTTCTTTTTGAGGCTCCGCAAGCCAAATCGGGGGATCGGTTTATATGGGGGCTATATATAATTATGAACCGATGTGGACTAATTTTTGCATGGTTGTTAGAGACCATGTACCAAATTTCAGCCGGATCAGATGAAATTTGCTTCTTTTTGAGGCTCCGCAAGCCAAATCGGGGGATCGGTTTATATGGGGGCTATATATAATTATGAACCGATGTGGACTAATTTTTGCATGGTTGTTAGAGACCATGTACCAAATTTCAGCCGGATCAGATGAAATTTACTTCTCTTTGAGGCTCCGCTAGCCAAATCTGGGGATCGGTTTATATGGGGACTATATATAATTATGGACCGATGTGGACTAATTTTTGCATGGTTGTTAGAGACCATATACCAACTCCATGTACCAAATTTCAACCGGATCAGATGAAATTTGGTTCTCTTAGAGGCTCCGCAAGCCAAATCTGGGGATCGGTTTATATGGGAGCTAAAGGGTGATACGGTCAAAATTTGGTCAAGGGAAAACGCGTGTAAATCGGTGAAATCGTTTATTTAAAAAATCAAATTAAATTTCTTTTTCAAGTTCAATTAGTATAAAATTTAGGAAAAATATTCAGTTAGGCTTTCGCTTTTCCAAATCCGAATTGCCGGGCTTTACGCTTGACACCTGCCATCAGATTTTGTACAGCCGCCTTCTTCGCCGCAGAAAGCCAGTTTGCCTTGAACTGCTGCTCGTCCTTAGCAGTTTTTTTGGTCTTCTTTAGGTTCCGCTTGACAATAGCCCAGTATTTCTCAATTGGGCGGAGCTCTGGCGTGTTGGGAGGGTTCTTGTCCTTGGGAACCACCCGCACGTTGTTGGCGGCGTACCACTCCATGGCCTTTTTACCGTAATGGCAAGATGCCACATCCGGCCCAAACAGTACGGAACAACCGTGTTTCTTCAGGAAAGGCAGCGGACGTTTATTCAAACACTCTTTCACGTAAATTTCTTGGTTGACAGTCCCAGAAGCTATGAAAATGCTGCTTTTCAAGCCACAGGTACCAGATATTTCTTTGCGAACTTTGACAGTTTTATGTGCTTGAAAATATCTGCTACCTTTCCCCCTCCTTTTGCCGTATAAAACTCCTGTCCCGGAAGCTGCTTGTAGTCGGCTTTGACGTAGGTTTCGTCGTCCATTACCACGCAGTCAAACTTCGTCAGCATCGTCGTGTACAGCCTCCGGGATCGCGCTTTGGCCGTCGTATTTTGTTTATCATCGCGATTTGGAGTCACTACCTTCTTGTAAGTCGATAGTCCGGCTCGTTTTTTGGCTCGATGCACGGTTGTAGACGATACACCCAGCTTATTTGCGGCATCTCGGAGAGAGAGGTTAGGGTTTCGCTTGAAACTACCAGCAACTCTCTTTGTCGTCTCAGCGGCTTCCGGTTTTCGATTTCCCCCCGATCCAGACTTCCTGGCTGTCGACAAACGTTCCCCAAACACTTTAATTACATTTGTAACGGTTGGCAACTTTTAGCGATTTTGCCAGCTTTGCGTGCGAGTAGCTCGGATTTTCGCGATGCGCGATCAAAATTTTGATACGCTGCTCTTCTTGCTTGGACGGCATTTTGACAACTAAAGAGTGTATTCCAAAATCAAAATAGGAGCAACATTCTACACACACACACCTTCAAATGAGGGGTGTTCAGGTTTTTAAGTGCAAAATTGAAAGAAATACGTCAAGTTTATATTGACCAAATTTTGACCGTATCACCCTTTATGTATCGATCTCTCGACTTTGGTTTTCAAGGTTATCGTTTTCTTGTCCAAACAAGAATTAAACCATCTTAGCGTTGCATTCTTTTAGGATGATTAAATGAAAATCATTTAAGCCTACTCCTAGGTGTTCCATATAAATTATGCCAGCTTATCTTTTAATTGCATTTGCACTCAGTTTTTTTAGTTTCTTCTCTCCTTCAAATCCAGACCAAAGAAAAAAAAGAAACACAAAATTCTTTTGCCATAATTCATACTCTCTTCAAGTGTATTTACTCGATTATTATATAAAAAGAAGCATATTAAACCAATAATTGTTTAAGATTTCAAGCCACACTACCAACGTCCATTCTCATCATAATTTTCTCTACGTACACTATTGTCTATTAACCAGCAAGATGAATACTTTTATAAGTATTCACTCACCCCAGTCCTTTAAGCCACATTCTTAAGAACCAGAAGGGGCCAGCACAAATAAAAAAGAAAACGAATGAATGAATATCGTTGCCCTCGAACAACGCAGGAAAAATGAATGAAGCACAATATGGGACCAGGCATCAAGGGCCATAATGCATCTGGGGACTCCAGTGAGACAGACTACATCATCATCTTTGTCTGCTTGGTTTTATATCAGTTTTTTTCCCCGTTCAATATTTGAATATAACTCCGTTCAGTGTGAAATCGAAGGCGTAATACCGGAAGTGAATTTTACTGAACATGGCGAGTCTGACGTTACCATTAAATATCAACACTGCAATTATGGCCCCCACCACCACCACCACCATGGAAGACATTGTTGCTCCCCATGGTGTGATGCAAGTCATCCACAACTAGCTATAGAATACACATGAAAAGGCCATAAAGAGTTTGATAATATTTTATGATGAATAAAAGTAGAGAAACGCATAAAATTGTTTAAATATGGTCCATCATCTTTGTAACTTTTTCATCTTCTAGCCATGCTATTTGTGGTGGTGTTGTTGTCCATAATTTCAATAGAATAGAGAACTCCAGCCCCATTAATACTTCACCGCTTCAACCATTATGGAAATTTTATAGAGTTTCTTTCCTATCGCCCTTAGCCAAGAAGATACTGCTGCTGCTGTTGTTGATGATGCTACCTACCACCATCTTTCTCTCTTTGGTAGTAAATATTGATTTATGAATTGCAACTTTGCATCACTTAAAAGCTTGAGGTTATGTTTTCCAAAGAAACTTATTTGTTTTTGCCTTCATTCACTTCAGTCCTCCTGAGATGAAGTGAGTGAAATGAAGCAAAGAAATCACTTTCAAGAGCTAAGAGGTTCCCAAGGATCAATGCAAAACGGTCATAGCTCAGAATAAGGCCAAAGGGAAAGAGTTTGTAAAGACAAAAAAAAAATGGAAGATTTATGAAAACTAATTAAATTCCTCGATGGTTAAATGAGAGATTTGTTACTTTAGCAAAAAGTTATTGTGGATTATATAAAGGAATAATTTTTCCATTGTGCCATTAAGTTTTCTTGTGTATAATGAACTCTATGTTAAGAGGATAAGTGGTTAGAAGTTAATCAATTGATAAAACTGAAAAAAATGAATGCTAAACAAAAGGAATTAAGGTAGAAGAGTTAAGTTAAAAAGTTTACATTTGATGTGTATATAGTTCATAAGGCCTTGATGCAGTAAGTTCTTCATAAATTATAGATTTATGTAAGAATCTTAGAACTTCTGATATGCCAGTTTGGCTACTCGATATCGAGCCAATTTGAATAGGAAACTTAGGATCACAACTGCATCAGTTCAATGTTCTATAAATTGGGATGCCAAATAGTTCATTTATTGCCACTTTGTGATACTCCAAAAATATATTACAAAGTGGCACACTTTTTCATAAGAACAAAAAGGGAAAAGGAATAAATTCACAGCACAGTAATGTCGCCGTTGGGTCAAGTTGGTGGCAATTTTGTCTCTTTTTTGAATCGCTAATACATTTATGCCACTAAATATCATATTTCTTATATTTTTGTGCCACTTTTTACTTATATTGCATTTAAATCCAATTATACTGTAATAGTTTTTGCCACTTTGTGATACTTCCAGAAGAATATGGTGTTCTCGGTGTTACCGTTGTGCCACTTTTTAGGCGTTGACACCTTTGTGCCACCTTTTTGCAATATTGTGACAATTTTTTTATATTAAACACGTGTTTAGTGCAACTTTTGCACCCTTCGCTTAAAATCGAACTAAGGCTTATAATACTAAGCCTACAACGTTATCTAGCAAATAATGGTGACGACTAAAAACATGCAAGGAAAAATTTCGGTAGTACGTAAATCTCGTGCTCGAACTAGCCGTTAATTTAAAGAATTGATTTTCGATGAAATGGAGTTAAAATGATTATTGAGTCCATTAAGATCTAAAAAGCCAACTTTAAAAAAACTTATAAAATTCATTTAATTCGTATGGGTTTTTTTATGAAAAGGGTGCTATGTGATGCCACAAGCACGTTTGCTACCGTTGGTAGAATTCTACCAAAAATTTAAAATTTGTTACTGTTTGGCACGAATGGTAGAATTCTTATTGTTTTGATACATTTTGCATAATGTTCTTCTCCAACTAAGAGGTACTTCCATAAATTTTCTATAGAAATAAAATTTTGATAAAATTCTCCATAGAAATAAAATTTTTACAAAATTGCCATGGAAATAAAATGTTCACAAAATTTTCTATAGAAATAAAATTTGGACAAAATTTTCTACAGAAATAAAATTTGACAAAATTTTCTATAGAAATAAAATTTTGATAAAAATTTTCTACCGAAATAAAATTTTAACAAAATTTTCTATAGAAATAACATTTTCAAATAATTTTCTATAGAAATAAAATTTTGACAAAATTTACTATAGAAATAAAATTTTGACAAACTTTCCTATAGAAATAAAGTTTTGACAAACTTTTCTATAGAAATAAAATTTTGACAAACTTTTCTATAGAAATAAAATTTTAACAAAGTTTTCTATAGAAATAAAATTTTGACAAACTTTTCTATAGAAATAAAATTTTAGCAAATTTTTCTATAGAAATAAAATTTGGCAAAATTTTCTATAGAAATAAAATTTTAACAAAATTTCTATAGAAACAAAAATGTTGACTAAATTTTCAATAGAAATACAATTTTGGTAAACTTTTCTATAGAAATAAAATTTTGACAAACTTTTCTATAGAAATAAAATTTTGACAAACTTTTCTATAGAAATAAAATTTTAACAAAGTTTTCTATAGAAATAAAATTTTGACAAAATTCTCTATAGAAATAGAATGTTGACGACATTTCTATATAAATAAAATTTTGATAAAAGTTTCTGCAGAAATAAAATTTTGACAAAATTTTCTGCAGAAATAAAATTTGGCAAAATTTTCTATAGAAATAAAATTTTGACAAAATTTTCTATAGAAATAAAATTTTGACAAAATTTTCTATAAAAATAAAATTTGATAAAATTTTCCACAAAAATAAAATTTTGACAAAATTTCCATGGAAATAAAATGTTCACAAAATTTTCTATAGAAATAAAAATTTGACAAAATTTTCTATGGACGTAAAATTCGAGAAAAATATTCTATTCCATAAAAATAAAATGTTAAAAATTTCTATAGAATTAAAATTTTAACAAAATTGTCTATAGCAATACAATTTTGACAATTGCTTCTGTGGACATAGAAGTAAAATTTGGACAAAATTTTCTATAGACAAAATTGTCCAATTTTTTCTATGGAAATAAAATGTTGACAAAATTTTTTTACAGAAATAAAATTTTGGCAAAATTTCTATAGAAATAAAATTTTGACAACATTTTCTGTAGAAATAAAAATTTGACAATGTTTTTTATAGACATAAAATTCGGGAAAAATAATAATAAACTTTTGACAAAAAAATCTATAGAAATACCATTTGACAAAATTTCCATAAAAATAAAATGTTAAAATATTGTATAGAATTAAAATTTTAACAAAATTATCTATAGAAATAAAATTTTGACAAAATTTTCAATGGAAATAAAATGTTGATAAATGTTTCAATAGAAACAAAAATTTGACAAAATTGTCTACAGAAATAAAATTCTGGAAAATTTTTCTATAGGAGTAAAATATTGCTAAAATATTCTATAGAAATAAAATTTTGACACAAATAAAAATTTGAGAAAATTTTCTATAGAAATAAAAATTTCACAAAATATTCTAAAGAAATAAAATTTGACAAAATTTTCTATAGAAAGAAAAATTTGACAAAATTTTCAAAAGAAATAAAAATTTCTATAGAATTAAAATTTTAACAAAATTGTCTATAGCAATACAATTTTGAAAAAAAATTTTTAATGGAAATAAAATTTTGACAATTATTTCTGTGGACATAGAAGTAAAATTTGGACAAAATTTTCTATAGAAAAAATTGTCCAATTTTTTCTATGGAAATAAAATTTTGACAGATGTTTCAATAGAAACAAAAATTTGACAAATTGTCTACAGAAATAAAATTCTGGAAAATTTTTCTATAGGAGTAAACTATTGCTAATATATTCTATAGAAATAAAATTTTGACACAAATAAAAATTTGAGAAATTTTTCTATAGAAATAAAAATTTTACAAAATATTCTAAAGAAATAAAATTTGACAAAATTTTCTATAGAAAGAAAAATTTGACAAAATTTTCAATAGAAATAAAATTCTGGATTTTTTTCCATAGAAGTAAAATATTGATAAAATATTCTATAGAAATAAAAATTTTACAAAATATTCTAAAAATTTGACAAAGGATTCTATAAAAATCAAAATTTTAACAAAAATTCTGGAAAATTTTTCCTCAGAAGTAAAATTTGGAAAAAATAAAAATTTGACAAAAATTCCTATGTAAGCAAAATTCTGGAAAAATATCCTCAAGAAATAAAATTTTGACAAAAATGTTCTATAGAAATAAAATTTGGCAAAATTTTCTATAGAAATAAAATTTCGACAAATTTTTTCATAGAGGTAAAATTTGGACAAAAATTTCCATAGAAATAAAATTTTTACAAAATTTTCTATAGAAATCAAGAAGGAAATATATGCCAAATTTTAAGGGGCGGATATGTAGAACTTTAGTCACTTAGATTTAAGCGAAATATAACAGGGCAAGTCACTTATAATGGAGAGAGAGTGAGTTGGTTAGGTTGCTTTTCTCTCAAAGATGCTTTAGTTTATATTGTTTGTTTTTTGTTTTGCTGGGAAATTATTAAAATTATCTTTTCCTAATAATGTTTCAATGTCACATCGTTATATAATAAGTAGCTTATTTTTATTCAATCCTGAGGCTTTTTGCTTTAAAAGTTTAAAAAAGAAATCCTCTAACTACTTAATCTGAAAAGAATATTGGCTATTAAAGGCTTCGTGTAACTTTGAAAAATCCTCTTCGATTTTCCATAGCCTATGTTCAGGTGCTACTCTTATATAATCATTTCAAGCTTGCCATGGTGCGAAAAATTTCCAATATTATCTCACTAAACTGTATTAAATCCCTCTTTTCCAACTAAATTTTAAAGTTTTCCGATTAAACTTTTCTCTCGCTCTCTCTCTGCCTGTAAAGTATACCAAACTTATTACAACAGCCTTATGGTATGCTATCTTTTTTTCTCTGTTTGTTTTTTTGCTCTACATATATACAAAGGTGTGTGTGTGTTTGTGTATGTGATCGGATACTGTGAATCGGTATTTGAAGAGCTTAAGGTAATCAATTATTTCACACTGCTTCATTACATTTTCATTTTACGGTATGTAGAGATTTGAGGCTGCTATAGGCATTGGAATCTAAAGGCAAAGCAAACTATAGTGTTATTACTACTACTGCTACTAAGGATAGCCTGTATGGGTATGGGTTTGCTATCCCGCATATAATTTACCCTTAACCCTCTCTAGTTTTACCCTCTCTCCCCGCATTGAGGTTTGCTGGAACTTTTGTTAGGAAACCTTTTTGGCAAAACAAATCAACTTTTTTTCTGTAAACCGATTAAATGGTGATTTGTACTTTTTATGGCAGCATTATAAGAAAAGTTAACCAAAAAGTCCCATATGCGTGGAAATGAATTTGAGAACATCGATGAGCTTAACTTCCAACAAGCTCAAAGGGAGTGAGTCCATTCGTTTGGCTTTTTTTCTTTGGGAAACCATAAGGCGTTAGGCATTTTTCTATTGTTATGGCAATATTAACAGGAACTTAAAAATGCCAAAACCCACACACACACATATACACATGCTCACACAATTATGGAGGAAATAGGAAAAGTTTTTCGATCGACCATAACCATATATAGGGTTGGTGTTATTTTCCTTTGAAACCCGAAAAAAACTTTGCACAAAAGAAAGGTGTTGGTTTTTTTGTGGAAAATTACACTTTAAGTTTGAGTTGAGTAATTTTTATTGGCATTTGAGAGTTCCAGTTAATAAATTTTTAATACCTGAAAATGTGTTAATCACGCTGCTAGCTAGGCATTAAATAAAATCGGTCAACTGTGTTCTTATTTAAAGGGGAAATATTTTTTTATATTTAAATTTTTCCAGAGCATATTTTTAATATTTTAAAATACGCGAATTATTGCTAACAACTTGCAAGAAAAAAAAATACAATCACGTAGACTTTATAATAATACAGGACGGATATCACGAATAGAAGAAATGATGCCGCAAAACGTGAACGGATCTCCCAAACGAAAGATGTATCAGGCTCACTGAGACTATTCAGCCCATTGTGATACCATATTGGTGAACTTCTCTCTTATCACTGAGTGCTTGCAGTGAAACCACTTAGAGAAGCTTTGAAACCCTCAGAAATGTCACCAGCATTACTGAGGTGGGATAATCCACCGCTGAAAAACTTTTTGGTGTTCGGTCGAAGCAGGAATCGAACCCACGACCTTGTGTATGCAAGGCGGGCATGCTAACCATTGCACCACGGTGGATCCCGTGGTGCAATGGTTATAGACAATTTTGTCAAAATTTTATTTCTATAGAAAATTTTCTGAAAATTTTATTTCTATAGAAAATTTTGTCAAAATTTTATTTCTATAAAAAATTTTGTCAAAATTTTATTTCTATAGCAAATTTTCTGAAAATTTCATTTCTATAGAAAATTTTGTATAAATTTAATTTCTATAGAAAATTTTGTCAAAATTTTATTTCTATAGAAAATTTTGTCAAAATTTTATTTCTATAGAAAATTTTGTCAAAATTTTATTTCTATAGGGTTTTTTTTGTCAAACTTTTGATTCTATAGAAAATTTCATGAACATTTTATTTCTATAGAAAAATTTGTCACAATTTTATTTCTATAGAATTTTTTTTTTATTTCTATAGAAAATTTTCTCAAAATTGTATTTCTATAGAATTTTTTTTCAAAATTTTATTTTAAAGAAAATCATGTCAAAATTTTATTTCTATATGAAATGTTGTCAACATGTTATTTTTACAGAAAATTTTGTAAAAAAATTAATTTCTAAAGAAAAATTCATCCAAATTTTATTTCTATAGAAAATTTTCTGAAATTTTCATTTCTATAGAAAATTTTGTCAAAATTTTATTTCTATAGAAAATTTTGTCAAAATTTTATTTCCATAGAAATTTGTGCCAAAATTATCTATAGAAAATTTCATGAAAATTTTACCACCACAGAGAACTTATGGCTTATCACTGAGACTTTGGGGCCAACGGTGGGAGCCACCGTGGTGCAATGGTTAGCATGCCCGCCTTGCATACACAAGGTCGTGGGTTCGATTCCTGCCTCGACCGAACACCAAAAAGTTTTTCAGCGGTGGATTATCCCACCTCAGTAATGCTGGTGACATTTCTGAGGGTTTCAAAGCTTCTCTAAGTGGTTTCACTGCAATGTGGAACGCCGTTCGGACTCGGCTATAAAAGGGAGGTCCCTTATCATTGATCTTAACATGGAATCGGGCAGCACTCAGTGATAAGAGAGAAGTTCACCAATGTGGTATCACAATGGACTGAATAGTCTAAGTGAGCCTGATACATCGGACTGCCACCTAACCTAACCAAACCTTGGGGCCAACGGTTCCGCACAGACACCTTCGGACCTAATGTTCTACCGCAAAGAACTTCGGGTCTACTGTTCCAACACAGGGAACTTCCACCACAAAGACCTTCCATTCCCCATAGAGACCTTCTGGCCTATTCTTCCACCACAGAGACTTTCGGGCCTACTCTTCGCAACCAACGAACCGAAATTCTGCAGCTGTCACTTCCGTCAAGCACTGCGAACCGACAAACATCCGATCATTTCGTCATCATTCAACAACGACTACAGATATCAGGTACCCTGTTATTTTGACGTAGAGAGTTATGTAGGCGACTTCATCGAAATGGTAACATTTTCTAGTTGGATAACAAAAATTAAAAAGACCTTTTGTAAATTAATCAAAGATTATTAATTTTTAACACACATATGCCAACCTCCATCTCCATCTATAGCTTAAGACTATTTTTATATTGAATCTCCTCAAATAACTCATTTTTTCTTGTCTCAGTCATTTCAAAAGAAGCCAAGAAAACACCAGCACTTGACACATTTTTCTTAAATTGATTTTTTATTTTTTCTATAGCAATTGCCCTCACTTCAACGGTCTGCTTATGCCGCGTCTCATTTTTCACACACACTTTCAATTGATTAAGTGTAAATACTTGAAGAATAATGAAATAACGAAATCCTAGATATGAAAAACAATTTTCGATTTCGGGGCTTCATGACATGGTTCGTTGGGGGGAGGCAGGAGCTTTTCGGGAAAATGCCATCGAGCAATAGACTCTACAAGTCTATTCTCTACTTGACTTTAGCAGAAAATGGAATTTAAGACCACAGTGGTAAATTATTGACATTGCCAGTGATATATCAAGGCCCCTAAGGCTTCAAATATGAAATTAGAAAAATACCAACAATACCAGCCATAAATAAAAGTATATTTTCAGGCTCAGAGAGACAATGGTGGTGTTGTTTTAGGGGGGAGGGAGGGGATAAGAAAATAGCAAATAACCAAACATTGAGGCACCACACCACAACACAGTGAAATTGCGAAATGAACGCACAAAAACCAAAATAAACAACGAATTTCTAATAAATTCTATATTGCCAGAAGCATGGACGGACATCACAGCAGGATTTGGCATGGCTAAAAAAGCCACCAAAATGAAATTGAAGTTCTCAAAGAGTATCAGCTTCGTCAGTGAATTGTTGCTTTTGTTTGTATTTGCTGTAAATGGAAGAAACCACTTGTAATCTTACAATAGAATGCCTTTAACATTTGACAATGACACGCACTTGCCACGCTCGCAACAAACGGCCAAAACAAAATAACGAACACATACTCTTGACTCTCAACCCTCTGAGCCATCCAGCCTTTATTCACATTTTTCGCAAAAAAAAAAAACAAAATTGCCAAAAAACAAGGATATCGATTTTGTTTTTTTGTCAAAGGCACAAAGCTTTTTGTTTTTTGTTTTTTTTTTTGCTGCCTTAACCAACAGTGTTAAGGTTCCATGTTTTGTGATGGTATGGGGGGAACATTGCTTACTATCTTCCATTCTGCTGTTACTCTCATGCTCTAGAGTTATCAATTTTATTCTCTGTATGTGTGTGTGCGTGTTTGTGATGTTGTAATGCTTGTGAGAGTTCCCTTCTTGAGTTGCTGTCAATTACATTTACACAATATCCCGCTAAAAGAATAAAATTCATTCGGGTATACCCATCGAATAATGGAAGTGTGAGTGCTTAAATGCCATCAGCATGATATATTAGTTGTGTTTTTTTTTTGCTTTACTATAGAGCAAAAAATGTTGAAAACTAACAATAATCGAAGAAATATTGGATTACAAATGTTAACAATTAATTAAAGAAAATTAATAAAAGTGTCAAAATTTATTTCTTTAGAAAATTTTGTCATAATTTTATTTCCATAGCAAATATTGTCAAAATTTTATTTCTATAGAAAATTCTGTAAAAATTGTATTTATATAGAAAACATGTTGTTAAAACTTTATTTCTATAGAAAATTTTGTGAAAATTTTACTTCTCTAGGAATTTTTATCAAAAATTTATTTCTATAGAAAATTTGGTCAAAATTTTAATTCTATAGAAAATTTTGTCAAATTTTTAATTCTATAGAAAATTTTGTCAAAATTTTATTTCTACAGAAAATTTCCAAAAAAATTTTTGTATAGAAAATTTTGCCAAAATTTTATTTCTATAGAAAATTTGTCAAAATTTTATTTTTATAGAACATTTTGTCAAAATTTTAATTCTATAGACAATTTTGTCAGAATTTTTTATCTGTAGAAAATTTTGTCAAAATATTATTTTTATAGAAAAATTTTTTAAAAATCCATTTCTATAGAAAATTTTGTCAAAATTTTATTTCTAGAGAAAACTTTGTCAATATTTTATTTCTATAGAACATTTTGTCAAAACTTTATTTCTATAGAAAATTTTGTGAAAATTTTACTTCTATAGGAATTTTTATCAAAAATTTATTTCTATAGAAAATTTGGTCAAAATTTTATTTCTATAGAAAATTTTGTCAAAATTTTAATTCTATAGAAAATTTTGTCAGAATTTTTTATCTGTAGAAAATGTTGTCAAAATTTTATTTTTATAGAAAAATTTTTTAAAAACCCATTTCTATAGAAAACTTTGTCAAAATTTTATTTCTATAGAAAGTTGAGGTACGTTGGCAACCAACTTTGACAAGCGTGAAATAAATACCAAAACAATAACTAAAACACACCTATTATGTACAGTGCTTGGTTTTCGCACTTTCAACATTTTTTTGTTTTGTTTGGTACGTTATTTTTTTTTTTTTTTGCCATAGTTATTGAACATTGGCAATGTGGATAAGAATGACAGTATAATAGAATATGCGTACGTTTCAGCTTAACAGTTGGCGGTTTACTTTGCCATCACGCGCCCCACCCGCTTCCCCCTTCCAAAACGTTATAACATATACCCTCTTGCCATACATTGTTGCGTGTAATATAAGCTGGTAATTTTGTTAACACTTTGTGGTTGGTGTTGGGCCCCCTTTTCTGCTTTTTGTTTTTTGCAAGTCCCACATATACATGCCACAATAATGGTGTTAAAAACAGTATCTTACACTTAATACTTATTTGTTGTTATTGTAGTTGTGGTTGTTTATCTGACACTTTAAGGCCAACACCAAGGGGTGCGAATATTGTAAACGTTAAGGATGAAGGTGTTACTTTGGCCAAATATTTGTAATGGAGTTTATTATCGACTATCGTAAGAATTTTGATAGAAATAAAAGTTTTGCTATAAGTTTATCAATATTTTAACAACTTTATGCATGTAAGAAATTTAAGATGGAATGAAAAGTGTTTATAGAATGCCTAAAAGTATGCTTTACATATTTTTGGTGTGCTAAAAGAAATGTTTACCTTAAAACTCTGCGATTTTGAGGGGGAACATAAGCCTTTCAGAAATATTACTCAGGGTTCCATACAATGGCGATCGTTGCAGAATAATCAGCTCTCTGTCCTGCCATACGCCTTTAGGTATGCTTTACATATTTTTTGGTAAGCCAAAGGAAATGTTTACCTTAAAACTCTGAGATTTGGGGAGCATATGCCTATCAGAAATTTTGTCAAGGGTTCCATATAGTTACGATCGTTGCAGAATAACCAGCTAAGCTGAGACTCTCTTTCCTTTCATATGCGTTTGTAGGTGAACGTTGTGTCAAACTCAGTGTTATGATGTGCCGTCTTAGTGGCAAATTTGCCACTCTTTTTAAGCGTTTTTATGTTTGGCGTACTTCTCACATTTCTATTCCATCTTTTTGTCATGTTGTGAGACTTTTTAATAAATTTCTCCTTTAGCGCAATAGTTTTCATAAATTTTGATCCCGGACCACGGTTGCCACTCGATCGAAAAATAATCTACCAAAATTGTGAAATATTGTTTTCTCGAATGAGATGATTTATTATTGTATTTAAGAAGTTTATTTAATATTTTATGATCACTGCTAATAGTGAAAATTTATTTGAGTGTAGAAATATTCCTTAAATTTATTCAAAATTTTATTTTTTGGAAAAAAATTGTCAACATTTTATTTCCGTAGAAATTTTATTCCTAGGAAATATTTTGTCAAACGTATTCCTAGAGAATAAAAATTTTATTCCTAAAGAAAATTTTTCAAAATTTTATTCCTCGAGAAAGTTTTGTCAAAATTTTATTCCTACAGAAAATTATGTCAAAATTTTGTTCCTAGTGTTGTCATAATTTTATTCCTCGAGAAAATTTTGTCGAAATTTTATTCCTAAAAAAATTTTTGTCGAAATTTTATTCTTAGAAAAAATTTTGTCGAAATTTTATTCCTAAAGAAATTTTTTCAGCATTTAATTTCATATATTATGTCAAGATTTTATTTCTATAGAAAATTATATCAAAATTTTATTTATATAAAATATCTTGTAAAAATTTTATTCCTACAGAAAATTGTATCTTAATTTTATTTCTATAGTCAATTTTGTCAAAATTGTATTTCTATGGAAACTTTGTAAAGTAAGTCCTAGGTGAGGAGGAATATTTTTCAAAATCTACCAAAACATCAAGAATACTATCAATCTACCAAACAGTATAAAATCTATCATATTGGGTAGAATTCTACCAACTGTGGCAACCGTGTCCCAGACCCTTTTAATGATACAATTGTGCTTGGTGCCTCAACATAAAATCGAACTAAAACATTAACATTTTGAGCACATTTTCTTTCTCAAACCGTAGTGTTATCAAACGGGCAATAGTAACACCTAAAAATATGCAACAAAAACCAGTTCATAGGCGAACTGAGTATTTAACAATTCATTTTCGATGAAATGAAGATAACATTATTGTTGGATTTATTTATATCTTATTTGAAAAACAAAAATGCGACTTTATAATTGCATAAATAAATAACAAAATTTAATTCGTATTTTTTCTTTACAAAATATGTGACATTTTTTTCCAAAGTAGCGCGTCACTTTTTATTGCCAGTGACATTTTTGTGTCACTTTTTATCCAATAAATGCGCTGGATATACTATTTATCAAAATGCAGCTTGAAGAATTTCTAAAAAGTACTATAAAAAGTGCCTCATTTCAAAAAAGTGGCGCAAAAAGTAGCACAAATAGTAGCACATAAAAAAAGTAAACATTTTTATATAAAACTAACTTTTTTTCTATTTAGATCCTCACTATACAATAATTTTATCTCCATTTCATTGAAAACACCCCCTGAAATTTAGTATTTAGGAGATTAATTTGGTTTAATTAATATAGAAAAAAATAGTTGCATACTTTTAGGCGGACATGTGTCCATTGAAAAATTTGGAAAATTTGCCACTAAAGTGTCGCAATGGCCGGTTGAGAGAATATAAACAACAGCTGAACAAATTTGCTTGTATTGGGATAGGACCCATGACCCTTTTAACTCCCCATGAAGAAGATGCTTATCGTTGTTGATGGACTAATCCCAACAATATCATAAGCCTCTTTGATGTTAAAATTCTCCGATAATTCTCCAAAAAAACTGTTAGCTATGTTTGATTTTCATGCAATGGTCAAGGAATCTCTTTTATTTTCGATCTGGGGCTTATCTCCTGCTCATGACATTTGATAGTATTTCCAAATTTCCCCAATTGGTTTGCATAGGAAGTGTGACCCACCATAGTGCCATTAACCATAGTTTCATAAATTTTTTTAATCACCTGACCATTATCGAACCTAATCAAACATTTTAATTGAAATTTATTATCGAAAAAAGAGGAATGGCTGGCTGTAACCCAAGCACTGACGTTAGTTATACTGACCCGATATATTTCATGTTAAAAATTATCCATGAAGGATGTTCTACACCATGTACCATGCTTCCATTTCCCAAGCCATTGAGTTTTTGGGGTTATGGCTCTAAAAAAATGGAATAAAACTCAATCACAAACAAATTTTTTCTCAATCAAATTGAAGAGAGGCATAGACAAAAAACAAACACACATAGTTACACTCAAAATCAATCAATTTAATTTGGTTCTGATATCACAACACAAAAAAAGGAAAGGCCACCCAATTGTGGCATACTCTAAAGATAAACCAATTTAAGAAAAGTATGCTCTGATGTATATCCTATATACATAGCCTCTTTCCCTTATGCTCTAACATTTCTGTGTGTGAAATCACATCAATTTGTCGCCTAGTAACAATATGTCTCCTGAAATGTCTAAGCAGATTCTTTTCGGCCTTTTTCGCATGGAAATGTTGAAATATTTCGAGGCTAAATGAAGTCAAGCAAATAAAATCCTAGCCAGCAAATATTGAAATATACTTATAGCATTATAAACGATCCAGACCAACACAACAGGAAGCAAAAGGATACCTTAGCCTGACAGGGGGAGACTTGTTGGAAAAAGATTTTCTACATAGGATTCCATTGGCTATAAAGGAAATGTGTTGGAGTGAAAGCTAACTACTTCTTTGTCCTTAAAACGCCTTGAAGCTATTTCGGCGAAATATTTTCTTAGACAAACACTTTGTTGCGGGGACTTTAGCAAACGTAGTGATATACCAAAAAAAAAAAAATACGAAATTCTTATAGAATTTTCTAGTCTCAAGTGTCCAGTATACGAAATGCCAAGAAAGGGACTTTTAGCCAAAGGGCACAGATTGTATTGGAATTTATTCGGGAATACGTTTTGAAATACCAAATTTACCCGACCATACAGCCTGCAGTTATCACAAGAGATACAAGAGAAATTTGTCAATGTGAGAGAAATTTGGTCCTCGACTTAAGAGGGTAGTTGAAAAATTTGGGAATAGAATTTGCAGAAAGTATTCGTTATCCAATTTTACTGATTCCGAGACCGGGCATAAATGGCATAGCTATGTTTTTGGCGTAGAAGCAGTGTAACCGTTGTGCCAGTTTAGGGGCAAATTTGAAACTTTTTCAAGCGGTGATACTTTTGTGCCACTTTGTTGTACTTTTCACATATTTGTGCTACCTTTTTTGGCCTTCTGTGCCACTTTTTAGTTACGTTTAGTGTACATTTTATACAATTTAATCTCCAATACCATTAGGTTAGGTGGCAGCCCGATGTATCAGGCTCACTTAGACTATTCAGTCCATTGTGATACCACATTGGTGAAATACCATTAAGATTACGGATATGATCAGTGTTTTAACAAATAATGGAGTTTTCTAGTCGAATACAAAATTTGGAAACAATTTCCCTCTTTGTGTCGTAATGTTCCCAGCGGACGATTGTTCCGCCTAAAAGTATGCAAAGAAAATTATCTATTGCTGAAAAAATGAGACAATCTGCTTTCTATTAAATTTCAAGAAATGGATTTTAAAAACAATGGAGATAAAATGATTGTTAGATTCGTGAGGATCTAAATTAAACAGTTACTTCAAAATTCTATATAAAAATTCTATATCTTTATAAAAAACAAGTAAGGAAAGTCTAAAGTCGGGCGGGGCCGACTGTATTATACCCTGCACCACTTTGTAGATCTAAATTTTCGATACCATATCACATCCGTCAAATGTGTTGGGGGCTATATATAAAGGTTTGTCCCAAATACATACATTTAAGTATCACTCGATTTGGACAGAATTTGATAGACTTTTACAAAATCTATAGACTCAAAATTTAAGTTGGCTAATGCACTAGGGTGGAACACAATGTTAGTAAAAAAGTATGGGAAACGTTTAAATCTGAAGCAATTTTAAGGAAACTTCGAAAAATTTTATTTATGATTTATCGCTCGATATATATGTATTAGAAGTTTAGGAAAATTAGAGTCATTTTTACAACTTTTCGACTAAGCAGTGGCGATTTTACAAGGAAAATGTTGGTATTTGAACCATTTTTGTCGAAATCAGAACAACATATATATGAACCGATTTCAACCAAATTTGGCACGCATAGCAACAATGCTAATTCTAGTCCCAGTGCAAAATTTCAACTAAATCGGAGCAAAAAATTGGTCTCGGTGGTCATATGAGTGTAAATCGGGCGAAAGCTATATATGGGAGCTATATCTAAATATGAACCGATTTCAACCAAATTTGGCACGCATAGCTACAATGCTAATTCTACTCCCTGTGCAAAATTTCAACCAACTTGGGGTAAAACTCTGGCTCTTGGGACCGTATTAGTCCGTATCGGGCGAAAGATATATATGGGAGCTATATCTAAATCTGAACCGATTTCAATAAAATGTGGCACACTTTACTATAGTACTAATTGTTCTTCTTGTGCAAAATTTTAAGCAAATTAGGGTAAAACTCTGGCTTCTGGGGCCATATAAGTCCATATCTTCCAAAATCAATAGGGATCTATTCCGAGCCAAAACACATACTTGTGCCAAATTTGAAGTCGATTGGACTAAAACTGCGACCTAGACTTTGATTACAAAAATGTGTTCACGGACAGACGGACATCGCTATATCGACTCAGGAGCCCACCCTTAGCATTTTTGCCAAAGACACCATGTGTCTATCTCGTCTCCTTCTGGGTGTTGCAAACATATGCACTAACTTATAAATACCCTGTTCCACAGTGTGGAGCAGGGCATAATTATGCCACTTTCTAAGCCCATACTTGGCGAATTTCTTGATTTCAAGGTGGGGAGAGAAATTCTAATCATTGGATTAGAGTCAGTAGGCATAAAGGGATCCAAGCACGCTGTAGAAAAAGTGAGTCCATAGAAAACTCTCAGTGAATTTTATATGGTCTTTAAAAATCTTCCTTTTAAACATTGTTGTTTTAATTATTTCTATTTAGGCTAACTTCTTATTTAGGATTTTATTTCAAAAATCAATTTTTTTTATATTTATTTTCTCAAATACCATGCCCGATAAGCAAAAATATCATCACAGTTTTCAATTATTTTTTTTTTTGGAAACGTTTAGTATTTTTGTCTTTGCTGTATTTTACATCTCGGAAAAAATTCGTAATATTTAAGAAAACAAACCAAACATTTAAATTTCGCAAGATTTTTGTGAAAAAATAAACAAACAATGACTAAAGCTTCATTGCACTTCATACACAGCAAAAACTTTCACGAAAATTTTTCCAATTAAAATTTTAATTGAGTTTTAAAAAATATTCAAATAAAAATTTAATTAACTCAACAAATTTTGTAATAGAAACAAAAATCAAACACAACAAGTATATACGGCCGTAAGTTCGGCCAGGCCGAAGCTTATGTACCCTCCATCATGGATTGCGTAGAAACTTCATCTAAACACTGCCATCCACAATCGAATTACTTAAGTTGCGGTAACGCTTGCCGATGGCAAGGTATCTTAAAACCTCCTAACACCATCTTCTAAATTGTATGTAAGTCCATACGTGGTATATAGTAAATCAAAAGAGATCGATATAGATATATGATATATAAGATCGATCGATATATAAGATCGATAATACGTATATAATTCAGTTTGACAAAGTAGACATAAAATTTTGACAAAATTTTCTACAGAAATAAAATTTTAACAAAATTTTCTATAGAAATAACGTTTTAACAAAATTTTCTATAGAAATAAAAATTTTGACAACATTTTCTATAGAAAGACAATTTTGACAAAAATTTCTACAGAAATAAAATTTTAACAAAATTTTCTATACAAATAAACTTTTGACAAAATTTTCTATAGAAATAAAATCTTGGTAGATTATTTTTGGCTCGAGTGGCAACCATGATTATGAACCGAATAAAATTTGAACAAAATTTTCTATAGAAATAAAATTTTGACAAAATTTTCTATAGAAATAAAATTTTGACAATGATGAAAATTTTATTATGAACCGAATAAAATTTTAACAAAATTTTCTATAGAAATAAAATTTTGACAAAATTTTCTATAGAAATAAAATTTTTACAAAATTTTCTATAGAAATAAAATTTTGACAAAATTTTCTATAGAAATAAAATTTTGACAAAATTTTCTATAGAAATGAAATTTTGGTAGATTATTTTTGGCTCTAGTGGCAACCATGATTATGAACCGATATGGACCAATTTTTGTGTGATTGGACCAATTTTGGTATGGTTGTTAGCGACCATATACTAACACCACGTGCCTAATTTGAACCGGATCGGATGAATTTTGCTCCTCCAAGAGGCTCCGGAGGTCAAATCTGGAGAATGTTTTATATGGGGGCTATATATAATTATGGACCGATATGGACCAATTCTGGCACGGTTGTTAAGGATCATATACCAACACCATGTACCAAATTTCAGCCGGATCGGATGAAATATGCTTCTCTTAGAGGCTCCACAAGCCAAATCTGGGGATCGGTTTATATGGGGTCTATATATAATTATGGACCGATGTGAACCAATTTTTGCATGGTTGTTAGAGACCATATACCAACACCATATACCAAATTTTAGCCGGATCGGATGAAATATGCTTCTATTAGAGGCTCCACAAGCCAAATCTGGGGATCGGTTTATATGGGGGCTATATATAATTATGGACCGATGTGAACCAATGTTTGTTAGAGACCATATACCAACACTATGTACCAAATTTTAGCCGGATCGGATGAAATTTGCTTCTCTTTTAGGCTCCGCAAGCCAAATGTGGGGATCGGTTTATATGGGGGCTATATATAATTATGGACCGATGTGGACCAATTTTTGCATGGTTGTTAGAGACCATATACCAACACCATATACCAAATTTTAGCCGGATCGGATGAAATATGCTTCTATTAGAGGCTCCACAAGCCAAATCTGAGGGTCCCTTTATATGGGGGCTATACGTAAAAGTGAACCGATATGGGGCTATACGTAAAAGTGGACCATTTTCAATACCATCCGACCTACATCGATAACAACTACTTGTGCCAAGTTTCAAGTCGATAGCTTATTTCGTTCGGAAGTTAGCGTGATTTCAACAGACGGACGGACGGACGGACGGACATGCTTAGATCGACTCAGAATTTCACCACGACCCAGAATATATACTTTATTGGGTCTTAGAGCAATATTTCGATGTGTTACAAACGGAATGACAAAGTTAATATACCCCCATCCTATGATGGAGGGTATAAAAATTAATAATATCGATCATTTTTTCATTGACTTTCCATTAATTTTTTAAATTGATACTGCTATTTCTGTAATTGAAGACATTTCAATTAAAAATTAATTGGATCAATAAATTGATTGAATATAAAAAATATTTTTTTGTGTGTAGCACTTAATAATTTACAAATTGAACAAAAAAGTCTGTTGTTGCGAATTTCAATATGATCAACATTTGAAAATAGAAAACCAAAAATTCTGAGATCAAAATGTCATTCGATACAAACCGTTATCAGAAAATTAATTTTTGGGCATAAAAAACTTCTAATTCACCTTTTAAATATTTGACAAATGAAAGTGGTACATCCATCGATGTCTTGGCCTAGCAGAGTAAATTGTAAATTAGCGCCTGGACTTCTGAATCCATTTCAGAATGATTGAAAAAAAAAATCCCCACAAAAAAACCCCAAATTTATAGAAATTCGCCACCAAACACCCTAACTTACAAATTTCATCCCCATGAAAAAAGGAAAATCCTCAATTTTGGGAAAATTCCCAATACTGGCAACACTGGTCTCAAGAGCCTTTGAAGTGACAAACCCCATATTTAGAGGCCTTCCTCGTATTCTGTATTTATCTCCTAACCTTTTGGACTCTCCTACATTTTGGTATTAGAACCCCTAGGCTAGCTGACAAGCATGATTTAACATAACACACCCTCCTATACATTGACACACACACACACACTGCTACACATGCCAATACATAGTGTCACACAATAAAAATGGACAAACAACGACACCAGTCAGGCGATTGATGTCATATGCTTAAATTATTTGCTCAAGCATCAGACCATTGGTTATGTCCTTCCTATATCTTCGTTTTTTTGGGTGGCCAAAAGGTCCTTCCTTCTACCATTTTTCAAATCTAAAATCACATTTTGAACAAGGCCTTTCTTCTCGAAAAACGAATATTTATGGTAACTTATTTAAGGCTCCGTTAACTTGAACAAGAAACCATTATCAAACCAAAAACAAACAATAAAAACAACAAGAGAGAAATATAAATGACAAAAACCAAGAGCCTGGTAAAAACTACTGAGATCTCCAACCCCTAGTCAGTTCTTCGAACACCCTCATCTTGAGTTGAGACAACTCAAGATTGATTGATAGCTGTCATTATGCGGTGGAAACATGTTTGTGCTCAGATGGCTGGTTTGTTTCGGTTGGTTTCTGGCTTCACAGCCCAAATCATGTTCAAAATGGAATAACCGAAAACCGACACAAGACATCACATCACATTTTTGTGGAGACTTCAACCTCTCCCCACCAACCGTGAGTATGAAACAAAGTGACTGTAAAATGGGGAAAAATAGAAAAATCAATGCAGGCAAATTTAATAAGATCCAGAAGGAGAATGTTGCGAAAAGTGTGGTCTAGGCATCTTCTCGAGAGGCTAAGGAGTGTGTGTGCATTGGTGTATTTCAGATTTTAATGTTGTAGCTAATTTGATTTATTAACTGAAACTAACATATGCTTCAATGATTTATAATGCTCTTGTAGGCAGAAACTTAGATGATTCAGATACCTACCCAACATATATTTTATATTGGCTCCAGAAAGTATACTACATTTCTGGTCCTCGATATGCCTCAAAGTATGCTACATATGCTTTTGATTTCAATTAAAAGTTCTTTTTTATCATATTTGCCTCGGTATGTAAATAGCAAACGTTTCTATTTATTTATCACTATCGAAGAGTAAATTCATTAAACCTTCCCTCACCCATTTCCATATGACAGAGTCAAAAGTCAGTTAGTGACAAATGAATGCTATGTGGGATGGTTTCCTATCTCGTTATGCTTTCTCTCGTTTCTCTTTCGAAGGATGGGGCATGCTGCCATCATGTGTGTTCAATGGCATAGGTTAAGTGTTTATTGTGAAAAAATTGTATTTTTATATTTACAAAATCAAATTAAAACTTAATTGAATGTAAAGAAAATTGAATTAGAACACCCTCATGATATGCATTAGAAAATTCCAAAAAGACTTTAATGGGGAAAATTTTTTTTGGCTTCAATATGATGTTTACATACTTGTGAAAAACACAAAAAAAAAACAGATACAGTGAAACGCTTCAGAATGGTCGTCTAACTTTTCTTGACCTTTGAGAGGTTCTACACACAAAAAAAAATTTCTGATTCAATCACGAAATTAGTTGATCCAATTAATTTTTAATTGAAATGTCTTCAATCACAGAAATGATAGTATCAATTAAAAAATTAATTGAAGGTCAATTAAAAAGTTAATTTATCCAATTAAAAAATTAATTGATACTATTATTGTTGTGATTGATTTTTGTTTCAATTAAAAAAATTGTTGAATCAATTAAATTTTTAATTGAATATTTAATATAGCAAACGTCTCACCACAATTGTCTACTTTCAAGAGGTGTTCGGTTTCACCAGCCAACAACCATTTTGTGAATTGTTTCTAGCATATTTTTTCTTATTGATTATGACCTACTAAACACGAAAATGATTTTTAAAAAAATTTCTGTCGATTGGTTTTCGAGATATAATTTTTTTTAAGTTTTGGAGGTACACCTACAATTTTGAGCATATCTTTCGTTTTCTTTGACCTTTTTGATCCTAATACTACTCAAATTAAAGAAAATTGAGCCGTCTACAACTCATTCTCAGAAAATTTTCAAATCGGGTAAGTAGTTTGGATGTTAGCGGCTTAAAAATGTAAAAAACGGCGTTTTTTAAGTAAAAATGTGGCAAAAAAAACATATAAAAATTCATATAAAATATAAAAAAATTCTAACGGCAATATTTTGTGCTTCAACTAATTTGGTTTAAGGACATAGCAAATTCAATGACAATCATTACTAACCAGAAATAATCAAATTTATATATTTTTTTTTTCAATTGAAAAATTTTTTTTTTAGTTGGTTTAACCAATTTCCATTGAAAGAGTTGCATATTTTCAGGCAGATTAAAAGTTCTATGATGTGAGAGAGTAAAAAAGCTCAAAAAATTAAAAAAAATACTATATAAAACGAAATAAATAAAAAGTGGCATAATATGTAAAAGAGGTGGCATAATATGAGAAAAAGGTGGCATTTTGTGGCAGAGCAATGTCATCTTATGAAAAAACGTAGAAAATTTGTTTGTAAAGTAGCACAACGGTCAAACAGCTATGAGACTGGGGTTGAAATAAAAACGACCTGAGTAGAAATAGTACCCTCAGAAAAAAGTGAACGAAATGTATATAGGCGATTTAACTTTATTTTAATTCATGACAATTAGATGATTTTAGATAAATTTGGTCAAATATAAGAAAATTGTCCTTTTATTACGAGACATGAAAAAATTCCTCGTCCAATCCCTCCACGTTAAGATGCTGATTGAATTCAAGTACTATTTTGAGTTTACCGAATGTCCGTGGATTCTTTTAAAGTCGCTTGAATTCTAATTGGTGCGGGTTGAGAAGCAGCTAACATACTTGGATGGCATCCACGGCAGCCATTCGTGTCAAAAGTAATCTACCAAAATTTGAAGAATATTTTACCACAAATCTACCAAATTAAAAAAATCCCAAGTGAATTTGCAAACACACTTTGTCGGTGAAGTTTTCTATAGAAAATTTTGTCAAAACTTTATTTCTATAGAAATTTTTGTCAAAATTTTATTTCTATAGAAAATTTTGTCAAAATTCTGTTTTTGTCGAAACTTTATTTCTATAGCAATTTTTGTCAAAATTTTATTTCTATAGAAAATTTTGTCAAAATCCTGTTTCTATAGAAAATTTTGTCAAAATTCTATTTCTATAGAAAATTGTGTCAAAATTTTATTTTTATAGAAAATTTGGTCAACATTTTATTTCTATAGAAAATTTTGTCAAAATTCTATTTCTATAGAAAGTTTTGTCAAAATTTTATTTCTATAGAAAATTGTGTCTAAATTTTATTTCTATGGAAAATTTTAGCAAAATTTTATTTCTATAGAAAATTCTATTCCTATAGAAAATTTTGCCAAAATTTAAGTTCTATAGAAAATTGTTTTATTTCTATAGAAAATTTTGTCAAAATTCTATTTCTATAGAAAGTTTTGTCAAAATTTTATTTCTATAGAAAGTTTTGTGAACATTTTATTTTTATAGAAAATTTGGTCAACATTTTATTTCTATAGAAAATTTTGTCAAAATTCTATTTCTATAGAAAATTTTGTCAAAATTCTATTTCTATAGAAAATTTTGTTAAAATGTTATTTCTATAGAAAATTGTGTTTAAATTTTATTTCTGTAGAAAATTTTAGCAAAATTTTATTTCTGTAGAAAATTCTATTACTATAAAAAATTTTGCTAAAATTTAAATTCTATAGAAAATTGTGTCAAAATTTTATTTCTATAGAAAATTTTGTCAAAATTTTATTTCTATAGAAAATTATGTCAAAATTTTATCTCTATAGAAAATTTTGTCTAAATTTTATTTCTATAGAAAATTTTGTCAAAATTTCATTTCTATGGAAAATTTTGTCAAAATTTTATTCCTATAGAAAATTGTGTCAAAATTTAATTTCTATAGAAAATTTGGTCATAATTTAATTTCTATAGAAAATTTCTGTAGAAAATTTTGTCAAAATTCTATTCCTATAGAAAATTTTGCTAAAATTTAATTTCTATATTGTTGTTTTTGATTTCAGTTTAAAACCAGCATTGACTAAACTACAAGTGTAGCTTAACCAATAGAGGAAAAGTATTCTTGTCAAATTTATTTGGGCAAATCCCTATAGACTGCAAGATGGTTGGATGTAGAGCTGTTTCGGAATTACCACATTCCTCATCAGCATCCTCTACTTGCAGCAAAACTATCAACCAATTATCAGAATAAATTCGGGTAATTCACTCAACCCAAAGAGAACTACACTTGAACCTTACGAAAAAAAAGGTTTGATAGTCGGCTACTGCCTAAACTTAAATCATCGATTTGAATGTAGTTGGCTGGGTTGTTTCCTCTGTTGGTTAAGCTACACTTGTAGTTTAGTCAATGCATGGTTTTAAGCTGAAATCAAAAACAGCAATAATGATTGAAGAGAAACAAACAATAACAAACAATAACAAACAAAACGAATTTAATTTCTATAGAAAATTGTGTCAAAATTTTATTGCTATATAAAATTTTGTCAAAATTTTATTTCTATAGAAAATTTTGTCAAAATATTATTTCTATAGAAAATTGTGTCAAAATTTTATTTCTATAGAAAATGTTGCCAAAATTTTATTCAAAATTTAATTTCTATAGAAATTTTTGTCAAAATTTTATTTCTATAGAAAATTTTGTCAAAATTTTATTATTATAGAAAATCTTGTCAAAATTTAATTTCTATAGAAAATTTTGTCTAAATTTTATTTCTATAGAAAATTTTGTCAAAATTTGATTTCTATAGAAAGTTTTTGGCAAAATTTAATTTCTGTAGAAAATTTTGTCATAATTTAATTTCTGTAGAAAATTTTGTCAAAATTTTATTATTTCTATAGAAAATTTTGTCAAAATTTTATTATTTCTATAGAAAATTTTGTCAAAATTTTATTATTATAGAAAATGTGGTCAAATTTTTATTTCTATAGAAAATCTTGTCTAAATTTTATTTCTATAGAAAATTTTAGCAAAATTTTATTTCTACAGAAAATTTTGTAAAAATGTTATTTCCGTAGAAAATTTTGTCAAAATTTTATTTCTATAGAAAATTTTGTCATTGGTTATCATTTAGTTTTGTTTTTAAGTGTAGCTAATATTTATTTTATGCTCCACTTAGAGATTCACCCCGGATGAAGTTTCATCCCAATTTCAATTAATTTTAGCTATAGCTCACTTCTCAAATTCTTCTTGTTAGCACCCTTACAACCAATCCATTATTTAATCTATCCATTTCTTATTTCCTTTTTGCGATAGTTGAATGCAATACCCGACAATGTTTGTAGTTCCTATAATACCTTAGAAAAGTTTTTCTTATAGGCTACTTCCTATTTCTTACCTAAACTGCAGCTGTTTGTTATTCCTCTGAACCTTATAAACTTGGGAACAAATTTTTGTTTTTCTTTGGTTTCTATGTGGCCTGCCGTTTGTGTCCCTTTGTTAGTTGACATATCTCAAGATTGCAATTGTTTCTTGTATGCTATTCTCTCTATTCCTCAATTGAAAAAGGCCACCCCAAAAAGGTAAAAAAACATACGCGAGCACGTAATGGAGGACAAAGTTTACGCTAAAACCCCTTAAGGTATGCTAACTTTCCGGTGGACCAACTTTAGAAAGAAAACGACAATGTAAATACCAAAGTAGGAAGCATAGAGAATCGCGACAGAGTGAAACAAGGCAACTGTGATGTACATTGGCAAATGACACAGCATCACAAATGTTTACCTCGCCAGGAATTTCCAGAGCAAATACAAAAGACTTGAAAATTCCTCCAAGGGGTTTGAGGTACACACTCTGTGTTAGGCAAAGGAAACTTCAAAGTTTTCACCTCACACACACACACACACACACACTGGCATATAACAGAAAGAGTGTAATGGGGTTAAAACTAAATATCGAGCCATCGTCGTCGTCGTCCATCACTTTGGTAATATTTTCCCGTTAGGATAACAAAAGGCCCAAAGGAAAACATGAAATACTTAAAATTTCCGGGTTTATTCACATTGTAAGTTTATTTTCAACTTGCTTGAGTGTGGGACCAATGGAGCAAGGTTTTTCTATTAACAGACATTTTTCACACACAGTTATTACAATGGAATTATTTGGCCAAAACTTTCTTGAAGACACGCATCTTTTATACACAGATTAGAAAATTCTTTGGACATATGTGAAATATTTTTGGTGTGGAAGTAAAATGACGAAAATCACTAAATATGCCATCCATAGGAAAATATGGGTGTTTTAGAGTTCTATGAATATTAGGAGCCTTAAATTCTTACAGTGTTTTGGGGCATTTATTGATCTTCTCTGAGGTTTAAAATTCTACTGCCCCAAGAATTTTCTTTGGTTTCTAAGGGGTATCTTATACTTCTCATTTAAATTCGATGAAAAATTGTGTATCCCATATTCATGAAAAGTGAAAGGTGATATCGATTAATTTTGTTGCTATAATCTGAGACCATAGATCATGGGGACCATTATTTTTAAATCAGGCAAGTCGGGGGTCCTTCTTCCCAAGGTCAAAAATTTTCCATAACAGTCTGATTGCAATTGCAAACTAAAGACGGGAAGTAACACTTGTACCAAATTACTCCGACTCCACTCCAAGCCAATATCATTTTTTCTACCCACCAATACACTCACACATACACAATATTCTTTGAGAGATATCGAACTTTCTTTGTAATTTATTGCCAAAAGAGAAAGCGAAAACCCGAAAGAAGCCACCAATAACACCTACATAACTAAAGATGGTTAACGCATGCCGTAATTGTAAATATCGAAATACAACGAACTATAGTCGTAAAAAAGATAACCGGTGGAAAAGTTTTAATCAACAAGTATTAAAATGCAATATATTCGTTGATTTTTTTTTCTGATCCAGAGCGCCACAAGAAAAAAAAGGGAATATAATAAGCTTGCCAGTCTGTTTGTGACATATCCAAATGTATGACTTTCGATCGTAAAAAGTATATTTTAGAGCTGGACCGAAGCTTCCTGTTTTGGCCGAAGACAAAGTCAATGGTCGCCAAAAAATGCCACATTTGCCTGAAGCCGATTATCAGGCTCACTTAGACTATTCAGTCCATTGTGATACCACATTGGTGAACTTATCTCTTATCACTGAGTGCTGCCCGATTCCATGTTAAGCACAATGACAAGGGACCTCCGTTTTATAGCCGAGTTCGAACGGCGTTCCACATTGCAGTGAAACCACTTAGAGAAGCTTTGAAACCCTCTGAAATGTCACCAGCATTACTGAGGTGGTAAAATCCACCGCTGAAAAACTTTTTGGTGTTCGGAAGACTTATGTGAATATGGACCAATAGGTTAGGTTATCCATTCCATTTCCAGTCCATTAGACTATGCAGTTCATTGTGTGGTGAACTTCTCTCTTATCAATGAGTGCTGCAAAGCAGCTCCCAATCACGGCTGCGAATTCTACCAAAAATGGTAGATTGTTTACTGTTTGGTAGAATTCTACATATTTTTGTAGATTTAGCACAACATTCCTCTCCAACTAAGAGGTAATTCAATTTTCTAAAAATTTATTTTCTGTAGAAATAAAATTTCCTAAAATTTTCTGTAGAAATAAAATTTCCTGAAATTTTCTATAGAAATAAATTTTTGCAAAAAAATGTTTATTGAAATAAAATTTTGCAAAATTTTTTTATAGAAATAAAATTAGCAAACATTTTTTATAGGAATAAAATTTTGCAAAAATTTTCTTTTAAACTAAAATTTAGCAAAGATTTTTTATAGGAATAAAATTAAGCAAAGATTTTTTGTAGGAATAATATTTTGCAAACATTTGCTATAGAAATAAAATTTGAACATAATTTTCTATAGAAATACTAACATTTTTTTGTAGATTTGTGGCAAAATTTTCTTCGGCACGTATGGCAACTGTGCTCCCAATACATGTACCATGGTGGCTCCCAATTAGACGTGTGCACGTGACACGAAATTGTCGTGACTCACGAAAATTTTCGTGACTCACGCGTGAGTCACACTCATGGCAACGGCGTGAGTGTGCGTGAGCGTGATTAACAAACCAAAATGGCGTGCGTGAGCGAGAGCCACGAAAATAATATCTTCGTGAGTGTGCGTGAGTAACGAGTTATACTCACGAAAATATTCCTGCTCACCAACATAAAACGCTTAAGAGTTAAATTCAAATACAATTTTAGTGACACCTGGGATGTTAAGTCTTTTATAACACTCTCGATTTTAATAATGCTCATGTTTTCAGACACTTCGGTAAGGTAAATTAATCATAAAATTATTCGTGAGTCACGATATTTTTCGTGAGTCACGACGTTTTCGTGCGTGAGTGTGCGTGAGTACAAATTTTCTTTTCGTGAGTATGCGTGAGTCCTACCAAAAAATATCGTGCGTGAGTGTGCGTGAAAGTGATTCAACTATTAGTCACGAGCACACCTCTACTCCCAATCATGTCACAGTTGGAAGAATTCTATCAAATATTCTACATTTTTTACTGTTTGATTGATTGATAGAATTCTTGATGTGTTGGTAGATTTCGCATGATATTCCTCCTCAACTCAGAGGTACTTCAATTTTCTATAGAAATAAAATTTAGCACAAAATTTATATAGAAATAAAATTTTGCAAAGTTTTATTTAGAAATAAATTCTTGCAAAAATTTTCTATTGGAATAAAATTTTCCAAAAAATTTCTATAGAAATAATATTTTGCAAAATTTTCTATTAAACTAAAATTTAGCAAACATTTTTGATAGGAATAAAATTTGGCAAGAATTTTCTATAGAAATAAAATTTTGAAAAAACTTCTAACTGAAAATTTAGCAAACAATTTCTGTATGAATAATATTTTGCAAAAATTTTCTATAGAAATAAAATTTGAACATAATTTTCTATAGAAATACATATTTAGATTTGTGGAAAAATTTTCTTCGAATTATATTATTTTTGGCATAAATGGCAACTGTGTTCCCCATATATATGCACCATGGTGGCTCACAATCACGGTTGCCACAGTTAGTAGAATTCTATAAAAAATTGTAAATTTTTTTACTGTTTGGTAGATTGGTGGAATTCTTGATGTGTTTGTAGTAAAACATTCCTCTCCAACTAAGAGGTACTTCAATTTTCTATAGAAATAAAATTTTGCAAAAATTTTCTGTAGAAATAATTTTTTTGCAAAAATTTTCTGTAGAAATAAATCTTTTGCAAAAAAATGTCTATTGAAATAAAATTTTGCAAAAATTTTCTATTAAACTAAAATCTACAAACATTTTTTCTAGAATAAAATTTTGCAAAAATTTTCCCACGATGGTGGCCCCCCAATCACGGTTGCCACTGTTGGTAGAATTCCATCAAAAATGGTAGATTTTTTACTGTTTGGCAGATTGGTAGATTTCTTGAAGTTTTGGTAGATTTGGTAGATTTCTTGAGTTTGCAAACTAAGAGGTACTTCAGTTTTCTATAGAAATAAAATATAGCACAAAATTGCTATAAAAATAAAATTTAGCAAAAAATTTCTATAGAAACCAAATTTTGCAAAAAATTTCAATTAAACTAAAATTTGGAGAAGGTCGTAGGTTCAAACTAAACACAACAATTTTTTCTGAGGTGGATTATCCTTTCTCAGTATTGCTGGTGACATTTCTATCCCAGCAAAAAAATTTGGAAGTTCTTCCAAAGGCACAACTTTAAAAGCACTTCCAGAAGATGCATTCCCAACGATGTTCTTTATTTTAACTACCCAGGAAGTTCTTTTAATACAATTTTTTATAACTTGTTTTTTTCATACTTTCAATGGACAATTTTAACTTTTTTTGCTTCAAATACGTTAAAAACGGAGTAAGAATTCATAAAATGGTACAAATCATTTAAATGTTGTCAAAAAAATGCTAAATCTAATCTGAAAAAATTGTGAATTTTTGAAAATATTTAAGGTCAAACCTTTCCGACAAGCGTTAGAATCCATTAAAAATTACAAAAAATTATAAAAATTATTTATTTGACAAAATATCACAGAATTTTTTAATTTACATGAAGTGATGCAAATTCAGTGCAACCGCTGTTGAAATGGACGACTTCCATCCTATGACAAGCTCATGTTAAATTCATCGCTTCTGCGTCAATTTTGCACCACTTCTGGATCCAAAAAGAACATTTTCATTACTTTCTTGGCGATGCTTTTTTTGTTGGGATGTGTTTAAGAGCTTCTCTAAGTGGTTACACTGCATTGAGCTAAACATAGAATCGGGTAGCATTCAGTGACAACAGAGATGTTCACCGCTGTGGTATCACAATGGACTCAATAGTTTAAGTGAGCCTGATATATGGGGGGCCTAACCTAATTTTAGAGCCAAAGGTTTCGACCTTCACTTAAGGACATTAGAACAATTTTAGGGAGCTTTAAATCTAGACTAAGTTCAGAATCAATGAATTTTACATGGGCTTGTCATAGGGCGGAAGTCATATTTTCAAGAATCCGCTTCATTCATTTCGCCTTAGTTCTTCAGATATGATGCTATTTTAATATTTCCGATTTCATTAAAAAATTAGCATAAATCGAAAAAACAAACAATAATTTTTATTGGACTACATTTATTTTAAATCAGATATTACATTTTATTGTGTAATTCGTTATTTCTTTCTATTTGTTTCTTAATATGGTTTCAGTTCTGACAGGCTGTAAGCCGAAATATGACTAAGCGTAGGGGTCTTTTGCAGTATATACGTGGCTCCAAAAAAGCCTCAATATTATTGTTATGGTTCCAGACATATTCATGGAGAAGGCAGGAGAAATATCAATCATTTCTGCAAATCAAGTCGTCTAACGGCATTTTTTAGTTTTCTTTTTATGACCTACTTTTATATCAACATTATTTCCTTACTTTTTACAAAAAAGCAATATTTATTTATTTTTAATTTCTGAAATCTATTTTTTCTCTGTTCTTGTATTTTGCAGACAAGGATAATCGTCATATAAAAATATTTAATTCACAAAGGAGGGTATAATTCAGTCGGTATCATTGGTAAGTAAATTTTGTTCAAAACTTTCTTGGTTTTCTTGGCTGCCAGAGCCTAGAGAATCTTTGCCAATACTGGCAGGAGGAAAAGAAAAACAACAATGCCAACATTAAAATTATTTCTCAAAGTGTTGAAAGTGTTGTCGCTACGGGTGTATCTGTTGCAAGTACGTGTTTCTGTCTTCGCTCTGTCTATGTTGTATGGGCCATGGCTTTTCATTGCCTCTGTCTGCTTATCGATGTAGGTGTTGACTTTGCTCTACATTTTCCTTTAGATCTCTGTGGTTATTTATGTGTACGTGTGTGTGTGTGTGTGTGAAAATTTTGTTTTGTTTTTCTCTCTTTGGCAAAATGAGTTCAAGGCAAAAGTTTCTATCTTCCTTGGATTGTTTCTTTCTTCAGTTCTACATTCATTACTGTTCGATTGGCTTCATTTAGTGTAAATAATTGTTTGATATTATCTAATATTTCTTTTGTGAGTAAGTTTTTTATGGTGTCTACACTTTTTCTTTTTCCTTATTTCCGTTTATGTTTACATTCTTATTTTTTTTTTTTTGCTGCCATTGTGTTGCGGTGAACAAATGAAATGTGTTTGATTTTTTCCCTGTTGTTGTTTTTTTCTGGTGCTTTTATCCTTTGTGGCTGGGGACCCACATTCGTGTCAGCGATTTTTACCGGGGCGTTGTTTTTTGCCTATCTATCGATTTTGTAATTAAATTGCAGACAATGTGATGAAAAAGCCTCAAAGTATGCTACATTTTCTTAAGAAAATGAAATAAAGATGAAGGCCTAAAGGCATTTACACTGGATGCAGAGAGAATTCACAGCTCTTTAAGAGTTTGAGTAGAGCTAATAGCACTGAAGAAGTATTGTCGTGAGCCCAATGATTTGTTGTCCTTAAAATACGAATGCCACACTGGAAACAAAGCATGCTCGGTTCCAAAGATTTTGCCTTTTCATTTTTGTATTGATTCCGAGCCACAGAAGCGGAGAATTGAAGGAAGGATACATTTAAGATACAATTCTTCTTTAAATTTGAGTTTTGCGTACTTGATAATAGGAAGCAAATTTTGATTCATTCGTTTTTTTCAGCGTGTTTCTTCATGTGCTATCAAGGTTAGGTTAGGTGGCAGCCCGATCTATCAGGCTCACTTAGAATATTCAGTCCATTGTGATACCACATTGGTGAACTTCTCTCTTATCACTGAGTGCTGCCCGATTCCATGTTAAGCTCAATGACAAGGGACCTCCTTTTTATAGCCGAGTCCGAACGGCGTTCCACATTGCAGTGATACCACTTAGAGAAGCTTTGAAACCCTCAGAAATGTCACCAGCATTACTAAGGTGGTAAAATCCACCGCTGAAAAACTTTTTGGTGTTCGGTCGAAGCAGGAATCGAACACACGACCTTGTGTATGCAAGGCGGACATGCTAACCATTGCACCACGGTGCTATCAAAATCCTTTAACAACGTATGAATGACAACATAAGCTTCCAAATTCATACTCGACTTGAAGTTGAAAAAAAAATTTTAAAATAAAGTTTTGAAAAACTTCTCCTATTTGTGAATTCTTTTTTCTTTTCAGTCAATATACAAAAAGTTAAAAAAAAATTAAAGACAATTTTATTAATTCTGAAGAATTATTAAAGTCAAGTTGACTTTAGTCAAAAAAAAAGTATTTCATGTTAGGATGACGGTTGCTAAATTTTGTCAACATTTTATTTCTATAGAAAATTTTGTCAAAATGTTATTTCTGTAGAAAATTTTCACAGAAGTTTCCATAGAAAATTTTCTCAAAATTTATTTCCATAGAAAATTTTCTCAAAATTTATTTCCATAGAAAATTTTGTCAAAATTTTATTTTCATAGAAAATTTTGTCAAAATTTTATTTTTATCGAAAATTCTGTCAAAATTTTATTTCCATAGAAAATTTTGTCAAAATTTTATTTTTATCGAAAATTCTGTCAAAATTTTGTTAATATTTTATTTCTATAGAAATTTATCTCAAAATATTATTTCTGAAGAATATTTTGTCAAAATTTTGTTATCATATAAAATTTTCTCAAATATGTTTATATGTTTGATACAATATATTCGAGAACTTACATGTGGGACCAACGAATGAGAGATTCGTGAGACACTGACAAAATTTCCTCAAAATTTTATTTCTTTAGAAATATTTCTGTAAATTTTGTTTCTATAGAAAATTTTCTTAAATTTTTGGTTTTATAGAAAATTTTGTTAACATTTTATTTATATAGGAAATTTTCCCTAAATTTTGTTTCTATTGAAAATTTTATCAAAATTTTATTTTCATAGAATATTTTATTTCTTTAGTAAATTTTGTTAACATTTCATTACTATAGAAATTCTTCTCAAAATATTATTTCTGAAGAATATTTTGTCAAAATTTTTGCCATATAAAATTTTCTCAAATATATCTATATGTTTGATACAATACGATCGACAACTTACATCTGGGACAAACGAATCAGAGATTCGTGATACACTGAGAGTTTTGGGTATCGAAAATTGTATTTCAATTGAAAACTGAAATAGAAAATTTTGGTAAAAATTTATTTCTATAGAAAATTTTCTCAAAATGTTATATTTTATTCACAATTTTGTTTCTATGGAAAAACTCCTCAAAATTTTATTTTTTTAGAAATATTTTTGTAAATTTTGTTTCTATAGAAAATTTTATTAAATTTTTTGTTCTAAAGAAAATTTTCTTAAAATTGTATTTATATAGGAAATTTTCTCTAAATTTTCTCTAAATTTTGTCAAAATTTTATTTCCATAGAATATTTTATTTCTGTAGAAAATTTTCTCAAAATTTTATTTTTTATAGAAAAATTCCTCAAAATTTTATTTCTATACAAATATTTCTGTAAATTTTGTTTCTATAGAAAATTTTATTAAATTTTTTGTTCTAAAGAAAAATTTCTTAAAATTTTATTTATATAGATTTTTTTTTTTAATTTTGTTTCTATAGAAAATTTTGTCCAAATTTTATTTCCATAGAAAATTTTATTTCTGAAGAAAATTTTGTCACAATTTTCTTTCTATAGAAAATTTTATTTCAATAGAAAACCGAAAGGGAAAATTTTCTCAAAATCTTATTTCTATAAAAAATTTTCCCACAATTAGGTTAGGTTAGGTTAGGTGGCAGCCCGATGTATCAGGCTCACTTAGACTATAGTCCATTGTGATACCACATTGGTGAACTTCTCTCTTATCACTGAGTGCTGCCCGATTCCATGTTAAGCGCAATGACAAGGGACCTCCTTTTTATAGCCGAGTCCGAACGGCGTTCAACATTGCAGTGAAACCACTTAGAGAGAGCTTTGAAACCCTCAGAAATGTCACCAGCATTACTAAGGTGGTAAAATCCACCGCTGAAAAACTTTTTGGAGTTCGGTCGAAGCAGGAATCGAACACACGACCTTGTGTATGCAAGGCGGGCATTCTAACCATTGCATCACGGTGGCTCCCTCCCACAATTTCATATCTATAGAAATTTTCTCAAAATATTTGTTCTACAGAAAACTTTCTGTACATTTTATTTCTACAGAAAATTTTCTGAAAAATGTATTTGTGTAGAAAATTTTCTCGAAATTTTATTCTATAGCAAATTTTCTCAAAATTTTAGTTTTATTTTAGCAAAATTTTGTTTCTATAGAATATTTGCTCCTATCATTTCCATGTTAGCCTGATATCAATGCAGGCTGGTTCAATGTCCAAATCATCTAAACTAGAAATTATCACAATATTTATTCGAGCTTATTGGACTGGAAGATTAAGGGAATTGACATCATCAAGTTACTGAAAAGAAAATGCCAGATACCCATCTCGCAAGCCTGACTATACATATATGTTTCAGTGTTGGCCACTACACATTTCCATAGTCTTTAGCGAGATCTGGCCGGGTGAGATGATTCAATTTGGTTCTTTTATCTTAATTTCTTATGCAATTTACATACGAGAATTATTCTTACCAAATTCCTTCTCCTATTTTTGTTCCTGTAGAAATTTTTCTCTAAATTTTCTATCTATAGACAATTTTCAAAAAAAAATTTGTCTATAGAAACATTTCTCTAAACTTAGTTCTATATACAATTTTAACAAAATTTTCACAAAATTTTATTTCTATAAAAAAATTTCAAAAAATTTTATTTCTATAGAAAATTTTCACAAAATTTTATTTCTATAAAAAGTTTTATTTCTATAGAAAATTTTCTCAAAATTTTATTTCTTTAGAAAATTTTCTGTAAATTTTGTTTCTATAGAAAATTTTCACAAAATTTTATTTCTATAGAAAATTTTCTCAAAATTTTATTTCTTTAGAAAATTTTCTCTAAATTTTATTTTTATAGAAAATTTTGTCAAAATTTTATTTCTATAGAAAATTTTGTTAAAATTTTATTTCTATAGAAAATTTTGTCAAAATTTTATTTCTATAGAAAATTTTGTTAAAATTTTATTTCTATAGAAAATTTTGTCAAAATTTTATTTCTATTGAAGAAGAGGATGCTGATGAGAAATGTGGCAGTTCCGTAACGATCGTCCCTCTAAGTATTCCGCTGTCTAAATGGCTTTGCACAAATCAATTTGACCAAATAAACAAAAATGTAAAGTGGCTGCCTTATGTCCTATGTAAGGTCCAACGACCTCGCTGGACCATAAAGTGTTTCAAACACTTACACGTGGAGGATGGAAAGATTCATCAATAATAACTCTTGGTTTTGAGGAGCTCAGATTCGACAAGGTTGCTTTTTGATGCAGCAATCAAGATGGAAATTGATTTTTTCTACTAAGATGCTATTTTGATGGAATGGATTTTCACTTTCGTTTGGTGAATTTTAATTATTTCTATACTGAACCATAAATTGATCCCTATTAAGTTATGGCCTTATTTCTAATGTCAATCAGCAAAAGGTTTAAAGGTGTCAGCCACAGAAATACCATGTTATTCGAAAATTCCACCCCCCTGTTTTTTTTTTTTTGTAAACCCTTTATTGCTTTACCTTTTTTAATTTGCTTTTTGTCATTTCATTTAAAAGTAATAAGAATCCCGTAAATCTTTTCCCCAAAGGCTTGATGAAATATAGAAAATCCTCTATTAAGACACATATATTTGCAACAATGTCAAGAGTGGATTTCATGTGCGAGCATGTATTGAAACATACACAAAAAACCAAAAGGCTGGGGAAAGTGAAATCCATTTTGCCCCTATTACATGGATAAAAAGCTTTTTGCACAAAATGAAGATGATAAACTAAAAACCTGGGACAACAAAACTAATGGGGGCCACATCAGTTTAATCCTTAGCAAAGTCTGATAAAAACGACGTCAGACAGCTCAACAAATGAAACAGTTGCCAGGCCAGGAGGGAACCTTCAATTTCATGTAGGCAGCCAACAGAAACGGATTTCGGTTTTTTGGAAGAGCTTGAAATCTAATGAATGAGTGAATGTACAATGTTGCACAAGGGGTGTGGGAGGGGGGTGGTGGGTAGTCTTCCGAAAAATCGACCACATGATGTGTATGAACAATCATGTCCTTGGTTGTAAAAATACTCCATTAGGCAATGAAGCACACTTTTATTCTCACACACACACACATAAACGAATATTTATTCACAGGATTTTCCAAACAAACAAAATTTTTTGAGTACTCTATCTAACATGCACTTACCTACTCCTTAGGCAGCCCATTGCCATTCATTTATAACATGCAATTGAAGTGGCAACTCTGGTTATCCTAAGTTGCATATACACAGTGACACACCCACTCATACACATACGAAGAGCTTTATATTTGTGTCGCATGCACTTGGTTTTTCTGCAGTGTTGCCAATTTGGTGCTTTTAGCACCAAATTTAGTGCTTTTTGATTTCTAAAAAGCACCAAATTGCCTTTTTGGTGCCTTTTCAAAAAAAGCACCAACTTGGTGCTTTCTGGCATTTTCATTTAGTGCTTTTGGTGCTTTTTATACCCTCCACCATAGGATGGGGGTATATTAACTTTGTCATTCCGTTTGTAACACATCGAAATATTGCTCTAAGACCCCATAAAGTATATATATTCTGCGTCGTGGTGAAATTCTGAGTCGATCGGAGCATGTCCGTCCGTCCGTCCGTCCGTCCGTCTGTTGAAATCACGCTAACTTCCGAACGAAACAAGCTATCGACTTGAAACTTGGCACAAGTAGTTGTTATTGACGTAGATCGGATGGTATTGCAAATGGGGCATATCGGTCTACTTTTACGTATAGACCCCATATAAACGGACCCCCAAATTTGGCTTGCGATTGCTCTAAGAGAAGCAAATTTCATCCGATCCGGCTGAAATTTGGTACATGGTGTTAGTATATGGTCTCTAACAACCATGCAGAAATTGGTCCATATCGGTCCATAATTACATATAGCCCCCATATAAACCGATCCCCCGATTTGGCTTGCGGAGCCTCTAAGAGAACCAAATCCGATCTGGCTGAAATTTGGTACATGGTATTAGTATATGGTCTCTAACAATCATGCAAAAATTGGTCCACATCGGTCCATAATCATATATAGCCCCCATATAAACCGATCCCCAGATTTGGCTTGCGGAGCCTCTAAGAGAATCAAATTTCATCCGATCCGGCTGAAATTTGGTACATTGTGTTAGTATATTGTCTCTAACAACCATGCCAAAATTGGTCCATATTATATATAGCCCCCATATAAGCCGATCCCCAGATTTGACCTCCGGAGCCTCTTAGAGGAGCAAAATTCATCCGATCCGGTTGAAATTGGGTACGTGGTGTTAATATATGACCTCAAACACCCATGCAAAAATTGGTCGACATCGGTCCATAATTATATATAGCCCCCATATAAACCGATCCCTAGATTTGACCTCCGGAGTCCCTTAGAAGAGCAAAATTCATCCGATTCGGTTGAAATTTGCAACGTGGTATTAGTATAAGGCCGCTAATAATCATGCCAAAATTGGTCCATATCGGTCTAGAGTTATATATAGGCGATTCCCAATCACACAAAAATTGGTCCTTATCGGTTCATAATCATGGTTGCCGCGTGAGCCAAAAATAATCTACCAAATTTTAGTTTCTACGCAATTCATGGTGGAGGGTACATAAGCTTCGGAACATTCGGCCGTATATGCTTGTTTTATTTTGAACAGTATTAAGTTTAATTGATACAAAAATTTTGATTAGACTTTCAAGAGCCGAAAAAACTCAAAATTTATTGCCAAATATAGAATTTGATTGTTATGAAGTTGGTATTGATTATTTGTTAATTAATATTGTTATTTAGGGTATTCTGTAGGAAAGTCGAGCGATGAGTGTCGAATTTTTGAATTTGGTAAAGATGTCATTAAAAACGTTTGTATTAGATTCAGAAAAGCACGCACAACTGAAATAAGCAATGGACTCCTTCCATATATTAATATTTTGAAAGTTGAAAAACATCACTGATCAAAATGAATTGGACGAAAGCATCAAAACTGATCAAAGTGTATACTTGAATAGCGGTTCATAATGGTGAGTACTAAGTTCGATTTTTGCCGCTAATGTGAAAACTATATCAGTAAACAAGGCATAAAATTATGCATATTTGCTGCAAATTTTATTAGAACTTGATGGGGAATAGCCAAAAGCAAATTTTCACAAAGTTTGTATTCCTTAAAATGAATTACTTAAGAAAAATAATTATGAAAAATGGTAATTTTAGCAGCTAAACTCGATCTTAATACCCACGTTAACTTCTTAAAATTCAATTCACAAAAGTTGTATAGCGTTTAATTTTCGATTTTGTGGTGGAAGGTGGTTTGTTAGAATTTATAATATATTTTTGGTGCTTTTTGGCCTTGAGGAGATGGCAACACTGTTTTTCTGTGATGTCCCATGCTGTTCAATTTGATGTTCAACACCCGTAAATTCATTTATGTGTGGGAAAACTCTATGCTGCCACTACTGCCTGGGTAGCTGAATAAATGGATGAATGCCTGGCTTAGCTACCAAGTTGGAGGCCAAAAAAAGCCTCCGTAATATTACTGTAAAATAGAATGTCCTCCCTTAACCACAATCAAATGTGGACTGTTTTTTTGTTGTTGTTGTTAGTTTCTGAATTTTTCAAATATCATTCGTTTGTGTTTTGGTAGGTCCATCACAGTGGTTAGCGAGGGATGTTCGTTCTAAGAAGCGATAAAGGCCTCAAACATGTGTCATTGTGGTTGATAAAACATGTTCGACAACTTACATGTGGGACAAATGAATCAGAGATTCGTGACACACTGAGAGTTTTGGGTCCCTATGAAGATATTAATCAAAGCGACTAGGATTTTCCCAAGGGAAACGAGTAGTCAGCAGTGTTGCTTAAAATGAAAAGAAAAATTCCTATTTCATGGCATATGAACTAGGACTGATTACATTTCTCGGAAATACGCATTTGAAACGTTTAAAAGAATAGATAATCCCTTTACTTGTTGTGGTTCTCTAGTAAACTGATATTTTTGAGTGTACGGGGACTGAGAATTTAGGCAAAGGGCATGACTGAAGTGAAATAACTTCAATCCTTATTTTCTGGAGGGTACATATCATGGGTACAGTGTAAAAAATATTGTCGTGAGGCTAAAGGTTTTATGTCCTTAAAATACGAATGCTATTTTTTAGCATAGAAGACGCTGCAAAGTTTGAAGTCGTTTTGTCCTTATAGTTAAGTGATTTGACCTAAAACTGGATATCTTTACATGTAAGAGAAGTTTGTATAGTACGGTCAACTTGGCTTTAATAATTCTGAAAATTTTTCGAAAATTGTTAAGAATTTCCAAAATAAGAATTTTATAGTAAAAAACCATAATGACCATATAGGCGGACAGAGAGCCAGGGTTAGAACGACTGGATATGTGCTTCTACACTGCCAGTAGAAGTATTCGCCATACGTCTTGGTACAAATTATTTGAGCAAGGTTTCAAGGTCATATTTACCTTACGTTTTTGTCCGTCCGACAGCTGGTACTGGAGACAATGGAGAAATCCATCACATCTGGTAACGTTGCTCCTTTTTCTGCTATGGCGTGTTTTGCAGTTTTTTTGTCATATTATTACCATTTTTATGTCACCTTTTTATAACGATGTGCCACTTGTCTTAATTAATGCCCCCTCTAACATTGAGAATAATTGAGATCACTTTCTGTCTCACATCCAAGTGATAAGTTTTAATGCTCATCCAAGAATACTCTTCTACAAATAAACTTAATTTTCATTTTCATGGAGTATTTTAAAAATCATTTTTTAGGCTGTTTTCGCAATACTTTTTTTGTGAATTTTACCTTCCGCCTAGAATACCAAAATAATCTACCAAAATTTTAAAGTTTTACAACCAACTACCAAACAAACAAATATTATTTAGCAGAATATTATATAGAAAATTTTGTCAAATTTTTATTTCTATAAAAATTTTTGTCAAAATTTGATTTCTATAGAAAATTTTGTTAAAATTTTATTTTTATGGAAAATTTTGTAAAAATTTTATTTCTATAGAAAATTTTGTCAAAATTTTATTTCTATAGAAAATTTTGTCAAAATCTCATTTTTTTTAAAAATCTTGTCAAAATTTTACTCCTATAGAAAATTTCGTCTAAATATAATTCTATAGAAAATTTTGTCAAAATTTGATTTCTATAGAAAATTTTGTTAAAATTTTATTTTTATGGAAAATTTTGCCAAAATTTTATTTCTATAGAAAATTTAGTCAAAATTTTATTTCTATAGAAAATTTTGTTAAAATTTTATTTCTATAGAAAATTTTGTCAACAATTTATTTCTATAGAAAATTTTGTCTAAATTTTATTGCTATAGAAAATTTTGTCTAAATTTTATTGCTATAGAAAATTTTGTCAAAATTTAATTCTATAGAAAATTTTGTCAAAATTTAATTCTATAGAAAATTTTGTCAAAATTTGATTTCTATAGAAAATTTTGTTAAAATTTTATTTTTATGAAAATTTTGTCAAAATTGTATTTCTATAGAAAATTTTGTCAAAATTTTATTTCTATAGAAAATTTCGTCAAAATCTCATTTTTTTCAAAAATCTTGTCAAAATTTTATTGCTATAGAAAATTTTGTCAACATTTAATTCTATAGAAAATTTTGTCAAAATTTGATTTATATAGAAAATTTTGTTAAAATTTTATTTTTTATGGAAAATTTTGTCAAAATTTTATTTCTATAGAAAATTTAGTCAAAATTTTATTTCTATAGAAAATTTTGTTAAAATTTTATTTCTATAGAAAATTTTGTCAACAATTTATTTCTATAGAAAATTTTGTCAAAATTTTATTTCTATAGAAAATTTTGTCAAAATTTTATTTCTATAGAAAATTTTGTCAATATTTTATTTCTATAGAAAATTGTGTCAAAATTTTATTTCTATAGAAAATTTTGTCAAAATTTTATTTCTATAGAAAATTTTGTCAACAATTTATTTCTATAGAAATTTTTGTCAAAATTTTATTTCTATAGAAAATTTTGTCCAAATTTTATTTCAATAGAAAATTTTGTCAAAATTTTGTTTCAATAGAAAATATTTTATTTCTATAGAAAATTGTGTCAAAATTTTATTTCAATAGAAAATTTTGTCAAAATTTAATTCTATAGATAATTTTGTCAAAATTTAATCTATAGAAAATTTTGTCAAAATTTAATTTGTCAAAATTTGATTTCTATAGAAAATTTTGTTAACATTTTATTTTTATGAAAAATTTTGTCAAAATTTTATTTCTATAGAAAAGTTTGTCAAAATTTTATTTCTATAGAAAATTTTGTCAAAACTTTATTTCTATAGAAAATTTTGTCAAAATTTTATTTCTATAGAAAATTTTGTCAAAATTTTACTTCTATAGAAAATTTTGTCAAAATTTAATTCCAATAGAAAATTTTGTCAAATTTTTATTGCTATAGAAACTTTTGTCAAAATTTTATTTCTATACAAAATTTTGTCAAAATTTTATTTCTATACAAAATTTTGTCAAAATTTTATTTCTATAGAAAATTTTTTAATTGATTTATTTTGAAAATCTCAATTAATTTTTTGATTGATTCAACTAAAAAATTAATTGATATTGATTGCAAAACTCAAGTAATTTTTTGAATTAAAATGGTAACTATTTTCAATTACTTTCTAATCTGACTTTGTGTTTATAAACCAAGTATATACAGCAGTAAGTTCGGCCGGGCCGAATCTTAAATACCCCCCACCATGAACCAAATATTAGGGGTTTTTAATTTAAAGATTTCACCTATGAGGACTATATAAGATTCTAGATTTATAAGAACCATTTTTGTTTGAGTTTTAGAGGAATCATCAACATCTCTTGTGAGTGTGCAAGAAAATTATAAAATAATGTCTTGATTTGAAATCTTAAATCTGTAGAAGTAAAATCTGGAAATTTTACATTGAGTTTCAAGCAATTTTCATGATCAGTGCGCCTTCTACACCCTCAAGAAGTGAAGTCGGTCTATATGGAGGCATTACCAAATGGGCCGATAAAAACTTAATCCGATACACGTTTTTGTGAGCCTAAAATACCAGAATATTTACAATTTCAGGCAAATCAGATAAAAACTACGGTTTCTAGAAACCCAAGGAGTTAAATCGGGAGATCGTTCTTATGGGGGCTATACTAAAATATGGACCGATACTCACCGTTTTCGGCACACCTCTTTATGACCCGAAAATACCTCTAGATTTCCAATTTCAGGCAAATTGGGTAAAAACTACGGTTTCTATAAGCCCAAGACCCCAAATCGGGAGATCGCTCTATATGGGGGCTATACCAAATAAGGACGGATACTCACAATTTTTGGCACACGTATTTGTGGTCCTACAATACCTCTAGATTTCCAATTTCAGGTAAATTGAATAAAAACTGCGGTTTCTATAAGCCCAAGAAGTAAAATCGGGAGATCGGTCTATATGGGGACTATACCAAAACATGGACCCATACTCACCATTTTTGGCACACCTCTTTATGGTCATAAAATACCTCAAGATTTCAAATTTCGGGTAAATTGAATAAAAACTGCGGTTTCTATATGCCTAAGAAGTAAAATCGGGAGATCGGTCTATATGGGGTCTATACCAAAACATGGACCGATACTCACCATTTTTGGCACACCTCTTTATGGTCATAAAATACCTCTAGATTTCAAATTTCAGGCAAATTGGATAAAAACTACGATTTCTATAAGCCCAAGACCCCAAATCGGGAGGTCGGTTTATATGGGGACTATATCAAAATCTGGACCGATATAGCCCATCTTCGAACTTGACCTGCCTGCAGACAAAAGACGAGTTTGTGCAAAATTTCAGCACGATTGCTTCATTATTGAAGACTGTAGCGTGATTACAACAGACAGACAGACAGACGGACAGACGGACATCGTTATATCGTCTTAGAATTTCTCCCTGATCAAGAATATATATATTTTTTATATAGTCGGAAATCGATATTTCGATATGTTACAAACGGAGTGACAAACTTATTATACCCCCGTCACCATTCTATGGTGGTGGGTATAAAAAAAATATATATATTGAAATAATTTTCTATTTAAAAAAACTCCATCACTTTTTTTGCTGACTTAGTCTTCCGAGTTTTATTAAAATGTTAATTGAATCAATTAATTTGTTAATTAAAAATTTAAAAATTGTCAATCATTGACTTAATTAACTCAAGGTTTCTACCTTGATTAAAAATTAAATGTATCAATTAAATTATTAATTGAAAAAAATGTCAACTTTTTAAATGGAAATATTTTGGTGATATTTTTTGCTATGTGGTGATATTTGTAATTTGGAGCGCTAATAGGTCTCGAGGATAAGAAGAAATTCTCTTGTGATTGAGCTAAACATAAAATCAGACATCACTCTTTGATGAGAGAAAAGTTCACCATCTCTGGTGTCGCAATGTACAGAATAGTCTAAGTGAGTCTGAAATGCGAAATCGATGCAGCAGACCCATAAAATTGCGACTTTCACCCATGTAAAATTCATTGTTTCGGATCCGAATTAGCTTTACATCCCCATCCAAAAAGAACATTTCCAATGCATCTTTCGTTATATTGCACTTTTTGCCAGATAGTTAAAAAATGACGCCTGAAATTATGCAAATGTGTCAATGAACAATTTTTATCGTAGGAATCAGGGTTACCAGTACTTTTCTGGCACTTGTCGCCAAATTAGGCCACTTTGGTCCCCAAAAATCCGCACTTTAAATTAAAATTCCTAACAAAAATCCCTAATAAATTGTTGGCAACTTTTTAAAAACAAATAATGAAATAGGCTTTGCTTTAGAAAATCAGTAATAATTAAAAATAGAAAAATACGTATGAATAGTATAAAATGTTTATCATATCAGCTTCCAAGCTAAAAAGCGTCGCCAAAAAGGTAGTGAAAATGTTATTTTTGAATCCGGAAGTGGTGCAAAATTGGCACAGAAACGATGATTTTAAGATGGGCTTGTTATAGGACGGATGTCCACCATTTCAACAGCAGTTATACTGAATTAGGTTAGGAATTAGAATTTATATCACTTCTTAAGATGTGATCCGAATCCAGTGATTTGGATGTGAATAAAAAAAGATTGTGATATTTTGACGAATAAATAATTTTCAAAATTTTTTATGATTTTTAACGCATTATAACGCTTGTCCGGAACGTTTGACATCAAATATTTTCAAAAAATTCGCATTTTTTTTACAAAGGATTTAGCATTTTTTTTCGGCAAAATTTAAATAATTTGCACTATTTTATTAATTTTTAATCTGTTTTTAACCCATTTGAAACAATAAAATTTCCCAGTAAAAATATGAAAAAAGCGAGTTATAAAAAATTCACTCAAATGAACTTCCTGTGCAGTTAAAATAAAGAACATCGTTGGGAGGACATTTTTAGAAGTGCTTTTAAAGTTGTGGCTTAAGAAGAACTTCAAAATTTTTTTGCTGGATTGGAATCTGCAATAATTTCGAAACACAAAACCAGGAGCTCTTTGATCGCCTTCCTAATGGTCGAGAAATGAAAATGTGATTTCGGTCAAAAAATGTACTTCTACTCGTAAGTACTCAACTTCATCACGGATTACTTAGAAAAGCTTAGTACAATTATAAATTGCGCTAAGGCTTCCAAAAAAAAAATTCTGTGTTCATTTCGAGTCCAGATGCTCCATTGGCACACTTTTGTATGGCTTGGAATAAAGAGGAGCAAAGTTTTCTTTTTCAATTTTGACGACTCGTTATGCTTCGGTTTTAAGAATATAGAAATGAAAAAATTCAATGTAAACCATTATTGTTAATCAGATTTATTATATGATTTTTTTATTTATATGCTTTCACAGGACTACAGCTTCCTTAAAATCCTTCTTGTTTTGTTTTTGAAAGCTTATTCACTTCTTCCCCATACAAAGATCTGCATCGTTTTGTTTAAAGATTTAGTGTGACAGCACTTGTTTTTTGCTTTATAGGCATTTAAAAAATTTAATTTTTAACTAAATCCTTAAATTTTTAATTGTTATATTGTGGTGTTGTTGTTTTTTTTTGTTTGATTTTGCTATTGTTACTTTTTTTCCCGGGAAACATGAATTTATTTTTATGGTTTAAAAGTATTTTTGGTTAAAATATTTGCATATGAAATTCAATTGCCAGTTTTGTCAAATGACACCGCAGTCTAAATATTATTTATTTCATTTTAGTTGGATGCTAGCCTTACTAAACCATAGAGATTTTATCAACATCCCGTATTGTTGGTTTTCTGCTGTTGCTGCTGCTCTTTTTGTTCGCTTTACATTCAGCAAATAAATTTGCATGCATTTGTGTTAGCAATATAAGCGAAATGGTGTGTCTGTATGTGTTTAAAATTTTGATATAGCATTGCTAACACATTCACACCACTGACCCATTTATGTAAAATGGCTGATGTTTGGTTAGTTAGCTTGAATGTTGCCGAGCCATGGCTCTCTCGGTTAGGTTTGCATTGTTTAATAAAATTTAAAAACTTTTGCAACAAAGGCGTTGCTAGAGCTCAGCAAGGATAATGGCATCTGTGTGTGTGTGTGAGTGTGTATTTGGTGGCAACAACTATTTACCAAATTACAATAAATCATGGGCATTCACACAAATGTAATGGAAACTAAACAAGAACTATGCTTTATGATTAGTATTTCGAGTTTAATTTTTCATGATTTGTATCCCCTGGGTACTGAGAGTGCTGAGATTCATTAAAAAAGATGGTGAGAATTTTCTAAAGAATGTTATAAAATGTGTTCCGTGGTATAAAGAAAATTCTTGGTTTTAAACGTTGGAAAGCTGTGTCGTTTATTTCGAATGATATAGAAACGTAGGCGACCACGTTCTTAGCTAAAACATCAAATTTATAACCTAAATCAGTTGTACTTTTTTACAGGACTTTTATCTCAAACTCATTAGATATTGCAATTGAAAGAGGATATCTATTTCTGTGGTAGGGAATACACGATTATTGTGCTTAAACAGAGTACAAATGTGGTCCTATAAGTACCCAACTGCGGGCACTCGTGTTTCCACACTCGCGAAAATACAAAAAATAAAGGGTGATACGGTCAAAATTTGGTCAAGGGAAAACGCGTGTAAATCGGTGAAATCGTTTATTTAAAAAATCAAATTAAATTTCTTTTTCAAGTTCAATTAGTATAAAATTCAGGAAAAATATTCAGTTAGGCTTTCGCTTTTCCAAATCCGAATTGCCGGGCCTCACGCTTGACACCTGCCATCAGATTTTGTACAGCCACCTTGTCCACCTTCTTCGCCGCAGAAAGCCAGTTTGCCTTGTACTGCTGCTCGTCCTTAGCAGTTTTTTTTTTGGTCTTCTTTAGGTTCCGCTTGACAATAGCCCAGTATTTCTCAATTGGGCGGAGCTCTGGCGTGTTGGGGTGGTTCTTGTCCTTGGGAACCACCTGCACGTTGTTGGCGGCGTACCACTCCATGGCATTTTTACCGTAATGGCAAGATGCCAAATCCGGCCAAAACAGTACGGAACAACCGTGTTTCTTCAGGAAAGGCAGCAGACGTTTATGCAAACACTCTTTCACGTAAATTTCTTGGTTTACAGTCCAGGAAGCTATGAAAATGCTGCTTTTCAAGCCACAGGTACAGATGGCTCGCCAAACCAGATATTTCTTTGCGAACTTTGACAGTTTTATGTGCTTGAAAATATCTGCTACATTTCCCCTTCATTTTGCCGTATAAAACTCCTGTCCCGGAAGCTGCTTGTAGTCGGCTTTGACGTAGGTTTCGCCGTCCATTACCACGCAGTCAAACTTCGTCAGCATCGTCGTGTACAGCCTCCGGGATTGCGCTTTGGCCGTCGTATTTTGTTTATCATCGCGATTTGGAGTCACTACCTTCTTGTAAGTCGATAGTCCGGCTCGTTTTGTGGCTCGATGCATGGTTGTAGACGATACACCCAGCTTATTTGCGGCATCTCGGAGAAAGAGGTTAGGGTTTCGCTTGAAACTACCGGCAACTCTCTTTGTCGTCTCAGCGGCTTCCGGTTTTCGATTTCCCCCCTATCCAGACTTCCTGGCTGTCGACAAACGTTCCCCAAACACTTTAATTACATTTGTAACGGTTGATTTGGCAACTTTTAGCGATTTTGCCAGCTTTGCGTGCGAGTAGCTCGGATTTTCGCGATGCGCGAGCAAAATTTTTATACGCTGCTCTTCTTGCTTGGACGGCATTTTGACAACTGAAAAGTGAATTCCAAAATCAAAATAGGAGCAACATTCTACACACACACACACACCTTCAAAATGAGGGGTGTTCAGGTTTTTTAAATGCAAAATTGAAAGAAATACGTCAAGTTTATATTGACCAAATTTTGACCGTATCACCCTTTATTCTTATTTATTAATTATTGTTGCTTAAATTTCAAATGTACATGTATTAGCCGATATATTTAGACTTACATGTAGGAATTATTACCCACACTAATTGAGCGATTTTTTCTTTTTTAATAATGGACTCAATATTAGTGGCATAGTAACTCTGTAGGTTTAGAATTAACTATAGCTCCTAATATCAGATATTTCTGTTCAGATTGTAATAAAACTCCCATAACCATGTACCCCTTAATGTTCTTAAATGTGGAATTATCTCCCAAACCTATACCACTTCGTAGAAAGTTAATAATTGGATAGGACATCACAAAAGCTGGCGCCTGAAAGTATGCAAATATTGTTGTTTTATGATAGGCAAACTGCTTACCTTTATTTTCAACCCCATTGAGTGATTTGTGACACAATGATTTTTAGGTTAATTCTGTCTTCTTACATTCTTCTTAAATCATTTTTTTTTGTTACAAGAAAAGGTGCCACTTGTCTGTGTAAAGTTTTAAAATCAACGTATAACTTTTTTTTGCGAATAATATTTTTTTGTGAACCTTTGGTAACGATGCTTATTTATGCCTTTCAACCAAATGAAGTTTCATTAAAATTGAGCCAACAAAATTTTCCAGTTGACACAGGGAAAATATTTCACTATTCCTTTATTTTTGCTTCGATGGCATAGCTTTTTGGTACTTTTTGTGACACATGTGGCATTTCTTGCTACACAGAAAAAAAATTCACGAAAATTTTTACACTTAAAATTTTAATTGAGTTTTAAAAAATATTCAATTAAAAATTTAATTGATTCAACAAATTTTTTAATTGAAATAAAAATCAATCACAAAAATTAAAAGTATCAATTAATTTTTTTATTGGATCAATTCATTTTTTTAATTGACTTTTAATTAAATTTTTAATTGATAATTGATCATTTCTGTGATTGAAGACATTTCAACTAAAAAACAAGTAAGGAAAGTCTAAAGTCGGGCGGGGCCGACTATATTATACCCTGCACCACTTTGTAGATCTAAATTTTCGATACCATATCACATCCGTCAAATGTGTTGGGGGCTATATATAAAGGTTTGTCCCAAATACATACATTTAAATATCACTCGATCTGGACAGAATTTGATAGACTTCTACAAAATCTATAGACTCAAAATTTAAGTCGGCTAATGCACGAGGGTGGAACACAATGTTAGTAAAAAATATTAGAAACATTTAAATCTGAAGATATTTTAAGGAAACTCCGCAAACGTTTATTTATGATTTATCGCTCAATATATATATATATATATATATATATATATATATATATATATATACATATATATATATATATATATATATATATATATATATATATATATATATATATATATATACATATATATATATATATATATATATATATATATATATATATATATATATATATATATATATATATATATATATATATATATATATATATATATATATATATATATATATATATATATATATATGTATTAGAAGTTTAGGAAAATTAGAGTAATTTTTACAACTTTTCGACTCAGCAGTGGCGATTTTACAAGGAAAATGTTGGTATTTTGACCATTTTTGTCGAAATCAGAAAAACATATATATGGGAGTTATATCTAAATCTGAACCGATTTCAACCAAATTTGGCACGGATAGCTACAATGCTAATTCTACTCCCTATGCAAAATTTCAACTAAATCGGAGTTAAAAATTGGCCTCTGTGGTCATATGAGTGTAAATCGGGCGAAAGCTATATATGGGAGCTATATCTAAATCTGAATCGATTTCAACCAAATTTGGCACGCGTAGCTACAATGCTAAATCTACTCCCTGTGCAAAATTTCAACCAAATTAGGCCAATACTCTGGCTTTTAGGACCATATTAGCCCATATCGGGCGAAAGATATATATATGGGAGCTATATCTAAATCTGAACCGATTTCAATCAAATCTTGCACACTTGACTATACTACTAATTGTACTCCTAGTGCAAAATTTCAACCAAATTCGGCCAAAAATCTGGCTTCTGGGGCCATATAAGTCCATATCGGTCGAAAGATATATATGGGAGCTATATCTAAATCTGAACCGATTTCAATCAAATCTTGCACACTTGACTATACGACTAAGTGTTATGTTTCTACAAAATTTCAAGCAAATCGGTATAAAACTCTGACTGCTGGGTCCATATTAGTGCATATCGGGCGAAAGATATATATGGGAGCTATATCTAAATCTGATCCGATTTCTTCCAAAATCAATAGGGTTCTATTCTGACCCAAATTAGGAACATGTGCCAAATTTGAAGGCGATTGGACTTAAATTGCGACCTAGACTTTGATCACAAAAATGTGTTCACAGACAGACTGACGGACGGACAAACGGACATGGTTATATCGACTCAGGGATCCACCCTGAGCATTATTGCCAAAGACACCATGTGTCTATCTCGTCTCCTTCTGGGTGTTACAAACATATGCACTAACTTATAATACCCTGTTCCACAGTGTGGCGCAGGGTATAATTATTTGGATTAATCAATTGTGATTGAATCCGAAAAAATTTTTTTGTGTGTACGCTTGATTCACTCTTTGTGTCACTTGCTTCACATTTGGTGAAACCACTTGCTTCACATTAGGTATAGTTTCAGAAGCATGCCAATTTCATGCTTCTAAAACTATACCTAACCTAATCTGACCGCCTAGAAGTATGCAAATATTTCAATGCCATTATTTTTGAAGAGTAGCCTGCCTGAGAAGTATGCAAATATTTCAATACAACTTTATTGAAGATAAAGAAGTGAGTGAGCCTTAACAAGTAAGAAAGTCTAAAGTCGGGCGGGGCCGACTATATTATACCCTGCACCACTTTGTAAATCTAAATTTTCGATACCATATCACATCCGTCAAATGTGTTGGGGGCAATATATAAAGGTTTGTCCCAAATACATACATTTAAATATCACTCGATCTGGACAGAATTTGATAGACTTCTACAAAATCTATAGACTCAAAATTTAAGTCGGCTAATGCACTGTGGTGGAACACAATGTTAGTAAAAAACAAGTATATACAGCACTAAGTTCGGCCGGGCCGAATCTTAAATACCCACCACCATGAACCAAATATTAGGGTTTCCTTTGAAATTTCAGGGCTTGAGGAAGATAAATTTAAAGATTTCACCTATGAGGACTATATCAGATTCTGGATTTATAAGAACCATTTTTGTTTGAGTTTTAGAGGAATCATTAACATCTCTTGTAAGTGTGCAAGAAAATTATAAAATAACGTCTTGATTTGAAATCTTAAATCTGTAGAAGTAAAATCTGGAAATTTTACATTGAGTTTCAAGCAATTTTCATGATCAGTGCGCCTTCTACCTCAAGAAGTGAAGTCGGTCTATATGGAGGCATTTCCAAATGGACCGATAAAAACTTAATCCGATACACGTTTTTGTGAGCCTAAAATACGGTTTCTAGAAACTCAAGGAGTCAAATCGGGAGATCGTTCCTATGGGGGCTACACTAAAATATTGACCGATACTCACCGTTTGCGGCACACCTCTTTATGACCCGAAAATACCTCTAGATTTCCAATTTCAGGCAAATAGGATAAAAACTTCGGATTCTAGAAGCCCAAGAAGTAAAATCGGGAAATCGGTCTATATGGGGGCTATACCAAAATATGGACCAATTCTCACTTTTTTTGGCACACCTCTTTATGGTCCTAAAATACCTCTAGATTTCCAATTTCAGACAAATTGGATAAAAACTACGGTTTCTATAAGCCCAAGACCCCAAACCGGGAGGTCGTTTTATATGGGGACCTTACCAAAACATGGACCGATACTCACAATTTTTGGCACACGTATTTGTGGTCCTGTAATACCTCTAGATTTCCAATTTCATGTAAATTGAATAAAAACTGCGGTTTCTATAAGCCCAAGACCCCAAATCGGGAGGTCGTTTTATATGAGGACCATTCCAAAACATGGACCGATACTCACAATTTTTGGCACACGTATTTGTGGTCCTGTAATACCTCTAGATTTCTAATTTCAGGTAAATTGAATTAAAACTGCGGTTTCTATAAGCCCAAGAAGTAAAATCGGGAGATCGGTTTATATGGGGGCTATACCAAAATATGGACCGATGCTCACAATTTTTGGCACACGTATTTGTGGTCCTACAATACCTCTATATTTCCAATTTCAGGTAAATTGAATTAAAACTGCAGTTTCTATAAGCCCAAGAAGTAAAATCGGGAGATCGGTCTATATGGGGGCTATACCAAAACATGGACCGATACTCACCATTTTTGGCACACCTCTTTATGGTCATAAAATACCTCTAGATTTCGAATTTCAGGCGAATTGGATAAAAACTACGATTTCTATAAGCCCAAGACCCCAAATCGGGAGGTCGGTTTATATGGGGACTATATCAAAACCTGGACCGATATAGCCCATCTTCGAACTTGACCTGCCTGCAGACAAAAGACGAGTTTGTGCAAAATTTCAGCACGATTGCTTCATTATTGAGTACTGTAGAGTGATTACAACAGACAGACAGACAGACAGACAGACAGACAGACAGACGGACAGACGGACATGCTTATATCGTCTTAGAATTTCTCCCTGATCAAGAATATATATACTTTATATAGTCGGAAATCGATATTTCAATGCGTTACAAACGGAATGACAAACTTATTATACCCCCGTCACCATTCTATGGTGGTGGGTATAATATGGGACACATTTAAATCTGAAGCAATTTTAAGGAAACTTAGCAAAAGTTTATTTATGATTTATCGCACGATATATATGTATTAGAAGTTTAGGAAAATTAGAGTCATTTTTACAACTTTTCGACTAAGTAGTGGCGATTTAACAAGGAAAATGTTGGTATTTTGACAATTTTTGTCGAAACCAGAAAAACATATATATGGGAGCTATATCTCAATCTAATTCAATCAAATTTGGCACACATGACTATATTACTAATTGTACTCCTTGTGCAAAATTTCAAGCTAATCGGGATAAAACTCTGGCTTCTGGGTCCATATAAGTGCATATCGGGCGAAAGATATATATGGGAGCTATATCTAAATCTGAATCGATTTCAACCAAATTTGGCACGCATAGCTACAATGCTACTACTGTGCAAAATTTCAACTAAATTGGGCTAAAACTCTGGTTTCTGGGACCGTATTAGTCCATATCGGGCGAAAGATATATATGGGAGCTTTCAACCAAATTGGGCGAAAACTCTGGCTTTTAGGACCATATTAGTCCATATCGGGCGAAAGATATATATGGGAGCTATATCTAAATCTGAACCGATTTCAATAAAATTTTGCACACTTGATATTACTAATTGTACTCCTAGTGCAAAATTTCAACCAAATCGGAGCAAAAAATTGGCCTCTGTGGTCATATGAGTGTAAATCGGGCTAAAGCTATATATGGGAGCTATATCTAAATCTGAACCGATTTCAACCAAATTTGGCACGCATAGCTACAATGCTAATTCTACTCCCTGTGCAAAATTTCAACTAAATCGGAGCAAAACATTGGCCTCTGTGGTCATATGAGTGTAAATCGGCCGAAAGCTATATATTGGAGCTATATCTAAATCTGAACCGATTTCAACCAAATTTGGCACGCATAGCTACAATGCTAATTCTACTCCCTGTGCAAAATTTCAACCAAATTGGGCTAAAACTCTGGTTTCTGGGACCGTATTAGTCCATATCAGACGAAAGATATATATGGGAGCTATATCTAAATCTGAACCGATTTCTATAAAATTTGGCACACTTGACTATAGTACTAATTGTTCTTCTTGTGCAAAATTTTAACCAAATTAGGGTAAAACTCTGGCTTCTGGGGCCATATAAGTCCATATCGGGCGAAATATATATATGGGAGCTATATCTAAATCTGAACCGATTTCTTCCAAAATCAATAGGGATCTATTCTGAACCAAAACACATACTTGTGCCAAATTTGAAGTCGATTGGACTAAAACTGCGACCTAGACTTTGATTACAAAAATGTGTTCACGGACAGACGGACAGACGGACATGGCTATATCGACTCAGGAGCCCACCCTGAGCATTTTTGCCAAAGACACCATGTGTCTATCTCGTCTCCTTCTGGGTGTTGCAAACATATGCACTAACTTATAATACCCTGTTCCACAGTGTGGAGCAGGGTATAAATATCGGGATACCATAATACCTAATCTAATTTAACCTGGGTAACAATATCATCTGAATAAAATTAGAGCAAAGTGTTGATGTAAATAAGTTTAATCTAGTTTTGTCCTTATATGTGCCACTTTTAATGCCATTTACAAAAAATACCTCATTACCTTTTTTTTTTGGTGTCATAAAAATATGATACTAAACATGGACCATATTGGCAATCGCACTTGGATTTAATTTTCTCTTGTTGTACCTTGTTTATTTTTGTTATTGCTGTATACTTTTGTGCCACTCTTTTGGGGGGTGTCATTAAATGCCATACTTTTTATATTTTTGTGAAAACCTTTTGCCATATTGTGACACTTTTGAGTATACATGCGAAAAAACTGCGACATTATGGAGTAACTTATCAAATGTGAATTGACGTATTCCGCGATTGTTGTCTCTTTTTGTGAAAGAGTGACACATTTTGTGACACTTTTTTTAATGTTATACTTTTTATATTTTTGTGAAACCTTTTTGTCATGTTGTGACACTTTTGAGTAAGCCTATGAAAATAATGAGAATGCCACCTCATGGATCAAATTTCTATATGCGAATTGATATATTCCGTATTTGCTGAAAGTGTGACAGTATTGTGCCACACTTTTTATATTTTTGTGAAACCTTTTTTTCATGTTGTGACATTTTGGAATTAGCATACGAAAATAAGCTGACTGCAACCTCATGGACCAAATTTTCATATGCGAATTGATATATTCCGAACTTGTTGTTTACTTTTCTGAAAGAGTGGCACATTTTGTACCAAACCATTTTTGTGAAACCTTTTTGTAACTGTTGCGACAATTTTGAGTTATCTTACGAAAGGAAGCTGTATGCAATCTCATGTAACAAATATTCATATGCAAACTGACGTATTATGTATTTTATTTTATTCTATTTTTTTGTGAAAGAATGACACTTTTTGTGCCACCTTTTATTGTGAATGATAATTATTGTTCCATTTGTTAGAATTTCTAACAGATGATGATTATTGGTTGGAATTTTAGAAACCCATTGGGGAGGCTGAATTTCTCACAGTCAAATATATTTCCCTTATTTAGAAAATCCCCAAAATTTCCATTATTGTGATAATTTTTTTCATGTTATATCTATGCTTTTATAATTTGCCAAATATTATCATTTCATGTCGTATAACTTTGTTCATGACTGATTTAAATAATAAATAAAAGAAATATTTAATTCAATTTAAAAAATCCCCAAATACACATGCAACATTTATTCAAATCAACACGAACTAGCGTACCCATACACACACGCACACATCAACAGAGAGGTGTGCACTTACGCATTCACATACACGACTGGACGCATTTCCCGTACGATGCTAAAGCAAATGACAAAGGAAACAATGAAATATTTTCAGGGAAATGGTTTTAAATAATGAAATGTTGACAAAAACCAGGTAAATCCTGGTATATGTGGTGGAACGCATGTGTCCTCAAGTGTGGAATTTGATGAGGCCTTCTGAAATCATATTAGGCTAAAAAAACAATATATTACAAACATTATTGTTGTTTCGATTTCAGTTCAAAATCATGCATTGACTAAACTGCAAGAGTAGCGTAACCAATAGAAGAGTATGCTAGGCAAATTTATTTGGGCAAAGTCCTGTAGACTGCTAGATGGTTGGATGGACTGCACGGTTGCCACTCGCTCCAAAAATAATCTACCAAAATTTGGTGAAAATTTTACCAAGCGAATGCCAATCAAACAAGTTTTATTTTGCTACATTTTATTTCTATAGAAAATTTTGTCAAAATTTTATTGCTATAGAAAGTTAAAAATTTATTCCTATAGACAATTTTATTAAATTTTCTTTCTATAGAAAATTTTGTAGATATTTTATTTCTATAGAAAATTTGGTAAAAAAATTATTTCTACAGAAAATTTTGTCAATATTTTATTTGTATAGAAAATTTTTTTCAAAATTTTATTTCTTTAGAAAGTTTTGTCAACAACTTTAGTTCTATAGAAAATATTGTTAAAAATGTTACTTCTATAAAAAGTTTGTTAAAAGTAAAACATCTACCATTTTTGTTTTTTTTTTATTTTGTCTGTAGAAATTTTTCTCAAAATTTTATTTATATAAAAATTGTGTAACAATTTTATTTATATAAAAATTGTGTAACAATTTTATTTATATAGAACATTTTGTCTATCTATTATTTCTCTAGATAATTTTATTCATGTAGGAAATTTTGTCATAATTTTGTCAAATTTCTATTTATATAGAAAATTTTCTTTAAATTTTATTTCCATGGAATATTTTGACGATATTTTATTTCTGTGGAAATAATATTTATAAAAAAAATATTTATATAAAAAATTTTGTCAGAATTTCCTTTTTATATTGAAATTTTTTTTCTATATTTTCTTCCCATAAAAAATTTTTCAACATTTTATTTATATGGAACAATTTTGTCAACATTTTATTTCTATAGAAAAGTTTGTCTAAATTTCCTTTATATGAAAATTGTCAACATTTTATTTTTATAGAACAATTTTGTCAACATTTTATTTCTATAGAAAAGTTTGTCTAAATTTCCTTTATATGAAAATTGTCAACATTTTATTCCTATAGAAAGTTTTGTCTAAATTTTATTACTATGGAAAATTTTGTCTAAATTTTCTTTCTAAAGAAAATTTTGTCTAAATTTCCTTTGTATAGAAAATTTTGTAAAATTTTATTACTATAGAATCTTTTCTCTAAATTTTTTCCTATAGAAAATGTTGTCAAACTTTTATTTATATAGACAATTTTCTCTACATTTTCTTTCTATACAAAATTTTGTTTAAATTTTATTTGTATAGAAAATTTTCTATAAATTTTATTTATGTAGAAAATTTTGTCTATATTTTATTTTAATAGAATTTTTTGTCTATGTTTTATTTATATTGAAAATATTGTCAAAATTTTATTTATATAGAATATTTAGTCTAAATTTTAGTCTTAAAAAATTTTGTCAAAGTTTTATTTTTATAGAAAATTTTCTCTAAATTTTATTTATATAGAATTTTTTCAAAACTGTATTTCTATAGAAAGTTTTATTTCATTTTTATTCCTATAGAAAATTTTGTCAAAATTGTATTTCTATAGAAAAAGTTGTCAAAATTTTATTTCTACAGATAATTTTGTCAAAATTTTCTTTCTATAGAAATTTTGTCAACATTTTATTTATATAGAATCTTTTCTCTAAATTTTTTTCCTATAGAAAATGTTGTCAACATTTTATTTGTATAGACAATTTTCTTAACATTTTCTTTCTATACAAAATTTTGTCTAAATTTTATTTGAATAGAAAATGTTCTCTAAATTTTATTTTAATAGAATATTTTGTCTAAGTTTGATTTGTATAGAAAACTTTGTCTAAATTTTATTTATAAAGAATATTTAGTCTAAATTTTAGTACTAAAGAAAATTTGGTATAGAAAATTTTCTCTAAATTGTATTTATATAGATTTTTTCTAAACTGTATTTTTACAGAAAGTTTTGTTTCATATTTATTCCTATAGAAAATTTTGTCAAAATTTTATTTATATAAAAAATTTTGTCTAAATTTTCTTTCTATAGAAATTTTGTCAACATTTTATTTCTTTGGGAATTTTTTCTATATTTCCTTTCTATGGAAATTGTCAACATTTTATTCCTATAGAAAGTTTTGTCTAAATTTTATTTCGATAGAAAATTTTATCTAAATTTTCTTTTTAAAGAAAATTTTGTCTTAATTTCCTTTCTATAGAAAATTTTTAAAATTTTATTTATATAGAATCTTTTCTCTAAATTTTTTCCTGTTGTTAAAATTTTATTTGTATGGACACTTTTCTCTACATTTTCTTTCTGTAGAAAATTTTGTCTAAATTTTAGTTGTATAGAAAATTTTCTCTAAATTTTAGTTATGTAGAAATTTTGTCTAAATTTTATTTTAATAGAATTTTTTGTCTAAATTTTATTTATATGGAAAATGTTGTCAAAATTTTATTTATATAGAATATTTAGTCTAAATTTTATTCTTAAAGAAAATTTTGTCAAAGTTTTACTTATATACAAAATTTTCTCTAAATTTTATTTATATAAATTTTTTTTCTAAACTTTATTCCTATAGAAAACGTTGTCAATATTTTATTTTTATAGAAAATTTTGTCAAAATTTTATTTCTAAAGAAAAAAAATATTATTTCCAAGAAAATTTTGTCAACATTTTATTTCTATAGAAAAACTTTGTCAAAATTTTATTTCTATAGAAAATTTTGTCAAAATTTCCTTTCTATTGAAGTTTTCAACATTTTTATTCGTATAGAACATTTTGTCTAAATTTTATTCACATGGAAAATTTTATCAAAATTTTATTTCTATTGATAATTTGTGAAGTACCTCTTAGTTGGAGGGGAATATTTTGAAAATCAACCAAAACATCGAGAAGTTGGTATAAATTTTGGTAATTTTATACCAACTGTGACAACCGGGTTGGAATTACCACATTCCCCATTAGCATCCTCTACTTGAAGCAAAACATATAAAGCTCATGTGGATAATCTTTCATCAATGTTAGATACCGATTTGAATCTATTCGCCTCTGGATTATGGCCTTATGGCCTTTAAAAACTCAGATTGTAAGGTCGGTTTATATGGAGACTATATCAATTGCTGACAAAAAAAATCTGTGCCAATTTTTTTGGCATTTTAGCTTAATTATTGAGGCCACTGGATTCATTACAGTTTTCCCATATTTTCATCTCATATTATTTCCCATAGAGAGTTAATATTTTTTGGATTATTTTCTTTTGTTATTGGAGAGAACAATACTCCCATGTTCCACAAAAAATTCTCTATTTCCCTGCTCTTACCCGCTGGCATGCGTTGTCACATTGTTGGTATACATACACACACATACTCATATGCAATACATCCATAAAATATGCAATATTTTGGTCATATAAAATTTATATTAAAATAAATGAAAATTAGAATAAATGAAAACGAAATGTAAAATGGGAATTCTCTTCTATACACACACAGACATACATACATACACAAATGCTTATACTTTTACATTTGCCCACAAACAATGTAAAGCCAAAAGGGGGAAAAAACTGAAACACAAAATCAAGCCACAGAGAGGGAAATGACAACAGTTACCAACCGAGAATGAGACAATCAGGACACATGGCAGCATATATACATACGAGTACATGTCACACATGACTATACGGTATAGTAGAATACACGGATAACCACACTACCACTCTGCTAGATATGTGTGTCACTTCATATGCAAAAAATAGTTAAACAAAGTAATAAACATTTCTCATTGGTTCCTACATCTCTTTCCTTTGGTGGATATTCCACTATCACTGCTATGGCAAATAAATATAATTTAAATTTCAAAACACAAATTGAAATTATTCGGATTACAAATTGAACAGAGAGCCTTAAAGTTTATGTGTTAGATCAAAGGATAAAGGGCTGTAATCGGAGGATGTTGACTTTATGATATTGTATCCTAAAAAAACCTAAATAATTATTCTTAGATCCAAACATATTGACTATCACTTTAAAATTCTCGTATATTTGTATTGGCAAATTTTTTTTATGGATATAGAACCTAATACTCCGCTGTAAAACAATCTTTAAGGCACACCACTTTTCTGATCTAAATAACAAAAAATGAGGTGTAAAAAATAAACTATGAAGTTAAAAACAATCCTCTTTATGTTCATGAAATACTATAATTTCCATAAAATTTTCTCCAACACACCATTCTGCCACATCTGCATATGCCATAATTTGTCTACACTAATTTGCATAAAATCCTATGCCTGAAAGTATGCTAATGTTATAGGCGTTGCTTTCTACTCCACAAGGATTTCAACTGTGTAATTTTTGTAGTTGTAATGCCATTTAGTTTGCTTGCTAACTGCTTTTCTATGCGGAAAGAACTTTCTCCCTCCGAAAGTAGGATTTGTACAAATTAAAGTTTTCTATTTGAGTTCCTCTGTATTATTTTATTTAAATTAGAGCAAATATTTTATAGAAAATTAGGCTACAGACCACGTTTGCCACTCGAGCCAAAAATAATCTATCAAATTTCTAACAAACTTACACCAAAAACAAACCACCAAATATAAAAATCTTATTTCGCAGTGTTTTATCAAATTTTTGGGGTTAAAAGTATTGTCAAAATTTTATTTCTAAAGAAAATGTTTGTCAAAATTTTATTTCTATAGAAAATTTTGCCACCATTTTATTTCTATAGAAAATTTTGCCACCATTTTATTTCTATGGAAATTTTGTCAAAATTTTGTTATTATAGAAAATTTTGTCATAATTTTATTTCTTTAGAAAATTTTTTTTTCTAAAGAAAATTTTGTCAAAATTTTATTTCTATAGACAATTTTGTCAAAATTTTATTCCTATAGAAAATTTTGTCAAAATTTTATTTCTATAGAAAATTTTGTCAAAATTTTTTTTCTATAGAAAATTTTGTCAAAATTTTATTTCTATAGAAAATTTTGTCACAATTTTACTTCTATAGAAATTTTTTCAAAATTTTATTTCTATAGAAAATTTTGTCAAAATTTTATTTCTATAGAACATTTTGTCACCATTTTATTTCTATGGAAATTTTTGTCAAAATTTTGTTATTATAGAAAATTTTGTCATAATTTTATTTCTTTAGAAAATTTTTTTTTCTAAAGAAAATTTTGTCAAAATTTTATTCCTATAGAAAATTTTGTCAAAATTTTATTTCTATAGAAAATTTTGTCAAAATTTTATTTCTATAGAAAATTTTGTCACAATTTTACTTCTATAGAAAATTTTTTCAAAATTTTATTTCTATAGAAAATTTTGTCAAAATTTTATTCCTATAGAAAATTTTGTCAAAATTTTATTTCTATAGAAAATTTTGTCAAAATTTTATTCCTATAGAAAATTTTGTCAAAATTTTATTCCTATAGAACATTTTGTCAAAATTTTATTTCTATAGAAAATTTTGTCAAAATTTTATTTCTATAGAAAATTTTGTCAAAATTTTATTTCTATAGAAAATTTTATCAAAATTTTATTTCTGTTGAAATTTTTGTCAAAATTTTATTTCTATAGAAAATTTTGTCAAAATTTTATTTCTATAGAAAATTTTGTTAAAATTTTATATCTATTGAAATTTTTGTCAAAATTTTACTTCTATAGAAAATTTTGTCAAAATTTTATTTCTATAGAAAATTTTGTCAAATTTTTATTTCTATAGAAAATTTTGTCAAAATTTTATTTCTATAGAAAATTTTGTCAAAATTTTATTTCTATAGAAAATTTTGTTAAAATTTTATATCTATTGAAATTTTTGTCAAAATTTTACTTCTATAGAAAATTTTGTCAAAATTTTATTTCTATAGAAAATTTTGTCAAATTTTTATTTCTATAGAAAATTTTCTCAAAATTTTATTTCTATAGAAAATTTTGTCAAAATTTTATTTCTATAGAAAATTTTCTCAAAACGAAATAAAAATAAGATTAAGGGATTTGTAGTTATATGAAAAGATGATGTACAGTGGGAGGAAAGATGATGCAATTTGTAAGAGGAAAAATTCCCAAATGTTTTCTCCATAAGGAGTTAGCGTAAAGGGCCCAAAATTAAGTTATCTCTCCCAGCCAGATCTATATTAAGGCTGTGGAAAGATTCATTCGCCCGAATCGAAACATGTACAGTCCAGGCGTGTATAGATTTGTATCTGGCGTTTTCTTTTCAAGGACTCTTTTAATCATGTTCCTTAATCTAAATCTGTCCATAAAGCTCGATTAATAATTGTAAAATTAGATAAAATTTTATTTCTATAGAAAATTTTCTCAAAATTTTATTTCTATAGAAAATTTTGTCAATATTTTCTTTCTACAGAAAATTTTCTTAACATTTTCTTTCTAAAGCAAATTTAGTCAAAATTTCATTTCTATAATAAATTTTCTAGAAATTTTGTTTCTATAGAAAATTTTGTCAAAATTTAATTTCTATAGAAAATTTTGACAAAATTTTATTTCTATAGACAATTTTGTCAAAATTTTATTTCTATTGAAATTTTTGTCAAAATTTTACTTCTATAGAAAATTTTGTCAAAATTTTATTTCTAAAGAAAATTATGTAAAAATTTTATTTCTATTGAAATTTTGTCAAAATTTTACTTCTATAGAAAATTTTGTCTAAATTTTATTTCTATAGAAAATTTTGTCTAAATTTTATTTCTATAGAAAATTTTGTCAAAATTGTATTTCTATAGAAAATTTTTTCAAAATTGTGTTTGTTTATTATTATAGAAAATTTTGTCAATTTTTTATTGTCTATAGAAAAAATTTTATTTCTATAGAAAATCTTGTCAAAATTTTGTTTCTATAGAAAATGTTCTCAAAATTTTATTTCTATAGAAAATTTTTTCAAAATTGTGTTTGTTTATTTTTATAGAAAATTTTGTCAATTTTTTTTTTGTCTATAGAAAAAATTTTATTTCTATAGAAAATTTTGTCTAAATTTCATTTCTACAAACAATTTTCTCGAAATTTTGTTCTATTTTTTTTTTCTATAGAAAATTTTCTCAAAATTTTATTTCTATAGAAAATTTTCTCAAAATTTTATTTCTATAGAAAATTTTGTCAAAATTTTATTTTTATAGAAAATTTTTCCAAATTTTTTTAAAATCTACCAAAACATCAAAAATTGTACCAATCTACAAAATAATAAAAAATCTACATTTTTCGTAGAATTCTACCAACTGTGGCAACCGTGCACAGACACTGAAAATTTATCTATATACAATTTTATATGAAATTTATCTATATATGAAACATATATATATTTAACATAAGTGGTTAATTTATAATTTGAGGACTACCATTAAATCGGCCACCCGTTTCCTCCGTATTTACTCATTATTACGTTGCTCCTTAAAGTGCCACTTCTTAAGTTTATGATCTAAGCAAGTTATGAACTGAATGGTTTTATCGATTTTTTCAAACTAAGAAAGTTCTTGCTATTCCTTGTAAGACTTCTGCATATAATGACTTTCATGCTCGCATAGAGTGCATACTTCTTCTTTGTGTCTGAGACATTGTTTTTGGGAATTTTGTGGAATTTTAACATTCTAACAAAGTTTCCTATTTCCGTATGTGAAGTTTGCTATGCACTGGTGATATAAGTGGTGGTATTTGGTTTTGAATCTATCTCACATTGAGGAACACACAAACAAGTCATTTGCATGGCTTAAACATAACCATAGACGAATCCGTTTGGTATTAACTTGAAACCTAGCATTTACTTCATTAGACATTGCATTCTTTTGGGCGCCATCCATTAATTTACATTGAAGGCCAGAAACCATTTCTTAAACTTTTTAAAATAGAGGAATTATTTTCAATAGGATTCAATTAAAATTTAATTGGAAAAAATTATGATATTTTTTTCTGTGCATAGCGTCTTCTTTTGATGATAGACACTTTGTAGTTTTTTAGAGCCAATCATACTTTCCAAAATGCTCCAGGCGCAAAAGTCCAACTGGTTAAGATTCGGAGATTTTGGTGAGCAGTTTGCTGTAGAAATGAAACAGGTAACCTCGTTTTTAAGCCATTATTGGTGGACGCGTGCTGTGTGCAATGACTTTGAGTCCTATTGGAATGTCCAGGGTCTGCAAAAATGTTTGTCTTCACATGGCTTTATTCAGACCCCACGGTCGATTAATTCGCAAAAGTCGGATTAAGATTCGCAGATTTTAATGACAATGAAGCAAGGGACCTCATTTTTAAGACATTCTTTGGTGAACGCATTTTGAGGACAATGGTGTTGAGTCCTGTTGGAAAGTCCATGGTCTGGGTCTGATTTTTTTTTTTGAATATTTTTTCAACTTTAATTCAAATTTAATTGGAAACAAGTATATACGGCCGTAAGTTCGGCCAGGCCGAAGTTTATGTACCCTCCACCATGGATTGCGTAGAAACTTTTTCTAAACACTGCCATCCACAATCGAATTACTTAAGTTGAGGTAACGCTTGCCCATGGCAAGGTATCTTAACACCTCCTAACACCGTCTTCTAAATTGTATGTAAGTCCATACGTGGTATATTAAATCAAAAAAATCTATTAAATACGTATATAATTCAGTTTGACAAAATTTTCTATAGAAATAAAATTTTGACAAAATTTTCTATAGAAATAAAATTTTGACAAAATTTTCTATAGAAATAAGATTTTAACAAAATTTTCTATAGAAATGAAATTTTAACAAAATTTTCTATAGAAATAAAATTTTAACAAAATTTTCTATAGAAATAAAATTTTAACAAAATTTTCTATAGAAATAAAATTTTGACAAAATTTTCAATAAAATTTTGGTAGATTATTTTTGACTTGAGTGGCAACCATGATTATGAACCAATATGGACCAATTTTTGTGCGATTGGAGATCGGCTATATATAATTATAGACCGATATGGACCAGTTTTGGTGTGGTTGTTACAGCCATATACTAGGTTAGGTTAGGTTAGGTGGCAACCCGATGTATCAGGCTCACTTAGACTATTCAGTCCATTGTGATACCACATTGGTGAACTTCTCTCTTATCACTGAGTGCTGCCCGATTCCATGTTAAGCTCAATGACAAGGAGGTCCCTTGTCATCCAATGTGGTATCACAATGGACTGAATAGCCATATACTAACACCACGCACCAAATTTGAACCGGATTGGATGAAATTTGCTTCTCTTAGAGACTCCGCAAGCCAAATCTGGGGATCGGTTTATATGGGAGCTATATATAATTATGAAACGATGTGGACCAATTATTGCATGGTTGTTAGAGACCATATACCAACTCCATGTACCAAATTTCAGCCGGATCGGATGAAATATGCTTCTGTTAGAGGCTCCGCAAGCCAAATCTGAGGGTTCGTTTATATGGGGGGCTATACGTAAAAGTGGACCGATATGGCCCATTTGCAATACCATCCGACCTGAATCTTAATCGGGCTGCCACTTTAACCTAACCTTTAACCTACATCAATAACAACTGCTTGTGCCAAGTTTCGATAGCTTGTTTGGTTCGGATGTTAGCGTGATTTCAACAGACGGACGGACGGACATACTTAGATCGACTCAGAATTTCACCACGACCCAGAATATATATACTTTATGGGGTCTTACAGAAATATTTCGATGTGTTAGAAACGGAATGACAAAGTTAATATACCCCCGATGGTGGAGGGTATACAAATTGGGATTTTTGTCTGTGTATAGATATTGTTCTATGAGAGAGAGACATCACAACAGGGATTTACGAGTATATAAGCTTACTCCAAATGTTGGCCCACTCAGAGAGAAACTTCTGCTTTAGGTTAGACACGAATATTTTTTCTGATTCAATCACGAAAATAAGTGATCCAATTAATTTTTTAATTGAAATGTTTTCAATCTCAGAAATGACAGTAGCAAATAAACAATTAATTGATACTATTAATTTTCGTGATTGATTTTTGTTTCAGTTAAAATGTATGTCGAATCAATTAAAGTTGTAATTGAATATTTTTTAAACTCACTTAAGGCTTTAATGGGAAAATTTTTCATGATTTTTTTTTCTGTCTAGGTTTACCTGGGAGGTCAATAAAACCACGTTTTCACCTGCTGATGTTTTTGTAACACTAAGTGGCAATTGTCACATTTTTTCGTTCTCCTTATAAAGATTTTTACATGTATTTATACTGTTAAAATTACAAGAATACGCCCAAAAGTATGCTTCTATTTCTATGGATGTTTTTGGAAGTAGCTGAACAGGTTTACTCGTTCGATCTGATCAAAGAGTCAAATACCAGATTAATTGACGAATAATTTAGATTGAATTAATTGAAATTATTTGCAAAAACTTCCAAATAAACGTTATTCACTTTTATGGTTATGGGATGGTTAGGTCCCCAAACCCCCAACATTTTTTACGAATGGCACTTTGTCGTCGATAATGCAGCTTAGTCATGGGATAATTCGGTTCCGATGACAACATTTAAATGATTAGTTAAACATTTAAAATGTATACCAATTTTGTTGCGTATTTCTGGGCTTCAAAACGCAGTTTGCCGCAGGTCTTCGCATAGCATTGAGGAAATGTACAAAACATATCTATAACGAGGTCAAGTTAATTGCGCAAGTTTTAATGGCTTTGCAAAAAAAAAAGCGTATACAAAACAAGGAAACATGCACTTTACTTTGGCAAATTGCATGCGAAATACTTAACCTCAGACATCGTTTAAGACCAAGTCTAGTTTCCCATTAACCCTGTTAAGAATTTTCAAGAATTTTAGTGTTTGCCCTGCTTATGACTTTGCTGAAAATGTAATATCCGCATCCATCCAATAAGGATTCTTAGATTATACACACAGAATCCAAACTCATTGTCATTCTCATCATTTGTGTACCATAAAAAGCGAGAAAATTAGAAATTCAAGAACAAAATGATACCACTTCTTTGTGTCTGCAAGAATGTCTTCATCAGATTCAAGCAGCAGAAGAAAAAGAAGAAGAAGAAGTTTTCTAGGGTTTTATTTAAAGAGCACTCATTCATGCCCTTTCTAAAGTAAGAGAATATTGTCTTCACCTCATAATCATCAACATCGTCATCATCATCATCATCATAATCATCGGTGTGATTGTCACTGTCTGTATTACCATTACCAGCAGGCAGTGACATTGTTGGCCGGATATCCTGATGCCTTGAACCAGGCACCACCAGCTAACTTCATCATGCAACCTACACAAATTGTCATTGTCTTGGCTGAGTACTAAGCCATTGGAGAGAGGAAATGTTTCGAATTTTCAAAAGAACCCACGCAATGCTTTAATGCCAATATTGCATCCGTCAGTGGAGTACTGGCATTTGTCCTAAGACGGCGTTTTTGGACGCAGTGTCGTCACTTTCTTTGCTATACATGCCGCTACAGCTTCGGCGTTTGGAGTGTTATGTAATTTACATTTAATTAGGGATTTTGCTTTGGCGAAAAATTGCATGTTAAACGACGAAACATTATCCGTTTATTGTCTCCATTGGAAAACAGCAACAAGCACTAACAATGGCATCTTAGAGAAGATTCTATTCTAGGTCTCTTTGAAACTGAACACACGAATCTTAGATGGGTGATGTCAATTTTAAAACAATGTAAGAACTTTTTGGTCTTAGCTCTAAATTTTTATTAGTCAACCATGCATGTATTGTAGGAAAGATATTTGCAGTGCAAATACTGACACTTCAGCTAAAACACTGAGATTTGTAGATGTCCCAAGTGGACTCAGAACCTGATACATTTTTTCAATTTCCGAACCAGAGCACGGTCCGTAAGGCTAAATATGCGGGCCACAACGGAATGTGTGGAAGGACTCATCAATATTATTAATAGAGGCCAGAGAAGGTGATCAGTTTCATGGATAGCAGTAAGGCAATACAAGCAATATCAGACATTACAGTGACATCACGAGACGTTGTGGAATACAAAAGGATAATCAGCGATTACTAGGTATAGGGCACGATTCGCATCACATGGATGCTTTGATTTGCCGGAATTAGTGGAAGCACACAGGCAATAGAGACGGTAATAGGAACTAGAACACAAAGGAAAGTGTACTTAGAGAACGCAAAGCCCATGGATACTTTGCCGGTCGAGTTGGATGAATGGGTATGGGAGACATATAGCGCAATATGAAACAGTTGCAAAGAGGGCGAAAGCAAGGAATCATGACCGGGCCCCTAGTCTTGATATCACACCTTTGTCGAATAGGAACAGTGGAAGATGGTATATCTATGACGTATTTTTGGTGGAGCACGAAGAGACCCTGAAACACTTCCTCAATCACTGTCCCGTTTTTGTCAGATATAGAACCTACTACATATACCTGGGAAGATGTGAGTAACTACAAATAAATTAGAAATTTCCTTAAAGATACCGAATCCCTGAAATATAGGAATAATGTGAAGGAAAGAAGAGGTTCGAGCGATCTATTACGTGACTGATATGGGATTTGTAGTTTTTTTTATCTTTTCTTAAGTTTTATTAGTCAAAAGCTAAAAATATTGGCACTTGTAGAAAATTTTAGAACCAGTTTGTATTTGTTCGAATTGGCTACATTAGGCTCGAATTGTGACCTCCAACCGGCCGACAAATCCATGACGCTGACTCTGCGGTAGTTTGGCTCATTCCCGCCGAAACGCCTTCTTGAGATGATCGACACTTTGGTATTTTTTAGTGCCATCCCAAAACGCCTTAGGTATAAATGGATTGAGGTTCGTAGAGTTTGGTGGCCATTATGCGGTACAAATGTAGAAAGAAATCTCCATTTAAGCCATTCTTGAAGAATGCGTGCTGGGTGAGATGGACTGCCAAAATATTTGTCTGCCGAGGGCTTTATTTGGACTCAACGGTCGACTAATACGCAAAAATCCAACGGATTCGGAGATGTTGGGGGCCATTGTGCGGTAGAAATGAAGCCATTCTTGGTAGAAACGTCTGTCAAAATATGGTATTTGACTGTCCAGGGCTTTATGTTGACCCCAGGGTCGATTAATACGCAACAGTCCCACGGATGCCTCAAGCACAAAAGTCCAACGGATTAAGATTGGGAGATTTTTGCGATTATTATACTGTAGAAATGAAGCAGGAGCCTACTTTTTAAGTCATTCTTGGTAGAAGCGTGCTGAGTGCTACGGCTTTGAATCCTGTTGGAATGTCCATGGTCTGCCAAAATATTCGTCTGCCCAGGGCTTTATTTAGACACCATGGTGAACTACCCAAGAAATACCCAAGAGACCCCAAAATGCCTTAGGCGCAAAAGTTCAGCGGATTGAGATTCGGAAATTTTGGTGAGCATTGTGCGGTAGATATGAAGCAGGGAATCTCCTCTTTAAGCCAATCTTGGCGGACGCGTGCTGAGTACGATGGCTTTGAGACCTGTTGGAATGTCAATGGTGTGCCAAAATATTCGTCTGCCCAGGACTTTATTTAGATGCCACGATCGAATAATACGCAAAAGTCCAACGGATTGAGATTCGGAGATTTTGGTGGCCATTATGCGGCAGAAATGAAACAGGAAACCTCTTTTTTAAGCCATTCTTGGTGGACGTGTGCTGAGTGCGAAGGTGTTGAGTCCTTTTGGAAAGTCCATACTTTTTATATATTCTTACTCCCTAAAATACCTCAAGCACAAAAGTCGAACGGATTAAGATTCGGACATTTTTGTGAACATACTGTAGAAATTAAGCAGGGAACCTCATTTTTCAGCCAATCTTTGTGAAGGCGTCCTTAGTGCGACGGCTTTGAGTCCTCTTGGAATGGCCATGGTCTGCCAAAATATTCGTCTGCTCAGGGCTTTATTTAGACACGACGATCGAATAATTTGACCATTACGACGGCCAACTCCATTGCACTCAAAAAAAAGTGAACCCTGTATTTCACTAAAGCTGATTTAATTCTCTTTTAGTTCATGGAATTATTATGTTTTAAGAAAGTTTCCATGCCATTAACAATTTTTTGAGTACGTAAGTTAACTTAACTAAAGCGGAAGAAAAAATTATACACAATTGAAGTATAAAGATGAACTAAATTCGTGTCTCCCACAAAATAGTTCAGAATTCCTTAATATTTGTAAATTTTACCAATAATGCGTGCATCATGAACTTCGTATGGCACTAAAGACATTTTTGCAATTTTGAACTCCAATTTTTTCCTTCAAACTACGAAATTTTCTTTAATAAGTGAAAAATAATATTTTTTTCTGATAAATCTTCTCAAATTTGTCGAAAATTTTTTACTTGTTTTTGCGAAATCGGAGCGACATCTGCGTTTATAATACTGTTTAGTTAAAATTTTCTACAATTAATCAAATTTTTCAACAATTAACTAAAATTTTCTTTCCTGGTGGGTTCACTGTTTTTTCAGTGTACCATCGACGAAGCTTGAGCTCTTGTGGCCATCCGAAGTTTTAGCAAGTAAACCCGACCATTTTGTTTGTTCGGTTACTGGCCAGACTCGTGAAAGCGCAGCAACTCTTTGGCGCATTCCAGTCTAACTTTTGGTTGTGTATTGGTGAGCTCTTGAACGTTTGGCAACTTCAATGACTTTAGTCCAAGCGTATAATTCAATAGGTGATACATCCGTTTTAGCGATATGTTCAGCTAACGAGAAAGGTTTGTACCACTGCGGTGTCGATTTCTATCAAATCAAGTTCTGGTGTTGTTACCTTTTTATTTTCGTCCACTTTGTGGACTCGATGTAACACTGCCAGTATCACTGGCATGAGCAATGGTACGATAAATACAGGAGTTTTTCTAGAGGGTGTTCAATTTTGATTGTGCTTGGGCAACATTAGGAATAAAGCGTTGTTAAAAATTCACTATTCCAAGTGTACAAATCCGTGAGATGTTTCTTTTAGTGGACTGTAGATAAAGATTAACTCTCGGAAATGTAAAGATTTTTGTTGTAACGAAAAGAGAAGAAAGCAAAAGGCAAAGTGTAAGTTTAAGATTTCAAAAGTATGGCTTTATTCAGGATGACGGCAGCTTACCAAGGGCAATGACGAAGCACAAGTGAAGTTTTACAACAAACGAAGTGTCAGTCAGACATTATGATTTAGAATTTACAACAATTAAATTCATTTTGAGTAAAAGCTTTAGGGTTATCGCATAAAGGTTGAATTCAAGTATCGATAACAATAATTCATACTATGTATTGGCAATTCAATTATTTTCGTTAAATTCAAATATTCAAACATTATTCAAAATTTTCAAAAAGTTAATAATAAGCTAAGAACAGTTGTGGAACGGAGTTCAACATGCCGCCCCCCTTGCAGCAATGCAATTCAATAAGAACAGGCTCCAGATATTATCCATCCAAACACAGAACTTTGGGCGATGGGCATTGAGGACGATGTCTGAATGAGGCCAGCCAACAAGATCTTTGACAACTGATCGTTTCCAACTACAAGTTCTATGTCAGTTGGTTTAAAAAAATGTGGATCTGCCAAGTTAGGCAGATGGTTGTAGACGGACTGAAGTTTCTTATCGGACGTCGCTTCCGGTAGTGCCATATTAAATTGGTTCTTCACTATGCCAGTTATTTGAATTTTTACGGTTGGATCATAGTAAGACTGCAAATTCAGTGTGCAGAATTCGGTGTTGTTTTTCCTGGTTGTACGTAGATGAAGACGCTGTACCAGTGACTTCAGAATCAATGTTTGTAGACCAGCTGAGTTTAACATTAACCGTGCTTTTATGGGACCGTTTGGTGTCAAAACTCGGGCTAGAGCAGTTGGCAGGAAGATGTGTCTCTTTGGTCTTTGGCTCAGTCTTTCACGTACTAGCGGTGGAGAACTTCTGTTTAGCGTATGAGGGAATTTCCGATGATTTTTTCTGGCGCTCTCATGGTGTGGTTGGTTATCTCGTCGTCCTTTCCTTCTCATGTGATCATCGACATGGAGCATTGTGTGGTGGTTGTAATTGCATACCACGCAAGTTTTTCTGGATCTGCACCATTCGCGTGTGTGGGAAGCACAGAGGCATTTAAAACAAAAGCGATGTTCTTTCATATGCTTTCTCCGTTCAAGGACGTCCATCCGTTGAAATTCGGGGCAGTCTTTTAAGATGTGGCGGTTATGGCAGATACGGCATTTCGGCTGACTAAATGAGGTACTGTAACGTAAATTTATTAACTTGTGAACTTGAGAATAAAAATTATGAAATTTAGTTGGCAACGGGTAGAATACACAGTTTAACTATTGGACGCAAAAGCGTACCGGATTGTGTCCTAATCTCAGCAACGCGCACCTTTGAGTCAGGACCGCGAAATACCTTAATAACACGTCCTAAACTCCATTCAGTCGGCGGCAAGTTATCGTCTTTAATAATAACTAAGTCGTCTTCCTTAAGATTTTGCTGTTCTGTCTTCCATTTATATCTTTTCTGCAAGTTGGAGATGTACTCGTTCTTCCATCTCTTTGCGAAATTAAACTGGATCGTTTTCAATCTTTGCCATCGATTTATTAAAGTCAAGTTATCAGTATATTGCTTCGGTGCAGCAATCAATGCGGAACCTCTAAGAAAATGTCCAGGTGTCAAAGCAGTAATTTCCGAAGGGTCTTCACTTATAGGAGATAAGGGCCTAGAATTCAGTACACTTTCTATTCGAACTAGTAAAGTAGAGAATTCTTCATAAGTAAATTTAATATTGCCTGCGGCTTTTCGAAGGTGGGATTTCATGCTTTTGACAGCAGCTTCCCATAGTCCACCCATGTGTGGTGCATGTGGTGGAATAAAGTGCCAAGTGAACCCGTGAATATTGTATTTGTCAACTAGACCTTTCTCAGAAGATTGTATAAAGTTTCGATATTCTCGAGAGAGTGCTTTGCTGGCACCAACAAAATTGGTTCCATTATCAGAGAATACTTTATTAGGTAAACCACGTCTCCCTACAAATCTATCAAATGTGGCTAAGAAAGCTTCAGTAGTCAACTCGGAGCACGCCTCCAGATGCACAGCTCGAGTTGATAAACAAATGAAAACAGCGGCATAACCTTTATGAAGTTTCGCGTTTCGTAATTTCGAAGTTTTCAAATCGAATGGGCCGGCAAAATCCAAACCCGTGTTGGTAAAGGGCAGTGAGAAAGTACAACGCTCTTCAGGCAATGCAGCCATTATCTGATTTCGAATGCGCTGTTTATATATGGTGCAAGTACGGCAATTTCGAATACAAGATCGGACAGAGTTCTTTAAACGTATCACATAGAATTCAGCTCGTATTGCCCGTAACATACCTTGATGTTCGGCATGTAAAAGAATTTTGTGGGTAAAAGTTAAAAGCAATTTAAAAAAGTGAGAATGTTCAGGCAGAATTATCGGATACTTCTCATTGTATGGAAGATCCGAATTCGCTAAACGACCATTTACTCTAAGTAAGTCTCGTTCATCTAAAAAAGGGTTCAGAGTTAGAAGTTTGCTCTTAGAAGATATTGGTTGATTGTTCTTCAATGCATGATATTCCGTAGGAAAAAATTTAAGTTGCGCCAGCCTAATTAATTGAAATTTGACTGTTCTAATTTCCGCTGAAGTAATAAGTTGTTCCCCAAATGAGTCAGAATTCCGCTTTTGACATTTCCTTATAAATCTGTACATGAAACATACAACTCGTAGAGCTCGGCTGAAGGAAGAGAATCTTTCAAGTACGTCTTCCATATGTGTTTCAATTTGGAAGTTAACAGTTTTGCGCTCAAGTTCTGGCTCTTGAAATGTTTTAGATTTTGGCCAACATTCTGAGTGTTGTACCAACCACTTTGGTCCATGCCACCAGAGATGATTATTTTTCAGTTCTGCCGCAGTACAGCCTCGCGTTCCAATATCGGCTGGGTTTTCAGTAGTTGGAACATATCGCCAAGTTACATTTCCCACATTATCCAAAATTTCTGAAATCTTATTTGCGACAAAAGTTTTCCAATGGAAAGGGGGTTTATCTAACCAAGCCAAAGTAATAGTTGAGTCGCACCAAAGATAAACACCGGTAACAGGAAAAGTCAGATTTTGGGATACTGATTTCAAAAGTCTAGACAGTAGTGCTGCGCCGCACAATTCTAACCTGGGTAAGCTCACTGTTTTCAAAGGTGCCACCTTAGTTTTTGAAACAAGTAAGTTTGATGTTATACAGTTCTCAGGTGATACAATGCGGATATATATACATGCGCAGTATGCTTTTTCGGAAGCATCGCAAAATCCGTGAATTTGAATACGCCTGTCGGGTGCATAATAAATCCAACGAGGTATTCGGATATACTCAATGTCAGAAAAATTGGAAATGAAAGAATTCCATTTTTGAAAAGAGTGAGGCTTGATTTCCTCATCCCAATCAGTTCCATCAAGCCAAAGTTGTTGTAAAAGCATCTTTGCTACAACTATAATCGGCGCCAACCAACCAGCGGGATCGAATATCTTTGCCACAATAGATAATATTTTCCTTTTTGTCATCGGTGAGGTAGGAAGAGCAATATTTGAAACGACATAGAAAAAAGAATCTGACATGGCATTCCACCGAATGCCTAATGTTTTTGTTTCGCTGGTATCTTCAAGTTTCAAGAAATCTTCATTTAGAAGATCCGGTTCGAAGGACCATGTACAAATCCGTGAGATGTTTCCTTTAGTGGACTGTAGATAAAGATTAACTCTCGGAAATGTAAAGATTTTTGTTGTAACGAAAAGAGAAGAAAGCAAAAGGCAAAGTGTAAGTTTAAGATTTCAAAAGTATGGCTTTATTCAGGATGACGGCAGCTTACCAAGGGCAATGACGAAGCACAAGTGAAGTTTTACAACAAACGAAGTGTCAGTCAGACATTATGATTTAGAATTTACAACAATTAAATTCATTTTGAGTAAAAGCTTTAGGGTTATCGCATAAAGGTTGAATTCAAGTATCGATAACAATAATTCATACTATGTATTGGCAATTCAATTATTTTCGTTAAATTCAAATATTCAAACATTATTCAAAATTTTCAAAAAGTTAATAATAAGCTAAGAACAGTTGTGGAACGGAGTTCAACACCAAGGAAACGTCTTAAGTCTTCTACTGTTTTGGGTAAATTATATTCCTTATTAGCAGCTACCCGTTTTGAATTCGGAGTAAGACCATTTTGTGGTACAAAGTATGCTGAGAATTTAAGTGCCGGTCTATCAAACTCGCATTTGTCACTCCATACTCACAAAGACGACTAAAAACTTGACGGAGGTGACTTTCCTGTTCTTAAATGCTAACCCTCGCAAACTTCGGTTATAAACCCCTGAAATATGGGTGCTGCTTTGCAGAGGACGAATATCATGCGGGTAAACTTCAACAACCAGAAGGTCGTAATTATAGTGGTCTTCTGGACGTCTTCTTCCGTTACATGTATTTTCAATTGATACTTTAAATATGGTTTCCACCCTATGAAAACCCCTTGTAAAATTTATTGCCATTAAAATTCATTTTGCCATAGGTTAGATTAGGTTAGGTTAGGTGGCAGCCCGATGTATCAGGCTCACTTAGACTATTCAGTCCATTGTGATACCACATTGGTGAACTTCTCTCTTATCACTGAGTGCTGACCGATTCCATGTTAAGCAGTATATTAACTTTGTCATTCCGTTTGTAACACATCGAAATATTGCTCTAAGACCCCATAAAGTATATATATTCTGGGTCGTGTTGAAATTCTGAGTCGATCTGAGCATGTCCGTCCGTCCGTCCGTCTGTTGAAATCACGCTAACTTCCGAACGAAACAAGCTATCGACTTAAAACTTGGCACAAGTAGTTGTTATTGATGTATGTAGGTCGGATGGTATTGCAAATGGGCCATATCGGTCCACTTTTACGTATAGCCCCCATATAAACGGACCCCCAAATTTGGCTTGCGGATCCTCTATGAGTAGCAAATTTTATCCGATCCGGCTGAAATTTGGTACATGGTGTTATTATATGGTCTCTAACAACCATGCAAAAATTGGTCCACAGCGGTCCATAATTATGTATAGCCCCCATATAAACCGATCTCCCGATTTGGGGGGATCGGTTTATATGTAGCCTGATCGGCTGAAATTTGGTACATGGTGTTAGTATATAATCTTTAATGACCATGCAAAAATTGGTCCACATTGGTCCATAATTATATATAGCCCCCATATAAACCGATCACCAGATTTGACCTCCGGAACCTCTTGGAAGACCAAAATTCACCTGATTCAGTTGAAATTTGGTACATGGTGTTAATATATGGCCTCAAACACCCATGCCAAAATTGGTCCAAATCGGTCCATAATTATATATAGGCCCCATATAAACCGATCCCCAGATTTGACCTCCGGAGCCTCTTGAAAGACCAAAATTCACCTGATTCAGTTGAAATTTGGTACGTGGTGTTAATATACGGCCTCAAACTCCCATGCAAAAATTGGTCCATAATTATATATAGGCGCCATATAAACCAATCCCCAAATTTGACCTCCGGAGCCCCATAGAAGAGCAAAATCCATCCGAATCGGTTGAAATTTGGTACGTGATGTTAGTATATGGTATCCAACAACCATGCAGAAATTGGTCCATATCAGTCCATAATTATATATAGCCCCCATATAAACCGATCCCCAGATTTGACCTCTGGTGCCTTTATGAGAAGCAAAATTCATCCGATCTGGTTGAAATTTGGTACGTGGTGGTAGTATATGATTTTTAACAACCATGCCAAAAGTGGTCCATATCAGTCGATAATCAAATAGAAACCGATCCCGAGATTTGGTTTTGGAGCCTCTTGGAGGAGCAAATTTCATCCGAGTCAGTTGAAATTTGGTACATTGTGCTAGTATATGGCCGTTAACAACCATGCCTAACTAGGTCCATATCGGTCTATAGTTATATATGGGCCCCAGATAAATCGATCCCCAATCACACAAAAATTGGTCCATATCAAGTTCATAATTTTTGTTTAAAGTTGGGGTTATGGGGGGATTGGTGACGGTAACTGTTGTTAGAGAGAGAGAGAGAGAGAGTAGTGGACACCAATTCCTGGAGTAGAGTGTGTGGACTGTATAACAGATTGTGGAGGAGGCACTAGGAGAATTGTGGTAGATCAGTATGTGGTATAAATTCTCAGTGGATGAGAAAATATACCATCGAGTTTAGCAACGCAGAGATAGTGAAAGATTTGGAAATAAAAAGACAGGAGTTACAATTTTGAAGTGTGATTGGTTTATTTGGGGGTATGCTCACCGTGCGAGATATAGAGAAGAATAGACCGAATTCAACTTATTTAACAAGCCAAGAAACTTTTAGATAGAAAGTAATAATTCACAATAATAAATTCTATTAGGAATATCGATTAATCTTAAATTACAACTTCATGGATTTTTCATTAACAATAGTTCATAATAGTTTAGTTCAGATACAAAAATTCAATAATTCGGCCGTATATACTTGTTTTTAACTCAAATTTTGCTCCAATTGCGGATTCAAAAAGGACATGTACATTGTTTTTTTTTTGGCTATACATTTGTTGGCTGAATATAAGTTTAGCATATAAGTTTTTCTAGTAGCTTCTCTGATATTCATAAGAATTAATTATTTAATAGACTTCCATAATTTTGTATGCTTTCAGATATATTGGATACATTCCCAACTTTCTACTTGAAAGCCTACCAAGGATGATTTAATTAAGGTGAGTCTTTTAACATTGGACCTTTTAATATATGAGGAATTATGTATAAGTTTTAAGGATTAGTTTTTTCGTTCGTGGCTACAAACGAAGATTATAAAAAAATGTTATATATTGAGAAGATTCACATTCTGGATCATTAGTTAATCCTTGAAAACCTAAAAAATAAAAATTGTATTTTTCCATTATACCCAATTTTCCCAATGTTTGATCTAGTGTTCTACTTCTATCCATGCAAATGAATATTCAATACAAAAACATTTTAACTTTTCTTTAATAGCAATAATGCAGTTTCCATATCTACAAAATTCCTTTAGTATCCTCTTGTGTTCCGATATTCGCCACAGCACACCAACATCTGCACTCTATCGCTCCTGTTGAAAGCCATTGAAATTGTAAAGAATTTTTCCAATTCAATTCAATGGAAATATTCAATTGTATATCACTTTGTGAATAATGCGAGGAGGGCCACAGGATAAGCAAGGGTGGAGAGATATGGTTATGTCTCTGGATATGGGTGCCAATGTATATTCATCGCCAAACAAATTGTTGAGAAAAGTATGTTGTTTATTTAGTGCGAGTGTTTCTATAACCCCTTCAGTTGATGAAGCTACTCCTATGGGCTATGAGTCCTTTTGCTTCCTGTCTTCCATTATAGCCCAAAAGGAATGGTTGGTTGTTGTTCTCTCGCTCAAAACTTTGTAGGGAGTTACGATGTGAAATAAAGTCGAAAAGTTTTTCTGCTTTTCGTTTTTTTGTACTTGAACGCCTTGCCTTAAGTTCTTTTTCTTAGATACGCTTGTTGGTTACTTTTACCCTGTAATGAAGGGAGGGGGGGGGGCGGGTCTCTTTATGCTTTGTCCTTGGGATGTAGCTTCTACTTTTGTTGCTCTCGATACTTCTGAAAAAGGAAATTGTTGCATTGATAAGCAAAATTGATTGAAAAATATAGTTTAAAGGCATTTGAAAGAGTAGCAAACAAGTGGAATAATACAAAGAAGTAGAAACAGAAGAAGAACAAGAAGTTTTCTTTACAAAGTAACTACTAATTTCAAGTCGTCGTCGTCGATAAAAAAAATGAAATCAAAATGGAATTTTTGTTGTTTTTGTTCTAGGATCAGAGAAAGCGTGAGAGATAGGAAATGATGGTTAGGAAATTATAACATTTTATATGGAGGGGAGAACTTGGAAGAGAACTCCCTAACTAAGTGTTTGCAAACTAAATTGAGTTAAACGAGAAGCCTTTGTAAAAGAAAATACATCATTATTTAACACTAACTAGACTTATGTTCTGCGAATATATTGTAAATGATATAGGTGTACTAATTTGATAGCAAGCTAGAAAAATAAATGACTGAAAGTGGTATCTCTTACTATGCCCTACGAATGGCATCGAATTCCATAAGAAAATTTTCTTTAACTCAATCTACGCTTAATTCATTCTATGGGCGCTTTTCTAGAGAAGATACCTAGAAATTGTAGTGCTCTGATCTATATCAAAGAAAAACTGCAACAACTTTGTATTCCTTAAATTTTCTCAACCAAATCATTCAGTTTATCGACAATATTAAAGAATTCTCTTATGTGTTCGTCCCTTGTTTGGCAATCGAGCTTTCTCTAGGTTGGATTTTTATTATGGGGTTTCAATTTAGAGGATGACTGATATCTATTGGAACCAACTTCAGCCAACTTCATTTATAAACCGCTAGTCTGACAACTGACACATTTATTCCAGTAGTAGACAGTTCACTGTATTGTTTACAAGCTTACAAAACCATTTTGGTTTTTTGCATTTAGAAATGAAGGTATTCGTTAATGAATTCCGTGGTGATATTGTCATTGTTTTATATTTGGTTGGAAAATCACAAGTGGCTACCGTTAGAGCCCTCCCGCATTAAAATGTGAATAAATATTTTGTTTATCGTTTATGCAGAGAAGGAATATAATTACTCTGAAGGGCAACATTTTATTTTTGAATGGAAAATATGGAACATTTCAGTTGCAAAAATGTTGTTTTCTCGGCAAACATAAAATGCGGTTTCATAATTTCGGTGAAAATAACATAGTGGCAACAAACATGTTATATGATCCCCATACAAAAATAATATATTTTGCTCTTGAAACATATTTGAGGTGACTGTTGAAAGAGGATTCAACCTCGCTAATTGCTCCAGTGGATTTTCAATGAAAATCGATAGTTAGTGCAATTTTGATTTATTTATTATCCAACGCCTTAACATAAAATTCCTACAAAGACAACATTTATGTTACTGCTCAACATAATAAAAAAAAAATAAATTTAGTTTTTGGCATGATACCATTAGATTTGTACTTTTCTAGAAATTTAACCAATATTTTTGCCGGACAGAAAAAATTGTCACATCAAAGTTCTGATACAACTTGAATAGCCAAGAAAATGGCGCAAACTTAGATGATATAACAGGTTGGTTCATAAGTCCCCGGTCTGACACATAGATGGCGTCGCTAGTGTTAAATTTTTTATAGTACCAACCTTCAAATGATTCGTGTCAAAATTTGACGTCTGTAAGTCAATTAGTTTGTGAGATAGAGCGTCTTTTGTGAAGCAACTTTTGTTATTGTGAAAAAATGGAAAAAAAAGGAATTTCGTGTTTTGATAAAATACTGTTTTCTGAAGGGAAAACCTACGGTGGAAGCAGTTTCCGGTGATAATGAGTTTCCGGACTCTGCCCCAGGGATATCAACAATAATTGATTGGTATGCAAAATTCAAGCGTGGTGAAATGAGCACGGAGGACGGTGAACGCAGTGGACGCCCGAAAGAGGTGGTTACCGAAGAAAACATCAAAAAAATCCACAAAATGATTTTGAATGACCGTAAAATGAAGTTGATCGATATAGCAGAGGCCTTAAAGATATCAAAGGAACGTGTTGGTCATATCACTCATCAATATTTGGATATGCGGAAGCTCTGTGCAAATTGGGTGCCGCGCGAGCTCACATTTGACCAAAAACAACAACGTGTTGATGATTCTGAGCGGTGTTTGCAGCTGTTAACTCGTAATACACCCGAGTTTTTCCGTCGATATGTGACAATGGATGAAACATGGCTCCATCACTACACTCCTGAGTCCAATCGACAGTCGGCTGAGTGGACAGCGACCGGTGAACCATCTCCCAAGCGTGGAAAGACTCAAAAGTCCGCTGGCAAAGTAATGGCCTCTGTTTTTTTGGCATGCGCATGGAATAATTTTTATCGATTATCTTGAGAAGGGAAAAATCATCAACAATGACTACCATAAGGCGTTATTGGAGCGTTTGAAGGTCGAAATCGCGGAAAAACGGCCCCATATGAAGAAGAAAAAAGTGTTGTTCCACCAAGACAAGTCATTGAGAACGATGGCAAAAATTCATGAATTGGGCTTCGAATTGCTTCCCCACCCGTCGTATTCACCAAATCTGGCCCCCAGCGACTTTTTCTTGTTCTCAGACCTCAAAAGGATGCTCGCAGGGAAAAAATTTGGCTGCAATGAAGAGGTGATCGCCGAAACTGAGGCCTATTTTGAGGCAAAACCGAAAGAGTACTACCAAAATGGTATCAAAAAATTGGAAGGTCGTTATAATCGTTGTATCGCTCTTGAAGGGAACTATGTTGAATAATAAAAACGAATTTTGACAAAAGAAAATGTGTTTTTTCTTTGTTAGACCGGGGACTGACTTATCAGCCAACCTGTTACATTAAAAATTACTCCGAAAAATATTTGACAAATATCAACTGAACATATCTAGATATTAAATTTAAATTCGGCAGGCTTTGCTAGTAGCTGCACAGTGACCATATTCCTCCTCAGGGTGTATCTTTGCTCGTTACCGTAATCCTTGCAGTGTTGCATCACATTCAAAAAGTGGTCGAAAGAAAAGTAACAACACCTGAAATTATCCGAACTGTGAAGGCCCTATTTGATCGAAATTGGTTTTTTCCCAATAAGAAGATATTCCAAAGTGAACAGATTGTTACTAGACAAAATCATCGGGTTTACTTCCCTAGGTTAGGTTAGCTGTAGTGGCAGCCGGATATTTCAGGCTCACTTTGACTATTCAGTCCATTGTGATACCACAATGGTGAAATTCTCTCTGATCACTGAGTACTGCCCTGAGTACTGCTCATTGATAAAGGGACCTCCTTTTTATAGACGAGTCCGAACGATGTTCCACATTGCAGTGAAACAACTTAGAGAAGCTTTGAAGCACTCAGAAATGTCACCAGTGGTACTGAGAAGGGATAAACCACCCCTGAAAAACTTTTTGGTGTTTGGTCGAAACTGGTTTCGAATCCACGACCCTGTGTATGCAAGGCGGGCATGCTAACCATTGCACCACGCTGGCTCCCAGTGTTGTATAACGTCCAAAAAGTGGACGAAAACACAGTAACAACACCAGAAATCATCCCAAATGTGAAGGCCAGATCTGATCGAAATCCACGCCGTCGTGATAGAAGACTTGCTATTGAGCTGAACATATCGTAAGGCCAGAAGTAACACATATTGAAAAATTAACTTGGAACAAATCCATTGAAGTTCGTAACAGCCGTAACGGCCGATGGTTGCACCACCCATCATATCGATGGACCGTGGGGTCAAACCAAATCCCCATACTCTAAGAAAAATGTCATAAGGACAGTTTTGGACAGACAAACATTTCTGTTGCAGACCATGGAAATTCAGGAGACAGGAGACCGTACAATCGCACTCAGCACGCGTCAACCATGAATGACTTAAAAAAGATGTGTGTCGCTTAATGTCTACCGCACAATGGCCACCAAAATCTCCAGATCTATATCCAAAGTGTCGATCATTTCAAGGTGGTTCTTCACCGAGATTGGGCCAAAATACCGCAGAGCCACTGTTGTGCAGCTTGCGATTGCTAGGTTGGCCGTTTGAAGGCCATAATTCGTGCTAAAGGTAGCTAGTTCTAACATCTCTAAATTGTCAAGAAAATGCCGAATATTATCAGGAAAATTTCCTAAAGACAGTAATGACAAATATTTCCGCGCAGACCATGGAAATTCCAACAGGACATCACACCATCGCACTTATAAAGCGCCACCATGGATGGCTTAAAAAGGATGTGTCTCGCTTAATTTTTACCGCACAATAGCCACCAAAAGCTCCAGATTTCTATCCAAAGTGTCGATCATTTCAAGGAGCCACTGTTGTGCAGCTTGTGATTGATCTGTCGGCCGTTTGAAGGTTAGAATTTGAGCCAAAGGTAGCTACTTTTGTGTAGCTTGTGATGGCTAGGTTGGCAATTTGAAGGCCATAATTTGTGCTAAAAGTAGCTACTTCGATCAAATCTAGAAAGATTTTGAAATTTGATGCTATTTCCGTTTTTTTTTTGCTTTTGAACAATAACATTAAAAAATTATAGCGCTTTACTTTGTTGCATTACATATCAACCACCTATGTCAAGCCGTTTCCAGTACGAGGTGTTATCCCCTAACACTTGGTATTTTAGATTTAACAAAATATTGAAATGATTAAAATTCAGAACATAAGTCATGTTGACTCGTGTGACTTATTTCCCAGGTGGTTACGTTAAGAAGCCAAATTGTCTTATATGGGATTTGGAAAATCTAAGAGTTTTTATTGAGAAGCCTAGCCATTTTACGATGTTGTTATGCAAAACAGTGTGAAAATTAAAAGGATCACATTTTTCATCGTGATGTCTACGATATTGCTTTTCATTGGTGGCGTTACGCAATACATTACGCAATAAATATTCGATCATTTACTTCCTTTACCGCTTATTTGATCCTATATAATTCAAAGGTTGGACTATGTTCTGGTGTGACAATACTATGTTCTTCAGTGTTCAAACTTCAAATGGGTTTGATCAAACTTGAATGTAGTTTGATCGAACTCAAATTTAGTTCGATCACATAGCATTTGAAGTTTGATGCCTTTTGATTTATAGTTCGATCGAACTACAATCAAGTTCGATCAAATAGGATTTTTTTCTAAGTTTGATGTTTTTCAATTTATAGAGCGGTAAATTTCTTAATTCAGGCAAATCAGATCAGATTGTCTAGAAAATTCTCTTCTATGAGAATAGTATAATAAATTACTACACAGTCGCTTCTCTTCGATTTTTCTCTTTGTCATTTCTCTATATAAGTAACTTTGTTGTCATGTGTATTTTTGCAATAACTTTCTCATTCATTTAATGTCACCAGCCTCAGGATGCTATAATCCCATCTAGATCATTTAGCTCTATGTGAGACAAAACAAAATGCCTGTCTAGTAATCCCGACACATGACTCGTCATTATTATTTGATTTTAAATTTCCATTAAGCGATAACAGAATATACTATGGGAGAAATATTATCACAGAATTGTGTATTCAGTTTCACAAAACAACAAAGTAAGAGCTGGAGCTGAACAAAAACGTTCTTTCAAATAAATTAAAAATGGCTATAAAAGGATAATATTTCGAACAGCTAAAGCTGTTTAGCACAGAAAAAAAGCAATATATCTTTTTTTAGAACACTCGACATTTTCTGTTGTTTCATTTCCTTGCTAAATCCATGGTGATGAGCATAAATGGCAAAGGATTGGAAGGATGGCACAATATTTATATATAAAAAGAAAAGAAAACAATGCAGTCCGGATTCAAAGGATGACAAAATGAAGCAAAGGAAGAAGTATAGAGTTGGAGTGAAAATTCGAATGAACCGAATTTGATATACCCTTCGACATGTTTATTTATTTAGACTATGAGAGCTTTATTTTAAACATAAATACAAAATAGTAAAGTCTTAGATAGTATTACAAATATTTAGGAAAATTGAAAATTCAAATTCAAAGTTATTATTTAAGTTATTAAATTGGCTACAAAGACACTTTGTTAGTTCTATGAGCTGGAATAGAAAAACAAACATGATTTCTCAAAAATTTCTCAAAATGCTAGAAATTGTCAAGAAAGGCAATAATTCTAAAGGACTTTTTAGTGGTGTGGGAAGAGCTAGATCATAAAATTAATTTACTTATGATTGTTTTATTGCTGAATCAATTGCTTGAGAAAGACGTGTCTAAGACGTGTCTATAGCGGCGTTTGACATGGCCGTCCGGCTGACTACGGCGATTTCAGTGGGTGTGGGACTCAACCCGCCTACATCAAACCCAGGGCACTAACATTGAAAGAATTTGAACTTACACAATACAAAACGAACGATACCTGACTCTTCTTCAGAACATATATGCCCTGTAATGGCAAAAATACATGGTCTCTTCATCAATTCGTTGTTGAGCGTTCCTCAAAATGAATAATTTAACGCTTTAGAGTGACTAAAATACGTCTCTTCGTCAGCACGTTGTTTATTGATATTTCCAAATGTAGAAGCGTTCAATAACTCAAACGCCATAGAGTGACTAAAATATATCTAAAATACATCTCTTCTTCGGCACGTTGATGGGAACTCCTTCATCATCTAGCAGAATTCAATAACTGACCATAGATACCATATTCGCTATTCGAAGTTCCAGATCTTTAGAATATACTCCGAAACCCACTTGGCCATCCAATTTGGAGCCATCAGTGTAGAAATCTATATATCTTTTATTCCCCGGGGTCCGTGTACACCACGCCTCACTGTTGGGAATTAGAGTCTCAAACTTTTTGCCGAAAAGTGGACTCGGACCAAGTGGACAGTGGACCAAAGTATAATCCAGATGTGCCTAACGTAGTGGATTACACTTTGGCGAGTCCACTTTTCGACAAAAAGTTTGAGACTCTAATTCCCAACAGTGAGGCGTGGTGTACACGGACCCCGGGGAATAAAAGATATATAGATTTCTACACTGATGGCTCCAAATTGGATGGCCAAGTGGGTTTCGGAGTATATTCTAAAGATCTGGAACTTCGAATAGCGAAAAGATTACCTGATCACTGTAGTGTTTTTCAGGCTGAAATATTAGCAATAAGAGAAGTGGTGAATTGGCTGAGAAGTAATGCTCCAAGCAATATTGGCATTAATATATACTCAGATAGTCAACCTGCAATAAAATCCTTGGACTCTGTGTTCCTCAACTCGAAAACGGCCATCGACTGCCGCAAATCTCTCAATGAGATGGCTGAGCAGCACAATATTCACCTAATATGGGTGCCTGGCCACAGGAACATACCGGGGAACTGCGAAGCAGATGAGCTAGCAAGGCTAGGAACTACCTTACATATTCCAGGGGAACTAGAATCTGTTGGTATGCCTCTGGCTACCTGCAAGCTCTTACTGCGTGAGAAGGCTGTCATGATGGCAAATGTTCGATGGGAGAATTGTAAGGGTTGTAACGACACTAAGCAAATATGGCCCCATTTAAACTTAAACCGCACACTAGATATGCTAGTGTTCTCGAGACGCCAGATATCACTCCTGATATCTGCTATAACGGGTCGCTGCCTGATAGGCGATTTTGCAAAAACTATTGGTGCGAAGTATAATGACTATTGTATGAGCTGTCATGATGCGGAGGAAAAGGAATCAATAAAACACCTCTTGTGTGAGTGTCCTGCATTTTGTGTAAAGCGCAAGCAACTTTTAGGAGCATATAGCTTCAGATTACTAGCGGACCTGAAAAACGTTAACTTAAGCAGTCTGCTAATGTTTTTGGAACAATCTGGTTAGTTCAACAGAAGAAAATAATCGAGAAGGTTCAACGGTTAAAACTAGAAGTGCCCATATGTAATAGGTACTTTTAGTTAATGTGGTATCACAATGGACTGAATAGTCTAAGTGAGCCTGAATCTTAATCGGGCTGCCACTTTAACTTTAACCTAACCATAGAGTGTCTAAAATACGTCTCTTCTTCAGCACTTTGTTGAGAGCACCTTCAAAATCGAAGAGCATTCAATAACTCAAATGCTGTAGAGTGGCAAAAATATGTCTCTCCTTCATAGTTCTTGAGTGCCCCTGAAAAATCTAGAAGCCTTCAATAACTTAAAGGCTTTACAGTGACATAAATACGTTTCCTCTTGTTCTCCTACCATAGAGAGCCTTAAATAAGTCTCTTCTTCAACACTTTGTTGAGAGTACCTTCAAAATCTAGAAGCAATCAATAACTCAAATGCTGTAAAATACGTCTCTTTTTCTGAGTTCTTAAGTGCTCCTTAAATATCTAGAAGTGTTCAATAACTTAAATGCTTCTCTCTCTCTCTTCTCCGGCAACTCTCCTTTAGGAGAATACATTCCATGATCAACAATAAAATGGGAGAATAATTGCCTTTAAAAGTCTAGAAAATTGTGCATTTATTGACAAATAGTTAACCTTCGATTAATCCAACCCTATTTGGAGTAAACATGCTAAATATATAAATTTTGTTTTCCGTTACAAATAGAATGACAACATTGGAATACCATCCATCGTAAGGTGATGGATATAGAAACAACAAAAAAATAGCTCACCACATATTCTTCAAGAAGTGTATAATGGTCATAATAGCCATCATCATTGTCATCGTTATTTTGTTCATTGTTGCTGCTGCTACTGCTGGCGGTTGTCTCAACAGCAAGCAAAACCCCGAAAACGGAAGTTGATGTTGCAGCTTTGGGTAATTGTTATTGTTGGCATTGTACGTTTTAGCTGCATCATGTTTGTGGCAATTATAAATGTCGGGTTAACCATGTGCAGACATAAATAATCTTTAAATTTTTTCTCCACACACACACACACACAAAACCATTGGCTTAACCGTTTTTGGCCATGGCCAAAGGGGGGAAAGGTGCTTTGTTTTTACACGAGAGAGGGGAACTCTTGAGAAACAATCATCGGAAAGCAACACTTGAGATAAGAAAAGTTTCCGTTTTTATGTTCCTAAGACTTCTCTAACTGGGATACCTGTCATCTGTGGGTAGTTAGCTGGGAAGGTGTTTTGCTGTGGCTGTTTGCTACTTGTATTGCTGTTGGCACTTAAACTATTTCCTAGCCTTGCAACTTGGGGGCTAGTGAATTACTCTTTAGGTGTGTCTTGATGTGTTGGAACATGACAGCTATGTTGGAAGATTTCTACGTGCCAGATGATAGATAATGTGAAAGGAAATTATTTTTTTTGTTGGTGTTTGTATGTGTTTTGAAGTTTTCTTGAAATTCTCATTCTAAATGGAAGATTACAAAAAAATTCTCTTGGATTAAAACTTAAATTATTTTAAGGATTGAGCTATAAGTTTAAGGTTCTTACGTAAATTCTAATGGAAATTTTGTAAGGGGCGTACATGGTGGACAAATGACAAAAACTGGGTCCTTAATATTTTGGGTATTACGGCAAGAAGAGGATTAAAACTTTGAATGGTTAAAAGGGTAGGGGTACAAAACTTTAAGTTCTTTAAAACAACTTTCCTTCGATTTTCCAAAGAACATTGATAGTGGTCACGTGGCAGAAATTGTGGCCCTAATGTTTTCATGTACCTGAAGTTTTACGTATGAAAGCTTATCCTCTCCATCTCGCTATACTTGAAAATTTCGTTGTAAGATAATTGAACTGAGATTAGACCCTTTCTCAGTTTAAAAATCTTATAACCCAACCATGATTTTGATCCAGAAGAAACGAGATACAATTTTGATATCTTCGAGGAAAATTTCTGTACTTGTTAGTACACTAATTTTTGCGATTAAAATCTGGCTAACTTTAAAAAGGGGTCTGTCATCGAAAATACGTCGCACCGGCAGGAGAGAACGTTGGAAGCTCAATTATTTCTGCGGGCGCCAATCGTATATGGAATTTAGAAGTCAAGACCACGTAGAGTGAAACCGGGGGTTCTCCTAGGTAGGGTGATATCTCCAGCACTATTCAACCTATCTTCTATTCCAAACCCTTCCTACGGCGTCGATATTGTATCGTATGCGGACTGTACAGTCATGGTATCTGGACGCATTGTTGATGATACCTGCGATAGATTAAGCGTCTACCTTGCAGATCTTACCAGTTATTTCACTGCTGGATATTGGAGGATATCCGCCTATCCTTAGCCACAGCATTCATTACATGGACTGCAGAAGTACGCAAACAGAATGTTAGTTAGTTTAGGTATAGTGGCTAGAGGTGTGCACGTGAGTAATAGTTTACTCACGCACACTCACGACAGAAAAATCATACTCACAACATGAGCATTATTAAAATCGAGAGTGTTATTAAACTCTTAACATCTCAGGTGTCACTAGAATTGTAATTGAATTTAACTCTTAAGCGTTTTATGTTGGTGAGCAGGAATATTGTCGTGAGTGTAATTTGTTACTCACGCACACTCACGAAGATATTATTTTCGTGACTCACGCTCACGCACGACATTTTGTTTTGTTAATCACGCTCACGCACACTCACGCTGTTGTCATGAGCGTGACTCACGACTCACGCACGAATCACGAACATTTTCGTGAGTCACGACAATTTCGTGTCACGTGCACACCTCTAATAGTGGCAGCCCGATATTTCAGGCTCACTTCGACTATTCAGTCCATTGTGATAAAGAAGTGGTGACCTTGTCTTCAATGATACATTCGATGGCGAAACTATTCCGACTGTAAATTTTCCCAAGATTCTCGGGTTTATATTCGAGAGTTTTTTCATGTCGTTTGCCTAAGCCATTACAATTTGTGCAAAAATTTCAATAGAAAAAAAAGTTTTACATAATTTTCTTATAGAAATAAAATTTTGAGAAACTTTTTTATAGAAATAAAATTTTGACAAACTTTTTTATAGAAATAAAATTAAAAAAAAAAGTTCTGTAGAAATAAAATTTTGACAAAATTTTCTATAGAAATAAAATTTTGACCAACTTTTTTATAGAAATAAAATTTTGACAAACTTTTTATAGAAATAAAATTTTGACAAGCTTTTTTATAGAAATAAAATTTTGACAAAATTTTCTATAGAAATAAAATTTTGATAAAATTTTTTACAGAAATATCATGTTGACAAAATTTTATATAGAAAAAAAAATTTTTGACAAAATTTTCTATAGAAACCAAATTTTGGTAAATTTGTCTATAGAAATAAAATTAGAGAAGATTTTCTATAGAAATAAAATGCTGACAAAACCTTCAATAGAAATAAAATTTTGATAAAACTTTTTATAGCAATAAAATCTATAGAAAATTTTCTACAGAAATAATATTTTGAGGAAATTTTCTATAGATATAAAATCTTGAGAAAAATTTTTATAGGAATCAATTGTGAGAAAAAATTTTTTTTATAGAAATACAATTATAAGAACATTTTCTATACAAATTAAATTTTGAACAAATATATATAGAAATAAATTTTTGGCAAAATTTTCTATAGAAATAATTTCTTCGAAAAATTATCTATAGAAATAAAATTTTGGCAAAATTTTCAATAGAGATAATTTCTTCGAAAAATTTTCTATAGAAATAAAATTTTGGCAAAATATTCTTTAGAAATAAAAAATTGAGAAAATTTTCTATAGATATAAAGTTTTGACCAACTGTTTTATAGAAATAAAATGTTGACAAAATTTTCTATAGAAATAAATTTTTGACAAAATTTTCTATAGAATTAAAATTTTGACAAAATTTTCTATAGAAATAAAATTTTAACAAAATTTTCTATAGAAATAAAATTTTGACAAAATTTCCTATAGAAATAAAATTTTGACAACATTTTCTATAGAAGTAAAATTTTGACAAAATTTTCTATAGAAATAAAATTTTGACCAACTTTTTTATAGAAATAAAATTTTGACAAGCTTTTTTATAGAAATAAAATTTTGACAAATTTTTCTATAGAAATAAAATTTTGACAAAATTTTCTACAGAAATAACATGTTGACAAAATTTTATATAGGAAAAAAAAATTTGACAAAATTTTCTATAGAAACTAAATTTTGGCAAAATTTTCTATAGAAATAAAATTAGAGAAAATTTTCTTTAGAAATAAAATGCTGACAAAACTTTCAATAGAAATAAAATTTTGACAAAACTTTTTATAGAAATAAAATCTATAGAAAATTTCCTACAAAAATAATATATCTATAGAAAATTTTCTATAGATATAAAATCTTGAGAAAATTGTTTATAGGAATAAATTGTGAGAAAATTTTTTATAGAAATACAATTATGAGAACATTTTCTATACAAATTAAATTTTGAAAAAAAACATATAGAAATAAATTTTTGGCAAAATTTTCTATAGAAATAATTTCTTCGAAAAATTATCTATAGAAATAAAATGTTGGCAAAATTTTCAATAGAGATAATTTCTTCAAAAAATTTTCTATAGAAATAAAATTTTGGCAAAATATTCTTTAGAAATAAAAATTTGAGAAAATTTTCTATAGATATAAAGTTTTGACCAACTGTTTTATAGAAATAAAATGTTGACAAACTTTTTGATAAAAATAAAATTTTGACAAAATTTTCTATAGAAATAAATTTTTGACAAAATTTTCTATAGAATTAAAATTTTGACAAAATTTTCTATAGAAATAAAATTTTGACAACATTTTCTATAGAAATAAAATTTTGACAAAATTTTCTATAGAAATAAAATTTTGACAAAATTTTCTATAGAAATAAAATTTTGACAAAATTTTCTATAGAAATAAAATTTTGATAAAATTTTCTATGGAAATAAAATTTTGACAAAATTTTCTATAGAAATAAAATTTTCGCAAAATTTTCTAAAGATATAAAATGTTTGCAAATTTTTCAATAGAAATAACATTTTCGCAAAATTTTTTACAGGAATAAAATTTTGACAAAATTTTCTATAGAAATAAAATATTGTCAAAATGTTTCATATAATTTCATACTATCAATGTCCATTGGAGTAATTTAGCTTTTTGGTAGAAGTCACATTTCGTGAGTCACCTTTTCGCTTGCCCAGCCAGAGCTCTATCCCACCACCAGATCACTCTTGACGCATCCCATCTTAGTCGCAGATTTCCTCGATCTAACAAATCTTTAACTGAAAATCTCGTTTTGCTTATCATTTGCCAAATGTTAATGTCGTCTCCTCGACTTATTTCGTTTTTTGTTTCTAGTAAAATATCTACCATCGTTTGCTCACCGACATTATTTGAACATTACAGGCACTTTATTTAAGTAGGATATGAATTTTTAATGAATTAACTATTGATTATCTACGATTACAGCGTGAAATGTTCCCTGTGCAATTGTCACTAGACGATATTATGTGTGCGGAAGATTACAGCTGACAAAAAAAAAGCAAAAAACATGAAAATAATGTCATCATTTCCTTAAACTTCTTTCAGTATCAGACAGCACAAACAGTTTTTGTATAGAGACATTTCGTTCTGTTTTTTTGTTGACATAAACTTGAAAATGAGACAAATACCAATACTCAACGAGAGGAGAGAAAGCACACATCTACAGTGACCAGGTCTGAAGGGAATTCGAATGCACTACTAACTCACACACATACACCAGGAATATACCCGCTAGTATGCCACAAAACCACAATGGAATGAAAGTTTATAAAGACATTGTGCACAGTGAACAAATGTCTTGTACAAAACTCGTATCACATATTCACTACCTTGGGCACTCACCCACACACGCGCACGGTAAAGGTTTTTGAGAGACCTACGTATCCCCAGTGGGAAATCTGTCTATCATGAATTTGTCTTCAATGATGTCTTTAAGAAAATATTGCACACAATTTGCTTTCTATAGACACTTTAATAGCCACATTCTTGTATGTTGTCTACAAAACATTTATTTGAAGACAATGTAATCGATGCACGGTGAAAATGTCATCATGGACATGTTCGCTGCCAGCGTCTTGCATAGCGTCTTGCATCGTTTTGATTTTTGAAAATAACGGCATTTAAAAAAAAACACAAACATTTGGTTGTTGACTAGATAATATACGTGATGTAGAAATGTCATCAACGACATGTTCACTGCCAATGTCTTGCGTAGTGTCGTGGACAATACTTTTTTTCCTCTGAGCTAATGAAAGTTAACGGGATATAAAATAACAAAAAAAAACAGTTGAAGTAAAAATGAATCATTTAAGTTCTGACAGCTGAAGTGACAAGACGTGTATTGTTAATTTTGTGTGTGCCTTATTAGAAGTGAAGTTTTTTAAAGAAAAATCTGGTAAGTATTGCTTAGCTCTACCCAAAAATGACTTCCCGAAGAACTATACAACGTCATATTGCTCTGAAAAAGAAAAACATTTTACAAGTTCTAAAGAATATTAAAGAAATTGAATTGACAATTAATGAGAATGGCGACAGTCGTAATATTATTGCAGCTAAAAACTCAAACGACTGCCAAATCCAAATGGATGAAACTCTTGAGCGTGAAGATAGTTTAGAACCTCAAAGTAAACCGGAATTGGTAGACAGACTCAGTCGAATATTTAAAAAACATCGTGTCAGTAGAAGATTAGGGGATGATATACTGAGGGTAATGAGCGATGAGGGACTTCAAGTTCCAAGAACTACAAAAAGCCTTTTTAATAGGAGAAAGGGAGGCATAATAATTCGAACGGTAAATCCAGGGCAATACTATCATTTCGGTATTCAAAATCAACTATATAAGCTTGGCGACCGTCTTCTAGACGTTAATGTAATAGAGTTAATGATAGGAATAGACGGACTACCTCTATTTAAAAGCAGTCAGACTGGACTATGGCCGATATTAGGAAAAGTCCTGAATTTAAACGTTAATATAGTTTTCCCTATCGGAATATATTGTGGAGTTTCAAAGCCTGTTTCTATTAATTGTTTTCTTCATGACTTTAATAATAATTTAATGGAAATAAAGAGAAACGGATTTTCTTACAAAGGCCATAATGTATCAATTATTATTAAATGTTTTTCGTGTGACGCTCCTGCAAGAGCATTCGTTACGGGCTGCGTCGGTCACAATGCTTTTCATGGCTGCAGCATGTGTCTACAGATCGGTAAAAAGGTGGAAAGAGTGACGGTGTATTCAAGCTTAAGGGGCGTACCTAGAACTGACCAAATGTTTAAAGAGCGAAGTTCCAAAGAACATCACCTGAATTTTTTCCGCGAAAATACTCACGATTTAGAAGTACAGGGCATTGGAATGGTTTCTCAATTCCCACTTGACCCCATGCATCTTTTTGACTTAGGAGTTACGCGTAAAATGTTAAATTTAATAGTAAAAAAATTAAATTCCAATCAAATTTGTTCAATGACAAATTCTCTGTTATCATTAGTTGGATATATACCCATAGAATTTAATAGGAAACCAAGATCCATAGATCAACTTAATAGGTGGAAAGCGACCGAATTTAGGATGTTTGCTTTGTACACAGGCATAGTAATTCTTAAAAATCTTTTGACAGAAAATGAATACTATCACTTTCTGCTTTTGCATTGCTCCTACAGGCTACTTTGCTGTCCTTACAATTACAAAAGCAATTTAGATAATGCCCAATTGCTTTTAGACGACTTTGTCAAAATTTTCTCCGATATATACGGAGAAAAATACTTAACATACAATGTACATGGTTTACTGCATGTAAAGGAATGTGTAAATTCAATTGGGCTACTAACAACGTTTTCTGCCTATGATTTTGAAAACTATATGCAGTTGATAAAAAAAAGTGTGAAACAACCAGGGAAAATTTTAGAACAAATAAGAAATACTTTCGAGGATGATGATATTATTAATGAAAATAAACCTCTATCCTGTAATAAAAAGTGGGGGAAAATTATTAATATTAACGGAACACGCTGCTATGTTGCAAGTAAAATTCCCAATAATTTGGTTTTATTAAAAAATAAGGAGAATTCCGAATTCTTACGAATATATAAAATAACAAAAATTCGTAACAATAACATATACGCGGAACAAATATTAAACCTCAATAATTTCTTCAATTTACCCATTCCATCAATGCAATTGGGCATTGCAATTGTAAATAATTTGGACGGACAAGACGAAATTAAAATGGACGAAAACGACATTAAATGTAAAATGATGTATTTACCCCACGACGACAATTTTGTTGTTATGCCACTTTTACATAATTGTGTGTAAATGCATAGAATCACACACGTCTGTCCGTTACTTTACTGTTTTGTTATTTTACTTTATTTTGTTTTATTATTTTACTTTAGATTTTTAAAATGGAACAGCTTTCGAAGGAAATTGCAGGAATAAAATCCGATATAAATAAAATTTTTCGACAGCAAGAAGAGATGGCAAAATTAATTGCAGAAAATAATATTTTGCTGAGACGAAACATCAATTTTTACGAATCAGCACAAACTTTATTTCCCATTGACTCTGACGAGGCGCTTAAAAAGTTGGATGCTGACCTACGTACCGATAGGCAAGCTGGAATAGTAAGTAAAACATAATTGAATACTGTTTATTTCATTTATAATATTTTTATTTTATTTTAGGTTTCTGTGATGAGAAAAATTTTATTGGGTAACTTAATGAATATTGATCGTATCATAGCCAAGAGCATAATAATGGAACATAATTATGATGGGACAAAGGAGAAGAAAAGCCTTAAATCGTATTCAAATATTATAAACGGATTATATGGTAGGTTTAGCAGTAATACTATTTTTTATAATAACTTCTAATTTCACATGTTTTTTATACTTTCAGAAGCGGTTAAATGTGATGGTCTTACATACGAAGCTTTCGTCGAAAAGTTGCGAACAGCTATAAGAAGAATAAAAAATACCAGCCACAAACAAAATTCCCGCAAACTAAAAGAAAATAATATTTAAGTAATTTTATATATAAATATAAATTTCGATTTTTAATGAATTATTATTTTTATTTTAATTTCTGTAATCTAAAATTCATTTATGCTATTTTAATATTTTATTTTTCATATAAAATAACACTTAGTCTTTAATTTTAATTGTTTGTCATATAAAATAAAAACATATCCATTATTTTATAAATACGTGTTTCTTTGTAATTATAGAGGAATCTTTAAAGACAAAATGCAGGACAGTGTCGTTAATATTGTCATTAACGAAAACGAGGTAGACAGTGTCTACTACTAATTCTTCAACGAAAATGTAGAAGACAGTATCTCCCACTATGTCATTGACGAAAATCTAAAGGATGGAGTCTCTTATAGTTTCATCGACGAAACTGTAGAAGACAGTGCCTCCCACTTTATCGTTGACGACAATGTAGACGACAGTGTCTGCCACTTTATCATTGACGACAATGTAGACGACACTGTAAGCGATGTTGTCGTCAATGACATGATCGTTCACATTGTCGCTTAGAATTTCGTGCTGGAAATTTGCGACATTTGTATGAAAATGTCGTCAACGATTTGTGTGAAGTGTCCACAGTATGTCTTCAAGGATTTAAAACGGTCGTGCACGATTCGTTGAGGATGTCTTGCAGACAAACACCACTGGGGATCAGTTTTGTAAGAGCAAAACCAACACTTACCCATACACACACATTCATTTAGTCACTTACATACAATGGCAGCTATTTGATGAGAGTTTGAGGTTACAAGTGAACAATACAGTCGTTTCTTACGATGATGAAGAAACTGAGCGGAGCAGGAGAGAGAGAGGGAGAGCGAGGAAAGAAATGGCAAAAAAAAAACACACACACACACAAACTAGACAAGAATTGAGTAAACAGCATATGTCAACGACACAAATAAATGCGGTAAAGGACACCCAGAGACAATGCATCTTGCAAGATAAATACGTATTTCTGTGAATGTTCTAGGCATCAGCAACTAAAACGCGACTAGGTACATCAGCAATGTCATCAGGATTGAAATAAAACGATTATCAAGTAGAACATTTTCAACTACAAAACAAACACATCTGAGACACACCGACATCTGAGACATTAACAACAAAACAGATACATTTACAGGACACCAGCAACATCACTTAAAATACAAAAAAAAGCAAACACAGCTGGCATTAGCAAACAAACAACCAACTACTGGAAAAGATTACATCATAAGAAACCGATTAAATATTAAGATGGAATTGTACATTTTATAAAGGAAACGAATAAGAAAAAATACCTACACTGACAAAAAAGTGTTTTTTTTAATATTTTTGTTGCAAAAAAAATATTTCGTTTTAATTTAATTGCATTACTTTTCGTTTCGAAATTTTCCACAGCCCAATGCAATGCAATTTCATGAACTAAACGCGGTTTAAAATTTGGCATCATTTTTTCTACGAGGGTCGCCTATTACATTTAGTGATTAGAGAACAAATATCCATCAAACTTTATTATTTTTCAACATATCCCCTATTAATAGCTGTACACTTTTTCATGCGTTTGAACCAATTGTCGAAGCACTTTCGCCACTTTGGTTGAGGTATCTCCACAACATGTATTCTGAACGCATGAACCGTTTCTTCAGGTTGCGAAAAAAGTTGACCTCTCATTTAATTTTTATGTACGGGAATAAAAAGAAGTCATTCGATGGAAATAAAATATTGGCAAAATTTTCTATGGAAATAATATCTTCACAAAATTTTCTATAGAGATAAAATTTTGGCAAAATTTTCTATAGAGATAAAATTTTAGCAAAATGTTCTATAGAGATAAAATTTTGGCAAAATTTTCTATAGAGATAAAATTTTGGCAAAATTCTCTATAGAGATAAAATTTTGGCAAAATTTTCTATAGAGATAAAATTTTGGTAAAATTTTCTAAACAGGCAAAATTTTCTATAGAGATAAAATTTTGGCAAAATTTTCTATAGAGATAAAATTTTGGCAAAATTTTCTGTAAAGATAAAATTTTTGCAAAATTTTCTATAGAGATAAAATTTTTACAAAATTTTCTATAGAGATAAAATTTTGACAACATTTTCTATAGAGATAAAATTTTGGCAAAATTTTCTATTGAGATAAAATTTTCTATAAAAGTAAAATTTTGACTAAATTTTCTGTAAAAATCAAATTTTGACAACATTTTCTATAGAGATAAAGTTTTGACAAAATTTTCTATAGAGATAAAATTTTGACAACATTTTCTATAGAGATACAATTTTGACAAAATTTTTTATTGAGATAAAATTTTCACAAAATTTTCTATAAAAGTAAAATTTTGACTAAATTTTCTGTAAAAATCAAATTTTGACAACATTTTCTATAGAGATAAAATTTTGACAACATTTTCTATAGAGATAAAATTTTGATAAAATTTTCTATAAAAATAAAATTTTGACAAAATTTTCTGTAAAAATAAAATTTTGACAAAATTTTCTGTAAAAATAAAATTTTGACAAAATTATCTATAGAGATAACATTTTTGCAAAATTTTCTATAGAGATACAATTTTGGCAAAATTTTCTATAGAGATAAAATTTTGGCAAAATTTTCTATAGAGATAAAATTATGTCAAAATTTTCTATAGAGATAAAATTTTGGCAAAATTTTCACAAAATGTTCTATAAAAATAAAATTTTGACAAAATTTTCTGTAAAAATCAAATTTTGACAACATTTTCTATAGAGATACAATTTTGACAACATTTTCTATAGAAATAAAATTTTGAAAAAATTTTCTATAAAAATAAAATTTTGACAAAATTTTATGTAAAAATAAAATTTTGACAAAATTTTCTATAGAGATAAAATTTTGACAAAATTTTTTATAGAAATAAAATTTTGACAAACTTTTTAATAAAATAAAAGACGAAATTTTCTACAGAAAAAAAATGTTGACAAAATTTTTAATAAAATAAAATTTTGACAAAATTTTCGATGACTCAATTTCTTTAAAAATGGATGACCCATCAATTCGAGGTTTTGAGTGCTCAAATATGCAATTTTTGATCTCTCATTGTCGTTTTGAAGAGTGATCCATCTTCGGTGGTTGGTTTTTCTGATTTCTTGGAAGACAACTGGCAAACAAATGGTTGTGTACCACTCAGAATTGACCGTTCTGCGTTGTTCTAGTGGTATGATTGCGACATGAAAAAAAAACAGACGATCAGTTGCTGGGAGGTGCATCGCTAAAAATGGAATTAGGTTAATCGATGCACTGTTGTTGAGTTAATCCACGTCGAAAGTTGTATAAATTAATTAAGTGTATCAGCTCATTATACATTCCTTGTTTTAACAACGTATTGTGGAAATCTTAATGTTTTTAAGGGCAACAAACTAATTTTCTTCTCTAGGGCATTAGCCCAGCAACCATGTATTCCGTACCCCTTGGCATTGTTTGTTATGTTCCCTAAGATATCTCATTTGCCATCTTTGCATGGATAGCCACAAGGAAGTTGTAAAAGTTCAAGTAGAATCCACATGAACCATAATCACCAACGGCATCTTCAACCACCAAGATCATCGAAAATGAAGTCATAGCCTATGCATTCTGTCTTTATATTCATGCAGCTCCTCGTGGTAGTTTCTCCATGAATACTGATTGTTGTTGCCCTGACACTGGCATAGAAATTAAATTGTATAAACTGGCATACTGACAAATGCTACGGGAGTTGCAAAAAACCCCTGCAAATCGTGGTGAAGACTAACAAAAAACGCCGAGCTTTAGATTTGCTCTTCTTTCTTTGGTTTTTTTCTCCAATTGAAATTGAGGTCTAAAACAAAAAGTTGTAAAATCCGACGACAATGGAAATACATGATGTCACATTAACTACCACAGGGATTTGCAGGATTTAACACAAGCTGAGATCAGTGTAGTGTCAATGGGGGATAGTTTATTAAGCATGGGCGATACGTTTTCTTTTTTTTTTTTGGATTGCAAATAGAATTATCTATTGGTGTCCAGGAGTTTTTAAAAAGACGATGAATTTGGTGCCCTATGGTAAATTCGAATGGACGAGTGTTTCCTGTCCATTGTGTCGAATGAGCTACGTGTACCAAAGCATTTATATTTCATAGACTATCACAAAACAATAAAGAAACCGCCTCATGTCCAACACTGCTCTAAAATACCCTCATGGCTGTACTTGACGTCTGTATGGAGCAAGCTGTAGACATCCATCTCGACGATTAATTTCTCCTGTCAAAATTTTTATCATCTTTTAAAATGCCTACTGTACCAGCTATCTCCATCCAGGGATGATAAATGATGTTGATGAAAAAGCCAACAAGTGTAAAAATTACATAATATTTTTTTTTAGTTTTTCTAAAACAAAAATCTTATTTTGCAAAATTTTATTTCTACACGCTCACAAAAAATCGCTTCTGTAACATATACTCCCAAACATATTTTGCTTCAAGCATATACATTTTTGGGTATTGCCCAAACATTTATATGTTTGATCTCTTCCAATATATAATCTGTTTGAAAGCATATTGGTCTAAACAATATATGTTTGGGTAGTCGAAGTTCCAAACATTTTGTATTTTTGCATCCAAATTCAATAATGTTGTCTTCCAAAAAACACTATGTTATTATGTGAACATATAATATGTTTGGAAGCATTTTGCACCCAAAAATATTATATGCTTACAAAAATTCTCCCAAACAATATTGTGCTCAAAATTTTATTTTTTTATTTATATATTTACAATCATAATGAATTATGAAAATAAACAGGTAATATAGGTGCTAACAACATAGGTTTTCGACCTGAATGTAGTGTTGTAAATTTTGATTACTTTTGACTACTCGTTACTACTCGTTACTTTTGAATTGAGTACTCGTTACTACTCGTTACTTTTATAAAAAAATTAAAAAAGACATTGTGGGCACTTTTTAATAATATCTTCCTCTTTTTTAAATTTAAAAACAGTATAGAAAAGCAAATTACATTATCCAGTTTTATTCTATTGTTAGAAAAAGATTTTCACCAATCATTCAAATTTTTAGAGCCAATTTCGTATTCACTATTTGGTATTTTTTCGTCAGGGTATATCTAAATGACATTGTGTATTACTGATGCTTGCAATTTGCCAACTTTTTAAATCCACCATTGACAGTGGATGAAAATATTAAGCGATCATTTTTATCGTGAGACCCAATGTTGAAATTTTCCAAGGGTTTTTGAATAAGCTTGGGTACCTTCTCTGAAAACAATTGGATTGAACCAGCTGAAGTCAACGACATTATTATTCATACTATTCGCATGAGACGTGATCCATGTGATGCTTTAAATTATAGCTCCCATCTACACCCAATGCAAATTTTTTCAAATGCAAACGTTTTTAAGAAATCAGATAAATTTTTCACTTTCTTCAAAGGAAGAAGCCACATATTCTTTTCGTGTTATTTTAACTGATAAAACGATTTTCGAAAACTTCAATTAATATTTTCCAAGAAGTCAAGAATTTTACTTCCAAACCGCCAACTTACTTACCGTCAGAAGAAAAAAAACTGGCATTGAAGATATTGAGTACTCTTTTACTAGTAACGAGTACTCAAAAAATTAGTTAGTAACGAGTACTTGTAATCAAATACTCGTTACTTTCCCAACACTACCTGAATGCTCAAAATTTTGTTTCTGCCCAATTGTATATTCCCCCACATCTTTCTCACTTCCACGAGATTTTTTAGTTCTTAGCACCTTTTTCTGTAATACAAACATTGTAGAAGAAATTATTCAATTGTATGATTTTTTTTTTTATACCCACCACCATAGAATGGTGACGGGGGTATAATAAGTTTGTCATTCCGTTTGTAACGCATCGAAATATCGATTTCCGACTATATAAAGTATATATATTCTTGATCAGGGAGAAATTCTAAGACGATATAACGATGTCCGTCTGTCCGTCTGTCTGTCTGTCTGTCTGTCTGTCTGTCTGTCTGTCTGTCTGTTGTAATCACGCTACAGTCTTCAATAATGAAGCAATCGCGCTGAAATTTTGCACAAACTCGTCTTTTGTCTGCAGGCAGGTCAAGTTCGAAGATGGGCTATATCGGTCCAGGTTTTGATATAGTCCCCATATAAACCGACCTCCCGATTTGGGGTCTTGGGCTTATAGAAATCGTAGTTTTTATCAAATTTGCCTGAAATTAGAAATGTAGAGGTATTTTATGACCATAAAGGGGTGTGCCAAAAATGGTGAGTATCGGTCCATGTTTTGGTATAGCCCCCATATAGACCGATCTCCCGATTTTACTTCTTGGGCTTATAGAAACCGCAGTTTTTATTCAATTTACCTGAAATTGGAAATCTAGAGGTATTGTAAGACCACAAATACGTGTGCCAAAAATTGTGAGTATCGGAAAATATTTTGGTATAGCCCCCATATAGACCGATCTCCCGATTTTACTTCTTGGGTTTATAGAAACCGCAGTTTTTATTCAATTTACCTGAAATTGGAAATCTAGAAGTATTGTAGGACCACAAATACGTATGCCAAAAATTGTGAGTATCGGTCCATGTTTTGGTAGGGTCCCCATATAAAAGGACCTCCCGATTTGGGGTCTTGGGCTTATAGAAACCGTAGTTTTTATCCAATTTGTCTGAAATTGGAAATCTAGTGGTATTTTAGGACCATAAAGAGGTGTGCCGAAAATGGTAAGTATCGGTCCATATTTGGTATAGCCCCCATATAGACCGATTTCCCGATTTTAATTCTTGGGCTTCTAGAATCCGAAGTTTTTATCCTATTTGCCTGAAATTGGAAATCTAGTGGTATTTTAGGACCATAAAGAGGTGTGCCGAAAATGGTGAGTATCGGTCCATATTTTGGTATAGCCCCCATTTAGACCGATCTCCCGATTTTACTTCTTGGGCTTATAAAAACCGCAGTTTTTATTCAATTTACCTGAAATTGGAAATCTAGAGGTATTGTAAGACCACAAATACGTGTGCCAAAAATTGTGAGTATCGGAAAATATTTTGGTATAGCCCCCATATAGACCGATCTCCCGATTTTACTTCTTGGGTTTATAGAAACCGCAGTTTTTATTCAATTTACCTGAAATTGGAAATCTAGAAGTATTGTAGGACCACAAATACGTGTGCCAAATTGTGAGTATCGGTCCATGTTTTGGTATGGTCCCCATATAAAACGACCTCCCGATTTGGGGTCTTCGGCTTATAGAATCCGTAGTTTAAATACAAATTTGAAATTGGAAATGTATAGGTATTTGAGGACCATAAAGAGGTGTGCCACAAATGGTGAGTATCGGTCCATGTTTTGGTATAGCCCCCATATAGACCGATATCCCGATTTTACTTCTTGGGTTTCTAGAATCCGTAGTTTTTATGCGATTTGCCTGAAATTGTAAATATTATTTTAGGCTCCCAAAAACGTGTATCGGATTAAGTTTTTATCGGTCCTTTTGGTAATGCCTCCATATAGACCGACTTCATTTCTTGAGGGTATAGAAGGCGCACTGATCATTGCTTGAAACTCAATGTAAAATTTTCAGATTTCAGATACTTCTCGGGTGAAAATCTACAGATTTAAGATTTCAAAGCAAGACGTTATTTTATAATTTTCTTGCACACTTACAAGAGATGTTAATGATTCCTCTAAAACTCAAACAAAAATGGTTCTTATAAATCCAGAATCTGATATAGTCCTCATAGGTGAAATCTTTAAATTTATCTTCGGGAAGTGTCCTCAAGTCCTCAATCCCTCCTGAAATTTCAAAGGAAACCCTAATATTTGGTTCATGGTGGTGGGTATTTAAGATTCGGCCCGGCCGAACTTAGTGCTGTATATACTTGTTTAATTTTACCTTTTGCCGGACGGGGATTCGAACAGCGGACCACACAGTTTGTAAGGATCAAAGAAGTAGCTGATCAATTGCCCAAGGAAAAATAAAATGTTAATTTTGTAATAACAAGCAACAACCACCAACTTAATTCAATATCGCTCCCTGTTAAATACCGCTCCAAGCTACTAAACACATATATGTTTATAGGCTATTTCTAAACTAATATATGTTTGCATCCAAGCAAATTATATTTACAAACATTTTATGTCCCAAACATAATATGTTCTAACATATTAACATATATGTCTCAAACATGTTATGCTAGTATATGAACATTATATGCTTGCACTCAAAAATATTGTGTTTAAAAACTTGTGTTCCAAACATATAATGTTTATAGCCAAACATATGAAAAACAGTCTTTTTCATCCGTGTATACAAAATGTTGTCAAAATTTTATTTAAGTGAAAATTTTATAAGAATTTTATTTCTGCGAAAATTTTGTTAAAATTTTATTTTTATAGAAAATTTTGTAAAAATGTTATTTCTGCGAAAATTTTCTAAACATATTATTTCTATAGAAAATTATTTGAAAATTTTACTTCTATAGAAAATTTTGTCAAAATTTTGTTTCTATAGGAAATTTTGTCAAAACTTTATTTCTATAGAAAATTTTGTCAAAATATAATTTTTATAGAAAATTTTTTCAAAATTTTATTTCTATATAAAACTCTATCACATTTTATTTCTATAGAAAATTTTGTCAAAATTTTATTTCCATAGAAAATTTTGTCAAAATTTTATTCCGATTGAAAATTTTGTCAAACTTTTATTCCTATATAAAATTTTGTCAAAATGTTGTTTCTATAGAAAATTTTGTCAAAATGTTTTTTCTATAAAAAATTTTGTCCAAATGTTATTTCCACAGAAAATTTTTTCAAAATTTTTTTTCTTTAGAAATTTAGTCCAAATTTTATTTCTATAGAAATTTTTGTTAAGATTTTATTTCTATCGAGAATGATGACAAAATTTTATTTCTAAAGGAAATTTTGTCAAAATATTATTTCTATAGAAAATTCTGTCAAAGTTTTACTTCTATAGAAAATTATTTGAAAATTTTATTTCTATAGAAAATTTTTTGGAAATTTGATTTCTATAGAAAATTTTTTGGAAATTTGATTTCTATAGAAAATTTTTTGGAAATTTGATTTCCATAGGAAATTTTGTCCAATTTTTATTTGATAGAAAATTTTGTAAAAATTTTATTTCCATCGAAAATTGTATGGAAATTTATTTCCGTGGAAAATTTTGTCCAATTTTTATTCTATAGGAAAAATTTTATTCTTATAGAAAATTTTGTCAACAATTTATTTCTATACAAAATTTTGTCAAAATTTTATTTCTATAAAACATTTTTCAAAATTTTCTATAGTAAATTTTGTCAAAATTTTATTCCTATAGAAAATTTTGTCAAAATTTTATTTCCATAGAAAATTTTGTAAAAATTTTGTCAAACTTTTATTTCTATAGAAAAATTTATTTCTGTAGAAAATTTTGTCAAAATATTATTTCTACAGAAAACTTTTTCAAAATTTTATTTCTATAGAAAACTTTGTCAAAATTAAATTTCTTTACAAAATTTTGTCAAAATTTTATTTCCATAGAAAATTTTGTCAAAATATTATTTCTATAGAAAACTTTTTCAAAATTTTATTTCCATAGCAAATTTTGTCAAAATATATCTATAGAAAATTTTGTCAAAATTTTATTTCCATCGAAAATTGTTTGGAAATTTATTTCCATAGAAAATTTTGTCCAATTTTTATTCGATAGAAAATTTTGTCAAAATTTTATTCTTATAGAAAATTACGTCAATAATTTATTTCTATACAAAATTTTGTCAAAATTTTATTTCTATAGAAAATTTTGTAAAAATTTTATCTGCGAAAATGTTGTAATTTTTTTTATTGAAAATTTTGTAAAAATTTTATTTCTTTGAAAATTTTATTTTATTTATTTTTGGAAATTTTATTTCTATAGGAAATTGTGTCCAATTTTTATTCGATAGGAAATTTTGTCGTAAGTTTATTTTTTTTTTTTTTTGGAAAAATTTTAATCTTTTAGAAAATTTTGTCAACAATTTATTTCTATACAAAATTTTATCAAAATTTTATCTCTATAGAAAATTTTGACAACATTTTGAAACAATTTTTTCTGCCAAAATGTTGTAAGTTTTTTTTTTTTATAAAAAAAAAAACAAAATTTTATTTCTGTGAAAATTTTGTAAAAATTTTATTTTTATAGAAAAGTTGGTTCTATAGATAATTTTGTCAAAATTTTATTTCTATAGAAAATTTCATCAAAATTTTATTTATATAGAAAATTTTTTCAAAATTTTATTTCTATAGAAAATTATTTGGAAATTAGATTTCTATAGAAAAGTTTGTCCAATTTTTATTCGATAGGAAATTTTGTCATAAGTTTATTTTTATAGGAAAAATTTTAATCTTATAGAAAATGTTGTCAACAATTTATTTCTATACAAAATTTTATTTCTATAGAATATTTTGACAAAATTTTGTAAAAATTTTTTCTGCGAAAAGGTTGTGAATTTTTTTTATAAAAAAATTTTGTAAAAATTTTATTTTTGTGAAAATTTTGTAAAAATTTTATTTTTATAGAAAATTTGGTTCTATAGACAATTTTGTCAAAATTTTATTTCTATGGAAAATTTTGTCAAAATTTTATTTCTATTTTCTATTGTCAAACTTTTATTTCTATAGAAAATTATTTGGAAATTTGATTTCTATAGAAAATTTTGTCCAACTTTTATTCGATAGGAAATTTTGCCATAAGTTTATTTTTATAGGAAAAATTTTAATCTTATAGAAAATTTGGTCAACAATTTATTTCTATACAAACTTTTATCAAAATTTTATTTCAATAGAAAATTTTAACAACATTTTATTTCGATAGAAAATTTTGTCAAAATTTGATTTCTATAGGAAATTGCGCCAAAATTTTATTTCTATACAAAAATTTTGTCAAAATTTTATTTCCAAAGAAAATTTTGTCATACGTTTATTTTAATAGGAAAAATTTTATTCTTATAGAAAATGTTGTCAACAATTTATTTCTATACAAAATTTTGTCAAAATTTTATTTCTATAGAAAAAATTTGTCAACATTTTATTTCCAAAGAAAATTTTCTCAAAATTTTGTTTCCACAGAAAATTTTGTCGAATTTTTATTCGATGGGACATTTTGTTATAATTTTATTCTTATAGAAAATTTTGTCAACAATTTATTTCTATATAAAATTTTGTCAACATTTTATTTCTCTAGAAATTTTTGACATTTTATTTTTGTAGAAAATTTTGTCAAAAGTTTATTTCAATAGAAAATTTATGAAGAAGTACTTTTTTTGAATCAAGAATTCTACTAATCTATAGTAAAAAATTTACCATTTTTATAGAATTCTACCAACTGTGTCAACCGGCGCAGGTGCTAGCTCTAAGCATTATTGCTAAAGACACCCTGTGTGTATTTCGTCTCCTTCTGGGCGTTTGAAATATATACACTATCTTATAATACTTTGTTTCTCAGTGTAGCGGAAAAAAATCACATTTCACGTTTCACATTTGCGGACGAATGTGGTATAGACAATTCTCCTCTCCAAAATGTTGAGATCCTGTAATAGAAACTAAAATATTCTCATTTTGGAATATGTTTATTTCTTCAATGTCCGCTATTTATAATTTTTAGTGTTGAGTTGATATCTGAGAAACATTTATGGCAGAATAACTCTATAAAGAGTAATTTTGATGAAAATGTACCAAATGGCTCGCACATCCGTTTGAGGTTAGTAAAAGAATTTTGTCACGTAAAGGAAGATTCGGTTAGGGTCTTCTCTCTTGGGAATGGGTGGCAGCACCCATAGAAATTTTACTTGGAGGTTTACTATGATCTCTGACCGATATGTTCTGCAGACATCCATGGCGCTGGCACCTGTCTTGTGACCAACTTTCTTTACACACGGGTTTACGATGATGTTCGACCAATATTTCGAACGGCAATATTCTGTTCTATAGCGGTATCTATTTACAAAGTCAAAATTCAGCCCCTTCAACAAATCTCAGAATTTTGAGTAAATTTTTTATTTCCATTCAATGGCCCAATCATATGGCTCAAATGTAACCAATTTGTATATAAACCACCTCGTTGTTTAAACTAAAAAGATTAAGAAAACTGTAAGTCTTTGCTTTTATTTTGCTGTCTACCCGCAGTGCTGGTGACACAAATTGATATTCCAGCATATGTTTCAAATTGAATATGAAGACAGTGAAGCACTACTGCTGGAGAACCAGCAATCGTAGTAGTCATAATAGCAGCAGGACTTGCAAACCGATAACAATGATGGCAATAAGAAAGCAAAGCAACGATGCTATTGCAGCAGCCACTGGAAATTACCAGCCAACTTCCGTTGCATTACGGACGACTAAAACTTAGACAAAACTAAAAATGTCTGTTAAACATGATTTCACAACCACACACACTCACACATAGACCACACATGTAGACATGTCATAGCATACAAACGAAGACAATCAGTATCAAATCCTCACGCATTTCGACAAAACATATCATTGTCTGGTTACAATTGAATAAAGGAACGAATACATATATCATAGATAGTAGTAAGATTATTGGGTTGGAGTTTGTGGACAAAGGGATTGGAGGGGGAAAAAAATAAAATTCAATTTTAATTTAATGTTTAAGGACTGGTGGGTTAGGGTTTTTTCGGTCTGCCGATGTCTATGATATGAGTATAATATAGCTAATTGGGTGCTATACGTAGGTGGTATGATAAGCACCTAGCCTTACTGCCTAAGGGAAGAGTAATTTAATATCGAAATTACCATTGAGAATTTCTAAAAAAATTAAAAAAAAAAAAAAAATGTCATCAATAATTAAAATTGGTGCGTTGATTTTGTAGAACGTTGCCCACTTTTTATATAGAAAACAAACGAGTTAATGGCATGTCTTTGTATAGATATATTAGATCTAAATTAATTTAACATTAATTTTATATAAAACATTTCGTTGTGTCATTTCAACGGAGTAATTCCTGTATTCCTTTTAAAAAAACATCTTTGCCTATTTGTAGGAGTTACATGTTTCCGCTTGAAAGCGAAAGCACAAAAGAGTTGTTACAAATATAGTGTAAGACAGTGTTGCCCTGGGAAATTTTTCGGTTTATCCTACAGAGCTACAAAAAAATCCCTACTTTCCCCTACACTCTAAAAATTTTTTTTCTCTAATATTTCCCCTACAATATTTTGCGTTAAATTTTAAATTACAAGAAGAGATGTTTCATTATCATAATGATATGAAAATACAATGTGTGTAAATTTGTAATTTGAAATCAGTCAGTTAAAAATACATGAATCTTAAAATTCATAAAGTTCCTCAGAGAAATAAAGTATTTTTTTAGATACGTTGTCTCGTATTTGAAACTCACCAAGTCTCTATTCGTGGTTTGTTACATATACTGCGACTTTCTGTTCGGCAGAGAACATGCCAAGACATATTTCAAAATTGGCAACCAAGTTTGGTTCATCGCTTTTTTCACAATTTTTATGTGAGCCACGATTAACAATGCTTCTCTAGTCCTGATGTACCACAGCTCATCTGTTTGTCATAAACATTTACACGTACGTGTATTTACTGTCTTCGAGTTCAACGAGCCATCCTTCGAAGATCTTCTTTTCATGCCATACTGTCCTAAATATTTGTTTTATGTACTTTCTGATGGTTTCTTCCGATCAGAAGACGCATGTACATGAATCCGATGACATCTTCCTAAAAAATAGATAAGTTGAGCACAAACCAAGTATATACGGCCAGGCCATACGTGGTATATATTAAATCAATTAAATGAATCAAAGACCGATTAAATACGTATATAATTCAGTTTGACAAAATTTTCTATAGAAATAAAATTTTAACAAAACTTTCTATAGAAATAATATTTTAACAAAATTTTCTATAGAAATAAAATTTTCACAAAATTTTCTATAGAAATAATATTTTGACAAAATTTTCTAAACAAATAAAGTTTTGACAAAATTTTCTATAGAAAAGAAATTTTTCTATAGAAATAAAATTTTGACAAAATTTTCTATAGAAATAAAATTTTGACAAACTTTTTTATAGAAATCAAATTTTAACAAAATTTTCTATAGAAATAAAATTTTGACAAAATTTTCTATAGAAATCAAATTTTAACAAAATTCTCTATAGAAATAAAATTTTCACAAAATTTTTTATAGAAATAATATTTTCACAAAATTTTGTAAACACATAAAGTTTTGAAAAAAATTTTCTATAGCAAAGAAATTTTAACGAAATTTTCTATAGCAATGAAATTTTAACAACATTTTCTATAGAAAAGAAATTTTAACAAAATTTTCTATAGAAATAAAATTTTAACAAAATTTTCTATAGAAATAAAAATTTGACATAATTTTCTATAGAAATAAAATTTTGGTAGATTAGTTTTGGTTCGAGTGGCAACCATGATTATGAACCGATATGGAGCAATTTTTGTGTGATTGGAGATCGGCTATATATAACTATAGACCGATATGGACCAATTTTGGTATGATTGTTAGCGGCCCTATACTAACACCATGTTCCAAATTTCAATCGGATCGGATGAAATTTGCTTCTCCTAGAGGCTCCGCAAGCCAAATCTGGGGATCGGATTATATGGGGGCTATATATAGTTATGGGCCGATGTGGACCAATTTTTGCATGGTTGTTAGAGACCAGATACCAAAACCATGTACCAAATTTCAGCCGGATCGGATGAAATTTGTTTCTATTTGAGGCTCCGCACCCCAAATCAGGGGATAGGTTTATATGGGGGCTATATATAATTATGAACCGATGTGGACCAATTTTTGCATGGTTTTTAGATACCATATATCAACATCATGTACCAAATTTCAGCCGGATTGGATGAAATTTGCTTCTTTGAGAGGCTCCGCAAGCCAAATCAGGGGATAGGTTTATATAGGGGCTATATATAATTATGAACCGATGTGGACTAATTTTTGCATGATTGTTAGAGACCATATACTAAAAACATGTACCAAATTTCAGCCGTAACGGATGAAATTTGTTTCTCTTTGAGGCTCCGCAAGCCAAATCTGGGGATCGGTTTATATGGGGGCTATATATAATTATCGACCGATATGAACCAACTTTTGCATGGTTGTTAGAGACCATATACCACCACTACGTACCAAATTTCAGCAAGATCGGATGAAATTTGCTTTTCTTACATGCTCCGCAAGCCAAACCTGGGGATCGGTTTATATGGGGGCTATATATAATTATGGACCGATGTGGACCAATTTTGGCATGGTTGTTAGAGACCATATACCAACACTACGTACCATATACCAACACTACGTACCAAATTTCAGCAAGATCGGATGAAATTTGCTTCTCTTAGAGGCTCCGCAAGCCAAATCTGGGGATCGGTTTATATGGGGGCTATATATAATTATGGACTGATGTGGACCAATTTTTGCATGGTTGTTAGAGACCATATGCCAACACCATGTGCCAAATTTCAGCCAGATCGGATGGAATATGGTTCTCTTAGAGGCTCCGCAAGCCAAATCTGAGGGTCCGTTTATATGGGGGCTATACGTAAAAGTAGACCGATATGGCCCATTTGCAATACCATTCGACCTACATCGATATCAACTACTTGTGCCAAGTTTCAAGTCGATAGCTTGTTTCGTTCTGAAGTTAGCATGATTTCAACAGACGGACGGACATGCTTAGATCGACTCAGAATTTCACCACGACCCAGAATATATATACTTTAATATACCCCCCATCCTATCGTGGAGGGTATAAAAATTCAACTTACCAACAGTTTAGATCATTCTCCAGTGAAAAAAGTAGCATAATATGACAAATAGCGGGCACAAAGATGTTAAAGGTCCAACATTTAGTGGCACAAGAGCATCATCGCTTGAGGAATGCACGAAAGTCAAACATTTACTAAAGAAATCTATCGTTATAAAGGGTGATACGGTCAAAATTTGGTCAATATAAACTTGACGTATTTCTTTCAATTTTGCATTTAAAAAACCAGAACGCCCTTCATTTTGAAGGTGTGTGTGTGTAGAATGTTGCTCCTATTTTGATTTTGAAATTCCCTCTTCAGTTGTCAAAATGCCGTCCAAGCAAGAAGAGCAGCGTATCAAAATTTTGCTCGCGCATCGCGAAAATCCGAGCTACTCGCACGCAAAGCTGGCAAAATCGCTAAAAGTTGCCAACCGTTACAAATGTAATTAAAATGTTTGGGGAACGTTTGTCGACAGCCAGGAAGTCTGGATAGGGGGGAAATCGAAAACCGGAAGCCGCTGAGACGACAAAGAGAGTTGCCGGTGGTTTCAAGCGAAACCCTAACCTCTCTCTCCGAGATGGCGCAATTAAGCTGGGTGTATCGTCTACAACCGTGCATCGAGCCAAAAAACGAGCCGGACTATCGACTTACAAGAAGGTAGTGACTCCAAATCACGATGATAAACAAAATACGACGGCCAAAGCGCGATCCCGGAGGCTGTACACGACGATGCTGACGAAGTTTGACTGCGTGGTAATGGACGACGAAACCTACGTCAAAGCCGACTACAAGCAGCTTCCGGGACAGGAGTTTTATACGGCAAAAGGAATGGGAAAGGTAGCAGATATTTTCAAGCACATAAAACTGTCAAAGTTCGCAAAGAAATATCTGGTTTGGCAAGCCATCTGTACCTGTGGCTTGAAAAGCAGCATTTTCATAAAACCAACCAAGAAATTTACGTGAAAGAGTGTTTGAATAAACGTCTGCTGCCTTTCCTGAAGAAACACGGTAGTTCTGTACTGTTTTGCCCGGATTTGGCATCTTGCCATTATGGTAAAAAGGCCATGGAGTGGTACGCCGCCAACAACGTGCAGGTGGTTCCCAAGGACAAGAACCCTCCCAACACGCCAGAGCTCCGCCCAATTGAGAAATACTGCGATATTGTCAAGCGGAACCTAAAGAAGAGCAAAAAAACTGCTAAGGACGAGCAGCAGTTCAAGGCAAACTGGCTTTCTGCGGCGAAGAAGGTGGACAAGGTGGCTGTACAAAATCTGATGGCAGGTGTCAAGCGTGAGGCCCGGCAATTCGGATTTGGAAAACGAAAGCCTAACTGAATATTTTTCCTGAATTTTATACTAATTGAACTTGAAAAAGAAATTTAATTTGATTTTTTAAATAAACGATTTCACCGATTTACACGCGTTTTCCCTTGATCAAATTTTGACCGTATCACCCTTTATTTCGATGTGTCTCAAACGGAATGACAAAGTTAATATACCCCCCATCCTATCGTGGAGGGTATAAAAATTCAACTTACCAACAGTTTAGATCATTCTCCAGTGAAAAAAGTAGCATAATATGACAAATAGTGGGCACAAAGATGTTAAAGGTCCAACATTTAGTGGCACAAGTGCATCATCGCTTGAGGAATGCACGAAAATGAAACATTTACTATAGAAATCTATCGTTATAAATTTTGTTAAGTGTGGAAGCGCGAATTTGAACACAGTCTCATTTTGTCTAGTAGCATTTTTCGGATTACTCATATATATCTAGGGGTATTTGTTCTCGCCCTATGGGAAAAGGTTCAACCTCAAGACCGGTTCGGTAATAGAGCCTGGTTTGTATAGACGAATTTCAGTTCTGGACAAAACCTATGGAAGGGTTTTGTCCAGAACATGGGTTTTTTATTGGCGGGGTAAATTTAAACTATATGATACGACCTGGACTAGTTACAAAAGACCCAGAGTGGAAATTCTTAGGCATATGTTTCATTTTGAGCATCCCAATTCTCAACGGAACGTATAAACTTTTTAGAGTATGTTGAACAATAGATTACTCGGATAATTTGATTTCAGTAAACGTGTAGATCTAATACGGTTTTAGTATCAAGATAATATAGAAATCAATCAACCATACATAAATTTTAAAATTTGCTACAACATGGAGCACAGGTGCAAGTCTTGAGATAGGTCCGTTAATGGCAATTAGCACAATTTTTGTGTAGGGTTATTATTCGAAATATTTAATATGAGTACCATAATATGAGAATTTCTACAAAAGTGGTACAAGACGCCACTATTCAAAGAAATATGACGTCGTCCTTGGGCACGGTTACCACTCGAGTCAAAAATAATATACCAAAATTTTACCAAAAAATTACCAAATAAAAAAACTTATTTTGCAGTGTATGTTAAAATTTTTGTGGTTATTATGATAAAAAAAATGTTTCTTAGTTTTTATTGTGTTATTTTAATATTGACGTTAAAGAAAATTTTGTCAAAATTTTATTTCTATAGAAAATATTCTTTTCTACAGAAAAATTTTTAAAATTTTCGTTTCTATAGAAAATTTTGTCAAAATTTTATAGAAATCAATCAACCATATACAAATTTTAAAATTTGCTACAACATGGAGCACTGGTGCAAGTCTTGAGATAGGTCCGTTAATGGCAATTAGCACCATTTTTCTGTAGGGTTATGATTCGAAATATTTAATATGAGTACCATTATATGAGAATTTCTAAAAAAGTGGTACAAGACGCCACTATTCAAAGAAATATGACGTCGTCCTTAGGGCACGGTTACCACTCGAGTCAAAAACAATATACCAAAAAATTACCAAATAAAAAAAAGCTTATTTTGCAATGTATGATCAAATTTTTGTGATTATTATAAAAAAAAGTTTTTTTAGTTTTTATTGTGTTATTTTAATATTGACTTTAAAGAAAATTTAGTCAAAATTTTCGTTTCTATAGAAAATATTCTTTTCTACAGAAAAAATTTCAAAATTTTCTTTTCTATAGAAAATTTTGTCAAAATTTTCTTTTCTATATAAAATTTTGTCAAAATTTTCTTTTCTATAGAAAATTTTGTCAAAATTTTCTTTTCTATATAAAATTTTGTCAAAATTTTGTTTCTATAGAAAATTTTGTCAAAATTTTATTTCTATAGAAAATTTTGTCAAAATTTTATTTCTATAGAAGATTTTGTCAAAATTTTATTTTTGTAGAAAATTTTTTCAAAATTTTATTTCCAGGGGAAATTTGTGAAGTATCTCTTGTTGGAGAGAAATATTTTGCAAAATCTACCAAAACATCAAGAATTCTACCAATCTATCAAACAGTAAAATATGTGGTAGAATTCTACCAACTGTGGCAACCATGCCTTAGGGACCGTTTTCTACAGTGCCGTAGGTCCGTTATCATGAGCAAGAAGTTAGTTTGAATCTGAGAGACTCTTTGGTATTTTTCCAAATTCAACCATATCATCGAGAGTTAATATTTTAAGGTAGAGATTTAAGCAATACCCGAATTCGATGCTTAGTATCAATCAACTCAAGTAAAGTAAAAGTGGCTGCCCTATATCCCCTTAAAATTCTATAGTGGTTTTTCATGCGGTCCCAAGGGAAGAGCTCGCAAGGTATTAAATCACAAGATCTCAGCGGTCAATTAGCATCACATTTTCGAGATATACCATGGTCCTATACTAATAATTGAAAAATGACAAAATCAATTTCATTTTATATCATCATAAAATTTTATAATTTCATCCTACAGTGCAATCGTATGTCTTAGTTGCCCCTATTGTATGGCCATAAGCATATGTATCTGTAATTGAATAACAGAAGAATATATGTGTTCGCTGATAGATGTAAAAATGTTCTCAATGAAATAAACAAACATTGGCATTGGTAACTTTAGTTACTGTTTTTGTCAGATGGAAACTGTTCGTCAGATGGAAACATGCCAACCAAGCGCAGGGAGAAACTATAGGAGCGTGCTTAAGTTGCAGGGTTTTAAATAAAAATGAAGGAAGCGCCCTAATAAAAGCAGCAGGCATCCTGATAGACGGTAGAAATATCCCTAGACAAACACATGAAGAACTAGACGGACAGACAGACAGACAGACAGTTGTAGTTACCATAGATTCTCTGACGTTATATACGAGGACCAAGAAATTTGCCATATTCCTTTAAAACACATTCATGTGTGTTGACTCCAACTGCCAGTGTATGCATATGCAGACGAATGCTAAAAAAAAAAAACACAATCCTTGCTAGGCTACATGGTAGTCGTTTGTGTGTTTGTAACCACTGATTTTCTTGAGAATGTTACGCGCTTCATTATGCTTTGAGTCTGATGCATTGGTAGTCTTTTTGCCTTTGGATATCAAATACTCAAGCCATTGTCAGTGTGCAATAGTGGCAATAGTTTCCTAGTCATCCTTTTCGCAATATGAATATTGGCTGGCAGCCATTTGTTTGCCTGGATTACAATTCAATTTGGAAATATTCTTTATGCTACTGCATATTGTACTTCCTTAAATATTGCTGGGTGTTTGGAGGGCTTCTTGTATTTTTACTCCTTGAGCTGAAGATAATGGGGGATTGTATACATTTCTTGTCGTTGTCAATTTCTTGTGGTTATCTCACTAATTCAACGAAGATTGTTATTCTTAAAAGATTTTCGAAATTCTTATAAAAATAAACTTTAGACCCAAAAAATGTGAAAATTTTTCTAAATGAAATCAACCCCAAAAAAAGATGAAAAAAATTCCCAAATACCTAGTACGAAAATTTCTATAACAATTGTATGAAATCTTCGATGTATATTTGGAGTGTGATAATTTTAATAATGAAAAATACTCCAATTTTGTATTTAATTTTTTTTGGGGAATTTTTTTCCTTTATTAATTTTTGGGGTATTTTCTTTCCTTCCCCCCAGTTACACATTCCTGTTCTATGCCGTTAATGTGCCGAATTATCTCATCCTTTAGCTCTTGAATTGTTGCTGGCTTATCGACGTACACCTTCTCTTTCAAATAACCCCAATGAAAAAAGTCCAACGGTGTCAAATTACATGATCTTGGCGGCCAATTGACATCGCCATTACGTGAGATAACACGGCCATTGAATTTGTTGTGCAAAAGAGCCATTGTTTCGTTAGCTGTGTGGCAAGTGGCACCGTCCACAGCCATATCTTCCAATTCGGGCCATAAAAAGCTCATTATCATCTCACGATAGCGAACACCTTTCACAGTAACTGCCTGACCGGCCTCATTTTGGAAAAAATACGGCCCGATGATGCCGACAGCCCATAAACCGCACCAAACAGTCACTTTTTGTGGGTGCATTGGTTTTTCGACAATCACTCTTGTGTTTATTGACGAATCCACTGAGGTGAAAATGTGCCTCATCACTGAAGATGATTTTCTTCGAAAATTGATCATCCACTGTTGCCATTTCTTGGAAGCATTTAACACGTGGTTGGATTGTGTATCTCTCCATGGTTCAAATTGAGTAAGTCTGAAATAGAGAAATGTCAAATAAAATTCGGAAAAAAACTTGGCGTTTAGGTTTGGTTCACATTCAACATCGGCCCTTACAATTTAACCACTTTATTATTTACTTTATTTATTTTTTTGTTTTTGATTTTTTCTCTTTTTTATTTTTGGATTTTTTTTCATGGAGTCTTTCTACTTCCCCCAGTTACACATTCCTGTACTTTAAAAAAAATTCTAGAAATTTCCCATCTGAAGTAAAAAAAAAAAAACCAAACATCCAAAATCTAGTATCAAAATTTCTTTAAAAAAAAATTAAGAAATACCCCATGATTATTTGGAGTGTAACATTTTTCATAATGAAAAAAATCCCCAATTTTGTATTAACTTTTTTTCCACCCTTTGGAATTTTTAGCATAATGGAAAATGCCCCAATTTTGTATTTAATTTTTTTGGAACTTTTTTTATTTTTGGGCGTATTTGTCATGGTTGTAAAATGTCCCACAAAATCTGAAAAATTTCCCAAATGAAGCCAATACAAAAAACGATGACAAATTTCACAAAAACCTACTACGGAAATTCCTATAAAATTTTCAATAAATATTCGATCAATATTTGGAGTGTAGTAATTTTAATAATGAAAAATACCTCAGTTTTGTATTTACTTTTTGGGGATTTTTCTTTTTTATATTTTTGGTTTTTTTTTCATGGATTCTTTCTGCTTCTCTCAGTTCTTGTACTTTGATCCCAAAAAAATTCTAGAAATTTCCCATCTGAAGTCAAAAAAAAAGCCATCCAAAATCTGATATCAAAATTTCTAAAAAATTTTAAGAAATCCCCCATGATTATTTGGATTATAGTATTTTTCATAATGAAAAAATTCCCAATATTGTATTAATTTTTTTCGACCCTTTGTTGTTTTTAGTATTTTTCGTGAAGCCTTTTTGAAAGGAAAGAAGTCTTCAACGAATATTTCAAATGTTTTTCAAAATGGAAAATTCCCCAATTTTGTATTTAATTTTTTTTTATTTTTGGGGGTATTTTTTATGGATCTTTTCTGCTTTCCCCAATTACATATTCGTGTACGTTTATCTTAAAAGGATGCTGGTTGAAAAATACCCTACAAATTATGAAAAATGAAATATGAAATTAAGTCAATCGTGAAAACGATTTAAAATTTCCCAAAAATCTAGTATGAAAATTTCTGTAAAAATTTTTAGAAATCCCCTCGAAAAATGTTTTTCACAATAAAGAAATGTCCCAATTTTGTATTTGTATTTTGGATATTCTTTCCTTTTTTCTGGATTATTTGTCATGAAATTCCCACGAAAAGTGTTTTTCTTAATATGAAATTAAGTCAATCCTGAAAACGATGAAAAATTTCCCAAAAATCTAGTATGAAAATGTCTGTAAAAATTTTAAGAAATCCCCTCGAAAAATGTTTTTCACGATAAAGAAATGTCACAATTTTGTATTTGTATTTTGGATATTCTTTCCTTTTTCTGGAGTATTTGTCATGAAATTCCCACGAAAAGTGTTTTTCTTAATATGAAATTAAGTCAATCGTGAAAACGGTTTAAAATTTCCCAAAAATCTAGTATGAAAATTTCTGTAAATATTTTAAGAAATCCCCACGAAAAATGTTTTTCACAATAAAGAAATGTCCCAATTTTGTATTTGTATTTTGGATATTCTTTCCTTTTTTCTGGAGTATTTGTCATGAAGGTTTTCTGCTTCCCCCAGTTACCTGTCCTGCTTTTTGATCTCAAAAGGATGCTGGTTGAAAAAGAACCAAAAAAAGTGAAAATTTCTATAAAAATTTTAAGAAATCCTATGAATATTTGGTGCTTTTTCAAAATGGAAAAATTTGCTATATTGTATGAATTTTTTCAGTTGTAAAATGTCCCAAAAATATGAAAAATTTCCCAAGTTAAGTCAACTCTAAAAAACCTAGTATTCAAATTGTTATAAAAAATTTTAAGAAATCTCCCATGAATATTTGGATTGTGGTATTTTTCGTATTGAAATAAAATGATCACCTCAAACATGGTTCAAGAGCCAAATGCTATTTTTGGATGGGGAATATGTAATATATTTGCATAATTTTACTAAATCAAAGATTTTTAATATTTTAGGCTTAGTTAAATAGTTTTGGTTAACTGCACTTTCTTATGAATATTTCAAGCATACATAGAAAAAATGTCATCGAAATTTTTCCAATTACATTTAAATAAAAAAAAATAATTATTTAAAATTAAATTAAAAAATATTTTAATTAATTATAAAAAATAATTAAAATTCCTTAATTTATTAAAAAAAAACTTAATCAAAAAATTAATTGATTAACAAAATTATTTAATTAAAATTTGCCTTAGAATGATTGATACTATCATTCTAATTTTTTTTTAACAAAAAATTGATTGGAGCTATTAATTTTGTGATTAAAGACAAACTCTATTTTTTTCTGTGTATGTCTAACAAATTTCCTTTCTTTACAAATTAAAAACGAATTCCAGTGATAACTTCAGCAGCAGGAATTATATTTTATTTTGTGATTGCTGCCTAGTTCTATAACCCATTTTGCTTGTTGAAATTCTCTAAACTTTCTTTCAAAGCCTTTTGCAGCAATTTAAATTTTTTTTGAGTTCCAACAAACACGACCTTTGAACTACTTACAAACTTTGACTAAGCCCAAGTCAGTGTTTTTGTGCTCTCCGAATTGAAAGGCCTTCCTGTCATCCATTAATTCCTACACCTGTAACATTTGCGAACATTGCACCCAAGTCCTTTTCAAAAAAACAGAAAAGGGAAAAAAGGTAACAATATGGATCATAAAAGTTTCAAGTAATACCGAACGTGATGATTTGAAACTTGCATTCCAGAATATGCCACAACTATAATTCCTAAGCTCATCCAGCCATAGCCAACCGCAAGAAGGTGAGCTGAGAAAAAAACCTTGTCTGCCAAAAGTTTTATTGCCATATGGCAAACAAGTAAAGCGTTACGTGAAAAACGAGTGAAAATCCAATTCACACAATTTTCCTAATGTGCATCTAAATCCAAAGAGGTTTCCTTTTTGCTGCCAAACGATACTAATGTCATTGCCAGCTGTTGCAATATCTTAGGAAAAACATTTAAGGACATGAAAATCTTAGGGGAAGCAAATAGACATATATGTATATGGGAAGACATAGTAAATCTTTGAATGAATTTCATAATTGCCAAAAGGATCACGAAAAGTCCAAACAAGTAAATACAGTTCAAAATTTCGCCCACTTGTATGTGGTTCGTATGTAATTCAAAAAAAGTATTATTTAGCATTGTTACAAGAACATCATTAAAGGCTTTTAAAAAAGTGTATATGAGATATGTTTTACAATAAAATGTTGACAATATTTTCTATAGAAATAAAACTTTGACAAAATTTTATATAGAAATAAAATTTTGACAAATTTTTTATATAAATAAAATTTGGACAAAATTTCCAATAGCAATAAAATTTTGACAAATCTTTCCTGTAGAAATAAAATGTTGACAAAATTTCCTAAAGAAATAAAATTTTGACAAAATTTTCTGTAAAAATAAAATTTTAACAAAATTTTCTATAGAAATAAAATTGTGCTAAAATTTTGCCAAAATTTTTTATAGAAATAAAATTTTAACAAAATTTTCTATATAAAATAAAATTTTAACAAAATTTTCTATAGAAATAAAATTTTGACAAATTTTCCATACAAATAAAATTTTGAAAAAAAAAATCTAAAGAAATAAAATTTTGACAAAATTGTCTATAGAAATAAAATTTTAACAAAATTTTCTAATGAAATAAAATTTTAACAAAATTTTCTAATCAAATAAAATTTTCTATAGAAATTAAATTTTGACCAATTTTTTTTACAGAAATAAAATTTTGAAAACATTTCCTATAGAAATAAAATTTTGACAAAATTTTATATAGAAATAAAATTTTGACAAATTTTTTATATAAATAAAATTTGGACAAAATTTCCAATAGCAATAAAATTTTGACAAAACTTTCCTGTAGAAATTAAATGTTGACAAAATTTCCTAAAGAAATAAAATTTTGACAAAATTTTCTGTAAAAATAAAATTTTAACAAAATTTTCTATAGAAATAAAATTGTGCTAAAATTTTGCCAAATTTTTCTATAGAAATAAAATTTTGACAAAATTTTCTATAGAAATAAAATTTTGACAAATTTTTCTATAGAAACAAAATGTTAACAAAATTTCCTAAAGAAATAAAATTTTAACAAAATTTTCTATAGAAATAAAATTTTGACAAATTTTCTATAGAAATAAAATTTTGAAAAAAAATTCTAAAGAAATAAAATTTTGACAAAATTGTCTATAGAAATAAAATTTTAACAAAATTTTCTAATGAAATAAAATTTTAACAAAATTTTCTAATCAAATAAAATTTTCTATAGAAATTAAATTTTGACCAAATTTTCTATAGAAATAAAATTTTGAAAAAATTTTCTAAAGAAATAAAATTTTGACAAAATTTTCTACAGAAATAAAATTTTAACAAAATTTTCTAATGAAATAAATTTTTAACAAAATTTTCTAATGAAATAAAATTTTCTATAGAAATTAAATTTTGACCAAATTTTTTACAGAAATAAAATTTTGAAAACATTTCCTATAGAAATAAATTTGTGACAAAGTTTTCTATAGAAATAAAATTTTGACAAAGTTTTCTATAGAAATAAAAGTTTGACAAAATTTTCTATAGAAATAAAATTTTGACAAATTTTTCTATAGAAATAAAATTTTGGCAAAATTTTCTTTATACATAAAATGTTGACAAAATATTCTATAGAAATAAATATTGCACAAAATTTTCTATAGAAACAAAATTTGCACAAAATTTTCTATAGAAATAAAATTTGCAAAAAATTTTCTATAGAAATAACATTTTGACAAAATTTTCCATAGAAATAAAATTTTGACAAAATTTTCTATAGATATAAAATTTTGACAAAATTTTCTATCGAAATAAAATTTTGACAAAACTTTTTATATGAAAAAAATTGATAAAAGTTTTTATAGAAATAATAATTTGAAAACAATTTCTATAGAAATAAAATTTTGACAAAATTTTCTATAGAAAAAAAAATTGGAAAAATTTTCCTATAGAAATAAAATTTTTTGTTTGATTTTTTTTAAATGTTTCCAAATTTTGGTGGATTATTTTTGGCAAATTTTGACAAAATTTTTAAAAATTTTTCTGTAGACAAAAAATGTTCTATAAAAATAAAATTTTCTATAGAAATAAAATTTTGACCAAATTTTCGATAGAAATAAAATTTGTTTTTGGTTTTTATTGTTGGTTTGTACTTCAATCATATCTGTTGTTTTAATCTCAGCTTTAAAACAATTACGTTGACTAAACTACAAGAGTAGCTTAACAAACAGAAAAAAATAGTGTTTGTCAACTTTATTTGGGGAAGCCACCTTGATGCATACACCAGGTCGTGGGTTCGATTCCTGCTTCGACCGAACACCAAAAAGTTTTTCAGCGGTGGATTATCCCACCTCAGTAATGCTGGTTATATTTCTGAGGGTTTCAAAAGCTTCTCTAAGTGGTTTTACTGGAATGTGGAACGCCGTTCGGACTCGGCTATAAAAAGGAGGTCCCTTGTCATTGAGCTTAACATGGAATCGGGCAGCACTCAGTGATAAGAGAGAAGGTCACCACTGTGGTATCACAATGGACTGAGTAGTCTAAGTGAGCCTGATACATCGGGCTGCCGCCTAACCTTTGGGCAAAGCCCTGTAGATTGCAAGATGGTTGGATGGACGCATGTTTTGGAATTACCACATTCCTCATCAGCATCCTCTACTTGCAGCAAATATAGAAACAAAATTTTGACAAAATTTTCTATAGAAATAAAATTTTTTCAAAAATTTTCTATAGAAATCAAATGTTGACAAAATTTTCTATAGAAATAATATTATGACAAATTTTTCTATAGAAATAAAATTTTGACAAAATTTTCTATAGATATAAAGTTGTGAAAAAATTTTGTATAGAAATAAAATTTAAACAAATTTTTTTATAGAAGTTAAATTTTAAAAAAAAATTTCTACAGAAATAGTTTTTCGACAAAATTGTTTACAGAAATATTTTTTTGACAAAATTTTCTATATAAATAAAATTTTGAGAAAATTTTCTATATAAATAAAATTTTGACAAAATTTTCTATATAAATAAAATTTTCCCAAAATTTTCTATATAAATAAAATTTTCCCAAAATTTTCTATATAAATAAAATTTTGAGAAAAAATTGTATAGAAATATAATTTTTACAAAATTTTTTATATAAATAAAATTTTGACAAAAATTTGTATAGAAATATAATTTTTACAAAATTTTCTATAGAAATGAAAGTTTTACAAAATTTTCTATGGAAATAAAATTTTGATAAAAATAAAATTTTAACAATATTTTCTTTAGAAATAAAATTTTCTATAGAATTAAAATGTTGCCATAATTTTCGATAGAAATTGACCCATTACGTACCATCTCTCACCATAGTATTGTAAAATGTAAGACAATATTGCAAAATGTTTAGAATACTTATCATGAACAATACGATCAGTTATGTATTTTTTTTAGATATCCACAAGGGATTTCCCCTGATTGACTGACAATCTGTAGTATTGATTGTTTATGCATATGCGCGAAACGTTTACCAGCACTTACATGCATATGTAAATGGTTTTTGTGCGAATGCAGTGAGAGCATCACAATCTCTATATTTGAATGAATTAAATATTGTAGTTTGCTGGGTAGCTGGCGATAGAAATATTTCATTTTATGAATGCATCACAGACATACAAAGTAAACTTTATTTTTTTGTAAATGCAACGTAGAGAGAGAGAGAGGGGGTGTATGTATATGTATGTGCAATTGTTTGTATTTATTTTATTGTGTTACATTTCTATAAATATTCAGTGCTACTACTACTACACATACACATATATATGCAAAACTGGAGTCATCTCACACCATTTTAAATTCATATGGACCTATACAAACATAGAGAGTGAGAGGCAGAGAGTGTAGGCGAGAAATGTTTTACACTTGCAGGCTAAATATACCACCTAAAGCCATAACAAATACATTTAAAACTGACAACAAACAACACTTATCTATGCTAGCAGTATAATACGGTGGTGCAATTTCCAAATTGAATAGGAAAAAATTTAAAAAGTCTAAAAGACAATTTCTCATATTCAAAACGATCGATTTCAGTCGACTGAAACGTTAGCTGATTTTACGGGAAATCCGGGATTTGAAAGTCTTGAAAACATCGGTCCATCGAAAAATTTATTTTCGACAAAATCTTAATAAAATAAATTTTGTTAGGCTTTGGACGATTTAGACAAAAAAAAAATATATATATAAAATTTATTTAAGACAAGCATCATTTAAACGAAGGACTTTTATCCTGTCCAATAACTAACTTTTTCTTGTAAAATAAATTTCTTTGATAATTAGAAAATCCAGCGATCAATTTAGGATGCTAAAATGTTCACATCAAGATTACTATGACCACCACAGTGCTTTGTTGTTTTTTGTTTTTTGATCCATGCTATTTTTCTTCCGCCCTTCTTCTCTGGCATCAGCCACAATGATGGATTCAATTGTGAAGTGAGTGCCACTGTAAAAATTCTGCCCGAAAGCTTTACGAGTTATTTTATATTCAAATTTCAATGAATGAATTGCAAAGCAACGTTTCATTTTTATCCTAGATGTTCTCCTCTCCGTGCTACAGCACCATCCATACATAAAAAACTAGAAATCAAAAAATTTTTTATTCCAATTTTAGTTGGGGGCAGTTATAAACAAACAGCTACAGAAATCTGAATTGTGGCATTGAGAGTGGGAAATGATTTGCCTATTTTAGTTTTCTGGCGATTCCAGTAGAGCTCTTCTTGCTGCAGCAGTTTGTAATAGTGCACAGAATTTTTGCAATCGAGTATATTTTTATGTCCTCGCCAAGGAGGCTGGAGTAGGATGAAGGCGACAGGGGATTGGTCATGTAGTTTGTTGCGGGGGTTTTTGGTGGCATTCTATAGGTCCACTTGTTCTCAAGTATGTCTGGCGGTAATGCTTATGGTGGTGGCGTTTTAGCGGTGTATCATTGAGTGGCATAAAAATTTTGCCTGCAATTGAGCATTATGGCAGGGATTTTGATTTGGGTCAGCCACATTTTGAGTTTATTTCAAATGCAATTTTGTGGTTGTCCTATGTTGTTGTGGGCCAACCAAGCAAGTTCCCGTAACCCGCATGTAATATACATTGGTCATCTTCAAGAGCCATTTATTCATGACAGTTTGCATGGCTGCTGGTTGTTTTACTGAAAATCCCTATATGATTTGTTGCAGTGACGCTAGTATGAATTTCCACAGTTAAAGTGCTGTGTCGAATATACAAAGGTGATGTGAAATTTTGATGAGTAGAGTTTTATATTTTGTAGATTATTTGGTGCTATTTCTATGAGACAATGATAAAAATGGATATGGTGACTATTTAAATTAGTATGAATTGTGGGATCTTGATGACATGAAACTAGTATTTCGTTACGATTTTAAAGCTGGAGAGGTTTTTTGTGGGTATTTGCAAGTATCGGATCTTCTGATGGAATAAAAAAATATTTCTCCAAAACACTTTATCCCCACCACGTGATGGTGATGAGCGTATATTAAATTTGTCATTACATTTGTAAAACATCGAAATTTCGATTTCCTGCTATACACTCAAAAAAACAGTGACCCCGCCAGGAAGGAAATTTTTGGATAATTTTAGAAAAAATAGGTAAATTGTAACTAAACTGTATTACAAACGCATATGTCATGCCGATTTCAAAAAAATAAGGAGTTTTTTTTATAATATACATATATGGGAGACACGAACTTGGTAAACTTTCACGTAATAATTCCATGGAAAAAGAGAGTTACTTTTTTTGAGTGAAGGTGTTTATATAAACTAGTACGGATTATGGGATCTTGATGTCATGAAATTAGTATTTCGATATGATCTTAACGATTGAAAACGTTTTTATGGCTATTTGAAATTTAAGTTTCGAATTTTGTAACTAATGCGGAAAAAATTTTTTTTGCAGTTTTTATACCCACCACCCTCGGAACCCACTCGAATATATGTGGAAATCATTATTCTGGCATCAAAACTAGATAAAAATGCAGTTTTGTCCATATCATGGTAGAACTATGTCGAAAATTCAGACGTCTAAAAAGGCCAGGAAATAACTATTTTTCGTTAAAAGGACTTTTAACCTACAAGTGGTGGAAAAGTCTCTGTGGACTTTTTGGTATTTTATTTATGCATAGCTTTTTGTGGTTAATAAGAAAAAAATTCTTTTTCTACCAAAGAAGTACTACTTCTATAAAAAGGAAGAACCGACCTAACAAAAAAGTTAAAATTTTTGATATTGAATTTATAGACCATTTTGCCAAAAAAATTTATTTCTATAGAAAATTTTGTCAAAACTCTATTTCTATAGAAAATTTTGTCAAATTATTATTTCTCAAGAAATTTTTCTCAAATATATTATTTCCATACAAAATTTTGTCAAAATTTTATTTCTATAGAAACTTTCGTCAAAATTTTATTTCTATAGAAAATTTTGTTAAAATTTAATTTCCATAGAAAATTTTGTCAAAATGTTCTTTCTATAGAAAATTTTGTCAAAAATTTATATCTATAGAAAATTTTGTCTAAATTTTAATTCTATATAAAATTTGGTCAAAATTCTGCTTCTATAGGAAACTTTGTCAAAATTGTATTTCTATAGAAAATTTTGTCAAAATTTTATTTCTATAGAAAATTTTGTCAAAAGTTTAATTCTATATAAAATTTAGTCAAAATTCTACTTCTCAATGAAACTTTGTCAAAATTGTATTTCTATAGAAAATTTTGTCAAAATTTTATTTCTATAAAAAATTTTGTCGACATTTCATTTCTATATAACATTTTGTCTAAATTTTAATTCTATAAATAATTATGCCAACATTTTATTTCTATAGAAACATTTGCCAAAATTTTGTTTCTATAAATAATTATGCCAACATTTTATTTCTATAGAAGCATTTGTCAAAATGTTATTTCTAAAGATAATTTTGTCCAAATTTTATATTCTACAAAAAAAAATTTGTCAAAATTTAATTCTATACACAATTTTGTCAAAATTTTATTTCTAAAGCAATTTTTGTCAAAATTTTATTTCTATAGAAAATTTAGTTAAAATGTTATTTCTATAGATGATTTTGTCAAAATTTTATATTCTATAGAAAATTTTGTCAAAATTTAATTCTATAGAAAATTTTGATAAAACTTTATTTCTATAGAAAATTTTGTCAAAATTTTGTTTCTATAGAAAATCTTGTTAAACTTTTATTTCTATCGAAAATGTTGACAAAATTTTATTTCTATAGAAAATTGTGTTAAAATTTTATTTCTATAGAAAATTTGGTCAAAATTTTATTTCTATAGAAAATTGTGTCAAAATTATATTTCTATAGAAAATTTTGTCAAAATTTTATTTCTATAAATAATTATGCCAACATTTTGTTTCTATAGAAACATTTATCAAAATGTAACTTCCATTGATAATTTTTTCCAAATTTTATATTCTATAGAAAATTTTGTCAAATTATTATTTTATTTCTATACAACATTTTGTTCTTTAGAAAGTTTTGTCAAAATTTTATTTCTATAGAAAATTTTGTCAAATTATTATTGTTCAAGAAATTTTTTCAACATTTTATTTCTAAACAACATATTGTCAAAATTGTATTTCTATAGAAAATTTGTCAAATTATTATTTCTCAAAAAATTTTTCTCAAGATTTTATTTCTATACAATATTTTCTCAAAATTTTGTTTCTATACAAAATTTTGTTAATATTTTATTTCTATAGAATATTTTATCAACATATTTCTTTAGAAAATTTTGTCAAAATTTTATTTCTATTTCTATATAATTTTGTCAAATTATTATTTCTCAAGAAATTTTTCTCAAGATTTTATTTCTATACAACATTTTTTCAACACTTTATTTCTATACAAAATTTGGTCAATATTGTATTTCTATAGAACATTTTGTCAAATTTTTGTTTCTATAGACAATTTTAGTTCTATATAAAAATTTGTCATAATTTTATTTCTATATAAACATTTTATTTCTCTAGAAAATTAGAGAGGAATATTGTGCATAATCTACCAAATCATTAAGAATTCTACGATTTTTGGAATAATTGTACCAACTATGTCAACCGTGCTTGGTAGTCATAAATGCCTTGTTACATAAAAAATACTTCTTTCCTTTAGGTGCAATATAAAATTTGATCTGCAAGCTAAGAAATTCAGAGAGCGGTGCACCGGTGGGTATGTGCAACATAATGCTCATTATGTAGTGATCATACGCTCCCATGTACGCGAGCGGTTTAAAAAGATCGAACACCAAATTGTTGTCTGAAGCCGAATACTTAACGAAAACAGTTATTTTTGGACCCAAAATATTAAACCATATGTTAATTTTTGGTCGGTTTGGACGATTTCTTAATAGAGGAGAAAAGTACAGGACAGTCCCCTAAACTAAAATTATGTGTTTTAAGCACTTTAAACCCACACATGTTAGAGAGTTTTTTTATGGACCTTCACCCATGATATGTAGTACTTTCCGCCATGCAGCATTTGTAGCCCATATTAGAGTTGTTAAACAAACTATTTGTATGGAAATCAATTATCTTTTGGTGACTAATTCCAAAAGCGTTTGGGAAGACAACATCTGATGATTTATTTCTCTTATATATTAAAAATGGAACCCATTTGGTCACACTAACTTGTTTCTCTACACTGATAGTTTATCTTTGTTTCCGGAAATGACACATATTTAATTTATCATAGTGCAAAATCATTTACAGACTGCCAGTATAGAAAAAAGCCGAAAATGCTATGGGAGAAACAATGGAACAATGCAAACTTTATGCCTCTACCTTGCAAACGATGCAGCATTACTAACTACAGAAAACTATAAATACGTACGAGAAAATATTCTGCCAGTTTTATTTTGGCAAAAATGAAGGGTATCCCCTCCCCGTAAAATAGAAAACAACACAAAACAAACAGACCGAAATGAATATCCTTCAGAGATATATATAAAGTTGCATATAAACAATGGAATTAATGGTGTGAACTGGTTGAATATAGGACACCCTAGGTAAACACTATAGGTAAGAGAAGTGCAAATCCTAGAAGTAAAGGGATGGCTGATATATGAAATGGAAAAGCTAAGGTCGTCGTCATACTTTGTGGAAAAATTATGGCATACTAGCAGATATAAACTACGGCAATATATTGCCAGGTGTAGTTGGGCATGAGTAAACAGAAAATTGTAGTTGACAGTTTTATGACAATAACACCAGAAACTCTTTAGCCCGGGGAGGAGGGGGAAGATGGAAGTATACGTCCCATATTTAAATTTGCGTGATTTTACTGAGTGTAGGACGAGTGAAAATTAAAAAGTCAAAGAATTTCTCAACAGATACCTTCAAGCAATCATATGCCAAGTTGAAAATCTTATTGTTTCAAGATAATTTATTCCAAGTTCGTAAACTTTATTTCTATTGAAAATTTTGTCAAAATTTTATTTCTATAAAAAATTTATCAAAATTTTATTTTTATAAAAAAGTTTGTCAAAGTTTTATTTCTATAGAAAATTTTGTCAAAATTTTATAAATATAGGAAATATTGTCAAAATTTTATAAATAGAGAAAATTTTGTCAAAATTTTATTTCTATAGAAAATTTTGTAAACTTTTTATTTCTATAGAAAATTTTGTCAAAATTTTATTTCTATAAAAAATTTATCAAAATTTATTTCTATATAAAATTTTGTCATAATTTTATTTCTATATAAAATGTTGTCATAATTTTATTTCTATAGAAAATTTTGTCAACATTTTATTTCTATAGAAAATTTTGTCAAAATTTTATTTTTATAAAAAATTTTGTCAACATTTTATTTCTATGGAAATTTTTTCAACATCTTATTTCTATATAATAGTTTATCAAAATTTTATTTCTATAGAAAATTTTGTCAAAATTTTATCTCTATAGAAAATTTTGTCAAAATTTTATTTTTATAGACAATTTTTTCAAAATTTTATTTTTATAGAAAATTTTGTCAACATTTTATTTCTATAGAAAAATTTGTCATAATTTTATTTCTATAGACAATTTTTTCAAAATTTTATTTCAATAGAAAATTTTGTCAACATTTTATTTCTATAGAAAAATTTGTCAAAATTTTATTTCTATAGACAATTTTTTCAAAATTTTATTTTTATAGAAAATTTTGTCAACATTTTATTTCCAAAAAAAAAATTTTGTCAAAATTTGATTTTTATAGAAAAATTTGTCAAAATTTTATTTCTAGAGAAAATTTTGTAAAAATTGTATTTCTATAGAAAATTTTGTCAAAATTTTATTTCTATAGAAAATTGTGTCAAAATTTTATTTCTATAAAAAAATTTATCAATATTTTATTTCTATAGAAAATTTTGTCAAAATTTTATAAATATAGAAAATTTTGTCAAAATTTTATCTCTATTAAAAATTTTGTCAAAATTTTATAAATATAGAAAATTTTGTCAAAATTTTATCTCTATAGAAAATTTTGTCAAAATGTTATTTCTATAGAAAATTTTGTCAAAATCTTATTTCTATAGAAAATTTTGTCAACATTTTATTTCTATAAAGAATTTATCAAAATTTATTTCTATAGAAAATTTTATCAAATTTTTATTTCGATATAAAATTTTGTCATAATTTTATTTCTATAGAAAATTTGGTCAAAATTTTATTCCTATAGAAAATTTTGTCATAATTTTATTTCTATAGAAAATTTGGTCAAAATTTTATTTCTATAGAAAATTTTGTCAAAATTTTATAAATATAGAAAATTTTGTCAACATTTTATAACTATAGAAAATTTTGTCAAATTTTTATCTCTATAGAAAATTTTGTCAAAATTTTATTTCTTAGAAAATTTTGGCAAAATTTTATTTCTATAGAAAATTTTGTCAAAATTTTATTTCGATAGAAGATTTTGTCAAAATTTTATTTCTATAGAAAATTTTGTAAACATTTTATTTCTATAGAAAATTTTGTCAAAATTTTATTTCTATGGAAAACTTGATTTCTATAGAAAATTTTGTCAAAATTTTATCTCTATAGACAATTGTGTCAAAATTTTATCTCTATAGAAAATTTTGTCAAAATTTTATTTCTATAGAAAATTTTGTCCAAATTTTATTTCTATAGAAAATTTTGTCAAAATCTTATTTCTATAGAAAATTTTGTCAAAATTTTATTTCTATAAAAAATTTATCAAAATTTATTTCTATAGAAAATTTTATCAAATTTTTATTTCGATATAAAATTTTGTCATAATTTTATTTCTATAGAAAATTTGGTCAAAGATTTATTTCTATAGAAAGTTTTGTCATAATTTTATTTAGCCAGAATTTTATCAAAATTTTATTTCTATAGAAAATTTTGTCAAAATTTTATAAATATAGAAAATTTTGTCAAAATTTTATCTCTATAGAAAATTTTGTCAAAGTTTTATTTCTATAGAAAATTTTGCCAACATTTTATTTCTACGGAAAATTTTGTCAAAATTTTATTTCTATAGAAAATTTTGTCAAAATTTTATTTCTATAGAAAATTTTGTCAAAATTTTATTTTGATAGAAAATTTTGTCAACATTTTATTTCTATAGAAAATTTTGTCAAAATTTGATTTCTATAGAAAATTTTGTCAAAATTTGATTTCTACAGAAAATTTTCTCAAAATTTTATTTTTATAGAAAAGTTTGTCAAAATTTTATTTTTGTAGAAAATTTTGTCAAAATTTTATTTCTATAGAAAATTTTGTCAAAATTGTATTTCTATAGAAAATTTTGTCAAAATGTTATTTCTATAGAAAATGTTGTCAAAATTTTATTTCTATAGAAAAATTTGTCAAGATCTTATTTCTATAGAAAATGTGGCCTGAATATTCTATCAATATTTGCCATTTCCGATGAATTTCTAAGTAAGTATGTTTTCGTTTATTTTTAGTATTTTCTCTTTTGTTGTTAGATGGATTTTTTTCCAATTTTTTTTTTAGATTTTCAAAATAGGACTTCATGAAATTGTTCTATGTCGACTTAGACTAATTTCGAATTATCGCCCTTTTATATATTCATCGTCATACCTGTCATGAGGTATGTTTGTGGGTGGAGGTAAAGTTTGTGTTTTATTTTTTTTTTGTTTTTTTTTTGCTCAAGTCTCATAACACTAACCCCAAAGCTTTTTATATAAAGTTTGTGATTTTATGGTAAAATTCCATTTGAAGGTGCATGCACACATTGGTATGTGTAAATTTCAACAAAATTGAAAAGTTTTCTCTGCTATATGCAACTTTAATTTACCAAATGTTAATTTTGGAATGGTCGAATAAATAAAAATAAAAATTTGGGGGAAATCAAAGAACAAAGAGCATCCTAAACCAAGGATAGGTACGACATAGACTTTGTCTAAAAGAAAATAAGAACTAACTCTTGAAAAGTTTCGTTTTCCTTCTTTACCTTTCTCATTATACAAGGATGCTTCAACTTTTTTAAATTTTCAAATTCTTCTGAGTCTTCGCAATTGTGTTGCAAGGCCATATTGTGCCTGCGCCTAATATGATCATTTCATCTTTAAGTCAGCAGTGAATCGGTTCAGTAATTACGTCTTGTACATTTCTGTGAACGTTTGACGCTTCTAACAGCCAACCTGTTAAAGTTATGTGGCCGATCATCATCTTCATAATGGGTTAGCCTTAGTCTTCCTACGATCACATATGCCGGAACTAGGAAACTGAATAGGAGAGTATCACTGGCCGTCCATCAACTTTCCTGCTAATGGAGTAGCCTTCATCTTCTTTGTATCATCTATGCCGGGAGCAGGGCACTGCTTTCTTGGGTGAGAATCAGTGGCAGGCCATCACCTTTCCGGCTGATGGGATAGATTTTCTTTCCTTAGGATAACCTACGCCGGGTCCAGCCAACAGTTGCCTGTTTCCTTTGTAATGCGGCAGTATCAGTCCGAATTTCTTCGATTCTCAGACAGAGAAACACTGTAGATTTTTCGAATAGCTCTTAGTTTTTGTCAATTTAAAAAAAGGACGAACTTATTTTTGAAAATGTTCAAAATGGAGTTAAATCGACTAATCGACTTCTGTAGTGTTAAAAATTGACAATTCTCATTCGGATTGAAAGAGGGTGGAATTATAATGAGGATCAACTATCCGACTTTTCACTTTGTCTTTTATTCTTTTTAAAAATCTAAAAATGTCGTCTATCAATTATTGTGATTATTGGAAATTTGGCTTTTGACATCGCGACTTTCGACATTTTGATGAAGTTTCAGCATAAAAAGAGTTAGATTCCATTAGCCTTTTTTATTCAAATTTGACTTTTTCACCTTTTTCGTTAAAGTTCGATTTGTCGACTTTTTCTAGTATAAAAACCGATTACCCAATTTTGACGAACAATAAATCTCGCTTAGTCGATTCACAAGCAACTGGAAAGCCGATTTGTCGATTAAGAATATTTCTTTGGAAAAACGTCGATCAGTCGAAAAGTCAAAAATGTTAAAACTTTATTTGTATAGAAAATTTTGTCAAAATTTTATTTCTATAAAAAATTTTGCCAATATTCTATTTCTATAGAAAATTTTGCCAACATTTTATTTCTACAAAAAATTTTGTCAATTTTTTTTTTTGCTACAGAAATATTTGAAATTTTTTTTGACAATTTTGTCAAAATTTATATTTCTATAGAAAATACTGTCAAAATTTTATTTCTGTAGAAAATTTTATTAAAATCGTATTTCTATAGAAAACTCTGTCAAAATTTAATTTCTGTAAAAAAACAAATTTCTAAAGAAAATGTTGTCAAAATTTTATTTCTATAGAAAATTTTGTCAAAATTTTATTTTTACTGACAATTTTGTCAAAATTTTATTTTTACTAAAAATTGTGTACATTTTTTTTTTGTTACAGAAATTTTTTTAAATTTTTTTACTATAGAAAGTTTTGTCAAATTTACATTTTTATAGAAAATTCTGTCAAAATTTTATTTGAATAGACAATTTTGTTAAAATTTTATTTCTATACAAAATTTTGCCAACATTTTATTTCTACAAAAAATTCAAGTCAAGTTTGTGTTTTTCTGCTACATAAAATTTTGACTTTTTTCTTAGAATTTTGTCAAATTTATATTTCTATAGAAAATTTTGTCGCATTTTATTTCTATAGAAAATTTTGTTAAAAATTGTGTTTCTATAGACAATTTTGTCGCAATTTTATTTCTATAGAAAATTTTGTCAAAAATTGTGTTTCTATTGAAAATTTTGTCACAATTTTATTTCTATAAAAAATTCGTCGCAATTTTATTTCCGTAGAAAATTTTATTTCTATAGAAAATTCTGTCAACATTTTATTTCTGTGGAAGGTTTTATCAAAATTTTATTTCTATAGAAAAACCTGTCAAAATTTCATTTCTGTAAAAAAGTTGTCATTTTTTTTTCTAAAGAAAAATGTTGTCAAATTTTTTTTCTGTAGAAAATTTGGTCAAAATTTTATTTTTACTAAAAATTTTGTCAAAATTTTTTTTTGTCACAGAAATTTTTTTAAATTTTGTTCTATAGAAAGTTTTGTCAAATTTATATTTCTATAAAAAATGTTGTCAAAATTTTATTTCGATAGAAAATTTTGTCATAATGTTATTTCTATAGAACATTTTGTCAAAATTTTGTTTCTATAGAAAATTTTGTCAAAATTTTATTTCTATATAAAATTTTTGTTAAAATTTAATTTTTATAGAAAATTTGGCCTTCGACTTTCGTATCTGAAATACGGGGTATGTATTGCAAGCATGCTTGCCTCGTTAATCAAAAATATTCTACCCAAAATTTATAGAATATTTTAGTAAAAAACTACCAAACAAAAAAATCTTATTTTGCAAAATTTTATTTCGATAGGAAATTCTGACAAAATTTTATATCTATAGACAATTTGGTCCACAAATGATTTCTGTAGAAAATATTTCCCAAATTTTATTTCTATAGAAATTATCGTCAAAATTTTTTATGGGAAATTATAGAACCTTAGTATACGCAATTTACACAGTAACAAGAACGAATTTCTTTAAAATAAAAGAAGGTTGATAATCTTTGCTTTAAAAAATAAATTCATTAAATTAAGGCCACTGTGATGTGTGCGGTCCTCTGTTAAAGTTGTATGCCTTTGAAGCACTATAGCACTCGAGATAAAAATAATCTACCATAATTTTTAGGAAAAAAAAACTACCAAATACAAACTATTTTTTTGCAGAATTGTACTTCTATCAGAAAGTTTGTCAAAATTGTTGTCCTGTAGAATATTTCATAAAAATTTTATTTCTATAGAAAATTTTGTCAAAATTTAATTTTTGTAGAAAATTATGTCTACATTTTTTTCTATGTAAAATTTTGTCAAAATTTTATTTCTATGGAAAATTTTGTCAAAATTTTATTTCTATAGAAAATTTTGTCAACATTTTATTGCTATGGATTGTGGAGAGTTGGAGAGGAATATTTTGCAAAATCTACCAAAACATCAGGAATTCTATTAATCCGCCAAACAGTAAAAACTCTACCATTTTTAGCAGAGTTCTATCAACTGTGGCAACCATAATCACAAGCTCAATAATAAAAAACCCAAAAGTCGAAATTTTGCAAAATTTGTTAAGGCTTTACAAAATTTTGAAAAGTCGATAAAATTGCGATTTTAGATTATTCGAAAGTCGACTTTTGCTAATATGCAAAAAGCCGATAACTGAACGTTTTGGAAACTCGAATAGTGGAACTTTTTCGACTTTTTCTATAAATCCTATATAGAATACAAGTAAGTAAAGTCTAAAGTTGGGCGAGGCCGACTATATTATACCCTTCACCACTATGTAGACCAACATTTGTGTTACCATCTCAACGACTTGACATTTGCTGGGAGCTATATAAAGGTTTCCATTTCCAGATACAAATACTTATAATGGAGACAATTTTTTGTACTTCTACAAAATCTCTAGAATTAAAATTGAAATCGGCTAACGCTGTCCAGTTAATTGGGGGAAAATTCCATTGAAAATTGGTCTAAAATATGAGACTGTTTCATAATTCCTCAACTCTGGTGTACGTATATATGGGAGCTATATACAATATGAACCGATTTTGACTATATTTGACATGTATAGTTAGAATAATAATTATACTATCTGTGCAATATTTCACGTAAATGAGAGTATAACTTTTGCCCTCGTGGTCATATGAGTGTAAATCGGACGAAAGATATATTTGGGAGGTATATCTAAATCTGAACCGATTTCAACCAAATTTGGTACACATAACGGTATCATTAAACGTACCCCTTGTGCAAACTTTGAAAAACTTTGAAGCAAGTCAGGGCAAAATTCTGGCTTTTGAGGCCATATAAGTGCAAATCGGACGAAAGATATATATGGGAGCTATATCTAAATCTGAACGGATTTTAACCAAATTTGGCACTCATAGGGATAGCATTAAACGTACTCTTTGTGCAAAATTTGAAGCAAGTCAGAGTAAACCTCTGGCTTTTGAGGCCCTATAAGTTCAAATCGGACGAAAGATATATATGGGAGCTATATCTAAATCTGAACCGATTTGGCTGATATTTTGCAAGTTTTTCGAGACTCATAAAATCTTGGGATGTACGGAATTTGAAGCACATCGGTTGATAAACACGCCAATTATGATCAGATCGGGGATAAATATATATGGCAGCTACATCTGAATCTGAACCGATTTTTTCCAAAATCAATAGCGATTGTCGTTGTCCCAAAAAATGACCCTATGCAAAATTTGAGGACGATCGGAACTAAACTGCGACCAGAACTTTGCACACAAAAATACATGAACAGACAGACAGACGGACATTGCTAAATCGACTCAGAATTTAATTCTAAGACGATCGGTATAGTAAACGATGGGTCTCAGACTTTTCCTTCTTGGCGTTACATACAAACTTTTACCCTGTACCACAGTAGTGGTGAAGGGTATACACACTCAGATTTGATCTTTTCGGTATCTACATACTCTGAAATAGGATTTTTTGTGAACGAAATTTTAAACAAATAACTTTTTTCTTTTAACGCTAAAATTTTTCTTAGATAATTTGATTTTATTCGATCTTTCCTATTTTGGGTTAAAATTTTCCTTAAAAAACAAATAAAAAATTAGAAATAATTGCCAAAAATTTTGATTTATTTAGTCTTACAGAAAATAATTTTTCTAAAATGGTCAAAAACTTTTGTTGTTAGCACCTAATTTTTATACCCACCACCATAGAATGGTGACGGGGGTATAATAAGTTTGTCATTCCGTTTGTAACACATCGAAATATCGATTTCCAACTATATAAAGTATATATATTCTTGATAAGGGAGAAATTCTAAGACGATATAACGATGTCCGTCTGTCTGTCTGTCTGTCTGTCTGGCTGTCTGTCTGTTGTAATCACGCTACAGTCTTCAATAATGAAGCAATCGTGCTGAAATTTTGCACAAACTCGTCTTTTGTCTGCAGGCAGGTTAAGTTCGAAGATGGGCTATATCGGTCCAGGGTTTGATATAGTCCCCATATAAACCGACCTCCCGATTTGGGGTCTTGGGCTTATAGAAATCGTAGTTTTTATCCAATTTGCCTGAAATTTGAAATCTAGAGGTATTGTAGGACCACAAATACGAGTGCCAAAAATTGTGAGTATCGGTCCATATTTTGGTATAGCTCCCATATAGACCGATCTCCCGATTTTACTTCTTGGGCTTATAGAAACCGCAGTTTTTATTCAATTTACCTGAAATTGGAAATCTAGGAGTATTGTAGGACCACAAATACGTATGCCAAAAATTGTGAGTAGCGGTCTATGTTTTGGTATGGTCCCCATATAAACCGACCTCCCGATTTGGGGTCTTGGGCTTATAGAAATCGTAGTTTTTATCCAATTTGCCTGAAATTTGAAATCTAGAGGTATTTTATGACCATAAAGAGGTGTGCCAAAAATGGTGAGTATCGATCCATATTTTGGTATAGCCCCCATATAGACCGATTTCCCGATTTTACTTCTTGGGCTTCTAGAATCCGAAGTTTTTATCCTATTTGCCTGAAATTGGAAATCTAGAGGTATTTTCGGGTCATAAAGAGGTGTGCCGAAAACGGTGAGTATCGGTCCATATTTTAGTATACCCCCCATAAGAACGATCTCCCGATTTAACTCCTTGGGTTTCTAGAAACCGTAGTTTTTATCTGATTTGCCTGAAATTGTAAATATTCTGGTATTTTAGGCTCACAAAAACGTGTATCGGATTAAGTTTTTATCGGTCCTCCATATAGACCGACTTCACTTCTTGAGGGTGTAGAAGGCGCACAGATCATGAAAATTGCTTGAAACTCAATGTAAAATTTCCAGATTTTACTTCTACAGATTTAAGATTTCAAATCAAGACGTTATTTTATAATTTTCTTGCACACTTACAAGAGATGTTAACGATTCTTCTAAAACTCGAACAAAAAAACAGAATCTGATGTAGTCCTCATAGGTGAAATCTTTAAATTTATCTTCGGGAAGTGTCCTCAAGTCCTCAAGCCCTCCTGAAATTTCAAAGGAAACCCTAATATTTGGTTCATGGTGGTGGGTATTTAAGATTCGGCCCGGCCGAACTTAGTGCTGTATATACTTGTTTTATATATTTATTTTCATAATTTATTATGATTGTAAATCTTGTAATAAATAAATAATTTTTCTAAAATTTCGTTGCGTAGGAAAAAAATTTTTATAGAAGCCACACTTATTATCCGATTGGCCTTAAATTATATTTTGTTTATTTTAGATTCACAGCCAATAGTTTACCTCGTTTTATTTCGGGTTGTATTTCAATGTACGTGCTAAGGATTTCCATCTCCTATTAGTCCATAATTTTTTTTTTTAATTTAACGATGAACTACTTCCTAACATTTTCCCATATCTTTTCGTTCCTGCTCCATTACCTTTTCTCCTTCCATAATTATTTTTTTTTTACATATCTTTTTGTCGTGTATTAACCAACAAGAGAAGAGTGCCTTTTTAAATCAACCACATTTTCATTTAGAAAATGATTTTTGGGTCATCATTTCCACCAGAGTCCAGAGGTTTTATTTAAATTTGGTACTTTGGTTTCTCTATTTTTTTTTTCGTAAGCTTTCCATCCATAACATTTCCGACAAAAAAAAACAGCATTTAATTTTCTGCTTATTTAGATTACAAAGAGCTCTTGTGGCTCCACTTAACTCCCAGAGATTGCAAGGGGTTAGCCATGTTGCTGCTGTTCTCCATTGCTTTGGCTCAAGTACACATTTTCCAAAGTCGAGTTGTGGTTTGGCTTTTAACATTTCTTTGTCATTCCTATTTGGAGCTTCTCGGAAATTCACTTGATCATCAACATTGCCTTTCCTCTGGTTTGGGGGAAAATGTTGAAAGTCGCTTTACTACGTTCTCCCGGCCTTTTTGTGTGGTCATTGGTAAGAGAAGAATCTCTTTGGCAATGGACTCTATTCTCATTTGACTGAATTGTTTTGAGCCCGAATGTATAAAGAAGGGCGGGGTGAAATTTAGAGTTTCAAAAATTCTAGACTTTAGCATTTTTTTTTTTTGCCTTTTTAAGAACTTTGTTACCACACAAAACGAAAGACAAGTACCATGAGATTCATCACCAATATCACCAGCATTAATCATTGCTCATTGCTCACTGCTCTTCAAACTTTAGCCTGTCTCAATACGGAATGTCTGTTGGTAGGGAGAAATGCCAGACAGATATCTTGTGGCTAACGATATGACATGGAAGCCTAAGGTGGCTCATAGTGATGCCGATAGGGGCCTTCACCCACATCTTCTTGGCAAACCATAAATTTCTCTGAAATCTCAGTGAATGCCTTGCGATTTTTTGTTTGCATTTGAATTTGATTTTCCATTTACTCTCTCTCTCTCTTTACCTGACAATAAGAAAATGCCTGTCAGATGAAGAGATTATTGCAAGCTTATTTTCATTCATCCATTTAAGGCAGCCAGCCATACTAAATGAATAGCAATTTGTGTTAGGAGGTAATTTTAATATAAATGAATTTAACAATTGTGTGGAAATACTAAATTGCATAGAAGCCACTGAACCAAAAGAGATTAGCAAGGACATTTTGAAAAAAATGTAATCAGAGAACTAAAAAAACCAAATTAAGTAGTTTTCTATTCTTTCATAATTTGCTTGGAAATGGTCTTCTGCATTCCACTTGTATATTCACCATTATACAATTATTCCCATTTAAAAGAATTTGTATAAGATTCAATGGAAATAGGTCCATAAAACGCAGTAGGCGAAATTGGTCTGATAAGTACTTAGCTTCAAACGTATTCTTGTAAACACACTGTAAGAAGAGTTTTCCTTTCGGAGCAGTGAAGGTAGCCACCGTGATGCAATGGTTAGCATGCCCGCCTTGCATGCACAAGGTCGTGGGTTCGATTCCTGCTTCGACCGAACACCAAAAGGTTTTTCAGCGGTGGATTATCCCACCCCAGTAATGCTGAAGACATTTCTGAGCTTCTCTAAGTGGTTTCACTGCAATGTGGAACTCCGTTCGGACTCGGCTATAAAAAGGAGGTTCCTTGAGCTTAACATGGAATCGGGCAGAACTCAGTGATAAGAGAAAAGTTCACCAATGTGGTATCACAATGGACTGAATAGTCTAAGTGAGCCTGATACATCGGGCTGCCACCTAACCTAACCTTCGGAGGAGTGAAATTTCATTGACGCCAAAATAAAAAAAAATATAAAAAATATTAGAGACAATTGTTGCACCTCTTAAAATCCTTTATAAGAAAAGGAAATTTTGTTTGTCTAAAATTTTGTTTTGGAGGAACAAATTTTGCAAAATGAGGGCATGGGACAGATGTAAGAAAGTTGTGAGCCCAATGAGTGCGTAGTTTATTTACTCTGTACAAATAAGTGTAACAGAAAGTCCAATTCCATCACGGCTTTTAAAGCACATTCACATATACACACAAACATTTTTTTCTGATTCAATAACGAAATTAATTGATCCAATTAATTTTTTAATTGAAATGTCTCCAATCACAGAAATGATAATATCAATTAAAAAATTAATTGAAGGCCAATTAAAAAATTAATTGATCCAATTAAAAAAATATTTGATACTAATAATTTTTGTTTCAATTAAATAATTTGTTGAATCAATTAAATTGAATATTGAATATTTGTTAAAACTCAATTACAATTTTAATTGGAAAAATTTTCGTGAAAAATTTTTCTGTGTAATTTCTGTTTCGTTTCATGACAGCCAAAAAAACTTTCGCCCTAGGGATACAACTTTCGAGACGCTATGAATATAGCCCCCATGAGAATTAGCTCTAAAATCTATATGAAATAGAAGACCAACAAATTATATGGAAAATGTTTATGTTTGTTTTTGGGGAGTAATTTCATTTTATTTTGGAGGCCCTTCTCATTATGAAAATAAACCCCAATATTTCAAATTAAAGTTAACTTCAATTTCCTTTTTGGGATTGTGCTTTGTTTTCAAGTGGGTTCTATTTTCTCTATGTATGCAAATTTCGAGACGCTATGAATATGGTCCCCATGGAAATTAGCCCAAATATGTAAATGAAAAAGGTCCCAAAATAATTATATGGAAAACAACAACACCAATTTTTGTATGTTTGTTTTTGTATAGTAATTATATTTTATTTTTGGGACCCGTTTGCATTATGATAATAAACTCTAATATTGTAAATGAAAATAAACCGCAAATTCCCTTTTTGGAATTGTGATTCGTTTTCATATGAGGCCTATTATCACATTCTGGGATTTGGTGACAATGTTGACAACTATACACACTTTTGTTATTCCGAATAGCATTGCATCGCGTCAGATTTGCTTTTGGGTGGGGCTTTTTCCTATGGACAGAGAGAGGTGAAAATGGGCTATCGCGATTCCCAAGGGATTCGTACTGTGTAACACAAATTTAAGTCTTTTCTTAAAACTTCATATTTTTTCCAACAGTTCGGGTTCGTTTTTACACAAAAAGTGAAAATAAGCCATAATTTTATTTTGGGATCGATTTTTCTGCTTTAGTTACATTTTATTTTATTATGAAACGTCGCTCCACATTTGTGTCTTTTTTGGGCTTTGGGGCTTATTTTCATGGCGCCCATATTCATAGCGGCGAACTCAATTTTTTATGTGTTTGGTTGGGGGAGTAACTTTATTTGATTTGTGAGGCGCGTTTGCATTATGAAAATAAACCCCAATATTTCATAAATGAAAATGAACCCACTTTTCTAGTTGGTTTTGTGCTTCGTTTTTAAGCGGGGCCTATTTTCACATTCTGAGATTTGACAACGGTGGCCATTATATACACTTTAGTTGTTCCGAATAACATTGTATAGCATAAGATTTGCTATTTGCGTGAGGTTTAAGTCTGTCTCCTATGGGGCGCCAATGCGATTTCCAAGAAATTCATTCTCAGGAAATATATTTAATTATTTTTCTTAAAACTCAATACATTTTCCATAAGTTAGTATTCATTTTATTTGGCTTGGGTTTATTTCCTTTAAATCATAAGTGAAAATGAACCCTTATTTTATTTTCGGGTCAATTTTCATGCTTCAATCACATTCTGTTGGGGCTCATTTCCATTGGATTCATATTCATTATGAAACGTTTTGGGGCTCATTTCCCTGGGGCCCATCTTCATACTGCCAAATTTGGAGAAAATATTTTGTACCTATGTGCTTTAGATTAAAAGTTGTACACTCAACAATTTTGGAATTTCCAAAAAAGTACCGAATTTTGACCATTTTTTTCCGAAAACTTACCTATATTCTTTCTGCCGTAGTATTTTTTTATTATTAATTTTTATAGATTTTCTGCAGGAAGGCTATTGTCTATGGTCATCATCTATGGTGGTTGGTATATGATATTTGACCAGGTCTACTATTCAGTTCACAACTTTTTTGCGATGTCCCCTTTTTCGAATGATGCTTCCCTAACTTAGCTTTGTTAAACTAAAATACTGGACTTAGAAATTGTCCCCTATTTGGTTCATTAGTTTGTATGGATTTTTTTAAAACAAAAATATGGAAGTCCAATACTAGATACTTAAATACTGCCTTAGATAACTTTCGAAAAATAGACATAGACAAAAAATGCTTCAACCCTTCGAAACCAAAATGGCAACAAAGCCTTAGCCATAACCAAACCTGAAGCAATGAAGGCAGAAGGTCTAAAACTTAAAACCAAAAGTAAGACAGAGCAAAAAGTTAGACGTCAGACCAGGACATCAGCAGTAGTAGTAATATGAAATCACTAAATTATAGTTGTAATGGAGTAGCTATACCATCCAACCAACCAACCATACTACCTGGACTTGAATTCATCAAATTGGGGATGAAGTGGAACAAAAACTTCAGGGAGAAATGTGCTGGTTGGGATTTTAATTTTGTTCACTTCACTTTTTCTAGTTTTGAGACCCTTGATAGGAAGAAGCCTGAAAACAACGACACAACTACTCACTCGCTTTGACAATGAGTGACAGCTTCTTTTGTCACTTGTCGTTGGTGTGCGTAAGTGAGTGAAGGACATGAGTGTGAGTGTATGTCTGTGCGAATGCATATATGTTTGCCACTATGAGTATAGCAATGACTGACTATGTGTTAGCCATGAATAGAACGAGTGTTGAAAATTCATAGATATTTTTTTGTTTTCAGGCCTAACAAAAAACCCGTTGAGTCCAAAGAGGGGGGCAAAAGCTAAAAAACAAAATACAATGCGGCTACTGTATTCATGGAAAGACTTTTACTTGAAAGTTAGCTAATATTTTAGGGGTTTATGGTGGCATAGCTAGATATTTTTTTTTTCGCAAAACTTAGCTGGTAACATCAGACAGTGGAATAGGAAGGTTTAAACACAAAAATTTTCTAGAGAAATTAAATTTTGACAAAATTTTCTATAGAAATAAAATGTTGACAAAATTTTCTATAGAAATAAAATGTTGACAAAATTTTCTATAGAAATAAAATTTTGATATAATTTTCTATACAACAAATTTTGGACAAATTTTCTATAGAAATGAAATTTTGACAAAATTTTCTATAGAAAAAAAAATTGACAACATTTTATATAAGAATAAAATCTAAAAAAAATTTCTATAAAATCAAATTTTGACAAAATTTTATATTAATTTATATATAAATTTTATATATAAATTTTAGACAAAATTTTCTAAAGGAATAAAATTTTGACAAAATTTTCGAAAGAAATAAAATTTTCTATAGAAATAAAATTTTTGTAAAATTTTCTATAGAAATAAAATTTTGAAAAAATCCTTTATAAAAATAAAATTTTGTCAAAATAACATTTGTAGAAAATTTTCTATAGAAATAAAATTTTGACAAAATTTTCTATAGAAATAAAATTTGGACAAAATTTTCTAAAGAAATAAAATTTTGACAAAATTTTCGAAAGAAATAAAATTTTCTATAGAAATAAAATTTTTATAAAATTTTCTATAGAAATAAAATTTTGACAAAATTTTCGAAAGAAATAAAATTTTCTATAGAAATAAAATTTTTATAAAATTTTCTATAGAAATAAAATTTTTATAAAATTTTCTATAGAAATAAAATTTTGACAAAATTTTCGAAAGAAATAAAATTTTCTATAGAAATAAAATTTTTATAAAATTTTCTATAGAAATAAAATTTTGACAAAATAACATTTTGAGAAAATTTTCTATTGAAATAAAATTTTGACAAAATTTTCTAAAATAATAAAATTTTGGCAAAATTTTCTAAAGAAATAACATTTTGACAAAATTTTCGAAAGAAATAAAATTTTCTATAGAAATAAAATTTTTATAAAATTTTCTATAGAAATAAAATTTTGACAAAATCTTTTTTATAGAAATAAAATTTTGACAAAATTTTCTATAGAAATAAAATTTTGACAAAATCTTTTATAAAAATAAAATTTTGACAAAATAACATTTTGAGAAAATTTTCTATAATAATAAAATTTTGACAAAATTTTCTAAAGGAATAAAATTTTGCAAAATTTTCTAAAGAAATAAAATTTTGACAAAATTTTCGAAAGAAATAAAATTTTCTATAGAAATAAAATTTTAACAAAATCTTTTTTATAGAAATAAAATTTTGACAAAATTTTCTTTAGAAAAAAAAATTGACATCATTTTATATAGGAATAAAATCTAAAAAAATGTCTACAAAATTAAATTTTGACAAAATTTTATATAAATTTTTGACAAAATTTTCTAAAGGAATAAAATTTTGACAAAATTTTCTAAAGAAATATTTTTGGTTTTAGTCCAGCTCAAGGTCATTAATGAAAAAACTCCAGATGTTTTTTATTCGAGTTTTACTTTATTGAAGCCAATATTTCGATTTGACATCGTCAATCTTCATCAGGGCCAGGTACTAAACAAATATATAACAAAAATATCACATTTTTATTTTTACATTACAAACATTTAAGTGTGTAATAATTACATTAAATAAAACAAGAGTGAAATTGCACTTTAATGTTTTATGACACCTTACTGACTAACTTTCGTTGTCGATCTCTGCTTTTTATAACGATATCCCTGTATAAAATTTTGACAAAATTTTCGAAAGAATTAAAATTTTCTATAGAAATAAAATTTTCTATAGAAATAAAATTTTGACAAAATCTTTTATAAAAATATAAAATTTTGATAAAATAACATTTTGAGAAAATTTTCTATAGAAATAACATTTTGAGAAAATTTTCTATAGAAATAACATTTTGAGAAAATTTTCTATAGAAATAAAATGTTGACAAAATTTTCTAAAGGAATAAAATTTTGGCAAAATTTTCTATAGAAATAAAATTTTCTATAGAAATAAAATTTTGACAAAATCTTTTATAGAAATAAAATTTGAAAAAATCTTTTATAGAAATAAAATTTTGAAAAAATCTTTTACAGAAATAAAATTTTAACCAAATTTTCTATAGAAATAAATTTTTGACAAAGTTTTCTAAGGGAATAAAATTTTGACAAAATTTTCTAAAGGAATAAAATTTTCTATAGAAATAAAATTTTTATAAAATTTTCTATAGAAATAAAATTTTGACAAAATCTTTAATAGAAATAAAAATTTGACCAAATTTTCTATAGAAAAAAAATTGACAAAATTTTCTATAGAAATCAATTTTTGAGAAAATTTTCTAAAGGAATAAGATTTTAACAAAATTTGCTATAGAAATAACATTTTTATAAAATTTTCCATAGAAATAAAATTTTGAAAAAATATTTTATAGAAATAAAATTTTGACGAAATAACATTTAGACCACATTTTCTATAGAAATAAAATTTTGTCAACAAAATTTTGAATAAAATTATCTATAGAAATAAAATGTTGACAACATTTTTTATAGAAATAAAATTTTGAAAAAATTTTCTACAGAAATAAAAATTTGACATATTTTCTATAGAAATAAAATTTTGACAAAATCTTTTATAGAAATAAAATTTTGACCAAATTTTATAGAAATAAAAAAATATTGACAAAATTTTCTATTAAAATAACATTTTGAAAATAAAATTTTTTGACATTTTCTTTAGAAAAATTAAATTTCGACAAAAATTTCTATAGAAATAAAATTTTGACAAAATTTTCTATAGAAATAAAATTTTCACAAGTTTTCTGTAGAAATAAAACTTAAACAAAATTTTCTATAGAAATAAAACCTTAACTAGATTGTCTACAGAAATTAAATTTTAGACAAAATTTTCTATAGAAATTTTCTATAGAAAATACTGAAATAAAATTTAAAAAAATTTTCTATAGAAATAAAAAAAATGAGAAAATTTGCTACAGAAACAAAACAAATTTTGACATAATTTTATATAGAAATAAAATTTGGACAAAATTTTTTATAGAAATGAAATTTTGATAAAATGTTGACAAACTTATTATAGAAAGAATACTTTGATCAATATTTTCTTAAAAAAAAAAACATTTTGACAAAATTCTCTATAAAAAAACACCAAATTATCTATAGAAATAAAGTTTTGTCTAGAACTTTCTATAGAAATAGATGTTGTCCAGAGTTTTCTATAGAAATAACATTTTGACAAAATTTTCAAAAATATGTAAAATTTTGACAAAATTTTCTACAGAAATACAATTTTGACAAAATTTTCTATAGAAATAAAATTTTGGCAAAATTTTTTATAGAAATAAAATGTTGACAAAACTTTCTATAAAAATAAAATTTTGTCCTGAATTTTCTCTAGAAATGAAATGTTGTCCATAATTTTCTACAGAAATAAAAAAAATTGGGAAAATTTGCTATAAAAACAAAACAAATTTTGACACAATTTTCTATAGAAATAAAATTTCGACAAAATTTTTATAGAAATGAAATTTTGATAAAATGTTGACAAAATTTTTATAGAAGGAACACTTTGGTCAATATTTTCTATAGAATAACATTTTGACAAAATTCTCTATAGAAAAAAAAAATAATAATAATAAATTATCTATAGAAATAAAATTTTGTCTATAACTTTCTATAGAAATAAGATGTTGTCCAGAATTTTCTATAGAAATAAAATTTTGACAAAATTTTCTACAGAAATAAAACTTTGAGAAAATTTTCGATACAAATAAAATTTTAACAAAATTTCTAAAGAAATAAAATGTTGACAAAAATTTGTATAGAAATAAAATTTTTACTAAATTTTCTATAGAAATAAAATTTTGTCAAAATTTTATATAGAAATAAAATTTTGACAAAATTTTCGAAAGAAATAAAATTTTGACAAAATTATTAATAGAAATAAAATTTTGACAAAATTTTTAATAGAAATAAAATGTTGGTGGATTATTTTTGACTCGTGTGGCAACTGTGCTCCCTTCTCTTTTCACAATGAAAAACTACTTTGTCCTTTTACTTTGGTTTACTTCACTTAGGTTAGCTTGTTGCCAGTTTTTCTACAGGGCATTGGGTTGGGGGTGAATGTGGCTGTAATAAAAGTCAACGACTTGTTGGCTTCAAATACCGCTGACACATGGCTGACAGAAAAGGCTTTTAAAGCTAATTAAAGGTTTCTTTTGTGATAAGCTGGAAACAAAAAAAACAAAAACAAATGGGGAAAACACATATAAGTACGCTATGTGCACACACATACATACTCATGGTATCACAGCTGTACCTTTCGTTCAGTACTACTATGAGAGATGATAGTAGTGATGATATATAATTAATTTTAAATACTAACTAAGTTTAATTTAGGGGAAGATTCAATTTAATTTTATTTTACTTGAAGCATTTTTTCCGCGGTACAAACGACACATGCATATTTCAATGAAATGATTAACTAAACAGACATAACATAAATGAATGTCTTCATAGTCTAGTCTTTAGCAATCAAACAATCGTGAAAAGTGGGCTATATTTGTTGGCTACTAGGCCAAGGTACGACAATTTCATTTTATGTTAAACGATATGGCTCAGCCTTTGCATTTGGAACAAATACGAAAGCGAGTACTATTGTGAAATTTGAGGAAACTAGCGTAAAATCATATATTTCAATATTATTTTCCCCCTCTATGGATATCTGAAACCCCCACTCCTCAAGAAAAAAACCTTGCATTTCTTTTATTTAATGTCAAACTAATATCAATCTCCAGCTAATTTATGTATAAGCAAAAAAGGCTCTATTACATTTTAATTGATTGTTTCTGCGTATATCAATTTCCAAAACAACTACGATGGTGAAGTTTCGATTAAATACAGGCAAAGCAATCAATTTCATATCAATTTAAAATTGATTAATTCATTATATGGATTTTTGCATCAATGAATAAACAGCAACAGCAAAAATGGTATCGGTGCAAATAAAAAAAAAACTCAATAAAAATAAACATGAAAAGCAGACACCATAAAAAACAAACTCTATGAACAAACATTTTCTCATTTAACTGGGATATTTTGTTTGTATTTCCGCCAACTATTCATTAGCGTGGGGGAAAAAACTAACTTTTTAGCTCAAAATGTATGCATTTCATCATGGTCATAGTTTCACAAAATCTGCCTCTTCTTGTTGAGAGTTTGTTTAGTTGGTCTTGTAGTTTGTAAATACAGGTGGATGCTTAATTTATATAAGTGTTTTGAATAAATGATCACTATGCCAGCGAAATAGCCTAAAATTAAATGCAGCGAGAAATAGAGTGAGAGAGGAAAAGTTGGTTGCATTTGATTAAAAGCAGGCAGACTAACAATATGATATACAGATAGACGGACATACGGAGAGACAGTGGATAATTCATACAAAAAGAAAAAAGAAAGCTCTAAATCAGTTCCAAATGCGGTATTTTGGAATACAAATGGATATTAATGGAGATCGCTACATACCGAAAAAGCGGAGCCCAGAGGGAAAGATGGATTCATACAAAAAAAAAAAAAAAAAACAAGTATATACGGCCGTAAGTTCGGTCAGGCCGAAGCTTATGTACCCTCCACCATGGATTGCATAGAAACTTCTACTGAAGACTATCATCCACAATCGAAATATGATCGAATTACAAGGTATCTTAAAACTTCCTAACACCGTAATATATACCACATAGTCCATACGTGGTATATATTAAACTAAAAAAGGCCGATTAAATACGTATATAATTAAGTTTAAAGTTTCTGTAGAAATAAAATTTTGACAAAATAAAATTTTGACAACATTTTCTATAGAAGTAGAATTTAGAAAATATTTTCTATAGAAATAAAATTTGGAAAAAATTTCTATAGAAATAAAATTTTGACAAACTTTTCTATAGAAATAAAATTTTGACAAAATTTTCTATAGAAATAACATTTTGACAATGTTTTCTATAAAAATAAAATTTTGGTAGATTATTTTTGGCTCGAGTGGCAACCATGAATATGAACCGATATGGACTAATTTTTGTGTGATTGGGGATCGGCTATATATAACTATAGACCGATATGGACCAATTTTGGCATGGATATTAGCGGCCTTATACTAACACCACGTGGCAAATTTCAACCGGATCGGATGAATTTTGCTCCTCCAAGAGGCTCCGGAGATCAAATCTGGGGAACGGTTTATATGGGGGCTATATATATTTATGGACCGATATGGACCAATTCTTGCGTGTTTGTTAGAGACCACATTCTAACACCATGTTTCAAATTTCAACCGGATCGGATGAATTTTGCTCCTCCAAGAGGCTCCGGAGGACAAATCTGGGAATCGATTTATATGGGGGCTTTTATAATTATGGACCGATATGGACCAATTTTTGCATGGTCATTACAGAACCTATACCAACACCATGTACCAAATTTCAGCCTGATCAGATGAAATTTGCTTCTCTTAGAGGCTCAGCAAGCCAAATCGGGGGATCGGTTTATATGGGTGCTATATATAATTATGGACCGATGTGGACCAATTTTTGCATGGTTGTTAGAGATCATATACTAACACCATGTACCAAATTTCAGCCGGATCGGATGAAATTTGGTTCTCTTAGAGGCTCCGCAAGCCAAATCGGGGGATCGGTTTATATGGGGGCTATATGTAATTATGGACCGATGTGGACCAATTTTTGCATGGTTGTTAGAGATCATATACTAACACCATGTACCAAATTTCAGCCGGATCGGATGAAATTTGGTTCTCTTAGAAGCTCCGCAAGCCAAATCGGGGGATCGGTTTATATGGGGGCTATATGTAATTATGGACCGATATAGACCAATTTTTGCGTGGTTGTTAGAGACCATATACTAACACCATGTACCAAATATCAGCCGGATCGGATGAAATTTGCTTCTCTCAGAGGCCTCGCAAGCCAAATTTGGGGGTCCGTTTATATGGGGGCTATACGTAAAAGTGGACCGATATGGCCCATTTGCAATATCGTCCGACCTACATCAATAACAGCTACTTGTGCCAAGTTTCAAGTCGATAGCTTGTTTCGTTCGGAAGTTAGCGTGATTTCAACAGACGGACTGACGGACGGACATGCTCAGATCGACTCAGAATTTCACCACGACCCAGAATATATATATATACTTTATGGGGTCTTAGAGCAATATTTCGATGTGTTACAAACGGAATGACAAAGTTAATATACCCCCATCCTATGGTGGAGGGTATAAAAAATATTTTTTGATTCAATCACGAAATTAATTGATCCAATTAATTTTTTATTGAAATGTTTTCAATCACATAAATAGTATCAATCACCGGAATCAATTAAAAATATTAACTGATTAATTGATACTATTAATTTTTATGATTGATTTTTGTTTTAATTTAAAAAATGTTGAATCAATTATATTGTTTATTGAATAGTTTTAAAAATTCAATTAATTAAATTAAATTGTAATTGAAAATATGTTGGTGATAATATTTTCTGTGCAGAAAGCACACAATGAGACAGACAGACAGACGATCTTGCGAGGTGCAAATCGTTCCAAAATTTAATGTGTAACGCTTGGTCTATGTCTCATAGTATTTCTCCAGTGAATTTAGCCCTTGGGCTAAACTAAAATCTTTTATCGAGTTTGAAAACGATCTAAGTTCATTTGTACCTGTAATTGGCACTAGAAAATACATATCGAGGCAGACAAATGGACAAGCAGTCGGAACATCATAAGGCCTTCAGACATAGATAGACAAATAGAAGGACAAATGGACAAACAGACAGGCCGACTCAGAGATGGACATGCAGGGTGGACAGGCCGACAAATGGGCCTACAGACGAATGAACGCACAGGGAGATAGACAACTGGATTAACCGGCGGACGCAATGAAAGACCGGTAGATAGCTAGATAATTGGGTATACAGACAGATAGATTAATAGACGGCCAGATAGACAAATACACGGGCAAACAGAGAAAAAGACGAACAGGCAGACTCTCATTGAAATGGACAGACATGCTGACTCAGAGGTGGGGAACTTCTCTTTTATCAATCAGTTCTCCCCGATTCTACGTTAAGCTCTTTTAAAAATGACCTCCTTCTTATAGCCGAGTCCGAATGTTGTTTCACATTATCGTGGAACCACTTAGAGAAACTTTAACGCACTCACCAGATACGTCAACAGCATTACTGAGAGCGGATAATCCACAAGGACATTCAATAGACCGACAAAGGGGGAGACACTTAAATGGACTTTCGCAGAGACATGCTGGTGGACAGCACACGGCTAGACAGACGAAGGTTAGGTTTAGTGGCAGCCCGATTTGATTCAGGCAGACATATGGATGAATAATCAAGAAGACGTATTACCAGATGATCAGGCAAACGAATCTACAGAGGTACAGACTGATGACAAAGGGACAGAAACACACGAGGGCAGTCCTACGAATATGAAACATAGACCGGTTTCGTCCACTTTATTGTTTTAGCCGAATCATTTATCTTTATACCCACCGCCATAGAATGGTGACGGGGGTATAATAAGATTGTCATTCCGTTTGTAACACATCGAAATATCGATTTCCGACTATACAAAGTATATATATTCTTGATCAGGGAGAAATTCTAAGACGATATAACGATGTCCGTCTGTCTGGCTGCCTGTTGTAATCACGCTACAGTTTTCAATAATGAAGCAATCGTGCTGAAATTTTGAACAAACTCGTCTTTTGTCTGCAGACAGGTCAAGTTCGAAGATGGGCTATATCGGTCCAAGTTTCGATATAGTCCCCATATAAACTGAGCTCCCGATTTGGGGTCTTGGGCTTATAAAAACTGTAGTTTTTATCCAATTTGCCTGAAATTGGAAATCTAGAGGTACTAAAGGACCATCAAACAGAATACCGAAAATGGTGTCTATCGGTCCATGTTTTGGTATAGCCCCCATATGGACTGATTTCCCGAGTTCGCTTCTTGGGCGTCTAGAAAGTGTATTTTCTATCCAATTTGTCTTAAGTTGGAAATCTAGAGGTATTCTAGGACCATAAAGAGGTTTGCCGAAAATGGGTAGTATCGGTCCATGTTTTTTATATGTTTTGATATAGCCACCATATAGACCGATCTCCCGATTTTATTTCTTGGTCTTCTAGAATCCGTAGTTTACATGCAATTTGCCTGAAATTGGAAATCTAGAAGTATTTTAAGACCATAAAGGGGTGTGCCGAATATATTGAGTATCGGTACAGTTTTTGATATAACCCCCTTATAAACCGGCCCACCGATTTGGGGTCTAGATTCTAGAACCGAACTCCTGATTTAACTGCTAGGGTTTCTAGAAATTTTAGTTTTTATCCGATTTGCCACAAATGGGAAATGTACTGGCATTTTAGACCGATAACAAAGTGTATATGATTTAGTTTTATCGGTCTATTTGGTAAGGCCTCCATATAGACCGATTTCACTTATTGAGGGTATAGAAGGCGCACTGATCATGAAAATTACTTGAAACTGAATGCAAAATTTCCTGATTTTACTTCTCGTAATCATTTAAATAATTGGGATGAAAATCTACAGATTTTAGATTTCAAATCAAGGCGTTATTTCATCATTTTCTTGCACACTTACAAGAGATGTTTATGATTCCTCTAAAACTCAAACAAAAAATGGTTCTTATAAATTCAGAATCTGATGTAGTCTTCATAGGTAAAATCTTTACATTTATCTGTGGGAGGAGTACTGGTTGAACTGATCTGTCATCAAACTCCCCTGAAATTTTCAAAGGAAACTATTATATTTGATTCATGGTGGTGGGTATTTAAGATTCGGCCCGGCCGAACTTACTACTGTGTATACTTGGTTTTTATAAATTGGACTTGTATTACTTTTGCAAAAATCAACGTTAAATGTCAGAGTATGCATGTTTTTTGTTGTTCTTGTTTTCGAATGATAAAGTTTTTGATGGTTTGTTTGCTGGCCTCTCAGCACAAAATTTTAATGCAATCAATTTCAATCGATTTCATTTGGCAATACAAATATTTACATTAAAAAAAAGTCCATGGTGTTTGGAGAGAAATGTTGCATCACTGAACAACAAAAAAAATGTTGAGGACACAATATTCACACAATATGAAGGACAAGTTTTTTATTGAATAAAAAATCATTTTTATTAAACCAAAGCTTATAATATTTGGTTTCTAAAAGAGGTGTACACTAAATGAAAGATACACATAATTGCCATCTATGGTTCTAGGGGAATGTGTGGGAATTTAAAAAACAATAAATTAAAAATTTTCTATATTATATAAAATTTATTTAGTAATTTTTAAAAAGAGGTTTCCACTAATTTAAGGATAAACGAGGTTGCTTTTCATGGTTTTAGGGGAATATGTAGGATTTCTAGAAAAAATTTAAATTATAAATTTTATTTATTATTTATTTAATCTAAATTATATATGGATGTAAACCTTATAAAATTTACTTTCAAAAAGATTTTTTTTTTAAATATAGGATACACATTATTCTACTTTATTATTTTTGTGTGAAATTAATAAAAATATTAATTAATAAATAAGGGTCATTTGCCTTTTAAATAAGACCATATTTGTTTAATGCAAAGAAAAAACCTATTCAGTTTAAAGATATGGTACTTCAGCAGAGAGCAGAGCTTAGAAACTTTCGACATATATTGGGGATATAAAGGATTCTTGAGGAAGGTTTTGGTTTCTGACCTAAAGAGTGTCTTTTTGCTTTTAAGTGTTTTAATTGACGTTTTGTATCTTAGCTTTGTTTTTTTTTTTTTGAAGTGTATCCACACCAGTTATTTTTCTACCACCAATGATTATTTGGTGGTCACATTTACCATTTGTATATAGCTCTGTTTGTTTGCTATTTCTCTCTCTCTCTCTCTCTGTGTCGCTACTCCTCCTCCTGGATGGATCATTTCCATTTGAAGCTGCTATGACATTGATGTGACAGCGCTGATGATAGCAACCATAAATAACACTTAAAAGCATATATAAGTACAAATTCCTATCTATTTTAATTTTTCCAGTTGTATACATTCACCAATAAATTCGTATCAGAAAGTTAGCTAGCAAAATTAAATAAAAAAGGAAATGAAGTTTGCATAATAGAAAACATAAATGAAATTTTTCATACTCAAACAAAAAAAAAAAAAAAAAAGACAAACACAATGAACCCATCAGGAACACTGAAAACATAATTTTTGTCTTCCAAAAATATGTAATATATTAATTGTTAATTATAATAAAATTACGAATTAATTTTTTAATGTAATTTCTTCCATGACAGTATCAGTCAACACCATCAACTAAAAAATTAATTGATTCAATTAAAAAATTAATTAATACTATTCTTTGTGATTGATTTTTGTTTTATTTAAAAAATTAGATGAACCAATTAAATCAATAGAAACATTTTCAAAATTTAATTAATATTGTCATGGCATCAAGTATATACAGCAGTAAGTTCGGCCGGGCCGAATCTTAAATACCCAACACCATGAATCAAATATTAGGGTTTTCTTTGAAATTTCAGGAGGGTTTGATGACAGATATTCTCCCAAGCAGAGTAGTTCAACCACTACACTTCCTGAAGATAAATTTAAAGATTTTACCTATGAAGACTCTATCAGATTCTGGATTTATAAGAACCATTTTTGTTTGAGTTTTAGAGCAATCATTAACATCTCTTGTAAGTGTGCAAGAAAATTATAAAATAATGACTTGATTTGAAATCTTAAATCTGTAGATTTTCACCCGAGAAGTAAAATCTGGAAATTTTACATTGAGTTTCAAGCAATTTTCATGATCAGTGCGCCATCTATACCCTCAAGAAGTGAAATCGGTCTATATGGAGGCATTACCAAACCGATAAAAAAAACTAATCCGATACACGTTTTTGTGAGCCTAAAATACCAGAATATTTACAATTTCCGGCAAATCGGATAAAAACGACGGTTTCTAGAAACACAAGGAGTTAAATCTTATGGGGGCTATAATAAAATATGGACCGATACTCACTGTTTTCGGCACACCTCTTTATGGCCCGAAAATACCTCTAGATTTCCAATTTCAGGCAAATAGGATAAAAACTTCGGATTCTAGAAGTCCAAGATGTAAAATCGGGAAATTCGTCTATATGGGGGCTATACCAAAATATCGACCGATACTCACCATTTCCGGCACACCTCTTTATGGTCCTAAAATACCTCCAGATTTCCAATTTCAGAAAAATTGATTAAAAACTACGGTTTCTATAAGACCAAGACCCCAAATCGGGAGGTCGGTTTATATGGGGACCATACCAAAACATGGACCGATGCTCACCATTTTTGGCGCACCTCTTTAGGATTCTAAAGTACCTCTCGATTTCCAATTTCAGGACAATTGAATAAAAACTGCGGATTCTAGAAGACCAAGAAATAAAATCGGGAGATCGGTCTATATGGGCCGTTACTCACCATTTTAGGCACTCATTTTTATGGTTCTAAAGTACCTCTCGATTTCCAATTTCAGGACAATTGAATAAAAATTGCGGATTCTAGAAGCCCAAGAAATAAAATCGGGAGATCGGTCTATATGGGGGCTATACCAAAACATGGGCCGTTACTCACAATTTACGGCAAACCTCTTTATGGTCCGAAAATACCTCTAGATTTCAAGTTGCAGGCAATTTGGATGAAAACAACGGTTTCTGTAAGCCCCAGAAAAATATCGGTCTATATGGGGGCTATACCAAAACATTGACCGATACTCACCATTTTTGACATACCTCTTTATGATGATATAATACCTTTAGATTTCAAATTTCAGGCAAATTGGATAAAAACTACGATTTCTATAAGCCCAAGACCCCAAATCGGGAGGTCGGTTTATATGGGGACTATATCAAAACCTGGACCGATATAGCCCATCTTCGAACTTGACCAGCCTGCAGACAAAAGACGAGTTTGTGCAAAATTTCAGCACTATTGCTCCATTATTGAAGACTGTAGCGTGATTACAACGGACAGACAGACAGACAGCCAGACAGACAGAAAGACGGACATGGTTATATCGTCTTAGAATTTCTCCCTGATCAAGAATATATATACTTCATATAGTCCGAAATCGATATTTCAATGTGTTACAAACGGAAAGACAAACTTATTATACCCCCGTCACCATTCTATGATGGTGGGTATAAAAATGTTGGTGATATTTTTTTCCTGTGAAAGGAAATGTAGGTTAATTTTAGAAATAAATAACTGAACTGTATTATAACATACCGTTACGATAAATATAAATAAATGTTTTTAGAAAATTTCAAGAAAATTTAATTGACTTACACTAATAGAAAAAAATTGAGATCACAATCGTGAACGGACGGTGACAAAATGAAACGAAAACGTTCACAAAAAATCAAAACGGAATGTTCACGATGTCGTGCACGGGCGTTCAAGTCCATAAAAAGTCTTAAAATAATCGTTAGATATTGTTATGCCAACACCGTCGGTGGTGCAATGTGCCAAGGCGACTGTTAACGGGTATGGTGCAGACAACACAGGTTCGAGTCGCGGTAGCAGACCATACGTTTTCAAATCATGAACGCTGGTTGGTGTCATTTTAACGTTTTCATATTGACCCCGTCTGTGCTCAGTTTGACAAAACCTGTGTGTTGATTCAATTTCATGAACGGATCGTTTTGAAATGACCACGCCGTTTATGACGTTTTCTATGGGTGTAATTATGTTTTCTTCCAAGCAAAAAGGCGAAGCCAAAATGATATTGTTCGATACGGAGGTGGTACAAAATTGCCACAGAAGTAATGAATTTGGCATTAGCTTGTCACACCCAGAGAAAGAATATGATCACCTCAAACATGTTTTAAGAGCAAAATGTTATTTTTGGGTGGCGATGGTTTTCGCAACAATGTTATTTTCTCGGGAATCATGTATCTGATTTCGGCAAGCAGGTTATTTTTGACATTAAAATAACATTTTAGTGAGAAACATGTTATCGCAAATTCTAAGTCTAACAACAAATGAAGCGGTACACTTTTTAAATATTTTTTGGAAATATTTATCATTTTATTGATCCTTGCTGTGCACTATGAGATTCAGAAAAATTGAATTTAATGCTAAACTGCGTACAACAAAGGAGTTTTATATATCACATCATACTAACTCCTTATGAAGTGAAACGTAAGACCATCTCTAGAAGAGTATTTTTCCAATTTTTTGCTGGGTTGTTTAAGAAAATTTCGTAATTTGAAGAGAAAAATTGAGACATTTTTTTCAAAATTTCCATACACACAAATTTACAAATTTTAGAAAATACTGAATTACGAAATTCAACATTAGTATAATTTTATACTAAGTTTATGTATACATTTTTTACTCTTTAAGTCTATGTTACTTAAGAAAAGAATAATTTATTAAAGTGAAAAAATCCTCATATTAGGAGCATTTTATCAAATGAAATTGGCTTTAGTATCTCCATGTTTTTTTTTTTTTTTGAGTGCATGCATCTAACACACTTCTTGTGGTGAAGTGCATATGCATTTCTGGCTCTAGAGAAATCCAATATATGTTGTTATTTAAATTTAAATTTAAATATGTAATTCTAAGGTCAATTTTATGGCACATTTTCAATCTATCAAAAAAACAAAGAAGCCGCAAGCATTTAGCTGGACGAAGTAATAATCCTCCCGATTTGAATCAGTTTGTCATATACAATAAAAGCGTACCTGTGGACTTCCGTTTCCCATGGTGAAATTAAAATTTCGAAAAAAAAAATATTTAATCTAAGCGAACCAGAAGACCACATTTTACCGAAATATAAGTTCCTTCATGGAGTGAAAGAGAGTACTGAATGTTCAATGGTTACAAAGGCATCACAGTCTTTGGAAACCCAATTAAGGGAAATTAAAATAATGAAAATCCGTTTTGAGCGTTTAAAGCATGAAAAAACCTTAGAAAATTGAATTTACACACACATATTTAAAATTGGGGTAAACTAAAAATGTTTTGCTAAACAGAATTTGTAATTTGTAATACTGTTTCCCTGTAGATTTACTTGCAAACAAACTCTTCTGTATTGGTTAGTCAAACTCTTTTTCAGTGAGTGTTGGAAGAGAAAAACTGTAGGAAACTTGAAATAAAAACAACATAATGGAGAAATAAACACAACTCACATGTAAGCTTAGGAGATATGTTATCATGATTATAAATTAAAAACACGAACGCACCTAGGTACACACGCATGCAATCCACACATACGATTAACACCTACAAGCTGCAGACCACACAAGACTCCACTTACAATACTCAATGAAGTTGAGTGTTCAGAAAATTCCATTGGCATTTGTGTAGGCTTAATACTCATTGCTCTCACTCTCTTGCGAGTACAACAGCCCCTCCCCCTCCCTCACCCATATTACAGTGCATTCATGCATACACCTTATAGGGAGAGAAAAAAATGCAAACACATTCACTTGTAATGCATTTTTGTCAGCATAAATTGGTTCTGGCCTAGCTAGGTAAACCGACAGCAAAAGGTACTAGTGTTTGGTACAAAAAACAACAACAGCTACGACTACTACTACTATACAGTTATTCTTTGTTGCTGGTGCATATTTTTCTGCTGGCTGACCAGATTAAACGAAGTGAATAAAAATGTCTGAAATAACTTCCGTTGGCAAATGCAGTTAACACATACCCTCATAACAAAACACACACATGCAACACATGGTTATTAAGGTGGGTTGACAAAAATGAAAAATAATTATAAGAAAAGAAAAATAATTATAAATTAATTGTAGTAGCATTATGGATAAATCCTTCAATAATAATGTCTTCGCATCGGAGTATTTATGAAATTGTTAGGGCCTAGATTTGGTAAGATAATAGGATAGTCTTTATATATAGACATAGAAATATTTTGGTAAAATCATACACACGTTGAGATTATATTGGATATCCTACATAAACAACCGTAGTGCCATGGTTGCAATGCCTACAAAGGGCAATGTGTTCAATCCCAGTACCGACTGAACATCAATAAAAATTTTTAGTGGTTTCTTATCCACTCTCAGTAATACTGGTGGAGGACCTGTCTGTGGGGTGGTCCTAGGACGTGTCCCTTGGAATGAGTCCAAATCCTGTCCTGAAGTATAAATTTACACCGTCAACGACAAAAGTTATAGTGACCGGTCCCTTCCGTACAGAACTTGAACTGGTCCATACAAACCATGGACTAGTGTTATACCGGTGTTGGGATTGATCCATTTCCCTTAGGGTATGTACAGATATATAATAAATATTAATGTGTAAAAGTATCCGGTATAACAGATGCTCAAATATTTAAAAAAGTCAATTTTTCCAAATTTTTAATAGGTCGAAAATTTCGGTCTACTTTTTCACATTTTGAAATAGTCGTAATGTCGAAAAACCAACTTTTTGAATTTGATTACAAACCCTAGATAAGCATAATTGTTTTTGTATCCCATTAATTGATTTTCCTATAATTGATATGAAAATAAGATCGACTGGCAATTACTGATATCTTTTTTTTTATATAAGACTACCCACTTTAATGTAATTAAAAGTGCACTTTTATTAAGGCATTTGAGTAGAGATTTTGCTAGTGACCAAGTATTCAAGTAACTGGATAATTTTGAAATACAAGAGTACCGGAATGGCTTAAACAAAAGAGATACAGTGGCTACAAAACGTCAACCAAAAAGCTGCCGACTACTAGACTTAAACTCGCATTTCTATAGATATAAAAGTTTGTTAAAAATTTTATTTCTAGAGAAAAACTTGACAAAATTGTATTTCTATAGAAAATTTTGCCAAAATTTTATTTTTATAGAAAATTTTCCCAAAATTTTATTTCTATAGAAAATTTTGGCAACATTTTATTTCTATAGAAAATTTTGTCAAAATTTTATTTCTGTAAAAATTTTGTCAAAATTTTATTTCGGTAAAAATGTTCTCAAAATTTTATTTCTATACAAAATTTTGTTAAAATTTTAGTTCTATAGAAAATTCTTTCAAAATTTTATTTTTATATAAAATTTTGCCAACATTTTATTTCTATAGAAAGATTTGTTAAAATTTTAGTTCTAAAGAAAATTTTGTCAAAATTTATCATAAACCTTTTTTCGGAAGGATCGAGGTGTCTGAATTTATTCTGATAATTGGTTGATAGTTTTGCTGCAAGTAGAGGATGCTGATGAGGAATGTGGTAATTCCGAAACGTGCGTCCATCCAACCATCTTGCAGTCTATAGGGCTTTTCCCAAATAAATTTGACAAATATTCTTTTCCTCTGTTGGTTAAGCTACGCTCGTAGTTTGGTCAATACATGGTTTTAAGCTGAAAAATATTTGTATAGAAAATTTTGCCAAAATTTTATTTCTATAGAAAATTTTCTCAAAATTTTATTTATATAGAAAGTTTTAGCAAAATTTTATTTCTATCGAAAATTTTGGCAAATTTTTATTTTTATCGAAAATTTTGTCAAAATTTTATTTCTATAGAAAAATTTGACAAATTGTATTTCTATACAATATTTTTTCAAAATTTAATTGTTATACACAATTTTGTCAAAATTTTATTTCTATAGAAAATTTGGTCAAAATTTTATTTCTATAGAAAATTTTGTCAATTTCTTTTCTCTAGAAAATTTTGTCAACATTTTATTTTTATAGAAAATTTGGTCAAAATTTTATTTTTACAGAAAATTTTGCCAAAATTTTATTTTTATAGAAAATTTTGCCAAAATTTTTTTTCTATAGAAAAATTTGCCAAATTGTATTTCTATACAATATTTTTTCAAAATTTCATTTTTATGCAAAATTTTGTCAAAATTTTATTTCTATAGAAATTTTTATCAAGATTTTATTTCTATAGAAAATTTTGTTACAATTTTATTTCTATAGAAATTTTTTCAAAATCTTGTTTCTAAAGAAAATTTTGTCAATTTTTTTTCTTTAGAAAATTTTGTCAACATTTTATTTCTATAGAAAATTTTCTCAAAATTTTATTTCTGTAATAATTTGGCAAAATTTTATTTCTATAGAAAAATTTGCCAAATTGTATTTCTATACAATTTTTTTTTCAAAATTTTATTTTTATACAAAATTTTGTCAAAATTTTATTTCTATAGAAATTTTTATCAAGATTTTATTTCTATAGAAAATTTTGGTACAATTTTGTTTCTATAGAAATTTTTTTTCAAAATTTTGTTTCTAAAGAAAATTTTGTCAATTTCTTTTGTGTAGAAAATTGTGTCAACATTTTATTTCTTTAGAAAATTTTCTCAAAATTTTATTTCTGTAAACATTTTCTCAAAATTTTATTTCTATAGAAAAATTTGCCAAATTGTATTTCTATACAATATTTTTTCAAAATTTCATTTTTATATAAAATTTTATCAAAATTTTATATCTATAGAAAATTTTGTCAATATTTTATTTCTATAGAAAATTTTGTCAAAATTGTATTTGTATAGAAAATTTTGTCTAAATTTTAATTGTATAGAAAATTTTGGCAACATTTTATTTCTGTAGAAAATTTTGTCAAAATTTTATATCCATAGAAAATTTTGTCAAAATTTTAATTGTATAGAAAATTTTGACTTTAATTCTATAGAAAATTTTGTCCGAATTTTCTATAAAAATAAAGTTTTGGCAAAATTTATATACATAGAAAATTTTCTCAAAATGTTATATCCATAGAAAATTTTGTCAAAATTTTAATTATATAGAAAAGTTTGTCCAAATTGTATTTCTATAGAAAATTTTGTCAAAATGTTATATACATAGAAAATTTTGTCCAAATTTTATTTGTGTATAAATTTTTTTTCAAAATTTTATTTCTATAGAAAATTTTTTCAAATTTTTATTTTAATATACCATTGAACAAATTTTCCTCCACTGTGCATTTTGTTTGGTTTCCTTGGGGTAATCAAAGACCTTTACTTTAATACATCTGGGGAAATGGCCAAGTAATTTAATCCCCTTGCTAATAGTGGTCTTAGATCTGTAAGCTTTAACTGCAGAAAGAATGTAAATTTCACCACGAGAAATTCCATTTGAATGTTGGTAAACGATAAATTGCATATGTTAAGGCGACAATCTGGTGAATTTTGATGTGGTTGTTTTTTTCGATAAAACCCTTGCATACTTCAAGGAGCGTGTGACATTTATTCCAAATGCCATAAATCACTTAAAACTCCCCCCAATACCTTTTTTCTGTTTGAGCTTGGTGGTAAAATGACTAAAGGCTAGCCAAAAGGCAATTAATGGGATTTTCCTACTACTTCCCAACTCCTTGGGTTAGTCTTTGAAAATTTCTAAAGTTATTTGGGTGGTGTTAGCTTAGTGTATAGGAAAAACTAAAGCCTTAAAGTGACCACAAAAATAAACAAAAACCCTACACTGAGAAAACCATGAATAGTTTATTTCTAACTATTTTAATGGGCTAAAACATTTTTATGTCAGTGTTTCGTCAAATATGAACCGAATTATAACTTTTATTCAAACTCCATATATAAAATTTGGTAACAAAAGCTTAACAGCGGTCCAGATTTTATTGCACGGTTTCTATCCCAACGCTCTTTTATATATACGTATACGTATATAGGAATTTTTGAAAATTGAAGTATTAATATTTATTTTCAAGCTTTTTACCTTCTTTACTTACTAAAACCTTTATTAAATTACCCATTATAATAAATTTCTAAAACAAAAATAGTATCTTCTGTGTATTTTTTTACATAATTTTTTTATTTCTTTACTTACTAAAATCTTTATTAAATTACCCATTATAATAAATTTATTAAACAAAAATAATATTTTCTGTGTATTTTTTTTTTTTTTGAAAAAATTAATTTAAGTTTAGCTCTTATAAAATTGGAAAAAAAGTGTAGAAGAAACCCTTTTTTGTAATAGTTCAAATATTGTAATCTTATATACGTGGGGTAGTTAGGGGTTATGTTTTTATGTTTCTTAATATACTCATGTACTCCAAGACTAGTACACACACACATCCACACATGTAAAGTTCAATTCTCTACCGTAATTGAATTTATAATTAGTTTTATGCAAATGTTTTAGCAACACGCAATATTTTCTTTATACATTTCACATTTCTCTAAATGAATGTCATCCAATAGTATTGTATGTACATATGAACCATTTCATAAAATGTAGTTAATGACAGACGTTTTATGAAATGTGAAAAGAAATATCGGAAAGAAATATACATTATGTTTTCAGTCTATGTTTTCTAAAAAAAATCTTTATTTCAAATAAATCTGATTTTTGGCCCGGAATCAATATCAAAATCCTTAAGTGAAGGTCAACATTTTTGGAACTTTTGTTGTGCACAGAATAAATTTCATGAACATTTTTCCAATTAAATTTTTAATTGAGTTTTAAAAAATATTCAATTAAAAAAAAGCAAAAAATAATTGATTCAACAAATTTTTTAATTGAAACAAAAATCAATCACAAATATAATAGTATCAATTAATTTTATAATTGGATCAATTAATTTTTTAATTGATTTTCAATTAATTTTTTAATTGTTACTATCATTTCTATGATTGAAGACATTTCAAAAAAAAAAAAATAATTGGATCAATTAATTTCGTGATGGAATCAGAAAAAAAACAAGTATATACGGCCGTAAGTTTGGCCAGGCCGAATCTTATGTACCCTCCACCATGGATTGCGTAGAAACTTCTACGAAAGACAGTCATCCACAATCGAATTACTTGCGTTGTGGTAATACTTACCGATGGCAAGGTATCTTGAAACTTCTTAACATCGTTTTCTAAATTGTGAGTTAGTATATACGTGGTATATATTAGACAAATAAGGTATGTATAGGTAGGTTAGGTTAGGTTATGTGGCAGCCCGATGTATCAGGCTCACTTAGACTATTCAGTCCAATGTGATACCACATTGGTGAACTTCTCTCTTATCACTGAGTGCTGTCCGATTCCATTTTAAGCTCAATGACAAGGGACCTCCTTTTTATAGCCGGGTCCGAACGGCGTTCCACATTGCAGTGAAGCCACTTAGAGAAGCTTTGAAACCCTCAGAAATGTCACCAGCATTACTGAGGTGGGATAATCCACCGCTGAAAAACTTTTTGGTGTTCGGTCGAAGCAGGAATCGAACCCACGACCTTGTGTATGCAAGGCGGGCATGCTAACCATTGCACGACGGTGGCTCCCATGTATAGGTAAGTCTACGAATCGATATGGACTTTTGCACTGTACGTAGAGAGCCAGAATTGAAATATGGAGGTCGCTTATATGGGGGCTATTTACAAATATGAACTTGGTATGGACCAATTTTCGATTTATCTGAGGGCTATATATAACTATAGAGTGATATGAACCTAGTTAGGCATTGTTGTTAACGGCTATGTTCTAGCAAAATGTACCAAATTTCAACTGACTCGGATGAAATTTGCTTCTCCAAGAGGCTCCAAAACCAAATCTCGGAATCGGTTTATATGGGGGCTATATATGATTATGAATTGATATGGACCACTTTTGGTATGGTTGTTAAATATCATATACTAACACCATGTACCAAATTTCAACCAGATAGGATGAATTTTGTTTCTCCGAGAGGCTCCAAAACCAAATATCGGGATCGGTTTATATGGGGGCTATATATAATTATGGACTGATATGAACCAAGTCCTACATGATTGTTGGATACCATATACTAACATCACGTACCAGATTTCAACCGGATCGGATGAATTTTGCTCTTCCAAGGGGCTCCGTAGGTCAAATCTGGGGTTCGGTTTATATGGGGGCTATATATAATTATGGACCGATGTGGACCAATTTTTGCATGGTTATTAGACACCATATACTAACACCATGTACCAAATTTCAGCCGGATCGGATGAAATTTGCTTCTCTTAGAGGATCCGCAAGGCAAATCTGGGGATCGGTATATATGGGGGCTATATATAATTATGGACCGATGTGGATCAATTTTTGCATGGTTGCTAGATATCATATACTAACACCATGTACCAAATTTCAGCCGGATCGGATGAAATTTGCTTCTCTTAGAGGCTCCGCAAACCAAATCTGGGGATCGGTTTATATGGGGGCTATATATAATTATGGACCGATGTGGACCAATTTTTGCATGGTTATTAGACACCATGTACTAACACCATGTACCAAATTTCAGCCGGAACGGATGAAATTTGCTTCTCTTAGAGGATCCGCAAGCCAAATCTGGGGATCGGTATATATGGGGTCTATATATAATTATGGACCGATGTGGATCAATTTTTACATGGTTGCTAGATATCATAGATGTACCAAATTTCAGCCGGATCGGATGAAATTTGCTTCTCTTAGAGGCTCCGCAAGCCAAATCAGGGGATCGGTTTATATGGGGGCTATATATAATTATGGACCGATGTGGACCAATTTTTGCATGGTTATTAGACACCATATACTAACACCATGTACCAAATTTCAGACGGATCGGATACAAACGGAATGATTTCAACAGACGGACGAACACAAATGCTTAGATCGACTCAGAATTTCACCACGACCCAGAATATATATACTTTATGGGATCTTAGGGGAGCCACCGTGGCGCAATGGTTAGCATGCCCGCCTTGCATACACAAGGTCTTGGGTTCGATTCCTGCTTCGACCGAACACCAAAAAGTTTTTCAGCGGTGGATTATCCCACCTCAGTAATGCTGGTGACATTTCTGAGGGTTTCAAAACTTCTCTAAGTGGCTTCACTGCAATGTGGAACCCCGTTCGGACTCGGCTATAAAAAGGAGGTCCCTTGTCATTGAGCTTAACATGAAATCGGGCAGAACTCAGTGATAAGAGAAAAGTTCACCAATGTGGTATCACAGTGGACTGAATAGTCTAAGTGAGCCTGATACATCGGGCTGCCACCTAACCTAACCTAACCATGGGGTCTTAGAGCAATATTTCGATGTGGTACAAACGGAATGACAAAGTTAATATACCCCCATCCTATGGTGGAGAGTATAAAAATTTTGTGTGTGTGTGTAATCTTCAAAAAATGTTTGACAGCTGTGAAAAATTAAATTTGGCTTGATTGAGAGTTTTCGGACAATGTTGTAGGTCAATTTCACTTACAGAATTTAGGTCTTTCAGATTAGCTTAACATCATACATAAAAAAACGAAAATTTAATTCAAATCCGGAAATATTCTAAATTTTTATATGAAAATCCAAAATTCCACCTAAATCTCGAAAAATTTGAAAATTTTATTCGAAAAACTTATTCCACTCATATCTTCTAAACTATGCGTCCTAGAGCAAAAACGACCTTAACTTGTGATCACTTATAGTAAATCCAAAATTCAACTTAAATCCAGAAAAAGTCGAAATTTATTTCGATTGATTGCTCTTTGCTACCACAAATGCTTCCTTCTTTGTAAATCTCAGAAATTCATTTTCCATTTGGAATATCTCAAATAAAGAGAATTTTTTTCTTCACATATATAAGTTTAGTATAGAAATAAAGATGTGTGTGGGTGTTTAAGTGTGTGTGTGTGTCTCTACAGTTAAGGCTTAATTATACAATTATAATTAAGTCGCTAAATGCGTGTCATTTTGTATTATGTATATTTTCTTCCATTTTAAAAAGGATTATGTATGAATGCTTCTTTAAAGCTATGTGTATGTGTTAGTACGAGTATGTGGGTGTGTTTGTCTGTTTAATGAATGAATGAATGAAGAATGAATGTAATAGATGTCTGCCTTTTGTGATTGTATATTAGGGAAGGTCGTTTAAAAAATTTATCAACTATGATGCTTGCGGTTTACGAGTAATAATCTTTATCTGAAATACGCATATCTTACGAGAAAACAAATTTAACTAAATATAGAAGAAAATAATTTGCTTTACGTGAAGACCATTTCATAAGGGCTTAGTTCTATATTACTATTCTAAATTCAAAGATTTTCTTTGATTGATTTTTATGCCCACGTTTATTTTATATTATTTACACGAAAAATTTACCCAGCTTTAATGATTTTGCCTTTATTAAAATTTGTTGGTATTTATTCCAGCCCATCGTAGGGAGAAATTACACTAAGGATATATTTAACAAGTCTATACGAGTATAGCAGTAAGTTCGGCCGGGCCAAATCTTAAATACCCACCAGCATGAATCAAATATTACGGTTTCCTTTGAAATTTCAGGGGGGATTAATGACATATCAAGCAGAGCAATTCAACAAGTACACTTCCTAAAGATAAATATAAAGATTTTACCTATGAAGACTATATCACGTCTTGATTTGAAATCTAAAATCTTTAGATTTTCACCCAAGAAGTAAAATCTGGAAATTTTACATTGAGTTTCAAGCAATTTTCATGATCAGTGCGCTTTCTATACCTCCAAGAAGTGAAATCGGTCTATATGGAGGCCTTACCAAATGGACCGATAAAAACTAAATCCGATACAGAATATTTACAATTTCAGGCATATCGGATAAACACTACGATTTCCAGAAACCCAAGAAGTTAAATCGGGAGATCGTTCTTATGGGGGGGCTATACTAAAGCATGGACCAATACTCAGAATTTTCGGCACACCTCTTTATGGTACGAAAATACCTCTATATTTCCAATTTCAGGCAAATTGGATAAAAACTACGGTTTTTGTAAGCCCAAGAAGTAAAATTGGGAGATCGGTCTATATGGGGGCTATACCAAAACATGGGCCGATATAGCCCATCTTCGAACTTGACCTGTCTGCAGACAAAAGACGAGTTTGTGCAAAATTTCAGCAAGATTGCTTCATTATTGAAGACTGTAGCGTGATTACAACAGACGGACGTGGTTATATCATCTTAGAATTTCTCCTTGATCAATAATATATATACTTTATATCGTCGGAAATCGGTATTTCGATGTGTTACAAACGGAATGACCAACTTATTATACCCCCATCACCATTCTATGGTGGTGGGTATAAAAAAATAAATGAATAAATAAAATTTAACTAAACTAAAATATTAATTTTTTTGCAAAAAAAAAAAAAAAAAAACAAGTATATACGGCCGTAAGTTCGGCCAGGCCGAAGCTTATGTACCCTCCACCATGGATTGCGTAGAAACTTCTACTGAAGACTGTCGTCCACAATCGAATTACTTGGGTTGCGGTAACACTTGCCGATCGCAAGGTATCTTCAAACTTCCTAATACCGTAATATATACCACTTAGTTCATACGTGGTATATATTAAACTAAACAAGTATATACAGCACTAAGTTCGGCCGGGCCGAATCTTAAATACCCACCACCATAAACCAAATATTAGGGTTTCCTTTGAAATTTCAGGAGGGCTTGAGGACTTGAGGACACTTCCCGAAGATAAATTTAAAGATTTCACCCATGAGGACTATATCAGATTCTGGATTTATAAGAACCATTTTTGTTTAGGTTTTAGAGGAATCATTAACATCTCTTGTAAGTGTGCAAGAAAATTATAAAATAACGTCTTGATTTGAAATCTTAAATCTGTAGAAGTAAAATCTGGAAATTTTACATTGAGTTTCAAGCAATTTTCATGATCAATGCGCCTTCTACACCCTCAAGAAGTGAAGTCGGTCTATATGGTGGCATTGCCAAATGGACCGATAAAAACTTAATCCGATACACGTTTTTGTGAGCCTAAAATACGAGAATATTTACAATTTCAGGCAAATCGGATAAAAACTACGGTTTCTAGAAACCCAAGGAGTTAAATCGGGAGATCGTTCTTATGGGGGCTATACTAAAATATGGACCCATACTCACCGTTTTCGGCACACCTCTTTATGACCCGAAAATACCTCTAGATTTCCAATTTCAGGCAAATAGGATAAAAACTTCGGATTCTAGAAGCCCAAGAAGTAAAATCAGGAAATCGGTCTATATGGGGGCTATACCAAAATATGGACCGATACTCACCATTTTCGGCACACCTCTTTATGTTCCTAAAATACCTCTAGATTTCCAATTTCAGACAAATTGGATAAAACTACGGTTCCTATAAGATCAAGTCCCCAAATCGGGAGGTCATTTTATATGGGGACCATACCAAAACATGGACCGATACTCACAATTTTTTGCGCACGTATTTGTGGTCCCACAATACCTCTAGATTTCCAATTTCAGGTAAATTGAATAAAAACTGCGATTTCTATAAACCCAAGAAATAAAATCGGGAGATCGGTCTATATGGGGGCTATACCAAAATATGGACCGACACTCACAATTTTTGGCACACTTATTTGTGGTCCTACAATGCCTCTAGATTTCCAATTTCAGGTAAATTGAGTAAAAACTGCGGTTTCTATAAGCCCAAGAAGTAATATCGGGAGATCGGTCTATATGGGGCCTATACCAAAACATGGACCGATACTCACCATTTTTGGCACACCTCTTTATGTTCATAAAATAACTCTAGATTTCAAATTTCAGACAAGTTGGATAAAAACTACGGTTTCCATAGGCCCAAGACCCCAAATCGGGAGGTCGTTTTATATGGGGACCATACCAAAACATGGACCGATACTCACACTTTTTGGGACACGTATTTGTGGTCCTACAATACCTCTATATTTCCAATTGCAGGTAAATTGAATAAAAACTGCGGTTTCTATAAGCCCAAGAAGTAAAATCGGGAGATCGGTCTATATGGGGGCTATACCAAAACATGGACCGATACTCACCATTTTCGGCACACCTCTTTATGGTCCTAAAATACCTCTAGATTTCCAATTTCAGACAAATTGGATAAAAACTACGGTTTCTATAAGCCCAAGACCCCAAATCGGGAGGTCGTTTTATATGGGGGCTATACCAAAACATGGACCGATACTCACAATTTTTGGCACACCTCTTTATGGTCATAAAATACCTCTAGATTTCAAATTTCAGGCAAATTGGATAAAAACTTCGATTTCTATAAGCCCAAGACCCCAAATCGGGTGGTCGGTTTATATGGGGACTATATCAAAACCTGGACCGATATAGCCCATCTTCGAACTTGACCTGCCTGCAGACAAAGGACGAGTTTGTGCAAAATTTCAGCACGATTGCTTCATTATTGAAGACTGTAGCGTGATTACAACAGACAGACAGACAGACAGACAGACAGACAGACAGACGGACAGACGGACATCGTTATATGGTCTTAGAAATTCTCCGTGATCAAGAATATATATACTTTATATAGTCGGAAATCGATATTTCGATGTGTTACAAACGGAATGACAAACTTATTATACCCCCGTCACCATTCTATGGTGGTGGGTATAAAAAGGCCGATTAAATACGTATATAATTAAGTTTAAAGTTTCTATAGGAATAAAATTTTGACAACATTTTCTATTGAAGTAAAATGTGGAAAAAATTTCTATAGAAATATAATTTGGAAAAAACGTTCTATAGAAATAAATTTTGGAAAAAATTTTCTATAGAAATAAAATTTGGAAAAAAATTTCTATAGAAATAAAATTTTGACAAAATTTTCTATAGAAGTAAAATTTTGACAAAATTTTATTTCTATAGAAATACAATTTCAACAAAAATTTCTATAGAAATAACATTTAGACAATGTTTTCTATAAAAATAAAATTTTGGTAGATTTATAGATTTTTGGCTCGAGTGGCAACCATGACTATGAACCGATATGGACAAATTTTTGTGTGATTGGGGATAGGCTATATATAACTATAGACCGTTATGGACCAATTATGGCATGGTTATAAGGGGCCTTATACTAACACCACGTTGCAAATTTCAACCGGATCGGATGAATTTTGCTCCTCCAAGAGGCTCCGGAGATCATATCTGGGGAACGGTTTATATGGGGGGCTATATATAATTATGGACCGATATGGACCAATTCTTGCGTGTTTGTTAGAGACCACATTCTACCACCATGTTCCAAATTTCAACCGGATCGGATGAATTTAGCTCCTCCAAGATGCTCCGGAGGACAAATCTGGGGATCGATTTATATGGGGGCTATATATAATTATGGGTCAATGTGAACCAATTTTTGCATGGTCATTAGACCATACCAACATATATATACCAACACCATGTAGCAAATTTCAACCGGATCGGATGAAATTTGCTTCTCTATGTATGGGGCTATATATAATTATGGACCGATGTGGACCAATTTTTGCATGGTTGTTAAAGACCATATACCAACACCATGTACCAAATTTCAGCCGGATCGGATGAAATTTGCTTCTCTTAGAGCAATCGCAAGCCAAATTTGAGAGTCCGTTTATATGGGGGCTATACGTAAAAGTGGGCCGATATGGCCCATTTGCAATACCATCCGACCTACATCAATAGCAACTACTTATGCCAAGTTTCAAGTCGATAGCTTGTTTCGTTCGGAAGTTAGCGTGATTTCAACAGACGGACGGACATGCTCAGATCGACTCAGAATTTCACCACGACCCAGAATATATATATACTTTATGGGGTCTTAGAGCAATATTTCGATGTGTTACAAACGGAATGACAAAGTTAATATACCCCCATCGTATGATGGAGGGTATAAAAAAAAAAAAACAAACAAACAAAATAATAAGTTGAATTTCGCATCAGTTTTAAAAAGCCCTTTTCTTGCTGTGTATTAAAGCCTTATGGCTACCAAAAAATATTTTTTTTAAATCAGTGGTTTTGTTAATAATTCTTATTTAGTGTCAAGTAAATCGATCTCTCATATTGTTTACACCACCATAATGAATCTATTGAATATTGGGGTCTAGCTGCCCATATACAGTGAAACCTCTCAATCGTGGACATTTTGAAAAACAGACACCTCCCAAAAGCGGACAACTTTCGCGAGACGTTGGCTATATTTTATCATATTAGGATGAACCTCTTATAAATGGACACCTTCCAAATGTGGACAACATTTAGGCGATCAGGGGTATCAACTTCTGAGAGATTTCAATCTATATACTAATCCTTGTATTATATGTGGATTTAGATGAGTTTTTTTTCACATTTGATTATTAGGGTAGCTTGATTGTGTTCTCAATCTTATTTTTTTTTTTCTTACCTTCCGGTATATGATTTTGTTTTGCCCATGGTACATACGATTTTTACGTTGATAAACTTAAATCCTTTAAGAATGAATATCAAAATGCAAGAATTCGAGTATGAATATCAAATTCAATTGCAGAAATAATTTTGGGAAACATAATTTATCCATTTGTAATTGTAAAGGCCAATCGGTGGCCTAATGCTTATTAAATATTCCTTAAGATATTTGTAAAGAGTTTCAAGTGTCTTGTGCCCTGAATGAATCTCGTAAAATATTCACCAGTGTCTCGCCTTGATTCCTATGGCAGCATTTACAAATAATTTGATAAACTCATTTTCCCATTCCTTTGCAATGGCCACTTTGTTTAGAAATCGGTTTGGTCAATGCTGAGGTTTGACTATCCGAAATTTAATCATTATCCCCTCCCCTCACACTCTTGGTGTCTTCAAGAACTATGGTCCAGTGAATATGTCTCATCATTGGTTAACAATTTGCAAACTCACTTATATTTTCCGGTTGTCAGCTGGAGCATAGCATCATGCATTTCGGCGTTGGCAATTGCTGAAATAAGTGGCATATTAAACCTCAACGCACTCATCATCATGGTCATCATCATCACCATGGAAGCGAAGGCATCAGTGTCATCACATCACATTATTGTTATTCCGCTTGGCGACATCATTACCGCAATGAAGAAGTACAAGATGTGATTTTATTCTTAGGACTTCCGGTAGTAAGGGTGGTCATAGAAAGGCCACACACCCAAACACATATCATGGATATGTTCATACACGCAAGGTATAACGAGTAATACATTAACTCGCACACACACACACACACCTACCCATTCAGGCAAATGCAGACATATTTTAATCAATCTTTGTACGAATATCGGTGAGTATGAGAATAATTCCATTGCCAGCCTAAAGGTATAATATGGGCTTTATGTGTAAAATCCATTTTAGAGGTAAATTTAAGAGTAAAGTCAGCAGAATGTTTTCCCAACGAATATCCATTTCAGTTGGAAAGTCCGCTAGCCTTTAAGTGGATATAAACATGGGATTAAGAAATTCGTTTAATTGAAGTACTGAACAATTTTGAAATAATGAGCCATACACATTAAAGTGAGACATTTATATATTCAATATGGTGGAAAATATACTTTAAAGAAAAGATACAGGCCATCTACGGTCTCAGAAGTGGACCGTAGATGGCCTAAATTTTCTCCACAGTTGGAAATGAACACTTCAGTTATGAGAGATTAATTTTGGTGTTGTAATTTAGACAACGTCTCTTGACAATTGTCGACTTTTGAGAAGTGTCCAGTAAGAATGTCCAAGTTTGACAGCTTTCACTGCAATTGGAACCGGGCAAGACCAAACTGTATCGTCCGGGGGCTTAAATCTCTTTGACGTAGTGTAGAACAATGAGGTATCCAATTTTTCTCATATGACATCCCTTTAGGTTTCATTTAAAATTTAAGAAAATGATAGACATTTCTGAATGTTTGCTTAAAAAATCAGGCAGGGAGAGGGTCCCTACAAATATCCAAAAATGAAATGTCAGAGGGGCTAAATTCAAGCTTTCCACAAGATTTTGAAAAAAATAAACAAGATGTAAATATATCTCCCTCAGTAAATATAAATACGTCAGCACAGCATTTCTACACATTTTGTTTTGATCAAAATTTTAGTTCTATTACTAATATTTATTTCAATAAAAATGATAATTTTACTGAAATTTTCTTGGAATTTTATTTCAATACGACATTGTTTTGTTTTTTGAAATTTTCTTAGTTTTTTTATAGAAAATTTTGATTTTTAGCTCCTTTTTATATTTACTTATAAAAACTAATTGTTCGATTTTAAATTTCACTTAAAATCTTTAACCCTTCTTTTTTTCTTTGATCTTTTCCCTCCAAGAAGGAAGAAACTATAACTCACATGGTATGGTTGAAGATGAACTTCACGAACATGTCAACATACCACATGTTTACACTGCCTTTTATCCACCAAAAAATTACGTGTTTTTCACCGAGGGAAACGGGGAAAAAGACAGAAAATGCTCGGTTTGCGTATTAAGCATTAATGCTTCGTTGCGATTAAGATTCTCCATAGTGTGAACGTTCTCATACATGCATGGAGTTACACGTGCATCACAAACGATTCATATCACCTACACATATCCGTTTCGTCTGGGTTGTGTGAGTGACTGGCAGAATGCTGTGTTGATTTAACTACGTCCAGGAGAGACAGTGAGAAGGGGAGAGTGTGTGTATGTGGCTTATTCAAGTATATTTCCTTGCGTGTGAAATGCATGTGCCGATGTATGAGTGCGTGCACAATTACAATTTAAGCATACAATCATTATCATAATCCTTAATCGATATTATGACTTATAGACGGAAAGATACTGCAGCAACACTCACAATCCTCACAAGAAGAGAAACAGTGGGTTGAACAATATAGAAATTTCAATATTTTCTTATTTTTATCGCGAATACTTCATAATCACAAGGATGTTAAAGCAGTGACAATGAGTGACGTTCATCTGTCTGTAGCCTTTATAGGATTATAGGTTACTTTTGTGACATAGTCACGGTTTCCAATCGAGCCAAAATATATATCAAAAATTTTAAAAAAATTTTACCAAAACATTTTGTCAAAATTTTATTTCTATAGAAAATTTTGTCAAAATTTTATTTAAATAGAATATTTTGTCAAATTTTGTTTCTATAGAACATTTTCTCAAAATTGTATTTCTATAGAAAATTTTGTCAAAGTTTTATTTCTATAGCAAATTTTGGTTAAATTTTATTTCTATAGAAAAGTTTGTCAACATTTTGTTTCTATAAAAAATTTTTTTTTCAAAATTTTATTTAAATAGAAAATTTTGTCAAAATTTTATTTCTATAGAAAAGTTTGTCAACATTTTGTTTCTATAAACATTTTTTTCAAAATTTTATTTAAATAGAAATTTTTGTCAAAATTTTGTTTCTATAAAAAATGTTGTCAAAATTTATTTAAACAGAAAATTTTGTTTCTATAGAAAATTTTGTCAAAATTTTATTTCTATAGAAAATTTTGTCAAAATTTTATTTCTTTAGAAAATTTTCTCAACATTTTATTTCTATAGAAAATTTTGTCAAAATTTTATTTCTACAGAAAATTTTGTCAAAATTTCATTTCTATTGAAAATTTTGTCAAAATTTTATTTCTGTAGAAAATTTTGTCAAAATTTTATTTAAATAGAAAATTTTGTCAAATTTTGTTTCTATAGAACATTTTTTCTAAATTTTATTTCTATAGCAAAATTTGTCAAAGTTTTATTTCTATAGCAAATTTTGGTAAAATTTTATTGCTATAGCAAATTTTCGTAAAATTTTATTGCTATAGAAAATTTTGTTAAAATTTTATTTCTATAGAAAATTTTGTCAAAATTTTATATCTATAGAAATTTTTTTTTGTTAGAATTTTGTTTCTATAGAAAATTTGCTCAAAATTTAATTTCTATAGAAAATTTTCACCAAGTTAAATTTTGTCAAAATTTAATTTCTATAAAAATTTTTCTCAAAATTTAATTTCTATAAAAAATTTTTCATAATTGTACTTTTATAGAAAATTTTGTAGAAATTGTTATTCTGTAGAAAATTTTGTCAAAATTTATTTCTATAGAAAAGTTTCTCAAAATTGTATTTCCATAGAAACTTTTGTCAAAATTAAATTTCTATAGAAAATTTTGTCAAAATTTTACTTCTATACAAAATTTTGTCAAAATTTTATTTCTATAGAAAATTTTGTTAAAATTTTATTCCTATAGAAATTTTTTTCAAAATATTATTCCTAGAGAATTTTTTTTCCAAATATTATTCCTAGAGAAAATTTTTTCAAAATATTATTCTTAAAGAAAATTTTGTCAAAATTTTATTTCTGTAGAAAATTTTGACAAAATTTTACTTCTATACAAAATTTTGTGAAAGTTGTATTCCTATAGAAAATTTTGTTGAAATTTTATTTCTATAGAAAATTTTGTCAAATTTTTATTTCTATAGATAATTTTGTCAAAACTTTATTTCTATAGAAAATTTTGTTAAAATTTTATTCCTATAGAAATTTTTTTCAAAATACTATTCCTAGAGATATTTTTTTCCAAATATTATTCCTAGAGAAAATTTTTTCAAAATATTATTCTTAAAGAAAATTTTGTCAAAATTTTATTTCTATAGAAAATGTTGTCAAAATTTTATTTCTATAGAAAATTTTGTCAAAATTTAATTTCTATAGAAAATTTTGTCAAAGTTTGATTTCTATAGAAAACTTTGTCAAAGTTTTATTTCTATAGAAAATTTTGTCAAAATTTGATTTCTATAGAAAATTTTGTCAAAATTTTATTTCTATAGAAAACTTTGTCAAAATTTTATTTCTATAGAAAATTTTGTCAAAAATTTATGTCTATAGAAAATTTTCTCAAATTTGTATTTCCATAGAAAATTTTGTCAAAGTTTAATTTCTATAGAAAATTTTGTCAAAATTTTACTGCTATAGAAAATTTTGTTAAATTTTTATTCCTATAGAAAACTTTGTCCAAATATTATTCCTATAGAAAATTTAATCAAATTTTGTTTCTATAGAAAATTTTGTCAACATTTTATTTCTACAGAAAATTTTGTCAAAATTTTATTTCCAGAGAAAATTATGTCAAAATTAGACTTAGAAGTTTCGAATGGGGTAATATTTCTGGAGCCATAAAAAGACATAACCGTCACATATAATTAATTTTTTATATCATTTCTATTTATAAAAAAAAAAATATTTAATTTTCCCACTGTACTCTGTGTCTCATATAATCCCACATATTCATGGAATTTTTACATAAGGCCTTGTAGGCCAGTTTGTGTGTGTGTATATATGCATGTAACCATTGACATGCATGTCAATATGTGATTCATATGTAAAACACGATTTACTTACGTACTTTTAATAAACATGCCACCATATATCCCAAGAATATGCACTGTTGGTGACATTGCGGTTGCTGGTAGGCTTGGACCAGATCTTTTATATTGAATGCTTGCTTGAGTGAGAGTAGGAGTAGCAATATCTGACAGGATATGAAAAGCAATGCCATCAGTGTCGTATGATGAAGGTGGTGAATGAACAGGAAGTTGACGGAAAATTTATGGTGATGTTAGCATTGTACGTTTAGCCATTATTTCCGGCATGAGAATTTAAAATTTGACTTTGCTTTAAAGTGAACTAAAGACTTGTAACTTGTTCATTCCGTCCACAAAAAGTGTGGTTGAGACTTTTTTCCAGAAAAAAGTTTGGATGAGACTTTTTTTTCCAGTCCTAGAAAGTCTTTTTTCAGACAAAGTGATGGTAAGCCTTTCTTCTAAAAAAAAAGTGTTGGCGAGATTTTTTTCTGAAAAGTGTCTGTGAGATTTTTTATTGAACAAAAAAAAAAAATATTTTATAAGTGTCTGAGAGTTTTTTCCACAAAAAAGTGGCTGAGAGATTTTTTCCAGAAAAAAGTGTAGACGAGACTTTTTCCAGAAAAAAGTGTCGGTGAGACTTGTTTTCCAGAAAAAAGTGTCGGTGAAACTTTTTTTCCAGAAAAAAGTGTCGGTGAGACTTTTTTCCAGAAAAAAAGTGTCAGTGAGACTTTTTTCCAGAAAAAAGTGTCGGTGAGACTTTTTTTCCAAAAAAAGTGTCGATGAGACTTTTTTTCCAGAAAAAAATGTCGGTGAGGCTTGTTTTCCAGAAAAAAGTGTCAGTGAGACTTTTTTCCAGAAAAAAGTGTCGGTGCGACTTTTTTTCCAAAAAAAAGTGTCGGTGAGACTTTTTTCCAGAAAAAAGTGTCGGTGAGACTTGTTTTCCAGAAAAAAGTGTCGGTGAAACTTTTTTCCAGAAAAAAGTGTCAGTGAGACTTTTTTCCAGAAAAAAGTGTCGGTGAGACTTTTTTTCCAGAAAAAAGTGTCGGTGAGACTTGCTTTCCAGAAAAAAGTGTCACTGAGACTTGCTTTCCAGAAATAAGTGTCAGTGAGACTTTTTTTCCAGAAAAAAGTGTCGGTGAGACTTTTTTCCAGAAAAAATGGCGGTGAGACTTTTTTCCAGAAAAAAGTGGCGATGAGACTTTTTCCAGAAAAAAATGTACAAAAAGTGTCGGTGAGACTTTTTTCTAGAAAAAAGTGTCTTTCAAGAAAAAAGTGTGGGTGAGACATTTCTAGAAAAAAAGTTTCGGTGCGGCTTTTTCTAGAAAAAAAGTGTCGGTGTGACTTTTTTTCCAGAAAAAAGTGTCAGTGAGACTTTTTTCCAGAAAAAAGTGTCGGTGAGACTTTTTTTCCAGAAAAAAGTGTCAGTGAGACTTGCTTTCCAGAAAAAAGTGTCAGTGAGACTTTTTTCCCAGAAAAAAGTGTCGGTGAGACTTTTTTTTCCAAAAAAAAGTGTCGGTGAGACTTCTTTTGCAGAATAAAGTGTAGGTAGACTTTTTTGCAGAAAAAAGTGTCGGTGACACTTTTTTTCTAGAAAAAAAGTTTCATTGATACCTTTTTCTAGAAAAAAAGTGAGACTTTCTAGAAAAAAAGTGTCGATGAGACTTTTTCCAGAAAAAAGTGTCGGTGAGACTTTTTTTCCAGAAAAAAATGGCGGTGAGACTTTTTTCCAGAAAAAAGTGGCGATGAGACTTTTTCCAGAAAAAAATGTACAAAAAGTATCGGTGAGACTTTTTTCTAGAAAAAAAGTGTCTTTCAAGAAAAAAGTGTGGGTGAGACTTTTCTAGAAAAAAAGTTTCGGTGCGGCTTTTTCTAGAAAAAAAGTGTCGGTGAGGCGTTCTTCTAAAAAAGTTTCGGTGAGATTTTTTCCAGAAAAAAAGTGCTGGTGAGATTTTTTTTCTAGAAAAAGGTATCGGTGAGTATTTTTCCAGAAAAAATGTGGGTGAGATATCTTTAGGAAAATGTCTGCGAGATTTTGTTTCTAGAAGAAGAATGTGTGAGATATTGTATTGTAGTCAAAATGTCTGTGATTCTTTTTAGAAAAAAGAATTTTGTCTAGAAAAAGAATCAGAGAGTTTTTTCCTCAATAAATTTTCAGATATTTTTTCCAGAAAAAAGTGTCTTTGAGATTTTTTCGAGAAAAAAGTGAATGAGATATTTTGATTATTTAAAAATTTTTCTAAAAAAGTGACTGAGAAAAACTATCTGAACGTTATTGTTTCTGAAAAAACTATCTGTGAGAATTGTTTTTAGAAAGAAGTGTCTGTGAGTTTTTTTCTGCAAAAATATGTTTATGGGATTTTTTCTAAAAAAGTGTGCGCGACATTTTTCCAGAGAAAAGTGCCTGTGAGATTTTTTCCATCCAGAATCAGATTTTTTTTTTGAAAAAAATGTCTTTGAAACACACAGCTAATATTTCATTTATTCACAAGTTATTTAAATTATTAAATTAAAATTTTAATTTTAAATAGAATTCCTAAGTCAATTATTTGATTAAAAACCTTGTAGCATTTGGACTTATTTATAATTGATATAAAAAAATAGGTTTCAATAGGGTCAATAACCCAATGATGTGTAAGCAATCAAAAAATAATTTGTCACTGAGGCTTTGGTGCCATATAATTTTTGGTTGTAGACAAGAAAAGGCTAAAAATGGTTGATAAATAAATTAAAAATATTCACATAAAATTTCCATATGATTTTCGAATGAACCTTGAAATATAACCATTTACAATTTTATATCCGCACTCCCATCTATAGAAATGGTGGAAATTTCACTTTTGTTTTTTGTTGATTGGATTTTTTTTTAATGGTGCTTCGAATAAATCACATTTACGAGCACCATTCAATTGTTATTATTAATCTATTAACACACCATTAAACACTTGAACAATCACAGCATTTAACATTTGATATAGTGATGGTCTGCGGGGTGGGGGTGGTTGAGTTGTGATCTGGTTCTGTGTATTACGGTGGCAGACGATAGATTTCAGAGCACCAAATCATCAAGACCAAAAGCCAAAGCAAAATCCTACTCCAGACAATGCAAAAAGTCCCATACAATAAATTCAATCAATAATATATGGCTGTATACAAATACAAATGGCATAAAAGTCACATGAATGAACCCGATAAAACTGGGAGTAGGGTGGGGGCACATACCAAACAAAAAAAGCCACAAAAAGGATGAGAGCACACAAAAAAAAAAGAATGACTGGTAAATGTGCAAAAAATGAGACAAACGAAAATACTTAACAGCAGACACGCATAAATGCCATAAAAACATAGACAAATAACCTACACTCACACACGCACAGATATCCTTATATCCATATCTCAACTTGCAAATCATTCTGTCTGAGGACACTTTGTTCAACCAAAAGGCCTTTTTCTTCGAATTATAAAAATGATCAGATGATAAAATGAAAAGCTCTCATAAATATTAAACAAAAAAAAAAAAAAATATATAGCAAACAATAAATATATGTATGAATTTTTTTATAATGTATATAAACATATATTGGGTGCACTCACATTCATACTCGACTGTGGTGGCCATTACTCAAGCATCCAATTTGGCAAACTAAATGGATTGAACGCAACAACGAATTTTAATACGGCAAGTGGTAAACGACTTGAATTGGTATGAGGTTAGTGAACCCTACACAAGCATATCACATTATCAAATTCATCTTAAATAAATCGAATAAGAATGGGATTTGGTACTAATTGCAAAACAGTTTCACAAAAATATGAAAAAATAATAAAATTTTGACAAAATTTTCTATAGAAATAAAATTTTGACAAAGTTCTCTATGGAAATAAAATTAAAAAAAAAAAAATCTCTATGGAAGTAAAATTTTGAAATAATTCTCTATGGAAATAAAATGTTGACAAAATTTTCTATGGAAATAAAATTTTGCCAAATTTTGTATAAAAATAAAATTTTGACAAAATTTTCTATAGAAATAAACTTTTGAAAAAAAATCTATAGAAATAACATTTTGAAAAACATTTTCTGTAGAAATAAAATTTTGACAAAATTTTCTATAGAAATACAATTTTGACAAAATTTTCTATAGAAATAAAATTTTGACAAAATTTTCTATAGAAATAAAATTTTGACAAAATTTTCTATACAAATAAAATTTTGACAAAATTTTCTACGGAAATAAAATTTTGACAAAATTTTCTATAGAAATAAAATGTTAAAAAAAAAATTTATAGAAATAACATTTTGGACAACATTTTCTATAGAAATGAAATTTTGACCAAATTTTCTATAGAAATAAAATTTTGAAAAAAAAAATTCTCTATGGAAATAAAATTTTTACATAATTCTCTATGGAAATAAAATTTTGACAAAATTTTCTATGGAAATAAAATTTTGCCAAATTTTCTATAAAAATAAAATTTTGACAAAATTTTCTATGGAAATAAAATTTTGACAAAATTTTGACAAAATTTTCTATAGAAATAAAATGTTAAAAAAAATTCTATAGAAATAACATTTTGGACAACATTTTCTATAGAAATGAAATTTTGACCAAATTTTCTATAGAAATAAAATTTTGAAAAAAAATTCTCTATGGAAATAAAATTTTGACATAATTGACAAAATTTTCTATAGAAATAAAATGTTAAAACAATTTTCTATAGAAATAACATTTTGGACAACATTTTTATAGAAATTTCTATAGAAATAACATTTTGGACAACATTTTTATAGAAATTTTGACAAAATTTTTTACAGAAATAAAATTTTGACAAAATTTTCTATAGAAATGAAATTTTGACCAAATTTTCTATAGAAATAAAATTTTGAAAAAAAATTCTCTATGGAAATAAAATTTTGACATAATTGACAAAATTTTCTATAGAAATAAAATGTTAAAACAATTTTCTATAGAAATAACATTTTGGACAACATTTTTATAGAAATAAAATTTTGACAAAATTTTTTACAGAAATAAAATTTTGTTGTTGTTTTTTATTTCAGCTTAAAACCATACATTGACTAAACTACAAGAGTAGCTTAACCAACAGAGGAAAAGAATGTTTGTCAAATTTATTTGGGCAAAGCCCTATAGACTGCAAGATGGTTGGATGGACGCACGTTTCGGAATTACCACATTCCTCATCAGCATCCTCTACTTGCAGCAAAACTATCAACCAATTATCAGAATAAATTCAGGCAGTTTATTAAACCCAACAAAAACCACACTTGAACCCTCCGAAAAAAGGTTTTACATTGATAGCCGGCTTATGCCGAAATAAATTCGAAACAAACATATCTCTTTTCCTATGCCACTGTCAAATCATCGATTTGAATTCACATGGCTGGGTTTATTTTGAGCGTGCCTCCTCTTCTTTTCCATTTGTTTTGTTTTGTTATTGTTGGTTTTGTTCTTTAAGCATTGTTGTTGTTTTTTATTTCAGCTTAAAACCATACATTGACTAAACTACAGGAGTAGCTTAACCAACAGAGGAAAAGAATGTTTGTCAAATTTATTTGGGCAAAGCCCTATAGACTGCAAGATGGTTGGATGGACGCACGTTTCGGAATTACCACATTCCTCATCAGCATCCTCTACTTGCAGCAAAACTATCAACCAATTATCAGAATAAATTCAGGCAGTTTATTAAACCCAACAAAAACCACACTTGAACCCTCCGAAAAAAGGTTTTACATTGATAGCCGGCTTATGCCGAAATAAATTCGAAACAAATTCGAAATTTTGACAAAATTTTCTATAGAAATAAAATTTTGAAAAAAAAAATTCTCTATGGAAATAAAATTTTGACATAATTCTCTATGGAAATAAAATTTTGACAAAATTTTCTATGGAAATAAAATTTTGCCAAATTTTCTATAAAAATAAAATTTTGACAAAATTTTCTATGGAAATAAAATTTTGACAAAATTTTGACAAAATTTTCTATAGAAATAAAATGTTAAAAAAAATTCTATAGAAATAACATTTTGGACAACATTTTCTATAGAAATGAAATTTTGACCAAATTTTCTATAGAAATAAAATTTTGAAAAAAAATTCTCTATGGAAATAAAATTTTGACATAATTGACAAAATTTTCTATGGAAATCAAATTTTACAAAATTTTCTATAGAAATAACATTTTGGACAACATTTTTATAGAAATAAAATTTTGACAAAATTTTTTACAGAAATAAAATTTTGAAAAAATTTTCTATAGAAATAAAATTTTCACAAAATTTTTTACAGAAATAATATTTTGACAAAATTTTCTATAGAAATAAAATTTTGACAACATTTTCTATGGAAATAAAATTTTGACAAAATTTTCTATGGAAATAAAATTTTGACAAAATTTTCTATAGAAATAAAGTTTTGACAAAATTTTCTATGGAAATAAAATTTTTACAAAATTTTTAATAGAAATAAAATTTGGACAAAATTTTCCATAGGAATAAAATGTTGATAAAATTTTCTATAGAAATAAAATATAGGCCAATATGTTTTTTTTCCTGTGCATGTAAATCCATTTAAAGACGTGATTTCATGTGCGTCATACATGCTCATTTGCATTCATCAGAATAAGATCTAGATGAGCAGAATCACGACCTGAGCCGGTATTTTCATTGCTGTTTGTCCATCCATACGTCTTGTGGTCTCTCCAGTCATTCGATCACCTGCAATCGGTCCTTTAATATGTCGGTCTCAATAAAGAGCTTCCAATTCCGATCTTCATACAATTTTTGATACCAATTATGTAGCGTATACAAATGCCCAAATGCCTAGCTTCTTTCTCATTCGCATGTCCTTCTATTCCATCGACCTTGTTATCAAGAGGAAGGAAGGAAATTCAAAACATATTTCAATTCCATAGCTATGAATTTTTGAGGTTTCCGCAAAACAAAAAAATAAAGGCACACATACACATATACAAAATCATGCCCATAGACACAAAATAACTTCAAACGCCTAAGACACCAAACCTAACCAAGCAATCTGTTATGATGACGAAAAAAAAACAGAAATGTCAACAGCCTAAAAATATGCTACAAAGAAATTTCAACATTTGTAGGAAGTATTGCATGAAAAGAGAAATGTCTAGAAAAGAGATGCTAAGAGAGCGGAGAAATGGAAGAAAGCTAAAAGGCCAACAAACGTTCTGATATCGAAACAAATCGCGCTATAATGTTCATACAAATGTCAGACATTGTTAATGTTTTCTTGTCTATGAGGGTATTACGACTATAAGCATTAAATGGTGTCTTCAAGGTATGATAGAAAATTTAAAATTATTTTATTGTAATTTATTACGAAGATTGCCTCTTTTTATGCCTTTTTTTAGAAATTGTTTACGAAATTTATAACGCCTTATCATAAACTGCACCCAACTCTCACACGTTTCGGATGGGGAGCACGATTGCCACAGTTGGTATAATGCTACCAAAAATCGTAGATTTGTTATTGGTTTGAAGATTGGTAAAACTCTTCATGTTTTAGTATACTTAGCGAAACATTCCTCTCCAACTAAGAGGTACATCAATTCTCTATAGAAATAACATTTTGGATAGAATTTCTATAGAAGTAAAATTTGGACAAAATTTTCTGAAGAACTAAATTTTTACAATATTTGCGATAGAACTAAAAATAAAAAAAATATAGAAAATATAGAAATTTTAACAAACGTTTCTGCAGAAATAAAACGTTAAAAAAATTTTCTATAAAAATAAAGTTTTAGCAAAATTTTCCATACACACAGAGAATATATTAGTTGAAAATCGATTGTTGTAATGAAAATTCTGCATTTATAATGAAATCACAGTTGTGTCAATCTATTTACTTTATTTACAACCATTATTTCGTGTCTGTTTCCATTTGGCGCTTATTATTATAGATTTTTGTTTGTAATACCATTCAAATAGTTGCCTCTCTTACGAAAATTTTTTATCGAATTCGATACGCACAACCAACCTTATAAATCTTTTATAACTGTCATTTAGTATTCAGCACTAACAATTGGTTTTCAGAGCCGAATTCCTTTGGAAATATTTTTAAATGTCAAACAATTTATTACTAATTCTTCAATGTTGAAGGAAAACGTGTTTTTTTAATTTAAAGTAAAAACCACAGGAAACGGATTATTTTTCAGACATATCTAAGTTTATTTGAGTCCTTGGTGGAGTGCCACTCAAACATTTTCACGAACAACTCGCGCAGGCTTGAGGATACTCAATGCTACCAGTTAGATAAATAAATAGTGCGCATCTTAAATTGTTTAGGATCAAATGCAGATTGAGTTGTATTATGTTTTAGATGTGGAACAATTTTATTGTGCGAAAACAATGATAATGACTTTAAAGATCATCTCCACATCTGCCGTTTATCTGTGAAACCCAAAAGGAAGTGACCATGGCGAGTAGATTCTTATTTATTTTTTAAAACTACACTCTAATTTTCTGATTTAATTTGCTGTGGTTTTAGACGGGATGTGTTGGCCAATTTTTCTGATATACCACTATGTACTCAGTTCGGACTCCAATTATAAATACTACTGAACGAAGAGCTCCAAAGATTTAACTCCAATTGCCTTTAATAGTGATCATTGTTTTAAATTGTTATCAATGTATTGTATTTAGATATAAAGTTATTTTATGTACCTTTCTATCATTTAAAAATATAAATAAAATACAATATTTTGAGGAACAATTAATTTTCAATTCGGTTAAGATGTTAGTAAAGTTGGGTGATACAACCAAATGAACAAGGGGCAACGACCAATTTCATTGTCTAATACAACCAACCCCATGTATAGTATTAGTTGGATTTCCCATAATTCGATTGAGACGACCGAATTTATCGGGTATCAGAACTACCAGCAGTTATTTGCTTCAACTGCCAAAAGGAGGTTGGCAATAAATTCGGTTATCACAACCAATCTGTATTCTCTGTGTAGAAATAACAACAGGAACAATAACAAAATTTTCTATAGAAATAAAATTTTATGAACATTTTCTATAGAAATAAAATTTTCACAAAATTTCCTATAAAAATAAAATTTTGACAAATTTTTCTAAAGAAACAAAATTTCGACAACATTTTCTATAGAAATAAAATTTTGAAATAAATAAATGTGAAAACAATTTTTTTTTTTGACAAAATTTTCTATAGGAACAAAAATTTGACAAAATTTTCTATAGAAATAAAATTTTGACAAAATCTTCTATAGAAATAAAATTTTGACATAATTTTCTATAGAAATAAAATTTTGACAAAAATTTCTATAGAAATAAAATTTTCACAAAATTTACTATAAAACTAAAATATGAACAAAATTTTCTAATGAAAAAAAATTTTGACAATTTTTTCTACAGAAATAAAATTTTCCATAGAAATAAAATTTTGACAAAATTTTCTATAGAAATAAAATTTTGACAAAATTTTCTATAGAAATAAAATTTTGACAAAATTTTCTATAGAAATAAAATTTTGACATAATTTTCTATAGAAATACAATTTTGTTGTCGTTTTCTATTTCAGCTTAAAACCATACATTGACTAAACTACAAGAGTAGCTTAACCAACAGAGGAAAAGAATGTTTGTCAAATTTATTTGGGCAAAGCCCTATAGACTGCAAGATGGTTGGATGGACGCACGTTTCGGAATTACCACATTCCTCATCAGCATCCTCTACTTGCAGCAAAACTATCAACCAATTATCAGAATAAATTCAGGCAGTTTATTAAACCCAACAAAAACCACACTTGAACCCTCCGAAAAAAGGTTTTACATTGATAGCCGGCTTATGCCGAAATAAATTCGAAACAAACATATCTCTTTTCCTATGCCACTGTCAAATCATCGATTTGAATTCACATGGCTGGGTTTATTTTGAGCGTGCCTCCTCTTCTTTTTCCATTTGTTTTGTTTTGTTATTGTTGGTTTTGTTCTTTAAGCATTGTTGTCGTTTTCTATTTCAGCTTAAAACCATACATTGACTAAACTACAAGAGTAGCTTAACCAACAGAGGAAAAGAATGTTTGTCAAATTTATTTGGGCCCAAATAAATTTGACAAACATTCTTTTCCTCTGTTGGTTAAGCTACTCTTGTAGTTTAGTCAATGTATGGTTTTAAGCTGAAATAGAAAACGACAACAATGCTTAAAGAACAAAACCAACAATAACAAAACAAAACAAATGGAAATACAATTTTGACAAAAATTTCTATAGAAATACAATTTTGACAAAATTTACTATAAAACTAAAATTTGGACAAAATTTTCTATAGAAAAAAAAATTGACAATTTTTTTTACAGAAATAAAATTTTCTATAGAAATAAATATTTGACAAAATTTTCTACAGAAATAAAATTTTGACAAAATTTTCTACAGAATTCTGACAAAATTTTGAAATAAATAAATGTGAAAAAAAAATTTTGACAAAATTTTCTATAGGAACAAAAATTTGACAAAATTTTCTATAGAAATAAAATTTTGACAACATTTTCTATAGAAATAAATTTTTGATAAAATTTTCTATGGAAATACAATGTCGCCGAAAATGTCTATAGAAATAAAATTTTGACAAAATTTTCTATAAAACTAAAATTTGGACAAAATTTTCTATAGACATTTACGACATTTTCTATAAAGTAAAAAATTTTAACAAAATTTTCTATAGAAATAAAATTGTTAACAAAATGTTATATTTATTTCTTATTTATTTATATTTTACTTAAATGATAATTTCCATCATTCCCTTGTGTTGGCACTCTTTTTCTAAATATTTTTTAAATAAACTAATTTATTACTTTAATTCTTTTCCACTTACTACACTCAGTATGTCTCCGTTTTGGTTTAGTCATCTTGTCTGCCCTAGCACAGGGCTGTCTCGCTTGGCGTCGTCTACTGTTGCCGCGCTGCTGCTCCACAGGATATGGCTGGCATGAAATGCGAAAGGAAGAGAATAACAAAAAATCATTTAGATGCTTGGTTGCTTCGCATGCCATAAAACTAAGATTCTTTTTCCATTTGTGCTTCTTATAAAATCTCAAAAGATATTTTGGCTTCAGATCAGGGACACCCCACGCTTTATGCCACCAACACCAAACCCCAAGAAGTTAAGCAAATAAATTTTGCGTATTTTTTTCGTTTGCTCCTCTCCTTCTTCATTTGTTCCGCTCAAGCAACGAGTACTCAACACCATTAGATTTGGATAGCATTGAATTTTTTTGTCTGATAATAAATGTTGCCATTTTCTGCGATGCTTTTTGGCCTTAACATCCTCAGACTTGGCCAACAAAACCAGTCAGTTACTCGTCCTTAAACAGCCATCTATTGCAAGCAAATCAAATTATGTTTTAGCATGGTTGTGTTGTAAATCGTCGGGTTTCAGCTCCCTTGGTTGATCCTAATGTTCTCTTGTCTATTGGTTTTGGGTTAAATTCCTCATTCCCAGTTTGCTTTATTTGTTCTTGGATTTTATTCATTTTATATAAGTACTAATTCGGTATTATTGAGATGAGTGCAAGTGGAAGAGAGGGAGAGAGTACAAGAGTAAGTGTGAGTTAAGTGAGGCCAAAGGAAGGAAATCTAATGAAATGAATCTTTTGCGTTTACAATGTAAGTGAAATTTATAGCATATTTTTAGGAGGCAGAAGAGAGAAAGCCAAGTCAAGGAAGCTAGCTAAGGATATAGAATTTTCATTAGGTGAATACGAAGTATTGTGCTAGATTCTATTCAACCAAAATATTGTTCAGAAATTCAATGGAGCACTTGAAAGCCAGATTCTTTTACATTTAATGGTATCTTAATAGAAATGATTTAATAGAACTTTAATTGGTGTTAAATCCAACAAGAACATATGGCGCTAACTACTTATTATAGATTAAATCTTGAAGATGAAAATTCTAATGTGGTTTTACTCTAACGTTCCATCACTTTCACTCCAGCCTGTGAAGTTCATGTTAGAATCACTGAGTTGAAAATCTGCATTTCGATCGCCATGGTTTTGCACCTAATGTCAAATACTAGGAGGTGGCCTGAAATTTCATCGCAATTTTATTTATATATATTTCTATAGAAAATTTTGTCAAAATTTTATTTCTATAGACAATTTTATCAAAATTTTATATCTATAGAAAATTTGGTTCTATAGAAAATTTTGTCAAAATTTTATTTCTATAGATATTTTTATTAAAATTTTATGTATATAGAAATTTTTGACAAAATTTTATTTCTATAGACAATTTTGTTTAAATTTTACGTCCATAGAAAATTTTGACAAAATTTTATTTCTATAGACAATTTTATCAATTTTTTATTTATATAAAAAAAAAAAAAAATTTATATAAATAAAAATTTTGTCAACAATTTATTTCTATAGAAAATTTTGTCAAAATTTTATTTTTATAGAAAATTTTGTCAAAATACTATTTCTACAGAAAATGTCGTCTAAAGTTTATTGTTATAGAAATTTTTTTCAAAATTTTATTTCTATAGAAAATTTTGTCAAAATTGTATTCCTATAAACAATTTTGTCAATATTTTATTTTTATAGACAATTTGTCAAAATTTTATTTCTATAGAAAAAATTTTCAAAATTTTATTTCTATAGAAAAAATTGTCAAAATTTTATTTCTATAGAAAATTTTGTCAAAAATTTATTTCTATAGAAAATTTTGTCAAAATTTTATTTCTATAGAAAATTTTGTCTAAAGTTTATTTTAATATAAACTTTTGTCAAAAGTTTATTTCTATAGAAATTGTTTTTTAATAGAAAACTTTGTCAAAAATTTATTTCTATAGAAAATTTTGTCAAAATTTTATTTCTATAGAAAATTTTGGCTAAAGTTTATTTTTATAGAAAATTCTGTCAAAAGTTCATTTCTATAGAAAATTTTAATTTTTTTTTAATAGAAAATTTTGTCAAAAATTTATTTCTAAAGAAAATTTTGTCTAAAGTTTATTTTTATAGAAAATTTTGTCAAAAGTTTATTTATTTATTTATTTATTTATTTATTTATTTATTTATTTATTTATTTATTTATTTATTTATTTCAGTCTTTAGAACAAAAATTCCTTACAGACTATGATGAATAAAATACATCTATAATTTTCTAAGTTATGTTTTAACTAAATTTAGTAGCAAAATACAATTTAAAATCATTTTTCGAAATGCTAAACTCTATAATCTTCCCAAATTTCTTTTGAAATTTTAAGTTAATAGAATTTATGTAAAAAAACACACGCGTCAGTGGACTATGGGAAGCATAATTCACACGGTGTAGAGGAATTTCAAATATATCAACATATATCATAGTTCTAGGAGGAACATAAAGAGGTATACGTAATAACAAATCCGGACAATCAATTACATTATTGATCAAATCAAAAACAAAAAGAGCAGACTGAACTTTACGACGATCTTCAAGAGTTTGAAGACCTAATAACAGACAATTAGAAAAATAACTGGAAGGACAACTTATTGGGAGAGATTTCAATGCATATTTCACAAATACTCGTTGAACTCTTTCTATACGAGCTATTTGATTATTACAACGCGGATCCCAAACAATTGAAGCATATTCCACTCTGGACCTAACATAGGCTGTGTATACAATTTTCCAAGTATTTGGGTCCGAAAAATCACCACAATTTCTTTTAATAAAACCAAGCATTTTATAAGCTTTTGGAAGTATATAATTAATATGAGAAATGAAAGACATGTCTGAATCAAAAAATACTCCAAGATCTCGAATACAGGTAACCTTTGTCAAAATATTATCACCAAATTTAAAACAGCACTGAATAGGGTGGAGTGTTTTATGGAAGGAAATATGAGAACATTTCGAAATATTCAATTGCAACTTATTTAAATGACACCATTTATAAAAATTATCTAAATCCAACTGCAAATTGGCAACATCAGATAACGAGTCAACTTTAGAAAATATTTTCAGATCATCTGCATATAAAAGGAATTCAGAGTTTTTAAAACATAAAGCAACATCATTAATAAATAAATTAAAGAGCAGGGGACCTAATACACTTCCTTGTGGAACCCCCGAAGTTTGAACATATGGATATGAAACATATCCACCAACTTTAACTCTGCAGACCCTCTGAGATAAGTAGGATTCAATCCATGTTAAAAAACACGAGTGAAACCCCAAGCATTGAAGTTTATATATCAGTAAAGTGTGGGAAACTTTATCAAAAGCTTTGGAAAAATCCGTATACAATGTTTCCAATTGACTACCACTTTCCAATGTTGATAAGCATCGCTCACTAAACAAAGTCAAGTTAGTGATTGTAGATCTGCCAGTAAAAAATCCATATTGATGAGTTGATGATATGCTCAAAAACTTTCGATATGCACGATAACTTAGATATTGGTCTATAGCAAGTAACATCATCTCTTTTGCCGTCTTTGAAAATTGGTGAGATTGTAGCCGATTTCCAACAATTTAAAAATATGCCTTCCTTCAGAGATCTGTTGAAAATAATAGAAAGAGCGTAACATATACTATTACAACATCTTTTAAGAAAAAGAGGACACAGACCATCAGAATCCGTTTTAGTGCCGTTATTTAAGTCATTTACTGGCTCGCAAATTTCATCTTCAGTAATGACCATTGCGCCAATATTCAAGATAGTACCCTGTATATCAATTTCTTTATTCACAGCAGTGGGAGCTTCAAAGTTAGACTTGAAATAATCTGCAAAAAGATTTACGGCTTCAATACCTGTTTGAGAAGTCTTGCCCTTAAAATGTACTGTAGATGGAATATCAGTCTGCTGCTTTTTGGACTCTATATAAGACCAAAATGATTTAGGATTCAATTTAATCTCGCTCTCCTTAGTGAGAAGAAATTGTTTATATAAAAATTTATTCAAAAAATTGAATTGCCGTTGATAATGAAGAAACATTTCCTTATCCTCATTACAATTAGTCTTCAAAAATCTTTTTTGAAATTTATTACGTAAGTTCTTTATTTTCATAAGACCTTTAGTATACCAAGGTCTCCTGTATGCTCTACATTCCCTTAAAGGGACATTCTCTCTAAGAACATTTAAAACTTTATTTAAAAATATTTCAAAGCAAATATGAATAGACTGTTCGGAAAACAAATCAGCCCAATTTATCGAATTGAATATAGAGTTAAGCAGATCGAAGTTACAAAGATTAAAATTAAAGTTCGAAAAATCATCAGTTAAAGAGCTGGGCAAATAATTGAAAGAATCGATTGTTATAGCTAGCGGGTTGTGATGCACATTAGATGGGGAAATCGAAGTAAGAGCTTCATTAATATTAAATTTGCAATCATCAGAAACGAATACAAGATCCAAAAACCTATTCAATTTGTTAGAGATATAATTAATCTGAATTAAGCTCATCGCCAGAAATGTATCAATAAAGTTTATTTCGTGCTCCTTGATAACATTTGAAGGAGATAAAAATTCGCTGCAACCAAATTGAGTCCATAAAATATTAGGCAAATTAAAATCACCTAAGACACAAATAAACGATTCATTACAAGCATCCCCGTCTAAAGCCGCTATATTATGTAAATGCTTCTCATAAAGGCCTCCTGGGCAACCAGGTGGTATATAAGAAACAGCAACAAAGAGCTTAATCCTAAAACCAAAAATACATATAATAAGCTGATCAAGTAAACCATTATCATCATTAATCGCAAAAAGAGATGCCTTGTATTGATTTTTAACAGCCACAAGAACACCGCCTCCTCTAGAACAACCAGTGATATTTCTATTTCTATCTTTTCTAAACACTTTATATAGACTGGGATCGAAAAATTCAGAACTAAAAAAGTCCGAGTTAAGCCACGTTTCAACTAATACAATAACATCATAATCAAACTGAGATGAAAATTCAAAAATATCCTTAGATTTAGTACGCATTCCTGATACATTTTGGTAATAAATTTTTAAACCAACATTGACATTAGTTAACCTAGATTGTTTTGATTTGGATTCAGTCGAAAATTTACAAATGGGCGAACTTTAATATCTACTGGCCAAATATTTGGATTCAAAATATCATTATAAAAATACGATGAAACGCCAAATTTGAAGTTAATTTTTTTAATACTAGCAGCATCAGCATCTTTCTTTACGAGCTTGAAACAAAGCAGGTGCTCCTTTGCAATCTTCGTCTTATTATGGACATAATCAATAATTTGTTCACTAGAAAAAGTTGGTTTAAATGACGACAAATGAACCCATTTCTTTGATATTACAATATCTAAGTCATTTGGTTCAGAGTTAGCACCAAACACAATATTACGCCTTTTCCGCCTACGCCTCTGCACAGAAACCCACTCAGATGTATTAGCTGCACGTTGCGACGCAACATCAAACGCATCACTGCCACCATGTTCTGTCTCGCTCAAGTTGTATACAATATTAATCGCATTATTCATGTCAGTGTGTATTGTAGACACCGATGAAACTGAAGGAACAGGGAAATCGTTCGGTTTACTTTGACCATAGAAAATTTTATTTTTTTTTAATAGAAAATTTTGTCAAAATTTTATTTCTATAGAAAATTTTGTCAAAATTTTATTTCTATAGAAAATTTTGTCAAAAATTTATTTCCATAGAAAATTTTGTCTAAAATTTATTTTTATAGAAAATTTTGTCAAAAGTTTATTTCTAGAGAAAATGTTATTTTTTTTCATAGAAAATTTTGCCAAATTTTATTTCTATAGAACATTTTGTCAAAATTTTATTTCTATAGAAAATTATGTCAAAAATTTATTTCTATGGAAAACTTTGTCAAAATTTTATTTCTTTAGAAAATTTTGTCAAAAATTTATTTCTATAGAAAATTTTGTCTAAAATTTATTTTTATAGAACATTTTGTCAAAATTTTATTTCTAAAGAAAATTTTTATCAAAATTTTATATCTATAGAAAATTTTGCCAAAATTTTATTTCTATAGAAAATTTTGTCAAAAATTTATTCCTATAGAAAATTTTGTCAACATTTTATTTCTATAGAAAATTTTGTCTAAAGTTTATTTTTATAGAAAATTTTGTCAAAAGTTTATTTCTATAGAAAATTTTATTTTGTCAAAATTTTATTTCTGTAGAACATTTTGTCAAAATTTTATTTGTAAAGAAAATTATGAAAAAATTTTATTTCTATAGAAAATTTTGCCAAAATTTTATTTATATAGAAAATTTTGTCAAGATTTTATTTCTATAGTAAATTTTGTCAAAAATTTATTTCTATAGAAAATTTTGTCTAAAGTTTATTTTTATCGAACATATTTATAGAACAAATTGTATTCCTATAAACAATTTTGTCAAAATTTTACGTTTTTTTTGTCAAAATTTTATTTGTCAAAATTTTATTTCTTTAGACAAGTTGTCAAAATTTTATTTCTATGGAATATTTTGTCACAATTTTATTTCTATAGAGTTTTATGTCAACATTTTATTTCTATAGAAAATTTTGTCAAAATTTTATTTCTATAGACAATTTGTCAAAATTTTATTTCTGTATAAAAAATTGTCAACATTTTTTTCCTATAGAAAATTTTATTTCTATACAAAATTTTGTCAAAATTTTATTTCTATAGAAAATTTTGTCAAAATTGTATTCCTATAAACAATTTTGTCAAAATTTTATTTCTATAGACAATTTGTCAAAATTTTATTTCTATAGACAAGTTGTCAAAATTTTATTTCAAAATCTTTTTTCTATAGAAAATTTTGTCAAAATTTTATTTCTATGGAACATTTTGTCAAAATTTTATTTCTATAGAATTTTATGTCAAAATTTTATTTCTATAGAAATTTCGTCAAACATTTATTTCTATAGAAAATTTTGTTAAAATTTTATTTCTATAGACAATTTTGTCTAAATTTTATTTTTATAGAAAAGTTTGTCATAAGTTTATTTCTGTAGAACATTTTGTCTAAAGTTTAGTTTTATAGAAAATTGTTTCAAAAGTTTATTTCTATAGACAATTTGATCAAAATTTTATTTCTATAGAAAATTTTGCCAAAATTTTATTTCTATAGAAAATTTTGTCAAAATTTTATTTCTATAGAAAAGTTTGTCAAAATTTTATTTCTGTAGAAAATTATGTCAGCATTTTATTTCTATAGAAAATTTTGTCAAAATTGTATTTCTATAGTCAATTTGCCAAATTTTATTTCTGTAGAAAATTTTGTCAAAATTTTATTTCTATAGAAAATTTTGTCAAAAATTTATTTCTATAGAAAATTTTGTCTAATGTTTATTTTATAGAAAATTTTGTCAAAAGTTTATTTTTATAGAAAATTTTGTCAAAAGTTTATTTCTATAGAAAATTTTATTTTTTTTTTTTAATAGAAAATTTTTTCAAAATTGTATTTCTATAGAAAATTTTTTCAAAATTTTATTTCTTTAAAAAATTTTGTCAAAATTTTATTTCTATAGAACATTTTGTCAAAATTGTATTTCTATAGACAATTTGCCAAATTTTATTTCTGTAGAAAAAAATAGTCAACATTTTGTTTCTATAGAAAATTTTGTCAAAATTTTATTACAATTTGTCAAAATTTTATTTCTGCATAAAAAATTGTCAAATTTTTTTTCTACAGAAAATTTTGTCAAAATTTTATTTCTGTAGACAATTTTATTAAATATTCTGCAAAATCTATTTCAATCATGGAGGTTAGGGCCTCTGGGGCCTTCATTCATATACCAAACAAATCACCCGATTTGGTAAACCTATGGAATTCAATTAAACATAGAAAATGGATTTTTGCTTAAATATTCCAAGGATGATTTGAAATTATTTAGCATTTTTTACTATAGGTCACACCCATTATCTAAATCCATAATGACCATGTAAAACTTTACCTAGAAATGGATTGCACGAAAACTAAAAAACACAAAATATATATGGAAATGCAAAGAATTTCAATAAATTTCTGATGACAATTTAATGACACGATAGCAAGGTGGTTGGTCATTGCCTCAACGGATGATAGGTAGACCACTAAAGCGGCAGAGGTTTTTTTTTTTTGTTTTCCTACAATCCTCAATGACCGACATGAACAAATGAAGTTGGTGGTTTTCATCTTCCATTGTTTCAACCATTTAGACGATTATTTCAAAAGTGGACAAGGGGAAAAATGTCAACGTAATCATAAACCTTACTTAAAAATCACTTTCGTCATTAATATTTCATTTGAAAGGACATAGAGGTTTTTGTTACATTGGCTGACCATGCCAGGGCGGTTACATGTTGAAAACATGTTGGCCTTCTAATGTTAAAGTTTTTTTTTTTTGCTTTACCACAGCTTGGATATTATGAGAAAACTGGGCGGTGTTTTCACTAAAAACGCTAAACGACTTTCAAACTAAATTACCATTGACCAAAAATATGGGCGGAACGACAGTGGTATAGAGAGTGGAAGAGGAGAATATTTGTGTATGTAGATGAAAAGGCTAAATGTTGGGTGGAGCTTTTCTCAAAGCTGAAATAGTGAAACATTTGTTTTTTTTTTATTGTCAATGGCATTCTTCATAGACCTATTAACAGATCCATATTAGATTTTCACATATGTTATTGGAAAGTTTGGAAATTACATGGCTTAAATTCTAGCAGAGCTCTTTATTCTTCATACCAAAAAAAATTGTCCCTTCACCCAGGGAAAATATATGATAACACCCAATGTGGTTCAAGAACATAATGTTACTTTTTCACGTAGAAAATTTTTGCAACAATATTTTTTCCCGCCAGCCATATATTATTGCTTACCGAAGTATTATGCATAATTTCCTAAAAAAAAATAAACATTGTTGCGTTAACCATGTTAAAGAAAAACCATGTTAAAAAAAGAACATCATGCTCTTCAAGCACGTATAAGGTGGTCATATTTCTTCTATGCCATTTTTCGGCTATTTTTCGCATTTTGAAATATGCCTTGTGCCAAGTGTAAAAGTAAAATCTTCCAAAATTAGAATAATTTTTTAATCATGATCATTTGCTCATATTTTTCAGTTTGTATATTTTTTTTGTAAATATTTTGTGACCACTGCCTTCTTTAAATGAGACCTTTAGTCATTTTTCGATTTATCCCACTGCGATGTCATTGGTTGACATGATTTTAATAGTTGGCAATTACATGTTTTGTTGAAAGCATTTCAGTGGCATGCAATATAAGCTTAATTGAAACTTTTGTCCTGAAATAAATTCAATTTATACTGATTTCGGTTTTTTTTTTTTTTTTTTTTGAGTAGATGACACGAAATCGGGTCTTTTAAGGCCAAGGTAGAAAAATGGAATTTTAGTATTTTTAAATATTGTTGATTTCTTAAATAATAAAATTCCATGGCTAATGATTTCAAACTTTGGGAAAACGATTTATTATATTTTTAAAATTTAATGTAGTGTAAAACAATACTTATGGAAATATTCAATCAGGGGTGTCATATTAAAGCCTATATTTGACACCATAAAATTATTATATTAATTATTTTTAGAAACTTTAGTAACTTCATAGTTACTGAAGTTTCCTAAAATTTACATTGAACCGAGCTCGATATGGATGAATTTTGCAATTCGTTGATTTAACAAAAAGCAAGTTACTGCATGATAGAATATGACAAGCGTCGAGCAAATATATTACAACATCATTTAATAATTTATATTCCACCATTTATTTTAATTTTTTTTATTTTCATTCCAGGTTCGGGAAATTGGGAAATTCAGCTCAAAAGGTATGCATATATATTCTACTAATTTAGCCTAAAAGAATTTTTCGTTTAAATTATATTAATGTAAAGGACATCTTAATTAATTTTTCTTCACCAAAAAGATCAAGAAGTCAAATCAAGAATTAATTTATATAGGGTTTATATATATATATGATTTTCGTCCAATATGGATCAGTTAGTGAGAGACAGGGCTGTTAAGCTAATTTTGTTCGACTCTGGCTCCCACTCCAACTCTATCTAAATATGGGTAGATACCAATAGATACCCTGCGCCACACTGTGGAACAGGGTATTATAAGTTAGTGCATATGTTTGTAACACCCAGCAGGAGACGAGATAGACACATGGTGTATTGGGCAGTAATGCTCAGGGTGGGTCCCTGAGTCGATATAACCATGTCCGTCTGTCCGTCCGTCTGTCTGTGAACACATTTTTGTGATTAAAGTCTAGGTCGCAATTTAAGTCCAATCGCCTTCAAATTTGGCACATGTTCCTAATTTGGGTCAGAATTGAACCCTATGGATTTTGGAAGAAATCGGTTCAGATTTAGATATAGCTCCCATATATATCTTTCGCCCGATATGCACTAATATGGACCCAGCAGCCAGAGTTTTATACCGATTTGCTTGAAATTTTGTACACTTAGTAGTATAGTCAAGTGTTCAAAATTTGATTGAAATCGGTTCAGATTTAGATATAGCTCCCATATATATCTTTCGCCCGATATGGACTAATATGGTCCTACAAGCCACAGTTTTGGCCCAATTTGGTTGAAATTTTGCACAGGGAGTAGATTTAGCATTGTAGCTATGCGTGCCAAATTTGGTTGAAATCGATTCAGATTTAGATATAGCTCCCATATATATCTATCGCCCGATATGCTCTTATATGGACCCAGAAGCCAGAGTTTTATCCCGATTAGCTTGAAATATTGCACAAGGAGTACAATTGGTAGAATAGTCATGTGTGCCAAATTTGATTGAAATCGGTTCAGATTTAGATATAGCTTCCATATATATTTTTCGCCCGATATGGACTTATATGGCCCCAGAAGCCAGAGTTTTGGCCCAATTTGGTTGAAATTTTGCACTAGGAGTACAGTTAGTAATATACTCATGTGTGCCAAATTTGATTGAAATCGGTTCCTAGTGCATTAGCCAACTTAAATTTTGAGTCTATACATTTTGTAAAAGTCTATCAAATTCTGTCCAAATCGAGTGATATTTAAATGTATGTATTTGGGACAAACCTTAATGTATAGCATCCAACACATTTGAGGGATGTGTTATGGTATCGAAAATTTAGATCTACAAAGTGGTGCAGGGTATAATATAGTCGGCCCCGTCCGACTTTAGACTTTCCTTACTTGTTTAATATGGTATAAATGGAATGACAGTCAAAATTCTACTCTAACATATTGATAGACATAAAAAATCTCCATTATTGAAATCGAAATTACAGTCAACGCATCATAGGAAGCATAGACTTATTTACAGATCGACTTATTAACAGACCGATATAGGGAGCAGTAAAATAATTTATTGCATGACTTCGTTTTCGTTGTTCAATTGAAGACTAATATGGAATCTAATTAAGAGTTTTTCAAAAGCAAAATTTCTACGACTCCGACTCTAACAAAATTTTCAGACTCCGACTCCGGCTTCGACTCCACAGCACTGGTCAGGGGACAGATACTGGCATTACATTTCACAGATAATGACATCACATTTCGAATTTCAACCAAATCCGATGAAAATGTAAACTCAGTAGAAATCGGTTTATATGGTCCGATATTGCTTATTTTTTTTTAGCCGATAGCTTCTTTCGCTCGGAAGTTAGCGTGATTTTAACAGACAGACGGATGGATGCACACCAAAAAAATTTAAAATAGTGGGATCTAGTGATGTCCGTCCGTCTGTTTAAATCAAGTTAACTTGAGAACGACCCAAGCTATCGACTTGCAACTAAGTCATACTGGACCACTTTTAGGTATAGCCACCGTATCAAACGGCCCAAGATTAGACTTCCGGAGCATCTTGAAAAAGCAAATTTTATTAGATCCCTCTAAAAACCATGCAAAAATTGATCCATATCATATCATACCATAATTATATATAGCCGTCATAGAAACCGACCCTTCGACTCGTTGGTTCATATCGGTTCATTATTATTTATAGACTTTTTAGAGTTTTCACCACTATTGTGGTACAGGGTATAATAAATTTCTACATTTGTATGTAATGCCAAGAAGGAGCATCGTTTAGTATCCCAATTGTCTTAGATATAAATTCTGAGTCGATTTGCCGATGTCCGTCCGTCTGTCTGTCTGTATATGTAATTTTGTGTGCAAAGTACAGCTCGCAGTTTAAGTCCGATCGTCCTCAAATGTGGCATATGTTCTCTCCTCGGACCAAAGACAATCGCCGCGTAGAACTTGCAAGATATCAGCCAAATCGGTTTAGATTTAGATATAGTTCCCATATATATCTTTTGCCTGATATGCATTTATTTGACGCCAGAGACCAGAATTTCAACTTAATTTGCATCAAATTGTTTCACAAAAACTTCAACTGATGGTATCGTCACGTATGCCAAATTTGGTTGAAATCTTTTGACATTTAGATATAGCTCCAATATATATCTTTCACACGATTTACACTATCATGACCAGGGAGACCAAAGTTTTACTACGATTTACGTTAAATTTTGTAGAGTTAGTAGAGTTAGTAGAATTAATATAATAGCTATGCGTACTAAAATTGGTCAAAATCGGTTTAGATTTAGACATATACCCCATATATGTCTTTCATCTGACCCAGAGGCCAAAGTTTCATCTTAATTTGTTAAAATTATGCACAAAGAGTACAACTGATGGTATCGTCATGTATGACAAGTTTGGTTGTAATCGGTTCAGATTTAGATATAGCTCCAATATATATTTTACGCCAGATATAGATTCCCAGCAAAAAAAAATTTTGGAAGTTCTTCCAAAGGCACAACTTTAAAAACACTTCCAGAAGATGCACTCCCAATGATGTTCTCTATTTTAACTATCCAGGAAGTTCTTTTAATGCAATTTTTTATAACTTGGTTTTTTCATACTTTTAGAGGGTAATTTTAATTTTGTATACCCACCACCATAGAATGGTGACGGTGGTATAATAAGTTTGTCATTCCGTTTGTAACACATCGAAATATCGATTTCCGACTATAAGTATATATATTCTTGATCAGGGAGAACTTCTAAGACGATATAACGATGTCCGTCTGTCTGGCTGTCTGTTTGTTGTAATCACGCTACAGTTTTCAATAATGAAGAAATCGTGCTGAAATTTTAAACAAACTCGTCGCAGGCAGGTCAAGTTCGAAGATGGGCTATATCGGTCCAGGTTTTGATATAGTCCCCATATAAACCGACCACCCGATTTGGGGTCTGGGACTTATAAAAACCGTAGTTTTTATCCAATTTGCCTGAAATTTGAAATCTAGAGGAATTTTAGGACCATAAAGAGGTATGCTAAAAATGGTGAGTATCGGTCCATGTTTTGGTATAGCACCCATGTAGACCGATCTCCCGATTTCATTTCTTGGACTTATAACCATAGTTTTTATTCAATTTACCTCAAATCAAGAAGTATTTTTGGACCATAAAAAGGTGTGCCGAAAGTGGTGAGTATCGGTCAATGATTTGATATAGCCCCCATAGAGACCGATCTCCCGATTTTACTTCTTGGGCTTATAGAAACCGTATTTTTTATCCAACTTGTCGGAAATTAAAATCTAGAGGTATTGTAGTATGGTGTATATTGATCCATTATTTTGTATATCCCCCATATAGACCGATCTCCAGATTTTATTTCTTGGGCTTTTAGAAACCATAGTTTTTATCCAATTTGCACGAAATTTGAAATCTAGAATTCTTTTAACATACGACCATAAAGAGGTGCGCCGAAAATGGTGAGTATCGGTCAATGTTTTAGTATAGCCCCCATATAGACCGATCTCCCAATTGTACTTTTTGGGCTTGTAGAAACCGTAGTTGTTGTCCAATTTGTCTGAAATTGAAAATCTGTAAGTTTTTTTAGAAGTATAAATAGATGTGCAAGAAATGATTTTATTCTTTGGGATTTTAGAAACTGTAGTTTGTATCTAATTGTCCTGAAATTGCAATTCTAAAATTATTTTAGAACCATAAAGAGGTGTGCGGAAAACGGTGAGTATCGGTCCATGTTTTAGTATAGCCCCCTTAAGATCAATCTTTCGATTTGAGATGGTACAAAAAATGTTGATCTACACTAGGGTATGACATAGTCGGTCCCGCCCGACTTTAGACTTTACTTAAAAGTTGTAATCCACCTTGGACTCCATATGGTAATCGAACGTCATTTTATAGACGATTTAAAAAATCAGCAACATTTAAAAAAAAAATTGAAGTTCGGCATAATTTGCCAAAATTATTAGTCAGTGTATGCGTAAGATTTGCTTTTCGAATCATGTTCTTCAAGTGTTCGCTTATGGCAAAACTTTTAACAAAACCAAGGTGTTTTGGTTATATTTTTGTGATCTCCTCCAAATTCCTATATATACATATAAATAATCCAATGGCCTTTAACATTTGATGTGACAGAGAATCTCTTGCGAATAGCCATCACATTATAATAAAGTAACACGAAAATTAATATAACAACAATATTTGCCATATTAAAACTCCTATCAATGTTCGTAACTCTCATTGGTGCATTGGTGGTGTAAGTATCAATAAAATTCACGACATGACAACTTCAGAAATATTTCCCTTCCCTGCTCACAACCCCCTGGCTGGGAAAGTAATGAAAAAAGAAACGAAAAAATACCCAGGAACATAAACGGAAAGGAAAACTTGTTCTAATTATCCTTAATAAATTCTCAATAAGTCACGTTTACTCATTACTCATCCCCCATAATGACCATGAAAACTTTTATACGCTTGAGGTATACCCATCAACATAGCACTAAAGGGGGGGAGTATAGACAAATATCTTGTGTGTGTGTGAGAGAGTGTTTGCGAGAATAGATGTTGAAATGGCTCTTCACTGTGATATCCATATCGTTATCAATGTCATATGAGTGTGCTCTTCATTGGATGCTTCAATCAGTTGTTTTTCTTAATGTCCTCTATTCTTATGGCCACTCATTGTGTCTGGGCTTGTGTGTTAGTGCTGGAGCAAACAGAAGAAGAGAGACAAGAAAACGAAGAGAAACAATTATTTTTATTTTTATGGCTCATTCAAATAGGTATAACAACTGTCATTCAATGGCCACTTCAAATCTTTAGAGATTAATGCTAAACCAAAATGAAATGACAAACAAAACAAATGAATCCAAATGAACGAATGAAAAGGGAAGAGAAGATAAGAATTGGGGGAACAAACATTGATTATTTTCGAAGAGGTATTTATGTAAAAGGTGTGTGAAATTATATCAACCCACTAGGACTAGTATCCTTGTCTATCTAACAATGTAAGTGACCACCTTTGAATGTGGAATGACCAAATAATTTGAGTAATTCGCCTAACGACTCTTAACATGAATTTACACAGACACACATATGCATAGTCTGTATTCTACTTAGATATACATACATATATCTACATTAGGATGTAATGGAACACAGTTTTACGATTAGTAATAGAGCAATAAATAAATTATCATTGCAGTATCTGATAGGGTTAAATGTTTAGGAATAACATCAGAGCGAAAATGTGAGAACTAAGTTTTCAGCTAAAAGTTTAGTTGATTCTATATTTATACCCACCACCATAGAATGGTGACGGGGATATAATAAGTTTGTCGTTTCGTTTGTAACACATCGAAATATCGATTTCCGACTATATAAAGTATATATATATTCTTGATCAGGGAGAAATTCTAAGACGATATAAGCATCAATAATGGCCCTATCGTCCTGAAATTTGGCACAGATTCGCCTTTTGTTTGCAGGCATATCAAGTTCGAAGATGGGCTATATCGGTCCAAGTTTTGATGTAGTCCCCATATAAACCGACCTCCCGATTTGGGGTATTGGGCTTATAAAAACTGTAGTTTTTATCCAATTTGCCTGAAATTGGAAATATAGAGGTATTTTAGGACCACCAAAAAGTGTACCGAAAATGGTGCCTATCGGTCCATGCTTTGGTATAGCCCCCATATGGACCGATTTCCCGAGTTGGCTTCTTGGGCCTCTAGCAAGTGTATTTTCTATCCGATTTGCCTGAAATTGGAAATCTAGAAGTATTCTAGGACCATAAAGAGGTGTGTCGAAAATGGGATGTATCGGTCTATGTTTTGATATAGCCCCCATATAGACCGATCTCCCGATTTTACTTCTTGGGCTCTTAGAATCCGTAGTTTTAATCTAATTTACCTGAAATTTGAAATCTAGAGGTATTCTAGAACCATAAAGACGCGTGCCGAAAATGGTGAGTACCGGTCCATGTTTTGATATAGCTCACATATAGACCGATCTCCCGATTTTAGTTCTTGGGCTTTTAGAATCCGTAGTTTTTACCCAATTTGCCTGAAATTGGAAATCTAGAGGTATTCTTCGAAAATAAAGGGATGTGCCGAAAATGGTCAGTATCGGTCCATGTTTTGATATAGCCCCCATATAGACCGATCTCCCGATTTTACTTCTAGGACCTCAAGAATCCGTAGTTTTTATCCAATTTGCCTCAAATTTGAAATCTAGAGGTATTCTAGGACCATAAAGACGTGTATCGAAAATAGTGAGTACCGGTCCATGTTTTGATATAGCCGACATATAGACCGATCTCCCGATTTTACTTCTTGGGCTTTTAGAATCCGTAGTTTTTACCCAATTTGCCTGAAATTTCAAATCTAGAGGTATTCTAGGACCTAAATGAGGTGTGCCGAAAATGGTCAGTATCGGTCCATGTTTTGATATAGCCCCCATATAGACCGATCTCCCGATTTTATTTCTTGGGTTTTTAGAATCCGTAGTTTTTACCCAATTTGTCTGAAATTGGAAATCTAGAGGTATTCTAGGACCATAAAGACGTGTGCCGAAAATGGTGATTATCGGTCCATGTTTTGATATAGCCCCCATATAGACCGATCTCCTGAATTTACTTCTTGGACTTCTAGAATCCGTAGTTTTTATCCAATTTGCCTGAAACTGGAAATCTAGAGGTATTCTTGTAAAATAAAGAGATGTGCCGACAATGGTGATTATCGCAGCATGTTTCGATATAGCCCCATATAGACCGATCTCCAGATTTACTTCTTGGACTTTTAGAATCCGTAGTTTTTATCCAATTTGCCTGAAACTGGAAATCTAGAGGTATTCTAGGACAATAAAGAGGTGTGCCGAATATATTGTGTGTCTGTACAGTTTTTGATATAGCCCTTTACAAACCGGCCCTCCGATTTGGGGGTCTAGATTCTAGAACTACAATTAAATGTGCTGAATACTGTGTGTATCCTTCCATATTTTGGTACAGCCCCAATTACACCGAACTCCCGATTTAACTCCTAGGGTTTCTAGAAATTCTAGTTTTTATCCGAATTTCCACAAATTGAAAATATACTGGCATTTTAGACCCATAACAAAGTGTATATGATTTAGTTTTATCGGTGCACTTGGTAAGGCCTCCATATAGACCGATTTCACTTATTGAGGGTATAGAAGGCGCACTGATCATGAAAATTGCTTGAAACTGAATGCAAAATTTCCAGATTTTACTTCTCGTAATCATTTAAATAATTTAACATAAACATACATTTAGTTGGGCACCGTGGAGCAGTGGTTGCTACGTCCGACTTGCATGCCAAGGGTCGTGGGTTCGATTCCTGCTTCGATCGAACACAAAAAATTTTTTTTTTACATATATTCTAGATATGTTCGGAAGATTTCAAAAAAAAAAATAACATTACATACTACTATATTAAATTTTTACGATAAACTGTAAAATGTGTCTTATTAAAGACTTAAAGTCAGAAAAGAACAGTGCTTGATATAAACGAAATGGACTGTGTTGTTGGTTCAAAAATAATTTTTATACCCTCCACCATTCCGTTTGTAACACATCGAAATATTGCTCTAAGACCCCATAAAGTATATATATTCTGGGTCGTGGTGAAATTCTGAGTCGATCTGAGCATGTCCGTCCGTCTGTTGAAATCACGCTAACTTCCGAACGAAACAAGCTATCGACTTGAAACTTGGCACAAATAGTTGTTATTGATGTAGGTCGGATGGTGTTGCAAATGGGCCATGTCGGTCGACTTTTACGTATAGCCCCCATATAAACGGACCCCCAAATTTGGCTTGCGATCGCTCTAAGAGAAGCAAATTTTATCCGATCCGGCTGAAATTTGGTACATGGTGTTAGTGTATGGACTCTAACAACCATGCAAAAATTGGTCCATACCGGTCCATAATTACATATAGCCCCCATATAAACCGATCCCCCGATTTGGCTTGCGGAGCCTCTAAGAGAACCAAATTTCATGCGATCCGGCTGAAATTTGGTACGTGGTGTTAGTATATAGTCTCTAACAACCATGCAAAAATTGGTCCACATCGGTCCATAATTATATATAGCCCCTATATAAACCGATCCCCCGATTTGGGTTGTGGAGCCCCTAAGAGAAGCAAATTTCATCCGATTCGGCTGAAATTTGGGACATGGTATTGGTATATGTTCTCTAATGACCATGCAAAAATTGGTCCACATCGGTCCATAATTATAGACAGCCCCCATATAAACCGATCCCCCGATTTGGAGGAGCAAAATTCATCCGATCCGGTTGAAATTTGCAACGTGGTGTTAGTATAAGGCCGCTAATAACCATGCCAAAATTGGTCCGTATCGGTCTATAGTTATATATAGCCGATCCCCAATCACACAAAAATTGGTCCATATCGGTTCATAATCATGGTTGCCACTCGAGCCAAAAATAATCTACCAAAATTTTATTTTTATAGAAAACATTGTCAAAATGTTATTTCTATAGAAAATTTTGTCAAAATTTTATTCCTATAGAAAATTTTTTCCAAATTTTATTTCTATAGAAAATTTTTTCCAAATTTTATTTGTGTAGAAAATTTTGTCAAAATTTTATTTCTATAGAAAATTTTTTCCAAATTTTATTTCTATAGAAAATTGTTTCCAGATTTTACTTCTATTGAAAATGTTGTCAAAATTTTATTTCTATAGAAACTTTAAACTTAATTATATAGGTATTTAATCGGCCTTTTTAGATTAGTATATATCACGTATGGACTATGTGGTATATATTACGGTGTTAGGAAGTTTTAAGATACCTTGCCATCGGCAAGTGTTAACGCAACCCAAGTAATTCTATTGTGGATGACAGTCTTCAGTAGAAGTTTCTACGCAATCCATGGTGGAGGGTACATAAGCTTCGGCCTGGCCGAACTTACGGCCGTATATACTTGTTATATTTGTATCCGAACGTCTTTCCATATTGCGGTGAAACCACTTAGGGGAGTTTTGAAACACCCAGAATTGTAACCAGCATTACTGAGAAGATTCAAGCCATGACCCTTTGAATGCCATGCGGGCATGCTAACCATTACTTCACGATGGCTCCATACAAACATGTTGCATACCATGAATTTCTTCCAAAGGTCAGAACTTCTGCAAGCTATATTATTTGGGCTTTATCAGACGTTTCCTCTTCAATTTTGGCTGCCTTCGACAATTTCCTATTCGGAAGACTTAAGAAAACACTCTGTGGAATGCGTTTCAGTACCCGAGGTGGGATCGTTCGAAAAAAAGATTACTCTGACCATCAGAGCCTTTAAATGTCCTCAACTAACAGGTTGGCTGATAAGTCCCCGGTCTAACAAAGAAAAACACATTTTTTTTGTCAAAATTCGTTTTTATTATTCAACATAGTTCCCTTCAAGAGCGATACAACGTTTATAACGACCTTCCAATTTGTTGATACCATTTTGGTAGTACTCCTTCGGTTTTGCCTCAAAATAGGCCTGCGAGCATCCTTTTGAGGTCTGAGAACAAGAAAAAGTCGCTGGAGGCCAGATATGGAGAATACGATGGGTGGGGAAGCAATTCGAAGCCCAATCCATGAATTTTTGCCATCGTTCTCAATGACTTGTGGCACGGTGCGTTGTCTTGGTCGAACAACACTTTTTCTTCTTCATATGGGGCCGTTTTGCCGCGATTTCGACCTTCAAACGCTCCAATAACGCCATATAATAGTCACTGTTGATGGTTTTTCCATTCTCAAGATAATCGATAAAAATTATTCCATGCGCATTCCAAAAAACAGAGGCCATTCCTTCCACGCTTCGGAGACGGTTCACCGGTCGCTGTCCACTCGGCCGACTGTCGATGGGACTCAGAAGTGTAGTGATGGAGGCATGTTTCATCCATTGTCACATATCGACGGAAAAACTCGGGTGTATTACGAGTTAACAGCTGCAAACACCGCTCAGAATCATCAACACGTTGTTGTTTTTGGTCAAATGTGAGCTCGCGCGGCACCCATTTTGCACAGAGCTTCCGCATATCCAAATATTGATGAATGATATGACCAACACGTTCCTTTAATATCTTTATTTTGTTAATGTTTTCGTCGGTAACCACCTCTTTCGGGCGTCCACTGCGTTCACCGTCCTCCGTGCTCAGCCCGGAAACTGCTTGCACCGTATTTTTTCCCTTCAGAAAACAGTATTTTATCAAAACACGAAATTCCTTTTTTTTCATTTGTTTTTCACAATAACAAAAGTTGCTTCCCAAAAGATGCTCTATCTTACAAACTAATTGACTTACAGACGTCAAATCGAATCATTTGAAGGTTGGTACTATATAAATATATAAATAATATGCATTTAATACTAGCGACGCCATCTATGTGTCAGACCGGGGACTTATCAGCGATGTAGGATAACTCATTTCTCCTATTGATCTTTTAATGCCTTAGTATTGAGTTTGCGTTGTGGAATTTTCTGTTGTTTTGTGTGTTAACTTTTTGCGTTCATCACTACAGTTTCATAGTTGCCACATTGTCTTCCTTCATCGATATTCAGGCTGATTTCTCGCTTGAATGACGTCACGTCGTTGCACACAATGCCATGGTTAAACTAAAGGACTGATTATGTCTATTTTATGATATCAAATACCACAAATAATATCTTCTTTATTTCTACGTAACTTTTCCTGCTCGGGCGCCAATGAAATAATGCAGACTTGGGCTGAAACATACAGGAGAAGTAATCGTCAGGGACATTGTTTTGGTTGATATCGAATATCGACGGAAAATGGGCCCTTTCATTATGTGTAACTCAGTCCCTGCTCGGGCGCCAATATTTGGACAGTTTATTTTGTTCTAAAATGCATACAAAACTAATCAAATTGTGTTTTCTCTGTTCCGGAACAAAATAAATTTCGGAGAGTAATCTTTCCCGCACTAGTTATACCTTAGACCTCACTGTTAAATTGGATTCCCGCAATTAAAATCAAGATGGACGGACAGCCAGTGCTATCAAGGCTCAAGACATGATTCTTAGTCAATTAATATTTATTATTTGAAACGATCAGATGGTAGGTTTGTGTAGAAAAACAAAATACTTCCTGGTTCATAATCTAATATGGCTGCCCTATGAATTCTTGTCTATTTCCCCAGCTTCCTTTTCGTGAATTCTCTTTTACTCATATCACCACAAAAAAAAAAAACCTTCATCGTTAGTACCTTTTGTACAGCTTCACAAATCAGTTGTCAAAGTTGAAGTGTGTTGTAAACACTTTTAATGTCACCGATACAATGATAGCCCTGTTGTCATCAATAAAATGAAAAGGGAGTAAACACTGAACCAAGAATAAATGAAGGGAATGGCCAGTTGACAATCAATTTTTGTGTTTCTTGTACTTCTTCTTTCATGTCTTCACTTTCCGAGAATAAATACACAAAAATATTGCTTGCTGTGGCAAAAGAAGAAACTTTTGTTGAGAAGAGCTGAGTATTTGTGCAATTAAATGACTGATTTTTTTAGGTCGTGTTATTTCGTGATGGGAGGCAAGAAGAAATGAAGAAAAGTAATGAAATACTGTCCTTTGGAGGTTTGGTTTGCTTACAAGAGAATGCTCCAAACTGTCTTAAGGGTAAACGAAGGTCTCCACGTTTGTCATCTCATATTTGGTCCTTGTTCACGTGTTTTTTTTTTGTTCCTACGGATTTAATTCGTAAGGACGAAGTGTTCGATTTTATGGTTATTACAGCTTCTGTTAGCGATGTTTTCACTCATTGCTTTCCCTTTTCATCATCTTCCTATGCCATTCGAACAATTTTTTTTAATGTGAAAAAGTTAATTTTCTGTGATTTTTCAACCCATTTTTCTTTTCCCAAAAAAATGGAACTTTTTTATGGGCTTTCAACCAAATATCAACTGTACGAAAGCCTTTAAAATCAGTTCAAGTTTTTTCTTTTGGCTTTTTAGAGAAAAAAAAAAAATCAATGACCTTTTCCTCTCTCCAGTATCGTAGATGGAATTTGTCCCCTTTTTCCTTTGTTCATAACCTTGCAGCCAAGTTTCATTCCAAATCGGCCCTTCCATATTTTGTAGAGTGAAATATCCTTGTGACATTTATTAATGTTTGACAAAGTATACCGTTTTCAAAAGTTTTGATAAATTGCTTTGCAGAAATTTTGTAACCCATCTTGGAATTTCGTTTTTTTTTTTGTTTTGCTTTTGTCGATTTCTCACCATTTCATGGGTCTGCCATTAAACTTTGGCTCATGACAATAATTATCTCCAACGTGTTGCTTTTGGTTGAGTTTCTAAAAAAGTTCCTATGTTAACAAATAACAAGTATATAAAGCAGTAAATTCGGCCGGGCCGAATTTTAAATACCCACCACCATGAATCAAATATGATAGTTTACTTTGAAAACTCTTCGTCGTAGTGGGTTCATTGATAATATATAGAATTGTAGGGGGTTTGATGACAAATCTTCTCCCAAGCAAGTCAGTTCCCGAAGACAAACTTTAAAGATTCTACCTATGAAGACCAGAGCAGATTATGGATTTATGAGAACCAATTTATTTGAGTTTTAGAGAAATTATAAACATATCGTGTATATGATGAAATTACGCCATGATTTAAAATCTTAAATATGTAGATTTTTTCCGCCATTACTTAAATACGATGAGTAAATTCTGGAAATTTTACTTTCAGTTTGAAGCAATTTTCATGATCAGTGCGCCTGCTATACCCTGAAAGATGTGTTTTCTTTTTTGAGAAACGTAATTTTAGACAAGCAAAGTTTTCTTTTGACACAAATTTTAGAGACAATCGTTGAATAAACGAAAATACTTTATAAAAAAAGAAATTTCGTTTATCTAAAATTTCATTATAGATTACTAATTTCCAGCAAATCGGATAAAAACTACGGATTCTAGAAGCCCAAGAAATAAAGCCGGGAGATCGGTGTATATGGGGGCTACACCAAAACATGGACCGATAGGCACCATTTGCTATTCACATATTTGTGATCTTAAAATACCTCCAGATTTTCAATTTCAAACAAATCGGCTAGAAAATATAGTCTCTAGACGCCCAAGAAGTAAAAATCGAGAGATCAGTCTATATGGGGGCTAAACCAAAAAATGGGCACCATTTTCGGCACACCTTTTCGGCACACATTTTCGGCATACCTTTTTATGGTCCCAAAAGAACTCTAGATTTTCAATTTCAGGAAAATCGGATGGAAAATATAGTTTCTAGAAGCCCAAGAAGCAAAATCGGGAGATCAGTCTCTATGGGGGCTATATCAAAACATGGACCGATGAGCACCATTTTCGGCACACCTTTATGGTCCTCAAATACCTCTATATTTCCAATTTCAGGCAAATTGGATAAAAACTACGGTTTTTATAGGCCCAAGACTCCAAATCGGGAGGTTGGTTTATATGGGGGCTATATCAAAACATGGACCGATGGACACCATTTTCGACACACCTCTTTATGGTCCCAAAATACCTCTAGATTTTCAATTTCATACAAATCGGATAGAAAATACTGTTTCTAGACGCGTAAGAAGCAAAATCGGGAGATCGGTCTATATGGGGGCTATACCGAAACATGGACCGATACGGACCATTTTCGACACACTTCTTCATAGTCCCACAATACCTCTAGATTTCCAATTTCAGGCAAATCGGATGGTAAATATAGTTTCTAGACGCCCAAGAAGCAAAATCGGGAGATCGGTCTATATGGGGGCTATATCAAAACATGGACCGATACGGACCATTTTCGACACACCTCCTTATGGTCCTAAAATACCTCTAGATTTTCAATTTCAGACAAATCGGATAGAAAATACTGCTTCTAGACGCCGAAGAAGCAAAATCGGGAGATCGGTCTATATGGGGGATATACCAAAACATGGACCGATACGGACCATTTTCGACACACCTCTTTATGGTCCCAAAATACCTCTGGATTTCCAATTTCAGGCAAATCTGATAAAAACTACGGTTTTTATAGACCCAAGACCCCAAATCGGGAGGTCGGTTTATATGGGGACTATATCAAAATTTGGACCGATATAGCCCATCTTCGAACTTGACCTGCCTGCAAACAAAAAACTAATCTGTGCCAAATTTCGGGACGATAGCGCCATTATTGAAGGCTGTAGCGTGATTACAACAGACAGACAGACAGACAGACAGACAGACAGACAGACAGACGGACAGACGGACATGCTTATATCGTCTTAGAATTTCTCCCTGATCAAGAATATATATACTTTATATAGTCGGAAATCGATATTTCGATGTGTTACAAACGGAATGACAAACTTATTATACCCCCGTCACCATTTTATGGTGGTGGGTATAAAAATAAAAATAACAAGTAAGGATAGTCTAAAGTCGGTCGGAGCCGACTATATTTTACCCTGCACCACTTTGTAGATCCAAACTTTCGATATCATATCAAATCCGTCAAATGTGTTGGGTGTTATATAAATATTTTTGTTCACATACATATAAATCTGACTCGATCTGGACAAAATTTGTTAAAAACACTATAGACTTAAAATTTAAGTCGGTTAATGACCTGGGCTGGAACACAATGTTAGTAAAAATTTAAAGCTGAATCAATGTTTAGGCACAAGAGGGTATTTATTATTTTTCGGTATAGGAAAATTGGAGTAATTTTTACAAGTTTTAGACTTAGCAGTGGCTATTTTTGGTATTTGCCCATTTTTGCCGAAATCTGAAAAACACATATATGGGAGCTATATCTAAATCTGAACCGATATCAAATTTGTTATGCATAGTTAAAATTTTAATTCTACTCCCTGTGCAAAATTTCACGTAAATCGCATTACAACTCTGACCTTTGTGGTCATATGAGTGAAAGTCGGGGGAGAGATATACATGGAAGCTATATCTACATCAGAACCGATTTCAACCACAATCGACATGTATGTCGAGAACGTAAATTCAACTCCTTGTACAAAATTTAAAGCAACTCAGAGCAAAACTCTGGCTTCTGGGGCTATATAAGTGCATATCGGGCGAAAGATATATATGGCAGCTATATCTACATCTGAAGCGATTTCAACCAAATCTGGCACACTTTACGACACTATCAATTGCACTCGTTGTGCAAAATTCAAAGCAAATCAGTCTAAAATTCTGGCTTCTGAGGCCATGTTAGCAGATATCGTGTAAAAGCTATATATGTGAGCTATATCTAAAACTGAACCGATTTCTCCAAAAATCAATAGGGTTCTATTCTCACCCAAAACCCATACTTGTGTCAAATTTTACATCGATTGAACTAAAATTGCGATCTAGACTTTGATTACAAAAATGTGTTCACAGACAGATGGACGGACGGGCATGGCTATATCAACTCAGGGACACGCTTGTCACAGTGGGTAGAATTTTACCAAAAACGGTAGTTTTTTTTACATTTGGTATAATTTTTAATTGTTTAGTAGATTTTGCAAAATATTCTTCTCCAATTAAAAGTAAACTCATAAATAGAAATAAAATTTTTACAAATTTTTTTATAGAAGTAAAATTTTGAAAAAGAGATTCTATAGAAATAAAATTTTGACAAAATTTTCTATAGAAATAAAAATTTGACATTTTCTATAGAAATAAAATTTTGACAAAATTTTCAATAGAAATAAAATTTTGACAAAATTTTCTATAGAACTAAAATTTTGATAAAAATTTTCTATAGAAATAAAATTTTGCGAAAATTTTCTATAGAGATAAAATTTTAACAAAATTTTCTATAGAGATCAAATTTTAACAAAATTTTCTATAGAGATAACATTTTGACAAAATTTTCTATAGAGATAAAATTTTAACAAAATTTTCTATAGAAATAAAATTTTGACAAAATTTTCTATAGAACTAAAGTTTTCATAAAATTTTCTACGTATAGAACTAAAGTTTTCATAAAATTTTCTACGTAAATAACATCTTGACAAAATTTTCTATAGAAATAAAATTTTGACAACATTTTCTATAGAGATAAAATTTTGAAAAATGTCTATAGAACTAAAATTTTCATTAAATTTTCTTAAAATGTTCATAAAATTTTCTACTGAAATAACATCTTGACAAAATTTTCTATAGAAATAAAATTTTGATAAAATTGTCAATAGAAATAAAATTTTGACAAAATTTTCAATAGAAATAAAATTTTGACAAAATTTTCTATAGAACTAAAATTTTGATAAAAATTTTCTATAGAAATAAAATTTTGCGAAAATTTTCTATAGAGATAAAATTTTAACAAAATTTTCTATAGAGATCAAATTTTAACAAAATTTTCTATAGAGATAACATTTTGACAAAATTTTCTATAGAGATAAAATTTTAACAAAATTTTCTATAGAAATAAAATTTTGACAAAATTTTCTATAGAACTAAAGTTTTCATAAAATTTTCTACGTATAGAACTAAAGTTTTCATAAAATTTTCTACGTAAATAACATCTTGACAAAATTTTCTATAGAAATAAAATTTTGACAACATTTTCTATAGAGATAAAATTTTGAAAAATGTCTATAGAACTAAAATTTTCATTAAATTTTCTTAAAATGTTCATAAAATTTTCTACTGAAATAACATCTTGACAAAATTTTCTATAGAAATAAAATTTTGATAAAATTGTCAATAGAAATAAAATTTTGACAAAATTTTCTATAGAAATAAAATTTTGATAAAATTTTCAATAGAAATAAAATTTTGAAAAAATTTTCTATAAAAATACAATTTTGACAAAATTTTCTAGAGAAATAAAATTTTGACAAAATTTTCTATTGAGATAAATTTTGACAAAGTTTTCTACTGAAATAAAATTTTCCATAGAAATTAAATTTTGACAAAAGTTTCTATAGAAATAACATTTTAACAAAATTTTCTATAGAGATAAAATTTTGAAAATTGTCTATAGAACTAAAATTTTCATTAAATTTTCATAAAATGTTCATAAAATTTTCTACTGAAATAACATCTTGACAAAATTTTCTATAGAAATAAAATTTTGATAAAATTTTCAATAGAAATAAAATTTTGATAACATTTTCAATAGAAATAAAATTTTGACAACATTTTCTATAAAAATAAAATTTTGTTAAAATTTTCTATAGAAATAAAATTTTGACAAAATTTTCTATTGAAATAAATTTTGACAAAGTTTTCTATTGAAATACAATTTTGAGAAAATTTTCTGTAGAACTAAAATTTTTACAAAATTTTCTATAGAAATAAAATTTAGACAAAATTTTCTATGGAAATACAATTTTGAGAAAATTTTCTGTAGAACTAAAATTTTGACAAAATTTTCTATAGAACAATAATTTTTACACAATTTTCGATAGAAGTAAAATTTTGACAAAATTTTCTACAGAAATAAAATTTCAACAAAATTTTCTATAGGAATAAAATTTTGACAAAATTTTCTTTAGAAGTAAAATGTTGACAAAATTTTCTATAGAAATAAAATTTTGATAAAATTTTCTATTGAAATAAATTTTGACAAAGTTTTCTACTGAAATAAAATTTTCACAAAATATTCCATAGAAATAAAATTACAAAAAAAAATTTTTAGAAATAAAGTTTAAAAAAACTTTCTTCTAAAATAACATTTTAACAAGTTTTCTATTTGAACAAAAAATGTTGACAAAACTTTCTATAGGAATAAAATGTTGACAAATTTTTCTTCTGAAATAAAATTTTGACAAAATTTTCTACTGAAATAAAATTTTGACAAAGTTTCTATAGAAAAAAATCACAAAATTTTCTATAGAAATACAATTTTGACAAAATTTTCTATAGAACTAAAGTTTTCATAAAATTCTCTACTGAAATAACATCTTGACGAAATTTTCTATAGAAATAAAATTTTGACAAAATTTTCTATAGAAATTAAATTTTGACAAAACTTTCTATAGAAATAAAATTTTGACAAAATTTTCTATAAAGATAAAATTTTGAAAAGTTTCTATAGAACAAAAATTTTCATTAAATTTTCATAAAATGTTCATAAAATTTTCTACTGAAATAACATCTTGACAAAATTTTCTATAGAAATAAAATTTTGATAAAACTTTCAATAGAAATAAAATTTTGACAAAATTTTCTAAAAACATAAAATTTTGACAAAATTTTCTATAAAAATAAAATTTTGACAAAATTTTCTATAGAAATAAAATTTTGACAAAATTTTCCATAGAAATAAAATTTTAAAAAAATTCTATAGAAATAAACTTAAAAAAAAAAAACTTTCTTCTGAAATAACATTTTAACAAGTTTTCTATTTGAACAAAAAATTTTGATATAACTTTCTATAGGAATAAAATGTTGATAAAATTTTCTTCGGAAATAAAATTTTGACAAAATTTTCTACTGAAATAAAATTTTGACAAAGTTTCTATAGAAAAAAATTCACAAAATTTTCTATAGAAATACAATTTTGACAAAATTTTCTATAGAGATAAAATTTTGACAAAATTTTCTATGGAACTAAAGTTTTCATAAAATTTTCTGAAATAACATTTTGAGGAAATTTTCTATGGAAATAAAATTTTGTATAGAAATACGATTATGACAAAATTTTCTATAGAACTAAAATTTTCACAAAATTTTCTATAAAAATATAATTTTGACAAAATTTTCTATAGAAATAAAATTTTTACAAAATTTTCTATAGAGATAAAATTTTCTATAGAGATAAAATTTTCTATAGAAATAAAATTTTGATAAAAATTTTCTATTGAAATTAAATTTTGACAAAATTCTCTATAGAAATAAAATTTTGACAAAATTTTCTATAGAAATAACATTTTGACAAAATTTTCTATAGAAATAAAATTTTGACAAAATTTTCTATAGAAATAAAATTTTGACAAAATTTTCTATAGAAATATAATTTTGACAAAATTTTCTATAGAAATAAAATTTTCTACTGATTTTTTTTGTTGTTTGTTTTTTGAACGAAAATAAAAATTTACACCCGCTTTAATTTTCCTCAATTAAAAGGTAATTTTATAACAACCCAAACTAATTACAATAGATTTTCGAAATTTTTCTAATAGAATTCGTTTTCGAATACTTCGTGTTAAATCAACTATAATCTCCTAAAAACCCCTTAATAAAATTCCACATATCAATATCGTTTTTTTGGTTGATTTTGCTTCATACTGTGAACGTGTGGGGTGGGGGAGGGTAGATGAAAATTGCCGCCAAATAAAAACTAGAGAAAAATCCCTGTTAATATATCACTGACAGTACATATTGCATGTCTGCATTATAAATTTGAACTAATTTAAATGAACACGCGAACTTAAAACAATAGTGGCTAGAATGTTGACAAACACTACAGAAATATAGGCCGCTATACTCGGTGTGAGTGTGATTATAAAACAGATGTGACAATCAAAAAAGAAAAAGTTTCTAATATTAAAACGATTTATAAGCACATATAGAATTTTAATTTATTTCGACTATATCAACAAGATACAAAGTCAAAACTATTGGGCTAATATAGAAGATTTTGTTACCTTATGTGTAGGACACTAAGAAATAAAAATAAACTTAAAGAAATTTTCCATTAAAATCCATGTTTTTTTTATTTTAATTTTATTTAATACTAATTTAAAAATTCGCATCCCTCTATCAAAGCCGAAAGTCTTTAAAAATATCGTATTTCTCAGGTCAAGTCGATTTCATGCTTCTGCTAGTGTGATTTCAACAGGCGGATGGACGGACATCGCTTGATCGGCTCGGAATTGCAACATATGGAGTCTGAAACCAATATTCCGAGTTGTTACAAACGGAATGGCAAAGTTAATAAAGAGAAATTGCGATACCAAAGTGCCCTTCAAAAATCGAAAGTGTTCGAATAGGCGGCATTTTCCAATTTTGAGATTTTCTTATTCCTAGTGTAGCGTACCTATAGAGAGTCCTGCAATGAGAATATAATTCTTCCGTTTTCTGTAAAAACATGAAATGGAAATGAATGAAACACCAACGAATATCATTTGAATGCTGGTATTTTGCACTTTCCTATCCACCCAGGAGGAGAATGGGCCAAAGCCTTCCAGTAGGTCCTCAATAATAAAAACATGCCATAAGTTCAAATATTTGAAAGAAAAAAAAGCAAAGAATTAAAAGCTCCCCCTATTGCATATTAACGGTGAGGTAAAGCGTGATTGGCCACGCTGGTAGGTAGTATGATGAAAACATGGCTATTATCAGTTAACAATAACCCATAAAAACCATTTAGTAATAGCGTAGTAGCAACTCTCCTTTTCGCATAGTCCTAGGTCTTGGTCTCGTTGTGTCCTCATATGGTGACCAAGTTACAGAATTACTGCATGCAGTCATTGCTAGTTTCATTGTTCCGAGGACTATTGTGTTAGGAACTGCGCCATGGTTTGTTCTATGGCAGATTTGTGATATGAGTCCTGTTTGCCATTTTTTGTTTACACTGCACTTTATGTTTTGTTGGTTTTATGCAAATGCAGTCATAAATGTAAATAAAACTGTTGAGGTATCCTTCGTGTGGTGTGTATTCTGGTAATGGGTCTATATTGAAGTTTACACAGTATTTTGACATTGTGTTATGATTAGGAAGTGGGGCGGTGGGGTGCGTGTTGTGATGAGAGGAATATTGAAAAATTAAAAGTTTATAATTTAGGATCCAATATGGAAAAAAATAGTAAAATTTACCAAAATTTTATTTCTATAGAAACTATTGTCAAAATTTTCTTTCTTTAAAAAATTTTGTGAAAATTGTATTTCTTTATATAATCCTGTCAAAATTTAATTTCTATAGAAAACTTTATCCATTTTTTTTCTATAGGAAATTTTGTCAAGAATTTATCTCTATAAAAAAATTTGTTAAAATGTTATTTCTATAGAAAATGCTGGCAAAATTTTTATTTCTATAGAAAATTTTGTCAAAATTTTATTTCTATAGAAAATTTTGTCAAAATTTTATTTCTATAGAAAATTTTGTCAAAATTTTATTTCTGTAGAAAATTTTGTCAAAATTTTATTTCTATAGAAAATTTTGTCAAAATTTTATTTCTGTAGAAATTTTGTCAAAATTTTATTTCTATAGAAAATTTTGTCAACAATTTATTTCTATAGAAATTTTTGTCAAAATTTTACTTCTATAGAAAATTTTGTCAAAATTTATTTCTATAGAAAATTTTGTCAAAATTTTATTTCTAAAGAAATTTTTTTCAAATCTTTTTTCTAAAGAAAAATTTGTCAAAATTTTATGTTTAAAAAACATTTTGTCAAAATTGTATGTCTAAAGAAAATTTTGTCAAAATTTTATTTCTATAGATATTTTTTTTCAAAATTCAATTTCTATAGAAAGCTTTGTCAAAATTGTATTTCTATAAAAAATTTTGCCAAATTTTTTATTTCTGTAAAAAATGAAAGCAAAATTGTATTTCTATAGAAAATTTTATCAAAATTTTATTTCCATAGGAAATTTTGTCAAAATTTTATTTCCATATAAAATTTTTTCAACATTTTATTTCAATGAAAAATTTTGTCAACATTTCATTCCTATAGAAAATATTGTCAAAATTTTATTTCCATAGAAAATTTTACAAAAATGTTACTTCTCTAGAAATAAAATCTACCAAAGTTTGGAAAAAATTACCAAATAAAAAAATCTTCAATTTAAAAACGTTATTTCTTTAGAAAATTTTGTCAAAATTTTATTTCTACAAAACATTTTATAAAAATTTTGTCAAAATTTTTTTCTATAGAAAATTTTGTCATAATTTTAATTCTATAGACTTGTCAAAATTTTATTTCTATAGAAAATTTTGTCAAAATTGTATGTCTATAGAAAATTTTGTCAAAATTTTATGTCTATACAAAGCTTTGTCAGCATTTTATTTATATAGAAAATTTTGTCAAAATTTTATTTCTATAGAAAGCTTTGTCAAAATTTTATTTCTATAGAAAATTTTGCTAAAATTTTATTTCTATAGAAAATTTTGTCGAAATTTTATTCCTAAAGAAATATTTTATTTTTATAGTAAAATTTTGAAAAAAAAATTACCAAAAACTACCAAATGAAAAAAATCTTCATTTTTAAAACGTTATTTTTATAGAAAATTTGGTCAATTTTTTTTTTCAATAGAAAATTCTGTCCAAATTTTATTTCTATAGAAAATTTTATCAAAGTTTATTTCTATAGAAAATTTTGTCAACATTTTTATAAAAAATTTGGTAGAAAAAATTGGTGAGCAAAATTTAGTGTCTTTTTATTTTTTTTTTTAATTTCTTCATTCCTATTAACTTCCAAGGCACAACTTCTAAAGCAATGTAAAAGATCCAAAGACGAAGGACTTCCATCCTATGACAAGCCCATATAAAATCCATTGGAAATTATCCAAGTTTGTACTGCTTCCGCATCGCAGATTAGGGATCCAGGCAAATTTTTTGGAAGCTCATTTTTTGCTGGGATGCCAATTCCCACACACATAAATTTCGTTATTTGATTGTGGGCGCGTATAGAGAGTGTGTTGGTAGCTTTTCAGGCACTTCGACTAAGTAATGATATCCATTCATTATAATATTTTGCAACATTAATATTCCATTTAATGTAAATGCTGGTTTTACGCTCGCTGCCACTTTAGTTCCACTTTTCAGGCAAGTGGAGCAAGCTAGGCTATCCAAGTGGAAATTATCCTTTGGCCAAAATGCTCTAACGTCAGTAGTCAACAGCCTGTCAGTCAACATGTTCATAAAGCGGTTAAATGCGAAACATTTTTGTGTGGGTTATTATGTTTTTGGGGGAATTTGAGTAAATTGAATTTACTTGTTGGCAGAAGTAGGCATGGTCGTCGGACTGGTGGTGGGGGTGGTAATGCCTGTAGATATGGCTGTGCTATTGCAAGATGTGATATTTATGGTTGGTCTAGTGTATATAGGTGAATTGCAGTTCGTTAAATTTGAATGCAATTTTTCATATTTAATTCGTTAGGTTTACTCATGCTCAAGCAGCTGTCTGTCATGCATTATGTAAATGAGGAAATTGTGCAGGAGGTCAAGGTAAATTTATGGACAAATGTTGCATACTTTTAGGTGAGGGGAAACATAAAAATAAATAATTGGAAAGTTTATTGCCTAATTAAGGGCGCTGGTTTGCCTTATATCTATGTTGCCACTTACACTTTTCCTTTTTCCTCCCCATGGCTGTGAACATTTCCCATTTTTTTTCGGTGTTTGGTGAAAGTTAATGGAACACCTAAAAAAAGTTAATGAAATGGCTTTTGGATATTGGTGCATCAAATTATTTATGCTACACACTATGGTCGTGACAATAAAACCAAATTGCCCTACCAAATTTAATGTAACATAATTAAGGGGTATATGTAACCAAAAAAGGTAGAGGTACACACCCCAAATAACAAATTAATATTTGACAAACTACCATTTACTTAAATAACTGCTCTCCCATCATCTGTATGGAATTCATTCATATTTAATGTGACTATTTTAGATTGATAGATTATTTATGTTCAACTAAGCAATTTGATAAGGACTTACATAAAATAGTAACGCAAGGAAATAATGTTACGGACTGAAAGCACAGTGTGGCGATTAGGATATGTTGGGTAATATAAAGAAATACGTAGGGCACAAGTTACCTAGCGTACCAGACATTCTTACAAAGTAAGTAGTTGAGATGAAAAACTGCGTCAAAAATTAATTTCTATGGACAATTTTGTCAAAATTTTATTTTTATAGAACATTTTGTCAAAAGTTTATTTCTATAGAAAATTTTATCAACATTTTAGTTGCAAAGAAAATTTTTTCAAAACTTTATCTATATAGAAAATTTTGTCAAAATTTTATGTCTATAGAAAATGTTGTCAAAATTTTATTTCTATAGAAAATTTTGTAAAAATTTTATTTCTATAGAAAACTTTGTCAAAATTTTATTTCTATAGAAAATGTTGTCAAAATTTTATTTCTATAGAAGATTTTGTAAAAATTTTAATTCTATAGAAAATTTTGTCAAAATATTAATTCTATAGAAAATTTTGTCCAAATTTTATTTCTATAGAAAATTTTGCCAAAATTTTATTTCTATATAAAATTTTGTCAAAATTTTACTCCTATAGAAAATCTTGTCAAAATTCAATTTCTAAAGAAAATTTTGTCAAAATTTAATTCTATATAAAATTTTGCCAAAATTTTATTTCTATATAAAATTTTGTCACAATTTTATTCCTATAGAAAATTTTGTCAAAATTTTAATTCTATATAAAATTTTGCCAAAATTGTATATCTATATAAAATTTTGTCAAAATTTTATTCCTATAGAAAATTTTGTCAAAATTTTAATTCTATAGAAAATTTTGTCAAAATTTTATTTCTATAGAAAATTTTGTCAAAATTTTATTTCTATAGAAAATTTTGCCAAGATTTTATATCTATTGAAAATGTTGTCAAAATTTTATTTCTGTAGAAAATTTTGTCAAATTTTATTTTTATAGAAAATTTTGTCCAAATTTTATTTCTATAGAAAATTTTGCCAAAATTTTATTTCTATATAAAATTTTGTCAAAATTTTACTCCTATAGAAAATTTTGTCAAAATTTAATTTCTAAAGAAAATTTTGTCCAAATTTTATTTCTATAGAAAATTTTGCCAAAATTTTATTTCTATATAAAATTTTGTCAAAATTTTACTCCTATAGAAAATTTCGTCAAAATTTAATTTCTAAAGAAAATTTTGTCAAAGTTTTACTCCTATAGAAAATTTTGTCAAAATTTAATTTCTATATAAAATGTTGTCAAAATTTTATTCCTATAGAAAATTTTGTCAAAATTTTAATTCTATATAAAATTTTGCCAAAATTGTATATCTATATAAAATTTTGTCAAAATTTTATTCCTATAGAAAATTTTGTCAAAATTTTAGTTCTATAGAAAATTGTGTCAAAATTTTATTTCTATAGAAAATTTTGTCAAAATTTTATTTCTATAGAAAATTTTGCCAAGATTTTATATCTATTGAAAATGTTGTCAAAATTTTATTTCTGTAGAAAATTTTGTCAAATTTTATTTTTATAGAAAATTCTCTCAAAATTTTATTTCTATAGAAAATATTGTTAAAATTTTATTTCTGTAGAAAATTTTGTCAAAATTTTATTTCTGTAGAAAATTTTATTTCTATAGAATTTATAGTTAAAATTTTAATTCTGTAGGAAATTTTATCCAAATTTTATTTCTATACAAGATTTTGTCAAAATTTTATTTCTATAGAAAATTTTGTCCAAATTTTATTTCTATAGAAAATTTTGTTTTTATAGAAAATTTTGTTAAAATTTTTATTTCTATAGAAAATTTAGTCAAAATTTTGTTTTTATAGAAAATCTTGTCAACATTTTGATTTCTATAGACAATTTTGTTAAAAGTTTTATTTCTATAGAAAATTTTGTCAAAATTTTGTTTTTATAAAAATATTTGTCAAATTTTGGTTTCTATAGAAGATTTTGTCAAAATTTTATTTCTATAGAAAATTTTGTCCAAATTTTATTTCTATAGAAAATTTTGTCAAAATTTTGTTTGTATAGAAAATTTTGTCAAAATTGTTATTTCTATAGAAAATTTTGTTAGAATTTTTATTTTTATAGAAAATTTTGTCAACATTTTTTATCTATTGAAAATTTTGTCAAAATTTTATTTCTATAGAAAATGTTGTCAACATTTTATTTCTATAGAAAATTTTGTAAAAATTTTATTTCTATAGAATATTTAGTTAAAATTTTAATTCTGTAGGAAATTTTATCCAAATTTTATTTCTATAGAAGATTTTGTCAAAATTTTATTTCTATAGAAAATGTTGTCAAAATTTTGTTTTTATAGAAAATTTTGTTAAAATTTTAATTTCTATAGAAAATTTAGTCAAAATTTTGTTTTTATAGAAAATCTTGTCAAAATTTTGATTTCTATAGACAATTTTGTTAAAAGTTTTATTTCTATAGAAAATTTTGTCGAAATTTTGTTTTTATAGAAAATTGTGTCAAATTTTGATTTCTATAGAAGATTTTGTCAAAATTTTATTTCTATAGAAGAGTTTGTCAAAATTTTATTTCTATAGAAAATTTTGTCAAAATGTTATTTCTATAGAAAATTTTGTAAAAATTTTATTTCTATAGAAGATTTTGTCAAAATTTTATTTCTATAGGAAATTTTGTCAAAATTTTATTTCTATAGAATATTAAGTTAAAATTTTAATTCTGTAAGAAATTTTGTCCAAATTTTATTTCTATAGAAGATTTTGCCAAAATTTTGTTTCGAATTCATTTGGCATAAGCCGGCTATCAATGTAAAACCTTTTTTCGGAGGGTTCAAGTGTGGTTTTTGTTGGGTTTAATAAACTGCCTGAATTTATTCTGATAATTGGTTGATAGTTTTGCTGCAAGTAGAGGATGCTGATGAGGAATGTGGTAATTCCGAAACGTGCGTCCATCCAACCATCTTGCAGTCTATAGGGCTTTGCCCAAATAAATTTGACAAACATTCTTTTCCTCTGTTGGTTAAGCTACTCTTGTAGTTTAGTCAATGTATGGTTTTAAGCTGAAATAAAAAAACGACAACAATGCTTAAAGAACAAAACCAACAATAACAAAACAAAACAAATGGAAAATTTTATTTCTATAGAAAATTTTGTCCAAATTTTATTTCTATAGAAAATTTTGTCAAAATTTTGTTTGTGTAGAAAATTTTGTCAAAATTGTTATTTCTATAGAAAATTTTGTTAGAATTTTTATTTTTATAGAAAATTTTGTCAACATTTTTTATCTATTGAAAATTTTGTCAAAATTTTATTTCTATAAAAAATTTTGTTAAAATTTTATTTTTGTAGAAAATTTTGTCAAAATTTTATTTCTATAGATTTTGTCACAATTTTATTTCTATAGGAAATTTTGTCAAAATTTTGTTTCTGTAGAAAATTGTTTCAATATTTTATTTCTATAGTAAATTTTGTTAAAATTTTATTTTATTTAGAAGGTTTGTCAAATTTTGAAGGAAGGTTTGTCAAATTTTGATTTCTATAGAAAATTTTGTCAATATTTTATTTCTACAGATAATTAGATAAAATTTTAAAGTGTGGCACTTTTTCATAATTATACTAAGTACCTTTATGGGACTTTGGCTGAGGGATCCAAATTTCAAAATTTATGCGCAATATTTTAAATAAAATTTCTTCATAGCAATGAAATGAAAATTCATCTTAGGTCTATATTTTTTCTTTTATTATTCATTCAATATTTGTGTTAGGATTTTTTTTACTATTTCCGTGGCATTCTTTGGTGCATACATTGTTAGATTTTCTGATGCTTAAGGCTTTCTAAGTGCCTGTTGTCTAATGTATTAAGCATTTGATAATTCAATTAAGATTATTTTCATTTATTTAATGCCTGCGGATGGTATACACCAGGATAAGATATTGTTGTTCTCGTTGTTTTTGTGTTTTGTTGTTGTAGAAGGTCCACTGACCTTTTGTGGTTTCCTCTTGCTAAATGGTCCTTTTTCCCAGAACTCCTAACCTACACATGAAACTCTTTGTGTTTATTCAAACAATTTCCGCCCCCTCGTACGCTCCCTAGAGCAAGTATGTTTGTGTGTATGTGGAAAGTTTATGTTATGCCAGTATTAGTGCGTACGTAGGAAGTGATTGTGTACTACAGTCAATGTCCTGGAAGAGGTTTTCAATTAACTTGTAAAAAATGTTTCGACATTCAAGAAAAGGACTTTGATGACGACAATACCCACTCGTCACACTTTCTACAGAGGCAGCATCCGAACGGAGTATATGAAAATGAAGACGCCCTCTTATCTTTATTATTTCTGAGATAAGAACCCCCAAAATGGCCTCGAAAGCTTTGGACTACTCAGATATTTAGATGACAGGCAATGTTTTACACTCTATTTGAAATCATTATCATAATGTTGTGTCGTCGTATCTTTTTGCCAGTTAACTGACTTTAAGATGCTTTGGCTGCCGCACTTGGTTATTTTTGCCACAAAAAGTTTTTCAATAAAACTGGTATGTGGCTTGATTAAAAATGATAATAATCTGGGTGGAAAAATATACATAAATACTAAAGGACCCCACACAAAAAAAGGGGTAGGATCATTCCCCACAGAAGAAAAACAGGGATAGAGAGAGAGAGAGAGACCGACCGAAAGCGGGTTAAAGTTAAGAAATCATGCATATTAATGACCTACAAAGCAAGCAAATGAACAGCAATAGCCATGGCTGTGTTTTGTTCTTTACAAAAGAGTTCATATTTATTGTTCATACTAAGAAACCCCAAGAATGAGAGAGAAACCCAACCAAGCCACTAAACGATGTGATAAATATTGGGTAAGTAATTAAAAATAATAAAAAAAAACACAATGATTTTTTTTTCTACATAGAAAAGGTCTTCTTTGATGCTATACAGATTCCAGGGATGTGTCTGTTTTACACTGGAGATGAGCTAGTTTATGTTGGTTCTCGTCGAAATTGGGGAAACTTAACAAATGGCTATAAAATATTGCATATTTTTAGGCAACCACATAATTGTCGCTAAGTGTTGCATATTTATTTGAGTTTTTAGTTATGTGTTCATTAACTTTGTATATTAATACTAAACAAAAGGTTTACTGGAAACCCAAAGGATTTATGTTTATTCTGAAAGTGGGTTAAAGATTTTGCAAAGAGGTTCTTTATAATTGCTATCATGAGAGATATACAGGGTATTTGATATGTATTGCAAACGACTTTTTCTTGGTATCCTTTCTTAACTGGTCGTCTGACAGATTTATTCCAGTCATAGTTCATTTTATTGTTTACAAGCTTGCAAAAGTATTTTGATTTACTGCATTCAGCAATAAAATAATTCGTGATGGAATTCAAGCGTGCCAGTTTAAACGCTTTATATATGGCTGGACAACTTAAATTTCCAAATTCAGACTCGACTACAAGTAGAAATTATGCTACGTTTCAACCAAAAAAAAAAAAAAACGTCTTTTAAATAAAGTTTTGAAAAACATGTTCTCATTTTGAACGAATTTTTGCGTTGTAGTCAAGATGTAAAAGTCAACAAATGATTTCATTAACTTTGCAGAATTTTTCTGAATTATTAAATATGTCAGACAAAATTTTTATACCCACCGCCATAGGATGTGGGGTATATTAATTTTGTCATTGCGTTTGTAACACATCGAAACATTAGTCTCAGACCCCATAAAGTAAATATATTGTGGGTCGTGGTGAAATTCTGAGTCGATCTAGCGTTGTCCGTCCGTGTGTTGAAATCACACTATCTTCTGAAATAAACAAGCTATCGAATTGAAACTTAGCGCAAGTAGTTGTTATTGACGTAGGTTGGATGATATTGCAAATGGGCCATATCAGACCACTTTTAGATATAGCCCCCGTATAAATGCACTGCCTGATTTGACTTGCGGAGCCTCTAGGAGGGGCGAATTTCATCCGATCCTGTTGAAATTTCGTACGTGGTGCTAGTCTATGGTTAGTTTATTGTGCAGTTAGTCTATTGTGCAAAATTGGTCCATATCGGTCTATAATTATAAATAGCCCCCATATAAACCGATCCCCAGATTTGACTTCCGGAACCTATTGGAGGGGCAAATTTCATCCGATCCGGTTGAAATTTGATACATGGTGTTTATCTATGGCATCTAACAATTGTGCAAAAATTAGCCCATATTTGTCATAATATAAACCGACCCCACGATTTGACTTCCGGAGCCTCTAGGAGGGGCAAATTTTATCCGATCCAGTTGAAATTTCGTACGTGGTGTTAGTCTATGGCCTTTAACAATTGTGCAAAAATTGGTCCATATCGGTCCATAATTATATATAGCCCCCATATAAACCGACCCCACGATTTGTCTTGCAGAGCCTCTAGTAGGGGCAAATTTTATCCGATCCAGTTGAAATTTGGCACGTGGTGTAATTCTATGGCTTCTAACTCTAACCATCGTGCAAAAACAGGTCCATATCGGTCCATAATTATATATAGCCCCTATATAAACCGGTCCCCACATTTGACTTCCGGAGCCGCTAGGAGGGGCAAATTTTACCCGATCCAGTTGAAATTTGAGACGTGGTGTTTATCTATGGCATCTAACAATAGTGCAAAATTTGGTCCATATCGGTCCATAACTATATGTAGCCCTCATATAAACCGACCCTACGATTTGACTTGCGGAGCCTCTAGGAGGGGCAAATTTTATCCGATCCAGTTGAAATTTGGCACGTGGTGTAATTCTCTGGCTCCTAACTCTAACCGTCGTGCAAAAACAGGTCCATATCGGTCCATAATTATATATAGCCCCTATATAAACAGGTCCCCACATTTGACTTCCGGAGCCGCTAGGCAAATTTTACCCGATCCAGTTGAAATTTCGTACGTGGTGTTAGTCTATGGCCTTTAACAATTGTGCAAAAATTGGTCCATATCGGTCCATAATTATATATAGCCCCCATATAAACCGATCCCCACATTTGACTTCCGGAACCTATTGGAGGGGCAAATTTTATCCGATCCAGTTGAAATTTCGTACGTGGTGTTAGTCTATGGCCTTTAACAATTGTGCAAAAATTGGTCCATATCTGTCCATAATTATACATAGCCCCCATATAAACCGATCCCCAGATTTGACTTCCGGAACCTATTGGAGGGGCAAATTTTATCCGATCCAGTTGAAATTTTATACGTGGTGTTTATTTACGGCATCTAACAATCGTGCAAAAATTTGTCCATATCGGTCCATAATTATATATAGCCCCCGTATAAACCGTCCCCACGATTTGACTTCCAGAGCCTCTAGGAGGATCAAAATTTATCCGATCCAGTTGAAATTTCGTACGTGGTGTTAGTCTATGGCCTTTAACAATTGTGCAAAAATTGGTCTATATCGGCCCATAATTATATATAGCCCCCATATAAACCCATCCCCAGATTTGACTTCCAGAGCCTCTAGGAGGGGCAAATTTTATCCGATCCAGTTGAAATTTTGGTACGTGTTTTCTTAATTCCAAAAATCATTTTAAACCAAAGAAGCTAAATCCTCTAAATAAGTCTTAATCTATATTTGAAGCATTTTTATCTAAATTTAAATTTTATCTAAAAATTAAATTTTTCTTTCAGTACATTTAAAGACGATTTCTTTCAATCAAAAATCGGTTTCTTATTTTAAAGAACATTTTCCTTACTTGAAAGACATATGACTTTAAGGAGGGACGAAAATTGACAGCATTCGTGTCCGAAAATTAATGATTGTTTTTAAGCAAAGACTATAAAATTTAAAATTTCTTTTTATTAAAATTTCAATGGCCGTTGCACTGAATTTGCATCACTTATTAAGGTGTGAAAAATTCAGTTATTTGGTTGTGAATTAAAATTTTTTTTGTGATATTTTGCCAAATAAATATTTTTATAATTTATTATGATTTGTAATGTATTTTAACGATTTCCTGAAACGTTTTCAAAATTTTTCTAGAATGGATTTTGCATATTTTTTTTTGTTTTTAAAAAAATTCTAATAATTTGTATCATTTTATTAATTCTTTCTTAGTTTTTATTATATTTGATACAAAAAAAAATTATATTACCAATCAAAAAATGAAAAAGTGAGTTATAAACAAGTATATACAGCAGTAAGTTCGGCCGGGCCGAATCTTAAATACCCACCACCATGAACCAAATATTAGAGTTTCCTTTGAAATTTCAGGAGGGCTTGAGGACACTTCCCGAAGATAAATTTAAAAATTTCACCTATGAGGACTATATCAGATTCTGGATTTATAAGAACCATTTTTGTTTGAGTTTTAGAGGAATCATTAACATCTCTTGTAAGTGTGCAAGAAAATTATAAAATAACGTCTTGATTTGAAATCTTAAATCTGTAGATTTTCACCCTAGAAGTAAAATCTGGAAATTTTACATTGAGTTGAGCAATTTTCATGAACAGGGCGCCTTCTATACCCTCAAGAAGTGAAGTCGGTCTATATGGAGGCATTACCAAAAGTACCGATAAAAACTTAATCCGATACACGTTTTGGTGAGCCTAAAATACCATAATATTTACAATTTCAAGCAAATCGGATAAAAACTACAGTTTCTAGAAACCCAAGGAGTTAAATCGGGAGATCGTTCTTATGGGGGCTATACTAAAATATGGACCGATATTCACCGTTTTCGGCACACCTCTTTATAGCCCGAAAATACACCTAGATTTCCAATTTCAGGCAAATTGGATAAAAACTACGGATTCTATAAGCCCAAGAAGTAAAGTCGGGAGATCGGTCTATATGGGGGCTATACCAAAACATGCACTGACACTCACCATTTTTGGTACACCTCTTCAAGGTTCCAAAATACCTCTAGATTTTCAATTTCGCGCAAATTGGATGAAAACTACGGTTTCTATAAGTGAAAGGCCCCAAATCGGGAGGTCGGTTTATATGGGGGCTATACCAAAACATGGACCGACACTCACCATTTTTGGCACACCTCTTCAAGGTCCCAAAATATCTCTAGATTTTCAATTTCGCGCAAATTGGATGAAAACTACGGTTTCTATAAGCGAAAGACCCCAAATCGGGAGGTCGGTTTATATGGGGGCTATACCAAACCATGGACCGACACTCACCATTTTTGGCACACCTCTTCAAGGTCCCAAAATACCTCTAGATTTTCAATTTCGCGCAAATTGGATAAAAACTACGGTTTCTATAAGCGAAAGACCCCAAATCGGGAGGTCGGTTTATATGGGGGCTATACCAAAACATGGACCGACACTCACCATTTTTGGCACACCTCTTCAAGGTCCCAAAATATCTCTAGATTTTCAATTTCGCGCAAATTGGATGAAAACTACGGTTTCTATAAGCGAAAGACCCCAAATCGGGAGGTCGGTTTATATGGGGGCTATACCAAAACATGGCCCGATATAGCCCATCTTCGAACTTGACCTGCGCGCAGACAAAAGACGATTCTGTGCCAAATTTCAGGACGATAGCTCCATTATTGAATGCTGTAGCGTGATTACAACAGACAGCCAGACAGACAGACGGACAGACGGACATGCTTATATCGTCTTAGAATTTCTCCCTGATCAAGAATATATATACTTTATATAGTCGGAAATCGATATTTCGATGCGTTACAAACGGAATGACAAACTTATTATACCCCGTCACCATTCTATGGTGGTGGGTATAAAAATTGAATTGAAAGAAACTTTCTGTGTAGTTAAAATAAAGAGGATATTTTTGGAAGTATTTTTAAAGTTGTGTGTTTAGAACAACTTCCAATTTTTTTATTTATTTCTTTATTTAAAGAAATTTGTCCTTAATATTACGTGTCCTAAAATTTAAGGTCGCATAATCTTTCATTAGGTCAACTTTTTTTTTTTGGTGTTCAATTAAATTTTCTTAATTCAGGGAAAGTACTACAACATAAGGTTTTGAAGTATATGTCTCTTTTAATATATTGTATAGTTGTATAGTCATGTTCATAGAATGGTAGTAAAATCAGCTGAATTCTATAGAATTTTCTTTTGGTAAGAACAAAAGGGCTTCCATGAAAATTTTTGTTTGTATTACCACCAGAAATCTTTGTGTGAGTTCTAAGTGAACACAACGATATGAATTGAAGTAATGATTGAAAATATCATTAGTGGCACAGAGTATATTGCAAAAATATATCTATTTCTACTTCAATTAATTTTATTATTCACATACCATTCCATTCCATTTAGGACTATTGAGTGACATTTATATCTTCATTAGTCACAATTATCAAAACTGACATAAAGAATAGTGGCAATACCTATTTTATGGGAATTCAGGCGAAAAACCTTTAAGTGTTGTAACTCTCTCTCTCTCTCTTCTCACACCATTCTTTTTATCATAAAATGAAAGAGAACTTAATGGTACCCTGGCATATTCCCATTGTCAAATTCAGTTTCACTTTCATTTATCACCACTGCTTACGTATATACCTACGACATCAGTATATATCGCATAGAGTTTGAATGTTTGCGTTTGATAATCTTGGGGCATGCTTGTGAGGTGGGGAGGGGGCGAGGTCTTGTGAGCTGGTTTGTGGTAATTATGTCTGACATGAAAAAACAGTTTATTACCAAATGACTTAAATAAATACTCGAACACACCTCACTACTCGAAAATAATACTTTTAACACGACAAAACACGCACTAAACATTTATTTCTAAACAACAACTCTTTATTCCCCCTCCGCCCTATACACTATACATTTGAAGCTTCTTTATGGGCACAGTGGAGGGAAATTGCTCTAAAATTCATAAAGAAAATTTTCCATAAGTATTTGACCTTTAAGAATTCGATTCGATTCTTATTTGTTGGCAAGTATATATAGACCCCATATAACCCGATACCGAGATTTGACTTATGAGTCTCCTGGCATTCTCATTAATCTAATCTACCATAACATTTATATACAAAACTTTGCTCTAATACATAGTGGATGGCGTTACTTTATCCCATCTTATTGAAATCCCGTATATGATCTTATTCAAGCGTCAAAAATTGCCCACAAAAAACTTGATCCATAACTCTCCATATTAGATAAACTCTCATAAAGACTGATCTCAAAATTTGAGAGACACATGTTAAGAGAGAGAGAGAGAGACTCATTTTAGTCGAACTCATTCTCTATACATGATGTGAATCCCATTTTTAATTTATCTCCACTGTATCTCCACTCTCCTTCAACGCATTCCCTTTAAGCTAAGGCAAAAACTTTTCTCCCTTAGACCTGGTTGAATGTTGAGCAACAAATGATATATTGTTAACAAAAGAGGAAATAAAAACGAACTATAATAGCCAACAAGCAACTATGCCATGCAACTTCTCTTTTGGAAATTATGGATAAATTACAAAACACCAGGGAGTTTGTGAAAGAAATACCGACACAGAGAGAGGAAGACACCTTGAAGTAATTGTAGAGAGTGCGAGTGAAGAGCAAGCATTTCATTGTGCCAGTAACAGCAAGCCCTAAAACTAAATATTGTAGCAGCAATTAATTATATTTTGGCCACATTTAAGTAGCTTTTCACAGCTATGCTATTCCCGTTTGATCCTAATGGTCAGTCAGGGACTTGTGAATGGCCCAGATGGCAAAAGGTAATGGCTATGCTGTCTAGGTAAATATAAACTACACCCAGAAAAAATAAAACAAAAAAAAAAACAAAATTGTTGGAGTTACATTTTCAAAGAATTTGTAATAAAGTACATATACTGAGAAAAAAGCTTTTCACTAAAATCTTATAAAGGACAAGGGGCATGTAACGATGTGCATTCGTACATCGAAGCACTTTTGCCACTCTGATTGAGGTATCCCCAAAACATGTATTCTGAACCTCTTCTTCGGGTGTCGAAAAACGTTGACCTCTCATTTTATTTCATTTTTACGTATGGGTATAAAAAGAAGCCATTCTCAGCCAAATCAGGACTATATGGCGGATGATCCATCAGATCGATGTTTAAGTGCTCAAAAATGCTGATGTTTGCGGCGATGTGTGCTAGCCCTCATTGTCTTGGTAAAGAGTGATCCGGTTTCACCGCTTGGTTTTCTGATTTCTTGGAAGACTTTCTGCAGTGGTACGATTGCAACATGTTCAAATTTTCTGAAAAAAAAAAGAAAGTGCTTTGTGCACCGCCTTCGTACCATTGATAAACACTGGTGGAGCTTGCTTGCCAAAATAAATTCACATCAAAAGTTGTAAAAAAAATTCGCAGGAAATTCATTCACAATTTAATTCGACTTTTGTCGAATCTTTAAAGTTGCTGAGCACAGCACAAATAGTGCTAGTATGTTAATCACGGTTGCCACAGTTGGTAGAATTCTAAAAAAATGGCAGATTTTTTACTGCTTGGTAGATTGGTAGAATTTTTGATGTTTTTGTAGACTAAAATTTTGACAAAATTTTCTATAGAAATAAAATTTTGACAAAATTTTCTGTAGAAATACAATTTTGACACAATTTTCCATAGAAATAAAATTTTGACAAAATTTTCTATAGAAATAAAATTTTGACAAAATTTTCTATAGAAATAAATTTTTGACAAAACTTGCTATAGAAATAAAATTTTCACAAACCTTGCTATAGAAATAAAATTTTGACAAAATTTTCTATAGAAATAAAATTTTGGCAAAATTTTCTATAGCAATAAAAGTTTGACAAAAGTTTCTATAGAAATAAAATTTTGACAAAATTTACTATAGAAATAAAATTTTGAATAAATTTTCTATAAAAATAAATTTTTGACAAAATTTTCTATAGGAATAAAATTTTTTCAAAATTTTTTATAGAAATAAAATTTTGACAAAATTGTATTTCTATTCTATAATATACAACAAGTATATACGGCCGTAAGTTCGGCCAGGCCAAATCTTATGTACCCTCCACCATGGATTGCGTAGAAACTTCTACGAAATACTGTCATCCACAAATTTCAACTCACATGGTTGTTAAATATCATATACTACCGCCACGTACCAAATTTCAACAAGATCGGAAGAATTTTGCTTCTCCAAAAGGCACCGGAGGTCGAATCTGGGGATCGGTTTATATGGGAGCTATATATTATTATGGACTGATAGGAACCAATTCCTGCATGGTGGTTGGACCCTATACTAACATCACGTACCAAATTTCAACCGAATGGGAATAATTTTGATCTTCCAAGGTGCTCCGGAGGTCAAATCTGGGGATCGGTTTATATGGGGCCTATATATAATTATGGACCGATATCGACCAATTTTTGCATGGGTGTTTGAGGCCATATATTAACATCACGTACCAAATTTCAACTGAATCAGATAAATTTTGGTCTTCCAAGAGGCTCCGGAGGTCAAATCTGGTGATAGGTTTATATGAGGGCTATATATAATTATGGACCGATATGGACCAATTTTTGCATGGTTGTTAGAGACCATATACTAACACAATGTACCAAATTTCAGCCGGATCGGATGAAATTTGCTTTTCTTAGAGGCTCCGCAAGCCAAATCGGGGGATCGGTTTATATGGGGGCTATATATAATTATGGACCGATGTGGACCACTTTTTGCATGGTTGTTAGAGATCATATACTAACGCCATGTACCAAATTTCAGCCGGATCGGATGAAATTGGCTTCTCTTAGAGGCTCTGCAAGCCAAATCGGGGATCGGTTTATATGGGGGCTATATATAATTATTGACCGATGTGGACCAATTTTTGCATAGTTGTTAGAGACCATATACTAACACCATGTACCAAATTTCAGCTGGATCGGATGAAAAAGGTTTCTCTTAGAGGCTCTGCAAACCATTTCGGGGGATCGGTTTATATGGGGGCTATATATAATTATGGACCGATGTGGACCCTGTTTTGCATGGTTGTTAGAGACCATATACTAACACCATGTACTAAATTTCAGCCGGATCGGATGAAATTTGCATCTCTTAGAGGCCTCGCAAGCCAAATTTGGGGGTCCGTTTATATGGGGGCTATACGTAAAAGTGGACCGATATGGTCATCCATCCGACCACCACCATCCGACCTACATCAATAACAACTACTTGTGCCAAGTTTCAAGTCGATAGCTTGTTTCGTTCGGAAGTTAGCGTGATTTCAACAGACGGACGGACGGACGGACATGCTCAGATCGACTCCGAATTTCACCACGACCCAGAATATATATACTTTATGGGGTCTTAGAACAATATTTCGATGTGTTACAAACGGAATGACAAAGTTAATATACCCCCCATCCTATGGTGGAGGGTATAAAAAGACTGCTCCTTGAGAAGAATGAAGATGTTATCGCCAATACTGAAGTTACAAAATTCAAAATGATCTGCCAAGTTGCTTTACGCGGCTTATACAGGTTACGGTTATCCAAAGCCATATGGATTTATTACTAATGGGACTTTCTGTATTTTAGACCAAGGACTATTCAATTGTCTACGCTTGTTTGTCTCCCCAGTTATTCTCTCTGAAAAACGCATTCCCTTTGAATTAAAATTTGTTTTTATTTTTTCTCTACGTGTAATAAATAACTAAGCAAGTTTCAAATTACTTAAGAAAGTTTATGATATATTTTCTGACCAAGATTCTGCTCTCCATCTCCCACAATGGCCCTTACTCCAACACTCGTATTTGAAACTCTCTTAAGAAATGCTCAAGTTTCTTCATTGGGTTTCCGCTTCTTATGATTGCCAAAGTTAAAGTGTTTGCGTGTTTGCTTCATATAAATTATAAAACATTTAGTTAAACTTCATTTACTAATAAAGGAGGTAAAAGGATGGATTATTGTATGGGGGCCATTGGCTGAGAGTGTAATGACCGAGGTAGGAGAGATGGTTAATGTGGCACATGAGACATTTTTAAGCCAAAGGGGTTATCTAGGTTGACATAAGTAGACATAAATGTTTCTTTGGTATCGTTACACTCAAAAATTATGAAACACTCACACACACACACACACAGCCAGATCCAACATTCATGTCAAGTGTCATTTGCTGTTTAATGTATATCGCAGTCTTGGGTTTCCGTTATGCCATAAAAATTCAAAGAGACATCATTAAGAGAAGAGTTAACACAGTTTTATGATGAGTGCCAGCAGTGATTTGTAACAATTTCTGTATTTAGTTCGTTTGTATTCTTTTTTTTTGTTTCCTAACGTAATAGATGATTTCCTTCAAAGATTTTCCTTCTAAAGGGGGTGTAGGTACTGCCAATAGATTTCGGCTTTTTATGGTGTAATTGGAAAATGAATCGCTTAAATTACAAAACCAACTCTTAGTTCATTTTCCATGATCCAGATTAGATAATGGACCAGGACATGTTGATAATTTGTTTCTGAAACATATATTAGCTAAATTCTTATCAATTACAATGGTAAATTTTTTTGTAAAAATATTTTGTGTGAATAAAAACAAAAATTAAGGACCCTCCAAGAATTGAGGTAGACGGTCGTCACAAATCACTTTTACTATCCCATTGTCACCACAATGGTGTGAAAATCTAAATTACAAAATCTAGACTATATCTAGAACTAAAGTTAAAATTAAATTGAATCAGGAAATGATGCTGATTGAATTTGCCAATAACATCATGCTCCTCTATACATTCCTTCCTTCTGCATTTACATTCCATGCCCGTTTCCAATGTGGTGGTCGGGGATATCACATCTTATCAAAGAATTCTTAAAACTTAAGGCCATATTCAAACCTCATCACCAGAACATTTACGCATTCTCAATGTCCACCATTAAATCTGTCATTCAATCAATATTCCTTGGACGCCTTATCGAATTATTAAATTTGCCATAGAAATGCCATAATTTATTTGCTAGAATATGCAACTATGGTGAGAATAACATACCAGGACAGACATCTCTTAGCACCAAAGTAAATGAGTATGAGGAATCACAAAATGAAATTTTTTCATTCATTTGCTCTCCTATCTTGGCCAAGATTTGTGTTAATATTAACGTATTCGTATTTGCCTGCAAGCGTTTAGACCCAAAAATCCCACACGTTGCTAACCATCGCAAACAACGGCCTGAGATTGGTCCAGAGCGAGTAGGAATGGTGTGGCATGGCGTGTGATTATGCGTTGTGAATATAAAGTATCCAAACTAAAAGGATACCAACCACATCATCAGAAATATTTTGGCTAGCTTAGTTTTGTAAGGAACGAAGGCTATGTCAAAATTTAGGTCACATAGAGAGCGCCAGCATTTGAAGTCCTGTCATGGGCCTAGGAGTAGGCCATCATGAATTAAAAAGCCATAACAAGACACTCGTCTCTATGTGGGGGGTACTCTCCGCCGGTGATGGAGGTCAACAAGTCATAACGACGAGCATATCATGAAACTTCATTATTTTCACTGTACGAGACACGTAAAATTCTTAAAGGGTTCTGTCACAGTTGCCACTCGAACTAAAATAAATCTGCAAAAATTGGCAAAAAATTTTACCAAAACAATAGCAAACAAATCTTCCCTTAATCTTCTTCCAAAGAAGCTAGAACAAACATTATAATAATTTAACTTTATTTCCATAGACAAATTTCTCAACATTTTATTAAGATTTTATTTCTATAGAATTATTTCTAACCAAACAAATTTTGTCAACTTTTTTTCTATGGAAAATTTTGTCACTTTTTCCCCTTTGGAAAATTTTGTCTAAATTTTATTTCTTTAGAAAATTTGTCAACATTTTATTTCTATAGAAAATTTTGTCAAACTTTTATGTCCATAGAAAATTTTGTCAAAATTCTCTTTCTATAGAATATTTTGTCAAAATTTTATTTCTACAAAAAATGTTGTCAAAATTTTATTTCTTACATAATTGTGTCAAAATTGTATTTCTTAGATAATTTTGTCAAAACTTTTATTTCTATAGAAAATATTATCAACATTTTATTTATTATTAATTTGGTCAAAATTTTATTTCTATAGAAAATTTTGTCAAAAATTTTGCTGTAGAAAATATTGTCAAAAAAGTTATTTCTATAGAAAATTTGTCAAAATTTTATTTCTATAGAAAATTTTATCAAAATTTTATGTCTATAGAAAATTTTGTCAAAATTCTATTTCTATAGAAAATTTTGTCAAAATTTTATTTCTACAGAAAATGTTGTCAACATTTTGTTTCCATAGAATATTTTCATCAAAATTTTATTTCTATAGAAAATTTTGTTAAAATTTTATTTATTTTTTATTAATTTAGTCAAAATTTTATTTCTATATAGAACATTTTGTCAAAGGTTTATTTCTATAGGCAAATTTGTCTACATCTTATTTCTATAGAAAATTTCGTCAAAATTTAATTTCTGTAGAAAATTTTGTCAAAATTTTATTTCTACAGAAAATGTTTTGTTTCCATAGAAAATTTTGTCAAAATTGTATTTCTTAGATAATTTTGTCAAAACTTTTATTTCTATAGAAAATATTATCAACATTTTATTTCTATAGAATATTTTCATCAAAGTTTTATTTCTATAGATAATTTTGTTAAAATTTTAATTATTTATTACTAATTTAGTCAAAATTTTATTTCTACAGAAATTTTTGTAAAAAAAATTTCTATAGAAAATTTTGTCAAAAAAGTTATTTCTATAGAAAATTGTGTCAAAAAATTTTATTTCTATAGAAAATCTTGTCAAAATTTTATTTCTACAGAAAATGTTGTCAACATTTTGTTTCCATAGAAAATGTTGTCAAAATTGTATTTCTTAGATAATTTTGTCAAAACTTTTATTTCTGTAGAAAATGTTATCAACATTTTATTTCTATGGAATATTTTCATGAAAATTTTATTTCTATAGAAAATTTTGTTAAAATTTTATTTATTTTTTATTAATTTAGTCAAAATTTTATTTCTATAGAAAATTTTGTCAAAAAATTTTATTTCTATAGAAAATTTTGTTAAAATTTTATTTATTTATTATTAACTTAGTCAAAATTTTATTACTATAGTAAATTTTGTCAACATTTTTTCTATAGAAAATTTTGTCACAATGTTTTTGTATAGAAAATTTAAGCAAAATTTTATTTTTATAGAAAATTTTAGCCAAATTTTATTTCTATAGAAAATTTTGCCAAAATTTATTTCTATAGAAAATTTTTCATACAAAATTTTTCGTTTTATGTGAGCTGATGTCGAACATACGTCCCATTCATAGCCTTCACAGTTACATTTTAAAATTCCTTTGGCAGAACTATATATATGGCAGCCCGATGTATCAAGCTCACTTAGACTATTCAGTCCATTGTGATACCACATTGGTGAACTTCTCTCTTATCACTGAGTGCTGCCCGATTCCATGTTAAGCTCAATGACAAGGGACCTCCTTTTTATAGCCGAGTCCGAACGGCGTTCCACATTGCAGTGAAACCACTTAGAGAAGCTTTAAAACCCTCAGAAATGTCACCAGCATTACTGAGGTGGGATAATCCACCGCTGAAAAACTTTTTGGTGTTCGGTCGAAGCAGGAATCGAACCAACGACCTTGTGAATGCAAGGCGGGCATGCTAACCATTGCACCACGGTGGCTCCCTGGACAAACAGTTAGGGCACTTTTTTAGAATTGTTGGTTTTTTGTGCCGTTTTTTGTCCTTGTCAAAATTTTATTACTACAGAAAATTTTGTCAAATTTTTTTTTCTATATAAAATTTCGTCAAAAAAATTTTTTTTGGTATAGAAAATTTTGTGAAAATTCTATTTCTATAGAAAATTTTGTCAAAATTTTATTTCTATAGATTTTTTAAAATCTATTTCTATAGTATATTTTGTCAAAATTTTATATTTATAGAAATTTTTCACAAAATTTTATTTCTATAAAAAATTTTCTCAAAATGTTATTTCTATAGAAAATTTTTGTCTATATTTTATTTTATAGTTTTTTTTTTCAAAATTTTATTTCTATAGAAATTTTTGTCGAAATTTTATTTCTATGAAAATTTTGATTAACATTTTATTTCTATAGAAAATTTTGTCAAAATTGTATATCTATAGAAAACTTTGGCAAAGTTTTATTTCCATAGAAAATTTTCTCAAAAATTTATATAGAAAATGTTTATCTATATTTTATTTTATAGATTTTTTTTCAAAAATTTTTTTTTCTACAGAAATTTTTGTCGAAATTTTATTTCTATGTAAATTTTGATCAAAATTTTATTTTTATAAAATATTTTGTCAAAATTTTATTTCTATAGAAAATTTTGTCAAAATTTTATATCGATAGAAAGTTTTCTCAAAATTTTATTTCTATAGAAAATTTTTGTCTATATTTTATTTTATAGAGAATTTTTTCAAAATGTTATTTCTATGGAAATTTTGGTCAAAATTTTATTTCTATAGAAAATTTTGTCAAAATTTTATATCGATAGAAAATTTTCTCAAAATTTTATTTCTATAGAAAATTTTTGTCTATATTTTATTTTATAGTGAATTTTTTCAAAATGTTATTTCTATGGAAATTTTGGTCAAAATTTTATTTCTATAGAAAATTTTGTCAAAATTTTATTTCTATAAAAAATGTTGTCAAAATTTTATTGCTATAGAACAAAATCTACCAATTTTTATAGAATTCTATCAACTGTGGCAACCGTGGTTCTGATGCTAGGTCACTAACTTAGTGTTTTAGTTCCCTTTTTTTCCTACACAAAATATTAAACTTTTTTGCAGATCTTCTGGAAAATGTGTCACATTTTCCTTCAATTTGAAACATTTTGTGTCAATTGTATAACTCTTTGCTTTGCCTTGGTTTGAAAACTCGACTCACATTAGAATTGGAAGGCTTCACACGTAATTACTGCAGTAACAACTGCATGAAAACAAAAAACCAACAAAAAAAAAAAAACATGACCATTAGATACAAACCACAGAAGCATTCCAATGCTACAACTGTAAGGAAGGGGAATTTCATCTAAAGGATCATCTCAACCATAATTATAACTAAGAGAGATTTGTGTAAAAAAATTCTAAAAACAAAGTATTTAAAAAATTAAATGTAAATATTAGGAGTAGGGTTGCCCTTTTATTCACTTTGTCATGTTCGGAACTGTGTTTGAGAGCTGTTATTAGAAATTTGTTCTGCATTGATAAAGTAATCCCATGTTTGTCGCCGGAATTCAAAGACTGAAGGTAAATTCGGAAGTCCTTTCATTTACCTGCCATTGGGTTTTTGTTCAAAAGGCTTATTTTTATACCCACCACCATAGAATGGTGACGGGGGTATAATAAGTTTGTCATTCCGTTTGTAACGCATCGAAATATCGATTTCCGACTATATAAAGTATATATATTCTTGATCAGGGAGAAATTCTAAGACGATATAACGATGTCCGTCTGTCTGTCTGTCTGTCTGTCTGTCTGTCTGTCTGTTGTAATCACGCTACAGTCTTCAATAATGAAGCAATCGCGCTGAAATTTTGCACAAACTCGTCTTTTGTCTGCAGGCAGGTCAAGTTCGAAGATGGGCTATATCGGTCCAGGTTTTGATATAGTCCCCATATAAACCTACCTCCCGATTTGGGGTCTTGGGCTTATAGAAAAAATTAAATGTAAATATTAGGAGTAGGGTTGCCCTTTTATTCACTTTGTCATGTTCGGAACTGTGTTTGAGAGCTGTTATTAGAAATTTGTTCTGCATTGATAAAGTAATCCCATGTTTGTCGCCGGAATTCAAAGACTGAAGGTAAATTCGGAAGTCCTTTCATTTACCTGCCATTGGGTTTTTGTTCAAAAGGCTTATTTTTATACCCACCACCATAGAATGGTGACGGGGGTATAATAAGTTTGTCATTCCGTTTGTAACGCATCGAAATATCGATTTCCGACTATATAAAGTATATATATTCTTGATCAGGGAGAAATTCTAAGACGATATAACGATGTCCGTCTGTCCGTCTGTCTGTCTGTCTGTCTGTCTGTCTGTCTGTCTGTTGTAATCACGCTACAGTCTTCAATAATGAAGCAATCGCGCTGAAATTTTGCACAAACTCGTCTTTTGTCTGCAGGCAGGTCAAGTTCGAAGATGGGCTATATCGGTCCAGGTTTTGATATAGTCCCCATATAAACCTACCTCCCGATTTGGGGTCTTGGGCTTATAGAAATCGTAGTTTTTATCCAATTTGCCTGAAATTAGAAATGTAGAGGTATTTTATGACCATAAAGGGGTGTGCCAAAAATGGTGAGTATCGGCCCATGTTTTGGTATAGCCCCCATATAGACCGATCTCCCGATTTTACTCCTTGGGCTTATAGAAACCGCAGTTTTTATTCAATTTACCTGAAATTGGAAATCTAGAGGTATTGTAAGACCACAAATACGTGTGCCAAAAATTGTGAAAATCGGACAATATTTTGGTATAGCCCCCATATAGACCGATCTCCCGATTTTACTTCTTGGGCTTATAGAAACCGCAGTTTTTATTCAATTTACCTGAAATTGGAAATCTAGAAGTATTGTAGGACCACAAATACGTATGCCAAAAATTGTGAGTATCGGTCCATGTTTTGGTATGGTCCCCATATAAAAGGACCTCCCGATTTGGGGTCTTGGGCTTACAGAAACCGTAGTTTTTATCCAATTTGTCTGAATTTGGAAATCTAGAGGTATTTTAGGATCATAAAGAGGTGTGTCGAAAATGGTAAGTATCGGTCCATATTTGGTATAGCCCCCATATAGACCGATTTCCCGATTTTAATTCTTGGGCTTCTAGAATCCGAAGTTTTTATCCTATTTGCCTGAAATTGGAAATCTAGTGGTATTTTAGGACCATAAAGAGGCGTGCCGAAAATGGTGAGTATCGGTCCATATTTTGGTATAGCCCCCATTTAGACCGATCTCCCGATTTTACTTCTTGGGCTTATAGAAACCGCAGTTTTTATTCAATTTACCTGAAATTGGAAATCTAGAGGTATTGTAGGACCACCAATACGTGTGGCAAAAATTCTGAGTATCGGTCCATGTTTTGGTATGGTCCCCATATAAAACGACCTCCCGATTTGGGGTCTTCGGCTTATAGAATCCGTAGTTTAAATACAATTTGTCTGAAATTGGAAATTTATAGGTATTTGAGGACCATAAAGAGGTGTGCCACAAATGGTGAGTATCGGTCCATGTTTTGGTATAGCCCCCATATAGACCGATATCCCGATTTTACTTCTTGGGTTTCTAGAATCCGTAGTTTTTATGCGATTTGCCTGAAATTGTAAATATTATTTTAGGCTCCCAAAAACGTGTATCGGATTAAGTTTTTATCGGTCCTTTTGGTAATGCCTCCATATAGACCGACTTCATTTCTTGAGGGTATAGAAGGCGCACTGATCATGAAAATTGCTTGAAACTAAATGTAAAATTTTCAGATTTCAGATACTTCTCGGGTGAAAATCTACAGATTTAAGTTTTCAAAGCAAGACGTTATTTTACAATTTTCTTGCACACTTACAAGAGATGTTAATGATTCCTCTAAAACTCAAACAAAAATGGTTCTTATTAATCCAGAATCTGATATAGTCCTCATAGGTGAAATCTTTAAATTTATCTTCGGGAAGTGTCCTCAAGTCCTCAATCCCTCCTGAAATTTCAAAGGAAACCCTAATATTTGGTTCATGGTGGTGGGTATTTAAGATTCGGCCCGGCCGAACTTACTGCTGTATATACTTGTTATTCCTTTTCTGGAATAAGAGAAACCATATCCTACGACGGTGGTCGGATAAGTCATTAGACGTATTGAAAACAACAATTTACTATTGTGCAGTGCATTCTCCTAAATGGCTACAGTCGTAATTTCAGAGGTATTCCATTGCTACAACTGGAAGAAATGGGAATTTCATCTCAATGATTTCCCCATCAGCCCCGTAGCTCTCTCAATTTGGCCACGTTCGCTAGCGCAAAGAAAGGGCATAACTACCACTGGATATGTATAGGGAGCCACCGTGGTGCAATGGTTAGCATGCCCGCCTTGCATACACAAGGTCGTGGGTTAGATTCCTGCTTCAAACGAACACCATAAAGTTTTTCAGCGGTGGATTATTCCACCTCAGTAATGCTGGTGACATTTCTGAGGGTTTCAAAGCTTCTCGAAATGGTTTCACTGGAATCGGGCAGCACTCAGTGATAAGAGAGAAGTTCACCAATGTGGTATCACAATGGACTGAATAGTCTAAGTGAGCCTGATACTGATACATCGGGCTGCCACCTATCCTAGCCTAACCTAACCTAACCTAACCTAACCTAACCACTGGATATGTTACTTACTAAGGCATGGAATTGAACCCATCACCTAGTGTGTGTTTATAAGGCGGACATGCTTATCACATTAAACCATATTAAGATAGAGATAATCATGCCAAGTTCTAACTCTTATGGTGTAGGCTTAATTTTAGTTGTCTTAAAGCTTTCAAGTGACTTCCTTCCCATTGCGGTCTCCTATGCACTTGGACCTCAGACACCTAGACATTCATAGGCAATGAGACCATAGGCTTTTCTGGTCTATAAAAGACTATTTCCTCATCTTCCTTGGTGGGATGGTGGGGGCTGGGTTATTGTCAATGTTCCCTCTGTATATACAGTCACGTTGCTCTCCACTTGGTTCATGTTTTTCTTTCCTCTTTGTTCTTGAATAGGCATTCCTGCATTGGTTGTATAGCTGAGTCATAATACACAAATCCCTTTACCCTGTAGAACGATGAGAGATGATGAGGTAAGCACCAAAGGGTCACATGTACCGTCAAGAAACTCCCCTGTTGTTTGGAGGTAATAAAAACTATAAAAATTCCTTCTATAGTTTCCGATATCCTGTGTGGGCCATGATGACGATTTGCTAACTCTGCAATGGCCCGCTTCTTCACTATATGGGAGCTGTTGCCTTGTTGCCAGTGTCCTTGATGGCATCGTCGGTCATTATGGTATTGGTGGTTATTCTGCTCGTTTGGCCATAGTGGAGTATGGCTTCTGTCCTCTGCTGCTTTTTGGTGTTTTCCAGTACGTGATTTTCATACAAAATTTTTCGTTTTATGTGAGCTGATGTCGAACATAGGCTCCATTCATAGCCTTCACAGTTACAGTTTACAATTCCTTTGGCAGGACTACATTTATTATCGGATTGTAGTGGACAAGCAGTTAGGGCACTCGTTTGAAGTTGTTGGTTTTTTTGTATGCCGTTTTTTGTGCCCTTGTTTAAGGTGAAGTCAAAGTAGTCATTGGAACATTCAACTTTAGGTTTGATGTTTGTGGGTTTTAGTACTTTCCATTACTCTGTCAATTTTTCTGGTGGCAAGTTGCAAAAGAAGTACTTTACTACTTAAAGTTCATATTTTTCATCGTGAGATGAAGAGAATGGAAAATTTATGTAAGTGCTGCCAAAAAATGGGTACGGTGAAATTTCCATGGATACCTAGAAGAAATTCTTCGAAAGACAATTTCTCAAAATGGATTAGATATTCGAGCCCATATAAATTCACCAAATCAATTAATTTTCAAAACAATTGAAACCTTTCACAAATCAACCTCTTTTTTAAATCAACTATAATATTTTTTTATTTTAATTGAAACCTTTCTCCATTCTAGTGAAACTTTTTTCCAAATCAAACCAAATTAAATCGTGTGGAATACAGTCATCTATGAATTTGCTAGAAATTTTTATACCCTCCACCACCTCCACCGTTTGTAACACATCGAAATATTGCTCTAAGACCCCATAAAGTATATATATTCTGGGTCGTGGTGAAATTCTGAGTTGATCTGAGCATGTCCGTCCGTCCGTCCGTCTGTTGAAATCACGCTAACTTCCGAACGAAACAATTTATCGACTTAAAACTTGGCACAAGTAGTTGTTATTGATGTAGGTCGGATTATATTGAAAATGGGCCATATCGGTCCACTTTTACGTATAGCCCCCATATAAACGGACCCCCAAATTTGTCTTGCGATTGCTCTAAAAGAAGCAAAATTCATCCGATCCGGCTGAAATTTGGTACGTTGTGTTAGTATATGGTCTCTAACAACCATGCAAAAATTGGTCCATATCGGTCCACTTTTACGTATAGCCCCCATATAAACAGACCCCCAAATTTGGCTTGCGATCGCTCTAAGAGAAGCAAATTTCATCCGATCCGGCTGAAATTTAGTACATGGTGTTAGTATATGGTCTCTACCAACCATGCAAAAATTGGTCCATATCGGTCCACTTTTACGTATAGCCCCCATATAAACCGATCCCCCGATTTGGCTTGCGGAGCCTCTAAGAGAAGCAAATTTCATCCGATCCGGTTGAAATTTGGTACATGGTGTCAGCATATGATCTCCAACAACCATGCAAAAAGTGGTCTACATCGCTCCATAATTATATATAGCCCCCATATAAACCGATCTCCAGATTTGACTCAAAGAGCCAAAAATTATCTACCAAAATTTTATTGCCATAGAGAATTTTGTCAAAATTTTATTTCTATAGCAAATGTTGTCAACAGTTTATTTCTTTAGAAATTTTTGTCAAAACATAAACTCTATAGAAAATTTTGTTAAAAATTTATTTCTAGAGAAATGTGTTTCAGAATTTTATTTCTGTAGAAAATTTTGTCAAAATTTTATTTCTTTAGAAAAATTATGAAGCACCTCTTAGTTAGAGAGGAATACTTTGTAAAATCATCCAAAAAATCAAGAATTCTACCAATCAGTAAAAAATCGGTCATTTTTGGTAGTATCGTGCTCATATAAAGCATGGGGGTCGCTTTATATGAGCACGATACTCAATTCTGGCTTTATAATTACCGCACAAGTGTTGTTATCGGTTCGCAATAATTTCTTCCCTATATATACCGGTCAAGAACTGAATATATACGTATTTATTCGGCCTTTGTTTTGCCTAATATATATCCCTCATGGACTAACTCACAATTTAAAAGATGATGTTGAAAAGTTTTAAGATGCCTTGCCTTCGGCCGCAACCCAAGTAATTCAATTGTGTATGACCGTCTTTAGTAGAAGTTTCTACGCAATCCATGTATGTACCCCCCATACATAAGATTCGGCCTGGCCGAACTTACGGCCGTATATACTTGTTTTATTTTGGTTGTTTGCTTTTTCGACCTGATACTGATTAATAGGTCAAAAGAGGAAGCTGAGCTTCCATTAACAACCAAATTTCAACTGAATGAGATGAATTTTGCTCTTCCAAGGGGCTCCGGAGGTCATATCTGGGGATCGGTTTGTATGGGGGCTATATATAATTATGGACCGATGTGGATCAATTTTTGCATGGTCGTTGGAGACCATATACTAACACCATGTACCAAATTTCAGCCGGATCGGATGAAATTTGCTTCTCTTAGAGGATTCGCAAGCCAAATTTGGGGGTCCGTTTATATGGGGGCTATATGTAAAAGTGGTCCGATATGACCCATTTGCAATACCATCCGACCTACATCAATAACAACTACTTGTGCCAAGTTTCAAGTCGATAGCTTGTTTCGTTCAGAAGTTAGCGTGATTTCAACAGACGGACGGACGGACGGGCATGCTTAGATCGACTCAGAATTTCACCACGACCCAGAATATATATACTTTATGGGGTCTTAGAGCAGTATTTCGATGTGTTACAAACGGAATGACAAAGTTAATATACCCCCCATCCAATGGTGGAGGGTATAAAAAAAATTTCATAGGTATTTGGAATGCAATTCAAAACAGTAATTTTTACAATTTTTGTATGAAATTTATGAATCGTATCACTAGAAAAGTTCAGTGAACACTCTCCATAAAATAAATGAATAGAATGTATTTTATAATATACAAATTTTCATATATATTTTGTATAAACTCGTAGCTATTCAACAGAAGTCTTTTTCTAATTTTTTATGAAATTTGTTCATACAATTTATGAAATCCATCATTAGAAAATTTCTGTGTACACTATTCATAAAATAATTTAATAATTATTTGATATCTAGGGAAGTGGTTTAAATATAATCCCATAAAAATTGGCATATAAATCTATTTTTAGATTTTACTTCTAAAGGAACAATTGTCATTCTGTGCCTTTGACAACAAATTTATGCGGCTTAACAATTTTGAACCATTCACAAGATCACTAAAATCTCTCAGTAATGTTGAACAAAAGGGCTCCTCTAGAATTCTTTTTTCTTTCTCACTATTTGTTTATTATCTGTTCCCTCTGTTCTGATTAGCAAAAAAATTAATTTGTTTAATGTTCAATGCTTTGCTTTTAAATTACGCCTATCAATTTAACGACAGACTCCTTCCCTGTATCGTTTTAAGCCAAACAACGAGAACACCAGCGAACAAAGAACGTGCCTAGGCAGTAAAGCAAAAAGATTATATACTTAACGGATATTAAAAAAAATAAAAAAACACTCTTATTCTAACATTGCATAAACTTTTGCTGAACTCTTTCCATTATGAAGTAAATGGTTTGCAAGGGATATAAAATACCAATGAATTGAGGAACCCAAGGAATCCATACTATGTCAGCTGACTTTGTTCTTTCAAACATGGAAAAAGGCTAGAGTTTATAATTTTGTTGCAATGACTGTGAAGACACAATGTTCAAGTTTAAGTAAAGTTCGAAAAAAAGCTAGAGAAAAATAAAATCCCGCAACAACAACAACAATAGAAAATGCTTTAATTTTCCCTACAACTACTGTATAAACAAATTGCTAGAAAAATACAAAAACATATTGACAGGAGAAAGAGAACAACACAGTGATTTTATTGCATACTTTGTGGCGTTGAAAAGAAATAACAAACTGATTATCGGAAAATAATTTGTTAAACAAGCTCTGAAGTTTCACAACTCAACAAACACAACTTCACAGCAGCAAATGCAACAAAACTCTGAAAATATACACAAACACACACACATACATACATGTACAAACCTATAATAGTTTCCCTATACTAACAGCTAACTTACACACACGCATACATTTCCTTATAGACAGTAGCAAAAGTTGAAATAAAATTCGCGATAAAGAGTTTATGGCAATTTTTCCCATTCGTTTGTATAATTTCAATGTGAAACTTTTTTTGTTCGAATTGTAGTCTAAATCCTTTAGAGTTTTTGTTCTATGTATTTTGACTTTTGATGGAATACTGCTAACAAGTCTAGACAGTTGAGGAAATTCTTGTTTTTTTCGTTTTTTTATTGTTTTTTCATCACTTGTCGAAACAGTTGTCTTGCAATTTTGAAATTTTCTGATTTTTTTCCACCGTTAACTGGACGGTATGGAAAGTTAATATAAGAAAACAGTGAAAAGGAGTTCCACTCGAAAATTTTGTCAAAATTTTATTTCTCACGAAAATGTTGTTAAATTTATATTCCTATAAAAAATTTTGTAAAAATTTTATTTCTATAGAAAGTTTTGTAAAAATTTTATTTCTATAGAAAATTTTGTAAAAATTTGATTTCTATAAAAAAATTTGTAAAAAAATTATTTCTATAGAAAATTTTGTAAAAATTTTATTTCTATAGAAAATTTTGTAAAAATTTTATTTCTATTGAAAATTTTGTCAAAATTTTATTTCTATAGAAAATTTTGTAAAAATTTTGTTTCTATAGAAAATTTTGTAAAAATTTTATTCCAATAGAAAATTTTGTCAAAATTTTATTTCTAAAGAAAATTTTGTCAACATTTTATTGCTAAAGAAAATTTTGTCAAAATTTTATTTCTATGGAGAATATTGTCAAAATTTCATTCCTATAGAAAATGTTGTCAAAGTTTTATTTCTATAGAAAATTTTGTCAAAATTTTAGTTCTATAAAAAATGTTGTTAAAATTTTATTTCTAAAGAAAATTCTGTAAAAAATTTATTTCTATAGAAAATTTTGTCAAAATTCTATTTCTATAGAAAATTTTGTCAAAATTGTATTTCTATAGAAAGTTTTGTCAAAATTTTATTTCTATAGAAAATTTTGTCAAAATTGCATTTCTATAGAAAATTTTGTCAAAATTTTATTTCTATAGAAAATTTTGTCAAAATTTTATTTCTATAGAAAATTTTGTCAAAATTTTATTTCTATAGAAAATTTTGTCAAAATTTTATTTCTATAGAGAATTTTGTCAAAATTTTATTTCTATAGAAAATTTTGTCAAAATTTTATTTCTATAGAAAATTTTGTCAAAATTTTATTTCTATAGAAAATTTTGTCAAAATTTTATTTCTATAGAAAATTTTGTCAAAATTTTATTTCTATAGAAAATTTTGTCAAAATTTTATTTCTATAGAAAATTTTGTCAAAATTTTATTTCTATAGAAAATTTTGTCAAAATTTTATTTCTATAGAAAATTTTGTCAAAATTTTATTTCTATAGAAAATTTTGTCAAAATTTTATTTCTATAGAAAATTTTGTCAAAATTTTATTTCTATAGAAAATTTTGTCAAAATTTTATTTCTATAGAAAATTTTGTCAAAATTTTATTTCTATAGAAAATTTTGTCAAAATTTTATTTCTATAGAAAATTTTGTCAAAATTTTATTTCTATAGAAAATTTTGTCAAAATTTTATTTCTATAGAAAATTTTGTCAAAATTTTATTTCTATAGAAAATTTTGTCAAAATTTTATTTCTATAGAAAATTTTGTCAAAATTTTATTTCTATAGAAAATTTTGTCAAAATTTTATTTCTATAGAAAATTTTGTCAAAATTTTATTTCTAAAGAAAATTTTGCCAAAATTTTATTTCTATAGAAAATTTTGCCAAAATTTTATTTCTATAGAAAATTTTGCCAAAATTTTATTTCTATAGAAAATTTTGTCAAAATTTTATTTCTATAGACAATTTTGTCAAAATTTTATTTCTATAGAAAATTTTGTCAAAATTTTATTTCTATAGAAAATTTTGTCAAAATTTTATTTCTATAGAAAATTTTGTCAAAATTGTATTTCTATAGAAAATTTTGTCAAAATTTTATTTCTATAGAAAATTTTGTGAAAATTTTATTTCTATAGAAAATTTTGTCAAAATTGTATTTCTATAGAAAATTTTGTCAAAATTTTATTTATATAGAAAAAAATTTAAACACATTTCTATGGGAAATTTGTCAAAACTTTATTTCTATAGAAAATTTTGTCAAAATTTTAGTTCTATAGAAAATTTTGTGAAAATTTTATTTTTATAGAAAATTTTGTCAAAATTGTATTTCTATAGAAAATTTTGTCAAAATTTTAGTTCTATAGAAAATTTTGTGAAAATTTTATTTCTATAGAAAATTTTGTCAAAATTGTATTTCTATAGAAAATTTTGTCAAAATTTTATTTCTATAGAATATGTTTCCAAAAATTTATTTCTATAGAAATTTTTGTCAAAATTTTAATTTCTATAGACAATTTTGTCCAAATTTTATTTCTATAGAAAATTTTGTCAAAATTTTATTTCTATAGAAAATTTTGTCAAAATTGTTTATCTATAGAAAATTTTGTCAAAATTTTATTTCTATTGAAAATTTTGTCAAAATTTTATTTCTATAGAAAATTTTGTAAAAATTTTGTTTCTATAGAAAATTTTGTAAAAATTTTATTCCTATTGAAAATTTTGTCAAAATTTTATTTCTAAAGAAAATTTTGTCAACATTTTATTGCTAAAGAAAATTTTGTCAAAATTTTATTTATATAGAAAAAATTGTAAACACTTTTCTATGGGAAATTTGTCAAAACTTTAATTCTATGGAGAATTTTTTAAAACTGTATTTCTATATATATAGAAAATTGGACTACCTCTTAAATGGAGAGGAAGGTTTTGAAAAATATACCAAAACATCATAACATAATCTACCAAACTGTAAAAAATCTACCATTTTTGTTCGAATTCTACGAATTGCGGCAACCGTGGTAAAATCGATTCGTTGAAGAATTTTGTCATTTTAAGCATTGACACTTCTGTGACATTAAATGCCATACTTTTAACCAGTCTAGACTTGTCACTTTTTTAGTTAATTTCGTAAAATGAGTTTGTGACTGTTTAAATCTAATGACACGTTTCGTGCCACTTTTTGAAAATTTTAATCTTGTTTATGGTGTTAAAACAGCCCAAGACAATTTTGAAGCGAATTTAGTATTCATTGAAGAATCTTGTCATTTGTTTAAGCATTGACACTTCTGTGCCACTAAATGCCATAAACCTTAGAAATTGTTTTCAGCTCCAAAAAATGGGGCATAATCGAACTAATGGATCAATTACTGTAATTTTAAGGAATTTTCCCTAAAGGTAAGTACTATGTTCGGGGTTTTCACCAAAACACTAAATTAAAAATACAAATATATTTAGGAAGACGATTATATTTTGACCAAGTCTTGCAAAATAATGGATGGGAAAGATCCAAGGAATTTATTGCAAATAATTTTATATTTCTAAATTAATTAATTAATAAAAGTAACCGTGAAAACAAGCTGTTTTTCAGCTTGAAAACTGAACATAGTACTCAGCTTAAGCACATAAGTGCGACGCCTAAAAGTATGCAACGGAAATTTGCTGTAGTAGGTAAATCGGGTACTCCCACGAACTGTAAATTTTAAGCATTGATTTTTGATTAATGAAAATTATTGTTGGGTTTATTTATATCTAAAGCTGAGTACTATCTTCAGTTTTCAAGCTGAAATCCAGCTTGTTTTCAAGGTCACTTTTTTTAATTAACTAAATTAGAAATATAAAATTATTTGCATTCAATTCCTTCGATCTTTTCCATCCATTATTTGGCAAGATTCGATCAAAATATAATCGTCTTCATAAATATATTTGAACTTTTAATTTAGTGGTTTGGTGAAAAAACCGAACATAGTACTCAGCTTAAAACGCGAGCAATAATTTCATGAAAAAACGTACAAAAATTACTTATTTTTTTATTTTCTTTAACAAAATATTGGCACTTTTTTTAAAATAAGTGTACTAAATAACATTTTTTTAATACTAAATCAAATATACCCCACACCTTATTTACGGTCGGTATAAATTTCATTTTAAAACCCAAAGACTATTGAATATTTCTTTTGCCATTTTGTTTCCCAAAATTATTTCGCTTCCTATCTAAATGATTTTTCAAATCAAATTTCCAAGGAATTCATTACACTACAGATTATTAAACAGCTCTTCATTATGACCACTTTATTTAATGAAAATCGTTAAATACTAATAAAAATATTTTCCTATTGGCTGATTTATAGTAATTTGAGTTAAATTGTTCTCTTCTAATTGTTTAATACGTTTTGTTGTGACTACAGATATTTTCACCCCTAAATATTTTTGGGTTCGTGGTGTAAAAGTACGCTTTTCTCAATGGTCTATGTAACTACAAATCGTCCTTAATTAATATAAGAAATTGTTTTGTTTATTTATTTATTTGGAGCTTAGTTGCCATAGCTCAATTCCAGTTGAATGATGAACAAACATTGCTCAAATAAAAGCACACAAGAAACCATTGGAATATTTTACCTTCTTCTAAGAATAAGGAATACCAAGGGCAAGGTATCAATAATGTAGATTGTCCTTCCTATAGTCCTTCGTTTGTCCTTTCATTTTTATGTTGCTGGGCTGCATGGGCAAATATTTGAAAATACTTTGGAATTCCTGGTATGCTTAGGATATTTCCCAATATTATTATTATTAATGTTGGTGAATAAATATTAAATGATTTAATCGATTAGATAAGAATAGGCGTCATGAGAACTAGGCTAGTGGGATGTTATTAATGACCTCAAATATCGAAAATAATCCACAAAACATAATGAAAGTGTTTAGGAAGATTCTATTCAATACAGATAAAATGTGTTCAAGATTTATGATCCACTTGAGCTGGAATTCTCAAAATTCTCTCAAAATATTATTTCTATAGAAAATTTTGTCAAAATTTTATATCTGTAGAAAATTTTGTATAATTTTATATCTGTAGAAAATTTTGTAAAATTTTATATCTATATAAAAAAGTTTGTGAAAACTTTATTTCTACAAAATGTTCGGCAACATTTTATTTCTAAAGAAATTTTAGCAAAATTTTATTTCTGTAGAGAATTTTGTCAAAATTTTATTGCAATAAAAATTTTTGTCAAAATTTTATTTCTATAGAAAATTTTGTCAAAATTTTATTTCTATAGAAAAATTTGTCAACATTTTATACCTATAGCAAATTTTTTAAAAATTTTATTTCTAAAGAAATTTTTGGCCATGGGCTGCATGGGCAATTATTTGAAAATACTTTGGAATTCCTGGAATAAGCATATTTCCCAATATTATTATTATTAATGTTGGTGAATAAATATAAAATGATTTAATCGATTAGATAAGACTAGTCGTCATGAGGACTAGTCGTGGGGTATTATTTATTAATGACCTCAAATATCGAAAATAATCCACAAAACATAATGAAAATGTTTATGTAGATTTTATTCAATACAGATAAAATGTAGTCACAGTTTATGATCCAATTGAACTGGAATGTTTGCCTATTTCTATGGAAAATTATATAAAAATTTTATTTCTATAGAAAAACTTCTCAAAATTTTATATCTACAGAAAATTTTGTCAAAATTCTATTTCTGTAAATTTTTTTTTTAAATTTTATATCTCTAGAAAATTCTGTCAAAATTTTATATCTATAGAAAATTTTGTAAAATTGTATATCTATACAAAAATGTTTGTCAAACTTTAGTTGTTTGGCAACATTTTATGTCTAAAAAAATTTTAGCAAAATTTTATTTCTTTAGAGAATTTTGTCAAACTTTTATTGCAATAAAAATTTTTGTCGAAATTTTATTCTTATAGAACATTTTTAAAAATGGTATTTCTAAGGAAATATTTGGCAAAATTTTATTTCTTTAGAGAATTTTGTAAAAAATTTATTTCTATGGAAAATTTGGTTAAAATTTTATTTATAAAGAATATTTTGTCAAAATTTTATTGCTATAGAAAATTTTGTCAAAATGTTATTTCTATGGAAAATTTTGTTAAAATTTTATTTCTTTAAACAATTTTGTCAACATTTTATTTCTACAGAGAAATTAGTCAAAATTTTATTTCTACAGAAAATTTTGTCAAAATTTTATTTCTATGGAAAATTTTATTTCTATAGAAATGTATGTTAAAATTGATTTCTATAGAAAATTTTGTCAAAATTTTGTTTTTATAGATAATTTTATCATAATTTTATTTCTATAGAAAATTTTGTCAAAACTTCATTTCTATAGAAAATTTTGTTAAAATTGTATTTGTCAAGAAATCTTTTGTAAATATTTTATATCTACAGAAACTGTTGTCAAAATATTATTTCTGTAGAGAATTTTGTTGAAATTTTATTTCGTTAGAGAGTTTTGTCAAAACTTTATTTCTGTAGAGAGTTCTGTCAAAATTTTATTTCTATAGAAAATTTTGTCAAAATGTTAGTTCTTTGGAAAATTTTGTCAAAATTTTATTTCTATAGAAAAATTTTTCAAAATTTTATTTCTACAAAAAATTTTGCCAAATTTTATTTCTATGGAAAATTTTATTGCTATAGAAAATTTTTTCAAAATTTAATTTCTATAGAAATTTATGTTAAAATTTATTTCTAGAAGATTTTGTCAAAATTTTACTTCTATGGAAAATTTTATCAAAATTTTATTTCTATAGAAAATTTTGGCAAAACTTCATTTTTATAGAAAATTTTGTTAAAATTTTATTTCTTAAGAAATTTTTTGCAAACATTTTACATCTACAGAAACTGTTATCAAAATACTATTTCTGTAGAGAATTTTGTTCAAATTTTATTTCTTTAGAGAGTTTTGCCAAAAATGTATTTCTATAGAAATTTTGTCAAAATTCTATTTCTGTAGAACATTTTGTCCAAATTGTATATCTTTAGAATAAAATTTCTACGAAATGTATAGCAACATTTTATTTTTAAAGAAATTTTTAGTAAAATTTTGTCCAATTAAAAATTTTATTGCAATAAAAATGTTTGTCAAAATTTTATTCTTATGGAAGATTTTGTCAAAATGTTATTCTTATAGAAAATTTTGTCAAAATTTTATTGCAATAAAAATTTTTGTAAAAATTTTATTCTTATGGAAAATTTTGTCAAAATTTTATTCTTATAGAAAATTTTGTCAAAATTTTGTTTCTAAAGAAGTTTTTGGCAGAATTTTACTTCTTTAAAGAATTTTATCAAAATTTTATTTATAAAAAAATAAATCAAAATATTATTTGTAAAGAAAATTTAGTTAAAATTTTATTTTTTAAGAAATGTTTGTAACAATTTTATAAATATAGAAAATATTGTCAAAATGTTATTTCAGAGAGAATTTTGTAAAAATTTTATTTCTTCACAGAAATTTGTCAAAAATTTATTTCTAACGAGAATTTTGTCACAATTTTATTTAGAAAGAATATTTTGTCAAAAATTTATTTCTTTAGAAAATTTTGCCAAAAATTTATTTCTACAGAAAAATTTGTCAAAATTTTGTTTCTAGAGAAAATTTTGTCAAAATTTCTAAAGAAAATTTTGTCAAAATTTCTAAAGAAAATTTTGTAAAAATTTTATTTCTAAAGAAGTTTTTGGCAGAATTTTATTTCTTTAAGGAATTTTATCAAAATTTTATTTATAAAAAAATAAATCAAAATATTATTTGTAAAGAAAATTTAGTTAAAATTTTATTTTTTAAGAAATGTTTGTAACAATTTTATAAATATAGAAAATATTGTCAAAATGTTATTTCAGAGAGAATTTTTGTAAAAATTTTATTTCTTCACAGAAATTTGTCAAAAATTTATTTCTAACGAGAATTTTGTCACAATTTTATTTAGAAAGAATATTTTGTCAAAAATTTATTTCTAGAGAAAATTTTGCCAAAAATTTATGTATACAGAAAAATTTGTCAAAATTTTGTTTCTAGAGAAAATTTTGTCAAAATTTTGTTTCTAGAGAAAATTTTGTAAAAACTTTATTTCTATAGAAAATTTTGTCAAAATTTTATTTCTATAGAAAATTTTGTCATAATTTTATTTCTATAGAAGATTTAGTCAAAATTTTGTTTCTAAAGAAAATTTTGTAAAAATTTTATTTCTAAGAAAATTTTGTAAAAATTTTATTTCTATAGAAATTTTTGGCAAAATTTTATTTCTATAGAAATTTCTGGCAAAATTTTATTTCTATAGAAAATTTTGTTAAAATTTTAGTTTTATACGGTATGCTGATGAATTTGCTTCACCGTGAAATCAAGATTCGATTCATCAAGCTACACAGCTTCTTTTCGAATTGTAGTAAAACCAAGCCCAATTTGACTATGAGTATATATTGCTTTTGCGAACCGACCCCGCTAAATAACTCTTTTCATGTTCATAATTATATTTCGTTTTTTACCGTTTTCTTGTTGGTTTTGTTCCGTGGTTTTGTCACGAGCTTCACCAAGGGCTTTTCATGTCAATGTCCTTTAAACCTACAGACATTGGTTTATCATTTTCGTATTACCAGCTACTTCTCGACACATTTTCCCAGGAGACTTCACAATGACATGTCGTTGTGTCATGTTTTCGTTAATCATTATTACATTTTTATTAAATTCATCCAACCAACCAACCAAAGGTGGAGATGAAATAAGTGGCATTACAAGTTGATCAAAGGATCACACCAGTATCAACAGACTTTCATTTGGGCTTACATAAGCTAAGGCTGGGAATGGAAAATACAAGAGTAAGTCGGTGTTAATGAATGATTTTTTCTTTTTCTCCTTCTTTACCTTGAGCTCGAAATGAATTATAGTTGGTGGCTTAAAATCACCAAACATGCCATGCCAAAGACAATTTAACCATAATCATTCAAACGGCCAACTAAGCAACCCGTTGGAAAAGGTGACAAAAGGCTTTAAATTGTCTCCCGACCAAAAACCAACAACGATGTAACCTTATCCAGTCAATACGACTTACGTGTCCTGAAAGGCAAACATAACCCAGTCAGCCATCACTTGGAAATTGTCCATTATGCAAATGAGTTATTTGATACTTTTGTGAGCTGTATGAGAGGTTCGTAGTACATAAATTTTCTTCTATTGTTTGGAATTTCCGAGCAACATGCGAGGTGATCGGCTCCTTCATACACACACGTGGGGTGGGTAATAAAATCAACTCCTTCCGAGAGCCATTAGAAAAAAACTTCTTGTTGGTCACGAAGGAGTTTATAAAGTCTTAAGTATTTCCTTTTTGAGTGGGTGTTTTTTGGAGACGAAAAGTGTCAGATAGTGATGAAATTCTTACGCCACATTGAAAAATGAGAACTTAAAAGGGTTGTACAATACATTACAACAAGAGAAACTTATAATGGTAATTAGCACGATATTCAAAACTGTTCCGACCAGTCTTAATGGGGACACTTAACACCGTCAGGCGATTTATTTCAATGAAACTCGTTTTTTTGTTTTTTTTGCTTTGTTTCGAATATCACACCCAAATGGGTTGTCAAATTTCATTTCTTATGAAGATGTGTGGTTCTGTAAAATTCTTTCCTTTATAATATAAACAATGTAATGCCTTGGCCACGTGGCACCACACTTTGGAGTCTCAAACACGATTGCCATAGTTGGTAGAATTCTATCAACATTGGTAGATTTTTAGTCTTTGGTAGATTGTAGAATTATTGATTTTCTATAGAAATAAAATTTTGGCGAAATGTTCTATACAAACAAAATGTTGACGAAATTTTCTACAGCAATAACATTTTAACAAAATATTCTATAGAAATAAAATTTTGACGAAATTTTCTACAGCAATAAAATTTTGACAAAATTTTCTATAGAAATAAAATTTTGATAAAACTATCTATAGAACTAAAATTTTAACAAAATTTTCTATAGAACTAAAATTTTAACAAAATTTTCTATAGAAATAAAATTTTGGCAAAATTTTCTATAAACATAAAATTTTGACAAAATTTTCTATAAATATAAAATTTTGACAAAATTTTCTATAGAAATAAAATATTAACAAAATTTTCTACATAAATAAAATTTTGACAAAATTTTACATAGAAATAAAATTGTGACAAAATTTTCTATAGAAATAAAATTTATACACAATTTTGTTTAGAAATAAAATTTTGACAAATTTTTCTATAGAAATAAAAGTTTGGCAAACCAATCCAATACACTAAACCCCAATGGTCTATGTATTTTCGATTGCATACAACATTCTGGTCTGGCATACAGTACTGAGTATGCATTTTAAATGTACGGTAAATGTTGTTAAAACCTGGAATAATAATAATAACCTTTATGGTGAATGAAGCATTTAATAAATATAGGTCAAATCTCATTTTAATGCATTTTCAATGGACAGAAAAACCACAGAAAAAAAAATATAATAAAAAGTACACTTTTGGTAAATCCCAATATTGAGATATGTTTTATATTTTTGTTTTTATATTTGCTTCGAAGCCAGATGACAATTTAAATTGTTATAGGAATATTATAGCCTTTTTGTTCGATTGTTATCTTAATTGCCGTGGTTAACATGAAACTTACATTTAGTGTGACAAAAAAAGAGTAAAGGATTAATTTTTGTTTACCCTTTTATATGAATTTTAAATGAATTTCTTAATCTGATTTTCGGATTAAGAGAGAAATAGTTGCTTTTGGTTTTTATTGACACACACGTGTATCATATTTTAAAGAATAATTTTTTAATATAGAATTTAAAAGTATTTAATAATTTTTATGTACACATACTCACAAAAAGTGAACTCTATATGACACTAAAACCAATTTAATTTTATTTTAGTTCATGGAATTATTATGTTTTCTGCAAGTTTTCTTGACTTTCATAATTTGTTGTGTACGTTAGTTAAATGAACTAAAAAAGGGGCCTAAATTATACACAAATGAAGAAACAACAATGTACTAAATTCGTGTCTCCCACCAAATAGTTCAGACTTTCTTAAAATGTCAAAATTTTCCGAATAATGCACCCATTGTGAAGTTCGTATGGAAATTTTTTCATTCAATTTTTTCCTTCAAGCTACGAAATTCTCTTTAACGAATCAAAAGTTTATTTCTAAATTTTATCAAGATTTTATTTCTGTAGAAAATCTTGTTAAAATTTTATTTCGGTAGAAAATTTTGTCAAAATTTTATTTCGGTAGAAAATTTTGCCAAAATTTCATTTCTAAAGAAAATTTTGTCAACATTTTCTTTCTATAGAAAATTTTGTCAAAATTTTATTTCTCTAGAAATCTTTATCAAAACTTTATTTCTATAGAAAATTTTGTCAAAATTTTATTTTTCTAGAAAATTTTGTCAAAACTTTATTTCTATAGAAAATTTTGTCAACATTTTTTTCTATAGAAAATTTTGTCAAAATTTTATTTCTCTAGAAAATTTTATCAAAACTTTATTTCTATAGCAAATTTTGTCAATTTTTTTTTCTATAGAAAATTTTGTCAAAATTTTATTTCTATAGAAAATTTTGTCAAAATTTTATTTCTATAGAAAATTTTGTCAAAATTTTCTTTCTATAGAAAATTTTATCAAAACTTTATTTCTATAGAAAATTTTGTCAAAATTTTATTTCTCTAGAAATCTTTATCAAAACTTTATTTCTATAGAAAATTTTGTCAAAATTTTATTTCTATTGAAAATTTAGGCAAATTTTTGTTTCTGTAGAAAATTTTGTCAAAATTTTATTTCTACACAAAACTTTGTGAAAATTTAATTTCTTTAGAAAATTTTATCAAAATTTTATGTCTATAGAAAATTTTGTCAACATTTTATTTTTCTAGAAAATTTTGTCAAAATTTCTATAGAAAATTTTGTCAACATTTTTTTTTTATGGAAAATTTTGTCAAAATTTTATTTCTATAGAAAATTATGTCAAAATTTTATTCCTATAGAAAATTTTGCTAAAATTTTATTTCGGTAGAAAATTTTGTCAAAATTTTATTTCTATACAAAATTTTATTTCAATTGAAAATTTTATCAAAACTTTATTTCTATAGAAAATTTTGTCAAAATTTTATTTCAATTGAATATTTTGTCAAAATTTTATTTCTATAGATAATTTTGTCAAAATTTTATTTCAATTGAATATTTTGTCAAAACTTTATTTCTATAGAAAATTTTGTCAAAATTTTATTTCTATAGAAAACTTTGTCAACATTTTATTTCCATAGAAAATTTTGTCAAAATTTTATTTCTATTGAAAATTTAGTCAAACTTTTTGTTTTGATAGAAAATGTTTGTTTCTGTAGAAAGTTTTGTCAACATTTTATTCCTACAGAAAATTTTATTTCTCTAGAAAATTTTATCAAAAGTTTATTTCTATAGAAAATTTTGTCAAAATTTTATTTCTATAGAAAATTTTATCAAAAGTTTATTTCTATAGAAAATTTTGTCAAAATTTTATTTCTATATAAAATTTTGTTAAAATTCTATTTCGGTAGAAAATTTTGTAAAAATTTTATTTCTATAGAAAATTTTGTTAAAATTCTATTTCGGTAGAAAATATTGTAAAAATTTTATTTCGGTAGAAAATTTTGTCAAAATTTTATTTCTGTAGAAAATGTTGTGAAAATTTTATTTCTATTGAAAATTTAGTCAAACTTTTTGTTTCGATAGAAAATGTTTATTTCTATAGAAAATTTTGTCAAAATTTTACTTCTATAGAAAATTTCGTCAAAATTTTAATTCTATAGAAAAGTTTGTCAAAATTTTATTTCTATTGAAAATTCAGTCAAAACTTTTGTTTCTATAGAAAATTTTGTTAAAATTTTATTTCGGTAGAAAATTTTGTCAAAATTTTATTTCTATAGAAAATTTTGTCAAAATTTTATTTCAATTGAAAATTTTGTCAAAATTTTATTTCTATAGAAAATTTTGTCAAAATTTTATTTCTATAGAAAATTTTGTCAAAATTTTATTTCTATGGAAATTTTTTTCAAAATTGTATTTCTATAGAAAATTTTGTCAAAATTTTATTTCTATTTCTCTTGGTTGGAGAGGAATCTACCCAACGGTGAAAAATCGTAGAATTCTACCAACTGTGGCAACCGTGATCCCAACACATATTGTTTACATCGAAACCTATTGGTATGTGTATTTTAAAGAGCATGAATTTCTTAATTCGGCTTTTAGTGGTGTGATTCTTTTGGTATTATTACATTTGAGAATATATTCTTCTTTTATTTCCTTTTATAAATCATAATTTCGCTTCAGGAATTTTAACCAAGACCAAAAGTTATAAACCGAATCCCAGCAAAATATTTTAGAAGTTGTTCCAAAGGCACTTCCAAAAATATCCTCACAAAGATGTTCGTTATTTTAACTACACAGGAAGTCCTTCTTATTCAATTTTTTATAACTCATTTTATTCATATTTTTAATAAGTAGTTTTAACATTTTTTGTCTCGCGCAGATTATGAATTAACAAAATGGTACAAATTATTAAAATTTTGGTAAAAAAAATGCTAAATCCAGTCTAGAAAATTTGTGAATTTTTGAAAATAGTTGAGATCAAACGTTCCAGACATGCATTAGAAGTCATTAAAATCATACAAAAATTAGAAAAATTATTTATTTGGCAAAATATTGCAAAATTTTTTAATTCACATCCAAAACACAGAATTGAATTCACACCTTAAGAAGTGATGCAAATTCAGTGCAACGGCTATTGAAATGGTTGACATCCGTCCCATGACAGGCCCGTGGTAAATGTTTGACATCCGTCCCATGACAGGCCCGCCAAGTTTTGCACCACTTCCGGATCCAAAATGAAAATTTTCACTACTTTTTTTTGGCGACGCTTTGTTTGCTGGGTACCGCAAACCCATGAATTTTTTTGTTTCTGTTTTGTTGTACGAACTACATATGTTACCTTTTCGTTTTGGTTGAATTTTTACAAATTCATCTAATTTACAAGAGTTTCCCAAAGGAACTAAACTATTTCTACGGTGATTCGTAAATGCAAATAAAACCGACCAATACTACACAATTTGTAACACAAATACCCATACTCTCACACATTCACCTATTTGTAAGGGTCTTGCCTTCAGTGTCCTGATAAGCATTGGGTGTTAGTCCTATTGTATGATAATGTCTGTCCAAATGTTTGTATTCATTTTCTAACTTTACTCAGCTAATAATGCGTTAATTAACAACTTACATAAAGTAAAACAGCAAAAAAAAAAAAAAAAAAAAACGAAAAACTATTGCAAAAATAAACTAAACAAAAAAACTTTTACATTTCTATTTCACTTTTCATTGCAGGTACGTAGGCAACCAACAAAAATGAATGAGAGAGAAAAAAGAAAACATGTTGCTCTATACCATACTCGTAACACTTTTTAAGGATGAATGAGGCCAAGTGTTAAATGGATATGAAACATGAATGGAGCAAAGGTAAATCAGCTCTAAGGTTGAATAGTCTAACATATACTTTAGCAAAACTGAATAATTTTTATATATATATTAGGGTGGAACTATATTGCTGAACTTTCTCTGAAAAAGACAACGAGTTTTTTATTTTAATAGTACACAGAAAAAATTACACGAAATTTTTTCCAATTAAAATTTTAATTGACTTTTAAAAAATATTCAATTAAAAATTTCATTGATTCAACAAATTTTTAATGGAAACAAAAACTAATTGGGTCAATTAATTTTTTAATTGGATTAAGTAATTTTTTAATTGACCTTCAATTAATTTTTTAATTGATACTATCCTATCTGTGATTGAAGACATTTCAATAAAAACAAGTATATACGGCCGTAAGTTATAAACCGAATCGGAGCCAAAAGGCTCCGGAGGACAAATATGGTGATCGGTTTATATGGGGGCTATATATATTTATGGACCGATGTGGACCAATTTTTGCATGGTTGTTAGAGACCGTATACTAACACCATGTACCAAATTTCAGCCGGATCGGATGAAATTTGCTTCTCTTAGAGGCTCCGCAAGCCAAATCTGAGGATCGGTTTATATGGGGGCTATATATAATTATGGACCGATGTGGACCAATTTCTGCATGGTTGTTAGAGCCCATATACTAACACCATGTACCAAATTTCAGCCAGATCGGATGAAATTTGCTTCTCTTAGAGGCTCCGCAAGCCAAATCTGGGGATCGGTTTATATGGGGGCTATATATAATTATGGACCGATGTGGACCAATTTGTACATGGTTGTTAGAGCCCATATACTAACACCATGTACCAAATTTCAGCCGGATCGGATGAAATTTGCTTCTCTTAGAGGCTCCGCAAGCCAAATCTGGGGATCGGTTTATATGGGGGCTATATATAATTATGGACCGATGTGGACCAATTTGTGCATGGTTGTTAGAGCCCATATACTAACACCATGTACCAAATTTCAGCCAGATCGGATGAAATTTGCTTCTCTTAGAGGCCTCGCAAGCCAAATTTAGGGGTCCGTTTATATGGGGGCTATATATAATTATGGACCGATGTGGACCAATTTTTGCATGGATGTTAGAGACCATATACTAACACCATGTACCAAATTTCAGCCGGATCGGATGAAATTTGCTTCTCTTAGAGGCCTCGCAAGCCAAATTTAGGGGTCCGTTTATATGGGGGCTATACGTAAAAGTGGACCGATATGGCCCATTTGCAATACCATCCGACCTACAGCAATAACAACTACTTGCGCCAAGTTTAAAGTCGATAGCTTGTTTCGTTCGGAAGTTAGCGTGATTTCAACAGACGGACGGACGGACATGCTCATATCGACTCAGAATTTCACCACGACCCAGAATATATGGGGTGTTAGAACAATATTTCGATGTGTTACAAACGGAATGACAAAGTTAATATACCCCCCATCCTATGGTGGAGGGTATAAAAATTAATTGGATCAATTAATTTCGTGATTGAATCCGAAAACAATTTTTGTGTCAGGGTCTGTTTGTCTCTTCATGTGTCTGCCAAAAGATTTTTTGTTTGAAATGCTTTTTTTTTAAAAAGAAAAATTCCATTGAAAAATTGCAAAGTTTACGGAGATTACGAATCATCTGCGATTTTTTCTTGAAACGAAAGGAAATCGAACCATTTCTAAAGCCAATGAGAATAGGAGACAAAACGTGGGACAATTGCTTCGACAATCGGTTCAAATGCATGCTAATCAGTAGATCTATTTTTAATGATTAATATTTGATTTTGTTCTCTTATCCTGAAAAAAAAAAACAACCCTAGTAAACAGCTTTCCACTTCACTCTAGTGCACATTTGTTCCCATGATAACTTGGACTATATAGAGTATGGAATATCCTAGCTTACATGGTATCTCTATTTAACAAAATACACATAAAATAATTTACCATAGTAAATATTGAGTTGGAAAATGAGTTTCTAGCTTTTTTGTATAACTTTAAACTATGAATATATAATGAAAAAAATTAAATAGAAAAAAATCTAGAGTTTTGTTTAAAATTGTACACATATATGTATGGGCAAATTTTAAGCTCATGCATCGGATGCAGGATGTAATTAAAGGTGCAAACATCCTTGTTGTAAACAATACTGTGAGGTTATAATTAAGCACTTGACACAGCTAATGGGGCAAAATGGTTTACGTTGGCTTATATCTGCTAATGACTCGAATGCTTGCTTTGCTATCTTTCCTTCATGGTTTTTTTTTTATATTAAATTATTTTACTCCCTTAACACATGTGCCAACTATTTATAGAAATTCTAATGTCTGGGATTTTGGATTAAGGAAATGAGAAGAATTTCCGTTTAGTTATAAAAAAATAATATTTTTGTTATTCAAATCTCTCAGACATATTCATATATAATTCCCATATCAAGCATTTATACAATTCGCTTATGGAAATACTCGTTGGTCCCATTGAAAAATATTCTTTTGCAATTTGCCAAAAAAAAAATATGCAATATGAGTCCTATTGTTTTATCCTTGGACGTGTATATTTATATTGTTTAGAGGCTAAAATACTAAAGTGGTGGCAAGAGCAAAGAAAAATGAAAAAACAAACAAAAATGTATATGAAAAAAATTTTCGAAGAGAATTCTTAATAGGCTTTGCTTTATAAATATGCATTACTTATCATGGATTTTTTGTTGTTGTTGTCTACATTGTCCTTATATTATTTTTTTGTATTGCATATATGTGAGTGATAGAGGGCCAAGACAAGCAAATGTTTCCTCTTTAAGACAGCGACGTCCAAACTTTGGGAGATTGTCATCACGGTTGCCAGTCGAGCTTTTCTAGGAGAAACTTTGTCAACATTTTATTTCTAGAGGAAATTTTCATTGCTATAGGATTTTTCTTTTCAAAATTCCATTACAGGAGGTAATTTTGTCAACATTTCATTTCTAGAGGAGTTTTTGTAAAATTTTCATTTCTAGGGGAAATTTTATCAAAATTTCATTTCTAGGGGAAATTTTATCAAAATTTCATTTCTAGAGGAAATTTTAACCGAATTTCATTTCTAGAGGAATTTTTTTCAAAATTTCATTCTAGAGGAAATTTTTGTCAAAATTTCATTTCTAGAGAAACTTTTTTTAAAATTTCGTTGTAGAGGAAATTTTGACAAAATTTCATTTCTTGAGGAAATTTTGACAAAATTTCATTTCTATACGAAAATTTGTCAAAGTTTCATTTATGGAGGAAATTTTGTAAAACTTGCATTTCTAAAGGAAATTTTGTCAAAACTTAATGCCTAGAGGAAATTTTGTCAAAATCTCATTTTTAGAGGAAATTTTTACATTTCTATAGGAAAATTTTAAAAATTTAAAAGAGGAATTTTTATCAAAATTTAATTTTAAGAGGAATTTTTATGAAAATTTTATTTCCAGAGAAATTTTTTCAAAATTTCATTCTAGAGGAGATTTCGTTAAAATTTCATTTCTAGAGAAAATTTTGACAAAATTTCATTCTAGAGGACATTTTTATATTTCTATAGGAAAATTTAAAAATTTCTTTTCTATATATATATTTATCAAAATGTAATTTTTAGAGGAATTTTTATCAAAATTTTATTTCTAGAGAACTTTTTTCAAAATTTCATTCTAGAGGAAAATTCGTTAAAATTTAATTTCTGGAGAAAATTTTCTCATTTCTATACGAAAATTTGTCAAAGTTTCATTTATGGAGGAAATTTTGTAAAAATTGCATTTCTAGAGGAAATTTTGTCAAAACTTAATGCCTAGAGGAAATATTGTCAAAATTTCATTACTAGATGAATTTTTGTAAAATTTTCATTTCTAGAGGAAATTTTACCAACATTTAATTTCTAAAGGAATTTTTTATCAAAATTTCATTTCTAGAAGAAATTTTGTCAAAATTGCATTTCTAGAGGCAATTTTGTCAAAACTTAATTTCTAGAGGAAATTTTGTCAAAATTTAATTTCTAAAGGAAATTTTGTCAAATTTTCATTTCTATGGATTTTTTTTTAAATTTAATTTATAGAGGAAATTTTGTAAACTTTCAATTCTATAGGATTTTTTTCAAAATTCCTTTTCTGGAAGAAATTTCGTGAAAATTTCATTTCTAGAGGAAATATTGTCAAACTTTCATTTGTAGAACAATTTTTGTAAAATTTTCATTTCTAGAGGAAATTTTGTCAAAATTGCATTTCTAGAGGAAATTTTGTCAAAACTTAATTTATACAGGAAATTTTGTCAAAACTTAATTTCTAGAGGAAATTTTATCAAAATTTCATTTTTAAAGGAAATTTTGTCAAATTTTCATTTCTATGGTTATTTTTCAAAATTTAAATTTGTAAAATTTTCAATTCTATAGGATTTCGTTTCCAAATTCCTTTTCTGGAGGAAATTTCGTCAAAATTTCATTTCTAGAGGAAATTTTATCAACATTTCCTTTCTAGAAGAAATTTTGTCAAAATTTCATATCTAAAGGAAATTTTGTCGAAATTCTATTTCTAGGAGAAATTTTGTCAAAATTTCATTTCTATAGGAAAATTTCTCAAAATTTCATTTCTGGAGGAAATTTTCTCAAAATTTCATATCTAAAGGAAATTTCGTTAAAATTTCATTTCTAGAGGAAATTTTCTCAAAATTTAATTTCTGGAGGAAGTTTTCTCAAAATATCATTTTTAGAGGAAATTTTGTAAAAATTTCACTTCTAGAGGAAATTTTGTAAAAATTTCTTTTCTAGAGAATTTTTTTTATACCGAAATTTCATTTTAGAGGAAATTTTGTCTAAATTTCATTTCTAGATAATTTTTTTTAAATTTCATTCTAGAGGAAATTTGGTCAAAATTTCATTTCTACGCGAAATTTTCTCAAAATTTCATTTCTAGAGGAAATTTTGTCAAAATTTCATTTCCAGCACAAATTTTGTCAAAATTTCATTTCTAGGAGAAATTTTTTCATTTCTAGGAGAAATTTTGTCAAAATTCTTTTTCTAGAGGAAATTTTGTCAAAATTTTCATATCTAGGGATTTTTTTCTAAATTTCACTTCTAGAGGAAATTTTTTCCAAATTATATTTCTATACGAAATTTTGTCAAAATTTCATTTCTATAGGAAATTTTCTCAAAATTTTATTTCTAGAGGAAATTTCGTCAAAATTTCATTTCTAGAGGAAATTTTGTCAAAATCTCATTTTCAGAGGAAATTTTGTGAAAATTGAATTTTAAGAGGAATTTTTATCAAAATTTAATTTTAAGAGGAATTTTTATCAAAATTTAATTTTAAGAGGAATTTTTATCAAAATTTCATTTTTAGAGGAAATTTTGTAAAAATTTCATTTTTAGAGGAAATTTTGTAAAAATTTAATTTCTAGAGAATTTTTTTTTTTCAAAATTTCATTCTAGAGAAAATTTTTACATTTCTATAGGAAAATTTTCAAAATTTAATTTCTATATATATATATTTAACAAAATGTAATATTTAGAGGAATTTTTATTTCTAGAGAATTTTTTTCAAAATTTCATTTTAGAGGAAAATTCGTTAAAATTTAATTTCTGGAGAAAATTTTCTCAAAATTTCATTTCTAGAGGAAATTTTGTCAAAATTTCATTTCTAGGACAAATTTTGTCAAAATTTCATTTCTAGGAAAAATTTTGTCAAAATTCTATTCTAGAGGAAATTTTGTAAAATTTTCATTTCTATGGATTTTTTTTCTAAATTTCATTTCTAGAGGAAATTTTCTCCAAATTTATTTCTATACGCAATTTTGTCAAAATTTCGTTTCTATAGGAAATTTTCTCACATTTTTATTTCTATAGGAAATTTTCTCAAAATTTCATCTCTAGAGGAAATTTCGTCAAAATTTCATTTCTAGAGGAAATTTTGTCAAAATCTCATTTTTAGAGGAATTTTTATCAAAATTTCATTTTTAGAAAATTTTATTTCTAGAGAATTTTTTTCAAAATTTCATTCTAGAGGAAAATTCGTTAAAATTTAGTTTCTGGAGAAATTTTTCTCAAAATTTCATTTATAGAGAAAATTTTGTCAAAATTTCATTTCTGGACAAATTTTGTCAAATTTCATTTCTAGGAAAAATTTTGTCAAAATTCTATTCTGGAGGAAATTTTGTCAAATTTTCATTTCTAGGAATTTTTTTTCTAAATTTCATTTCTAGAGGAAATTTTCTCCAAATTATATTTCTATACGCAATTTTGTCAAAATTTCATTTCTATAGGAAATTTTCTCAAAATTTTATTTCTAGAGGAAATTTCGAAAAAATTTCATTTTTAGAGGAAATTTTGTCAAAATTTAATTTTAAGAGGAATTTTTATCAAAATTTAATTTTAAGAGGAATTTTTATCAAAATTTTATTTCTAGAGAAATTTTTTTCAAAATTTCATTCTAGAGGAAATTTCGTCAAAATTTCATTACTAGAGAAAATTTTGACAAAATTTCATTCTAGAGGAAATTTTTACATTTCTATAGGAAAATTTGTCAAAATTTAATTTCTATAGGAAATTTTATCAAAATTTCATTTCACTAAGAAGTTTTATCAAAATCTCATTACTACGCGAAATTCTGTCAAAATTTCATTTCTAGAGGAAATTCTGTCAAAATTCCTCCTCATATTCCTCTTAATGTCCTGTGCACAAGGTTGGCCATCCCGTGTGACCACCACTGCCTTGTCCTTAGTATCTTTTCAGACGCACCTTCTTCATAAGAGGGCAAATGCATAAATATTTGTCGAGTCTATATTTGTAGATTTGTGTTGGCCATAAATACAGAATATATAAGCGGTTTGCCGGTTTGCTGCCTCTCATACAAAATAACCATACTTGGTGGTGGTGGTGGTCCTGCTCAGCTTTTGTGTTTTCCTATGCTTATCCTATGGGCATGAAATTCAAAAGGAAAGCAAAAAAAATGTCTAAAATGAAAACATAAATATTTGAATAAATAATAAAGGAACGGAGACAAACAGCATGAGTACAGGGAAACAAAACTGAATACTAAAAGAAGATTGCGAGAGAAAACAAGCAAATCGGAAAAGCATCAGCAGCATCATCATCTAAGAAAAACTAAATATGATGATCATATGCAGAGTGCATGCCAGGATACCCGCATTGACTAGACGACGTCGACTCTTGGGATTCACCATCAAAGGAGTGTACATTGTTCATATGCCAGCCGTTGAATAAATGACTGTAAATGGCTTGTCTAGTGGTTGTCCAAGAATTCAGACAGGAAATGGACAAATTAAAAAGGCTTTTTAACAATTTTCGACAAGCTCAGTTCTATAGACTAAGTAGATATAATGCGTCTGTGGCATTATGCCTTAAGTTTGTTAATGGGCAAATCGGAAGGCTATTTGGCAGGGGCAAATATCTGAAATGGTTATTAAAAAAAAAGAATAATTGTTAAAATAATCAAAAGAGGTTGATATCATCTACCGGTAGGTTGAGGCCATATACGAATTTTGTGTTTCTCATAGTAAGGCTTTGAAATAATGGTCAAAAGTAGATATTTTCATGATAGCCGTGGGATTCAAAGAAAACCTAGAATCGTCCATCCGTTTGTGTCAGACTAACTATCGAACGATTTAAAGTATCGATTTGGAACATTCGACAGTTACTGCGACTTGCAGATGTCGCCAAGTATTGAAATTTTTTTCGAATTTTGGCACGAATTATGGTCTTCAAATGACTTTACTGGATTTTGGCGCATTCCAGGTGAAGCGCCATTTTAAGATGATCGACAATTTGGTATTTTTTTAATGCCAAACATACTCTCGAAAAGCCCCAAGCGTAAAGATCCAATAAATTGAGATTCTTAGATTTTTGTGGCTATTGTGGCTCAACGAAAATTTGACCTATTCCCATAGAAGCTCCTTCTTGAGATAATCGACGCTTTAGTATTTTTTTGTTTGAACCCTACTCCGTAAAATGCCCCAGATGGAGATCCGAGATTTTGGTGGCCATTGCGCAGAAATTAATCCAGGAACTTAATTTTTAAGTCATTCTTGGTTGATGTATGCTGAGTGCCATGGTGCTGAGACTTGGTGGAATTGCCATAGCCAGTGGCCAAATTTTTGTTTCTTCAGAGCTTCAATACTGTGGTTAGGATATTCGGCATTTATTTTGACCCCATGGTCGATGAATACAAGAAGGGAGCGACCACACCATTGCCATCGGTGGCGCTTGAGTTCTGGTGGCCTATTGAAGGTGTACATTTTTAAGTTAACCTCTTTGGCAAGTAACCCCGATCATTCTCTTTTTTCACAAATTGCTCAATTTGGAACGGCTTCTCTTCGGAGAAAACCAAATACGGTCACTGGCCACTTTCATGCAAGCGAGGGGAAGCTATCCCTTGGCTCTATTCAGTTTAACTTTTTTTGTGCATCGGTGAACTCAGGAACTTCAATGGCTTTAGTCATTTTGCAATATGTGCGGCATCCGTTCTCGCGATATCTTCAACTTGCAAGCAATTTTTCTACTTCTGCGACATGGATTTAAATAAAATGTGGCCTTCAATTTTCGCATAATTTCTGATGTTGTTACCGTTTTTCGTACTCATTCTTGACGCAATGCAACCACGCGTCAAAATTTTCTCAAAATTTTATTTCCATAGAAAATTTTTGTCAAAATTTTATTTCTATAGAAAATTTGTGTCAAAATTGTATTTCTATAGAAAAATTTACAATTTTTTTGTCTATAGAAAATTTTACAATTTCTTTTTTTGTCTATAGAAATTTTTCTCAAAATTTTATTTCTATAGAAAATTTCCTAAAAATGTTATTTCTATAGAAAATTTTTCTCAAAATTTTATTTCTATAGAATTTTTTTTCTCAAAATGTGCAATAGCTAAAGTAGACGAGAGCAGTGATGCTACATTAGAATAATAATTGTTTTGTGATCATTGGCTCATATATTAAATCGCCTCTGAAGAAGCAATTCAATGATAATTGCAAAATATTAGGAATGATGGATTAAAAATAAATAAAGGAAACTAAGATCTCAAGCTTAATAAAACTATTGACATTTATTAAAAAGAAAAAGATCGAATAAAACACCAAGAAACAAAAATTTTATTTCTATCGAAAAATTTTTCAGTTTTATTTCTATCGAAAATGTTGTCAACATTTTATTTCTATCGAAAATGTTGTCAAAATTTTATTTCTATCGCAAATTTTGTCAAATTTTATTTCTATAGAAAATTTTGTCAACATTTTATTTCTATAAAAAATTTTCTCAAAATTTTACTTCTATAAAAAATTTTCTCAAAATTTTATTTCTGTAGAAAATTTTTTCAAAATTTTATTTTTAGAGAAATTTTTTTAAAGTTTTATGTCTATAGAAAATTCTGTCAAAATGTCTATAGAAAATTTTGTCAACATTTTATTTCTATAAAAAATTTTCTCAAAATTTTATTTCTATAGAAAATTTTTCAAAATTTTATTTCTGTAGGAAATTTTGTCAAAATTTTATTTCTACAAAAAATTTTCTCAAAATTTTATTTTTATAGAAAATTTTCCAAATTTTATTTCTGTTGAAAATTTTCTCAAAATTTTATTTCTGTAGAAATTTTTTGTTTAAATTTTTTTTCCTGTAGAAAATTTTTGTCAAAATTTTATTTTTGTAAAAATAAAAAAAATCTTAGGCGAAGTGTACGAAAAACTTTTTCTGCTTTACTGAACATTGAACTTATTTCTATGTCAGTGAGATTTTAGTGGAATTTAGTTCATAAAATTTTTGAGACATACTTGGAAAAAATTTAAAATAAACTAAAACAAATAAATATAAATATAAACTAAAATATAAAAATAAACTAAATGAAAATAAAATGAATTATTTCCAATAAATATAAGTTAATTTTAGCATCACATTTGAGTAGCGGTAAAAATATTTTTTTCTTTACATTTTGGCTACGCTTTTTCTAGGCACATTTAGGTAATTGCATTGGGCTGTGGAAATTTTCACAAAAATTAAACAAACTACACTAAACCCAAATATTTTTTTTTTAGTAAAAATTAAATCAATTTAGCATCAGTTTAACGATGGCTATTTTTCGCTATGTACTTCATTTTCTTCCTCTCGTCTTCGTTATATTGCCCCAATAGATTTATATTATATTTTCTCTTCAAATCCTTTTTTGTAATCAAGAGATTTTAAGAACTTTGTTAGTTAGCCTCCTAATAACCTTATCCTTCAACATATGATCTGGCTCTTCATATCTCCGCTACCATTTCGCCTTTGTCTCGTCCTCTACAAAATTGCATAGTTTGAAGTTCTTGTGTGTGTGAGTGTGTGTGTTCCATGACTCTCGTTTCGAATGGTAAACATGTCTGCCATCGTTTTTAAAGGATAACAAGCGACTTAAAATTTAATACCCTTTTCTATTTTATACATATGCCGCTCGAGGCTTTCCCACTGCACGTACGTTCGTTGCATACTTCCATCACTGGAAGTTGCCATTGAGCGTTGGTTGCTAAGGACTATGCATGTGGGTGGAGTGGATGTACAAGGATCCTGGGTACAGGACTATTTTGCCATGAGCATGTTATTGGTTGTTACATGCATGGTGCATGTGGTGCATCATGGTAATAAGATGACGGCGGTTTGATGCTTACATCCGAAGTGAGAGTGGGAGAGGTGACGCACGAAACATCAGTGCTTTGAATAAACGAGCATGATATAGCCGGGGGCAGTGAGATGTAAAATGAACGGAATCAAATCAAGTTGCCATTCTCTACAATGGCATTTCTATATGACTTGGATTACGAATGTATCTGCTCAACTCTATACCTTGATGTGTTACTTGCAAATCCTGTTCGCTGGCATTTTTTTTTTTTTTGGTTTTTGTTTTTGCCATGAACAATGCTTGTTTGTTTACATTTTTCCCATTTGGCTCAAGTCTTCCCCGGCAGTGCCTCTGTCTCTAGTATATGACCTAGGTCTACAATACTTGAAAGTGCATTGGTGATTTCCGGTTTTATATCTCTAGCATATATTTCTAGATCCCACCCCCTCAGACCTCACACTTCTCCATCTTCTATTCATTTTGGTAGCTTGGTACCAATCCCATGTAATTCGATATTCTTTCTGTTGGTACTACGAAGCAAAGAGAAAAAAAAAAATCTCAAAAAGATTTGTATTGAGATTTAAGCTGACAAACAAAGAAATCTGGGATTTTTCCGATGATATTATTTGCCAGTTTAGTTAGAAAGTCTTCCGTGTTCCATGTATTCTCTAGTGGCAGGTATTACCGAGTTTCTTTTTCTAATTTGTTCCACTACTGTGGAGATTGGAACCAATATTGACATGGTATAATCCCATGTGAAAAGTGAATGCAAAGATGGAATACCATACTAACCTGTAAACCCTTATTTGGATTTTAGAAAGCAAAAACAAACAAAAAAATGTGAATTATGGAACTTGAACAAGGACGAATGAAGTCAATGTATCCTTTGAATAATTCTCAATACTTGTTTTGTTTTGAAGAGAACGCAAATTGAAGCATAAAGGTAGAAAATCTAAGGACAAAAAATGTTTACAAATCTGGCATAACCGTCTTATAAAACACGTACGAAGATCCAAACAAAAAAAAAAAAAAGGATTTATCAATTCTCCTGCGATTAAATTTTTAAAGATTCAAAGTCCAGATTTGGAGGTGTTTTATCGAAAATATTTTCTAATTTTAACTGATAAAAAACCGGCCCTGGGACTTTGCTCAAATGCGACTAGCTTAAAACGTCCTTGATACCAACCAGCCTCTTGGTGTCGAGGATCTGGGCCGAGAAACTTCTCCAGCACCGGTGAGTAGATGCCAGACAAATCATTCTCAATTTTCCCCCACTTGTGCTTTGAAACAATACAGTCCACTGCTCCTCTGTTAACAATCGCCATCACAAGACTGTTTTTTTTTTGCCACTGAGGCAAATGATCTTTTTTCCCTTTTGGAAGATGACAGTACATTCGGCGATCTTTCCCTCTTTCCAGCTTCAAGCATTCCTTGCACCCATTTTAAGGAATTGCTTTGCTTAGTCGAAAACGTGCTTGCGTCGACTGATCCAAGTACAGAGACCCATCGTTTAGTATACCGATTGTCTTAGATTATGAGACGATTTATCTATTTCCGTTTGTCTGTTCGTCCGTCTGTCTGCCTGTCTATCTGTCTGTCTGCCTGTCCCTCTCTCTATGTATTCATGTATTTTTGTGAGCAAAATACAGGTCGCAGTTTAATTCCGATCGTCCACAAATTTGGCACAGTGTTTTTTTCTTTTGGGACAATGGGAACCGCTATTGATTTTAAAAATAAACAAGAATATACGGCCGTAAGTTCGGCCAGGCCGAATCTTATGTACCCTCCACCATGGATTGCGTAGAAACTTCTACGAAAGACTGTCATCCACAAATTTCAACTAACTCGGATTGAATTTGATCCTCCAAGAGGCTCCAAAACCAAATCTCGGGATCGGTTTATATGGGGGCTATATATGATTATGGACTGATATGGACCACTTTTGGCATGGTTGTTAAATACCATATACTACCACCACGTATCAAATTTCAACCAGATCGGATGAATTTTGCTTCTCCAAAAGGCTCCGGAGGTCAAATCTGACGATCGGTTTATATGGGGGCTATATATAATTATGGACTGCTAGGAACCAATTCCTGCATGGTTGTTGGATACCATATACTAACATCACATACCAAATTTTAACCGAATGGGAAGAATTTTTCTATTTCAAGATGCTCCAGAGGTCAAATCTGGGGATAGGTTTATATGGGGCCTATATATAATTATGGACCGATATCGACCAATTTTTGCATGGGTGTTTGAGGCCACATATTAACATCACGTACCAAATTTCAACTGAATCAGATGAATTTTGGTCTTCCAAGAGGCTCCGGAGGTCAAGTCTGGTGATCGGTTTATATGGGGGCTATAATAATTATGGACCGATAAGGACCAATTTTTGCATGGTCAATAGAGACCATATACTAACACCATGTACCAAATTTCAACCGGATCGGATGAAATTTGCTTCTCTTACAGGCCTCGAAAACCAAATTTGGGGGTCCGTTAATATGGAGGCTATACGTAAAAGTGGACCGATATGGCCCATCCGACCCACATCAATAACAACTACTTGTGCCAAGTTTCAAGTCGATAGCTTGTTTCGTTCGGAAGTTAGCGTGATTTCAACAGACGGACGGACATGCTCAGATCGACTCAGAATTTCACCACGACCCAGAATATATATACTTTATGGGGTCTTAGATCAATATTTCGATGTGTTACAAACGGAATGACAAAGTTAATATACCCCCCCCCCCCATCCAATGGTGGACGGTATAAAAATCGGTTCAGATTTAGATATAGCTGCCATATATATGTGTCGCCTGCTGCCATATATATGACTCCAATTATGACCAGAATTGTAGTGTTTGTCAACAGATCTTCTTCAAATTCCGTGCATCCTAATATTTTATGAGTCACGAAGCACTTGCCATTTCGGCTCATATAAACACAGAGGCCAAAGTGCACAGAGAGTAGAATTGACATTCTACCAACGCTAGCTAAATTTGGTTAAAATCGGTTCAGATTTATATATAGCTTCCATATATATTTTTGTCATATGACCATAGAGGCCTAAGTTTCAGTCAGATTTATGTGAGGCTATGCATGGGGAGTACAGATAAGTTTTTTTGACTTCATTAGGATGAATGACATAGAATTCAGTCAATTTCATTATTCAAAAAAAAAAAAAAAAAACCTACAGAGTATTTTAATTTAGCTGTGGTCCAAATACTATTTCCATGGTATCAGTTCTCAAATTATTTCGTGTGAGGAATCAATCCATTTTATTGTCTAGAATAAAATCTAATTTGTATACCCTCCACCATAGGGTGGGGGTATATTAACTTTGTCATTCCGTTTGTAACACATCGAGATATTGCTCTAAGACCGTCCGTCCATCTGTCTGTTGAAATCACGCTAATATCCGAACGGAACAGGCTATCGACTTCAAACTAGGCGTAAGTAATTGTTTTTGATGTAGGTCGGGTGGCATTGCAAATGGGCCATATCGGTTCACTTTTACGTCTAGCCCCCATATAAACGGACCCCCAGATTTGGCTTGCGGATTCTCTAAGAGAGGCAAATTTCACCCGATCCGTCTGAAAGTTGGTACATGGTGTAAGTATATGGTCTCTAACAACCATGCAGGAATTGGGCCACATCGGTCCATAATTATATATAGCCCCCATATAAACCGATCCCCATATTTGGTTTGTGGAGCATCTAAGAGAAACAAATTTCATCCGATCCGGCTGAAACTTAGTACATGGTGTAAGTATATGGTCTCTAACAACTACGCAAAAATTGGTTCACATCGGTCCATAATTATATATAGCTCCCATATAAACTGATCCCGAGATTTGGGTTTGGAGCCTCTTGGAAGAGTAAAAGTCCGATCTGATTGAAATTGGTACATTGTGCTAGTATATGGCCGTTAACAACCATGCAGGAATTGGTCCATATCGGTCCATAATTATATATAGCCCCCATATAAATTGATCCCGAGATTTCGGTTTGGAGCCTCTTGGAAGAGTAAAAGTCATCCGATCTGATTGAAATTGATACATTGTGCTAGTATATGGCCGTTAACAACCATGGAGGAATTGGTCCATATCGGTCCATAATTATATATAGCCCCCATATAAACTTATCACGAGATTTGGTTTTGGAGCCTCTTGGAGGAGCAAATTTCATCCGAGTCAGTTGAAATTGGTACATTGTGCTAGTATATGGCCGTTAACAGCCATGTCTAACTAGGCCCATATCGGTCTATAGTTATATATATATAGCCTGTAACGTGGTTTTTTAGTCTGGAGGGCTGAGGAATGTTCAGTCGTTTCCAAGGTCGATCTAAGGACCAACAAACCTTAAATAATAACACAAGTTGGTTTCCCTGACTAGGGTAAATAATTAAGCAATGTTTATTGGTGGTAAATTTGTTATATTACAACTTGTACTTGTGTTGGAGGGAAACGTAAGACAAAGGCAGAGCGGTTGTGCGGTAAGTTATGCGCTGGTGTATGTAGTTGGGTTGGACGATTTCGAGTTAATCGTGAACTGTTGTTGTGACGATTTGCAGATGATCGTGAACTTTGCAATGGGAATGGAGGCCTGTGAACGGTGTATGTTGATAAAGAGGTTGCGTAGAGTTGATCGGGGATGATTGATTCGGTTGATATGTTTCGGTAATACGGTTCGGTGATTGCGATTTCGTCGGTGTGTTGCTCAGCTGGTGGGTAATACGGTCACTGCGCTGGCCTGAGTCGGTGAGTGAGGTTCATTACCTATGGAATATAATAAAAAGACGTACCCTCAGCTGGTGAGGACGGTTTTACCCTCAACCTGTGAGGACGGTGTTACCCTCAACTTGTGAGGACGGTTTTACCCTCAACTTGTGAGGACGGTTTTACCCTCAACCTGTGAGGACGGTTTTACCCTCAACTTGTGAGGACGGTTTTACCCTCAACAAGTGAGGAAGGATTTACCCTCAGCCTGTGAGGAAAGATTTACCCTCAGCCTGTGAGGAAAGATTTACCCTCAACTTGTGAGGAAAGATTTACCCTCAACTTGTGAGGAATGATTTTACCCTCAACTTGTGAGGAATGATTTTACCCTCAACCTGACTGTGAGGAAGTTTGAAACAAGATTGTTCTGAAAAGAACAATGTATGGCTTCCCTTATGTGACTCCTAGGAGATTCACTACGGTGAAAAGCCTGATTTGAATTTTTAAAAACCCAAGCTTAAAACTATATTCATCCTTTGCCTGAGTATGAATTCCACGCGAATGTTTAAAATATTCATAAAATATTTTGAGTGCTTGAAAGTAACAACCACACGCTAGTTACTTGACTGCACGCGTTGAAATTCATATGCCCGTATGTTAGCTATGGGCTTGCCTATGCTTACGCTTGACCATCATAGTACATGTTTGTTGTTGTTGTACACCCCACTGCCTAATGCATTTGGGCATTGCAATAGGCGAATGTATTGGCGTTGGATGGATGGTATGACTACGCCGTTATAGATATTAGGGTGGTACGTGAATATTATTTATTAGGGTGGTGCGAATAATATTCGGATTATTATTATTATTTGTATTATTCCTATTAGTATATATTCTTATTATTATAAATATCAAAGGAAAATGTACGTGATGGATAATTGCGTCACGTTACAAGCCCTCAGATGAATCGATCCCCAATCACACAAAAATTTCTCCATATCAAGTTCATAATTGTATATAGCCCCCCATTAAAGCGACCCCCATATTTCAATTCTGGCTCTCTAAGTACCGTGCAAAAGTCCATATCGATTTGTAATTATGTGTAGACTTACCTTACATACCTTTTTGTCTAATATATACAGTGAAACCTCTCAAACCTGGACACTCTGGAAAACGGACACCTCTCAAATGTGGACAGTTGTCTGGGGACGTTTGCTATATTAACATATCAAAATTAACCTCTCATAACTGGACACCTCCCAAATGTGGACACAATTTAAGCGACCGTGGGTGTCCACCTTTCAGAGGTTTCACTGTTCCACGTATTAATTAACTTACAATTTACAAGACGATCTTAAGAAGTTTTAAGATACCTTACCATCGGTAAGTATTACCACAACCCAAGTAATCGACTGACAGTCTTTCGTAGAAGTTTCTACGCAATCCATGGTGGAGGGTACATAAGATTCGGCCTGGCCGAACTTACGGCCGTATATACTTGTTATTTATGTATTCATGTGACTTCTATTTACTCGTTATGATATTATCATTCTTTCCTATACATTTCTTCAATCCGTATACCTTACACTCAAAAATTGTAAACTAGTGTTTTACAAAAATTTTTGTTTTTTTCTTTTTTTGTTACACAAAGTTATTATTTGGAATTTTTTGGTATACAAAATGAAAAGACCACAAAAAAATAATAACATTTAATCTTAGTATTATGTTACGTATATTCTTCCGGCATCGTGCCAAATAATCCTCTATTTTTGTCAGCATTTATTGTGAATAACATACTTGAGGGCGATGGAATCAATTTATGGCATTAACACGTTCTCCATGTGTTATTTGGTGTAATCCTATATCGTGCATATCAAATAAGTTTCACAGTCATCGATTATGAAAATCACTCGCACACACACACACACACAGACGCGTGCAAAACAACAGTGCAATTATATATCACAGATTCACAGTGATACACTCACACACGCAAAATGATAACCAATCGAGTTGGCCGACTCACACATTGAGGTAAATCCTTGTGGCTTGGATAAATAAATGGTTGTCGTTCACTCAATCAATGACACATGGCACCCAATTAAAATAAAATATTTCAAATCTACATGAGATCAGAGCTTACACAAAAATTCCCATACATATGTACCCACACACACACACACACACACATGAGGAACTTCCAACCCTATTGCAATGAAAAACAATCAACACAAACAAACACAAATACAATTATAAAGATACACAGACATTCGGTTCATTTATGGCTTTGTCTTCTCTATTTTGTTTTAACATAGCCGATTGTGATGACGATGATGATGATGATGATGGTGGTGGTGTTGGTGATACAGTTGACTTTGTTAGTGTTGCTGAAGTTGTTGTTGCTGCTCTTATTTTTGTTGTTGAACTTTTGCCACAATTATAGTGGTTTAAGCGGTTGCATACGTGACATTATATATTTTATTTGTTCATGATAGCCCCTACTATTAATACAGAAATAACATACATATGAAGACACCTACTCTCTTACACACACACACACACACACACACCCACAAAATTTCGTTTATTGTAGAGCCATATCAATAAAAGGACATTCCTGACCTTTCAACACCACCCACAGAGAAGTTCGCATACATACACACACCCATTCACTCATACGTATAGCCTTGGCTCTGTATGTGTTAGCATAAACCAAATAATTGTGCGTATAGATTTAAATTCAAGGATATGGGAGAGGTGGCTGGCGACAATTCTATAAAGAAATGGCCAAACAAAGAATGAAAAAAAAAGAATTAACATAGGACTGTGCCCCTTTGTTACATGCTGCCATGCCACTGTAGACGGCAATGATGAAAACTTGTCAGTCAGGTGTCAAGTGAAATGTACAAATGGGGTCATACATATTTATGGTTTGTTGGGCTTAGATATGAAATTGTATGTCCACACATTTATGATTGATACTTGGTCACAGTGGTTTGATGTCAGCTAATGTAAAATTTTCGTCGAATTTGAAATCTATTCAATATTTGATAAGATTCTGCCTTTTCTGTATAACTGCAAAAAAAATCCTTCAATATAGAAGACAAACTAATTATAAATAAATAAAAAATAAATAAGTAGCTGCCTCAATAAAAAATTAATTGAATTTTTCTACAAAAATCAATTAAATTTTTAATTGAACCAATTAAAAAATTTATTGAAAGTGCCAGTAGAAATCAATTAATTTTTTTATCAAGTATAATGTTAGTTTTGATTAATTCTGTGATTTATATTATGATTTAATTAAAGTTAAAAATTTTGATTAAAAACATGATTTGATCCAGTAGTTTGGTTTTGGATTTAATCAAAAAAATATTTTTTACTGTGTAGTACACATATAATATAAAGACTTTTTCTTCAGATAAAAAGGAATATAAATCAAGTGATTCAAGCGATTCTAATAGATGGACACAAATTTAATGATAATTATTAACAGAAAACAAAAGAATAATGAAATTTCTTGTTATTATATTAAAAATTACACACACAACAAGTATATACGGCCGTAAGTTCGGCCAGGCCGAATCTTATGTACCCTCCACCATGGATGGCGTAGAAACTTCTACGAAAGACTGTCATCCACAAATTTCAACTCACTCGGATGAAATTTGCTCCTCCAAGAGGCTCCAAAACCAAATCTCGGGATCGGTTTATATGGGGGCTGTAAGTGATTATGGACTGATATGGACCACTTTTGGCATGGTTGTTAAATATCATATACTACCACCACGTACCAAATTTCAACCAGATCGGATGAATTTTGCTTCTCCAAAAGGCACCGGAGGTCAAATCTGGCGATCGGCTTATATGGGAGCTATATATAATTATGGACTGATAGGAACCAATTCCTGCATGGTTGTTGGATACCCTATACTAACATCACGTACAAAATTTCAACCGAATGGGAAGAATTTTGCTCTTCCAAGATGCTCCGGAGGTCAAATCTGGGGATCGGTTTATATGGGGCCTACATATAATTATGGACCTATTTCGACCAATTTTTGCATGGGTGTTTGAGGACATATATTAACATCACGTATCAAATTCCAACTGAATCAGATGAATTTTGGTCTTCCAAGAGGCTCCGGAGGTCAAATCTGGTGATCGGTTTATATGGGGGCTATATATAATTATGGACCGATATGGACCAATTTTTGCATGGTTATTAGACACCATATACTAAAACCATGTACCAAATTTCAGCCGGATCGGATGAAATTTGTTTCTCTTAGAGGCTCTGCAAGCCAAATCGGGGGATCGGTTTATATGGGGGCTATATATAATTATGTATCGATGTGAACCAATTTTTGCATGGTTGTCAGAGACCATATACTAACACCATGTACCAAATTTCAGCCGGATCGGATAAGATTTGCTTCTCTTAGAGGCTCTGCAAGCCAAATCGGGGCATCGGTTTATATGGGGGCTATATATAATTATGGACCGATGTGAACCAATTTTTGCATGGTTGTCAGAGACCATATACTAACACCATGTACCAAATTTCAGCCGGATCGGATGAAATTTACTTCTCTTAGAGGCCTCGCAAGCCAAATTTTGGGGTCCATTTATATGGGGGCTATACGTAAAAGTGGACCGATATGGCCCATTTGCAATACCACGACCTACATCAATAACAACTACTTGTGCCAAGTTTCAAGTCGATAGCTTGTTTCGTTCCGTGATTTCAACAGACGGACGTACGGACGAACATGCTCAGATCGACTCAGAATTTCACCACGACCCAGAATATATATACTTTATGGGGTCTTAGATCTATATTTCGATGTGTTACAAACGGAATGACAAAGTTAATATACCCCCCATCCTATGGTGGAGGGTCTGGGCAGACGATCTGGACAGAATTTGATAGACTTCTACAAAATCTATAGACTCAAAATTTAAGTCGACTAATGCACTAGGGTGGAACACAATGTTAGTAAAAAAATATGGGAAACATTTAAATCTGAAGCAATTTTAAGGAAACTTCGCAAAAGTTTATATATGATTTATCACCCGATATATATGTATTAAAAGTTCAGGAAAATTAGATCATTTTTATAACATTTCGACTAAGCAGTGGCGATATTACAAGGAAAATTTTGGTATTTTGACCATTTTTGTCGAAATCATAAAAACATATATATGGGAGATATATCTAAATATGAACCAATTTCAATCAAATTTAGAACGCATAGCTACAATGCTAATTCTACTCCCTGTGCAAAATTTCAACCAAATCGGAGTTAAAAATTGGCCTCTGTGGTCATATGAGTGTAAATCGGGCGAACGCTATATATGGGAGCTATATCTAAATCTGAACCGATTTCAACCAAATTTGGCACGCATAGTTAAAATGCTAATTCTACTTCCTGTGCAAAATTTCAACTAAATCGGAGTTAAAAATTGGCCTCTGTGGGCAAATGAGTGTAAATCGGGCAAAAACTATATATGGGAGCTATATCTAAATCTGAACTGATTTTAACCAAATTTGGCACGCATAGTTAAAATGCTAATTCTACTCCCTGTGCAAAATTTCAACTAAATCGGAGCAAAAAATTGGTCTCTGTGGTCATATGAATGTAAATCGGGCGAAAGCTATATATGGGAGCTATATCTAAATCTGAACCGATTTGGCTGATATTTTGCAAGTTTTTCGAGATCAATAAAATATTCGGATGTACGGAATTTGAGGAAGATCGGTTGATAAACACGCCAATTATGACCAGATCGGTGAAAAATATATATGGCAGCTAAATCTGAACCGATTTTTTCCAAAATCAATAGGGATCGTCTTTGAGCCGAAACAGGACCCTATACCATACCATATACAATTTTAGGACAATCGGACTAAAACTGCGAGCTGTACTTTGCACACAAAAATACATCAACAGACAGACAGACAGACGGACATCGCTAAATCGACTCAGAATTTAATTCTAAGCCGATCCGTATACTAAAAGGTTGGTTTTTGATTACTCCTTCTTGACGTTACATACAAATGCACAAACTTATTATACCCTGTACCACAGTAGTGGTGAAGGGTATAAAAAGGTAAGAAGAACTAAAAACAACTTTGTCGAAGTCAGAAAGATGTGCGGAAAGATGCAATTAGCCAGAAAAGAAAAACAATTTTGAGTTTGTCTTTATGAAATTGTTTTTGCATACTGTAAAAGAATCAACGTTTATCACAAAAAAGTATATACTTTTCTTCCAAACAAACTTCCTTACTGCGAAAAGAAAATGGGAAACAATAGTTTTTTTTTTTTTGTCGACAATTCCATTGGGGAGGGATGAATTATTACTTTTGTGTGAAGTAATGCTGAAGAGCAGTACTTTCATTATAGGACATGCCCTTGCGAAAGTAATCAAGTAATCCATTTAACAGTAATTTGTTACTAGATGACCTCCAAGATTATTTGGTAATGAAAGGATAGGCTAAGTTCGGTTTTCAACGCGAATCCCGAATGTGAAAAAAAAATTCAATCCCATTTGGCGATATGCTTTGGATTTGCACATTCTCATGGTCCCCTTATTGGACCAACTACTGAATCCTTTTATTGGACAAAATCAATCTTCAATTAGAAACATCGCCAAAAAAATCCAAAATGGACACAAAAATAAATAAAGTAAAAAATTAGATATAAATCTAGGTACAGAATCCCTTTCATTGACCACAAATGTCGTAGAGATTATGAAGTAAAATGGAAATAAGCACTCTTGACATCGGTATAAAAAAATCGACATATCTTCCCCGTCAGGTTAGCAATCGAAAAGTCGATTTTCAAATGTTATACCATACAGACTCCATCCTAGTTTTTTTGTTCTTAATTTTAAATCATTATTTTTTTCGAGCCCACTGTATACAGATGATTGAACAAGCGTGTTGGTGATTGCACTTTGGCATGTTAATTGGCCTCATTGGCCGACTGTAACCCAATGCAAAGCAATATAGTGTTCACACCAGCCAAACCACACAAATGTAAATATTTCAGCTTATACGCTCTTGCACGCTCGCACCCATTCTCTCACACACACGCACACACTACCTCCCTCATTTATAGACGTGATCCTAAAACTCGAAATTAGTATGCCATCATTATTATGAGCATTATTGGCATTAGGTATAATGAAGAGGTCATCATCATCATCATTGACATCCACATCATTAGTGGTGAGAGCAAGAGAAGAAAAATGAAGGACAACAAACAGAGTTTTATAGGGCACACTTTGTTTGCAGTGGGCAATATGATCAAAACACTCAATCACACAAACATACACCACAATCCGAAGGAGTACTCGCGTTTTCACCACAAACAGACATACCTTCACCTACATCCACACATACATACATACATACTTAGGGGCCTCTCTCACTCACATCACCTCGATGACAAAGTCAAACTCATTTGTACATATTAAAATAATTGTGTGAACGTGACACAAACTTGTGCTTAATTCGTTTGTAGTCATTTGTGTGTGGTTTTTGGTCTATGCCACAATGAGTTCATGGCACACCTACACACACAGGCTGTTGTCATGCCCTGTATAAAAGTGGGGCAGCGGGAGGGGGTATTATTTTCTCTACAGCTTAGCTTTTCGTTTTGTTTTCTATGAAATATTTTCAATTTCAATATCCCAGCGCTAGGCAAACCGATCCAAACAAACAAACATCCTTGCACTAGTTTTTCCCCATCATGTCCAAGCGTTTTAGTGATAGTCTAATTAATCATTTCGAGCTTCTGCTTCAGGATGTTCCAACCATTTTGGGGCTCGACAGCATCTGCTCCATTTCTGTATCTTGTCTAATGAGTCAATAGAGCGACAGCTGACACCGCAAAATTTTAGTGGTGGCGGTTGGGGTAACCAGTACGTGCGATATTTTATGGTAGCATACCATGAATGGACTTTAATGGCAAAAACTTCGTGTATATTATGACTAAATATTAATACAGCTTACGTGATTTACCATCTAAATTATACGGCATCTAAACGGATTTTCTATAGTAATGACTACATTAGCAACAACAAAAACAACAGAAGCTACTTTGAGTCTATAATAGATAATGAGAACTAAATCAGCTTTGTTTGCTTTATGAAAATATTAAGGCTTTTATCAAAGCGGATTTATTTTTAAAAAAATCAAATAGACACACACACACACAAATAATTCTTTCCCCTAACCAACGGTTGCCACTCGAGCCAATAATGATCTACCAACATTTGGAGAAAATTTTACCAAATAAAAAAAATATATATTTTGTCAAGAGTTCATTTCAATAGAAAATTTAATTTCTATAGAAAATTTTGTCAAAATTTAATTTCCATAGAAAATTTTGTTAAAATTTAAATCAACAGTTTTTTCTATCGAATTTTGTTAAAACTTTATTTCTATAGACAATTTTGTCAATTTTTTTATAGAATTTTGTCAAAATTTTATTTCTATAGAAAATTTTGTTAAAATTATATTTCTATAAAAAATGTTGCCACACTTTTATTTCTATAGAAAATTTTGCCACAATTTTATTTCTATAGAAAATTTTGTCAAAATTTTATTTCTATAGAAAATTTTGTCACAATTTTATTTCTATAGTATATTTTGTATAATTTTTATTTTTATATAAAATTTTGTCAAAATTTTATTTCTATAGAAAATTTTGTCAACATTTTATTTCTATAGAAAATGTTGTCAACATTTTATTTCTATAGAAAATTTTGTCAAAATTTTATTTCTATAGAAAATTTTGTCAAAATTTTATTTCTATAGAAAATATTATCAACATTTTTTTTCTATCGAATTTTGTTAAAATTTTATTTCTATAGAAAATTTTGTAATTTTTTTTATAGAACTTTGTCAAAATTTTATTTCTATAGAAAATTTTATTTCTATAGAACATTTTGTTAAAATTTAATTTCCATAGAAAATTTTGTTAAAATTTTATTTCTATAGAAAATTTTGTCAAAATTTTATTTCTATAGAAAATTTTGTATAATTTTTATTTTTATAGAAAATTTTGTCAAAATTTTATTTCTATAGACAATTTTGTCAAAATTTTATTTCTATAGAAAATTTTGTCACAATTTTATTTCTATAGAATATTTTGTATAATTTTTATTTTTATAGAAAATTTTGTCAACATTTTATTTCTATAGAATATTTTGTATAATTTTTATTTTTATAGAAAAATTTGTCAAAATTTTATTTCTATAGAAAATTTTGTCAAAATTTTATTTCTATAGAAAATATTATCAACATTTTTTTTCTATCGAATTTTGTTAAAATTTTATTTCTATAGAAAATTTTGTAATTTTTTTTTTATAGAACTTTGTCAAAATTTTATTTCTATAGAAAATTTTATTTCTACAGAACATTTTGTTAAAATTTAATTTCCATAGAAAATCTTGTTAAAATTTTATTTCTATAGAAAATTTTGTCAAAATTTTATTTCTATAGAAAATTTTGTTAAAATATTATTTCTATAGAAAATTTAATCAACATTTGTTTTTCTATCGAATTTTGTTAAAATTTTATTTCTATAGAAAATTTTGTAATTTTTTTTTATAGAACTTTGTCAAAATTTTATTTCTATAGAAAATTTTATTTCTATAGAACATTTTGTTATATATTTCTATAGAAAATTTTATTTCTATAGCAAGTTTTGTAAAAATTTTATTTTTATACAAAATTTTGTTAAAACTTTATTTCTGTAAAGTTTTTTTTGAGAATTTTATTTCTATAGAAAATTTTGTAAAAATTTTTTTACTATAGAAAATTTTCTCAAAATTTATTTCTATAGACACTTTTGCCAATTTTTTTATAGAAAATTGTGTTAAAACTTTATTTCTGTAAAAAATTTATTCAACATTTGTTTTTCTATCGAATTTTGTTAAAATTTTATTTCTATAGAAAATTTTGTAATTTTTTTTTATAGAACTTTGTCAAAATTTTATTTCTATAGAAAATTTTATTTCTATAGAACATTTTGTTTTATATTTCTATAGTAAATTTTATTTCTATAGCAAGTTTTGTCAAAATTTTATTTTTATACAAAATTTTGTTAAAACTTTATTTCTGTAAAGTTTATCAAAATTTTAGAACTATAGAAAATTTTGTCAAAATTTATTTCTATAGAAAATTTTCTCAAAATTTTATTTCTATAGAAAAATTTCTCAATATTTTTCTTCTATAGAAATTTTTGGTAAGTTTTAATTTCTATAGAAAGTTTTGTCAATTTTGTGCTATAGAAAATTTAATTTTTATAGCAAATTTTGTTAATATTTTAATTAGTCAAAATTTTAGTTTTATAGAAAATTTTGTTAAAACTTTATTTCAGTAAACAATTTTGTAAGAATTTTATTTCTATAGGAAATCTTGCCAAAATTTTATTTCTATGGAAAATTTGGACAAAATTTTATTTCTATGGAAAATTTTGTCAAAATTTTATTTCTATAGAAAATTTTTTCATAATTTTATTTCTATAGAAAACTTTGTCAAAATTTTACTTTTATAAAGGGTGATACGGTCAAAATTTGGTCAAGGGAAAACGCGTGTAAATCGGTGAAATCGTTTATTTAAAAAATCAAATTAAATTTGTTTTCCAAGCTCAATTAGTATAAAATTCAGGAAAAATATTCAGTTAGGCTTTCGCTTTTCCAAATCCAAATTGCCGGGCCTCACGCTTGACACCTGCCATCAGATTTTGTACAGCCACCTTGTCCACCTTCTTCGCCGCAGAAAGCCAGTTTGCCTTGAACTGCTGCTCGTCCTTAGCAGTTTTTTGGTCTTCTTTAGGTTCCGCTTGACAATAGCCCAGTATTTCTCAATTGGGCGGAGCTCTGGCGTGTTGGGAGGGTTCTTGTCCTTGGGAACCACCTGCACGTTGTTGGCGGCGTACCACTCCATGGTAATGGCAAGATGCCAAATCCGGCCAAAACAGTACGGAACTACCGTGTTTCTTCAGGAAAGGCAGCAGACGTTTATTCAAATACTCTTTCACGTAAATTTCTTGGTTGACAGTCCCGGAAGCTATGAAAATGCTGTTTTTCAAGCCACAGGTATAGATGGCTTGCCAAACCAGATATTTCTTTGCGAACTTTGACAGTTTTATGTGCTTGAAAATATCTGCTACCTTTCCCCTTCCTTTTGCCGTATAAAACTCCTGTCCCGGAAACTTCTTGTAGTCGGCTTTGACGTAGCTTTCGTCGTCCATTACCACGCAGTCAAACTTCGTCAGCATCGTCGTGTACAGCCTCCGGGATCGCGCTTTGGCCGTCGTATTTTGTTTATCATCGCGATTTGGAGTCACTACCTTCTTGTAAGTCGATAGTCCGGCTCGTTTTTTGGCTCGATGCACGGTTGTAGACGATACACCCAGCTTATTTGCGGCATCTCGGAGAGAGAGGTTAGGGTTTCGCTTGAAACTACCGGCAACTCTCTTTGTCGTCTCAGCGGCTTCCGGTTTTCGATTTCCCCCCGATCCAGACTTCCTGGCAGTCGACAAACGTTCCCCAAACACTTTAATTACATTTGTAACGGTTGATTTGGCAACTTTTAGCGATTTTGCCAGCTTTGCGTGCGAGTAGCTCGGATTTTCGCGATGCGCGAGCAAAATTGTGATACGCTGCTCTTCTTGCTTGGACGGCATTTTGACAACTGAAGAGTGAATTCCAAAATCAAAATAGGAGCAATATTCTACTCACACACACCTTCAAAGTGAGGGTTTTTTAAATGCAAAATTGAAAGAAATACGTCAAGTTTATATTGACCAAATTTTGACCGTATCACCCTTTAGAAAATTTTGTCAAGATTTGTATAGAACATTTTCTAATAATTTTAGTTCTATAGACAATTTTGTCAAATTTTATTTTTATAGACAATTTTGTCAATTTTTTTTTTCTATAGAAAATTTTGTCAAAATTTTATTTCTATAGAATATTTTGTCAAAATTTTATTTCTATAGAATATTTTGTAAAAAATTTATTTTTAAAGAAAGTTTTGTCAATATTTTATTTCCATAAAAAAATTTGCCACAATTTTGTTTCTATAGAAAATTTTGTCAAAATTTTGTTTCTATAGAAAATTTTGTCAATATTTCCATAGAAAATTTTGCCACAATTTTGTTTCTATAGAAAATTTTGTCAAAATTTTGTTTCTATAGAAAATTTTGTCAAAATTTTATTTCTATAGAAAATTTTGTATAAATTTTATTTCTATAGTAAATTTTCACAAAATTTTATTTCTACATACAATTTTGTCAAAATTTTAGTTGCATAGAAAATTTTTTTGAAAATTTTATTGCTAAATATAGACAATTTTATAAAAAAATGGGGTACTGTGTACCCAATCAATTAATTTATTTTCTCTTTAATGGTTTTAGAAATGTGTATTTAACCTCGTGAGACGATAATGTCAATACATAAATGTGACTTGGCATTCATTTGTGTTAATAAGGCAATTCAAATCGTCTGATATGGTTTTAAATTTCCTATTTATTTATAAAGATATCATCATATTCTACATTTTCAGCTTAATTTTCATGCTCGTAGTCGTTGTAACACCATCATTAGCAATAGAAGGCAATTTCTGTAAAAATCAAACGCCACAAATACAACAACATAATTTGAGCATATGTCAGTGAGATATCCTTAAAATCCTGAAATGTGAATAAAGTCCAATACGTGTGTGCATGTGTGTTAGTGCCTCTGCCTCTTCATCGAGAAGCTAAAAACTCATAAAATACCATTTGTAATAGATATTGTCATGGATCTTTTTTCCATTTCTCCATATGGAAACATTTGCACATAGCCATCTTCGTATTTCTTTGAATGAAATGTATACACATATTTTCCTATTAAATACTAAAGAAAATCATTAAAGATGACTACAGAGAGGGAGATGTCGGAGCAGTTAGAGCACAACAATTTCCACACATATCCGTATATATGGGGAAAATATCAAATGTGAATATTGGTGGTATTAAAATGATTGTATTATCGTATCATGGCATTTGAGTGGGTGCTAATAGCATAAAAGCTTCGTTGCTTCAATATCCATTTACTGTCTTTTCCGGTAGCGTAAGCGATATGTGACCATAACACTATATCCGATAAACGGATATCAACAATTTCATATTATTTGTAGTCTGGTGTAAAGCACAAATGTGATTTTTATTAAGGTGTTGCCTATGAATTCTCATATCAAGGATTGAGAACAAGATAAAAACCATGTTCTAATATCACTACCACCTCTTACAATATGGCCATAATATGAACTTATGGCTATGAAATTCAAGCAAGCGGTGATAGAAGTGGTGTCACATTGAACCAACATAACACCCTAAATTTTATTGTTTCTTCGTATCTTAAACATGATTATCGTTAAGATAATTGACAGTTGGTAAACTTTTGAATACATACAATGTTGAAGTTTTCAAGGAAATCCGTATTGGAGAAAAGACAACAGTATCGTACCAGAGGATGAGAGCAACGAAGTTTATATTTATAAACGCGGGAGTGAAGTATGTTCACCACAATCATAGAGATGAGAGAAGAATGGGGATTGGTATTAAAAACGGTAAAATTAACCTTTTACCACTAACAGATTTTTGTCTCATTTAGCAGTTGATAATAATTAGTCTTTTCGTGGCAAGGGATACATGAAGCGCATCACTAAAACGAACTATGCCTACGAACAACCGTAGGATCTATACAGGTCTATTCCCTGGTACACTAGTCCCATTTCTCGTCACTTTACCATTGAGTGGCAAACTTTACACTTTACGACCCATTCGAAATTACAAGTCCTACGAATGTTTAGTAGAACCATCCCTTATATAGGTTCCCATAAACCAGTCTGTAACAACCTCTTAAAAAACTAATTTTGAGAATGCAAGTCGCACCGCAAATGAAAAACTTTTGGAAAATGTTGATCAATATATTACTCTAATACGACTACAAGACTTTAAAATCAAGAAAGCACCGAAATTAATAAATTTTACGAAAATTTTAAAATTGCCAATTGATAAGTCCGCCAGTGGCAATATACATACATTTTCTGTAGAGACGTTGCCAAATTTTATACGTTTTAGGGTTTTGAAAATTCTGTATAATGAAAACTATGCGAGCGTTGTTGGCACGGTTGCCACATTTGGTAGAATTCTACCAAAAATTTTAGATTTTTTACTGTTTTGTAGATCGGTAGAATTCTAGATGTTTTAGTAGATGTTGCAAAATGTTCCTCTCCAATTAGGAGATACAATATTTTCTATAGAAAAAAATTTTTGCAAAAATTTTCTATAGAAATAAAATTTTGGAAAAAATGAATAAGTAAATACATAAAAATACAATTTTCTATAATTGTTTCTATAGAAATAAAATTTTGAGAAAATTTTCTTTACAAATAAAAAAATCTTAAAAAAATTTTCAATAGAAATAAAATTTTGAGAAAATTGTCTTTACATATAAAAAAGTTTTGAAAAAATTCTCTATAGAAATAAAATTTTGATAAAATTTTCGGTAGAGATAAAATTCTGACAAATTTTCCTATAGAAATAAAATTTTTGACAAAATTTTCTATAGAAATAATATTTTGACAAAATAATTTTGAAAAAAATTTTCTATAGAAATAAAATTATGAGAAAATTTTCTTTACAAATAAAAAGATTTTGAAAAAATTTTCTATAGAAATAAAATTTTGAGAAAATTGTCTTTACATATAAAAAAGTTTTGAAAAAATTCTCTATAGAAATAAAATTTTGAAAAAAATTTCTATAGAGATAAAATTCTGATAAAGTTTTCTATAGAAATAAAATTTTTGACAAAATTTTCTATAGAAATAAACTTTTGACAAAATTTATATAATTGTTTCTATAGAAATAAAATTTTTGACAAAGTTTTTATAGAAATAAAATTTTGACAAAATTTTTAATAGAAATAAAATTTTGACAAAATTTTCTATAGAAATAAAATTTTGACAAAATTTTCTATAGAAACAAAATTGGAATACAATTTTGACAAATTTTTCTATAGAAATAAAATTTTGACGAATTTTTCTGTGGAAATAAAATGTTGACAAAATTTTCTATAGAATCAAATTTTGACATTTTTTAAAGAAATAAAATTTTGACAAAATTTTCTATAGAAACAAAATTTTTATACAAATTTTCATAGGAATAAAATTTTTACAATTTTTTCTATAGAAATAAAATTTTGACAAATTTTTCTATAGAAATAAAATTTTGAAAAAAATTCTATAGAAATAAAATTTTGAAAAAATTTTCTATAGAAATAACATTTTGACAATTTTTTTAATAGAAATAACATTTTGACAAAATTTTCCAAAGAAATAAAATGTTAACAAAATTTTCTATAGAAATAAAATTTTGACAAAATTTTCTATAGAAATAAAATTTTGCAAAATTTTTTATAGAAATGAAATTTTGGAAAAAGTAAATAAATAAATACATAAAAATACAATTTTCTATAATTGTTTCTATAGCAAAAAAATTTGAAAAAATTTTCTATAGAAATAAAATTTTGAGAAAATTTTCTTTACAAATAAAAAAATTTTAAAAATATTTTCCACAGAAATAAAATTTTGATAAAATTGTCTTTACAAATAAAAAAATTTTGAAAAAAATCTATAGAAATAAAATTTTTGACAAAATTTTCTATAGAAATAAAATTTTGACAAAATTTTCTTTACAATTAAAAAATTTTGAAAAAATTTTCTATAGAAATAAAATTTTGAGAAAATTGTCTTTACATATAAAAAAGTTTTGAAAAAATTCTCTATAGAAATAAAATTTTGAAAAAATTTTCTATAGAGATAAAATTCTGATAAATTTTTCTATAGAAATAAAATTTTTGACAAAATTTTCTATAGAAATAAAATTTTGACAAAATTTATATAATTGTTTCTATAGAAATGATATTTTAACAAAGTTTTTATAGAAATAAAATTTTGACAAAATTTTCTATAGGAATAAAATTTTGGCAAAATTTTTAATAGAAATAAAATTTTGAGAAAATTTTCTATAGATACAAAATTTTGATACAAATTTTCATAGGAATAAAATTTTGACAAATTTTTCTATAGAAATAAAATTTTGACGAATTTTTCTGTGGAAATAAAATGTTGACAAAATTTTCTATAGAATCAAAAATTTGACAACATTTTTTAAAGAATTAAAATTTTGACTAAATTTTCTATAGAAACAAAATTTTTATAAAAATTTTCATAGGAATAAAATTTTTACAATTTTTTCTATAGAAATAAAATTTTGACAAATTTTTCTATAGAAATAAAATTTTGACAAATTTTTCTATAGAAATAAAATTTTGTCAAATTTTTCTATAGAAATAAAATTTTGAAAAAAATTCTACAGAAATAAAATTTTGAAAAAATTTTCTATAGAAATAACATTTTGACAAATTTTTCAATAGAAATAAAATTTTGCAAAATTTTTTATAGAAATAAAATTTTGACAAAATTTTTTATAGAAATAATATTTTGGCAAAATTTTCCATTGAAATAAAATTTTGACAAAATTTTCTATAGAAATAAAATTTTGACAAAATTTTCTATAGACATAAAATTTTGGCAAAATTTTCCATTGAAATAAAATTTTGGCAAAATTTTCCATTGAAATAAAATTTTGGTAAAATTTTCCATTGAAATAAAATTTTGCCAAAATTTTCCATAGAAATAAAATTTTTAAAAATTTTTCTATAAAAATAATATTTTGACAAAATTTTCTATAGAAATAAAATTTTGACAAATTTTTTTATAGAAATAAAATTTTGATAAAATTTTCTATAGAAATAAAATTTTGAAAAAAAATTCTATAGAAATAAAATTTGGACAAAATCCCAGCAAAAACTCTCATTACCCGGTAATCTTGTAGGTAAGCCTATTTAAAAATTAATAACCACTTATTAATTGGTATCGCTTCGGATTACATTTACATACGCATGTCCTAGAAGGAAAGTACTTCTCCCCAGGCATACTTTCGGCCATAAAATAAGTAGTGCATTTAAAGCATATAATCACCTAATATGTAATGACTTATTCGTAGATACACCAAACCTTGCAAAATAGCCACTTATTGTCTCAGGCAACCAAATCTCGAAAATATTGATTTCTATCGCCGATTACAATGAATCAAAATATGGCGAGTGATGCTGTAATAGAAGAACTACTTGAATAGAAACGAATATTGTATAAATAAACAAAAAATCTAATAAATAATCTAAATAAGATGCAAATTAATTTCACACTTAAAATAGAAATAAATGTAGGTTGTTTAAGGGAATTGGATTCGTGAATTACGTTATAATATATCCAATAGCCAATTCACATAAGGTTCAAAATCTACTAAAAGTGGATTTTAAGTCCCTTTTTTATAAGGCAAATGGCATTTGAAATTTAGTTTAAGCGCATTTTGGAAGTGTAATGTGAATGAGGTATAAGAAAGCATTTATTTAAAACATAATATGACAATGTCATTAAACACAATTATTATGAAATATTTGTGATAAAAAATTCTTAACGGAACAATTTTCAGAATTACCGTTACATTACATTTTCTTTTTGATATTTTATGTAAGTGCTCGATTATGTGAATAATTATACCTAATGGTACCATCATTTATTATATTTTATTAATTCGTTAACTACAACTGCCTAAAAATTTGAGAATAACAATTCGAAAATTACCGAGAAGTATTTATTTTTGTCATTACAAGTTAGTCATTATAACTCGCCGCAATGTAATGCAACGTGTAATGACAGCTTTACTCCTGGTAATGCCAATTGTAATGAGATGTGGTTACCTAGTTTTTGCTGGGATTTTCCACAGAAATAAAAATTTGGCAAAATTTGCCATAGAAACAAAATTTTGACAAAATTTTCTATAGAAACAAAATTTTGACAAAATTTTCCATAGAAATAAAATTTTGACAAAATGTTCCATAGAAATAAAATGTTGACAAAATTTTCCATAGAAATAAAAAAATTGACAAAATTTTTCATAGAAATAATTTTCAAAAATTTCCATAGAAATAATTTTCAAAAAATTTCTAGAGAAATAAAATTTTCAAAAAAATGTCTATAGAAATAAAATTATTGACAAAATTTTCTATAGAAATAAAATTTTGACAAAATTTTCTATAGAATAAAATTGTGACAAAATTTTCTATACAAATAAAATTTTGACAAAATTTTCCATAGAAATAAAAATTTGGCAAAATTTGCCATAGAAATAACATTTTGACAAAATTTTCCATAGAAATAAAATGTTGACAAAATTTTCCATAGAAATAAAAAAATTGACAAAATTTTCCATAGACATAAAATTTTGACAAAATTTTTCATAGAAATAAAATTTTGACAAAATTTTCTTTAGAAATAAAATTTTGACAAAATTTCCAATAGAAATAAAATTTTGAGAAAATTTTCTTCAGAAATAAAATTTTGACAAAATTTTCTGTATAAATAGACATTTGAACAATTTGACAGTCCAGTTGCCTTTACGTTTCACCTTATTCAGACTTACACAAGTACCCAAGTCATGTGGATTCTGTTACAATCTTAGGAGATATTATTCCCAAACAACAATGTATTGCTGTCAGTTTCCTCCATATCGTAGCATAATTTAGGTATATTTGCAGCCCATTACTTTAGGCTCATATACACTATTTAATCCATTGTGGTACCGCAGTTTTGGCAGTAACTTCGAGTTAGTTTTGGACCTTGTCTGCATTATGAAAATAAACCCCAATGTCTTGAAGTGGGGCCGTTTTCGCTTTCTGGAATTTGGCTCATCATTTCTATAATGAGCAATTTAATTCTTAGGCATCGCCTTACAGTTGGTATTATTTGTGCTTTGGGTCTGTCTTCTTCTCTGCATAGAAATTATTCGTGAAGCGAAAACCCGGTCTCTGTCGTATACATCTCCTCTTGGATCCAAAACCAAACTGACTGAGTGTTACAATGCCATAGCAGGTAACTGTATAATTCCCGATGCTATTCATAAACATATGATATTCCAAGAATAACGGTGTGTCAAAAATGCGTATGCCATGCATATTGCTGTGTATGGTATGTATGTGTTTGTGTGTAATAAGTTTATATGGTATTTAAGAGGTGTACATGATATCGAAGCATATATCTACAGTCCTACTTAAATATGGATTGGTGTCAATGCAAATGTTTACAGGACACCTTCTTGCGCTAAGGTTATCAGTGTGTTGCGTTTTTTCTCTACTTACGAAGTAAGAGGAGTCGGTGGTGGTAGGACTATGGGTGGGGAGAGACAATGTATCTTTCTGTGTTTTTTTTTTTTTTTAAGATTTCGGCATTGAAATCAGATACACAGGCGTTAAAGAAGATTTGTGAGTACTACTACAGAGAATGCTACGTATGTATATGTGATATTTTCGTTTTTTTTAATGATTTCTTTAAACAAATATCGTTGTAAGAGGAGACCTACATGGGAGTGTACAAGTGATTTGCATGGACTTGTCATCATTGTTTTTACAATGCCATACAAAATGAATGGTGACAGGCTGCCAGTTATTTGCCTGTGGTCTGGGGCAACCACATCGCTCTCTAATGATGGCGTTGATGTGTGTTATTGAGGTGTAAATAATATTGTAAGTTTCATACATATCATTGCCTATATCTATAGATTTGTGAGTGTATGTGTGTGTGCGTTTGCATTTGAATATCCTTACTATAGGCATTATGTGGTTTTATACTGAGCTCTATAGGATAGGGCGTATACTAAGTTTTTTCATTCTATTTGTAACGCATAGAAATATTGATCTCAGGCCCCGTAATGCATTATGTTACCAAACAAAAATTACTCAATATCTGTCCATTATTATATATAGCCCCCATATAGACCGATACCCAGGTTTTACTTTTTGCCCTGTCCTGTTGCTTAGTTTTCATCCATTTCGCCTGATATTCAGTATTTGATTATTAACCCCCAAGAAGAACAAAATCATCGTCAAGCGGTTATTAACCACGGCTGCCACAGTTGTTAGAATTCTACCAAAACTGGTAGATTATTTACTGTTTTGTAGATTGGAAAAAAACTAAAAACAATTTTTACAAGATTTTCTATAAAAACAATTTTTACAAAACTTTAGACTAAATTTTCTTTAAAAATAACATTTTAACTATTTTGATAGAATTCTACCAAAAATGTCAGATTTTTAACTGTATTGTAGATTGGTAGAATTTATAATGTTTTGGTAGATTTTGCTAAATATTCCTCTTCCAATAAGGAGAATTTCAATTTTCTATTTAAAAAAAAAAAAAAAAAAAAAAAAAAATTTTTACAAAATTTTCCACAATAAAATTTTGAAAAAAAATTTTCTAAGGAATACAATTTAAAAACAAAAAAATTTATAGGAATGTTATTCCTATAGAACATTTTCTAATGAAATAAAATTTTCCTTTAGAAATAAAATTTTTACAAAATTTTCTATAGAAATAAAATTATGAGAAAATTTTCTTTAGAAATAAAATTTTAGCAAGAATTTCTACAGAAATAACATTTTGACAAAATTTTCTGTAGAAATAAAATTTTGAGAAAATTTTGTATAGAAACAAAATTTTGCCAACATTTTTTACAGAAATAAAATGTTGACAAAATTTTCTATAGTAATAAAATTTTTACAAAATTTTCTTTAGGAAAAAAATTTTGAGAAAATTTTCTGTAGGAATAACATTTTGAGAAAATTTTCTATAACAATAAAATTTTGGCAAAAATTTCTACAGAAATAAAATTTTTACAAAACTTTCTGTCGATATAAAATTTTGCGAAAATTTTCTATAGAAACAAAAATTTTACAAAATTTTCTGTAAGAATAGAATGTTGACAAAGTTTTTTCTTTGGTAATAAAATTTTACAAAATTTTCTATAGAAATAAAATTTTGAGAAAGTTTCCTTTAGGAATAACATTTTTAGCACATTTTCTATAGAAATAAAATTTTGTCAAAAATTTTCTACAGAAATAAAATTTTTACAAAACTTTCTGCCGATATAAATTTTTAAGAAAATTTTCTATAGAAACAAAAATTTTGACAAAATTTTCTACAGAAATAACATTTTTACAAAACTTTCTGTCGATATAAATTTTTGAGAAAATTTTCTATAGAAACAAAATGTTTGTAAAATTAGAAACAAAATTTTGCCAACATTTTTTACAGAAATAAAATGTTGACAAAATTTTCTATAGCAATAAAATTTTTACAAAATTTTCTTTAGGAATAAAATTTTGAGAAAATTTTCTATAGCAATAACATTTTGGTAAAAATTTCTACAGAAATAAAATTTTTACAAAACTTTCTGTCGATATAAAATTTTGCGAAAATTTTCTATAGAAACAAAATGTTTGCAAAATTTTTTACAGAAGTAAAATTTTGACAAAATTTTCTATTGTAATAAAATTTTCTATAGAAATAAAAATTTTACAAAATTTTTTGTAAGAATAAAATATTGACAAAATTTTCTATTGTAATACAATTTTACAAAATTTTCTATAGAAATAAAATTTTGAGAAAATTTTCTTTAGGAATAATATTTTGAGCAAATTTTCTATAGAAATAAAATTTTTACAACATTTTCTACAGAAATAAAATTTTTACAAAACTTTCTGTCGATATAAAATTTTGAGAAAATTTTCTATAGAAACAAAATGTTTGTAAAATTAGAAACAAAATTTTGCCAACATTTTTTACAGAAATAAAATGTTGACAAAATTTTCTATAGTAATAAAATTTTTACGAAATTTTCTTTAGGAATAAAATTTTGAGAAAATTTTCTATAGGAATAACATTTTGAGAAAATTTTCTATAGAAATAACATTTTGAGAAAATTGTCTAGTGAAATAAAATTTTGAGAAAATTTTCTATAGCAATAAAATTTTGGCAAAAATTTCTACAGAAATAAAATTTTTACAAAACTTTCTGTCGATATAAAATTTTGCGAAAATTTTCTATAGAAACAAAATGTTTGCAAAATTTTTTACAGAAGTAAAATTTTGACAAAATTTTCTATTGTAATAAAATTTTCTATAGAAATAAAAATTTTACAAAATTTTTTGTAAGAATAAAATGTTGACAAAATTTTCTTTAATAATAAAATTTTACAAAATTTTCTATAGAAATAAAATTTTGAGAAAATTTTCTTTAGGAATAATATTTTGAACAAATTTTCTATAGAAATAAAATTTTGACAAAATTTTCTACAGAAATAAAATTTTTACAAAACTTTCTGTCGATATAAAATTTTGAGAAAATTTTCTATAGAAACAAAATGTTTGTAAAATTTTTTACAGAAGTAAAATTTTGACAAAATTTTCTATTGTAATAAAATTTTCTATAGAAATAAAAATTTTACAAAATTTTTTGTAAGAATAAAATGTTGACAAAATTTTCTATAGTAATAAAATTTTACAAAATTTTCTATAGAAATAAAATTTTGAGAAAATTTTCTTTAGGAATAATATTTTGAGCAAATTTTCTATAGAAATAAAATTTTGACAAAATTTTCTACAGAAATAAAATTTTTACAAAACTTTCTGTCGATATAAAATTTTGAGAAAATTTTCTATAGAAACAAAATGTTTGTAAAATTAGAAACAAAATTTTGCAAACATTTTTTACAGAAATAAAATGTTGACAAAATTTTCTATAGTAATAAAATTTTTACGAAATTTTCTTTAGGAATAAAATTTTGAGAAAATTTTCTATAGAAACAAAATGTTTGCAAAATTGTTTACAGAAGTAAAATTTTGACAAAATTTTCTATTGTAATAAAATTTTCTATAGAAATAAAAATTTTACAAAATTTTCTGTAAGAATAAAATGTTGACAAAATTTTCTATAGTAATAAAATTTTACAAAATTTTCTATAGAAATAAAATTTTGAGAAAATTTCCTTTAGGAATAATATTTTGAGCAAATTTTCTATAGTAATAAAATTTTGGCAAAATTGTCTACAGAAATAAAATTTTTACAAAACTTTCTGTCGATATAAAATTTTGAGAAAATTTTCTATAGAAACAAAATGTTTCTAAAACTGTTTACAGAAGTAAAATTTTGACAAAATTTTCTATAGTAATAAAATTTTGCAAAATTTTCTATAGAAATAAAATTTTGAGAAAATTTCCTATAGGAATAATATTTTGAGCAAATTTTCTATAGAAATAAATTTTTTGCCAATTTTTTCTACAGAAATAAAATTTTTACAAAGTTTTCGATAGAAATAAAATTTTGACAAAATTTTCCATAGTAATACAAATTTGACAAAATTTTCTATGGAAATAAAATTTGACAAAATTTTCTATTGAAATAAAATGTTGACAAAATTTTCTGTCGAAATAAAATTTTGACAAAATTTTCTGTCGAAATAAAATTTTGAGAAAATTTTCGACGCAAAAAATGTGTTTGGAATGTTTTCCATAGAAGTAAAATATGGCAAAATTTTCATTAGATTCAGTATTTTTAAAAAATTTAAATTTCTCGTTAGATCATAATATCAAAGTCCTTTGTGACGAAAAAATTTCATACTGACCACAAACATTTAATCAAAAACTTCAAAATAAGATTATTTTAAGTTTGATAGATGTTGGGTAAAATGTTATTAAAATTTTGGTAGATTATTTTTGGCACGAGTGGCAACCGTGTTCTTAACTAAATGAAGTAATGCTACTGGGAACAACCAATCGATGGTGGTGAGTGCATAAGATTCGGCCTGGCCGCATTTTCTGTTTTAAATTCTTTTTTTTTATATTTTTTAACTCGTATGCTGATATGTGGGCGAGTGTGTGTGTGTGCGAATGACGTTTGTTTTTTGTTAGCTCTACACGAGCTGTGGATGAGATGATTGCTATGTCACTTCATTTTCAAGTGAAGCAGCAGGAAGGGCGTGTTTCTTGAGCAAATAACACAATGACTTCCGTTTCCTTTACATTCTCTCTGTTTGAATATCCCTGTTCCTGCTATTTCTTTTGTGTTTGTATAGTTTCTTTTGTTGTGGTTGCCTCGTTTTGGTTTCATTCACCTAACCCGAGAGTGTGTAATCAAATAAAAGCTTTCCAACTATGGCTTGTCGATTGCTTAAGGATCTGTAAACTTTTTAATATGTGAGTGTTTTTCTTCCTTTTGTTTTTTTCTTATGAAAATGGGTGTATTTGATATTTTGTAACAAAAGCCTGGGTGATGTTTTGTTTATTAAAAACACATTAGAATCAACAAAATGATATTGCGATTTGTTACAAAATATCGCAATGGCAGACTTATGAAATTCCATCTCTAGTAACTTGTTTTTTAAAAGGTCTTTCTATCACTTTCTTTTCTGATTATACAAAAATCTATAATTTTAAACCAAAACTGATCAAAACATTTTATCTCGAAATTTTTATTTGAATGCATTAAAACATTGCTTTTAGTTTTCATTGTTGTTTTTTGAGCAGTTTCTGTCTTCATTAAAATTTTAAAAAGAAAACACAACTTACCAACAAATGGCAGGTTTTGGCTTGAAGGAGTAGTTTAACGGTTAAGGTCGTTACCACCAAACAACTTGGTACTTAAGTTTTGTTAGAAATTTCTATGATTTTTGGTTACGGAAATAAACAAAATGCAATATCAGAAGGGAAACATCAGAAGGGCACAAAGACAACATCATGTAGAATTTATGGACTACCACCACCACCATATCAACCACGAAGATATTAAGGGGAATGGTTGCTTGGTGCTTTCGGGGTATGCCTTTGCTTTCTTGATTGCATTTTTTTTTGTTGCTTCTATTGTTAGCCATTTGCCCTTATATGGAATCCCTTACTGGTGCTGCCAGTTGCCAGTTTTTCGGTAATGGCATTGTTGCAGAACTGAAGCTGGATTTGTTTTCTTTTGGTTTTGGCTTGAGGGGAAAATGCCTTAACTTGGCTTTTAGTTAGCTGCAATACCAAGGCTCTTCTTGTGGAAGGAGATTTGGGAATTTCATTTGCTGCTACTGTTCCTGCTGGCTGCCATTGCACCATTTGAAGTTGTTTATTGTTGTGCTAATCTCCGCCATGTGGCAATTCTTGCGGGCACTTTGGTGGTAATATTTTATTGTTTATTGCGGTTAGACGGTAGTAAGCATTGCGGCAATTCCCAGTCTACTATGCTGTTGCCCCAAAAAAAACTGCAGCTTCGTCTCCTCACCAAGTTACCATTATGGCTTTTCATATGTCTTTGGTATAGTCGTTTAGCCAAGACAATGTAATGACTTTTTATAGTGATTTTTGTTGTATATCCTCGATTGAAATTTACTTTCATTGTATTAGGAATCGAGATTGTGGAGATTATGGATGTATGGCCCTTTGGCGGGAGAAAACCAAAACAGAGGATATTGCACATATCATTGGCTTACATTGAATTTATGTTAAGATCAAAAAAAAAAAAAAAAAAACAAAACAAGGACAAGAAACAAAGGGGTGAATGATGTTTCCCATAAAACATAAAACATATCATGAAAAGCTTCCCCCACTTTTACAGTACATTACAATTTCCCCAAAATTTTATTTTATGGAAAATGTCGCCAATGTTTTATTTCTTAGGTAATTTTCCTCAAAACATAATTTTTATAGAAAATTTCGTCGAAATTTTATTACTATAAAGCATTTGTCGTCAAGATTTTTTTTGAAAAAAAATTGTCTCAAAATTTTATTTCTATAGAAAATTTTCTCAAAATTTTAATTTTTACAAAAAAAAAAAAAAATGTGGAAAATTTGTTTCTATAGAAAAATTCACCAACATTTTATTTCTATAGGAAAATTCCTCGTCATTTTCTTGTGTAGAAAATTTCGTCGAATATTTATTTCTATAGAAATTTCTTCGAAATATTATTTTTCCTCGAAATTTGTTTCTATAGAAAATTTTCTCAAAATTTAATTTCAGTAGAAAATTTCTTAATTTTTTTTTTTTTTGTATAGAGAATTTTCTCGCCTTTTGTTGCTATGAAAATTTTATAAAAATTTAATTTCTAATTTCCTCAAAATTCAATTTCTATAGAAAATTACTCCAAAATTTTATTTCTCTAGAAAATTTTCTCAAAATTTGAAATATTCACCAAAATTTCATTTCAGTACATAAGAAAATGTCGATGAATTTTACTAAAGAAAATTCATCGACATTTTCTTATGTAGAACATTTGCTCGAATTTTTTTCTATGGGAAATTATTCTGAAGTTTTATTTCTGTAGAGAATTTCCTCGAAATTTTATTCTATAGAAAAGTTCCTGAAAATTTAATTTCTATAGAAAACTTCACGTCAGTTTTTCCAAAATTTTATTTTTAAAGAAAATTTTCTCAACATTTAGATCTTTACAAAAAACTCGTACACAATTTGATTGTGTAGAAAATTTCACCAACATTTTATTTCTATAGAAAAATTCATTGACATTTTCTTATGTAGAAAATTTTGTAGAATTTTAATTTCCTCCAAATTTTGTTTCAATAGAAATCTTGCTCAATTTTTTTTTTGAACTTTTATTTTCGTAAAGAATTTCCTCTATATTTTATTCTATAGAAAAGTTCCTGCAAATATAATTTCTATCGAAAATTTCAACGAAGCTTTATTTCTATCGAAATTCTTTTCCTCTGTTGGTTAAGCTACACTTGTAGTTTAGTCCATGTATGGTTTTAAGCTGCAATAAAAAACAACAGAAATTCCTAACATTAATATATATAATTTTTTTTTGCAAAAAATTTCAACAAAATTTTTGTTCCTATAAAAATTTCACAAACATATTTCTTCTGTTCCCTAAAATTTTATTTCTAAAAACATATGCTCATACTTTAATATTTATAGAAAAATTCTGTTGAAAATTTCCACAAAACTAAGTTTATATATTCAATTTTGTAGACTTTTTTAAATAGAAAACTTCTTAAAAATACTATGTTTATCTTAACTTTTTATTTAAATATTTTATTCAATATTTTAATTCCCTAAAATATTTCGTGGAAATGAATTTTCGAGGAAATAAATGTGGGGTAGCTACATTTATTTCCTCGAAAATTGGTCCGACCATTAAAAAATTTCCCCAAAATTTTATATTATAGAATTTTTTTCCACATTCTATATCTAAAAAAAAAAAAATAATTTTCTCAAAATTTTTATTTTATTTTTTTTTGTTTTTTTGTTGAAACGTTGTTTCTATAAAATACTTTATGAAAGTTTTATTTTTATAGAAAATTTGATCAAAATTTTATTTCTATAGAAAATTTTGTCAAAATTTTATTTCGATAGAAAATTATGTCAAAATTTTATTTCGATAGAAAATTTTGTCAATATTTTTATTATAGAAAATTTTTTTCAAAATTTTTTTTTCTATAGAAAATTTCACCAAAATTTTATTTCTATACAATAATTTACCAAATTTCTATTTCTATACAAAATTTTACCAACATTTTATTTCTATACAAAATTTTACCAACATTTTATTTCTATAGAAAATTTTGCCAAAATTTTATTTCTATAGAAAATTTTGCCAAAATTTTGTTTCTATAGAAAATTATGTCAAGATTTTATTTCAATAGAAAATTATATCAAAATTTTATTTCTATAGAAAATTTGCCAAAATTTTATTTCGATAGAAAATTTTGTCAAAATTTTATTTTGATAGAAAGTTATATCAAAATTTATTTCTTTTGAAAATTTTGTCAATATTTTTATTATAGAAAATTTTGTCAACATTTTTTTCTACAGAAAATTTTGTCAAAATTTTATTTCTATACAATAATTTACCAAATTTCTATTTCTATACAATAATTTACTAAATTTCTATTTCTATAGAAAATTTTACCAAAATTTTATTTCTATAGAAAATTTTGCCAACATTTTATTTCTATAAAAAATTTTGCCAAATTTTTATTTCTATGGAAAATTTTGTCAAAAAATTATAGCTATAGAAAATTTTGTCAAAACTATATTTCTTTAGAAAATTTTTTCAAGAACAAAATTTTCTCAACGTTTGATTATTTCCCCAAAAATTTTATTTCTCTAGAAAATTTTGTCACAATATTATTTCTATAGAAAATTTTATCTATTTTGTTTGTTATTGTTGGTTTACTCTTCAATCATTATTGTTGTTTTTGATTTCAGCTTAAAACTATGCATTGACTAAACTGTGGTAATTCCGAAACAGCTGTACATCCAACCATCTTGCAGTCTATAGGGCTTTGCCCAAATAAATTTGACAAGCATACTCAGAGTTACCAGTATTTTTCTGGCTCTTGTCCCCAAATTATGATGGTTTCGTCCCCAAAAATCCCCAATTTAAACTTAAATTCCTCTCAAAAATCCCCAATACATTTTTGACAAGTTTTTTTTTTTTTTTTTTGAAAAAATAAATAACTAAATAAAGTTCTGCTGTAGAAAACTTAAAATTTTGTCAAATCCAGCAAGCTGCAATAAGATCAAGAATTCGAACCAGAACACCAAGAGACTGATGATCGTCTTCCAAATGCTGGAGATATGAAAATGCGAGTTCGGTTACCTTGTATTTATGAACGAAAATTTACTTCTAAATATTCAAATAGTAAAATTGGGTGGTAACACGTTGCCAAAGTAGGTAGAATTCTATCAGAAAGGGTAGATTTTTTATTGTTTGGTACATGGGTAGAATTTTTGATGTTTTGGTAGATTTTGCAAAGAGGTATTTCATAAATTTTCTATAGAAATAAACTTCTGAAAAAATTGTCTATATAAAAATAAAATTTTGAGAAAATTTTCTATATAGAAATAAAATTTTGAGAAAATTTTCTATATAGAAATAAAATTTTGAGAAAATTTTCTATATAGAAATAAGATTTTTACAAAATTTTCTATAGAAATAAAATTTTGAGAAAATTTTCTATAGAAATAAAATTTTGAGAAAATTTTCTATAGAAATACAATGTTGAGAAAATTTTCTATAGAAATAAAATTTTGTTAAAAAAGATTAAAATGATTTCTCGAAAAAATCCCCACAAAAATCCTCAAATTGATGGAAATTCCCCAACAAATCCCTAAGTCCCCAACTCAGAAATTTCGTCCCCATTCACGAAAAAATATTCCCAATTTGGGGGAAAATCCCCAATACTGGCAACACTGAGCATACTTGTCCTCTGTTGATTAAGCAACACTTGTAGTTTGGTCAATACATGGTTTTAAGCTGAAATCAAAAACAACAATAGTGATTAAAATTTTATTTATTTAGAAAATGTTGTCAAAATATTATTTCCATAGAAAATTTTATCAAAATTTTATTTCTATAGAAACCTTTGTCAAAATTTTATTTTTGTAAAAAAATTTTGTTAACATTTCATGTCTATGGAGAATTTTGTCAAAATTCTATATCAAAGAAAATTTTTGCAACATTTTATTTCTGTAGAAAATATTATCAAAATTTTATTTCTTAGAAAATTTTGTCAAAATTATAGCTCTATAGAAAATGTTGTCAAAATTTTATTTGTCTATAGAAAATTTTGTCAAAATTTTATTTCTATAGAAAATTTTGTCAAAATTTTATTTCTATAGAAAATTTTGTCAAAATTGTATTTCTATAGAAAATTTTGTCAAAATTGTATTTCTATAGAAAATTTTGTCAAAATTTTATTTCTATAGAAAATTTTGTCAAAATTTTATTTCGATAGAAAATTATGTCAAAATTTTATTTCGATAGAAAATTTTGTCAATATTTTTATTATAGAAAAATTTTTTCAAAATTTTTTTTCTATAGAAAATTTTGTCAAAATTTTATTTCTATAGAAAATTTTACCAAAATTTTATTTCTATACAATAATTTACCAAATTTCTATTTCTATACAAAATTTTACCAACATTTTATTTCTATAGAAAATTTTGCCAAAATTTTGTTTCTATAGAATTTTGCCAAAATTTTATTTCTATAGACAATTTTGCCAAAATTTTGTTTCTACAGAAAATTTTGCCAACATTTTATTTCGATAGAAATATTTTTTTGTTAAAATTTTATTTCGATAGAAAATTATATCAAAATTTATTTCTTTTGAAAATTTTGTCAATATTTTTATTATAGAAAATTTTGTCAACATTTTTTTCTACAGAAAATTTTGTCAAAATTTTATTTCTATACAATAATTTACCAAATTTCTATTTCTATACAATAATTTACTAAATTTCTAATTCTATAGAAAATTTTACCAAAATTTTATTTCTATAGAAAATTTTGCCAACATTTTATTTCTATAAAAAATTTTGCCAAATTTTTATTTCTATGGAAAATTTTGTCAAAAAATTATTGCTATAGAAAATTTTGTCAAAACTATATTTCTTTAGAAAATTTTTTCAAGAAAAAAATTATAGAAAATTTTCTCAACGTTTGAATATTTCCCCAAAAATTTTATTTCTCTAGAACATTTTGTCACAATATTATTTCTATAGAAAATTTTATTTATTTTGTTTGTTATTGTTGGTTTACTCTTCAATCATTATTATTGTTTTTGATTTCAGCTTAAAACCATGCATTGACTAAACTGTGGTAATTCCGAAACAGCTGTACATCCAACCATCATGCAGTCTATAGGGCTTTGCCCAAATAAATTTGACAAGCATACTTTTCCTCTCTTGATTAAGCAACACTTGTAGTTTAGTCAATACATGATTTTAAGCTGAAATCAAAAACAACAATAGTGATTAAAATTTCATTTATTTAGAAAATTTTGTCAAAATATTATTTCCATAGAAAATTTTATCAAAATTTTATTTCTATAGAAACCTTTGTCAAAATTTTATTTTTGTAAAAAAAAATTTGTTAACATTTCATGTCTATGGAGAATTTTGTCAAAATTCTACATCAAAGAAAATGTTTGCAACATTTTATTTCTGTAGAAAATATTATCAAAATTTTATTTCTTAGAAAATTTTGTCAAAATTTTATTTCTATGGAAAATTTTGTCAAAATTTTATTTCTATAGAAAATTTTGTCAAAATTTTATTTCTATAGAAAATTTTGTCAAAATTTTATTTCTATAGAAAATTTTGTCAAAAATTTATTTCTATAGAAAATTTTGTCAAAATTATAGCTCTATAGAAAATGTTGTCAAAATTTTATTTCTATGGAAAATTTTGTCAAAATTTTATTTCTATAGAAAATTTTGTCAAAATTTTATTTCTATACAAAATTTTGTCAAAATTTTGTTTCTATAGAAAATTTTGTCAAAATTATAGCTCTATAGACAATGTTGTCAAAATTTTATTTGTCTATAGAAAATTTTGTCAAAATTTTATTTCTATAGAAAATTTTGTCAAAATTTTATTTCTATAGAAAATTTTGTCAAAATTTTATTTCTATAGAAAATTTTGTCAAAATTTTATTTCTATAGAAAATTTTGTCAAAATTTTATTTCTATAGAAATTTTGTCAAAATTATAGCTCTATAGAAAATTTTGTCAGCAGTTTATTTCTATACAAAATTTTGTCAAAATTTTATTTCTCTAGCAAATGTTGTCAAAATTTTATTTGTCTATAGAAAATTTTGTCAAAATTGTATTTTTATAGAAAATTTTGTCAAAATTGTATTTCTATAGAAAATTTTATCAAAATTTTATTTCTATAGAAACTTTTGTCAAAATTTTATTTCTATAGAAAAGTTTGTCAAAATTTTATTTCTATAGAAAATTTTGTCAAAATTTTATTTCTATAGAAAATTTTGTAAAAATTTTATTTCTATAGACAATTTTGTCAAAATTTTATTTCTATAGAAAATTTTATAAAAATTTTATTTCTATAGACAATTTTGTCAAAATTTTATTTCTATAGAAAATATTGTCAAAATTTTATTTCTATAGAAAATTTTGTCAAAATTTCGTTTCTGTAGAAAATTTTGTCAAAATTTTATTTCTATAAAAAATTTTGTGAAAATTTGTATTTTTGTAGAGCTATTTGTTGAGATTTTATTTCGACAGAAAATTTTATTTAATTTTTTTGATACAAAAGTTTCCTTTTAATTTGATTTGTATAGAAGGTTTAGCATATGAAATTCCAGCAATAGTTTCTTACTGTAATTCACTTTCCCACAATTGTTTTTAAAATCTTCCACTATTATACGATAATGCCTAAGGATTTGTTTTTTTCTATAAAATTTCCATAGAAACTATTTATTCAAAAAATCAATTAAAACACAATACACGAGAACAATTAATAAAAACAATGAAAATACCATCATTTAATGCTCTAGGCTAGAGCTTCCCTTACTTTAATGCCTTCTTTGTTAAGGAAGGAAAAGAGAGAAGAAAAAAAAAACAAATTCTGTAACACTTGTTTCGTCTTCAATTTCCATTTTGTTCTTTTTTCTTCTCTCTCCCGCTCTGTAGCCATCTATTTAATATAAAATTGCATCATAAATTAAAATGCTACATAATTTGCAGCTGGAAATGGCAGGCTACATGCTTACACTTTTATAAAACTGTTCTATATTTTGCAACTGCAAGAAATCCAAACGAAATGAGAATTCTACATTTAAGACACAAGTGGTTTTTATAGTTCATCGCCAGTATGGTTGGGAAATCATAACGAAAATGAGAAGTAGAAAACTAAAGTCAGTGCAAATGGATTTTTTTTGTTTCCCAGTTTTTTTTTATGTTTCAAAATTCAATTATTTTGAGTAGGTATTTTTCTTTAATTTTTTCCAAGCAGCCTAGGGGAAAATACTTTCATTCTTGGAGTTTTAAAATTTTGATACAATTGCAAATAGTTTATTTTTATAGAGAGTGAGAGAGAGTAGACATATTAATTTGTATTCAGCCATTGCTAATTGAATCATCTAAGGATACTAAAAGTGCATGAATTTTTAAAGAAGATGAACCCATTCCACAGGCTCCAATAATATTCATAGTTAGCTTAGGTTAGGTAAAGTGATAGCCCCTTATATCAGACTCACTTTAGCTTTGGACACATTGGGCAAATATTTGAAACAAATCAAAAAAAAAAATCGTCGCCACAAACAAACCATATTTACCTCATATTACATATATAACATCATGATAGGATTATTTTCCAAAAACCGTATCAAGATATTTGGAAAATGATTCTGGAAAAATGTCTGACACTCATTTTGGTCAAATATTTGCCTAGTATGACCATACATTCTGAGTCGATCTAAGCATGTCCGTCCGTCCGTCCGTCTGTTGAAATCACGCTAACTTCCGAACGAAACAAGCTATAGACTTGAAACTTGGCACAAGTAGTTGTTATTGATCTAGGTCAGTATTGCCATATCGTTCCACTTTTACATATTGCCCCATAGAAACATACCCCCAGATTTGGCTTGCGGAGCCTCTAAGAGAAGCAGATTTCATCCGATCCGGCTGAAATTTGGTACATGGTGTTAGTATATGGTCTCTAACAACCATACAAAAATTGGTCCACATCGGTCCATAATTATATATAGCCCCCATATAAACCGATCCCCCGATTTGGCTTGCGGAGCCTCTAAGAGAAGAAAGTTTCGTCCGATCCGGCTGAAATTTGATACATGGTGTTAATATATGGTCTCTAATGACCATGCAAACATTGATCCACATCAGTCAGATAGTATTGCAAATGGGCCATATCGGTCCACTTTTACGTATAGCCCCCATATAAACGTACCCCCAGATTTGGCTTACGGAGCCTCTAAGAGAAGCAAATTTTATCCGATCCGGATGAAATTTGGTACATGGTATTAGTATATGGTCTCCAACAACCATGTAAAAATTGGTCCACATCGGTCAATAATTATATATAGCCGCCATATAAACCGAACCCCCGATTTGGCTTGCGGAGCCTCTAAGAGAAGCAAATTTCATCCGATCCGGCTGAAATTTGGTACTTGGTGTTAATATATGGTCTCTAATGACCATGCAAAAATTGATCCACATCAGTCCACAATTATAAAGGGTGATTTGTTAAGAGCTTGATAACTTTTTTTTTTTAAAAAAACGCATAAAATTTGCAAAATCTCATAGGTTCTTTATTTGAAACGTTAGATTGGTCCATGACATTTACTTTTTGAAGATAATTTCATTTAAATGTTGACCGCGGCTGCGTCTTAGGTGGTCCATTCCGAAAGTCCAATTTTGGGCAACTTTTTCGAGCATTTCGGCCGGAATAGCCCGAATTTCTTCGGAAATGTTGTCTTCCAAAGCTGGAATAGTTGCTGGCTTATTTCTGTAGACTTTAGACTTGACGTAGCCCCACAAAAAATAGTCTAAAGGCGTCAAATCGCATGATCTTGGTGGCCAACTTACCGGTCCATTTCTTGAGATGAATTGTTCTCCGAAGTTTTCCCTCAAAATGGCCATAGAATCGCGAGCTGTGAGGCATGTAGCGCCATCTTGTTGAAACCACATGTCAACCAAGTTCAGTTCTTCCATTTTTGGCAACAAAAAGTTTGTTAGCATCGAACGATAGCGATCGCCATTCACCGTAACGTTGCGTCCAACAGCATCTTTGAAAAAATACGGTCCAATGATTCCACCAGCGTACAAACCACACCAAACAGTGCATTTTTCGGGATGCATGGGCAGTTCTTGAACGGCTTCTGGTTGCTCTTCACTCCAAATGCGGCAATTTTGCTTATTTACGTAGCCATTCAACCAGAAATGAGCCTCATCGCTGAACAAAATTTGTCGATAAAAAAGCGGATTTTCTGCCAACTTTTCTAGGTAATAAAATTCAATGATTTGCAAGCGTTGCTCGTTAGTAAGTCTATTCATGATGAAATGTCAAAGCATACTGAGCATCTTTCTCTTTGACACCATGTCTGAAATCCCACGTGATCTGTCAAATACTAATGCATGAAAATCCTAACCTCAAAAGAATCACCCTTTATATAACCCCCATATAAACCGATACCCCGATTTGGCTTGCGGAGCCTCTAAGAGAAGCACATTTTATCCGATCCGGCTGAAATTTCGTATATGGTGTTTGTATATGGTATCAAACAACTGTGCAAAAATTGGTCCACATTGGTCCATAATTATATATAGCCCCCATATAAACGGATCCCCAAATTTGACCTACGGAGCCTCTTGGAAGAGCAAAATTCATCTGATTCTGTTGAAATTTGGTACGTGATGTTAGTATATGGTATCCAACAACCATGCAGGAATTGGTTCATATCAGTCCATAATTATATATAGCCCTCCATATAAACCGATCCCCAGATTTGACCTCCGGTGCCTTTTGGAGAGACAAAATTAATCCGATCCGGCTGAAATTTGGTACGTGGTGTTAGTATATGATATTTAACAACCATGCCAAAAGTTGTCCATATCAGTCCATCATCATATATAGTCCCCATATAAACCGATCCCGAGATTTGTTTTTGGAGCCTCTTGGAGGAGCAAATTTCATCCGAGTCAGTTGAAATTTGGTACATTGTGCTAGTATGTGGCCGTTAACAATCCATTCCTACCTACACATAAAAAAATTTCACGAAAAATTTTTCAATTAAAATTTAAATTGAGTTTTAAAAAATATTCAATTAAAAATTTAATTGATTCAACAAATTTTTTAATTGAAACAAAAATCAATCACAAAAATAATAGTATCAATTAATTTTTTAATTGGATCAATTAACTGTTTAATTGACCTTCAATTAATTTTTTAATTGATACTATCATTTCTGTGATTGAAGACATTTCAATTAAAAATTAATTGGATCAATTAATTTCGTGATTGAATCAGAAAAAAATTTTTTTGTATGTAGCCCTCAGATAAATCGATCCCCAATCACACAAAAATTGGTCCATATCAAGTTCATAATTGTACAACCTCAAAAAAAAATTGCTTCTGTAACATATACCCCAAAAACATTTTGCTTCAAGCATATATATTTTCAGGATTGGTCCAAACAAATTATTGTTTGTATTGTTCAAACATATTATGTTTCACCTTAGGCATACACTGGTAGAAAAAAATTTTAACGAACTTTTCTATGTGTATATGTTATATAGTTTTAAGGCGCCAATTGGTTACTTCCATTCTTTTACTTCCAGCTTACTCTCTAGGTCTCTCATTCCAAACACATATATTTTGATAGCCTGTTTCTAAATTGGTACATGTTTGCATCCAAGCATATTATATTTACAAACATTTTATGTCCCAAACATAATATGTTCTAACATATTATCATATATGTCCCAAACATGTTATGCTAGTTTATGAACATGTATGCTTGCACTTACAAATATTGTGTTAAAAAATTTGAATTCCAAACACATAATTTTTACACCCAAACATATGAAAAACGGTCGGTTTTCATCCGTGTATATAGCCCCCATATAAGCGACCCCCATATTTCAATTCTGGCTCTCTACGTACCGTGCAAAAGTCCGTATCGATTCGTAATTATTTGTAGACTTGCCTACACATACTTTTTATACCGACCACCATAAAATGTTGACGGGGGTATAATAAGTTTGTCATTCCGTTTGTAACACATCGAAATATCGATTTCCGACTATATAAAGTATATATATTCTTGATCAGGGAGAAATTCTAAGACAATATAAGCATGTCCGTCTGTCCGTCTGTCTGTTGTAATCACGCTACAGCCTTCAATAATGGCGCTATCATCCCGAAATTTGGCACAGATTAGTTTTTTGTTTGCAGGCAGGTCAAGTTCGAAGATGGGCTATATCGGTCCAAGTTTTGATATAGTCCCCATATAAACCGATCTCCCGATTTGGGGTCTTGGGCCTATAAAAACCGTAGTTTTTATCAGATTTGCCTGAAATTGGAAATCTAGAGGTATTTTGGGACCATAAAGAGATGTGTCGAAAATGGTCCGTATCGGTCCATGTTTTAGTATAGCCCCCATATAGACCGATCTCCCGATTCTGCTTCTTAGGCGTCTAGAAACAGTATTTTCTATCCGATTTGTCTGAAATTGAAAATCTAGAGGTATTTTAGGACCATAAGGAGGTGTGTCGAAAATCGTTCGTATCGGTCCATGTTTTGATATAGCCCCCATATAGACCGATCTCCCGATTTTGCTTCTTGGACGTCTAGAAACTATATTTACCATCCGATTTGCCTGAAATTGGAAATCTAGAGGTATTGTGGGACTATAAAGAGGTGTGTCGAAAATGGTCCGCATCGGTCCATGGTTTGATATAGCCCCCATATAAACCAACCTCCCGATTTGGAGTCTTGGGCCTATAAAAACCGTAGTTTTTATCCAATTTGCCTGAAATTAGAAATATAGACCATAAAAAGGTGTGCCGAAAATGGTGCTCATCGGTCCATGTTTTGGTATAGCCCCCATATAGACCGATATCCCGATTTTGCTTTTAAGGCTTCTAGAAACTATATTTACCATCCGATTTGCCTGAAATTGGAAATCTAGAGGTACTTGAGGACCATAAAAAGGTGTGCCGAAAATGGTGCTCATCGGTCCATGTTTTGATATAGCCCCCATAGAGACTGATTTCCCGATTTTGCTTCTTGGGCTTCTAGAAACTATATTTTCTATCCGATTTTCCTGAAATTGAAAATCTAGAGTTCTTTTGGGACCATAAAAAGGTGTGCCGAAAATGGTGCTCATCGATCCATTTTTTGGTATAGCCCCCATATAGACCGATCTCCCATTTTGCTTCTTGGGCTTCTAGAAACTATATTTACCATCCGCTTTGCCTGAATTCTTGAGCTACAATAAACTGTATTTATTACATGATTTGCCTGAAATTCGAAATCTAGTGGTATTTTTAGACCACAAATAAGAGTGCCGAAATTGAGGTATATCGGTCCATATTTTGGTATAACCCCCATATAGACTGATCTCTCGATTTTTACTTCTTGGGCGTCTAGAGACTATATTTTCTGGCCGATTTGTTTGAAATTGAAAATCTGGAGATATTTTAAGATCACAAATATGTGAGTAGCAAATGGTGCCTATCGGTCCATGTTTTGGTATAGCCCCCATATACACCGATCTCCCGGCTTTATTTCTTGGGCTTCTAGAATCCGTAGTTTTTATCCGATTTGCTGGAAATTAGTAATCTGTAATAAAATTTTAGACAAACGAAATGTCTTTTTCTTATAAAGTGTTTTCGTTTATTCAACGATTGTCTCTAAAATTTGTGTCAAAAGAAAACTTTGCTTTCTCAAAAAAGAAAACACCTCTTTCAGGGTATAGCAGGCGCACTGGTCATGAAAATTGCTTCAAACTGAAAGTAAAAGTTCCAGATTTTACTCATCGTATTTAAATAAATGCGGAAAAATCTACAGATTGAAGATTTTAAATCAAGGCGTAATTTCAACATATACACGATATGTTTATATTTTCTCTAAAACTCTAACAAAATTGGTTCTCATAAATCCAGAATCTTATCTGGTCTTCATAGGTAGAATCTTTAAAGTTTGTCTTCGGGAGCTGGCTCGTTTGGGAGAAGATTTGTCATCAAACCTCCTACAATTCTATATATTATCAAGTAACCCACTACGACGAAGAGTTTTCATAGTAAACTATTATACTTGATTCATGGTGGTGGGTATTTAAAATTCGGCTCGGCCGAATTTACTGCTTTGTATATTTGTTTTGTCTAATATATACCACGTATGGACTAAGTCACAATTTAGAAAACGATGCTAAGAAATTTTAAAATACCTTGTCATCGGTAAGTATTACCACAACCCAAGTAATTCAACTGTGGATGACAGTCTTTCGTAGAAGTTTCTACGCAATCCATGGTGGAGGGTACATAAGATTCGGCCTGGCCGTACTTACGGCCGTATATACTTGTTTATTACTGAATTGAGTGGCTTATCCCAGTAATGGCTACTTTCACAATCATTCAATTTAGCTCATTATTTCTAAGGTTTCTTCTGAAGTGCAGCACAATATATAGACTACTCATGTTGGCTTAAATCTCAATATTTTTATATATTTTGAAAGATATATGCCAAATAATTGACCATTCCTAATGTAACCCTCTCTGCAAACCATAATTTTCGAGAAGGTCTTAACAAAAGCTCAATATTTTAAGCATTGCACTTTAACATGAATTGGCACTGGTGTCACTATCGTATATGTGAGGCTTTTACATTTTTTTCTATTTTGAAAAGGCTTTACATTTGTACTCCATTTTTATAGGTTCTTTATTATATTTATTCTTTTGCAACGCTTGCTTCCTTTGTGATTGTGGGTCAGGACAATGGAGTGGAATCAAAAAAGAAAATATTCTTGCATTGTAGAACTGAATAGCATTTGCATTGCAGCAGGATCTGTATCGACCATATTCGCGGGCACTAAACAAAACAGTCCATTTGCTAGAGAGACCACTACAGATAAAAAAAAAACAAAAACTATCCTTGCAATTGTTGCAGGATTATTTGAGATGTTGCAGTTGGTGTTTTTTTTTTTCTGTGGTGAAAACAGCTCTTTGTAAAGGGTCGCCCCCTTGCATTGAATTGCTATTGGCTTTATGCTCTTCATATTGCCAATTGACTTTTGCTTTAACATATTTCCTGTTGTGCTATATTTTTGTAGCTGAGAACAAAAATTGAAAGATTTCAAAAGCAAATTTTTGATATATTTTCGCTTTTATCATTGTAGCTTTGAAAAATTTAACTAGGGCAAGTGCCTTTGGAAATTGGTGAGTGTCGTAATGTTTGTTTCCAAATTAAAGTGGTTCTTTATTGAATAGGTATAAAAAATGCTTCACTATGGAATGGGACTACGGGTTACACTAACTTTGACATCCATTTGTAATTAGGATACTGATCCATATATCAAAATATTTTGTTTTCTTTTTGCTCAGTATTTTTGTTATGATGTAATATAGTTTTATAGGCTTTGTATTACAGAATGTTTGAATTAATAAAAATAAATATATCAACAAAGGTATTAATGTTCAAAAATAATGTCAAAATTATACAATTATAATTACACTGGAAAAAATATTATCGTGAGGCCAAAGATTTCATGTCCTTAAAATACGAATGCAAAGTTTGCTTAGTATAGAAGACGCATTTCTCTAATATAAAGTTTTTTTTCCTTGTCCAAAAGTCGATCAACTTTTCAATGAAGTCGTATTGTCCTTATAATTAAGTGATTTCACTTAAAAATGGGTATCATAACATGAAAAAAAATTTTTGGGGGTAAGGTCAACTTGACTTTAATAATTCGTTAACTCGTTTTTAAGGGACTTTGATGGCATATGAAGAAAAAAGCTGAAAAAACGAAAAATTAAAATTTGCTTCCTAGTAGTGCAAGTACACAAAACCCAAATTTAAAAGAGAATTGTGTCTTAAAAGTATCATTACTTGTATTCTCCGCTTCTTTGGCTCGGAATCAATACCAAAATTGTTAAAGTAAAGACAAAATCTTTGGAACGGGACATGCGTTTTTTTTTTCAGTGTAACGTCAGATTAAACCAAAGACGCAAAATTCTTAAAATCAGTATCTGCCTATTTCTTAAGTTTTTTATACCCTCCATTATAGGATGGGGGTATATTAACTTTGTCATTCCGTTTGTAACACATCGAAATATTGCTCTAAGACCCCATGAAGTATATATATTCTGGGTCGTGGTGAAATTCTGAGTCGATCTAAGCATGTCCGTCCGTCCGTCCGTCCGTCTGTTGAAATCACGCTAACTTCCGAACGAAACAAGCTATCGACTTGAAACTTGGCACAAGTAGTTGTTATCGATGTAGGTCGGATGGTATTGAAAATGGTCCATATCGGACCACTTTTACGTATAGCCCCCATATAAGGGACCCTCAGATTTGGCTTGCGGAGCCTCTAAGAGAAGCAAATTTCATCCGATCCGGCTGAAATTTGGTACATGATATTGGTATGTGGTCTCTAACAACCATGCACAAATTGGTCCAATCCGGTTGTAATTTGGAACATGGTGTTAGTATATATATATATATATATATATATATATATATATATATATATATATATATATATATATATATATATATATATATATATATATATATATATATATATATATATATATATATATATATATATATATATATATATATATATATATATATATATATATATATATATATATATATATATATATATATATATATATATATATATATAAAGGTTCTCCAGATTTGACCTCCGGAGCCTCTTGGAGGAGCAAAATTCATCCGATCCGGTTCAAATTAGGAACGTGGTGTTAGTATATGGTCGCTAACAACCATACCAAAATTGGTTCAATCACACAAAAATTGATCCATATCGGTTCATAATCATGGTTGCCACTAGAGCCAAAAATAATCTACCAAAATTTTATTTCTATAGAAAATTTTGTCAAAATTTTATTTCTAGAAAAAATTTTGTTAAAATTTTATTCGGTTCATAATAAAATTTTCATCATTGTCAAAATTTTATTTCTATAGAAAATTTTGTCAAAATTTTATTTCTATAGAAAATTATGTTCAAATTTTATTCGGTTCATAATCATGGTTGCCACTCGAGCCAAAAATAACCTACCAAGATTTTATTTCTATAGAAAATTTTGTCAAAACTTTATTTCTATAGAAAATTTTGTTAAAATTTTATTTCTGTAGAAATTTTTGTCAAAATTTTCTTTCTATAAAAAATTTTGTCAAAATTTTTATTTCTATAGAAAATTTTGTGAAAATTTTATTTCTATAGAAAATTTTGTTAAAATTTTATTTCTGTAGAATATTTTGTCAAAACTTTATGTCTACTTTGTAAAACTGAATTATATAAGTATTGGATCGATCTTTTTTGATGTAATATATACCACGTATGGACTTGCATACAATTTAGAAGATGGTGTTAGGAGGTTTTAAGATACCTTGCCATTGGCAAGCGTTACCGCAACTTAAGTAATTTGATTCTGGATGGCAGTGTTTAGAAGAAGTTTCTACGCAATCCATGATGGAGGGTACATAAGCTTCGGCCTGGCCGAACTTACGGCCGTATATACTTGTTTAGTTTAAAATAAATTTTGTTAAAATTTCATTTCTATAGAAAATTTTGTCAAAACTTCTATAGAAAATTTTGTCAAAATATTATTCCTATAGAAAATTTTGTGAAAATGTTATTTCTATAGAAAATTTTGTTAAAATTTTATTTCTATAGAAAAATTTGTCAAACTGAATTACATACGCATTTAATCGGTATTTTTTATTTAATATATACCACGTATGGACTTACTTACAATTTAGAAGACGGTGTCAGGAAGTGTTAAGAAACCTTGTCATCGGCAAATGTTACCGCAACCCAAGTAATTCGATTGTTTATGAAAGTCTTCAGTAGAAGTTTCTACGCAATCCCTGGTGGAGGGTACATAAGATTCGGCCTGGCCGAACATACGGCCGTATATACTTGTTGTATTTTTGTTTTTAATTTCCTCATCCAAATGAACTTGCAAAGCACAACTTCTAAAGCAATGCAAAGGATCCAAAAATGAAGTATTTTTGTCCTATGACAAGCCCATGTAAAATTCATTGGAGATGATCCAAGTTTGCACTACTTCCGGATCACAAATTGGGGATCCAAAGTACTTTTGTGGAAGCTCTTTTTTGCTGGGTCGTAATAATAACGAAAATTTTCCTATCAATGAATTTTTTCATTGTCACAAATTTAAGACACATTTTGTTAATTTATCGAAAATGTTTTGCTACCAGTGTGGTTTGCACAATTAGGTCAATATATTTTTCAGTGTATAATGAAGTATATAAAGATATTCTATGGCATTTATTTGCTATTTCGTGCAATGAGTATACAATTTAAGTTTTATTTTCGAATTTTTTTTTTAAGACTAACAATAATGCACACGAAAGCATTTCCATCCATACAAGGCAAATAAAAATAAGAAGAAAAATCTGTTTGCCTTCACTAACTGGCTAAGTACAAAGGAGTGCTGAAGCATATATGCATTAACTCACACACACTCGCATACAATTTAAACCTATACAATAGAACATTTTGTGTAACAAAACAAGAAAATGGTATTTAAAAAAAAAAAATAAAATAAAAGTATAGGAAAAGCAAAAAAAATATATATATATATATATACTCAAGTCTTTTGTAATGTACATTAAATGTATCAAAACAATACTAACCTAAAAACACACAAAACGAATTGTTACTTACTAACACATATACACATATGAACATATATTTATGCATTTTATGTGCATGCACAGAGGACAACAATGTGACAGCTTAAAAGGACACAATACTCTAAATAGGATAAAAATAACTGCAGTTTTGTTAAAACTTTGAAGAAGTAAAAAAATTCACACACACACTCACATGAGCATACACAATGCAAAACTATAGCCAAGGTATTCACATTTATATGTTTTGTGATATCCTGAGTCAAAACAAACAGGGACAATGACACTTTAACACCTAAACATATCCCAGAAATAAATAAATACTCCATTTCTCCCGCACAGAACACATACCTAAGCACTCTCTGTGTCTGTCACTGTAGAAAATGTAGAGATGTACATGGGGCTCTATATCCCTGTATATTTGAATACTAAAAGCATTGAGGTATTTGCACAATTGCATAGAAAAGAAGATAATATTTTCACACAACGGTTTTCCAGTCATCAGACCTGTTCGGATGCCCATATAGGACCCTCATATCCACTACAGGCAAATGGTTTTGCATACTCATGCATAGAAATGTATATTCATGAATGGTGGAAAATGGGATTTTTTTTTTCATTCTATATATGATGTGGGGATTTTTTTGCAAATATAAAACATCAAGCCATAATAAATCGGACAATTGAAGCAAAAATGGGGCATAACAAAAACTTATTTCTAAAATCTTCAAGGCATCTACAAGTATGTCGGGATTTACTTTAGAGAAAAATGTATTTTTTTATTCAATTACGAAATTAGTTGAATCAGTTGAACAATAAATTGATTTAATTAATTTATGTGCCATTTTTTTTTTTCAATAAAAATTAAGTGCATCATTAAACTTTATTATTTGCTTGGTTATAAACCATAACCAAAAAATGATCAAGGGCATATTATAAGTTTGCTTATGTCAGTAAAATGGTTCTCGGAACAGATACCAGAAGAAAGTAACTGCTGCACCAATGGATCGAAGATGAAGGAAATTTTCTGTAGAAAAATTTGTCAAAATTTTATTTCTATAGAAAATTTTGTCAAAATTTTATTTCTATAGAAAATTTTGTCAAATTTTTATTTCTATAGAAAATTTTGTTAAAATTTTATTCCTATAGAAAATTTTGTCAAAATTTTATTTCAATAGAAAATTTAGTCCAAATTTTATTTCTATAGAAAATTTTGTCAAAATATTATTTCTATAGAAACTTTTGTAAAAATTTTATTTCTATAGAAAATTTTGTCAAATTTTTATTTCTATAGAAAATTTTGTCAAAATTGTATTTCTATAGAAAATTTTGTCAAAATTTTATTTCTATAGAAAATTTTGTCAAAATTTTATTTCTATAGAAAATTTTGTCAAAATTTTATTTCTATGAAAAATTTTGTCAAAATTTTATATTTATAGAAAATTTTGTCAAAATTTTATTTCTATAGAAAATTTTGTCCAAATTTTATTTCTATAAAAAATTTTCTCAACTTTTTAATTCTGTAGAAAATTTTGTCAAAATTTTATTTAAAATCGATGATTTGAGTTTGGCAAAGGAAAAGCGACATGCTTGCAAATTTGTTTAGGCAGTAGCCGACTATCAAACCTTTTTTCGGAAGGTTCAAGTGTAGTTCACTTAGGGTTGAGTGGATTACCCGAATTTATTCTGATAATTGGTTGATAGTTTTACTGCAAGTAGAGGATGCTGATGAGGAATGTGGTAATTCCGAAACATCTGTACATCCAACCATCTTGCAGTCTATAGGGCTTTGCCCAAATAAATTTGACAAGCATACTTTTTAAACTACACTTGTAGTTTAGTCAATGTATGGTTTTAAGCTGAGATCAAAAACAAAAAATATTTTTTTTACTATAGAAAATTTTGTCAAAATTGTATTTCTATAGAAAATTTTGTCAAAATTTTATTTCTATAGAAAATTTTGTCAAAATTTTATTTCTATAGAAAATTTTGTCAAAATTTAATTTCTATGGAAAATTTTGTCAAAATTTTATATTTATAGAAAATTTTGTCAAAATTTTATATTTATAGAAAATTTTGTCAAAATTTTATATTTATAGAAAATTTTGTCAAAATTTTATATTTATAGAAAATTTTGTCAAAATTTTATATTTATAGAAAATTTTGTCAAAATTTTATATTTATAGAAAATTTTGTCAAAATTGTATGTTTAGAGAAAATTTTGGGAAAATTTTATTTTCATAGAAAATATTGTCAAAATTTTATTTCAATAGAAAATTTTGTCAAAATTTTATTTCTATAGAAAATTTTGTCAAATTTTTATTTCTATAGAAAATTTTGTCAAATTTTTATTTCTATAGAAAATTTTGTCAAAATTTTATTTCAATAGAAAATTTAGTCCAAATTTTATTTCTATAGAAAATTTTGTCAAAATTTAATTTCTATAGAAAATGTCAGCATTTTATTTCTATAGAAAATTTTGTCAAAATTTTATTTCTATAGAGAATGTTGTCAATATTTTGTGTCTATAGAAAATTTTGTCAAAATGTTATTTCTATAGAAAATTTTTTCACAATTTTATTTCTGTAGAAAATGTTGTCAAAATTTTATATTTATAGAATATTTTGTCAAAATTTTATATTTATAGAACATTTTGTCAAAATTTTATTTCTATAGAAAATTTTCTCAAAATTTTATTTCTATAGAAAATTTTGTCAAAATTTTATTTCTATAGAAAATTTTGTCAAAATTTTATTTCTATAGAAAATTTTGTCAAAATTTATTTCTATAGAATATTTTGTCAACATTTTTTTTCTATAGAAAATTTTATTAAAATTTTATTTCTATAGAAAATTTTGTCACAATTTGCTGCAAGTAGAGGATGCTGATGAGGAATGTGGTAATTCCGAAACGTGCGTCCATCGAACCATCTTGCAGTCTATAGGGCTTTGCCCAAATAAATTTTACAAACATTCTTTTCCTCTGTTGGTTAAGCTACACTTGTAGTTTAGTCAATGTATGGTTTTAAGCTGCAATAAAAAAAAATAACAATTTTATTTCTATAGAAAATTTTGTCAAAATTTTATATTTATAGAACATTTTGTCAAAATTTTATAGTTATAGAACATTTTGTCAAATTTTTATTTCTATAGAAAATTTTGTCAAAATTTTATTTCTATAGAAAATTTTGTCAGAATAATATTTCTATAGAAAATTTTGTCAAAATTTTATTTCTATACAAAATTTTGTCAAATTTTTAATTCTATAGAAAATTTTGTCAAATTTTTAATTCTATAGAAATTTTTTTCAAAATTTTTTTTCTATAGGAAATTTCGTCAAAATTTTATTGCTATAGAAAATTTTGTCAAAATTTTATTTCTATAGAAAATTTTCTCAAAATTTTATTGCTATAGAAAATTTTGTCAAAATTTTATTGCTATAGAAAATTTTGTCAAAATATTATTTCTATAGAAAATTTTGTCAAAATATTATTTCTATAGAAAATTTTGTCAAAATTTTATTTCTATAGAAAATTTTGTCCAAATTTTATTTCTATAGAAAATTTTGTCAAAATTTTAATGCTATAGAAAATGTTGTCGAAATATTATTTCTATAGAAAATTGTGGCAAAATTTTATTTCTATAGAAAATTTTGTCAAAATTTTATTTCTATAGAAACTTTTGTAAAAATTTTATTTCTATAGAAACTTTTGTAAAAATTTTATTTCTATAGAAAATTTTGTCGAAATTTTAGTTCTGTAGAAAATTTTGTCGAAATTTTATTTCTATAGAAAATTTTGTCAAAATTTTGTATCTACTGAAAATTTTATCATAATTTTATTTCTATATATATTTAACTAAACATGAAACGGGTTAGCACTCAGTGATAAAAGAGAAGTTCACCTTCGGTGGTATCACAATGGATTGAATAGTCTAAACGAGCCTGAACTAATCGACTGCCATTATATCTAATCTTACCTACGATTTACAAAAATATAACCACATTATCCTCATGGCTTAACGACCCAAATTTAAAATAAGGTAAATTTTGCGACACCAGACCTCTTATAATACATGTTCAATCATCAGCCTTATCTCATTGATTCTAATTTGGTCGAGACTTAGGTGTAGATTCCATACACACTACCTGGTAAAAAATCTTTTTAAAAACCTCTTAAAGAAACTTTTTAAATTTTCTTTAAATTTATTTATATCGCCTATTGCCTCCTCTTGCCGCCTCTTCTTCTCCTCATGGTGAACACTAGTACAATTGAAAATTTTTATTTATTTGTTCTTCTGATTCGTTTTAATATTTTCTCTTTTTTTGTTGCAATAAACTTGTCTGCTTGTTTGCTTCAGATTAAGGTCACTGTTTCAACAGTAGCATTATTTTCTTTTCTCTTTTTCAGCCAAAGCATACAGGCTTGTTTTTGTTTCATCTTGTTTTTATGTGCTTGAGTTGCCGGTAGTTGTTGGCCTTAATGTTAGACCATTTGTACATGAAATTATAGACATTTATAAACAATTTTCATATTGACCTTTTGTGTCGACCATGTTCTAGTACCATAGAGTATCAGGAAATTATGCTTTTTAGGGCATTTCCATTTTTGCAGGACAAGAAAAGTCCTTAATATAAAATAGAAGCTAGAAGGTAGCAATAACAAATAGAAATTAAGAGCAGCTACTATAATTAACATATTGATATTAATCGCAAATCAAACATTAACGTTAGGTGATGGGTATATGAAGTTCGACTTTTCTGAGACATCATGCAGAATATTTTCAAGCATTCCAATATTCTGAAATTCTATAAACTACGGCCCTCTTTTCAGCTGTTTGTGGAGTTATAGTGGGTTTAAAGCAAAAAGACAAATGAATTTGTCATTTTTATGGAATGCTTATAATCTTTTGGAAATAAATCAAAATTTGATTTCTATAGAAATTTTTGTCAACATTTTATTTCTATAGAAAATTTTATCATAATTTTATTTCTTTAGAAAATTTTGTCAAAATTTTATTTCTATAGGAAATTTTGCCCTTGCCGGTGCTATTTTTCTACATTATGTGACACACATCGTTGGGGCATCCCATTGTGAGAAGTAAAAAAATCTTAGAAATTGGATTTTCAGTTTGTATCGAACAACAATCCCACAATCTCCATATTTCTTAGAAGTTTTTAAATTCCGTATGTTACATCGACTGATTTCTCTTTGATTATTCACGTCGTATTCTTTCCAAGAAGTTGTAGAAAATTGCAAATTCTTCAAACAAAGCGCTAATGTTATTGGCATATGATGACAAAAACAAAACAAGAAATGAGAAAAAACTCCCTAAAAGTTGTACACCTAATATATTCCATGCGCACAGGACTTCAACACCTGTGCCAATTTACAATGGCACAAGAAAAATTCGGAAGTTATTGCAAATTATTTATCTTACAACATCAACTTGGAATACTGCCTTCACACTCCCTTGGGCTGTCTGGTCGAATAGGATAATTTAAAGGACCAAGTCAAGCCACCCAATCCCATGTTCCACAACCACCCCCACTTTACAAGGCCAAATATCATCATTCCTGTTTTTGTTTTCTTTCTTTCTAAGTATCGTCTTTGTCATTTATAAAACATTAACTGAGAACAAGTGTTCGAATATTTGCTTAACATTCTCAGTTTAAAATCAAGGGAGACATTTTTCTTGTTCTTTTGCGGGGCGGCAAAAGAAGCTAGGGAATAAATTCCTCTGTTTTTTTTAAAGCGATAGAATAATATATTTTTAAATGGACACAGTGAGTTGAAACTGGAATTTGATTGAGGTTTTTTTTTTATTCAAGGCAAGTTGTTGTCAAATTTGAACATTTGTGTTCTCTTGGACATATAAATTCATATAAGCCCGTTGTTGGAACCAAATGAGATTTAGTTATATTATCCGGAGTCGACTCAAGAGCACAGTTGCCACAGTTGGTAGAATTTTACCAAAACTGGTAGATTTTTTATTGTTTGGTAGATTGGTAGAATTCTTGACGTTTTGGTAGAAAACATTCCTCCTCAACAAAGAGTTTTACTTCAATTTTATATAAAAATAAAATATTGATAAAATTTTATACAGAAATCAAATTTTGACAACATTTTCTATAGAAATCAAATTTTGACAAAATTTTCTATAGAAATAAAATTTTGAAAAATGTTTCTATAGAAATAAAATTTTATTTGTTGTTTTGATCTCAGCTTTTAAACCATTGTGTTGACTAAATTACAAGAGTAGCTTAACCAACAGAGGAAAAGAATGTTTGTCAAATTTATTTGGGCAAAGCCCTATGGACTGCAAGATGGTTGGATGGACGCACGTTTCGGAATTACCAAATTCCTCATCAGCATCCCCTACTTGCAGCAAAACTATCAACCAATTATCAGAATAAATTCAGGCAGTTCACTAAACCCAAAAGTAAACCACACTTGAACCTTCCGATTTGACGGTGGCAAAGGAAAAGAGATATGTTTGTACGAATTTTATCGGCATCATGTAAAACCTTTTTTCGGAAGGTTCAAGTGTGGTTCATTGTTGGGTTTAATGTACTGCCTGAATTTATTCTGATAATTGGTTGATAGTTTTGCTGCAAGTAGAGGATGCTGATGAGGAATGTCGTAATTCCGAAACGTGCGTCCATCCAACCATCTTGCAATCTATAGGGCTTTGCCCAAATAAATTTGACAAACATTGTTTTCCTCTGTTGGTTAAGCTACACTTGTATGGTTTTAAGCTGAAATCAAAAAACAACAACAATGAAATCAAATTTTGACAAAATTTTCTATAGAAATAAAATTTTGACGACATTTTCTATAAAAGCAAAATATTGACAGAATTTTCTATAGAAATAAAATTTTGACAAAATTTTCTATAGAAATAAAATTTTGATAAAATTTTCTATAGAAATGAAATTTTGACAAAATTTTCCATAGAAATAAAATTTTTATAAAATTCTCTATAGAAATAAAATTTTGATAAAATTTTATATAGAAATAAAATTTTGGCAAAATTTTCGATAGAAATAAAATTTTGGCAAAATTTTCAATAGAAATGACATTTTCTATAGAAATAAAATTTTGACAAAATTTTCGATAGAAATAAAATTTGGAAACATTTTTCTATAGAAAAAAAAAATTTGACAAAATTTTCTATAGAAATAAAATTTTGACAAAATTTTCTATGGAAATAAAATGTTGAGAAAATTTTCTATAGAAATAAAATTTTGATAGAGTTTTCTATACGAATAAAATTTTGACAAAATTTTCTATGGAAAAAGTTGACAAAAACTTCCTATACAAATAAAATTTTGACAAAATTTTCTTTAGAAATCAAATGTTGACAAAATTTGCTATAGAAATAAAATTTTGACAAAATTTTCATGTATGAATAAAATTTTGACAAAATTTTCTATAGAAATAAAATTTTAACAAAATTTTCTATAGAAATAAAATTTTGACAAAATTTTCTATAGAAATAAAATTTTGATAAAATTTTCTATAGAAATCAAATTTTGATAAAATTTTCTAAAGAAATCATATTTTGACAAATTTTTCTATAGAAATAAAATTTCTACCACATTATCTATAGAAATCTGATTTTGACAAATTTTTCTATAGAAATAAAATTTTGACAAAATTTTCATGTAGGAATAAAATTTTGACAAAATTTTCTATCAAAATAAAATTTTAACAAAATTTTCTATAGAAATAAAATTTTGACAAAACTTTCTATAGAAATAAAATTTTGATAAAATTTTCTATAGAAATCAAATTTTGATAAAATTTTCTAAAGAAATCATATTTTGACGAAATTTTCTATAGAAATAAATTTTTTACCAAATTATCTATAGAAATCTGATTTTAACAAGTTTTTCTATAGAAATAAAATTTTGGCAAAATTTTCCATGGAAAAAAATTGACAAAATAAATAAAATAAAATTTTGACAAAATTTTCTTTAGAAATCAAGTGTTGACAAAATTTGCTATAGAAATAAAATTTTGATAAAATTTTCATGTAGGAATAAAATTTTGACAAAATTTTCTATCGAAATAAAATTTTAACAAAATTTTCTATAGAAATAAAATTTTGACAAAATTTTCTATAGAAATAAAATTTTGATAAAATGTTCTATAGAAATCAAATTTTGATAAAATTTTCTAAAGAAATCATATTTTGACGAAATTTTCTATAGAAATAAAATTTTGACAAAATTTTCTATAGAAATCAAATTTTGACTAAACTTCTCTAGAAATCAAATTTTGACAAAATTTTCTATAGAAATCAAATTTTGACTAAACTTCTCTAGAAATAAAATTTTGACACAATTTTCTATAGAAATAACATTTTGACAAAATTTTCTATAGAAATAAAATTTAAACAAAATTTTCTATGGAAATAACATGTTGAGAAAATTTTCTATAGAAATAAAATTTTGATAGGGTTTTCTATACAAATAAAATGTTGACAAAATTTTCTATAGAAATAAAATGTTGGCAAAATTTTTTAGGAAAAAAAATTTACAAAATTTCCTATACTAATAAAATTTTGACAAAATTTTCTATAGAAATCAAATTTTGTCAAAATTTTCTACAGAAATAAAAGTTTGACAGTATTTTCTTTAGAAATAACATTTTGACAGAATTTTCTATAGATATCAAATTTTAACAAAATTTTTATTTTTTTTTCTATTTTTTTGGCAAAATTTTCTATGGAAAAAAAAATTTACAAAATTTTCTTTAGAAATCACATTTTGACAAAATTTTCTATAAAAATAAAATTTTGACAAAATTTTCTATAAAAATAAAATTTGACAAAATTATCTGTAGAAATAACATTTTGGTAAACTTACAAAATTTTCTATGGAAATAAAATGTTGAGAACAATTTCTATAGAAATAAAATTTTGATAGAGTTTTCTATGGAAATAAAATTTTGACAAATTTTTCTATAGAAATAAAATTTTGGCAAAATTTTCCGTGGAAAAAAATTTACAAAATTTCCTATACAAAATAAAATTTTGGCAAAATTTTCTTTAGAAATCAAATTTTGACAAAATTTTCTATAGAAATCAAATTTTGACAAAATTTTCTTTAGAAATCAAATTTTGAAAAAATTTTCTATAGAAATCAAATTTTGACAAAATGTTCTATAGAAATAAAATTTTGATAACGTTTTTTATAGAAATAAAATTTTGATAACATTTTTTATAGAAATAAAATGTTGACCAAATTTTCTATAGAAATAAAATATTGACAACATTTTATATAAATTGAATATCTTTAACATTTTTAATGTTTGTTGAAAAAAATACCAATTTTTTTCTTAAAATCTCCATTTATTTCAATTATTTCTGATTTTGTAACATTGTGCTTGATTATGCAAACCTTTTGTTGATTCTATTTGCCTATTGTAGGCATATTCCCCAATCAAAAATGCAAAAATCCCCCCACCACAAAAACAAAAATTTGGGAAAATTACGAAACGGCACCAACATCAACACCATCTACCATCCAGCAACACAAATGTTGTTGAAAATTTATTATAAATTGTTACAAATTGCTTGTGTACGTTAGTGATTTGTTCTAAAAGCGAGTTTGTTGTCGTCGGTGTTGTTGTATTGTTTTTTCTTATGGTAATGTTAATATCATATATCACATTTGTGTGCGTGTTTCTCCTGCTATATTTTTTTTGGCGATATTTTTATATATATTTCGAAATTTCTGGTTTACAATCATTTTGACAATTCCAGAGAGATCCCAGCGGGTGTGTTGCAATGTTGTTGTGTATTTTGTGTGTTTTGGAAAATACTAAATGATTGGACCTTCTTCGCATTAATTTATATTAAAGTTGGCTTGATTTTAAACAAATTGCTGACTATGTAACGAGGGTGATTTGCTTCATAGGTCGTAAAATTTTCAAATCAATCACAAATACATGAGGTATTAGTGATTTACGTATTTCAGTATATATAGAGAATCAAAAAAGAGAGGCTATACTTAGGTGGAGTTTACAATATATATGAGGGTGGTGCGATTAGTAGGTATTGGAATCAGAGTCAAATCATAAAAGCCGACATTCGATAGTATAGAAAAATCTAATTGCATCAGGTTCTCCGTTCAATTAAAAGTCGACTTTTCAGTCATGTAGTTAAAAATCGATTAGTCCATTTTTTCCTAAATTTAAGGTGAGCTTAAGTCCAATAAAAAAGTCCGTGAAGATTGCAACTACTCGCTTTAGTTAGAAAGTAATTTTTATACCCTCCACCATAGGATGGGGGGTATATTAACTTTGTCATTCCGTTTGTAACACATCGAAATATTGCTCTAAGACCCCATAAAGTATAGATATTCTGGGTCGTGGTGAAATTCTGAGTCGATCTGAGCATGTCCGTCTGTTGAAATCACGCTAACTTCCGAACGACACAAGCTATCGACTTGAAACTTGGCACAAGTAGTTGCTATTGATGTAGGTCGGATTATATTGCAAATGGGCCATATCGGTCCACTTTTACGTTTAGCCCCCATATAAACGGACTCTCAGATTTGGTTTGCGGAGCCTCTAAGAGAAGCCTATTTCATCCGATCCGGCTGAAATTTGGTACATTGTGCTAGTATATGGCCGTTAACAACCATGCAAAAATTGGTCCACATCGGTCCATAATTATATATAGTTCCCATATAAACCGATCACCAGATTTGACCTCCGGAGCCTCTTGGAAGACTAAAATTCATCTGATTCAGTTGAAATTTTGTACGTGGTGTTAATATATGGCCTAAACACCCTTGCAACAATTGGCCGCAATCGGTCCATAATTATATATAGCCCCCATATAAACCGATCACCAGATTTGACCTCCGGAACCTCTAGGACGAGCAAAATTCATCCCATTCGATTGAAATTTGGTACGTGAAGTTAATATATGGTATCCAACAACCATGCAGGAATTGGTTCATATCAGTCCATAATTATATATAGTCCCCATATAAACCGATCACCAGATTTGACCTCCGGTGCCTTTTGGAGAAGCAAAATTCATCCGATCTGGTTGAAATTTGGTACGTGGTGGTAGTATATGGTATGTAACAACTATGCCAAAAGTGGTCCATATCAGTCCATAATCATATATAGCCCTCATATAAACCGATCCCGAGATTTGGTTTTGGAGCCTCTTGGAGGAGCAAATTTCATCCGAGTCAGTTGAAATTTGGTACATTGTGCTAGTATATGGCCGTTAACTACCATGCCTAGCTAGGTCCATATCGGTCTATAGTTACATATAGCCATCAGATAAATCGATACCCAATCACACAAAAATTGGTCCATATCATGTTCATAATTGTATATAGCCCCCATATAAGCGATCCCCATATTTCAATTCTTCTCTCTACGTATTGTCTAATATATACCACGCATGGACTAACTCACAATTAAGAAAACGATGTTAAGAAGTGAATGGCAGTGTTCAGAAGAAGTTTTTACGCAATCCATGGTGGAGGGTACATAAGCTTCGGCCTGGCAGAACTTACGGGCGTATATACTTGTTCAATATGAGTTTCATTCGTTGACGCTTCAATTCCATGACGAATAATTTTATTTCTGAAAGCAATAGATTAAAATGCTTTGGTAAGCTTGTAAACAAAACAAGTATATACAGCCGTAAGTTCGGCCAGGCCGAATCTTATGTACCCTCCACCATGGATGGCGTAGAAACTTCTACGAAAGACTGTCATCCACAAATTTCAACCCACTCGGATGAAATTTGTTCCTCCAAGAGGCTCCAAAACCAAATCTCGGGGTCGGTTTATATGGGGGCTATAAATGATTATGGACTGATATGGACCACTTTTGGCATGGTTGTTAAATATCAGATACTACCACCACGTACCAAATTTCAACCAGATCGGATGAATTTTGCTTCTCCAAAAGGCACCGGAGGTCAAATCTGGCGATCGGTTTATATGGGAGCTATATATAATTATGGACTGATAGGAACCAATCCCTGCATGGTTGTTGGATACCATATACTAACATCACGTACCAAATTTCAACCGAATGGGAAGAATTTTGCTCTTCCAAGATGCTCCGGAGGTCAAATCTGGGGATCAGTTTATATGGGGCATACATATAATTATGGACCGATTTCGGCCAATTTTTGAATGGGTGTTTGAGGACATATATTAACATCACGTACCGAATTTCAACTGAATCAGATGAATTTTGGTCTTCCAAGAGGCTCCGGAGGTCAAATCTGATGATCGGTTTATATGGGGGCTATATAAAGGGTGATTCTTTTGAGGTTAGGATTTTCATGCATTAGTATTTGACAGATCACGTGGGATTTCAGACATGGTGTCAAAGAGAAAGATGCTCAGTATGCTTTGACATTTCATCATGAATAGACTTACGATCTGCCACAACGTCGAATTTTCAGTGAATGGGCCCTAGAAAAGTTGGCAGAAAATCCGCTTTTTTATCGACAAATTTTGTTCAGCGATGAGGCTCATTTCTGGTTGAATGGCTACGTAAATAAGCAAAATTGCCGCATTTGGAGTGAAGAGCAACCAGAAGCCGTTCAAGAACTGCCCATGCATCCCGAAAAATGCACTGTTTGGTGTGGTTTGTACGCTGGTGGAATCATTGGACCGTATTTTTTCAAAGATGCTGTTGGACGCAACGTTACGGTGAATGGCGATCGCTATCGTTCGATGCTAACAAACTTTTTGTTGCCAAAAATGGAAGAACTGAACTTGGTTGACATGTGGTTTCAACAAGATGGCGCTACATGCCACACAGCTCGCGATTCTATGGCCATTTTGAGGGAAAACTTCGGAGAACAATTCATCTCAAGAAATGGACCGGTAAGTTGGCCACCAAGATCATGCGATTTGACGCCTTTAGACTATTTTTTGTGGGGCTACGTCAAGTCTAAAGTCTACAGAAATAAGCCAGCAACTATTCCAGCTTTGGAAGACAACATTTCCGAAGAAATTCGGGCTATTCCGGCCGAAATGCTCGAAAAAGTTGCCCAAAATTGGACTTTCCGAATGGACCACCTAAGACGCAGCCGCGGTCAACATTTAAATGAAATTATCTTCAAAAAGTAAATGTCATGGACCAGTCTAACGTTTCAAATAAAGAACCGATGAGATTTTGCAAATTTTATGCGTTTTTTTAAAAAAAAAAGTTATCAAGCTCTTAACAAATCACCCTTTATAATTATGGACCGATACGGACCAATTTTTGCATGATCATTAGAGAGCATATACTAACATCATGTACCAAATTTCAGCCGGATCGGATAAAATTTGCTTCTCTTAGAGGCTCCGCAAGCCAAATCGGGGGATCGGTTTATATGGGGGCTATGTATAATTATGGACCGATATGGACAAATTTTTGCATGGTCATTAGGGACCATATACTAACATCATGTACCAAATTTCAGCCGGATCGGATGAAATTTGTTTCTCTTATAGGCTCTGCAAGCCAAATCGGGGGATCGGTTTATATGGGGGCTATATATAATTATAGACCGATGTGAACCAATTTTTGCATGGTTGTTACCATGCATATACTAACACCATATACCAAATTTCAGCTGGATCGGATAAAATTTGCTTCTCTTAGAGGCTCTGCAAGCCATATCGGGGGATCGGTTTATATGGGGGCTATATATAATTATGGACCGATATGGACCAATTTTTGCATGGTTGTTAAAGACCATATACTAACACCATGTACCAAATTTCAGCCGGATCGGGGCTATATATAATTATATGGGGGCTATATATAATTATGGACCGATATGGACCAATTTTTGCATGGTTGTTAAAGACCATATACTAACACCATGTACCAAATTTCAGCCGGATCGGATGAAATTTGCTTCTCTTAAAGGCTCCGGAGGTGAAATCTGGTGATCGGTTTATAAGGGGGCTATATATAATTATGGACCGATATGGACCAATTTTTGCATGGTCATTAGAGACCATATACTAACATCATGTACCAAATTTCAGCCGGATCGGATGAAATTTGTTTCTCTTATAGGCTCTGAAAGCCAAATCGGGGGATCGGTTTATATGGAGGCTATATATAATTATAGACCGATGTGAACCAATTTTTGCATGGTTGTTAGAGACCATATACTAACACCATGTACCAAATTTCAGCCGGATCGGATGAAATTTGCTTCTCTTAGAGGCCTCGCAAGCCAAATTTGGGTGTCCGTTTATATGGGGGCTATACGTAAAAGTGGGCCGATATGACCCATTTTCAATACCATCCGACCTATATCAATAACAACTACTTGTGCCAAGTTTCAAGTCGATAGCTTGTTTCGTTCGGAAGTTAGCGTGATTTCAACAGACGGACGGACGGACGGACGGACATGCTCAGATCGACTCAGAATTTCACCACGACCCAGAATATATATACTTTATGGGGTCTTAGATCAATATTTCGATGTGTTACAAACGGAATGACAAAGTTAATATACCCCCCATCCTATGGTGGAGGGTATAAAAATGAATTGTTGCTGGAATAAATGTGGAATAATAGCAACCCGAAGAAAATTGCAAAAATGTTTCCATTATTACAGACACGTGTGCCACCTAAAAGTATGCAATGAAAAATGTATACAGTGCAGCAAATGACAAACTTATTATACCCCCGTCACCATTCTATGGTGGTGCGTATAAAAAATGATCTAGATGCATAATGTACTAGAGCCCTAGAGAGACAAGAAAATCTTTCCAATATATCTTCTTCTTTAGTCGATCTAGCAACATGAGCTTTTATAGGTTTAGATTCAACTGTTGTGTCTGGGATCGAAATATTCAAAGGTCACTCATTTTCTTTCTGTTTGAGCCAAATTGGTCCATGCCACCATAAACTACAATACTTTAATTCTAAAGGAGTTGCTAGATCCGACGGATTATCAGCCGTTGGCACATGTCGCCTATTACCAACTTTTTCTTGAACCCTGTTTGCTACGAACGTTGTCCATGTATGAGGAAGTTTTCTTAACCAACACAGAACAATTGTTGAGTCAGACCATGCAAATAAATTAATTCTTGGAATTTTCATTTGAGGCAAAATAGAATCAACCAATTCAGACAACAGTAGAGCTCCACATAGCTCTAGTCGAGGCAAAGACATCTTTTTTTCGGGGATCAACCCTGGATTTGGAAACCAGCAAGTTTGTGTAAATTCGATTACCAATTTCTATTCTCAAATATAAGGTTAGGTTAGGTTAGGTTATGTGGCAGCCCGATGTATCAGGCTCACTTAGACTATTCAGTCCATTGTGATACCACAGTGGTGAACTTCTCTCTTATCACTGAGTGCTGCCCGATTCCATGTTAAGCTCAATGACAAGGGACCTCCTTTTTATAGCCGAGTCCGAACGGCGTTCCACATTCCAGTGAAACCACTTAGAGAAGCTTTGAAACCCTCAGAAATGTCACCTGCATTACTGAGGTGGGATAATCCACCGCTGAAAAACTTTTTGGTGTTCAGTCGTAGCAGGAATCGAACCCACGACCTTGTGTATGCAAGGCGGGCATGCTAACCATTGCACCACGGTGGCTCCAAATATAAAGTTGCAGCATATGCTAACTCCGACGAGTCACAAAATCCATGCACCTGTATAGTCCACTCAGGAGAATATTTTACCCAACAGGGTATACAAATATCATCAATTCCCTTCGAATCAGAGACAAAATTTTTCCAAGAGTTAGCGGCTTTAAGGGATTGTCCCAGGCTATATCATCGAGCCAAAGTTTCTGTATTAAAATTGTTGACCTCACAACGATTGAAGAAAGCCATCCCAAAGGGTCAAAATTTTGGTAATAATAGACAAAACTTGTCTTTTTGTGTAAGAATTTCTTTCTTCTATTTTGTCCATTACAACATAGAAACAATCTGAAGAAGCGTTCCACCTAATACCAAGTGTTTTCGCAGAACTCTTATCATCAAATTCTAAAAAGTCATCTCTTAATAGGTGATCACGAGGAAGTCCCTCTAATATATTTTAGAGTTGGATGTCCATTTACGTAATTCAAAACCACCATAATGTACTGAAACTGAAAAAAATATTTATGTGATATTAAAGATTACGCAACATAAATTTTAGGATGCGAAATATACAAAATATTAAGGACAAATTTCTTTAAAATAATAAAATTTTAATTAAAATAAAGTTTATAATCTTTGCCTCAATTTTTTTTTTGAGTGTGGTTATTATCAAAATTGTCACTGTATATTAGATAGACTGAGTTGCTAAATTAAATTTCAACGAATATTAAATTTCAACGAGAGATTTTAAATGAACCAGAGCTAGAATGATTGTTAAGCTTGTGAGGATCTAAATTAATTAAAATCTATTTCATAATTCTATGTGAAACGTTGATATAATTGTCAATGTTGTTATATGAAACTTTTTGTACCACCTTTTATGGCATGTGAAACTGTATGTGCCAGTTTTTACAAAATTCTCAACGATAATGTTCCTTCGTAATTGAGTAATTGTAATTTTTCGTAATTAATTGCCTTTGTATCATCATTTAATTTCTGAATTTCGGTTTTAGTTGACATTTATCCCAATAATGTTAATAGCTACACGGATGAAAAAGGCTGTTTTTCATATGTTTGGCTATAAACATTATATGTTTGGAACACAAATTTTTAAACACAATATTTTTGAGTGCAAGCATATAATGTTCATAAACTAGCATAACATGTTTGGGACATATATGTTAATATGTTAGAACATATTATGTTTGGGACATAAAATGTTTGTAAATATAATATGCTTGGATGCAAACATATATTAATTTAGAAATAGCCTATAAACATATATGTGTTAAGTAGCTTGGAGCGCTATTTAATAGGGAGCGATATTGAATTAAGTTGGTGGTTGTTGCTTGTTATTACAAAATTAACATTTTATTTTTCCTTGGGCAATTGATCAGCTACTTCTTTGATCCTTACAAACTGCGTGGTCCGCTGTTCGAATCCCCGTCCGGCAAAAGGTAAAATTAAAATAAAATAAAAAATCATACAATTGAATAATTTCTTCTACAATGTTTGTATTACAGAAAAAGGTGCTAAGAACTAAAAAATCTCGTGGAAGTGAGAAAGATGTGGGGGAATATACAATTGGGCAGAAACAAAATTTTGAGCATTCAGGTCGAAAACCTATGTTGTTAGCACCTATATTACCTGTTTATTTTCATAATTCGTTATGATTGTAAATATATAAATAAATAAATAAAATTTTGAGCACAATATTGTTTGGGAGAATTTTTTTAAGCATATAATATTTTTGGGTGCAAAATGCTTCCAAACATATTATATGTTCACATAATAACATATTGTTTTTTGGAAGACAACATTATTGAATTTGGATGCAAAAATACAAAATGTTTGGAACTTAGACTACCCACACATATATTGTTTAGACTAATATGCTTTCAAACATATTATATATTGGAAGAGATCAAACATATAAATGTTTGGGCAATACCCAAAAATGTATATGCTTGAAGCAAAATATGTTTGGGAGTATATGTTACAGAAGCGATTTTTTGTGAGCGTGTATAGAGTTAAATCATCAAACGATTTTAATTGTGCTACGTTGCCATCCATTCATTTGCAAAACTTTGCCTTTCTATGGCATTTTGAGCTTTCCCTAAATCAGATCTTATGGCTTGCCTAAATAGTATATGGGAACATTTAACAGAGTTTAAGTGCTTTTGGCTTAATGCATTGCGGGATTTAACATTAAAGCCCACAAATGAAAATGTTCACCCATTAGCCCGGCCCGGCCCCTCCACCCTCAACAGTTGTGTGTTGTGTGTCATATCAAGAACAATGGTAACAATGCAATGAGATGCTATATATGAGAAAGAGTTCAATGTACAGAAATTATATATATTGGGGTGGTGATTATACTGATCAACGCTTCCTATGTATTGAATGTAATTTCATGTATTCCCCCCAGCAGAATGGATCAATCCAAATATATTAAAATATTTTTTTTTTCATTTTCTTCATTATTAAAAAACATTCTCTATCCTTTTGCTACACTAGTCATTTATTAACCAAGCCTATGGCACACATTTAAGTAACTTACGACCCATTTTTCGACCAAGGACCAAAATTCTAGTGAAGCCTTAAACATTCATGGTAGAATAAATGTGGAATGACTTAACATATAAATCCTCTAGTGCAAATACATGCATGCATAAATGAATCTCGGAATATATTCACACATTCCCATAAGCATAGACACCAATGGATTGCACTCAAATACACACACACACATAAATCCACACAAAAGCAATGAGAAATGTGAACAATGAGTGCAGAATGCATTTTTAGAAATAGAAATCCATCTACATTGCTATGAGAGTATTGGCCTTTGTGTGTGTGTAGATGAGTGCATTCGAGAGTGAACCACAACAATGTACAAATAGACATAGCATTCTTGTTGGACAATATTGTATCCCCAAACAATATGGAAAATATTCTACTAATAAATGCATGATTTTAATAGAAAAATAAAAATTACCCAGCATACATTTCTAGAGTGGAATTCCTCAAAAAATGGAATTTAAAATGAAAACAGTCAATTAAAATTTTATTTAATATTTATAGGAGAGGCTGAATATTCGGTACTCGCTACAAGCAATGGTACATACCAGAATTTATGCCTAGAGAGTATATTTCAATACGATATTAGTTGTGGTGTCTGATATTGTGGAGCGAATTAAAAAAAAAAGTGGCACACGTTTAAATACACACAAAAATACGAACTACTTCAATTTTACAAAGTTTCACACGTCATAACAGGTGTTTATGAAATTATGCCCTTAAGGTGGGTACTAAGTTCGAGTTTAGCCGCTAAAATCGCTAAAGTGAAAACTAAATCAGTAAGAAAAAGGCATAAAAGTATACATATTTGTTGCAAATTTTTTATAACTTGATGGGGAAAAGCTCAAAGTAAATTTTCACAAAGTTTGTATTCCTTAAAATGGATTATTAAAGAGAAGTAATCGTGCAAATATGACGATTTTAGCGGCTAAACTCGAACTTAATACCCACCTTTAGAAAAAAGTCTACGAAATTTTTTATAGTCGATTTAACTTGATTTTAGTCTAGAAAATTTTTATTATTTTTTTGATTATTTTAATGACATGAACTAAAAATGAGCAAAAACTGTTTTATACAAATACTGAAACGTTACGATAGTGTGACACTTTTTGAGAACAAAATTTTTGGTATCCCGTTTGACAAATACGTTCAACTCAGAACTCTAATATTCCTCCAAAAAAATATACACACAAAGGAACCATCATACGAACGATTAACATTCGCTAGATCCAACTGTGGTAACAATTTGATACAGACTCGACATAGAAGTCAGTTATCTGAGCGCCAGTTATATATATATGCGACACATCTCTGGAATCAGTTACCCAATCAACTTCAACTTATATATAACACAGTGCAGTTCAAGACGAAGCTAACAAAATATCTAATTCAAGGCAATTAACTAACAAACAAAAAAAAAAAAACAAGTATATACGGCCGTAAGTTCGGCCAGGCCGAATCTTATGTACCCTCCACCGTGGATTGCATAGAAACTTGTACTAAAGACTGTCATCCACAATCGAATTACTTGGGTTGTGGTATCTTAAAACTTCTAAATTGTGAGTTAGTCGATACGTGGTAGAGAGCCAGAATTGAAATATGGGGGTCGCTTATATGGGGGCTATAAAGGGTGATACGGTCAAAATTTGGTCAATATAAACTTGACGTATTTCTTTCAATTTTGCATTTAAAAAACCTGAACACCCCTCATTTTGAAGGTGTGTGTGTAGAATGTTGCTCCTATTTTGATTTTGGAATTCACTCTTCAGTTGTCAAAATGCCGTCCAAGCAAGAAGAGCAGCGTATCAAAATTTTGCTCGCGCATCGCGAAAATCCGAGCTACTCGCACGCAAAGCTGGCAAAATCGCTAAAAGTTTCCAAATCAACCGTTACAAATGTAATTAAAGTGTTTGGGGAACGTTTGTCGACAGCCAGGAAGTCTGGATCGGGGGGAAATTGAAAACCGGAAGCCGCTGAGACGACAAAGAGAGTTGCCGGTAGTTTCAAGCGAAACCCTAACCTCTCTCTCCGAGATGCCGCAAATAAGCTGGGTGTATCGTCTACAACCGTGCATCGAGCCAAAAAAAGAGCCGGACTATCGACTTGCAAGAAGGTAGTGACTCTAAATCTCGATGATAAACAAAATACGACGGCCAAAGCGCGATCCCGGAGGCTGTACACGACGATGCTGACGAAGTTTGACTGCGTGGTAATGGACGACGAAACCTACGTCAATGCCGACTACAAGCAGCTTCCGGGACAGGAGTTTTATACGGCAAAAGGAAGGGGAAAGGTAGCAGATATTTTCAAGCACATAAGACTGTCAAAGTTTGCAAAGAAATATCTGGTTTGGCAAGCCATCTGTACCTGTGGCTTGAAAAGCAGCATTTTCATAGCTTCCGGGACTGTCAACCAAGAAATTTACGTGAAAGAGTGTTTGAATAAACGTCTGCTGCCTTTCCTGAAGAAACACGGTTGTTCCGTACTGTTTTGGCCGGATTTGGCATCTTGCCATTACCATGGAGTGGTGCTCCGCCAACAACGTGCAGGTGGTTCCCAAGGACAAGTACCCCCCCAATTGAGAAATACTGGGCTATTGTCAAGCGGAACCTAAAGAAGACCAAAAAAACTGCTAAGGACGAGCAGCAGTTCAAGGCAAACTGGCTTTCTGCGGCGAAGAAGGTGGACAAGGTGGCTGTACAAAATCTGATGGCAGGTGTCAAGCGTGAGGCCCGGCAATTCGGATTTGGAAAAGCGAAAGCCTGACTGAATATTTTTCCTGAATTTTATACTAATTGAATTTGAAAAAGAAATTTAATTTGATTTTTCAAAAAATAAACGATGTCACCGATTTACACGCGTTTTCCCTTGACCAAATTGACCGTATCACCCTTCATACAATTATGAACTTGATATGGACCAGTTTTTGTGTGATTGGGTATCGATTTATCTGAGGGCTATATATAATTATAGACCCATATGGACCTAGTTAGGCATGGTTATTAACGGCCACATACTAGCACAATGTACCAAATTTCAACTGACTCGGATGAAATTTGCTCCTCCAAGAGGCTCCAAAACCAAATCTCGGGATCGGTTTATATGGGGGCTATATATGATTATGGACTGATATGGACCACTTTTGGCATGGCTGTTAAATATCATATACTACCATCACGTACCAAATTTCAAGCAGATCGGATGAATTTTGCTCTTCCAAGGGGCTTCGGATGTCAAATCTGGGGATCGGTTTATATGGGGGCTATATGTAATTATGGACTGATACGAAGCAATTCCTGGATGGTTGTTGGATACCATATACTAACATCACGTACCAAATTTCAACCGAATCGGATGAATTTTGCTCTTCCAAAGGCTCCGGATGTCAAATCTGGGGATCGGTTTATATGGGGGCTATGTATAATTATGGACCGATTTCGACCAATTTTTGCATGGGCGTTTGAGGCCATATATTAACACCACGTACCAAATTTCAACTGAATCAGATGAATTTTGGTCTTCCAAGAGGCTCCGGAGGTCATTAGAGACCATATACTAACACCACGTACCAAATTTCAGCTGGATCGGATGAAATTTGCTTCTCCAAGAGGCTCCGCAAGCGAAATCGGGGGATCGGTTTATAGGGGGGCTATATATAATTATTAACCGATGTGGACCAATTTTTGCATAGTTTTTAGAGACCATATACTTACACCATGTACCAAATTTCAGCCGGATCGGATGAAATTTGCTTCTCTTAGAGACTCCGCAAGCGAAATCGGGGGATCGGTTTATATGGGGGCTATATATAATTATTAACCGATGTGGACCAATTTTTGCATAGTTGTTAGAGACCATATACTTACACAATGTACCAAATTTCAGCCGGATCGGATGGAATTTGCTTCTCTTAGAGGCTCCGCAAGCCAAATCGGGGGATCGGTTTATATGGGGGCTATATATAATTATGGACCGATGTGGACCATTTTTTGCATGGTCATTAGGGACCATATACTAACACCACGTACCAAATTTCAGCTGGATCGGATGAAATTTGCTTCTGTTAGAGGCTCCGCAAGCGAAATCGGGGGACCCGTTTATATGGGGGTTATATATAATTATTAACCGATGTGGACCATTTTTTGCATGGTTGTTAGAGACAATATACTAACACCACGTACCAAATTTCAGCCGGATCGGATGAAATTTGCTTCTCTTAGAGGCTCCCCAAGCCAAATCGGGGGATCGGTTTATATGGGGCCTATATATAATTATTGGTCGATGTGGACCAATTTTTGCATGGTTGTTAGAAACCATATACTAACACCATGTACCAAATTTCAGCCGGATCGGATGAAATTTGCTTCTCTTAGAGGCTCCGCAAGCCAAATCGGGGGATCGGTTTATATGGGGGCTATATATAATTATTAACCGATGTGGATTAATTTTTGCATGGTTGTTAGAGATCATATGCTGATACCATGTACAAAATTTCAGCTTGATCGGATGAAATTTGCTTCTCTTAGAGTCCCCGTAAGCCATATTTGGGGGTCCGTTTATATGGGGGCTATACGTAAAAGTGGACCGATATTGCCCATTTGCAATACCATCCGACCTACATCAATAACAAGTACTTGTGCCAAGTTTCAAGTCGATAGCTTGTTTCGTTCGGAAGTTAGCGTGATTTCAACAGACGGAGGGACGGACGGACATGCTCAGATCGACTCAGAATTTCACCACGACCCAGAATATATATACTTTACGGGGTCTTAGAACAATATTTCGATGTGTTACAAACGGAATGACAAAGTTAATATACCCCCCATCCTATGGTGGAGGGTATACAAATATCTTCTTTAATACTCCGTTTGATACTTATATACCCCTTTAGCCCTATTCCACAGTATGCCAACTTCACTTGTCAGGTTTTTTATATGAAACTGAAATTATAAAATGTTCAACTTACATATTAATTTAAAAATATTGTATATCGAAGAGTTTTCCATGTATGATGAGAATCATATAGGATCTGCATATAATTGCCTCTCCTGGAAATCTATTCATATTTTTGATTTAATAAATTTTATAATTAAAATATGGACCTGTAAGTCATAACACTCCCGAAGCTCCAACGGTAGGGGAGTTCTATGTTATTAATATATCAGTATTTAATTAGACTGCATACCCTAGTCGGAGATTGCTTTCCTATTTTGAAAGGATAGATAAATAGCGTTGCTAAGTGTGTGTGTGTTTGTTTATGAGTATTTACTTTGTTATTCATATTTCTAAGAAGAAGAATATGAAGTTTTCTTCTCAATTCTATAGGTGGAGTAGCAAAATTATGACCTATAGTGCCTTTTTGCAGGCCCTATATAGATTTAAAACTATTTTATATGTCATTGGAAATGCAATCCAATGAAAGATTAAACATATTCCCTTTTTACTATATTGATGAATATTAAAAGTAATAATTGTTACCATCCCCAAAGAAGCTAAAATCCCCCATCGAAACGTTGGATGACAAAAGCTTAATAAATTAATCTCTTATTCGCATTAAAATACTTGACCCTAAAGGCCCAAAAATAACAGAAAAATTTAGAAATGTAGCTAATTCCAACAAATGTAAACTAATTCTAAAATTTTATGTTCGATTTGAACAATCAAATAAAAAAATAGAAAATGTAGCTGTTTACTTTGTTACATTATATATTAGCCACCTTGTAGACTCATAAGTTTTCAAATATTCCATCGTCAGTTTCTACAAGCTCAATTGTTTACTTTGCCTGCTATGTAATTTGGAATTGGTTATAATTTTAGAAGCACAAAAACTAGGAACGGTTCAAACCTATACAAATATCAGGCCTTTGGAAGTTCGTCAAGAAATATTCAAGAAGGCCATTTCTACTTTTAAATTTCATGTTAGATAATACATATGTCTGTGTGTGTTTAAATGTATTTAACTAACAACTAATGTGTGGACGTATAGTGTTAATGCATAAGGGATTGCCTGATATCCTTTAAAACGGATCAATGTATTTGCCTCACTTCCAGCAAAAGTTTAAATATATGCTGTTGTTGTCTGTGTGAGTGTGTGTATATGGTATACAAATCTTAGAGCTATTGAATAAACTACATTGAATCGTAGCCCATTGTTCTCATCCTTGCTAAGAGATCCTTCTTAAGAACTTCCTGCATCGTAAATGGTGTAATAGCAACACAAGCGCATACATATACTCACATAAACAATTCAGTAAAATTATTTAAGTAAATAGGAAAATATTATTGAAAACCAATCGTCTGCCGAACAGAATCTTCTATACACATCATGAATTGCATATGAATAGTTTCCATGAAGATGCAATCTCATACAATAGGTTAGGTTAGGTTAGGTTGTCATACCACCAGTGTTACCTCTGTGCCATTATACCGGCAAATTTGTCTCTTTTTTTTCAATTTTATTTCTATAGAAAATTTTGTCTAAATTTTATTTCTATAGAAAATTTTGTCTAAATTTTATTTCTATGGAAAATTTAGTGAAAATTTTATTTCTATAGAAAATTTTGCCTAAATTTTATTTCTATGGAAAATTTAGTCAAAATATTATTTCTACACAAGATTCTGCCAAAATTTTATTTCTATAGAAAATTTTGTCTAAAATTTATATCTATATAAAATTTTGTAAAATTTTTTTTCTATAGAAAAATTCGTCAAAATATTATTTCTATATATAGAAACTTGAAGTACTTTCTAGGTGGAGAGGAATGTTTTTCAAAATCTACCAAAACAGAATTCTACCAACTGTGGCAACAGTGGTCCTGGGTTCAATCAACGGTGGGTTATCCCCTATCAGTGACATTTCTTAGTGTTTCAAAGCTTCTCAACGTGGTGTCAAAGCTTCTCTAAGTGGTTTCACCGCAATGTGACACAGTGTTCCGGACGATACTATAAAAAACAGGTTTCTTGTCATTGGGCTAAACACGGAATAGAGCAGGATTCCGTGACAAGTAGTTCACCTCTGCGGTGAACCGTGACAAGTAGTTCACCTCTGCGGCATTACCGTTGAGAATTTCTAAAAAGTGGCACTCGAAATAAAAGTTGGCATTTTGAAAAAGTGACACACTTTTTCATAAAAATTAGCACTTAAACTCATTTGTATCAGTATTTTATATAAACTTTTTATAGAAATAAAAGTTTGACAAATTTTCTATAGAAATACAATTTTGACAAAATTTTCTATAGAAATACAATTTTGACAACATTTTCTATAGAAATAAAATTTAACAAAATTTCTTATGGAAATAAAATATTGACAACATTTTCTATAGAAATGAATATTTGACCAACTTTTCTACAGAAATAAAGTTTTGACCAAAATTTTCTATAAAAAAATGTTGATAAAATTTTCTATAGAAATAACATTTTTACAAAATTTTCTATAGAAATTAAAATTAAAGGAAAATCCATAGAAATAAAATTTTACAAAATTTTCTATGTGAATAGAATTTTGACAAAATTTTCTATAAGAATAAAATTTTAATAGAATTTTCTATAGAAATATATTTGAATAGTATTTTCTATAGAAATAAAATTTTGACCAAATTTTCAATAGAAATAAAATTTTGAAAAAATTTTATTTTTAAAATATAAAATTTTGACAAAATTTTCTATCGAAATAAAATTTTGAAAAAATTTTATATAAATACAATTTTGACAAAATTTTCTATAGAAATAAAATTTAAAAAAATGCTATAGAAATAAAATTTTACAAAAAATATATATATATTGAAATAAATTTTGTCAAAATTTTATTTTTAAAATATAACATTTTGACAAAATTTTCTATAGAAATAAAATTTTGAAAAACATTTATAGAAATACAATTTTCACAAAATTTCCTACACAAATAAAATTTTGACAACATTTTCTATAGAAATAAAATCTAACAAAATTTCTCATGGAAATAAAATGTTGTCAACATTTTCTTTAGAAATAAAATTTTGACCAACTTTTCTACAGAAATAAAATTTTGACCAACATTTTCTATAGAAAAAATTTTGATAAAAATTTCTATAGAAATAAAATATTGAGAAAATTTTCTATAGAAATAAAATTTAAAAAAAATCTATAGAAATAAAATTTTACAAAATTTTCTATAGAAATAAAATTTAAAAAAAAATCTATAGAAATAAAATTTTGACAAAGTTTTCTATATGAATACAATTTTCACAAAATATTCTATAGGAATAAAATTTTAATAGAATTTTCTATAAAAATAAAATTTGAATAGTATTTTCTATAGAAATAAAATTTTCACAAAGTTTTCTATAGAAACTAAACTTTGACAAAATTTTCTATAGAAATAAAATTTTAGCAAAATTTTCTATAGAAATAAAATTTTGACAAAATTTTTGAAGACCAATGGACGATTTTAAATTGTTTGTCCAAACCTTTAATGTCACCTTATGAAAATTCTGCCACTCACAGGGTTGAAGAATAAAATGTACGAATCGGTTTATATCATCCATATGATGGTGGTCTTACAAGTACTGAGCCTACACGCTTTGTGGGGCCTGCTCCTTTTTTGAGTCTTTTCTTTCCATTAATATTTTATTCTCATTTTAGCTTAAGAGCTATATTTGCACATGAACATTTATAATAATTCAATTTAAAATAGCCTGCAAGCAATTGAACATGCAATAGCTGTGTACCCAAACTATATTGATCGTCATTTGCTGTATCTTCTTTAAAATTCACTCATGAATTCATTTCATATTGAATCTTGTATCAATTCTTAATAATAATCACAACTTGTATGCCTCGGAGGATTACATCAACGCTGAACGACGTAGACAAGGAGTAAAGAAGGCCAGGTCAGGCCAGGCGCAGGTCGGTCATTAATGGCAACCGGATTCACAGTAACAGTTCAATATCTATCAAATACGATTATAGCTTAAAAGCACTTTGTCCAAATGGAGCCGATTCATACGAAAATGCATTTTCCATTTGTCTCATGAATGACTATCAGGCCACCAATTGAATATAAGTAACATACGATATAATTGCATTTGCGTTATGCGTCTGTCTCTGAAGGTAGTGGCAAATTTTACATTTTGATTCATTTTCGTTTATAGCATGGACTTGAATGGGACTTCATAGGGGGGGGGGGTTTCATTGGGGTCTTTTCTTTACACGATTTCCATTTTTATTGATATTGCATTGGTTTAGGGAGGGGAAGGGGCCGTTTATTGGATGGAATGGTGGGTAGTAACGATAGAGTTGCTTGAACAACGACAGATTCTGCAATGGCGATAATGACGAAAGTATGAATGATTGATTCAATGGTAAATGAGTATAAGAAAGAGAGCAACGACAGGTAACGACAATAGCATTAATTAAGAAATGCAAAATTTGTCACGATAATGATTATTTATTCTATTCAAATTGTTATTCAAAATTGAATAGCAATTTTGTGCTTCTATTCGTAAAGGAAACTTTAATTAAACCCACATTTAAAGTGATTAAGAAGGATTAAGAAGGGCATTATATCTATGCTTTAGAAAGAGGTAAAAGATTCTAAGCAAATGTTTCTGCTCGGGCGCCATTTACAAGAGTATAAATGAATATAATTACTTGAAAGGTTTTATTATTGATAATATATTATTATGTAGAAAACCCTCTCATTGGGAGCTGTGCTATATAGCTGGTAAACAGTTAAAATCTATAGGGTATGCATTTTTGCAGCCTATTTTTAGGAGCCAAATATTGAGAAGATCTTTTTGGTCATCTCAAACAAGTAAATACGGAACAATATTTCATGTACATCAAAAAAAATCTACATGGCATAACATTAGAGGTCCTTATGAAGGTTATAAGTGCGCAAAAGTTTCTACTCGGGCGCCATTCAAAGTATTTTTCTCTTTGGAAAATGTACTCGAGTAGGTAGAAATAAAATTAACTAACTTGACGGCTTTGTAAACACGGTTACCACTCGAGCCACATATAATCTACCAAAATTTGAAGAAAATTTGTCCAAAAAACTACCATATAAAAATCCTATTTTACAGTTTTTGAGAAAATGTTTTGTAGTTATTATAAAAAAAATGCTTATTATTGAAGGAATTAATTTATTTGGTATTTTATGATCACTCCTAATAGCGACAATTTATTAGGGTGTAGAAACATCCCTTGAATTATAAACGTGTTGATGTTTTAAATATTTTTGGGGAAAATTGCCACTTCTACAAAAAGGGAGAACTTATTCACAAAGGACTTTGTTCCTAGCGAAAAATTTGTCAACAATAGAAAATTGTGTCACAATTTTATTCCTAGAGAAAATTTTGTCAAAATTTTATTCCTATAGAAAATTTTGTCAAAATGTTATTTGTAGAGAAATTTTTTTCAAAATTTCATTCCTAGCGAAAATTTTGCCAACTTTTGAGACAATTTTATTTCTTTAGCAAAATTTGTAAAAATTTTATGTTGTGAAATGTGTCACAATTTTATTCCTAGAGAAAATTTTGACACAATTTTATTTCTGTACAAAATTTTGTCAAAATTTTATTTCTATAGAAAATTTTGTCAAAATGTTATTTCTATAGAAAATTTTATTTCTATAGAAAATTTTGTCAAAATTTTATTCCTTAAAACAATGTTTATCAAAATTTAATTTCTAAAGAAAAGTTTGTCACAATTTTAGCCATATAGAAACTTTTGAGACAATTTTATTTCTATAAAAAAATTTTGTCAAAATTTTATTTCTATAGAAAATTTTGTCAAAATTTTATTTCTATAGAAAATTTTGTCAAAATTTTATTTCTATAGAAAATTTTGTCAAAATTTTATTCCTTAAAACAATGTTTATCAAAATTTCATTTCTAAAAAAAAGTTTGTCACAATTTTAGCCATATAGAAATTTTCGAGACAATTTTATTTCTATAAAAAATTTTGTCAAAATTTTATTTCTATAGAAAATTTTGTTAAAATTTTATTTCGATAGAAAATTTTTTCAAAATTTTATTTCGAAAAAAATGTTGTCAAAATGTTATTTCTATAGAAAATGTTGCCAAAATTTTTTTCTAGAGAAAATATTCTCAGAATTTTATTCCTGAAAAAAATTTTGTCAAAATTTCATTCCTAGAGAAAATTTTGACACAATTTTATTTCTATAGAAAATTTTGTCAAAATTGTATTTCTATAGAAAACTTTGTCAAAATTTTATTTCTAGAGAAATTTTTTTTTAAAATTTCATTCCTGGAAAAATTGTTGTCAAAATATCATTTCTAAAGAAAATTTTGTCAAAATTTTAGTCATATAGAAACTTTTGAGACAATTTTATTTCTATAGAAAATTTTGTTAAAATTTTTTTCTAGAGAAAATTTTCTCAGAATTTTATTCCTGAAAAAAATTTTGTCAAAATTTCATTCCTAGAGAAAATTTTGACACAATTTTATTTCTATAGAAAATTTTGTTAAAATTTTATTTCTATAGAAAATTTTGTTAACGTTTTATTTCTACAGAAAATTTTGTTAAAATTTTATTTCTATAGAAAATTTTGTTAAAATTTTATCTCTATAGAAAATTTTTTCAAAATTTTATTTCGATAGAAAATGTTGCCAAATATTATTTCTATAGGAAATTTTGTCAACATTTTATTTCTGAAAAAAATTTTGTCAAAATTTCATTCTTAGAGAAAATTTTGTCAAAATTTTATTCCTAGAGAAAATTTTGTCAAAATTTTATTCCTAGAGAAAATTTTTTCAAAATTTCATTCCTGAAAAAATTTTTGTCAAAATTTCATTCCTAGCGAAAATTTTGCCAACTTTTGACACAATTTTATTTCTATAGAAAATTTTGTTAAAATTTTATTTCTATAGAAAATTTTGTCAAAATTTTATTTCTATAGAAAATTTTTTCAAAATTTTATTTCGATAGAAAATGTTGCCAAATGTTATTTCTATTGAAAATTTTGTCAAAATTTTATTTCAGAAAAAAAATTGTCAAAATTTCATTCTTAGAGAAAATTTTGTCAAAATTTCATTCCTAGAGAAAATTTTGTCAAAATTTTATTCCTAGAGAAAATTTTGACACAATTTTATTTCTAGAGAAAAGTTTGTCAAAATTGTATTTCTATAGAAAATTTTGTCAAAATTTTATTTCTATAAAAATTTTCTCAAAATTTTATTTCTGAAAAATTTTTTGTCAAATTTCATTCTTGGAGAAAATTTTGTCAAAATTTTATTCGTAGAGAAAATTTTGACACAATTTTATTTCTATAGAAAATTTTGTCAAAATTTTATTTCTATAGAAAATTTTGTCAAAATTTTATTTCTATAGAAAATTTTGTCAAAATTTTTTTTTCTATAGAAAATTTTGTCAAAATTTTATTTCTAGAGAATTTATTTTTAAATTTCTTTCCTGAAACAAATTTTGTCAAAATTTCATTCCTGAAGAACATTTTGTCAATATTTTATTCATATAGAAACTGAGACAATTTTATTTCTTTAGAAAATTTTGTCAAAATTTTATTTCGATAGAAAATGTTGTCAAAATTTCGTTCCAAGAGAAAATTGTGTCACAATTTGATTTCTATAAAAAATTTTGTCAAAATTTTATTTCGATCGAAAATTTTATCAAATTTTTATTTTTATAAAAATTTTATTCCTTAAAAAAATGTTTGTCAAAATTTCATTTATAAAGAAAATGTTGTCAAAATTTTAGTCATATAGAAACTTTTGAGACAATTTTATTTCTATAGAAAATTTTGTTAAGATTTTATTTCTATAGAAAATTTTGTTTAAATTTTATTTCTATAGAAAATTTTCCCATTTTTTTTTTCTATAGTAAATTTTCGCAAAATTTTACTCCTGAAAAAAATTTTTTTGTCAAAATTTCATTCTTAGAGAAAATTTTGTCAAAATTTTATTCCTAGAGAAAATTTTCTATAAAAAATTTTGTCAAAATTTTATTTCTAACGAAATTTTAGTCATATAGAAACTTTTGAGACAATTTTATTTCTATAGAATCTTTTGAGACAATTTTATTTCTATAGAAAATTTTGTTAGAATTTTATTTCTATAGAAAATTTTGCCAAATGTTTTTTTTAGAGAAAATTTTCTCAAAATTTTATTCCTGAAAAAAATTTTGTCAAAATTTCATTCCTAGAGAAAATTTTCTCAAAATTTTAGTTCTGAAAAATTTTTTGTCAAAATTTTATTCCTAGAGAAAATTTTGACACAATTTTATTTCTATAGAAAATTTTGTTAAAATTTTATTTCTATGGAAAATGTTGTCAAAATTTTATTTCTATACAAATTATTGCCAAAATTTTTTTCCTAAAGAAATTTTCTCAAAAGTTCATTCCAAGAAAAAATGTTGTCAAAATTTCATTCCTAGACAAAATTTTGTCAAAATTTTATTTCTAGAGAAAATTTTGTAAATTTTTTATATATAAAAAATTGTGGAGTACCTCTTAAGTGGAGAAGAATATTTTGCAAAATCTACCAAAACATCAAGAATCCTACCAATTTACCAAATAGTAAAAAATCTACCATTTTTGGCAAAGCCAAGTGTGGCAAAGACTTGCGTACTATTTATCAAGTATATGTATCTGAAATTCTCTTATTTTAAGAGTGGATATAAGATCGGTCGCCATCTTAAATTTATACATTTTTGAAGCATACTTCTATGAGTCATACAAGTCATCTGGCCCACAAACCGAATATAGACAAAATGTTGTCTATATTCGGTTTCACTTGTTTATATTCGGTTCCACTTAAAAAATACAAAATAACGATATGTCTTTTTAAACAATGAAGCCTCTTCTATTTCTGCAAATAACATCTCTTCTAGTTTATTATTTTTGGTGTTTTTGCTATAAGACTGAAGCATATTTTTAGGAGCCTCTTAAAATTTATGAGTTTTTTAGTTATACTTCTATGAGCCATATGGCCCATAAACCGATTATAGACAACTTTTTGAAGCGCTTTGTTATCACAAATTAACGATAAGCCTTTCTGCACATGATTCTTCCATTGAAGCCTCATTCTTCTGTTTTTGCAAACAACATCTCTTATAGTTCATTATTTTTTTCGGTTTTTAGTAAAAGGATAGTTGACAGTAGAAATATATTCAGTACTTATTTGTGAAACATACTTTATGGAGCCAAATATTGATATGTTATATTACCCTTACGTCTCGAGAGTTCCCTCGCCAAATTTAGTGGACCCTAAAGAGGAGTTTTTAAAGTTCAAAGTTTCTCAAGTAGCAAGTTGTTCATACTCGTCTATAAACTGGTGGATCCTTGGCATTGAGCTAAGGAGAGACTTGGACAGCTAACAATGGCAAGAGAGAAGTTTACCAGCTGTGGTATCACAGCGGCCTGAGTAGTCTAAGTGAGCCTTAAATAATAGCTGCCCCTACACACAACGAAAAAAAATCGATGAAAATTTTAAACAAACGAAATTCTCTTTCCTATGAAATATTTTCTTTAAGATCAAATAAACCTCAATTTAATGTAAGGCAAAAAATATTCTAAACCAATAATTTTTAACTGTCATGTGAAACAGAGTAGAGAATTCTGATTTCTGGATTAATTCAACACACACACTCGCATGCACACACGCAAGCACAGGGTTATCGATTCCCTTAAGTATTTAAGCCCATGTTTGGATTTTAGAAACATCTGTGAAAATCAGAATCAAAATCAATCAATTTCAAAAGTACGCACATACCGGATGTAGCCATTCATGTTGCGTAAACACCATTATCTCTCCCTCTAACTCCTCTCGGAGATTTACATTGAGATTTTCACAAGCTATTACATTTCCGTTTTTGACACACGTACATGGTACACGACAATTCTGTCATTTCCAATTCACAATTGACATTAATAAACCTCTTTGGCCCCACTTCCAATTTGTATGCATTGTGACACGACCCCATGACACCACCCAGGCCATTTAAAGGAGAGCATTCCAATACACACACACCAAAAAAAAGACAAAATTCTAATATTCTACCACCATCCATCATGCGTTCATCATTCATTTTTCAAAAATATATGAATGCGTAGGAGATCTTGTTGGACATTTTTTTACCTAAGCAGGAAAGAAAAAGAAAAAAATCAACAACAACAATAACAAAATACATACATATTACTTAAGAAGCTTAAGCGTTTTGCTACTTGTTTTCCTGAACACATTTCCGTTTTGGCTTAGAAAATTACTTAAATTTATAAATCTCTTTTTCCATATTAGGATGGAAGCAAACGTGTGTGTAGAAATTCCATTGCAGGTACACTTTATAGGCAATATTTTTCACTGTTATTAAATATAATATATATATATATATATATATATATATATATATATATATATATATATATATATATATATATATATATATATATATATATATATATATATATATATATATATATATATATATATATATATATATATATATATATATATATATATATATATATATATATATAAATTTAATTAAATTAATTATTTAATTTTAAGTTTTATTTTGATTTTTTAGTTCTATTTTTAATTTTAATAATATTTTTAATTAACAAAAATAACTTTAATATATTTTTATTTTTTTATATATATTAATTTCAATTCAATTTTCACAATAATTTTATTTTAATTTAGCTTTAATATCAATTGTAATTTTAATTGTAATGTTAATTTTACTCTTAACTTAAGTTGTTTATGACTTAATTTATTTTAACTACAAATTATAAAATATATATAAACTTATTTATACGGACACTAGCAACTATAGGCTTCTTAATATTAATTTAAATTTCGCGTTTAATTTTAATATTAATATTTTAATTTAATTTTAATTAACAATAATAAATTTAATAATCGTAATTTTAATTTCAATTTTAACTTTAATGTTATTTTTTATATTTTTAATATTTGAACTTTAATTTAAATTTTAACTTTAATTTTAATATTAATTTTATTTATTTATTACTTAGTTTATTGTAATTACAAATTATACTAAACTTATTCATAAAGGCACTAGCAACTAGAGGCTATCAGCCTCTAATATTAATTTCAATTTCACTTTCACTTTTAATTTTAATATTAATATTTTAATTTTATTTAGCAATACTAATTTTAATAATCCGATTTAATTTAATTTAATTTTAACTTTAATTTTAATTTTAATGTTAATATTAATTTTTAATTTAACTTTATTTTTAATTTTTATTTTAGTCTTAATTTCAATATCAATTGTAAGTATAATTGTCATTGTAATTTCAGCTGTAATTTTAATTTTAATTTCAATTGTAATTGTAATATTAATTTTACTCTTCAAATTTAATTTTAATGTTGATTTAACTTTTAACATATTTATTACTTAATTTACAAATTATAATAAACTTATTTATACAGTCATTAGCAACTACAGGCTATCGGCAACTTTACTTTAAATTTCACTTTTAATATTAATATTTTAATTAAACTCTACTTAACAATAATAATTCTAATGACCTAAATTTTAATTTCCATATAAAATTTAATTTTATTTTTACTTTTACTTTTAATCTTAATCGTAATTTAATTAAAAATAATTACAACTTTAATAATCTAAATTTTAGTTTTATTTTTATACCCTCCACCATAGGATGGGGGGGGGTATATTAACTATGTCATTCCGTTTGTAACACATCGAAATATTGCTCTAAGACCCCATAAAGTATATATATTCTGGGTCGTGGTGAAATTCTGAGTCGATCTGAGCATGTCCGTCCGTCCGTCCGCCTGTTGAAATCACGTTAACTTCCGAACGAAACAAGCTATCGACTTGAAACTTGAAACTTGACACAAGTAGTTGTTATTGATGTAGGTCGAATGGTCTTGAAAATGGGCCATCGGTCCACTTTTACGTATAGCCCCCATATAAACGGACCCCCAAATTTGGCTTGCGAGGCCTCTAAGAGAAGCAAATTTCATCCGATCCGGCTGAAATTTGGTACATGGTGTTAGTATATGATCTCTAACAACCATGCAAAAATTGGTCTAAATCGGTCCATAATTATATAACCCCAATATAAACCGATCCCGCGATTTGGCTTGCAGAGCCTCTAAGAGACACAATTTTCATCCGATCCGGCTGAAATTCGGTACATGGTGTTAGTATATGGTCTCTAACAACCATGCAAAAATTGGTTCATATCGGTCCATAATTATATATAGCCCCCATATAAACCGATCCCCCGATTTGGCTTGCGGAGCCTCTAAGAGAAGCAAATTTCATCCGATCCGGCTGAAATTTGGTACATGGTGTTAGTATATGGTTTCTAACAACCATGCAAAAATTGGTCCATATCGCTCCATAATTATATATAGCCCCCATATAAACCGATCCCCAGATTTGACCTCCGGTGCCTTTTGGAGAAGCAAAATTCATCCGATCTTGTTGAAATTTGGTACGTGGTGGTAGTATATGATATTTAACAACCATGTGAGTTGAAATTTGTGGATGACAGTCTTTCGTAGAAGTTTCTACGCAATCCATGGTGGAGGGTACATAAGATTCGGCCTGGCCGAATTTACGGCCGTATATACTTGTTTATTTTAATTTAATTTTTTTTCCAAATTTTAACTCTAGTTTTAGTTTTAACTTTTAATTTTACTTCTAATTTTAATTTTTATATTAATTTCAATTTTAATTTTAACAATTATAACTTTAATAATCTAAATTAAAATTTTAATTTCAATAGTAATTTTAATGTGTACCTTTATTTTATTTAAAATTTTAATTTTAAATTCAAGTTTAATTAATAAGTTCACCTTAACCTAAACTTTAATTTTAAGTTTTATTGTAATTTTAATTTTAATTTCAATTTCAATTGTAATTATTATTTTAATATTAATTTTACTCTTTAAATTTAATTTTAATGTTTATATAACTTTTAATATATTTATTACATAGTTTGTTATAATTTGTAATTATAATGGCAACTAGAGGCTATGGGCCTCTTAAATTTCAATTTCAATTTCACTTTTAATTTTAATATTAATATTTTAATTAAATTCCAATTAACAATAATAAACTGAATTTTAAATTTAATTTCGCTTTTAATATTTAATTTATTTTTATTTTTAATATTAATTGTAATTTAACTTAAAATTTTTATTTAACTTTAATTTTAATTTCAATTGTAGTTTTAATTTTAATTTAATTTTAACTTTAATGTTATTCTTAATTTTATTTATTTATTCATTTTTCATTACTTAATTTATTATAAGAACAAATAATAATAAACTTATTTATACGGACACTATAAACTAGAGGCTGTAGGCTTCTTAATATCATTTTCAATTTTACTTTTAATATTAATATTTTTTTTTTTTTAATTTAAAAAAAAATAATTTGAATTGTAGTTTTAATTTTAATCTGTCTGACATGAAAATTGTCGGTCGACCCTAATCTATAACTGTATCAGCGTACATTACATACCCTCTCATAACCTGAGCTCTCATATATTTGCCATGCTTAACCTCCTACCCCCTCCAGTTTTATTATTCTCCTCTTTTCCATGCTTACTCTTGTTGTTGTCGTTATCATCTCAAACGTTTTATGTGCTTTTCCTTCGAAATAAATGAATGTCGTCTCACCGAGCTGAACAAAAAAAAAAACTTGGTTAGATATCAATCATAATTTAATGATTTCCTGCATGGATAATCTTTCCGGTATTGTAGGCTCATGCATTTCTGCTGTCGTCCATACTCATGGAAACCCTAACACATATACATACATACACATACATACTATGCCCTCTGCTTCATCTTTACAATAAATGTTAATATGTGTTATTTCAGTGTGTGTGTGCGTGTGTGTGTGGGTGAGTGAGTTTTGTGTTAGGGGAATTCTTTGTTAATGATCACTGGGACAGAGATATTGAGTAATTCTGATGGGTGTTGGAGATGTAGAAGTAGAGGAAATGAGCTCATGATGTGAGCTCCTTTGCGAAATTGAATTGTGGCAAATTATCATTAGAAGCAACAAAGCTTAATAATAAAATGCTATCAGAATCTCTTAATGATAAAAACATATGCTTAATATTCCAGAGCATAATAGGTTCGCTGATACGGATTTTCAAGGAGAAATGAAATTCTGTGTAAGCCTTGCAGAAAAAATTGTCGACGAAGTAAATATTAATGGGATATTGAGAGGATGTCACCAAATGTGAATAATCTCAAATACTATCAACAACTATTAAGAAAAAAAAGCTTGAGACTGTTTGACCAATTCGATGCTCATAATAAGCCATGATCGGTCTCCTTATCTCTCCCTTAATAATATCAGATTTTCTACGTATTACAAATTATATGTTTCTCGTATGCATTTTGTACAAGGTCTTGGACCATGTCAAAGATAATTCACCGCAAAAAAAAAATAAAACAAAATCAAAATATATATGTATATTGAATTTTTTTCTCAGTGCCAAAACGCATTAAAGTTCCAGTATGAATATTTTTCTCTCAACAACGTCTGAAGTCTCTGGTGTTATGTCTGAATATGAAACGGAAAGACGACTATGTTGTAATAGTTGTTTATTTATTTAACAAACAAACAAACAAAAAATGTATATTTGAGTATGGTGTAAGGATGGATGGCCGCTGTTTAAGGACTTAAGAATTTTCATTTTGTATCAGTCATCTGCACTCACCAACACTCAACTGTGGACAGGACTCTGGACTGAAATATCCAAAACCTTTTGAGAATTCTTTGCCATGGTAGATGGTTTTTGCTCCATCTCGCACTCCACGAAATTCTATGGACCTATGCATATTCATATGAGTTTTATATTTCATTTCATTTCGAGGATTCAATGATGCCATGGCTGGCAATTCCATCATTTTTGTTTTTTTTTTTTTGCTTTTTGTTTAACAATGATGTATCTGTGGTTAAGCTTTCTTTTGTTCACATCGTGTTTCGTATATTTTTAACTGTATGTCTGAGTTTTTATTTTCAGTATTTTTATACCCTCCACCATAGGATGGGGGGTATATTAAATTTGTCATTCCGTTTGTAACACATCGAAATATTGCTCTAAGACCCCATAAAGTATATATATTCTGGGTCGTGGTGAAATTCTGAGTCTATCTAACCATGTCCGTCCGTCCGTCACGCTAACTTCCGAACGAAACAAGCTATCGACTTGAAACTTGGCACAAGTAGTTGTTATTGATCTAGGTCGGATGGTATTGCAAATGGGCCATCGGTCCACTTTTACGTATAGCCCCCCATATAAACGGACCCTAAGATTTGGCTTGCTGAGCCTCTAATAGAATCATATTTCATCCGATCCGGCTGAAATTTGGTACCACGCAAAAATTGGTCCATATCGGCCTACTTTTACGTATAGCCCCCATATAAACGGAACCTCTGATTTGGCTTACGGAGTCTCTAAGAGAAGCATATTTCATCCGATCCGGCTGAAATTTGGTACATGGAGTTGGTATATGGTCTCTAACAACCATGCAAAAATTGGTCCACATCGGTCCATAATTCTATATAGCCCCCATATAAACCGATCCCCAGATTTGATTTGCGGAGCCTCAAAGAGAAGCACATTTCATCCGATGTTGCTGAAATTTGTACATGATGATGGTATATGGTCTCTAGGTTAGGTTAAGTTAGGTGGCAGCCCGATGTATCAGGCTCACTTAGACTATTCAGTCCATTGTGATACCACATTGGTGAACTTCTCTCTTATCACTGATTGCTGCCCGATTCCATGTTAAGCTCAATGACAAGGGACCTCTTTTTGATAGCCTAGTCCGAACGGCGTAATTATATATAGCCCCCATATAAACCGATCCCCAGATTTGGCTTGCGGAGCGTCAAAGAGAAGCAAATTTTATCCGATCCGGGCTGAAATTTGGTACATGATGTTGGTATATGATCTCTAACAACCATGCAAAAATTGGTCCCCATCGGTCTATAATTATATATAGCCCCCATATAAACCGATCCCCAGATTTGGCTTGCGGAGGCTCCAAGAGGAGCAAATTTCATCCGATTCGGTTGAAATTTGGAACATAGTGTTAGTATATGGTCTCTAACAACCGTGCCAGAATTGGTCCATATCGGTCCATAATTATATATAGCCACCATATAAACCGTTCTCCAGATTTGACCTCCGGAGCCTCTTGGAGGAGCAAAATTCGTTCCGATCCGGTTCAAATGTGCAACGTAGTGTTAGTATATGGTCTCTAACATCCATGCAAAAATTGGTCCACATCGGTTCACAATTATATATAGCCCCCATATAAACCGATCCCCAGATTTGGATTGCGGAACCTCTAAGAGAAACAAATTTCAATCCGATCCGGTTGAAATTTGGAACATGGTGTTAGTATATGGTCTCTAACAGCCGTGCCAGAATTGGTCCATATCGGTCCATAATTATATATAGCCCCCATATATACCGTTCTCCAGATTTGACCTCGGGATCCTCTTGGAGGAGCAAAATTTCATCCGGTCCGGTTCGAATTTGGAACGTGGTGTTAGTATATGGCCGCTAACAACCATGCCAAAATTGGTCCATATCGGTCTATAGTTATATATAGCCGATCTCCAATCACACAAAAATTCGTCCATATCGGTTCATAATCATGGTTGCCACTCGAGCCAAAACTAATCTACCAAAATTTTATTTCTATAGAAAATTTTGTCAAATTTTATTTCTATAGAAAATTTTGTTAAAATTTAATTTCTATAGAAAATTTTGTTAAAATTTCATTTCTTTAGAAAATTTTATCAAAACTATATTTCTATAGAAAATTTTGTCAAAATTTTATTTCTATAGAAAATTTTGTTAAAATTTTATTTCTATAGAAAATTTTGTTAAAATTTTATTTCTATAGAAAATTTTGTCCAAAAAAAATGTTTTTTTCTATAAAAAATTTTGTCAAACTGAATTATATACGTATTTCATTTCTATAGAACATTTTGTGAAAATTTTGTTTCTATAGAAAATTTTGTTAAAATTTTATTTCTATAGAAAATTTTGTTAAAATTTTATTTCTATAGAAAATTTTGTCAAAAAAAATTTTTTTCTATAGAAAATTTTGTCAAACTGAATTATATACCTATTTAATCGGTCTTTATTGATTTAATATATGCCACGTTTGGACTTACTTACAATTTAGGAGACGGACTTACTTACAATTTAGGAGACGGTACCATCGGCAAGCGTTACCGCAATTCAAGTAATTCGATTGTGGATGGCAATGTTTAGAAAAAGTTTCTACGCAATTCATGGTGGAGGGTACATAAGCTTCGGCCTGGCCGAACTTACGGCCATATATACTTGTTTCATTTCGAATAAAGGTTCAAGTTATGCATTTACATTTTACACGTTCAATGTCAGTATGATGGGCTTAGTTTCGGGTACCATGAACCATAGTCTGCATTAATGCTGTGTTCTTCTGTCTGTTTCAGAGATATCCCATGCATTACCATGTGTATGGTAAAAAGCCAAATAAGCTAAGTAATAAAAAAAGACTAAATGGCTAAATTTGTCCTGACAATTTGGAGTATTCTATAAAGTTAGGTTAGAAATTTCATATTACGATTTTTCTTCTTTTATAACCACAAGTTACCAGAGAACTATGATTCCGTACATATACGTTTGCAAGTTCCAGAAAGACGGGCAGCACTCATTCATAAAAAATAGGTTCATCGCTTGTGTTTTCATAATGGACTGACTAGTGTAAATGGGTCTCTTAAAAGGGTAAAACCTGTTAGAGGATCTCGGGTTGGACTTAATAAAAACCTCGAATTTTTGTTTGCTTGCAGTGTGTTCCCCGTCGACAATATGGTGAAAAGTAAAACTATCACATGGAAATATACGCTGATTTGAAGAGAATACTGCCTAACTGGCATATAAGAAACTATAATTTCTCCAGCTTCAAATAGATCGAAGCAAATTTAAAAATAAAAATTCTAGTATTTGACCCATTCCCGTATAAAGTAAAGTCCCTCAGAAGTGAATCCCTCCATGGTACACTGCATTTTGTCGCACGAAAATTAGATTCTATAGATTTTTCCACTTAGCATACTATGGTTTGGTGGTAGCGAACTGTGTAAATGTGTTGTCTATCCCCTTATTGTGTATATGGACATTTGACGTTCTATATAAGCGTTTTAAAACAAATGAATTCCATTTGTGGTGGTATTTTTGGTAAATATTCTCTTACAGTTTTGCACAATGATTTTGGTACTTGTTTTATGATGATTTTTTTTTTTATAAAAAAGAAATGAAGAAAACATCCAAAATGTCTCTGCAGGTAGCACACCATAGTGGCTTAAATATAACAACAACGAATGCAGGATTTTTGCTATATATAGTTTTGTATATACCTCGTAAAAGGATTTCTGTAATTTTCCGTACACTGAAAAAAAAGCATACTAGGTTCCAAAGATTTTGTCTTTACTTTAAAAAATTTGGTATTGATTCCGAGCCAAAGAAGCGGAGAATACAAGTAAGGATACTTTTAAGACACAATTCTCTTTTAAATTTAGGTTTTGTGTACTTGCTTCTAGGAAGCAAATTTTAATTTTTCGCTTTCTCATCTTTTTTTCTTCATATGCTATCAAAGTCCTTTAAAAACGAGTTAACGGCAACTTTATATTCCAAATTAGGACTTGACTTCCAGTAGAAATTATGCTATGTTTGAAGTAAAAAACTTCTTTAAAATAAAGTGTTGAAAAACATGTCCTATATTGGAACGATTTTTTGCTTTGTAGTCAAGATGCAAAAAGACAACAAATTTAAAGACAATTTCATTGAATTTAAAGAATCTTTCTGAATTATTAAAGTCAAGTTGACCTTAGCCTATAAATTTTTTCTTTCATGTTAAGATACCCATTTTTAAGTCAAATCACTTTATTATAAGAACAATACGACTTCATTGAAAAGTTTATCGACTTTTGGACAAGGAAAATAACTTTATTTTAGAGAAATGTGTCTTCTATGCTAAGCAAAATTTGTATTCGTATTTTAAAGACATGAAATCTTTGACCTCACGACAATATTTTTTTCAGTGTAGGAGAAGTGTAAGTTGAGGTGACTATTTTCGTTTGTTTTTATTGCATCTGGTTATTTGTTCACTAAACCTAATGCAACAGTTGTAACATGACAGTAGGCGAAACTGTACATGAGATGTACTTATACGAGGTCTGATAAAAAAAATAACCGCTAATTTAAAATTTCGTCTGTTATGTAGGTTCGAGTTTGTCATGAGGCCAAAGATTTCATGTCCTTAAAATGCGAATACTAATTTTCCTTGTCCAATACCCTGCGCCACACTGTGGAACAGGGTATTATAAGTTAGTGCATATGTTTGTAACACCCAGAAGGAGACGAGATAGACACATGGTGTCTTTGGCAATAACGCTCAGGGTGGGTCCCTGAGTCGATATAACCATGTCCGTCTGTCCGTCCGTCCGTCCGTCTGTCTGTGAACACATTTTTGTGATCAAAGTCTAGGTCGCCATTTAAGTCCAATCGCCTTCAAATTTGGCACATGTTCCTAATTTGGGTCAGAATAGAAACCTATTGATTTTGGAAGAAATCGGTTCAGATTTAGATATAGCTCCCATATATATCTTTCGCCCGATATGCACTAATATGGACCCAGCAGCCATAGTTTTATACCGATTTGCTTGAAATTTTGTACAAACATAACACTTAGTCGTATAGTCAAGTGTGCAAAATTTGATTGAAATCGGTTCCGATTTAGATATAGCTCCCATATATATCTTTCGCCCGATATGGACTAATATGGTCCTAAAAGCCAGAGTTTTGGCCCAATTTGGTTGAAATTGTGCACAGGGAGTAGATTTAGCTTTGTAGCTATGCGTGCGAAATTTGGTTGAAATCGATTCAGATTTAAATATAGCTCCCATATATATCTTTCGCCCGATATGCACTTATATGGACCCAGAAGCCAGAGTTTTATCCCGATTAGCTTGAAATTTTGCACAAGGAGTAAAATTGGTAGTATAGTCATGTGTGCCAAATTTTATTGAAATCGGTTCAGATTTAGATATAGCTCCCATATATATCTTTCACCCGATATGGACTAATACGGTCCCAGAAGCCAGAGTTTTGGCCCGATTTGGTTGAAATTTTGCACTAGGAGTACAATTAGTAATATAGTCATGTGTGCCACATTTTATTGAAATCGGTTCAGATTTAGATATAGCTCCCATATATATGTTTTTCTCATTTCGACAAAAATGGTCAAAATACCAACATTTTCCTTGTTAAATCGCCTCTGCTTAGTCGAAAAGTTGTAAAAATGACTCTAATTTTCCCAAACTTCTAATACATATATATCGAGCGATAAATCATAAATAAAGTTTTGCGCAGTTTCCTTAAAATTGCTTCAGATTTAAATGTTTCCCATATTTTTTTACTAAAATTGTGTTCAACCCTAGTGCATTAGCCAACTTAAATTTTGAGTATATAGATTTTGTACACCGAAAGAATTCTCTTCGTTAATTTTACGAAGAATTCTTCATTAACTATTCTTCCTGAATTCTTCATTAAAATAACGAAATTTTCATTCATTTTCGTAAATTTTACATTAACTTTTCTTCGTAAAAAGTTCGTACTTTTAACGAAACTTTCTTCATATTTCATGAATTTTGTGAAGAAGTTTTTACGAATATTTTACGAAACATTCTGCGTTAAAATTTCTTCATAAAAAGTACGAAACATTTTCTTTGAAATAACGAAAAAGTTTCATTGAAGTTGTAAAATTTCCGTTCGCGGCATTAAATTGTCTTTTATAATGTGCTTGAGTGTATTCCTTTATTCTATTTTTTATGCAAGTCTATGCTACTTCTCATTTAGGTGATAGCACGGTATGAATAAAAGTAAAGCAATAAAACTAAAAATTATTCAAAAACTTAAGATGTAAAGTAGTGATGTCATTTTTCACACTTGCAACTACAACCAAATGCACTTTCGACTATAAATTTTTTTCTAAAAGTTCGAACATTTTTCAGAAAAAAGTACGAACATTTTTCATAAAAACTACGAAAATTTTTCATAAAAAGTACGAAACATTTTCATAAAAAGAACGAAATTGTTTCATAAAAAGTACGAAGATTTTTCATAAAAAAGTACGAAGATTCTTCATAAAAAGTACGAATTTTTTTCTTACAAACTACGAAAATTTTGGAAGAACTTTTCTTCGTAAAAAGTACGAAATATTTCGTACTTTTAATGAAAAGTTTCTTTGGTTGTAGAACAATGACAAATTTCGTACTTTTAACGAAATTTTTCGTTCTTTTTACGAAGAAAATTCTTTCGGTGTAAAGTCTATCAAATTCTGTCCAAATCGAGTGATATTTAAATGTATGTATTTGGGACAAACCTTTATATATAGCACCCAACACATTTGACGGATGTGATATGGTATCGAAAATTTAGTTCTACAAAGTGGTGCAGGATATAATATAGTCGGCCCCGCCCGACTTTAGACTTTCCTTACTTGTTTATATATAGTTAAGTGATTCGACTTATAATTGGGTATCCTAAAATGAATGAAAATTTTGTTTGTCTAAGGTCAACTTGGCTTTAATAATTCTGAAAAATTCTTCAAAATTGCTGAACTCATCTTTAAGTTTAATGACTTTTTGCATCTTGACTAGAAAGCAAAAAAGCGTTTGAAAATAGGAGATTTTTTCAACGGCAAGTCTGCTATGAGCCAAACGCAAGATCAGTTGTAATATAATCGGTTCAAGGTAACCCGAGAAGTGCCTTGTCGTCCGAGCACTTCAACAACCACTGAAAACACTGAACCAGTAAAAAAACTAATTTGGAATAATCGTCGAATTACTATCAGATATTTTGAAGAGTTATCTGTCATCGGTAGTAGGTTTTTCTGATTTCTGGGAAGACAACTGGCAAACAAATGGTTGTGTTCCACTCAGAAGTGACTGTTTTGTGTTGTGTATGTGTATAGGTGTTCACTAGCAAATAAACACAACATGTCATTTACACACAATGTCTAGTAGTACTCAAATTTCCGAAGTGTTTCGAGGATTGGCAAAAACTCTGCCATATCTGAGGGGATTATTTTGAAGGGGGCAAGATAGTTGATGGATAAATAAATTAGTTTTGAAAAGACTTACTATAACGCTTCTATTTTGATCAAACCACGTAAACCATGCATGGAATTGTTTTTTTGGTTTTAGTCCTCACTTTTTTGCAGTTGCCTATTTGCGGTATTCCCCCCGATTTCGTCATATTTTAGGCACCTCCAAAAGGAGAGTTTAGAAGCTTTTACTGGTCGAGGCTGAATGCAAGTCTGAATAAGGGCATGTGGGCAAGTGGCAATATCAATGACTTCGGAAAATCACAATAAATAAACTTAAAATTATTTTTCCTAGCGCCTTACCCACTCTAATGTAATTTTGTCGGTGTGTGTGTGTGTATGTGTGTATAGGTGTTCACTAGCAAATAAATGGTACAAATACCAATTTACAACGGTAAATCACAACATGTCATTTACACACAATGTCAGACACTTACGGGGCTAATCTTATGCACACATCATACATCCTCACACTCAACACACAAGGACAATTATACTCTATTGGACGATTTCCACATGGGAATTCGACTCTGTGTAAAAGACTTGGTAAAATTTATTGCAGAAAGATTCCTACTCCCTCTCTTTACTGCTTCAAGTTCTTGTGGGGGTTCGCTGTAAATTTCCGAAGAACCCATTCTACTGGCAGTCGTCAAATGAAAAGTGATAAATAGAAGAGTCAATGTATGGACAGAAATACTACCAACAAACAAACGAACAAATGCACATTCATTTAAATCATTTTCAAATGACTACAAGCTCCATACATAAACTCACACACACATAAACATATAATTCCAAATAGTCGTAAGAGCCAATATCATTGCAATACCACTCTTCAAATGCAAAACAATCAATCTCACATGCAACAACCAGCCAACACGTAAGACATTCTTTGTTGGTTCACGGTGATGAGTGAGTGGAAGAGAGCGAGAGAGGTGAGATTCACAACAAGAGTACCAAGTACCATAGTCAGATATAGTGGCTGAGATAGAAAGGCAAGAGCCAAACAATGGCACTTACATGCAGGTATCTCAAACGATTTATCTGAGTACAATGACACTGGATGGCTCAAATGCATAGCCCCAATCGCTCCTTCTTTGCTCTCAATCACAGGCATCAACAAAAACTCAAGCATTAAACTAAAAAATCGAAAATGTGATGACAGTAAGTTCAGTTTGCAACAGTATTTCGTGGCCTTTCGTTTCCCTAAGAGTTGTTTTTGCAATGGCTGCTGTTTTTGTTTTTTTTTGGGTGTTGCCTACAAATGTTTCCTTGAGTGCTTTCGGCTGCCACTTATGATTACTGCCAGTTCACCCTGTCTCTATGCAAAAATGCCAAAAAAAAACTAGCAGCAGAGCGACGAGTGTGTACGTCAATGACTTTAGCGGAAACGGAAACATTTTACATGGAACTCTCAACACTTGGTTGTTAAACAAGTGTGTTTGTGTGAAGGCGAGTATGTGTAGGAAGCATTCACTCGTTCGGTAGTTGTCACAGTAGTTGAACATCAAGATACTAATATGAAATTACACTCCAAGCTACGTTAACTTATTTTGCTTTGATTACAAAATGAAGGCTATTAGCTGTGTTTTCCAGGATATTGCAAAAAGGTCTAGGAATATCAACAGATGTTGACTATCTTGTATATACCGATACAATTTTTTATAATATAAATCTCAATTTTTATAATATAAACTATTTCTAATAAAATTTTATTTCTGTATAAAAGTTTATTAAAATTTTATTTCTGTAGAAAATTTTGTCAAAATTGTATCAAAATTTTATTTCCATAGAAAATTTTGTCAAAATTTTATTTCAATATATAATTTCGTCAAAATTTTATTTCTATAGAAAATTTTCTCAAACTTTTATTTTTGTAGAAAATTTTGTCAAGATTTTATTTCTATAGAAAATTTTGTTAAAATTTTATTTATAGCAAATGTTTCTAACATTTTATTTCTATAGAAAATGTCAAAATTTTATTTCTATAGAAAATTTTGTCAAAATTTTATTTCTATAGAAAATTTTGTCAATATTTTATTTCTATAGAAAATTTTGTCTAAATTTTATATGTTGGTGTTTTTATACCCTCCATCATAGGATGGGGGTATATTAACTTTGTCATTCCGTTTGTAACACATCGAAATATTGCTCTAAGACCCCATAAAGTATATATATTCTGGGTCGTGGTGAAATTCTGAGTCGATCTAAGCATGTCCGTCCGCCCGTCCGTCCGTCTGTTGAAATCACGCTAACTTCCGAACGAAACAAGCTATCGACTTGAAACTTGGCACAATTGGTTGTTATCGATGTAGGTCGGATGGTATTGAAAATGGGCCATATCGGTCCACTTTTACGTATAGCCCCCATATAAAGGGACCCTCAGATTTGGCTTGTGGAGCCTCTAACAGTAGCATATTTAGTCCGATCCAGCTGAAATTTGGTATATGGTGTTGGTATATGGTCTCTAACAACCATGAAAAAATTGGTCCACATCGGTCCATAATTATATATAGCCCCCATATAAACCGATCCCCAGATTTGGCTTGCGTATGCTCTAAGAGAAGAAAATTTCATCCGATCCGGCTGAAATTTGGTACATGATGTTGGTATATGGTCTCTAACAACCATGAAAAAATTGGTCCACATCGGTCCATAATTATATATAGCCCCCATATAAACCGATCCCCAGATTTGGCTTGCGGAGCCTCAAAGAGAAGCAAATTTCATCCGATCCGGCTGAAATTTGGTACATGATGTTGGTATATGGTCTCTAACAAGCATGCAAACATTGGTCCACATCGGTCCATAATTATATATAGACCCCATATAAACCGATCTCCAGATTTGGTTTGCGAAGCCTCAAAGAGAAGCATATTTAAGCCGATCCGGCTGAAATTTGGTACATGGTGTTTGTATATGGTCTCTAACAATCATGCAAAAATTGGTCCATATCGGTCCTTAATTATATATAGCCCCCATATAAACCGATCCCCAGATTTGGCTTGCGGAGCCTCAAAGAGAAGCAAATTTCATCCGATCCGGCTGAAATTTGGTACATGATGTTGGTATATGGTTTCTAACAACCATGCAAAAATTGGTCCTCATCGGTCCATAATTATATATAGACCCCATATAAACCGATCTCCAGATTTGGCTTGCGAAGCCTCAAAGAGAAGCAAATTGCATCCGATCCGGCTGAAATTTGGGACATGGTATTGGTATATGGTCTTTAACAACCGTTCAAAAATTGGTCCACATCGGTCCATAATTATATATAGCGCCCATATAAACCGATCCCCAGATTTGGGTTGCGGAGCCTCAAAGAGAAGCAAATTTCATCCGATCCGCCTGAAATTTGGTACATGATATTGGTATATGCGGTATATGGGTTGCGGAGCCTCAAAGAGAAGCAAATTTCATCCGATCCGCCTGAAATTTGGTACATGATATTGGTATATGGTCTCTAAGAACCATGCAAAAATTGGTCTACATCAGTTCATAATTATATATAGCCCCCATATAAACCGATCCCCAGATTTGGCTTGCGAAGTCTCCAAGAGAAGCAAATTTCATCCAATTCGGTTGTAATTTGGAACATGGTGTTAGTATATGATCTTTAACAACCGTGCCAGAATTGGTCCATATCAGTCCATAATTATATATAGCCCCCATATAAAACGTTCTCCAGATTTGACCTCCGGAGCCTCTTGGAGGAGCAAAATTCATCCGATCCAGTTCAAATTAGGAACGTGGTGTTAGTATATTGTCGTTAACAACCATACCAAACTTGGTCCAATCACACAAAAATTGGTCCATATCGGTTCATAATCATGGTTGCCACTAGAGCCAAAAATAATCTACCAAAATTTTATTTATATAGAAAATTTTGTCAAAATTTTATTTCTATAGAAAATTTTGTCAAAATTTTATTTCTAGAGAAAATTTTGTTAAAGTTTTATTCGGTTCATAATAAAATTTTCATCATTGTCAAAATTTTATTTCTATAGAAAATTTTGTTCAAATTTTATTCGGTTCATAATCATGGTTGCCACTCGAGCCAAAAATAATCTACCAAGATTTTATTTCTATAGAAAATTTTGTTAAAATTTTATTTCTGTAGAAAATTTTGTCAAAATTTTATTTCTACTTTTTCAAACAGAATTATATACGTATTGGATCGATCTGTTTTGATTTAATATATACCACGTATGGACTTACATACAATTTAGAAGATGGTGTTAGGAGGTTTTAAGATACCTTGCCATCGGCAAGCGTTAATGCAACTTAGGCCATTCGATTGTGGATGGCAGTGTTTAGAAGAAGTTTCTAAGCAATCCATGATGGAGGGTACATAAGCTTCGGCCTGGCCGAACTTACGGCCTTATATACTTGTTTTTCTATAGAACATTTCGTCAACATTTTATTTCTATAGAAAATTTTGTCAAAATTTTATTTCTATAGACAATTTTGTCAAAAATTTTATTTTTCAATTTCGATTCTTTATTGATTGATTTTTTGGAGAGGAATATATTGCATAATCTACGAAAACATCAAGTATACTACCTATCTAAAAACAGCACACAAAATCTACCATTTTTTGTAGAATTCTAACAACTGTGACAGCCGTGATTTTGGTAGCCATTGTGCGGTAGAAATTCAGCAAGAAACCTCATTTTTAGTTGATTCGTCTTGAGTGTGATGGTGCTGAGTCCTTATCGATTAAAATGTTCCCTTTAATCGCCAGAAAAACACACCTATTATTGTCAATTTTCATAGCTAGATTGTGAAGCGTACCATCACTGGTAATTGTTGTCAATAAGTGATAATTGCATTACCAAGAAACAAAACTAAAAGCGACATGGATTCTAGAAATCAGAACGAAGTCCATGCAATCATTGTCATTTGTTGCGTTACATTCTTTCAGGTCATAGCAGTTCGATTTTTTCCACAGTATCAAGCTGTTAATGCTGCCAAATGTCATCATTATTTTGTTTTTTGTTGGAGTCTTCTAAAATCCCTTTAGACAATAGAATTAACCCATTTACAGTTGGATTGAGTTGGATTTTTTTTTTTCAATTTACCCAGATTTCACCAGAGGATGTTCATCGATAACACCAGAGGCAATGGTGTTGCGCTTTGTATTGCCCCGTTCACTGCGGGTTGTGATTTTTTTTTTGTCACAACAAAATTTGCATTAATGTTGCAAAATAGTTAAATGGCTGTGATTAACATTCATTACATTTTGCGATGGCGTTTTTACAATGCCCTAGAATTTTGCCTGTCGATGTCTTCCTGCCACTAGAGGCGTTTGGTTTTTTTTTTCTATGCAATGCTATGGAATTAGCAAAGCACGGGTACTGCCATGCGATTATATTGGTAATAACTTTGGATTGGCTGCATTCGATTTGTGTTTTTCCTTTCCAGCCTGAATGGTCATAGACCTATTGAAATTAGCCTGCGCGGTGAAGCAGGCGATAATATTTATTCGCTTTTGCAATTAGTTCCACTAATTGTTTTTTGTTTCTGGCTTCTGTTAATTCTGCTATTCCGAGTGAAATCTCGGCCAGAGAAATGCATTGATTTTAATTAGTTAATTGATTCAATTTGTGATTTAATGGCCCACAATGTTACAATGGCGGTAATTTTGCTCGCCAATCCCAACACGTCTTCATGCCAGCCATATTGGCTTAAACTATTAAACATGATTTGTCATTTACATAACACAGAGATTAGTTGGGGGATTCAAAAACGTGATTTGCATAATTGAAAATGCCAAAAAAAAAGACAAATTAATGCCTATACCCAGGGAGAAATGGTTATGGAATAGAAGTAATAATTATGGGTCCAACTTCGGGCAGGGTCCAAAAGGAATAGCGTCCTCGCTATTCTAAGAAATAAAATTTTGACAAAATTTTCTATAGAAATAAAACTTTCACAAAATTTTCTATGCCAATAAAATTTCTAGACAAAATTTTCTATAGCAATAAAATTTGTAGACAAAATTTTCTAAAGCAATAAAATTTTTAGACCAAATTTTCTATAGCAATAAAATTTTGACAAAAATTTCCATAGACATAAAATTTTGAGAAAATTTTCCTTAGCAATAAAATCTGGAAAATATTCTGTAGAAATTAAATTTTGAGAAAATATTCTGTAGAAATAAAATTTTAACAAACATTTTCTATAGAAATAAAATTTTGACACAATTTTCTATAGATATAAAATTTTCTATAAAAATAAAACTTTGGGAAGATTTTGTATAAAAATAAAATTAGACAAAGTTTTTTATAGAGGTAAAATTTTGAAAAATTTTTCTATAGAAATAAAATTTTCAGAAAATTTTATATAGTAAAAAAATGTTCACAAAATAACCAAATAAATTTAACAAGTATACTTTTCTTCTGTTGGTTAAGCTACACTTGTAGTTTAGTCAATGCATGGTTTTAAGCCGAGATCAAAAACAACCATAATATAGAAATAAAATTTTGACAAAATTTTATATAGAAGTAAAATTTTTTAAAAATTTTCTATAGAAATAAAATATTTAGAAAATTTTTAGAGAAATAAAATTTTTCTATAGAAAACTTTCTATAGAAATAAAATTTTGAATAAAATTTCTATAGAAATAAAATGTTGAGAAAATTTTCTATAGAAACAACATTTTGACAACATTTTCCATAGATTTATAATTTTGACAAATTTTTCTATAGAAATACAATTTTGAGAAAATTTTCTATAGAAATAAAATTTTGAAGAAATAATCTATGAAATCAAATTTTAAAAAAATTTCTATTGTCATACAATTTTGAAAAAATTTTCCATAGAAATCTTAACAATATTCTGTAGAAATTAAATTTTGAAAAAATATTCTGTAGAAATAAAATTTTATCAAAATTTTCTATAGAAATAAAATTTTCTACAAATATACATATATGACAAAATTTTCTTTAGAAAGAAAATGTTGACAACATTTTCTATAGAAATAAAATTTTGAAAAAATTTTCTATAGAATTAAAATTTTGAGAAAATTTTCTATAGAAATAAAATTTTTGGGAAAATTTTCTATAGAATTAAAATTTTTAGAAAATTTTCTATAGAAATAAAATTTTTCAGAAAATTTTCTATAGAAATAAAGTTTTCACAAAATTTTTCATAGAATAAAAATGTTGAGAAAGTTTTCTATAGAAATAAAATTTTGACAAAATTTTTTATAGAAATAAATTTTCTTTGGAAATAAAATTTTAAGAAAATTTCCCATAGAATTCAAATTTTTAGAAAATTTTCTATAGAATTAAATTTTGAGAAAATTTTCAATAGAAATAAATATATGAGCAAATTGTGATAATTTTCTATAGAAATAAAAATTTGAGAAAATTTTTTATAGAAATACAATTTTTAAAAAAATTTCTGTAGAAGTAAAATTTTAAAAAATGTTCTATAAAATTTTGAGAAAAATTTCTATAAAAATAAAATTTTGAGAAAATTTTCTACAGAAATAAAATTTTTAGAACATTTTCTATAGAAGTAAAATTTTCTATAGGAATAAAATTTTGACAAAATTTTCTATAGAAATAAAATTTTTAGAAAATTTTCTACAGAAATAAAATTTTTAGAAAATTTTTTAAAGAAATAATCTATAATCTATAGAAAACTTTCTATAGAAATAAAATTTTGAGAAAATTTTCTATAGAAATAAAATTTTGAGAAAATTTTCTATAGAAATAAAATTTTGAGAAAACTTTTTATAGAAATAAAATTTTGAAGAAATAATTTAAGAAATCAAATTTTAAAAAAAAATTCTATAGACATAAAATTTTGAGAAAATTTTCAATAGAAATAAAATCTTGACAATATTCTGTAAAAATTAAATTTTGGGCAAATATTCTGTAGAAATAAAATTTTAACAAAATTTTCTACAAACATACATATTTGACAAAATTTTCTATAGAAAGAAAATTTTTTCAAAATTTAATTAAATTTTGAGAAAATTCTCTGTAGAAATAAAATTTTAACAACATTTTCTATAGAAATAACATTTTGACACAATTTTCTATATATATAAAATTTTGAGAAAATTTTCTATAGAAATAAAACTTTGGGAACATTTTGTATAAAAATAAAATATTGACAACATTTTTTATAGAGATAAAATTTTGACAAATTTTTCTATAGAAATAAAATTTTCAGAAAATTTTATATAGAAAAAAAATCACAAAATTCTCCATAGAAGTTAAATTTTGACAAAATTTTCTATAGAAATAAAATGTTCTACAAATATACATATTTGACTAACTGTTCTATAGACAGACAATTTTGACAAAATTTTCTATAGAAATAAAATTTTGAAAACATTTTCTATAGAAATAAAAGTTTTACAAAATTTTCTATAAAAATAAAAGTTTTACAAAATTTTCTATAGAAGTAAAATTTTCTATAGGAATAAAATTTTGACAAAATTTTCTATAGAAATAAAATTTTTAGAAAATTTTTTACAGAAATAAAATTTTTAGAAAATTTTTTAAAGAAATAAAATTTTTCTATAGAAAACTTTCTATAGAAATAAAATTTTGAGAAAATTTTCTATAGAAATAAAATTTTGACAAAATTTCCTATAGAAATAAAATTTTGAGAAAATTTCCTATAGAAATAAAATTTTGTGAAAATATTCTATAGAAATAAAATTTCGCCAAAATTTTCTATAGAAATAAAATTTTCAAAATTTTTTCTATAGAAATGCAAATTTGAGAAAATTTTCTATAAAAATAAAATTTTGAGAAAATTTTCAATAGAAATAAAATTATGAGAAAAATTTTTATAGAAATAAAATTGTGAAAAATTTATTCAAATAGGGAGCGATGTCTTACCAAAAGGAAACTTTTTTTTGCGTGTAGTAGTCAGTCATCCAGATTCATCATCCACACCTTTCACCTTCATCTCGAAACTTCCTTACAATCTGGGGTAATTGACTATTGATTTCTATCAATAGTTATAGATAAGTGTTTGCTGCATTCTAGAGAAATTTACTGGTAATTTGATAAATGATTTAATTACTGTTAGTTATAATTTTGAAATCGCTCCGTAATTGTGCCAAAGATTATGTGATTGGGAATTCAACATAAAATTACATGAATGCCAGAGCACACAAGAGTGTATGGCCATGTATTTGTTTGGATTACTCTATACCCATAATGCTTAATTAATTAAATTGTATTCCATTACAAATTGAAAGCAATTTTTTAATTAAATACCTAAGGCAAATATACCAAATGGAAATTTGCATAACAATTGCAATTACATTTACTGGAGCAAGTGGTGTAAACGATAGTACAAATGAATTTAAAGTTTTTTTTTTCATAAATATATTTCATATGGGTAAATATTTATTTCGAGAAGATATTCAATTGATTAAATTTCCTCGTAATTGATAGGAATAGCAGAGGAGTTAAATGGTTGTTTGTTTTGTTTTTTATTTTAACAAACAATGAAGAGAAGGCAAAATTCCTGAATTACATCCAAATCTTTCACCTAAAATTTAGCGAACTTATTCTGCTTATTGGTTGATAGTTTGTGGCCTAGTTTTAATCGAATAAATTTTATTTAAAATTCCGGCTACAAAAACCTTTAGTATTGTGGGTTAGCTTAGGATAAGTATAACGGTACGTACAATATTTAACGGTGGCACTGGTGATTAACATCTCTCTAATCACTGAGCCTTTGCGTGATTCGATGTCTAGCTTATTGACAAGGGACCTTCTTTTTTGTAGCCGGGTCTAATTGGCGATGACAAAGGAAGCTTTAAACTACGCAGAAATGTCATCAGCATTGCTGAAAGGAGATAAATCATGGTTGAAAACTTGTTGGTGTTTAGCCAAAAGTTGCTGGGCAATTTTACTCGATTTAATTTCTTTATATATTTCGTTACTCATCATCATTATTTTCTATCACAAATAATATTTCTCTTAATATACTTACAATTTTAGTATAATAAACTAAGTTTCTATTATTGCTTTTTTCAGGTAAATATAATTTTATACGCTAATAAGTGCACATAAATAAGTGAGTATATGTCATACAAATAATTATTGGTCAATTTTGGGAAAATTTAGATTGTTTTTGGAAATTTTTAAATAACCGTTTTATAAACGTTGACATCACGTCAATGTCTTAAGAATAAGTAAATAGTTTTCGACAGATTCAAAAAATTTATTATCCATGATTAATTTTTATACCCACCACCATAGAATGGTGACGGGGGTATAATAAGTTTGTCATTCCGCACTGAAAAAAATATTTACGTGATATTAAAGATTACGCAACCTAAATTTTAGTACGCGAAATTTACAAAATATTAAGGACAAATTTCTTAAAAATAATGAAATTTTAATTAAAATAAAGTTTATAATCTTTGCTTCAACAATTTTATTAATTAAATGTAGGACGTAAATTTTGTAAATTTGCGTTCCTCCGTTAAAGTAGTATGTCTTTGAACTAAAGCTAATTTTCCTTAAAATAACGAAACACATTTTTGATTTAAAGAAATTGTCCTTAAATTAACTGAAATATTGGAACTTTAGATTTAAAATGAAAACGCTTCAAATATAGGCTAAGACTTATTTTGAGGATTAAGCGTCTTTGGTTTAAAGTTTTTTGGAATTAAGGAAACTTTTTAGACCCTCCACCATAGGATGGGGGTATATTAACTTTGTCATTCCGTTTGTAACACATCGAAATATTGCTCTAAGACCCCATAAAGTATATGTATTCTGGGTCGTGGTGAAATTCTGAGTCGATCTGAGCATGTCCGTCCGTCCGTCTGTTGAAATCACGCAAACTTCCGAACCAAACAAACTATCGACTTGAAACTTGGCACAAGTAGTTGTTATTGATGTAGGTCGGATGGTATTGCAAATGGGCCATATCGGTCCACTTTTACGTATAGCCCCCATATAAACGGACCCCCAAATTTGGCTTGCGATTGCTCTAATAGAAGCAAATTTCATCCGATCCGGCTGAAATTTAGTACATAGTGTTAGTATATGGTATCTAACAACCATGCAAAAATTGGTCCATATCAGTCCACTTTTACGTATAGCCCCCATATAAACGGACCCCCAAATTTGGCTTGCGATTGCTCTAAGAGAAGCAAATTTCATCCGATCCGGCTGAAATTTGGTGCATGGTGTTACTATATGGTCTCTAACAACCATGCAAAAATTCATCCATATCGGTCCACTTTTACGTATAGCCCCCATATAAACGGACCCCCAAATTTGGTTTGCGATTGCTCTAAGAGAAGCAAATTTCATCCGATCTGGCTGAAATTTGGTACATGGTGTTAGTATATGGTCTCTAACAACCATGCAAAAATTGGTCCATATCGGTCCACTTTTACGTATAGCCCCCATATAAACGGACCCCCAAATTTGGCTTGCGATTGCTCTAAGAGAAGCAAATTTCATCCGATCCGGCTGAAATTTGGGACATGGTGTTAGTATATGGTCTCTAATAACCATGCAAGAAATGGTCCATATCGGTCCATTATTATATATAGCCCCCATATAAATCGATCCCCAGATTTGTCCTCCGGACCCTCTTAGAGGAGCAAAATTCATCCGATCCGGTTGAAATTTGCAACGTGGTGTTAGTATAAGGCCGCTAATAACCATGCCAAAATTGGTCCCTATCGGTCTATAGTTATATATAGCCGATCCCCATTCACACAAAAATTGGTCCATATCGGTTCATAATCATGGTTGCCACTCGAGCCAAAAATAATATACCAAAATTTTATTTTTATAGAAAACATTGTCAAAATGTTATTTCTATAGAAAATTTTGTCAAAATTTTATTTCTATAGAAAATTTTTTTTCCAAATTTTACTTCTATAGAAAATTTTTTCCAAATTTTACTTCTATAGAAAATGTTGACAAAATTTTATTTCTATAGAAACTTTAAACTTAATTAAATACGTATTTAATCGTCCTTTTTAGTTTAATATATACCACGTATGGACTATGTGGTATATATTACGGTGTTAGTAAGTTTTAAGATACCTTGCCATCGGCAGGTGTTACCGCAACCCGAGTAATTCGATTGTGGATGATAGTCTTCAGTAGAAGTTTCTACGCAATCCATGGTCGAGGGTACATAAGCTTCGGCCTGGCCAAACTTACGGCCGTATATACTTGTTTATTTTGAAGTATCCGTTATAATTTGGATGTTTAAACTGGCATTTGTTTGTACGTTAGTACGTTTATTAATAACCCGCGAAAAGAGAGTGTAAATTTGATAAATGAGATCTATATCCTAATTTTAATTTTATTGGTCCTAGATTTAAAGCTAGATAAGTCGCTAAAAACTTTAAAGAAGCCGCATCTTTGGTTTCGAATCAATACCAAAATCCTTAGGGGAATGTCAAAATCTTTGAATGCAAGTAAACTTTTTTATACCCACCACCATATAATGGTGGCGGGGCTATAATAAGTTTGTCATTCCGTTTGTAACACATCGAAATATCGATTTCCGACTATATAAAGTATACATATTCTTGATCATGGAGAAATTCTAAGACGATATAAGCATGTCCGTCTGTCCGTCTTTCTGTTGTAATCACGCTACAGACTTCAATAATAAAGCAATCATGCTGACATTTTGCACAAGTTCGTCTTTTGTCTGCAGGCAGGTCAAGTTCGAAGATGTGCTATATCGGTCCAGGTTTTGATATAGTCCCCATATAAACCGACCTCCCGATTTGGGGTCTTGGGCTTATAGAAATCGTAGTATTTAATCAATTTACCAGAAATTTGAATTCTAGAAGCATTTTATGACCATAAAGAGGTGTGCCAAAAATGGTGAGTATCGGTCCATGTTTTGGTATAGCCCCCGTATAGACCGATGTCCCGATTATATTTTTGGGGCTTCTAGAATCGATAGTTTCTATCCAATTCGCCTGAAATTGGAAATCTAGAGGTGTTTTAGCACCATAAAGAGGTGTGACTATCGGTTGATGTTTAGGTATAGCCCCCATATAGAACGATTTCCCGATTTTACTTCTTGGGCTTCTTGAATCCGTACTTATTATCCAATTTGGTTGAAATTTGAAATCTAGAGGTATTTTAGGACCATAAAGAGGTGTGCTAAAAAATGATGAGTATCGGTCCATGTTTTTGTATAGCCCCCATATAGACCGATCTCCCGATTTACACTCATATGACCACAGTGGCCACTCTTTTACTCCGATTTAATTGAAATTTTGCATAGGGAGTAGAATTAGCATTGTAGCTATGCGTGCCAAATGTGGTTGAAATCGGTTCAGATTTAGATATAGCTCCCATATATAGGTTTCGCCCGATTTACACTCATATGACCGCAGAGGCCAATTTTTTGCTCCGATTTAGTTGAAATTTTGCACAGGGAGTAGAATTAGCATTGTAGCTATGCGCGACAAATTTGGTTGAAATCGGTTCAGATTTTTTTCTCCAATTTATAATTCGTTTAACTAAAGTATACAATTGTTCATGGCAAGGAATCTTTATCAAAAGTTAAAAATATGCATGAATTAAATAGATTTAAATTGACTTTAGTGCCATATACACTCACAAAAAAAGTTAACTTGGATCCAAAGATTTTGTCCTTCTCTTAAGGATTTTGGTAATGTTTCCGAGCCAAAGATGTGGTTTCTTTAAAATAAAGACATTTCTTAGCGACCTATCTGGCCTTAAATCTAGGATCAATAAAATTAAAATTAGGATTCAGATCTCATTTTTCGATTTTTCATTTTCTTTCAATAATAAAGCTATTCACATATAAACAAATGCCAGTTTAAAAATCCAAATTATAGCGGATACCTCAAAGTAAAAATGTTTTCCTAATTCCAAAAAAAAAAACTTTAAACCAAAGATGCTAAATCCCCAAAATAAGTCTTAGCCTATATTTGAAGCATTTTTATCTTAAATCTAAAGATTCAATATTTCAGTGTGTTTCTTTTTTTTTAAGGAAAATTTTCCTTAATTCAAACACATGCGACTTTAACAGAGGGATGCAAATTTACAAAATTTGTGTCCTAAATTTAATGAACAATATTTTTGAAGTAAAGATAATAAATTTTGTTTTAATTAAAATGTCATTATTTTAAAGAAATTTGTCCTTAATATTTTGTAAATTGCGCATCCTAATATTTAGGATGCATAATCTTTAATAACATGTAAATATTTTTTTCAGTGTATGCTTCACTTTTTTTGAATGCACGAAGAGTTAAAAAAAACTGTTCTTAAAAAACTGAAACTTATGTGAAATTCAAAATATTCCCATGAAGTGGGAATTTATACTATACTCCAGCTATTTAAAAATGCATTTCAAGCCTGTTTTATTAGATAGTAGGCATGTGTCACAATTTTGTTGCATTACCAACACCAGTCAAAACAAATGTCAATTTTAATTAAGGCCACTCTTGGCATACGACAGTAAATGGTGCTGGAAAAAAATGCACAATGCTTCAGCTCAACTGGGATACATGGATTAATATGGACATAAACAAAGGACAAAGAAGAAGAGCATAATGCAATATGATGACAAGCTGTGAATATTCAAAGGATAAAATTAAAAAAAAAAAAAAAGAACTGGCAAAGTATCTGCAACATACCCCCGCTAACAAAGCATAGAAAAGGGACAGTAAATAACCCAGTGGGAAAAATTAAGTTGTATACAGCAAAAAAAAAAAACAAAAAAAACTTTAAAATTCAACCAACGATTTTTTTTTGTGGATTCAATGAAATATTTACATTGAGACCATGAACATTTTCGTTAATAGTATGAAACATTTCGTAGTTTAGCAGGAAATTAGTTATTATAATGAAAAATTTCTTTTTTTTAATATTTTTCTATCGGTATATTCGTCCTGTAGAGGTATGTGATCAGACGAAATATTTCCTTTAACTACTATGGGATAAAATCGTAAAAAATACGCCAAAAATTCTACCACTTGAGAAGTGACAAAAATAATTCGTTGACATTTGGACCAATTTGAGGGGATAAAAATTATACAAAAAACAAGTAAGTAAAGTCTAAAGTCGGGCGGAGCCGACTATATTATACCCTTCACCATTATGTAGACCAAAATTTGTGTTACCATATTAACTCCTTCAAATTTGTTGGGAGTTATTATCAAAATGTATATTCCTATATTTATTTATATACCTATATATCTGAAACGATTTGGAGACAATATTTTGTACTTCTACAAAATCACTAGAATTAAAAATTAAATCGGCTAACACCCTGGGATGAAACATATACATATACATATGTATTCGAGATATAGAACAATTTGAGTAATATTTACAATTTTTGTCACTCAGCAGTGGCGATTTTACAAGGATATTGGTCAAATCTCGCCAAGATATGTGGTCAACTGTGGGTTGTGATATATTATTTGGCCAATTCGGGTGATATTTCCACAAGTCGTAGCTTTATTTAAAATTCGACCATTCTGTGAAAAGTTTGGCATTACAGTGTGTAGAATATGACTACTATATGGGGAAATCATCACAGAATTTTGTGTAAAATGTGGGTATTTTGGCATATTAAATGTATTCTCTGTGGAATACAATTGGAGGAAACTCCCATTGAAAATGGGTCTAAAACACGAAATATTCTACCATATTTCCCCTACTCTGGCGTACATATATATGGGAGCTATATCTAAATATGAACCGATTTTGACTAAATTTGACATGCACAGTTAGAATAATAATCCTGCTATCTCAGGAAAAAGCGTTAATGGGAGAATAATTTAGTCCTCCGTGATCAACCAAAATTAGCACGCTTAACGATACTACTCATACGTACTCCTTATGCAAAATTTTAAGCAAATCAGGCAAAACTCTGACTTTTGGGGCCATATTAGTCGAAATCGGACGAAAGGTATATATGGGAGCTATATCTAAATCTGAACCGATTTGGCTGATATTTTCTTGCACATCTTATGAAAGCCCCAAAATATTTGGCTGGCCGAAATTTTGAGAAAATACGTTGATAAATACGACAATTATGACCAGATCGGTGATAAATATATATGGCAGCTATATCTAAATCTGAACCGATTTTTTCCGAAATCAATAGCGATTGTCTTTGAGCCAATGCAAAACTCTATGCCAAATTTGAGGACGATCGGACTTAAACTGCGAGCTATACTTTGCACACAAAATTACATATACAGACGGACAGACAGACAGACAGACAGATGGACATCGCTAAATCGACTCAGAATTTAATTCTAAGACGATCGGTATACTAAACGATGGGTCCCAGACTTTTCCTTCCAATTGAAACAAAGTCGTTAAAGCAACGAATTTGTTTCAATTGGCAACGAATTTGTTTCAATGTCAACGTAACTTTGCTTCTCATAGAGGCTCCGCAAGCCAAATCGGGGGATCGGTTTATATGGGGGCTATATATAATTATTAACCAATGTGGACCAATTTTAGCCTAGTTGTTAGAGACCATATACTAACACCATGTACCAAATTTCAGCCGGATCGGATGAAATTCTCTTCTCTTAGAGGCTCCGCAAGCCAAATCTGGGGATCGGTTTATATGGGGGCTATATATAATTATGGACCGATGTTGACCTATTTTTGCATGGTTGTTAAAGACCATATAATAACACCATGTACCAATTTTCAGCCCGATCGGATGAAATTTGCTTCTCTTAGAGGCTCCGAAAGCCAAATCGGGGGATCGGTTTATATGGGGGCTATATATAATTATGGACCAATGTGGACCAATTTTTCCATGGTTGTTAGAGACCATATACTAACACCATGTACCAAATTTCAGCCGCATCGGATGAAATTTGCTTCTCTTAGAGGCTTCGAAAGCCAAATCGGGGGATCGGTTTATATGGGGGCTATATATAATTATGGACCGATGTGGACCAATTTTTGCATGGTTGTTAGAGACCATATACTAACACCATTTCAGCCGGATCGGATGAAATTTGCTTCTCTTAGAGGGTCTGCAAGCCAAATTTGGGGGTCCGTTTATATGGGGGCTATGCGTAAAAGTAGACCGATATAGCCCATTTGCAATACTATCCGACCTACATTAATAACAACTACTTGTGCCAAGTTTCAAGTCAATAGCTGGTTTCGTTCGGAAGTTAGCGTGATTTCAACAGACGGACGGACGGTCATGCTCAGATCGACTCCGAATTTCACTACGACCCAGAATATATATACTTTATGGGGTCTTAGAGCAATATTTCGATGTGTTACAAACGGAATGACCAAGTTAATATACCCCCCATCCTATGGTGGAGGGTATAACAATTTTTTTTGTGTGTATTGTTAGGCCTTTCGCTCTTTTTGCTACTGGTTAGACTTAGTTTTTTTTTTTCGTAGAAATAATAACAAGCAAAACAAAAACCACATGAAAGGCTGATTTCAGAGCTGAGTAAAAACAAAAACCCCCCTTAGGCTAAATATGGAAGTTGAAGGTAATGTTAGAGAGAAGAACAAAAAAATATGTACAAAACATAAAAGCCAATGTTGATGACAACGACAAAAATGAACTGTAAAAATGTTGAGGGGAAACGGAAACATGGCTTGCCAATGGCTAAGTAGTGTATCCGTATCCTGTCATAAGCGTTGTAGAAATGAGAGAGAAAAAAACAGCAAACACAAAAATATAACCCCTACTACAATGCCGGAGTCCTTAATTCTTCCTTACCATTTTATCTAATATACACCTAGCATTGCTAGTCCAGAGGCTGGGGCAGGGCGGCGAGGATAAATGTTAAAACAGTCAGAGGAGATATTACCACCATAGACCTTCCCAGCCATATCACCACAGACGACTGACTAGTTGGCCATAAATGCGAGACAAACCCAGAACAGAACGACAGAGAACAAGAGACGAGACATAAACAGCTAAATGTTCATAAGCGTAAGGATAATATTGTTTTTTGTTCCTTTCCGCTACTTTGAGCTTTATTCGGCCTGTTCTTGCTAAAGTTTCATGACACAGGAAGTAAATGTCGCGCGCTAGGCTTGGTTTTTTCATGTGCATTTTTGACTTTCCTTTATGGTTTCCAAAGGACATTTGTTGGTTGGCATTAGGAAAAAAACTCCTAAAGGATCACTCTATTGGATTTTAGCAACAACTATAACGACAATACGGAAGTGCTAGTAAATGCACTGGTTGTCTGGACTTGAGAGGGGGGAGTGGTTTCCTCCTCTCGCTTAAGTTTTATGTTGAATGACACAATGTAGTATTTATAATTTTTATGATCAAAATAGAGCATAAAGGTGTAAACTTGTGATGTTGTCATGGTTGGAAAAGAAAAATAAATAAAAAATTGACAAACTTTAAAAGAATGACAATTGGGGTTAAAGCGTGGCTCACATGTAATGAATCATAGTAAAGCGCTATACATATTTCAATTTTTTTTTTTTTAATCAAAATCACAAATATCGGAAATATCACCAATTTGTATATGAGTTGAGATTTGTTCGAATAGGCTACATTTGATACGAATTATGGTCCTCTATTTGCAAACAAAGCCATCATACGTGTGCTTGTGTTCTGGTGGCCAATCGTTTCTTTGGCGAGCCGTCCTGAGATTTTCGATGCTTTGGTATTTTTTAGGCCCGACTTTCCTTTCCAAAAATGCCCCAGGCACAAAAATCCAACAGATTGAAATCCGTAGATTTTGTTTTGCCATTGAGGCTCTATGGTATTTTGGTGTATTCCCCGCGAAACGTCGCCTTGAGATGATAGACGCTTTGGTACTTTGTTAGTTTCGAACTTACTCTCCAAAACACCCAAAGCACAAGAATCCAATGAACTGAGATCTTGAGATTATTGACACTTTGGAATTTTTTAGTGCCAATCTTCCTTTTCAAAACGCCTCAGGCTATGCGATCCGGTGATTTTTGTGGCTCTATGGTATTTTGGCAATTTCCCTGTGATGCGCCGCTTTGAGATCGACTCCTTGTTTTTATACCCTGCGCCACACTGGAACTCCAGGGTATTATAAGTTAGTGCATATGTTTGTAACACCCAGAAGGAGACGAGATAGACACAATAATGCTCAGGGTGGGTCCCTGAGTCGATATAACCATGTCCGTCTGTCCGTCCGTCCGTCTGTCTGTGAACACATTTTTGTGATCAAAGTCTAGGTCGCAATTTAAGTCCAATCGCCTTCAAATTTGGCACATGTTCCTAATTTGGGACAGAATAGAACCCTATTGATTTTGGAAGAAATCGGTTCAGATTTAGATATAGCTCCCATATATATCTTTCGCCCGATATGCACTAATATGGACCCAGCAGCCAGATTTTTTACCAATTTGCTTGAAATTTTGTACAAAGATAACACTAAGTCGTATAGTCGTATGTGCAAAATTTGATTGAAATCGGTTCAGATTTAGATATAGCTCCCATATATATCTTTCGCCCGATATGGACTTATATGGCCCCAGAAGCCAGATTTGTGGCCGAATTTGGTTGAAATTTTGCACTAGAAGTACAATTAGTAGTATAGTCAAGTGTGCAAAATTTGATTGAAATCGGTTCAGATTTAGATATAGCTCCCATATATATCTTTCACCCGATTTGGACTAATATGGTCCTAAAAGCCAGAGTTTTCGCCCAAGTTGGTTGAAATTTTGCACAGGAAGTAGATTTAGCATTGTAGATATGCGTGCCAAATTTGGTTGAAATCGATTCAGATTTAGATATAGCTCCCATATATATCTTTCGCCCGATATGCACTTATATGGACCCAGAAGCCAGAGTTTTATCCCGATTAGCTTGCAATTTTGCACAAGGAGTACAATTGGTAGTATAGTCATGTGTGCCAAATTCGTTTGAAATCGGTTCAGATTTAGATATATCTCCCATATATAGCTTTCGCCCGATTTACACTCATATGTCCACAGAGACCAATTTTTAACTCCGATTTAGTTGAAATTTTGCACACGGAGGAGAATAAGCATTGTTGGTATGCGAGCCAAATTTGGTTGAAATCGGTTCAGATTTAGATATAGCTCCCATATATATGTTTTTCTGATTTCGACAAAAATGGTCAAAATACCAACATTTTCCTTGTAAAATCGCCACTGCTTAGTCGAAAGGTTGTAAAAATGACTCTAATTTTCCTAAACTTCTAATACATATATATCGAGAGATAAATCATAAATAAACTTTTTTGATGTTTCCTTAAAACTGCTTCAGATTTAAACGTTTCCCATATTTTTTTACTAACATTGTGTTCCACCCTAGTGCATTAGCCGACTTAAATTTTGAGTCTATAGATTTTGTAGAATTCTATCAAATTCTGTGCAGATCGACTGATATTTAAATTTATGTATTTGGGACAAACCTTTATATATAGCCCCCAACACATTTGACGGATGTGATATGGTATCGAAAATTTAGATCTACACAGTGGTGCAGGGTATAATATAGTCGGCCCCGCCCGACTTTATACTTTCCTTACTTGTTTAGTACTAATCTAACTTTTCAAAACTTCCCAAGGGCAAAAGCGCATCGAAATGAAATCCAGAGTTTTTTTTGCCATTGTTCGGTAGAACAACTTTTTTAATTCATTCTTGGAGTGCGATGGTGCTCAGGCTGAAATGTTTGCCTGTCCAGGGCTTTAATACTATTTTTGGGACAATTTCCCATTATAATCGTCCTTTATTTTGACAGCACGGTCGATGAATACGGGCGGGGAACGAACAACGGCTATTACGGCGGCTTAAACCTTGATTTGAACTCATGGTGGCGAATCGAAAATTGAAAATTTCAGCTGACCTCTTTTTTGTTCACAAACTGCTTAATTTGGATAGGCATCAGAGAAACCAAACTTCTCGAGTCGTTACAGTCTAACTTTTTTTTGCAATGGTGAGCTCTTGCACTTTTTGATGCAATAGATCGAAATGCTTTTGTAAGCATACCAACAATACACTGAACTGTCATGGGCGTAAATCTGTGATCTGTCAGACGAGCGCCTTAGAAATTATAGAAGCCTGAAGTTGGTAGCAATACAACTGTCAATGGATTAATGTCGAATGAAACTGTCATTGGAAATGTGAATATTCCATGAGCTCTTTCACATTAAAGAGCGCGAAACATGTTTGAGGAGATCATTTTCCTTTTCTGCGTGTATGACTTAAATACTAATTTTTCTTCGAAAAAGCAAAAGCAATTTGTCGCAACCAAATAATAATTTCCATGACCATGATTACATTGGAATTCATTTCCAATCTCCCATAACTCTTGAATTTTCCAGCAACCACTTCAAAGAACAAAATACATAATTCCCTTATGTTCAGTGGGCGATGAAGTGGATTCCAGAGACTAAACCTCTTGCAATCTCCTTCCATCAAAATGTCAAATGTAATTAAGCCTTCAATCAATAAAAATCCCATGATTGTTGTTTCATTTATGCCACAGCTACAACAACGAATACAAAAACAAAGAAACAAACAAAAAATATAATTTTAATCAATTTTCTATGGAGTTCCCTGCTTCTCTGTCACATTTCATCTCCCTTCCCCCTCATATTGCAATACAATACCGTCGTATGGTTTCCATTGTATTTAAGCAATCTTTGGAAAAAGGCTTCATGTGAGTGTTTATTTGTGTGAGAGGGGAATTTCTGCGAAAATCCTAATACCAAAGTTATTTATAATCATATTAAGCAATAAGTTCCTCCTCTCCATCTCAAACCCCAGGAAATCCTCTTGGGACAGAAGTAGACATTCTTAATCGGTTTTAATTCAGTCCAAAGGCTGAAGACATCAGTATAACCCAAATAACCAAATTCCCCCAGGAGTAATGTACAAACATTAGAAAAGCTTTTAATATCCTTCAATACATAATGCACAAAAATTGAAAAAAGAAAATCTGTCTGAAAACAACAACTCTGCTAAAATTCAAAGAGCAGAGAGTCACCATACTTAGCACATATGGAGATATATTTTCTATATTTTTAATCATGCAAACTAAAAGAGAGAGAGAGAGAATTGAAAAAATTTGGACACTTCTGAAGAAAAACTTGGATCAAGAAATTGCTTTTCTAAAGGCGTTGATATAGCTAGGATCTCGAGTTTACAGATGACCACAATTTGCCAAATCTTGAGATATATGAAAGTTATAAATAAATATGAAGTGATATTGCCAATATTTTATTATTTGGAGCAAGGTTATCGGTTAAGAAATAATGGCCAGCGTTACTGTTGAATATTTCTAAAAAGTGGAACTAAACGTATTAATCTGAATAAAACGTGTCATTATCATTTTTAAAGTGGCACACTTTTTAATTATTAATAGATGAACTTTTTAAAACTAGATGTTTAATCCCAACTGGAAATTGTCAGTTTGGGGAAGTAGCTGAGTTTACCAACTACAGAAAATTTTCTTTGCATACTTTTAGGTGTTAGATTCAAGCGTCCATTTGGAAGAATTATGTATATGAAATGAAAAGTACACTGGCAACAATGTGGCGTGAGTCCAAATATTTCATGTCCTTAAAATACGAATGCGAATTTTGCTTAGCGTAGAAGATGCATTTCTCTGTTATAAAATTTTTTTCCTTGTCCAAAAGTCGATAAACATTTCAACGAAGTCGCTTCGTCCTTATATTTAAAAGATACCACTTAAAAATAGGTATCTCTGCATAAAAGAAAATTTTGTTTGACAAATGTCAAGAAATAAAGAAATAAAATTTTGCCAAATTTTCCAGATACATAAAATTTTGATAACATTTTCTAAAGAAAACAAATTTTGACCAAATTTTCTACAGAAATAAAATTTTGACAAAATTTTTTACAAAAATTATATTTTAACAAAATTTTCTAAAGAAATAAAATTTTGGCAAAAATATCTAAAGAAATAAATTTTTGACAAAATTTTCTATAGGAATACAATTTAACAAAATTTTTTAAAGAAATAAAATTTTGACACAATTTTCTAAATAAATAACATTTTGACAAAATTTTCTATAGAAATAAAATTTTGATAAAATTTTCTATAAAAATTATATTTTGACAAAATTTTCTACAGAAATAAAATTTTGACAAAGTTTTCTAAATAAATAACATTTTGACAAAATTTTCTAAAGAAATAAATTTTTGACAACATTTTCTATAGAAATTTTGACAAACCTTTCTGAATAAAAAAAAATTGACAACATTTTCTAAAGAAATAAAATTTTGACAAAATTTTCTATAGAAATAAAATTTTGACAAAATTTTCTATAGAAATAAAATTTTTCCAACATTTTCTATAGAAATAAAATTTTGACAAAATTTTCTATAGAAATAAAATTTTAAAAAAATTTCTATAGTAATAAAATTTTGACAAAATTTTCTAAAGAAATAAAATTTTTTACAAAATTTTCTATAGAAATAAAATTTTGACAAAATTTTCTATAGAAATAAAATTTTGACAAAATTTTCTATAGAAATAAAATTTTGACAAAATTTTCTATAGAAATAAAATTTTAACAAAATTTTCAATAGAAATAAAATGTTGACAAAATTTTCTATAGAAATAAAATTTTAGCCAAATTTTCTACAAAAATTATATTTTAAAAAAATTTTTTATAGAAATAAAATTTTGAAAAAATTTTCTATAGAACTAAAATTTTGAAATAATTTTCTATAGAAATAAAATTTTGACAAGTTTTTCTCTAGAAATAAAATTTTGACAAAATGTTCTAAAGAAATAAAATTTTTCCAACATTTTCTATAGAAATAAAATTTTAACAAAATTTTCTAAAGAAATAAAATTTTTTACAAAGTTTTCTATAGAAATAAAATTTTGAAATAATTTTCTATAGCAATAAAATTTTGACAAGTTTTTCTCTAGAAATAAAATTTTGACAAAATGTTCTAAAGAAATAAAATTTTTCCAACATTTTCTATAGAAATAAAATTTTGACAAAATTTTCTATAGAAATAAAATTTTGACAAAATTTTCTATAGAAATAAAATTTTGAAAAAATTTTCTATAGTAATAAAATTTTGACAAAATTTTCTAAAGAAATAAAATTTTTTACAAATTTTTCTATAGAAATAAAATTTTGACAAAATTTTCTATAGAAATAAAATTTTGACAAAATTTTCTATAGAAATAAAATTTTAACCAAATTTTCTACAAAAATTATATTTTAAAAAAATTTTCTATAGAAATAAAATTTTGAAATAATTTTTTATAGAAATAACATTTTGTTGTCAAAATGTTATTTCTATAATCTTCTCTAGAAATAAAATTTTGACAAAATTTTTAAATAAATAAAATTTTGAAAAAATGTTCTAAAGAAATAAAATTTTTACAAAATTTTCTATAGAAATAAAATTTTGACAAAATTTTTTTATAGAAATAAAATTTTGACAAAATTTTCTAAAGAAATAAAATTTTGACAAAATTTTCTATAGATATAAAATGTTGACAAAATTTTCTATAGACCCTACGGGAAATGGATCAACCACAGAACCGGTACAGGACTAGTCCCTGGTGTGTATGGACCAGTCCCAGTTCTTGTCAAAACGTTTGGAAGGGACCGGTCACTTTAACATGGGTTTGTCATTGACGGGGTAAATTTACATTTTAAGACGCGTCTTGGACTTATCCCAAAGGACACGTCCTGGGACAATTTAGCATAGACAGGTCCTCAGGAACCAGTTTCGGACAAACTCTTAGAAATCCGCTTCAATTTGGGCATCCCAATCGAACCCGAAATTAAAAAAGAAAACTTTTGACATATGTCGAAAAAGGTTATTCTGATAATTTTATTTCACTAAATGTGAAAATGCTTGATATTAAAATCTTAATGGATCTAAGATTTTAATATCAGGCGAGTACGGAAATAAATAAATTACGACTATTTAAAAATTGCAACTAACTGGAGCACAGGTACCAGTTCTGCGATAGGTCCGTCAGTGTTAATTTGCACTAATTTCCCGTAGGGGAAATACATTTTAGAGAACATTTTCTATGGTTATGAGCCGATGTGGACCAATTTTTATGTGATTGGGGATCGGTTTATGGGGGGGGGAGGGCTATATATAGAACTATAGACCGATATGGAGCAATTTTGGCATGGTTGTTAGCGGCCATATACTAGCGCAATGTACCAAATTTAAGCCGAATCGGATGGATTTTGCTCCTTCAAGCGGTTCCGGAGGTCAAAACTGGGGATCGGTTTATATGGGGCCATATATTAATACCACATACCAAATTTCAATTGGATCGGATGAAATGTGCTTCTCTATGAGGCTCCGCAAGTCAAATATGGGGGTGGTTTTATATGGAGGCTAAACATAAAAGTGGGCCGATATGACCCATTTGCAATACCAGCCGACCTACTACATCAATAACATCGACCATGTGCCAAGTTTCATAGCTTATTTCGTTCGAAAGTTATACCCTCCACCATCCTATGGGTATATAAAATTATATATAATAAACCTAAGGACCAATAGGGCTTCCGGAAATCGTATTAAGCAGCCTTCGCCTTGACCCCTCCTGAAATTTTGTTTCATATGTGGCAACAAAATTAACCAGCATTGCTACATTGAAAACGGTTACATGACGATGCAGGGATGATAAATAGCATAGCTAAGATCGTACTAAATAAGCTGCGAAAAAGTACTTTTCTATATCAAAAGATACTCCATCATTTTTATGAAAGTGATTAAATGGTAAGCATGACTGCCGGCAAACAAAATAGTTTTTGCAGTACAGATCTGTATTTTTAAAATCAGCTGTTGATTCTGATTATACCTGCACACTCTAAAAGTCGGCGTTTACAGAATTTCCTGGATTCTGAGTCGAGGAATTGTGACTCAACTTCATACGTTAAAGGACACCCAAGATTAAGGCAAACTAACTGTTGATTCCGACAGTCTCATAGTCCATTCAGATAAGGATCGAAATCTACTAAAAGTTGATATGAAATCCCTTTTTTATAAGACAAATGACTTTTGGAAGTGATTTTGGAAGTGTAATGTGAATGAGGTATAAGAGACGGAGTCCACAGATTTTCCTGGAGTCTGAGTCGAGGAACTGTGAATCAACTTCATACGTAGAAACGGGTGAAAAAGTTACCAAAAACGAAGCGGGTTACCATTGTACCCAAAACGCATCATCTTTATCAATTCCAGGCAATCTCACTTATGCATCGAAAGTCCCTGACAATCACACACACACACACTAACACATGACATTTCATATCATTTTCAGATAATCGTAGCCATTGTTAAGGTGCTCAATTTATCTTGACTTTCCCCGTTACTCTATCTCATTCTCTCTTTTAACTGTAGGGGTTTTTGAATTGCGATCTAATGATAGAGATACCATACATTTAGTTGAAAACCAATCTCACCATCATCATACCAATCATCGCAATAATGACAATCGTCATCATCGGTATCATCATTCAGTCAGTTAGTAGTAGCAACCATCCAACCAACCAACCGAACAATCAACATCAATGCATGCAATGACACAATGAATGAAAAGGAATAAATGAATGAATTGTATGCTATCATATGTGTTCGCTCCTTCCCAGGATCATGATGATGATGATGATGATAATAATGAAGATGATGACAATGATTATATGGAAATTTTAAGCATATTGTATGGAAATTGAATTAAAGTTGTTTGTTTCCTCTGTGCTATTGATATAAATATGCGTATGTGAGTTTTTATAATAACACATACACACGTATATGGTGTTAGTAAGTGGAAAATTCTATAGGAGAATATTGGTGTGCTGGTGTTTACATATAAAAAGGATATGGTAGTAGTGTATGAAAGACGAGACATGCATGTTTGAGACAGAATTTACAATTTTATGAAAAACAAATTTCATGGTAATTTGAATGTCCTTCTGCCGTAAAGAACAAACCATAAGAGAAATATATAGAGAGAGTGAGGGTTGAGTCTACAGTCTGTCCAGACAACTAAGAAAAAAAAAACACGAATAACAAATAAAATATGCATACAATTCAGCCCAAACAAAACGAACGAACTGATGATGACCGACCATGAGCAGCAGTCTACAGTAAAAATTAACAAAGAACAACAGAAGTACCCGAAAAGTGAAAGACATTTACAATTGTAAGAGCTACTTTCGACAGACATTTATAATTGAGCCAATGGACAAGTGGACAAACATAAAAGTTACCCATGTAAATAATCATTAAAAGTTTACATTGTGTCTGCCAAAGTTTAAGATGGCTGCCAAAGAAAATTAGTCTCCTCAAAATAACTGGAAAAAATATGTGTTTATAAAATTGTTTTTTATTTATATTCCATCTTATTGGACAACGCCTACTGGAGTATTAAATATGAAAATTATTATTATTTTTTTTGTGTTTGTCTATCATACGGAATGATGCACGAATGTATGTTAGGTTAGATGCAACTGCTGTTGTATTTAGACCATTGCAATATCATATTTGAATTTCTCTCTTTTTCTCAGTGAGTGCTATCCTATTCCCATGTGACCGAAGCCTATAGAAAAATTTTTCAAAATTTTATTTCTATAGAAAAATTTCTCAAAATTTTATTTCTATAGAAAATTTTCTCAAAATTTTATTTCGATAAAAATTTAAAGTACCCTTAGTTGGAAAGGAAACTATAAATCTACCAAACAGTAAAAAATCTAATATTTGTCAATATTTCCTATAGAAAAATTTTCTTAAAATTTTATTTCTATAGAAAATTTTGTCAAAATTTTAAAAAATTTTCTAATTATACAATTATTTTTCGAGCTTTATGGACAGATATAGATTAAGGAACATGGTCAATAGAGCCATTGAAAAGAAAACGCCAGATACAAATCTATACACGCCTGGACTGTACATGTTTCGGTTCGGGCGAATGAACCTTTCCACAGCCTTTAGTATAGATCTGGCTGGGAGAGATGACTCAATTTTGGGCCCTTTATGCTAACTCCTTATGGAGAAAACATTTGGGAAATTTCCTCTTACAAATTGAATCATCTTTTCTCCCACTGTACATCATCTTTTCATAGAACTTACAAGCCCCTTAATCTAATTTTTATTTCGTTTTGTTACATAGTAATGCGTTTTCTTTTCAATGGCTCTATTGATCATGTTCCTTAATCTATATCTGTCCATAAAGCTCGAAAAATAATTGTGTAATTAGATATAATGCATTTGGACGTCAATTGCCTGTTTCGGTATCAGGCTAACATGAAATATAATAAAAAAATTTCTCAAAATTTTATTTTTGTAAAAAATTTTCTCAAACTTTTATTTCTATAGAAAATATTCTTAAACTTTTGTTTCTATAGAATATTTTCTTATAATTTTGTTTCTATAGAAAAATTTTTGAAAACTTCATTTCTATAGAACATTTTATAAAAAATTTTTATACTCTCCACCACAGGATGGGGGGTATATTAACTTATCATTCCGTTTGTAACACAAATATTGCTCTTAGACCCCCATAAAGTATATATATTCTGGGTCGTGCTGAAAGTTTGAATCGATCTAATCATGTCCGTCCGTCCGTCTGTTGAAGTCACGCTAACTTCTGAACGAAACAAGCTATCGACTTGAAACTTGGCACAAGTAGTTGTTATTGAAGTAGGTCGGATGGTAGTGCAAATGGACCATATCGGTTCACTTTTATGTATAGCCCCTATATAAACGGACCCCCAGATTTTGCTGGTGGAGCCTCTAAGAGAAGCATATTTTATCCGAAATGGCAGAAATTTGATACATGGTGTTGATATATGGTTTCTAACAACCATGCAAAAATTGGTCCACATCGGTACATGGTGTTGGTATATGGTCTCTAACAACCATGCAAAAATTGGTCCACATCGGTACATGGTGTTGGTATATGACATAACATATAACAACCATGCAATTATATATAGCCCCCATATAAACCAATCCCCAGATTTGGTTTGCGGAGGAATATTTTGCAAAATCTTCCAAAACATCACGAATTGTGAATGACCGTCCTTAGTAGAAGTTTCTACGCAATCCATGGTGGAGGGTACATAAAATTCGGCCTGGTCGAACTTACGGCCGTATATACTTGTTTTTCTATAGAAAATTTTATTACTATAGGAAATTTTCTCAAAATTTTATTTCTATGGAAAATTTTCTCAAAATTTTATTTTTATAGAAAATTTTCTCAAAATTTTATTTCTATAGGAAATTTTCTCAAAATTTTATTTCTAAAGAAAATATTCTCCAAATTTTATTTTTATAGAAAAATTTCCCAAAACTTCATTTCTATGGAAAATTTTCGCAAAATTTCATTTCTATAGAAAATTTTCTCAAAATTTTATTTATATAGCAAATTTTCTTAAAATTTTATTTCTATAGAAAATTTTGTCAAAATTTTATTCCTATAGCACATTTTCTCAAAATTTTATGTTTATAGGAAATATTCTCAAAATTTTATTTCTATAATTTCTTTTTTTTCAAAATTTTATTTCTTTAGAAAATTTTGTCAACATTTCATTTCTATAGAAAATTTTCTCAAAATTTTACTTCTGTAGAAAATTTTCTCAAAATTTTATGTTTATAGGCAATTTTCTCCAAATTTTATTTCTATAGAAAAGTATTCTCAAAATTTTATTTCTATAGAAAATTTTGTCAAAATTTTATTTCTGTAGAAAATTTTCTCATAATTTTATTTCTATACGAAATTTTGTCAAAATTTTATTGCTATAAAAAATTCTCAAATTTTATTTCTATAGAAAATTTTGTAAAAATGTTATTTCTATAGAAAATTTTGTCAACATTTCATTTCTATAGAAAATGTTCTCATAATTTTATTTCGATAGAAAATTTTGACAAAATTTTATTCCTATAAAAATTTTTCTTAAAATTTTATTTCTATAGAAAATTTTCTCAAAATTGTATTTCTATAGAAAATTTTGTCAACATTTCATTTCTATGGAAAATTTTGTCAAAATTTTATTTCGATAGAACATTTTGACAGAATTTTATTCCTATAAAAAATTTTCTTAAAATTTTATTTCTATAGAAAATTTTCCCAAAATATTTTTCTATAGACAATTTTCTCAAAATTTTATTTCTATAATTTTTCTCAAAATTGTTTTCTATATAAAATTTTGACAACATTTTATTTCTATAGAAAATTTTCTCCAAATTTTTTTTTCTATTGAAAATTTGATAAAATTTTGATAAAATCTTTAGAAATTTAAAGTACCTCAAGAATTTTATCAATCTACCAAACAGTAAAAAAAACTACAATTTTTGGTAGAATTCTACCAACCGTGGCAACCGTGATAGGAATGCGTGTAATTCGTATGTTTTTCCTTACATACATACGGAACACTTTAGCTTTTCTTAAATTATTGTGACATATTTTATAGTGAACGCCACTTTCTGTTCCTTTTTTTTTTTAATTCTCAAGGGTAGCGATGTACATAGATCGTCTCGGAACAGTTTTCCGAATCGATCAGTTTACTCTTCGACAGGTTTGTCATTGAAAAGCAACTTCATCATGATGAGTTCAGACATAAACCTACCAATGATCGATCTTATAGTTTTGCATTTTTAGGATTTTGTCCAGACTAAATCAAATAAAAATTCAACTTTGAAGTAAACCCGATAGATGGCGCCAAAATGAAAATATAATGGAAAATATCTATCCTTAAAAATAATATTCTCAAAACAAATCATGGATCTACGTACATGACTCTAGAATATTGTTCACCACCTGATGCAAGGCTATGGCAACCCAATTTCGGCCACATCGAATTTTATGCTACTTCAATTCTTTCTTGGGTAAGGTAAGTGGCGCAGTGAACTTAGGAGTACACAATGAGAAGAAATCATCTCAAACATTTTCCAAGAACATACTTGTACACCTATGCGTGCCGAAGTCAGATAGATAATTTTCTAGAAAATGACTTCTCCGATGGTTTTACCAGTGATTTAACAAACTTCAATGGGCTCACAGTTTGGTTTATGATGATTCAAGTGGCGATTGAAATCCATGATCTCGTAGTCAAGCAGCAAATTCGAGGTGGGCAAGACAATTGAGCTAAAAGACATATCAAGCATCACTTGGGTCCTACAAGAGGTTTTCGCCTACAAATGCAACCGTGAGGCAATGAGAGATGACTTCAACCCGTTGCACATGCTGCTTAAAAGACGATGACTGTCTTATCGGTTACAAGGATTATGACCATCTGTTTCTGGGATTTAAGGAGGTGTGATCCGCATCGCGAAGATAAGGCGATTACAGGACTGTACTCCGAAGTGTTGCGATTTGTTGTGCCGATTACACGCTGCGTTTAAAGAAACGATAAGTCCACAGGCGAAGAAATACGTGTTGTCTGAATATCTGAAAAGCTCCGGTCACACTTTCCGCCTCTCCACGATGAATCGGACTTATGGAATAATATTCTCCTAACATGGCTCGTCCGATTTGTTAATGTTTTCAAACCTAAAAAAACACACAAGCTTTAGCGAGAAACAATGAGACTATATTGAAATTAAATTAATCGTCACTTATCTAAAATAGTTGTTCCTCATGTCTAAACCAAGTACTTAGATGCTAGTAGATAACACTACTAAAGGACGGCAACTGAGAGATCTTATTAATTATTCAATGAATATCAAATAAACATAAATTAATCTCCATTTAAGAAGCTATATTGCCAAGAAATATTTTCCACAAGTAAAAACCAAAATGAAAAACTTCTCATTGAGACACAAAAATCCTAATAAATTGGCATTACACAATAAAAGTACCCAACAAACAAAGATTAAATATTGTGGCTCCAAGACCTCAGGGCAGCCTGAACACCAACAAGGGCCAACAATATGTCCAACATAAGAGAAGAAGAGAATTTTGTAATGTCCAACTTCATTCACTGCGGGTATGGGGGTCAAAAAAATTCAAATAAAATACAAATACCATAGACACAACTCACACTTAACACAAAAACGTGGAATTTTCATTTTTTAATTAAATAAACAACTCAACTGGGACATTTTAGTTTACAGATTAGCTGTATGTTCCTTTTCCGTTTTTTTTTTTGGGGGGGTCGAGAGCTTTTATATTTTGGACCAGTCTTAGAAAATGCTTTATTTCGAGGTTTAAAGTTAAAATTTAAATTTTGGACAGTTAAAAGTCGAAAAAAAGAAAAGATAATTAACAAAAAAAAGTAAAAAAAAAACAATAAAAATAAAATTAAAATCAAAAAATTTCACCCCCGCGGACATTTGAACCTATGCCTGTTGATTTTTTCACCTCCATGGAAGTTATTTTGACAAGGTTTTGCAAATTACGAGAATTATCAAATATTTATTGAGTTTAAGTGAAAAATTTTTGCAAAAATACATACCGAAAGACGAAATCAAAGTAGTGTACAACATACAAAAAAAAAACAATGCCGCTGGTAAGATTTGAACATGTGTTCTTTATTAAGAACATCTCGCGAAGTAGTAGGCCTCTGTGTCATATTACGATCATATCACAAACATTGAATTGACGTTTCGACGCTTCTTATTCAATGGCGTTTGTGGCTGAGTGTGTTAATGCGTTCCGTTATGGTGCCAACAAACCCAGGTTCAAGCCCGGTTGGAACGAAAAAGTTTCTCAAGTTGTAAATATTATATAATTAAAATATAAAAGTATAATAAAAATATTGATAACAATAAAAATTGATAACAAGTAAAATTGATGATTTTTTTTAATATCTACATTCAAATGAACTTCCAAAGCACAACTTCTAAAGCAATGCAAAGAATCCGAAAACGCAGTATTTTGGTCATATTACAACCCAACAAAAAAGCGTCGCCAAAAAGTAGGGAAAATTATCTTTTCGGATCTGGAAGTGGTGCAAAATTGGCACATTAGCGATGAAGTTAACATGAGCTTGTGACAACCATCGTAGGTTGTCCACTATTTCAGCAACCGTTGCACTGGATTTGCACTACTTCCTAAGGTGTGATTCGAATTCAGTGGGTTGAATGCGAATTAAAAAATGTTGTGATATAAAAACAAGTATATACAGCAGTAAGTTCGGCCAGACCGAATCTTAAATACCCACCACCATGAATCAAATATTAGGGGGTTTGAGGACAGATCAAGCAGAGAAGTTCAACCAGTACACTTCACGAAGATAAATTTAAAGATTTTACCTATGAAGACTATATCAGATTCTGCATTTATAAGAACCGTTTGAGTTTTAGAGGAATCATTAATATCTCTTGTAAGTGTGCAAGAAAATTATAAAATAACGTCTTGATTTTAAATCTTAAATAAAAGAGAAGTACATTGAGTTTCAAGAAATATTCATGATCAGTGCGCCTTCTATACCCTCAAGAAGTGAAATCGGTCTATATAGAGGCATTACCAAATGGACCGATAAAAACTTCATCCGATACACGTTGTTGTGAGCCTAAAATACCAGAATATTTACAATTTCAGGCAAATCGGATAAAAACTACGGTTTCTAGAAACCCTCTAGATTTCCAATTGCAGGTAAATTGGATAAAAACTTCGGATTCTAGAAGCCCAAGAAGTAAAATCGGGAAATCGGTCTATATGGGGGTTATACCAAAACATGGACCGATACTCACCATTTTTGGCACACCTCTTTATGGTTCTAAAATACCTCTAGATTTCCAATTTTAGGTAAATTGAATAAAAACTGCGGATTCTAGAAGCCCAAGAAGTAAAATCGGGAGATCGGTCTATATGGGGGCTATATCAAAACATGGGCAGATACTCACAATTTTTGGCACACCTCTTTATGGTCTGAAAATACCTCTAGATTTCAAAATTCAGGCAAATCAGATAAAAACTACGGTTTCTATAAGCCCAAAAGTAAAATCGGGAGATCGGTCTATGTGGGGGCTATACCAAAACATGGACCGATACTCACCATTTTCGGCACACCTCTTTAGGGTCCTAAAATACATCTAGGTATCCAATTTCAGACAAATTGGATAAAAACTTCGGATTCTAGAAGCCCAAGAAGTAAAATCGGGAAATGGGTCTATATGGAGGTTATACCAAAACATGGACCGATACTCACCATTTTCGGCACACCTCTTTGTGGTCCTAAAATACCTATAGATTTCCAATTTCAGGCAAATCGGATTAAAACTACGGTATATATAAGCCCAAGACCCCAAATCGGGAGGTCGGTTTATATAGGGACCATACCAAAACACGGACCGATGCTTACCATTTTTGGCACACCCCTTTATGGTTCTAAAATACCTCTAGATTTCCAATTGCAGGTAAATTGAAGCCCAAGAAGTAAAATCGGTGCTATACCAAAACATGGGCCCATACTCACAATTTTTGTGAGAGGTATTTTAGAACCTCTTTATGGTTTACTAAGATGCTGAATATGGCTGCTGTTAGTAATAACATCTGATGGTTCATGTATCAACTGACTAGTGGATCACCCTGTGTTGTTCTGCGTTAGAAAAGTCATGAAGCAAATTATTCGCAGCCAGGTAATTTCCACAGACCGCGAAAGCTAAACTCATATAATTTTAAATTCGGCTGCGAACATCAGCCGACATTATTGACGGGGGCATTGAGACCGACTTTTTTGGCCTCACCGCCACCGTCAGTGACTAAATCGGCCATGCGGCTTTATTATCTGCCCTCAATCGAAAAGACATTTAGTAATGGTGTTCTTGTGCAGAGCCCGTACATCTTGGTGTATAAAGAAGGCATGATGTAATGCCTTGTTTTTTATACCCTCCACCATAGGATGGGGGGTATATTAACTTTGTCATACCGTTTGTAACACATCGAAATATTGCTCTAAGACCCCATAAAGTATATATATATATATATATATATATATATATATATATATATATATATATATATATATATATATATATATATATATATATATATATATATATATATATATATATATGTATATATATATATATATATATATATATATATATATATATATATATATATATATATATATATATATATATATATATATATATAAAGGGTGATTCTTTTGAGGTTAGGATTTTCATGCATTAGTATTTGACAGATCACGTGGGATTTCAGACATGGTGTCAAAGAGAAAGATGCTCAGTATGCTTTGACATTTCATCATGAATAGACTTACTAACGAGCCACAACGTCGAATTTTCAGTGAATGGGCCCTAGAAAAGTTGGCAGAAAATCCGCTTTTTTATCGACAAATTTTGTTCAGCGATGAGGCTCATTTCTGGTTGAATGGCTACGTAAATAAGCAAAATTGCCGCATTTGGAGTGAAGAGCAACCAGAAGCCGTTCAAGAACTGCCCATGCATCCCGAAAAATGCACTGTTTGGTGTGGTTTGTACGCTGGTGGAATCATTGGACCGTATTTTTTCAAAGATGCTGTTGGACGCAACGTTACGGTGAATGGCGATCGCTATCGTTCGATGCTAACAAACTTTTTGTTGCCAAAAATGGAAGAACTGAACTTGGTTGACATGTGGTTTCAACAAGATGGCGCTACATGCCACACAGCTCGCGATTCTATGGCCATTTTGAGGGAAAACTTCGGAGAACAATTCATCTCAAGAAATGGACCGGTAAGTTGGCCACCAAGATCATGCGATTTGACGCCTTTAGACTATTTTTTGTGGGGCTACGTCAAGTCTAAAGTCTACAGAAATAAGCCAGCAACTATTCCAGCTTTGGAAGACAACATTTCCGAAGAAATTCGGGCTATTCCGGCCGAAATGCTCGAAAAAGTTGCAAAAATTGGACTTTCCGAATGGACCACCTAAGACGCAGCCGCGGTCAACATTTAAATGAAATTATCTTCAAAAAGTAAATGTCATGGACCAATCTAACGTTTCAAATAAAGAACCGATGAGATTTTGCAAATTTTATGCGTTTTTTTTAAAAAAAAAGTTATCAAGCTCTTAACAAATCACCCTTTATATATATATATATATATATATATATATATATATATATATATATATATATATATATATATATATATATATATATATATATATATATATATATATATATATATATATATATATATATATATATATATATATATATATATATATATATATATATATATATATATATATATATATATATATATATATATATATATATATATTCTGGGTCGTGGTGGAATTCTGAGTCGATCTGAGCATGTCCGTCCGTCTGTTGAAGTCACACTAACTTCCGAACGAAACAAGCTATCGACTTGAAACTTGAGACAAGTAGTTGTTATTGATGTAGGTCGGATGGTATTGCAAATGAGCCATATCGGTCCACTTTTACGTATAGCCCCCATACAAACGGATCCCCAAATTTGGCTTGTAGAGCCTCTAAGAGAAGCAAATTTCATCCGATCCGGCTGAAATTTAGTACATGGAGTTGGTATATGGTTTCCAACCATCATGCAAAAATTGGTCCACTTCGGTCCATAATTATATATAGCCCCCATATAAACCGTTCCCCCGATTTGGCTTGCGGAGCCTCTAAGAGAAACAAATTTCGTCCGATCCGGCTGAAATTTGGTGCATGGTGTTAGTATATGGTCTCTAACAACCATGCAAAAATTGGTCCACATCGGCCACTAATTAAATATAGCCCCCATATAAACTGATCCCCCGATTTAGCTTGCGGAGCCTCTAAGAGAAGCAAATTTCATCCGATCCGGCTGAAATTTGGTACATGGTGTTAACATATGGTCTCTAATGACCGTGTAAAATTTGGTCCACATCGGTCCATAATTATATATAGCCCCCATATAAACCGATCCTCCGATTTGGCTTGCGGAGCCTATACGAGAAGCAAATTTCATCCGAACCGGCTGAAATTTGGTACATGGTATTTGTATACGGTTTCTAACAACCATGGAAAAATTGGTCCATATCGATTCATAATTACATATAGCCCCCATATAAACCGATCCCCCGATTTGGCTTGGTCCACTTTTACGTATAGCCCCCATATAAACGGACCCCCAAATTTGGCTTGCGAATCCTCTAAGAGAAGCAAATTTCATCCGAACCGGCTGAAATTTGGTACATGGTATTGGTATATGGTTTCTAACAACCATGTAAAAATTGGTCCATATCGATTCATAATTACATATAGTCCCCATATAAACCGATCCCCCGATTTGGCTTGCGGAGCCTCTAAGAGAAGCAAATTTCATCCGATCCGGCTGAAATTTGGTACATGGTGTTAGTATATGGTATCTAACAACCATGCAAAAATTGGTCCACATCGGTCCATGATTCTATATAGCCCCCATATAAACCGATCCCCCGATTTGGCTTGCGGAGCCTCTAAGAGAAGCAAATTTCATCCGATCCGGCTGAAATTTGGTACATGGTGTTAGTATATGGTCTCTAACAAGCATGCAAAAATTGGTCCACATAGGTCCATAATTATATATAGCCCCCATATAAACCGATCCCCCGATTTGGCTTGCGGAGCCTCTAAGAGAAGCAAATTTCATCCGATCCTGCTGAAATTTGGTACATGGTGTTAATATATGGTCTCTAATGATCATGCAAAAATTGGTCCACATCGGTCCATAATTATATATAGACCCCATATAAACCGATCACCAGACTTGACCTCCGGAGCCTCTTGGAAGACCAAAATTCTTCTGATTCAGTTAAAATTTGGTACCTGAAGTTAGTATATGGTATCCAACAACAATGCAGGAATTGGTTCATATCAGTCCATAATTATATATAGCCCCCATATAAACCGATCCCCAGATTTGACCTCTGGTGCCTTTTGGAGAAGCAAAATTCATCCGATCTGGTTGAAATTTTGTACGTGGTGGTAGTATATGATATTTAACAACTATGCCAAAAGTGGTCCATATCAGTCCATATTCATATATAGCCCCCATATAAACCGATCCCGAGATTTGGTTTTGGAGCCTCTTGGAGGAGCAAATTTCATACGAGTCATTTGAAATTTGGTACATTGTACTAGTATATGGCCGTTAACAACCATGCCTAGCTAGGTCCATATCGGTCTATAATTATATATAGCCATCAGATAAATCGATCCCCAATCCCACAAAAATTGGTCCATATCAAGTTCATAATTGTATATAGCCTCCATATTTCAATTCTGGCTCTCTACGTATTGTCTAATACATACCACGTATGTACTAACTCACAATTTAGAAAACGATGTTAAGAAGTTTTAAGATACCACAACCCAAGTAATTCGATTGTCGATGACAGTCTTTCGTAGAAGTTTCTATGCAATCCATAGTGGAGGGTACATAAGATTCGGCCTGGCCGAACTTACGGCCGTATATACTTGTTTATTCCTTACAGACTACACTCAAAAAAAAGTGAACCCCATATTTCACTAAAGCTGATTTAATTATATTTTAGTTCATGGAATTATTACGTTTTAATAAAGTTTCCATGACTTTAACAATTTTTTGCGTATGTTAGTTAAAATAACTACAACAGAGGAAAAAATTTTACACAAATGAAGAATAAAGATTAACTAAATTCGGGTCTCCCACAAAATAGTTCAGAATTTCTTAAAGTTTGTAAATTTTACCAGTAATGAGCCCGTCATGAACTTCGTATGGTACTAAAGACATTCTTGCAATTTTTAACTCCAATTTTTTCTTTCAAACTTCGAAATTTTCTTTAACAAGCGAAAAAAATTATTTATGTCCAATAAATTTTCTTGAATTTATCGAAAATTATTTACTTAGTTTTTCGAAATCGGAGTGACATCTGCGTTTCTAATACAGTTTAGTTAAAATTTTCCACAATTAATATATTTTGTCTAAATCTAACTAAAATTTTCTTTCCTGGTGGGTTCACAGTTTTTTCAGTGTAACAATGCTATACTACAATATTTACAAATGGTATCTTATGCCTAAGTATTTTATAATAGTGTTATAATTCTTTTTATAGTATATTTATCTTCTGAAAGATCAAAATATTTATAGTATTTATTAAACTCACCACTTCTTAAAAATTATTACTTTTGCTAAGTATATCTTTTACTGACTTCATTCGTTACACACACACACACAAAACACAAACACATAATTACAACAATAACAGCATTCATAATCATAGCGGATATTAAATTGCAAATACATACATGTAAATGGAATACAAGCAATAATCTCTGCCCTTAAGGATACAGGACCCCAATGTTAAACAGAAAACAAAACTGCTGTTGTTGGGAAGAGATGTGTGCTCTTGCATTGTGAATGTTTTCACCCTGTGCATTACTGGCACATAATGTTGGGTTAGGTTCTTGTTTTGTTGCAACGTTAACGTAGCTCAACTTTTGTTAAATGCATGCGTATTTGTTTTTATTTATTTATTTTTTTTTCTTACAATTATTGTTATGTTTTCTATTTAAAGATATATATAGAATAGAACCCTTGCTTTAGGACACAGAGCCATCACTCCATCACCCCTCTTGCCCTAGAGCCCAGAGAGTAGACATTGAAGTGGAAGCAGCTAAAGGATTTGTTGACGTTTCAGCTACTGCTGCTTATATCCTGCTTACTGCCACTTGTGCAATGAGATTCATTAGCGAAATTTTACCAACATTCCACCACAGCTAAGTAAAAACAACGACAACAATCATGGCCAGCCAGCCAGCAAGCACTGTTTCTCATCTCATCCTTTTCAATTTGCTTAGTTGTATTTAGGGGTTTTTTGTTTTCAATTCTCATCTTGTTTCCGTTTCCCCTAACATTATTTGAATCTTTGTGTTTGTATTTCCCTATCCGCTTCGTTTTTCCCATGATGCTCTTGGGATTGTCAGAGTGTATAGATGAGTGTGTGTGTGTGCCCAAGAGTGTAATGGGGTCTTGTTGTTTTTTCAGCTCAGCTTTTAATTTGTTCAACTTGTGTCTGGCTGCAGCAAAACAATTGATTTTAATTAGACCTCCACATAAGGACTCCCCTGACATTTGGCTGAATTAAAATAATTGCTGAGAAAAAGCATCAGCATCTCATAGAGGAATGAAAAATCATACAAATACAACGAACAGACACACACTCGCACACGTACTGTACTGTACTGTATGTAGCATATACAAAACAAATAATGAAGGAAACCAAAGAAACCAGTTCAAGGATGGTGGTAAACATAACTTCTGCAAGTTGGTTTATGTAGGCGAGATTTATTTTCTCTAAGAAAATATTTAGATTAGCTTAGGGAACCAACCAAAAAAAAATACACTCACACACACACACAAAATTTGTAATGGAGATAAAGCCATAATATCCATTTTATAAAGAGCGCAGATAATTTCAATACAGAGGAAAGGATTTGAAGGGATTTCTTATTAGGCATATGCATGTGATTTTTATGAATATTTGAAGATATTTTTTCGTCAGAGAGAGAGAGAGAGGGAGAGATATTGGGTATTTTTATCAATGAATATGAGAAGGAAAATCTTGATAGGAGTTTTAGCACTTTAACTTTTAAATATCGTCTAAAACGTGGAACTACTAGTGATACATTTTTTTCTAAAAAAAAAAGTAAGAAAAGTTTTAAGTCTGGCGGGCCCGACTATATTATACCCTGCACCAATTTGTATATCCACATTTTCGATACTATAGCAATTCCCTTAAATGTGTTATGTGTTATATATAAAGGTTTATGTTCCCGTATATATTTAAATCTGACCCGATCTGGACAAAATTTTGATATATTAAACAAACACAAGTATATACGGCCGTAAGTTCGGCCAGGCCGAAGCTTATGTACCCTCCACCATGGATTGCGTAGAAACTTCTACTGAAGACTGTCATCCACAATCGAATTACTTGGGTTGCGGTAACTTTTGCCGATGACTAGGTATCTTAAAACTTCCTAATACCGTAATATAGACCACGTAGTCCATACGTGGTATATATTAAACTTAAAATGGCCGATTAAATACGTATATAATTAAGTTTGACAACATTTTCTATAGAAATAAAATTTTGACAAAAATTTCTATAGAAATACGATTTTAACAAAATTTTCTATAGAAATAACATTTTGACAAAATTTTCTATAGAAATAAAATCTTTACAAAATTTTCAAAAGATTTAAAATTTTGACAACATTCTCTATAGAATTAAAATTTTGACAACATTTTCTACAGAAATAAAATTTTGCCAAAATTTTCTATAGAAATAAAATTTTGCCAAAATTTTCTATAGAAATAAAATTTTACAAAATTTTCTATAGAAATAAAATGTTGACATAATTTTCTATAGAAATGAAATTTTGACTAAATTTTCAATAGAAATACAATTTTGACAAAATTTTCTATAGAAATAAATTTTTGACAAAATTTTCTATAGAAATAAAATGTTGACAAAATCATTTATAGAAATAAAATTTTGATAAAATTTTCTATAGAAATAAAATTTTGATAAAATTTTCTATAGAAATAAAATGTTGACAAAATCATTTATAGAAATAAAATTTGGACAAAATTTTCTATAGAAATAAAATTTTGACAAAATTTTCTATAGAAATAAAATTTTGACAAAATTTTCTATAGAAATAAAATTATTTATTCGTTTTGTTTTGTTATTGTTGGTTTTGTTCTTTAATCATTGTTGTTGTTTTTTTGATTTCAGCTTAAAACCATGCATTGACTAAACTACGAGTGTAGCTTAACCAACAGAGGAAAATAATATTTGTCAAATTTACTTGGGCAAAGCCCTATAGACTGCAAGATGGTTTGATGGACACACGTTTCGGAATTACCACATTCCTCTTCCGCATCCTCTACTTGCAGCAAAACTATCAACCAATTATCAGAATAAATGCAGGCAGTTCATTAAACCCAACAATGAACCACACTTGAACCTTCCGAAAAAAATTTTGACAAAATTTTCTACAGAAATAAAATTTTGAAAAAATTTTCTACAGAAATAAAATGTTGGTAGATTGTTTTTGGCGATATGGATCAATTTTTTTGTGATTGACCATCGGCTATATATAGACCGATATGGACCAATTTTTGCATGGCTGTTAGCGGCCATATACTAGCGCAATGTACCAAATTGCAACCGGATCGGATGAATTTTGCTCCTCCAAGAGGCTCCGGAGTTCAAATCTGGCGATCGGTTTATATAGGGGCTATATATAATTATGGACTTATATGGACCAATTTATGCTTGGTTGTTAAAGACCATATACTGACACCACGTACCAAATTTCAACTGGATCGGATGAATTTTGCTTCTCTTAGAGGCTCCGCAAGCCAAATCGGGAATCGGTTTATATGGGGGCTATATATAATTATGGAGCGATATGGACCAATTTTTTCATGGTTGTTATAGACCATATACTAACACATACCAAATTTCAACCGGATCGGATGAAATTTGCTTCTCTTAGAGGGTCTGAAAGCCAAATTTGGGGGTCCGTTTATATGGGGGCTATACGTAAAAGTTGACCGATATGGCCCATTTGCAATACCATCCGACCTACATCAATAACAACTACTTATGCGAAGTTTCAAGTCGATAGCTTGTTTCGTTCGGAAGATAGCGTGATTTCAACAGACGGACGGACGAACATGCTCAGATCGACTCAGAATTTCACCACGACCCAAAATATATATACTTTGTGGGGTCTTAGAGCAGTATTTCGATGTGTTACAAACGGAATGACAAAGTTAATATACCCCCCATCCTATGGTGGATGGTATAAGAAGCTTATAAGCTATATAACCATGCCGTTTTTTCGTTTATAATGTGGCCACATTCAGCGACTATTAAAATCTCGAGATAGTAATTTAAAGTTCCAAAAAAAGCTTCTCTTTCTCTCCCCGTCTTTTCTCTACCTTCTTTTCTTACTTTATTCCCAATTATTCAAAACTTAAATTGAATTCCTGAATTAACCCTCGTTGCAAGGCCGTATTCAGGGGGGGGGATGAGGGGGATCAAACCCCCCCCCGAAATGAATGAATATTTTTATATAAATAAATATATATTTTTAGCTGCATAGAAAAATCTTATCGAAGATGTTGAAGAAAAGCTGGAGGTTTTATTTTGAAAAACGCTTACCTATAAAACTTGCATAAATCATAGAATATTAGTTGAAAAGCCCGTCAAACGACGGTCGAAAAAAAAAATAACTTGTTTTTGTTCTCGCGCCACAAATTTCATTTTTGGAAAATTCATTTCTGCTTTTTATGTGTGTTTGTTGTTCTTTTTGTGAACATGACTTATTATGTTTGGCCATAGCAACAACAACGAAACAGCCAAACACACATGTGTAAATGAAATGGCGCAAAACCTGCGAAAAGAACCTGCATAATTCAGCGATGGAAGCAATAAAGAGATATTTCCAAACGTGCACATTCTTTTAAAAATTTTGGTCACTTTGTCAGTTACTCAGGGATGGAAAATACAATTTTTAAGAAAGTACAAAAATGGTATTTTTTGAGCGGAAAGGTAATTTTACTAAATTTCAACAAAAATTTCACTGGAAAATTATTGTCAAGAGACTGAATTTTAAAGAAAATAAAATTTTGACAAAATTTTCTATATAAATAAAATTTTGCAAAAATGTTCTATAGAAAAAAAATTTTGCAAATTTTTTTCTATAGAAATAAAATTTTGCAAAAATTTCCTATAGAAATAAAATTTTTACAAAATTTTCAGTTGAAATAAAATTTTGACAAAATTTTCTATAAAAATAAAATTTTGCAAAAATTCTATATAGAAATAAAATTTTGACATTTTCTACCGAAATAACAAATCGATTGACTATGTCTTTTACAAAATCGAGATTTTCTACCCATGTCTGTTTTGCCATATTTGTAAAAGACTATTAGCAAATAAGGTTGATAAAGACTTTCTCAAAATATTAAAATATTTTGTCAAAGCTATTGTACCATAAATCTGATATCGACTCAAAAATGTATACACAAAAGGTACTAAATCATTCGCGGGGCTATCACGGTACTGACCGGGGTGAAAACGTTTTGAAAAAAGTACTATAGTACTGCATTTTCCATCCCTGCAGTTACTACGTTCTCATCCGAACGTTCATTTTCAACAATGAAGAGATTAAAGACGTATCTTAGAAATTCGAGTAGCGAGAGTAGACTCAAAGGATTGGCATCAATGTCGGTTCATCACCGAATAAATGTGCCGACTGAAGAAGTCATTGATTTATTTGCTGCCCAAAAAGCCCGTCGGCTCAATTTAATATTATAAAACAAGTAAGGAAAGTCTAAAGTCGGGCGGTGCCGACTATATTATACCCTGCACCACTTTGTAGATCTAAATTTTCGATATCATATCCGTCAAATGTATTGGGGGCTATAAATAAAGGTTAGGTTAGGTGGCAGCCCGATGTATCAGGCTCACTTAGACTATTCAGTCCATTGTGATACCTCATTGGTGAACTTCTCTCTTATCACTGAGTGCTGCTCGATTTCATGTTAAGCTCAATGACAAGGGACCTCCTTTTTATAGCCGAGTCCGAACGGCGTTCCACATTGCAGTGAAACCACTTAGAAAAGCTTTGAAACCCTCAGAAATGTCACTAGCATTACTGAGGTGGGATAATCCACCGCTGAAAAACTTTTTGGTGTTCGGTCGAAGCAGAAATCGAACCCACGAACTTGTGTATGCAAGGCGGGCATACCCAAGGTCGTGGGTTGCACAACGGTGGGAGCCACCGTGGTGCAATGGTAAGCTGTGGTTATAAATAAAGGTTTGTCCCAAATACATACATTTAAATATCACTCGATCTGGACAGAATCTTTCAAATTCTACAAAATCTATAGACTCAAAATTTAAGTCGCTAGGGTTGAACACAATGTTAGTAAAAAATATGGAAACATTTAAATCTGAAGCAATTTTAAGGAAACTTCGCAAAAGTTTATTTATGATTTATCGCTCGATATATATGTATTAGAATTTTAGGAAAATTAGAGTCATTTTTACAACTTTTCGACTAAGCAGTGGCGATTTAACAAGGAAAATGATGGTATTTTGACCATTTTTGTCGAAATCAGAAAAACATATATATGGGAGCTATATCTAAATCTGGACCGATTTCAATCAAATTTGGCACACATGACTTTATTACTTATTGTACTCCTAGTGCAAAATTTCAACCAAATTGGGCCAAAACTCTGGCTTCTGGGGCCATATAAGTCCATATATATGGAAGCTATATCTAAATCTGAACCGATTTCAATCAAATTTGGCACGCATAGCTACAATGCTAAATCTACTTCCTGTGCAAAATTTCAACCAAATTGGGCCAAAACTCTGGTTTTTAGGACCATATTAGTCCATATCGGGAGAAAGATATATATGGGAGCTATATCTAAATCTGAACCGATTTGGCTGATATTTTGCAAGATTTTTGAGATTCATAAAATATTTGGATGTACGGTATTTCAAGAAAATCGGTTGATAAACACGCTAACTATGACCACATCGGGGATAAATATATATGGCAGCTATATCTAAATCTGAACCGATTTTTTCCAAAACCAATAGCGATTGTCTCTGTCCCAAGAAACGGCCCTCTGCCAAATTTGAGGACGATCGGACTTAAATTGCGAGCTGTACTTTGTGCACAAAATTACATATACAGACAGACGGACGGACGGACAGACAGACAGACAGACAGACGGACATCGCTAAATCGACTCAGAATTTAATTCTAAGCCGATCGGTATACTGAAGGGTACAAATATTGTATACATACCTATGCATAAATAAAATTTTCTACACATGATTATATGAATATTTTTTTTTAAGTTGAACCCCCCCCGAATTAAAATCCTGGCTACGGCCTTGCCTCGTTGCCATATTAAATTACTATCCCAAAGCAATTGCCTACTAATTTTGCTTAGGTATTGTCTTATCCTTCATAAAATCCTTCATTCGTCCGTTCACAATGACCTCAGATATCAACAGGATGTCTAAAAAGCATCGTGAATATCAACTTATCTAAGAAATGTAGAGGCGCTCAAGTTTTGGAATGTTTATTTTACCCTTTCTCTCTCTCTCTCAATGTTAGTCCAATTTAAAACTTGGCAAATGGAAGCACTACGATGATGAAAGACGCGATGGCAGCGAAACAAAAGCAGCGTGTAAAAGAATTTGCAATTCCTCTTAAGGAACTCCTTCAACTTCAATTTAACACAAATGCAAAGAAACTTTTCCTATTTTGAAAATGCCTAGGAAGAAAATGGAGAACGTGAAATGAATGAAAATACACTTAAAGAAAAAATTAGAGTAAAGTGAATAGAACAAAATTATTAAAATTGAACTAACGAATTTGTGTTCATTGATATTATTAAACTGTTACATTGTAATAATGAATAGTTTCACTAATGGTATGAAATGTTTCATAATTAAATAGAAAATCATTGAGCTTAACATGGAATCGGGCAGCACCCAGTGATAAGGGAAAAGTTCACCAATGTGGTATCAAAATGGATTGAATTGTGTAAGTGAGCCTGATACATCGAGCTGCCACCTAACCTAACCTAACCTAAATAGAAAATTCATAACATTTGAGCCAACGCAACAATTTCTTAAATACTATGAAAACTTTCGTCATTTTCTCTTTAACCCTTTCACTACCGAAATAAACCTAATGTTAAAAACTGTTATTTTTCTTATGTTTTTACTTGTACTAATAGCATGTACACTGAGAAAAAAGCATGCCCGGTTCCAAAGATTTTGTCTTTACTTTAAAAATGTTGGTATTGATTCCGAGCCAAAGAAGCGGAGAATACAAATAAGGATACTTTTAAGACACAATTCTCTTTTAAATTTGGGTTTTGTGTACTTGCTTCTAGGAAGCAAATTTTCATTTTTCGCTTTTTCAGCTTTTTTTCTTCACATTCAGACTCGACTTTCGGTAGAATTTATGCTATGTTTCAAGTAAAAAACGTCTTTAAAATAAAGTGTTGAAAAACATGTCCTATATTTGAACGATTTTTTGCTTTGTAGTCAAGATGCAAAAAGACAACAAATTTAAAGACAATTTCATTAATATTAAAGAATTTTTCTGAATTATTAAAGTCAAGTTGACCTTAGCCCAAACATTTTTTTCTTTTATGTTATGATACCCATTTTTAAGTGAAATCACTTAATTATAAGGACAATACGACTTCATTGGAAAGTTTATCGAATTTTAGACAAGGAAAAATACTTTATACTATAGAAATGCGTCTTCCATGCTAAGCAAAATTTGCATTCGTATTTTAAAGACATGAAATCTTTGACCTCACGACAATATTTTTTTCAGTGTAGAACAAAAATTATCATTTTGAAAAGCTAACTCAATTACTTCAAGAGCTATATGAGCTTGTTCTGAAAACTTGATTCTTGAGCTGTGACCAAATGGCCTTACTAAAATAAGCGCTTTTTGGCCTATCATATCTTTGAAAGTGTGAGAAAAAATACAAAAAAGAACCTAAAAAAGTATCGGCTACAGATTTTGTATAAATGTCCATTTACTGGAAACATACAGTAGAAAAATTGTCTCAAATTTTCGTATTTTTTGTTTATAGTTAATATGGTGTCTTTTTCGAATGTCCTTCTAAGTGGACATCGATAGTGAAAGGGTTAATAATGAAATATTTCATACTACCGATGAACACATTCATGGGCTTTATGAAATTTTCTCGTTATTTAAAATAAAAAAATTTCGTCGGCTCCATTTTAATGAAATTTTCTTGTGTATATAAATTTCGTTAATTTTACGAAAATTTCATTAAACTTGAAGCAATGATTTTTTTTTACATTCCTACAATGTAAATTTTTCATTAAGACAATGAAAGTGTTCATTAATATTATGAACTCATTCATTATTTATTGAAGAATTCATAGCACTAATGAAAAGTTTCATTATATTTATGAAATTTTTTGATTACCTTAATGTTAATGAAAAGTTTTGTGACTCCATTTTAATGAAACGTTCTTGTGTATGTAAATTTCTTTAATATTACGAAGCCTTTCGTACCAGGACACTCGCCTGCTTTTCACAACAAAAAATTTCATTAAACTTGAACTAATGAATTTTTTTTGCATTCATGCAATGTAATTGATCGTTAGACAATGAAAGTGTTCATTAATATTATGAACTCATTCATTATTTATTCATAGCACTAATGAAAAGTTTCCTTATATTTATGAAATTTTTTGATTACTTCAATTTTAATGCAAAAATTTTATTAATATTTTAATACTTTTTCTTCCAGTGTTACTTCCTATATCAAGAAATATTTATTTGAGTGCCTGGAAGTGACCCGGAAGAGAAATGTTCATCATCAGTAGTAAAGTGTGAGTCGAGTTTAAGACAATTCAGTGAGGAAATATAGCATATCCTTGGGGTTTTTTGAGCAATGACTTTGCCATTCATTCATTTTTGAAACATATTACTCGTTACAGAGCCAAGGGGGTGGGGAATGGCAGTTGCACATGAATACCTTCTGCCTTTTTCTTCTTCTGGTTGTTTTGCCAACACTTTAACTCTAATTCAATTTTCACAAAACAAGAATTTAACTTTTAATCCTCATTTTCTACAATTCCACTGGCAAAAACACAAGGGCAAGCTTTAGCTTTTTGTCTCGTCGCCATCTATGAACACAAAAAAAAACTCCACAAAGATGGCTTCGTTAGTTATGGTGGTTGGTGCTTGTTTTCTATTGAAAGTCGAACAATTCCAGGCTATAGAAAAGATGCCATTGAAATCTCCTTGCACATCTTTCTAACTAAATAATTTGTTCGACTCCCTCCCTTGGTAAAGGGGAAATGTAACAACACCTATGGCCTGCTCTGACAGTCGTAACATTGGGCACCTATTCCAAGTCAAGGTTTGGAGATCTTCTAAAGGGTGATTTGTTAAGAGCTTGATAACTTTTTTTTTAAAAAAAACGCATAAAATTTGCAAAATCTCATCGGTTCTTTATTTGAAACGTTAGATTGGTCCATGACATTTACTTTTTGAAGATAATTTCATTTAAATGTTGACCGCGGCTGCGTCTTAGGTGGTCCATTCGGAAAGTCCAATTTTGGGCAACTTTTTCGAGCATTTCGGCCGGAATAGCCCGAATTTCTTCGGAAATGTTGTCTTCCAAAGCTGGAATAGTTGCTGGCTTATTTCTGTAGACTTTAGACTTGACGTAGCCCCACAAAAAATAGTCTAAAGGCGTCAAATCGCATGATCTTGGTGGCCAACTTACCGGTCCATTTCTTGAGATGAATTGTTTTCCGAAGTTTTCCCTCAAAATGGCCATAGAATCGCGAGCTGTGTGGCATGTAGCGCCATCTTGTTGAAACCACATGTCAACCAAGTTCAGTTCTTCCATTTTTGGCAACAAAAAGTTTGTTAGCATCGAACGATAGCGATCGCCATTCACCGTAACGTTGCGTCCAACAGCATCTTTGAAAAAATACGGTCCAATGATTCCACCAGCGTACAAACCACACCAAACAGTGCATTTTTCGGGATGCATGGGCAGTTCTTGAACGGCTTCTGGTTGCTCTTCACTCCAAATGCGGCAATTTTGCTTATTTACGTAGCCATTCAACCAGAAATGAGCCTCATCGCTGAACAAAATTTGTCGATAAAAAAGCGGATTTTCTGCCAACTTTTCTAGGGCCCATTCACTGAAAATTCGACGTTGTGGCTCGTTAGTAAGTCTATTCATGATGAAATGTCAAAGCATACTGAGCATCTTTCTCTTTGACACCATGTCTGAAATCCCACGTGATCTGTCAAATACTAATGCATGAAAATCCTAACCTCAAAAGAATCACCCTTTACTTGTTCTTCTGGGGATTGTTGAGCATTGCAAAAGAGGTTGCAAGCGTTCGCGCTTCGTTAACTTTAATTTTAGTAATTTTCTTTTAGTCTGTCGTACCGCTTGCTCTTGTACACCTATCTGGATAGTTAGTTATGCCACAGAAGCTAAGCCATGGAGTAATAAAGAACCATCAAAAGAAAGAAAGAAGTGTGTAAGAAAAGAGGTAGCCAGAAGGGGAGTCAAAGTGTAATCATTTGCTGTAAATGCGTTGTTGTGTAGCGTTAACTTTATTCCTTTTAGCGCTTCGTTTTACACTCCAACCATTGCACGAAGGACGAAAGCATAGGGCGAGGAGATCTTAACGCTTGCATTTATTTGCAGAGAAACTTCGTATTTATTTAGAGAAATGAAATTTAAAGGGCATGAGCTTTGAGACACTGGATGCGGATGGGACATGGATTTTAATCTGGAATATAGAATCTCTTTCTGATGGAAAACGAATCGGCAAGAAGCAGATCTATTGGTGTTCTGAAAAAATAATGATCTAATACGAAAGATTAGGCAGGCTAAATTTTAAGATACACTAGGACATACTTAATTGAAATTAGGGTCCCTAGGGAGCCACCGTGGTGCAAAGGTCAGTGATAAGAGAAAAGTTCACAACTGTGGTATCACAACCCAGAAAAAAGCTTCCAAAAAGTAGTTTGTATCACCAATTTGTGCTCTGGAAGTAGTGCAAACTTGGATCACATCCAATGAATTTTACATGGGTTTGTCATAGGACAGAATTACTCCTTGGAAGTTTATTTGGATGAAGAAATTTAAACAAAAAAAAAACTATAAAAATTAAAAAATCTCCAATTTCACTTTTTATTTTTATACCCTCCACCATAGGTTGGGAGGTATATTAACTTTGTCATTATGTTTGTAACACATCGAAATATTGCTCTAAGAGCCCATAAAGTATATATATTCTGGGTCGTGGTGAAATTCTGAGTCGATCTTGCGATGTCCGTCTCTCAGTCCGTCCGTCCTTCTGTTGAAATCATGCTAACTTCCGAACGCAACAAGCTATCGACTTGGAACTTGACACAAGTAGTTGTCATTGATGTAGGTCGGATGGTATTGCAAATGGGCCATATCGGTCCACTTTTACGTATAGCCCCCATATAAACGGACCCCCAAATTTGGCTTGCGGGGACTCTAAGAGAAGCAAATTTCATCCGATCCGGCTGTACATGGTGTTAGTATATGATCTCTAACAACCATGCAAAAAATGGTCCACATCGGTCCATAATTATATATAGCCCCCATATAAACCGATCCCCCGATTTGGCTTGCGGCGCCTCTAAGAGAAGCAAATTTCATCCGATCCGGCTGAAATTCGGTACATGGTGTTAGTATATGGTCTCTACTGACCATGCAAAATATGATCCATATGGGTCCATAATTATATTTAGCCCTCATATAAACCCATCCCCAAATTTGACTTCCGGAGGCTCTTGGAGAAGCAAAATTCATCAGATCCGGTTGAAATTTGGAACGTGGTGTTAGTATATGGCCGCTGGAAACCATGCCCAAATTGGTCCATATCGGTCAATAGTTATATATAACCGATCTCCAATCACACAAAAATTGGTCCGTATGGGCTCATAATCATGGTTGCCACTCGAGCCAAAAATAATCTAGATAATTTTGGCAAAATTTTATTTCTATAGACAATTTTGTCAAAATTTTTTTCTATAGAAAATTTTGACAAAATTTTATTTCTATAAAAAATTTTGTTAAAATTTTATTTCTATAGAAAATTTTTTCAAAATTTCTATAGAAAATTTTGTTAAAATTTTATTTCTATAGAAAATTTTGTTCAAATTTTATTTCTATAGAAAATGTTGTGAACATTTTATTACTATAAAAAATTTAGTCAAAATTTTATTTCTATAGAAAATTTAGTCAAAATTTTATTTCTATAGAAAATTTTGTCAAAATTTTATTTCTATAGAAAATTTTGTCAACATTTTATTTCTATAGAAAATTTTTGTAAAAATTTTATTTCTATAAAAATTTTTGTTAAAATTTTATTTCTATAGAAAATTTTGTCAAAATTTTATTTCTATAGAAAATTTTTGTTAAAATTTTATTTATATTGAAAAATTTGTCAAAATTTTATTTCTATAAAAAATTTTGTTAAAAGATTTTTTTTTTTCTATAGAAAATGTTGTGAAAATTTTATTACTTTAAAAACTTTTGTCATGATTTTATTTCTATAGAAGCTTTTGTCAAAATTTTATTTCTATAGAAAATTTTGGCAAAATTTTATTTCTATAGACAATTTTGTCAAAAATTTTTTCTATAGAAAATTTTGTAAAATTTTTATTTCTATAAAAATACTTGTTAAAATTTTATTTCTATAGAAAATTTTGCCAAAATTTTATTTCTATAGAAAAATTTGCGAAAATTTTATTTCTATAGAAAAATTTGCCAAAATTTTATTTCTATAGAAACTTTTGTCAAAATTTTATTTCTATAGAAAATTTTGTCAACATTTTATTTCTATAGAAAATTTTGTCAAAATTTTATTTCTATAGAAAATTTTGTCAAAATTTTATTTCTATAGAAAATTTTGTCAAAATTTTATTTCTATACAAATTTTTGTTAACATTTTTTTCTATAGAAAATGTTGTGAAAATTTTATTACTTTAAAAACTTTTGTCATGATTTTATTTCTATAGAAGCTTTTGTCAAAATTTTATTTCTATAGAAAATTTTGTGAAAATTTTGTTTCTGTAGAAAATTTTGTCAAAATTTTATTTTTATAAAAATTTTTGTTAAAATTTTATTTCTATAGAAAATTTTGTCAAAATTTTATTTCTATAGAAAAATTTGCTAAAATTTTATTTCTATAGAAAAATTTGCTTTTTTTCTATAGAAAATTTTGTCAAAATTTTATTTCTATAGAAAATTTTGTGAACATTTTATTTCTATAGAAAATTTTGTCAAAATTTTATTTCTATAGAAAATTTTGTCAAAATTTTATTTCTATAGAAAATTTTTGTTAAAATTTTATGTCTATAGAAAATTTTGTCAAAATTTTATTTCTATAGAAAAATTTGCAAAAATTTTATTTCTATAGAAACTTTTGTTAAAATTTTATTTCTATAGAAAATTTTGTCAAAATTTTATTTCTATAAAAATTTTTGTTAAAATTTTATGTCTATAGAAAATTTTGTCAAAATTTTATTTCTATAGAAAAATTTGTCAACATTTTATTTCTATACCACGTATTGACTAACTTACAACTTAGAAGACGGTGTTGGCAAGTGTTACCGCATCCCAGGTAAATCGATAGTGGATGACAGTCTTTAGTAGAAGTTTCTACGCAATCCATGGTGTAGGGTTAGGGGGGTACATAAGATTCGGCCTGGCCGAACTTACGGCCATATATTAAAAAAAAAAATAATTTTTGGTGTTATACATCGTTTTTATTTTGTTATTTTCGGCATATTTTTTGATTACATATATTTTTTCCATTAAAAATCAACAAAAATTTAAAATTATTGTAATTTGCTAAATTAAAAAATTTTATTTCTATAGATAATTTTGTCAAACTTTTATTTCTATAAAAATTTTTGTTAAAATTTTATTTCTATAGACAATTTTCTCAAAATTTTATTTCTATAGAAAATTGTGTCAAAATTTTATTTCTATACCACGTATGTGTTATACATCGTTTTTATTTTGTTATTTTCGGCATATTTTTTTTGGTTAAATATATTGTTGCCATTAAAAATCAACAAAAATTTAAAAATTATTGTAATTTGCAAAACCTACTCAAAAGAACTTCAATGGAATTGAAAAAGTCAAACGGCATAGGTACAAATCCCACCGGGGATGAAATTTAATTTTTTTATTTTTTACTTTTTTATTGATTTTTTTTGTTGTGAAATTTATTTATCCAAAACTGAAATTTTCACTTAGAATAGCCTAATTGCGTACTTTCTAATACTTGTCCAAAAGGACTGCACCGGAAGTGGAAAACAATTGATGAAGGATTCCGATATGCGCTTTAATAGAAATTTTTGTGGAACAACATCCAAATTTTTTTGATAGTGCTAAATAAATTAGACTTTCGGGCGAAATGGACTACACTAAAAGAAAAAAAGTGGTCGTATGAAGTTGGTGTGTACATTTCTTCCCTTGAGTGTTTGGTAATATGTTCAATAGTTCAAGCGCTGTAATCGAAAAACGAAAAAATCGGTAATATTTTCATGATTTTTGGGGTTTTGAACATGAAGATGACATTTTTCCGACTTAATATATTCAGCATTTTTGTTGGCCGAATAAAGAGCTACAACTTTTCTGAAGACTGCAATCACAACATTTAATTATTATGGCCATGTGAGAAATGCATAAAAGCGCTTAATATCGAATTTGGCGAAAAAACTATTGAGGTTCTTAAAAAAACGAACGGCAACCAATCTAGCAAAATTCTAAAATTACTTTTCTCCTCTCATTGAGTACTTTCGGCTGAGAAAAGTGGTTTTTTGTTTGAATTTTTGTGTTACACTGTGTTATTGTATGAATGTCCATATGGTCTCAACTTTCCGTATTTTTCGTTTATTATTAAAGAAGATTATAAAAACGCATATTAGTGCTTACCAATATGGAAAATGTGTTTTGCTTAATTAGATTAAAATAAAAAAAAATATTAATCGAAACTAAATGGGGAAATATAGAATCAGAGAAAAATGCGAAGACGATTTAGATTCGTCCGTCTGACTATCATAGCCGACCTGTATCTCTCAATAAATGACCTATCGTTTTTAAATTATGAACAAATTATATTTTTTTTCTATTTTTATTAAATTCGAAAATTGACTTATTCGATCGCTTTTCGAATCGAATAATCGGTTTATATTGGGACCATAATCTAATTACTCAATTTGGCTTCCCTAGAGCCTAGAAATGTATTTTCAATCCGATTGATCAGAATTTGGCATAAAGAATTTGATTTCGTGTCATTTAACATTTAAATATACTTTCGGGCATATGGCCACCACAACTATTTTGAACAAAGATCATTCTGGAGGTCCAATTTTCGACTACCAAGCGTCAATCGTTGCTCGTTTATCCACGAAAGCCAATGGCTTTAGGTATCTTCACAAAAACAAAAAAATAATAGAGTGGTATCAAATCGCATGAACGCGGAGGCCAATTCACCGGTCCATTTCTCGAAATAATGTTGTCGTAAAAATGTTCTTTCAATAAGTTCATTGTTTCGTCCGCCGTATGACAAGTGGCACCTACTGTTGAACCCCCATTTCGTTTACATCAATATCTTGAAGTTTTGGTAACAAAAATTTATTCGATTTCCATTCATGGTAACGCGTCGTCCTTCCTAATATTTTCACATTTTTAAAGAAATAAGGACCGATGATTCCACCAGTCAAAACAGCTGTCAGACAACAGAGTCTGACGAAAGAACTCATGAAAAACACCTTTTCATAGACCGATCACCCGATTTCTTTTTTGTGTTTCTAGAATGGCGCCTAGGCCATGTTAAATTTTGAATATGGCGAACATTTTAATCAATCAATATACTCGTAGGAAGGTCATCTGATTACATACAAATTGCTTCATTTTTTAATTTAATATTAACTTAAATATTTTTTTTTATAGAAAAACCATTTGTCCGAAACACTAATTCAATTGCATTGATGTAAACTAGAGTATTTGACCAACTTAAGTATTTTCCCTGCTAATTTTGTATATAGCATACTTTTAGGCACTGTGCAATTGCAGTTGTACAGCATTACAAATTTGTCTTTTCAATCCTCTAACGTTCGGGCAACAGAGATCCGCAACAGAATATAGTATGTTTCCCTTAAGGGAATTTTCGAAGAATGGTAACAAGAATTCCACCATTAAATTTGTTGCAATTTTTCAGGTTACCCAGAACTAAACGAAATTTCAGTTGTGCTACAAATGTAACCAATTTCTAATGGCTGAAGATTCAAGCTACCTGGTTTAATATCTAAAACGAGGGGTAAAATTTTACTAGAAACAAGGATATTGTGGTAACCTCCATTCCTTGTTATGGTTTAAAAATAAGAAAAAAAAACAGCAACAACAAAATCATTGCTTATACACACACCAACATAAAATTGAAGGCGTCACCTCCATGGAGGAAGTCGTTTACTTTGACTTCCAAAAGTAAATGTTGCCAACGTATCAGTGCTACACACTTTGAGTTGTCGTCAGTCAGACAGCCAACTCCACCCAGGACCTTAACAACGACGGCAACATTTCACAAGGTTAATATTTAATGACCAAAAACTCAAAGTTGTTGCTGGTTTTCTGTAATTGCAAATGTTTCGTTATTTCTTCTCTATGGCTGTCTGTCTGTCTTCAGTTTTATTTACATTTCCTATGAGACATCTGAATGTGAGAGATTGTGTGCGTATGTGTGTGTGTGTAAGCTAAAGGACACAATGTTATGCCAGAATTTCTTTGAGACCCCAAAAAATACTACGACAATTTCGTTTATCTAAATTGAAGCCAACTTAAATATGTGTTAGTAGTGGTAGTTGTAGTAGCAGTAGTCGTCATCTATTGGCATTTGCAATATCTAGGATAGTGTAGTTGTGAAAGCTTAATACTAGACCTTTGAATGTTTTTATAGCCTGCATCGCTATTTTTTTAATAGGGTATCTTAAGTTAAAGCCTAGGTTGGCAACATCAGGAATGTTTAAGGAGATAGGCTCAGCGACTTAAAATGATCACTTAGTAATGTCCATCCGTCTATTTGAAAAAATTTTCTATGGAAACAAAATTTTGACAAAATTTTCTATACAAATAAAATTTTGACAAAATTTTCTATAGAAATAAAAGCTCGACAAAATTTTATGTAGAAATAAAATTTTTATAAAATTTTCTATAGAAATAAAATTTTGGTAAAATTTTCTATAGAAATAAAATTTTGACCAAATGAAAAAATGTTGACAAAAATTTCTATAGAAATAAAATTTTGACAAAATTTTCTATAGAAATACAAATTTGACAAAATTTTCTATAGAAATATAATTTTAACAAAATTTTCTATAGAAAAAAACTTTTGACAAAATTTTCTATAGAAAAAAACTTTTGACAAAATTTTCTATAGAAATAAAATTTTGAAAAAATTTTCTATAGAAATACAAATATGACAAAATTTTCTATAGAAATATAATTTTAACAACATTTTCTATAGAAAAAAACTTTTGACAAAATTTTCTATAGAAACAAACTTTTGACAAAATTTTCTATAGAAATAAAATTTTGACAAAATTTTCTATAGAAATAAAATTTTGACAAAATTTTCTATAGAAATAAAATTTTGACAAAATTTTCTATAGAAATAAAATGTTGACAAAATTTTCTATAGAAAAAAATTTTGTCAAAACTTTCTATAGAAATTACACTTTAGTAAAATTCTATAGAAATAAAATCTTGACAAAATTTTCTATAGAAATAAAATTTTGACAAAATTTTCTATAGAAATAAAATTTTGACAAAATTTTCTATAGAAATAAAATTTTCTATGGAAATAAAATTTTGACAAAATTTTCTATAGAAATAAAATGTTGACAAAATTTTCTATAGAAAAAAACTTTTGACAAAATTTTGATAAAATTTCCTATAGAAATAAAATTTTGACAAAATTTTCTATAGAAATAAAATTTTTACAAAATTTTCTATAGAAATAAAATTTTGACAAAATTTTCTATAGAAATAAAATTTTGACAAAATTTTCTATTGCAATAGAATTTTGACAAAATTTTCTATAGAAATAAAATGTTGACAAAATTTTCAATAGAAAAAAACTTTTAACAAAATTTTGATAAAATTTCCTATAGAAATAAAATTTTGACAAAATTGTCTATAGAAATAAAATTTTGACAACATTTTCTATAGAAATAAAATTTTAACAAAATTTTCTATAGAAATAAAATGTTGACAAAATTTTCTACAGAAAAAAACTTTTGACAAAATTTTGATAAAATTTCCTATAGAAATAAAATTTTGATAAAATTTTCTATAGAAATAAAATTTTGACAAAATTTTTAATAGAAATAGAATTTTGACAAAATTTTTTATAGAAATAAAATTTTGACAAAATTTTCTATAGAAATTACATTTTAGTAAAATTCTATAGAAATAAAATCTTGACAAAATTTTCTATAGAAATAAAATTTTGACAAAATTTTCTGTAGAAATAAATTGTTGACAAAATTTTCTATAGAAATATAATTTTAACAACATTTTCTATAGAAATAAAATGTTGACATAATTTTCTATAGAAATAAAATTTTGACAAAATTTTCTATAGAAATAAAATTTTGACAAAATTTTCTATAGAAATAAAATGTTGACAAAATTTTCTATAGAAATAAAATTTTGACAAAATTTTCTATAGAAATAAAATTTTGCAAAATTTTCTATAGAATTAAAATTTTGACAAAATTTTCTATAGAAATAAAATCTCGACAAATTTTCTGTAGAAATGAAATTTTGATAAAATTTTCTGTAGAAATGAAATTTTGATAAAATTTTCTAAAGAAATAAAATTTTGTCCAAATGAAAAAATTTCTATGGAAAGGTTTATTTCTATAGAAATGTATGGATTATAGCGGAAAGAACCCAGTTTCCGGCGAGCTACAGCCGCAACCAAATGCCGAGAGTGCCACCGCTAATTCCACAAAACTAGTCCATTACAATTTTGCAAAATTTTTCTATAGAATTAAAATTTTGACAAAATTTTCTATAGAAATAAAATCTCGACAAATTTTCTGTAGAAATGAAATTTTGATAAAATTTCCTAAAGAAATAAAATTTTGACCAAATAAAAAAATTTTGACAAAATTTTCTATAGAAATAAAATTTTCTATGGAAGTAAAATTTTGACAAAATTTACTATAGAAATAAAATGTTGACAAAATTTTCTATAGAAAAAAACTTTTGACAAAATTTTGATAAAATTTCCTATAGAAATAAAAATTTGACAAAATTTTCTATAGAAATAAAATCTTGACAACATTTTCTATAGAAATAACATTTTGACAAAATTTTCTATAGAAATAAAATGTTGACAAAATTTTCTATAGAAATAAAATTTTGACAAAATTTTCTATAGAACTAACATTTTAGTAAAATTCTACAGAAATAAAATCTTGACAAAATTTTCTATAGAAATAAAATTTTGACAAAATTTTCTATAGAAATAAAATTTTGAAAAAATTTTCCATAGAAATAAAATTTTGACAAAATTTTCTATAGAAATAAAATTTTGCAAAATTTTCTATAGAATTAAAATTTTGACAAAATTTTCTATAGAAATAAAATCGCGACAAATTTTCTGTAGAAATGAAATTTTGATAAAACTTTCTGTAGAAATGATATTTTGATAAAATTTTCTAAAGAAATATAATTTTGACCAAATGAAAAAATTTTGACAAAATTTTCTATAGAAATAAAATTTTCTATAGAAATAAAATTTTAACAAAAATTTTGTATAGAAACAAAATTTTGTCAAAATTTTCTAAAAAAAATTTTGACATTTTCCAAAAAAAAAAATACAATTTTGACAAAATTTTCTGTAGAAATAAAATGTTGACAAAACTTTCTATAGAAAAAAACTTTTGACAAAATTTTGATAAAAATTCCTATAGAAATAACATTTTGATAAAATTTTCTATAGAAATAAAACTTTGAAAAAAATTTCTATAAAAATAAAATTTTGACAAAATTTTCTATAGAAATAAAATTTTGACAAAATTTTCTGTAGAAATAAAATGTTGACAAAATTTTCTATAGAAATAAAATATTGACAAAATTTTCTATAGAAATAAAATATTGACAACATTTTCTATACAAAAAAAAATTTTACAAAATTTTTGTATGGAAATAAAATTTTAACAAGATTTTCTATAGAAAAACAAAATTTTACAAAATTTTCTATAAAAAAATTTTGACAATATTTTCTATGAAATAAAATTTTCAAAAGAAATAAAATTTTGAGAAAATTTTCTATAGAAATTAAACTTGGACAAAATTTTCCATAGAAAATAAACTTAGACAAAATTTTCTATAGAAATAAAATTTTGACAGAATTTTCTATAGAAATAAAATTTTGACAAAATTTTCTATAGAAATAAAATTTTGATAAAATTTTCTAAAGAAATAAAATTTTTTCAAATTGTATCTGGGATTAGATAATTTTTCATTAGACCAAAGGCATTAAACTAAAAGCAATTTTATATGTGGGAACGTGCTTAACAGTCGATTCTGTTGATGTGTCCTTAATGGAGGGTATATACATTTCGGCCTAACCGAATTTAGCGTTGTTCCTCTTGGCTTCTTTTGTATTTTTTGTGTGGCGCGTTTTTTTTTTTTTTTTTTGGCCAACTCTATTACCATTCTATGCATTTGCTTTCAATTCAGAATGAGTATTGAAAATTACATTTTCTGTTTAGTTTTATTTCTAATGGATTTTTCTTATGCTACTGCTGTCGTTTTCTTGAATTTGTCCTTTCAACTGAATCGACATAAATGGGTTGCAATCAAATGAAACTTTTAATAATAAAGTATCAGCAATAAATCGATTCCTTTAAGAAATGCTTGTTTGGCAGTTAGGGGCCATTTTGTCAAATGGGTCTCAAAGTGAAATTCTGGTGAATGGAAGAAAAAAAACGCTTAAATAATTATAATTTTTATAAGTTAGAATACAGGAAGAAAGGATTGGGAGGTGCCAACAGCAGTATGTAACATTTTAAAGAAAATTATAGATATGCGTTGCACCCACACAGAAAAAATTTTTTCCAATTACAATCTTAATTGAGTTTTAAAAAATATCCAATTAAAAATTTAATTGATTTAACAAAGTTTTGCATTGATTTCAATTAATTTTTTAATTGAGTTTCAATTAATTTTTAAATTGATACTATCATTTCTGTGAGTGAAGACATTTCAATTAAGAAATTAATTGGATCAATTAATTTCGTGATTAAATCAGAAAAAAAAATTTTGTGTTCACATTAGATAATAAAAGGCTATAGTTTTTAATTTTATGTTCAAAGGCATAAAAATGTTGGAAATAACGTCAAATTTCTAGACATACAAGGTTAAAACAAACGTTTTGGAGAAAATATGATTTATTTTTGATCCAATTAAATTTTTTTCTTTGACTTTCTGTTCTGTTTTCTGGATAAACAATGTCACTAAATTCAAAACTTCAATATTTATGACAGTGAATGTTAATACCACCACACCAATCCCCACACAAAAGGACTGCACACAAAGCCAAATAGTAGTACATCATAAAGCTTAATTACTTCAATACCTGCATGATATGCCACAAAGTCCGCGCGCGTGGTCAATTCTCTCGAATCCATGTCAAAGGCGAATTTACATCACGTAACCAAACCAAACTAACAGAGCAAGAGAGAGAGAGAGAGTGAAAGCCATGTACAAAAGGACCTTTTGGTTAAACGTGTTTCATTTCAAAGCTTAAGATAATGATGATATAATTAAGCATTATGGCCACAGGGATAAATGTAATAAACCCAGGATACACAGAGCTAAAAACCAAAAGAAAAAAAAAACAGAAAAAACAACGACCACGACAACTAGAAAGAGAACCAAGAGGAGAAACAACTGCAAAGCGGATGTAATGATGAGGATAAAACAAAAATGCCAACGAGGGAACACACCTATTCAACACCCACCAAGAATGAAAAAAAAAAAAAATAACAATAAACCATCTGGAGCAAAAAAAAAAATAATGAAAAAAAATACAGAACGTTTTTTGTTCCTTTGTTATTTGCTGCAGAAATTTTCCCTACTTTTCGAAAAGTAATAAAACCAAGAGCATGATAATGACTATCAACAACATTTATGTTAAACTTTATTATAAGCAGATCCATCTTTGTTTCCACCAAAAAGCCCCAAACACAAGAAAATCTTAAGAACTAAGAAAAAAAAAATCCAACTAATCAAGGACTTGAGATACTAGGAGATATAATTTTCTTCTATATGAAAGTGGACAAGGAGAAGGAAACCCAAAGCAAAATAACAAGTTCACAAAACGCGAAATCTATTCCCCATTATTTTATGAAAGGGATGTTCATTTTCATTTTACTTTCCAATTATTATCTAGAGTTTTATGTTTTCCTTTCGTTTTGAATTATTTTCCCCTTTCCTCTTTTGCGTTTCGATTTTTTTTGTATTCTTCACCAAAGTTTTGACAATTATGATGGCCCATCATCAACGTCTTTGGTTTGGTGTGAACCCGGAAAGTTACATTCTTGCCGTAGAACATTGTTAAGGAGAAATTCATGGCATACAATTCATTGTTCTTCCGTTTCCTTTCATTACTTTAGCCGTTGTATTCTTCTGTCTTACATTTTTAGTTTATTTATCCATCACTTAATGCCCTAGGATATGCATGCAGCACGTACTTTATTTCACAATTACTCCTACACCAGGGTAGAGAAGATAACCACAAATTTATATTTCATTTGTAACATATCGAAATATCCATTTCCCCTTATATGATCTGTTTTGGGGTTTCTAAAATGTATCAAAAAACATAAGAAATACTCGTAGTGCCATAATTCTTATGAAAAAGTTATACAAAATAAATGAATTTATTCTCCATGTTCCGATACTCAGTATCGAAAATCGCTAGTTTTTTCTCATATTTTTTATACCCTGCGCCACACTGTGGAACAGGGTATTATAAGTTAGTGCATATGTTTGTAACACCCAGAAGGAGACGAGATAGACACATGGTGTCTTTGGAAATAATGCTCAGGGTGGGTCCCTGAGTCGATATAACCATGTCCGTCTGTCCGTCCGTCTGTCTGTGAACACATTTTTGTGATCAAAGTCTAGGTCGCAATTTAAGTCCAATCGCCTTCAAATTTGGCACATGTTCCTAGTTTGGGACAGAATAGAACCCTATTGATTTTGGAAGAAATCGGTTCAGATTTAGATATAGCTCCCATATATATCTTTCGCCCGATATGCACTAATATGGACCCAGCAGCCAGAGTTTTATACCGATTTGCTTGAAATCTTGTACAAACATAACACTTAGTCGTATAGTGAAGTGTGCAAAATTTGATTGAAATCGGTTCAGATTTAGATATAGCTTCCATATATATTTTTCGTCCGATATGGACTTATATGGCCCCAGAAGCCAGAGTTTTATACCGATTTGCTTGAAATTTTGTATAAACATGACACTTAGTTGTATAGTCAAGTGTGCAAAATTTGATTGAAATCGGTTCAGATTTAGATATAGCTCCCATATATATCTTTCGCCCGATATGCACTAATATGGACCCAGCAGCCAGAGTTTTATACCGATTTGCTTGAAATTGTGTATAAACATAACACTTAGTTGTATAGTCAAGTGTACAAAATTTGATTGAAATCGGTTCAGATTTAGATATAGCTCCCATATATATTTTTCGCTCGATATGGACTTATATGGCCCCAGAAGCCAGATTTTTTGCCGAATTTGGTTGAAATTTTGCACTAGGAGTACAATTAGTAGTATAGCCAAGTGTGCAAAATTTGACTGAAATCGGTTCAGAGTTAGATATAGCTCCCATATATATCTTTCGCCCGATATGGACTAATAAGGTAATACAAGCCAGACTTTTGGCCCAATTTGGTTGACATTTTGCACTAGGAGTACAATTAGTAATATAGTCATGTGATTGAAATCTGTTCAGATTTAGATATAGCTCCCATATATATGTTTTTCTGATTTCGACCAAAATGGTCAAAATACCAACATTTTCCTTGTTAAATCGCCACTGCTTAGTCGAAAAGTTGTAAAAATGACTCTAATTTTCCTAAACTTCTAATACATATATATCGAGCGATAAATCATAAATAAACTTTTGCGAAGTTTCCTTAAAATTGCTTCAGATTTAAATGTTTCCCATATTTTTTTTACTAAAATTGTGTTCCACCCTAGTGCATTAACCAACTTAAATTTTGAGTCTATAGATTTTGTAAAAGTCTATCAAATTCTGTCCAAATCGAGCGATATTTAAATGTATTTGACGGATGTGATATGGTATCGAAAATTTAGATCTTCAAAGTGGTGCAGGGTATAATATAGTCGGCCCCGCCCGACTTTAGACTTTCCTTGCTTGTTTTTTTATAGAAACCAAATCTACTCCCTGTGCAAAATTTCAACTAAATCGGAGTAAAAGATTGGCCACTGTGGTCATATGAGTGTAAATCGGGCGAAAGCTATATATGGGAGCTATATATAAATCTGAACCGATTTCAATCAAATTTGGCACGCACAGCTACAATGCTGTGCAAATTTTCAACCAAATTGGGCCAAAACTATGGCTATTAGAACCATATTAGTCCATATCGGGCGAAAGATATATATGGGAGTTATATCTAAATCTGAACCGATTTCAATCAAATTTTGCACACTTAATTGCACTACTAGTTGTACTCCTAGTGCAAAATTTCAAACAAATTGGGCCAAAACTCTGGTTTCTAGGACCATATTAGTCCATATCGGGCGAAAGATATATATGGGAGCTATATCTGAATCTGAATCAATTTCAACCAAATTTGACACGCACAGCTACAATACTAAATCTACTCCCTGTGCAAAATATCAACCAAATTGGACCAAAACTATGGCTTTAAGGACCATATTAGTCCATATCGGGCGAAAGATATATATGGCAGCTATATCTAAATCTGAACCGATTTCAATCAAATTTGGCGCACATGACTATACTACTAATTGTACTCCAAAAATCTGTCTTCTGGGGCCATATAAGTCCATATCGGGCGAAAGATATATATGGGAGCTATATCTAAATCTGAACCGATTTCTTCTAAAATCAATAGGGTTCTATTCTGACACAAATTAAGAACATGTGCCAAATTTGAAGGCGATTGGACTTAAATTGCGACCTAGACTTTGATCACAAAAATGTGTTCACAGACAGACGGACGGACGGACATGGTTATGTAGACTCAGGGACCCACCCTGAGCATTATTGTTAAAGACACCATGTGTCTATCTCGTCTCCTTCTGGGTGTTACAAACATATGCACTAACTTATAATACCCTGTTCCACAGTGTGGCGCAGGGTATAATTAAGTACCTCTTAGTTGGAGAAGAGTATTTTGCAAAATCTACCAAACATTCAAGAATCTCTACCAACTATCACAACAGTGGTTGCATCACATCCAAAAAGTGGACAAAACCCGATGGGAGGCCATACCCGAGTGAGCAGTTTGGGTTTTATTGCTAAAGAGGTCAGCTGAAAATTTGCACCTTCGATGGGCCACCAGATCCCAAGCACCGTCGTAGTGGTCTAGACTGTAACAGCCGATGATCTCTCTCCGGTCGTATTAATCAACCGTGGGGTCAAAATAAATGCCGAATATTCGGGGAAAATGTTCTAAAGATCTGCTATCTTGGGTAGAGAAATATTTCGTCCGGAAGAAGAATTTCTTCAATCTTTAATCACGGAAATGATAGTACACACAAAGAAAAAATACATTAAATTTAGACAAACGAAATTCCCTTTTCTTAAAAAGTTTGTCTTTAAGAGAAAACAAACCAACATTAACAAAAAGCGTTGCAACGATTGCCAATAATACTTTTTATTTGCCTTTAAAAAAAAGTTTAGCGTTAAAAGAAAACTTTGTTTGTCTCAAATTTCGTTCCTTAGAAAAGAAAGCTTTTTTTTTTAAATGTACCAATCACCAAATGTAATTTAATAATTAATTGATCCAAATAAACATTTTATTGTCCAGCCGTTTTCTATGATTGCTATAAGTTTTTATTAAAAAATATAACTTTTTAATCAAAACAAATCCATGTATTTTTAATTGAATATTTCTTTTAAATTAATTGTAGAAATATTGGTGACATTTTTCTCTCTATATCTCGCAAACCACCCAATAGAATATGATATTCTATACCCCTTTTACCCCATTTTCATATTAGGACCCTTTCAAAATTTAAATAAATAGTTTCAATTATGTTTATTACAAAAAAAATCGATCTATCCAAAAATAAACAAGGTACCCACTTTGCATATCAGAGGGTCCTTTTACATTGCCTGCTATTTTGATCAGAAAGTCCTTTTATATTACCTTTTTTATATATATTGCATTTTCTCCATCTACCCCCACCTTATTTACAATTACATTTTCTCTTATTACCTCTGATCTCCTAAAGGAGTCATAAAATATGAGAAATATACTGAGAATTATTTGCGGCAGGACTATATTATTTTGTTCTGACAATAAAAGATAACTGCCATCTTACAAAAATAAAATATAATTGACTTTGCATTTAAACTGAATTTTGTAAACCGACCGACCTATGGCCTTTTCTTTTATGGCCATTTAATCTTCTCAAGGAAAATGATATGTGAAGAGATTTGTAAAACATAACACATATGAGCAACGGCCTAACGATTGACTCTCGCTTCATTTCATACGGCCAATAAGAGTGGGAGAAAGCAAGACTACACCTGTCGTCATAAATTTCCCTTCATAACCTTTTTTTTTTTAAATCAAAAATCTTGAGCAAATCCCTTAAATTGGTGTAATTTTGATATCTGTCTGGAACACTAGTCGTAAGTTGCCACAAAGACCGCCCATAGCCTTTGCCACCTGTAATGCCTAACTTTCTTATACGAATGGGTCTGCTGCCAAGGCATTTATTTTTAAATTACAAATCTGCCTTTTTTACCTCTAACAAATCCAGCAAATTAAAATCCGAAAAGGACCTTTTCTTCGAGTTATGCGAGGTTGTATTTTTTGTTTTTGTGATGATCTGATATTTTCTACTGCTGGCTTTGTTATTGTTATGGCACACATACACAAACGATACAAAAATCCATAAAAATATCCTTAAAACAAATCCTGACTGCTTATGTTGCATGCACGATTAAACATCCTCGACAGGCAGTAGCAAAACTCGCCACACGTAGCCTTCATTCACCCAGTTATTGAGATTCACATCTAAAGGACTTGCACGAAGCGCTTCCACACAATGATACCAAAAAAAAAAACAGAAGATGTGGACAGACAAAAATCAAAAGTCAAGTCTTCGCACCACAAAATGAGCAGCATCAGTGGCAGCATCAGCATAAGGAGTAGGACTCGAGCAGCCACAAGAACAACAATGACGACACAAGCAGCAACAACACCAGCCCTAACCAGAAAGAAGGACAAAAGAGCGGAGCATAAAATGAACCTGCTTCACATTCAGCCCACCGTCTGTTATGATAGAACAGCTGTTTATTCCGGCGGCCGACGATGACTCCCCGGAGTTGAAGACAACCAATACAGCAGGACAGACATATTGACTTACATACCATGGCACATGCTTCCATGCTTAGCTACAGATTTACATGACACACCATTCATTTGTATACCTTTCACAACATAATAATCGTCCTTTGAGGAAACTTCATTATCTACATCCACAGCTCGTTGGCATCATTGTCGTCATCCATTCGAAATGAGTATATCCCAGCGAATGAGTTACAGACTGCCAATACACCTGTTATACGATATGAAGGCACTTTTGTCGTTAAGCGTTTTATTGTTGCTGTTATTTTCTTTGTTTTTTATTGCTGAACATCGCCGACGTAGTCCTTAACAAAAGAAGAAATGAAACGAGTCCTAGCCCATTCGCTCCTACAGAGGCAAATATCACGACTATGTCACACACACACACACATAATTTTGTCTACGGTTTGAACAGGATCATGCTACATTGTTAGTTATTTGGTAGCACCACCGACATGTTAACAGTAGTCAATAGTGCAACACAAACAGACAAATGGTAACAGAATCGTTGAAGCATTATGTTGCCAACAGAAGTAGAGGCGTAATAATGTGGTAATTGAGTAGAGTTGCCAATATTAGGGGACTCCTAGTGAGAAGTAAAGCAATGTGAAATCGATGAGAAAGAGAAAGCAAATGCATAGATGAAGTGTCAGATTTCCTAAGCGATTTAGCAAAATCAGAAGGGCTATTCAATGTCCATTGTTACCGATTGTTACTATAAACTACAAGGTAGCTAAACACGGTTGTCACAGTTGGTAGAATTCTACAAAAAAAGGAAGATTTTTTACTGGTTAGCAGATTGGTAGAATTCTTGATGTTTTGGTAGATTTTGCAAAATATTCCTCTCCCAAAAATTTCTATAGAAATAAAATTTGGGAAAAATTTTCTGTAGAAAAAGTTTGCAGTAATTTTTTTATATATTGCCGCCGTATTGCAATGGTTAGCATGCCCGCCTTGCATACACAAGGTCGTGGGTTCGATTCCTGCTTCGACCGAACACCAAAAAGTTTTTCAGCGGTGGATTATCACACCTCAGTAATGCTGGTGACATTTCTGAGGGTTTCAAAGCTTCTCTAAGTGGTTTCTGTGCAATTTGGAACGCCGTTCGGACTCGGCTATAAAAAGAAGGTCCCTTGTCATTGAGCTTAACATGGAATCGGGCAGCACTCAGTGATAAGAGAAAAGTTCACCAATGGGGTATCACAATGGACTGAATAGTCTCAGTGAGCCTGATACATCGGGCTGCCACCTAACCTAACCTAACCTAACCTAACCTAACCTAACCTAACCTAACCTAACCTAACCTATAGAAATAAAATTTTGACAACATTTTCTATAGAAATAAAATTTTGACAAAATTTTCTATAGAAATAAAATTTTGACAAAATTTTCTATAGAAATAAAATTTTGCCAAAATTTTTCTATAGAAATAAAATTTTGACAAAATTTTCTGTAGAAATAAAATTTTGCCAAAATTTTTTATAGAAATAAAGTTTTGACAAACATTTTGTATAGAAATAAAATTTTGGAAAATTTTTATTTTGGAAAATTTTGACAAATTTTTCTATAGAAATAAAATTTTGGTAAAATATTTTATAGAAATAAAATTTTGGTAAAATATTTTATAGAAATAAATTTTTAAATATAAATAAAATTTTCTATAAAAAAAAATTTTGTATAGAAATAAAATTTTGGAAAATTTTTCTATAAAAAAAATTTTTGGTAAATTTTCTATAGAAATAAAATTTTGACAAATATTTTAAAATAACAGCTTGGTAAAACTTTCTATAGAAATAAAATTTTGACAAACATTTGGAAATAAAATTTTTGGTAAAATTTTCTATAAAAGTAAAATAATAATTTTATTATGGCAAAAACTTTCTTTGGAAATAAAATTTTAACAAAATTTTTAAAGAAATAAAATTTTAACAAAATATTCTATAGAAATAAAATTTTGACAAATTTTTCTATAGAAATAAAATTTTGGTAAAATATTTTATAGAAATAAAATTTTGGTAAAATATTTTATAGAAATAAATTTTTAAATATAAATAAAATTTTCTATAAAAATAAAGTTTTGACAAAAATTTTGTATAGAAAAAAAATTTTCTATAAAAATAAAATTTTGGTAAATTTTCTATAGAAATAAAATTTTGACAAACATTTTGAAATAAAATTTTGGTAAAATTTTCTATCAAAATAAAATTATGGCAAAAACTTCCTTTGGAAATAAAATTTTAACAAAATTTTCTAAAGAAATAAAATTTTAACAAAATTTTCTATAGAAATAAAATTTTGACAAATTTTTCTATAGAAATAAAATTTTGGTAAAATATTTCATACAAATAAAATTTTGGTAAAATATTTTATAGAAATAAAATTTTGGTAAAATATTTTATAGAAATAAAATTTTCAATATAAATAAAATTTTCTATAAAAATAAAATTTTAACAAAATTTTCTTTAGAAATATAATTTTGACAAAATTTTCTATAGAAAAAAAAATTACAAAAATTTTATATAGAAATGAAATTTTAATAAAATTTTTTATAGAAATAAAATTTTGACAAAATTTTCTATAAAAATAGGATTTTGACAATCATTTTAAAATAAAATTTTGGTAAAATTTTCTATAGAAATAAAATTTTGACAAACATTTTGAAATAAAATTTTGGTAAAATTTTCTATCAAAATAAAATTATGGCAAAAACTTTCTTTGGAAATAAAATTTTAATAAAATTTTCTAAAGAAATAAAATTATGGCAAAAACTTCCTTTGGAAATAAAATTTTAATAAAATTTTCTAAAGAAATAAAATTTTAACAAAATTTTCTATAGAAATAAAATTTTGACAAATTTTTCTATAGAAATAAAATTTTGGTAAAATATTTTATAGAAATAAAATTTTAATTATACAATTAAATTATACAAATTTTGGTAAAATATTTTATAGAAATAAATTTTTAAATATAAATAAAATTTTCTATAAAAATAAAGTTTTGACAAACATTTTGTATAGAAATACAATTTTGGAAAATTTTTCTATAAAAATAAAATTTTGGTAAATTTTCTATAGTAATAAAATTTTAATAAAATCTTTATAGAAATAAAATTTTGACAAAATTTTCTATAAAAATAAGATTTTGGCAAAGTTTTCTGTAGAAATAAAATTTTGACAAAATTTTCTATAGAAATAAAATTTCAACAAAATTTTCTATTGAAATAAAATTTTAACAAAATTTTCTATAGAAATATAATTTTAGCAAAATGTTCAATAGAAATAAAATTTTAACAAAATTTTCTATAGAAATATAATTTTAGCAAAATGTTCAAGAGAAATAAAATTTTGGTAATATATTTTATAGAAATAAAATTTTGGTAAAATTTTCTATGCAAATAAAATTTTCTATAAAAATAAAATTTTAATTAAATTTTCTATAGAAATAAAATTTTGACAAAATTTTCTATAGAAATAAAAATTTGGCAAAATTTTCTATGGAAATAAAATTTTGGCAAACTTGTTTATAAATATAACATTTTGGCAAAATTTTCTATAGAAATAAAATTTCGGCAAAATTGTCTATAGCAATAAAATGTTGGTAAAATTTTCTATAGAAATAAAATTTTAACAAAATTTTCAATAGAAATAAAATTTTGGTAAAATATTTTATAGAAATATAAATTTGGTAAAATTTTCTATAGAAATATAGTTTTAAGAAATTTACAAAAATTTTCTATAGAAATGAAATTTTAATAAAATTTTCTATAGAAATAATATTTTGACAAAATTTTCTATAAAAATAAGATTTTGGCAAAATTTTCTGTAGAAATAAAATTTTGACAAAATATTCTATTGAAATAAAATTTTAACAAAATTTTCTATAGAAATAAAATTTTAACAAAATTTTCTATGAAAATAAAATTTTCTATAGAAATAAAATTTTGACAAAATTTCCTATAGAAATAAAATTGTGGCAAAATTTTCTATGGAAATAAAGTTTTGGCAAACATAAACAAGTTTGGATATAAAATTTTGGCAAAATTTTCTATAGAAATAAAATTTCGGCAAAATTGTCTATAGCAATAAAATGTTCGTAAAATTTTCTATAGAAATAAAATTTTAACAAAATTTTCAATAGAAATAAAATTTTGGTAAACTATTTTATAGATATAAAATTTTGGCAAATTTTCTATAGAAATAAAATTTTGGACAACTTTTCAATGGAAATAAAATTTTGGCAAAGTTTGCTAAAGAAATAAAATTTTGCCAAATTTGTCTATAGAAATAAAATTTCGGCAGAATTATCTATAGAAATAAAAGTTTGGCAAAATTGTGTATATAAATAAAATTTTCGGGAAAAATTTCTATAGAAATAAAATATTGGTAATTTTGGTCAAATGTTAAGAAATTCTGAACGGGTAACTCTGTGACTAAGGAAAAAAACTCTTGCTTTTACTTTCAGTCTCTGTTGGTTTCACCTGCCACCACAGCAATGACACAACGGCAACTCAGCCATTGAGTTTATTTTAATATACTGTACAAGTGGTTATGTTATTCTACGGAGCAACAACAACATAAAATAACAATACAAACCCCGAATAGGTATGAGATGTTGGCACCACATATAAAAGGTTTCCTATTTTTATATTTTTCTCTCAAATGGTGCTGTGCTACTATAAGAAATCATTTGTGTTAGAGTTTGTGTACGCATCCTATTGCCGATTAGATGCCGCTTTTCTTATTGTTAGTGGTGAAAGGGCTGTGAATTTGTATACTAAATTGTCTGCCGTGTGTTGTTGTTGTTGTTGTTTAAGGTTTTGTTGCTAGCCTTTAGTATCTGTATCATTTTTTGAGGGGATTGTAAGAGAGGGTGAAAGAGATACTTAATACAGGTGGTATTTATTGGACAAAAAGAATTCAATGTGTGTCTTTGCGAGTGTGTATATTCGAGTGTCGTTCTCACTCGTTAATGATCATTATTTGTGTTTCATTATATGATATTGTTTACTCTCTCTCTATACTGATGATAATGATTATGGTTATGTGATAATTTCGATTATCTTATTTCATTTTTTTTTATTTTGCTTTGTTTTGTTTTGATCTGGGTATTCGTTGTTTGGTGCCAAAAACCCATTCACAAAATATAGAGAAAGAATTTTGTTTTGCATTTGAAAGCATTTCAAGAGGACAAAACAAAAATATGGATTTAAGGGAAATTTAAATTTATAAAATATAATTTAATTTATCATATCCTACAGTATTAGGTCGTAGTATACTGGTCTGCTATAATGGACAATAAGCCTACACTGTAAAAAATATCTCGAAAATTGTGGTAAACGATTGACGATATTTTTAAAAATCGAGCAATGTAATTGAAATGAAATGTTAAAAATTCAGACAAAAATATTTTTTTTGGTGTGAAAATAATTTTTATGGAATCAAATCTGCTGGAGTTAAATCCACATCAGTTTTAGCTAATCCAAACCTTCAAAAGATGCAACAGCTGTCTGATAATTAGTTTATGAGTAAAGAAACCTTTGCTTTGAAAATCTCCTTTTCATTCACTGAAACTTTCTGCCCAGCGAAAAAAGGAAATATTTGCTGGGGATTTGACCTGAAAAATACGTTTCACAAAAAAAAAAGTTTACTTGGATCCAAAGATTTTGACCTTCCCTTAGGGATTTTGGTATTGATTCCGAGCCAAATATGCGGCTTCTTTAAAATAAAGACATTTTTTAGCGACCTATCTGGCTTTAAATCTAGGACCAATAAAATTAGAATTAGGATACAGATCTCATTTATTAAATGTTCATTCTCTTTTCGCGGTTTATTAATAAAGGTACTCATGTACAAACAAATAACAGTTTAAAAATCCAAATTATAATGCATACTTCAACGTAAAAAATGTTTTTTTGTGTTTCTGTGCTTTAAGGAAAATTAGCCTTAGTTCAAAGACATGGGACTTTGTGTCCTAAGTTTTATGAAAAAAATTTGAAGCAAAGATTATAAACTTTATTTTAATTAAAATTTCATTATTTTAAACGAATTTGTCTTTAATATTTTGTAAATTTCGCATCCTAAAATGTAGGTTGCGTTATCTTTAATATCACGTAAATATGTTTTTCAGTGTAGGGTTGGAATGGATTTTTTTTTTGTGTAGATATGGGAGGAATTCAAAAGCTCAACATAAGGAGTTTTGCCATTCATTTCATTGACTTGTGGCACTGTGCATTGCCTTGGCTGTTTCTTCATTTGGCGTCTCTTTCTGGGGACATCGTTGATGGTCCTTTCTTTTTCATAGGCAGTCCATGACCTTTACATTTCTTCGGGCAGGTTTATTGTGCACGCTTCTGGGGTAACTGTCGTTTAAACTTTGGAATGAAATAGTGAGCCATATTTCATCCAATATCACATATGGACCTCTTCTTATAGGCTTGGGTAAAATTACCGACACATATGCTAAGATTTAATATTACTTAAGTATTCAACTCAAAGTTAAAGGTTATGTTATATTAAAAATATATTTTTTTTTTGTTTCAGCAAACCAAGGTGTGAAATAATTGGCAGAAGTCAACCAACAATAAAGAAGTAAGTGTCTATTTAATTTATAGTCTCATATTTTTTAGTTTATTATATATTATATTATAATATTAGTCCCTCACACTATACAAAGGATACGGATATAGCATCTCTAGAAAAAATATCTGAATAAATTCGGATAACTCACTAACCAAAAGTGAATTACACACTTGTGAGCAGTCGGAAAAAAGTTTTTTTGATAGACGACTTTCCCATAATAAATTTGCAAACAAAATATTAACTTTTCACTTATTTTCTATAAGAAAACAAGTAAGGAAAGTCTAAAGTCGGGTGGGGCCGACTATATTATACCCTGCACCACTTTGTAGATCTAAATTTTCGATACCATATCACATCCGTCAAATGTGTTGGGTGCTGAATATATAGAGGTTTGTCCCAAATACATACATTTAGATATCACTCGATCTGGACAGAATTTGATAGACTTCTACAAAATCTATAGACTCAAAATTTAAGTCGGCTAATGCACTAGGGTGGAACACAATGATAGTAAAAAAATATGGGAAAGATTTAAATATGAAGCAATTTTAAGGAAACTTCGAAAAAGTTTATTTATGATTTATGGCTCGATATATATGTATTAGAAGTAGAGGGAAATTAGAGCAATTTTTACAACTTTTCGACTAAGCAGAGTCGTTTTTAAAAGGGAAATGTTCGTATTTTGACCATTTTTGTCGAAATCAGAAAAACATATATATAGGAGCTATACCTAAATCTGAACCGATTTCAACCAAATTTGGCACGCATTGCAACAATGCTTATTATACTCCCTGTGCAAAATTTCAACTAAATCGCAGTAAAAAAATTGGCCTCTGTGGTCATATGAGTGTAAATCGGGCGAAAGCTATATATGGGAGCTATATCTAAATCTGAACCGATTTTAATCAAATTTGGCACACTTGACTACTCTACTAGTTATACTCCTAGTTCAAAATTTCAATCAAATTGGGCCAAACCTCTGACTTCTAGGACCATATTAGTCAATATCGGGCGAAAGATATATATGGGAGCTATATCTAAATCTGAACCGATTTCAATAAAATTTAGCACACTTGACTAAACTACTAATTGTACTCCATGTGCAAAATTTCAACCAAATTGGGCCTAAACTCTGGCTTCTGGGGCCATATAAGTCCATATCGGGCAAAAGATATATATGGGAGCTATATCTAAATCTGAACCGATTTTAATCAAATTTTGCACACTCGACTATACTACCAATTGTACTCCTCGTGCAAAATTTCAAGCAAATCGGTATAAAACTCTGGCTGCTGGCTCCATATTAGTGCATATTGGTCAAAAGATATATTTGGGAGATATATCTAAATCTGAAACGATTTCTTCCAAAATCAATAGGGTTCTATTCTGACCCAAAACAGGAACATGTGCCAAATTTGAAGGCGATTGGACTTAAACTGCGACCTAGACTTTGATCACAAAAACGTGTTCATAGACAGACGGACGGACGGACGGACGGACGGACAGACGGACATTGTTATATCGACTCAGGGAACCACCCCGAGCATTATTGCCAAAGACACCGTTTATCTATCTCGTCTCCTTCTGGGTGTTACAAACATATGCACTAACTTATAATACCCTGTTCCACAGTGTGGCGCAGGGTATAAAAATAAGATCGAATTTATGACAAAAAATTCAACGTTTTTCTCTTTTCTTTTTTATTTGCTTTTAAGGAAAACTTCGTTTGTCTGAAATGCAAATTCATCTTTCAGTGGGTGATAATGCGAAATATATTAATATAGAAGTACTACCGTTAGCATTCCAAATACATATACACTGAAAAAAAAAAATATTGACCTAATATAAAAGAATTTTAGACTACATAACTTTCGCAGGAAAATGTCTTTAAAATGAAGAAATTGAAATCAAAACAAATCGTGTAATCATAGCGATTTCTTTGAAGGCAAATTTTCCCTAAAACAAAGAAAAGCATTTTAAATTTAAATATAATCATTGAACTAACTGAGAATCTTTGGATTAGAAGCCTTCATAGAGACTAAGACTTATTTGGAAGATTTTACATCTTTGGTTTAAAGATTTTTTTTTTTGAAATTAAGAAAAAATGTTTACCTTCAAGTATCTGTTATAGTTTTAACTGTTAAACTTTTATTTGTGCATGAATGTTTTTGCTATCATGGTACAAAAAGGGAATGCCAATTAAATTTAGATTTAAAGCTACATTACTAAAAATATCTTTGGCTTCAAATACATTTGTTTTTAGTGTATATACTTTTAATTGGTTTTATTTTTGCAAATTTTGCGACTCCTTACCATTCAGTCTGTATACAATTTATTTTGTATACATGCAGTTAATATTTGCCAATATTGAGATATTCATGTTACATGTTTACCTAAACCAAAGATTTGCCACCGCAATGGCATGTTTTCTCTTTATTTAAGTCTTTAATATATAGGGGGTATGCCAAAGTATTTGCTTTAAAGGAATTTTACCTTAGAGTACATACATATATTAAATAACTCACTACTGTTTGTAGATTATAGGCAACAATGTTGCCAGCAACATAGGTCAAAGCATGCGCAAATCTAATGCAATAATATCCTCGAAATGTACAAGCCGTTCATTGATATTCTCAGTTAGCAACATTGTTGCCCCATAATTAATGTTGCAAACGAGTAGTGCTCTCTATCTCTCCCTCGGATATGTTGTTAAGATGCACTGGAGACTTTTCATGCAACATGTTGTTTCGTACAACTCAATATATGTTGTTGTATTTATTTTGTATCTACTTTGCGGTGCGTTGTCTTGTCCTATGCCCCTGTGGCTGGCTATTTGCTACACACATTTCGTACTTGTGGATTGGCAGCGTGCAGAATAATGCCGCAGTTGTTGTTTGTTTTCATTTTGTATCGCCTTATTTTTTTCAGTTTTTTCATTCTTATAGTTTATCATCTCATCCATTATTTGTTGGCCAAATGCCAGATAGTGTCGCTTTGCGGTCTTTTGTCAATTTTTTTACGCTATTTTTTTGAAAATTTATTTTGTTCGATTTTGCTCAGCCTCACACATTCTGTGACTATCTGCCTATGGTATGTGTGTTCCAAACAAAACAGCAAACATTTTTTGGTTTTTTCATTTTGATTTTTCCGATTGGATTTTCTTGGGCAAAAAACCTATTTTGTTGACGTTGGTCCGTTCGTTTTACTTTTGGCCATGCATCAAGAACAGCGGGCCAGAGTGAAAACTAAAAATACATCGTGAACATGAAATCATTTTTCGAAAAAAAAGAGAATTTGGAAAAATCAGAAGAAGCCAACATAGTTTTCCGGAGGCTAGCCGCTAGTATAAAGAGTCAGTATTTAATGTCATCTCTATTTGTTTTTTTTTTATTTTTTGCTTAAATTGGCTACATATTCTACATATAAGTTAGTGTCATAAATATGCAGTTTTTTTTACCAAACTACACCAAACACAGAAAAAAAAAATTCTTGTTACAAATACCATTTTACTAGTTACAAAAATTTATACAGCTACACTGCAAATATTTTATTTCTATAGAAAATTTTGTTAACATTTTATTTCTATAGAAAATTTTGTCAAAATTTAATTTCTATAGAAAATTTTGTGACAATTTTATTACTATAGAAAATTTTGTCAAAACTTTATTTCTGTAGAAAATTTTGTTAAAATTTTATTTCTATAGAAAATTTTGCCAACATTTGATTTCTATAGAAAATTTTGTCAAAATTTTATTTCTATAGAAAATTTAGTTAAATTTTTATTTCTATAGAAAATTTTGTCACAATTTTATTTCTATATAAAATATCGTCAAAATTTTATTTCTATAGGAAATTTTGTAAAAATTTTATTTGTATAAGAAATTTTGTCAAAATTTTATTTTTACAGATAATGTTGTTAAAATTTTATTCCTATAGAAAATTTTTTAAAAATTTTATTTCAATAGAACATTTTGTCACAATTTTATTTCTATAGCAAATTTTGACAAAATTTTAGTTGTATAGAAAATGTTGTAAAAATTTTATTTCTATGGAAAATTTTGTTAACATTTTACTTCTATAGAAAATTTTGTTAAAATTTAATTTCTATAGAAAAATTTGTCACAATTTTATTTCTATAGAAAATTTTGTCAAAATTTTATTTCTGTAGAAAACTTTGTTAAAATTTTATTTCTATAGAAAATTTTGCCAGTATTTGATTTCTATAGAAAAATTTGTCAAAATATCATTTCTATAGAAAATTTTGTTTAATTTTTATTTCTATAGAAAATTTTGTCACAATTTTATTTCTATAGAAAATGTCGTCAAAATTTTATTTCTACCAAAAATTTTGTGAAAATTTTATTTGTATAAAAAATTTTGCCAAAATTTTACTTCTATAGAAAATTTTGCCAGTATTTGATTTCTATAGAAAAATTTGTCAAAATATCATTTCTATAGAAAATTTTGTCACAATTTTATTTCTATAGAAAATTTCGTCAAAATTTTATTTCCACCAAAAATTTTGTGAAAATTTTATTTGTATAAAAAAATTTGCCAAAATTTTATTTCTATAGAAAATTTGGTCGAAACTTTATTTCTATCGAAAATTTTGTCAAAATTTTATTTCTATACAAAATTTTTTTCCTATAGAAAATTGTATCCAAATTTTATTTCTATAGAAAATTTCGTGAAAATTTTATTTGTATAAGAAATTTTGTCAAAATTTTATTTTATGTCTATAGCAAATTTTGTCAAAATTTTATTTCTATAGAAAATTTTGACAAAATTTTAGTTGTATAGAAAATGCTGTCAAAATTTTATTTCTATAGAAAATTTTGTTAACATTTTACTTCTATAGAAAATTTTGTCAAAACTTAATTTCTATAGAAAATTTTGTGACAATTTTATTTCTATAGAAAATTTTGTTAACTTTTTACTTCTATAGAAAATTTTGTTAAAATTTAATTTCTATAGAAAAAATTGTCACAATTTTATTTCTATAGAAAATTTTGTCAAAATTTTATTTCTGTAGAAAATTTTGTTAAAATTTTATTTCTATAGAAAATTTTGCCAGTATTTGATTTCGATAGAAAAATTTGTCAAAATATCATTTCTATAGAAAATTTTGTTTAATTTTTATTTCTATAAAAAATTTTGTCACAATTTTATTTCTATAGAAAATTTTGTCAAAATATTATTTCTACCAAAAATTTTGTGAAAATTTTATTTGTATAAAAAATTTTTCCAAAATTTTATTTCTATAGAAAATTTTGTCGAAATTTTATTTCTATAGAAAATTTTGTCAAAAATTTTATTTCTATACAAAATTTTTTTCCTATAGAAAATTGTGTCCAAATTTTATTTCTATAGAAAATTTTGTCAAAATTATATTTCTATAGATAATTTTGTCAAAATTTCTATAGATTTTTTTTTTAAAATTTTAGTTTTATAGAAAATTTTGTCAAAATTTTATTTCTTTAAAAAAAATTTGTCAAAATTTAGTTTCTATAGTACATTTTGTCAATATTTTATTTCTATAGAAAATTTTGTCAAAATTTTATTGCTATAGAAAATTTTGTCAACATTTTAATTCTATAGAAAATTTTATCAAAATTTTATGTTTATAGAAAATTTTGTAAAAATGTTATTTCTATAGGAGATTTTGTACAAATTTTATTTTTATAGGAAATTTTGTCAAAATCTTATTCCGATAGAAAATTTTGTCAACACCGTGGTGCATGTCCGCCTTGCATACACAAGGTCGTGAGTTCGATTCCTGCTTCGACCGAACACCAAAAAGTGTTTCAGCGGTGGATTATCCCACCTCAGTAATGCTGGTGTCATTTCTGAGGGTTTGAAAACTTCTCTAAGTGGTTTCACTGCAATATGGAACGCCGTTCGGACTCGGCTATAAAAAGGAGGTCCCTTGTCATTGAGCTTAACTTGGAATCGAGCAGCACGCCTTTCGGACTCGGCTATAAAACGGAGGTGCCTTGTCATTGAGCTTAACATGGAATCGGGCAGTGATAAGAGAGAAGTTTACCAATGTGGTATCACAATGGACTGAATAGTCTAAGTGAGTCTGATACATCGGACTGCCACCTAACCTAACCTAACATTTAATTTCCATAGAAAAGTTTGTCAACATTTTATTTCCATAGAAAATTTTGGTCAAAATTTTATGTCTAGAGAAAATTTTATCAAAATTGAATTTCTATAGAAAAGTTTGGCAAGATTTTATTTTTATATAAAATTTTGCCAAAATTGTATTTCTAGAGAAAATTTTGTCAAAATTCACGCCTTGAACCAGTAAGGACCACAGCTAGTGAGAGGTGTCTCCACAGTCGTAGGTGGTTAATATGTGGGTCAGTAAGGTATAACAGTCGAAAGACGATACATATGCTCTGAGGTATCAAGAAAGACTACTGTAGTATTGTAGGGCGACAGTCAAAAGTATCATGGGAATCAAGATTTGGCACCTGAAGTAGAAGACATATCTGTGTCAAATAAGAGCAGCGAAAGGGAATATTCGAATCTATGCTCAGCTTTAAAACGTGGTGATAGGTAGATGACACACCAACCAGACATAGGTTATGTCAGCCGACTTGGGACATAGAATTCTGAAGCTTGTTTCAGGCGTTTGTCATGTTGGCTTTTATCTCGCTAGATTTGGTTTTTGGTGAAACCATTCTGACAATGATTATTACTCCAATCCAACTTTTTTTACTAAGTCCATAGATACAAAACTCCTCTTGCAAACTAACTTATACACTTAAATGTAGTATTTGATGAACTGAAGGTATAATCTTTCAAACGGATCATTAGTTGCAATGTTCTATGATATGGAATTTTTAATGGGTCAAATTTTTCTTCTAGGACTTACAGGTATACTAGAATAAAGTTTGAGGACAACTTTGTTAGGATCAAGCGAAACGCATATATTGGTTAAGACGGCCAAATATTACCTATATATATATTAACACTAAAAGAGTGTGCAAGATTGAGATGTAATGCTAGTATACATGTGATCTCTGATATTCAATCTGCATTTAATGGAACGAAAACAAATTTATAATATCGCTAACCTCTCAACGAGATGGCTAAGCATTTCAATATTTATCTTTTATGATTACCTGGCGATAGGTACGTTTTAAGGAAATTATAACTACTATTTGTAACGGTGTATATCATTATATATTCGACTCGTGCTAACTTTAGTCTTCCCTTCTTTGTTTCAAAAACAAAATATATTCCAATTTTAAATGACTTTCTTTCACTAAACCAAAAAAAAAATGACCAATTGTAAAATGGGCTAGACTATGTAAACAAAACATCCATATGCTACAATGATATACAGGCATTCAATGCATTCGGCTGTCTAATTTAAGATCTATTTATAATCGTTTGGATCTTTTCGCTTTATTAGTTTGCATCCCTCTCCGTTGTATGTTCCCCTTTTCACATGTATTCGACAACATATGGCTCGTATTGAACTTGAAAAATGCCTAATTAGTCATCAATACTTTGGTGTTCAAGAACTCATAAAGATCTCATGGCCACAAGATGGGATGGAGGTGGTGGCTAATGGCTAACTTTTCCTAAAAGGGTCATTATTGGGAAATCATATTTCATTGTAATGGAGAATTAAGCGAACTTCAGTAGGGATTCACCATTCATATCATTTGGTTTTTAGTTTTCTCCAATAACTTTGGCAATTATACGGGTGCTTTTCATCAACATTGTGAATGTTGAACATCTGCACTAAAAACCATTAAGGGGATCATGGATCAGTGCCAATTTCAAAAAATATATGTATTTTTTTTTATATCACAAATTGTGAAAATATACAAAATATTTTCTTATGAATTTCCACACCTTGGCAGTGTGCTAATTTAGGATATATGGAAATAATTAAGCAATTGAGGACCCTCCCACCTACTACGGTGATGCATCATGATTGAGATATTACCTCATTGTATTGATGATACGAGTATATGCCTTTCGGCACTGCAAGTAGAAATTAGTTTAAATAAATAATTTTTAGGAGATAGAGAAAGAAATCAAAAAGCTATGCGTTTATTTTGGCCAATACACGAAGCTTATTTACTCCCCACTTTTGACATGAATCATTGGGTTCTTCTGATAAAAATGCTGTATTTTTCGTGTAGGTCCAAATTCATATACAGAATGGGAATTGTGACTTTCTGTTGCAGATTATTTAAAATAATTTAAATCAATTAACTAAACCAAGTATTAATATATGACCGAACCGAAGTTTGTCTACCCTACACCATAGAGCACATACAATAATTTATAATGAAGGAAAATAATATAACTGCTTTCTTCCAAACAAGCTGTGAGATGCCAACGCTTATTTGCTAGATGCAAATTTCAATAAAACGAAGCCTGTGAATTACCAATTTGAATTGTGGCTTGTCGAAGGACCAAGAATTCAATCCTGCCAAAAGTTGGTATCAGCAAATCGCGGTTTTCCCAAGAGTAGAAGATAGAGGGTCTGCAGATTCCCAAAAAATGGAAAATATAATATGGGTACATTTCATGATTCTGAAAGGTAAATTGCTTAAAAACATCAAATATCTGGTTGAAAATTAATGAAGTGGGTTTCATCATCGTGAAAGCAGTTGAGAAATCACCAATCTCGTGTTGGATTCCAATGAGTGGTACTCAAGATATCTGAGCCAATAAAGATTTCCAAAAGCTCGTACAAATCTTTTTGGGCATCAAAAAGCGGTTCGTTGCGATGGTGCTGCTGTTAAAGTGCACTCTGAACATGGCTTCACTGGTACACATCAGAGACCAAAGAACAGTCGGAACAGTAAATTATATAAGTAGAACAGGCTTCCAAGAACACGAAGACTGTTCCATTGACTGGACCCGTGATGGCTACAATTTTCTAAAATTCATAAGGTTTTGGTCCGCATAGACTACCTAGGGAATGGTTCTATGCCAAATAGTTGATCTGATTCAATATTGAATAGAAGTTCTCTTCATTTTGCCTCATTTCAAAAAAAGTGGTCATTCATCATGATAACCTACAACTCACACCTCCTTGCCACGGGAGCCACCGTGGTGCAATGGTTAGCATGCCCGCCTTGCATACACAGGGTCGTGGGTTCGATTCCTGCTACGACCGAACACCAAAAAGTTTTTCAGCGGTGGATTATCCCACCTCAGTAATGCTGGTGACATTTCTGAGTGTTACAAAGCTTCTCTAAGTGGTTTCACTGCAATGTGTAACGCCGTTCGGACTCGGCTATAAAAAGGAGGTCCCTTGTCATTGAGCTTAACATGGAATCGGGCAGCACTCAGTGATAAGAGAGAAGTTCACCACTGTGGTATCACAATGGACTGAATAGTCTAAGTGAGCCTGATACATCGGGCTGCCACATAACCTAACCTAACATAACCTTGCCACCTCGTCAAGCTGGACAAAATAATGTACCTTTATTCATTGTAGTCTTCTAATTTTGCTACGAAAGCCTTTTATTATTTATCCAAACCTATACGACTATATAGCAAAATATCGGAAGTAACATACAATTTTAGAATTAGATTTGTTCGAATTGGCACGAATCATGGCCTTCAAACGGCCGACAAAGCCATCATACACCGCATGAAAGTGGCTCTGTGATATTTTGGCTTATTTCCGGCGAATCTTTATTTTGAGATAATCCAGACTTTAGTATTTGTTAGTCCCAAGCTTACTCTCCAAAATTCCCCAGGCGCAAAAGACAAACTGATTGAGATCCCGACTTTTTGGTGGCCTTTGTGCGGTAGAAATGGAGCACAGAACCTAATTTTTAAGGCATTCTTGGTTGAAGCGCATTGAGTGCGATGGTGCCGAGTACTATTGCCGGACTGCGGCCGAAATGTTTGTCTGCCTAGGCCTTCAAAACTGTCTGTAGAACATTTTCCTGTTTATAATCGGCATTTATTTTGACCCCACCATCGACCGCAACGGCAGCCCATACCATACCATTTGAATTCTGGTGGCCGATAGAAAGTGTATAGCGGTCCTCTTTGGCAAGAAAAATATTTGTTTTGTGTAACACACTGCTCAATTTGGAATGGCTTCCCATCGGAGAAAACCAAATTAGGTAAGTGGTCACATTCGTGCAAGCGAAACAATTCCTTAGGTTAGGTTAGGTGGCAGCCCGATGTATCAGGCTCATTTGGACTATTCAGTCCATTGCGATACCACATTGGTGAACTTCTCTCTTATCACTGAGTCCTGCCCGATTTCATGTTAAGCTCAATGACAAGGGACCTCCTTTTTATAGCCGAGTCCGAACGGCGTTCCACATTGCAGTGAAACCACTTAGAGTTTGAGACCTTCAGAAATCCACCGCTGAAAAACTTTTTGGTGTTCGGTCGAAGCAGGAATCGAACCCACGACCTTGTGTATGCAAGGCGGGCATGCTAACCATTGCACCACGGTGGCTCCCAAACAATTCCTTGGAGCCACCGCGATGTAATGGTTAGCATGCCTGTCTTGCATACATAGGGTTGTGTGTTCAACTCAAGTTTCGACAGAACACCAAAATGTTTACAGTGGTGGATTATCGCACCTCAGTAATGCTGCTGACATTTCTGAGTGTTTCAAAGCTTCCCTAAGTGGTTTCACTGCAATGGAGAGCGTCGTAGCGTAGGTACCTTGTCATTGAGCTAAAACTAGAATCGGACAGCACTCAGTGATAAGAGAAAAGTTCACCACTGTGGTATCACAATGGACTGAATAGTCTAAGTGAGCCTGAAATATCGGGCTGCAACAACACCTAACCTAAATTAACCCACTACCCACTATGTATGCGAGGCGGGTATGCTCCTTGGAATATCCACGGTCTGCGGCCAAAATTTGTGTTACCCTAGGGCTTCAATACTTTCTGTAGGGCATTTTCCCGATTGTAATTGGCAAAATTAATGCCGATCATTGGCCGTTACGGAAGCCTTTACCATTACCATCGTCAGGATTTGAGTTCTAGTGGTCTATCGAAGGTGAAAATTTTCATCTCACTTCGTTGGTAAAGGCTTGCCACCGGTGAGAACAAAATTCGGTCAGTTGGATATTTTCGTGATAGCCAAGCAACTCACTTGCTCTATTAAGTCTAAACTTTGGTGTGCATTGGTGAACTTCTAAAGTTTTTAGAACTTCAATGGCTTTAATCCAAGCCCATTTTTCAATATGCGTTGCATCCACTTTCGGAATATGTTCAGTTCACGCGTATGTTTTCTATTCGTGAATTTCAATCAAATTTTACTTTCGCATTTCGGATCATTTCTGGTATTGTTACCCCACATTTTGTCCACTTTTTTGATGCTATGCAAAACTGTCAGTATCACGGTAACGAGCAATGTTACGAGAAACAAAAAGTTCATTCACGTATAAATGCTGAGGGACTCTAAAGATAACCGTTTGTGGTTTTTCTGTCAAATATAAACCAATCACATTATCACGCTTAAATTCCCTCACGAATAGTTTTGTTTCGGTATGCCATAGTTGGAAATGATTTTGTTAGCTTGTAAACAATAAAATGAACTGTCAATGGTATAAATCGGTCAGCTGTCAGAAGAGCGGTTTGGAAATGATAACAACCTGAAATTGGTTACAGTACACACCAGCGACACTTTAAAAGCCACAAGCTGGGAACGAATACCAGCTTAATGAAGAATTTGTCGCTTCTGTTTTTTACTCAGAACTTTATCCGGTTAAAGAATCAAATCGCAAACTACGCAACTTCACGTAACGAGTTTCAGTCCTGGATTGATTTATGTGGAAGCTAAATCGAATACATGACATATTTGGAAATACTAATATCACAAATCGAGTTTCAAACGGATCGAGCGAAAAAGGATGTCAGGATGCCAACATCAAATTAGGGAATCGTTATCTAATTGGCCAAAATAGGCTGATAGCAAAAGGTCGCCGACGTTACAGTTTTGCAACCGCTTTAATTGCGACTGACAATACAGTTACTACTCATCTATAAAAATCACTATCGGAATGAGCTGCAGCCCCTAATAAGAAAATTTCACACTTAACCTTTTTGGAATGCTCATGTCACAATGCTTGATATTACGAGTAATACGAAAATACTTTGGCCTCCAATACCTTACATTAATCAAACACAGACCCTTTGCAGTCGCTTAAGTTTCTGAAAGCCCCTAATTTTGGTGATATACAACGCATACCATGACATTTCCTATAAATGACCAAGTTTCTCAAGGCAATTCCCCGTTGTGCTGTTATGACTTTGCTCTGGTGTCTCTTCATAAGCGAAATTGTGTCAGAAACTTTACGTCATCTTTTATTCTCAAAATGCCATAAATAAAATTCTAAACTACAATTTCTTCTAAAGACAAAATAAAAATTTAAGACAAATGCAAAACTAACGAGAAAAATGGCACACACAAATAAATAAATACAACAAAAACATGGATAGAAAAATAAAAAAATAAAATCATTTTGAAAATATGTGGGGGCGCCTTTTGCTCCGTAGAATAGAAATAAGAAAATGTAGTGGCCAGGAGATACGAAAAAACCGCTAATGCTTGTAAAGAAAGTCTACAGAAACCGGCTAGCAAAAAAAAAAAGCAACATATGATTGTTGCCAAATAGTTAAACGTATGTTGCTAAGAAGCCAGCAACATGTTCTTAATATCCTCAACAAGAGAAATCATTTGGTGAGTAGGAGTTTGTTTTATGGAATTTCCTGTAATTGTGGGGGACAGAGAACGAGAGCGAGCGAGCGAGCGAGCGAGAGAGTAGGGGACAAGATTATTTGATATACTGAATAAGTAATTGCCAAGAAAACAGCTGAGCCTTTAACTGGCACTTCAGCACCTCATTTAAGGGTTGTTTTCCCCAGTGGTCTGGCATGTTCGGAATTCACATTCACCAATGTTATCTGAAACGAGTCCTTGGTATTATTGAAGCTATTCCACAATAAGTGACTGCTGATTGTGAAGGCTTTATGTCATTTTGTGAGTGGATATTGCTGGATGCCATCACTTGAAACATGTTGGCCCAAATGTTGCCGGGCTTTGATGCCTTTAGCCGTATTTCTGTTGACGGATTGCTGCTGGTGTGTGTGTGTGTGTGCTGGTTTGAGTATTTTGGCCAAATGCTTGGTATTCGCATGTACCACGACGAGAACATCTACGATTGTCCGGCTAAAAAGAAATTCAGGCAGCAAGGCAAGCAACATCACCATCAGCAATACAACAAAATTTCAGTTTCATTTCAAACGTTGTGCCGTGTTGTCGTCTCGCGACGTTGCTGACGCGTGTTTTTGACTACCCGTAAGTTTCGCACAGGCGGCCAAATGGAAAATATGCCAACAAGAAACTAAAAAGCCAACAAAATTTTGATTTTACGAAATCAAAACCAAAAATAAATGAAACGCTACAAAGTTTTCACAAAACAAAAAGCAAATAAACAACAACAACAAAATTTGAAATTTATAGAAAGAAAAAAAGTTTTAAAAATAAATGAAATGTGAATAATTTTTAAGAAATCGTTTCAATATACTGTTTTGTTGACAGCCACATATGAAAGGAAGAGGAAAATTTTTTCCTTTCTCACAAAACAAAAACAAATAAAAATTCAAAAAAAAGTAAGAAAAATCTACAAAAAAATATAAGAATAAAAAGTGCACCTTAGGAAATGATTCAGTGAAATAAATTTTAAAAGAAAAAAAAAATAACAAAATCTAAACATAAAAATGTGAATGTTAAGGAAATTATAAAATTAATTTATAATTCGTCCAAATTGGAATTTTTACAAATAATAAAAATAGAAAGCTGATATTAAAAAAAAATGGTAAATTGACTAAAATGTCAAGGGGTACGAATCCTATTTTATATGGCTAGTAGACCCATATTCTGAGCAGTGATTATGACTCTAAGCCATTTGTTGTTAGGATAGGATTGGCCAATTCGCTGTTTGTTCACAACCTGTGACAAATACGCTGTTAACAAAAGCTTACCCAGATTCTTAAGATATTTTTTATTGAATGATTTGGTTTGGGATTTATTACCAGTGATTTAAGACAATAACTTACAAATTAATTTGAACATTGATAAATAAATTCGAATTATTCGAATTTTTATTTATGTTTTTTTTTTTCATTAAAAAAAAAAATAAAGCTTTTCGTATTTTAGCATTGTGCTTAAGCACTAAACTTTGGTGTTGTTAACATAAGGGTATTAAATTTCAAGTGAATGCTATCAAAGGTGTCATTCATTTAATCATTCATAGCCATAATGTAAAAGTTTTCAAGAGATTGGTAATTTCATGTTGAGAAACCAAGCCCAAACGCCTAAAAGTATGCCAAAAAATATTTCTTAACTCCGGAAGCAAGTAAAACAGGGATAGAGTTGGAGAGTGATCTATATCGAACTCATACAGAAAATTAAAATCTTCAATGAATAAAAAAAAAACAATATTAAGTTAACAAATTAATTGAATCAAAATAAAATTGTATCATACGATAATATTATTTTTGAATCGGACTAATTAATTTTTAAATTAAATTTCATTGATTGTTATTATGATTTTCGAGATGAAGGAAATTTAAATTACAAATTAAATGGATCAATTATTATCGGGTAGTTCCTATTTGATTTTTTAAGTGTCCAATGTTCTCTTAAATCTAATCGTATATCTGACGGTCTGCTGAATCAAATTCTTGAGAGTCTAAAAAGAAGGAATTTAATTTATCGCAAAATTTGTAATCTGCACCTCTGAACTTATTTACAGAAAATTTTCAACATTGAGCCATTTTTATACCCTGTGCCACACTGTGGAACAGGGTATTATAAGTTAGTGTATATGTTTGTAACACCCAGAAGGAGACGAGATAGACACATGGTGTCTTTGGCAATAATGCTCAAGGTGGGTCCCTGAGTCGATATAACCATGTCCGTCAGTCCGTCCGTCCGTCTGTCTGCGAAATTTTGCAAGGTGCAGGGTATAATATAGTCGGCCCCGCCCGACTTTAGACTTTCCTTACTTGTTTCATATAAAAACGAATATTTCGATTTCACTTCCTGAGTTCCATTAAACCACTGTTATCATGCACAACAAAAAAAATATACTTCGTTTTCAATCATGAAATTAATTAATCCAATTAATTTTTAATTGAAATGTCTTCAATCACCAACATCAATTACAAAAATGTATTAATCTGATTAAAAATTTAATTTATATTATTAATTTCTTTAATTGATTTTTGTTTAAATTAAAAATTTTGTTGGTCCAATGAAATTTGTATTTGATTTTTTTTTACAATTAAATTCAAGTAAATAGAGTTCGTACATCGTCTTTGTCCATAAGGCTCGAATAATAATTAATTGTAAATTAAGTTATGATGCATTTGGATGTTAATCGCCTGCTTCAGTATCAGGCTAACGTGAAAAATTAAATTAAAATGTTAATTTGAAAAATTTTGGTGATTTTTTTTGTGTGATTCCAATTCGAGATACTGGGGTATGTTTTAATCGCTTATGACATGTCGGTCATATTGGTCCATTTTTTTTTTTTTTGTCAAATATCTTCATCTAGACTGATCATTCATTTGTTTCATATAACGATGAATATTCTGATTTCCCTTCCTGAGTTTTTATATGCTCCTGTTACTCTGCTATTTCAATTCGATATCTTGTGATATTATTAAAATATTGATAAATTTTTGTCAAATGTTTCCATGTAGGTCTGAGATATAATCCAATTGAAAAGACCACAATTTTGTGTATTTCCGACACATTTTGTAAAACGTGTTCATATGCCCTTAATGTCACATTTCATATATTGTCTTAAAGTATATATTGGCCATGCAATTCCACTAGCGCATTAATTCCGCTCGAGCTATTGTTGTAGGTCATGTTTTTAGCCTCTGAACTAGAATGCCGGAAATGTCTTTTACATCGGGCGATTTTTGTTAAATGTCGCCATACAATTTTCTTTATTTTTTTCTCACATCAGAGGGCCATAATTTTGTGTATCACAGAATCTCAATTTTGTGTGTTTCAGAAGCATTTAGGTTAGGTTAGGTTAGGTTAGGTGGTAGCCCGATGTATCAGTTTCACTTAGACTATTCAGTCCATTGTGATACCACATTGGTAAACTTCTCTCTTATCACTGAGTGCTGCCCGATTCAATGACAAGGGACCTCCTTTTTATAGCCGACTCCGAACGGCGTTCCACATTGCAGTGAAACCACTTAGAGAAGTTTTGAAACCCTCAGAAATGTCACCAGCATTACTGAGGTGGAATAATCCACCGCTGAAAAACCTTTTGGTGTTCGGTCGAAGCAGGAATCGAACCCATGACCTTGTGTATGCAAGGCGGGCATGCTAACCATTGCACCACGGTGACTTCAGAAGCATTTAGTAAAACGTGTTTGAATGCGCTTAATGCCATCTCGCATCTACTCTATTGAGGTATAATGGCCAAACAATCCCAATAGCAGAGTTAATGGCATTCTAGCTATAGTGGTTGTAGGCCATCTTCTGAACCTCCAAACTAGATTGACCGAAATGTCCTTCATATTGATCCAGTTTTATCAAATGTCTCCATTTAAGTCTATTTTTTATATAGCCCACTTCCGAGGGTCATATTTTTGTGTAACTCAGGTCATAATTTTGTGTGTTTCAGACATACTTAGTAAAACAGGTTCTGATGCGCATAATGCCATATTGCATTTACTGTCTTGAGCTATGTTCGGAATAGCGACATGAGTACACGGACGAAAAACAATGTTTTTCATATGTTTGGGTGTAAAAATTATGTGTTTGGAACTCAAATTTTTTAACACAATATTTTTAAGTGCAAGCTTATAATGTTCATAAACTAGGACATATATGTTAATATGTTAAAACATATTATGTTTGGGATATAAACTATTTGTAAATATAATATGCTTAGATGCAAACATATATTAATTTAGAAATAGCCTATAAACATATCATATGTGTTTAGAAAGAGAGACCTAGAGAGTACTCGTATGCTGCAAGTAAAATAATGGGAGTAACCAATTGGCGCCTTAAAAAATATGTCCACACCTAAATTGAAACATAATATGTTTGAACAATACAAACAATATTTTGTTTGGACCAATCCTTAAAATATATATGCTTGAAGCAAAATGTGTTTGGGGTATACGTTACAGAAGCGATTTGTTGATGGTGTGTCATTCGAACTATTGTTGTGGGTCTTGTTCTGAACCTCTGAACCAGAGAATTGGAAAAATTTAGTATTAAATATATCCAAATAATAAAAATGTCTCTTCACAAGGACTTACCAGGCAAATGCAAAACATTTGAATTGAAAAATACTCATCGAACCAGGAATATCCTTGCTTCACTTGCTTCACTTCAGATTTGATGATTAGCTCTAATGTATCATAAAAAAAAATGTTCAACCATGGTGGAATCTTTCTACAAACTTGCAATATCTAAGATTGTGTAGGTTCTTTCCCTCTGAAAAGGCCTTTATGGCCTTCTTTATTTTTCTTATAAATCATCTTCATTATCTATTAAGAATTTGACAAAAAAAAACAATAATGTAATGGACAAAATATTTCTCAATTTCCCTCCAACAAAATGAATAGTAGTGAAAATGATGCAAACTTTATTTTAAATGGCAACAAAAAAAAAATTGACAAATCTCTACACATATATATGGATGTGTCTGTGTATGTCTGTGAATATAAACGAATCTAAAGCAACAACAAAAATTATTGTTAATAAAAACTAAAAATCAAAACAAAAAAAGAACAAGAATTAAAAAAAAAGCCGCACACATCGAGCCAATGAATTTAAACTAAAATGACCGCATGGTAAAACAATTTAAAACAAAAAAAAAAAAAAATATATATATTACAAATGTTGTGTGTGTTTGTGTGTGGACTGTATGTCTGTCGTGCTCCTTGCCAGCAGTAATATCGAAAAAGACAAACATTACAAAATTCATTTTAAAATAGCAAATAGATAGTGATCGCTTACAAATTGTGATAAAATATGTAAACTTTTCGAATATTTTCTTATAAAGCATAAAGGGAACATTGGACCTAGGCTACATAGAGATATAGGGCATGTGTTTTTCTGTGAAGGTAATAGACTTTTTCTTTGTTGATAAAATTCATTTCCGCCAAAAGCGTGCTAGAAATACGAAATGGAATTTTTCTCATATAAATATACATTTTGGCTTAAGCAATAACTTTTTAAGGGAATCGTAAATATAAAGGCTTTATTATGATGCACACTGCATGTAGTAATGCCGCCAATCAACTCTGGACCAATTATTTGGAGTGGAGTTGGTGTTACTGATTAACCCTCTTGGCGCCACATTGAAAATTTGGACCCTAAACTAAGTAGACTATTAATTACATTCAATTTAAAAAAGCTTTAACATAGTGAGCCACCGTGATAAAATGATTATAATGCCCGTCTTTCAGGGTTTCAAACTCGGAGTCATACAAAACACAGCAACAATTTCATTGATTGGTAGAATTCAACATATTCTTTAGAAATAAACTTTTGACAAAGATTTTTATAGAAATAAAATTTTTGCAAATTCTTTTTTGGAAATAAAATTTTGGCAAAACTTTCTATAGAAATAAAATTTTGGCAAAATTTTTTATAGAAATACAATTTTGGCTAAATTTTCTATAGAAATAAAATGTTGGCAAAATTTTCTTTAGAAATAAAATTTTGACAAAATTTTCTATAGAAATAAAATTTTGGCGAAACTTTCTATGTAAATAAAATTTTGACAAACATTTCTATAGAAATAACATTGTGACAAAATTTTCTATAGAAATAAAATTTTTGCAATATTTTGGCAACATTTTCTAAAGAAATAAAGTGTTGGCAAAATTTTCTTTAGAAATAAATTGTTTTGCAAAATTTTATATAGAAATACAATTTTCGAAAAAAAATTTTATAGCAATAAAACTTTGGTAAAATATTCTATAGAAATAACATTTTGACAAAATCTTCTATAGAAATGAAATTTTGGTAAAATTTTCTGTGGAAATAAAATTTTGACAAAATTTTTTATAGAAATAAAATTTTGACAAAATTTTCTATATAAATAAAATTTTGACAAGATTTTCTATAGATATAAAATTTTGACAAAATTTTCTATAGAAATAAAATTTTGGGGAAACTTTCTATGTAAATAATTTTTTCTCTAGAAATAACATTGTGGCGAAACTTTCTATGTAAAAAAAATTTATACAAAATTTTCTATAGAAATAAAATTCTGACAAAATTTTCTATAGAAATAATTTTTTTGCAATATTTTGGCAACATTTTCTAAAGAAATAAAGTTTTGGCAAAATGTTCTTTAGAAATAAATTGTTTTGCAAAATTTTCTATAGAAATAAAGTTTTGGCAAAATTTTCTATAGAAATAAAATTTTCGAAAAATTTTTTTATAGCAATAAAACTTTGGTAAAATATTCTATAGAAATAACATTTTGACAAAATCTTCTATAGAAATGAAATTTTGGTAAAATTTTCTGTGGAAATAAAATTTTGACAAAATTCTTTATAGAAATAAAATTTTGACAAAATTTTCTATATAAATAAAATTTTGACAAGATTTTCAATAGATATAAAATTTTGACAAAATTTTCTATAGAAATAAATTTTTTGCAATATTTTGGCAACATTTTCTAAAGAAATAAAGTGTTGGCAAAATTTTCTTTAGAAATAAAATTTTTGGCAAAATTTTCTATAGAAATAAAGTTTTAGCAAAATTTTCTATAGACATAAAATTTTTAAAAATTTTTTTATAGCAATAAAACTTTGGTAAAATATTCTATAGAAATAAAATTTTGACAAAATTTTCTATAGAAATAAAATTTTGACAAAATTTTCTATAGAAATAAAATTTTGACAAAATTTTCTACAGAAATAAAATTTTGACAAAATTTTCTATAGAAATAAAATTTTGACAAAATTTTCTGTGGAAATAAAATTTTGACAACATTTTCTATAGAAATAAAATATTGACAAAACTTTATATAGAAATAAAATTTGGCAAAATTTTCTATAGAAATAAAATGTTGACAAAATTTTCTATAGAAATAAAATTTTGTCAAAATTTCCTATAGAAATAAAATTTTGGCAAAATTTTCTACAGAAACAAAATTTTGGAAAATTTTTCTATAGAAATAAAAATTTCGCAATATTTTCTATAGAAATAAAATGTTGGCATAATATTCTATAGAAACAAAATTGTGGCAAATGTTATCAGCATTATTGAGAGGTGATAATCCACCGCTGAAAAACTCTTTGGTGTTTGACTCCCCGCTTTGTATGCGGAGGGGCCAGTTTCTACCAAAATCCAAAAAGTTTTTAAGCGGTAGTTTATCCCTTCGCTTTAATGCTACTGACGTTGCTGATTGTATCAAAACTTCTCTAAGTGGTTTGCTGTAATGTTAAATGTGGTTCGAACTTGGCTATAAGAAATAGGTCCCATGTCATTGAGCTTCGGGTACAATCGGGTTTTGAGAAGAGAGAAATTGATCACCTAAGGTATCACAATGGATTTAGTAATAGTCGATTAATCGATTTTGACCGATTGGATTTGAATTTCAGAGATTCAAAAGTCTTTTAGTCGATTTTCAAGGTTGCAAATTAATTGCTCAAAAATCGATTTTCGACTTTTGAATACTTAGACTCTGAGGCAAGAGATGATCTGCCTTGCTCCTCATAATTCATGAAGCAACATTTGTCTCGTCTGTCCATTGAATATTTTCTTAGCTTCTCTCTAATCCTGGTAACTAGTTTCTATTTGACTTTATCTCTTATGATCTGGATATCAAGTCTCCATGATATGACTACATTTCTATAGCTGTCATACTGTAATAAATTGTTAAATAAACAATTCTCTTTTCCCCATATTCATTGAATATAAATCATAAATGTTTGTTTGGGCAAATTAAAAAAAAAGTATATATATACACTAAACATTAGCCAGGACGTAGTGGTTTTTCTTGTTTTATACCATTTCAAATGAAATAGGAAAACAACAAGAACAACAAAAAAATCAACCAATAATATCACCACATTTTCATAGAACTCAAAATAATTTTTAAATATACAGACATTCGCATTGACGTCTGTCGAACATATGTAGAAATTTTGGTCCGGTGTTGTTTTAGTCGGTGTATTTTAGATGGCCAGTGCCATTTAATTTCCCCGCTAACAAAACCATGAATTATTTGATTTTCTGAATTTGACCGAGTAGACAGTAGCAAGCAAAATTGGTAAGAGTTGTAATAGTAGAATTTAAAGATTTATTGGTGGAAGCATTATACAAATATTAACATCTAGGAATCTGAGACACTAAATGTAATGATTTTGATTTCTAATAATTATTGTGGAAGCCTTAGTAAATAGCAGTTCTTGGAAATTCATCGTATCAATTTTGTTTGCCACTGTTTTGGTGTTTCCCAAAATCCCCCATTTAGTTAGAAACGTATGTGTGTGTGTGTACATACATAAATATCTAACCATATGTCCATCAAAAGTGAGAATTACTTTTGATTTGACTATTTGCTAGGATTTCAAAGCTCTGGATTTATTTATACATGTATGTACTAAACAAAAATCACTACGCTGGAAAAAATATCAACAACAATTTTGAAATTGAAAAAAAATCATATTTTGCAAAAAAATATTTCTATAGAAAGAATTTTACTTCTATAGGAAATTTTGTGTAAATTTTATTTCTATAGAAAATTTTATCAAAATTTTATTTCTATAGAAAATTTTGTCAAAATTTGTTTCTATAGAACATTTTGTCAAAATTTTATTTCCATAGAAAAGTTTGTCAAAACAATATTTCTGTAGAAAATTGTGCAAAAATTTTATTTCTATGACAATTTTTGGCAAAATTTTATTTCTATAGATGATTTTGTCAACATTTTATTTCTATAGAAAATTTTGTCTAAATTTTATTTCTATAGAAAATTTTGTCAAAATTTTATTTCTATAGAAAATGTTGTCAAAATTTTATTTTGATAGAAAATTTTGTCAAAATTTTATTTTGATAGAAAATTTTGTCAAAATTTTATTTCTATGGAAAATTTTGCCAAAATTTTATTTCTATAGAAAATTTTGTCAAAATTGTATTTCTATAGAAAATTTTTTCAAAATTTTATTGCTTTAGAAAATTTTATCTAAATTTTGTTTCTATAGAAAATTTTGTCAAAATTTTATTTCTATAGAAAATTTTGTCAAAATTTTATTTTGATAGAAAATTTTGTCAAAATTTTATTTTGATAGAAAATTTTGTCAAAATTTTATTTCTATGGAAAATTTTGCCAAAATTTTAGTTCTATAGAAAATTTTGTCAAAATTGTATTTCTATAGAAAATTTTGTCAAAATTTTATTGCTTTAGAAAATTTTGTCGAAAATTTATTTCTATAGAAGATTTGATCAAAATCTTATTTCTATAGAAAATTTTGTCAAAATTTTATTTCTATAGAAAATGACAAAATTTTTATCTCTATAAAAAATTTGTCAAAAATGTTGTCAAAATTTTATTTCTTTAGAAAAATTTGTCAAAAAATTATTTCTAGAAAAGATTTTGTCAAAATTTTATTTCTGTAGAAAATTTTGTCAAAATTTTATTTCTATAGACAATTTTTCAAAATTTTATTTCTATAGAAAATTTTGTCAAAATTTTATTTCTGTAGAAAAATTTACCAAAATTTTATTTCCATAGAAAAATTTTGTCAAAATTGTATTTCTGTAGAATTTTTTATCAAAGTTTTATTTCTATAGGAAATTTTGTCAATTTTTTTTGAAAATTTTACCAAAATTTTATTTCTATACAAAAATTTTTAAAAATTTTTTTCTATAGAAAATTTTGTCAAAATTTTATTGTTTAGAAAATTTTGTCGAAAATTTATTTCTATAGAAGATTTTATCAAAATCTTATTTCTATAGAAAATTTTGTCAAAATTTTATTGCTTTAGAAAATTTTGTCGAAAATTTATTTCTGTAGAAGATTTTATCAAAATCTTATTTCTATAGAAAATTTTGTCAAAATTTTATTTCTATAGAAAATGACAAAATTTTTATTCTCTATAAAAAATTTGTCAAAAATTTGGTCAAAATTTTATTTCTGTAGAAGATTTTGTCAAAATTTTATTTCTATAGAAAATTTTGTCAAAATTTTATTTCTATAGAAAATTTTGTCAAAATTTTATTTCTATAGAAAATGTCAAAAATATTAAAAAATATATAGATAATTTTACCAACATTTTAGTTCTGTAGAAAATTTTGTCAAAATTCTATAAAAAAATACTATGACCTCACATGCAAGCCTATGGTACATTATAGTTATTTTGCAGTGTACAACATTACAAATTTGAGTTGAATTTTCAAAATATATGTTAACACTGACAAGTCGACTATGTGCACACAATAAAATCGCAAACACACATACAAATTGACAGCCTCTCGTATTAAAACACACATACATACACACAAACTTTATTGAAGCAATCGCTGCAATCATAAACATTCCATGAATTTACCCTTGCCCCCCTTGCGATATCCTGCTCAATTGTCAGTGGTGTTTCAAATCAAATATTGAATTGGAATTTATGCAATTATATAAGCGATTTGCACACGTACGCTTGATTATGGGAATACGTACGAAAAACGCCACGCAGACATCCTGGACGTTGTTGTGTGTTGTTTTTTTGTCACGAATTTATAAACGACTAACTAAATGAAAAAACATTTCGTATAGTCAAAAATGAGTATTGCAAACTAAAATAGAAAATTCAACATATCAATATTTAAATTGGAAATATTTATCAAAGTGTTTTAGAAAATGCCATTAGGAATTGCATAAATTATGCCATTCCATATGAACACTTTTTGGTTGCTTGGAAATAAAACAACACAAAATATAGTTGAGTGTGTATATTGAGAAATAAATATTAAAAAAAATTGCATTTAGTGGAATTGCTAAAAACCTTTTAATTTAGTTTTTATTGAAAAGTTTAATAAGTGATTGATGACATATTCTCGGTTAGAAAAGCATAGTGAAAAGAGCTCAACTAAGGCAAAGTCGGGTATATAAACTAGACTGAAAACAAACTTTACTTGGATTCAAAAATGTTCACCTTCCATTAAGGATTGTGATATTGATTCGTCTTCTTAAAATTAAGATATCTTCTGGGAAGCTAGACGCTAGCTTTAAAGCTAAGCTCTTATAACTACAACTTCATATAGAAATATAGAAAATTTTGTCTAAATTTTATTTCTATAGAAAATTTTATCAAAATTCTATTTTTTTATAGAATATTTTGTCAATTTTTTTTTCAATAGAAAATTTTGTCAATATTTTATTGCTATAAAAAATTTTGTCAAAATTTTATTGCTATAAAATTTTTGTCAAAATTTTATTACTATAGAAAATTTTGTTAAAATTTTATTGCTATAGAAAATTTTGTCAAAATTTTATTGCTATAAAAATTTTGTCAAAATTTTACTGCTATAGAAAATTTTGTCAAAATTTTACTTCTATAGAAAATTTTGTCAAAATTTTATTTCAATAGAAATTTTTTTGTAAAAATTTTATTGCTATAGAAAATTTTGTCAAAATTTTATTTCTATAGAAAATTTTGTAAAAATTTTATTTCTATAGAAAATTTTGTCAAAATTTTATTTCTATAGAAAATTTTGTCAAAATTTTATTTCTATAGAAAATTTTGTCAAAATTTTATTTCTATAGAAAATTTTGTCAAAGTTTTATTTCTATAGAAAATTTTGTCAAAATTTTATTTTTATAGAAAATTTTGTCAAAATTTTATTTCTATAGAAAATTTTGTCAAAATTTTATTGCTATAGAAAATTTTATTTCTATAGAAAATTTTGTCAAAATTTTATTTCTATAGAAAATTTTGTCAAAATTTTATTTCTATAGAAAATTTTGTTAAAATTGTATATCTATAGAAAATTTTATTAAAATTTTATTTCAATAGAAAATTTTGTCAAAATTTTATTGCTATAGAAAATTTTGTCAAAATTTTATTTCTATAGAAAATTTTGTTAAAATTGTATATCTATAGAAAATGTTATTTTGTCAAAATTTTATTTTTTGTCAAAATCTAAAAAAATCTACCATTTTTGGTAGATTTTTTACCAACTTTGGCAGCCGAATATTAAGTCTTAAGATTAACTTGCTAACTTTCGATGTTTCCCTATTGAACCCAAATAAATCAAATTTTGTTTTCCTCATATAAATAACTATGATGTCTACCTTTTTCTATTATTTAGTTTTTTTCTGACTTTTCTCTTCTTAATTGGGACAACCTCATCAAGTCAATACAATTATTTACTAAGATTTCCTAGAAATTCATTAAAAATTTACCATACACTACCCAAAGTCTTTAGCAACACCACTGCTGTTACTTGCGTAAATCCATGTCAACATTGTAAGGTGCATTAGGAGGTGGCTACAATGGCTAAAAGTTTGGTTAAACTTCGGTCAGTTACTCAATAAAGTCGTTTTGGGCTCAAGTTGAATGTCTTGTGGAGTTTATAAAAAATGAATGCATAATTAAATTTTTAACGGAAATTCCTTAAATAGCCCAGGCTGGTCCCATTCAAAGGGCCAGCAAAACAAAGTAACTGAACTAGTTAGTTATCCAACCAGAAATCAACTTCCACCCCTAAAACCCTAAAGAAACGAAGAACAAAAATAATAAAGACCACCGAGCAATGAAAAAACAAAAATCGACGAAAACTCAATCGTAAGGAAATATGCCATGTAAATGGTTTGCAGTTACTAACTTGTCAGACAGATGGGGCGGCGACTAGGTAGACGACAGGTAAAGAGCTCAGGTGCCTCGTGGTAGTATAGTGATGGTGGTAGTTGTTGACCATCAGCAACAAAAATTCTTGCCACATTTAAGCATTACAGCCCTAAAATGCCTCAGAAAAATTGAAGAAGAACCATTTGGGCTCCTAAGCCACAAACGCTCACAAACACGTAACCAAATGTGTGGAGGCAGCAGCAGTCATGTCATTATGACAAAACTTCATGCTTCACTGCAACAGCGCGTACAACAGTGCTGCTTAAGAGGTATTTAATTGTTGGTGGCTCCTATAGATTTTGGTTTGGTGAAATTAGGAAAAGGGACGAGGGTTGTTGGTGTATTTCTATCTGCTTGCTGGTGGTTGTAGTATTTTTGAGGAATTTCAGGAAGAGACTTTCCGATAAACATATGTTTGGTGAATTTAAATAATGTTCTTTATTTGTTTAGAATTTTAAATGTACACTTCCTCGGAAAATGAAAAACCAAAAAATTTTGCTTGATGGCAGAATTTAGGAGACGGCCAAACAAAATATGCCGGATAAAACCAGAAGCTTTCACCACACCAAACAAAAAATGTTTCATGCAAATACAATGATATAACCAGTGGGGAATTTTGAGAAATATAAAGGCCAAATAATGGGATATATTAATCAAGGTTTCGTTAAGAGTCTGAATAGTTAACATGGTGATCGCTCGTTTTGCAAAGTTACAAAAAATTCGTCTTGGAAACACGGTTTCTTTTTTCAAAAATTTTATTAGACAATTTTGTAAAAAAATTTATTTCTATAGAAAATCTTGTTAAAATATTATTACTATAAAAACTTTTGTCAAAATTTTATTTCTATAGAAAATTATGTCAAAATTTTATTTCTACAGAAAATGTTGTTAAAATTTTATTACTATAAAAACTTTTGTCAAAATTTTATTTCTATAGAAAACTTTGTTAAATTTTTTTCTATAGAAAACTTTGTCAATTTTTTTTATAGAAAATTTTGTCAAAATTTTATTTCTATAAATTTTTTTCAAAATTTTATTTCTATAAATTTTTTTCCAAAATTTTATTTCTATAGAAAATGTTGTCCAAATTTTATTTCTAAAGAAAATTTTGTCAAAATTTTACTTCTAAAGAAATTTGTCAAAATTTTACTTTTGTGAAAATTTTATTTCTATAGAAAATTGTTTTCAAAATTTTATATCTATAGAAAATTGTTTTCAAAATTGTATTTCTATAGAACATTTTTTTCAAAATTTTATTTCTATTGAAAATTTTGTCAACATTTTATTTCTATAGAAAATTATGTCAAATTTTTATTTCTATAGAAAATTATGTTAAAATTTTATTTCTATAGAAAATTTTGTTAAAATTTTATTCTATGAAAAATTTTGTCAAATTTTATTTCTATAGAAAAATTTGTTAATTTTTTTCTATAGAAAACTTTGTTAATTTTTTTCTATAGAAAACTTTGTCAAAGTTTTTTTCTATAGAAAATTTTGTCAAAATTTGATTTCTGTAGATTTTTTTCAAAATTTTATTTCTATAAATTTTTTTTTTCAAAATTTTATTTCTATAGAAAATGTTTTCTGAATTTTATTTCTAAAGAAAATTTTACTTCTATACAAAATTTTACTTACGAAGAAAATTTTGTCAAAATTTTACTTTTGTAAAAATTTTGTCAACATTTTATTTCTATAGAAAATTGTTTTCAAAATTTTATTTCTATAGAAAGTTGTTTTCAAAATTTTATTCCTATAAAAATTTTTTTTTTTCAAAATTTTATTTCTATAGAAAATTTAGTCAAAATTTTATTTCGTTAGAACATTGTGTCAAAATTTTATTTTATAGAAAATTTTGTGAAATTGTTTATCTATAGAAAAAAAAAATAGTAAATTTTTTCAAAATTTTATGTTTGCATAGAAAATATTGTCAACAATTTATTTCTATTTATTATTATATTTTATTGTTTGGAAAATTTTGTTAAAATTTTATTTCTATAAAAAATGTTGTCAATTTTTTTCGATAGAAAATTTTCAAATTTTTTTTCTATAGTAAATTTTGTCAAAATTTTATTTCTATAGAAAATTGTTTTTAAAATTTTATTTCTATAGAAAATTGTTTTCAAAATTTTATTTCTATAGAAAATTTTGTAAATTTTTTTTCAAAATTTTATTTCTATAGAAAATTTTGTCAAAATTTTATTTCTGTAGAACATTTTGTCAAAATTTTATTTCTATAGAAAATTTTGTGAAATTGATTATCTATAGAAAATTTTGCCAAAAAAAATTTTTTTCCATAGTAAATTTTGTCAAAAATTTATTTCCATGGAAAATTTTATCAAAAATTTACTTCCATGGAAATTTGGTCAAAATTTGATTTCTATTGAAAATTTCAAAATATTTTTTTATAGAAAATTTTGTCATTTTTTTTTTAGAAAATTTTGTAAATTTTTTTCTATAGTGAATTTTCTCAATATTTTATGTCTATAGAAAATTTTTTCAAAATTTTATTTTTGCATAGAAAATTTTGTGAACAATTTATTTCTATAAAAAAATTTATGAAGTACCTATTTGAAAAATCTACAAAAACATCAAGAATTTTAGCAATCTACCAAACAACAAAAAAATCTACCATTTTTGGCAGAATTCTACCAATTGTGGCGACCATGCTAGGGAATCCCCGTGGTATAAAGCTTAAAAGAGAGAGATAAATTGGTTTAACCATAGGTTTTGACAATGACATCAAACTATTTCCAATGGTGACTGTTTGGTATTTGAGTCTAAAAAATCTCTATAAGTGGTGCCTTATTAGGTCGGTGATCATTGAACTCGTTGTAGGAATCCCCGTGATATAAAGCTTAACACACAGATAGAGAGAACAAAATGGGTTTGACCATAGGCTTTGACAATGACACTTTATAGCTGAAATTCATATCGCGAAAAATTCATACATATTGGGAAACTGGTCTTGCAATACTCTTGCATCAGGAGTTGAAGTTAAGAACTTATAGGAGTTGCTTGTACAAAGGCCTTTGGTATAGCTTAGCGACGCTTCATTATTTAATCTTTAACATCACCTTATACTTCCCCATTTTTGCAACTGGTTTAGAGGATATTACACAAATACTCATACAAATTCAAATTGCAAATTACACGGTTCGGTAATCAACAAATACACCTACACATACCCCCATGCAAGATGTTGGATTTTTCGTAGAGTACCATAACTCCCTCTTACAGCCCTATTCTATTCCAGTCGATTTCATTTGCTTTAAATACATTATGATGGCTTCTGTTTTCATGGCATTTATGCAGACATCCAGGATGAGCAAATAATGGCGGAGGCTATGAATGGGATGTTCACCTACCCATCAACCACCAGCCCCCTCGCCTTTTCCATTCCAAAATTGCGTGTTAGGCATTCAAGATGAGTATTTTTGGTGTATGGTAATGGCACGTAAATGGGAAAATTGTTAAGATTTTTTGCATTTTTTCTTTTCTGTTTTGTTGTTGCTACTTCCTGATTCCTTTGAAGAATCTTCCTAGTAAATAAAAAAGAAAGGGAACTGAGCAGAAGAACTCAAGAACACAACGGCAAAAATATCAGGAAAACGAAAAACGTTTCTTATAATAATGACAAATGAGGAAATTTAACAAGGATTTGTCTTGAATTAAAAAACAAAATCAAATATGTGAATAAACTTTGTAAGGGGTAGAGAGGTAGAACAAATGCATACTAGGATTTTAGGCTTAAAGGCAAATCATTATAATTTTTAATACTAAGCCAATAATACCTTCCTACTAGAGGAATAGTAAAAATGAATGACAAAATTTGCAAAAAATTTTGTTTTAGTCAAATATGGAAATTTTGTTTACCGGACCTAAAATGAATTTTTAGAATAATGAGATAATCCGCCGTTTTTAATACAATATAAATATCTTAATCGATTTACCTAAATTTTGTATGAATATTGAGTTAGTTCCGGAGTGTGAAAAAATAGTCATCATATTATATGATCTGCATTTGTTTTTTTTTTTTTAACTGGGCTGATTAATTGAAAGTTCATCAGCTCATTTTGCGGGACCATATAATACTGTTTTGAGTTGAAAATTGATTTCGTCATTTTGTTATGTTATGGGCTGGAGAGCTTGTTAACGTTGATTAAATTTTATATCACAGACGATTTCACAACAAATAATTTCATTTCACAAAAGAAAAATTATAAAGTAGTCAATATAAATCAGGTTTGCGATTAGTTTTTAGCTAACAAGAATACAGAGTAATCCTGTTTATCATAAAAAAAGATCCAAACGTATTGCATACTTTTAGGTGGTTGCAAGATTACATTGATTATGCATCTGTTAATTATGAAAAAATATATATACCCTACGGGAAATGGATACACCACAGGACTGGTACAGGACTAGTCCCTGGTGTGCATGGACCAGTCCTAGTTCTGGTCAAGGCGTATGGAAGGGACCGGTCACTTTAACATGGGTTTGTCATTGACGGGGTAAATATACATTATAGGACACGCCTTTGACTCGTTCCTAAGGACACGTCCTAGGGGAATTTTAGTAGTAGCACTTCATAGACAGGTCCTCATGAACCAGTCTCGGACAAATTCTTAGAAATCTGTTCAATTTGATTATCCAAATCACCCCAGAATTTGCACCAATTTTCCGTAGGGTATTTAAAGCATCAATTTTACCCGTGATATCGACTATAATTTAAATGACCCTAAAATATGACACAAAAGTGTTCTAAAACTACAAAATAGCTATAGAGTAAGAATAAACGTGTTATCCTTTGTAAAAATTTCCAATGTGTTGCATACTTTTAGGCGGTTTTAAGATTAAATAAAGTATGCATTTGTTAATTATAAAAATAATATATATTTAAAGCATTGATTTTACCCGTGATATTTCTGATGATTGAAAAATTATCGCCTACATCGATTACACTTTAAATAAATCTAAACTTTGAAACATAAGAGTCCTAAAACTACAAAATATTTCATTTTACAAAGAAAAATTTTAAAGTAGTTCATTAAAATTAAATTTCAGATTCATTTTAGCTCTATACTTTTTACAAAATGGATTTAAATTTACCTAACAATATAGTTTCTGTATTTATGTTTATCGCATCTTTTTTTACATTGCATACTTTTAGGCGGTGGTAAGAATACATTGAATATGTGGTTGTTTATTATGAACAAATATATATGAAAAAATATAAATGATTAATGCATTTAGTAACAAAAATGTTTTTAGGGTATGAATTATAGCAGCGGTATTTTTGATGCTTTAAAAATTGGCAAAATTACCCATTAACTTTTAAAATTCTTCTTTCTTAGTTTAGACTATAAATATTTCATCCACACCGCGAATATTTAAGTTTCCCTAAATTCTTTTTCTAAATTCTTTGCAAATTTGTTGCCTCATTGTTTTATGTCTGTACTAGTTGAGCTCAATGTACCAACAAAAAAAAAAAAATATTTCGTGAAGAATGGGAAAATCCAGTTTACGGTATATCAGAATGATTCCATAGGTACTTAGCTGGAAAAATAAGTGGAAAAGTTGGAAATGTGTCCTTAGGTTTTTCAAGAATTTCTCCGTTTATCTCTATACACTTGACCCTGCGATTATCCCGTAAGCCAGTAACTTTTATAAAATTGTCTTTCTTTGTGTAGTTATATTTTTTCTTAGTGTAGGTTATAAATATTTCGGCCATACCGAAAATATATAATTTTTCCTAAATTTAAATTCTCAAGTTCTTGATTTGAAAATTTGGTGCCTAATTCTTGATTTAGTGCTTAATTTTTTTATGTCCTCAACTTTACCTAATTCTCATTTTATGAAATCTGTCGAATTCTACAGACATTGTTTTTTTTTTGTTTTTTTTGTAAAAATCATTAATTTTATAATTAGATGGGGTCAAGATAACCAAAATATTAGGATTTTACAATTCATCCTTATTAAATATCAATTCGGAAATATTTTTGCAATTGTATTCGAATTCCTATTGTTAGATAGGAAGCTGTTGCCTGTTTTCCAGTAGTGCAGAGTAAACATGTTTACTATAATAAAAAAAATCCAATATGTTGCATACTTTTGGGCTACAACGATTTTAACGATTCTAGAATATGTGAAAAATAAGACAAAATTTATGGGCCCATGTAAACCCATTGCCAGTTTGATTGTTTTTTATTTCGGAAAGAGAACACAGAGAAAATATCACGAAATTTTTTCCAATTAAAATGTTATTTGTATAATTTTTTGGATGATGTTCCTTTTGCTAATGGGGCCTAGCGCATTGATGTAAATAGAACAATTTTTAATTACATGTTTCCCAACGTTTCGTCGATGTATGTCGACATTATCAAGGGATATTTTTATTGTCTATAAATTGAAAAACAAATTATTATTGAATATTTTATAAGCATTTAAAACTTACAATGAAAAATGTATTTTTTACATTTGATTTAAAAAAAAAATATTCAATTAAAAATTTTATTGATTCAACAAAATTTTCAATTAAACAAAAATCAATCACATACATTTGTTGTATTAATTAATTTTTTATTTCGGTCAATTAAATTTTTAATTGACTTTAATGACTCGTACTATCATTTCTGTGATTGAAGGCATTTTAATTAAAAATCAATTGGATCAATTAATTTCATGATAGAAGACAAAAAATACATCAAAAATTTTATGACGATATATTTGGGCGAAAACCCGCTCGTTAGCCATCCTTGTTAAATAGCAATTAAAAATGAGTTTACAAATGCATTCAAATTATCATTTAAAATTCCTATAGTTTGTGATACGAAAGGGTGAAAATATAGAGGAAAATTATCAATCAAAGGCCTCCAGTTTTGATTGTTGTCAAAACAAAAAAAAAAATATTTCGCAATGAATAGGAATTTTCAGCTGTAATTTTATGGCGGTATATTTGTTTTGTAAGCAAAAATAGGAATAGAAATATTCGGCTGAAATTTTATGGCGATATATTTGGGCATTAAATGCCTGTTTCTCTATCAGACCATCATACAAATAATAGGGCCTCTAAGTGACTTCATAATTAGTGTGACACTGAGTTTTCCCCCGGCTATAAAAAGGAAACCCTCATGCCATTAAGCTAAACATAGAATCGGGCATAAGGGGATTACATATATTTTTTGTTTAGTGCAAATTTTAAAATTTAAAATTTTATGTATAACTAAAATGTAATTCATCCTTTTTAAATAGCAATAAGAAAATATTTTTATAAATGCATTCGAGTGATCGTTTAAAATTCCTTTCATTAACAAAATAAAGCCTGTTTTGGTTGCAACTTAAAACGACTTCACAACAATAGAAATAACTCTTCATAAGACTACATCTGATTACTATGGCATTTCACAACAATTTCTTTCTCCATAAAATGTAAGTATTTAACATTTTCTTTTATTTTTATAAAAAAAAAAAAAACAACCAAAAACATTTATTTTAAGTTTGTTATAAATTTTAGTCTTATAGCGATATCATTAGGGCCTTATAAGTGTCCAGCAAGAAATGTAAAAAGAAAAGAAAATATTTCCCTTTTGATTTATGGAATCGCTATGGCCATATATTGCTTAAGGTCGTAAGATGGCAACACTTTGTTTTATCCGTATTGTATTTTTCTATATTTCACATAATTATAGAAATATTAAAATGTTTTTCTGTTTTTATTCAAATCTAAAAAAAAACATAAGCAACCTTTTTACAACATCATGATGGTTTTTGTTGGTGTTATGTGTTTTTTGTTTTCTTTATCAGGAAAATACATAGAGAAAAACAATGACACCGACAATTGTTATGAGTGTGGGAAATATTTGCCCACAAATATCTTTTTCAGTTTGTTCAAAAGACACTAAAAAAGATGAAGAAAATATGATAATATCATTAAGTTGTCGAGGCTTCCACCCGCCAACAGAAGTGTAAAATCTCTTGGCCATTTTTGGTCCCTCTTTTGCCACCTCTCTCCACCTCCCATCCCAACTTGTAATGGCCATTTCTTTGATAGTCTTCTCTGCCTAAGCATTGGGCGAAAAAGAAAAATATTGTTTAAATAAGTGGTTTATCAAAAGAACGAGCAAGAAAATAAAGTGAATAAAAAAAAAACATGTTAAGAACTGAAATTGGCTTAGATGGACTATTTCATCAGAGAGCACCTGTGTAGCGGAGGTTGTTTTGATTCCTGGCACCCCATTGACCTTTGTTTTATATTTTTTTTGCGTTGCCCATATAAAGAAGGGCAGTATACTATGGTTTTTCGAACGATTTGTAATAAAAAGAAATATTGGCATAAGTCCCAATAAACTAGTGAAGTTTTTTTTTTTTTTTTTAGTTGAGAAAAAAATAATTTTAGGATTCAGTAACAAAATCCAATTAATTTTTAAATGAAATGTCTTCAATCACAGAAATGATAGTATCAATCAACAATTAAAAGTCAATTAATTGATCCAATTAAACAATTAATTGATATTGTTAATTCTTGGGAATTCATAACATTACTGGTGCTTGAGAAAATATCTCATAAAATAATTACAATTTAAATGATCATGAACGAGAATTTTTGTGGGTAAAATATGACAGAATTTCAAACTAATTTTTTTCAGAAAAACTTATATCGGAAAGAATATGAGAATATGAGTATCCAGTGACGGTATATGAGGGTGAAAATTTTTTTCACAAACATAAGTTAGAAGTGTCAATTTATTTTCCAACAAATTCTCCATCTAACTCGATACACTCAAGTTTGAAATTGTATGGCAATTAATCAGATTTGAGAATTGTACCACAGAGGAAACATGTTTATCATAAAAATTTGTTGCATACTTTTAGGTGCTTGTAATATTACATTGAATATGAATTGATGATATGAGTGAATGAGCTTTAAACAAGTATATACGGCCGTAAGTTCGGCCAGGCCGAAGCTTATGTACCCTCCACCATGGATTGCATAGAAAATTCTACTGACGACTGTCATCCACAATCGAATTATAAGGTATCTTAAAACTTCCTAACACCGTAATATATACCACATAGTCCATACGTGGTATATATTAAACTAAAAAAGGCCGATTAAATACGTATATAATTAAGTTTAAAGATTCTGTAGAAATAAAATTTTGACAAAATAAAATTTTGACAACATTTTCTATAGAAGTAAAATTTGGAAAAATTTTTCTATAGAAATAAAATTTGGAAAAAATTTCTATGGAAATAAAATTTTGACAAAATTTTCTATAGAAATAAAATTTTGACAAAATTTTCTTTAGAAATAAGATTTTGACAAAATTTTCTATAGAAATAAAATTTTGACAAAATTTTCTATAGAAATAACATTTTGACAATGTTTTCTATAAAAATAAAATTTTGGTAGATTATTTTTGGCTCGAGTGCCAACCATGAATATGAACCGATATGGACTAATTTTTGTGTGATGGGGGATCGGCTATATATAACTATAGACCGATATGGACCAATTTTGGCATGGATATTAGCGGCCTTATACTAACACCACGTTGCAAATTTCAACCGGATGGGATGAATTTTGCTCCTCCAAGAGGCTCCGGAGGACAAATCTGGGAATCGATTTAAATGGGGGCTATATATAATTATGGACCGATATGGGCCAATTTTTGCATGGTCATTAGAGAACCTATACCAACACCATGTACCAAATTTCAACCGGATCGGATGAATTTTGCTCCTCCAAGAGGCTCCGGAGGACAAATCTGGGAATCGATTTATATGGGGGCTATATATAATTATGGACCGATATGGACCAGTTTTTGCATGGTCATTAGAGAGCCTATACCAACACCATCAGCCGGATCGGATGAAATTTGCTTCTCTTAGAGGCTCAGCAAGCCAAATCGGGGGATCGGTTTATATGGGGGCTATATATAATTATAAACCGATGTGGACCAATTTTGTTAGAGACCATATACTAACACCATGTACCAAATTTCAGTCGGATCGGATGAAATTGGCTTTTCTTAGAGCAATCGCAAGCCAAATTTGGGGGTCCGTTTATATGGGGGCTATACGTAAACGTGGACCGATATGGACCAATTTTTGCGTGGTTGTTAGAGACCATATACTAACACCATGTACCAAATTTCAGTCGGATCGGATGAAATTTGCTTCTCTTAGAGCAATCGCAAGCCAAATTTGGGGGTCCGTTTATATGGGGGCTATACGTAAAAGTGGACCGATATGGCCCATTTGCAATACCATCCGACCTACATCAATAACAACTACTTGTGCCAAGTTTCAAGTCGATAGCTTGTTTCGTTCGGAAGTTAGCGTGATTTCAACAGACGGACGGACGTACGGACATGCTCAGATCGACTCAGAATTTCACCACGACCCAGAATATATATACTTTATGGGGTCTTAGAGCAATATTTCGATGTGTTACAAACGGAATGACAAAGTTAATATACCCCCATCCTATGGTGGAGGGTATAAAAAGGCTCATTTTTAAGGCATCTGTTCTACTCGTGACATTTCTCGTGCTTGAGAAGCTATCTCCTACCACAAGTACAATTAAAATGTTCCCGAAATAGTATGTTTGTGGGTTCAATTTCAATTTAAAGACCTCATGTAAACTCATTTTACAGAAAAACTTATATCGGAGAAAATATGAGAAGTGTCGATTTAATTTCCAACAAATTCTCCGTCTAACTCGATACACTCCCGTTTGAAATCGTACGTCAATTAATCAGATTTGAGATTTGTTTTGGCTATACAGTGTTTGTTAGGTTACAATTAACCTATCACCACAGAGTAAAACTGTTTACCACAAAAAGAAAACATTATAATTCGTTGCATACTTTTAGGCGCTTGTAAGATTATATTTACTATGCATTTGAATGAGCTTTGAAAAAAGACTAATTTTTAAGGCATATCTGCTACGCATGATATTTTCATTTAAAGGCCTCATGTAAATTCATTTTACAGAAAAACCTATATCAGAAAGAATATGAGTATCCAATGACGGTATAAGAAGGCGAAAAAAACCCCATCCGTCTAGCTCGATTATATCCCGTTTCTTATACCAATAGTAGCGCCTATGAGCTATTAACTTTTAAATAACGTCTTCCTTGGAGTAGACTAAACAAAATTCGACCACACCATACATTCTTAATTTTTCCTAAATTCTTTTTACATTTTTTTTCCTCTGCTTTTGGCCAGGGCTTTTCCTACCATCATTACTATGGTGATATTTGCTTCAACGATTTTTCTTATTAAGTTTTCGTTGTCTTGTCGCCCACTTTGTGAAGTCATTTCATTTACAGGTGTTTGCGTTTGTACTTTCGAATTTATTGTTTATCTTGTTTTGTTTCGCCTCGTCATAATGCTCTGCTCTTGGTCTTGTATTACTTTAATTTCGTTCTCATTCTTTCAATTTATTCCCCAGGAGCTTTTGTTTTTGACCTTCTCTCCTCTGGGTGGGAGGATTTCTAAAATGAATTGGTCCTATAATAATATCACGCAAGGCGAAACAAACGAGAAAAAGAAGTTTATCTAATATTTCTTTGAGTTCTTAGCAATTTTTCTGTGTTAGTTAAAATGTGTGTGTGTGTGTGGGTATTTGAAAATCTCTTTCATGCAATGTTATTTTTTCGTAGGATTTCTTTTTTTTATTTTTTTTTGTACTTTAGAAAAAAATGTAATTTTTCTTTTCATATTATTTTGTTGATTTTCTGTTTGCCTCAGAGAAATGAAAAGATAACTAACGTCTTTTGTTATAGCAATAGCAAAAGAATTCGCTTTTGTTTCTCGAGGATAAGAAAGCAATAACAACAAAGAAAAATACCTCAACTTAATTTCGGTTGCCCATTGCAAATATAACACTGGTAGGTTACAATGAAAATAAAACTAAAATAAAAAAAATAGAGATTATTGTTTTTGTTTCATTTATATAAAAGGATATATATGAATGGCAATGAAAATAATATAATCATTTAATGTTAACATTAAGAGTGGCCTCATAACCATTCCAAAGGGGATGCCTAAAAGTATGCAGTACTTTTCAAAAAACCATTATCCTTTGGTTTGATGACAACGAGGGCCCAAAAGTATGTTTTTTTATAATAAATAGAACAAAACATTTTATGTCCACAGCTTTTAATTGAATTGTTACAAAATGTAAAACAAAAAAAGACTTGAAATTTTATTTTCAGAAATTTTTAAGTATTTCCTTTCCTTTGGATCAGCCTTCGGGGAATGTTATAACTTAACGGAAGATGAAGTTTTTTCTTTTTATTTTCCCACTTTTCTGTTAATAAACTAAAATTACAAGAATGTTTTGAAACTGACCCAAAGCTTAGGGCTAAAATGTCTTAAGGCTATGATATGTAATTTAGACTATGCCAAGAACATTTGAATGAAATTGTAAAGGATAAATTATTTCTAATGGACCTAGATAACCACTCCACAATTTTAAATAAAATATTAACCATTTTCTTTTTAATTATTACCAAAAATGGCACATACAAAAAATGTTTTTCTGATTCAATCATGAAATTAATTGATCCAATTAATTTTTTAATTGAAAAGTCTTCAATCACAGAAATGATAGTATCATTTAAAATATTAATTGAAAGTCAATTAAAAAATGAATTGATACTATTATTTATTTCTGATTAATTTTTGTTTCAATTAAATAATTTCTGGAATCAATTAAATTTTTAATTGAATATTTTTTAAAACTAAATTAAAATTTTAATTGGAAAAATTTTCGTGAAATTTTTTTTTTGACATATATCAGTTTGGAATAGTAATTTTTCTGCAATTTCAGTTAGAGTTTGGAATGAACCGATCATTGAGGGGAAAATATTTGCATACTTTCCAACGAAGACAATCATGAAATTAATTGATCCAATTAATTTTTTAATTGAAATGTCTTCAATCACAGAAATGATAGTATCAATTAAAATATTAATTGAAAGTCAATTAAAAAATTAATTGGTACTATTATTTATTTCTGATTAATTTTTGTATCAATTAAATAATTTCTTGAATCAATTAAATTTTTAATTGAATATTTTTTAAAACTCAATTAAAATTTAAATTGGAAAAATTTTCGGGAAAATTTTTTTCTGTATAGAAAAAAAATGGCACATAGCCAAATCAGTTGGGAATAGTAATTTTTCTGCAATTTCATCTAAAGTTTGGAATGAACCGATTATTGAGGGGAAAATATTTGCATACTTTCCAGCGAAGACATCTAGCCCTAAAGTATACAATATTGAAATTAAGAAAGAGTTAGTACTTGGAGTACTGTTAGGCCCAAACCTACATATAAAATAAAATCATCAAAATTTTCCTTAATAAAATTTTAATTGATTTTTAAAAAATAGTCAATTAAAAATTTAATAGGATCAACAAAATTTGTAATTGAAACAAAAATTAATTGTATCAATTAATTTTTTAATTGTTTCAATTATTTTTTTTTTATTGGGAAAATTTGTTTTTTAATTGACTTTTGTAATTGATACTATTTTTTCTGTGATTGAAGATATTTCAATTAAAAATTAATTGATTCAATTAATTTCGTGATTAAAAACAAAAAAAAAGTTTTTTCTGTGTAACAGTTCCCACATTTAAAATTTTTCAGTTAATTCACGAGTTTTGCATTTCTTTAAGATCAAAGTCACAATTTTTTGTGATTTATTTATGTGCGTAGACACATTGTTACCATGCCGCCATTTTAGTGGCAAAATTGCAACCTTTTTTTACTTTTGTGCCACCTTTTTATCGGTGTGTGCCTCTTTTTATTTAAATTAATTTATACTGTAATACATTTTGTGTATTATATTATGTTCATAAATAAGTTTCTTTTTATTAGTTTTTCAGTGGACACACGTGTGCGGCCTTAAAGTATGCAAAGAAAAAAATTCGATTTATTTAATAAACTGAGTTTTGTTGACACTTTTTGCGCCTCTTTATAAAAATTCTCAACGGTAATGCTGAGTAGGCAAGTCCAAAACACCTTATCTGTACGCACATAATATCTCCAGAGATTCGGCCGTTTTTCGACCTGGATGAAATTATGATATTTTCCTCCTGATTATTCTATTTCTGAGCCTGAAAATAACGAATAATTAAATTATCTAAAAAAAAATGAGTAGAACAGTTTTGTAGAGGAGAAAGATATACACTTTGCTATACATCAAAATAAACTTTACACTATGTTTTCGTTTTGCTCTATATGCTACAACAAAATTGTTATATATAAATTACAAACAAGCCTAAAAGTATACATTACAAATTTCCAAAGTTTTTATTGTAGTTTTCAAGTTATATAAATATGGTAGAAAAAAAGATGTTATGAATAAATAAATACTCTTTCTATAAACTATCGACAATGCGAATGAAATATGTATAATTTAGCCAAAGCACAAAAAATATTTCACAAAAAAATGTATATGCTATACTCCATAGATGGAAATTTATAATGTAATTATAATAGTATCATTCTTTTGTATACGAACAATACATTAATACATTCACGCTCCAACACTTTTACTACATAGTACATGTGGCGGTGACAGTATTATAATTTAGCAACTAAAAATAAATATTATAGAAAATCCTATATGAATAATAAATAATGAATATCTAGGTATTGTGTAAACTTTCTGATGGCAGTCTACAAATAAAATTCGCTCATAGTTTCCAATGATATATGATTAATTAATAATAGCATTGAGTTTACCCCAGGTTTTTTGCTAATATCCATAAACTATGAAATGAAGCATATTTGTAGGGGCTTATCATTAATATGCATATTATTTTTTGCTTTTGTTTTTGTTCATCTATCATGATATTAATAAGCTTAGTAAATAATAGGGTTTCTGAAATTGTTTGCTAGGTGATGATTATATTTAAAAGTGTAATATCCGGTTTTGTGTAAAATTTATTTTATTTATTTATTTTTTGATTTGCATAGAGAATAATATTAGGCGGTGGTTGAGTATAAATCCTTTGGTTTAGTTTCTCTTGTATTATCTTATAATATTGTAAAATTAGAGAAAAATATAATTATGAAAAAATAAACTCATAATTCGTAGTTTTTTCGTTGGAAAAGAGGACTACTATTATAAAATGTTGCATACTTTTAGGATCTTCCTCGTAATAACTTTCTGCATTACTTAGTAATTTAAGAGAAGAGTGATAACTCATACCAATGTCAATTATTTTATATCCTTTCAGTGTCCTAATTGTTCCTTCTTACCGTTCAAATATTATTTTATATAATTAAATTCTTCAAAGCCTACAAATAGGCTTCATTTCAAGAGTCGACATTAATGCTGCTTTCCTTGAGTCCATATAATGCAGTTTATTTTTAACCTTAGCAAATATTCTCCTTCAAAAGAATGCATTTTTGGCACACCATCCAACTATAGTCTACTAAAATTTGTTGAAAATTATAACTTTATAGAAAATGTGGTCAATGTGATTTTCAATAGAAGATTTTGTCAAAGTTTTGTCTATAGAAAATTTTGCCAAAATTTTTTTGCATATAGAAATTTTGTCAAAATTTTTTTCTATAGAGAAATTTGTCAACATGTCCTTTTGTATATGTGGTCAATGTGTTTTTCTATAGAAGATTTTGTCAAAGTTTTGTCTATAGAAAATTTTGCCAAAAATTTCTTGCATATCGAAATTTTGTCAAAAATTTTTTCTATAGAGAAATTTGTCAACATGTCCTTTTATAGAAAATTTTGTCAAAAAAATTCTATGTATAAAATTTTGTCAAAATTGTAGTCCTTTAATAAATATTGTCAAAATTTTATTCCTATAGTTAATTTTTTAAAAATTTTAGTCCTATAAAAAATTATGTCAAAATTTTATTCTTGGAGAAAATGTCAAAATGTTGTTTCTATATAAAATTTTGTCAATATTTTATTTCTATAGAAAATTTTGTCCTATAGAAAATTTTGTCAAAATTTTATTCTATAATGAATTTTGTAAAAATTTTATTGCTATGATAAATTTTGTAAAAATTTTATTACTATAATAAATTTTGTAAAAATTGTATTACTATAAAAATTTTATTCTTATAAAAAATTTTTGCAAAATTTTATTCTTAGAGAAAATTTTGTCAAAATGTTGTTTCTATAGAAAATTTTATCAAAATTTTATTACGATAGAATTTTTTAATTTTTTTTGTCTTTATAAAATTTGGTCCCAATTTTATTTTTTTAGGCTTGTTTGTAATTTTATATTTTTTTATATAAAACATTTTGTCAACATTTACCAAATCTATCAAAACATCAAGAATTCTACCAAGCAGTAAAAAATCTACGATTTTTGGTAAAATTTTATGAACTGTAGCACCGTGAAAATTTATTACTCCTGATCGATTATTTCATGAATTGAGAATGGAATATTTCTCTAAACAAAAATCAACCACGCGTGTTAAAAACAAAAAAACACGCATCTCTTAGATTTTGGTAGTAGCTGCTTACGAAAATGTACTTTACCACAGAAAATTTCTCGTAACATAGTATTAGAGCCACAAAGCTCCTGAAAGTATGCAATGAAAATTTTTTGATGTTCCATAAAGGATAAAAAAAATATTTTTGCGTTCAATCACGCAATGAATTGATCCAATTTATTCTTAATTCAAATCTCTTCAATCTCAAAAATAGTAGTATCAATCACCAACGTCAATTAAAAAGATAATTAATCCAATTAACCCTCCAATTGATCGTAAGGACCCGGAGGAAGTTTTTGACTTTTATTATTTCATAACTCTGTAAAATACCCGATCTCAAACATGATAGTTTATGACTACGTGCTCTAATTAGTACATCAAGTGATAAACCATCATATAAAACACAAATTTGGGATATGAATGAAAGTCCAAAAAGTCCACAGGACCGAAAGTTTGTGTGATTTTACACAATATATATATGCCATGGTCAATATTATTAATTTTAGCCTTTTTAATCGGTATTATCAAAGTCGGTGGAGAATAAATGTTTAGAAAAATATTTGCTGCCTATACCCTGCGCTGTAATATAGGTAACACTTTTATGGACAATTACTTAAGCAACACAATTTTTCACAAAATTAAATTAATTCTAAACGGTAGCAGAAGAAGAAATGTTGGCCTAGAAAACTTTACTTAGAAATAGTTTTGATTAGTGGGTCTGTGGCATAATTGACATTGTTTGGGATCTTTATAAATTATGGCATACTTTTCGGCATATGATATGTGCCTTTTTTCATTTTCTTCTTCAATAACAAGCACATCAAATCTAAATTACTTTGACTAAAACAACAGCCAGCATCCATGAAAATATTGCCATAAGTCCTCCCTGCAATGACAACATAAAACATAAGCATTTTTTCCGGACACACACTCACACATATGCAGACAGACATACGTGCGTGCACAGCTTGAAGAGGAAACGTGTGTGTATGGCTGGCACTCTTGTTATTTAACAAATAAACTATTTTATTCTTTTCGTTTTGCCCATGTAGATGTCACATGTCAATGTCATCTGTGAAAACATAAAGCTTTCCCCTCCATGACCGCAGGCAGGGCACGGTCAAAAGAGAAAAAGAGCAACAAACAATTCTCAAAAATGAACAGACATATCTAGCAGAGGCGCAAAACAGATACACTTCTCCAATATACATACATAGTCTAAGAAACATACGCACACACACTCGCAATATGCATAGTCTTAATACGTATGTGTACTTACCCATTTAACCACCTACGGAAAACCAAGAGAAATCTAAAAACATTCACATCCTTGAAAGTCACGCATTGTTTTGGGGTACAAGATTTACTTCATTTCCTTCGTACGTACGTATACACAGCTTCTTCATAACATCAAACACACGTATAGACCCAACGACCTAATGTTAAACCCGGCGACCGATATCTAAGTGAGGATGTCAAATAATCCAACACGTTCACAAGAGAACTGACAACCATGTTATGTCTAAAACACAGCTAAACTATTAGATGAGTCTTTAAGCGAGTGCCACCACGGTAGGTTGGCAGCTGTGTCAGAACAACAAGTTTTTTAATGCTATTGTTTTTGATGATGTTGATATTCGTTGGCATATAGGGATCTTAGGCCTCATTTATAGATAACTACCCCATCTAGAGCAGTTTCGGGTATGACTTTATTGAGTTTTCAATGTAGTTGTGGGTATATGTGAATCATGATTACCCTATAGGAGTAAATAGTATCGTTATGTGTTTATGTTATTTGTTAAAAAATTTTAGGATATTCTAAACAGCCTAACTTTATGCACAAATTAATGTTAAGTTAAATTGTTGTACCTATAATTATGCTTTAGAAAATAATGGTTGCTTTTAAACAATTACTTAATGGATAATATCGTGATTGGGGGAAATTATCTTACTACAGAGAAACCTCTCAGAGGATATCGTGAATGGGGAATATCATTTGAACAGTATCACGAATATGGAACATTCTCTTATTACCGAAAAATCTGTCACAAATGTAGTTCTACGATCGCCTACATTATGCCCACATATGGAAGATGTCTAACTATGATAGATTTGAATGTGGTAATAAAGCAAACGTCGTATAACCATTATCAACTTTCGAAAGATGTATGGTTTCAGAGTGTCCAAGATTCTGATGCTTCACTGCATATTTATGCACCTGAAAGTATGCTATATAAATTTAGGTTAAATATTTAAGGATGTTTTTTTTTTGTTTTAAACCAAGAAAGTGTTATAGAAAATTTTACTTCTATAGAAAATGTTTGCAAAATTGTATTTCTATAGAAAATTTTTGGAAAATTTTATTTTTATAGAAAAGTTTTGAAAAATTTTATTTCTATGGAAATCTTTTGTCAAGATTTTATTTCTATAGAGAATTTTGTCAAAATTTTATTTCTATAGAAAATTTTTGCAAAATATTATTTCTATAGAAATTTTTTGCAAAATTTTATTTCTATAGAAAAGTTTGTAAATTTTTTTGTTCTACAGAAAATTTTGTCAAAATTTTATTTCTATGGAAAATTTTGTCAAAATTTTATTTCTATAGAAAATTTTGTCAAAATTTTATATCTGTTGAAAATTTTTGTCAAAATTTTATTACTATAGAAAATTTTGTAAAAATTTTATTTCTATTGAAAATTTTTGCAACATTTTATTTCTATAGGAAAATTTTGCAAAATTTATTTCTATTGAAATTTCTATAGAAAATTTTGTCAAAATTTTATTTCTATAGAAAATTTTGTCAAAATTTTATTTCTATAGAAAATTTTGTCAAAATTTTATTTCTACAGAAAATTTTGTCAAAATTTTATATCTATAGAAAATTTTTGTCAAAATTTTATTTCTATAGAAAATTTTGTCAAAATTTTATTTCTAGAGAAAATTTTGTCAAAATTTTATATCTATAGAAAATTTTTGTCAAAATTTTATTACTATAGAAAATTCTGTCACGATTTGATTTCTATAGAAAATTTTGTCAACATTTTATTCCTATAGAAGTTTTTTGCAAAATTTTAATTTTATAGAAAATTTTTGTTAAAATTTTATTTCTTTATAAAATTTTTGCAAAATTTTATTTCTATAGAAAATTTTTGCAAAATTTTATTTATATAGAAAATTTTTGCAAAATTTTGCAAAAATTTTGTTTCTATAGAAAATTTTTGCAAAAGTATATTTCTGTAGAAAATTTTTTCTTTATAAAATTTTTGCAAAATTATATTTCTATGGAAGATTTTGTCAAAATTTTATTTCTATAGAAAATTTTGTTAAAATTTTATTTCTATAGAAAATTCTGTCAAAATTTTATTCCTATAGAAAATTTTTGCAAAATATTTCCATAGAATTTTTTTGCAAAATTTTATTTCTATAGAAAATTTTGTCAAAACTTTATTTCTGTAGAAAATTTTTGTCAAAATTTTATTACTATAGACAATTTTGTCAAAATTTTATTTCTATTGAAAATTTTTCCAAAATTTTATTTCTATAGGAAATTTTTCCAAAATTTTATTTCTATAGAAAATTTTGTCAAAATTTTATGTCTATAGAAAATTTTGTCAAAATTTTATATCTATAGAAAATTTTTGTCAAAATTTTATTACTATAGAAAATTCTGTCAGGATTTTATTTCTATAGAAAATTTTGTCAAAATTTTATTTCTATAGTAAATTTTGTCAATATTTTATTCCTATAGAAGTTTTTGCAAAATTTTACTTTTATAGAAAATTTTTGTTAAAATTTTATTTCTTTATAAAATTTTTGCAAAATTTTATTTCTATAGAAAATTTTTGCAAAATTTTATTTCTATAGAAATTTTTTGCAAAATTTTATTTCTATAGAAAATTTTTGCATTATTTTATTTCTATAGAAAATGTTTGCAATAGTATATTTTTTTGTAGAAAATTTTTGCAAAATTTTATTTTTATAGAAAATATTTGCAAAATTATATTTCTATGGAAGATTTTGTCAAAATTTCATTTCTATAGAAAATTTTGTAAAAAATTTATTAAAACAAGTAAGGAAAGTCTAAAGTCGGGCGGGGCCGACTATATTATACCCTGCACGACTTTGTAAATCCGCATTTTCGATACTATATCAAATCCGTCAAATGTGTTGGGTGCTATATATAAAGGATTTTGTCCCAAATACATACATTTAAATCTGACTCCATCTGAACAAACTTTATAATCTATAGTCTTAAAATTTAAGTCGGCTAATGCCCTGGGATGGTACACTATGTTAGTAAAAAATATGGGAAACATTTTAATCTGAACCAATTTTGAGGCAACTTCGCAAAAGTTTATTTATGATTTATAGGTCGATAGATATTTATTACAAATAAGGGAAAATTTGAGTCAATTTTACAAGTTTTCGACTTAGCAGTGGCGATTTTATAAGGCAAATGTGGGTATTTTGAAAATTTTTGCCCAAATCGGAAAAACATATATCTGGAAGCTATATAGAAATCTGAACCGATTTCAACCAAACTTGACATGCATACTTAGTATTTTAATTCTACTCCCTGTGCAAAATTTCACGTAAATCGGACTACAACTTTGAACTCTTTGGTCATATGACGGAAAATCGGGCGAAAGATATATATGGGAGCTATATCTAAATCTGAACCGATTTCAATAAAATTTAGCACACTTGACTACACTACTAACTGTACTCCTAGTGCAAAACCAAATTGGGCTAAAACTCTGGCTTCTGGGGCCTACATATATGGTCTATATCGGGCGAAAGATATATATGGGAGCTATATCTAAATCTGAGCCGATTTCAATGAAATTTGACACACCTTACTTTAATGAAAACAAGTGTTTATATTATATATAAGCCAAATTTTAATAGCCAAAAATTTTTCTAGTTTCACTTTTCTCTGTGCAATCCTAGAAGCATGCTTCATTATTAATAATTTTCGCTACTTTTATAAGGTGTTTAATAGGATTTGAAAATTTTTGTTCTCCTAAATATATGGTATAAGGACACCATAAGGTCGTTACAATCATAACTTATTCAACTAATGTGATTTTTGTTTCTCACTAGCCTGTCATCTATTGTACATGTGATATAAAGTTTGTCGTGGTATGCTTCTTAAACGAAGACGAAAGTAAAAGTTGAAACCCCAAAATATATATTTCGAGTGTAATATTTTGACGTACGCCTTGTTGCTAACGCCAAAACAACTGCTAGAAAGACGTGCTAATGTACATGTAATCCATAAGTAATGTGTAACGAAAACAATAACGACGGTAACAAGAACAATAACAGCAGCAACATCAAAGTTATCAACATAAAAATTCATTTTATTACAGACGTGTTCGTTTCGTATTGTTTTTTGTGAGGAATGTCGAAGTGTGTAATTGTAAAATTGTTCGTGATAGCTAGATAGATTGAGCATTTAAGGATGGGGGTAGTAACAGCTTCAAATAGACACACACACATAGGAATATTTATTGGCAACCCATGTTTGAGGTACTCTTGTCGGTGGCTTGACAGGTTGCGAGGGGAAACTGTGGTATCCCATTTTGCCATATATCTATACCAGCAATGTTTATGGATGAAAATCTCTTTTTTGTTAGTTTTATATAAAAGAATATATATATATATATATATATATATATATATATATATATATATATATATATATATATATATATATATATATATATATATATATATATATATATATATATATATATATATATATATATATATATATATATATATATATATATATATATATATATATATATATATATATATATATATATATATATATATATTTTTGCTCCACATAGACATGTATTGAAAAAGTCATGAAATATTTTATGAGCTCATTGTTTTTCTTCTGTTGAAGCATTATTTTCAATCTCCTAAAAGTATGCTAAAAATAATGTGTTTTTCATTATCGTAAATAAGTGAAAAGAATAATGACAGACGGACAGACGGACAGACGGACGGACGGACGGACATGCTTAGATCGACTCAGAATTTCACCACGACCCAGAATATATATACTTTATGGGGTCTTAGAGCAATATTTCGATGTGTTACAAACGGAATGACAAAGTTAATATACCCCCATCCTATGGTGGAGGGTATAAAAACTGTATTGCAATTGAAAGAGAGCTGGCTGTATTTGCCAACACGAAACCAACAAAGGTGACAAATTTTTTAATACCAAAGGCATTGAAAACAAAAAACAAAAATATTTATAGCAGGCCTAACTTAGTTCTCTCAATTTCTCTCAACTTCACATCAAATAAACTTCATTTTGTTTAATTTTAATTAATATAATTTAATTCAGTATTATCTTGTTTTATTTAATTTTATATAATTTAAAGCAGTTAATAAATTTTATTTACGCTATGACAAAAAAAAAACAGAAAACATTCACTAATATCAGAAAAAGGAAACAGAAGAAACCAAATAAAAAAAAAGCTCTCAGTAAAACTGAAGCATACTTTAGGGGATTTTAATATAAAGGAAATGTGAGAGAAAATGAAAAAACATACCGTATCAGCTTGAAAGTCAATTAAAGAATTAATTGTTCCACTCAAAAAAAGTAATGATACAATTAATTTTTTGATTGATTTTGGTTTCAATTAAATATTCTGTGTAAATTCTGTACATATTTATAGTTATATTTATATTTATATTTGTATTTATATTTATATTTATATTTATATTTATATTTATATTTATATTTATATTTATATTTATATTTATATTTATATTTATATTTATATTTATATTTATATTTATATTTATATTTATATTTATATTTATATTTATATTTATATTTATATTTATATTTATATTTATATTTATATTTATATTTATATTTATATTTATATTTATATTTATATTTATATTTATATTTATATTTATATTTATATTTATATTTATATTTATATTTATATTTATATTTATATTTATATTTATATTTATATTTATATTTATATTTATATTTATATTTATATTTATATTTATATTTATATTTATATTTATATTTATATTTATATTTATATTTATATTTATATTTATATTTATATTTATATTTATATTTATATTTATATTTATATTTATATTTATATTTATATTTATATTTATATTTATATTTATATTTATATTTATATTTATATTTATATTTATATTTATATTTATATTTATATTTATATTTATATTTATATTTATATTTATATTTATATTTATATTTATATTTATATTTATATTTATATTTATATTTATATTTATATTTATATTTATATTTATATTTATATTTATATTTATATTTATATTTATATTTATATTTATATTTATATTTATATTTATATTTATATTTATATTTATATTTATATTTATATTTATATTTATATTTATATTTATATTTATATTTATATTTATATTTATATTTATATTTATATTTATATTTATATTTATATTTATATTTATATTTATATTTATATTTATATTTATATTTACATTTATATTTATATTATGTGAAGTAGTCAAATTTATTTATTTATCCTATGAAAAAAAAAACATTCGCTAATATCAGAAAACGAAAATAGAGAAGAAACCAATAAATGAAACGTAGCCTTAAGGTCTCATAAAGCTATCAGTAATACTAAAGCATACTTTTAGGGGTGGGAGTATAAACTGAATGTGGGAGAAAATATAAATATGAACATATCAAATTGGTAGAGAGCTGGATGTCTTTCTAATCCCTTAAACGCCAGAGATGACAAAATTTGTAATACTCTAGAAGCTAAAAAAAATCATAATTATTAATAGAAGACTTAATTTCAATTCATCTCAATTTTATTCATTTCAAATGAATTTTATTTTGTTTATTTTCGAAAAGAAAATTTAATTTATTAAAATTTAATTTAAATTCATTTGATTCAGGAGATAATCACATTTAAATTAATGTGGTTATATTTATTTATACTGATTTACAAAAATTTAATTTATTTTTTTTAATACTTTCAATTAATTGGTTTAAAACTTAATTTAATTTTATATAAAATTAATTAAATTTTTGGCATTTTCAAGGACCAAATGTGTGTTACAAAATCTTTGTCTTATTTAATATAATATTTTAATACTTTCAATAGACACTAATAAAAATCATAATTATTTTATAGAAAAACTAAATTAATTTCAATTAACATAATCTGAATTTAGTTCACTTCGCTTCCAATGAATTAAGGTTTTTTTTAATTTTAATTTTAAAAAAATTAACTCAACATGATTTTTTTTTATAATTTAATTTGATTTAATTTAAATTTATTCGATTGAAAAGATCAACATATTAGATTTAAATAATTTAAAAGGGTTAAATATATTTATAATATTTAGTAGAAGACAAACTTTCTAATACTATAGACACTAAAAAAATCAAAATTATTAATGGAAGACCTAAATTAATTTCAACACATCTTAATTTTATTCACTTCGCTTCAAATGAATTTAATTTTAAATAATAAAATTTAATTCAACATGATTTTTTTTTTATAAATTAATTTAAATTTATTAGATGCCAAAAATCAACACATTAAATTTACATTTAAAATGGTTAATTATATTTATATTATTTTTAAAAAATTTACATTAATTTTATAATAATTTAGTTTATTGTTATTATTATTTTTTAATAATTGAATTTAATTTCGTAATATCTTAATTTAGTCTTTTAATAATTTCAGTTTTTTACCCTTTTCAGGGGTCAAACATTATGCTTTTTCAATATTGCGGCTTAAATGTTGTGTTAGAAAAATCTCTATATTAGAACTTTTATCATATACCATAACTCAAAGCATTTATTTCGCATAAAACAAAATTATTTTAATATTTCTTAATTTTTTAATTTTTGGCCATTTTCAAGGGTGAAACATCATGGTTTTTCAATATTTCAGTTGTATTAAAAAAACTCTTTATATTAACATTTTGATCATATATCTTAGCTCAAAGTTTTTATTTCCCACAAGAAAAAAAACTAATTTTAATATTTCTTTTAGTCGAAAAAAAAATAACTTTCTCCATAAATTTCTTTTCGAATTCGAAACAGATAGTGTTTTTGCATTATTTGCTTCCAATGGCGAAGAAGTACACAGTTTGTTGTCCCATTAACTTAAATATCAATCCATCTATAGAATTTTACTACTAGGATATGGTGACTAAAGAAAATCTCATTATAACTAAATACATACTTATGTTTTATTAAACACATGTTAATCTAACATTGTTAATCTAAATCGTTAAGTAATGTCTTGCAGCACATTATTTGTAGCATACCGTAGGGAGACAAGCAAATTGTTTGAGACAAGACCAACACACACACATATAAACACAAAGAAAAAAATCACATAAAATATTTCATGATGGGTCATGAAAACTTAACGATAAAATAAAAAGCTCCAACAATTTTAGCATATATTTTGCTACCAATAATGTTTTACGAAATAAAAGTTCAGAAATATACGTTAAGAGGCTTATAAAATATGAAGAAACTCCAACAAAAAAAAATATGTCCAAGAGGAAAAATTGGCTAAAGCAACAAAAAAAAAGAAAAACTTTTAAAACATCAAAATTCTTGTTTTTCCCCCAAAAGTATACTTGTTACTTTATTTGGGACCCAAAATTAATTACATCCATTCCATAAGTTTTTTTGTTTGCCTTTTTCCCAAGGATCTAGATTTGTTTGCCCTTGTTTGGAATTCTTGATAATATACTTTTCTGCCTACATAATTTGCTTTTTTTAATTTTTCCTAATTTTTTTTATTTTCCAATTATTGCTAATTTAAGATTCCATTTACAGCCCCCTTTTTTATGGCCATATGAGTTGTATGCCGATATTCGTTACGAAAGGTCATTATTCTTTTCACTTATTTACGATAATGAAAAACACATTATTTTTAGCATACTTTTAGGAGATTGAAAATAATGCTTCAACAGAAGAAAAACAATGAGCTCATAAAATATTTCATGACTTTTTCAATACATGTCTATGTGGAGCAAAAATATATATATATATATATATATATATATATATATATATATATATATATATATATATATATATATATATATATATATATATATATATATATATATATATATATATATATATATATATATATATATATATATATATATATATATATATATATATATATATATATATATATATATATATATATATATATATATATATATATATATATATATATATATATATTTTTGCTCCACATAGACATGTATTGAAAAAGTCATGAAATATTTTATGAGCTCATTGTTTTTCTTCTGTTGAAGCATTATTTTCAATCTCCTAAAAGTATGCTAAAAATAATGTGTTTTTCATTATCGTAAATAAGTGAAAAGAATAATGACCTTTCGTAACGAATATCGGCATACAACTCATATGGCCATAAAAAAGGGGGCTGTAAATGGAATCTTAAATTAGCAATAATTGGAAAATAAAAAAAATTAGGAAAAATTAAAAAAAGCAAATTATGTAGGCAGAAAAGTATATTATCAAGAATTCCAAACAAGGGCAAACAAATCTAGATCCTTGGGAAAAAGGCAAACAAAAAAACTTATGGAATGGATGTAATTAATTTTGGGTCCCAAATAAAGTAACAAGTATACTTTTGGGGGAAAAACAAGAATTTTGATGTTTTAAAAGTTTTTCTTTTTTTTTGTTGCTTTAGCCAATTTTTCCTCTTGGACATATTTTTTTTTGTTGGAGTTTCTTCATATTTTATAAGCCTCTTAACGTATATTTCTGAACTTTTATTTCGTAAAACATTATTGGTAGCAAAATATATGCTAAAATTGTTGGAGCTTTTTATTTTATCGTTAAGTTTTCATGACCCATCATGAAATATTTTATGTGATTTTTTTCTTTGTGTTTATATGTGTGTGTGTTGGTCTTGTCTCAAACAATTTGCTTGTCTCCCTACGGTATGCTACAAATAATGTGCTGCAAGACATTACTTAACGATTTAGATTAACAATGTTAGATTAACATGTGTTTAATAAAACATAAGTATGTATTTAGTTATAATGAGATTTTCTTTAGTCACCATATCCTAGTAGTAAAATTCTATAGATGGATTGATATTTAAGTTAATGGGACAACAAACTGTGTACTTCTTCGCCATTGGAAGCAAATAATGCAAAAACACTATCTGTTTCGAATTCGAAAAGAAATTTATGGAGAAAGTTATTTTTTTTTCGACTAAAAGAAATATTAAAATTAGTTTTTTTTCTTGTGGGAAATAAAAACTTTGAGCTAAGATATATGATCAAAATGTTAATATAAAGAGTTTTTTTAATACAACTGAAATATTGAAAAACCATGATGTTTCACCCTTGAAAATGGCCAAAAATTAAAAAATTAAGAAATATTAAAATAATTTTGTTTTATGCGAAATAAATGCTTTGAGTTATGGTATATGATAAAAGTTCTAATATAGAGATTTTTCTAACACAACATTTAAGCCGCAATATTGAAAAAGCATAATGTTTGACCCCTGAAAAGGGTAAAAAACTGAAATTATTAAAAGACTAAATTAAGATATTACGAAATTAAATTCAATTATTAAAAAATAATAATAACAATAAACTAAATTATTATAAAATTAATGTAAATTTTTTAAAAATAATATAAATATAATTAACCATTTTAAATGTAAATTTAATGTGTTGATTTTTGGCATCTAATAAATTTAAATTAATTTATAAAAAAAAAATCATGTTGAATTAAATTTTATTATTTAAAATTAAATTCATTTGAAGCGAAGTGAATAAAATTAAGATGTGTTGAAATTAATTTAGGTCTTCCATTAATAATTTTGATTTTTTTAGTGTCTATAGTATTAGAAAGTTTGTCTTCTACTAAATATTATAAATATATTTAACCCTTTTAAATTATTTAAATCTAATATGTTGATCTTTTCAATCGAATAAATTTAAATTAAATCAAATTAAATTATAAAAAAAAATCATGTTGAGTTAATTTTTTTAAAATTAAAATTAAAAAAAACCTTAATTCATTGGAAGCGAAGTGAACTAAATTCAGATTATGTTAATTGAAATTAATTTAGTTTTTCTATAAAATAATTATGATTTTTATTAGTGTCTATTGAAAGTATTAAAATATTATATTAAATAAGACAAAGATTTTGTAACACACATTTGGTCCTTGAAAATGCCAAAAATTTAATTAATTTTATATAAAATTAAATTAAGTTTTAAACCAATTAATTGAAAGTATTAAAAAAAATAAATTAAATTTTTGTAAATCAGTATAAATAAATATAACCACATTAATTTAAATGTGATTATCTCCTGAATCAAATGAATTTAAATTAAATTTTAATAAATTAAATTTTCTTTTCGAAAATAAACAAAATAAAATTCATTTGAAATGAATAAAATTGAGATGAATTGAAATTAAGTCTTCTATTAATAATTATGATTTTTTTTAGCTTCTAGAGTATTACAAATTTTGTCATCTCTGGCGTTTAAGGGATTAGAAAGACATCCAGCTCTCTACCAATTTGATATGTTCATATTTATATTTTCTCCCACATTCAGTTTATACTCCCACCCCTAAAAGTATGCTTTAGTATTACTGATAGCTTTATGAGACCTTAAGGCTACGTTTCATTTATTGGTTTCTTCTCTATTTTCGTTTTCTGATATTAGCGAATGTTTTTTTTTTCATAGGATAAATAAATAAATTTGACTACTTCACATAATATAAATATAAATGTAAATATAAATATAAATATAAATATAAATATAAATATAAATATAAATATAAATATAAATATAAATATAAATATAAATATAAATATAAATATAAATATAAATATAAATATAAATATAAATATAAATATAAATATAAATATAAATATAAATATAAATATAAATATAAATATAAATATAAATATAAATATAAATATAAATATAAATATAAATATAAATATAAATATAAATATAAATATAAATATAAATATAAATATAAATATAAATATAAATATAAATATAAATATAAATATAAATATAAATATAAATATAAATATAAATATAAATATAAATATAAATATAAATATAAATATAAATATAAATATAAATATAAATATAAATATAAATATAAATATAAATATAAATATAAATATAAATATAAATATAAATATAAATATAAATATAAATATAAATATAAATATAAATATAAATATAAATATAAATATAAATATAAATATAAATATAAATATAAATATAAATATAAATATAAATATAAATATAAATATAAATATAAATATAAATATAAATATAAATATAAATATAAATATAAATATAAATATAAATATAAATATAAATATAAATATAAATATAAATATAAATATAAATATAAATATAAATATAAATATAAATATAAATATAAATATAAATATAAATATAAATATAAATATAAATATAAATATAAATATAAATATAAATATAAATATAAATATAAATATAAATATAAATATAAATATAAATATAAATATAAATACAAATATAAATATAAATATAACTATAAATATGTACAGAATTTACACAGAATATTTAATTGAAACCAAAATCAATCAAAAAATTAATTGTATCATTACTTTTTTTGAGTGGAACAATTAATTCTTTAATTGACTTTCAAGCTGATACGGTATGTTTTTTCATTTTCTCTCACATTTCCTTTATATTAAAATCCCCTAAAGTATGCTTCAGTTTTACTGAGAGCTTTTTTTTTATTTGGTTTCTTCTGTTTCCTTTTTCTGATATTAGTGAATGTTTTCTGTTTTTTTTTTGTCATAGCGTAAATAAAATTTATTAACTGCTTTAAATTATATAAAATTAAATAAAACAAGATAATACTGAATTAAATTATATTAATTAAAATTAAACAAAATGAAGTTTATTTGATGTGAAGTTGAGAGAAATTGAGAGAACTAAGTTAGGCCTGCTATAAATATTTTTGTTTTTTGTTTTCAATGCCTTTGGTATTAAAAAATTTGTCACCTTTGTTGGTTTCGTGTTGGCAAATACAGCCAGCTCTCTTTCAATTGCAATACAGTTTTTATACCCTCCACCATAGGATGGGGGTATATTAACTTTGTCATTCCGTTTGTAACACATCGAAATATTGCTCTAAGACCCCATAAAGTATATATATTCTGGGTCGTGGTGAAATTCTGAGTCGATCTAAGCATGTCCGTCCGTCCGTCCGTCTGTCCGTCTGTCCGTCTGTCCGGCTGTCCGTCCGTCTGTGGAAATCACGCTAACTTCCGAACGAAACAAGCTATCGACTTGAAACTTGGCACAAGTAGTTGTTATTGATGTAGGTCGGATGGTATTGATATCGGACCACGTTTACGTATAGCCCCCATATAAACCGATCCCCAAATTTGGCTTGGGGAGCCTCCCGGAGCAGCAAAATTCATCCGATCCGGTTGAAATTTGGTACCTGATGTTAGTATACGGCCTCTAACAACCATGTAAAAATTGGTCCATATCGGTCTATAATTATATATAGCTCCCATATAAACCGATCCCCAGATTTGACCTCCGGAGCCTCTTGGAGGAGCAAAATTCATCCGATCCGGTTGAAATTTAGTACGTGGTCTTAGTATACGGTCTCTAACACCCATCCAAAAATTGGTCCATGTCGGTCCATAATTATATATAGCCCCCATATAAACCGATCCCCAGATTTGACCTCCGGAGCCTCTTGGAGGGGAAAAATTCATCCGATCCGGTTGAAATGTGGTACCTGATGTTAGTATACGGTCTCTAAAAACCATGCAAAAATTGGTCCATATCGGTCTATAATTATATATAGCCCCCATATAAACCGATCCCCAGATTTGACCTCCGGAGCCTCTTGGAGGGGCAAAATTCATCCGATCCTGTTGAAATTTGGTACCTGATGTTAGTATACGGCCTCTAACAACCATGCAAAAATTGGTCCATATCGGTTCATAATTATATATAGCTCCCATATAAACCGATCCCCAGATTTGAATTCCGGAGCCTCTTGGAGGAGCAAAATTTATCCGATCCAATTGAAATTTAGTACGTGGTGTTAGTATATAGTCTCTAACAACCATGCAAAAATTGGTCCATATCGGTTCATAATTATATATAGCTCCCATATAAACCGATCCCCAGATTTGACCTCAGGAGCCTCTTGGAGGAGCGAAATTCATCCGATCCAGTTGAAATTTGGTACATGGTGTTAGTATATGGTATCTAACAACCATGCAAAAATTGGTCCATATCGGTCCATAATTATATATAGCAAAAGTCTTCCGATGCGGTTGAAATTTGGTACATTTTGTCAATATATGGCCTCTAACAGCCATGTAAAAATTGGTCAATATCGGTCTTTAGTTATATATAGCCGATGACTTATTACACAAAAATTGGTCCATATCGCCAAAAATAATCTACCAAAACTTTATTTCCATAGAAAATTTTGTCAAATTTTATTACTATAGAAAGTTGTGTCAAAATTTCATTTCTATAGAAAGTTTTGTCAAACGTTTATTTCTATAGAAATGTTTGTCAAAATTTTATTTCCATAGAAAGTTTTGTCAAAATTTTATTTTTATAGAAAATTTTGTAAAAAATTTATTTCTGTAGAAAATTTTGTCAACATTTTATTTCTATACAAAATTTTGTCAACATTTTACTTCCATAGAAAATTTTGTCAACATTTTATTTCTATAGAAAATTTTGTCAAGTTTTTATTTCTATAGAAAATTTTGTCAAAATTTTATTTCTATAGAAGATTTTGTCAAGTTTTCATTTCTATAGAAAATTTTGTCAAACTATATTATATACGTATTTAATCGGCCTTTTTTTGTTTAATATATACCCCGTATGGGCTAACTTACAATTTTGAAGACAGTGTTAAAAAGTTTTACGATACCTTGCCATCGGCAAGTGTTATCGCAACCCAAGTAATTCGATTGTGGATGACAGACTTTAGTAGAAGTTCCTACGCAATCCATGGTGGAGGGTACATAAGATTCGGCCTGGCCGAACTTACGGCCGTATATACTTGTTTTTAATTATTTTCTCCTATGTTTAGTTTATATTGCCATCCCTAAAAATATGTTTCAGTTTCATTGAGAGCTTTATATGACACCTTAAGGCTATGTTTTATTTATTGGTTTCTTTTCTGTTTTCTTTTTCTGATATTAGTGAATATTTTCTGTTTTTTTTTCTCATAGGATTTACTACGTCTTGTGGTCTTATCTTTGCACTCAAAGCCTTAATAATTTCCCCTCGAATAAATATTTACATTACGCCGTTTAGCTATGAGAAGAGTGCTGCAAGTCATAATATTATCGGAGGGGACTTTAGATAAAATGATCACATGTAGTGATGTTTATTCTAGCAAATACGTTTAGTTATTTACCACAGAGTATTTGTAGGGGGGTTCCCCCCCCCCCCCCAAAATCACACACAAATACGAAAAACTCAATACAAATACATTCTCATATCTAGCTGTTGTGTTTGTGAGTAAATAACCTTAGGTTAGAAAGCAATAAACCCCGTCATAGTGGGAGATCAATTTAGTTTTCAGAGAGTTTACAGTTGAACGAATATATGCGGTGCTTATTGATATTGTTTTAAGCATATTTCCTGGTATTTACTTGTCATATTTTATGGGGAAAAGTTTATGGCATGTTTTCTTTATACAACAGTGGCAGGGTTGAATAAAAAATACGCTATTTGGGGAGAAATCCTTAAGGGAAATATTGATGTACACAAAAGTATTTGGAAAATATTAATTAATTCATTCATATACAATCATATATATGAACCAATATATTGATAAAAATTGGTATTTTTATACCCACCACCATAGAATGGTGATGGGGGTATAATAAGTTTGTCATTCCGTTTGTAACACATCGAAATATCGATTTCCGACTATATAAAGTATATATATTCTTGATCAGGGAGAAATTCTAAGACGATATAACGATGTCCGTCTGTCCGTCTGTCTGTCTGTCTGTCTGTCTGTCTGTCTGTTGTAATCACGCTACAGTCTTCAATAATGAAGCAATCGTGCTGAAATTTTGCACAAACTCGTCTTTTGTCTGCAGGCAGGTCAAGTTCGAAGATGGGCTATATCGGTCCAGGTTTTGATATAGTCCCCATATAAACCGACCTCCCGATTTGGGGTCTTGGGCTTATAGAAATCGTAGTTTTTATCCAATTTGCCTGAAATTTGAAATCTAGAGGTATTTTATGATCATAAAGAGGTGTGCCAAAAATGGTGATTATCGGTCCATGTTTTGGTATAGCCCCCATATAGACCGATCTCCCGATTTTATTTCTTGGGCTTATAGAAACCGCAGTTTTTATTCAATTTACTTGAAATTGGAAATCTAGAGGTATTGTAGGACCACAAATACGTGTGCCAAAAATTGTGAGTATCGGTCCATGTTTTGGTATGGTCCCCATGTAAAACGACCTCCCGATTTGGGGTCTTGGGCTTATAGAAATCGTAGTTTTTATCCAATTTGCCTGAAATTTGAAATCTAGAGGTATTTTATGACCATAAAGAGGTGTGCCAAAAATTGTGAGTATCGGTCCATATTTTGGTATAGCCCCCATATAGACCTATCTCCCGATTTTACTTCTTTGGCTTAAAGAAACCGCAGTTTTTATTCAATTTACCTGAAATTGGAAATCTAGAGGTATTGTAGGACCACAAATACGTGTGCCAAAAATTGTGAGTATCGGTCCATGTTTTGGTATAGCCCCCATATAAAACGACCTCCCGATTTTGGGTCTTGGACTTATATTTTAGAACCATAAGAGGTGTGCCGAAAATGGTGAGTATCGGTCCATATTTTGGTATAGCCCCCATATAGACCGATTTCCCGATTTTACTTCTTGGGCTTCTAGAATCCGAAGTTTTTATCCTATTTGCCTGAAATTGGAAATCTAGAGGTATTTTCGGGTCATAAAGAGGTGTGCCGAAAACGGTGAGTATCGGTCCATATTTTAGTATAGCCCCCATAAGAACGATCTCCCGATTTAACTCCTTGGGTTTCTAGAAACCGTAGTTTTTATCTGATTTGCCTGCATTTGTAAATATTCTGATATTTTAGGCTCACAAAAACGTGTATCGGATTAAGTTTTTATCGGTCCATTTGATAATGCCTCCATATAGACCGACTTCACTTCTTGACGGTGTAGAAGGCGCACTGATCATCAAATTTGCTTGAAACTCAATGTAAAATTTCCAGATTTTACTTCCACAGATTTAAGATTTCAAATTAAGACGTTATTTTATAATTTTCGTGCACACTTACAAGAGATGTTAATGATTCCTCTAAAATTCAAACATAAATGGTTCTTATAAATCCAGAATCTGATATAGTCCTCATATGTGAAATCTTTAAATTTATCTTCGGGAAGTGTCCTCAAGTCCTCAATCCCTCCTGAAATTTCAAAGGAAACCCTAATATTTGGTTCATGGTGGTGGGTATTTAAGATTCGGCCCGGCCGAACTTACTGCTGTATATACTTGTTTATTTTTTGTTTGTTATATAAAATATTAATGTAAGAAATGCTTTAAAATTTTTTATTGACAATAGCTTACCATTTCGAAAATGTTAACGATTTTTTTATTAAAATTCAATATTTGCTAATAAAGATTCCAATTTGGAAAATGAATGTCTTTTATAATTCTACGAGTATTTCCCCTATGAATTTATTATACCCTCCACCATAGGATGGGGGTATATTAACTTTGTCATTCCGTTTGTAACACATCGAAATATTGCTCTAAGACCCCATAAAGTATATATATTCTGGGTCGTGGTGAAATTCTGAGTCGATCTGAGCATGTCCGTCCGTCTGTTGAAATCACGGTAACTTCCGAACGAAACAAGCTATCGACTTGAAACTTGGCACCAGTAGTTGTTATTGATGTAGGTCAGATGGTATTGCAAATGGGCCATATCGGTCCACTTTTACGTATAGCCCCCATATAATAGGACCCCCAAATTTGGCTTGCGAGGCCTCTAAGAGAAGCAAATTTCATCCGATCCGGCTGAAATTTGGTACATGGTGTTGGTATATGTTATTTCATGACCATGCAAAAATTGGTCCACATCGGCCCATAATTATATATAGCCCCCATATAAGCCGATCCCAAGATTTGACCTCCGGAGCCTTTTAGAGGAGCAAAATTCATCCGATCCGGTTGAAATTTGATACGTGGTGTTAGTAAATGGTCTCTAACAACCATGCAAGAATTGGTCTATATCGGTCCATAATTATATATAGCCCCCATATAAATCGATCCCCAGATTTGTCCTCCGGAGCCTCTTGAAAGAGCAAAATTCATCCGATCCGGTTGAAATTTGGAACATGGTGTTAGAATGTGGTCTCTAAGAAACACGCAAGCCGGAGCCTCTTGGAGGAGCAAAATTCATCCGATCCGGTTGAAATTTGCAACGCGTTGTTAGTATAAGGCCGCTAATAACCATGCCAAAATTGGTCCGTATCGGTCTATAGTTATATATAGCCGATCCCCAATCACACAAAAATTGTTCCATATCGGTTCATAATCATGGTTGCCACTCGAGTCAAAAATAATCTACCAAAATTTTATTTTTATAGAAAACATTGTCAACATGTTCTTTCTATAGAAAATTTTGTCAAAATTTAATTTCTATAGAAAATTTTGTCAAAATGTTATTTCTATAAAAAATTTTGTCAAAACTTTATTTCTATTGAAAAATTTTTCCAAATGTTATTTCTGTAGAAAATTTTGTCAAAATTTTATTTCTATAGAAAATTTTTTCCAAATTTTACTTCTATAGAAGATGTTGTCAAAATTTTATTTCTATAGAAACTTTAAACTTAATTATATACGTATTTAATCGACCTTTTTTAGTTTAATATATACTACGTATGGAGTACCTGGTAATTTAGAAGACGGTGTTTGGAAGTTTTAAGATACCTTGCCATCGGCAAGTGTTACCGCAACCCAAGTAATTCGATTGTGGATGACAGTCTTCAGTAGAAGTTTCTACGCAATCCATGGTGGAGGGTACATAAAATTCGGCCTGGCCGAACTTACGGCCGTATACACTTGTTATTTGTTTTCTTGTGCATGGAAATTGTTTAATTTGATTTCATGGTCTTTTTAATTATACAATAATATTATAATATATGCAATATTTTAACAAATAGCTGAAGGCATACCAATAATTTATATATGACATTTTTTTTGGCATAAGATCTCATCTTAGTTTTTACGATAACCAATAATTCGTTTATAGGACCTATATAATTCTATTGTCACAAATCATTTGTAAGCCTGCATTATTATGGGATGATGACAGGGTATTGGAGTTTGCAATTGTGTGTGTGTATGTGCGGTCACAATAGTGTAGATAAAATTAATCAATAAAATAATTAATAGATTATTAATTATTGAGGTCAGAAACTTATTTGGTTAGTATATATTATTGTAAAACAAATAGAATTATAAATTATATGAGAAATAAAAATGAATAAAATGGAAATGAAAATACATGAAAAACAAGCAATATATCAGGAGAGAAAATGTACAAAAAAAAGTTTACATAAAGTTTTGAAGGATGTATTCTACTTTTGAAGGCGTTTTAGTAATCATTCTACAAAACATGATCGCAGTAAAATATAATTTATTTAAACTTAGTTCACTCAGTGCAATTGAGTTTTCCTATTGTATACCCTCTTTGTAAACAAAAAAAATTTTTTTTTGATATTTTCATTGTTTTTTTTTGTTTTTATAAAAAAATCGATACCTCTGTTTGTAAAATTCTGTAGATGAAAACAAACAATTTAAATTAAGGTTATTCGCACGACAATAATTCGGTATTAATTTTTTGATATTTAAAAAAAAAAGGAGGCAAAACAAAAAACTCCAAGGGCAGCTTATTTTCTTGGCCGCAGGCCCGGTTTACTTAGCCTTTGGTCATATATTTCGTATATATTATAGGCTATGCATGTTTCCAGCAATTTATAAAGAACTTCTTTTTACCTTCCCCATCAATTATATAATGATGATCATTGCATGTGATCACGTGCAATAAAGCCCAAATTATTATCATTAATTAGACTATTTTGTTCTTAAATATCATGTTTGCATATCAAATATATCCTTTGAAATTTTCAACTTAACCCTCTTAAAATAATTTATAGTTATTTTCTCTTTAAAAGAACAAAATATACAAAAATTATCCTTAGAAATCAACCTCAATATTTCGAATTCACTATATATGGGAGTAAGAGTACAAACAGGTCCTTGATGTTGTTGACCATTTGTTGGCTAATATAGAACTGGGTAAATGACCACTTCAATGCCATATGGAATTGTATAAATGTGTGTGAGTGTGTGTAGTTGAGTGTGTTACAATTTAATCATAATTTATGAGTTACTAACCTAAGTCACACAATGTGGCAATGTTTAATCAGTCTTGGCTTTTTACATTTTTTTCCTTTTGCCTTTTGTTTTGTCTAAAATATTCAAATACAAACATGAACACTCTAAAGAGGTCAAACAAAGGAGAAAAAAAACAAAAATAGTGAAATATGTTCTAACCAGAGATGGCTAGTAAAGGGCACATTATATGGTGATCAGTGTTGCCCATACGCCATGTTTTCAAGATTTTCAAAAATAATCAATTAAGAATTTTTTTAATGTTTAGAAAACATAAAAAAAAAAACGAATATAAATCGGGGTATGTTCCACCGTTGCCACTCGAGATAAAAATTACCTACAAAAGTTTTACCAAAAAACTACCACAAAAAACAAAAAAGATTTTGTTTTGTAATGTTTTATTTCCATAGAAAATATTGTTAATATTTAATTTCTTTTTCAAAATTTTGTTTCTATAGAAAATTTTCTCAAACTCTTATTTCTATAGAAAATTTTCTCAAAATTTTATTTTCACAAAATTTTATTTATATAGAAGTTTTTTCCAAAAATGTTATTTCTATCGAAAATTTTGTCAACATTTGGTTTCAATAGAAAATATTGTCAAAATTTTATGTCTATAGAAAATTTTCTCAAAATTTTATTTCTATAGAAAATTTTGTGAAAATTTTATTTCTATAGAACTTTTTCTCAAAATTTTATTTCTATAGAAAATTTTGTGTGTATCCACTGTTTCCACTCGAGCTAAAAATTACCTACCAAAATTGGGAGAACATTTTACCAAAAAACTACCAGACAAAAAGGTTTTGTTTTGTAATGTTTTATTTCTATAGAAAATTTGTCAAGATTTTATTTCTATAGAAATTTTTCTCAAAATTTTATTTAATTTTTGTCAAAATTGCATTTCTATGGAAAATTTTGTCAAAATTTTATTTCTATAAAAAATTTTGACAAAATTTTATTCTATAAAAAATTTTGGCAAAATTTTATTTCTATAAAAAATTTTGGCAAAATTTTATTTCTATAGAAAATGTTGTCAACAATATTTTCTATAGAAAATGTTTCTATAGAAAATTTTGTCAAAATTTTGTGAAAATTTTATTTGTGAAAATTTTATTTCTATAGAAAATTTTGTGAATATTTAATTTCTATAGAAAATTTTGTGAAAATTTAATCTCTATAGAAAATTTTCTCAAAATTTTAAATATTTCTATATTGTGTGTATCCACTGTTTCTTCTCGATATAAAAATTACCTACCAAATTTGGGAGAAAATTTTATCAAAAAAATAACAGATAAAAAGGTTTTGTTTTGTAATATTTTATTCCTATAGAAAATTTGTCAAAATTTTATTGCTGTAGAAAATTTTGTCAAAATTTTATTTCTATAGAAAATTTTGTCAAAATTTTATTACTATAGAAAATTTTGTCAACATTTTATTTCTATAGAAAATTTTCTAAAAATGTAATTTCTATAGAAATGTTTCTCAAAATTTTATTGCTATAGAAATTTTTCTCAAAATGTTATTTCTGTAGAAAGTTTCCTCAAAATTTTATATCTTAGAAAATTTTCTCAAAATTTCTATAGAAAATTTTGTCAAAATTTTTTTCTATAGAAAATTTTGTCAAAATTTCATTTCTATAGAAAATTTTGTCAAAATTTTATTTCTATAGAAAATTTTGTCAAAATTTTATTTGTATGGAAAAATTTGGCAAAATATTTTTTTTTTCTATAGAACATTTTGTCAAAATTTTATTGCTGTAGAAAATTTTGTTCAAATTGCCTTTCTATATAATATTTTCTCAACATTTTATTTCTATGGAAAAATTTGGCAAAATATTTTTTTCTATAGAAAATTTTGTCAAAATTTTATTGCTGTAGAAAATTTTGTCAAAATTGCATTTCTATATAAAATTTTGTCAACATTTTGTTTTTATAGAAAATTTTCTAAAAATTTTATTTCTATAGAAATATTTCTCTAAATTTTATTTCTATAGAAATTTTTCTCAAAATTTTATTTCTGTAGAAAGTTTTCTCAAAATTTTATATCTTAGAAAATTTTCTCCAAATTTCTATAGAAAATTTTGTCAAAATTTTATTTCTATGGAAAATTTTGTCAAAATTTTATTTCTATGGAAAATTTTGTCAAAATTTTATTTCTATGGAAAATTTTGTCAAAATTTTATTTCTATAGAAAAATTTGTGAAGTACCTCTTAGTTGGATAGGAATATTTTGCAAAATCTACCAAAACATCAAGAACTCTACCAATTTACCAAACAGTAAAAAATCTACCATTTTAGGTAGAATTCTACCAATTGTTCCAGACGTGGGTATATCCTGATTTTCATTTCTGCCACATATTATACTCACAAAGTGAATTCATAAAATCAGCAATATTTTATTTTAATTATATTATATATTATATTATGAATTATATTGAGCCCCTGAAATATGTTCTGAATTTTGTTTCGTGTGATAATTTTCTATTTAGTCGTTACCTATTGTAAGATGGCTAACTAAGTACTTGCAATTGAACAAACCTGTCAAACATGTCATTTTCTACTTTACACATATTACATTCACAAAAATAATTTATAAAATCTGCAACATTTTGGATTTATATTTAGCCCCTTGAAATAGGCTTCGTTTTGTAATTTTCTTGGTTTGGTTCCTATTTCAAAAGAATAAAAATATTTTGCGTGCAATGCTATGTATTACCTAGAAATTTGCTTTAATTGAACATTTACATTAAATTACGGGCCCTCAAGGGAATACTGGGGTTTGTCCCATACAATATTTATTTTTCCCTTTTTGCAGCAAGTTTTATGGTTAATCTATGTGTGTATGGGTTTTGGAAGATTCTGTATATACTCTTTCTCATATGAAATTCCACTGTAGGCAGACATGTATGACTGATTGCCTTAAAAAGCTGCCATAAAATAATGTTTTGTTTTTTTTTTTGTTTATTTTGTGTTGTGTATTTTCGTGTAGGGAGGGCCGAGGTCTTGTTTCACTTGCCAAATTCTCTTGGCGGAGTTTTCTATTTTATTATACAATCAAGAAGATTTGTTATAAGCAGGCAAACCCACACACATTCGCATAAACAAACAACGAAAAAAAATCATAGAGACGAAGTCTCTTAAACCTATATGTGTATGCCTCGACTCGTCTAATACAAATAAATATAACGAGTTTTAATACAAACCTAGTCATATATGTTACTTACTATGATTGTGTATATTTTTTGGAGAGATGGGAGGAAGTTCATGTTTTTGGAGTTTCTTTTGGATTTCTGTTTCTTTTGGCTTGGAGTCGGAGAAAATATAATGTTGCTTATTGTATGTGTATGAGTGGCTGTGACTTTTTTTATTATAGAAAAGGCTACATTTTATGTGGTCATTTTATTTATTCGTGTCATAAAATATAAGGAAAAAAAGCATTTGCATAATTTTAGGCGCAGTACCAAATATACACTCACTCTCACTGCCACCACCGCCAACACAGTGAAATACAATACCATAACACTTAAAAGATATTTGTTATTCTATCGTGGAAAAAGCCTTTAAGATGATTTAAATGTATGTACGTTTTAAGTATTATTATTATTATTATAATAACGCTGCTCCCTTCTTTTCTACAAATATTCTTCTCTTTATGCCCGTAACGTTAAGTAAAGCTCCTGTTTTGTAATATAATAAAAAGGACACTAAGCGTAGGTATATATATATATATAATCCTGGCCATAAAGTTGTAAAGCTAAAGGTGTTCTTTTACCCAAAAGAGATATAAGCCTTATAAGGGTAAAAGCCATAAATAAAATTTCTTGGCCACTAGATCATATAACCGAGAAGACTGGGTTATCATTGCCAAAAGGAAACTGATTGTACGAAAGAATTTTAATTACTTGGCTATTGGAAAGGCTGTTATGCCATATTATAGATTTCCGACTAAAAGAATTATTAAAATTCCCCGATTTTGTATAACCAGCCATTCTTTACTTTCTCATTTCTTTGCTTCATGTAGAATTTTCTCTGTGTCGAGAGTTTATATATATATGATGTTACTCTTGCAAATGTTCCCCCTCAAGTGGCAAAAAGTTTATTTCGGAAAAGTTCATTATTACCAAACCGAAAAATAAAAATACCCAAATACTTTTCATAGACAAGAACAACGTAACAAGAAAAAAAAAAACAGAAACATAAATAAATAAATTGAAAAACTGTTTCGTGGCTCTTTTACTTTATCCAAGTTCTTCTTATAGCCTCACTTCCTCTTCTTGCATGTAGGGTCTACCAATATTTAAAGAAGAGTTCATATTTTTATGTTATTATTTATTTGGCTTAAACTTTTCATGAATTTAATGATAAAATATTGGTAATATTGCTTTTCAATAATGAGAAATATAACGCGGAGCAGCTAAAAGTATGCTTTAAACTTTTCTTCTTTATTTCTGTTTTTTTTTTTTTTTAGTTTTTATTTTGCATTATACACACCCAAGGGCTGTTATCGTAATTTATGGCAAGTATCGAAAAGCCACGAAATTAAGTGTTCCATTTTGTTTTTTATTCATCGTGGAGTGGACTTATATTTCATTTCCTCGAATAATAACAGAGTTGGTAAATAATAAAAATTAAACTTAAAAAAAAAAATAAACAAAATGCTGACCTATAGTGAGAAAATCCACGACAAGGCACTTATTCCCCTCAATACATAACGCATTTTGGATATATTTATTTTTATTAAAAAAACAAAAACAAAAAAAACACAAAACAAAAAAGCAAAACAAAATAAATATTGAGAAAGGAGTACATTCGGCCGAAGATGGTTAGTTCATGGCCTAAATCAAATCACCTAAATTAGATAACCATCAGATTTGAGAGAGTTGTTTTTCAATATTAAGACAATTTTTTGTCTAATGGGCATATTTAGCATTACACTTGCTAACGCTTCCAAAAAGTGGTTTGAAAATATTTCATATTCTCAATATTTGCTCGATGTATCCAGTTTCATATACTGGCCCAAAAGTAGGCAATAGATTTAATGGCATTTACATATTCAATAACTTTAGATTGTTGCCAAATAATCAGCAAATATAAATCAACTTAAGCAATTATTTTTATATCCTCCACCTTGGGATGGGTGGTATATTAACTTTGTCATTCCGTTTGTAACACATCGAAATATTGCTCTAAGACCCCATAAAGTATATATAATCTGGGTCGTGGTGAAATTCTGAGTCGATCTAAGCACGTCCGTCCGTCTGTTGAAATCACGCTAACTTCCGAACGAAACAAGCTATCGACTTGGTCGGATGGTATTGCAAATAGGCCATATCGCGCCACTTTTACGTATGTTATAGCCCCCATATAAACGGACCCTCAGATTTGGCTTGCGGAGCCTCTTGGAGGAGCAAAATTCAGCCGATCCGGTTGAAATTTGGTACATGGTGTTGGTATGTGGTCTCTAACAACCATGCAAAAATTGGTCCACATCGGTCCATAATTATATATAGCCCCCATATAAACCGATCCCCAGATTTGACCTCCGGAGCCTCATGGATGAGCAAAATTCATCCGAACCGGTTGAAATTTGGAACATGGTGTTAGTATATGGTCTCTAACAATCGTGCCAGAATTGGTCCATATCGGTCCATAATTATATATAGCCTCCATATAAACCGTTCTCCAGATTTGACCTCCGGAGGCTCTTGGAGGAACAAAATTCATTCGATCCGGTTCAAAGTTGGAACGTGGTGCTAGTATATGGCCGTTAACAATCACACAAAAATTGTTCCATATCGGTTCATAATCATGGTTCCCACTCGAGTCAAAAATAATCTACCAAAATTTTATTTCTATAGAATATTTTGTCAAAATTTTATTTCTATAGAAAATTTTGTCAAATTTTTATTTCTATAGAAAATTTTGTTAAATTTTAATTTCTATAGAAAATTTTGTCAAAATTTTATTTCTATAAAAACTTTTGTTAAAATTTTATTTCTATAGAAAATTTTGTCAAACTGAATTATATACGTACTTAATCGGTCTTTTTTGATTTAATATAACCACGTATGGATTTACCATTATGGCAGTTGTTGCCTGTAAAATCGTAAAGCAATTTTTTTTAAATTTTAATAAATCAAACAATTAATTTGCCACAATTGCATCCAAATAAAAAGTCATGAGCACTTATATCTTTTTGCAAATTTTTATTTTCGAAAAATTGTTATTATTATTTATATTAGCCTAAAGGTATGCAGCATTGTTATATGCTTTCGCCAATTTTTTCTTAACAATATAAAACAATCAATGATAAAGTTTTATATTGGCTAAAATATTTTAAAATTAAATGAATAGATCCATCTGTTAAAATATGGATTTAAACATCACTTACTGAATTTAAACCAAACCTCATAAAGTTACATTTCGTATTGATTTATATGAGGGTCTATAGCAAATATTTAATTTGTTATGTATATCGTATAGATTTTATAAAGGTACATCTACGTGTACCTATCCTCTATTCAGAACTACCATTGAAAATTTCCAATTGACACCAAAAATTTCATTGATGCAGAAATAAAAAAAAATATCAATTCCATTTATTAGTCACTTATTCCATAAAAAAATTGTGAAGCAAATTTTTTAAATTTATTTTAAATAAATTAAACAATTAATTTGTCCCAATAGCATGCAAATAAATTGTCCATGGTAGTCCTGCATATAGATATTAAAACAGATTTTAAGATATTCCTATAATACTGAAATGTCAATTTCGTTTTTAAACCAAAAAGTTGTGCATACTTTTAGGCTGCGATATTGAAATGGAATGTTTAAATATTTGATATAAATCAAATACAAACTGTGTTTAATTTCATTTCCACTAATTATCTAATTTAATGACATTTAATATGTTTATCCAAAAATACGTAAAGCCTATTACCTCTTGTGATTATTTTATTACAGAGATTATCAATTACGCATAACATTTTCACTTTATCCCTAACAATTTGATATTTATATTTCATTATTGTTATTCTATTATATATGAATATTTCTTCTAATCAAGCATAAACAACTAATGCCATTATGATTTTTTTCTTCTTGTTTGTTTTTCTTTCCAGATGACTGAATGAAACGTTTTTGATTTGGACCGTTAACGTATGGCAAACAAGGAAATGACCATAAATTCAATGGAAAATGTGAAATCTGAAAAAGGAATTCCAAGAAAAAGATAAACACAGAAACGAGAAAAAAAGAAACAAAGATACAAATGCCAAAAGGAATCAAAGTCCTAGTCATACACGTACGCACGCATAGGCAACACTTAACGGTAGCTTTTATTTTTAGCCATCCCAAAAGTATGCTTTGCACAGAAAAATAATATTTGTTTATGATAGCCACAAATTCTTGATTATATTATGTTGGAGACCATAAAATCAGGGTAGCAAAAAAGAAAACCCCGAGTCGAAATCGAAAACAGTGACATAGAAACGATACTGCTACTTCTTTTGTTAATAGCTGTTGTAAATATCTCAAAAAAATAGCTCAATTATTTCGTTCCTAGGCACGGACTAGCTTGCTATATCACCAAAACATAAAAGCCTGGCTACCTGTCCACTAACCATGTAGTCTGTAATAAAATAGCTGACCTTATATATTAAGCTTTTACAACATTTGGTCAATGATTACTTCTAGCCCCCTCCACTACCACTAGCAAAACAATTCTCTAAACTATAACCTACCTTTTTGAGGGGGTTCGTAGAGTATTTTTAACGAACCCCATAAACTTGAAGCTTTCACGACACCAAACCGCAACGATAACCAGAGTATTTCCATAGGTTCACCTATAGTGACAGGATACTGTGTGTGTGTGTTTGTGTGTCTGCTCAGGCCAAAGTGTTTGTTCCGTTGTTAGATATTTGTGTTAGTTAACATATCGTTAAGCAATAAACTTTGTTAAATACCATTGCCTACATTTAGGCAAAGGCATATACCATGGCTTTAGGTTATATGTGGGGTGGGAAGGGACAATAAATTCCTTGACCAAGCATTCTATTTAGGAATTTGTTAAATCAACAAAGACACATGCTTTTCTATGAATGAATTCGTTATCAATCCATAAGGTTGAAGGCTTTCACATTGGCAATGTGATTTAATGGCATAGAGAGTTTGAGGAATTTTTGATTTCTCTATTCTTGTTGTGGCATTTATATTGAAAGTGATTCAATATTGTCTGCCTTAAGAATATATCGTTAGATTGATGAATTTTTTATTAGATTTGTCTTCCTTAGGATTTTTTTTATTGAATGACGCTATAAACCTTGAGCAAGTATTCTGCTGGAACATAAAAAAACATTGAAATAAATTGAGGGTTAACGAAAATGAAATCTAGGTAATACTATAGAATTAATGATTGCTTCGAGGAAGGATATATGATTTTATGGTCTAACTGTTGGTATCCCTTCCATTTATTTGTATGATAATATTTCACCTATAATTTGCTCGATAGATCTAGTTTTCAATATTAGCCCAAAAGTAGGCAATGGGTTTACCGGTGGTTAAATATAAAAATATGACCTAAAAATGTAAAACAAATTAAAGATTTATTTTTTGTATTTCAGTACGACTTTCATGGAAAGTTGCACTTTCATTTCATATACTTCCAATAGTGATGTAGCATTTTTTTGTTGCACCGTTAACTACAATATCGGGTAGTTGTAAAACCAGACTTTTTTCACTAAATATTTTCCCGCCTAAAAGTATGCAAATGTCTCTATTCTTTTTATAACCTGCCCCACACTGTGGAACAGGGTATTATAAGTTAGTGCACATGTTTGCAACATCCAGAAGGAGACGAGATAGACACATGGTGTCTTTGACAATAATGCTCAGGGTCAGTCCCTGAGTCAATCTAGCCATGTCCGTCTGTCCGTCCGTCTGTCTGTGAATCAAAGTCTAGGTCACAGTTTAAGTCCAATCGACTTCAAATTTGGCACAAGTTCCTGTTTTCGGTCACAATAAAACCCTATTGATTTTGGAAGAAATCGGTTCAGATTTAGATATAGCTGCCATATATATCTTTCGCCCGATATGCACTTATATGGACCCAGAAGCCAGAGTTTTACCCTGATTTGCTTGAAATTTTGCACAAACATAACACTTGGTCGTATAGTCAAGGGTGCAAAATTTGATAGAAATCGGTTCATATTTACCTTTCGCCCGATATAGACTTATATGGCTCCAGAAATTAGGCTAAAATAATTTGGTTGAAATTTTGCACTAGGAGTACCATTAATAGTGTAGTCAAGTGTGCTAAATTTTATTGAAATCGGTTCAGATTTAGATATAGCTCCCATATATATATGTCGCCCGATTTTCCGTCATGTGACCACAAAGTTCAAAGTTGTAGTCCGATTTACGTGACGTCTATAGATTATAAATTTTGTCCAGATCGAGTGATATTTAAATGTATATAGTTGGGACAAACCTTTATATATAGCACCCAACACTTTTGACGGATTTGATATAGTATCGAAAATGTGGATTTACAAAGTGGTGCAGGGTATAATATAGTCGGCCCCGCCCGACTTTAGACATTACTTACATGTTTTTTTATACCCTTCACCATTGGATGGGGGGTATATTAACTTTGTCATTCCGTTTGTAACACATCGAAATATTGCTATAAGACCCCATAAAGTATATATATTCTGGGTCTTGGTGAACTTCTGAGTCGATTTGAGCATGTTCATCCGTCCGTCTGTTGAAATCACGCTAACTTCCGAACGTAACAAGCTATCGACTTGAAACTTGGCACAATTAGTTGTTTTTGATGTAGGTCTGATGGTATTGAAAATGGGCCATATCGGTCCACTTTTACGTATAGCCCCCATATAAACGGGCCCCCAAATTTGGCTTGCGAAGCCTCTAAGAGGAGCGAATTTCATACATGGTGTTAATATATGGTCTCTAATGACCATGCAAAAAGTGGTCCACATCGGTCCATAATTATATATAGCCCCCATATAAACCGAACACCATATTTGACCTCCGGAGCCTCTTGGAAGACCAAAATTCATCTGATTCAGTTGAAATTTGGTACGTGGTGTTTATATATGGCCTCAAACACCCATGCAAAAATTGGTCGAAATCGGTCCATAATCATATATAGCCCCCATATAAACCGATCCCCAGATTTGACATCCGGAGCCCCTTGGAAGAGCAAAATTCTTCCCATTCGGTTGAAATTTGGTACGTGATGTTAGTATATGGTATCCAACAACAACAGTGCAGGAATTGGTTCATATCAGTCCATAATTATATACAACCCCGATATAAACCGGTCCCGAGATTTGGTTTTGGAGCCTCTTGGAGGAGCAAATTTCATCCGAGTGAGTTGAAATTTGGTACATTGTGGTAGTATATTGCCGTGCCTAACTAGGTCCATATCGGTCTATAGTTATATATAGCACTCAGATAAATCGATCCCCAAGTACACAAAAATTGGTCCATATCAAGTTCATAATTGTATATAGCCCCCATATAAGCGACCAATTCTGGCTCTCTACGTACCGTGCAAAAGTCCATATCGATTCGTAATTATTTGTAGACTTAACTATACATACCTTTTTTGTCTAATATAAACCACGTATGGACTAACTCACAATTTAGAAAACGATGTTAAGAAGTTTTAAGATACCACAAACCAAGTATTTCGATTGTGAATGACAGTCTCTCGTAGAAGTTTCTACGTAATCCATGGTGGAGGGTACATAAGATTCGGCCTGGCCGAACTTACGGCCGTATATACTTGTTTTTTTTTTTTTTTTTTAAGGACAAGAGCAGGACTTACGAAATGCAGCGAAAAGCCTTTTCACAAACTTGAATTTATATTTTAGATTTCGCCTTTCGCAAGGCTTTTCTAACGCTACAACAATGTGCAACAATCGCTTTCGAAAAATTATTATTTTCAGATATGTTAAATATTAACCTAAAAGTATGCAGCATGCTCTTCTCTTCTTTCTTAAAAATAGGTTCCAATCAATGTAAAGCTAAATTTATTTGATATTAAATGAACTTTGTTAAAAGGTGGATTTAAACGTCACTTGAACTGAATTTAAACCAAATCGCATAATTTGCAATTGCTATTGCATAAAAATGTTAAATCTATCGTATAACTTTTATGAAGCAACATCTACGTATAGCTATTCTCTATGTTTACCCGTTTTCAGAGAGATTTTAAAATAATATCCTAAAAGTAAGCAATGTTTTTGATACATTTTTTCCTAAAAACATGCAAACAATTTTGGAAGCTTTCTTGAGGCTAACATTATTTGAAATGTAATAAACTGATCCGTGGTATTTTTTATCCAATTCAACAGAAAATTTGCAAACAGAAATATGAATTTAATTGCAAATGACAATGCTTTTGAATTTAAATTTCCTGCTCTCATTTTATACAATTTAAATTCTCATATATTTGTATTTGCAAATATTTTAAAATAAAACTTCTAATAAATTCCTTCGAATATCTATTCTCTATTTAAAAAACGGAGGAATTCCATAACTTTTTTTTTCTAAGAAATCTCAAATAGATGCTTGTTTGTTGTGGGATATGCAATGGTTGACCAGTGCAATGTAAAAAACTAATTGGTCTAGGACAAATATTCTTTGTAAAAGTAGAGGGCTTCTCAAAGAAAAAAAAAACAACCAAGATTTACAATTCAAAGAAATACCACAAAAAATATGTGGACAAATGCCCAAAAAAATGCTATAAAAATGAGAATCTTTGAATGTCTAGAATAATTTCAGTAGACTCAAAGAAATTACGAAGCATAAAGACGGACGGTATATGTCATTTAAAAAAAATTACACAAAAATACCACAAAAATGTATTTTATTGTAAAGATTAAAAAATCATTTTTTGATTCAATAGTTGAAGACATTTTTCCTAAAGATTGATACTAAAGGAAAAAAATCTATAACTCAACTATCGGAATCAATGACCACTCTGAAAGCTTTGTATACATTTGAATGCCAAGAAATATCGATACCTTAATGTCAGAGTAGGCTAAATCAACATTAAAATATTTTTCATGGTTTAAATTTTAAACCGAAAAACAAACCTTTGAAAATTCTATGAAAATAAAATTTAAAAAAAAAAATTTTATTTAGAAAAAATTTAAAAGAATTTCTTATAAAAACGACCTTCTACCGAATTTTATTTAGAAAAATTCGTAATTTTTAATTGAAAAGAATTTCTTATGAATTGCTAATATGGAAGCCTATAATTTTCGATTTTGGCCTACTATGGTAGGATAGTGTGCTGCCAAGAATTCCCTAACCATCATCTACTAAATTGATGTTTGCTATCATGATTTCTAGAGGTTTGAGTATTCGTGACCATGTCTGAATGTTAGGTATTAGGGAAAAGTTAAAGAGACGATATTTATTTTTGGTCTAAGGATTTTTATCGATCCATTTATTGGTGGTAACTCTTCTCCCTGTTAGTAGCGTCATTGCATGGGATAACTATGAAAAGTCACATTCATGATTGTTGTATAATTTAAAAGGAAAGGTCTTAAAGAGATTTGAAAGTCTCGCGGTTGTAATTTTACTAAAATTGGTAGACGCTATTTATAGTTGATATTATAAAATATACTATATATAGTATTAAAAAAATATTTTTTTTTGGGTATATTAGAACTAAGCGATGCTTTACAAATATTTGGCACTAAACAAAATTTAAAAATTAAATGACGGTACCAAGGTTGCTACATAGGGTTTTTCCAGGGAACGGGTTCCAGGTTGCCACAGTTGGTAGAATTCTGCCAAAAATTATAGATTTTTTTACTGTATGGTAAATTGGTAGAATTCTTACCCCCATATTCATAAAAGTTAACGTAAACTTTAAACCTACTATTACCATACAAATTCCTTCGATAAACTTTCAGTAAATTATTATGAATTTGGGCATTAGTGTTTTGGTAGATTTTGCAAATTATTCATATCCAACAAAGAGGTATTTCACAAATTTTCTATAGAAATAAAATTCTGACAAAATTTTCTATAGAAATAAAATTTTGACATAATTTTCTATACAAATAAAATTTCTACAAAATTTTCTATACAAATAAAATTTTGAGAAAAAGTTTCTATAGAAATAAAATTTTGACAAAATTTTCTATACAAATAAAATTTTGACATAATTTTCTATAGAAATAATATGTTAACAAAATTTTCTATATAAATGAAATCTTGATTAAATTTTCTATAGAAATAAAATTTTCACAATATTTTCTTTAGAAATAAAGTGTTGAAAAAATTTTCTATAGAGATAAAATTTTGACAAAATTTTCTATACAAATAAAATTCTCACAAAATTTTCTTTACAAATAAAATTTTGACAACATTTTCTTTAGAAATAAAAATGACATTATTTTCTACAGAAATTAATTTTTATAAAATTTTCTATAGAAATAAAATTTTGACATTTTCTTTAGAAATAAAATTTGATTAAATTTTCTATGGAAATAAAATTTTGACAAAATTTTCTTTAGAAATAAAAATTTGACAAAATTTTCTATAGAAATAAAATGTTAACAAAATTTTCTATAGAAATAAAATAACATTTTATTTCTATGGAAAGTTTTGTCAAAATTTTATTTCTATAGAAAATTTTGTCAATATTTTATCTCTAAGAAAATTTTGTCAAAATTTTATTTCTATAGAAAATTTTGTCAAAATATTATTTCTAAAGAAAATTTTTTCAAAATTTTATTTCTATAGAAAATTTTGTCAACATTTTATTTCTATATATAACAAAAATTTAGAAATGTTGTCAAAATTTTATTTCTATAGAAAATTTTGTCAAAATTTTAGTTCTATAGAAAATTTTGTCAAAATTTTAGTTCTATAGAAACTTTTGTCAAACTTTTACTTCTATAGAAAATTTTGATAAATTTTCTATATAAATAATATTTTGACAAAATTTTCTATAGAAATAAAAATTTGACAAAATTTTCTATAGAAATAAAATCTTGACTAAGTTTTCTATAGAAATACAATATTTACAAAATTTTTTTTTAAAAATAATATTTTGACAAAATTTTCTATAGAAATGAAATTTTGACAAAATTTTCTTTAAAAATAAAATTTTGACAAAATTTTCTTTAAAAATAAAATTTTGACAAAATTTTCTATAGAACTAAAATGTTGACAAAATTTTCTATAGAACTAAAATTTTGACAAAATTTTCTATAGAACTAAAATTTTGACAAAATTTTCTATAGAACTAAAATTTTGACAAAATTTTCTATAGAAATATAATTTTGAAAAAAATTTCTTTAGAAATAAAATTTTGACAAAATTTTCTATATAAATAAAATTTTGACAAAATTTTCTATATAAATAAAATTTTGACAAAATTTTCTATAGAAATAAAATTTTGACAAAAGTTAATATAGAACTAAAATTTTGACAAAAGTTTCTTTAAAAATAAAATTTTGACAAAATTTTCATTAGAAATAAAATTTTGGCAAAATTTTCTATAGAAATAAAATTTTGACAAAATTTTCTATAGCAATAAAATGTTGACAAAATTTTCTATACAGATAAAATTTTGACATAATTTTCTGTAGAAAGCTATAGAATAGAATTAAAAAGTTTTTGTTTCTCTCTTAGTACTGAGTGTTGCCCTAACCATTGCACCCCGTTGGCTTAATGTAGTTCGGAGAAAATAACAGATTAGAGGAATAACTTCTCATTTGCCTGAATCGACATTGTCCTATAACCCATAACAACCACACTCCGATGTTTTGCTTCCTTTGAGGATTGAAAGGCAAGTTTCTCACTTTTCCAAGTTTCCAATAAATCGTAATTTCCAATTCCACCTTTCATAACCATTATTTGGTTATCACTTATTAAAAAAAAAAAAACAAAATTTTCGGAGAATAAACTGGGCCAACCTATGTCTTCATTAAATAAACAATTCAATTACTTTCATAATTGTGAACATTAAATACGGGGTCAAAGATGAAGACTATAACAAAAAATTGTATTACATATAATTTTCTTCCCTTCAAGAATAATTGAAAGAAGCAATCACCCATGAAGATACTATCCTTAAGTAATGTGAATGTAATTGTAGCATATTTTTAGGCTCCATTGATTTTTTGGCCTATTATCCCTTGTGAAACCCAAAAAAAAGAAAACAAATGTAAAGACCAAAAATTTCATCCATAGAGCAGTATAAGGGAAACAACATTTACCCCCCATGAACCCAAACAGAATACTATCAATGCAAAATTTTATGGATTCCCCAAACATTCAATGTTGCCTTGGTAGACAAATTAGTAACAAAATGTTTATGTTTGACCACAATATTTTTTTTTATACAATTTGGTTTTTCTTCTATACTGAAAGCTATCATCAGCAAGCACAAAAACATAACAAAAACAAATTCATTTAGTTTTTTTTCTTATAATTTTATACAGCTTTAGATTTGATTGAAATAATGTCATATGAAAAGATTGCTTAGCCCAAGGTGAGGTTTCCTTTGTATAACATGTTCTTCCAATGAATTCTTGGGTATACCCAAGAAAACAATGTGACGTACATGAACTCAGAGGCGTAGCCAGACTTTGATGTTAAGGATACAAACACATAAAATTAGTTGTCCTTTTCAAGGACCTTTCTCTCATTACGACCCTGCTTGAACTCATACATTTTTATACCCACCACCATAGAATGGTGACGGGGGTATAATAAGTTTGTCATTCCGTTTGTAACGCATCGAAATATCGATTTCCGACTATATAAAGTATATATATTCTTGATCAGGGAGAAATTCTAAGACGATATAACGATGTCCGTCTGTCCGTCTGTCTGTCTGTCTGTCTGTCTGTCTGTCTGTCTGTCTGTTGTAATCACGCTACAGTCTTCAATAATGAAGCAATCGTGCTGAAATTTTGCACAAACTCGTCTTTTGTCTGCAGGCAGGTCAAGTTCGAAGATGGGCTGTATCGGTCCAGGTTTTGATATAGTCCCCATATAAACCGACCTCCCGATTTGGGGTCTTGGGCTTATAGAAACCGTAGTTTTTATCCAATTTGCCTGAAATTTGAAATCTGGAGGTATTTTGTGACCGTAAGGAGGTGTGCCAAAAATGGTGAGTATCGGTCCACGTTTTGGCATAGCCCCCATATAGGCCGATCTCCCGATTTTACTTCTTGGGCTTATAGAAACCGCAGTTTTTATTCAATTTACCTGAAATTGGAAATCTAGAGGTATTGTAGGACCACAAATACGTGTGCCAAAAATTGTGAGTATCGGTCCATATTTTGGTATAGCCCCCATAAAGACCCATCTCCCGATTTTACTTCTTTGGCTTATAGAAATCGCAGTTTTTATTCAATTTAGCGGAAATTGGAAATCTAGAGGTATTGTAGGACCACAAATACGTGTGCCAAAAATTGTGAGTATCGGTCCATGTTTTGGTATGTTCCCCATATAAAACGACCTCCCGATTTGGGGTCTTGGGCTTATAGAAACCTTATTTTTTATCCAATTTGTCTGAAATTGGAAATCTAGAGGTATTTTAGGACCATAAAGAAGTGTGCCGAAAATGGTGAGGATCGGTCCATATTTTGGTATAGCCCCCATATAGACCGATTTCCCGATTTGACTTCTTGGGCTTCTAGAATCCGAAGTTTTTATCCTATTTGCCTGAAATTGGAAATCTAGAGGTATTTTCGGGTCATAAAAAGGTGTGCCGAAAACGGTGAGTATCGGTCCATATTTTAGTATAGCCCCCATAAGAACGATCTCCCGATTTAACTCCTTGGGTTTCTAGAAACCGTAGTTTTTATCTGATTTGCCTGAAATTGTAAATATTCTGGTATTTTAGGCTCACAAAAACGTGTATCGGATTAAGTTTTTATCGGTCCATTTGGTAATGCCTCCATATAGACCGACTTCACTTCTTGAGGGTGTAGAAGGCGCACTGATGATGAAAATTGCTTGAAACTCAATGTAAAATTTCCAGATTTTACTTCTACAGATTTAAGATTTCAAATCAAGACTTTATTTTATAATTTTCTTGCACACTTACAAGAGATGTTAATGATTCCTCTAAAACTCAAACAAAAATGGTTCTTATAAATCCAGAATCTGATATAGTCCTCATGGATGAAATCTTTAAATTTATCTTCGTGAAGTGTCCTCAAGTCCTCAAGCCCTCCTGAAATTTCAAAGGAAACCCTAATATTTGGTTCATGGTGGTGGGTATTTAAGATTCGGCCCGGCCGAACTTACTGCTGTATATACTTGTTTGTAGATGTTTTCCTTTGAATTATTATGGTATATTGTATTACCATGGCATATTGGCAAATGTGGTGAATATGTTACCATCATCTGTGTAGACACTGGGTCATTTCAATAATTTCTCGTGATTTGCTATAAGTCAGAACTCTTAGTTTTTCACTTGGCTTTTTGTTTCGCATATATTCCATCTGGAGAGACAAAAACACTTCAAATTGAGATGAATAAAATATCATTTAATATTCAATTAACAAAATTTCTTACATCTCGATTAATATTTGTGTTTGTTATTTAAATTTTCAATGACGTTGGTATTTCTAATATGAGGTAATTAAAATTAATGAAGTAAAATTAACTGTAAACAGTTTAATGCAAACGGACGCATTCAACTGAATCGAATTGAGTTATACTGAATTAAGTGAAATGAAATTAATTTTTTCCATTATTTTAGAAGTTATGACTTGGAAGTTTATTTAAATGAAGAATTAAAAATTGTTTTCCACGAATTTCAATTTTTATTTTTAACTGTTTTATTACACTTTTATTTTCTTATTATGTAGGTTTCTCAATATGAAATTTTTTTCGCTCCGACCAGGTGTTGCACCAAAACATTAACCCTTAACACCCCAGCAAAAAAAACCACGCCAGAAAAGTGATGAAAATGTTCTTTTTGGATTCGGAAGTGGTGCAAAATTGACACAGAAGCGATAGGTTAAAGTGGCAGCCCGATTAAGATTCAGGCTCTCTTAGACTATTCAGTCCATTGTGATAGGTTAGGTTAGGTTAAAGTGGCAGCCCGACAGAAGCGATGAATTTAACACGGGCTTGCCATAGGACGCAAGTCGTCCATTTCAACAGCCGTTGCACTGAATTTGCATTACTTCTTTAGGTGTGATCCGAATTCAATGTTTTGGATGTAAATTAAAAAATTTGTGATATTTTGTCACATAAATAATTTTTATAATTTTTTATAATTTTTAATGAATTCTAACGCTTGTCGGAAATGTCTGACCTCAAATATTTTCAAAAATTCACAATTTTTTCAGATTGGATTTAGCATTTTTTTCGACAACATTTAAATGATTTGTACCATTTTATGAATTCTTACTCTGGCTCCTGGGGCCATATAAGTCCATATAGGGCGAAATATATATATGGGAGCTATATCTAAATCTGAACCGATTTCTTCCAAAATAAATAGTGTTCTATTCTGAGCCAAAACACATACTTGTGCCAAATTTGAAGTCGTTTGGACTAAAACTGCTACCTAGACTTTGATTACAAAAATGTGTTCACGGACAGACGGACATGGTTATATATAGACTCAGGAGCCCACCCTGAGCATTTTTGTCAAAGACACCATGTGTCTATCTCGTCTCCTTCTGGGTGTTGCAAACATATGCACTAACTTATAATACCCTGTTCCACAGTGTGGCGCAGGATATAAAAGTCTAAAATAAAATAATAAAACACTTCTTTTAAAGAAACATTTTTTTATACCCTCCACCATAGGATGGGGGTATATTAACTTTGTCATTCCGTTTGTAACACATCGAAATATTGCTCTAAGACCCCATAAAGTATATATATTCTGGGTCGTGGTGAAATTCTGAGTCGATCTGAGCATGTCCGTCCGTCCGTCCGTCTGTTGAAATCACGCTAACTTCCGAACGAAACAAGCTATCGACTTGAAACTTGGCACAAGTAGTTGTTATTGATGTAGGTCGGATGGTATTGCAAATGGGCCATATCGGTCCACTTTTACGTATAACCCCCATATAAACGGACCCCCAAATTTGGCTTGCGATCATTCTAAGTGAAGCAAATTTCATTCGATTTGGTACATGGTGTTAGTATACGGTCTCTAATACCATGCAAAAATTGGTCCATATCGGTCCATAATTACATATAGCCCCCATATAAACCGACCCCCCGATTTGGCTTGCGGAGCCTCTAAGAGAACCAAATTTCATCCGATCCGGCTGAAATTTGGTACATGGTGTTAGTATGTGGTCTCTAACAACCATGCAAAATTGGTCCACATCGGTCCATAATTATATATAGCCCCATATAAACCCCATTTGGCTTGCGGAGTCTCTAAGAAGCAAATTACATCCGATCTTGCTGAAATTTGGTACATGGTATTGGTATATGTTCTCTAATGACCATGCAAAAATTGGTCCACATCGGTTCATAATTATATATAGCCCCCATAAAAACCGATCCCCCGATTTGGCTTGCGGAGCCTCTAAGAAACGAAAATTTCATCCGATCCGCCTGAAATTTGGTACATGGTGTTGGTATATGTTCTCTAATGACCATGCAAAAATTGGTTCATATCGGTCCATACTTATATATAGCCCCCATATAAAACGATTCCCAAATTTGTCCTCCGGAGCCTCTTGGAGGAGCAAAATTCATCCGATCCTGATGAAATTTGGAACATGGTGTTAGAATGTCATCTCTAACAAACACGCAAGAATTGGTCCATATCGGTCCATAATTATATATAGCCTCTTGGAGGAGCAAAATTCATCCGATCCGGTTGAAATTTGCAACGTGGTGTTAGTATAAGGCCGCTAATATCCATACCAAAATTGGTACATATCGGTCTATAGTTATCCCCAATCACACAAAAATTGGTCCATATCGGTTCATATTCATGGTTGCCACTCGAGCCAAAAATAATCTACCAAAATTTTATTTTTATGGCAAACATTGTCAAAATGTTATTTCTATAGAAAATTATGTAAAAATTTTATTTCTATAGAAAATTTTGTCAAAATTTTATTTCTATAGAAAATTTTGTCAAAGTTTTATTTCTATAGAAAATTTTGTCAAAATTTTATTTCTATAAAAATTTTGTCAAAATTTTATTTCTATATAAAATTTTGTCAAAATTTTATTTCTATACAAAATTTTTTCCAAATTTTACTTCTATAGAACATGTTGTCAAAATTTTATTTCTATAGAAAATTTTGTCAAAATTTTATTTCTATAGAAATTTTTTTCCAAATTTTATTTCTATAGAAATTTTTTTCCAAATTTTACTTCTATAGAACATGTTGTCAAAATTTTATTTCTATAGAAACTTTAAACTTAATTACATACGTATTTAATCGGCCTTTTTTAGTTTAATATATACTACGTATGGAGTACCTTGTAATTTAGAAGACGGTGTTAGGAAGTTTTAAGATACCTTGGCATCGGCAAGTGTTACTGCAACCCAAGTAATTCGATTGTGGATGACAGTCTTCAGTAGAAGTTTCTACGCAATCCATGGTGGAGGGTACATAAGCTTCGGCCTGGCCGAACTTGCGGCCGTATATACTTGTTTTTTAATAATAACCACCAAAATTCAAAGTCGGATTTTCTCAAATTTGGTAGATTATTTTCGGCTCGAGTGGCAACCGTGAATACATATTTAGTAAACTTGTATGGTTTTTTATGTTTGATTTTTTCTTATTTTATTTCAAGTAAAATAAATTTGCCCATATTGGGTAAATTTTAACTACAACTCAATAATTTTCTTGAACTAAAATAAAGTTAAATTTTATGCCCTCGTTTTTTGGTTTTGAGAGTACATTTTTAAGCCTTAATTTTCTTAGATTTTTAATTTACTTTTTTACCATTGAGTTTCCAAAAAATAAAAATTTCTTTTATTATATCTACATATTTTTATTAAAGCTCTTGTTCTCCTACATATGAACACGTGTCAATAAAATCTTACTTAAATTGTATAACATATATGACAAAAAAAAAATTATATATTTATTCACTGATTATGGACAAACAATTGTTACAATTTATATTTACTCTAAGATTTGTTTAAATCCTTTCACTTTCCCTAACCATAAAATATCTTCCATTTGCTTCTCTTTCTTTGCAGGATTTTTAATAAAAAGGACAAATGCAAATATAACAAATTCAGAATTCATAACTACCAAAGATATGTAAATATAAAGTTTATGGAATTTGTATATCAATCAATATACATGCAATAATAACAAAGGATAACAAGAAAAAGAATTGCAAATAACTACTGAAAATTTTTAAAACAAAACAACACAAATATATATATATATATTAAAAAAGCTTTTTCATCTCACATTTCACTTCATATGAAATAATCACAAAATCTTACAAACTGCAAGATAAACTCCAAAAACAATAGAACAACTACAAGGAAATTTATAGAAAATAACCAAATATTGATATATATATATTTATAAATAAAGAAATAGATGTAAATAAAATTGGCAATACGACTACAATTTAAAGAAAATAAGTAACGAGAAAAAAAACAGACACAAACTTCCAGAATAAGAATAATCGAAATTGAATCGAAATTAAGAAGAAAATCTTGCCGCAATAATCGTTGATGCTCAAAATAATCCTGCAGATATTCATACATACTCAACACTCAAATGCCAGAGAAAATAACATAGCAACATTGTAACAAGAATTTCACTTAGCAATCGTTACGAAAAAGCACATTAAGATAAGTCGTCATAAGAAGCAGCCTTCATTGCAGCAAGAAAACAAAAGCAAGGGAAACGGAAATCGCACACTTACACACACACACACACACTCGCTCTTTCAAACAGCAGAGGATTCGATGACATTTTTGGTAAAACGAAACGTCAATGTAATTTCCATGCACACATGAACCCATACTCATTCGCACATAACCACGTGGAATATTCAACGCTTACAACGATATTCACTCCTACATGAAATCCAACACACATAACCCCAGTGAGAAGACTTAAGCTTAAGCGACATTATCGCAGTGATACTCAACAGTCTCGAAGTGAACAACAAATTTTTGAACGAAGTTGCCTTAAGATTATAAAGGCTCATTGCGCTCATCAGAGATTCATTCTCTCGTTCTCTCTCTCCGTCTCTTTGGCCTACCATCACTTCGCCATATAACAAAGGACCCAAGCCATTACTATTGTCGTTGTTAGTTGTTGTAGACACCAACTCTAGCAACAACAACAACAAACGGCATCACAACTTTAGTATACCCCAAGGAGTAGCAATAGCAACAGTAACAACGGCAGCAACATGTTGCTACGACATCAACATGCCGTACTAATCGGATTTACATTGTTAATTTATAGCTTACAAGGATATACAAATGTTCAAGCAGTGGGTAAGTACGAACAATTGACACCAGATCGCATACGACAAACCCATTTTCACATTTGAACAAATAAATTTTCTTTCATTGAAAACCCTAGGAAATAAATTAGTTTTGTCCTCCATGAAAAAGAGGAATATCCTCTATTTGCAAGACATTGTTATATGGTGCATAGGCATAAATATCCCGGAGTTTTGAATGAAATAGGCTAATGTTTGGATCCTTTTGTACCAAACAAGTAACCATTGTGTATAATTCAATTCGATAAAAGAAAGATTAATGGTTGTCTTTCTGCCAGAGAATCACCAAAATCAGCGACAAATTATAATAAGGACATTACGGGGTTCTTTTTGGGGGGGGGGTTTATTTTTGCAGATAACCGAAAAATTTTTGGGATTTAGCTAAGGGAATGTTGGAATTGAAAAGCATCACCTTGAAGGCTTTTAATTTTATTACTCAAAAGCAAAAAATGTTGAAAATACTATTAAATTTCTGAAATTAGTTTAGATTTGTTCGAATAGGCTCCCTTTGGCCTTAAAAATGGCAAGATGAAGAAAAGTGGCCCTGTGGAATTTTGGTCTATTCCCGTTTTGGTATGATCGACACTTTATTTGTTTCTAGTGCCTACCAGGGTTGATAAAATTGCACGTGTGCATTGTTTTTTTCGTATTGCAAGTACCGCCCATGTATTAAATGCCCTTCAAATATAAACACCAGTCCAAATCATGTTTATCCATATCTCCAATTGTGCCACTTTCACAAATGTTATGGGAAATTGTATTTGTTTGATTCCTCATGCAGACAAAACAGTCAATTAAGCTGATATTTCTATTTCTCCCAGAATGAGAAAATTTCATATTAATAAAATAAACAAGTATATACGGCCGCAAGTTCGGCCAGACCGAAGCTTATGTACCCTCCACCATGGATTGCGTAGAAACTTCTACTGAAGACTGTCATCCACAATCGAATTACTTGGGTTGCGGTAACACTTGCCGATGGTAAGGTATCTTAAAACTTCCTAACACTGTCTTCTAAATTACAAGGTACTCCATACGTAGTATATATTAAACTAAAAAAGGCCGATTAAATACGTATATAATTAAGTTTAAAGTTTCTATAGAAATAAAATTTTGACAACATTTTCTATAGAAATAAAATTTGGAAAAAATTTTCTATAGAAATAAAATTTGGAAAAAATTTTCTATAGAAATAAAATTTGGAAAAAAATTTCTATAGAAATAAAATTTGGAAAAAATTTTCTATAGAAATAACATTTTGACAAAATTTTCTATAGAAATAACATTTTGACAATGTTTGCCATAAAAATAAAATTTTGGTAGATTATTTTTGGCTCGAGTGGCAACCATGAATATGAACCGATATGGACCAATTTTTGTGTGATTGGGGATCGGCTGTATATAACTATAGACCTATATGGACCAATTTTGGTATGGATATTAGCGGCCTTATACTAACACCACGTTGCAAATTTCAACCGGATGGGATGAATTTTGCTCCTCCAAGAGGCTATATATAATTATGGACCGATATGGACCAATTCTTGCGTGTTTGTTAGAGACCACATTCTAACACCATGTTCACCACTGTGGTATCACAATGGACTGAATAGTCTAAGTGAGCTTGATACATCGGGCTGCCACATAACCTAACCTAACCTAACACCATGTTTCAAATTTCAACCGGATCGGATGAATTTTGCTCCTCCAAGAGGCTCCGGAGGACAAATCTGGGAATCGATTTATATGGGGGCTATATATAAGTATGGACCGATATGGACCAATTTTTGCATGGTCATTAGAGAACATATACCAACACCATGTACCAAATTTCAGCCGGATCGGATGAAATTTTCGTTTCTTAGAGGCTCCTCAAGGCAAATCGGGGGATCGGTTTATATGGGGGCTATATATAATTATGAACCGATGTGGACCAATTTTTGCATGGTCATTAGACAACATATACCAATACCATGTACCAAATTTCAGCCGGATCGGATGAAATTTGCTTCTCTTAGAGGCTCCGCAAGCCAAATGGGGTTTATATGGGGCTATATATAATTATGGACCGATGTGGACCAATTTTGCATGGTTGTTAGAGACCATATACTATTATTAATTTTGCTTCTCTAAAAGGCACCGGAGGTCAAATCTGGGGATCGGTTTATATGGGGGCTATATATAATTATGAACTGATATGAAACAATTCCTGCATGGGTGATGGATACCATATACTAACATCACGTACCAAATTTCAAACGAATCGGATGAATTTTGCTCTTCCAAGGGGCTCCGGAGGTCAAATCTGGGGATCGGTTTATATGGGGGCTATATATAATTATGGGCAATGGTTAGCATGCCCGCCTTGCATACACAAGGTCGTGGGTTCGATTCCTGCTACGACCGAACACCAAAAAGTTTTTCAGCGGTGGATTATCCCACCTCAGTAATGCTGGTGACATTTCTGAGTGTTTCAAAGCTTCTCTAAGTGGTTTCACTGGAATGTGGGACGCCGTTCGGACTCGGCTATAAAAAGGAGGTCCCTTGTCATTGAGTTTAACATGGAATCGGGCAGCATTCAGTGATAAGAGAGAAGTTCACCACTGTGGTATCACAATGGACTGAATAGTCCAAGTGAGCCTGATACATCGGGCTGCCATGATAGGACGAAATTTGCTTCTCTTAGAGGCTCCGCAAGCCAAATCTGGGAATCGGTTTATATGGGGGCTATATTTAATTATAGACCGATGTGGACCAATTTTGGCATGGTTGTTATTGACTATATACTAACACGATGTACCAAATTTCAGCAGTATCGGATGCAATTTGCTTCTCTTAGAGGCTTCGCAAGCCAAATTTGAGGGTCCTTTTATATGGGGGCTATACGTAAAAGTGGACCGATATGGCCCATTTACAATACCATGCGACCTACATCAATAACAACTACTTGTGCCAAGTTTAAGGTCGATAGCTTGTTTCGTTCGGAAGTTAGCGTGATTTCAAAAGACGGACGGACGGACGGACGGACGGACATGCTCAGATCGACTCAGAATTTCACCACGACCCAGAATATATATACTTTATGGTGTCTTAGAGCAATATTTCGATGTGTTACAAACGGAATGACAAAGTTAATATACCCCCCATCCTATGGTGGAGGGTATGAAAAGTACCTTTGGCGCTTTGCCAGCGAAGCGGTGTCTTTGATATTTTGCTCTCCAAATTGCCTCAGATGCAAAAGTCCAACTGGTTGAGATATGAAGATGTTGAAGACAATTCTACGGTAGAAATAAAGCAAGGAACCTCCTTTTTGAGCCATTTTTGGTTAACGCGATGTGAAATTGGTCCTTTCTGTGGACGAAATGTTTGTCTGGTTAGGGCTTCAGTACTTGTTTGATTGCATTTCCCCATAATATTTCGCATTTATTTTGACCACACGGACGATGAATACGAGCAGGGAGCGACCATTGCACCCAGAGAAGGAATATGATAACCTCAAACATTAATTAAAGAGCAAAATGTTATTTTTGGGTGGTGACCATGTAACATGGTGTTCGCAACCATGTTATTTTCTCGGAAATCTTGTATCTGATTCGGCAAGAAGGTTATATTTGACGAGAAAATAACATTTTAGTGACAAACATGTTACATGGTCACCATACAAAAATAACATTTTGCTCTTCAAACATGTTTGAGGTGATCATATTCCTTCTCTGGGTGCAATGGTCGCTCCCTGCTCGTATTCATCGTCAGTGTGGTCAAAATAAATGCGAAATATTTCATTCAATTCAATGGAAGGTGTAAATTTACAGCTGACCTCTTGTGCAAGTAAGATCATTTTGTTGACAAACTGCTCAATTTGGAATTGCATCTCATCAGAAAAAAAAAACAAAATTCCACTTTCGGGCAAGCGATGCAATTCCTTGACAATTTCCAGTCTTACCTTTTTTTTGTACATCGGAGTGCTCTTGCACTTTTGGGAACTTCAATGACTTTTGTCCAAGCTCGCTTTTTAAAATGCATTGCATCCGTTCTCACAATATGTTCAACTCAAGATCAAGATTTCTATCACGGTGGCGTGGTTTTCGAACAAATATGGACTTCACTTTTCGTATCATTTCGGTTTTTTGTTAGTTTGTCAGTAACGATCACGAGAAACAAACGATTTACTCATACTTAAAGGCTGGAGGGCTCTAACCATAGCCATTGTGGGTTTTCAACTGAATATAAATCAATCACACTATCATGAATAATTTTATTTCTGAATGCAATAGATCAAAATGCTTTTGTAAACTTGTAAACGATAAAATGAACTATTGCTGGAATAAATCTGTCAGGCCATCCGTTTAGAAATGATTGCAACCTCAAATTGGTAGCAATGCATATCAGCCATCCTGCAATGGTTAGCATGCCCGCCTTGAATACAAAGGGTCGTGGGTTCAATCCCTGCTTCGACCGAACACCAAAAAGATTTTCAGCGGTGAGTTATCCTCTCGCAGTAATTCTGGCAATATTTCTGTGTGTTAAAAATTAAAAATTTGAATAAATTTAATTAAATTTAATTCAAACTATTACATTGAAGAGATTATTAACTAAAAGTAATACTTATCATAATTAAATTTAATTAAACTAATTTAACGATTCAATATACATTAAATATTACTATTATTATCAGACATAGTCTCTTTGGGAAAATCATTATCTTCGCAAATTTTTAATGGTCATCCTCCTTTAAGCTCTGACCTTTTGCCTTTAAAAAGATTTCTAGAATTGAATCGACATTATTTTTGTCTCTATAGTTTTTCGTGTTGGTTTAAGTGTCAACCACACTTTACAAAAAAAAACCATTACAACTTTACACCAAGGGGGCCAGATTAAAATATTTTGGGGTAGAAAAACAAATAAAACAAAGCCATCAATAAGAAATGCAAAAAGAACACAAAAAAAAAAACGTAACGAGATCTGTCATCCACACTTTGCAGGGCCACCCAAAATAAAAAGAAGTGAAAAACTCGAATATAATTGAGAGGCGAATGGCTACGACAATGGCAACATGAATGTCGGCATAACCATCGCATCAAGCGCCTTAATATAATGCTGATGGCGCCGCCACACGTTTTCATGTTTTCATATTCTAGCGAGAGAATCTTCACCCACACACTGGGTGAGCACATGGACACGATATACTTCCAGTAGGGTGCTGACGAGAGGAGATAGGCCACCCCTCTATTGACCTCCATTTGCCATAGTATTACAAAAAAAAAAAAAAAAACAAACTCACTTGGCTACTTAGATCAACTTTGGCGGTGTATGGTGGCCGTAGCAGCAACATTAAAGGCGTCAAACAAAATATCTTAACGCTGCGGGATGGGAGAACACAAAAAAATGCGAACTGATTGATGACAAGAGAAAAGAATGGGAAATAAAACAATTCTGGTGTTGAACGATTTTCCTCTCTTTATGACTCTCTCTCTCTCTCTCTCTCTCTCTCTCTCTCTCTCTCTCTCGATATAGCCATTAGGTCCCCATGGTTTTGTGACACACATTTTGCTGCTCATGAAATGAGACGCACATTTAAATATAGCAGAAAACTGCATCTACAGGATTCATGGATGAAAATAAAACAAGGGCACCGCCAGTAGTAGAGGCAACCATGCCCATATACACAAATGCTGTGTCTGATGTGCGTTATTAAGCTATGACCAGTGTTAGTGTGGGTGTCACATAATTTAAGTGGTCCATAGCTGGGTTGGTACTTTGCATTTTAATACACCCTGGGCATCAGCAGAGTACCCCCGCCATAAATAACACAGTAGGTGAGAATTCTCAGATAAAGAAAATTGTAGGAAATTTAAAGGAGGATAGAACAAAAATTTTTTTACAATGCGAAGACTACATTAAATTAGAGATATGGAAAAGCAAGTCTAGTTGGACGTGGATTCAATCCCAAATGCTAACATTTTTTAAATCGAAAAAATATTAAATTTTTATACTGCTCAAATATTTCTTTAATATTCAAACGACATTTCTGCCAGTGTATTTCCAGCTGATAATATTTTTGATTTCATTGGATCTCAGCCATTTTTCACTTGCTTTCAACTTGTCCATATCTTTAATATCGAATTGCCGCCAGCTTAAAGACGCCTGGTAGTAAGTACATTGTCTGATGATGCACTTGTCGTGTTTTATTGGACTATGTTGTTGTTATTGCTTTTTATATTCCTGTTTTCCAACATGTTGCTCCACATATATAGAGTCTCAGTCTAAGCGGCGTCAGCAATTTGCTTGCAATATGATTGAATAAAAACGAAATTTTAAATACAAATATAGCTACTAAACGAAATTTTCCACTTTTTATATGGTAACAAAATTATATTGGCATGATAAAGGTCATAAACCGGAGCTGAGGTATAGAAGTGTTTGCCAAAGAGGTGGATGAAAGATTATTATAAGGCAGGAAGCTTAGTTGGTATCCAACCAACAAAGGATTAGTCACCAATGTCATATTGGACATTGAGAGTGACGATGGTGTTGATGATGGTGATTATATGTATGTTTATGATGTTGGAAAAAAAAACAAACCAACTTAAAACAAACACTTTAAAGATGACAAACACGTTTTAAAAAAGAAGAATTTATATAAAAAATAAATAATATAAAATAACTAAAATGCCGGCTTTTTATGGTATAAATAAATTTGTTAAAATTTTATTTCTATAGAAATTTCTGCCGAAATTTTATTTCTATAGAAAATTTTGGCGAAATTTTATTTCTATAGAAATTTTTGGCGACATTTTATTTCTATGGCAATTTTTTTTAATATTTTATTTCTATAGAAAATTTTGTCACAACTTTATTTTTATAGGAAATTTTGTCAAAATTTTATTCATATAGAAAAAATTTTATTTCTATAGAAAATTTTCCCAAAATTTTATTTCTATAGAAAATTTTCTCAAAACTTTATTTCTACTGAAAATTTTATTACTCTAGAATATTTTGTCCAAATTTTATTTCCATGGAAAATTTCTTCAACTTTTTTTTCTATAGAAAATTGTGGCACTAACCGAAATATTGGAAATAAATATTAAAACAAATCAATAATCGATTGTTTCTATGACCTTAAGCCGAACAAAATTAATAATCAGAATAAAAATGTTTTTTCTATAGAAAATTTTGTCAAAATTTTATTTCTATAGAAAATTTTGTCAAAATTTTATTCCTATAGAAAATTTTGTCAAAATTTTATTTCTATAGAGAATTATGTCAAAATTTTATTTCTATAGAAAACTTTGTCAACATTTTATTTCTATAGAAAACTTCGTCAAAATATTATTTCTATAGAAAACTTTGTCAAAATTTTATTTCTATAAAAAAATTTGTCAAAATTTTATTACTATAGAAAATTCTGCCAAAACTTATTTCTATAGAAAATTTTGTCAAAACTTTGTTTCTATAGAAAATTTTGTCAAAATTTTATTTCTATAGAAAATTTTGTCAAATATTTATTCCTATAGAAAATTTTGTCAAAATTTTATTTCTATAGAAAATTTTGTTAAATATTTATTCCTATAGAAAATTTTGTCACAATTTTATTTCTATAGAGAATTATGTCAAAATTTTATTTCTATAGAAAATTATGTCAAATTTTTATTTTTTATTTTGTCCAAATTTTATTTCTATGGAAAATTTTGTCAAATTTTTTTTCTATAGAAAATTTTGTCAAAATTTTATTTCTATAGAAAATGTAGTCAACATTTTATTTCTATAAAAAATCTTGTCAAAATTTTATTCCTATAGAAAATTTTGTCAAAATTTTATTTCTATAGAAAATTTTGTCAAAATTTTATTTCTATAGAAAATTATGTCAAAATTTTATTTCTATAGAAAACTTTGTCAAAATTTTATTTCTATAGAAAACTTCGTCAAAATTTTATTTCTATAGAAAATTTTGTCAAAATTTTATTCCTATAGAAAATTTTGTCAAAATTTTATTTCTATAGAAAATTATGTCAAAATTTTATTTCTATAGAAAACTTTGTCAAAATTTTGTTTCTATAAAAATTTTTGTCAAAATTTTATTTCTATAGAAATTTTGTCAAAATTTTATTACTATAGAAAATTTTGTCAAAACTTATTTCTATTGAAAATTTTGTCAAAATTTTATTTCTATACAAAATTTTGTCTAAATTTTATTTATTACTATAGAAAGTTTTGTCAAAATTTTATTTCTATACAAAATTTGTCAAAATTTTATTTCCATAGAAAATTTTGTCAGAAGTTTATCTTTATAGAAAATTTTGTCAAAATTTTGTTTCTATAGAAAATTTTGTCAAATTTTTATTTCTATAGAAAATTTTGTCAAATTTTTATTTCTATAGAATACTTTGTCAAAATTGTATTCATTGCTATAGAAAATTTTGTCAAAATTTTATTTCCATACAATTTTTTTCTAAATTTTATTAATTACTATAGAAAATTTTGTCAAAATTTTATTTCTATACAAAATTTTGTCAAAATTGTATTTCAATAGAAAATTTTGTCAGAAGTTTATCTTTATAGAAAATTTTGTCAACATTTTGTTTCTATAGAAAATTTTGTAAAATTTTTATTTCTATAGAATACTTTGTCAAAATTGTGTTCATTGCTATAGAAAATTTTGTCAACATTTTATTTCTATACAAATTTTTTTCTAAATTTTATTTATTACTATAGAAAATTTTGTCAAAATTTTATTTCTATACAAAATTTTGTCAAAATTTTATTGCAATAGAAAATTTTGTCAGAAGTTTATCTTTATACAAAATTTTGTCAAAATTTTATTTCAATAGAAAATTTTGTCAAATTTTTATTTCTATAGAAAATTTTGTCAAAATTTTCTTTCTATAGAAAATTTTGTCAAAATTTTATTACTATAGAATATTTTGTCAAAATTTTATTTCTATAGAAAATGTTGTTAAAATTTTTTTCTATAGAAAATGTTGTCAAGATTTTATTTCTGCAGAAAATTTTGTCGAAATTTTATTACCTTTGTAAAAATTTTATTTCTATAGAAAATTTTGTCTCAATTTTATTTCTATGGTGAAAATTTTCACATTTTGTTTTAAGCTACATTCATTTGAAGCTAAAATTTCTTCAATTACGAAATCATCGAAGACTTTTTTTGTATATTTCTGATGTTTTTTGTCTAAATGAACCAGAAGTACCAGCCTATATTTACTGGTTTGAATAATGAATTTTCTTCTTAAGCATTTTTAGACATCTCATATTTAAAGGCAAACAAAGCTTACCAATTTACTTCATCCTTTTCTTCCGTTGGTTTTCCATAATTTTCCTTTTTTTTACTTCCTCTTCTTCATTTAGAAGTGAATGCGTTATGTTTCTGGTCCTCCTTATTTTTTTCAAGGAGTTGGGTCGGAAACTGGTACTAACTTGAAATGTTTGGTCCGGTTCCTTTATGTTTTTGCTGTCCTTCATTTCACATCTCCCTTGATTTTCATCTGGTATGGCCCTGGTGCTGATGTTTGTGTCTTAATTTAACTTGTTTGACAACATGATGGTTGTTCCAGGCGTTTCTTGTTCGAAAACTTTTAACATTTTTATATGTGGCTACCAAAAAACAAAAATGCATTCATACTCTTTGTATAGTGGAAATAGTTAAAATTTAACCACAAAATATAAGAGGAAGAAAGTTGGGTTGTTTTTTTTTTTTGGCAGTGTAAAATCCCTTCTCTCTTCACAGTCTTGCTTAAGGCAAATGGAAACTCGTTTTCTTTTACTATGACCTATTTAGTTCTGGTGGTGCTTGTTTCGAAACCTGTTTTCGGACGTCTATATGATATGGTTTTTGTTAAATTTAGATGAGTTTTATCCAACAAGGTTATGACAAGATTGTGCAAAAAAATATTGGAGAACAAAAAAAAAACAACACAAAAATTAGAATTTTTTCCCTGGCTCCTGGTCCTATTATATCATCACACACATTGTCATTAAGGATCCATGTATATATCAAGAGCCTCGGTCTACTCATAACATATCCTTGTCCGCTTACATGGCACATGACTATGATAACCTAGGATAGATGAATGGTTGGCTGTATGAAACAAGAATGCTCGTTTGTTGTTTGCCTTGGATGTATTTGGGCCGTTAAGAGCACCCATACATGTATCCACATACAACTACATAAACCATTATGTTAGTAATAGTTTAAATTAGTCTTTTGTTTCCAAAGGCTAGAACCTCATGGACATGAACACATCATGAGTCCAAAGAGTAAACTTGGCATTCACGGCAAAACAAAAATCTAAGCTTGTACACTAATAAAAATTATTGAATTTTTATATGTAATGGTAATGGTTCATACCAAAATAGTTGGGTTATATTAAATTTTTGGTCCTTAGACATTTATTTACTAAAAAGTTATATAGGGGCTAACTACAATTTTGTCAAAATTTTATTTGTATGGAAATTATTTCAAAATTTTATTTCTGTGGAATTTTTTTCAAAATTTTAATTCTATAGAAAATTCTGTCCGAATTTTATTTCTATAAAAAATTTTGTTTCTATAGAAAATTTTGTTAAAATTTTAATCCTATTAAAAATTTTTTTCAAAATTTTATAAAAAAATCATTTCTATAGTCAATTTTATCAAAATTTTATTTCTATAGAAAATTTTGTCAAAATTTTATTTCTATAGAAAACTTTGTCAACATTTTATTTATTTAAAACATAATATGATAATGTCTTTAAACACAATTATTATGAAATATTTGTGATAAAAAATTCTTAACGGAAAAATCTTCAGAATTACCGTTACATTACATATTCTTTTTGATTTTTTATATAAGTTATGTAAAATTATATTAACTACAACTGCCTAAAAATTTGAGAATAACAATTCGAAAATTACCGAGAAGTATTTATTTTTGTCATTACAAGTTAGTCATTATAACTCGCCGCAATGTAATGCAACGTGTAATGACAGCTTTACTCCTGGTAATGTCAATTGTAATGAGATGCGGTTACCTAGTTTTTGCTGGGTATGGAAACTTTTTCAAAATTTTATTTCTATAGAAAATTCTGTCAAAATTTTATTTCTATAAAACAAAATTTATTTCTATAGAAAATTTTGTTAAAATTTTGTTAATTAATCCTATAAAAGATTTTGTCAAAATTTTATTTTTATAGAAAATTTGATAAAAATTTCATTTCTATAGTCAACTTTATCAAAATTTTATTTCTATAAAAAACTTTGTCAAAATTTTATTTCTTTTGAAGATTTTGTCACAATTTTATTTCTATAGAACATTTTTTCAAAATTTTGTTTCTATAGTCAATTTTGCAACAATTTTATTTGTATAGAAAATTTTGTAAAAATTTTATTTGTATGACAAATTTTTTCAAAATTTTATTTCTATAGAGAATTTTATCAAAATTTTATTTCTATAGAAAATTTTGTCAAAATTTTATTTATGTAGAAAATTTTGTCAAAATTTTATTTATATAGAAAACTTTGTCAAAATTGTATTTCTATAGAAAATTTTGTCAAAATTTTATTTCTATAGTCAATTTTGTCAAAATTTTATTTCTATAGTCAATTTTGTCAAAATTTTATTTATATAGAAAATTTTATAAAAAATTCATGTCTATAGTCAATTTTATCAAAATTTTATTTCTATAAAAAACTTTGTCAAAATTTTATTTCTATAGAAGATTTTTTCAAAATTTTATTTCTATAGAAAATCTTGCCAATATTGTATTTCTATAGAAGATTTTTTCAAAATTTTATTTCTATAGAAAATTTTGTCAAAATTTTATTTCTATAGTCAATTTTGTCAAAATTTTATTTATATAGAAAATTTTGTCAAAATTTTATTTCTATGGAAATTATTTCAAAATTGTATTTCTATAGAAAATTCTGTCAAAATTCTATTTCTATAGAAAATTTTTTAAAATTTTGTTAATTATTCCTATAAAAAATTTTCTCAAAATTTTATTTTTATAGAAAATTTTATAAAAATTTCATTTCTATAGTCAATTTTATCAAAATTTTATTTCTATAAAAAACTTTGTCAAAATTTTATTTTTTATATTTTGTCACAATTTTATTTCTATAGAAATTTTTTTTCAAAATTTTATTTCTATAGTCAATTTTGGTAAAAATTTTATTTATATAGAAAATTTTGTCGAAATTTTATTTCTATGGCAATTTTTTTCAAAATTTTATTTCTATAGAAAATTTTGTCAAAATTTTATTTCTATAGAGAATCTTATCAAAATTTTATTTCTATAGAAAATTTTGTCAAAATTTTATTTCTATAGAAAATTTTGTCAAAATTTTATTTATATAGAAAATTTTGTCAAAATTTTATTTATATAGAAAACTTTGTCAAAATTTTATTTCTATAGAAAATGTTGTCAAAATTTTTTTTATATAGAAAATTTTGTCAAGATTTTATTTCTATAGAAAATTTTATAAAAATTTCATTTCTATAGTCAATTTTATAATTTTTTCTTCATTAAAAACTTTGTCAACATTTTATTAAAAAAAAAACATTTTGTCAAAATTTCATTTCTATAAAAAACTTTGTCAACATTTTACTTCTATAGAAAATTTTGTCAAAGGTTTATTTCTATAGCCAATTTTATCAAAATTTTATTTCATTAAAAAACTTTGTCAACATCGTATTTCAAAAGAACATTTCGTCAAAAATTCATTTCTACAAAAAACTTCGTCAACATTTTATTTCTATAGAAATTTTTTTCAAAGGTTTATTTCTATAGAAACTTTTGTAAAAAGTGTTTTTCTATAGAAAATTTTGTCAAAAAAAATTTTATAGAAAATTTTATATAAAATTTTATTTCTATAGTCAATTTTGTCAACATTTTATTTCTATAAAAAACTTTGTCAAAATTTTATTTCTGTAGAAAACTTTGTCAACATTTTATTTTTATAGAAAGCTCTGTCAAAAATTATTTCTATAAAAAAACTTTGTCAAAATTTTATTTCTATAGAAAATTTTGTTAAAATTTTGTTAATTATTCCTATAAAAATTTTTCTCAAAATTTTATTTTTATAGAAAATTTTATAAAAATTTTATTTCTGTAGTCAATTTTGTCAACATTTTATTTCTATAAAAAACTTTGTCAAAATTTTATTTCTGTAGAAAACTTTGTCAACATTTTATTTTTATAGAAAGTTCTGTCAAAAATTATTTCTATAAAAAACTGTGTCAAAATTTTATTTCCATAGAAAATTTTGTCAAAATTTTTTTCCTACAGAAAATTTTTTAAAAATTCTGTTTCTATAGTCAATTTTGTAAAAATTTTAGTTCTATTAAAACAAAACTTTGTCAAAATTTTATTTCTATAATAAAAAACTTTGTCAAAATTTGATTTCTAGAGAAAACTTTGTCAACATTTTATTTCTATAGAAATTTTTTGACCTCTAGGTCTCTATAAAAATTGAGCTAAGACAAATAAAAATATTGTGGTAGTCTAAACAAAGCTCAGGCAAATTTTCTGCTTAAAATTTGTAGATGTTTTGCTAGTGTGAAACTTATTTCAAATTTTTATATGTTGCTCTAGTATGGAAAACCTGAAAACGTAGACTATGGGCCAAAAAGTGCAAGGTGCTCATATAGCCTTGAATTTCTTGTCACATCGTCTACGTTCTAAGCTATTTTACCTTCATTTGACTTTCGATCCATTTTCGATTGCCTTAATTTTTCCAAGTGTAATTGTATCAACCCCTGTATGCCATGCCCAATATGAGACAGTTTTAATTATTATTTATGAAAGCTTTAAGGACATGTTTATGTTAATGAAATTGTACACTCATATGAGAGTGTATACCCGTTGGTGGTCATTAGTATCACGTGTCAGACTTTTCTGGTAATGAAATTATTTTATTTTTTCGTTATAATAAAATTGTTTTGTTTTCTTTTTTGTTTTTGCATCGAATTAAAATTTAAATTTTTAAAGTTTAATGTAAATATGGAATTCTTTGAAATGCTTTCATTTCAGCAAATGGTTATTTATTTATATCTATTTTTAGAAAATAGGAAAAACTGAGTGGGCTGGATATTAATTCTCAAATTACATTCGTAATAAAAAGTCATAGACAGGTTTAAATAAAAAGTCATACATTTTTTTTAAAGAAAAGGGAAAAATTAAATCCATGTATATGAGCTTTTATATACCCAACAAAAAAAGCAAACTGTTGCAACAACAATGAACTACATCGTGCGAAAATTGAACTAACTTATACTTCATATTTTGAGATTTCCACAAAGCTTTATTAAAAGTAGGAATACTAATGCCCTGGTGTACTTTTGTACTACAACTCACGAATTTATACCCCTTCATAAAAGAAAAAATTAACTAAAGGTAAATGAAAAATCATTTGCGCCAAATCATGACAATTTAACCATACAGTAGTTTATGATCATTGAACTTTATACCCATGTTTAGTTCATAAAATGTTTGAGACATACTTAAAAAAGGAAAATTTTATTGGGCTGTGGAAAAATTCGTAAAAACTTATAAACTATATGTGAGTTCTCCAATTCATCAGTTTTCATTCTTTCATCGTTTTCACAGTTTGTTTTGATTATTTTTATATAAAATTGTGATTTTTTTTGTGCAATATAGATCTAAACTAAACAAACTTTCTCCAATCATCTCTAATTCATCAATCAATTATCATTCTTTCATCTTGACAGTTTATTGAATTATCCAGTTTAGGTTGAGTTAGGTTAAAGTCGCAACCCAACTTAGTTTCAGGCTCATTTAGTCCATTGTAATAAAACATTATCCAGTTTATGCTCTATAAAAAAACTCATAGAAATATTTGCATACTTTCAGGCTCCATATGTAGACACTCAAAACCACTATAATAGGAAAGAGAAAAGTGTTCACAAATTTAGTATGGAATAGGTAAACTCGTTTATCTTGTATCCCATCCTTAACCTCAACAAATTTCGGGGTCAAAAAATATTAGAAATTAATTTAAAAAAGTATATACGGACAGGCCGAATCTTATGTACCCTCCACCATGGATTGCGTAGAAACTTCTACGAAAGACTGTCATCCACAATCGAATTAATTGGGTTGTGGTATCTTAAAACGTTTTCTAAATGATGGATATGGACTTTTGTACGGTACGTAGAGAGCCAGAATTGAAATATGGGGGTCGCTTGTATGTGGGCTATATACAATTATGAACTTGATATGGACCAATTTTTTGTGATTGGGGAACTATTTATCTGAGGGCTATATATAACTATAGACCGATATGGTCCTAGTTAGGCATGGTTGTTAACGGCCATATGCTAGCATAATGTACCAAATTTCAACTGACTCGGATGAAATTTGCTCCTCCAAGTGGCTCCAAAACCAAATCTCGGGATCGGTTTATATGGGGGCTATATATGATTATGGACTGATATGGATCACTTTTGGCATGGTTGTTAATTATCATATACTAACATCACGTACCACATTTCAACCGAACCACATTGACCTCCGGAGCCCCTCTTCCAAGGGGCTCCGGAGGTCAAATCTGGGGATCGGTTTATATGGGAGCTATATATAATTATGGACCAATTTCGACCAATTTTTGCATGGGTGTTTGAGGTCATATATTAACACCACGTACCAAATTTCAACTGAATCGGTTGAATTTTGCTCTTCCACGAGTCTCCGGAGGTCAAATCTGGGGATCGGTTTATATGGGGGCTATATATAATTATGGACCCATGTGGACCAATTTTTGCATGGTTGTTAGAGATCATATGCTGACACCATGTACCTAATTTCAACCGGATCGGATGAAATTTGCTTCTCTTAGAGGCTCCCCAAGCCAAATCTGGAGATCGGTTTATATGGGGGCTATATTTAATTATGGACCGATGTGGACCAATTTGTGCATGGTTGTTAGAAACCATATACCAACGCCATGTACCAAATTTCAGCGGGATCGGATGAAATTTGCTTCTCTTAGAGGCTCGGCAAGCCAAATCGGGGGATCGGTTTAATGGGGGCTATATATAATTATGGACCGATGTGGACCAATTTTTGCACGATTGTTAGAGAACATATACCAACACCATGTACCAAATTTCAGCCGGATCGGATGAAATTTGCTTCTCTTTGAGGCTCCGCAAGCCAAATCTGGGGATCGGTTTATATGGGGTCTATATATAATTATGGACCGATGTGGACCAATTTTTGCATGGTTGTTAGAAACCATATACCAACACCATGTACCAAATGTCAGCGGGATCGGATGAAATTTGCTTCTCTTAGAGGCTCGGCAAGCCAAATCGGGGGATCGGTTTATATGGGGGCTATATATAATTATGGACCGATGTGGACCAATTTTTGCATGGTTGTTAGAGACCATATACTAACACCATGTACAAAATTTCAGCCGGATCGGATGAAAGTTGCTTCTCTTAGAGGATCGGCAAGCCAAATTTGGGGGTCCGTTTATATGTGGGCTATACGTAAAAGTGGACCGATATGGCCCAATGGCAATACCATCTGACCTACATCAATAATAAATACTTGTCGATAGCTTGTTTCGTTCGGAAGTTAGCGTGATTTCAACAGACGTACGGACGGACATGCTCAGATCGACTCACCACGACCCAGAATATATATACTTTATGGGGTCTTAGAACAATATTTCGATGTGTTACAAACGGAATGACAAACTTAATATACCCCCATCCTATGGTGGAGGGTATAAAAACTCACAACATTATAGACAGAAGGAACAAAAGTAAAGTAAATATGTCAGTTGGTGGCAAAAAATTATTAACGCGTGAAAAAAGTGGCACAACTTTGCTACTGAAATTGCTTAACTTTGCTCCTGCCTCTTTTTAAATTAAATTTAAAATTAAATAAAAAATAAATAAAATAATAATATAAATATAATTGTAAAATACTCCATATAGATTTAAAAAAAAAGTGGCAAATCTAAGGAAAAAATGAATTCTATGTTTATCAGTTTTTATAAAGAATTGTAAAAAATTAAATTAACCAAATTACTATGTTTTTTACCAATTCATCAATTACAACTACTTTATATTGATTTATCTCAGTTTTCCTAATAAAAAATTGTCATTCACATATTTGCATACTTTAAGGCGCCATAGTTTGTGGTTTCTTAAAACCACCATAATAGTATGAAACTGAAAAGGGTTCACACGTGTAGTCTTGAATACACGGAGAGAAGGAATATAATCACCACAAACATGTTTTAAAACCAAAATGTCATCTTTGCTTTGAAGCATAGAACATTTTTATTTCAAAAATGTTTATTTCTCGCCAAACATATACAATGTTGCTGAAATCAGATACATAATCTCCATCCAAAAATAACATTTTGCTTTTGTAACATATTTGAGGTGATCACATTCCTTCTCTGGGTGTAGATGAACCCGCTTTTATGTTATTACTTCTATAATTAATAGCAATTAATTATAAAGTTTCACATCATTATATTAAGATGGCACAGAAATGCAAAATATATGTCATTTAGTGGCATGAAATTATCATAGCGTGGAAAGAGTGCCACAAATTTGCCATTAATATAGCACAACGATAAAACTGTTCCAGCTTCTCTTCAATAATAATATACTCTACAAAAAAATTCAAATTATTTTCTCTATTATTCTTCAATTATTACCAGATTTTACAACCAATGCAATCCAAGTGAATGATTCTTCAAATATTTCCAGACTACATTACAACCAATGTAATCTAAGTCAACGAAATTGTTGGGCATAAATTAATTGAAATTATAATTCTTTGGCCTATGGCATATGGCAACAATGGGGAAATATACATAATTAGTATCAACATATGCATGTAGTTCAGTCACACAGAGAGTAGCAGGAAACTTTGTGGAATGACTTGTTACACAGTGTGGTTGGCCTCAGAAGATGGTCTTATGAATGATGCTCACAAGTAGCCAGAAAGTGAGGTGGTTGCATCCACACCAAATTCACTTCATTGTGAGATTGTTAAGTACGTATATTGCCAGATAGATATACTTAGGGATAATAGTATCTGTGGGAAAATGCAAATGCAAATGTATTCTTTGGTATTAGGGTGCAAATGACCCCAATCAAATATCAGCTAATTGCATGGGTATATGGCAAAATATACCCACCATGGTTTTCGGTGAAAGATTCCTTTATACATTAAAAAAAAAAAATAATTTATTTCTTTTCTCGGAAACAATATTTTAGAACAATTGGCTTGAAAAAAAACCCATAAATTTATTTATATGTGGACAACATCATCACATTTCACATTGCTTTAAAAACGTCAGACTTCCAGATCGTTGGATCTCATATTTAATTCGCATTTACCCCACATGCGGCCATACTCAAAATCCTAAAAATTTTTCAAGTATTTCATCGTTATCTCATTAACATTTTCCACACTCATTACATGGGCTAATGGGACCTCTTACTAATGTTTTGTTTGAAAGAACAATGATCTTTTTCGGGGGAGAGCATACAATTGTTGTCGGCTGCAGTAAGACTCTTTTTGTCTTTGGCCACTAGACTACATCATTCAATCTTTGTTGTTTCTAAACTCGAGTATTGCGTGTTTACAGCAGCTTTATTTCATTAATCTCTCCCATAACCATCGCCCCTCATATAACATATATCTCTAGTCTATGGAAAACTAAATTGAAAAAAAAAAAAACAAAAACTGGAAAAGATTTCAAAAATGAAATGAAACTGAAACACATTTTCATTGTAATTACAAGTGTATGCCTGCCTAGCTATGGGGTTTCAAGTGATTTTAATAAGCTTTACTATGACAAGAGCAGAAGCACCAGCACCAGCAGCAGCAGCTGGTACTAATGTTATACCGCAATCATCCAACACTACAGAGGAAACCACTTGAGCCTCTTCAACATAGGTTGGCATTATGTCGTCGTCTGTCTCATCAACACCTTTTCTTTTTTGTTTTTCCTCTCTGCTTTTTGGGAGGGCTAGTAGGGAAAATTATTCTTCTACACAAAGTTTCAAACAACGACAAACAAAAAAACTAGCACGTCACCTAATTGTGGGAAAAAATTTAGTTTTTTTTTAATAAAAATTGTGATCTTTCTGTAGGCCATATACCTTCACTGCCGTTGATAGTGCTAATATTCAGAAATTTTGTATGAAAAGAATTTTATGCGTGTGAGTATTCAAGTGTTTTATGATACTCCCTCCCAAAACAGGCCATATATTGTGGTAAGCTTTAATGGGGGACAAGAGAATTCTCACCACTTCCACCCACCTCATCTCATTTCATAACTCTAACCGCAAATAGTTCGTGAGTGCATAGAGGGGTCAGTGATTCTATGATTAATGAGTCTCAGGCCAAAAAGAGAATTTTATGGGAGAGTGTTTGCCAATATATAAACGTATGTGTGTGTGAATGCTTCTCTGAAATCACAATGTTAATGTTTTAAAACTTGAGTGTTGCCTTCTAATAGGATTTCTGGTTGTTTGGGGGGGAGGTAGCATTTATTAAAGTTAGCCCAACCTGAAACTTTTATGAAAGCTATAGCCTATATCGTAGAATCGTAGTAAATAACTTCCATATTTTGTAAATGATTAATTACTATTTCTCCCACATCCCCCAATACATAGGCAAACAACTAAATTTACACTCAGAAATAATGAGTTGCTAGTGGTGGCCATATTAAAAAAGGGGGAATTATGTTGATTAAAACTTTTGACATAATTTGCCAATTAACACTGTAGTTTGCAAACATATGTCAAACGACAAAAATTCACTTGCCACCAGAGTTAGTGCTAGTGCTTTCTCTTCTTTCTCCCACGTCCCCCTCTCTCTCACACAAAAACAGGAAATTGCTTGTGTGAGAAGTGGAAATAAATTTCTATTTTCATATATATTAATGAACATATTTCATAAATGTCCTTTGGGGAATTTTATGGCAATTCAAGGAGAAAAAAATATATTGATATACTTGGTAAAGGAAATAGAGAGAAAGAGTGAGAGGGTGAAGTGTAGAGAGACCAAATATATTTATGGCCAAAATATTATAATAGCATAAATTTTAAGGGTAAATTCCAATTTTTCTAACTTTTTTATATATAAACTCTAGGAAAGAAATCATATTTTTTCAGAATAAGTTACAAAGTTAAAATTACACGCAAAGAAAAAAAACGTTTGGAAAACGTGTACCGAAAACGTTTTTCTTTTGTTAGAGTTTTTTGAATTGCTTCGAAAATTTTAAACTTTTATCACCAAAAAAATTCGTTTGTTACAAAATTTTTATTTTTTCAATAAAAAAAGTTATTTTTGAAATAACAACACAGTCCATTTCGTTTATATCAAACACTGTTCTTTTCTGACTTTAGGTCTTTAATAAGACACATTTTACAGTTCAAAATTTAATATAGTACAATGTAATGTTGAACATTTTTTTTGGAATATTCCGAATATATCTGGAATATATGTAAAAAAAAAAAACAAAAGAAAAAAAAACTTTGGCCGAAGCAGGGATCGAACCCACGACCCTTGGCATGAGAGTCGGACGTAGCTACCACTGCTCCACGGTGCCAAACTAAATGTTTGTTTCTGTTAAATAAACTTTGTTTATTCGGTTCGTGGGCGCCGCAAGCTATGCTATATAAATATAACTTATATGGATATTTATCTATTGATGACCATAACAGGTACATAGCTCAGTGGTTAGTGTATTGGCTTACAATGTGCATGGTCCGATTCTCCGTCCAGGCGAAAGGTAAACAAAATTCTAAAAATTTATAAAATCGTATAATTTCTTCCACATTGTTGGTATTACAGGAAAAGGTGTTAAGAACTAAAAATCCTCGTGGATGTGAGAAAGATGTGAGGGACAATGCAATTAGCAAGAAAATAATGTTTTTTTTTGAGCTAGTCTTTATGAAATTGTTCTTACATCCTGGAAAAGAATAAACGTTTATCACAAAAAGTATATACTTTTCTTCCAAATACACTTCCTTACAGCGAAAAGCAAATGAGAAACGAACTTTGTTTGTCTAAAATTTCGTTTGGGAGGAAAGAATTATTTTTTTGCGTGTAGGTTTTATTTTGATTAATTTAATAATTTAGATTTTTAGTGTATTTTTTTGTTTGCTTTTTAATTTATTTATTAAATAAGTTGAACTAAAAACTCTGTTATAAATGAGATATTTTTTTCCTGTGTGTAAAATATATACACAGAAAAAAAGAAAACTGTTTTATAGCAAGAATGAACGATGTCGTGCGAAAATTGAACTAAATTATACTCTACATTTTGAGATTTCCACAAGACATAGTTAAAAACCAGGAAAATTGAATGCCCTGGTGTACTTTTTAATAACAACTCAGGAAATTACACCATCTCATAGAAGATAAAAATCAATGACCATTTTAACCATGCTGTAGTTCGTTCTTACTATTTCTGGGACTCGTGCTTCAGTTTATATTGAAGTAATGTGTACGGTCATTGAATTTTACACTCACGTTTAGTTCATAAAATTATTTGAGACACGCAAAATTTCATTGGGCTGTAGAAATCTTCGAAAAAAAATATTTTTTTTGCAATAAAAAAAAAAAAAGTTCAATTGAGCGTTATTTTAACTAAGGAATTTTTCAATATATTTATGATAATTATGGATTTCTAATACTTTCTGGCTTGTTCGTCTCTATCTGTCCGTTTGAATAAGACCAAAGCTTTTAACAATTCATCTATATTTGTTCGTAAATCGCCTATTTTTGATCACACATTGATTAACCTTGTATCCCAATTTTATTTCTTGAGGCAATTTTGCCACTTTTGTGCCACTTTTTTCTTGTGGCACTTTACCATTCGAATACTATATTTGTGAATAATTTCCTTTTATATGTCACAATGGACAAGTACTCTGCCTAAAAGTATGCAAAGGGAATTTGCTATAGTAGATAAACCGGGTTTATAGGAATAGATTTAAATGAAATGGAGATAAAATATTTGTTGGGTTAGTGAGTATCTGAATTAAAACAAGTATATACGGCCGTAAGTTCGGCCAGGCCGAATCTTATTTACCCTCCACCATGGATTGCGTAGAAAATTCTACGAAATAATGTCATCCACAATCGAATTACTTGGGTTGTAGTATTTTAAAACTTCTTAACATCGTTTTCTAAATTGTAAGTTAGTCCATACGTGGTATATAACATATTAGACAAAAAAGGGATATATAGGTAAGTCTACAAATAATTACGGGTCGATATGAACTTTTGCACGTAGAGAGCCAGAATTGAAATATGGGGGTCGCTTATATGGGAGCTATATACAATTTTGAACTTGATATGGACCAATTTTTGTGTGATTGGGTATCGATTTATCTGAGGGCTATATATAACTATAGACCGATATGGACCTAATTAGGCATGGTTGTTAACGGCCATATGCTAGCACAATGTATCAAATTTCAAATGACTCGTATGAAATTTGCTCCTCGAAGAGGCTCCAAAACCAAATCTCGGGATCGGTTTATACGGGGGCTATATATGAATATGGACTGATATGGGCCACTTTTGGCATAGTTGTTACTACCACCACGTACCAAATTTCAACCAGATCGGATGAATTTTGCTTCTTCAAAAGGCACCGGAGGTAAAATCTGGGGATCGGTTTATATGGGGGCTATATATAATTATGGACTGATATGAACCAATTCCTGCATGATTATTGGATACCATATGCTAATACCACGTACCAAATTTCAACTGAATCAGATGAATTTTGGTCTTCCAAGAGGCTCCGGAAGTCAAATCTGGTGATCGGTTTATATGGAGGCTATATATAATTATGGACCGATGTGGACCAATTTCTGCATGGTCATTAGAGACCATATACTAATACCATGTACCAATGATGATGATCTACGGTTGTCCAGTTTTGCTATTATTTGGATCAATCACTTTATATGCTTTGATTTATTTAGAAATTTTGTGTTACTTTCTGCCAATGGAGATATTTTATGAATATATTTTGTAAAGGTCCGTTTTATGTTATTGATGAATATAAAACTACACTAATAAAAAATCTTCATAATATTAACGAAATTTAACATTAAAATTGAACCAACGAAAGAAATTCATAAATACAATGAAATTTTTCATTGATGCTATGACCTTTCTATCACAAAAATAAAACATTTCATTCTATTAATGAAAATTTGTACTGTGTCAATTTTCATAAAAAGTCTTCATAATATAAACAAAATTTAACATGGTGTCTGGACTCGAAAGACTCCTACCATTTTCTGTGTCAGTGCCCGGCATTATCATTTAGAAGAAACAAGATACTTGGCTGAAGAATATTCCTGCCTACATGAAGGCGGTGGAGGTTAGGTGGCAGCCCGATGTATCAGGCTCACTTAGAGTATTCAGTCCATTGTGATACCACAGTGGTGAACTTCTCTTTTATCACTGAGTGCTGCCACGTTCCATGTTAAGCTAAATGACAAGGGACCTCCTTTTTATAGAGCTTAACAAAACAGGCGGTGGAAGATAGATGTTGAAGGCGAGATAAACAACTATTTGAAATTACAATGGACTAATATGGTGAAAACCAATTCCTTTTCTACGCAGTGATGTCATCCTCTATATAAAATGGATACAACTAAAGAAATGCATAAATACTATGAAAGTTTTCATTGATATTATGAATTTTCTATCAAATAATGAAACATGTCATACTATTAATGAATAGTTTTATTGCCACAATTGTCGTTATGAAAAATGTCGTTGGCTTAATTTTAATGAAATTTTGTTTTTGTCTACACCCAAAGAAAAAAAACTTTCCTCAGGAACGGAATTTTTGACCAACGAAATTCCCTTTCTTGTAAAGTATTTTTAGAGCAAATAAACCCGAATTTATGATAGACGATTCAATGATTGTTTCTGATATTATTTGCTTTAAAAGAAAATTTTTTAGCGTCAAACGAACGAAAGCGTAGAATTTCGTTCTTAAGAAAATACGACTCTTCTTTCTGTGTATGAATATGAAATATTGGTCTGAGAACCTACCATGGATATATACCTGATTGTTGTATAATTTTGAATCGATATAGGTATCGAACTCGAATCCCGAACGAATAGAGATATCTACTTAAATTTTACCATAAGTGGTCAGTTATTGGGTTAACTTCTTGGGCCTTTTAAACTACTCGTGGTACCTCTCTCGCTGCATTATGGAAGTAATATAGATCATTTAACAACAACACAAAGATGTTGAAGATTCATTTTGGGTCTTATATGCTACCTTCTTTTGGAAATTACATACGAGAGTTATTCTTCCCATATTTAAAAAAAATTTTAATTCTTTTTGATTTTTCTGAAGATTTTTAGCACTCAGCTCTTTTATATCGAAAATTTGTTAACAAATCAGTTTTTCACCTCTAGTGCTATATTAACGTGGAATTCTACTTAATTTCTACTAAGTCTTCAGGGTATTAACACCTAACCCAAGTGAAATTAATCCATATACAAGCAAAAGAACTAGAATTGTGTTTATGTCAAACGTATTTTCAAAATTGCCAATTATATCCAAACACACACAGAGAGATATAGCCTCAAAGTCACTCATCCAATCTCCGAATGATTGAGTCATACAAAACAGCCACATACTAACAAACACCACCTCATGATTAGCGTATGGGGGAAAAGCTATTTCATACGTCCTTATTTTCCAGAGTACTAGGGTGGAATGAAGCAAAAGCTTTATACGCAAGGAAAATGATGGGCAAGGGTTAGACACAAAAAAAAGGATAAATTTCTTCGAATTTCTTTCATGGCAGAAAGAATTTTATTTTTTGTCTAGTTTTTGGAAATGTATCCAGATTTTTTTGTTTAAAAGAGAGTTATAGAATTCTGTTGTTTCTGCTATAAATATTTCGGTTTCACCTTATACTTGGTATATGTGTAGCCACATTCAAATGTAAACAATCAAAGATAAAATTTTCTGTACATAATCAACATCATCAGCATCGTCAACATTTAGTCACTAATCATTACTACGACCAAAGAGCAAACGACAACAGCATACTCATCAGTAGCAGTGCAAACAAAAAATAAAAAAAAAACATACAAGTGATAATTTATCTAAACCATTTCTCTTTGCGGTGTACAATATTCACATATTGGTTTTATTTGTGACACGGATGTTAGGATGTTAATGTACTTCCAACAGAGAAGAATCCTCAAGGACAAAGGTATTTGTATATAAATAAAGGATAGATTGTGGCGAATTAAAAAGCTCTTTTTAAGATATCAAAGATATAGACATACATAAGAATTGTATCACTATCATAAAAATCTTCAAATGTAAAGGATGCAGATGTAGGGTAAGAGCTGCACAAAACTATTTTTTTATTTTTATTTCTCTAGGAGTAGTTGGTATAAACAAAGAAAATTAAGTATGTAAATTGAGCGATTTTTTAATATAAAATTTTTATAAAACCCATTTTTTGAATTTTAAAAAAATTTTTAACAATTTCATCATTAAAATTATTTCATATAATTTTCTATTTTCTAGAGTAATTATTATAAACCAATTAAATTTTATGCTCGCATTATGCCGTCATGACAATAAAACCAAAAACTAAAGCATATATTTAGGGGCACTCATTATTATATTACTCTATACACATGTTTTAATATAATTAGTACCAAAAAAAAAAAAAACTAAAACAACAAAAACCAAAACGCTCATCATCACAAAATGATGAGATTTAAATTTGTAAACTAATTATATACAAATATACATATATTTGGAAAAAATGAAAAATAAACCAACCAATTTATGAAATGGCATATGCTAAATTTCCATAAGAATGCTTTTGTTGGTTCCATAGTTTTTGTTTTTGTTTTTTGCAGGTAATATAACAAATTATGCAAATAATTATCAGATACACCCCCACCCACCCCACTAACTGGGGAGGGGAAATTTACTATGTTCTAGTGGTCATTGTGCATGACATAATGGCAGATATATTATGCAAATATGTAAATTTCCCATTTATAAAGTCAGGCAATTAAAATTTATATTTGCCATAAATTTTCCATTAGTTTTTAGATCTCTAAACGCGGTGAATGTGTTTAGGGTTTTGACATTTAGTGAAATACCACAAAAACGTGTTTCACACATAATTCATTTTAATTTTTATTTGGAAAAAGTCTTTTTTTGTCCCGGTTTTGGTTTACTATCTCCACGTAAGGTCTTTTTGGGAGCAAATTAATATTAATAAATTGTGCAGAAAAACAAGAAAAACTACAGGGTTCGCATAGCAGGTAATTCATTTTTTTATAGAAATAAAATTTTGATAACATTTTCTATAGAACAGAATTTTGCCAAAATTTTCTATAGAAATTAAAATAAAATTTTGACAAAATTTTTTAGAGAAATAAAATTTGGACAAAATTTTCTATGGAAATAAAATTTGGACAAAATTTTCTATAGAAATAAATTATTGGCAAGATTTCTATAGAAATAAAATTTTAACAAAATTTTCTATAGCAACAAAATTTTGACAAAATTTTCTATAGCAATAAAATGTTGACAACATTTTCTATATCAACAAAATTTTGACAAAATTTTCTATTGAAATAAAATTTGGACAAGAATTTGTATAGAAATAAAATTTTGAAAAAATTTCCTATAGAAATAAAATTTTGACGAAGTTTTCAATAGAAATAACATTTCGACAAAATTTTCCATAGAAATAAAATTTTGAAAAACCTTCTATAGTAATAAAATTTTGAAACGCCTTCTATAGTAATAAAATTTTGACAAAATTTTCTATAGAAATAAAATTTTGACAAAATTTTATTATATTTTATTAGAAATAAAATTTTGCCGAATTTTTCAATAGAAATAACATTTCGACAAAATTTTCCATAAAAATAAAATTTTGAAAAACCTTCTATAGTAATAAAATTTTGAAACGCCTTCTATAATAATAAAATTTTGACAAAATTTTCTACGGAAATAAAATTTTGCCGATTTTTTCAATACAAATAACACTTGGACAAAATTTCTATAGAACTAAATTTATGACAAAAATTTCTATGGAAATAAAATTTTGACAAAATTTTCTATATAAATAAAATAAAATACAAAGTTTCTATGGAAATAAAATTTTGAAAAATTTTTTAGAGAAATAAAATTTGGACAAAATTTTCTATGGAAATAAAATTTGGACAAAATTTTCTATAGAAATAAATGATTGGCAAAGATTTCTATAGAAATAAAATTTTAATAAAATTTTCTATAGCAACAAAATTTTGACAAAATTTTCTATAGCAATAAAATTTTGACAACATTTTCTATATCAACAAAATTTTGACAAAATTTTCTATTGAAATAAAATCTCGACAAAATTTTCTATAGAAATACAATTTTTACAAAATTTTCTAAAGAAATAAAATTTCGACAAGAATTTTAATAGAAGTAAAATTTTGACAAAAGTTCCTATAGAAATAAAATTTTGAAAAACCTTCTATAGTAATAAAATTTTGACAAAATTTTTTATAGAAATAAATTTTTAACAACATTTTCTATAGAAATAAAATTTTGTCGATTTTTTTCAATACAAATAACATATGGACAAAATTTTCTATAGAAATACATTTTTGACAAAATTTTGACAAATTTTTCTATAGAACTAAAATTATGACAAAATTTTCTATAGAACTAAAATTAAGACAAAATTTTCTATGGAAATAAAATTTTGACAAAATTTTCTATATAAATAAAATAAAATACAAAGTTTCTATAGAAATAAAATTTTGACAAAATTTTCTATAGAAATAATATAAAATTTTGACAAAATTTTTTAGAGAAATAAAATTTGGACAAAATTTTCTATGGAAATAAAATTTGGACAAATTTTTCTATAGAAATAAATTATTGGCAAGATTTCTATAGCAACAAAATTTTGACAAAATTTTCTATAGCAACAAAATTTTGACAAAATTTTCTATAGCAATAAAATGTTGACTACATTTTCTATATCAACAAAATTTTGACAAAATTTTCTATTGAAATAAAATCTCGACAAAATTTTCTATAGAAATACAATTTTGACAAAATTTTCTAAAGAAATAAAATTTGGATAAGAATTTGTATAGAAATAAAATTTTGACAAAATTTCCTATAGTCATAAAATTTTGCCGAATTTTTCAATAGAAATAACGTTTCGACAAAATTTTTTATAGAAATAAACTTTTGAAAAACCTTCTATAGTAATAAAATTTTGACAAAATTTTCTATAGAAAAAAAAAAATTTGACAAAATTTTCTATAGAAATAAAATTTTGCCGATTTTTTCAATACAAATAACATTTGGACAAAATTTTCTATATAAATATATTTTTGACAAAATTTTCTATAGAACTAAAATTTTGACAAAATTTTCTATGGAAATGAAATTGTGACAAAATTTTCTATAGAAATAAAATTTTGACAAAATTTTCTATAGAAATAAAATTTTGACAAAATTTTCTATAGATATAAAATTTTGACAAAATTTTCTATAGAAATAAAATTTTGACAAAATTTTCTATAGCAATAAAATTTTGACAAAAATTTCTATAGCAATAAAAATTTTGACAAAAATTTCTATAGAAATAAAATTTTGACAAAATTTTCTATAGAAATACAATTTTGATACAAACTTGATGCAAACCTTCAAATTAAGATTTCCTGACCACATTGGGGTTTAGAGCTTAAAATCGAAACCATCAAGCCCATTCTATTTTAAATCACATAAAATTACTTAATTTTTCCTTCTACGTAGTTCAAATACCCCTAGTTCTCATAGTTAATTGAAAGGCGTTAGAGTTATTATTTATTTGTTATTTTTTTTGTTGCCATTTACAAAAAAATGCAGATTTCCTTTTCCTTTTTATCAACATGCATTTTTAAATTAAGCCCCACAAGAGTTCCTTTTTCTTTCTCTGTCGGCTAGATTCTATGGCTTTTTGGTGTTCTCTGGTTTTTGGCTTTAAACCAACTTTGGTAATCTTGGTTTTACATAAACTTGCCCTAACATATGTTCACTTTATGCATGCACTTATTTGGTGATTTTTATGTTTTCCCTTTACATGGGTCTTGGTGGCGTTTCTTTGAATTTGCTTGTCTGGTTGGTTGGCAGTTTTGCAATATTCACATGCAACCAAGCATAAGAATTTGATTTTTTTTTTCGTTGGGTTTCTTCGCTTTAAAAAATCAACTTTTATAGTTGGCTTTGCAAAACAGAAAAAACCTAGAGGCAACGAATAACAAAGAACTTTAAATTGTGGGAATTTTTGTTAAGTTAGTTGCTCTTCTTTTGTTCCATCGAGGCCCTCGGCTTGGTTTTTGTGAGTTAACATTCTGAATATGTATCGGCAACAAACACCAACACAAAACTCCAACGCAAACTGCAAGAAGCCAGAAATCGTTAGTCCATGTAACATTCCAAGAAAGCATTTCCCATGTCTGTTATTTTATTATATGGTTAATAATAGCACACATCCGTGCTGTTATAGTTTTCTTTAACTTTTAATTCTTTGGCTCAAAGAAAACTTACCATGGCAGCAGAAGGCAATCGTAATGGTGGAGAAATGAAGTCAGTCGTCTTTGTTGTGCCAGACCCTAGGGGGGTTTATTGAAATGCATTACAAGTTCGTATGCACTTCTAGCGAAAATGTTTGCAACTCATCAGAGGGCTAGGAAAAATTTTGCGATCATGTTGTTAACATTTTTCTCCCATGGGCAACGTTTGGCAACACTATCTTATCGGTATGTAAGAAAATTCTCATTTTTTTTTTTAGTAGAGCATAAGGGATTTGAAAGGAAATTTTATAAGAGTGGATAACTTCCTGGTGAATTGAAATTCTTTTGTGGAACAATTATTGGTGTAGCTATACAGGTTCGGAGGGGACCTATGCACGGTTGCCATTCATGCCAAAAAAAAAATCTATCAAAATTTGAAGAACATTTTACCATATTTTAAAACTTTTATTCACATTTTTGTGGTTACTAAATTTTTTTTTCGAAAGAAGTGTTTTTTTTTTATTTTATTTAAGAAGTTTATTTCGATACTTGTAATATTATTTATTAAGATCTCTCCTATTAGTGACAATTTTGTGGGTTTATAAATATTGCTTGAATTGCAAATGTGTCGAATTTTAAATCTTTTGGCGACTTTAGTTTAAACCAATAAAGGAAAATTACTACTTCTTCAATAAGGCAGAACTTACCCACAATGGACTTTGAGATTTAAATGTTTAAAGATATTAAATTTACAGAAAATTTTGTCAAAATTTTATTTCTATGGAAAATGTTGTCAAAGTTTTATTTTAGAAAATTTAGACATAAAATTTGGAGAAAATTTTCATGTTTTCTCTAAATTTTATTTCTAAAGAAAATTTTCTCAAAATTTTATATCTAAAGAAAATGTTGTTAAAATCTTATTTCAACAGAAAATATTCTCAACTTTTATTTCTATAGAAAATTTTGTCTAAATTTTATTTTAGAAAATTTAGACATAAAATTTGGAGAAAATTTTCATATTTTCTCAAAATTTTGTCAAAATTTTATTTCTATAGAAAATGTTGTGTAAATTTTATTTATATAGAAAATTTTCTCAAAATTTTATGTCTAAAGACAATTTTCTCAAAATAATATTTCTATAGAAACTGTTGTCAAAATTTTATTTCTATCGAAAATGTTGTCAAAATTTTATTTTTTATATAAAATTTTCTCAAAATTTTATTTCTATAGAAAAAACAAGTATAAACGGCCGTAAGTTCGGCCATGCCGAATCTTATGTACCCTCCACCATGGATTGCGTAGAAACTTCTACGAAAGACTGTTATACACAATCGAATTACTTGGGTTGTGGTATCTTAAATCGTTTTCTAAATTGTGAGTTAGTCCACACGTGGTATATAATAGACAAAAAGGTATGTAAGTCTACAAATAATTACGAATCGATATGGACTTTTGCACTGTACGTAGGGAGCCAGAATTGAAATATGGGGGTCGCTTATATGGGGGCTATATACAATTATGAACTTGACCAATTTTTGTGTTATTGGGGATCTATTTATCTGAGGGCTAGATATAACTATAGACCGATATGGACCTAGTTTGGCATGGTTGTTAACGGCCATATACTAGCACAATGTACCAAATTTCAACTGACTCGGAGGAAATTTACTCCTCCAAGAGGCTCCAAAACCAAATCTCGGGATCGGTTTATATGGGGGCTATATATGATTATGGACTGATATGGACCACTTTTGGCATGGTTGTTAAATATCATATACTACCACCACGTACCAAATTTCAACCAGATCGGATGAATTTTGCTTCTCCACAAGGCACCGGACGTCAAATCTGGGGATCGGTTTATATGGGGGCTATACATAATTATGGACTGATATGAACCAATTCATGCATGGTTGTTGGATACCATATACTAACATCACGTACTAAATTTCAACCGAATGGGAAGAATTTTGCTCTTCCAAGGGGCTTTCGAGGTCAAATCTGGGGATCAGTTTATATGGGGCCTATATATGATTATGGACCGATTTCGACCAATTTTTGCATGGGAGTTTGAGGCCATATATTAACACCACGTACCAAATTTCAACTGAATCAGATGAATTTTGGTCTTCCAAGAGGCTCCGGAGGTCAAATCTGGCGATCGGTTTATATGGAGCTATATATAATTATGCGCCGATGTGGACCAATTTTTGCATGGTCATTAGAGACCATATACTAACACCATATACCAAATTTAAGCCGGATAGGATGAAATTTGCTTCTCTTAGAGGCTCCGCAAGCCAAATCGGGGAATCGGTTTATATGGGGGCTATATATAATTATTGACCGATGTAGACCAATTTTCGCAGAGTTGTTAGAGACCATATACTAACACCATGTACCAAATTTCAGCCGGATTGGATGAAATTTTCTACTCTTAGAAGCTCCGCAAGCCAAATCTGGGGATCGGTTTATATGGGGGCTATATAATTATGGACCGATGTGGACCAAGTTTTGCATGGTTGTTAAAGACTATGTACTAACACAATGTACCAAATTTCAGCCGGATCGGATGAAATGTGCTTCTCTTAGAGGCTCCGAAAGCCAAATCGGGGGATCGGTTTATATGGGGGCTATATATACTTATGGACCGATGTGGACCAATTTTTGCATGGTTGTTAGAGACCATATACTAACACCATGTACCAAATTTCAGCCGGATCGGATGAAATTTGCTTCTCTTAGAGGGTCTGCAAGCCAAATTTGGAGGTCCGTTTATATGGGGGTTATACGTAAAAGTGGACCGATATGGCCCATTTGCAATACCATCTGACCTATTGATATAACAACTACTTGTGCCAAGTTTCATGTCGATAGCTTGTTTCGTTCGGAAGTTAGCGTGATTTCAACAGACGGACGGACGGACGGACATGCTCAGATCGACTCAGAACTTCACCACGACCCAGAATATATATACTTTATGGGGTCTTAGAGCAATATTTCGATGTGTTACAAACGGAATGACAAAGTTAATATACCCCTCATCCTATGGTGGAGGGTATAAAAAGGGGGTAATACCAATAAATGTAAGTACATCAAAACAAAACGACGCTTGTAAACCTCATAGCCCCTACAATATATAAATGCAAAGAAAGAGAAATAACGAAATTATCCCATGGTCGTATATTCCAAAGAAAAAATCGAGGGAAGCATATCTGGCTTTTCATTTCAAAAAATAGTCTGCCGCAAGCCAAGTGTGTCGCAGCTTAGTTGCATGAGCTACACACAAAAAAAAATTTCTGATTCAATCACGAAATCAATTGATCCAATTAATTTTTTAATTGAAATGTCGTCAATCACAGAAATGAGAGTATCAATTAAAAAATTCATAGACAGTCAATTAAAAAAATAATTGATCCAATTAAAAAAATTAATTGATACTATTAATTTGCGTGATTGATTTTTGTTTCATATAAAAAATTTGTTGAATCAATTAAATGTTTAATTTAATATTTTTTAAAACTCAATTAAGATTTTAATTGGAAAAATTTCCGTGAATTTTTTTCTATTTAGACATCTTTATTGAAAACTACTATTTTGCCTTTTTTATGGCATTTTTGAAAAACATCAATGAGTATTCAATCTATTTGCAATTTTAAATGTTGGTCAACGAAATGATATACTGAAAACGGAACTTCTAACACAGAGCCGGAGTTTAGGCACTTTTGAGCTCGTCAATAATCCACATTTAGTAAGAAAGCTAGAGATTCCCTTAATGCCATATTCCACCTAATGCCTTTAGACATATTGAAATAGACAAGCAAACTGGCGGTCGGACGGACAAACGTCGTATACTAGAATTTGGTTGTGATACTTTTAAGGCTTTTTGAAATAAGCTAGAGAATTACCATATGGGGCACATATGTTTAGATTTTTAAAACGACATTAGCTCTATAGTAAATTTTTACTGTCCAATTAATATATCCGCTTAAAATTGCTCTCCTTTTCATTTCGTCTATTTCACATACATATACAAATTCATAAACATTTATTTGTACATTATTCAGTACATTAAATGTCCATTTCCAATTCACATACATATTATATCTGTATCAGTTTATCATATTTCGTTTGTTTGTTTTTTCCTTTTCTTTTGTATATCGAAATGATGGTGTCAACGATGTCATACTCAAATTTACACTTAAAAACTACTAGCAGCAATTGACAGAGTATCAAAAGAAACTAACATTCAAACCTCATTGACATATGTTTCTGGTCAATGGCTAAAGCATATGACAAAGATTTCCGAAATGAACTTCAACTCGTTTTAGTATCAGGATTTCGTTTTTCACATATTCTCTCTTTCAAAGTTTTGGCCTTGTGTCTTCAATAGATTCAATCGATTTGCATATTCAATTGATGATGACCTAGAAAACACACACAAAAAGTTTTGAAAGAAATCATAAAGCTTATAAGATTTTTTTAGTTATTTTTTTTTCAGGCAAAAAAACTCAACATTGAATGAGACATCATAAAGGATATTTGTTGAATGAAAATTTATTCAAAGGGGATGGGGGGGGGGGGGGGGGGGTGAAATTCGGGTGGAAATGGGTGTAAAAAAATCGGTCTAAGTCGGTTTACTATAAATGAAATATCCATCCTCCATAGGATACTAAATCAAATATGAAACTGGTGTAAAATTTTTATACTTTTTTCATTTTACATCGAATTTAATTTACCAAACAACCACCACCCTATCTAAACTAACCCATAAATTGCCTTATCAATTTTCCCAGCCCCCTGAAAATAGGCTTCAATAAAATTAAAGTAATTTCATTTAAAGCATTTTTAATTATTATTTATTTTCATTTAATTTGTTTCCATTTGGTAGTTTCCTATTATGATAAAAGTAAATTACATTTGTTCTCCACAACCATCCCCCACTAACTCGCTTTACTCTCTCTCTCTCTCTCTCTCGCTCATTCACTCTATGGCTCATTGTGTTTTGGTCTTTTGTTTGGTGTCACCATTTGTCTATAATTATGACATTTGCAAATATCCAGACTATAATTATGTGCTGAAAACATTGCCTCAGGATAGGCTACAATCGAATAGTAGTTTATATACATTTAAATACTGTGCATTTATTATTTAGCAGGTTCTATTAAAACACGCAATGCAATTGAACAATTAATTATTTTTTTTCTTGTTTGTTTTTGTTACTGTTGTTGAATAAAAATAATATATTTTAAATGGAAATCCACTGCATTTTATTGATACTTGTATGGTTTAAGGGCGATGGGGAAGGGGTGTTCTCTCCCTTTTGGCCATTGACCAAATTCCTATTGTGTGGTTTTTATGGACAATTGAACAATTATTTGTTTAATGTATTGAAGAAAATGTGTATATTTTTAGTTTAGTGCGTGCAAATAAACAAATTTATCGTTGTGGCCATCATTACAAAATGCCATCACGCAATTGATTTATTTATCATTATAGCAATTAAGTTGCAGTTGTCAAGTAAACTACCACAGTATCAGTGATATTTAAAAAAAAAAATTAATGAGAAAGGTATATAGTAGGAGACCATAGATGAAAAATCAAATGCCAAACCATAAGCTTGACCGAAATTTTGACCTGTTCATAGATTGTTTACATTCCTCCTCCAAGGAGTGCACACAAGAAATTCCCCAAAATGCCTGAAGCGATAGGGTTGGTAAAGGGTGATACGGTCAAAATTTGGTCAAGGGAAAACGCGTGTAAATCGGTGAAATCGTTTATTTAAAAAATTAAATTAAATTAAATTAATTAAATTAATTAAATTAATTTCTTTTTCAAGTTCAATTAGTATAAAATTCAGGAAAAATATTCAGTTAGGCTTTCGTTTTTCCAAATCCGAATTGCCGGGCATCACGCTTGACACCTGCCATCAGATTTTGTACAGCCACCTTGTCCACCTTCTTCGCCGCAGAAAACCAGTTTGCCTTAAACTGCTGCTCGTCCTTAGCAGTTTTCTTGGTCTTCTTTAGGTTCCGCTTGACAATAGCCCAGTATTTCTCAATTGGGCGGAGCTCTGGCGTGTTGGGAGGGTTCTTGTCCTTGGGAACCACCTGCACGTTGTTGGCGGCGTACCACTCCATGGCCTTTTTACCGTAATGGCAAGATGCCAAATCCGGCCAAAACAGTACGGAACAACCGTGTTTCTTCAGGGAAGGCAGCAGACGTTTATTCAAACACTCTTTCACGTAAATTTCTTGGTTGACAGTCCCGGAAGCTATGAAAATGCTGCTTTTCAAGCCACAGGTACAGATGGCTTGCCAAACCAGATATTTCTTTGCGAACTTTGACAGTTTTATGTGCTTGAAAATATCTGCTACCTTTCCCCTTCCTTTTGCCGTATAAAACTCCTGTCCCGGAAGCTGCTTGTAGTAGGCTTTCGTCGTCCATTACCACGCAGTCAAACTTCGTCAGCATCGTCGTGTACAGCCTCCGGGATCGCGCTTTGGCCGTCGTATTTTGTTTATCATCGCGATTTGGAGTCACTACCTTCTTGTAAGTCGATAGTCCGGCTCGTTTTTTGGCTCGATGCACGGTTGTAGACGATACACCCAGCTTATTTGCGGCATCTCGGAGAGAGAGGTTAGGGTTTCGCTTGAAACTACCGGCAACTCTCTTTGTAGCCTCAGCGGCTTCCGGTTTTCGATTTCCCCCGATCCAGACTTCCTGGCTGTCGACAAACGTTCCCCAAACACTTTAATTATATTTGCAACGGTTGATTTGGCAACTTTTAGCGATTTTGCCGGCTTTGCGTGCGAGTAGATCGGATTTTCGCGATGCGCGAGCAAAATTTTGATACGCTGCTCTTCTTGCTTGGACGGCATTTTGACAACTGAAGAGTGAATTCCAAAATTAAAATAGGAGCAACATTTTTACACACACACCTTCAAAATGAGGGGTGTTCAGGGTTTTTAAATGCAAAATTGAAAGAAATACGTCAAGTTTATATTGACCAAATTTTGACCGTAACACCCTTTACTGTAAAGAAGTGAAGATAATTTTGTTTTATTTTTAGTTTTGTTTAAATTGGAGCCATGAACGGAATTTCGTTTATTTTAATTATTTTCCGTCTAAATGACAAAACGGTTCATTCATTTAATGAAAAAATTCTCTGCAGTTATGAAATATTTCATTTGTTCAATTTCAATGAATTGAAATTGAACAAATTTCAATTTCGTGGTGAAATTCTGAGTCGATCTAAGCATGTCCGTCCGTCCGTCTGTTGAAATCACGCTAACTTCCGAACGAAACAAGCTATCGACTTGAAACTTGGCACAAGTAGTTGTTGTTGATGTAGGTCGGATGGTATTGGGCCATATTGGACCACTTTAACGTATAGCCCCCATATAAACCGACGCTCAGATTTGGCTTGCGTAGCCTCTTGGAGGAGCAAAATTCGTCCGATCCGATTGAAATTTGGTACATGGTCTCTCACAACCATGCAAAAATTGGTCCAAATCGCTCCATTAATATATATAGCCCCCATATAAACAGATCACCAGATTTGGCTAGCGGAGCCTCCAACAGAAGCAAATTTTATCCGATCCGGCTGAAATTTGGTACATAGTGCTAGTATATGGTCTTTAACAAACATGCAAAAATTGGTCCAAATCGCTCCATTAATATATATAGCCCCCATATAAACCGATCCCCAGATTTGGCTTGCGGAGCCTCAAAGAGAAGCAAATTTCATCCGATCCGGCTGAAATTTGGTACATGGTGTAGTATATGGTCTCTAACAACCATGCAAAAATTGGTCCCAATCGGTCCATAATTATATATAGCCCCCATATAAACCGTTCCCCTGATTTGATCTCCGGATCCTTTAGGAGAAGCAAAATGCATCCGATCCGATTGAAATTTGGAACGTGGTGTTGGTATATGGCCGCTAATAATCATGCCAAAATTGGTCCATATCGGTATATAGTTATATATAGCCGATCCCCAGTCACACAAAAATTGGTCCATATCGGTTCATAATCATGATTGCCACTCGAGCCAAAAATAATCTACCGAAATTTTATTTCTATAGAAAATTTTGTCAAAATTTTATTTCTATAGCAAATTTTGTCAAAATGTCATTTCTATAGAAAATTTTGTCAAAATTTTTGTTCTATAGAAAATTTTGTCAAAATTTTATTTCTATAGAAAATTTTGTGAAAATTTTATTTCTATAGAAAATTTTGTCAAAATTTTATTTCTATAGAAAATTTTGTCCAAATTATAGAAAATGTTGTCAAAATGTTATTTCTATAGAAACTTTTGCCAAAATTTTATTCCTATAAAAAATTTTGTAAAACTTAATTATATACGTATTTAATCGGCCTTTTTTAGTTTAATATATACCACGTATGGACTACCTCGCAATTTAGAAGATGGTGTTAGGAAGTTTTAAGATACCTTGCCATCGGCAAATGTTACCGCAACCCAAGTTTTTCGATTGTGGATGACAGTCTTCAGTAGAAGTTTCTACGCAATCAATGGTCGAGGGTACATAAGCTTCGGCCTGGCCGAACTTACGGCCGTATATACTTGTTTTTTAATAAAAACGAACCAAAAAATTTTAAATACCTCTAAATTCCATATTTCCGAGTATTCGGAAAAAAATTTGTGAGGATTTGTGTCAGGAATTCGAATGGGGTGATCGGTTTATTTGGGGTCATGTCAAAGCATGGCCATATTCATGTGCTTTTCCAGACTGTAAACGAAAATGATTCTATCTATGCATATATTGCTGTACTATATCTGGATTATTGCCAGCTTAACCCTTTGACTACCGATATCCCCTTAGAAGGACATTCGAAAACGACAACAAACTCTATTTCCCCACTTAGTTTGGATTTATTTCTTGATGTTATTTTAAAGAGGAGGCTTTAATCTAAATAAGTTATAAATATTTGCCATATTGGTGATCGCTAAAATGCATTTTTATAAACTTTTGTTGACTATAAACGAAAAATACAAAAATTTGAGACGATTTTTCTACTGTACTAAGTACACCCTCAAATATATCGCTTCTGTAACATATACCCCAAACACATTTTGCTTCAAGCATATATATTTTCAGGATTGGTCCAAACAAAATATTGTTTGTATTGTTCAAACATATTATGTTTCACCTTAGGTCATACACTGGTAGAAAAAAATATTAATGAAATTTTCTTTGTGTACGTTAGAGGTGTGCACGTGACACGAAATTGTCGAAAATTTTCGTGAGTCGTGAGTCACGCTCATGACAACAGCGTGAGTGTGCGCGAGCGTGATTAACAAACCAAAATGTCTCGATTTTAATAATGCTCATGTTTTCAAACACTTCGGTTAGGTAAATTATTCACAAAATTATTCGTGAGTCACGATATTTTTCGTGAGTCCCGATATTTTTCGTGAGTCACGACGTTTTCGTGTGTGGGTGTGCGTGAGTACAAATTTTCTTTTCGTGAGTGTGCGTGAGTCCTACCAAAAAATATAGTGCGTGAGTATGATTTTTCAGTCGTGAGTGTGCGTGAGCGCGAGTAAACTATTAGTCACGTGCACACCTCTAGTGTACATATATTTTTAAGGCGCCACTTGGTTACTTCCATTCTTTTACATGTAGCATACTCTCAAGGTCTCTCTTTCTCAACACATATATGTTGAGAAAGGGAGACCTTGAGAGAGACGACCGAACACCAAAAAGTTATTCAGCGGTGGATTATCCCACCTCAGTAATGCTGGTGACATTACTGAGGGTTTCAAAGCTTCTCTAAGTGGTTTCACTGGAATGTGGAACGCCGTTCGGACTCGGCTATAAAAAGTAGGTCCCTTGTCATTGAGCTTAACATGGAATCGGGCAGCACTCAGTGATAAGAGAGAAGTTCACCACTGTGGTATCACAATGGACAGAGTAGTCTAAGTGAGCCTGATACATCGGGCTGCGACATAACCTAACCTAACCTAACCTAACCTAACCTACATGGACGGATATTCACCATTTTCGGCACACCTCTTTATGTTCCTAAAATTCTTCTAGATTTAAAATTTCATGCAAATTTGACAAAAACTATGGTTTCTAAAAGCCCAAGAAGTAAAATCGGGAGATCGGTCTATCTGATGGCTATATCAAAACATACCTTTTTATGGTCCTAAAATACCTCTAGATTTCCAATTTGAGCCCAAGAATAAAATCTGAAGATCGGTCTATATGAGGGCTATATAAAAACATGGTCCGATCCTCATCATTTTCAGCACACCTCTTTAGGGTTTTAAAATACCTCTAGATTTCTAATTTCAGGCAAATTGGATAAAAACTACAGATTTTAGACGCCCAAGAAGTAACAACTGGAGATCGGTCTATATGGGGGCTATACCAAAACATGGACCGATACTCACCATTTTCGGCACACCTCTTTATTGTTCTAAAATACCTCTAGATTTCCAATTTCAGGCAAATTGGATAAAAACTCCGGATTCTATAAGCCCAAGACCCCAAATCGGGAGATTGGTCTATATGGGGGATATACCAAAACCTGGACCGATACTCACCATTTTTAGCACACCTCTTTTTGGTCCTAAAATACCTCTAGATTTCAAATTTCAACCAAATTGGATGATAACTACGGATTCTAGAAGCCCAAGAAATAAAATCGGGAAATCGGTCTATATGGGGGCTATACCTAAACATCAACCGATAGTGACCATTTTGGGCACACCTCTTTGTGGTCATAAAATACCTATAGATTTCCAATTTTAGGCAAATTGGATAGAAACTAAGGGTTTTATAAGCTCAAGACCCCAAATCGGAAGGTCGGTTTATATGGGGACTATATCAAAACTTGGACCGATATAGCCTATCTTCGAACTTGACCTGCCTGCGGACAAAAGACGAACTTGTGCAAAATGTCAGCATGATTGCTTTATTATTGAAGTCTGTAGCGTGATTACAACAGACAGCCAGACAGACAGACAGACGGACATGGCTATATCGTCTTAGAAATTCTCCCTGATCAAGAATATATAGTCGGAAATCGATATTTCGATGTGTTACAAACGGAATGACAAACTTATTATACCCCCGTCACCATTCTATGGTGGTGGGTATAAAAATGGTGCATACTTTAAGGCTTTGAAAAATATAGTCTATTTTAAGGCTTTTTTCTTTGACCTATAAAGTCATTTTATACATTCGATTTTTTTTTTGATACTATATACCAAATTGAAATGAATTTATAGACTTTTCCAAAAGGCTTATTCATATCGTTTTTTTATATTGCCATAATCTGTATGTTAATTCAATTTATTTGCAATAATTTTCCTTTTTGGAAAATTGGAATTTATTCCTTTTCACTTTGTATTTTAATGGATACCCTGAGTACACTCAGTTCTACTGAAAATCTTGTTATACAAATATAAAGTCCTAATAAAATCCAAGTTGTGCTTATATACTCTTAATAAGCACTCTTAAAGCAACACATACATATAGCAAACCTGTTCTCTCTCCCTTTCGCTCTTTCGCTCTTTCGCTCTTTCTCTCTTTATACTCTTCCTCTTAGATATACATACACTCAAGCATACCATATGTGAAAGATTCTAACGTTTCATTGCCATATGTTGAATTACTTTCTAAATAAAATTTTATAGATTTGATTAAATTTAAAAGGATTTTTATGGCATAACAAATTGAAAAGCTTTCAAGAGAAATTGGGATATTTGAACAAATATTTCTAATTTGTATTTAAACAAGAACTTTATTTGTAAATGAACAACAAAAAATAGCATAAAATTTAATCAAGTATTTAAGAGATAGAATTCTGATCAATGTCTTTATAATTAATTATAGAAAACCCAAAGCGTAAATAAAATCAAAATACTGTAATAGATATCACAACTAACAAAACATTAAAAAAGCCATATATGTTTCACTACAAAAAAGACCTTTTCACCTACCCCATTAAATACAGATAAATCACATACACCATTATCAGAGTTCTTTTGGTGGATTATTTGTGGTTTTGATTAAAAAAAAAAAAGGTTCTGTTTTTTTTTCATTTGTTTCCTTCACTTTCCTCTAATTAACACTAACACTGCCGTAATGTATAGCGTGTGTTTTAATTAAATATTACTCATATTTAGTGTCACTTGTTTTTTTTTTGTTCCACGTGATCCCATTGCTTGCAGGGCTCTATAGTAATTTAGAAAAAAAAGGCGAAGAAGTAAAGGAATATCAAATACATATAATTTCCTGTGACCGGAAGTTGAACACAGGGTCTCACAACGGAGGTCTATGAATCTTGGCAAACATCTTGTTTTATTAAAAAGCATTTTGTTTTGCTCTTTTTTTACTTGTATACATATTTAAGCAAAGACACTGACCCTGGTACTGGAATAAGGACTTTGTGTGTAAACAAATAAGGGCGAGTTTTTTTTTCTTGAGGTGTCTTTAATTCCCAAATAGGCCTTTAATTTAAATAGGAAGTGGTAACATGACACAACATGACACTGATTTTCATAGCCTTCTTCGTGGCCTGGAGTAGGCAAACAAAAGTCAAAATTAGACTTTTGGATAAAAAGATTTGAAAAGTCGGGGTCGAATTTTTGTAATCTATAAAATTGACTAATCGACTATTGATATCTTTTGATTTTGAAAATTCAGCCAAAATGACTAATCGAACTTTGATGGTGGATGTAATCGACTTTTAGTGATCAAAATAGACAATTCTAAATTGAACGAAATAATCTAAAGTTCATATGTAAATTGAAGTGCATAGTATTAGAAATGCAGATGCCACGCCGATTTCAAAACAATAAAGTTAAATAAATAAATAAATAATTTTCGACAAATTCAAGAAACTTTATTAGCAAAAATTATTATTTTTAATTTTTAAAAGAAAATTTTATGGTTTGAAGGAAAAAAATTGGAGTTCAAAATTGCAAAAATGTTTTTAGTGCCAAATGAAGTTCAAGGTGGGCGCATTATTGGTGAAATTTACAAGATTTAAGAAATTCTGAACTATTTTGTCGGATACACGAATTTAGTACATTTTTATGCTTCACATGTGTATTATTTTCTCCCCGTTTAACAAACGTAGGAAAAAACAAGTAAGTAAAGTCTAAAGTCGGGCGGGGCCGACTATATTATACCCTTCACCCCTATGTAGGCCAAAATTTGTGTTACATCTCAACTACTTCACATTTGCTGGAAGCTATATAAAGGAGACAATTTTTTTACTTCTACAAAATCTTTAGAATTAAAATTTAGATCGGCTAACGCTATCCAGTTAATTGGAGGAAACTTCCTTTGAAAATGGGTCTAAAATGTGTAACTGTCTACCATATTTACCCAACTCTTGTGTACGTATATATAGGAGCTATATATAATCTGAACCGATTTTGACTAAATTTGACATGTATAGTTAGAATAATAATTCTACTATCTATGCGAAATTTCAGGTAAATGGGAGTATAACTTTGGCCCCCCTGGTCATATGAGTGCAAATAGGACGGAAGATATATATGGGAGCCATATCTAAATCTGAACCGATTTTAACAAAATTTGACACACTTAACGATACTATTAAACGTGCTCCTTGTGCAAAATTTGAAGCAAATCACGGCAAAAATCTGGCTTTTGTGGCCATATAAGTTCAAATCGGACGAAAGATATAAAGGGTGATTTGTTAAGAGCTTGATAACTTAAAAAAAAAAAAAAACGCATAAAATTTGCAAAATCTCATCGGTTCTTTATTTGAAACGTTAGATTGGTCCATGACATTTACTTTTTGAAGATAATTTCATTTAAATGTTGACCGCGGCTGCGTCTTAGGTGGTCCATTCGGAAAGTCCAATTTTGGGCAACTTTTTCGAGCATTTCGGCCGGAATAGCCCGAATTTCTTCGGAAATGTTGTCTTCCAAAGCTGGAATAGTTGCTGGCTTATTTCTGTAGACTTTAGACTTGACGTAGCCCCACAAAAAATAGTCTAAAGGCGTCAAATCGCATGATCTTGGTGGCCAACTTACCGGTCCATTTCTTGAGATGAATTGTTCTCCGAAGTTTTCCCTCAAATTGGTCATAGAATCGCGAGCTGTGTGGCATGTAGCGCCATCTTGTTGAAACCACATGTCAACCAAGTTCAGTTCTTCCATTTTTGGCAACAAAAAGTTTGTTAGCATCGAACGATAGCGATCGCCATTCACCGTAACGTTGCGTCCAACAGCATCTTTGAAAAAATACGGTCCAATGATTCCACCAGCGTACAAACCACACCAAACAGTGCATTTTTCGGGATGCATGGGCAGTTCTTGAACGGCTTCTGGTTGCTCTTCACTCCAAATGCGGCAATTTTGCTTATTTACGTAGCCATTCAACCAGAAATGAGCCTCATCGCTGAACAAAATTTGTCGATAAACACATTTCGAACCGAACACTGATTTTGGTAATAAAATTCAATGATTTGCAAGCGTTGCTCGTTAGTAAGTCTATTCATGATGAAATGTCAAAGCATACTGAGCATCTTTCTCTTTGACACCATGTCTGAAATCCCACGTGATCTGTCAAATACTAATGCATGAAAATCCTAACCTCAAAAGAATCACCCTTTATATGGGAGCTTTATCTAAATTTGAACCGATTTCAATCAAATTTACCAAGCATTGGTAGAATGTCAATTCTACCCCCTGTGCAAAATTTCACGAAGATCGGTATTAAACTTTGGCCTCTGTGGTCATATGAGTCTAAATCGGACGAAAGATATATATGGGAGCTATATCTAAATCTGAACCGATTTGGCTGATATTTTGCAAGATTTTCGAGATTCATAAAATATTTGGATGTACGGTATTTCAAGAAAATCGGTTGATAAACACGCTAATTATGATCAAATCGGGGATAAATATATATGGCAGCTATATCTAAATCTGAACCGATTTTTTCCAAAACCAATAGCGATTGTCTCTGTCCCAAGAAACGGTCCTATGCCAAATGTGAGGACGATCGGACTTAAATTGCGAGCTGTACTTTGTGGACAAAATTACATATACAGACGGACGGACGGACAGACAGACAGACAGACAGACGGACATCGCTAAATCGACTCAGAATTTAATTCTAAGCCGATCGGTATACTAAAAGATGGGTCTATAACCACTATTTCTTGGCGTTACATACAAATGCACAAACTTATTATACCCTGTACCACAGTAGTGGTGAAGGGTATAAATATTAAAATCAAGGAAACGTTCTTACAACGTAATAGTCCCATGAACCAAAATATAATTAAATCGGATTTAGAAAAATATATTGTACACATTTTTTGAGTGTGATTTAATTTTTTTTTTGTTCAGGGTAAAAATCAAACTTCGACTTATTAATAACCTAAGAAATCGAAAATTAAAATTTTTCAAATTGGAAAGAAGTCATAATGTCGACTTCTACTAAAAAAAATCACATTTGTGAAAAATGTGATTTTTTGAGTCAAGCTAATAATTCAGTATTTTACTGTGTTATTAGCTTGACTGTCTTCTAGCAGATGAAATAAGAGGATGGATGTAGTTTGGAATAATTGGAAATAACGATTTCCATGTTCTGGTTTTCCATGTCACTTCTGTGATGTTCTGTGAAAAAATCGATTTTTTGAGTTAAACTAACAACACAGAATTTCCCATAGCTTTTTTTCTTCTAGCAGGTGAAATGAGAAGATAGACATAGTTTGGAACAATCTTTATTAGAAATAAAGATTTCCATGCTGTCGACACCCAGAGAAGGAATATGATCACCTCAAACATGTTTTAAGAGCAAAATGTTATTTTTGGGTGGTGACCTACTCTTTCTTTTAGCTTCCCAGATTTCTAAGAGCTTGTGGTCTTCTAACCTAGTTTGGAATAATCACAAGTCGAAATAACAAATCCCATGTTCTCCATGTTCCGATATTTGGAATCGCAGTTGATTTTTTGGCAATTTGGCAATGTAGTCTCCTCTAAACTCTCTTTTCTTTACTTAGCAATGCTCCAAATTTGTTAACCCATTTGAAAGTTACGTTCACTCGAGATCTGGAAAATAGGGGGACTTTCTAAATTAGTTGTTTTTAATTGGAAGCTAAAAGAAGGCTGGAGCGATCAAATCAGGAGAGTGCGATCGTTTATAGCCTAATTTCACGAATTTCCTAGTTCTAAGGCCAATTGGATAAATTGGAACTTGGTGAGAGGCAATGTATTAGCCAGTGAAGGATCACATTTTTTTTATAATTCTGCATAGAATCGCCCCACTATTTAAGCGTATATTACGACAGTTCATAGGTTAATGAAACCAATTTCCTTGCACTTAGGCCAAGTGAAAGATCACTTTTTTTTAATTCTGCATCGAATCGCCCCACTATTTATAGCATTTTTCTAACCTACTTGAGGTACTGGATATGGATATCACCTTCCAGATCTATGGAATAATCGTATCACTTCTTTGCAGACCATGCGGAGTATGCTCTCCACCGTTTTATCTATACATTGGTCTTCGGTCGGTATCTGTGGAACCAACTGTCATGAAAAACCATGAAGATCTCTCTGATTGCACTTACGACATCAAACTATCCACCGTGGTGCAATGGTTAGCATGGCCGCTTTGCATACACAAGGTCGTGGGTTCGATTCCTGCTACGACCGAACACCAAAAAGTTTTTCAGCGGTGGATTATCCCACCTCAGTAATGCTGGTGACATTTCTGAGGGTTTCAAAGCATCTCTAAGTGGTTTCACTGGAATGTGGAACGCCGTTCGGACTCGGCTATAAAAAGGAGGTCCCTTGTCATTGAGCTTAACATGGAATCGGGCAGCACTCAGTGATAAGAGCGAAGTTCACCACTGTGGTATCACAATGGACTGAATAGTCTAAGTGAGCCTGATACATCGGGCTGCCACAAAACCTAACCATCCTCTCAAATAGTTTCACGGTTGGGCCTTTTATCCAGTGTGACCACACGACATCCTCAGCGGTCTCAATAGGCGGCCTGCTTTCGTGGTAGCAATTTCCGGGACACTTGGAATAGTCTCTTTATTAACCGATCGGAGATCATGATTGGTTGTTTTGTTTACACAGAAAAATTTCCGTAGTTAAACAGACTCTAAATTTAACTTATTTTTATTGGAAAAAAATTTATTTGCTAGTAGTTAAATTTTATTATTTTTATCGAAATTTTCCATAGTTTTTTTAAGTATGTCTCAAAACTTTTATGAACTAAACGTGGGTATAAAGTTCAATGACCGTACACCTAAGTTCAATATGAACTAAAGCAAAAGAAGATTTTCGTACGATTCCCCAAAATAGTAAGAATGAACTTCTGTATGGTTAAAATGGTCATGATTTGGCGCCAATGATTTTCTTCTTTACTTTTAGTTAATTTTTTCTTCTATGAGATGATATAATTTCGTGAACTGCAGTTAAAAAGTACAACAGGGCATTAAAATTTCCTGGTTTTAACAAAGTTTTGTGGAAATCTCAAAATGTGGAGCAAAATTTAGTTCAATTTTCATGCGAGGTAGTTCATTCTTTCTTTAAAACAGTTTACTTTTTTTCGGTGTAGCCATAGACACTGATTCTCTTTCATCAGAACACTGATGACATTGATTCATTGGGAGTGTATATAAAATTCATCCCAGCCACTTTTTACGCCTTAGATCCCTGTTAGGTTATTTAGGTTGGGTATAGTGGCAAACCGATATTTTGGGCTCACTTAAACTATTCAGTCCATTTTGATTCCATAGTGGTCAAAAAGACCATACATTGCCATAAGTGAATCACAGCAGGTGTTGTCAACTCCATGGCTATGTGCTTATATATTTCCTGATGAAATCTTAGGGGACTTTACACCAAATTATTAGCAATTTGTTGTTTAGTTATTTATGGTCCCCTCTTTCTCATTCTTGTTTTCATATTGGCCCTGTTTTCGATTTACAATATTGTGGTTGTTCATTCCATACAATGCCATACAAAGAAGGAAGGACTTCCTTAAATTTGTTAGTATTTTTGTTTTTGTACAAACATTACCATCATCACAATGCGAAAAAAGAGACAAGTAAAACACTTGTTTGTCTTTTGCATTTTGTTGGTTAAAGCCAAGAAACCTTAGAAATATCTGAACAATAATAATAATAAAAACAACAACAACATCATCGTCACTATAAACAATATAGCACTTACAACAAAAGGTATTTCTTACCAATATTGGTGTAACTTGGTGTGTCTGTGTGTGTGTTGGTTGGATTTATAGCAAATCTCTTTAAGCAGTATATAGGTATAATAGGGTGCACCGAAGATATATAAAAATTTCTATACATTTTATTTTATTATATGATAAACGACTATGAGGTTAGTTTATGATGGCTTAGACCGATTTGCCTGGGTGTCGGTCCATACGCTTGGTCAAATTTTTGTGATTCTACCAGACAGCCTGATTGCAGTTCTTAAGAGATTTTCATAAATAAATCTGAAATGTGGGTTATTATAATATTCTATGGTATTTCGTGGACAAGCGAAATATCAGGTTTAGATTAAGGCATAGCTGTCATATATAAATATCACCCGTTTTGCAAAAGAGTGGCCATATCAAAAACTTTTTGTCTATGTGTATTTAGGAAATTCACAAACAAAAAAAAAAAAAAAACAAATATATACAGTAGTAAGATCAGCCGGGCCGAATCTTAAATACCCACCACCATGAATCAAATAAAATAGTTTCCTTTGAAAATTTCAGGGGGGTTTGATGACAGATATTTTCCCAAGCAGATCAGTGCGCCTACTATACCCTCAATAAGTGAAATCGGTCTATATGGAGGCCTTACCAAATGGACCGATAAAACTAAATCATATACACTTTGTTATGGGTCTAAATTGCCAGTATATTTTCAATTTGTGGCAAATCGGATAAAAACTACAATTTCTAGAAACCCTAGGTGTTAAATCGGGAGTTCGGTGTAATGGGGGCTATACCAAAACATGGAAGGATACACACAGTGTTCAGCTAATTTAATTGTAGTTCTAGAATCTAGACCCCCAAAACGGGCTATATCAAAAACTGTACCGACACTCAATATATTCGGCACACCTCTTTATTGTCCTAGAATACCTCTAGATTTCCAATTTCAGGCAAATTGGGTAAAAACTACGGATTTTAGAAGCCCAAGAAGTAAAATCGGGAGATCGGTCTATATGGGGGCTATATCAAAACACGGACCGATAATCACCATTTTCGGCACATCGCTTTATTTTCCTAGAATACCTCTAGATTTCCAGTTTCAGGCAAATTGGATAAAAACTACGGATTCTAGAAGTCCAAGAAGTAAAATCGGGAGATCGGTCTATATGGGGGCTATATCAAAACATGGACCGATAATCACCATTTTCGGCACATCGCTTTATTTTCCTAGAATACCTCTAGATTTCCAGTTTCAGGCAAATTGGATAAAAACTACGGATTCTAGAAGTCCAAAAAGTAAAATCGGGAGATCGGTCTATATGGGAGCTATATCAAAACATGGACCTATACTCACCATTTTCGGCACACCTCTTTAAGGTCCTAGAATACCTCTAGATTTCCGGTTTGAGGCAAATTAGGTAAAAATTAAGGATTCTAGAAGACCAAGAAGTAAACTCGGGAGATCGGTCTATATGGTGGCTATATCAAAACATGGACCGGTACTCACCATTTTCAGCACACGTCTGTAGGGTCGTAGAATACCTCTAGATTTCAAATTTCATGTAAATTGGATTAAACCTACGGATTCTAGAAGGCCAAGAAACAAAACATGGACCGATACACCCCATTTTCGGCACATTTCTTTATGGTCCTAGAATACCTCTAGATTTCCAATGTCAGGTAAATCGAAAAGAAAATACACTTTTTAGACGAACAAGAAGCAACATCGGGAAATCGGTCCAAAACATGGACCGATAGGCACCATTTTCGGTACACTTTGATGGTCCTAAAATACTTCCAGATTTCCAATTCCAGACAAATTGGATAAAAACTACAGTTTTTATAAGCCCAAGACCCCAAATCGGGAGGTCGGTTTATATGGGCACTATATCAAAACTTGGACCGATATAGCCCATCTTCGAACTTGATCTGCCTGTAAAAACAAAAGGCGAATCTGTGCCAAATTGCAGGACGATAGCTCCATTGTTTAAGACTGTAGCGTGATTACAACAGACAGACAGACAGGTGGACATGCTTATATCGTCTTAGAATTTCTCCCTGATCAAGAATATATATATACTTTATATAGTCGGAAATCGATATTTCGATGTGTTACAAACGGAATGACAAACTTATTGTACCCCCGTCATCATTCTATGGTGGTGGGTATAACAATTAAAAACTTAAAATTTTGCTACACACAAAAAATATCACCAACATTTTTCCAATTAAAATTTTATTTCAATTCTATAAAAATTTCAATTAAAAATTTAATTGGGCCAAAAAATTTTTTAATTGAAACAAAATTCAATCACAGAAATTAATAGTATCAGTTAAATTTTTAATTGGATCAATTATTGATTAATACTATCGTTTCTGTATTTGAAGAAATTCCAATTAAAAATTAATTGGCTCAATTAATTTCGTGATTGAAGCATGTCAAATGTGGAGGGCTATTAACTTTCTAGTCTTAATTTGGGTTATCGTATTATCGCTTCAGCCTAACATCATCGCATTCGTAATTATTTTCCAATCGCCTCACCTATATCCACCCTATTATATATTGGCGTATATGTAGATATATATTTCTTGCTACAATACTCCCGGGCATACTATCCCTTCCATATATATTTGAGTGTGTGTATATGCGTAAAAAAAATTGAAGTAGTTAGCTGTCATCATGTGCATAAATAAGAGCTTAAGTATATTGCCAAAGTATCAAATTACACTTTCAATTTTCCTGCATATCCCCCTTGGTGGAACCCTCTTGAAATTTGTTTGTGATTTTTAGGTATTTTGCTTTGAGTTTTATTTTTATTTTATGTTTTTTTTTTGCATTCTATTTCCATTCAGTCTTAAGATTAAGTTTGGTAGCGAAAAGTATGACCACTTGCAGTGTGACAGAGATTTTTAAGGAATTTCGAGATTAAAATGTCATAAAGTTTCGCATTTCAAACTTATTTGAAAAAATCTATATATAAGCTATACATGCTGAAGGTGTTACATTTTCATTTTGTAGAACATTTTTCTAAAGTCCTACAAAATTCCATCTAGATCGAACTCGTAAAATTAGTTTTGCCGAGCGTGGAATCTTAAGGACCTGCGATAATGGCAAAAAGGTCAATACCGGTCGGTAATTCGATTTATTCTTTTTGCAAAATAAACCGCACAGGACAAGTAAAAGGCATCAGAGTACTACACCCAAAGAAAATATGCTTTCCTCAGGAACGAAATTTTAGACAAACGGAATACGCCTTTCCTATAAAGTAGCTTCTTGTAGAGCAGATAAATCCGAATTTACGATAAATGTTTCAACGAATGTCTTTAAACTATTTTATTTGCTTTTAAAGGAGATTTTTAGCGGCAAAGTAAAGCTTTGGTCGTTTAAAATTTCGTTCCTCAGAAAAGAAAATTCTTCTTTCAGTGTATGCATGGTGGATTTCCTTCTTCAAGGGATATCGTAACAAAAATTAATCTAAGGAGTTTAAATGTGGTTCCATATCAGTTTTTTTATGAGTCATGTACAGCTGCGCCGAGAACGGCTACCGCAGTATAAGGATAGAGTGCCAAAAATTCACGACTTCGTATTCGTAGACCGCCAATAGAAGCTATGTGTACTCCCATAGAAGGAAGTCATGAACAGTGTGCTCATTTCAAAACGATCTTTTCACAAAAGTGAATCAACACACATTTGGTATCAAACGGAGAACAGGCGGTGTCAATATGACAGCGACAAAATGCCACAATGCGTTGTCAAAACAACAACCAGCGTTCATGATCTGAAAACGTAATGGTTACGAATTTATAAAAAAAAAAATAAAAAATCCGCTATAGTGACTCGAAACTGGATTGCCTGTACTATATGCGCCAAAAGTCGCACCACCGACGGAGTTGCCGTAAAAACGTCTAACGAATATTTTAGATTTATCATGGCCAAAGAAAAATGAAAGATCGTTCATGAAATCGTGAACGGACGTGGACGAAACCGTGAACATTCCGTTTGATTTTTCGTAAACGTTTCCGTTTCATTTTGTTACCGTCCGTTCTCGATTTTACAACGAATTTTTTTCCATTAGTGTAGATATTTTAAAAGATTTCGTTGGGTGTACGATGTGGTCGGCAGGAAATGCAATCTAACCGAACGAGCGCAACCATAAGACCAAATCGGAGGAATTGTTGACAATTTGTAATTCCAATCCGAGAGTTTCAGCAAGTAATCATGATCCTGGCAATCCCGGGAGAACCGCTACCAAATAGGATAAGGTGGCAAAAATTCAAGACCTCGTATTGGTAGACCTTCAATAAGAGCTGCACGATACATCTAGGACTGTAGGAATTTTAAAAGGTTAGGTCGCTTGTATTGAATTTTCGGCAGCAAAAGTAACAGAACCGAACCAGTACTATTGCGAGTCCACTCCAAAAGAATTTTTGCTCATTTTAAATCCCAATCCGAGGGATTCAGCAACTAAGTAACAGTTGGAACAAGTCTTGTTTCGAATGATCCCGGTGATACCGGAGAACGGCTATCGCAGAGGATAAAGTGCCAAAAAATTCTCAACCTCGTATTGGTAGACCTCCAACCATACTATACGATACGATATCTCTCAGACTGTAGACTCCTTAAAAGATTACATTGCTTGTACAAAGTTTTTGGCAGGAAAAGCAATCGAATCGAACAAGCGCAATTGTGAGCACTTCACTTTTGATCAGTTTTTGACCATTTTTAATTCCAATGCGGGTAGGCAGCAACGAATCAACTGTTGGAACAAACATTTTTTTCGAATGATTTCGCCGAATAAGGTCCGAAAAATGAAGGGACGATCTCATTGATTATAAAGGTGTTGGCTATCGCATAATTTTTTCGACATTGAATTAAAGAAAGCAATGCCCCATTTGGTGCCAAAAAACATGATTTTTGGACCATTTTTTCTCGTCCTTAAACTGTAATTAAGTGGAAATAAAATGATTGTTAATAATAATAAAAATTTAGTTTGAGAAAATTTGATTTCACTTCTATTTAGAGAAACTGATATAAATGCATTTAGTTTTATTTTCTTAGGAAAACTGAGGCACTTTTTTGCAATGATTGTGCGAGTGATACTTTTTTGTGCCACTTTGTAGTGATACCATTTTTGCCACTTTTAAGAATTTGCCAACGGTACAAAGTATTGAACTAGCATCAGTGTAGGTCTATACTTTTGGAACTAAATGTACCCGCCAGAAAGCATGCAATAGTTTTTTTTGTCGGTGTGAAGACTTATTCTCTTATTGCATGTGATTCTTCTAAAGATTGATTTTGGCATTGGGCCCTCCTCCTACACCTCCTTCTGGTCCACCATATGGTAATAATCTTCTTCGTATAAACAAGTCTTTATATAATTATGCTCGATATGCCACATTTCGGAAATGTTTGTGCCAACAGTTTGGCAACTTTTTAGTGATACTTTTTTTGGCCACTTTTAAGAAATTTTCATCGGTATAAAGTATAGAACTATTATCTATACTTTTGGAATTAAATGCAGCCGCCTGAAGGTATGCAATACTTTTTTTTATCGGTGTGAAGACTTCGTCCCTGGTTGCTTGTGATTCTTTTAACGATTGTTTTTGGGTATTTTGCGCTAAGACACGAGTCCTCCATATGGAAAGGATCTCCTTCTTATAAACGAGATTTTAACTATTTAGGCTCGGTATGTCAATTTTTTTAAATGATTGTGCCACTTTTTTGGCACTTTTTAATGATACTTTTTTGCCACTTTTAAGAAATAAAAAGTTTAGAACTATCATTAGCGTAGCTTAATACATTTGGTATTAAATGCACATGCCTGAAAGTATGCAATACTTTTATTTGTCGGTGTGAAGACTTATTCTCTGATTGCACGTGATGCTATCTATTTATGTCCGCTTTGTTCGATTTCATTAAAAACATAATTCAAAACAGAACTTCCCAACTGGTCCAACTTTAGCCCTCTTATTAGGGCAAAAAATTAAAACTTTTCTCACATTTTTTCCCAGTGTACTTTATAGAAAGTTTTCTTTCACACAGCATCAAGTCTTGACACTTTACACTCCCAATACATAGTTGAGTGGTCTAATAATAAAGAATGGAGATTTTATTTCATACATAACCCCAGAAACTAGACTAGAAATAAGTTTATGGCCACTTGTCTTGGGTAGGGCATAACTTGAAAGTACCAAAAGCAAAAAAAAAAGTTTCTTAAGTTTTTATAGTTTTCTTATTTCTGTGCTTTTGTAGTTTTATGCAAATTTCTGCAAGAATTGTGCCTGTAAATCCCACAAAACGAAGCAAAGTCATAAATCCTAAAAGTATGCTTTATGGTCTGGCTGTAAAACAAAAAGCAAACGAATAAAAACCCAAAAACAAAATTTAAACTTCATTTGAAAGTTGACATCATAACATGGGCTAGAACATAACAAAGCAAAGCTAATTTAAAATTGAATGAATTTTAAGATTTGGTAGTTCCAAAGGCATAATAATTTTTAAATAGAAATGTAGGGTGTTGGCTACAAACAAACAAGATCCTGGTCAACCTTTTAAGGGATAAAACTAAAGCGAACTATTTAAAAATTACTATGATGAGAGAATTTATAAATATATCTATGCCCATAGGAGTGACAAATTCCCGAATTACTCGAGTCGCTGCGAATGTAAGTAAAGTAAAGTCTCATGTCCTTGGCATGAAATTTGAGTTACCCTTAAGAAAAGTTTAAATTCGACTTGTAGACATCTCATGATGATCCAAATCGAATAGTCAATTTTTTTTATCTTAAAAAACATCGTCCTATCGAACTACAATGCCATAACTAATACCACTATTTGACACAAAATTGAATCTATAAAAATTTAATCGACGAAATCTTTTATTTTTTTTTTTTTTTGCAAAAATTTTAAAAGGGAAAACTGTGGTTGCGATCTTCACAAATCCGTAATTTTCATCTTTCAATAGAAAATCTCTTCTCATACACATATGCAAATTTTGAAATCCTTAAAGTAGGCTTCATATTTTTTTCTCAGTTCCAAAAACTCCTTAATGTATGCTACATTTTGCAGCTAAATATCATAAAGTTTTATAGAAATCCAAGAAAATAAGAAAAGTTAAAATTCGGCTTGTGCACATCTCATGATGATCCAAATCGAATAGTTTTTGCTTTTAAAAAACATCGTCCTACAATGCCATAACGAATACCACCACTTGACACAAAATTGAATTTAAAAAAACTTAACCGAATATATCTTTTTTTTTTCTCTGTAAAAATTTCAAAAGGGAAAACTGTAGTTGCGATGTCCACAAATTCGTGATTTCCATCATTCATTGGAAAATCTCTTCTCATACACATATGAAAATTTTGAAATCCTTAAAATATGCTTCATGTTTTAGCTCTGCTCCAAAAAATCCTTAATATATGCTACACTTTAAGTTATTTATTATAAAATTTTATAGAAATTCAATTTTATCAATTTCATATGCATTTTAAAGGTTCCTTAACCTTTCAAATTTCTCACTCCAAATTTTCATTAAAGTTTTGTTTATTTCCTTAATCGTGATTTCTATACCAATTGTCTAGCAAACATGAACTTAGTCTCTCATCTTTCGGATGTGTGTGATTTTAAACAGCAAAGGCATTCTCTTAAGATTTTTTTTTCATTATTTTCACGTACTTGAGAAATTTCCTAAGTAAATTCTTAAAAGTTTTGCCAACTTTGCAACGTAGAAAGATTTTCCTTTGGGAATAATGAAATTCTTTAGAAAATTTAACGGTAACTGTTTATCTATAAACAGTGTAAATATTTAACACAATTGTCATATGGACTCTCTTGTGAAAATTGTGGACTTGTTTTGCCTTCATAGGGAGTGGAAAAAACGGAAACACTGGCGAAAGTTAAGTTAGACCGAATCTGTGATTACCTCTACCATAATTTGGCTAGAAGAATATCTCTTTAAGGCAAAAGTTTTTATTTTGGTTTAGTTAGGGTGGCGTATACTGTCACACTTACACTCAAAAAAAATATTTTTCTGAAAGAAAGTTTAGACAAAAAAAGGTCAAAAAATTCGCTTAAGACAAAGAATTGGAAAATTGAGGTTAAATATAGGTCTTTGGGATTATAGAAGGCAATGATAGTCATTAACAAAAATTTATTTGCTCTTCAAAAAAAAACTTAACAAACAGAAGAAAAATTTTTACATATGTAAGCGTTAAAGTCGATTGTAATATTACACAATGGACTGAATAGTCTAAGTGGGCCTGAAATAAATCGGGCTGCCACTTTAACCTAATATGGCAATTGGTCAACATACCTTGTGCCACTGTAGTGTCAAATTTGCAACGTTTTTTCAATCATTGATATCTTTGTGCCTCTAAATGTCATACTTTTTACAGTTTTGTGCCACCTTTTTCTCACATTGTACCATTTTTTTTTTTATAAATTCCATTTATATTATAATAGATTTTGTATATTTTTATACCAAATCCATTTAAGATTACGGATGTGATTATTGTGATTTAAAATAATAATCGAATTGGCGCTAGGAATACTGTATTTGTGTTCGCTTTTCCCTACGCATATCATAATGTTTTCAAGCGGACCAATGTAGCGCCTAAACCTATGCAACAAAAATTATCTATTGCAGGCAAATCGTGTTTCGTCCGTGAAATGTAAAGTCTAAGCAGTAATTTTCGAATTGGCGCTAGGAATACTGTATTTGTGTTCGCTTGTCCCTACGCATATCATAATGTTTTCAAGTGGACTAATGTAGCGCCTAAACCTATGCAACAAAAATTGTCTATTGCAGGAAAATCGTGTTTCGTCCGTGAAATGTAAAGTCTAAGCAGTAATTTTTGATGAAATTGAAATAAAATGATTGTTACTAATAATACAAATTTAGTATGAGAAAATTTGATTTCATTTCTATGCATTTATTTTTTTTTATGAAAACTGAGCCACTTTTTTTTAAATGATTGTGCTAGTGAGACTTTTTATGCCATGTTTTAGTTATACTTTTTACGACTTTTAAGAATTTGTCAACTATATAAACTATAATCAGCCTAGTTCTATACTTTTGGAATTAAATGCACCAGCCTGTAGGTATGCACTACTTTTTTGTTGGTGTGAATACTTATTCTCTTTTTGCATATGATTCTTCTAATGATTGATTTTGACAGTTGGTTCACCTCCTGGTCCTCCATGTGGTAAGAACCCCCCTCTAATAAACTAGACTTTATATAATTATGCTCGGTATACCACTTTTTTGAAATGATTGTGCCATCTTTTTTGCCACTTTTTAGTGATACTTTTTTTGTTTGTCACTTTTGAGAAATTTTCAACGGTATAAAGTATAGAACTAGCATTTGGGAGCCACGGTGGTGCAATGGTTAGCATGCCCGCCTTGCATACATAAGGTCGTGGGTTCGATTCCTGCTTCGACCGAACACCAAAAAGTTTTTCAGCGGTGGATTATCCCTGAGGGTTTCAAAGCTTCTCTAAGAGGTCGCTTGTCATTGAGCTTAACATGGAATCGGGCAGCACTCAGTGATAAGAGAGAAGTTCACCAATGTGGTATCACAATGGACTGAATAGTCTAAGTGAGCCTGATACATCGGGCTGCCACCTAACCTAACCTAACCTCTCATCAGCGTATTTCTCTACATTTGGAATTAAATGCACCAGCCTGTAGGTATGCACTACTTTTTATCGGTATGAAGACTTATTCTCTTATTGCATGTGATTCGTCTAATGATTGATTTTGGCAGTTGGTTCTCCATATGGTAAGAATCCCCATCTTATAAACGAGACTTTATATAATTATACTCGGTATACGACTTATTTGAAATGATTGTGCCACCTTTTTTACCACTTTTTAGTGATACTTTTTTTGTCACTTTTAAGAAATTTCCAAGGGTATAAAGTATAGAACTAGTATCAGCGTAGTTATATAATTTTGGAACTAAATGCAGCCGCCTGAAGGTATGCAATAAGTTTTTTTGTCGATGTGAAGACTTATTCTCTGATTGCTTGTAATTCATTTAAAGATTGATTTTGGGTATTTTGTGCTAAGATGCGTGTCCGTCAGATGGTAAGAATCTGTCTTATCTCTTTATGCTCGGTGTGCCACTTTTTTGAAATGATTCTGCCACCCTTTTTGCAACTTTTTAGTGATACTATTTTGTGCCAATTTCAAGAAATTTCCAAGGGTATAAAGTATAGAACTAGCATCAGCGTAGTTATATAATTTTAGAATTAAATGCACCCGCCTGAAGGTATGCAATAATTTTTTTGTCGGTGTGAAGACTTATTCCCTGATTGCTTGTAATTCATTGAACGATTGATTTTGGCGTTTGGTCCTCCTCCTCCTCCTGGTGCTCCATATGTTAATAATCTCCTTCTTATATACGAGGCTTTTGCCACTTTTTTGAAATGATTGTGCCACCCTTTTTGCCATTTTTTAGTAATACCTTTTTGCCACTTCACATGCCTGAAGATATGCAAAATTTTTTTGGGGTAAAGACTTTTTTTCTGATTGCTTGTAATTCTTTTAACGATTGTTTTTGAGCATTTTTTGCTAAGACGCGTGTCCGTCAGATGGTAAAAATCTTCTTGTTATAAACGAGACTTTATCTATTTATTGTCTACACTGAAAAAAAAGCATACCCGGTTCCAAAGATTTTGTCTTTACTTTAAAAAATTTGGTATTGATTCCGAGCCAAAGAAGTGGAGAATACAAGTAAGGATACTTTTAAGACACAATTCTCTTTTAAAATCGGGTTTTGTGTACTTGCTTCTAGGAAGCAAATTTTTTTTCGCTTTTTCAGCTTTTTTTCTTCATATGCTATCAAAGTCCTTTAAAAACAAGTTAATGACGACTTTATTTTCCAAAATAAGACTCGATTTCTAGTAGAAATTATGCTGTGTTTCAAGTAAAAAACTTCTTTAAAATAAAGTGTTGAAAAACATGTCCTATATTTGAACGATTTATTGCTTTGTAGTCAAGATGCAAAAAGGCAACAAATTTAAAGACAATTTCATTAAATTTAAAGATTTTTTCTAAATTATTAAAGTCAAATTGACCTTAGCCCAAACATTTTTTCTTTCATGTTATGATATCCATTTTTAAATCAAATCACTTAATTATATGGACAATACGACTTCATTGAAAAGTTTATCGACCTTTGGTCAAGGAAAAAAAACTTTATACTAGAGAAATGCGTCTTCTATGCTAAGCAAAATTTGCATTCGTATTTTAAAGACATGAAATCTTTGACCTCACGACAATATTTTTTCAGAGTATATGCCACTTTTTTGAAATGATTGTTCCACCTTTTTTGCCACTTTTAAGAAATTTTTAACGATATAAAGTATAGAACGAACATCAGCGTAGTTCTACACATTTGGAATTAAATGCACACGCCTGAAGATATGCAATTTTTTTTGTGTGAAGACTTATTTTCTGATTGCTTGTAATTCTTTTAACAATTTTTTTTTGGGCATTTTGCGCAAAGACGCTCGCCCTCCATATGTTAAGGATCTCCTTCTTATAAACGATATTTTATCTATTTATCTCCGGTTTATTCGATTTCATTAAAAATTGAATAGAACTCAGAATTTTCCCTTGTACAATGGCCGGAAAAAATCTCTTTTGTATAACAAACGGAATGACAAACTTTGTATAATATCCTATGATGGAGAATAGAAAAACAATCGAAGAAACAATGTCCTTGATTTGAAACAACCAATTGAGTAAAGCTCTCTGTTAACAGCTTCCCCTCCCCTGAGGACAGGTGTGATCTAATGCCGTAAACAGATGTTACCTGAATTGTGATTGCTATCTGACCCCACCCCTCATACCAGAAATTTCAAGCAAATAAATGTTCATATAAAATTTCCTGTTGAACATGAATATGCAAGTGATTGAATATATTTCATCATTGTTTTGCTAATAAATTAGATTTTCAAATATTAATCTCCTGAATGGGGACCAAACAAATGAAGAAAAAAAATGCTTTGTATAAAAGCAAACAATGCAAAGGAAATTAATTGCTTTATCTTAGTATTTGATTAGAAGGCATTGAATGTAGAGCTTTTGGAGAAAGTGCTTGAAAAGAAAAAACAAGAATGAATAACTGACAAAAATCTACAGAATGATGATAATTCATCATTTGCCTTTGAAATTTGGTATTCGAATCAGGTGTAATAATAAACATGAAATTTGAGGACACTTACATAAGGTGTAGGGGGCATACACTGAAAAAAAAAAATAATTTATATGCATACAATTGTACCGAATTGAAAACAAAATGTCGATAGTGGTTCACAGAAAAAAAATATATAATTTGCGAAATTCATAAATCAAACTGATTTTTTTATTGAAATTTCTTCATTCACAGATATGATAGCACTTATCAAAAACTTACAGATCCAATTAAAAAGATAATTGTCAAGGTGATTGTTTTTTGTTTGTAAATAAAAACAATACAGATGTACCAATTAAATTATTAATTGAACATTTTTTACAATTTAATTAAAATTTTAATTGAAAAAATTTGGTTGGTATTTTTTCTGTGTTTAAGGGAGTTGTAAGGGGAAAACAATATATAAATTATAAGGGAAAAAAGGGAGAATATAATTTATATTATTATATTCCCTTTTATGTTTTGTTTTTCATTTTTATATTGTGACACTTTTTAAGCTAATGTCTTAATATCAGTATGGCACTTTTTGTGCAACCTTTTAGAATTTTTCAAAGATATCCATACAAGTTCTTTTTAGCAAATTAAAAATTCCCCCTAAATTTAAAAAAAAACACTTTTTTTCTGTGTACCCATTTCCCATTTTCTCCTCTAGGCATCTTCTATTCACTATGGGCTTTTGTGAAAATGTCCTCCATTTTTTTCTGTATCCTAAATGAATGCGGATGAAAACATCAGAGACAGCTGTAGCTGATGCATAGGAACACCAACACAGCTATTGCTAATAGGATTACATACTTAAAGCTTAAAGCAAAAGCACTTAAGGAAATTAATTTATGTTAAATGATAAAGAAAATGTTCGTTTGTCTTCTCTCTTATTATTCATGCGGTTGCTTTAGCATGCCAACGACAGATATTTTTGGGAAAGTACATAAAATGTTCTCCGTTCCAGCTAATAGAGGATTTTTAGAAATTTTGCAATAGAAATGCAAACAATTGAAGATTAATGGCATTTAACAGCTAATAACGAGAATCCGATGAGTAAATATTATTGCGGCCAAGAACATTTTAAAGCAGTAGCGTCAGCAGCTTTTTGGGGATTTAAAAATTATTAGAAATTGAAGTATTTGGAAGTTTATGTATTAAAATATTTAATTTGTTTGGCATCGAAGGAATTTTAAAAAGGAGATCCCCATTAAAATACAAAAAAAAAAGTTGATTCACGGTTTCTGTAGCTCGATATCACCTTTAAAAAAATTATATTGTATAAAAAACGATTTGCATACACTGTGAAAAATAATTCTTTCCTCCCAATCGAAATTTTAGACAAACAAATATCGTTTCCCATTTGCTTTTCGCTGTAAGGAAGTTTATTTGGAAGAAAAGTATATACTTTTTGTGATAAACGTTTATTTTTGTAAAGAATGTAAAACCAATTTCATAAAAAATTAAAAAAAAAAACACTGGCTTACTGCCTTCACATCTCTCTCTCTCACTTTCATGAGTTTTATTTACTTTTTAGCACATTTCGATTTTATAATTTTTCTTTTTTAATTTTACCTTTTGCCTGAACGGAGAATCGAACCGTGGACCATACAATTTGTAAGCCAACACACTATCCACTGGGCTACGTAGGTAACAAGCAAAAACTCAAACAGTTATATTTATGTAGCATAGTTTTCGGCGCCAATTAAATAAACTTTATTTGACAGAAACATTCATTTTGTTGATCACTATGGAGCAAAATGAAGCCCCCCATCAAAATATAAAAAAACTACATTCACAGTCCGCAAAAAATTATATTTCTTGGAAATGTTAGCTATCTTGGAGTATATAGATATAACATTTTGATAAAATTTTCTATAGACAGTTTTGTTTTTATAGAAAAAAAAAAACAATTTTAACAAACATTTTCTATAAAACTAAAATTTTGACAAAATCTTCATTAGAAATAAAATTTAGGGAACATTTTCTATAGAAATGAAATTTTGACAAAATTTTCTTTAGAAATGAATTTTTGACAAAATTTTCTATAGAAATAAAATGTTGATAAATTTTTCTATAGAAATAAAATTCCGACAAAATTTTCTTTAGAAATAAAATTTTGGCAAAAATTTCTATAGAAATAAAATGTTGACAAAATTTTCTTTAGAAATAAAATTTTGACAACATTTTCTTTAGAAATAAATTTTTGACAAATTTTTCCACAGAAATAAAATTCCGACAAAATTTTCTATAGAAATAAAATTTTGACAAAATTTCGATAGAAATAAAATTTTGACAGAATTTTCAATAGAAATAAAATTTTGACAAATTTCTCCATAGAAATAAAATTCCGACAAAATTTTCTACAGAAATAAAATTCCGACAAAATTTTATATAGAAATAAAATTTTGCCAAAATTTTCTTTAGCAATAAAATTTTGACAAAATTTTCTATAGAAATAAAATTTTGACAAATTTTTCTATAGAAATAAAATTCGGACAAAATCTTGTATAGAAATACAATTTTGAGAAAACTTTCTATAGAAATAAAATTTTGACAAATTTTCTATAGAAATAAAATTTTGACAAATTTTCCAATAAAAATAAAATTTTTACAAAACTGTCTACAGAAATATAAAATAAAAAAAAAAACATTTCTAGAAAAATTAAAGTTTTCTAATTACCCCAAATGTTATATCCTCTTCGCATTTCAAAATAACGTAATTTTGTTATGTGAAGTTTTTAAGAATGCATTGACTAACAGATAACAAGGATACCTCAAATTTTTAGAAAAAGTCAGATACAGAATATTTGTGACAGGACCGCTAACATAAAAAAACAATTTTAAAATTGATTTTTGGATCTTATATATTTTTTTTAGTTCCTGCTATTGTGGTGCTATGAACATTTATTTCTATATTTACTTTTTTCTCATAAATTCCCTCAATCTTATAAAAATTTTCTATTTCTCTTTTCGTTCCAGGTAAGTTGATCGATCAATTTGGTAAGCCTTTAAAAAATAATCGAAATCTTTATTTCATAAGAAATTAAATATTGGCCATAACCGTGGATGACCCTCATAAGTCATGTTTTTTTGCAGTGATCACTTTATATTTGCGATTTATTTTATAACCTACTCATAGAATAGCAACAAACTCACTTTGAGAAGTTCACTTTTTTAAACCTATTTTTAATTATGATATAAAAATGACCGCATTACTGGAGGTGTACGGCCTTTGCTCACATCAACAGTAATGCGACGAGAAATGTGTTTACTTTTTATTATTAAAAAACTTCGTTACATTATCGTCAAAAAAGACAAACTAACAAAGAGTCCACAAAGAGGAAAAAGAATAAACTGAAAAATTGGATTTGAAACAGAATTACGTAATTGAGAGAAATTGAAATGTAAATTTCTGATTCTGGTCGATCTCTGCTGCAGGAAAGAAATATCAAAAATAACATATACAAGTTCAACAGACCGAATCTGAAGGATACTGCAGCAAAGAAAAGATTCTGGAAGATGGTAGCATAGGAATTTTGACATACTTCTTGGTAATGCTGCAGAGGTATATATTCCCCCACAGAGCCACCGTGGTGCAATGGTTAGCATGCCCGCCTTGCATACACAATGTCGTGGGTTCGATTCCTGTTTCGACCGAACACCAAAAAGTTTTTCAGCGGTGGATTATCCCACCTCAGTAATGCTGGTGACATTTTTGAGGGTTTCAAAGCTTCTCTAAGTGGTTTCACTGATATGTGGAACGCCGTTCGGACTCGGCTATAAAAAGGAGGTCCCTTGTGTTTGAGCTTAACATGGAATCGGGGAGTACTCAGTGATAAGAGAGAAGTTCACCAATGTGGTATCACAATGGACTGAATAGTCTAAGTGAGCCTGATACATCGGGCTGCCACCTAGCCTAACCTAACCTACCATCAAGATTATTTGGTAATGAGGAGTTCTAAATGTCATACCTTTGAAAACTTGTTGCCACTTTTTTTGTCATACTGGGCCTATTTTTAAATAATTAATTTAATTTTTTTTAATTCCCCTTAGGATTACGGATATGACTTGGGTCTTAATCGGCGGTACGAACACGGTTGCCACTCGAGCCAAACAAAATCTACCAAAATTGGAAACAATTTTACCAAAAAACTACCACACAACAAAAATATTATTTTGCAAAATTTTATTTCTATAGAAAATCTTGTCAAATTTTATTTCTATAAAAAATTTTGTCAAAATTTTATTTCTACAGATAATTTTGTCAAAATTTTATTTCTATAGAAAATTTTATCAATTTTTTTTCTATAAAAAAATTATGTCAAAATTTTATTTCTATAGAAAATTTTGTCAAAAATTTTATTTCTATAGAAAATTTTGTAAAAATTTTATTTCTATAGAAAATTTTGTCAAAATTTTATTTCTATAAAAAATTTTGTCAAAATTTTATGTCTATAGAAAATTTTGTCAAAATTTTATTTCTATAGAAAATCTTGTCAAATTTTATTTCTATAAAAAATTTTGTCAAAATTTTATTTCTACAGAAAATTTTGTCAAAATTTTATTTCTATAGAAATTTTTATCAAAATTTTATTTTTATAGAAAATTTTGTCAAAATTGTATTTCTATAGAAAATTTAATCAATTTTTTGTTCTATAGAAAAATTTAATCAATTTTTTTTTCTATAGAAAAATTTGTCAAAATTTTATTTCTATAGAAAATTATGGCAAAATTTTATTTCTATAGAAAATTTTGTCCAAATTTTATTTCTGTAGAAATTTTTGTCAAAATTTTATTTCTATACACAATTTTATCAAAATTTTATTTCTATAGAAAATTTTATCAAAATTTTATTTCTATAGAAAATTTTCCTACAATTTTATTTCTATAGAAAATTTTGTCAAAATTTTATTTCTATAGAAAATTTTGTCAAAATTTTATTTCTATAGAAAATTTTGTAAAAATATTATTTCTATAGAAAATTTTGCATATTTTTATTTCTATAGAAAATTTTGTCAAAATTTTATTTCTATAGAAAATTTTGTAAAAATATTATTTCTATAGAAAATTTTGCACAATATTATTTCTATAGAAAATTTTGCATATTTTTATTTCTATAGAAAATGTTGTCAAAATTTTATTTCTATAGAAATTTTTATCAAAATTTTATTTTTATAGAAAATTTTGTCAAAATTGTATTTCTATAGAAAATTTAATCAATTTTTTTTTCTATAGAAAAATTTATCAAAATTTTATTTCTATAGAAAATTTAATCAATTTTTTTTTCTATAGAAAAATTTATCAAAATTTTATTTCTATAGAAAATTATGGCAAAATTTTATTTCTATAGAAAATTTTGTCCAAATTTCATTTCTTAAGAAAATTTTTTTAAAATTTTATTTCTACACAAAATTTTCTTCAGAATTTTATCAAAATTTTGTTTCTGTAGAGAATTGTGTCAAAATGTTATTTCTATAACATTTTTTGTTAAAATTTTATTGCTATAGAAAATTTTGTCAAAATTTTATTTCTATAGAAAATTTTTCAAAATTTTATTTCTATAGAAAATTTTGTTAAATTTTTTTTTCTATAGAAAATTTTGTCAAAATTTTATTTCTTTCTAAAATTTTGTCAACATTTTATTTCTTTCTAAAATTTTGTCAAAATTTTATTTCTATAGAAAATTTTGTTAAAATTTTTTTCTATAGAAAATTTTGTCAAAATTTTTTTTCTATAGAAAATTTTGTTAAATTTTTTTTTCTATAGAAAATTTTGTCAAAATTTTATTTCTTTCTAAAATTTTGTCAAAATTTTATTTCTATAGAAAATGTATGAACGACGGCTTTGCAAAATCTACAAAAACATCAAAAATTCTACCAACCTACCAAATAGTTTTGGTAGAATTCTACCAACTGTGGCAACCGTGGTTACGAAGCGAATACTATATTTGTGAGAATATTAAGGACATCGCAACAAAGAAAAGATTCTGGAAGATGATAGCTTACACTCAAAATAATTTTACTTGGATCCCAAAATTTTGACATTTTTTAGGGATTTTGGTATTAAAAAAAAAACAATGAAAATTTCATTAATAATAAGTCAATGAAATTTAGTCATTAACATAAGGAATAAGTTCATAACAACAATGAAAATATTCTTTAATAGTATGAAAGTTATCATTACATACCATAAAAACCAAATAATAACGATACATTTCATTATATTTATGAAATTGCTTATTTGGTCCAATTTTAATGACAAAATCAATTAATGTCATGGAGTTTTTGGTAGATTCTTCAAAGTAAACAAATATATTAATAATCAAATAATTATAGTTAGGCTACAGTTGACATTGTTTATTTTTAATCTAAAGATTTAGTCAGTATCTCAGTTAATTTATTATTTATTATTTCTATACATCAAATATGTTTTTCTTTAATTTAGGAAAAAATGCATTTCATCATAGATATACGACTCAGTCAATATCTCAGTTAATTTGTAGATTATTTCTTTACATCAAATATGTTTTTCTTTAATTTAGGAAAAAAATTGCATTTCTCATAGATATACGACTTTAACACAGAAAAAAATTAAAAGCATTTTTACTAAAGAAAGATTTCAAATGAATTTAAAAGAATTTTTAGTAAAAACTGTAACACTCATAACGATCTTTTGATGGTTTTGCCGGATTTAAAATATTATTTAAATCTACAAGGCCTAGTAGTATAAAAAATTCTTTCCTCTGTCAGCCAAGAATTTTTGTTGCACTTCTCATTTTCTCGTTTACAAAACTTCTTTTTCTTTCTCCTGTTTCATTGGTCTCCTTCCATGGTGTAAATTGTATACATATCATTAACCTTTTGCCACATCCGTTGTCTTGTTTTTTTCTTTTTTGATTTTTTTTCTTTGCTATGCACAATATTGCTTCGATCAAGTTGGTACTTTACCGTGACATGTGGATAGACATAGAGACCATGTACGCGTACGCCTACCAGACACGTGTATTTTCTTCCAAGTGGCAAAAAGTGTAGCCATTATATGTTAACCTATCAGCTGGGAATAGACATAAACATATGTGACCTTCTGCCAAGTTTTGCTTCTTACCATAGAAAGCTGGCGTTTGTTTTTTGAGTTTGTTAGTTGACTTTGTATCCCTATAATTTTCTATTGTTATTTGTTGGTTGTAATATAAACTCGAATATGTATATCAATTTTTTTGATATTGCTTTGGGAAAGTTGCTGTTTTCGATAGTGATGGTGAAGAAGAAATATCGAAAAAAACACCCCATAAATATGCAGTCAACCATGCCGAAAATGGTTGTGCATATGCAAGGTGCAATGATACGGGCTTGGAAACCAGTTGCCATACATATAGGAAGAAACTGCAAATGCTTGACGATACAAAGAGTTGCAGTGCAATAACATTATAGGAATGAGGTTTTTTGGTACAGTCTTGGAATAGTATGAAAACAATGTATGATTACCGAGCCAAGATTTGAACATGGTTGGAACTTAAGAACTTACCCTTAGCACAAAAGAACTTGGCCCCAAAGCAAGTAGTAGCGAGTTGTTCAACCACAAGATTCCCATGGCCTTTTGTGACCACTTCTTCGAGAGATAATTCGATTCGGAAACTTTTTCCGTAAAAGAGATTTGATTTCGTTTTTTATCGTTTTGCAAGTAAACTTTGTCGAGATCAATACCATCTAATTTGGAACATAAAAATATCATCAAATAATCACCTCGCGGTAACGCAATTAATTTACCTTAATTGCTGGTTATACTTAAAGTAAGGTTGGTTCAGACCATCCCGTCATACGTTGAAGATGAAGAAGAAATTATGGATTTCCCAAGCCCCAGAAGCGACTTTCAACTTTTCCTATTGCCGTAGCCCACGAAGTGGAAATTGACCCCCATCGGTCTAGACAATTTTTAGCGAACTGAGACTGCAAGATTTCACCCATTCTTTAGGGAATTTTAATAATGTAAACTTGGAGGTAAATTCGCCAGAAAACCTGGGTAATTAGTTTGTGGCATACCAGCAGCAATACCGTATTCTTCAGCACAATAAATTTTCATTATAGGGCAGTCTCGATGGTTTCAAAGCTCTATCCCACTTACAATTGGCCTCTTGGTAATGTTGCAAAGAATATATTCCCCTAGAAAGCATACCCTTTATTGGTAATTTGTCAGTTTTTAGGGAATTTTTATAAATTTAAATGCGTTGATGAAGCGTGCCCTGCCAAAGTTCTTATTACCAAATAAACATGAGGGTAAATTCGTTAAAAAGTTGGAAGCAAATACTATCCCTACAAAACCTAAGTAAGTAGTTGAGATGAAAATCTGCTTACCAATAGCATTTGTGGCATACCAGCAGAAATATCGTATTCTTGAGCATAATAACTTTTCATCATAGGTCTCGATGGTTTAATATTTCTACCCCCCTTATAGTTGGCCTTTTAGTAATTTTGCAGAGGAATATATTCCCCCATAGGACATACCCTCTATTGGTAATTGGTTACAATTTTGAACTAAGTTACCATCAAGATTATTTGGTTCTAAATGTCATAGCTTTTAAATTTTTGTGCCACTTTTTTTGTCATACTGGACCAATTTTTATCGTAAATAAACCTGATATTCTGAATATATTTCAAGCAATGATTTTCAAATAAACTAAACTAACAGTTAAAATCTAAATTTAAATCTTCACAGTAGATCGCCCAAAAGTATGCACCACAGTTTTTGTTGTTGTAGTAAATAAACCGTATTCGTTATCTGAATACAAAATTTCAAGCAATTACTTTCAATGTTATGGAAGAAAATGAACTAACAGCTCAGATCTAAATTGAAATCTTCAGAATGGACATGTGTAGCGCCAAAAAGTATGCAACGATTTTTTTCTATATATTTTTTCTCTATTTTTCTTATTTTTATACCCACCACCATAGAATGGCGGGGGGTATAATAAGTTTGTCATTCCGTTTTTAACACATCGAAATATCGATTTCCGACTATATAAAGTATATATATTCTTGATCAGGGAGAAATTCTAAGACAATATAACAATGTCCGTCTGTCTGTCTGTTGTAATCACGCTACAGTCTTCAATAATGAAGCAATCGTGCTGAAATTTTGCACAAACTCGTCTTTTGTCTGCAGACAGGTCAAGTTCGAAGATGGGCTATATCGGTCCAGGTTTTGATATAGTCCCCATATAAACCGACCTCCCGATTTGGGGTCTTGGGCTTATAGAAATCGTAGATTTTAACCTGAAATTTGAAACCTAGAAGTATTTTATGACCATAAAGAGGTGTGGCAAAAATGGTGAGTATCGGTCCATGTTTTGGTATAGCCCCCATATAGACCGATCTCCCGATTTTACTTCTTTGGCTTATAGAAACCGCAGTTTTTATTCAATTTACCTGAAATTGGAAATCTACAGGTATTGTTGGACCACAAATGCGTGTGCCAAAAATTGTGAGTATCGGTCCATATTTTGGTATAGCCCCCATATAGACCGATCTCCCGATTTTACTTCTTGGGCTTATAGAAACCGCAGTTTTTATTCAATTTACCTGAAATTGGAAATCTAGAGGTATTGTAGGACCACAAATACGTGTGCCAAAAATTGTGAGTATCGGTCCATGTTTTGGTATGGTCCCCATATAAAACGACCTCCCGATTTGGGGTCTTGGGCTTATAGAAACCGTAGTTTTTATCCAATTTGTCTGAAATTGGAAATCTAGAGGTATTTTAGGACCATAAGGATTTTACTTCTTGGGCTTCTAGAATCCGAAGTTTTTATCCTATTTGCCTGAAATTGGAAATCTAGAGGTATTTTCGGGTCATAAAAAGGTGTACCGAAAACGGTGAGTATCGGTCCATATTTTAGTATAGCCCCCATAAGGACGATCTCCCGATTTAACTCCTTGGGTTTCTAGAAACCGTAGTTTTTATCCGATTTGCCTGAAATTTTAAATATTCTGGTATTTTAGCTCACAAAAACTTGTATCGGATTAAGTTTTTATCGGTCCATTTGGTAACGCCTCCATATAAACCGACTTCACTTCTTGAGGGTGTAGAAGGCGCACTGATCATGAAAATTGCTTGAAACTCAATGTAAAATTTCCAGATTTTACTTCTACAGATTTAAGATTTCAAATCAAGACGTTATTTTATAATTTTCTTGCACACTTACAAGAGATGTTAATGATTCCTCTAAAACTCAAACAAAAATTGTTCTTATAAATCCAGAATCTGATATAATCCTCATAGGTGAAATCTTTAAATTTATCTTCGGAAAGTGTCCTCAAGTCCTCAAGCCCTCCTGAAATTTCAAAGGAAACCCTAATATTTGGTTCATGGTGGTGGGTATTTAAGATTCGGCCCGGCCGAACTTAGTGCTGTATATACTTGTTTTTCTATATTTTTCTTCGGAAAATAAAATTTTCAGGAATGATTTTCAAGGTAAATGAGATAAGATGAGCTAAACTAAGAATAAAGATCCAATTTGAAATCTTCATAGTGGACACGTATATCGCCAAAAAGTATGCAATGAATTTTTTTCTATAGTAACTAAACCAGATCTTCTAAATATACAATTTCAAGCTTACATTTTCAATGTAAACGAAATAAAATGAACTAAACTAATAGTTAAGATCGAATTTGAAATCTTCACAAGTGACACGTGCACCGCCTAAAAGTATGCAATGCATTTTTTCTATAGTAAATAAACCAGATCTTCTGAATATAAAATTTCAAGCAATCATTTTATTAGTAATTGCTTGCGAATTTTATGTCCAAGAATTTTTTGTAATCAAGAGTTATAAATGTTAGACCTTTTTTTTTATTTTTGTGCCACTTTATGGTCATACTGGAGCAATTTTAAAATAATTTTATTTATTTTTTTTTTAATTTTTATAAAAAATCCTAATTACTCATCCGAATATAAAATTTCAAGCAATGGTTTTCAATGTAAAGGAGATAAAATGGTCCAATCTAAGAACCGCCTAAAAGTATGCAATGGTTTTCATTCAGTAAATACACCGTAATACTTTCAATATAAGGGAAAAAATTAACTAAACTAACAGTTAATATCTGAATGGAAAAATTTGTATCACAATTCAATACAAAAATGATAAAAATACTTTTACATGTAAATTTTACATGGAAAAGTGTGTCACTTTTCTAACTAAGTGCAGCACCCTTTATGACCAGTGACACTATTTGTGCCAATTTTAATTATTTAATTGTTTTAATTTTCCCAGAAGAAATTGTTCTTAATCCAAATATATTTCAAAAAACTTATGAACTAAATAAAGATATAAAATACAATGACCATACAAATAAATTTCCCAAAAATAGTATGATTAAACTACTGTTCGGTTAATATGATCATAACATGGCACCAATGATTATCTTCGTTATTTTTAATTCACGCTTTCCTTTATGAAAATTTGTTTAAATTTTCGCACGAGTTAGTTCATCTTTCTCATAAAACAGTTTACTTTTTTTCTGTGGGATCAAATTTAAAAACTAAATCAAAAGTACAAATTTCATTGCGCTAAGTCCTCTCGTGTGCTAATACAATATTTACAAAAGTTTTTTTTTTTGTCTCCAAAACAAAAAAAACACATAAATTAAATGGTCATCATGTTTTGTGGATCCTCAATAAATAAACTTTTATTAAAGCAACAAAAAACTCTTGAGACAGGGTATATCTTACCTGCAATCCATTACGAGAAGCAAAAAACACTACAACAAAAATCTCTTCAAATTGCACAAAAACACATTAAATAGCCACAAACGTACAACCAATCCATGAATAAAAAAAATCACATTTCTCTATTTGTTTTTGAGGTCTTGTCAACAACAAACTTTTGCCACAACACTCATACATACACACACACATATTTCAGTATGTGTATGTCCATCCACATATCCTGCCATTCACAATAACCTAAGGCTATAAACTATTCAATATTCACCTCGTTGTTTTTTAGAGGTCGTTTTTGGGACAGGTATTTACATATACACAATTGTATGGATTTGTGTGTGTATGTATGTGTATTACGATGGTTTGCAAATACAATGTTTTTCTTTATCATACCATACAATGTTACTTAGGAATGTGCTCCTTACAACTTTGACCCACACTAAATGTCCCTGTTTTTTTTTTTTTTTTTTGGGAGACGGGTGTACAAACGAAACTGTGATGTAGGAGAAAAAATAAAACTAAAACAGATTTAGTGTTTGCATATACGTATGTGTGTGTGTGTGATTTAAAGAGGGTAGCTAAATCAGTGAAGATGAATTTAAGTGCTTCTTAAACTTTTATATAAAAAGGGATTTTTTTGAGGCAGCCCCAGGCACAAATTTTTAAATTTCTAACTGAAAAATTATAAAAAATAAAGCTAAAACAGAGTTAGTGTTTGCGTATATGTGTGTAATTTAAATAGCATAGCTAAGGAAGTGTAGATAAATTAAGTGCTTCTAAAACTTTTATATAAAGGGAATTTTATGAGCCAATCCCGGCCACAAAATTTTAAATATCAAACTGAAAAAATTGACAATAAAAAATAAAACTAAAAAAAGTTAATGTTTGCGTATATGTGTGTGGTGTAAAGTAGGTAATTAGAGCAGTGAAGGAAAATTAAATGTTTCTCAAACTTTTATAAAAGGACATTTTTTGTGCCAGTCCCTGCACTCAAAAAAAAGTGAACTCTCTATTTTAGTAAAGCCAATTTAACTTTATTTTAGTTCATGGAATAATTATGTTTAGAGAAAGTTTTCTTTACTGTAATAATTTTTTTGTGTACATTTGTTAAATTAACTAAACCCGAGGAAAAAAATATACTCAAATGAAGCATAAATATGAACTAAATTCGTGTCCTCCACAAAATAGTTCAGAATTTGTTTAAATTTGTAATATTTACCAAAAATGCGTCCATCATGAATTTCGTATGTCACTAAAGACATTCTTGCAATTTTTAACTCCAAGTTTTTCCTTCAAACTACAACATTTTCTTTAACAAGTGAAAAAACTTAGTTATGTCTAATAAATTTTCTTGAATTTGTCGAAAAATATTTACTTATTTGTATGACATCGGCGTGATGCCAACGTTTGTAATACTGTTTAGTTAAAATTTTCTACAAATATTCAACATTTTCTAAAATTAACCGAAAGTTTTCTTCCTGCTGGGTTCACTGTTTTTTCAGTGTGGGCATAAAATTTTAAATTTAAAATGTGGAAAAAATAATAAAATACATAAAACTAAATCAGATATAATCAGTAGGGTAGCTTTTATAAAAAAGAGATTTTTTTTTTTGAGGAAGCCCCTGGCACAAATTTTTAAATTTCAAACTTAAAAAATGACAATAAAAAAAAAATAAAACCAAAACTAAAACAGTTAATGTTTGCGTATAGGTGTGTGATTTGGAGAGGATAAATAGAGCATTGTAGATAAATTAAGTGATTCTCAAACTTTTATATTTAAGTGCTTCTCAAACTTTGATCCAGCTCCAGGCGCAAATTTTTACATTTCAAACTGAAAAAAACTACAATTACAAATTACAAAGACTACAATTGGAATTAATACAACTGATTATTTTTTTGTTAATTCCTTTAACAAATAAAAAATAATTAAACAATTAATAAAGGAAAGTGTCATTTCAAACGAACTGAACTGAACGAACCTATGGATAAATTCCTCAGTACCTGAAGCAACCGTCTACAAAATTTTTATTTCTAAATTGTGGTATGATATCAAACCTGACTCTTAAATTGTCAAGATCTGATCTGATCTGTCTAAGGAAGAAGAAAATTTCCTTCAAATTATCAGAATATATTTTTCCAAAATTTTCTGATACAAAAACAAAAATTAAAAAAAAAATTCCCATCCTTTAAAACCCTCTTCGTTTAATGGCTACCATATATCCATGACATGCCTTGCAATCGTATGTGTTTCCACACATACACACATGCGGTTGAATTTTACTTCATTTCATTTGTATTTGTTTGATTGTGTGGGGCCTTTTGTAATATATATGAGAGTGACCAATGTTAGTGTCCTTTTTGGCGCAATTAACCATTGACTTGACTATGTACATACATTTAGGGGGCGAAAACAAAACATTATTTTTCAGTTTTTGATGGCCTTTGAGTTTTTGAATGAGTCAGGTGATATGACTGTGCGTTACCGTGTTCTGGGGTTAAGCTTTAATGTCAAACGTTAATTTTTTTTTGTTGTAGCCTTTATCCTTTCATTTTATTTCATTATCGGTGTTGTCTCTGTGACGTGGTCACTGGGTTTTTACTTCACTATTGTCATGCCGTATTCTCTGTTTGTCTTAAGAGTAGGGAGCCACCGTGGTGCAATGGTTAGCATGCCCGCCTTGCATACACAAGGTCGTGGGTTCGATTCCTGCTACGACCGAACACCAAAAAGTTTTTCAGCGGTGGATTATCCCACCTCAGTAATGCTGGTGACATTTCTGAGGGTTACAAAGCTTCTCTAAGTGGTTTCACTGCAATGTGTAACGCCGTTCGGACTCGGCTATAAAAAGGAGGTCCCTTGTCATTGAGCTTAACATGGAATCGGGCAGCACTCAGTGATAAGAGAGAAGTTCACCACTGTGGTATCACAATGGACTGAATAGTCTAAGTGAGCCTGATACATCGGGCTGCCACATAACCTAACCTAACCTTGTCTTAAGAGTAAACGTAAGTTGTTTCAAAAATACCAAAATAAGTTCTGTTTTACAATAGCCGCATGATAAATGAAAGGTTTACTTTGCGACAATTTTATTCAGAAGTGTTTTTGTCTTCTTTTCTCAATGAATTATTCACTTTTTATGTTTTACAAAAAAGGGGTTTAATTGTATATAAAAGTTCTTTGCTCTTATACATGCAGGGAGTTACTGAAGAAACGCATTAAAATTTTCATAAATAATTACCAAAGTTAAAGCTGGACATTGATTAGTGGACTTTGGCCAGGGGGTTGAAATTTGGTTGAGGAGGATTTTGTAACTCATTTGATCCTTTTCAATTAGAGCGAACACTGAAGGTTATGTAAAAAAGTTAACCCTTAATTATTATTTCCATTTGGAACCTTTGTCACGATAGTCTGATGTAGGCCCCATTAAATTGGAATGGTCAGTATTAAGTTGGAAAGAATTTGGAATTTTTCAATGATTACTTTAAATGTCCTTTGTCAAAGAGAAATTTCTCTTAGCGATGATAGAGGGATAATAAATATGTGGCAAAGTGCCGATTTATCTAGAAAATCTCCTATTCAAAACATTTTAGAAGTAAATTCGTCCTAATCGGGTAAGCAATTACCATTAAATGGAAATCTAACTTGATTTTGCAAGAGTATGAGGAAAGTGTTTATCTGCACCATAACCAAGAGTTAAATGGACGAGATATGAGAAAGCAGAGTTAGTTATTTGTGAGAAATAAACAGTAACTAAATTTGCCAACCGAAACCATTGTTTCATGATAAGTCATTATTTTCAAGCATGTGGATTTGTTGGGAGGTAACATATAACTCACATGTTCTTAGTAGCCAGTTTTTCGCCTGTGATACTTATCAGGTCACCATTGTAATTCAGTAGGTTAACTCCAGCATTAAATTTTATATATTTTTTTTACATTTGTATACACTTTAAGGTTATGGGGATGATGTTAATATTCTATAACATACAGTTCCCCTGTGCTGATTGATATATGTTTGTGATGAAAGAATTCTAAAAAAAAAAAAAGATTTAATTCCACATGCCAACACTACTATAAGGAAAAGTTCTCCTTTTCCACCGATGATGATCCCAGTGTAAAGTGCATGCAAATAACAATAATGATACAGCTGCTGCCTTTTCATATGAATTTATTCATAAAAATATAAAGTTCTTCTCTCGCCCTCTCTCATCATGAGCCCGAAAAAAATTATAGTAATTTTATTTTTGTTCTGTTTTGTATTTTACTTTTGCAATCATATATTCATTTCTATACATTGCGATGGACACTCTACGTAATGAGACGTGAGTTTGTAACATTGCCACACAGTTGAGGCTTAAGTCCTCTTTCCACTCCTCCTCGCCATCCTGTTACATTGCTGAGGAATTTTAAGAGAAGGACAAAGCCAAAGGACTGTTACAAATGAAAAATTATGTTGTTTTGTATACAAATAAACAAAACTTTATTTTGTGTGAAAAAATGAATTATAATTTATAATAAGTATGTATGGTGGAATTCAGTACTCCAACTCATCATGCTGTCATCTGGTAGCTATTGTTGTCAGTGGTGAATGAAGTTTTTGGATGCAAAAGGGCAGGAGGTGTCCAAGAAAAGGTGCAAGTTCGGACTCAACCTCCAATGACCAACAACAACAACTTTGACATTTTTGTGTTGTTTTTCTGTTGATGAGTTGATGCGATTACATTATTTTTCCCTCTCTCTCTTTTGAAAAGTTTTTGGCACAAAGTATGAAAAATGTGTTGCATATTTTAGGGGATTTAAAATTTTTCACGCTTGCAGGTTTTTTGGTTTGCTTTTATTTTGATACGGTTTTGTCTATACTTCCATAAAATCACATAATTGTTGTTTTTGATCTAGACAGCGGTTATTCACCATCACCAATGACACCAACAACTACATGACAAAGTCCTCTGTTAGTAAAATGAAAATAGGACAATAAATTTATTTTCCAATGTAAAACAAATTTCAACCTGTGGTCTCGGTTCTTGTTTTGTTCGTTTTTTTTTTTGGTAAATTCTATTGTCATCAACATGAAAACCAATGTCATCATCTTTATTATATATGAATTTAATATAATGAAATTTTATATGTTTAAAAGATCTCAAACTTTCTAATGATATGTCACGCAAAAGTGACAACTTCAATTTGCGGAAAACAAATGAAAAGTGACAGAAATAGATATAATTTTCTTTACTTTTTTAATTATAAATATAAACAATCGAATTACTTGGGTTGTAGAATTAAAATTTTGACAAAATTTTCTATAGAAATAAAATCTTAATAAAATTTTCTATAGATAAAAAATTTTGACAAAATTTTCTATAGAAATAAAATTTTGACAAATTTTTCTATAAAAATAAAACCTTAACAAAATGTTCTATAGAATTATAATTTTGACAACATTTTCTATAGAAATAAAATTTTGACAAAATTTTCTATAGTAATAAAATTTTGACAAAATTTTCTATAGAAATAAAATTTTGACAAAATTTTCTATAGAAATAAAATTTTGACAAAATTTTCTATAGAAATAAAATTTTGAGAACATTTTCTATAGAAATAAAATTTTGACAAAATTTTCAATAGAAATAAAATTTTAACAAAATTTTCTATAGAAATAAAATGTTGACAAAATTTTCTATAGAAATAAAATTTTAACAACATTTTCTATAGAAAAAAATTTTGATAAAATTTTCTATAGTAATAAAATTTTGGCGAAATTATCTATAGAAATAAAACTTTGACAAATTTTTCTATAGAAATAAAATTTTGACAAAACTTTCTATAGAAATAAAATCTTAATAAAATTTTCTATAGATAAAAAATTTTGACAAAATTTTCTATAGAAATAAAATTTTGACAAATTTTTCTATAAAAATAAAATCTTAACAAAATTTTCTATAGAATTATAATTTTGACAACATTTTCTATAGAAATAAAATTTTGACAAAATTTTCAATAGAAATAAAATATTAACAAAATTTTCTATAGAAATAAAATGTTGACAAAATTTTCTATAGAAATAAAATTTTAACAAAATTTTCTATAGAAATAAAATTTTGATAAAATTTTCTATAGAAATAAAATCTTGACATAAATATAAATTTTGACAAAATTTTCTAAAGACATACAATTTAGACAAAATTTTCTATAGAAATAAAATTTTGACAAAATTTTCAATTGAAATAAACTTTTAACAAAATTTTCTATAGAAATAAAATTTTGACAAGATTTTCTATAGAAATAAAATTTGGACAAAATTTTCTAGAGAAATAAAATTTTGACAAAATTTTCTAGAGAAATACAATTTAGACAAAATTTTCTATAGAAATAACATTTTGACAAGATTTTGAGAAGAATTTGGGCAAAATTTTCTAGAGAAATCAAATTTTGACAAAATTTTCTACAGAAATACAATTTTGACAAAATTTTCTAGAGAAATACAATTTAGACAAAATTTTCTATAGAAATAAAATTTTGACAAGATTTTCTATAGAAATAACATTTTGATAAAATTTTCTATAGAAATAAAATTTTGACAAAATTTTCAATAGAAATAAACTTTTGACAAAATTTTCTATAGAAATAAAATTTTGACAAGATTTTCTATAGAAATAAAATTTGGACAAAATTTTCTAGAAAAATAAAATTTTGACAAAATTTTCTAGAGAAATACAATTTAGACAAAATTTTCTATAGAAATAAAATTTTGACAAGATTTTCTATAGAAATAAAATTTTGATAAAATTTTCTATAGACATAAAATTTTGACAAAATTTTCTATAGCAATAAATTTTTGACAAAATTTTCTATAGCACTAAAATTTTGACAAAATTTTCTATAGAAATAAAAGTTTGACAAGATTTTCTATACAAATAAAATTTGAGCAAAATTTTCTAGAGAAATAAAATTTTTACAAAATTTTCTACAGAAATACAATTTTGACAAAATTTTCTATAGAAATAAAATTTGGACAAGATTTTCTCTAGAAATAAAATTTGGACAAAATTTTCTGTAGAAGTGAGTAATAATATAATTTTGACAAAATTTTCTAAAATTTTGGTTAAGCTACACTTGTAGTTTAGACAATGTATGGTTTTAAGCTGCAATAAAAAACAACAACAAAGCTTAAAGAACAAAACCAACAATAACAAAACCAAAGAAATACAATTTAGACAAAATTTTCTATAGAAATAAAATTTTGACCAAATTTTCTATAGAAATAAAATTTTGATAAAATTTTCTATAGTAAAAAAATTTTGATAAAATTTTCTATAGAAATAAAACGTTGACAAAATTTTCTATAGCAATAAAATGTTGACAAAATTTTCTATAGAAATAAACTGTTGACAAAATTTTCTATAGAAATAAAATTTTGACAAAGTTTTCTATAGTAATAAAATTTTGACAAAATTTTCCATAGAAATAAAATTTTGATCAAATCTTCTATAGAAGTAAAATTTTGACAACATTTTCTATAGCAATAAAATTTTGACAAAATTTTCTATAGTAATAAAATTTTGATAAAATCTTCTATAGAAATAAAATTTTGACAAAATTTTCTATAGAAATAAAATCTTGACAAAATTTTCTATTGAAATAAAATTTTGACAAAATTTTTTATAGTAATAAAATTTTGACAAAATTTTTTATAGAAATAAAATTTTGACAAAATTTTCTATAGAAATAAAATTTTGAAAAAATTTTCTGCAGAAATAAAATCTTGACAAAATTTTATATGGAAATACAATTTTGACATAATTTTCTATAGAAATAAAATTTTGACTAAATTTTCTATTGATTTTGACAAAATTTTCTATAGAAATAAACAAAATTTTTTTATAGAAATAAAATGTTGATAAAATTTTCTATAGAAATAAAGTTTTGGTTGATTATTTTTGGCTCGAGAGGCAACCATGATTATGAACCGATATGGACCAATTTTTGTGTGATTGGGGATCGGCTACGTATAACTATAGACCGATATGGAAAATTTGGCATGGTTGTTATCTGAATTTGCTAGCGCAATGAACCAAATTTCAACCGAATCCGATGAATTTTGCACCTCCAAGAGGTTCCGGAGGTCAAATCTAGGAAACGATTTATATGGGGCGTATATGTAATTATGGACTGATATGGAACAGTTTTTCCATGGTTGTTAGAGACCATATACTAACTCCATGTGCCAAATGTCAACCGAATTGGATGAATTTTGCTCCTTCAAGAGGCTCCGGATGTCAAATATGGGGGCTATACGTAAAAGTGGTCCAATATGGCCCATTTGCAATACCATCCGACCTACATCAATAACAACTACTTGTGCCAAGTTTCAAGTCGATAGCTTGTTTCGTTGGGAAGTTAACGTGATTTCAACAAACGGACGGACGGATCGACTCAGAATTTCACCACGACTCAGAATATATATACACTATGGGGTATAATAAAAGCAAAAAACTCATGGGTCCCACATCATGATCATACCCTTCTAGAATTCGGTGCAAATTGCCACTGATGGACCTTCACAGAACTGGTATCGATGCCTTAGTTTATGACAATTTTTAATTTTTATATAATTTTTTATTTTTTAATTTTTGCTTCTTTATGAAAGAGAGTATAGAAATATTTCATAAAATTAATGGGTTTTTTGACTCTTATAAATATAAAATGCATCGACTATTTTCCATTTTAAGTATAATATTCTTATTTGCATTTTATCGCCTACATGTATGCAACACTTGACCATCTATTTATAACAGAGTTAAGCAAAAGCTTTCAAAACAATTGCATTGATATATTAAATAAAACAAATATTTAAAAATTCCATATAAATCCATAAACATAGATAAATAGTCGTCATTAACCCCCCATTGACCCCTTATTGTGTACTAGGCTTTTAATTTTTCTCAATGACGGTGTAACCTTAATGATCACCATTATATTTAATATTGCTTTTATTATTATACTATTATTACATACCACCAAGCCAGAGATGAAAAGTGTTTGTATATGTTTTTAATTATTATTACATTATAGCAATGTCTCTGGCCTGCCTGAGTTGAATGAAACAGGCTGTTCTTTGGGAGTCTCTATATAAAACTTTTTCGCTTGTGTAGCGACTAAAAGTATGCAAACAAATTTATATACCTCCAACAAGCCTTTTGTCTATGCTTCACTAAAGAGCTATTTGTATATATAATTAAATTTTCCCATTAACATTTAACATAAAGAATATTATGAAAAAACAAAATGTTGGGTGAAATACGAAGTACACGAAGGCTGAAGTAAAGTGCGGTATTCCTTCCACAAGCAATTATATTCCACCATTTGACTTTATATTTTCTCAGAGAGGTATATTGGTAAAAATCCGTGTGCCTGGTTAAAGGGAATATTGTCAACACTTAATAGCACTTGTGGTTTAATACAAAAATCACTTTATTTTAATATTGACAGTAGAAAAACAAAAACACAACGACAATAAAGGTTTTTGCTTAGGCAGTAAAGAAAAAATATTGTGGGAACGTGATGTGAGATAGGCCCTAGATTACATTAGGCTCTAGTGGCTGCCTGTTATCCCGAGATCGCTTAGACTTTAAGCTCATTTTGATATTTTTTTCTGCCTTATCTAAGAGTTCATCCCGATTCTAACTTAAAATCAATAGTAAGGTACTTCGTAGAATCACACTGTACACAGAGAAGGCATATGATCACCTCTAAAGTAAAATCTTATTTTTTTTTTTTTGAATGGGGAACATGGAACATAAAATGATTCTCGAAATCAGAGACATAATGTCCGAGATAATAATATGGTTGCGCAAAAATGTTACACCGTCTAAAATAACATTTTGCTATAGGATGTGATCATATCCCTTCTCTGGATGTGAGAGTTAGTTTACCTAGAATGACCCTGAGTATATTAAACCCTTCCTAAAAAACTTGTCACTATTATAAACTGGGATTATAACCAAGGTTGCCACTCATGACAAAAATAATATACGAAAATTTGAAATAAAATACCAAAAATCTACCAAATTTAAAAAATCTTTGAATTTTGAATTTTTTTATCAAATTTTTGTGGTTAGCATATAGAACACGTTTTCTTCGACAGAAATATGTTATTATTTTATTATAGAAATTTATTTCATGAAATAAAATAAAGTTAAATTGGCTTTAGTGAAATAGAGAGTTCACTTTTTTTTTGAGTTTAGAATATTTGCATACTTACTCTCTATCCAAATGATTAGTTAACTGAATATATTGGAAAAATTTATTTTACCTGAAAATAGAAATATATGAAGTACAAAATTAGTTAATTTAATTGTAAATATTTACAAATAAGAATCTTAATCGAAAAAATATTTTCCTGCACTCAAACAAATTTGATATTGACTCTTTAAACGAAATACTTTTTTTCTTTTTCACTACTATTTTTCCAAATTTTTTTATTAAACATAAGAATTCTATCAATTTTAATACGAGCTTATTGGACATAAAAGATTGAGGAATTGATTGTTAAAAATATATACATATATTAGGATAATTGGATTTAAGGATTTTGATGTCTGCATCACCGAGCTTCGATTCAAAATTTTTTGTAATTATCTTTCTTCGTAAAGGGGTTCTTTGATCCCATCTTTAAAATATTAATTAAATTTGTAATTGAAAATTGAGCCAACGAAACAATTTCACAAACTCAATTCAATTATTCGTTATTACAAAGATTTTTCTATAAATTAATGGATTTTGATACTATGGTCTACCACGAGAATTAAAATTTTTAAAGATATTGAATTCATAGACAATTTTATCAAAATTTAACTCCTACCGAAATCATTGTCAAAATTTTATTTCTATAGCAAATTTTCTCAAAATTTTATTTCTACAGAAAATTTTCTCAAATTTTTATTTCAATAGAAAATATTCTCAAATTTTCTCAAAATTTTATTTCTGTAGAAAATTTTCTCAAAATTTTATTTCTATAGAAAATTTTTTAAAAATTTTATATCTTTACACAATTTTGTCAAAATTTTATTGGTATAGAAAATTTTCGCAAATTTTTAAAAAATTTTCTCAAAATTTTATTTCTGTAGGAAATTTTTACAAAATTTTATTTCAATAGAAAATTTTTTAAAAATTTTATATCTTTACACAATTTTGTCAAAATTTTATTGGTATAGAAAATTTTCGCAAATTTTTAATTCTATAGAAAATTTTGATACTAGGGTCTATCACGAAAATTAAAATTTTTAAAGATATTGAATTCATAGAAAATTTTATCAAAATTTAACTCCTACCGAAATCTTTGTCAAAATTTTATTTCTATAGCAAATGTTCTCAAAACTTTATTTCTACAGAAAATGTTCTCAAATTTTTATTTCAATAGAAAATATTCTCAAAATTTTCTTTCTATAGAACATTTTCTCAAAATTTTATTTCTATAGCAAATTTTCTCAAAATTTTATTTCTATAGAAAATTTTTTAAAAATTTTATATCTTACACAATTTTATCAAAATTTTATTGGTATAGAAAATTTTCGCAAATTTTTAATTCTATAGAAAATGTTCTCAAAATTTTATTTCTATAGAAATTTTTGTCAAAATTTTTACTTCTATAGAAAATTTTGTTAAAATTTAATATCTATATAAAATTTTGTAAAACTTTATTTCTATACACAGAAAAAAATATCACCAAAGTATTTCCAATTAAAAAGTTAATTGAAGTTGAAAATTTTTTCAATTAATAAATTAATTGATGCAATTAACTTTTTAATCATGATAGAAACATTAAGTTAATTAAGTCAATGATTGAAATTTTTAAAATGTTTAATTAAAAAATTAATTGATACAATTAACTTTTTAATCAAATTCGGAAGACTAATTCAGTTAAAAAAAGTGCTGATTTTTTTTTTTTACTTTTTTAATTAAAAATGTATTTCAAACAAACATTTGTTATTCCAATTAAAAACTCTAAGCCAATCTAACTAAGTAATTAAAAATAGTTACCTTTTTTAATTAATAAATTAATTGCGTTTTGCAATCAAAATCAATTAAATTTTTAATTGAATCAATTAAAAAATTAATTGAATTTTGCTAAAAAAAGCATTTAATTTTTTAATCAAGAATTTTTTCTATGCCCAATTAAAACTGTGATTGATACTATCATTTTCGTGATTGAAGACATTTCAATTAAAAAATTAATTGGATCAATTAATTTGGTGATTGAATCAGAGAAAAAATTTTTTGTGTGTAGCTAATTTTCTCAAAATTTTATTTTTTTAGAATTTTTTCTCAAAAATTTATTTTTATAGAAATTTTTTTATCAAAATGTTACGAGTAATCTGGGGCATGTATCCTAATTTTTTTGGTGTCTCAATTTCATAGGACCACCAAAACAATTTCAGTGGCGGTTGATTTTCTCCCTGTAATACTGGCGAATTTCTGATTATTCCAAAGCTTCTCCTTTTTATACCCTCCACCATAGGATGGATCAAAATTCATCTGATTCAGTTGAAATTTGGTACGTGATGTTAATATATGGCCTCAAACACCCATGCAAAAATTGGTTGATATCGGTCCATAATTATATATAGGCCCCATATAAACCGATCCCCAGATTTGACCTCCGGAGCACCTTGGAAGAGCAAAATTCTTCCCATTCGGTTGAAATTTGGTACGTGATGTTAGTATAGGGTATCCAACAACAATGCAGGAATTGGTTCCTATCAGTCCATAATAATATATAACTCCCATATAAACCGATCCCCAGATTTGACCTCCGGTGCCTTTTGGAAAAACAAAATTCATCCGATCTGGTTGAAATTTGGTACGTGGTGGTAGTATATGATATTTAACAACCATGTGAGTTGAAATTTGTGGATGACAGTCTTTCGTAGAAGTTTCTACGCAATCCATGGTGGAGGGTACATAAGATTCGGCCCGGCCGAACTTATGGCCGTATATACTTGTTACGGAGAAGGTATAAGCCACCATGGAAAGTTTTTTTTTTTTTTTGATATCCGGAAAGAAAGAAATTTAAAACAAATGTGTTGTGTTGGTTCAAAAAAAAAACCCCTTTACAAACCTATATAAAGGATTACAGCAAATTTGTGTATGGCTAAATTCGCATTTATTTGCTCTTGAAGAAAATTTTTTTATAGCAAAAATTAATTTCTTTCGTAGAAAATTTTCGTATGTATTTCATCTGTGCATGCGAGATTGAATCCAAAGTGTTGTGGATTCATTCCCAGTATGCTCTTACGTACTATTTCTTATTTTTATTTTCTTCGAAGATTAAATTTCCGAAAAATACTTCCTTATTTTTTTAAAGTGGTGTTTCCTTTAAGCGCAATACCTTAAAAGGTCTGTATTTTACTCAAGTGGTATTTTTAACGCACACTTAGGCTTTTGTTCTTTGAACTTTGTGCTTAAAGCACCTGAAGATATACTTTACTTTGGCATTACCTTAAACATACCCAACCAAGTAGGCTCTTCTTTATTTTTTTTTTTTGGGACTTTCGTAGGTTTTATTTCATAATGCCCTTGTAGCAAATTCCACATGAAGCTATCTGGGAAAAGTTCATTTGAGTTATGTACTCTGATGTTTTGTTTTATTTTCTTGACATTAAATCGGCCCCTGAACTTTAGGTCACTTTATTTGTGTTGACAGGGCTAAATAAGAAAAGAAACAAGAACAACAACAAGAAAATTTATAATAAGTAAATCCCAAACACGAGAAATGCCCATAGGATTCAGTTATCATATTCTTGGGCTAAAGCTTTTCATGGGAATACAGGGCACTGGCTATTTCTTTGTGTAATATCTTGGTCTGTTTTTTTTGTTTCTCGTGGATTATATTAAAAAGCATTTGCTTACAATGTTTTAGCATTTGATATTTTCAACACAGCGAGACGTCTTAAACAACTTGTCTTTTTGTCATTTATTTTAATGATATTTTTGTAGAATAATAAAAATCGAAGTTCTCTTGGTAAACAAAATAATATTAACATGGCTCACAAGTTATCAACAAAATGTGAAAAAAAACAAAATTTAAAAATTCGTTATAGGAGAGTAGCATACTTTTAGGTGCCAACAATATGCGAGAAAAAATATTCAAGAAATTTTTGCCTTATAGGAGAGTAGCATACTTCTAGGTGGCACCACATTGTTTCATAAAAAATAATTTCTTAGCATTGAGAGAAATCCCCATGTGTAGTTACTTATTTTTAACAATCATTTCACACAAATGTACAACGACCTTTCCTCTCATACTTGAACTTTTTCCCCAGCCTATATCCCCCGCCCCCCTCTCTCTCTCTCTCTCTCTCTCTGTCGCTCTCTTTAGCACTCTTGATATTTCCCTGGTGTATTCATCACTTGCTGTGAATTTACAGCCTATTTATTTGTGCTGCCATGTGACACTAAGGGCAAACTGTTAACGTGCTGTGTACTTTATGATTATTTGCATATTTTTGGGCATTTGTTTTAAAATCTTTACAAACTCTTATATTCACATTGTTTGATGCTTTTGTTGAAAATACAAAAACAGAAAAAGAAATCAAATCGTATTTTTAAGATTTCTTTGAACCATTATAGCAGATTCTAATATATATATATATATATATATATATATATATATATATATATATATATATATATATATATATATATATATATATATATATATATATATATATATATATATATATATATATATATATATATATATATATATATATATATATATATATATATATATATATATATATATATATATATATATATATATATATATATATATATATATATATATATATATATATATATATATATATACTTTTTATTTGACATTGAATGCTATTACCACCTTCTGTTTCCAAGGTTTTACTTGTAAGAGCTCTTGATTTTTTTTTTTTGTTCTCTCAATATCCAATTTTCTTGCTTATTTTCCACACTTTTTAGCTATAATCTTAGAAATTCAATAATGCGAACATTTTGTAGCTTTTAATATAGAATGGCATAACAACGATTTTTTTCACTATATTCTTAACGTGACTCCTTGGAGGTATAATCTCTTTGCAATACAAATCAATTAAATTGTAATATTTCAATTTGTACAGCTTTTTCGTGGAATTTGGAATTTCAATTCATTAACGAGATTTTCTATACAGGAATTGAAACAATTATAACATTAAGATTATATATTGTAATATTTTGTAAATAAATCAAATTAAGAATTAAGAAAAACCCTTTTCATGTCCTTTCCCGTAGAATGAAGGATGTAACAAGTTTACATACAATTAGTAGAAAATCGAAATGTTAATTATCATTTATGGAAAATATATAATTTTTTTAATGGGGAAATTTTGTGTCGCTCTTGCGATGTTCGTCCAACCGTCCATTACAAATGGGCCATATCGGACCAATTTTAGATAAGCCCCATATAAGGCAACTCCAAACATTTGTCTTGCGAAGCCTTTTGGAAGAGAAAATTTCATCTGATCCAATTAAAATTTGATACTTGATGTCAATGTATGTCCTCTTATATATATATTCCTTATTTTTACTACACAGGAAGTTCTTTTAATTAATTTTTTATAATTCGATTTTTTTTTTTAAATTTTTAATGGGTAATTTTATTTTTTTGTTAACAGAGTAAGAATTTATAAAATGGTTCAAACTACTCAGCAAAAAAATTTGGAAGTTCTTCCAAAGGCACAACTTTTAAAGCACTTCCAAAAGATGTACTCCCAAAGATGTTCTTTATTTCAACTACACAGGAAGTTTTTTTAATTCAATTATTTATAACTCGCTGTTTTCTAATTTTTAATGGGTAAAATTAAGTTTTTTGTTTCAAAAAGGTTAAAAACAACGTAAGCTTTAATAAAATGGTACAAATTATTGAAATTTTTTCGAAAAAAATTCTAAATCCATTCAAGAAATATTGCGAATTTTTCAAAATATTTTAATTCAAACGTTTCGGACAAGCGTTAGAATGCATTCAAAATCATAAAAAATATAAAAATTATTTATATGTTAAAATATGGCAACATTTTTTAATTCACATCCAAAACACTGAATTTGAATCACAGAGTAAGAAGTCCACCATTTCAACAGCCGTTGAAATGATGGACATCCGTCCTATGACAAGCCCGTGTTAAATTCATGGCTTCTGCGCCACTTTTGCACTACTTCCGGATCCAAAAAGACCATTTTCACTACTTTTTTGGGCGACGTTTTTTTTTACTGGGTATTTAAATTTATTTGTTGAAAAAAAAAATTGGGAATTTCTGAAAATATTTGATGCCAACCATTTCAAGAAAGTGTAAGAATTTATTAAAAATCATAAAAAAATTAAAATTATTTATTTGGCCAAATAGCTCAAATTTTTTAAATTTGTATCCAAAATAGTGAATTCAGATCACACATTAAAAAGGAATGCAAATTCATTGCAACGGCTGTTGAAATGGTGGACATCCGCCTTATTACAAGCCCATGTTAAATTCAAAGCTTCTGCACCAATTGTGCACCACTCCCGGATCCAAAAAGAACATTTTCACTACGTTTTTGGCTACACTTTTTTCTGGGTATTTATAGACTCCTCTATATAAACCGTTTAAGAACTGATTTGGCTTCTATACCTTTTATACCCTGCGCCACACTGTGGAACAGGGTATTATAAGTTAGTGCATATGTTTGTAACACCCAGAAGGAGACGAGATAGATACATGGTGTCTTTGGCAATAATGCTCAGGGTGGGTTCCTGAGTTGATATAACCATGTCCGTCTGTCGGTCCGTCCGTCCGTCTGTCTGTGAACACTTTTTTGTGATCAAAGTCTAGGACGCAATTTAAGTCCAATCGCCTTCAAATTTGGCACATGTTCCTAATTTGGGTCAGATTAGAACCCTATTGATTTTGGAAGAAATCGGTTCAGATTTAAATATAGCTCCCATATATATCTTTCGCCCTATATGGACTTATATGGCCCCAGAAGCCAGATTTTTAGCCGAATTTGGTTGAAATTTTGCACTAGGAGTAAAATTAGTAGTATAGTCAAGTGTACAAAATTTGATTGAAATCGGTTCAGAATTAGATATAGCTCCCATATATATCTTTCGCCCGATATGGACTAATATAGTCCTAGAAGCTAGAGTTTTGGCCCAATTTGTTTGAAATTTTGCACTAGGAGTACAATTAGTAGTGCAGTTAAGTGTGCAAAATTTGATTGAAATCGGTTCAGCTATAGATATAGCTCCCATATATATCTTTCGCCCGTAATGGACTAATATGGTTCTAATAGCCTGAGTTTTGGCCCAATTTGGTTGAAATTTTGCACAGAGAGTAGAATTAGCATTGTAGCTATGCGTGCCAAATTTGGCTGCAATCGGTTCAGATTTAGATATATCTCCCATATATAGCTTTCGCCCGATTTACACTCATATGACAATAGAGGCCAATTTTTGCTCCCATTTAGTTGAAATTTCGCACAGGGAGTAGAAGTAGCATTGTTGATATGCGTGCCAAATTTGGTTGAAATCCGTTCAGATTTAGATATAGCTCCCATATATATGTTTTTCTGATTTCGACAAAAATGGTCAAAATACCAAATTTTCCTTGTAAATTTTGAGTCTATAGATTTTGTGGAAGTCTACCAAATTCTGTCCAGATCGAGTGATATTTAAATGTATGTATTTGGGACAAACCTTTATATATAACCCCAACATATTTGACGGATGTGATGTGGTATCGAATTTAGATCTAAAAAGTGGTGCAGGGTATAATATAGTCGGCCCCGCCCGACTTTAGACTTTACTTACTTGTTTTTGTCTAAATTAGACTACATATAGTCTAAATTACAATTTAGAAGACAATGTTAGAAAGTTTTATGATACCTCGTCATCGGTACCACAGCTATGTCAGAGTTGCTAACATTCTACCAAAAATGATAGAATTTTTACTGTTTGGTAGATTGGTAGAATTCTTGATGTTTTGGTAGATTTTTTAAAATATTCCTCCCTTACTAACAAGTGGTTCACAAATTTCCTCAAAAAATAAAATTTTGACAAAATTTTCTATAGAAATGAAATTTTGACAAAATTTTCTGTAGAAATAAAATGTTGACAATTTTTTTTTATAGAAATAAAATTTTGACAACATTTTCTATAGAAATAAAATTTTGACAACATTTTCTATAGAAATAAAATTTTGACATAATTTTCTATAGAAATAAAATTTTGACAAAATTTTTCTATAGAAATAAAATTTTGACAAAATTTTCTATAGAAATAAAATTTTGACAAAATTTTCTATAGAAATAAAATTTTGACAAAATTTTCTATAGAAATAAAATTTTGACATAATTTTCTATAGAAATGAAATTTTGACAAAATTTTCTATAGAAAAAAAATTTTGACAAAATTTTTCTTTAGAAATAAAATTTTGACAAAATTTTCTATAGAAATAACATTTTTACAAAATTTTCTATAAAAATGAAATTTTGACAAAATTTTCTATAGAAATAAAATTTTGACAAAATTTTCTATAGAAATAAAATTTTGACAAAATTTTCTATAGAAATAAAATTTTGACAAAATTTTCTATAGAAATAAAATTTTGCCAAAATTTTTCTATAGAAATAAAATTTTGACAAAAAATGTTCCATAGAAATAAAATTTCGACGAAAAATTTTCCATAGAAATAAAATTTCGACAAAATTTTCTATAGAAATAAAATTTGGAAAAAATAAGATTTTTGATTTGGTAGCTTTTTTGGTAAAATTTCCTCCAAATTTTGGTAGATTTTTTATGGCTCGATTGGCATCCGTGATAGCAACGCAGCAGAACTTTTTAAGATTGATTCTAGTTTATTAAAATTAAACATTCCCTTGAAACATGAATATGATTATTAACAGTATGTATTAGTTCGTAAATGCACCCAAAGTTCATAACAACAACGAATTATAACATTTATTTTATGTAACTTTTCGTTGAAAAAATTTGGCTGTTTTCCTCGTAGATCTGGCCTTTCTTAAAGTTTTTTTTTGGCGGAATAAAAATAAATTTCATTGTCTTTTAACGGTTTTTAGCGTTTCTCTTTAACCTTTAGTGCCAGAACAAAGACTTATTTTTAATCCAAATATTAAGAATAATTCCCGCCTTTTGGGGAAATCTAGTGGTTTTCATTTGATATTCAAGTCTAACGCTGATCTGGTTAGACCTGAATATCAACGGTCCTTATAGATCTTGTTAATTCCAATTTTGTATGATTTGCCTATGTATAATTCTTAATTTCTCTATCAAACCAAAATCAAAGAATTTTACAAGGATCAGTTTAGATACCCCAAAAGTGATCAATGTCCCATCCCATGCATACCCATTTGAAGGTTATACAAATTCTCCAATGTCTTAATTTTTACGTCTTCATTATTTTTCATTGTTAGAAATTTTTTTCTTCCACAATATAATCTCTTTTTCATATATCATCCATGATAAGCAAATATTTGCTCTACTGCATTACGAAGTCAAAGTTGTAAATTCTAAAAAATTACACATATCACAATGAGCTGTAACTTATATCTCTGTAACACTGGCAATGTCTTGGTCTGGGTTATTATTTTTTAAAGTCACTTTTTTGTGCCACAGAAAATGTCGTTGCTGTTGCTATTGCCTGCCACAATTGTTCAGCAGATGGGTCATAATAAAATATACGAGGATGACTGCAAAAACCAAAAACTGGCTACAATGGTAGAATGACTGATAAGAGGTTAAAAGAAGGTTATTTCTCCATCTGGAACATTTGCTATGTAGAAAAATACTAGAATTTATCTTTCTCGCATTTTTTTTCTTCTTTGCTTTCGGGGAACATGTGAAAGGCAATGAATAACCAGCACAGTAAGAGGGGGAAAAAACCAGGCATAATAACAAAACAGAGTGAATAAGCTAAATAATAAAAAAAGAAAGAATCAACTTTACTAATGCAATAATAAAGTATTGTATTACATATGGATAGACATACATAGAGAGATAGATGTGTTGTTGTGGAAATAAATTGCATGCAGTCTCAGGATAGTGAATTATGACGGGGTATATTTATCGCCTATAAGTAGGCAATGGAATTTTCCTATATTAAAGCCGGTACTAAATTCAAGTGAAAAACCAAAATAGTCACAATCACTTTTTTTATGTTATTCTAAAGAACGAAAACCTTTTGAATCAATAATTTAGACCATTCTCTCCTAGTTAGGAGATGAAGCGAATTAATGTTCAGATTATTTATGTTCAAAGAGTGGTTATCTATGAAATGTAGACATCATGTAAGGTTAGTGAGGATCGACATATATATATAAGCAGTTATTTCAGAATTCTATTAAAGGAACATGGGTGTGCCATCTTTTATGATGAGTGCCGTGTGTCGTGCAATTTTTTAGAAATTCTCAAAGCTAACTCAGCCTCTTATGTGCTATGACGATAAGAAACCCAAAAATTGTTTATATAATAATCACAAATCCCATGAATAAAACAAATGGGGCTTCTCAATACAACGACCCAAATGCTGTAACCCAAAGCCCTCATATATTTATGCATAAATTGAACATACACCCCAAAGACTCTTGAACGTCATTGCCAACAGTGAGTGTATTAATTTCACACATTTACGCAGCACTTTTCTCTAAGTCATTTGTATGGCTCTTTTTCGCCATCCCTTCACAGATTGTCTGTTGTGGTGGTGGTGGTAGCGGCTCTATAATACCTTAAGTTTTCGTTTTTTTTTTTTTTTTGTTCGCAAAGCTTCCAATACCACTTCGACTTCTTTAAGATGTTTGTTCGTGGATACTTTTGCCAGATTGTAAATGTGAGCTTTTGTTGTTGGTGTTGCGATGGAAAGTTTACAATAAACTTTACTCACGCATACGTATCCGGTACATACGCCCTATGTTGTTTTGTTAGTCTTATGCATTTTTGTTTTGTTTTGTACTTCCTCCCCTCAAACAAAAAAAGGAAAAATAAAATATGGCCCGAATAAAGGAACGTAAAAGATCTGACAAAGTTTTTTTGTTGTTGTATTGTTAGAACTTGTTGCCAATACTTAAGAATGTGCCGGGTATAGCACAGTGGAACAAATTGAAAGGAAATTATAAGAAAATCGGAAAAATTTATTGTTTATAACCTTCTCGAGAAGAGTCCTTTAAGAGGTCAGGTGTAGTAGCCCTAGGTTAGGTTAGGTGGCAGCCCGATGTATCAGGTTCACTTAGACTATTCAGTCCATTGTGATACCACATTGGTGAACTTCTCTCTTATCACTGAGTGCTGCCCGATTCCATGTTAAGCTCAATGACAAGTGACCTCCTTTTTATAGCCGAGTCCGAACGGCGTTCCACATTGCAGTGAAACCACTTAGAGAAGCTATGAAACCCTCAGAAATGTTACCAGCATTACTGAGGTGGGATAATCCACCGCTGAAAAACTTTTTGGTGTCCGGTCGAAAAATTTGTCAACATTTTATTTCTATAGAAAATTTTGTTCAAAATTTTATTTTTATAGAAAATTTCGTCAAAATTTTATTTCTATGGAAAATTTTGTCAAAATTTTATTTCTATAGAAAATTTTGTCAAAATTTTATTTGTATAGAAAATTTTGTCTAACTTTTATTTTTATAGAAAATTTTGTCAAAATGTTATTTCTATAGAAAATTTAGTCAAACTTTTATTTCTATAGAAAATTTTGTCAAAATGTTATTTCTATAGCAAAAATTTTCTCAACATTTAATTTCTATAGAAAATTTTGTCAAAATTTAATTTCTATAGAAAATTTTGTAAAAATTTTATTTATATAGAAAATTTTGTCTAAATTTTATTTCTATAGAAAATTTAGTCAACATTTTATTTTTATAGATAATTTTGTTAACATTTTATGTTTATAGAAAATTTTGTGAAAATTTTATTTTTATAGAAAATTTTGCCTATCTTTTAGTTTTATAGAAAATTTTGTCAAAATTTTATTTCTATAGAAAATTTTGTCAAACTTTTATTTCTATAGAAAATTTTGTCAAAATGTTATTTCTATAGCAAAAATTTTCTCAACATTTAATTTCTACAGAAAATTTTGTCAAAATTTAATTTCTATAGAAAATTTTGTAAAAAATTTATTTCTATAGAAAATTTAGTCAACATTTTATTTTTATAGAAAATTTTGCCAACATTTTATTTCTATAGAAAATTTTGTTCAAGTTTTTATTTCTATATAAAATTTTTTTGTCAATTTTTTTTTTGTATAGAAAATATTCTCAAAATTTTATTTCTGTAGAGAATTTTGTCAAAATTTTATTTCTATAGAGAATTTTGTCAAAATTTTATTTCCATAGAAAATTTTGTCAAAATTTTATTTCTATAGAAAATTTTGTCTAAATTTTATTTCTATAGAAAATTTAGTCAACATTTTATTTTTATAGAAAATTTTGTCAAAATTTTATTTTTATAGACAGTTTTGTCAAAATGTTATTTCTATAGAAAATTTAGTCAAAATTTTATTTTTATAGAAAATTTTGTCAACATGTTATTCCTATAGAACATTTTGTTCAAAATTTTATTTCTATAGAAAATTTTTTCAACATTTTATTTCTATAGAATATTTTGTCAATTTTTTTATAGAAAACATTCTCAAAATTTTATTTCTATAGACAGTTTTATCAAAATGTTATTTCTATAAAAATTTTTGTCAACATTTTATTTCCATGGAAAATTTTGTCAAAATTTTATTTCTTGTTGTTTTTGATCTCAGCTTAAAACCATGCATTGACTAAACTACAAGTGTATAGACTACAAGATGGTTGGATGTACAGCTGTTTCGGAACGACCACATTCTTCATCAGCATCCTCTACTTGCAGCAAAACTATCAACCAATTATCAGCATAAATTGGGGTAATTCACTCAACCCAAAGTTTACTGAGTGAACTACCCGAATTTATTCTGAAAAGTGGTTGATAGTTTTGTTGCAAGTAGAGGATGCTGATGAAGAATGTGGTAATTCCGAAACAGCTGTACATCCAACCATCTTGCAGTCTATAGGGCTTTGCCCAAATAAATTTGACAAGCATACTTCTCCTCTGTTGGTTAAGCTACACTTGTAGTTTAGTCAATGCATGGCTTTAAGCTGAGATCAAAAACAACAATAACGATTGAAGAGAAGCCAACAATAACAAACAAAACGAAAAATTTTAATTCTATAGAAAATTTTGTCAAAATTTTATTTCTATAGAATATTTTGTCAACATTTTATTTCTATAGAAAATTTTGTAAAAATTTTGTTTCTATAGAAAATTTTTTTAAAATTAGATTGCTGTAGAAAATTTTGCCAAATTTTATATCTATAGAATATTTTTTCAAAATTTTTTTTCTATAGAAATGTTTGTTAAAATTTTATTTCTATGAAAAATTTTTTAAAACTTTTTTTTCTATAAACATAAAATTGTCAAAATTTTAGTTCTATAGAAAATTTTGCCAAAATTTTATTTCCATAGATAATTTTGTCAAAATTTTATTTCTATAGAATTTTTTTTTAATTAGATTTCGGTAGAAAATTTTGTCAAAATTTTATTTCTATAGAAAATGTTGTCCAAATTTTATTTGTATGGAAAATTTTGTCTAACTTTTATTTTTATAGAAAATTTTGTCAACATTTTATTTCTATAGAAAATTTTCAAAATTTTATTTCTATAGAGGATTTTGTTAAAATTTTATTTCTATAGAGGATTTTGTCAAAATTTTATTTCCATAGATAATTTTGTCAAAATTTTATTTCTATAATTTTTTTTTTTTTTTTTAATTAGATTTCGGTAGAAAATTTTGTCAAAATTTTATTTCTATAGGAAATTTTGTCCAAATTTTATTTGTATGGAAAATTTTGTTCAAAATTTCATTTCTATAGAAATAAAATTTTCAAAATTTTATTTCTATAGAAAATTTTGTCAAAATTTTATTTCCATAGAAAATTTTTTATTAATTAGATTTCTGTAGAAAATTTCAAAATTTTATTGCTATAGAAAATTTTGTCGAAATTTTATTTCTATAGAGAATTTTGTCAAAATTTTATTCCCATAGAAAATTTTGTCAAAATTTTATTTCTATAGAAATTTTTTTTTTAATTAGATTTCTGTAGAAAATTTTTTCAAAATTTTATTGCTATAGAAAATTTTGTCAAAATTTTATTTCTATAGAAAATTTTGTGAAAATTTTACTTCTATAGAAAATTTTGTCAAAATTTTACTTCTATAGAAAATATTGTCAAAATTTTATTTCTATAGAAAATATTGTCAAAATTTTATTTCTATAGAAAAATTTTAACAAAAGAGCGTTTTACTATGGCAGGCGTTGTACCAGTCATGAAATACATTTGCCACTTCCTTGGGTACCAAATAAAAAGACAGATCGATGGATGAATACTATCAGTTTGGACCTGAATTTTCTTCAGAATTATTTGAAATCTCATGGTCCAAATTCTGATACCTTTAAATAATTTTTAACATCGATTTTTTATTAATTTCGCCAATCTCTCCACTGTACCTGCAAAGTCTAAATTCTATGCTAAATACACTTGGAACAGCATTTCTCTGTGTGTGTTAGGTATTATTTTGATAAAAAAAATTAAGTAAAAATGAACATGCGAAATAAGTACCACATATGAGAAAAAAAACATTCAAAAAGTTCCTTTGCCACAATACTCAAGCTGTGACCCACGTCCTTGGTGCCTGATTTGATCATATCCCCTTTTTGGCCATAGTCGAACAACAACAAGTAAGAAAATTGAAATAAATCCTGACAAGTACGGCAGGAAATATAACTCAAAAGAGAATAATAAATACAAGTGTGAAACCACTGCTGGTAAAACTCACATATACTCCCACACCAACGCATACACACACACTCACGTAAAGAGTCCAGAACAAAAGCGGAAATCGACACATGGAAGTTTTTTGTTTTGCTGTTTCTTGGCTGATATATAAGCTATCGGAATCAAAGCAAGGGACAGAAAAGGGAAAATACATGAATGTGTGAGATTTAATATGGTTTATTGCTATTCTCTCTACTTCATTTGCAGGCAAAAACTTTGTTTGATAACACTTTTCACTTTCCGGTATTAGTTTTATACAGTAGTCATGAATGGTGGGGAAGGGGAAAATATTCTTGACTTTCGCTGTTCGTTAGCTTATTTCCATGTCTTCAACCATTGCCGAAACCCCTTCATAGGGAAAAACTCTCCCTCTTACCCTCAAATATATATTGAATTAAAAAACTTCTAATTCTCCTTGAGTTTCATAGGGAAATTGTTAATGTTATCACATAGAGTTTAGTGGGTTCTTAGGGGTGGTTGAGGAAAGAGCCAGCAAAGTGAAAAGAAATAAAACTTTATTGTTTTGTAATCAAAACATGATTTGCCATAATTTCAATTATCAATCAATGCCTGACACGAAGAACACGAGCAAGCATGCGAAAATGTGTCTTATGAGCGATTTATCTAAATTAGCGTCTAAAAGTAGGCTACACATACATTTTTATTGTGCATAAGATTGTAGCATCGAGAACTTTTACAGAGAAAGCACAATGATATTAATCATTGGAACAACAATACAAAGTAATTGGAGAAAAAATATGAACATATTAAAAAACTTTACTTTAGAGCAAAGAAAAATTAAATTAAGGAACTTGCATAGGCTGAAAAGTGTAAGAAAAAATTATACCAGCGTTTTTTTTTTTTTTTTTCAAATTATTCCACCGATTTTTTCTACATTCTATGACTTTCGTATTTGTGGCAAAGAACCGCTTTGGAGAAATGTTGATATAAAAACAATCTTATGGTTCAACATCGACAGCAATATCTGAATATTCATGGAGAGAAGCATATGATGTGTATTTAGTGGAATCAGTTTCATATGGTATACTATGAGCTGCTACAACCGAGTGAAGCGATCTACAGAGAACTCAACTAAAGCATTTGAGCCTAGCATTGCATGATAATCGGACAAAATATACGGAAAAGCACGACAATGTGTTTTTTCAGCGCACTCGGCCACATGTTGCAAAACCCCTACAACATTTAGTTGGAAATACTCTAATGAAAAGTTCTACCCCATCCGCCGAGTAGCTTAGATACTGCTGCTTCCACCTTGTTCCTGTCGAGGACTGATTACCTGGTTGATCAGCATATTCGTTCTTATTAGGAAACCAAAAAATGGATTGATCCTGGGATTGAGTTCAAAGACGAGTCGTGTTCTCTCTGTGGTATCCGTATTTTGCCAAAAAGATGCAAAAAGTAGTGGATAGCGATGAACCATACTTTGGATCGACATTCAGTTACAATTTTTTTTTTCGGAACAAATTGTCAAATAGTTGATAAAATTAATCCCTCATTTTAAATTTGCGCTTCCAATATCATTGTTAGCCAATGTATATATTTGTTTGTCTTATGTTGCGTATACATATTGGAAATTCAAATCAATCACTTATACGATCCATTGGACGAATCTATCATGAATTAATAATACTTATACGACACCCGGGGGAATTTCATAATAAATATATCAAAATTTCAAGTTACCCATTTAATTTAATTAATTTTTAACGAATATACACGAAGTGAAGATATGCAGCCACGGTTGCCATAGTTGGTAGACTTTTACCAAAAATTATAGATTTTTTACTATTTGTAGATTTGTATAATTCTTGATGTTTTGGCATATTTTGCAAAATATTTCTCTTTAACTAAAAGGTACTTCCAATTTTTCTAAAGAAATAAAATTTTGAGAAATTTTTCTAACGAAATAAAATTTTAAGAATTTTTTTTTAAAGAAATACAATTTTGAGAAAATTTTCTAAAGAAATAAAATGTTGACTAAAATTTCCTATAACAAAAAAAAATCGATAAAACTTTCTAGAGAAATAAAATTTTGATAAATTTTTTTTATAAAAATAAAATTTTGACAAAATTTTCTATAGAAATAAAATGTTAAGAGAATTTTCTATAGAAATAAGACTTTTGCAAAATTTTCTATAGAAATAAAATTTTGACAAAATTTTCTATAGAATTAAAATTTTGACAAAATTTTCTATAGGAATAAAATGTTTGGCAAAATTTTCTATAGAAATAAAATTTTGACAAAATTTTCTATCAAAATAAAATTTTGACAAAATTTTCTATAGAAAATAAACGTTGAAAAAATTTTCTATAAGAAGAAAATTAAAAAACAAAATCTATAGAAAAAAAATTTCCTATAGCAATAAAATTTTAAGATAATTTTCTATAGAAATAAAATTTTCACAAAATTTTCTATAGCAACAGGATTTTGACAAAATTTTCTATATGGAAAAAAATTTTGACAACATTTTCTATGGAAATAAAATTTTAACAAAATTTTCTATAGAAATAAAATTTTGACAAAACTTGCTAAAGAGATAAAATTTTCGCAAAATTGTCTATAGAAATAAAATTTTCTGTAGAAATAAATTTTTGAGAAAAAATTTCTATAGAAATAAAATTTTGACAAAATTTTCTATAGATTTTTGACAAAATTTTCTATAGAAATGAAATTTTTACAAAATTTTCTAAAGAAATAAAATGTTGACAAAATTTTCCATAGAAACAAAATTTTGACAACATTTTCTATAGAAATAAATTTTTGACAAAATTTTCTATAGAAATAAAATTTTATTGTTTTTGATTTCAGCTTAAAACCATGCATTGACTAAACTACAACTGTAGCTTAACCAACAGAGGAAAATAATGTTGTCAAATTTGTTTGGGCAAAGCCCTATAGACTGCAAGATGGTTGGATGGACGCACGTTTCGGAATTACCACATTCCTCATCAGCATCCTCTACTTGCAGCAAAACTATCAACCAATTATCAGAATAAATTCAGGCAGTTCATTAAACCCAATAATGAACCACACTTGAACCTTCCGAAAAAAGGTTTTGCATGATAGATAAATTCGTACAAACATATCTCTTTTCCTTTGCCACTCTAAAATCATCGATTTGAGTGCAGTTGGCTGGGTTTATTTTGAGCGTGGTTCCTCTTTGTTTCCTTCGTTTTGTTTTGTTATTGTTGGTTTTGTTCTTTAAGCATTGTTGTTGTTTTGTGATTTCAGCTTAAAACCATACATTGACTAAACCACAAGTGTAGCTTAACCAACAGAGGAAAAAAATGTTTGTCAAATTTATTTGGACAAAGCCCTATAGACTGCAAGATGGTTGGATGGACGCACGTTTCGGAATTACCACATTCCTTATCAGCAACCTCTACTTGCAGCAAAACTATCAACCAACTATCAACTTTGCCCAAAAAAATTGGACAAACATTCTTTTCCTCTGTTGGGTTTAGTCAATGCATGGTTTTAAGCTGAAATTAAAAATAATAAAATGATTGAAGAATAAACCAACAATAACAAAACAAAGCGAAAGAAATAAAATTTTGAAAAAAAATCTATAGAAATAAAATGTTGAAAAATTTTTCTAAAAATTCAATATCATTAAAATTTTTAATTTTCGTGTTAGGTCATTCCATCAAAAAGTCCATTGTGAGTAAATTCTCTCTTTTTGTAGAAGTAGTAACTTTCCCTAGTTGGGAAAATAAGTTATTAATTTGGTACAAAATTTCTTCAAATTTTGGTTGATCTGTTGCTTCAATTCCTTGACTACAAAAAGTTGAGTGAATTTCATATTTTCCATTATTGTGCTGGTTTTTAAAAGTTTGGTTTTTATTGCATATTAAAATATCTGACAAAATTTAAATTTTCCCTTGTTAATTTAGATTTATTTAAATCTTTGATCAGATGAATTTCATCCTCTATGAAGATCATGGGGAAAGTACACCCAAAGTATTCCTAACTTTTCTTGGTTGACAAACTACAAAACACACACACACACATATGCAAGCAATAATCAACCTTTCATCGTAAAAAATAGTTAGGTGCCACTTAAGTAGCCAGCATAACAAGGACAGTAGAAATTTGAAAATTTATGAACAGGAAACCTCAAAAAATTTCTGGTTATTCATAATGCTGGTTTTATGGTTAGTCCAAAAAAATTTCCATCTTCATTTGATTTGTTTTTTTTTTTTGTGAATTGGAAATCTTACCATTAACCTCTTTTTGGAGAGGATGTTCATTTTGTTTCATCCTTTTTGCTGAATTCTTTATTACTTTATCAGAATACAGAAATACATATTTGAATAAGAGGGCAAAAAACGGCATACAGAGACAAGCATATAGAAATAAAGTTTGCTTAAACTTATAAGTGTTAATGTTGATTGGTACATTTTTGTGGATGTATTTATGGCTATCCACACAACCTTGGGTTTTGTTAGTATATGCCAGCAGTATGAATTCAAAAAGGAAACAAATGGTCACAAAATGAAGTGCAAATCAAAGTTTGCTGCTTATGTTGATTGCTTTGGCTTAGCTTAACATTTGTAGTCCAGTTTTATTTTACTTTCGTTTATTTTTTGGTCTTTGTCCTGCTGCCTTATGGTGCTTATTCCAAACGGATGAGCCTTGTACTTTATGTTGTCGATTTTGGTTTTTGTTTTCGGTTTTTTTTTTTGGGTGTGGTTTGGCCAAGAGTCAGAGATGGATTTGGTGTTTTTTTTTTTTGTTTTGTTTGAATTCCGTAAACTTTTCGACAACATTATTCCGTTTGAGGTTGGTTGCAAACCCTATAAAAAAATTGAGTAACAGGAAGCAAGAGAACAAACCTTGAAAGAGATGAACAAAACTTTTCTTGTTCGGGTTAATACCGGAAAAGTAATGAAGGCAAATTGAAAATTAGTTTGAAAAAATTATGACTGACCAACAAGGAAACTATGTTAAGAAGCATGAATGGGAAAAGAAACTAAGGGATAACCGTAGCTGTTGCTATGTAAAAAAAAATAATTCAAGAATAAGAACTTTCCAAAACTGGGAGATATCTGATGCGATAACTTTGAGAAGCATGAAATATGGGTATATAAGTCTTGGTTGAAGCGTGCTGAGTAGGAGTTCAACTCATGCCAAAAATAATCTACCAAAATTTGAAGAAACTTTTACCACAAAACTACCAAATTAAATTTTAGTGCTTATTTAAATTTTTTTTCAACAGTTTATTTCTGTAGAAAGTTTTGTCAAAATGTTATTTCTATAGAAAAAGTTGTCCAAATTTTATTTCTATAGAAAATTTTTGTCAAAATTTTATTTTTATAGAAAATTTTGTCAAAATTTTATTTTTATACAAAATTTTGTCCATAATTTATTTCTATAGAAAATTTTGTCAAAATTTTATTTCTATAGAAAATTTTATAAAAATTTTATTTCTATAGAAAATTTTGTCAACATTTTATTTCTATAGAAAAATTTGTCAAAATTTTATTTCTATAGAAAATTTTATAAAAATTTTGCTTCTCTAGAAAATTTTGCCAAAATTTTATTGCCAAAGAAATTTTGTCAAAATGTTATTTCTATAAAAAAAAATTTATCAAAATTTTATTTCTATAGAAAATTTTGTCAAAATTTTATTACTATAGCAAAAATTTTATATAAATGTTATTTTTATAGAAAAAGTTGTCAAAATTTTATCGCCAAAGAAATTTTGTCAAAATGTTATTTCTATAGAAAATTTTATCAAAATTTTATTTCTATAGAAAATTTTGTCAAAATTTTATCGCCAAAGAAATTTTGTCAAAATGTTATTTCTATAGAACATTTTGCAAAATTTATTTTCTATAGAAAATTTTGTCAAAATTTTATTTCTATTGAAAATTGTATATAAATTTTATTTCTATAGATAATTTTGTCAAAATGTTATTTCTATAACAAATAATTTTCTCAAAATTTTATTTCTATAGAAAATTTTATAAAAATTTTATTTCTATAGAAAATTTTGTCAAAATGTTATTTCTATAGAAAATTGTGTTTCTATAGAAAATTTTATATAAATTTTATTTCTATAGAAAATTTTGCCAAAATTTTATTTCTATAGAAAATTTTGCCAAAATTTTATTTCTATAGAAAATTTTATAAAAATTTTATTTCTATAGAAAATTTTGTCAAAATTTTATTTCTATAGAAAATTTTGTCAAAATTTTATTTCTATAGAAAATTTTATCAAAATTTTATTTCTATAGAAAATGTTGTCAAAATATTATTTCTATACCAAAAATTTTCTCAAAATTTTATTTCTATAGAACAATTTGTCAAAATATTATTCCTATAGAAAATTTTCTCAAAATTTTATTTCTATTTTATCAAAATTTTATTTCTATAGAAAATTTTATCAAAATTTTATTTCTATGAAAAATTTCCTCAAAATTTTATTTCTATAGAAAATTCAATCGAAATTTTATTTTTTTAGAAAATATTGTTAAAATTTTATTTCTATAGAAAATTTTGCCAAAATTTTGTTTCTATAGAAAATTTTGTCAAAATTTTATTTCTATAGAAAATTTTGGCAAAATTTTTATTTACTATACAAAATTTTATAAAAATTTTGTTTCTGTAAAAAATTTTGCCAAATTTTATTGCCAAAGAAATTTTGTCAAAATATTATTTCTATAAAAAATTTTATCAAAATTTTATTTCTATAGAAAAGTTTGTCAAAATTATATTTCTATAGCAAAAATTTTCTCAACATTTTATTTCTATAGAAAATTTTCTATAGAAAATTTTATAAAAATGTTATTTTTACAGAAAAATTTGCCAAAATTTTATCGCCAAAGAAATTTTGTCAAAATGTTATTTTCATAAAAAATTTTGTCAAAATTTTATTTCTATAGAAAATTTTATCAAAATTTTATTTCTATAGAAAATGTTGTCAAAATTTTATTTCTATAGCAAAAATGTTCTCAAAATTTTATTTCTATAGAAAATTTTGTCAAAATTTTATTTCTATAGCAAATTTTTTCAAAATTTTATTTCTATAGAAAATTTTGTCAAAATTAATTTCTATAGAAAATTTTGTCAAAATTTAATTTCTATAAAAAATTTTATCAAAATTTTATTTCTATAGAAAATGTTGTCAAAATTTTATTTCTATAGCAAAAATGTTCTCAAAATTTTATTTCTATAGAAAATTTTGTCAAAATTTTATTTCTATAGCAAATTTTTTCAAAATTTTATTTCTATAGAAAATTTTGTCAAAATTAATTTCTATAGAAAATTTTGTCAAAATTTTATTTCTACAGAAAATTTTAAGAAATTTTATTCCTATAGAAAATTTTGTCAAAATTTTATTTCTATAGAATATTGTGCCAAAATTTTATCGCCAAAGAAATTTTGTCAAAATGTTATTTCTATAGAAAATTTTGTAAAAATTTTATTTCTATAGAAAATTTTATAAATATTTTGTTTCTCTAGAAAATTTTGCCAAAATTTGATTGCCAAAGAAATTTTGTCAAAATGTTATTTCTATAAAAATTTTTATCAAAATTTTATTTCTATAGGAGATTTTGTCAAAATTTTATTTCTATAGAAAATTTTGTCAAAATATTATTTCTATACCAATAATTTTCTGAACATTTTATTTCTATAGAAAATTTTGTCAAAATTTACTTTCTATAGAAAATTTTGTCAAAATTTTATTTCTATAGAAAATTTTGTCAATATTTTATTTCTAAAGAAAATTTTGCCAAAATTTGATTGCCAAAGAAATTTTGTCAAAATGTTATTTCTATAGAAAATTTTGTCAAAATTTTATTTCTATAGAAAATTTTATCAAAATTTTTTTTCTACAGAAAATGTTGTCAAAATGTTATTTCAATGTCAAAAATTTTTTTCAAAATTTTAATTCTATAGAAATTTTTGTCAAAATATTATTCCTATAGAAAATTTACTCAAATTTTTTTCAAAAATTTTGATAAAATAGAAATTTTTATCAAAATTTTATTTCTATAGAAAATTTTATCGCCAAAGAAATTTTGTCAAAATGTTATTTCTATAGATAATTTTATCAAAATTTTTATTTCTATGAAAAATTTTCTCAAAATTTTATTTCTATAGAAAATTCTATCGAAATTTTATTTCTTTGGAAAATTTCCTCAAAATTTTATTTCTATAGAAAAGTTTTGTCAAAATTTTATTTCTATAGAAAATATTGTCAAAAATTTATTTCTTGAGAAAATATTGCTAAAATTTTATTTCTATAGAAATTTTTTTCAAAAATTTAGTTCTATAGCAAAAATTTTCCCAACATTTTATTTCTATAGAAAATATTGTTAAAATTTTATTTCTATAGAAAATTTTGGCAAAATTTTATTTTTATAGAAAATTTGTATCAAGATTTTATTTCTTTAGAAAAATTTGTCAACATCTTTCGAATTTTCGAAGCCCGCCATCAATAATTTTTACTTTAATTTTTATTTTTTTTAAAATTGTATTTCATTTTCCTTTATATGAATTTATTAGAACTTAGGCTTCCCCTGGACTACATTTCTTAATGCTACTGCAAAATATATTCTAATAATTGAACTAATTCAACATGTATCCTTCTATTTATTGCCATACACATTGTCATTAATTATACAACTAAGTGTTAGCTAAGGTCATTAATTAAAATAGCCTAACTATATTTAATATATTGCAGTTGAAAACTAAGTTTATCGATATTGACTAATCACGCTTAATATTATGTGTGTCAGTGGTCAATTAGATAATTAAAACGTAATTTTAATTGAGACACCTTGTACATGCTGTGCATTATTAATTTTGCAAATGGCTTCACTACACATGTCCTTTAGACTTTCTTCCCTTCTTCTCTAATAATAATAGTGGTAATTATATACCCCTGAGACTTATGGGTATTAATAATGCTTCCATTTTCTCCATATGCAATTTTAAATAAACGATTAGATTATTTGTTCATCGATGTAAATATTGGAATTACCTTAAGTACGGATAATGGTTTATTATATCAAAGGAAAAGATTATTTACTGATATCTGGGGGGCAAATAAGATTGGTGGTTAGTTGGTTATGAGGGTGTACTGAGGAGAGCAGTATGGAGCAGTTTGCTTTGCCTTCTCCCATTTATTCATATATTTTTTTATTCTGTTTTTCCATTTACCAGTATTATCCTGTATTAGCAATAGCTAACCAATATTGTCCTGTACTTCCAAGAATTTCAGTGTCTTCAGTGTTTTTTTTTTATTATTTTTTTAGATATCACCATTATTATTGGTGCAAATATGAAAATCATTGAAGTGGTTTGAGTGAGATAAAATATTTTGCAGAGACGTATCAAAGATATTATGAGGGGGAGGTTAAATTTACTCTGACAGGAATGATAACACTGACCGGCACGACTTTTCTGTAATTCTCAGTAATATTCCAAATCTTATCGGATATTCTAGAGCAGTTGCTACTCGTGCCAAAAATAATCTTTCAAAATGTGAAGAAACTTTACCAAAAATTTACCGAATTAAACAAAAAACTATTTGGAAATTTTTTGTCAAAATTTTGTGGTTATTATGAAAAAAAATTTTTTTGCAAGAAGTTTAATTATTATTTCAGCATTTGCAATATTATATATTATGATCCCTCCTATTATATATGATATATCTCCTCCAATTGTTAAAAAAAAATTGAATTTATAAAAAATATTGTTCAAACTATTTAGTCTATAGAAAATTTTGTCAAACTTCATTTCTATAGAAAATTTTGTAAAAATGTTATTTTATGGAAAATTTTGTAAAAAATTTATTTCCATAGGAAATTTTGTCAACATTTTATTTCTATAACAAAAATTTGCAAAATTGTATGTCTATAGAAAATTTGTGTCACAATTTTATTTCTATAGATTTTTTTTTCAAAATTTTATTTCTATAGAAAATGTCAAAATTGTATTTCTATAGAAAATTTAGTGAAAATTTTATTTCTATTGAAAATTTTGTCAAAATTTTATTTCTAAAGAAAATTTTGTCAAAATTTTATTTCTAAAGAAAATTTTGTCAAAATTGTATTGTTTATAGAAGCTTTTATCAATTTGTTGTTTCTTTGGAAAATTTTTGCAAAATTTTATTTCTATAGGAATTTTTATTTCATTTTATTTCTATTAAAAATTTAATTTCTTTGGAAAATTGTATCCAAATTTTATTTCTATAGAAGATTTTGTCAATATTTTATTTCTGTAGAAAATTTTATCAAATTTTTATTTCTTTGGAAACTTGTGTCAAAATGTTATTTCTAGAGAAAATTTTGTCAAAATTTTATTTCTATAAAAAAAATAAGATTAAGGGACTTGTAGTTATATGAAAAGATGATGTACAGTGGGAGAAAAGATGATTCAATTTGTAAGAGGAAAAATTCCCAAATGTTTTCTCCATAAGGAGTTAGCATAAAGGGCCCAAAATTGAGTTATCTCTCCCAGCCAGATCTATACTAAAGGCTGTGGAAAGATTCGTTCGCCCGAATCGAAACATGTACAGTCCCGGCGTATATAGATTTGTATCTGGCGTTTTCTTTTCAATGACTCTATTAATCATGTTCCTTAATCTAAATCTGTCCATAAAGCTCGATTAATAATTGTAAAATTAGATAAAAAAATCTTATCAAAATTTTATTTCTATAGAAAGTTTTCTCAAAATTTTATTTTTTGTAAAAATTTGGCAAAATTGTATTTATTTATAAAATTTTGCCAAAATTTTATTTTTATAGACAATTTTGTCAAAATTCTATTTCTATAAAAAAAATCTTATCAAACTTTTTTTTTCTATAGAAAATGTTCTCAAAATGCTATTTGTATAGAAAATTTGTCAAAATTTTATTTATTTTTATAAATAAAAAATCTTTTCAAAATTTCATTTCTATAGAAAATTTTGTCAAAATTTGATTTCTGTAGAAAATTTTGTCAAAATTGTATTTTTTTTATAAAATTTTGTCAAAATTTTAGTTATTTATAAAATGTTGTCAAAATTTTAGTTATTTATAAAATTTTGTCAAAATTTTAGCTATTTATAAAATTTTGTAAAAATTTTAGTTATTTATAAAATTTTGTCAAAATTTTAGTTATTTATAAAATTTTGTCAAAATTTTAGTTATTTATAAAATTTTGTCAAAATTTTAGTTATTTATAAAATTTTGTCAAAATTGTATTTTTAAAGATAATTTGTGCAACATTTTCTTTCTATTAAAAATTTTGTCAAAATTTTATTTCTATGAAAAAGTTTTATCAAAATTTTATTTCTATAAAAAAATTTTGTCAAAACTATATTTATTAATAAAATTTTGTCAAAATTTTATTTTTAAGGAACATTTTTGCAACATTTTATGTCTATTAAAAATTTTGTCAAATTTTTATTTCTATAGAAAATTTTGTCAAAATTTTATTTCTATGAAAAATGTTATCAAAATTTTATTTCTATAAAAAATGTTGTCAAAATTTTATTTCTGTAGAAAATTTGTCAAAATTTTATTTATTTATAAAATTTTGCCAAAATTTTATTTTTTAGAAATGTTTATCAAATTTTTATTTCTTTGGAAAAATTTTAAAATATTTATTTCTATAGCCAAAATTTTATTTCTGTAGAAAATTGTGTCAAGATTTTATTTCTATAAAAAATTTTTGCAAAATTTTTTTTTTTTATAGAAAATTTTTGTAAAATTTTATTTTTATAGAAAATTTTGTTAAAATTTTGTTTCTTTAGAAAATTTTGTCAAAATTTTATTTCGCATTTTTGAGTATTGTTGACCTATTTTATGATTTTTCTGATTATTGATTATTTTATATTTTATTTATTATGACCTCGAACCGAATAAAATTTATAATAGGAAAAATTTTATTCTGTTTTCTTTTTATTCCATTGCAATAGTTTAAAAGTAATCATACATAGTTCTGTTATATAGATTTTAAGTTTTGCAGCAATATTTACATTTTATTTATTTATTTAGTTATTATAATTGTTTGTGATGTCCAGTTTTAATAATTTATAAATGAAACAAATGTAAAACAATTATATTTCAAAGAAAAAAATTCTCTGGAAAAGGTCGAAAAAAAGCCGACGAAACATCGAGAAAAAAGATGAGATAAACTTGTTTTATTTGCATTTATATACATTGACCAAAACAGCCCATTAATATAAACAAAAATTTCAGAAAATTTTTATTTCTGTGGAAAATTTTTTCGAAATTTTATTTTTATGGTAAATACACCTCTTATTTTTTTGCAAAATCTACCAAAACATCAAGAACTCTACCAATCTACCTAAATAATCATTTGGTAACCTTGGTATGAAAATGTCTGAACGAAACTTGGTCCATAGATACCTGATCCGGTCCGTCTGGCTAATTTCGTTGAGGTCGTAACGGAAATTTCCCATGGACAGGATATAAGCTTACCACCTTCGGTATTAATATGAACCACAGCAATTTTTTGTAGTCTAGCTTAAAGGTCTGACCCTCCTCTCTTGGCAATGTTCCTGATAGTTATGTTTATATCAAAGTCTCTCTGTACAAGTTAATAGAGCATGAAATGCAAGTTTTATGCAGGCCCAAAGAGAAAAAAAATTGAAACCAAACAGCATTATGGGTTTTCAAAAACGTTGTCTTCTACTTCCCATGTCGCCTAGAATTTTTTGCAATAGTTGAATATTAAAAAGCAGAACTTAAATTGCCAGTCATTGGATTTATTGATTTTCTTTTCAATGAGGAGGAATTTTTTTAATTGAATGAAGATTTTTAACTCAAAATACAATAAAAAAATTTACCAATGACTTTGATATCTATTGGGATGTCTAGCTTTAGTTGAAGTAATATGGAATTTTGAGCTACTGATTATTTGGTCATTTATAATATGCCAATAAGAGCTTACTCACAATAGATATAAAATTAATTAAATTGTATATTACAAAACTGTTTCTTTTCTCTGTTTTATTTAAATAAATATTTACGCAGAACTCCTTTGTTCTACCTTTAAATATATGTACCTATATATATATATACACCTATATATATTTTTTTCGAAAATAATCCTTTTGAAATTAAATACATTTAGAATTATCTTCTGTTTCGTTAAGGATTTAAGAGCTTTTTATTTCGTTTCCTATTGGTTGAAAATATATCACCAGTCTTTTCATATTTGTCTTTGCCAATAACTTGTTTCCAAGCAAATATGTACAGACAACACCTTTATTTGTTTTTGGGTATACCAGAGAAATTTTTCCTAGAAAAACATCCCCCCTCTCGATTTGTATTTTCATGGAAGACATGGGGACAAACAGAAATTTAACCAGAGTATTTTTCTTCCAACAGCCACAAATTCCATTAGACATGTGAAATATTCAATTTTTCAATGTTTAATGCAAACGAAAAAAAATCTATAAAAATAATGTAAATAAAGAGAAAGGAATGATGAGATGAAAGGTTTTATTTTAAAGGTGGGTATTATGTTTGGATTTTCACCCCAAAAATTAAAATTAAAATTTGCAAAAATTATTATTATTATATATTAAAAATTAATACATGAAGACAGGTATTTTTTTATAAAATATTATCGAAACTGTAATGAACAAAAATCAAAACACTAATTGCTAAAGGATTAATTTGAGCCATTTTATATAATTCCATTTGGATAACTGCTTTATTAAATTCCGGACTGCTATTTTAAATTTTTTGTTAAATTTATAAAATCTTTTGCTAAGCCTTAATACCATCAACCCTATTTCATCATTCCATTCGAGGAACCCTTTTTAATATATCCAACCAACATTCCCAACAAATATCTAGGTATTAAGGTAACTCCAACCATAAAGGACTTAAGGTAGGGAAAGATTCGTAAACGAACTTATGCCATTCTGCCACCCAATTGCAGTAACAATTCAATTTTCCTATCCATTGCTTATTGCCTTTACCTCTCTTCATCCTTGCGTGTCAGGGTCTTCGAAGCTATGGCTCCCTTCGTTGGCTTCTTCAAATAAATTGAATGTGTGATGGTCGTGTGGTTTTCTGATGTTTTCTTTTCATTTGACCAAACCCGACCATATTGAAGTCTGTGGTTTCTTGTTTTTTGGTTGTATTCTATAAAAATTTGCAGACTTTTTTTTTTGCCCCAGACATTTTCTGTCTGCATTGAATGACTTGTATTAAGGATTGATTGTAACTTCCAGGGGCAAATGAAGCTGTTTCCGTTTAGACGTAAAAATTTAGCACAGTGAAAAAGAGGCAAAACAAAATAGGATAATTCCTGAATAGAAGTAAGAGGAGGAATTATTTTAGCCATCATTATCGATATTATTGGCTGTCTACGAATAGAGTATGGGGTTTTCAGTTTTTGCGATTAAATAAATGAGATTTTTTCGATTTGTAGACATAGAGTAAATAAAAGGGGTTAAGAGTTTCCTTACAAAAAAAAATGAAAGGAAAAACTTCTTAGAATAGGTATTATCGCAATGACTAATGACCTTTAGTTTGTTTTACATTTCTATTAGCCAGAATATAACAAGACAAAGAGAGAGAGAGAGAGAAAGAGGGAGTGTGTGTAGTCGAAAGACTACAGCCAGAGACCCTTAAAGTACACTCAAAAAATTATTTTCTGATTCAATCACGAAATTAATTGATCCAATTAATTTTTTAATTGAAATGTCTTCAATCACAGAAATGATAGTATCAATTAAAAAATTAATTGGCAGTCAATTAAAAAATTAATTTATACGTGTGACTGATTTTTATTTCAATTAAAAAATTTGTTGATTCAATTACATTTTTAATTGAATATTTTTTTAAAATTCAATTAAGATTTCAATAGGACAAATTTTCGTGAAATTTTTTTCTGTGTAGACATTGGGAAAAGGATTTATGCACAGTTAACTACACAGAGAAAATATCGACAATATTTTTTCTATTAAAATTTTATATAATTTGAAACTTTTTTCAATTAAAAAATTAATTGATTGAATTATGATTTTAATCAAAACAAATCACAAAAAAAATACTTGACGCTTTTAGATGGATCAATTATTTTTTTCATTGGTTTATTTATTATGGGATTGCAGCAACTTCAATTAAAAAAGAAATATATACGGCCGTAAGTTCGGCCAGGCCGAATCTTATGTACCCTCCACCATGGATTGCATAGAAACTTCTGCGAAAGGCTGTCATCCACAATCGAATTACTTCAGTTGTGGTATCTTAAAACTTCTTAACATCGTTTTCTAAATTGTGAGTTAGTCCATACGTGGTAGAGAGCCAGAATTGAAATATGGGGGTCGCTTATATGGGGGCTATATACAATTATGAACTTGATATGGACCAATTTTTGTATGATTGGGTATCGATTTATCTGAGGGCTATATATAACTATAGACCGATATGGACCTAGTTAGGCATGGTTGTTAACGGCCACATACTAGCACAATGTACCAAATTTCAACTGACTCGGATGAAATTTGCTCCTCCAAAGGGCTCCAAAACCAAATCCCGGGATCGGTTTATATGGGGGCTATGTATTATTATGGACTGATATAGACCACTTTTGGCATGGCTGTTAAATATCATATACTACCATCACGTACCAAATTTCAACCAGATCGGATGAATTTTGCTTCTCCAAAAGGCACCGGAGGTCAAATCTGGGGATCGGTTTATATGGGGGCTATATGTAATTATGGACTGATATGAACCAATTCCTGTACGGTTGTTGGATACCAGATACTAACATCACGTACCAAATTTCAACCGAATCGGAGGAATCTTGTTCTTCCAAGGGGCTCCGGAGGTCAAATCGGATTGGGGATCGGTTTATATGGGGGCTATATATAATTATGGACCGATTTCGATCAATTTTTACATGGGTGTTTGAGGCCATATATTAACACCACGTACCAAATTTCAACCGAATCGGATGAATTTTGCTCTTCCAAGGGGCTCCGATGGTCAAATCTGGGGATCGGTTTTAATGGGGGCTATATATAATTATGGACCGATTTCGACCAATTTTTGCATGGGTGTTTGAGGCCATATATTAACACCACGTACCAAATATCAACTGAATCAGATGAAGTTTGGTCTACCAAGAGGCTCCGGAGGTCAAATCTGGTGATCGGTTTATATGGGGGCTATATATAATTATGGACCGATGCGGACCATTTTTTGCATGGTGATTAGGGATCATATACTAACACCACGCATTAAATTTCAGCCTGATCGGATGAAATTTGCTTCTCTTAGAGGCTCCGCAAGCCAAATCGGGGGATCGGTTTATATAGGGGCTATATATAATTATTAACTGATGTGGACCAATTTTTGCATAGTTGTTAGAGACCATATGATGACACCATGTACCAAATTTCAGCTGGATCGGATGAAATTTGCTTCTCTTAGAGTCCCCGCAAGCCAAATTTGGGGGTCCGTTTATATGGGGGCTATACGTAAAAGTGGACCGATATGGCCCATTTGCAATACCATCCGACCTACATCAATAACAACTACTTGTGCCAAGTTTCAAGTCGATAGATTGTTTCGTTCGGAAGTTAGCATGATTTCAACAGATGGACGGATGGACATGCTCAGATCGACTCAGAATTTCACCAAGACCCATAATATATATACTTTATGGGGTCTTAGAGCAATATTTCGATGTGTTACAAACGGAATGACAAAGTTAATATACCCCCCATCTTATGGTGGAGGGTATAAAAATTGTGAATTTTTGAAAATATTTGAGGTCAAACGTTTCAGACAAGCGTTAAAATCCATTAAAAATTATAAAAATTATAAAAATTATTTATTCGACAAAATATCACAGAATTTTTTAATTTACATCCAAAACATTGAATTCAGATCACACCTGAAGTAGTGATGCAAATTCAGTGCACCGGCTGTTGAAATGGAGGACTTCTGTCCTATTGCAAGCCCATGTTAAATTCATCGCTTCTGCGTCAATTTTGCACCACTTCCGGATCAAAAAAAAAAAAACATTTTCATTACTTTTTTGGCGACGCTTTTTTTTTGCGTTTTAAAGAAGTCATGTTCATACGATGCTTCTGGAATTTTTATTTAAATATTTAAAATATTGTTTCTATTGTCTGTGGCATACGGTCTTGTAAGACTCACGATAACCGTAAAAGAGAATTTCATTCCTGAAAATCTCTATTCATAGCCCATATGTAATAGTTCCTATACTTATGATATTCCATTTGTAATAATAGTAGAATCTCACATATAAACCCAAAAAAAGACCTCACTTTAATATTTTCATTAAAATTTTACTAGGCAATTTAAGATCTCCTCCTGCATCTCCTAAGGCAAACAATTTTATTACACTTCTTACTTTAGCCCTCGGGGACAGGAATATTTACTTTAAGAAGAACTTTCATGGAGTCTCTACTTGATAGTTGCCAGTAAATGGCTTTCTTTAAATTTTATTAAGACCAACAGCCGTCAGGTGCTATGATCCCCTGAAAGAAAAACGCTTCAAAAAATCTAATAGTTGTCAACATGTCTTAGGCATACCGGGGTCTTTTAGATTAAGGTAATTAAGCAAAGACCTTAAACTTGAAAATTCTCTGTAGGTTGACACTGGGCCAAAAAACAAAGGACATATGGTCCTGCCCCTAATTTAATGAACATTATAAACGTAATTAATTATAACTCGTTTTTGGGCTCTTATTAAAGTTGGCCCATGTCTCTGCAAGGAAATGGGTCCTATAACTATTATACCTAAATACCGGTTGTCATTTCGACACACAGTCGCTAAGATAAACTGGCTGACTGCCATTAGCTATGAAGCTTCCAAAAATAAATGGCATGCAACAGCTTGCAAAATATTATGAATTTTTATTTCAATTTAGTGTAGGTGGGGGTGGTGGTGGTGGTTGGGGCAATTTTTAAGAACCCAACCCAGTTAGTCAGGCCTGCTTGTCTGCTGTCAGCCTTAGTGTATTTGTTAATGTCTCATTTAGCCGTGTGCCAGTGGCAGGCTCACTGCCTACTTTTTGGGTAATTTAATTATTTTAATGAAATCATCAAAAACGGTTACAAATGCTGGCGTAGGTTGCTTACACTTGTCGTCTTTGACTACGTCATCATCATTCTAATCGTTATTGCTGTTACAGTCCTTTTTGTTGCTTTCCAAGTGTTTCCTTTGTGCCATGGCTGCCATAGTATAAGTCATAATTTTATTATGAGGTTATAAAACCGAATTTGTTTTTATTAAAACACCAACAACGCAGCAATGGCATGAATAACATGAGAAAATGACAGAAGCAAGGAGTGAAAAGGGATGAGGAACAAAATGCTTGTGTGTGTGTGTGTGTGTGTGTGTGTAAAACGTATAGCGAACAAAACAAAAAACATCATTAGAAATACTAATTTCTATAACTTTATTTTTATGAGACAATCTTTTTATTGCCATTGTATGTGTTTTATTTTTTTTTTATTTCGTGGCAAGATTATACCAACCCCTCAGCCACTCCGGGTAAACAGAAAAAAAATAAATTTATCACTTTATAGAATGCCTGAAAGTATGCTTCCCTATTTAATTAATTTAAGATATCCTAAAAATATGTTTTGAAATTCATTGTGAGAAAAAGAAATTATTTCACAACACCAATTTTTAAAATTTTAAATATTTTTATTATTTCAAATAAGGTAAAAGGTTTCCTTCAATGATGTTATAAAGGGTTTTCCATTTGGTATCCAAAGATATTAGCTCTGTAATGAAAAATATTTAAACCAAATTCCTTTGGACAACACCTGTTCAATTTTATGGGAAAACTGAACTATCTCGTGAGAAAATTGAACTAAACTGTACTTTATTTTTTTAGATGTCGGTAATGCGGAAATTTTATTCACATTTTTGTTTTTTTTTTTTTTTTTGTAACTGTCATTTACGAAATTTTTTTCTTTTCATAAAAGCACGAATGAACTGAAAGTACAAAGCAATAATTATTGGCGCCAACTCCTTACCATATAAACCACGCTCTAGTTCATACGTACTACTGAGAAATGTACGAAAAATTCTTCAGTTTTAATTAACTGGATGGATTTTATCGCCTTGTATTTCTGATACAGTGTCCTATTAGCGCAGAAACTTCTGCAATAAATAAAGGGGTTTCTGCTGTTCCTAAACATCGATTTTATAATTCGATTGATTTTAAAATTTCATCAAAATTTTATTTCTATAGAAAAATTTGGTCGAAGTTTTATTTCTATAGCAAACTTCGTCGAAATTTTATTTCTATAGCAAATTTTTTCGAAATTTTATTGTTATAGAAAATTTCATAGAAATTTTATTGCTACAGAAAATTTCATCGAAATTTTATTTCTATAGAAAATTACATCGCAAGTTTATTTCTATAGAAAATTTCATGGAGATTTTGTTTCTATAGAAAATTTCATCGATATGTTATTTCTAAAGAAAATTTTGTCGAAATTTTATTTCTAAAGAAAATTTTGTCGAAATTTTATTTCTATAGAAAATTTCAACGAAATGTTATTTCTGTAGAAAATTTCAACGAAATTTTGTTTCTATAGAGATTATCTTTATAGAATTATTATTTATAGAATTTTTTCTATAGACAATTTCATCAAAAGTTCATTTCTATAGAAAATTTTGGCGAAATTCTATTTCTCTAAAAAATTTTATTTTTGTAGAAAATGTCGAAATTTTATTTCTATAGAGAATTTCGTCAAAATGTTATTTCTAACGAAAATTTCGTGGAAATTTTATTTCTGTAGAAAATTCCATAAAAATTTTATTTCTATAGAAAATACCATAGAAATTTTATTTCTATAGAAAATTTCGTTGAAATTTTATTGCTAAAGAAATATTCATACAAATCAAAATTTTATTTTTATAGAAAATTCCATAGAAAAAATATAGAAAATTTCATCTAAACTTTATTTATATAGAAAAATTTGACGAAATTTTATTTCTATAGAAAATTTCAACGAAATGTTATTTCTATAAAGAATTTCATAGATTTTTTTTCTATAGACAATTTCACCGAAATTTTATTTCTGTAGAAAATTTTGTCGAAAATTCATTTCTATAGAGAATTTCGTCGAAATTTTATTGCTATAGAAAATTTCATAGACATTTTTTTCTGTAGAAAATTTTATCGGAATTTTATTGCTATTGAAAATTGTTTTATAAGATAAAATAAATAAATATTTTATAGAAATATTATTTCTATAGCAAATTTCGTCGAAATTTTATTTCTGTAGAAATTTCGTCAAAATGAAAATTTCGTCGAAATTTTCTATCTACACACGAAAAAATTTCCCGAAAAATTTTCCAATTAAAATTTTAATTGAGTTTTAAAAAATATTCAATTAAAAATTTAATTGATTCAACAAATTTTTTAATTGAAACAAAAATCAATCACAAAAATAATAATATCAATTAATTTTTTAATTGGTTCAATTAACTTTTTAATTGACCTTCAATTAATTTTTTAATTGATACTATCATTTCTGTGATTGAAGACATTTCAATTAAAAATTAATTGGATCAATTAATTTCGTGATTGAATCAGAAAAAAATTTTTTTGTGTGTAGAGAAAATTTTGTCGAAATTTTATTTCTATAGAAAATTTCATGTAATTATTTTTGTTCATAGAAATTTTTCAGAATTTCATAGATTTTTTTTTTCTATAGAAAATTTAATCGAAATTTTATTTCTATAGACAATTTGGCAAAATTTTTTTTCTATAATAAATTTTGTCAATGTTTTATTTCTACAAAAAATTTCGTCAAAATTTTATGTCTATAACAAAAAAAATTATGGAAATTTTATTTCCATATGAGATTGTAATAAATAAATTGTTAATTTATAAAATGTTTGGCTCTTTCCCAGCGTTGGTTGCATTCTTCCTCTTTTTCCTAATCAACTGACTAATCACTTTCGGTGAATGCCTGAAAATATATTTAATGTGTTTTTTGTTTTCAACCTCCTAAAAATATGTCAAGATTCATCCCATTTCAATTAATATTATACGTTGATAAATTACAATTAAAAAGTTACTCAAAATTCTTATATGATTTTTACAAGAACCCAGACCACAATTACCTTTGGCATTTAAAATTATTACCAGTGTTTTGTTTTTCCATAATTCATAAGCAATGAAGTGGCAAAGTAAATTAAGCTTGAAAAACAAAAGTTATTCTTTGTTAATGGCCCGAAAAATTGTAACGTATTCTAATCTAACATAACGAATTAACGAACAGTATTATTAAGAAATAAGGCAGTTCTAATATTGCTCGTTAAAGGTAATCCCAAAAAGTATGCTACACATTAAGATGAAGTAAGTGAGGTTTACCATAGTCATGTTTTCTGGTATATGTACACAATAAATTTATATTTGTGGGTTACACATGGGTCATTTCGAGGATAGAATTGATTATGGATTTTTTTTAAGTTATAGACGAATTTCAAAAAGTATTTTAAGGGTGTTTTGCTTGAATTTTCCAATAAATCTCTTATATGGAAACAAATCATATTCTCTGGATTCCATTTGTTTAAATATTAAGGACTCACAAATTGGTTCCAATTATCTCAAATTTTTAAATGACCCCATGGGGCACCCAAACAACAAATGCTTAACCCTCTAATGCCCCAATTTTTTTTGCCAGCTGATTAAATTTTCAATGTTAACGACACGAAAGCAAGAAAACTAAACAAGAAAATATTATACGGTAAAATGCAGTATATGCTGCAAAGCCTCTTGAACAGTTTTAACTAAGTTTTCTTTTTATTTTATCCATTATTGTTGTCTTAAGGTGTGTTTTACTAAAAACTTCCTTATTAAATGAAGACCGCCTATAAGCGGGCTTGAGCATTAGAGGGTTAACATCGATTCATTGTTTTATTGGTGGCTCACATTGTCTTGAGCATATAATTTCTCTTGATTTACAATCATAGGATTTGCCCTGTGGTTGCAACCCATAGCGAAGGGTATACATACTACCACCATGCTAGGCACAGTGTTTTTTTAGCACAAAGCAATCAATTATATGAATAGGCAATGTATATAGAATAGCATAGTTTATTTATTTATCTTTCTATCTAATATTCAGTCTCTACATTGTGGGTGGAAACGGCTACCTGGGCTCCTTGGAGAAATGCCATTATTCAAAACATAATACCCTCTTAAATATCAATTTAAAGTAGATTTGTTCTAGCCTTAAAAGCCAATCTATGTGTATTGTGTCTTTGCCATGGCCACAATAACTAAATAAATAAATCGAAACAATCCGGAACATAACCACACAAGTGGTAGACAAAACAGTCTTCAGCCTTTTCAAAAAAGGATGGGTATAACTTTTCTGATTATTATGCATACATATCAAAATATTATCCCTGTTTAAATTTAGCATAAACAATTCGAAAAAAATATAGATACGTGGAAAAAATGGAGAGACAAAAATAAAACGGCAACGTTACAAATAAACAAACAAAACGAAAACTTACAGAAAAATATGCAAATCAGTTTTCTGTAGGATGATAATAATAACAAGAGATAGAAACAGTCAGACCTACATGGGAATATGCGCAACATATTTTGGTCCTTTGGGTTTGTATGCAATCCTAAGGAAATCCTTTCAACCTTATTTCCTACTCTCCGGTGGTCTATATCTTTGTTCGTCTTCTTTCCCATTGCTGTTGAGCAAACAGATACATTTATAATGAACAACCGCCAAATCCTGCCATATAAAGGTATGCAGGGGAGCCCCATGCCCATGACTTTGGAGATAAATAAAAAAATATGAATATATTCCGTTTCTGGTTAAGGGTTAATATCCTTTCCGTTATGGAAACCAAATAAAACACTTACAGAACAAGATGGTAAAGAAAAATAAAATCGTAGGACTAAAATACTGTTTTCCTTATAACGGAAAAAGGATAAACCAAACTATGTAAGAAGAGCCAGGAAAATGGAAACTCAAACCAATTGTACTGATTTTGGGAAATGCGTTATATTTGAAAAGTGCACCCAAACAAAAAAGATTTTCCACCTGAACGGAATTTTAGACAAACACAATTCCCCTTTGTTAAAAAGAAATTCCGTTAATAGGACAGAATTATATCCATTGGGACACTGCAAATGGATTAAATCTTCTTCCAAGTAGTCAAAATTTTAAAAATTTCATCTCACTGTGATCTTTAAGTTCAACTTTTTTGAAATCCTAAAATATTCTAAAAGAAAATTTATATCAATTTCTGTTGCTTTTTTTTATGGATATAAAATTAACATTTTTTTTATTTTCTCTTTCATATTTATTTTCAGATCAAGTCATCAGTGAGAAGGAGGGCCAAACGGTAGTGGTGCCATGTCCGGTCAACAAAGACAAATGTGGCGAATTACATTCACTGAATTGGTTTAAAGGCGACAATCGAATTGCCGCTATGCTCTTGGATGATAGTAATGTCACAAGTGTAGCAGAAGGATATGAAGATAGGTAAGTTAATATTTGTAGAAAAAAAAACATTTTTAACAAGAAAATTATGTATTTGTACGCCTGTTATATGAATGCAAAATATCACCAATTTATTCACCCAAACTATTCACTGCTATATTTGAATAATTTAAACATGATATAAATAAGTTTAAATTTTTTTGTGAAATTTATTTAAAATAATAAATTTTGTTCTATTATTTAAATAAATTAAATATTTTCAAGGAATACGTTATAGTTAATTTTTTTGGAAATATTTAAAACAGAAACTAATTTTTCTCCTTTTCGAAGTACACAATTTAAGTAAGATTCACTCGTTCAAAAAAAAAAAAAATTTTTTTGAACTAATTTTTGTAGGAATTTTGAATTTAGTAAAATTGTGTATCTTATTTTTCCCATTTTTATTTTATGTCATTAAAGTAAGCAGAACAAAAATAAAATATATTTGATCATACATTTAATTTTAATTTAAAAATAATTAATTTTCATAAACTTTTCCCATCATTTACTAAATACTATTGCAATTTATTGAGTCTATTAGTTTTTTTTAAATTTTATTTATGACTGGATCCGTAATTTTAATTCAATAATTTTTATTATTATCATTTTCATGTGTAAATAAATTTCAAATATATATTTTATTCCAAATGTTTTATTTCTGAATAAAACTTATAATTTTTTTACGCACACATAAATAACTTTGACTTATTTTGAATTATCTTACATCTCTCATCGCGCTTCAAGTTAGTATTCGGAAATATCAATTCGATAGTTTCTATAATGCTAACTCTCTAATGCCAAAGCCATTCAAAACAAGGTTAAGCTTTCTCGGACGTGGCGAAATTCTGGGTATACCTGGCAATGTCTTTCCGTCCGTCTGTTCAAATCACGATAAAAAATCCAATTTTGGGAAAATTTTCTATAAAAATAAAATTTTGAGAAAATTTTCTATAGAAATAAATTTTTGAGAAAATTCTCAGTAGATATAAAATTTTGAGAAAATTTTTTATAAAAATAAAATTTTGATCAAATTTTCTATAGAAATACAATTTTTAGAAAATTTTTATAGAAATAAAATTTTTAGAAAAATTTTTTTTATAGAAATAAAATATTGAGAAAATTTTCTATAGAAATAAGCTTTTAGTGTATTACGACTATGATTTGTATGCCCTCCATGGCACGACATTGTTGGCATCAAACCCCATATTTACATTCTCGGACGTGGCGAAATTCTGGGTATACCTGGCAATGTCCGTCCGTCTGTTCAAATCCCGATCAAAATACAATTTTGATAAAATGTTCTATAAAAATAAAATTTTGAGAAAATTTTCTATAGAAACAAATTTTTGAGAAAATTCTCAGTAGATATAAAATTTTGATCAAATTTTTTATAAAAATAAAATTTTGATCAAATTTTCTATAAAAATAAAATTTTGATCAAATTTTCGATAGAAATAAAATTTTTAGAAAATTTTTTTATAGAAATAAAATATTGAGAAAATTTTCTATAGAAATAAATTTTTTAGAAAATTTTCTATAGAAATAAAATTTTTAGAAAATTTTTATAGAAATAAAATTTTTAGAAAATTTTTTTTATAGAAATAAAATATTGAGAAAATTTTCTATAGAAATAAAATTTTTAGAAAATTGTTTATGGAAATAAAATGTTGAGAAAATATTTCTATAGAAATAATATTTTGAGAAAAATTTCTACAGATATAAAATTTTGACCAAATTTTATATAGAAATAAAATTTTGAGTAAGTTATCTATAGTAAAATATTTTTAATAGAATTAATTTTGAGAAAATTCTCTACAGAAACAAAAATTTGAAAGAATATATAGAAATAAAATTTTGACAAAATTTTCTAAGTAAACAATTTTAACAATTTTTTTTTAAGCAATACAAATTTTATTAAAATTTTCTATAAAAATAAAATTTTGACAAACTTTTTTATAGAAGTAAACAATTTTGACAAAATTTTCTATAGAAATACAAATTTTGACAAAATTTTCTAATAAAAATAAAATTTTGACAAAAGTTTTTACAGAAGTAAAAAATGTTGACAAAAATTTTCATAGAAATACAAGTTTTGACAAAATTTTCTATAAAAATAACATTTTGACAAATTTTTTTATAGAAATACAAATTTCGACAAAATTGTCTATAAAAATAAAATTTTGACAATATTTTCTATAGAAGTATTTTTATAGAAAATTTTGTTAAATTTTGTATTTCTATAGAAATTTTCTATGGAAGTAAAAAATGTTTACAAAATCTTCTACAGAAATAAAATTTTGACAAAATTTCTATTGAAATTAAATTTTGACAAAATTTTCTATTGAAATAAAATTTTGACAAAATTTTCTATAGAAGTAACAAAATTTGACAAAATTTTCCATAAAAATAATATTTTGACAACAAAATATTTTATAGAAATAAAATTTTGACAAAATTTTCTTTAGAAATAAAATGTTGACAAAATTTTTGATAGTAATACAAATTTTGACAAAATTTTCTATAGAAATAAAATTTTTGACAAAATTTTTTATAGAAATATAAATTTTGAAAAAATTTTCTAAGAAATAAAATTTTGATAAATTTTTTTATAGAAGTAAAAAATTTTGACAAAATTTTCTATAGAAATAAAAAATTTTGACAAAATTTTCTATAGAAATAAAATGTTGACAATATTTTCTATAGAAGTAAAAGATTTTAACAAAATTTTCTATAAAAATAAAATTTTGTCAAAATTTCCTATAAATTCAGTATCTTTAAAAAGTGTTATTTTCGTGTTAGATCATATTATCACAATCCATTGTGATTAAGTTCTCCTTTTTGGTAGAAGTAGTAACTTTCGCTTGATGGTACAAGCTAAAGTCGTTATAACATATTTTATACTAACCATAAAAATGACTTCAAAATAAGATTTTTAAAATTTGGTAGAATTTCGGTAAAATGTTCTTAAAATTTTGGGTAGATTATTTAACAATCATTCAAAAATTTAACAATCATTCAAAAATTGCTTCGTATTGATTCATACACAGAAAAAAATTTCACGAAAAATTTTCCAATTAAAATTTTAATTGAGTTTTAAAAAATTTTCAATTAAAAATTTAATTGAATCAACAAATTTTTTAATTGAAATAAAAACCAATCACACAAATTAATAGTATCAATTAAATATTTAATTGGATCAATTAATTTTTTAATTGACTGTCAATTAATTTTTTAATTGATACTATCATTTCTGTGATTGAAGACATTTCAATTAAAAAATTAATTGGATCAATTAATTTCGTGATTGAATCAGAAATTTTTTTTTTTTTTGTAGTCATGGAAAAACAAATTTCATTCGATCTGGTTGAAATATGTTGTAGGAGAGGTTGGATTTAGGATTTGGATTAGGATTTGTTGCAGGCTCACTATTCAGTCCATTGTGGTGAACTTCTCTAAGAAATCTGGTGTAGTTTTTCGTATATTTTTTTCTCTATCGGTCTTTCGTATATTTTTAATACCGTATTTAATATCTAACTATGACTTCCTCATTTTTTGTTTTTCTTTTCAGAGTTTCTGTTGAACAAAATCCGTTTAGGTTAATTATAAGAAATTTAGAAATTGCCGACCAGGACATTTATTTATGTGATACAACATATTTTATACCAATTGAAACATGTGATAACTTTAATGGCCATCGTGTGGAACTGAAAGTTTTAGGTAAGTTTACCAACTAGACATGTTTTCAAGACTATGGTCTGTCTGTAATGCCTGTGTGCTTGCTATAGTGCTTGTTATTTTGTTATTGTAACTAAAAAAAAAGTAAAAGCTAATGTCAATGTCCTTTGTCTTTGGTCTCAATATGAATGCATAAAATCATCACACACACAAAAGTATCCAATTCTCCCCCCCCCCCCACGAAAAAAATATATATTATTCTTTTCCAAATAATTTGCATGTTTAGATTTTAAGAAAATTAAAATAAAAAATACGAATTCTCCCAAAATCTTTTACCTTGTCTGGTCTTTTGTAAATATATTTGCTTCTTGCATATGAAAAAAAAAACAGATAAATTCTATAGAATATTGCATGTTGCATAATGGAGTTGACATTTATCACCACCCCCAAATCCAAAATTCGGTCTATATGAAATTCGTTTCGTTTGTCTGATATTCTGATTGTATTCTTCAAAGTTGTTTTATGTTATGTTATTTTTCTATACAAATTATTTAAATGCTTTTTATGGAAAATTATGAAAATTTTATTCTTCAAAAAAGGCGCTAACTCACAAGAGCTAATGATTTTACCAAGAAGTGGGAAATATACAGTGAAAACTTTTTGAACAATACACCCATGGTCATCAATATTTTGTACGCAATTGTAATTTGCGCAAAAAAAAAGAAACAAATTTTTGTCTTCAATCACGAAATTAATCCAAATGGTCGATAACTTTTTAGTAGTACCCTATATTCATAATTTATTATGGTTATTAATATTATAAATACATAAATAAATTAATCAATCCAAATAATTTTTGATAAAAATTTTTCAATCACAGAAATGAAGTCAATTAATAAATAATTGGACGAATTACAAAAAAAAAAAAATTAAACAAATTAAAAAATTAATTGGCTCAATTAAAAAATTAGTTGATTAGTTGATTAAAAAATTAATTGGCTCAATTAAAAAATTAGTTAATATATAGTTGATAATTTTTGTGATTGACTTTTAAAATTGAAAAATACATTGGCTCAGCTATAAATTCATTGGCCCCATTAAAGCATTATTTGATTGCGATTGATTTTTAATTATAATTTTGTTGAATTTATTTTTTAAAATTAATAAAAAATTTAATTGTGAAATTTTTTTGGCGATGGTTTATTTGCTAATTTTGAAAAGGTTCCACTCTAGTTTGTTTATATTTTACGTTGAGCTGAGGCGGATTTAAATGTAATTTTGTTCATTATTTTGGATAGATTTATATCATTTGCTATACCCAAATTTCACAAAATGAATTAAATTGATCAGACTAAAAAAAAAATGTTAAATGAAATTTTAAAAATAAATATGAGTAAAAATTTCGATTTACTAAAATTAAACTAAACTATATAATTATATGTAAAATTAGTTATTTGGACTTAAAAACACCGCCTGTCTTTATATCAGATGATCATGAAGGTGTTAAAATAAATTTAACCCTCTAAAGTCCCTTCATTTAAACAAGAAGTTGTTAGCGGAATCCGTCAACTAGTATGTACCTGATTCGATCTTTGTTTGATAAAACCTGAATAAGCTTATATCTGAAAAAAAATAATGGGCTTTAGAAGGTTAATTTATATAAATTGAATTAAATTTTTAATAAAAAATAATAATTTTTTATGTTAGACTGATATCAATGCAGGCTGGTTTAAACTAGAAATTATTGCAATATTTATTCGAGCTTACTTGACAGGAAGATTAAGGGAATGGACATTATTAATATTATATTATTATTAATGATGTCAATTCCCATAATCTTCCTGTCCAATACACAGAAAAAAATATCACCAAAATATTTCCAATTAAAAAGTTGAAAAAATTTCAATTAATAAATTAATTGATACAATTAACTTTTTAATCAAGATAGAAATATTAAGTCAATTAAGTCGATGATTGAAAATTTAAACATTTTTAATTAAAACATTAATTTATACAATTAACTTTTTAATCAAATTCGGAAGACTAAGTCAGTTAAAGAAAGTGATGAATATTTTTTTTATATTTTTAATTAAAAATGTATTTCAAGCAATCAATTGTTAATCCAAATAAAAACCAATTCAGAAAATAATTGAAAATATTTACATTTCTTATTTAAAAAATTAATTGAGTTTTGCAATCAACATCAATTTAATTTTCAATTGAATCAATTAAAAAATTAATTGAAATTTGCTAATGAAATCAATTAATATTTTAATCAAGAAATTTTTCTATGACCAATTAAAACTGTGATTGATACTATCATTTTTGTGATTGAAAACATTTCAATTAAAAAATTAATTGGATCAATTAATTTCGTGATTGAAACAAAAAAAAAATTTTTTGTGTGTAAGCTCAAATAAATATTGTAATAATTTCTAAAAAAAATAATAATAATAAACCAATTTTAATAATAAATTAACAAATAAAAAAAATACTGCAAAACTGCAATTAGCTCGTTTTCGTCTCTTACAAAAAAAATAGTTTTCATTTTTCACTTAAAATTTTTATTTGAATTTATTTTTTTTTTTCAAAATTAATTGAATTTTAAAAAATTTTTATTCAAAAATTAATTGATTCCATTGAATTTTTAAGCAAAAATAAATTCTTTAATTTAAAGAAAAAAATTAGTTTAAAGTAAACAAGAGACTACAGTACGTATCTCATTTTACGGTATCGATTTTTACAATTTTTAATAAAAAAATAATAATAATAAAACAATTGTAATAATAAATTAATAAATAGGAAAAAAATACTACTAAAAAATGCAATTAGCTCGTTTTCTTCTCTCACAGAAAAAAATATTATTAATTTTTCATATACAATTTTAATTTGAATTTCTTTTTAAGTTAATTGAATTTTAAAAATTTTTTATTCCAAATTGAATTGATTACTTTGATTTTTCAATCAAAACTAAATTCAATCACACAAAATTACTACAATCAATTAATTTCGTAATTCGATCAATATTTTAATTGGTGGCGGTCATTGATTTTGTCAATTCCGTGATTGGAGCAATATTTAAATTTAATGGGATTAATTAAATAATAAAAAAATATTTTTTTTTTGTCCTGTTTCATAATTAACCTCTTTTGATGGTAATATCAATATTCTTATGTTAATGCCTTTTATTGAATTTAACTGATCATGAATTTGTATTGAAATGTTTGCAAGTTTGCTTTACATACTTTTATCCTTAAGTTGCAATTGAATTTGTAAACACATTTTGTTTTATCTAAACTGCGTTATGTGCCTGCAAAAATGATTTCTTGCGTATAATCCTAAGCCCCCCTCGAAACCTCGAAAACCAAAAATTCTTTTACTAATTTTTCCTACTGTTTCTTTACTAATTCATTCATAAGAATTTTTGATTAAACGAATTTATCAAACCAAAAACCAAAAAACAAATAACAAAATCTCATTTTCAAACATTTTTAACTGATTGTTTTCTTAATACAATTCCCCCTCTTTTTCCCCCCATTTCAACAACAACAAAATAAATAATGAAAACCAAACAAACCAAAAATTTGAATTTTTTCCTTGATTAACGAAAAATGAAACAAAAAAATAACGCTCGCTCGTTTGTACTACTCGCTCGCCACTTCAACGCATCATCATGGATTTATGCAACTAATTTTTATGAAATCAAACATACTAAATATTATAAAACAACATATACATCAAATGAAATATACATCAAAATTATTAAAAAAAAAATAAAACAAATATTTATTAACTGTGTTAACATTATGAAATATCAAAATATGGAAAATTATTGTAAAACCCTGACCAAATTCTCTATATTTCTACATGGATACACACACTTACATATATTCCATTAATCACCAAAAAAACTAATCCTCTCACCACTTTTTTTCATTTACCCTTCTATCTATGTGCAATAATGTCGTCAATATAATTTTCAATTATTTTTGATTTTATCATTGAATTGAATGAATGAATCCAATGAATTGTGTTTGGAACGTAAACTATCAAAACGATTCACCATCACAAATTATTATAAACAAAAACTCAATCATCTATGAAAAATGTTAATGAAACAACATTTAAAAAAAAAATCCACAAAAAATACCGTAGAAAACCTGGGTAAATTTTTTGATTTCACTGTCATTGAAAAATCATTTTAATTTTGTTTTTATAATTTCCTTGGAAAACTAATAAAAAAATCTAACAAATTTCTAATTTTTACAAATTACAATCAACACCATTTTTTTCTTTTGTTTATTTTTATTTTTTCGATTTAATTTTATTTTGATTAGATTTTAGCTTTAGATTTTAGTTTAAGCTCAAAACGAAATTCATAACTAAAAAAATATAAATTAATAAATTACGTTTCCAATTTTCTATAAAAAAACACAACCACACCACCACAATTACACTTGCTCAAAACCATGAACACCACCAACGACACCACCTTTCCCTTCAAAAAAAAAACTAAAAAAAAACAACAACAACATCTGACACTTCACCTCATCATTCCTTGCAACACTCCTTCGACACTTTATACTATTCTACGTACACCGTCACAAACGTGTCTGTGTATTGGTGTAAAACAATGGCAATCTTATCGAATCAATCACAACAACAGTACCTCCTTCTGAGATGGTGATTTGGGATGAGAAAGGTGATCGCATCACAAATGGAACAATTATTGGACCTATGCAGGAGCGACAAATGCTCAATCTTACCTGTGTGGTAAGAAATACAACACCTTTGCCACAAGTCGGCTGGTATCGGGGGAATAAACGTTTAACTACAGGTAAGAATATTATTAATAATTAATAAATATAATTACAAAAAAAATTTTAGAGATTTAAAAATTTACACCACTATCTTATCGACGAAATTCGTTAAACCAAAAGAGTCACCGAAACTATTGCCTAGAGGTAAATAGCAAAACTTCGAGGACCCCATATTTTGTGTATAGTCATCCATAAATTTCATAATACTCGATACTTGATATATATACTGGGGGTCTTATCTAAATCTTAACCGATTTAGATTCTTCTTTTTCCAATACCCATAAACGCATTCTGGCCCTAGAGACTGTCCATAGAAAGTTAGTCTAGGTTAGGTTAGGTTAGGTGGCAGCCCGATGTATCAGGCTCACTTAGACTATTCAGTCCATTGTGATATCACATTGGTGAACTTCTTTCTTATCACTGAGTGCTGCCCGATTCCATGTTAAGCTCAATGACAAGGGACCTCCTTTTTATAGCCGAGTCCGAACGGCGTTCCACATTGCAGTGAAACCGCTTAGAGAAGCTTTGAAACCCTCAGAAATGTCACCAGCATTACTGAGATGGGATAATCCACCGCTGAAAAACTTTTTGGTATTCGGTCGAAGCAGGAATCGAACCCACGACCTTGTGTATACAAGGCGGGCATGCTAACCATTGCACCACGGTGGCAAATTTTCTACATACGATGTAAATTCGATTTTTCTCAAAATTTAAACGGATATCTTGATTTTAATTGTAGAACATGGCAAAATCACACATTTTATGCAAAATTTTATTAAGGGCTCTTTTTTTCACGGGTGCTACTCACGCCAAAAAAATCTACCAGAATTTGAAGAAAATTTTACAAAAAAATCTATCAAATTAAAAAAAACATGTGCAATTTTTGATCAAAATTTTATAAAAATTGTATTTCTTTAAAAATTTTTGTCAAAAAAATCTAAAGGAATAAAATCCTTTAGATTTTTTTGGCAAAATTTTATTTCTATAAAAAATTTGGCAAAAATTTTATTTTTTACAAAAAATTTGTCGAAATGTTATTTCTATAGAAAATTTTGCCAAATTTTATTTTTATAGAACATTTTTATAAAATTTTATTTCTATAGAAAATTTTGCCAAAATTTTATTTCTATAGAAAATTTTGTCAAAATTTTATTTCTATAAGAAATTTTGCCAAAATTTTATTTCTTTAGAAAATTTTGCCAAAATTTTATTTCTTTAGAAAAACTTGTCAACATTTTATTTCTTAGAAAGTTTTTATCAAAATTTTGTTTCTTTAGAAAATGTTTACAAAATTTTATTTCTACAGAAAATTTTGTCAAAATTTTATTTCTATAGAAAATTTTGTCAAAATTGTATTTCTTTAGAAAAATTTGGCAAAATTGTATATCTACAGAAATTTGTGGCAAAATTTTATTTCGATACAAAATTTTGGCAAAAATTTTATTTCTATACAAAATTTTGGAAAAATTTTATTTCTATACAACATTTTGGAAAAATTTTATTTCTATAGAAAATTTTGCAAAATTTTATTTCTATGAAAAATTTCGCTACCATTTTTTTTAATAGAAAATTTCGCCAAAATCTTATTCCTATAGAAAATTTTGGCAAAATCATATTTCTATAGAAAAATTTTCCAAAGTTTAATTTCTACACAAAATTTTGTCAAAATTTTATTTCTTTAGAAAATTTTGTCAATATTTTATTCCTTTAAATTTTTTTGGCAAAATTTTATTTCTATAGCAAATTTTGGCAAAAATTTTATTTCTGCAAAAAATTAGTTTTAAATTTCTTTAGAAAATATTGTCAAAATGTTATTTCTATAGAAAATTTTGCCAAATTTTATTTTTATAGAAACTTTTGCCAAAAAAAATTTTTATCGAAATTTTTGTCAAAATTTTATTTTTATCGAAATTTTTGCCAAAATCTTATTTCTGTAGAAAATTATGGCAAAATTTATTTTTATTTCTGCAAAAAAATTGTTTTAAATTTCTTTAGAAAATGCTGTCAAAATGTTATTTCTATAGAAAATTTTGCCAAATTTTTATTTTTATAGAAACTTTTGCAAAAAAAAAATTATCGAAATTTTTGTCAAAATTTTATTTTTATCGAAATTTTTGCCAAAATCTTATTTTTGTAGAAAATTATGGCAACATTTATTTTTATGTCTGCAAAAAATTTGTTTTAAATTTCTTTAGAAAATATTGTCAAAATGTTATTTCTATAGAAAATTTTGCCAAATTTTATTTTTATAGAAACTTTTGCCAAAAAAAAAAAAATTATTGAAATTTTTGTCAAAATTTTATTTTTATCGAAATTTTTGCCAAAATCTTATTTCTGTAGAAAATTATGGCAAAATTTATTTTTCTATAGAAAATGTTGCCAAAATTAATTTTTCTTTGGAAAATTTTCTCAAAATGTTATTTCTATAAAAAAATTGTTTAAATTTCTTTGGAAAATTTTGTCAAAATATTATTTTATTTCTCTAGAAAATTTTGCCAAATTTTATTTCTATAGAAAATTTTGCTAAATTTTGTTTCTATTTAAAAATTTTGTCGAAATTTTATTACTTTAGAAAATTTTGCCAACATTTTATTTTTATAGAAAATTTTGTCTAAATGAAAAACATCTTAGTTGGAGAGCAATATTTTGCAAAGTCTTCCAAAGTTTCAAGAATTCTACCAATCTACCAAACAGTACAAAATATACCATTTTCGGGAAAATCCTACCAACTGTGGCTACCGTGCTCCTTATCAACCAGAGAAAAAAAATTGTTGCATAGTTTTAGGGTAAATAAAAATTGTTTTAGAAGTATGCACTTTATATAGTTGAAAATGTATAGTGGAAAATATATCTCTAATTTTGATTGATATTGCATATAAAATTTTTGAAGACAATTTTAGTGGTTGTGAAGCTAAGTCAAATTAGCGCAAAAATTTAAAATATATAATACAACAAATGTGGAAAAATTGTCCGTGTTTAGTAACGAATTGTCGTTTTTTTTTTCAACAAATACTATCAAGTAATTTTAATTTTTTGAGTGCGATTTGTTCTCAATTAATTTGATTCAATTAATAATGTGTAAATGAAGCTTACGTTTCCTAACGAAAGGACTTTTTAATGAATGATTTAGAAAATTGTTTTCATGTTTTTTTCTGAAAGCATTAGTGATGGTGGAAGCTTTCTAAATCATTTACCAATTAATTATTCTATTCATTTAATGAAATTACGAAAATATATATTCTCAATTTAATTTTCTCTTTCATGAATACTCATACCCTTTTTTAATGGCGAAACCATGTTGCATTCTAATGATTTGTTATTTGACTTCCAAATTCAATTAATTTCGTAATGTTTACCCCTTTTTTGGTCCTGAAGGAATTACAATTATTTTCTTTTATAGATCGTAAAGAGATTTTATTACATTTGTGCGATTTTATTGGCTTACGGAAACAGTCAGAAAGACTTAGAAAGAACAAGAGGAAGGGGTGAAATTTTAAAGATGTGAAAACCTATTGCAATCAAATATGTCAGTGTTAATTCACAAATGAAGATAAGCCATTTCTAAAAGGCAAGCAATTTACAAAAAAAACATTAATTATAAAAGCAACAACATATCATTAATTGCCTTTCTTCTTAATTTCGAATAATTAAAATATTTTAGATTCAGAAATAGTGTAATCATTTTAAAGGCTTTTCAAAATATTAAAAAATAGGAATATTGGGAATAATTCTATTTTTCTACTACTTACTAATCGATATTCTTGTTTTTTTTTTTCTATACGTTCTAGTTGATCCCCACTATGATGACAGAGATGGCCTATTTAATGTAACAGTCGAATTATCTCTGCAATTATCCCGCGATGATTTGGGCCATAACATTGAATGTCGTGCCGAATCCGCGGCCATTCAAAATACTCTGTCCACCCATTTTAGTGTTGATTTACAAGGTAAGAACTTCTTCGGAAGCAGTGTTCACGCACCCCCGCTTATCTATCTGCACTAAATGTATTGCATAATTATTCGATTAATTATTTAAGAATATTGAAAATTGTCGTTTTTTTTTTTTAATTTTCCTCCGTTTTTTTTCTAATTTTCCAACAATTAAAGTGCGACCTACAAACATACACATAAATGGAGTGGAAAAATACACAGTCCAAGGCAGTAAAGTTGTCCTCACCTGCAGTGTAAGTATGACGAAACTTTCTTAATGACCCATTGAACTAATACACTGGCAAAATTTTATAACACAAGCGATCTTCCTTATAACGAATTTTCATGGGAACAATGGGAACAAAAGAAGAAGAAACTTCATAAATCTGAAGATTTATATTTCCCAAAAATTTTCCATAGAAGTAAAAAACTTTTCAAAACAAAAAATCTATAAAAAAAAATGTTGAGAAAATTTTCTATAGAAATAACATATTGAGAAAATTTTTTTATAGAAATAAAATGTTGAGAAAATTGTCTATGGAAATAAAATTTTGAGAAAATTTTCTACAGAAACAAAATTTTGAGAAAATTTTCTATGGAAATAAAATTTTGAGAATTTTTTTTATAGAGATAAAATTTTCTATGGAAATAAAATGTTGAGAAAATTTTCTATGGAAATAAAATTTTGACAAAATTATCTATGGAAACAAAATTTTGAAAAAAATTTCTAAAGAAGTAAAATTTTGAGAAAATTTTCTATGGAAATAAAATTTTGAGGAAATTTTCTATAGAAATAAAATTTTGAGAAAATTTTCCATAAAATAAAATTTTGAGAAAATTTTCTATGGAAATAAAATTTAGAGAAAATATTCTATGGAAATAAAATTTTGAGAAAATTTTCTATAGAAATAAAATTTTGAGCAAAATTTCTATAGAAATAAAATTTTCAAAAAATTTTCCATAGAATAAAATTTTGAGAATTTTTTTTTGTAATAAAAAAATATTCTGTGGAAATAAATTTTTGAGAAAATTTTCTATGGAAATAAAATTTTGAGAAAATTTTCTATAGAAATAAAATTTTGACAAAATTTTTTATAGAAATAAAATTTTGACAAAATTTTCTATAGAAATAAAATTTTTACAAAATTACCAATGGAAATAATATGTTGAGGAAAATTTTTATAGAAATAAAATGTTGAGAAAATTTTCTATGGAAATAAAATTTTGAGAAAATTGTCTATGGAAATAAAATTTTGAGAAAATTGTCTATGGAAATAAAATTTTGACAAAATTTTCTATAGAAATAAAATTTTGAAAAAATTTTCTATAGAAATAAAATTTTGACAAAATTATCTATGGAAATAAAATTTTGAGAAAATTTTCTGTAGAAATAAAATTTTGAGAAAATGTTCTATAGAAATAAAATTTTGAGAAAATTTTCTATAGAAATAAAATTTAGAGAAAATTTTGTATAGAAATAAAATTTTGAGAAAATTTTCTTTGGAAATAAAATTTTGAGAAAATGGTCTATAGAAATAAAATTTTGAAAAAAAAAATCTGTAGAAATAAAATGTTGACAACATTTTCTATAGACTCAAAATATTGACAACATTCTCTATAGAAATAAAATTTTGACAAAATTTTCTATAGAAATAAAATGTTGACAACATTTTCTATAGAAATAAAATTTTGACAAAATTTTCTATAGAAATAAAATTTGGACTAAATTTTCTATAGAAATAAAATGTTGACAAAATTTTCTATAGGAATAAAATTTTAACAAAATTATCTATAGAAATAAAAATGTGACAAAATTTTCTATAGAAATATAAATTTGACAAAATTTTCTATAGAAATAAAATTTTGAGAAAATTTTCTATTGAAATAAAATTTTGAGAAAACTATCTGTAGAAATAAAATTTTGACAATATTTTCTATGAAAATAAAATTTTCACAAAATTTTCTGTAGAAATAAAATTTAGACAAAATTTTTAATAGAAACAAAATTTTGACAAAATTTTCTATAGAAATAAAATTTTGACAAAATTTTCTATAGCAAAAAAATTTTGACAAAATTTTCTATAGAAATAAAATTTTGACAAAATGTTCTATAGAAATAAAATTTTGAGAAAATTTTCTATAGAAATAAAATTTTGAAAAAATTTTCTATAGAAATAAAATTTTGACAAAATTTTCTATAGAAATAAAATATTGAGAAAATTTTCTATGGAAATAAAATTTTGAGATTTTTTTATAGAAATAAAAAATATATTCTGTGGAAATAAAATTCTGAGAAGATTTGCTATGGAAATAAAATTTTGGGAAAATTTTCTATGGAAATAACATTTTTAGAAAATTTTCTATAGAAATAAAATATTGACAAAATTTTCTATAGAAATAAAATTTTGAGAAAATTTTCTATTGAAATAAAATTTTGAGAAAATTTTTTATGGAAATAAAATTTTGAGAAAATTTTCTATAGAAATAAAATTTAGAGATCGCCTTTTATGAAAAAAAATTTTGAGAAAATATTCTATAGAAATAAAGTTTTGAAAAAGTTTTCTACAGAAATAAAATTTTGAGAAAATTTTCTATAGAAATAAAATTTTAACAAAATTATCTAAGGAAATAAAATTTTGAGAAAATTTTCCATAGAAATAAAATTTTGAGAAAATTTTCTATAGAAATAAATTTTTTAAAAAATATTCTACAGAAATAAAATTTTGGAGACTTTTTACAGAAATAAAATTTTGAGAAAATTTTCTATGGAAATAAAAGTTTGAGAAAATTTTCTATAGAAGTAACATTTTTAGAAAATTATCTATGGAAATAAAATTTTGAGAAAATTTTCTATAGAAATAAAATTTTGAGAAAATTTTCTATAGAAATAAAATTTTGAGAAAAAAAAGAAGTAAAATGATGACAACATTTTCTATAGAAATAAAATGTTGACAAAATTTTTCTACAGAAATAAAGTTTTGAGAAAATTTTCTATAGAAATAAAATTGTGAGAAAATTAACTATAGAGCAGCTATTTTGCCGTGATTTTTGGATTATCAATTTATCAATATTCTCAAAAACATATCAAGTTCTAAGCATTTCCCATACCCCGATTTGACTTTCTAGAAAATTTATCAAAATTTTCGTAGGACTTAATCATAATAAATAAATATTTGGTTCTCTTCTCTGTGTATAATTACTATAACCCATATATCCTTGCACTTTGAGAACTCTTTGATTTTTTATGCAAAAGTCTATAACTCACGTTTCCGTCCAAGTTTGAGTATTCACTACTTCCTTACCACGTTTAAATAATCAAATGACTGTATTTCCTACCATGTTACTGTCTTCCATTTAACGCCATTCACATCTAACCATAATGACATCATAGGTAAGGAGCACCTCTATGGTATGGTTGGTTGGAGTTGATAGGATAATGTCCAAGTTGGCGTTGACAATGATTTGGTCATCGTACGTGCTAACATGTAATTGACAATAATTAAGTGCCAATTATTTTGTGATTTTGTAAAAGGAATCGTTGCTAATGTCATATTTGTGCTAGAAAGCAAGGACATTTTTCTAAGGGAGGACTAAAGGAGTTGAATAATTACTGTCTATTCAAATATACATATTGACCATGGATTGTTGAGATGGTTATTTTGGCTAACAAAGGAATTTGCGAAAGAATTTTATGAAATGGATTTTTTTGGGGGAAAAAACGGAATTTTAAGGCGTGATATTAATTGAGAGCAAACAATAACATACTGTGATGGTAAATATTCATGATTATAGAGAAGGTATTCAATCAAGTCCCTTAAATGATGGCAGTATAGTAATTTTTCCCTTATATTATGGAAACGATTTGGTGAAGTCATCAGTATTTTCACGCAGAGAAGGAATATGATCACCTCAAACATGTTTCAAGAGCAAAATGTTATTTTTGTATGGTGACCATGTAACATGTTTGTTACTGAAATATTATTTTCTCGTCAAATATAACCTGCTTGCCGAAATCAGATACATGATTTCCGAGAAAATAAGATGGTCGCGAAAACCATGTTACATGTTCACCACCCAAAAATAACATTTTGCTCTTAAAACATGTTTGAGGTGATCATATTCCTTCTCTGGGTGTTCATTAAATCTTTATTCCTTAATTTATTCATTTTTTTTTTCAATATTGATTTAAACTTTTTAGATTATTATTCAATTATGTTTTTTTTCTCATTTTGTTTCAAAAATAGGTCTATGGTGCCCGTCCTCCAGTAAATTTGACTTGGTACAACTCAACGAATACCATTGATCCTGCAGATAATGATTTAACGGAAATTCGTACTAAAGCGGTAAGTTCACAGAATATGAACCCTATGTTAGGTCATAAAACAAAACTTTAAAGGTAGAGTTCTTAAATTTTTCTGTCTAAACTAAGAGAAAAAAATCAAAATAAAGCTCTTAATTTTCAATATGTAAAAAAAAATTTTAGATAATTTAAACTCTCAAACGAGATTATTTCTTTTTTGCATTTTTTTATTCTCTGTATTTAAATAACAAACTTTACAAATAACCATATTTTTGAAAATTTTCGATTTACAGATTGAACAACCCGATGGCACTTTTTATACACAATCGGAACTTCTGTTTAATGCCACACGTTTTGAAAATGACAAAGAATTCCGTTGTGAAGCTGAAAATATTGTGGTCAAAATGAATGGCGAAAAACCCTTCACAGCTCTATTGGGCTTAGAAGTTTTCTGTAAGTATTGTTGGAATAAAAAATTGATAAGATATAGATTAAGATTATCGGGACGAAATTCCCATAGCGTATCGTTAGCAATCCCATCTTGTATACCAAGTGTCATATATTCAATCATTGTATTGACCATATACCCAAAAAGGAAATTTAGCTCTATATCATTAAAGCTTGGGACATTGCTAAGAATTCTGTAGCTTTTGATATTCTTAACTTTAATATAAAATCTAAAACTCCTTAATTTTAATATGAAATCTTTAATATAATGTCTAAAATAAATTTCACAAAATGTTTTTAAATTAGTGTGAAACCTCTCACACTCTCTCAAATTAGTGTGAAACCTCTCACACTTGAACAGTCTGAAAACCTGGACAGTTGTCTGGGCACGTTTGCTATATTAACAGATTAAAATGAACCTCTCAAAGCTGGACACCTCCTAAATGTGAACAAACTTTAAGCGACCGTGGGTGTCCGCCTTTCAGAGGTTTCACTGTATATACCTATATTAATTCCAATTATTTTATAATTTTAAATCTCGCACTTTTAGATCCTCCTGTAATCACTGTCAATCCTCTCAATGCCACTGTTAACACAGGCGATAGTGTGCTACTCTATTGTGATTATGTGGCAAATCCAGCAACTTTAAAAAGTGTTGTGTGGTAAGTAGAAAATATGGGATATTTTTGGATTTTAATTAAAACGGCAGGAGTTTACTACGTTTTTAATTAAAGGCCGTAAAAGAGGTGTAAATTATTATTATTATATTTCCGATACTAATATTTTTCAATTGTGTGGCCAACTCGGGTAACCAGATTTTAAAACTACACAATGGTAAATTTGAAAATTTTCAAAGTACACTCATTATTTAGGGCTTGAATGAAGCCATACTGTTTTTCGAAATGAATGCAAATACATCACCTAACATAAGGATCTCTTGTTATGGTTACCTTCATATCAATTGGGAGTAAAGAGAATTTATATATATTGTTTATATGTTAATATGTAGGAATCATAGTTACGTTTTCTTGGTTTGGAAATGTTGCATACTTTGGGGGGGTGTTTGGGAAAATTCTCTAATTCTTTTTGAAAACAAAAATGTATTAAGTATTCACAAGATAAGTGAATATCAAGGTAGAAATCTTATCCTCATAATATTCTATTTGGGGGGTTAACAGTCATATATAATATGTTATATATTAATTTTACAAGCGTTTACGGCAAAATGTGGCATACTTTTAGGGATATATTAGAAAATATAAGATATCTATTTTTATTAAAAATAAGGAATATAGTGCTAAACTGCTAAGCCTCATAATATTTTTTTTTTTTTTTGGATATTTTCTTGGGAATAAGGATTGAAATCACAATCGAAAAGTCCACTTTTCGATCTTTTGTTTATTTTACAAATTTTAAATGTAGACTTTTCTAGTTTTTGAATTTCTCAAAATTTTAATATGCTTACATTTTGATTTTTCGAAATTTGGAAAAGTCAGATTTTGAACATTTTACAAAAATCGACTTGAACATTTTTGAGCTTCTTTTAAAACAGACATTTTTAATAATTTAAATTAAACCCCAAGAGAAATTGAGAAAAATTATCCAAAGTACGCTAAATCTAAAAACTGAATTTTACAAGAAACAAGTTCAAAGTTTTTTTTTGGAGTTTCTCAAAAACCGTATAAGATAGATGCGACCAATTTTCAACGCCTACTGGCCAGCCCGTGGACCCACTAGGGACCACAAACATGTAAATTTAGAGGAAAACACCTCAGCTATCACACGAAAAAAATATGGTGATATCTTTATCCGTTCAAATGTTGCAGAATTATTTCCAAAAAAAAACACGACTTGGAACCACTGTGCGGCGTTCCACATTGCAGTGAGAACACTTAGAGAAGCTTTGAAATATTTAGAAATGTCACCAGCATTACTGAGAGGGGATAATTAACAGCTGAAAAACTTTTTGGTGTTTGGTCGAAACTGGGGTGCCCTACTAAATTTTCCTAGGACATGTCCTTTAGAATAAGTCCACGATCTCCCAAAATCCCATTTTATAGAGACGGATCCCTTACATACGTTTCGACCAGAAGTGGGATAGATCTATACACACCAGAGACTAGTCCTGTACCGGGCCTGGGGTTGACTTATATCCCTTACCTCCTAAAATACATATAACTTCTAAAATATTAAATGACCCAGCAAAAAAAGTGTCGCCAAAAAAGTAATGCAAATGTTGTTTTCGGATCCAGAAGTGGTGCAAAATTGACGCAGAAGCGATGAATTTAACATGGGCTTGTCATAGGACGGATGTCCACCATTTCAACAGCCGTTGCACTGAATTTGCATCATTTCTTTAGATGTGATCCGAATTCAGTGTTTTGGATGTGACTTAAGAAGTTATGTGAAATGTTGACAAATAATAAAATTTTTCATGATTTTTAATGCATTGTTGACATCAAATATACTCGCAAGTTTTTTAGAATGTATTTATCTTTTATTCGTCAAAATTTAAATAATTTGTATCATTTTATTAATTCTTAATCTGTTTTTAACAATTTGAAACAAAAAAAAAAAAAAAACTTCCCATTAAAAATATGAAAAAAGCGAGTTACAAAAAATTGACTGAAATGAACTTCCTGTGCAGTTAAAATAAAAAATATCTTTGGGAGAACATTTTTGGAAGTGCTTTTAAAGTTGTGCCTTTAGAAGAACTTCCAATTTTTAATCTGCTGCATACTTTGAGGGATGTTGAAGAAAAATGTAATTTTTCAAATTTTGTTTTTTTCCTTGTATGCTAAGATTTCTTTTATTAGCCACTTACTTCAAAAAGCGGTTTCCATATTTGTTTTTTTTTTTTGGAATTCACAGATTCTCAGCAAAAAAAAAAATTAAAATTGTTCTAAAGGCGCAACTTTAAAAGCACTTCCAAAAATGTCCTCTCATATATGTTCTTTTTTTACTACACAGAAAGTTATTTAAATGCACTTTTTTATAACTCGTTTTTTTCATATTTTAATGGATAATTTTAACTAGTTTTTTTTTCAAATGATTTAAAATCAAATTAAACATTAATAAAATGGTACAAATTTTAAAAATTTTGTCGAAGAAATGCAAAATCCAATCTAGAAAAATTACGAATTTTTTAAAATATGTTACTTGTGATCAAATGTTTCAGAAAAACGTTATAATGCACTAAAAATTAAAAAAAAATATATAAAAATTATTTATTTTGAAAAATATCAAAAAAAAAATTTTTAACTCAAATCCAAAACACTGAATTCGGATCACACCTTAAGAAGTGATGCAAATTCAGTGCAACGGCTGCTAAAATGAAGGACATCCGTCCTAAAGGGTGATACGGTCAAAATTTGGTCAATATAAACTTGACGTATTTCTTTCAATTTTGCATTTAAAAACCTGAACACCCCTCATTTTGAAGGTGTGTGTGTGTAGAATGTTGCTCCTATTTTGATTTTGGAATTCACTCTTCAGTTGTCAAAATGCCGTCCAAGTAAGAAGAGCAGTATATCAAAATTTTGCTCGCGCATCGCGAAAATCCGAGCTGCTCGCACGCAAAGCTGGCAAAATCGCTAAAAGTTGTCAAATCAACCGTTACAAATGTAATTAAAGTGTTTGGGGAACGTTTGTCGACAGCCAGGAAGTCTGGATCGGGGGGAAATCGAAAACCGGAAGCCGCTGAGACGACCAAAAACGAGACGGACTATCGACTTACAAGAAGGTAGTGACTCCAAATCGCGATGATATACAAAACACGACGGCCAAAGCGCGATCCCGGAGGCTGTACATGACGATGCTGACGAAGTTTGACTGCGTGGTAATGGACGACGAAACCTACGTCAAAGCCGACTACAAGCAGTTTTATACGGCAAAAGGAAGGGGAAGGGTAGCAGATATTTTCAAGCACATAAAACTGTCAAAGTTCGCAAAGAAATATCTGGTTTGGCAAGCCATCTGTACCTGTGGCTTGAAAAGCAGCATTTTCATAGCTTCCGGGACTGTCAACCAAGAAATTTACGTGAGAGAGTGTTTGAATAAACGTCTGCTGCCTTTCCTGAAGAAACACGGTTGTTCCGTATAGTTTTGGCCGGATTTGGCATCTTGCCATTACGGTAAAAAGGCCATGGAGTGGTACGCCGCCAACAACGTGCAGGTGGTTCCCAAGGACAAGAACCCTCCCAACACGCCAGAGCTCCGCCCAATTGAGAAATACTGGGCTATTGTCAAGCGGAACCTAAAGAAGACCAAAAAAACTGCTAAGGACAAGCAGCAGTTCAAGGCAAACTGGCTTTCTGCGGCGAAGAAGGTAGACAAGGTGGCTGTACAAAATCTGATGGCAGGTGTCAAGCGTGAGGCCCAGCAATTCGGATTTGGAAAAGCGAAAGCCTAACTGAATATTTTTCCTGAATTTTATACTACTTGAACTTGAAAAAGAAATTTAATTTGAATTTTTAAATAAACGATTTCACCTATTTACACGCGTTTTCCCTTGACCAAATTTTGACCGTATCATCCTTTACCTCTAGATTTCCAATTTCAGGTAAATTGAATAAAAACTGCGGTTTCTATAAGGCCAAGAAGTAAAATCGGGAGATCGGTCTATATGGGGGTTATGCCAAAACATGGACCGATACTCACCATTTTTGGCACACCTCTTTATGGTCATAAAATACCTCTAGGTTTAAAATTTCAGGCAAATTGGATAAAAACTACGATTTCTATAAGCCCAAGACCCCAAATCGGGAGGTCGTTTTATATGGGGACCATACCAAAACATGGACCGATATAGCCCATCTTCGAACTTGACCTGCATGCAGACAAAAGACGAGTTTGTGAAAAATTTCAGCAAGATTGCTTCATTATTGAAGACTGTAGTGTGATTACAACAGACAGACAGACAGACGGACCGACGGACGGACATCGTTATATCGTCTTAGAATTTCTCCCTGATCAAGAATATATATACTTTATATAGTCGGAAATCGATATTTCGATGTGTTACAAACGGAATAACAAACTTATTATACCTCCGTCACCTCCATGGTGGGTATAAAAAACAAATCTTTATTCCTTTTTTTGGCGACGCTTTTTTTGCTCGTTTAATATTTTTGAAAAAATAAAATTTTGGAGTTTATATTAATAACAACTTCAGTTTTTATGTATTTGTCATTTTAATTTAGTGGCAATAGTGGAGGATGTATATTAATACCCCCCCAAACTATGCAACATTTTTCCGCATAATTCAAATTAGATATGTCTCATATATGCTCAAGTATGACCATTTCTAATTTATAGCAAATATAGCATAGTTCAAAAATAAACACTCAATTCCAATTCCAATTCCAAATTCCAAATATGTATGAAAATCCCAACACTAACAAATATTGACGTGAGCATGGCATTGCCACTACATTGGCAAGGTATGATAGACAACAGGAGGTGAGGAGGTGGTTTCAGTATCATATAGATCCGGGAAGGTATACAATACCATTTAGGCAAGTTAGTGCAATTCAAGTGCATAATTGAGCAAATGCATATGGAGTCCAAATTAAAACAATAAATTACACCATGGATACAGATAACTTTAGATAACCATGGCTACCATAGTTCTATGCTATGACAAAATGAATCAGTGCCTGGTGTAGCAAATAGCTGAGTTTTTTTTTTTATTTTTGAAAAATTTCCATTTTCTTTAAGACTAAATTTAAGGTAAAAGGAAAAATACGTTTTCATCTAAAAATTCTTTCTGTCTTCGGAGATTCTTTGTCTTCAAACTTAATTAAACATTTTTTTTATACGAAAACAAAATTCATTTTTACCATCTGACTGCTTCTTTCATTTTTCCTAACCAGTCTTTGAACAGGAAGTTAGAAAAACAACATAGAATTTTAAAAATAAAGAAAATTCATTCCCAAAAGAAGTCGAAAGCTAAAAAATATCTGTTGATAGACTTTTCCCTGATTCACTATACGAGTGTTTGTGTGTGTGTGTGTAGTCTCTTGTAGTTTGTGTGAACAATGTTAACAAGCATTTCTCCATCTGCATTTTGGTGCTGTTGCTGGTGTTTTTTTCTTTTCATTTATTTTTTTGGTTACCGGCAACATCTATGTATGTTTCTGTCAAAGACCTGCGGCAGTCATATGCACAGTAATTGAAATTGCCACAAGATGTGGCACATTGCAAGTTGCTGAAACAGAAAAATACCCAGCAATCGCATAAGACAGCAGTCATCAGAGAGACATATGAAACCATCACCATAGTCATTATCATCATTGCCAGCATCATCAGTACCGCCGCCAAGAACTGAACCACATCCTTTCATACCGCAAATTGACAAAATTTTCAAAAATTCTTAAGAAAATTAAATTTTTTGTGTGTAAGGAAATGGAGAAAATAGGGTTTACGATTCGTGAAATATTTTTCCTACCTCGAGTAAGGAAATTTGTGTACGAAGAGTAGTCCGAGATCAGACCGATATGCCATTTTCATCAATTGTAATATGTTAATTTAATTAAATTTGATATTTTATTTAATTAAATTATTTAATTGATATTAAAATTGAACAATTTGAATTTTTATTTCATTTCCATCACTATGTCCATGACAAAAACTCATCCATCTCCATACTATACAAAAATGTGGTTTTCCGTTGATTTACTCCCTCAAAACTATGAGACAATTGCTGTGGGAAATCTTTAGTGTGCTATGTTGTCTTTATTCTCCGGAACATCAAGCGATAATAAAATATTTGACACATATACGTTTATCTCTCAGACTTTCTGTGTACCATTCCATTCATCGTGCTGTCTTTTCTCTCGTCTAGTTATAGAACATTCATCTGTCAAATAGTTACATGAAAATAGGTTGCATGGGTAGAAGAGACGAATAGGAAATACTCTTAAGGATTCTTTAGTCTTAATTATAAAAGATTGTAAACTAAAGTCATCATCATACATGCGTATGTATGTGTACATAAATACCATATGTATGAGATTCATTTAGGGTTCCTTGTCATCCTTGTGATCACCCTCCCCGGAATTTCTTAGTTCTACATGTATAAGTCCTTCAACTACTGCTGCCACTGCTGCATACTTCCTTACTAATAGAAGATGGAATAAAAATTTTGTTACGTACATTAAGATTTGTTTCCATTTAACTTAAATTCTACAGGAAGTAAAACTTAACGTATTTCATAAAACGATGTGGGTATATGAGGCAAGGGTTAATCATAGATGGATCCAAAGAAATATATCGCTTCGTAAATACAAAATAACCACAAGACAAAAGTAAGAAAATTATACTGAAGCGTTAATTTTATAAAAATTTTAAATATTTTATGATTTTTGTAAAGTCTATTTGTATGTGTGTGTTTATTTTTAGGGATATTTTCGAAACATGAAAATTTAATCGTTTAAGAACCATTTGATGCAAAACAATAATTTTTACGTCTTAAATATTGACCGAATTCTATGAAATCAAGTTTATTGCATTTAAAACATCATAACGCTATATCAAAAAATATTTTTTTGTAAAATTTTTAGTACTTCTAAATAATAAAAAAGTTAAATTTTGACCAAAAATTAAACAAACAAAAAAACTACAAATTTGAAGATAAATAATAATTACCAGATTTGAAAGTAATGTTCGTAAAAAAATGTGTAGTGTAAAAATATTTCTATTCTCTACTAGAATAAAATTGTTTATTTGTAAATAAAATCATAGCTCAATGCTCGCTGTATTTTTTAAAATACAATCACTATTAAAAAAAAAAAAAAACATCTACAACATTCTGTTTTTGACAAATGTGGTATGCAGATGATCGTGTTTTTACCATTTTGCATATTATATATATTTTTCGTAGGAATCGGTGATCTTGTGCATTTAAGGGTTAAGGAGCGATATGTCGTACACAGAAAAAAAAATTCACGAACATTTTTCCAATTAAAATCTTAATTGAGTTTTAAAAAATATTCAATTAAAAATTTAATTGATTCAACAAATTTTTTAATTGAATCAATAATCAATCACACAAGCTAATAGTATCAATTATTTTTTTAGTTGGATCAATTAACTTTTTTATTGGCTGTCAATTAATTTTTTAATTGATACCATCATTTCTGTTATTGAAGACATTTCAATTAAAATTAATTGGATCAATTAATTTCATGATTGAATCAGAAAAAAATTTTTTTTGTGTGTATGATGATGACAATAACACAAAAAGAAGATTTCGCTTTTCATCAAGTCCAGACAACAGTGCACACAAACAAAACTTCACGAAAAAATTTCCAATTAAATTCCAATTAATTGAGTTTTAAAAAATATTCAATTAAAAATTTAATTGACTCAACAAATTTTTTTAATTGAAACAAAAATCAATCACAAAAATTAAATTTAATAATTTCAAATTTAATTAAATTTCAATTAAATTTTTAATTGGGTCAAGTCATTTTTTAATTGACTTTCAATTAATTTTTTAATTGATACCATCATTTCTGTGATTGAAGACATTTCAATTAAAATTATTTGGATCAATTAATTTCGTGATTGAAGATTTTTATTTTTATACCCTAAACCACATAGTGGTCAGGATATAAAAACTTTGATCTGCCAAAAAAATTAATTTAAGGCTCAGAATCACTTCCTGAATCAATATAGCTTTTGTGGATCAATTAATTTCGTGATTGAATCAGAAAAAAATGTTTGCATATTGTTGAGATGCCTTAAAGTATGCAAATATTTTTTTTCAGAAAGCCAACACATTTATCATTCAGATCAGCCAGGTTCAAGCAAAATTTGTTCATTTTTATACCCACCACCATAGAATGGTGACGGGGGTATAATAAGTTTGTCATTCCGTTTGTAACACATCGAAATATCGATTTCCGACTATATAAAGTATATATATTCTTGATTAGGGAGAAATTCTAAGACGATATAACGATGTCCGTCTGTCCGTCTGTCTGTCTGTCTGTCTGTCTGTCTGTCTGTTGTAATCACGCTACAGTCTTCAATAATGAAGCAATCGTGCTGAAATTTTGCACAAACTCGTCTTTTGTCTGCAGGCAGGTCAAGTTCGAAGATGGGCTATATCGGTCCAGGTTTTGATATAGCCCCCATATAAACCGACCTCCCGATTTGGGGTCTTGGGCTTATAGAAATCGTAGTTTTTATCCAATTTGCCTGAAATTGGAAATCTAGAGGTATTGTAGGACCACAAATACGTGTGCCAAAAATTGTGAGTATCGATCCATATTTTGGTATAGCCCCCATATAGACCGATCTCCCGATTTTACTTCTTGGGCTTATAGAAACTGCAGTTTTTATCCAATTTGCCTGAAATTTGAAATCTAGAGGTATTTTATGACCATAAAGAGGTGTGCCAAAAATGGTGATTATCGGTCCATGTTTTGGTATAGCCCCCATATAGACCGATCTCCCGATTTTATTTTTTGGGCTTATAGAAACCGCAGTTTTTATTCAATTTATCTGAAATTGGAAATCTAGAGGTATTGTAGGACCACAAATACGTGTGGCAAAAATTGTGAGTATCGATCCATTTTTTGGTATAGCCCCCATATAGACCGATCTCCCGATTTTACTTCTTGGGCTTATAGAAATCGTAGTTTTTATCCAATTTGCCTGAAATTTGAAATCTAGAGGTATTTTATGACCATAAAGAGGTGTGCCAAAAATGGTGAGTATCGGTCCATGTTTTGGTATAGCCCCCATATAGACCGATCTCCCGATTTTACTTCTTGGGCTTATAGAAACCGCAGTTTTTATTCAATTTACCTGAAATTTGAAATCTAGAGGTATTGTAGGACCAGAAATACGTGTGCCAAAAATTGTGAGTATCGGTCCATATTTTGGTATAGCCCCCATATAGACCGATCCCCCGATTTTATTTCTTGGGGTTATAGAAACCGCAGTTTTTATCCAATTTATCTGAATTTGGAAATCAAGAGGTACTTTAGAACCGTAAAGAGGTGTGCCAAAAATGGTGAGCATCGGTCCATGTTTTGGTATGGTGCCCATATAAACCGACCTCCCGATTTGGGGTCTTGGGCTTATAGAAACCGTAGTTTTTATCCAATTTGCCTGAAATTGGAAATCTAGATGTATTTTAGGACCATAAATAGGTGTGCCGAAAATGAAGAGTATCGGTCTATATTTTGGTATAGCCCCCATATAGACCGATTTCCCGATTTTACTTCTTGGGCTTCTAGAATCCAAAGTTTTTATCCAATTTGCCTGAAATTGGAAATCTAGAGGTATTTCGAGCCATAAAGAGGTGTGCCGAAAACGGTGAGTATCGGTCCATATTTTAGTATAGCCCCCATAAGAACGATTTCCAGATTTAACTCCTAGGCTTTCTAGAAACCGTAGTTTTTATCTGATTTGCCTGAAATTCTAAATATTCTGGTATTTGAGGCTCACAAAAACGTGTGTCGGATTAAGTTTTTATCGGTCCATTTGGTAATGCCTCCATATAGACCGACTTCACTTCTTGAGGGTGTAGAAGGCCAACTGATCATGAAAATTGCTTGAAACTCAATGTAAAATTTGAAAATTTTACTTCTCGGGTGAAAATCTACAGATTTAAGATTTCAAATCAAGACGTTATTTTATAATTTTCTTGCACACTTACAAGAGATGTTAATAATTCCTCTAAAACTCAAACAAAAATGGTTCTTGTAAATCTAGAATCTGATATAATCTTCATAGGTGAAATCTTTAAATTTATCTTCCGGAAGTGTCCTCAAGCCCGCCTGAAATTTCAAAGGAAACCCTAATATTTGGTTCATGGTGGTGGGTATTTAAGATTCGGCCCGGCCGAACTTACTGCTGTATATACTTGTTGTATGATAAATACGACATTTTTTATAGTACACCATAAGAAGATATCGTTTCTTATCAGGCCTTTTTTTAAGTAAGCAGTCAGATTTATACACCAGATCCATTGTTAAATGTATGCTTACGGTTGTGAGCTAATTTCGGTTGTCCCAGTTAAAATTTGTTTTGGCCTCCCGATATTTCTTCATCAGCTTCAAAGAAAATTGGCTCATTTTTGTAAATATGACATTTTTATATTATGTCATAAGATTACATTGTTTTTTATCAGGTCTAACCTACAACAAATATATTTGATATCCCTGAAAGTATGCATTTTTTTTTTAAATTTATAAGTAAGCAATCAGATTTATCTTCCACATCCATTGTTAAATTTATGCTTAAGGCTGTCAGATAATTTGTGTAGTTCAAATTTAAATTTATTTCTGTCTGTGTCATCTCCATAGTGTGTATCGGCTTTGGAGCGATATTGGAATTTTCATAGGAATATCTATTCGAGAAGCGTCTGTTAATGGGTTTGAATTTTTTTCGGATACAAGAACGCAATATTTTACATTCTAATATTCCAAAATCTTTCAGGTCTAGCCTGTTGTGATAATATTTGAGATGCCTGAAAGTATGTAAAAATATTTTCAAAATTTTTAAGTAAGTAGTCATATTTAACCCCCAGAGCAACCACTTCCAAAATATGCGGGTTAATCTTATACCAGAATATTCGCTTACTTTTGAATAAAAAGTACGGCATTTGTATATCATGCCATAAGAAGTTATGGATTTTTATAAGGACTAGCCTGCAGTGGATATTTTTGAGACGCCTGAAAGTATGCAAATATATTTTTAGAAATTTTAAGTAAACAATCAGATTTATTGCCCAGATCAGCAAACTTCAAAAAAACTTCATTTATGAAATGAAGAAAATACCTAGGGTTAATCCAATCGCAGAATATTTGCCTACTTTTGAATAATAAAATACGGCATTTTTTATATCATAGCATAAGCAGATATCGCTTTTTATAAGGTCTAACCTGCAGTGAATATTTTTTGAGAAGCCTGAAAATATGTAAATATTTTTTTTTACATTTATTAAGACAGCAATCAGATGTATCCCCCGATCAGACAATTTCAAAAAAACTTCGCTTATGAAAAAAAGAAAAAAATATGCTGGGTTAATCCAATCTCATAAAATTCGTTCAATTTTGCATAAAAAGTACGACATTGTTTTATATCATGACATAAGAAGTTATGGCTTTTTTATAAGGTCTAGACTGCAATGGGTATTTTTGAGACGCCTGAAAGTATGCAAATATTTATTATTTTTTTTGTAAGCAACCAAATTTATTTCCCAGATCAGCCAGTTTCACAGAAACATCGCTTATGAAAAGAAGAAAAATATGCTGGGTTAATCCAATCTCGGAATATTCGTTCAATTTTGAATAAAAAGTACGATAGTTTTTATATCATGCCATGAGAAGATATCGCTTTTTATTAGGTCTAACCGGCAGGGAATATTTTTGAGAAGCCTGAAAGTAGGCAAATATTTTTGTACATTTATTAAGACAGCAATCAGATATATCACCGACCAGCCAGTTTCAAAGAAACATCGCTATGAAATGAATAAAAATATGGTGGGTTAATCCAATCTCAGAATATTCGCTCAATTTTGAAGTTTTTATATCATAACATAAGAAGTTATGGATTTTTATATAGCCTGCAGTGGGTACGCCTGAAAGTATGCAAATGTTAAAAAAAAATTTCGTAAGCAATCAGATTTATCACCCAGATCAGCCTGTTTCAACGTAGATCACTTATGAAACGAAGAAAAATTAGATGGGTTAATCCAATCGCAAAATATCTGCTTTTCATCTGGTCTAGCCTGAATTGCATACTACAGTAACATACTGTTCCAAAGAATAATAATTTATGAAATCAAAAAATACCTTGAATTAATTCAAATCTAATATATTACAAGACATCCACAATATTTGCCCAAAAAGTTCATGTAATGTGATATTTTGAAATGCGGCATTTTTTATACAATTGTGTTTGATTTCTATACCTCTGGAAAATTTACTCTCGTAGAAAAATTTTGTGATGAAAAAGAAAATAGTTTTGATTTTTTGTTACAAAACATGTCCGGTTCCAAAGATTTTGTGTGTACGCAAATGTTTTGGTAGTGATTCATTTTCAAATATTTTTCAAAATTACTCAAGTCAAGTTGACTTTAATCAAATAAAATTTTCTTTCAAGTAAAGATACCCAGTTTTAAGTCGAATCACTTCATTGTTAGAACACAACGATTTCATTGAAAAGATGGTCGGCTTTTGGACAAGGAAAAACAATTAATATCAGAGTGATGTGTCTTCATGTTAAGCAAATTTCGCATTCGTATTTTGAGGACATGAAATCTTTGGCCTCACGACAACATGTTTTTAGTGCAGATTTATCAAATGACTCGGGGAATAAATAGAAAGTTATTTTGTTATATTTCACTGTAAAGCAAATTTAGCTTTATCCAAGTTCCTAATATTAAAGAAAAATTTTTCCTAATGAAGTCTAGAATTTTGATTTTTCGAAATACTTTTTTTTTGTCGATAAATTTCTATTTTATCCACAATTTTCCCATGGAAATTAAGATGCCATCGTATACGCAGACATACAATTTCCTGAATATTTATACACATGCATGCAACAGCCTTCAAGAGACACTTGAAAAATTGTGCTAAGCCATTCCTTAACCATGTACGTCACTGAGAGAACCAAAAAAAAAAAAAAACAGAAAATAAAAACTGAAGAGGATACAAACTTTCATAATGAAAAATAAATACATATGCATGAAAGACTCAATCCCACCAGTATATATGAAGTATTCGTCTTATATGTGTATGTAAGATATGTAGATGTATGCAAAATGTTGTAGTTTTATCTGTTGGCAAACAAAACACTCTTACAGGCAAACAAAAAAAATATAATAAAAATAAAGCAATGACAGACACCCATACATTTAAATGTAATACCAGCTTAAATACAAGAGTAAGGTGAAATGTAAGGAAATGTCTTTAAGAGGGTACACTGAAAACAAGAATTATACCAATTTCCAAAGATTTGGTCTTTTCTTTAAGTTTCACTCATTCTAAGCCAAGAAAAAAGCCATATTTTCAAAAATTTAGTTTTGCGTATTTGATATTAGCAAGCAAATTTTGAGTTTTTCATATTTTTTACTGTGTAAAAAGTCTCTAAAATAAAGCCTTGGATTTTTAGCTTTAGCTTTTTGAGGGTGAGGGTATGAAAATGCTGTATGCACCTGACAGTGCTTCCATCCGTGTGCCGGACTCCCTCGGGGTACGATTACCTACTCGCAACCGCTTTCGCATTACTTCGAGGTGGTCCCCACGTTGTCCGAAACCATTCTAGTCCTTCTAGTCCAGAGAAATACATCTTCTATGTCACTTAGGACATCAATTCTTGGTACTTACGACAACATTTTTTTCAGTGCACCCATATTTTGTATGTACATGGTAGGCACTATATGTTTGTATAACTTATATGTCATTTTTTTGAAGTATTTGTCATACTCATGAACACACACACACACATGTGAATGTGTGTATCAGAGCCCATCCTTCATCCAGTTGTTATCTCATCCACATACACCGCCATCACTAAATTACTTTGTCATACAATCTCACCCAGTCAGTGACTGCGTTACGCCATCCATCCTTCTAGCCTTCTGTCATTCGCATTCTTCGGCTTAAAATATGCCAACTATGAGCGAAACGTTGATCATCGTATGCGTGAATAGAAAAGTCCTTCTACGTAAAAAAATCTTGGTGAGTGTTCTTGGATACTTGGACATGGTTGCCACAGCTGGTAGAATTCTACCCAAAATGGTAGATGTTAGATGTACTCCACAAATTTCCTATAGAAATAACATAGAAATAACATTTTGACAAAATTTTCTATAGAAATAAAATGTTGACAAAATTCTCTATAGAAATAACATCTCGACAAAATTCTCTATAGAAATAAAATTTTGACAAAATTTTCTATAGAACTAAAATTTTGACACAATTTTCTACAGAAATAAAATTTTGACAAAATTTTCTATACAAATAAAATAAAAAAAAAAATTATAAAAAAATAAAATTTTGACAAAATTTTTTATAGACTTAAAATTTTGACAAAATTTTCTGTAGACATAAATTTTTCACAACATTTTCCATAGGAATACAATTTTGAAAAAATTTTCTATAGAAATAAAATTCACAAAATTCTTTATAGGAATAAAATTTTGACAAAATTTTCTATAAAAATTAAAATTTTGACAAATTTTTCTATAGAAATAAAATTTCGACAAAATTTACTATTGAAATAAAATTTTGACAAAATTTTCTAAAGAAATAAAATTTTGACAAACTTTTCTATAGAAATAAAATTTTGACAAAATTTTCTATAGAAACAAAATTTTGATAAATTTTTCTATAGAAATAAAATTTCGACAAAATTTTCTATAGAAATAAAATTTTGACAAAATTTTCTATAGACACAAAATTTTGACAAATTTTTCTATAGAAATAAAATTTTGATCAAATTTTTCAATAGAAATAAAATTTTGCTGAAATTTTCTATTAAAATAAAATTTTGACAAAATTTTCTATAGAAATAAAATTTTGATCAAATTTTTCAATAGAAATAAAATTTTGAAAAAATTTTCTATACAAATAAAATTTTGAAAAAATTTGTATAGAAATGAAATTTTACAGAAATTTCTATAGAAATAGAATTGTGACAAAATTTTCCATAGAAATAATATTTTGACAAAATTTTCCATAGAAATAAAATGTTGACAAAATTTTCTATAGAAATAAAATTTTGACAAAATTTTCAATAGAAGTAAAATTTTGAAAAAAAAAATTACAAAATTTTCTATAGAAATAACAAAATTTTCCATAGCAATAAAATTTTGACAACATTTTCTATAGAAATAAAATTTTGACAAAATTTTCTATAGAAATAAAATTTTGACAAAATTTTCTATAGAAATAAAATTTTGACAAAAATTTCTGTAGAAATAAAATTTTGACAAAATTTTCTATAGAAATAAAATTTTGACAAAATTTTCTATAGAAATAAAATTTTGACAAAATTTTCTATAGAAATAAAATTTTGACAAAATTTTCTATAGGAATAAAATTTTGACAAAATTTTCTATAGAAATAAAATTTTGACAAAATTTTCCATAGAAATAAAATTTTGACAAAATTGTTTATAGAAACAAAATTTTGATAAAATTTTCTTTTGAAATAAAATTTTGACAAAATTTTCTATAGAAATAATGTTTTGAAAAAAATTTCTCTAGAAATAAAGTTTTGACAAAATTTTCTATAGAAATGAAATTTGTCATAAAATACTGAGAAAATTTTCTATTAAAACAAAATTTTTAATAGAAATTAAATTTTGAAAAATACGATTTTTTTGTAAAGATTTGTTGGTAAAATTTTCTCCACATTTTGTTAGATTATTTTTGGCTCGAGTGGCAACCGTATACTTGGCTAGAGGTTAATATGAGCTTTAGTGATGTTTTGAAGGAATTGCTGTCTCTGTAAACCAGTGCCCCACAAAAAAAAAAAAACTGAATTCAAGAATGGAAATGAAATTAAATATCACAGTGGACAGAATAGTCAAAGTGAGCCTGAATCAAATCGGACTGTCATTTTAACCTACCCCCGTAAAATACTTTAAAGCCGAAATTATTCATTCTTCTACAAAAAATTGAGAATTTAAAAATCTTAAAATTTTTGCAGAGATTCGCAATATATTGAAAAAGTTTTACGATGTAAAATTTCCCACAATTTTAAAAGGGCAGAAGAATCCACGTTTTGAGTCAACTCTTATGTCGATATTTCGTTTTATGTGGGCTGGTTTGACAAATGCAAACTAATTTTGTGTCTCTCTGTTGAATATATTGTTTAGTTTTGTTAGGCTAAATTTCGTTCGATATTTCTCTTTAGAAATGGCGGTAAACCTGCTTGATTTTCTCTAGAAGTTCCTAGGGGAGCTGTTGTATACTATTAGGCGTTGACATTGACGGCCAATAAGGTTTTGCTCTGTGTTTTGTGGCAGTGGCGGAAAATTATCTTTTATGAGCAGCTTCCATACCGCGAACCCCTTATACCAAAATATAATATTGTGGTGAAGCCAATGAAGCCAATTCATTTGCGTAATAGAAGAATGCGAATTGTGCTTAGCGTGGAAGATGAATTTGTCTGATATAAAGTGATTTGACTTAAAATTGGTTGTCTTCACATCAAATAAAAATTGGTTTTAATAATTCTAAAAAATTCTTTAAAATTAATGAAATAAACTTGTTGACTTTTTGTAACTCGACTACAAAGCAAAAAAGTTTTCAAAACTAGGAGAAAACATTTCTATCCTCTATTTCTATTATTTTAAAGATGTTTTTAATTGAAACATATCAAAGACAAAATCTTTGAACAGGACGTGCTGTGTTTCAGTGCATCCAGATTTGGCTACACTAGGACAAAGCCAGGCCATACACACCCTTTAAAGTTCCCGGAGTTTAGTTGTGGGGTTCTGGACTTTGGTCCTTGGCTAATGAAAAATTTGCTTGAAGAGAGACTTGTAAAAATTTACGGTCTCCATTTTTGTCCAATAGAACTTCCACCCAGTTTTGGTCAATGGGAGGTGTTGGACTTCGTTCCCAACCATGGCTGTTGAAAAAATCGCTTCAAGAGAGGCCTGCCTTGCTCCATTGGAATAAAGCCAGGCCACACAGTTTGGTTGTCAGTTGCTGGAATTTTGTCCTATCCATGGCTCATGAAAAATTCGCTAAAAAAAAGGCTGAACTCTTTCAATTTTTCGCCAATAGAACTTGCAAAACAGAGGCTTAATAAAATTAGCTTAGAAATTGCTACCAGTTAAAGTGGCCTACAAATACCAAAAATTATAAAATTTTTATTCAAAAAAATTACAAATTTTTCTCCATAACGATAAAATGGTAAAACCGACTCTAACATGGATAATGAACCAAATCTAAATCGCAATTTACATTCCAAATCGCGTTTCCATACAATTCGCCACTTAAAGTGTTAGTGTGATAAATAAAAAAATCAGTAATTCAATTCAATGGCCTGCTTTTGAACCTGTATTGCTAATTTCCACAAACATGAAAGACATGAAATCCAAATTCTTTAACAATTATCTGATAATAGTTATGACATTTTTGTTTTGTGATATTATAGTCATTACTGTCATTAAACCATTATTGTTGTCAACTATAAAGGTCTTAACAAGTTTAAAACTTACATTGTGTATAACCTAAAAATACTCGTTATCCTGGCTTTGCAAAAATGTATATGTGTGTGTGTGTGCGTACTAAACACTTTGTTGCTTAATTATATCCTTACAAATGGTAGAAGCCCAAAAACGATAAAAATAAACAAAACTAAGCTATGAACTTTGTCCAACTGTTTGCAATAGCTGCTTGAGTTTGAGACCTTTTTGGGGGGATGTTCCCTTCATAGCAGTTAACTGGCCCAAGCATAACTTTTCAATAAAAATTTCAGTGACCTTTATTGAAATAAAAATTAAGCAATAATTATGGTAAGGGAATTACTTTGTTTCATACCCTCTGTGACTCGGTACGATTACTTGTGAACCACTGCAAGTTGCGTAAAGCATCATGCAGTCATTTTGGGCTAACGAGGCCAATAACAATGGCCAAGCAAATGGCCAAATGGCAGTATAAAGTGCTAACAGAAATGTATAACGTCATTGAGAGTTGCCTTTTGCCAACTGATGAACTCCGAACCCATTATCTTAATACATTTAATGGCAATACATAATAATACTATTAAAAACTGAAGTATACTTTTCGGTGTGCAACAGAGAGAATTAACGAGAGAGAGAGAGAGCGAGAGAAAACACAAACCTCTGCTCACCGGAGGAAGGGAAAGGCCAGGAAATGAAAGGAAGCGAATGGTAGAGTAGTAAACCAGTAAAAGCAAAAGGAAAATATTTTAATACTTTTCCGTTTGCTATTAAATGTACATCCCGTACATTTAAGCCATGGAAATGGCATAAAAAACAATATCCAGACGAAACAAAAAAATAATATCCTTGCATTCATTGCCCACTGAATGAAAACAACTTGTAAGGATAGGTGGCGTAAATTATACTGGCCCCCCCAAAAAAAACATAAAAGCAAAAATCGCCATAAAAAATTACAATAAAATTCGATTGTAATGAGATTGCAATGGTTGGCTGGCTATTAGGTTGACTGAGTTCTTGGGCTAACTCGACCCGTGTATGACTGTTTGGTCTCTCTTGGGTAAAAAGGCTTTTGCTTGGTTTATATAGCCAGAGGTAATGTTTGAAAAGTAAGCTGTAACAAGCATAGATCTTCGTTTATATATTTTTTTTTTTTTTTGAAAATTTTATATGAGGCATTCCTAACTAAAATGGAAAGTTTGCCAGGGTTTTTAAAGCGTTAATATGCCTGTGGGAATTTTTGAAAATATTTGAGATCAATCATTTCAGACAAGGTTTGGAATGCATTAAAAATTATAAAAATTATTTATATGACAAAATATGAAAATCTGATTAATTCACACCTTATAAAGTGATGGAAATTTAGTGCAACGGCTGTTGAAATGGTGGACATCCGTCTTATGACAAGCACATGTTAAATTCATCACTTCTGTGGCAATTTTGCACCGCTTCCAGATCCAAAAAGAACATTTTCACTACTTTTTTGGCGATGCTTTTTTAGCTGGAATCTGTACTGCCTGAAAATATGCAAATATTTGCTGTAAATATACAATTGCGCGTTTTTATTGGAGAAAGTAAAATTTTTCATACCAACTACTGGTATCTTGTCATTTAAAATGCCATATATTTCCTGTTTTCTTTATTCTTCCTTGCAGACTATTTGGACTTTTCTTCTCAATAATTCCCTCATTTTGTTGAATCTTAGCTCAGCACAGACATACTTTTCTATAGAAATAAAATTTTGGCAAAATTTTCTATAAGAATAAAATTTTGGCAAAATTTTCTATAGAAATACAATTTTGGAAAAATTTTCTATAAGAATAAAATTTTGGCAAAATTTTCTATAGAAAGAAAATTTTGACAAAATTTTCAATAGGAACAAAATTTTGGCAAAATTTTCTATAGAAAGAAAATTTTGACAAAATTTTCTATAAAAATTTTCTGTATCTGTATCGCCTGAAAATATGAAAATATTTGCAGTAGATTTACTGGATTACTGAACTCTTAATTGTAAAGAAATATTTTGAATGAAATGGAGATAAAGTGGTTTGTCACTACTTCTAAAGCGACTATGCGTTTATTTCTCAGCCTGTACCGCCTAAAAATATGCTAATAAAATTTTTTGCATTAGGTATACCAAGTTGATCCGTTGAATTCTCAATCAAACAGCTAGGAGGACAAAATATTTTTAGTCTACTTCAGTAATTTTATATTTCTATACAAGGATATTTTATTTGTATCTTTTTGGGCCACTTTTTTAAAATTATTTTATTGCAAATGACACTTTTTGTGCCACTTTTTAAAAGTCCTCAGCGGTGGAGCAGCCGCATTTAAATATAAAAGTGACACCAAAGTGTCTAACTGAGTCAATCAAATTTCCAAATTCCTCCGTCATCGCTGTCCAAGAAAATTTTAAAAATATGTGCCCACTTCGACTAAAATGATACAAAGGACCACACACAGAAAAAAAAATATTTTTTGTCTTCAGTCACGAAATAATTTGATCCAATTAATTTTAAATTGAAATGTCTTCAATCACAGAAATGACAGTATCATTTAACAAAGTCAATTAAAAAATTAATTCATCGAATTAATTTTTTTGATTGATTATTAATTAAATTACATTTTTTTAACCAATTAAATTGTTAATTAACTATTTTTTTTAATTCAGTTAATTTTGTAATTGAAAAAATTTTGGTGATATAATGATTCTCTACAATCTTCTATTGGAAATATTTTGTTCAATTTTTCGGAATATTAAAAATTAACTAATGACCAACTAATTGAACCAAAAATAGCTACTTACCTTAAACCTCTTTAAAACACTGAGTCGTTTGATACTCGTAACCACCTCAAGCTCCATATATGCTTGTCTGTCTGATATGGAAATACCTGAAAGCAATCAGAAAAATACCAAATATCATTACGTTTTGTTGTTATAGCTAAATAATTTCACTTGGAATAACCCATATATGCTCCCATGATAATATATGCGTGTAAAAGTGGTGTGAGGTCATTAACTTTCGAGCAATTCGGCTTATTGCATTGCGATAATTAAAATTAATTACACTCATACAATCAACCGGTCCGGATTTATAACATTGGCAAATGGTTCAAGGACAGTGGGTAGAAAATGGAAAATACAAATTTTATAATGGAGAATGGGAAATAAATTACAAGGCAATCAAAAGCTTAGATATGCATCCTTGCTATGGTATTTCCAACTTGTACATAATTTTAAAAAAAATCAACGTGCCCCCAAAAGTATGTAAAAAATTTTTAAATTTTTTTTATTTTCCAAAATTTCTTTAAAAAAACTTATGGTATTTCCAAATTATGTATAATAAAAAATTTAAATGTGGCCCCCTAAATATGTAAAAATGTTCCCTTTTTCATACAATTTCTTGTGCCCCCAAAGTATGCAAAAACTTTCGAAATGTTGCCTTATTTTCCATAATTTATTTAAAAAACATGGTATTCCCAAATTAATTTAAAATGTGCCCCCAAAAGTATGCAAAAAATTTTGAAATTTTTCCTTATTTCCGAAAATATCTAAGAAACAAAACATTCCCACTGTGCCTTCTTCTCCTCCACCCCATTTTTATCTAAAGAGCAAATAACTCTGTGTTATACAGTTGTTGGTGTGTGAACACCATACCGTACATGTGAATTCTGGTTGAATTTTCATTTAAAGCCGCAGCGGCAACTGTAGACAAGTATCCTTGTTCTTGTTCGTGGTAACGTTGCAATAGCCACGCCAAGCCCCTAACCAAACAAATGTGTTGAGTTGTTGAACATGGGAATTAAAAGTGAATATGTTTGAGAAATATTTTTGGTGAATGTACATAACCGGGGCTGGGAAAATTTGGCTTCCATCTATAGCAAGATCCACAAACCATAATTCATTTGTTTTTTAAGCTATGAGTAAAATTTGCGGTGTAAAGGTCAACACACTTCTTCCTTGTCTACAGATGATTGTGGGATCAATCTCAGCCTAGGAAAATACATTCATTACTGTTTAAGTAAATTCTCCTCAATACAAAATATTGAGTAATCGCGAATTTGGGTATTATCTACTTTCGTATATTTACTTTAAACTATCTATGGTCCTTCAGTCATTTCCCACCATTAAATTATGTAAACCCGATTGCCATAACTTGATCACCATCATTGATGACCTCATCAATTCCCATAAATAATATTTGTCGTGCAGGTATTGTAAACATAAATGAGTATGATGTTGTTCATAAAGTCAATTTGCCTATAAATATACCACAAAAAATATGCTACATCCTCCATGTAAACATTTGTACCCAGTGGCGATAATATGTACAAATACTGATACTGGAATTTATACATGAGCTGACAAGAAGGAATTTTAATTCATTTCTTTTTAAAAACGTTGACATTCCTCAAATGAGCCAAGAGCCAAATATCATCAGAATGCACTGTTAAGTCATTGTACCACTTTATTGGAGAAAGTAATGTTTTTCATTCCAGCTAATTGTACCTTATCGTTTAAAAATTTTGACAACATTTTCTCTAGAAATAAAAATTTTGACAAAATGTTCTATAGACATAAAATTTTGACAAAATTTTCCATAGAAATAACATTTTCACAAAATTTTCTATACAAATAAAATTTTGAATAAATTTTGACAAATTTAAAAAAAAAAAAAAATTTTGGCAAAATTTTGTACAGAAAAAAAATTTTGACAAAATTTCCTACAGAAATGCATTTGTAAAAAAAATTTATTTAAAATAAAGTTTTTACAGAATTTTCTACTTTAATAAAATTTTGACAAAATTTCCTACGGAAATAAAGAAAAAAATTGACCAAATTTTTTATTGAAGTAAATGTTTGACAACATTTTCTATTGAAATAAAATTTTGGCAAAATTTTCTATAGAAATAAAATTTTCACAAAAATTTCTATAGAAATAACATTTTCACAAAATTTTCAATAGAAATAAAATTTGAAAAAAAATTGTATAGAAATAAAATTTTGACAAAATTTTCTATAGAAATAAAATCTTTACAAAATTTTCTATAAAAATAAAATTTAAACAAAATTTTCTATAGAAATAAAAATTTGACAAAATTTTCTGTAGAAATAAAATTTGGAAAAAATGTATAGAAATAAAATTTTGACAAAATTTTCTGTAGAAATAAAATTTGGAAAAAATGTATAGAAATAAAATTTTGACAAAATTTTCTGTAGAAATAAAATTTGGAAAAAATGTATAGAAATAAAATTTTGACAAAATATTCTAAAAAAAATAAAATTTTGGCAAAATTTTGACAAAATTTCCTACAGAAATGCATTTTTAATCAAATTTTTAATAGAAAAAAAATTTTTATAGAATTTTCTACTCTAATAAAATTTCTACAAAATTTCCTATGGAAAGAAAAAAAATGAAGAAATTTTCTATTAAAGTAAAATTTTGACAAAATTTTCTATTGAAATAAAATTTTGACAAAATTTTCTATAGAAATAAAAATGTTGACAAAATTTTCTGTAGAAATAAAACTTGGAAAAAATGTATAGAAATAAAATTTTGACAAAATTTGCTAAACAAAATAAAATTTTGTCAAAACTTCCTACAGAAATGCATTTTTAATCACATTTTTAATAGAAAAAAAGTTTTTATAGAATTTTCTACTCTAATAATTTTTTACAAAATTTCCTATGGAAATAAAAAAATGAAAAAATTTTCTATTGAAGTAAAATTTTGACAAAATTTTCTATTGAAGTAAAATTTTGACAAAATTTTCTATTGAAGTAAAATTTTGACAAAATTATCTATTGAAATAAAATTTTGACAAAATTTTCTATAGAAATAAAATGTTCACAAAAATTTCTATAGAAATAAAATTTGGAAAAAAAATTGCATAGAAATAAAATGTTGACACAATTTTCTATAGAAATAAAATTTTGGCAAAATTTTGTACAGAAACAAATTTTTGACAAAATTTTCTATAGAAATAATTTTTTAACAAAATTTTTAATAGAAATAAAATTTTGACAAAATTTTCTATTGAAGTAAAATTTTGACAAAATTTTCTATTGAAATAAAATTTTTACAAAATTTTCTTAAAAATAAAAAAATGTTCACAAAAATTTCTATAGAAATAAAATTTGGAAAAAAATGTATAGAAATAAAATTTAAACAAAATTTTCTATAGAAATAAAAATTTGACAAAATTTTCTGTAGAAATAAAATTTGGAAAAAAATGTATAGAAATAAAATTTTGACAAAATTTTCTAAACAAAATAAAATTTTGTCAAAACTTCCTACAGAAATGCATTTTTAAACAAATTTTTAATAGAAAAAAAGTTGTTATAGTATTTTCTACTCTACTAAAATTTTGACAAAATTTCCTATGGAAATAAAAAACTTTACAAAATCTTCTATTGAAGTAAAATTTTGACAAAATTTTGTATTGAAATAAAATTTTGACAAAATTTTCTATAGAAATAAAATTTTCACAAAAATTTCTATAGAAATAAAATTTTGACAGAATTTTCTATTGAAGTAAAATTTTGACAAAATTTTGTATTGAAGTAAAATTTAGACAAAATTTTCTATAGAAATAAAATTTTCACAAAAATTTCTATAGAAATAAAATTTTCACAAAATGTTCTATAGAAATAAAATTTGGAAAAAAAATTGTATAGAAATAAAATTTTGACAAAATTTTCTATAGAAATAAAATTTTGTACAGAAATAAATTTTCTATAGAAATAAATTTTTAACAAAATTTTTAATAGAAATAAAGTTTTGGCAGAATTTTCTACTAATTTGGAAAAAAAATTGTATAGAAATAAAATTTTGACAAAATTTCCTATGGAAATAAAAAATATTTGATAAAATTTTCTATTGAAGTAAAATATTGACAAAATTTTCTATTGAAGTAAAATTTTGACAAAATGTTCTATAGAAATAATTTATTGACAAAATTTTCTATAGAAATATTTTTTTAAAATTTACGCCACTGGCTAGATATGACTATACTAGTCTATGGGTGTATTTCTCGATTTTTTTTTTGTGGATGGCTTGATTACTTTTTGTATCCAATTTGTTTTGCATTCTCCATGGGCTGATGAATATTTTTGCTACCGATTTACTAAGGCAATGGTATCGGAAAACAATTGCAAAACCAAAGGAAGTTTGTATCCTTCCGCCCTCAAATTTATCGATACATACAAGCCAACCAACCGAGATAGAGAGCGAGAGAGATAGTCCACCTCTAGGACTGAGTGTAAACGTGTGTTATTTCATGAGGTTATAAATGATGGCGATTGGGAATATTTCACATAACATTCTCGTTTCCTCAGTTCTTGTTGGTTTTATTTTTAAGAATTTAAATTAAATTTTTTGTAGCCTTTTGTATGGGTTTAACGGCAATATATCAGCCAATACAAAAAACAAAAACAAAACTCAACGCCTCTGAGGACCACAATGACAATAGCAAAGGGTTATATATAAATGTGTTAATTAACACAAGAACATGATGTATTGGGTGGGCAAACAGTTTCCGGCTATGTATTTGATCTTTTTTCCAGCCCAAAAGTATGCAATGAATATTTCATAAATATTAAACATTTTTTTTATTTAATTAAAAAAGGAAAACGTGAAAATATTGATACCGTTTTTATTAATGTTCCATTTTTTGCAAATTCTTTTGTCTTTTTTTCAGGTACCGCAATGGTGTTAGCCTTAATGTAAGCGATGACCACTACAAAGGTGGCAATTCGGAACACGTGGCCTTGTCCATACGTCATGCCGTTAAGGAGGATATTGGCAATTACACTTGTGAATTGACAAATGAAGCTGGCCAAGGAACTTCCGAAGACCAAATCAACTTGGATGTTCTTTGTAAGTTTGATGGGACACATGATTGACATCAATGCTAAGAGGTCTTTGTTGTTGTATTCATCTTTCAGATGTTCCCACTGTGGAAGTTTTGATGACGCCCGTAGACTCGGTCAAGGAGAGCGAGGAAGCAAATGTTACATTGATATGTAAAATTATCGATGCCAATCCCCCAACTTTGACTAAAGTTCGTTGGTATGCCAATTCCACATTGCTTAAGGAACTGCCGGATTGTGAAGAGACCAAAGTAAGTGTTCAGTGTTCTAGTTTCGTTCTTTTCTTGTTTTTATTTGACATTCGCCTTGAAGCTTCTTGGGATTTTTTTGTTTGCTTTATGTGTTTTTTGTGATAGCTTAAAGTCATGTCGTAATTTTTTTCTCTTTCTTCTGTTTCATTTTCTTTTGTTTCTGACAATTTGTAGGAGGATTTGTGTCACATTGATCCCAGTAAATTGCTATTGGAAAGTATTGGACGTGGCTTTTTCTATAATTATTCCTGTGAGGGCTATAATGATGCCGGTTGGGGACCGCGCAGTGATGATAAGGAATTGTTGGTATGTAATCTTATTTTTATTGTCTAACATTGGCCCATCATAAAGGAAGGAGGTCATATGAAAATATAATATTTAGCCTACTGGCATAATGTGTCCGTACCACAAGGTTTGTTTTATGAAAAACAAATACAAGCTTCTAACTACCACAAATATTGTGAATATTAAATGGACAAAAAAATTTTAGAGAAACCGAGAAAAAATTATAAACTAACAGTGGACGGTCACTTTGGGAGAATAGAAATGTTAGCTCTTAAAAAAAACAAGTGAACCCACCCACGGAAAACATCATAATCCGATACCGATCGCGATCAATTTAACTACGGTGAGATGTGACCATGGTTGCCACACGAGCCAAAAATATTTTGAGAAAACTTTACCAAATCTACAAATAAAAAATCTTATTTTGCAAATTTTTTTTCTATAGAATATTATATTATATACTATAGAATTTTGTCAAAATTTTATTTCTATAGAATATTTTGTCAAAATTTTACTTCTATAGAATATTTTCTCAAAATTTTCATTCTATAGATAATTTTTTCATAACTTTATTTCTGTAGAAAATTTTGTAAAGTTTTTTTTTCTATAGAAAATTTTCTCCAAATTGTGTTTCTATATTATGTTTTCTCAAATTCCATAGAAAATTTTGTCAAGATTGTATTTTTATAGAACATTTTTTCATTTTATTTCTATAGATCATTTTCCCAAACTTTATTTTTATAGAAAGTTCTCTCAAAATTTTATTTCTATAGAAATTTTATTTCTATAGAAATTTTTATTTCTATATAGAAAATTTTGCCAAAATTTATTCTATAGAAAATTTTGTCAAAATTTTATTTCTATAGAAAATGTTGTGTACATTTTATTTTTATGGAATATTTTGTCAAAATTTTCTTTCTATAGAAAATCTTGTCAACATTTTATCTCTATAGAATATTTTGTCTAAATTTTATTTCTATAGAACATTTTCTGAAAAGTTTCATTCTATAGATAATTTTTTCATAATTTTATTTCTGTAGAAAATTTTGTAAATTTTTTTGTTTCTATAGATCATTTCCCCAAATTTTATTTTTATAGAAAGTTTTCGCAAAATTTTATTTCTATAGATATTTTTTTTTCTATAGAAAATTTTATTTCTATAGAAAATTTTGTCAAAATTTTATTTCTATATAAATGTTGTCTACATTTTATTTCTATAGAATATTTTGTCAAAAATTTCTTTCTATAGAAATTTTGTCAACATTTTATCTCTATAGAATATTTTGTCAAAATTTTATTTCTATAGAAATTGTCTCTAAATCTGCATTCTATAGATAATTTTTTCAAAAAATTTTATTTCTATATTACGTTTTCTCAAAATGTTATTTCTATAGAAAATTTTGTCAAGATAGTATTTCTATAGATCATTTGCCCAAATTTTATTTTTATAGAAAGTTTTCTCAAAATTTTATTTCTATAGAAATTTTATTTCTATAGAAAATTTTGTCAAAATTTTATTTCCCTAGAAAATTTTGCCAAATATTATTTCTATATAAAATTTTGTTAAAATTTTATTTCTATAGAAAATTTTGTTAAAATTTTATTTCTATAGAAAATTTTGTAAAAATTTTATTTCTACAGAAAATTTTTTTCAAAATTTTATTTCCACAGAAAATTTTTTCAAAATTTTATTTTTATAGAAAATTTTGTCAAAAATTATATTTCTATGGAACACTTCCTCAAAAATTTATTTCTATATAAATTTTTTCAAAATTTTATTTTTATAGAAAATTTTTGCAAAATTTTATTTCCCTAGAAAATTTTGCCAAATATTATTGCTATAGAAAATTTTATTTCTATAGAAAATTTTATTTCTATAGAAAATTTTGTAAAAATTTTATTTCTATAGAAAATTTTTTCAAAATTTTATTTCCACAGAAAATTTTTTCAAAATTTAATTTTTATAGAAAATTTTATCAAAAACTATATTTCTATGGAACACTTCCTCAAAAATTTATTTCTATTGAAAATTTTTCCAAAATTTTATTTTTATAGAAAATTTTTGCAAAATTTTATTTCTATGGAAAATTTTTCCAAAATTTTATTTTTTTACAAAATTTTCTCAACATTTTATTTCTATAAAAAATTTTGGCAAAATTTTATTTCTGTAGAAAGTTTTGTAAAAATATTATCTCTATAGAAAATTTTCTCAAAATTTTATATTTATGGAAACTTTTCTCAAAATTTTATTTATATAGATAATTTTCTCAAAATTTTATTTCTAAGAAAACTACCATTTTTGGTAGAACTGTGGCAACCGTGGAGGTGAATCGTAATTTAGTCTTGGTTAAAGAGCACTATGTTTCGCGCCAAGTCAGCCGAGTTTTCTTCTAGGGTAGCATCTCAACACTCTTTCGTTTCACTGCGATACTTCGCAGAAGAAAACAAAGTCTAGCCAAAAAATCAATGAAGATGATCTCGTGGTGTTCACAAAGAAGTGCAAAATCGGAGCAAATACAATGAATTTCACATGAGCTTGTCATAGATTGGAAGTCATCTTTTTAAGCACTTAATTCTACAGTTGTGAAGCAATTTGAATATTTCGGATTTCATTTTAAAACAAAAATAAATAAATTAATTTATGTAGAATTTTTCTTACTTTATGTAAACACGTTTTGAACAAGACCAGCGTATATTTTATTGCAAATTCACATGAGAAATGGATCGGTACATTAATAAATGTTTCATATTTTTTTTTTTTTTTTGGAATTTTTTTCCTTACTGTGTCTTACTGCCGATAAAATTCAAAAAATTTAAATTTATTGCGACTAACTATTTAGAACAAAAGATCAATGCTGGATTCTGGGATAGACACAAAGGATTCTTAAATATCTCCTCAAAAGAACGTCTTGTGAATTGAAAATTAAGTTCATTTCTAGAAGACTTTTTTTGGATTTACATTAAATTCAATGATTTAGGAAGAATTTCAATTTTGTTTGCTGGGTTATATTCCAAAATCAAGAATTGAATCAACAAGCGGTATTGCTGAATTTTCGCTATCTCAAATCCATGCGCATTGCTACTTCCATCGAAGAGCATTCCTTCCTCCATACACGGTAAAAATAAACATAAGAGTCCGATTTACTAAAATTTTCACCACGTGCCCTTATATAGGACTCACAATGCGATGAAGTTTGGATATCGTACTAAGAAGGATGTCCCCTTTTATTGAGTTGAATAAATGATTTTCATTAACCACATATAACTTTGTGGTAAAGCTTGTGAAAATTTGTGTTTTAAGGACCATGGGCCACTTATCTACATGTCATTATCATTTTTTAATAAACCTATTTTTGTTTTGTTTTTTATTTTCTCCTCATATTTAGGTCCTCTATGAACCAGGTCCAGCCACGATAACGCATTTTCCATTGATACCTATCAAAAAGAAGAGTGTTGTATTCTCATGCTCAGTAGATGATCCAGGTTATCCAGAGACAAATAGGTTTGTATTCGCAAATACATAAGTGCACATATGCCAACATAAAAAAGCTTTAGCCCTCATTTCCATTACAATACTAAAAAAAACTATAACATCAACACAAATCCTTAACATATTCCCTTTTTGTTTTTATTTTTGCCCAACTACCTTTGCAATTATTTTCATCATCATCATCATGATCATCACATAATAACCATAACATCCATTATAATCCTGAAATTTCATTGCTTGCATAATTTTTATGGTTTGCATACTGAGAAGCTCAATCAAAGCACAAACATCATCACAACGACCTCTACCTTTACCACAACCATCACTACCAACAACACCATCACCACCATTACCACCACAAATTCATTTTTACACAATACAGGCTCTAACAGCTTCTGAAATTGAAGAAGCTTATGAAGCTATAATTGGCGAACATTTTCAAAAACACCATGGACCACAACATCACAGTCATTCCACAACCAACGACAATCCACCAATCCAATCACACCACAATCGCCAGCATCAGGGCCAACATCATAGTTCACCACATTCATATGAAGAGATTCAAGAATTATCAAAGCTCCGTGAACATGGTGAACGTGGTGAGGCATCTGATGATGGTATGCGAGAGATGAAGTCTTCTTGGGGTGGGGCTTGGGGCCAGCAAGAGCTCAAAGAAACGCATCTTCTTATTGATTTTACAAACAATTCACCTTGTTCTCTTCTCACTTTGACCACATTTTCACAACAATCACAAATCCTAACATTGGTGACGAATGGGCCCTCATCTTCATCACCATCGTCATCGTCACCACAATGGACCAACTATGACAACTACAATAATAATAATGACAACAATAACTATGACTCGAATATCATGGCATCCGGCTCCATGTCCCCGACATCATCCAAAATGCAATCATCTCTTGAATTTTATCGTAAAATGGGTAAATTCTCATTTAATGCTCGTACCAAATTGTCCCCATTCAGTTTCCGTTGGTTGCGTGGCGGTCGTGCCTCTTCGTCGGACACCAAGGATTATACCATTGAACCGGTGGGCCTTGATAGCCGCACCAACTATTCCTGTTATGCCCAGAATGCTGGCGGCAAAGGTGCCATGGCCACAGTCAATTTGGAAGTACATGCTCCACCATTTTTCATCAAGAATTTACCCCCATACACGGGTATGTTGCACACATCTCGCAATGCCAATCTAACATGCCGCATTGAGTGTGTGCCACGTTGTGAGATCTCCTGGCAGAAGGATGGTGTACCCATTGAGAAAAATGATACACGGTATTTTGTCAAAGACAAATACATGGATGCATCACCGGCAACGGGTGATTTTGAGAGTATGCTTTCGGTATTGGTAAGTAAGAGTAAAACCTTTTCGAATAAATTGTAGCAATACACGCCAAAAAAAAATATGGACAAAAGTAATTCCCTGGTAACATTATTATTTTGTTTTTTTTTTTATAAAAAAAAACGTACAAAAAAATTTAAAATTGTAGTATATGAGTTGATACACACAAAAGAATTAAACAAAAGTAATTCCCTGTTATGTTTTTTTAATTGATAAAATGGAGGATCCGAGTTGATATACACAAAAATTTTTTTTTTTTTTTATTTATTTATTTATTTTTTTTTTTTTGATGGAAACAAAATTTGCAAAAAAAAAATAAAATTGGAGGACCTGAATTAATATGGTTAAATATGTTTTTAATTTTGCTTTTTTATATAATAAAGATGACAATCAATTGCCTCTCCCCCAGTAAAATTTGAGGGTTCTGATAAAATATTATGATACACACAAAAGTAATTCCCTGTTATGTTTTTTTAATTGAAAAAATGGAGGATCCGAGTTGATATACACCAAAAAAATTTTTTTTTTTATTTATTTATTTATTTTTTTTTTTTTTTGATGGAAACAAAATTTGCAAAAAAAAATTTAAAAGTGGAGGACCTGAATTGATATGGTTAAATATGTTTTTAATTTTGCTTTTTTATATAATAAAGATGACAATCAATTGCCTCTCCCCCAGTAAAAATTGAGGGTTCTGATAAAGTATTATTAAATCTATAACAAACATTTTTTTGCCCACAATCATTTCTATGATTGTCTTAAACACAATTTCATTTGAAAGCACATTTTTTTGTCTACAATTGTTGATTAATAGTTAAGAATTATTTTTTTTTGTGTGTATATTCTGAAGACTCACTATAATTGTTTATATTTTTGTGTGTGAGCTTAAAATTCTACATCAGAGAGTAAGTATAAATTTGAAAGTATGTGTACAACCGATTCTGCCCTTGTTAGCCAAGGGAAAACTGTGGTCGTCTGTAACAGCCATCTTCTACCGCCATTTCTCTTTAAGGACAGCAATTCTTTCAACTTTAAAGTCTCTAATTGAGATTAATTAAAGTAATAAATTGTCTCTTGTAAAGGAGACTTGTTTGATGTTCGATTCTCTTGATATAATCTGAAGTTCAATGGTTACAAATCACCTTAATAGACGGAAATATTTTCAGAAAGCAAAAAAATGTGTTCAAAGGTTAACACTTTCTCCATGGATGCTTAATGAAGCTAAAAAACAAGGGGAAAATTGATAAAGCCTTGAAAGGAATTAAATTTTATGAGAGAGAGAGAGAGTTAAGCCATTAATTGCTAACTTTTTCTTAGTGTTTTTGTACCCTAACCTCATCTACAAATTTAGAAGGTATCATAAACATCAAAACTCCTTTGCTTTTTTTCATTTGAAAAATAAAATTTTTACAAAATTTTCTATAGAAATAAAATTTTGACAAAATTTTCTATAGAAATACAATTTTGACAAAATTTTCTATAGAAATAAAATTTTGACAATTTTTTTTATAGAAATAAAATTTTGACAAAATTTTCTATAGAAATAAAATTTTGACAAAATTTTCTATAGAAATAAAATTTTGACAAAATTTTCTATAGAAATAAAATTTTAACAAAATTTTATATAGAAATAAAATTTTGACAAAATTTCCCATAGAAATAAAATTGTGACAAAATTTTCTATAGAAATAAAATTTTGACAAAATTTTCTATAGAAATAAAATTTTGATAAAATTTTCTATAGAAATACAATTTTGACAAAATTATCTATAGAAATAAAATTTTGACAAAATTTTCTATAGAAATAAAATTTTGACAAAATTATCTATAGAAATAAAATTTTGACAAAATTTTCTATAGAAATAAAATTTTCACAAAATTTCCCATAGAAATAAAATTTTGACAAAATTTTCAATAGAAATAAAATTTGGACAAAATTTTCTATAGAAATAAAATTTTGACAAAATTTTCTATAGAAACAAAATTTTGACAAAATTTTCTATAGAAATACAATTTTGACAAAATTATCTATAGAAATAAAATTTTGACAAAATATTCTATTGAAATAAAATTTTATACAGAAATAAAATTTTGACAAAATTTTCTATAGAAATAAAATTTTGCCAAAATTTTCTATAGAAATAAAATTTTGACAAAATTTTCCAAAGAAATAAAATTTTGACAAAATTTTCAAAACAAAATATAATTTGAACAAAATTTTCTATAGAAATAAATTTTTAACAAATTTTTCTATAGAAATAAAGTTTTGACAAAATTTTCTATAGAAATAAAATTTTGACAAAATTTTCTATAGAAATAAAATTTTGAAAAAATATTCTATAGAAATAAAATTTTGACAAAATTTTCTATAGAAATAAAATTTTGACAAAATTTCCCATAGAAATAAAATTTTGACAAAATTTTCAATAGAAATAAAATTTGGACAAAATTTTCTATAGAAATAAAATTTTGACAAAATATTCTATAGAAATAAAATTTTGACAAAATTTTCTATAGAAATAAAATTTTGACAAAATTTTCCATAGAAATAAAATTTTGACAAAATTTTCAATAGAAATAAAATTTGGACAAAATTTTCTATAGAAATAAAATTTTGACAAAATTTTCTATAGAAATAAAATTTTGATAAAATTTTCTATAGAAATACAATTTTGACAAAATTATCTATAGAAATAAAATTTTTGACAAAATATTCTATTGAAATAAAATTTTATACAGAAATAAAATTTTGACAAAATTTTCTATAGAAATAAAATTTTGCCAAAATTTTCTATAAAATAAAATTTTGACAAAATTTTCTAAAGAAATAAAATTTTGATAAAATTTTCAAAACAAAATATAATTTTAACAAAATTTTCTATAGAAATAAATTTTTAACAATTTTGTTTAAAGAAATAAAATTTTGACAAAATTTTCTATAGAAATAAAATTTTGACAAAATTTTAAAAAATGTTGATAAAATTTTCTATAGAAAAAAAATTTTAACAAAACTTTAAATAGAAATAAAATTTTGACAACATTTCATAAAGAAATAAAATTTTGACAAAATTTTCTATAGAAATAAAATTTTGACAATGAAGCTAAAAAACTGAGAAATTTGATAAAGCCTTGAAAGAAAATAAATTAACTCAAGTTTTTGAGAAAACACTAAGACAGAGAGAGAGAGAGAAGTAAACCATTGAACACTAACTTCTTCTTAGTGTTGTGGTACCATACTAACCAAATCAACTGCTCAGATATACCACACATTTGTGAGGTATCATAAACATCACAACTCCTGTTTTTGCTTTTTAAAATTAAAAAAAAATCTCTACTGTGCAAAACATTGATGGATACAGGATGGCTGATATGTATAGAAACCAATTTAAAATTGCTGTCAAGCCTACAGGGCTCGTCTTATTGATTTATATCAGTGACATTTCCAACGTACTCTTGAGCTGAACATACTCATTGGAATGAAATTAAATTTAATATACTACGCAAATGTGCCAAGTAGCCATCATAGTCCATCAATTTGATGGAAAATCCAGTTCAAACTTTTTATAAATATCATACCCAACAAAACTACAAATAAATAATGTTCTTTGAAAAAAAAACATTGTTTGTTTTTCATCGGTACAAAAACCTTTTTCATAAAAAGGATTAAAATCCTTTTTATAACAGGTTTTGTTTAACTTTTGTAATATAAAATCATAGTAAATAGTTCTACATGTATTTCACTATATAAATATATTTCCATCCATCCATTAAATTTAGCTTTTTTTATTAACTTTATGTTTTTCACTTTGCTTGCAGCATTTTAATATGTCCAATTGGCCAAATAACAAATTTGACATTGAAGGAGATAATGCCAATTATACTTGCATTTCAACTGGCAACGCTGCGGGATCTGGTATCAAAAGTGGCACTTATTTCAGTATCGAATGTAAGTGGTGTAAATTTTTTTTTGTATCTTTTTTTGCATGAGTAGAGAAAAAAAAATCATTTTCCGATAAACAAACAATACAACCCCCCCATTCAAAAAAGAAAAGTTAACCCAAAAATATATTTAAACTCATGAATAAAGGGAATTTTCGGCATCAACAAAAAAAAAATCAAGATAATATTCCCTGACATACAATAACCAATAACTTTTCCATGCTGGGTTTTGTTTGGAAAAAGAGGCTCTGAAAACAAAAAAATATTTATATTGGCATATGTGTCACTAATAGTTTGAGTTGTAGTTGGAAGGATTTACGATAAATGTATGTATCGTATTTATAGAGGATTGAAATGAAGCGGATATATCAAAAAATTAATTGAAAAATAAAATTGAAAATTAAATCGAAAATAATAAATTTTATTTTAATTTCAATTTAAATAAATTAGTAAAAAAATAAAATAAATAAAACTATTTATTTTAATTAAATTTTAATTTAAAAATTTTCAATTTATTTTATTAAATTAATTTTTTTAGAAGATTATATCCAGAGAACGGGTGTCGTCCTCTCACATAAATTGGTCCGCTTTACATTCCCCTGTGCTCACAGAGTTATTGAATCAAATAAAGCAAGAGAATTAAACCCCAGCATGGTTATCATTGTTAGTTTAGATTATTTCTCTACAATTTTTTCACATTCAACTAAATTACTTTTCAATTTCATTTCGCAGATGCCCCCGATAATACCACTGTATCTGAAGAAATCGTTTATGTAGCAGAGGAGACAACACCAGGACGTGTCATATGCAAATCGAGAGCTAATCCGGGTAAGTGGTATTACAAAAATACAAACCAATAGTGGCAAATAAAATTGAGTTTTTTCCTGAATATAAAAACATCAACAGTGATATCCTCAATTGCAACAAAAGGATTATAAGAATCCTTATATGCCGTATGATTTTTAGTTTTATTTTATTTTGAGTAACATATTTGTGATATGTCCTTTTAGTGGAGGAGGAGGGAATTATTTTTCATGATTTTAATGGTGTTTATTTGTTATCATCTCTCTTCTCTTCTTTCACTTTACAGAACCCACTTATGAATGGCATTTCAATGACAAACCCATAGTTCAAGGCAGTGCTCTGATCATCAATACTGGCATGACGCGCAATGAAAGTGGTCGTTACACTTGTGTGGCCTATAACAAGCATGGGCGTAGTACAGCCGAAACCATTATTGATGTGCAATGTAAGTTAAAAAATATATACCAAAGAAAAAACTTTACACATACACACATAAATATATAAAAAAAACGAGGTTGGCATGATAATTAGGGATGAGCTTAAGCTAAAAAGACTCCAACTGAAGACCAACTACACTCAAAAAAAGTTTACATACACGCAAAAAATTAAATCTTTCTTCCCAAACGAAATTGTAGACAGACAAAGTTCGTTTCTCATTTGTTTTTTGCTGTAAGGAAGTTTATTTGGATGAAAAAAATATTCTTTTTGTGATAAACGTTTATACTTTTCCAGGATGTAAAAACAATTTCACAAAGACTAACTAAAAAACAACAAGTATATACGGCCGTAAGTTCGGCCAGGCCGAATCTTATGTACCCTCCACCATGGATTGCGTAGGAACTTCTACTAAAGGCTGTCATCCACAATCGAATTACTTGGGTTGCGATAACACTTGCCGATGGCAAGGTATCGTAAAACTTTTTAACACTGTCTTCTAAATTGTAAGTTAGTCCATAAGGGGTATATATTAAACAAAAAAAGGCCGATTAAATACGTATATAATTCAGTTTGGCAAAATTTTCTATAGAAATAAAATTTTGACAAAATTTTCTATAGAAATAAAAACTTGACAAAATTTTCTATAGAAATAAAATGTTGACAAAATTTTCTATAGCAATAAAATTTTGACAAAATTTTCTATAGAAATAAAATGTTGACAAAATTTTCTATAGAAATAAAATGTTGACAAAATGTTCTATAGAAATAAAATGTTGACAAAATTGTCTATAGAAATAAAATGTTGACAAAATTTTCTACAGAAATAAATTTTTTACAAAATTTTCTATAGAAATAAAATTTTGACAAAATTTTCTATGGAAATAAAATGTTGACAAACATTGCTATAGAAATAAACTTTTTACAAAACTTTCTATAGAAATGAAATTTTGACAAAACTTTCTATAGTAATAAAATTTGACAATTTTTACATGGCTGTTAGAGGCCATATACTAACGAAATGTACCAAATTTCAACCGCATCGGATGACTTTTGCTCCTCCAAGAGGCTCCGGAGCAGCGTTGCCAGAATTGTTTCACCAAAAACCGCTAGATTTGCCCAAAAAAATAGCTAAAAAAAGCTAAAAAATAGCTAGAAAAAAAGCTAAATTTTTTTGTATCAAAAGTCACATTTTTGATTGAAATTTAACAAACTTAAAGGCTTTATTTCACTTACAATGCATATTATTTTCATTTTAATTCCACTTCTGTGAGACTGTAACAATATCTAAGGCATATTAGCTCTGTTTCCGTATTCGATACATTTTGATTACTATCACAAATTTTTTACTGGAAGTCCTTCGTTTTGTGGGAGCTACCTTCCCAACACCTCTATTTTATTTACTTGTTATTTTAAAATATTAAATGATCTAAGCATGCTTTGGATTTGGTAAAAAAATGATTTGTCATTTTTTTAAATAAAATTTTAGTTTGGATTTGAAATTGTGAAAAATTCGAAATACATTACTTTTATTTAAATTGTAGAAAATAGTTATAGTTTACATTTCCCAGTAAAAACATTTTCCTTTTCTTCATGAGCTATCAAAGTGCTTTAAAAACGTGCTAACGCCAACTTAAATTTCCAAATTCAGACTCGACTTCAAGTAGAAATTATTGTATATATACGTTTTTGAAATAAAGTGTTGAAAAACATCTTCTATTTTTGAACGCTATTTTGGTTTGTGGTTAAGATGCAAAAACTCCTCACATTTAAAGACTATTTCATTAATTCTTCCTTCTTTCATGAAAACATACCCATTTTTAAGTTGAATCACTTAATAATAAGGACAAAACGACTTTATCGTCTTTTGGACAAGGAAAACAGTTTATATAAAAGAAATTCACAAATGCTATTATAACCAATATTCGCGTTCGTATTTTAAGGAGACGACAATATTTTTTCAGTGCACAAAGCTATTCACATCTACTATTTTAATTTAGTAATATCGTAATAACTTTAGAATATTATAATAACATAAAAAGGATAAACGAGTCAAATGATAATATTCCCAATAATTTACTGACAGTTTATCTAACAAATTTGCATGGTAATAGTAGATTTAAAGTTTACGATAACTTTTATGTATATAATGAAAAAACTTTACAACAAGGTGTATTTGCTACAAAAATGGCTGCATAATGGATGGACTCATTATTAATGTTTCAACTGAGCTTTGAAATATGTGGAAACCCTTATACTTGCAGCAAGGCTTAGATAAAAACGCCGATTTATCCATATTTCAATAGAAACATGTCGAAAATAAAAAAGCCAAAAATAGCTAAAAGGGTCATGAAAAAAAGCCAGAAAAAAAGCTAAAAGCTAAATGCATTTTTTTCCCGCTAAACGTCTTCAAAAAAAGCCAAATCTAGCGGGAAAAAAGCTAAATTGGCAACGCTGCTCCGGAGGTCAAATCTGGGGATCGGTTTATATGGGAGCTATATATAATTATGGACCGATATGGACCAATTTTTGCATGCTTGTTAGAGACCATATACTTACACCACGTACGAAATTTCAATTGGATCGGATGAATTTTGCCCCTCCAAGAGGCTCCAGAGTTCAAATCTGGGGATCGGTTTATATGGGAGCTATATATAATTATGGACCGATATGGAGCAATTTTTGCATGCTTGTTAGAGACCGTATACTAACATCAGGTACCCAATTTCAAATGGATCGGATGAATTTTGCCCCTCCAAGAGGCTCCGGAGGTCAAATCTGGGGATCGGTTTATATGGGAGCTATATATAATTATGGACCGATATGGACCAGTTTTTGCATGGTTGTTAGAGACCATATACTAACACCACGTACCAAATTTCAATCGGGTAGGATGAAGTTTGCTCCTCCAAGAGGCTCCGGAGGTCAAATCTGGGGATCGGTTTATATGGGAGCTATATATATTTATGGACCGATATGGACCAATTTTTGCATGGTTGTTAGAGACCGTATACTAACATCAGGTACCAAATTTCAACCGGATCGGATGAATTTTGCCCCTCCAAGAGGCTCCGGAGGTCAAATCTGGGGATCGGTTTATATGGGGGCTATATATAATTATGGATCGATATGGACCAATTTTTGCATGGTTGTTAGAGACCGTATACTTAGACCACGTACCAAATTTCAACCAGATCGGATGAATTTTGCTGCTCCGGAAGGCTCCGCAAGCCAAATTTGGGGATCGGTTTATATGGGGGCTATACGTAAACGTGGGCCGATATGGCCCATTTTCAATACCATCCGACCTACATCAATAACAACTACTTGTGCCAAGTTTCAAGTCGATAGCTAGTTTCGTTCGGAAGTTAGCGTGATTTCCACAGACGGACAGTCGGACAGACGGACAGACGGACGGACATGCTTAGATCGACTCAGAATTTCACCACGACCCAGAATATATATACTTTATGGGGTCTTAGAGCAATATTTCGATGTGTTACAAACGGAATGACAAAGTTAATATACCCCCATCCTATGGTGGAGGGTATAACAATCTTTTCTGACTAATTGCCCTCACATCTTTCTCACTTCCACGAGGTTTTGTAGTTCTTGGCACCCTTTTCTGTAATACAAACAATGTAGAAGAAATTATTCGATATTAAAATTTTTTAAATTTTACCTTTCGCCTGGACGGAGAATCGAAAGTCAGAAAAGAACAGTGCTTGATATAAACCAAATAGACTGTGTTGATGGTTCAAAAATATTTTTTTTTATTGAAAAAAATAAAAATTTTGTAACAAACAAATTTCTTTTGGTGATAGAAGTTTAAAATTTTCGAAGCAATTCAAAAAACTCTAACAAAAGAAAAACGTTTTCGGTACATGTTTCCCAAACGTTCTTTTTTTTTTTCTTTGCGTGTAGATCCAAAGATTTTTACCTTATTTTAAAGATTTTGCGAAAGATTCCAAACGGCTCTTCAAATTAGAAATATTTTGAGTGAGCTACCCAACTTTAAATCTGCACTTAATTTTAAAAACTAACAAATAAACACAGGCAAACAAATTACTTCAAATTTTTTTAAGAAGGTAGTGGGGATTCCCGAACTGAAATGAAAATACTTCATCATTAGATTTTAAATATTATGGTCTATTAAAAAAAACTCCAGTGAGTTCTTAAGCTAAAAATGGGATACCTAGATTTGACAGGGATAGGCCTCTCCATATTCGCTTTCTCTTTAGTCACTTAAAATTTGGATTATTATGGATTTGTTGCGAACATTTTTTCATGTACAAATTAATTAATATTTTAACCCCCAATTCCCATGTCTACCATGTTTTTTTAGTTTTGGTTGTCTTTCATCTCCACTTTGTTTATTTTTGACAACATAACATTTAAACAATGTTTATAAATTTTCAATTTTCTCCTCACAAAAACATTGTTTCATTTCGACAACATTTAAGTTTTGTGGTGGCCTTTTGTTGTCTCCATATGTGACCACTTTCCCGAGCAGTTAACAAAACAACACTTAACCACTCAACATATGGAAGGGACCCCCATTTTCATTTGTCCCCCCAAAAAAAAACTCTTACAATCGAAACGCCTAGTCTACAAACACTCACACACGCATACATACATTACGTTTACACAAAAGGGTTTTACTACAGATGTTATTGAAGGAGAGTATTTTTGATTATGTCCTTTTTCCGGTTTATGTTTCGCTTCGATATGGTTTCGTTTTTTGGTTTGTCGCCACTTTTTCCAATGTTTCTGAACCTGTTGTTGGCAACATTTGGTGTTGATTGTTATGATTATGGTAGAAAGTTGAAGTTCCTAACCCATGTGCTTTACTCTTTTCATTTGTGGTGGCAATGGTATAGATTATGAAGCCAGGGATTTTGTATAATTTCCAGGAAAAAAAGGATACATTGTCCAGTTGGTGTTTTTTTTTTCGTTTCTCTTCTTTTCTTTAGAGATTTGTGTAAAGGACTTTCATTTGAGGTAGGATTGTGTGAGTTTTTGTCCCTTGTTAGGCCACAGGCCGCTATGGAGAATATCATGTTAAAAAGGAAACAAGTTGAGGTTTAATCTCGTTTGTCACAATCGCAAAAGGGTTTACATGTTCATGTATACTGAAGTATGTCCATAAATCTAGGATATATTTTGTGGTTCCTGGCATACACAGGCACAAAGGATACAATTTAATAAACCCACAAATTTCCCAATAATGATTCAATAAATGGTAACATACTGTAAAAATGTTCTATACTATTTTCATTGGACTACCATATAGTCCATACAGAGTAGGAAGAGATTAAATAACATGTCCACGAGTTGAGAATACAACAATTAAATTAAAATAAATAAAATTAAATGAGCACAATGATGTTTTGGTAGATTTTCAACTTTTTTTTATAAATAAAATTTGAATCAAATTTCCTATAGAAATATAATTTGGACAAAATGTTCTATAGAATTTAAAATTTTGACAAAATTTTCTTTAGAAATAAAATTTTGACAAAATTTTCCATAGAAACACAATTTTGACGAAATCATCTATAGACATAAAATTTTGAAAAAAATTTCCATAGAAATACAATTTTGACGAAATCATCTATAGAAATAAAATTTTGACAAAATTTTCAATAGAAATAAAACTTTGAAAAAAATTTTGACAAAATTTCTATAGAAATAAAATTTTGAAAAAAAAATCTATAGAAATAAAATTTTGACACATTTTTCAGTAGAAACAAAATTTTGCCAAAATTTTCTATAGAAATAAAATTTTGGCAAAATTTACTATAGAAATAAAATTTTGACAAAATTTTCTATTCAAATAAAATTTTGAAAAAAATTTCTATAGATATAAAATTTTGTCAAAATCCATTGAACCCATTCTTAAAAATAAAATTTTGCCAAAATTTTCTATGAAAATAAAATTTTTGCCAAAATTTTCTATAAAAATAAAATTTTGCCAAAAATTGTCTATAAAAATAAAATTTTTGCCAAAGTTTTCTATAGAAATAAAATTTTGCCAAAATTTTTTATAGAAATAAAATTTTGACAAAATTTTCTTTAGAAATAAAATTTTGACAAAATTTTCTTTAGAAATAAAATTTTGACAAAATTTTCTTTAGAAATAAAATTTTGACAAAATTATCTATAACAAGTAAGGAAAGTCTAAAGTCGGGCGGGACCGACTATATTATACCCTGCACCAATTTGTGGATCTACATTTTCGATACCATCTGAAATCCTTCAAATTTGTTGGGTGCTATATATAAAGGTTTATGTTCCCATATATGTACATTTAAATCTGAACCGACAATATATTTAAGGCTTCTTAGTGGACAATATAGTTAAGCCTTCTTAGAAAATCTATTCACCTAAAATTTAAGTCGGTTAATGAACTGGGGTGGAACACAATGTTAGTATAAAAAAAATATGGGAAACATTTAAATCTGAACCAATTTTGAGGCAACTTGGCAAAAGTGTATTTATGATTTATCGATCGATCGATAGATATGTATTAGAAGTTGAGGAAAATTGGAATCATTTTTACAATTTTTCGACTAAGCAGTGGCGATTTTACATGGAAAATGTTGGTATTTTGACCATTTTTGTGGAAATCAGAAAAACATATATATGGGAGCTATATCTAAATCTGAACCGATTTGGCATGCATAGCAACAAAGCAAATTCTACTCCCTGTGCAAAATTTCAACTAAATCAGAGTAAAAACTTGCTCATATGAGTGTAAATCGGGCGAAAGCTATATATGGGAGCTATATCTAAATCTGAACCGATATCAACCAAATTTGGTATGGACAGTCAGAATGTTAATTCTACTTCCTGTGCAAAATTTCAAGTAAAACGGAGTTAAAGATTTGGCAATGTGGTCATATGAGTGTAAATCGGGCGAAAGCTATATCTAAATCTGAACCGATTTCAATCAAATTTAGCACACTTGACTTTACTACTAACTGTACTCCTAGTGCAAAATTTCAACTAAATTGGGCTAAAACTCTGGCTTCAGGGACCATAAAAGTCCATATCGGGCGAAAGATATATATGGGAGCTGTATCTAAATATGAATCGATTTCAATCAAATTTGACACACTTGACTAGAGTATTAATTGTTTTTTTTTTTTTTTTTTTTTTTTGTGCAAAATTTCAAGTAAATCAGGGTAAAACTCTGGCTTCTGGGCCCATATAAGTGCATATCGGGAGAAAGATATATATGGGAGCTATATCTAAATTTGAACCGATTTCTTCCAAAATCAATAGGGTTCTATTCTGGCCCAAAACACATACTTCTACCAAATGTGAAGTCGATTGGACTAAAACTGCGGCCTAGACTTTGATTACAAAAATATGTTCACGTACAGACGGACATGGCTATCTCGAGTCAGGAGCCCACCCTAAGCATTTTTGCCAATGACACCATATGTCTAACATATCCCGTCTCCTTCTGGGTGTTGCAAACATATGCACTAACTTACAATACCCTGTTCCACAGTGTGGCGCAGGGTATAAAAATAAAATTGGGACAAAATTTTGACAAAATTTTCTATAAAACTAAAATTTTGACAACATTTTATAAACAAATAAAATTTTGATAAAATTTTCTATAGAAATAAAATTTTGATAAAATTTTCTATAGATATAAAATTTTTATAAAATTTTCTATAGAAATAAAATTTTGACGAAATTTTCTATAAAAATAAAATTTGGACAAAATTTTGGATAAAAAAATTGACAAAATGTTGGATAGAAAAAAATTTACAAAGTTTTCTATAGAAATAAAATTTTAACAAAATTTTGTATCGAAATAAAATTATTCCAAAATTTTTTATAGCAATAAAATTTTGCAGGGATTTTTGTTGGATATAACATTTTGCCATAATTAAATAATTTGCTAGCAATAAATGTAAACAATAATTTCATCAAAAACTTCAAACTAAGATTTTTCAATTTGGTAAAATTTTGGTAATATTTTTTTTTCAAATTTTTGTTGACTATGCACGAGTGGCAACCCTGATGGTGATCGGTATAAATACACTGAAGGTGTTAGATCTAAAATGAGCCCTACAAATCTGTGTAGGAATTTTAAATCAAATTTCAATCATGCAAACTCCTATACGAAGATATTGTTTTGTTTTTCCAATGTAAGACACTCTGCAAAAAAATACAATGTTGACCTGATATGAAAAAAAATTATGAAGATTATGAGACCAATTAAGTACAATTTTTTTTTTTAAATATTTAACTAAAATAAAGTTTATTAGTTTAGTTTGTAAACTTTCTGACTTCAAAATTAGGGTACCCGCCAGGTATCAGCTTTTTCGGAGTTGATATTTAATCTTTCTTTTTAACCTAAAATAGCACTTTAAAAAAACACACGCAAAAAGTATTTCAACAAAATGTTTTTATCAATTGTTGTTTGGTCAAATTTAAAATTTATAATTTACTAATGGACATCGGTAATTATTAGTATCATTTCCGTGATTGAATCACGTTCATTTAAAAATTAAAGTAAATCACTTTAACCATTAAAACTCAAAAAATAAAATAAAATAAAAATCAATGCACTTCTACCATCCAAAAGGAATCGTTTGAGTTTTAAATACCAACAACGTAGACAATCTATATCTACACCGATTCATAGTTTAAGCAAACTTTATGTTAAATTGTATTCCTGGTTACGCTTTAATACCATTTTTAATTATTTATTTTCTCTTTTCACTCCTTTTTCCATAACAGATAAGCCCCGTTGTGAAATTGAAAGGAAGGAGATTGACGATCAGGATACATTAATTTGTACAGCATATGGCAATCCGGAAGAGGTAAGCAACCAACGTTACAAATTTTACCACGTTACAGATGCTAAAGCTATGCACCAAACATCCGCTGTGGAAGAGACACACGCACACACGTACCCATATGCAATCACCAAACACAAACATAATCCCCCATAGACTATCATCATAACCATATGCAGAGATATGTCCATAGGTTTTTTCCATAGGACATTCTTGTGAACACCTTTCCACTCGCTTTATATTGCTGGCCGTTGGGGTCTTGTAATGATGGTCCATCGATAACCTTTCGATTTGATGAAATAATGGTGGTGCATTACATGCAGGTCATGCATCGGGTGATTGTTAAACAATTCCGTAATCCTAGGAAACAATTTAAAAATATCCATTGGATAAATATTGCATAGCAACACATAATATAACGTCATCGTTCATCGTCGTTTGGCAAATTTAATCTCTTCATGAAGGGGTTTCATTTAACAACCACCTTGAAGCCCTTGAACCCATTCTTAGTTTTGGTCTTCAAAACAAAAATCCTGAAATTGTATAGTCCAGCTGATTCGAAAGGACATAAGTGAAACTTAGAGGAGAGTAGATGGCAGGTACCAGAAAATGTGTTGGTTCGGGTTTTTTTCCTGGGGAGAGATGACGAATGTACCAGACAAAGCTCTTCACAAAAATAACCACAAAATTTAAATTTTAAAGATTAAATAGAATAAAACAATAACCAAATATTTTGAATAGGTGGCGATTTAGTTTGCAACATGATCTCCTCTTACCACCATTCGTCTAAATGGTCCTGCTGAATGAGGTTTCTCATGTGGTGCGTTGTCCAGTACAAGTGAGACTGTTTTTTCAGCATCGAAATTTCAATAGAAATAATATTTTTACAAAATTTTCTATAGAAATAAAATTTTGACAAAATGTTCTTTTCTATAGAAATAAAATACAATTTTGACAAACATTTCTATGGAAATGAAATGTTGACAAAATTTTCTATAGAAATAAAATTTTGGACAAAATTATCTATAGATATGAAATGTTGACAAAATTTTCTACAGAAATAAAATATTGACCAAATTTTCTATAGAAATAAAATTTTGGACAAAATTTTCTATAGAAATGACATTTTGACAAAATGTTCTATAGAAATAGAATTTTAACAAAATTTTCTATAGAAATAGAATTTTGAGAAAATTTTCTATAGAAAAAATTTCGACAAGTTTTTATATAGAAATAACATTTTGACAACATTTTCTATAGAAATAAAATTTTGACTAAATTTTCCATGGAAAAGAATTTTGAGAAATTTTTCTATCAAAATAAAATTTTGACAAAATTTTCTATAGAAACAAAATTTCGGACAAAATTTTCTATAGAAATAAAATTTTGACAAAATTTTCTATAGAAGTGACATTTTGACAAAATTTTCTATAGAAGTGACATTTTAATAAAATGTTCTATGGGAATAGAACTTTAACAAAATTTTCTATAGAAATAGAATTTTGACAAAATTTTCTATAGAAAAAAATTTCGACAAAATTTTCTATAGAAATAAAATTTTGTACAAAATTTTCTATAGAAATAGAATTTTGACAAAATTTTCTATAGAAAAAAATTTCGACAAAATTTTCTATAGAAATAAAATTTTCGACAAAATTTTCTATAGAAATAAAATTTTGACAAAATTTTCTATAGAAATAAAATTTTGACTATATTTTCCATGGAAAAGAATTTTGAGAAATTTTTCTATAAAAATAAAATTTTGACAAAATTTTCTATAGAAACAAAATTTTGGACAAAATTTTCTATAGAAATAAAATTTTGACAAAATTTTCTATAGAAGTGACATTTTGATAAAATGTTCTATGGGAATAGAATTTGAACAAAATTTTCTATAGAAATATAATTTTGACAAAATTTTCTATAGAAAAAAAATTTCGACAAAATTTTCTATAGAAATAAAATTTTGGACAAAATTTTCTATAGAAATAAAATTTTGACAAAATTTTCTATAGAAATAAAATTTTGGACAAAATTTTCTATAGAAATAAAATTTTGACAAAATTTTCTATAGAAGTGACATTTTGACAAAATGTTCTATGGAAATAGAATTTTAACTAAATTTTCTATAGAAATATAATTTGGCAAAATTTTCTATAGAAAAAAATTTCGACAAATTTTTGTATAGAAATAACATTTTGACAAAATATTCTATAGAAATATAATTTTGACTAAATTTTCTATAGAAAAAAATTTCGACAAATTTTTGTATAGAAATAACATTTTGACAAAATTTTCTATAGAAATAAAATTTTGACTAAATTTTCCATGGAAAAAATTTCAACAAATTTTTGTATAGAAATAAAATTTTGACAAAATTTTCAATAGAAATAAAATTTTGGACAAAATTTTCTATAGGAATAAAATTTTGTACAAAATTTTCTATAGAAATTAAATTTTGACAAAAAATTCCATAGAAATAAAATTTTGGACAAAATTTTCTATAGAAATAAAATTTTGACAAAAATTTCCATAGAAAAAAAATTAGACAAAATTTTATATAAAAATAAAATTTTAACAAAGTTTTATATAAAAATAAAATTTTGACAAATATTTCATATAAAAATAAAATTTTCTACAGAAATAAAATTTTCACAAAATTTTCTATAAAAAAGCTTACAAAAGGATTTCTATCTATTACATACAAAAATAATGTTATCCATTATGGAATTCAAGATTGATACTTTGATTGCTTTAATAAAGTTCTCACATGGTTCCTTCTGCTTACTGCATACAAATACACAACCGTACGTAGGTACGTATTGTCGTACGATATAAACACACAAAATTATATTTCATAGAATTTGCAATATCCTTTAGTATTCTTACCATTTCAAAATGGATTTTTGACTTCTCGTGTACTTGTTAATGTACGCATACAAATAACAAGTCCTTGATGTGTATGTATCTTCATGGGTAGATGCGTGAGAAGAGCATAAAGCGTATGTGTTGCACTACCACAACCATTCATCAATTTTTCCCATTGTATTTCATCGCATGATGTTATACTACTTTTTCATCGCATTTTATTTCCATAACTTGTGAATTGGTTTATCGACATCACACCTTTGAGAGACGTTTTCACCGGGCATGCTTTCCGCAAACAAACATTTTTCAACATTTAACGAGACTTTGCAATTATTATTATATTTGCTTCGTACAGCAGAACAAATCATGAAAAGTAATGGTGTTGAAAGTTGGGGAAATCTCTTTCACCATGATGTTGAGCTTTACATAAATCACGAAACACATAATAAACTTTTTTTTTACAAGGGGATGGAGTTTGTAACTGATTCATATTACGTTTGCATGATATAAACCACGGAACTTTTTTTTAATGCGCCGCTATGAAATTAAGAAAGCTTTTTCATGTTACCCCTATGCCATAGGGTCTCTTGATAATAAGGGAACTGTGTGTCTTCTATTGATCCAATATCGATAGAGTGAAATACAACCATCAGAGATGGTCTGTATCAAACTTTTTTAGGTTTGCGACTGTCGCAAAGTTGTAAACGTCGTAAACGTCACATACGCGTCGTAAATGTAGAAAAAGTAACAAAAGTCGCAAACTTAAAATACTTTAGTCGCGTCGGCTAGGCAGCGAATTCGATGATATCCAAGACGTTGGTAGGTGCGAAGAAGTTTCAATTCTTAGAAATGTTCACAATTTTCGGTTTTAGTCCCCACATTTTCCCTATTGCCTTTTGCACGAGTACAGGGTAACCGTGGATTTTCTCGTCCTTTCTTAGCTTTAAGTTCAGTCTCCTGTCCAATATAACTCCAAGGTATTTTACACACTCACTAACGGGAATTTCGATACCACCTAAGAAAATAGGCTTGACCATGGGAAAACTTTCACAAATTTCTGTAGAAACTCACAGCAAATGCTGTCAAACTAAATTAAAAAATGTTCAGGATTTCTTCTATTCAAAATTTGGTTTTCTACAGTAGGTTTACGACTTTTGCGACATACGTATTATACCGTCGCAAACGTATGTCGCAAAAGTCACAGTTTGTGACAGGCCAACCCTGACAACCATACGCAATGGCCGTCCTTATGCGCTTGAGACACTTATGTAGTAATGATAGGTTCTCAAAATTAACAACAAAAACACGAACTTGGCGAACAAAAAATCTTTCCTCAAGATAACGCGTCGACCTACACAGAAAAAAAATCACGAAAATTTTTCAATCAAAATTTTAATAGAGTTTTAAAAAAATATTCAATTCAAAATTTAATTGGCTCAGCAAAATTTTTAATTGAAAAAAAAATCAATCACAAAATTTAGTTGTATCAATTAATTTTTAAATTGACTTTACTGATTAATACTATCATTTTTGTGATTGAAGACATTTCAATTAAAACTTAATTGGATCAATTAATATCGTGATTGAAGATTTATCGAAAGAAATGATTTAATATTTTATTTTAGAAGTTTGTTTATTATTTCATAATCACTTCTAATATTGGCCATTTATTTGGGTGCACAATAATAAGTCGAAGTTTTAAATATTTTTAACTTCACCAACAAGGGAAAATTCCTACTTCTACAAAACAGGCGAACTTACCTATAATATACTTTTAATAAATTTTCTATCATAAATTTTATTATGATAGAAAAATTTGTTTAAATTTTATTCCTATAGGAAATTTTGTCGAAATTTTATCCCTATAGAAAATTTTGACAAAAATTTTTTTCATAGAAAATTTTGTCAAAATTTTATTCCTATAGAAAATTTTATTTCTATAGGAAATTTCGTCAAAATTTTATTTCTAAAAAAAATGTCATCAAAATTTTATTCCAATATAATTATTATAATCCTATAGAAAATTTTGTCGAAATTTTACTCCTATAGAAAATTTCGTCAAAATTTTATTTCTATAGAAAATTTTGTCAAAATTTTATTTCTATAGAAAGTTTTGTCAAAATTTTACTCCTAAATAAAACTTTGTACAAATTTTATTTTCAGAAAAAATTTCGTCAACATTTTATTCCAAGACATAATTTTGTCAACATTTTATTCCTAGAGAAAATTTTGTCGAAATTTTATTCCTATAGGAAATTTTGTCGAAATTTTATTCCTATAGAAAATTTTGTCAAAATTTTATTATTATAAGAAATTTTCTCAAGATAGAAAATTTTGCAGAAATTTTATTCCTATATTATTCCAATATAAAACTTTGTCAAAATTTTATTCATGGAGAATATTTTGTCAAAATTCAACATTTTATTCCTATAGAAAATTTTGGCAAAATATTATTCCTAGAGAAGCTTTTGTCAAAATTTCATTTTAAATTTCGTCAAAAATTTTATTCCAAGACAAAAATTTTGTTAACATATTATTCCTAGAGGAAATTTTGTCGAAATTTTATTCCTATAGGATATTTTGTCAAAATTTTATTATAGAAGATTTTGTCAAAATGTTATTCCTATAGGAAATTTTGTCGAAATTTTATTACAATATAAAACTTTATCAAAATTTTATTCCTAGAAAAAAATTGTCAAAATTGTATTCCTATAGAAAATTTTTTCAAAATTTTATTTCTATAGTGTATTTTGTCAAAATTTAATTCCTAGAGAATATTTTGTCAAAATATTCAGTTGAAAAAAATATCCAATTTTCCAAAAAAAAATTTTTTTGTACTTTGGGGCCAGCCTTGTTTATTTGTTTTTAAATTATATTTACTTTATATTAAAAATATATTAGCTGTGTTCAATCCCATTTTGCTGACATCCTGCTTGTTGTCTTGTTTTTCCCATTCCCCAAAACAGATTGGGGGTAAATAGTCAACACGAAATCTTCAATATTTGCTCATTTCTGAGCAATTTAATTTAATTGGTTCAAGTTTTTTGGAAATTCGCAACATGTCCTCTTCTTGTGTACAATTAAATGTCATTAAAAGAGAATGTTAAAATAAACATGAACAATTAAAGGAGTTCACATAAAAATCAATTAACTTACACATCTACACAAGGGAGTTTTTTTTTTCGTTTTCATCAGGAATACAACTTTGCTGCATCTCCTTTTAAATGAAGAGAAACAGAGAGTGGTAGTTGGGAGGGATAGTTGTGGGATGGATTATATTGGTGAATCTTATGGGCCATTTTTCTAGTGGTTTTTTCCTTCTTCTTTATTTTCAAGTTTCAATTTTGTTGATTTAATTTCAATTTCTCTTGGCCTTTTCGTTTGTGCATTATTTACTGAATGAGTTTAAATTGCATTTCCTCTTGTATTTGTATTTACTTTTGGCTTTTATTTTCTACTCTTCTTTTTTTGCAGGCCGATTTTTCATGGTCAATTAAGGCCGAAAATGAATCTGTGGAAGCATTGGGCAGTGGCGACAGTAAAACGTTTAAGGATAAAAGCTTTTACGTACTCAAGGAAGATTATGAAATTGCACGTACCTATCGCTGTGTGGCCAATAATACGGTTGGGGTGGGAACATTCTGTGAAATTGAAGTTGCCGGTAAGTAAATATCCTTTTGAAATGATCTGAGAGAAAGAACAAAGAGGAAATTTCGATGTTTATATTGAAAAATAAAAAAACATCGAATTGTATGGATATGGATTCTATAGAAAGAAGTTAACAATCAAATTTATGAATTGTGGAGTACAAGCAAAAATATTTCAAACTGCCTCTACTATAAAAAATCATAGAATTTATGATTCAATTAAAAAATTTAATTGTGCAACTGATTTTGAACACAATTAAAATTTGTATTGTCAAAATTGAGGCAATATTTTTTAGTATATACACTGGAAAAAATTATGAAAAACAATTTTTCCCATTAGAAATGATTGTAGCACTGTCAAATTGGATCAATTTATTGAAGTCAACTGTATTTTTTCTGTGTAGATTATCGTAAGGGGATTATTGGCGAGTAAATCTACAACTTGGATTTTCCTTAAGGTCTTCTGGTTGCATTTATGTATCGTCATACTTGTAATTGACTATCATTGATGAATGGATTTTCAGTTTTAAAAAATCGAAAGCCTATACAGATCTAAAACATTTTTCTGTATCATCAATCAATGAAACTCGTCTTGCAGTTTTTTGTATTTCCCTGCAAAAATAGCGTAGTTGACATAGATGTGTAATGTTGAAATTTTAATTTAGACTTTCCTAAAAAAAAAAAGAAAAGCACAACTATACATTTCAAATGTCCTTTTTAGTTTCAATTAAATTCTCTTTAATTTATTTTTGGTTGAATTAATTCACTTGCCAGGAGTTTTTTTTTCTATTCTGTTTCTGTTTGCCACATTTCAATTACATTCATTCGTTTACTCGCTGTCTTAATTTTTATAATCAGCAGCTTCTCTTTAATTTATTCAATTCCAATTTTGTCCTTTGCTCCGTGACACAATGCCAAGTAAATGGCAAGTACATAAAAGTAAAAAAAAAAAAACGAAACCTCGTCAAGCCAACAAATGGAAAGAAAAACACGAAACCAAATAGAAAACCAAATAGCAAAGTGAAAGGGAAGGCAAAGGAAACAAGCCACACAGTGTAAAACCAAGGACTAAAACAATATCAGCGAACAGCAGTGGCCCAACAAAAGCAAAATGGAATAAACTAAAATAAAGGACTCCATATTATAATCTTCATCATTGTCAGCTGTTGAAATTAGCTTAACCTCCAATTCAATGGCTGCTGCTAAAGTTGCCAATTCCCTAGCAAATAAGAACAATAGGACAAAAGGCTAGCTCGTACAACCAATCCTCTACGTCCTCTCTCTCGCTCACATGGCCCTGGGATCAAAAACAATTTAGATGTTGAGTAGGAAGTACTGCCAGAACTCCTTCCTTCATGGTGTTGGATCATGCCATGGATGCCGTAGAGCGCATTGAATAACCACAATCAAGTCCTAACAGATTTATAAGCACGCACGCACCCACATAGCCATTTGATTACATTGACCAACCCACTCACCAATACATAAACACACAGTTACACCAATTCTAAGACCTATAGCAATGAATGTTGCGAGCGGAAACTGATTACTGTCAATATTTGTTTCATTTCTATGTTGCACAATACAATAACAGCTAAAGCAGCTGTAGCAGTAGCAGCAGCAGCAATGGCAGGATGGTAATGGTATTGGTGCTACTGTTGTTCCGTTTCCTGTTACTGCCAATTGAACTGGCAGTCTAGGTTTATGAGTCTGCGAGTGTTTGTGTATGCGTGACGATTTGTACGTTTTTTTGGCCACCAATACTGTGATTTAATGCTCTTTGGCTTGGATGAATAACGGATGGCTAGCTGGAATTGGATGAAACTCAAAAGGGTCTGATGTTTGGGGATTGGTTTAGTTGGCGCTATAGTTTTCGCGTTTGGTTTTTTTGTTTTTCCTACATTTCTACTCCTGAATGGTTATGGTGACCAAGAGTAGAGTCATATTGCAACAATAGTTTCGTGCTTGCAAATAACATCAATGTCTATTTGTGTCTGACTGTATGTGTGTTTTAGGGATAGTGATGGTTCTTTGCTTCTGTAAATATAGACACACGACCAACTGCAGCGGTATGACTTGGAATTAAGCACGTGCCTTTGCAATGCTAACAAGGAGCTATAGTTTTTTCTTCTTTTGTGTCAGAATATTCTCTGCACTGCACTGCACGAAATGATATTCAAACTCATACTTTTATACTTTTTATTAGTCTTCACCCCAGGATTTGTAATTTGATGAGGATATTGTAATGAATGCGATGGCCCTCTCAGATGCTTATGGCTTAACGAAGCACTAAGGCCATGAACCTTCAGTTTAGTTTGCTATATGAGCCATTTCTTGTCAAAATTCAAAACCACTTAAATTAAAAAACAAAAAATATATGGGAGTGTATGAATTTAATTTCTATTTGTCAAAATTTTGTTTCTATAGAAAATTTTGACAAAATTTTATTTCCATAGACAATTTTATCAAAATTTTATTTCTTTAGATAATTTTTTCAAAAATTTTGTTTCTATAGAAAATTTTGTTAAAATTTTATTTCTATAGACAATTTTATCAAAATTTTATTGCTAAATACAATTTTACCAAAATTTTATTTCTATAGACAATTTTATCAAAATTTTATTTCTATAGATATTTTTGCCAAAGTTTCATTTCGTTAGAAAATTTTTTCAAAATTTTATTTCGTTAGAAAATTTTGTCAAAATTTTATTTCGTTAGAAAATTTTGTCAAAATTTTATTGCTATAGACAATTTAGTCAAAATTTTATTTCTATAGACAATTTTATCAAAATTTTATTTCTATAGAATTTTTTGCCAAAAGTTTCATTTCGTTAGAAAATTTTGTCAAAATTTTATAACTATAGAAATTTTTGTCAAAATTTTATTTCTATAGAAAATTTTGCAAAATTTTGTTTCTATGGATAATGTTGTCAAAATTTTATTTCTATAGAAAATTATGTAAAAATTTAATTTCTATAGAAAATTTTGTCACAATTTTATTTCTATAGAAAATTTTTGTCAAAGTTTTATTTCTATAGAAAATTTTGTCAAAACTTTATTTCTATAGAAAATTTTGTCAAAATTTCATTACGTTAGAAAATTTTGTCAAAATTTTATTTCTTTAGAAAATTTTGTTTCTATTGAAAATTTAGTCAAAATTTTATTTCTATAAAAAATTTTTTCAAAACTTTATTTCTAAAAAAAAATTTTGTCAAAGTTTTATTTCTATAGAAAATTTTGTCAAAATTTTATTTCTATAGCAAATTTTGTCAAAATTTTATTTCTATAGAAAATTATTCAAAATTTTGCTTCTATGGATAATTTTGTAAAAATTTTATTTCTATAGAATATTATTGTTAAAATTTTGTTTCTATAGAAAATTTTGTCAAAATATAGTTTCTATAAAAAATTTTATCAAAACTTAAAATTTTCTCAACATTTTAATTCCATAGAAAATTGTTGCTAAAATTTTGTTTCTATAGAAAATTTTGTCAAAATTTTATTTCTATAGAAAATTTTGCAACAATTTTATTTGGCAGTTTTGTTTCTTCAGAAATTTTTGTTAGAATTTTGTTTCTATAGAAAATATTGTCACAATTTTATTTCTATGGAAAATCATGGTTAAAATTGTATTTCTAAAAAAAATATGGCAACATTTTATTTCTATAGAAAATGTTGTCAAAATTTTATTTCTACAGAAAATTATTGTTGAAAGTTTATTTCAATAGAAAATTTTGTCAAAATTTTATTTCTATAGAAAATGTTGTCAAAATTTTATTCTATAGAATATTTTGTCAAAATTTTATTTCTATAGAAAATTTAGTCAAAATTTTATTTCTATAGAAAATTTTGTCAAAATTTTATTTCTTTAGAAAATTTTGTCAATACTTTGTTTTTATTGAAAATTTTGTCAAAATTTTATTTCTATAGAAAATGTTGTCAAAATGTTCTTTCTATAGAAAATTATAGTTAAAATTTTATTTCTATAGAAAATTTTTTCAAAACTTTATTTCTAAAGAAAATTTTGTCAAAATTTTGTTTTTATAGACAATTTTGTCAAAATTTTATTTCTATAGAAAATTTTGTCAAAATTTTATTTCTACAGAAAATTATGCAAAATTTTGTTTTTATGGATAATTTTGTAAAAATTTTATTTCTATAGAATATTATTGTTAAAAATTTGTTTTTTGAAAATTTGTTTCTATAGAAATTATTTTCAAAATTTTCTTCTATAGAAAATGTTCTCAAAATTTTATTTCTATAGCAAAAATTTATTTCTATTTTTGGTAAAATTTTATTTCAATAGAAAATTTTATTTCTATAGGAAATTTTGTCAAAATTTTATTTTAATAGAAAATTTTGTCAAACTTTCATTTCTATAGAAAATTTTGTCAAAAGTTTTTTTCTATAGAAAATGTTGTCAGAATTTTATTTCTTTAGAAAATTTTGTCAGAAAAAATTTCTACAGAAAATGTTGCCAATTGTCAAAATTTTGTGAAAATTTTATTTCTATAGAAAATTTTGTGAAAATTTTATTTCTGTAGAAAATATTAACAAAATTTTATTTCTATAGAAAATTTAGTCAAAATTTTATTTTTATAGAAAATTTAGTCAAAATTTTATTTCTATTGAAAATTTTGTCAAAATTGTATTTCTATGGAAAATTATGATTAAAATTTCTATAGACAGTTTTATCAAAATTTTTCTCTGAAATTCGTTAACTCATATGCCATAGATTTAATGCCGATTGAAATTATGTTGTAGGGTTAAAAAAAAAAAGATTCTAATATTTAATTCACATCTATGGTGGATTATCACAATGGACTGAATAGTCTAAGTGAGCCTGAATCTTAATCGGGCTGCCACTTTAACCTATGGTGGAGGGTATAGGCCAATTTCATATCCTTTGTTACTAGTTTTCTTTGCCATATTCAAAGTGTTTTTGAGTTTCGTTACAGCTGAAACTATTTCCAAGTTAAGAGTTTATAATGATGTCCATTTTCATCTTCCTTGCTGTTACCGAGATATATATTTTTTTTGCTTTTATGATTTTAGTCTTCGTTGTATTTGGAGTCAATTTTTTCTATTTGCTGCTGATTTAACAGTGTGCATTTTTTTTTATTTTGTCCTTGTTTTGGTAAGAGGAAATTGATTTCACAATTCTTACACTTCCTTGAGTACATTTTCCTCATATTGGATAAAGGACCGTATTTTATTGAAAGTTATGTGAAAGCTTTCAATGTATTTTGGGTTTTCTGTGGGGGGTTTTTCGATTCAATTTAAGGTCCATGGTTATGGAGAAAAAATCTTTGAGTATTTTTTTGTGATCTAGGGGTTTAAATTTTCTTCAAAAAACACTTTAATATTTGAAAAAAGAATTTTTGATTTTATAAAAAAAAAGGTTTAATGTTTCCTATCACTAGAGTTTAAAAAGAATATGATTATTGGAGAACGATTTTCAAAAACCAGTATTTTCAATCAAATCTTACAAATGTTTTACATTTTTTTGAAGGTGTGTGTGTAGAATGTTTTGCTTGACACATAGTGTAGATGATCACCCCAAATATGTTTTAAGAGCAAAATGAAATCAGCTACATCATTTTCGAGAAAATAATATGGTTTCGACAAACATATTCCATAATCACCATTCAAAAATAATACTTTACTCTTGAAACATGTTTGGGTGATCCGATTCCTTGTCTGGATGATATTAGATAGAAAAATATTTTGAATTTCTGCGTTAATCTGGATCAACATTGATTTATAAGATTTATGAATTGAAACTAATTTTTGCGTCGATTAAATGGTTGATTCATAAAAATATTGAACTGTATACAAGACCAATTTTAGCCCCACCTTCATCCATGGGAAATTTAATTTATATTTTTTTATTGTTTTTATATTTAGATCTGGTAATTTATCGCATTTTTTATTGTAATTTATTTCTTTTACATTTAATATAAGTTTATTATTTTCCTTATATATTATATTACAGCCACTTGGGCTATTATTATATGGTGGAAAGGTAAACAAATTGCTCTTGGCATATGTATTTAAGGGTTCTAAATTGATTATGTAAAATAAATTTGTATTGTTGTGAGAGAAAAAGCATGAGATGTTGTTTTAACTGAACACAATAAACCACCAAATTGGATATGATATCCTTTTTTCCTTCACAATCCTTGGAAATCCTTAGAACAAACATCCTTCGCTATAAGTAAGCTTTTTAGTTAATTACAAAAAGCACGTAGATCCTGATCATATGGATTTAGTGGTTGTCATCTATTACAAATACAAAGTTTTATATGGAAATACAAAGATTGCCAGAAACAAAGTGAGGGATATGAACCAGTGTTACCATTGTGCGAGTCGCATTTTGCAACCATTTTGATGCCATGCGACTTTTTTCAAATATTTAGTCGCACAAAAGGGAAGTGCTTAAAAATTTGAAGCAAGTTTTATAAATGTATATTATCCGCGCGCCTTACGCGGGAGCCATCGTGGTGCAATGGCCCGCCTTGCATACAAAGGGTCATGAATTCAGTTTCGACCAAACAGTAAAAAGTTCTTTAGATATTTTCAAATATCTTTTTTGGCATGTTTTTTATTGCTTTGTGCTCTTTTATAGAACGTTTTCCCTAATAAAAAGACTTCACAAATCTAGGCGACTTTCCTTATCATTATACGACTTTTTTGTGCAACCTTTTTGGGATATGCGACCTTTTTTGTGACTTTGTTTGTTGAAAACCAACAACCCATCTTTATGTCGAAGTCTTGACGCAAGGAAGGTTGACGCAATTAAATTTCAAACCACTTCCCCTTGGTTTACATTGGTCAAGACAAGAGTAAGTTTGGCAATAGGGGCAAATGGTCATTAATTCTCTTTAGAAGCTAGCCTCTAATCTGGGATTTATCAATTTCTCAGGTTTAGTATAAATCTGGTATAACCCTCTTATCAGTCCATCGCTCGAATATGCCAGTTGCAATAATTCCTTGTAGGAATTGCTTTTAAAACGTGCTCCCTCTGACCCATTACGGGTTTGGGTCGATTTACCGATTTGACAAATTTAGTATAAATCCTGAATTTTATAGAGTAGTATTAACTAAATATTCTGATAAATAGTGTAAAATTTATCTTGAGTAAAATAAAATATATTTGTTAAATGATCATTAGCATTTGAACTATATTGCATAAAGACAGCTTGAATACCCCGATATATTCCCAGAATTTTCCTCAAAAAAAAAATTACCAATAATTTTGTATATCTTTAAGAGTTATTTATAATGCCAACTCTATTTCTTCCTATGTAATTGCTATATTTCCTTTTTGAAAAAATGCTTTTAACCGCTATTCTTTTGGGTATGCTTTTTTCCTGATGCTTTCCCAACATGGCTATACAGTGAGACTTAGAAGTAAGTTCATATATTAAGAAACTAGCTATTAAATTAAACTTGTTATTTTTTATAATTAAATTTAAAAAATACTATGTAATTGATTTATTTTATTTTAATTTTATATTGTGTATTTAATATTAGAAAAAAAATTTTCCTTAACATTTTTTTTTATGCACACTGTAGTATAATCTCACATATACAAACGAAATTATTTATTTATTTATTTTTTTTTTTTTTTGAAAAAATAGTGGTTGTATCTTAGAAAATACAGTGCACATTAAAATAAGATTTTAATTACGAATAAACAATTTGTTTTTAGTAGAGAATAGAGATAGTTTTACATTACACAGTTTTATTGCGAACATTACTTTCATCTCTGGTAAATGTTATTTAACTTCCAATTTATAGTTTTTTGAATTTTTTGTCAAAATTTGATTTTCAATTTTGACTGCATATTACTCACAAGTACCTACAAATGGAAGTAAAGATACATATTTTTAAAAATAGCGTTATGGTGTTTTAAATGCATCTAACTTAATTTCATAGAAGTCGGTCAACATTTTAGGATGTAAGAATTTTTTCTGGTTGTATCTTAAAAGATACAGTGTGCATTTAAGGATTACGCTACAAAAGTCAATAAGTATTTTTATATTTATACATATTTTGTTAAACACATAAAAATGACTCCATAGTAAAACTAACAATTTTGTTGTTTGGAAGGAATTTTCAAGTTTTGCCGTGATTCTCTAAAGGGTGATACGGTCAATATAAACTTGACGTATTTCTTTCAATTTTGCATTTAAAAAACCTGAACACCCCTCATTTTGAAGGTGTGTGTGTGTAGAATGTTGCTCCAATTTTGATTTTGGAATTCACTCTTCAGTTGTCAAAATGCCGTCCAAGCAAGAAGAGCAGCGTATCAAAATTTTGCTCGCGCATCGCGAAAATCCGAGCTACTCGCACGCAAAGCTGGCAAAATCGCTAAAAGTTGCCAAATCAACCGTTACAAATGTAATTAAAGTGTTTGGGGAACGTTTGTCGACAGCCAGGAAGTCTGGATGGGGGGCAAATCGAAAACCGTAAGCCTCTGGGACGACAAAGAGAGTTGCCGATAGTTTCAAGCGAAACCCTAACCTCTCTCTCCGAGATGCCGCAAATAAGCTGGGTGTATCGTCTACAACCGTGCATCGAGCCAAAAAACGAGCCGGACTATCGACTTACAAGAAGGTAGTGACTCCAAATCGCGATGATAAACAAAATACAACGGCCAAAACGCGATCCCGGAGGCTGTACACGACGATGCTGACGAAGTTTGACTGCGTGGTAATGGACGACGAAACCTACGTCAAAGCCGACTACAAGCAGCTTCCGGGACAGGAGTTTTATACGGCAAAAGGAAGGGGAAAGGTAGCAGATATTTTCAAGCACATAAAACTGTCAAAGTTCGCAAAGAAATATCTGGTTTGGCAAGCCATCTCTACCTGTGGCTTGAAAAGCAGCATTTTCATAGCTTCCGGGACTGTCAACCAAGAAATTTACGTGAAAGAGTGTTTGAATAAACGTCTGCTGCCTTTCCTGAAGAAACACGGTTGTTCCGTACTGTTTTGGCCGGATTTGGCATCTTGCCATTACGGTAAAAAGGCCATGGAGTGGTACGCCACCAACAACGTTCAGGACAAGAACCCTCCCAACACCCGGCAATTCGGATTTGGAAAAGCGAAAGCCTAACTGAATATTTTTCCTGAATTTTATACTAATTGAACTTGAAAAAGAAATTTAATTTGATTTTTTAAATAAACGATTTCACCGATTTACACTCGTTTTCCTTTGACCAAATTTTGACCGTATCACCCTTTATTCCTGACTTTGTTTTTAAATCAAAATATCGTTATTCATAATGTGGGACTGAAAAAAATCCATGGTTAGACTGATGCTTAAGTGCAGTTATTTATTATTATTGCTAAAATGTATTTAATGTAGTTTATTTAGTTTTTTAAAGAAAAAGCTTGGTGTCAGCAAAATTTCCATAGCTTAGAATCAGGTATTTTTTTTTTAATTTTGAAAATTTATCATAAGCCCGTACACAGGCCCAACTACGACTGCAAGTAGTTTATTTTTAAATTATTAAGAAATTTTCCCCAGCTTATGGTATGGTCACACTGGGCAAATATTTGACAGAAATCAAAAGAGACTCCGTCGCCACAGTCAAACCAACAGACATTTTTAGTTCATATGGAATATCTAACATCGTTGTATACAGAAAAAAAATTCACGAAAAATTTTCCAATTAAAATTTTAATTGAGTTTTAAAAAATATTCAATTAAAAATTTAATTGAATCAACAAATTTTTTAATTGAAACAAAAATCAATCACAAAAATTAATAGTATCAATTAATTTTTTAATTGGATCAATTAATTTTTTAATTGACCTTCAATTAATTTTTTAATTGATACTATCATTTCTGTGATTGAAGACATTTCAATTAAAAAATTAATTGGATCAATTAATTTCGTGATTGAATCAGAAAAAAAAATTTTTGTGTGTAGGATTATTTTCCAAAAACCATATCCGGATATTTGGAAAATGGTTCTGGAACACTATTTCACACTCATTTCGGTCAAATATTTGCCTAGGCTGTGTGCCTTAGTGTTAGGCGTAAAGAATCAGAATTTTTTTTTTTTAGAAAATGTATCATGACTGACTTATTTAGTTGATCCGCAATTATAGATTTGTTATGGAATATATTATATGTACTATTCCATTATTATTTTATGTTTAATCTCATTTATCAGAGTTTTTTGCCTTTTAAAATGCTAAATATTACAGAACATTAACATTTCCTAGAAATTTCTTTGGAACTCCATTTATAGTTCAGTTTGTTTTTTTTTATACCTAAATACAGCATAACATTGATATGCTACCAGTGACATTTCTCTTTTTTTGTTCTTAACAAAAGCAATGAATAAAACACTACCTACTACCTTATGAATATTTTACATAGATTTTATACCATTACACCATTCCATATGACATTACAAAAAGCTTCTTTATATAACCTACAATATGTTTCCTGGGAATTTTATAGCCATTGAGAAGGCATGATAACAAAAAATCAAGTACCTATGCATTGTTGACAATATGACACATACTCGTTTGTATAAAACTAGACAGGATACAATATGAAGAGAGTTCCCATTTCATTTAGAATAAACTGCAGATACATTTCTATAGGTGACAAATGGTAGTAGAAGTGGCAAGTTAACACAACGATATATGATTCTTTAGGGGAATTACTAAGAACGAAAGAAATTACTAAGAAAAAAAACTTTCCTAGAATTTATGGAATTTGAAGCAACGATATGATAGGTTTTTACTTATCATCTAAGTGGAATTCATAGAGGAAAATTTGTTAAAAAGAAAATCTCATATCATAGAATGGAAAGCATTCCTTGTTTTTTTATTTAAAGCGAGTTAAAGTAAATAAATAGGTTGTCAGCATGAATAGACATAATATGCATGTCTTAGTTTCTTTAAGTTCAAAGGGAAAATGCAAATTCTAATAGGCCAAAATTATTTAAATTTTAGCAATTACCATAGAGTCAAAAAATTAATACTATATTAATTAATACAAAAATAATGCAAATATGTTATAGGCTCTATATATTATACTCAAAATTTATAAGGCAAATGACAGTTGAAATTTAGTTTAAGTGGATTTTGCAATTCTAATGTGAATGCCGTATTAGGTATAAAGCCAAAACCCACACAACTGGTTTCTAGATATTGTAGGCCTACAAAAATGGTACTATAACATATAGTTTTATTCTCTGGAAATAAATCAATTTTAAACTAATTTTAGAATAATTATTATTTAATTAAAATAAACTAAAAATATAGGCTTACAATTGGTATTATGTATATATTATTTAAACTTAATTTAGTGAAATTAAATTATTTAAAATAAAATGAAATATACATATTTTAGTTTATTTTAAATTAATTTAATTAATATTTATTGAATAAAACTGTATTTAATTTTAATTTAAATACAATTTTATTGTAAACAATTGCCCCTAAAACATTTAGAGAAATTAAAATAAAATATATTTTTATTTAATTTAAATTAATTTAATTAATATTTATTGAATAAAACTGTATTTAATTTAAATACAATTTTATTGTAAACAATTTCCCCAAAAACATTTAGTGAAATTAAATATATTTTAATTTAATTAAAATTTATTGAATAAAACTGTATCTAATTTATTTTAATTTAAACTTTATGTAAACTAATTTAGTGTAATTAAATATTTTAATAATATAAGATTACATAACTAAAATTGTTTATTTAATTTAATATAATTTGAATAAAATTATTTATTTTTTTATAATTATTTACATATTCTCTAAAAATAAAGCAAATTTAATTTAGAAAAATTTATTTGTTTTAAATAAAATTTAAATAAACTAAAATATAATTGAAATTAGTTTAATAGTTTATATTAACTAATCAACTGATTTCTAGATGTTGCAGGCCTACATAACTGGTATTTAGTTTCATTCTCGGAAAATAAATTAAATTTAAATTTAATTCAGTGAAATTAAATTGTCTAAATTAAATTAAAATAAAATAAAATATATAAAATATATTTTAGTTTTTTTTTAATTAATTTAATTAATATTTATTGAATAAAACTTTTTTTTATTTTAATTTAAATACAATTTTATTGTAAACAATTGCCCCACAAACATTTAGTGAAATTAAAATAAAATATATTTTTATTTAATTTAAATTAATTTAATTAAAATTTATTGAATAAAACTGTATCTAATTTATTTTAATTAATTTTAATTTAAACTTTATGTAAACTAATTTAGTGTAATTAAATATTTTAATTTAATTATACTAAAGAACATAAGATTACATAACTAAAATTGTTTATGTAATTTAATATAATTTGAATAAAATTATTTATTTTTTTTATAATTATTTACATATTCTCTAAAAATAAAGCAAATTTAATTTAGAAAAATTGATTTGTTTTAACTAAAATTTAAATAAACTTAAATATATTTTAATTAGTTTCTTTAATTGAAATTAGTTTAATAGTTTTTATTAACTAATCAACTGATTTCTAGATGTTGCAGGCCTACATAATTGGTAATACAATATTTAGTTTTAATCTCGGAAAATAAATTAAATTTAAATTTAATTTAGTGAAATTAAATTGTCTAAATTAAAATAAAATAAAATAAAATATATAAAATATATATATTTTTTAATTAAGTTAATTAATATTTATTGAATAAAAATGTATTTAATTGTAACTTAAATACAATTTTATTGTAACCAATTGCCCCAAAAACATTTAGAGAAATTAAAATAAAATAAAATATATTTTTATTTAATTTAAATTAATTTAATTAAAATTTATTGAATAAAACTGTATCTAATTTATTTTAATTAATTTTAATTTAAACTTAATTTAAACTAATTTCATTTAATTAAATATTTTAATTCAATTAAACTAAAGAACATAAGATTACATAACTAAAATTGTTTATTTAATTTAATATAATTTGAATAAAATTATTTATTTTTTTATAAGTATTTACATACATCTCTAAAAATAAAGCAAATTTTATTTAGAAATATTAATTTGTTTTAACTAAAATTTAAATATATTTTAATTAGTTTATTTAATTTAAATTAGTTTAATAGTTTTTATTAACTAATCAACTGATTTCTAGAAGTTGCAGGCCTACATAATTGCTAATACAATATTTAGTTTTATTCTCGGAAAATAAATTAAATTAAAATTTAATTTAGTGAAATTAAATTGTCTAAATTAAATTAAAATAAAATATATTTTAATGTAATTAATATTTATTTAATAAAACTGTATTTTATTTATTTTAATAAATTTAAATTTAAACTTAATGTAAATTAGTTTGGTGTAATTTAATATTTTAATTTAATTAAACTAAACAACATTAGATTAATAACTTGAAGTAAACTAATTGAGAGTACATTATTTGGTTTTATTCTGGAAAAATAAATTAAATTTAATTAGTGAAATTAAATTTAAATTTAGTGAAATTAAATAATTTTAATTAAATTAAAGTATAATTTATTTTAATTTAATTTAAATTAAATTAATTTAATGAATATTTATTTAATAAAACTTAATTTAATATATTTCAATAAATTTAAATATAAACTTACCCCCATATGCAAAAAAGCTAAAGAAAACTTCAAGCCTACTTTTAACATATAAATTCATTCGATAAACTGTCAATAAATTGTTTTGCATATAAGTATTAATGTATACGGATTTAGTTGAATTAAATATTTTAATTTAATTAAACTAATTAAACTCCATAACTATTTTTTCAATTTTTTTTATTTGAATGAAGTAAATATTTTAATTTAATTAAACTACAGAATATAAGCTTTCATAACTAAAATTGTTTTTTTTTTTGTGTTTAATTTGATTTAAGTTGAATAAAATTATTTTTTTTTTTATGATTCTAAAAATAAATCAAATTTAAATTTAATGCAGAGAAATTAAATTTGATTTAATTTGTATTAAATTATTTATTATGTGTAATTTATTATCATACATTCAAACTTTATTTAATGTATTTCAATAAACTTAAAATTGTATATAGTCTAATATTTCTAAAGTTAATTCAATAAATATATTTAGTTTATTTATTTATTTATAACTACTACTCAATTTAAAGTAAATACAAAATTAGTATACAAAAATGAGGCCATCAATTAATTTTTTGTTTATTTTAAGTTTATTTAATTAGTTTTTATTTATTAAAATTTTAATAATTTATTTTAATAAACTAAAATGTAATTGAAATTATTTAAGTTTAATATATTGGCTTAAGCTTTATAAAATAATGTAAAATAAAATTAATTAGAATTTAATAGATAACGGTTATAAGAGTATTTACAATTGTCACCCAAATTTTCTAAAGAAATGGTGATAATAATTATAAAAAAAATGTTTTCTTATAATTTTTTTAGAACATTAAGAAATTTATTTAATAAACACAATCAAATATCAAGCATGTACTGCAATGAATGTTAATTTTCATTTTTTGCAATTTGTTGTTTTCAATATTATTATTTTTTTTTTTAATGTTTTTACTTCTATTTATTATTTTTTTTTTTCATAAAAATTTCATTATTATTTATATAGAATAATTACTAATGGTTTTTGTTGTGTTTTTTTTTCCACTAAATTTTCCTTAGAACAATTGGCCTGGTGGCAACGATGGGATAAAACAGCCTTAATCATTCTAGTGGCCAGCATATTGGTATTACTATTAGCGGTGATAATCATTTGTTGTATTATCATTTGCATTTGCCGCCGCCGCAGACGTCAGGATAAATGTAAGTACCATTTTATTGTAAACATAACAAAAAATATTTCAAGATAGTTGGGAAACACCCAATATGGAAAATGCAATTCCCCAAAATCAAAAACAATCTCCATATATATTTTAGAAAATATGGCTTAGGGTTTATTAAGTTTATTTAAGAAATTTTTAATTATTTTAAATATGATTTTAGTGTTTTAGTTTTTTTAAGATAAATTGTAATCTTATTATAATTATTTAAAATTTCTGTTTAAAAAAGACAACTCTGGTTTAACATAAGTTTGCATGGCCGTTTTTCTTTTAAGAGAAGAAAACTAAAGCTTTTTATTTGTGGGCATGTGAAGCATGTTTTTGCACGAGTTTCCCCAAATTTTTGGTCCCTCTTTTGATTTTTTCCAAATGAAAAAATTAAACAAAAAGAAGAAAAGCGATACACAACATACAATTGATTTTATATTCAATTTTATAGGGGAAATCTAGAGGGTATTGGGTAAGAAAATGAAACAAGCTTTCTTCCTCGTAAACCCTATTACTTATAAAAAAGAAAAAATAAAAAAAGATATTATAGGTTAAAAAAAGTACCAACAATAACAAAACAAAACGAATGAAAGAATAGATATTATAGGTTAAAAAAGTAGATAAGAAGATCATAGATTCCTGCAAGTTCAGATAACATAGAATTAGGTACCCAAATTTAGATAATGTAGAGAAATATATTAGCCAAACATAAAAATATTGGTCAAAGAGACATCCCAACATTCGATGAAATTTTTGAAAACAACTTTAGTGAATTTTTTAACAATTAAGCATAGACAAAGGTCAACTCCTTGTTAAGAAAATAAGTTAGCCACTTTTCAATGTGAGACCACAATCTACATTTCAAGTGAAACAAAGACCTTTTTTTGGATTTTTCAAAAAGTCGACCAACTTTTACCTCTCGTGAATATGTCAAGTAAATCATATAAAAAATAATATAATAGGTTGTCTGATAAGTCCCCGGTCTAACGAAGAAAAACACATTTTTTTTTGTCAAAATTCGTTTTTATTATTCAACATAGTTCCCTTCAAGAATGATACAACGATTATAACGACCTTCTAATTTTTTGATACCATTTTGCTAGTACTCCTTCGGTTTTGCCTCAAAATAGGTCTCAGTTTCGGCGATCACCTCTTCATTGCAGCCAAATTTTTTCCCTGCGAACATCCTTTCGAGGTCTGAGAACAAGAAAAAGTCGCTGGGGGCCAGATCTGGAGAATACGGTGGGTGGGGAAGCAATTCGAAGCCCAATTCATGAATTTTTGCCATCGTTCTCAATGACTTGTGGCACGGTGCGTTGTCTTGGTGGAACAACACTTTTTTCTTCTTCATTTGGGGCCGTTTTGTCGCGATTTCGACCTTCAAACGCTCCAATAACACCATATAATAGTCACTGTTGATGGTTTTTCCCTTCTCAAGATAATCGATAAAAATTATTCCATCCGCATCCCAAAAAACAGAGGCCATTACTTTGTCAGCGGATTTTTGAGTCTTTCCACGCTTCGGAGACGGTTTACCGGTCGCTGTCCACTCAGCCGACTGTCGATTGGACTCAGGAGTGTAGTGATCCATTGTCACATGTCGACGTAAAAACTTGGGTGTATTACGTGTTAACAGCTACAAACACCGCTCAGAATCATCAACACGTTGTTGTTTTTGGTCAAATGTGAGCTCGCGCGGCACCCATTTTGCACAAAGCTTCCGCATATCCAAATATTGATGAATGATATGACCAACACGTTTCTTTGATATCTTTAAGACCTCTGCTGTCTCGATCAACTTCATTTTACGGTCATTCAAAATCATTTTGTGGATTTTTTTGATGTTTTCGTCGGTAACCACCTCTTTCGGGCGGCCACTGCGTTCACCGTCTTCCGTGCTCAATTCACCACGCTTGAGTTTTGCATACCAATCAGTTATTGTTGATTTCCCTGGGACAGAGTCCGGAAATTCATTATCAAGCCAAGTTTTTGCTTCCACCGTATTTGTTCCCTTCAGAAAACAGTATTTTATCAAAACACGAAATTCTTTTTTTTTCAATTTTTTCACAATAACCAAAGTTGCTTCACAAAAGACGCTCTATCTCACAAACTAATTGACTTACAGATGTCAAATTTTGACACGAATCATTTGAAGGTTGGTACTATATAAAAATAATATGCATTTAATACAAGCGACGCCATATATGTGTCAGACCGGGGACTTATCAGCCAACCTGTTACTCGTAACATAAATCCGCTTATAAATATATCAAGAAATATGGAATCTATATATTATTTTAACCAAATTTCTTCCAAGATCATTTGATATACAAAATTACCTGTGACGGCATTCAAAAAACGGATAATAATTGTGGCCTAAATTATACCGAAGTAGTTACTTCAGGATATAAACTTGAAGTAGTTAATATAGGTCCACCTCGGTTTCTAGGTTACTGACCTATTGATTGCCAACATATCCGTCTTTTCAAGTATTAAAAATTTCATTTTAAGTCCATTTTAGGTTATATATGCAAAAAAAAATATTTGTAATAGGCTTTTTTTTAGTTTATAATTATTCCTATATTTATCTTGTGGAGGCCCAATAATAGCTTTAGGGAATTTATTTTTCCTGGTCATTTCATTGTCCCTTCATATAGTATATTGCATCAGCATTCCTCTTAATTGATATTGCCATAGATATGTTTTTGTTTTTATTTTTCCATATATATATTTTTTGTTTTGTTTTCCTAAACCACGTTCAATGTAAATATTTCAAAAATATTTTTTTCATTAATTAATTAAATACAAATATTTGTTTTTTCTCTTTTCAAATGCTTTTTTATGTTATGCTTTTTGGCAAAATGTAAATAATCCATCAACAACAAACAAACAATTGCCAATAAAAATGCAAACGCTTTTATTAAATCCACACCAAAAAAAAAAAACAATTATATACATGAAAATGCCATCAAAACAAAAATATTGTTCAACATCATTAACAATTAAACAAATTCTATATATTTGAATGTACGTGTGTGTGTGTGTATGGATATGAATGTAAAACCACTAATCATATAAACAATATCAAAATAACACAAAACATAAAAAAACATACATAAAACAATGTATCAACATTAAATAATTAAATAACACCATCACATATCTATATTCGTTGTAATATCAAATATCTCAAAAAAAAAAAAAAAAAAAAAAACAATTTCATGACATTGGAAATTTAATTTCAAAAATTCTGCAAATATATTCACATACCATGACATTAACACAAATACTAAATAATATAAATAACCACATATAATACGTGCGTTATGCATTTTATAAAACCAAAAAAAAAACACACACACACAACAACAACAACAAAAACATACTAAAATTAATTTTACATGCAAAACAACTAATATAATTAACAAACAACAAAATGACATTTTTAATCTAATTAAAATTTTTTTCCTGAATAATTTATACATTTCGACTGGTAAACCCATCCAATGGGTAATATACTTATAATATTATATCACGAAATGTTTATTAAAAAAAACAACATCGTTTAATTTTAAACAAACTAAAATACAATTAAAAATCCATTAAAACTTTGTTACTACAAAAATAATCAATAAACCAACAACATCTTACACCCAATACAAAAACAATATAACACCATTGCTCTCTCGCTCTATGGCTCTCTTACAACCGTTTTATTATCTCCATTCCATTACCATTATCACAATCATTGGTTGTGCGTGCGTGTGTGTGTGTGTGTGGGTGTGTTTATTTGTTCTTTCATAATTTTATTTTGCCTACATGTGGCTTAAAAAAAAACAACCATTTGTTTTATCAACAAAACGTTTACAATTATATATATTTTTTTTGGCAACAAATTAACAATTATTGCTTCAAAACCAACCACATAATACTATATTATGTCACTTGATATCATAAACATTAATGTGTCATCATTAAAATCAACATTAACAACCACCAACCAACAAAAAAAACATACAAACATTAATTCAATGCATTTAACCTGTGATTCTCAACATTTATCAAAAACTACAATATCACCAATCAAAAAATCGAAATCTAAACATTTTAAATCAAATTTAAATCAATTAACATTAAAAAAGATCGAACCGATGTCTCCATGAGTGCCAATCACAGGTAAGATAATTTGTTGTTATTTGTTATTAGTCTTTAAATATTACAAAATTTGCTTTATTAATTTTTTTTGATGTTTATTTTATTAAAAATTATTTTTATTTTTTTTTTTCAAGAAAAGAAATCTTATGAAAATTGTTGGAAAAATATTTTAATAAATGGGACTAAAAAAGAGGCCCTCCATCATAGATCACACGGTAGAAATTGTTCCACAAATACTAACTAATATCGGCATAATAATACCAAAAAATCAATTGTTACCCAGCAAAAAAATTTGGAAGTTCTTCCAAAGGCACAGCTTTGAAAGCACTTCCAGAAGATGCACTCCCATTGATGTTCTTTATTTTAACTACCCAGGAAGTTATTTTAATTCAATTTTTTATAACATGCTTTTTTCATACTTTTAATGGGTAATTTTAACTTTCTTTGTTTCAAATAGGTTGCAACCAGAGTAAGAATTCATAAAATGGTACAAATCATTTAAATTTTGTCCAAAAAAAATGCTAACTCCAATCTGAAAAAATTTTGAATTTTTGAAAATATTTGAGGTCAAACGTTTACGACAAGCGTTAGAATCCATTAAAAATTATAAAAAAATTATAAAAAATATTCATTTGACAAAATATCACAGAATTTTTATACCCTCCATCATAGGATGGGGGTATATTAACTTTGTCATTCCGTTTGTAACACATCGAAATATTGCTCTAAGACCCCATAAAGTATATATATTCTGGGTCGTGGTGAAATTCTGAGTCGATCTAAGCATGTCCGTCCGTCCGTCCGTCCATCCGTCTATTGAAATCACGCTAACTTCCGAACGAAACAAGCTATCGACGTGAAACTTGGCACAAGTAGTTGCTATCAATGTAGGTCGGATGGTATTGAAAATGGGCCATATCGGTCCACTTTTACGTATAGCCCCCATATAAAGGGATCCTCAGATTTGGCTTGTGGAGCCTCTAACAGAAGCATATTTCATCCGATCCGGCTGAAATTTGGTACATGGTGTTAGTATATGGTCTCTAATAACCATACCAAAATTGGTTCACATCGGTCCATAATTATATATAGCCCCCATATAAACCGATCCCCCGATTTGGCTTGCGGAGCCTTTAAGAGAAGCAAGTTTCATCCGATCCTTCTGAAATTTGGTACATAATGTTAGTATATGGTCTCTAATGCCCATGCAAAAATTGGTCCATATCGGTCCATAATTATATATAGCCCCCATATAAACCGATCCCCCGATTTGGCTTGCGGAGCCTTTAAGAGAAGCAAGTTTCATCCGATCCTTCTGAAATTTGGTACATGATGTTAGTATATGGTCTCTAATGACCATGCAAAAATTGGTCCATATCGGTCCATAATTATTATATATAAACCGATCACCAGATTTGACCTCCGGAGCCTCTTGGAAGACCGAAATTCATCTGATTCAGTTGAAATTTGGTACGTGATGTTAATATATGGCCTCAAACACCCATGCAAAAATTGGTCGATATCGGTCCATAACTATATATATAGGCCCCATATAAACCGATCGCCAGATTTGAACTCCGGTGCCTTTTGGAGAAGCAAAATTCATCCGATCTCGTTGAAATTTGGTACGTGGTGGTAGTATATGATATTTAACAACCATGCCAAAAGTGGTCCATATCAGTCCATAATCATTTATAGCCCCCATATAAACCGATCCCGAGATTTGGTTTTGAAGCCTCTTGGAGAAGCAAATTTCATCCGAGTGAGTTGAAATTTGTGGATGACAGTCTTTCGTAGAAGTTTCTATGCAATCCATGGTGGAGGGTACATAAGATTCGGTCTGGCCGAACTTACGGCCGTATGTACTTGTTTTTATTTGAAACAAACATCAATCACAACAAGTAAGGAAAGTCTAAAGTCGGGCGGGACTGACTACATTATACCCTGCACCACTTTGTAGATCTAAATTTTCGATACCATATCACATCCGTCAAATGTGTTGGGCGCTATATATAAATACATACATTTAAATATCACTCGACCTGGACAGAATTTGATAGACTTCTACAAAATCTATAGACTCAAAATTTAAGTCGGCTAATGCACTTGGGTGGAACACAATGTTAGTAAAAAATATGGGAAACATTTAAATCTGAAGCAATTTTAAGGAAACTTAGCAAAAGTTTATTTTTGATTTATCGCCCGATATATATGTATTAAAAGTTCAGGAAAATTAGATCATTTTTATAACTTTTCGACTAAGCAGTGGCGATTTTACAAGGAAACTTTTGATATTTTGACCATTTTTGTCGAAATCAGAAAAACATATATATGGGAGCTATATCTAAATCTGAACCGATGTCAACCAAATTTGGCACGCATAGCTACAATGCCAATTCTACTCCCTGTGCAAAATGGTCATATGAGTGTAAATCGGGCGAAAACTATATATGGCAGATATATCCAAATCTGAACCGATTTCAACCAACTTTGGCACGCATAGCAACAATTCTAGTTCTACTCTCTGTGCAAAATTTAACTAAATCGGAGCAAAAAATTGGCCTCTGTGGGCAATTGAGTGTAAATCGGGCGAAAGCTATATATGGGAGCTATATCTAAATCTGAACCGATTTGGCTGATATTTTACAAGTTTTTCGAGACTCATAAAATATTCGGATGTACGGAATTTGAGGAAGATCGGTTGATATACACGCCAATTATGACCAGATCGGTGAAAAATATATATGGCAGCTATATCTAAATCTGAACCGATTTTTTCCAAAAGCAATAGGGATCGTCTTTGAGCCGAAACAGGACCCTATACCAAATTTTAGGACAATCGGTCTAAAACTGCGAGCTGTACTTTGCACACAAAAATACATCAACAGACAGACAGACGGACATCGCTAAATCGACTCCGAATTTAATTCTAAGCCGATCCGTATACTACACCCAGAGAAGGAATATGATCACCTCAAACATGTTTTAAGAGCAAAATGTTATTTTTGGGTGGTGACCATGTAACATGGTTTTCGCAACCATGTTATTTTCTCGGAAATCATGTATCTGATTTCGGCAAGCAGATTATATTTGACGAGAAAATAACATTTTAGTGACAAACATGTTACATGGTCACCATACAAAAATAACATTTTGCTCTTGAAACATGTTTGAGGTGATCATATTCCTTCTCTGCGTGTAAAAGGTTGGTCTATGATTACTCCTTCTTGGCGTTACATACAAATGCACAAACTTATTATACCCTGTACCACAGTAGTGGTGAAGGGTATAAAAACACAAACCCACTACACATAAAGATCTAGTCCTGGATATTCGTCCATTCGATAACAATTTCTATCATCATGATCGATGGTAATTTCTATCATTACTCTTACCAAGTAGAAGCGAATTTTATTAAATTAAATGTAAAAAAATTTAAATAAATTTAAAACAATTTACCAATTTTTTCCCAAATCTCACAAATTGTTAAAGATCTCAGTGAAATTTGGCAAATATATTCTATGTGTCCACTATAGAGAAAGTATTTTAGCTAATACAAGCAGCCCTAGATTAAGAATAAATGACTTAAAGCACAAATTTTTGGTATTGGTTCCAAGTGATTTCTTAAAAATTTCCGTTGTGAATGTTGGAAAGATTCAGCAAATCATATTTTCTTCTTATTAGTCAGTAGAGAGACTAATTGCAGAATACTGAGAAAATTTTGTCGGCAAAATGTAATATTTGCCATCATTGAGATAAGATATCATTATATTGACATTAATCCTTTTCAGTCATTTCAAATGTGGGGATATGCTTCGTTTTATTTTGTGAATAGTTTTCTAAATACACTTTTCATTGAATAATTTTCGTAAACAAGTGTTTTATATTATTTTTTTTTTACAAAATCATAAGATTTCTTTTTCTGAATTGGTATTAATATAATTTATGTCTTTTTTTGTTCACTTTAACATTAAATAATATTTTATTTATTTTTTTAATTTCTTTTCATTTGCGCCACTTCAATGTAATTGCACAATTGCTTATATCATATATATGTTTGTGTGTGTGTGTGTGTAAATTTATTTATTACACTATATCCTTCTGTGTGTGTGTGTAACTGTACGTAAACATTTTGTGGCTTGTTTTGCAAAAATTTATATTTAAATGCTTATTTTTCCACTATATAAAAATCGTATATTGCAAATTCCCTTGCACTCACAAACAAACGAATCACACCATACCCACCATCACCATAAAATGCGTATGATAACGAAACATAACATAACGCAAACATCCATGGAATTCCCATGCACAGTGTTCTATCATATCAACCACAATTGCTAACGGGTAGTAATACCGTATTACCTGATACCCTTAAAGTGCCCATTGTGCCAAGCATCATAGTGCCAACATTGGCCACTGTGCCACCACAATACATTAAAGAACCTATCAATAATCCCAATACGCAACCATCAGTCATGTCCATGCAAACACAAAATCAACTGCAAACGCCCATATCAAATGTCATCAATACACCCAGAGAAAATGCTAGTAAGGGGACATCGACATTAAACCCAAAGACACAAACACAAATGCAAATGCAAATATCCACAGCGACAACAAAGTGCACATCAAACATTGCTCCTGACAGTCATAACACAAGCACCCACACTAACACTAACACAACATCTACATCTACAATGGCAGGCACAGTTGCGACCATTTCCACCACTTCCGTTACACCAACACTTAGTGTACGACATTGCACACAAGCACCCAAATCACCACCCCGGTGGCCCCTGAGGCCTGGTGTAATGGTGCATGTAAGCAGTGATACCAAAGAAAATTTAGCTGTAAATCGCATGACACTTAAGCCAAATGCAACGCTGGCTAATTTGACAGCCTCGACAGTAAATGACAGTTCGGTGTCTTCATCAACACTAAATAACAGTGCCAGCAACACCACCCAGACAACATCACTCAATGTTACGGCGACCAATACCTCGGCTCTGTTGCAGAATAGCCATAGCCAGGTGATCCAGACCCTGAGCCGTATGGGTAGGCAACAAGGTAGGATACTCAATTCTAATAAGGTGGAGGAGGAAATGGGTAATCTAACCAACAACAACAACAATAATAATAATAATACTAACGTTAAATCTGGAACTGAAGCTTTGGGAAATATCAACTCAACCACTGGCACTTCAACCTCTACTAATACTGGCACTAAAGTAATGATGATGAGTGAAGAAATTTCTTCAGATTTACAAACGGAAATGCGAAACATTGAAAATGTTATGACCAGCCAAGCCAACACCACGGTGGCTGAGGAGGAGCAAGCTAATGAAATCCAAAGACTCACAGGAGGAGTAGAAGGAGGAGTACAGGAAAAGGAAATACGTGTTGAAGTCACTACTAGCCAAGAGGAGACAGCACAGCAAGGCCAAAATGCCGAGACTATGAAAATGGGCAAGAAGTCTCGTTTGGATAGGGTAGAAGATTTCTTTGTGAGCATTTTCTTTAAGAGACGCTCATCCCCAACGAGTACCTGTCGTGATAGCCAAAGAAGTCATGTGGGCTTATTGGGTGGGAAATTTTGGAAACGTTCAGAAAACAATGGTGCAGCGGTATCAAATACCGCAGATCCATTTGCCACCGAACACCGATTGAAGGGCATAAGAAGCAGTGGTAGTGGTAATTAATCAATTTTTATTTTATTTTAATTTCCTTTTTTTATAATTTGCTTTTTTCACAATTTTTGTTTTTTTTTTTGCCATTTTTATTTCGGCGCTTTGATTTACTCATTTGAATAGTAACCTATAAGAAATGTGCTAAGACCTCTACATCGGCAACGAATAGAAATTCAAGCATAGTCACCAGTACCAGTTCCAGCTGTAGTAGAGCTAACGAAACATGCAATACAACGATCCAAAGTTCTTGTCAGACTAATACAAATTTAATCAACACCCCAGTAATCACCAGGACCTTGACCATCAGCCAGCAGCAAAAACCGCAACCTCAGCAACAGCCATCAACAGGTCCAGCAGCACCGCATCATCAAGTACCAACCAACTCACATCCATTACCTCAATCGGTGATCTCAATGGGGCCTTCCTCAAATACCAATCACCCGGCTATATCAGGCGACCCCAAAAACGCTCACAACATCAGCAACGTCACTACCAACGACGCCATGTCCAACAGGCCAATAAACGTTACACCATCTACAGCATCGAATGTAACGGCGAACCGACCAAGCGACTCGAACAGCCAAAATTCGAGTATGCGGTCCATACGCAAGGGTATACTCAAGGCACCTACACCACCGCCCAGACCACCGCCGCCGCCCCTAAAACGTCCTCCACCACCATCAACAACGTTACATCAAAAACGGGTTCAACGTTCCAGCAGTCTGGTGTGCCCTATGCCGAAAGTCGAAAGAGTACAAAGTAAGATTTTGGTTGCCTTATGAGTTTTTTTCTTTTCTTTCCATTCACTCAATTTCATTTTAGTGATCATTCATAAAAATTAAGCTTAAGAAAAAAGTATACTCAGCTACTTTCATTCGCCCATACAGAGGAAACAATCAATCGCTGGTCATTGATTTGGTTCATTAAAGCTTTTGAATTTCATTTTATCAAGTCTTTGGAAAAATTGTATATAATATTAGAAAGATATATATTTTTTTAAGCCGATAACGGAGAGGATTAGGTTCTTTATATATATATATATATATATATATATATATATATATATATATATATATATATATATATATATATATATATATATATATATATATATATATATATATATATATATATATATATATATATATATATATATATATATATATATATATATATATATATATATATATATATATATATATCTTTTAGTAGGTTTTTCCATATATCTTAAAAAGAGCATTCGCCATAGCAGCCAATGGGTATACCTTCTTTAGATGATCTTGAACCTTTGTGCTGAACTGAACATATTTATTTGTCCGTATGTGTAAATCACATTAGCTTCTGGATGAATAATTTTATTTCTATAGAAAATTTTGTCAAAATTTTATTTCTATAGAAAATTTTGTCAAAATTTTATTTTTATAGAAAATTTTGTTAAAATTTTGTATCTAAAGAAAATTTTGTAAAAATTTTATTTCTATAGAAAATTTTGTCAAAAATTTTATTTCTATAGAAAATTTTGTCAAAATTTTATTTCTATACAAAAGATTCTCAAAATTGTATATCTGTAGAAATAATTTGTCAAAATTTTATTTCTATAAAAAAGATTCGCAAAATTTTATTTCTATAGAAACTTTTTTCAAATTTTATTTCTATAGAAAATTTTGTCATAATTTTATTTCTATAGAAAATTTTGTCAAAACTTTTGTCAAAATTTTATTTCTATAGAAAATTTTATCATAATTTTATTTCTCTTACATTTTTTTTTAAATTTTATTTTTGTAGAAAATTTTTTTAAAATTTTATTTGTTTAGAAAATTTTGTCAAAATTTTATTTCTATAAAAAATTTTGTCAAAATTTTACTTCTACAGAAAATTTTGTCAAAATTTTACTTCTATAGAAAATTTTGTCAAAATTTTATTTCTATAGGAAATTTTGTAAAAATTTTATTTCTATAGAAAATTTTGTCAAAATTTTATTTTTATAGAAAATTTTGTTAAAATTTTATTTCTATAGGAAATTTTGTAAAAATTTTATTTCTATAGAAAATTTTGTCAAAATTTTATTTTTATAGAAAATTTTGTTAAAATTTTGTATCTAAAGAAAATTTTGTAAAAATTTTATTTGTATAGAAAATTTTGTCAAAAATTTTATTTCTATAGAAAATTTTGTCAAAATTTTATTTCTATACAAAAGATTCTCAAAATTGTATATCTGTAGAAATAATTTGTCAAAATTTTATTTCTATAAAAAAGATTCGCAAAATTTTAATTCTATAGAAAATTTTGTCAAAATTTTATTTCTATAAAAAAGATTCGCAAAATTTTATTTCTATCGAAACTTTTGTCAAAATTTTATTTCTATAGAAAATTTTATCATAATTTTATTTCTCTTACATTTTTTTTAAATTTTATTTTTGTAGAAAATTTTTTTAAAATTTTATTTGTTTAGAAAATTTTGTCAAAATTTTATTTCTATAAAAAATTTTGTCAAAATTTTACTTCTACAGAAAATTTTGTCAAAATTTTACTTCTATAGAAAATTTTGTCAAAATTTTATTTCTATAGAAAATTTTGTTAAAATTTTATTTGTATGGAAAATTTTGTCAAAATTTTATTTCTATAGAAAAGTTTGTCAAAATTTTAACTCTATAGAAACTTTTGTCAAAATTTTATTTGTATAGAAAATTTTGTCAAAATTTTATTTCTATAGAAAATGTTGTCAAAATTTTATTTCTATAGAAAATTTTGTCAAAATTTTATTTCTATAGGAAGTTTTTTGTTTGTTTCTATAGAAAATTTTGTCAAAATTTTATTTCTATAGAAAATTTTGTCAAAATTTTATTTCTATAGAAAATTTTGTCAAAATTTTATTTCTATAGGAAGTTTTTTGTTTGTTTCTATTTAAAATTTTGTCAAAATTTCTTCAGGTCTTGTGTACTCTTCAAGTCTGCACATTTGATGAAGATTATATAGACCTCTTCTCTTGTATAATAGAATGATGAAATTCATGATTATTTCCTATTGGACCATCAGCATCCCTAATATGAACTACAATATTTTATTCCTATTTCCATGAAATCAAATTTATATTTTTGAAGCCTTAACTTTCATCAATTGTGCCAGACTTTTGTATTCTCTTAGATAGTGAATTTGAATACTATATTTTGGAATAATGATCCAGGGTTCTATGAATTATGTTGACTTCCTCTTATGATATCCCTCCATGTTTTGAAATCATTTTGATTTACGATATAAGTATGCTGTCGTTTATTTCCACTCAGTATAGGGAAGATATTCCGGAATTTTCTTCTATTTAAATTACAATTTTTTTCCAATGACTGTGGCTTAATATATCACTGAAGCTTTAGCTCCATTTCATATATATTCAAATTTATTTCATTATAATTTTAATATATTCAAATGTTTTTCTGTAATTACATGTAATCATTAGTAATCCTTAATGCTTCCTCATGCGAAGTACTTATATAAAAAAAGAATGGCAAATAGCCTCAAAAAAAACTCGACCAATGTTATTTAAAAACTCTATAAAATCAAGTAAGCAAAATTTCCAGTAAAATCGTATAAAAATCCTGTTTTTTAATTATAGCCCATATATTTATGTGTGTGTGTTTTTTTAATATTTTGTGTTAAATTATATTTTTTGTTTTCATCGGTGAATAAAACATTTACAGCCGTGTTGTAACCTAATGTAATTAAAAGATTGTTATTGTGTTTCTAACAAAATATTTTAATAAGCAAATTGAATTTTATATAATAATTGTTTTCATAACATTTAATGTTTCTGTGTGTTAAGCATGCCTGTTTTGCTATTTTTTTAGTTTTTCATATGACTTGTTTGTTTTTAATTTTAGCAGATAAAACAACAGTTAGCGATATTTTTAAATTAGGTCAAAATATAATTTTAATTAAGGTTTTAGGGTTAGAAAAACAATATATGATTTTTTTCTTCAATTTAATTTAAGTTTTAAATTAATTTAAGATTTTTTTTAATATACATTCTTTTTTTCTAATATTTTCCAAGTTTATTTTATTTCTTAGATTTTTCTTCTAATATTTTTGTTTTTATTTTTTTTTTAATTTTTCAAAACCAAATCTCAAAAACCTCCCCTTCCACAACTCAAACAAAACGCTGTGTGTGTTTTCCAAAACCTAATTAATACAACTCTGTCATCTACTACAACTACTTCCATCATTTCTATAACTACAACTACTACGATAAAATCCACCACAACAATCATCTGTGTAATATTGTGTAATACCTTATGGATCAACCTTGAATGCCACTGCTACAACGCTGTTGTTGTTTATCCAATGTTGCCATATTATCCATATGCAATGAAAAAATAATGAAAAAAAAAAAAACAAACAAACAAATAAAAATTAATGCGGTTTGGCGTTTAGCAGTGCAAGAGAAGTCATCTTCTATGGCGGATCCATTAACGGAACCTGGAGAGTATGAGAATTTGCCGTTCCATGGTCTGCAAACAGCTCCCAATAAGGTACTTATAATTTTCTGTTGTTTCTTCAATATTGTTTCAATATTGTTTGTATTTTTTTATTTACCTTTTTTCTAAATCTATAAAACCAGTATACAAATTTTACACTGTCTTTGTGAAAGCTTTCTATGTAATTCTCCATATACATTCAATACTCACTTGATCATCAGACACTCATATACACATACTTATACATATATTCGTATAAATACCGTATAACACATGTATTGTAATATATTTTGATATTGCTTTACATATTATTCTCTCCATCTTCTTCACTCTTTGAACTCAGCCACTCAAGCATTCAATCAATCAGTCAATCAAGCATTCTGTCTACCATTCATTCTCATGCATTTATTGTAAACATTACATTATGTGGCTTTTTATTCGTCTATAATTATTATCTCTAAATATATATATACATAATTGTGTATGATTCTAATTTGAATATTTGATCTTTTATATATAAAAAAATATGAATTTCAAGCATATCAAAGATTAAAAAGTCTTTGTTTTATTTTTTTGTTAATATATGCTTTTGTTTTTTTAATTTTTTGCCGTATTGAATTTCATTTAGATTATTGATATTATATTGATTTATTGCAAAATTGTTGATGGTAATTTTTTATGATATTGGTTTTATGTAAATTGCATAAGTTAGTCGATGTTGAAATTGTTTTCTTAGTTATAAGCCTTTTATAGATATTTTTAAGCAAACATTGTTGTCTTTTTTAGATTGTTTTTATGATTTCCTTCATAATCTTTTCAAAAATTTTTTACATCAAATTTTGTCTTAATTTAATTTCCTTAATCAACTGTATCTTCTATCTATCTTATGGATATTATCTTGTTAATTATGGTGTTTTATGGTTATGTTGTTTTTTATTTTTTAATATTTTTTATATTTAATTGTACAAAAAATTGTAAATCAAATTCAACTGAACAATTTTATAAATTCCCGAGTAAAACTTGAGAGGTCTAATTTGATATGATTGGATATAAGTAGATCTGAAAAATGATAAGATCTAGTCACATCTAATTACTATGGGATTAAATCTGATCTCAAATTTTGTCTAGTCGATCTAGATATAATTATATCTATCTCTGTATATAGTCGGATCTGATCTTAGATCTCATCATATATGGAATTATATATAATTACAACTAATTCTATCTCATCATATCTGGTCATATCTTCTTATATCAAAAGGGGCAATTTTGATGTCTGATCATATCTGATTAAATCTCCCAATAATTACACGGGTTGGCCGATGACACGTTTATTCCACCCTATTTGGGTAAGCAACATCACCAAACTTGGGGCAAGACAATTTAGTGGAACGAGCTTTAAAGAAGAGTAGCATAGCCTTTACGGGAGAGAGGGTACATACATGGCAGGGTAGATAGATTTTTTTCAGCTATTATATCACAATGGAGGGTAGAACCTAAGTGTGTTGATAACACTAGGCAGAAACCATATCATACGCCCTACGGGAAATTGATCGCCCGACGAACAGTACAGGACTAGGCGGTAGTGTGCATGGATCAGTCAAAGTTCTTGTCACAAAGGACACTTTATTATGGGTTTGTCATTGAAGGGGTAAATTTATACGATATGACACGATTTGGACTCACGGTTGCCACAGTTGGTAGAATTCTACCAAAAATGTTAGATTTTTTACTGTTTGGTATATTGATAGAATTCTTGATCTTTTGGTAGATTTTGCCAACTATTCCTCTCCAACTAAGAGGTACTTCATAAATTTTCTATATTTTTTTTTTTGACAAAATTTTCAGTCCCAGTTCTTGTCACAAAGGACACTTTATTATGGGTTTGTCATTGATGGGGTAAATTTATACGTTATGACACGATTTGGACTCACGGTTGCCACAGTTGCAAGAATTCTACCAAAAATGTTAGATTTTTCACTGTTTGGTATATTGATAGAATTCTTGATCTTTTGGAAGATTTTGCCAACTATTCCTCTCCAACTAAGAGGTACTTCACAAATTTTCTATATATTTCTTTTTGACAAAATTTTCTGTAAAAAGAAAATTTTGACAAAATTTTCTATAAAAATAAAGTTTAGCAAAATTTTCTATAAAAACAAAATATTGCCTACTTTTTCTATAGAAATCAATTTTTCACAACATTTTTCATAGAAATAAATTTTTCACAAAATTTTCTATAGAAATAAAATGTTGAAAAAAATTCTATAAAAATAAAATTTTACAAAATTTTCTATAGAAATAAAATGTTGAAAAAATTTCTATAAAAATAAAATTATAAGAAAATTTTCTAAAGAAATACAATTTTAAGGAAATTTTCTATATAAATAAAGTTATAGACAATATAATATAAATAAAATTTTGACAAAATTTTCTATAGAAATAAAATTTGGACAAATTTTCTATAGAAAAAAAGTATGACAAAAATTTGCGATAGAAATAAAATTTTGACAAAATTTTCTATAGAAATAAAATTTTGACAAAAAGTTCTATAGTAATAAAATTTTGTCAAAATTTTCGATAGAAATAAAAATTTGAGAAAATTTTCTATAAAAATAAAATTTTGAGAAAATTTTCCATACAAGATAAACTGTTGACAAAACTTTTTTATAAAAAGTCAAATTTAGAGCAAATTTTCTATCGAAATACATTTTTTACAAAAATTTCTATAGAAATACCATTTTGACAATTTTTTCTATAGATATAAAATGTTGACAAAATTTTCTATAGAAATAAAATTGTGACAAAATTTTCTATAGAAATAAAATTTGGACAAATCTTCTATAGAAAAAAAGTTTGACAAAACTTTTCTATAGAAGTAAAATTTTTACAAAATTTTCTATAGAAATAAAATGTTGCCAAATTGTCTATAGAAATAAAATTTTGACAAAATGTTCTATAGAAATAAAGTTTTGAAAAACTTTTCTATAGAAATAAAATTTTTACAAAATTTTCTATAGAAATAAAATTTATTAATTTTCTTTCTAAAAGGTGAAATATTGACAAATAAAAACACACAGACCTCGAGCTTGATTTATCATTTCATTAGAAATAAAATTTTAAGAAAATTTTCTATAAAGATAAAATTTTGAGAAAATTTTCTTTGGAAATAACATTTTACAAAAACTTCTATAGAAATAAAGTGTTTAGAAAATTTTCTGCAGACATAAAATTTTGAAAACATTGTCTATAGAAATAAAATTTTGACAAAATGTTCTATAGAAATAAAGTTTTGAAAAACTTTTGTATAGAAATAAAATTTTTACAAAATTTTCTATAGAATAACATTTTGACAACATTTTCTATAGAAATAAAATTTATTAATTTTCTTCTAAAAGGCGAAATATCGACAAATAAATAAATAAAAACACACGGACCTCGAGCTTGATTAATTATTTCATTAGAAATAAAATTTTAAGAAAATTTTCTATAAAGATAAAATTTTCAGTGGAAATAACATTTTACAAAAACTTCTATAGAAATAAAGTGTTTAGAAAATTTTCTGCAGACATAAAATTTTGAAAACATTGTCTATAGAAATAAAATTTTGACAATATGTTCTATAGAAATGAAATTTTTATAGAAATAACATTTTGACAAAATTTACAGAAATAATTTTTTTACAAAAATTTATATAAAAATAAAGTTTTGACAAAATTTTCAATAAAAAATAAAATTTTGGCAAAACTTTTTATAAATATTTCTATAAAAATAATATTTTGACAAAATTTTCTATAAAAGATAAAATTTTCTATAGAAATAAAATTTTGACAAAATTTTCTATAGAAATAAAATTTTACCAAAATTTTCTATAGAAATAAAATTTTTACAAAATTTTATATAGAAATAAAATTTTGACAAAATGAGATTTTGCAAACCCGAAGTGGGTATGGAAAATGTTTCACGTCCAGGGATAATTTTTCTGTGTACATATTCCAGATGTTAATGGGCAAATCTGTATACACATGTTAACTAACTTAGCATTAGATCAATGTAAGTCCCTTTCATGTAAACAGTTTTCATATTTTGAATCATCGGACTTAAAGGACTCTATGGACTTAAAGGACTCGAATGATTAACTTATAAAAAAAACAATGTCAAAGTAGAATATAATTTTTTTAGTTTTTAAATAATTTTTTCCTTTCAGTATTTCCTACAATGAAAAACTAAACATTTAACAATATTTTAACAAACACCCTATTCAAGTGACCTTTATTTAAATCTAAATGTTTGATGTTTTTGTTTTTAATAACAGCTTTCCTCTTAACACAATCCTTTCATACAAATTTTAATTTTGTTTAAATTTTCTATAACAACTAACTATTGAATGAATAATTAACCCAAATTAACAAAAACAAATGTTTCGTATTCTTCTATTTTTGTCTCATTTTGTTTATGCTCCACTAAAACAATGCAACAATGAAACTAATGCTTGAAATGCCCGCTGCTATTTTGTGAAAATTTTAAATGAAACCCTTTTGGAATGCTCTGGTATTGTGGTGTGGTGTTGAATAAATTCCTGCCAAATCGAATTGTGCCAACACCATAAATCAAATTTCGAAAATGTGAACATTGCCCTCTCGGAAAAATCGTTCCTGCTGCCTTCAATGAAATGCATTGTTGTGTGGCATTGCGCATTATTGGCTTTTGGAAACTAAAACAAAAACGAAATAGTTTACTACTCCTACGACTCCTACAAATTTTAATAACAACACAAATGTGGTGCCACGCAGTGTGCCACGACCCAAGAGACTCAATGGAAATATCAGCCAAACAACAGCAGCAACATTGTATTACGATGAACAAGACGCAGATAACCAATCACAGCAACAACAGCAGTATTATCAACAACAGCACCAGTACAGTACCATGCCCTTCAATCGTCACACGCCACAGACATCAGTAACGCCAGCCCAAGCGAATGGCTCCTCCACCATTCGTAACGAAGGAGGTGTCATTGTTCATACCAATTCGCTAACAGCCAACAATTTGCAGCATAATCAAAATATCCCTGGATCAGTTGGAGGAAGGCCAGCTGGAGCATCGAGTCCCAATCCTCATCAAATGACCTATAATCTCAATAATTGCTTCCCCAAGAGTTACACCGAATACTATCACAATCAGCAACAGAATCATCATCAATTCCAACAGAAATATGGCAACAGTCCCTCGTCCTCGTCCCAGATGAATGGTGTGGAACATGATTTTAACACATATGCTGTGGTTGAGCGGCCACACAATACGCCCACATCTTCGGCAGGACGAGCCACAAATCCCTTTTTGGCTGTCACCAATTTCAAGAAATTCGATACATCAGGTGACGAAGAGATTGCCAGTGGTGGTGGTGCAGGTAATTACCAGACCACTTCAATGAAACGCCAGGGGAAACGTAAAACATTTGTGGATAAATTGGAAGACAAGAGATTCTATTCCTTGAAATTTGCTGGCAATAAACACAAGCAGGCGACACCCAAGAATGGTCCTCTACATTTGAATGCCTCGCTCATTGAAGCGTCATCGTCGCCAGGAAATCGAGTTCATGCAGACTCCGGTTTTATGGGTGGTGGTAGTGGTCGTGCCATGGGAAGCTCTGGCATGTTGGGTTCACTGCTTGCCTCTGCTGGTGGCAATAACAAATGCAAACGTCATCATTCTTTTGCTGGTGGTAGCCTTGGCGATATTGATTCCAAGGGCCCTGTTCAGCGAAATGGTCTCCATTATTATGATCCTCCAGCCTATGAGAATGTCAACGATGCTGTCCAGGTGCATGCATCGGCCGCCTTGAGTGACATGGAACTTCCCGATCCCATGTCGTCGGCAGCCGGCACTGCCACGGTTGTATTGCACCCCTTGCCTCCGTATGGGGCACATAACGGAGTGGGCGGTACTGGAGGATCACAGGGTCCAAAGAAAAAACATCACCAACGCCAACACCAGCCCAAGGAGGATCTCAATCTCATTGAACCCGAACGTTTAAGCATTTATCGCAGTGACTCGGGCATATCAAATTCATCGTATGAATGTGTTACGCCCCTACCCAATGGTGGTGGAAATCAGCGTGGTACATCACCGGCTGGAAAAACGCCACGAACTCCCAAGACCCCGAAAACGTCCAAGGGCCATAAGAACCAGACGTTGGCTCATTCAGCGGTGACCGCAAGTTTCAATACATCCCACAAGAGACAGGCACCCAGGGTCCCATCCGCAACGCCCCTCTACATGAATGTAAATGACCAGCAGCAGCCGTCTGGTACCACATCCTCCACAACGGGTGGTATAGCCAATTTGGAAAGACCCTCATCGCCAAATTCCACTATAGCCACATCTGCCTATGAATCGGCCTCATCGTCACAGAATGATACAACCTGTAATGATCCCACTTCAATGTCATCGACCAATTCCCTCTACAGCAATAATAAATCGATGGCTCCAGGTGCATTACGTTGTAATCGTCATCAGCAGCAACCGCCCGAATTAACAACACCCGAAGAATATGAGCAATATCAACTGGGTCACCATAGCCATGCCCATTCGGCATCATCTCTATCGGTGGCCAGTAGTGTTAGTGCCGGAGGAAATACCAATGCAATAGGGAGAAATGTCAAATGTAAGAAACAACAGAGGCCACTCGGAGGTGCTAATATAAATCTCATGGAGGTAAGTGTACCCGAGAAGCTTTGAGAACTTACTAATGCTTTTGCGCAAAAGCTTTTTAGCAAATTATTTCTGTTTTTTTAGAGGGATTACCTAAAAAAAAAAAATATTTGGATTCAATCACGAAAGTAATTGATCCAATTAATTTTTAATTGAAATGTCTTCAATCACAGAAATGATCATTATCACCGAAGTTAATTAAAAAAATAATTGATCTAATTAAAAAATTAGTTGATACTATTAATTTTTGTGATTGATTTTTGTTTAAGTAAAAAAAATTTTGAATATATTAAATTTTTAATTGAATATTTTTAAAAATTTTCTATAGAAATAAAATTTTGGACAATTTTCTTAAGAAATAAAATTTTGAGAAAATTTTCTGTAGAAATAAAATATTGACAAAATTTACTATAGAAATAAAATTTTGACAAAATTTCCTTAAGAAATGCAATTTTGAAAAAATTTCCTTAAAAAATAAAATTTTCAGAAATTTTGGTGAAAATTTTTTTCTATAAAAGAAGATTTTTGTTTGGTTTTTTCCATTGGTTCTTCCCTAAGAGAGCAAGTTTGCAGTTGATCAAAATTGCCAAGAAAAAGAAAATTTCCCGGAGCTTTTTTCATCGCTGTATCTAGCTAGACAACTTTAGCCAAGGGGCTGTTGCCTTCCTATCCATAGATTTCCAAATTCTAAAGGGGGCTAAATTTTTTCTGGATGGAGCTAAGCCCTCCCCCAGAGGACTTTGTACGCTTTTGAATTTTTCAGAACCACTTCATATTATTGTTGTCTTATTATCTTTAAATGGCCTTCAACTATTTGATCTAAGTCTGGTTATTCATCCTTCCGCCTATCTGTCTTTCCGTTTGAAATTTATTTGTGCAAAATTGTCTTTGCTTATAATCAAAAATGAAAAAACAAGTTCAAGTTTTTTTTTTCAAGCTCAAGATCATCGATTTGGGCCGTAGAGACAAAAGGAAACTTTTGTTTCCGGGAGGCAAATTTGGGTGACAACTCAAGCTCGGCCCTCTACCAAATTCAAGGACCCAGTTGTATAAATCAATTAATTAAAAAAAAAATAATTTCAAACAGAGTCTATATCCTAATCCTGCTGCCTCTCTGGAATCTCCGGAAATATTAACCAAATCCCAGCCAGTGATATGGCGTTCCAATCAGGCTGGTAGTCCTCAAAACTTACATCAATCGGATTTTCTCATTTTTTCCTAAAACTAAATCCATAAAATTCCAAAATGATGAATGAATTTGGGTTATTCCTTCTGTGAAGATGATATAGATGATGAAGAAGACTTAGATAATTTTTCGAAAACCAAATCCCATTACTCATCTAGAGTAACTCTAATAATGGCCTATGACAACAATCAAGAGAACATCATACAATGGCCGATTTGAACCAAGCAATTAATTTCAAAAAATTCAACGAAAAGTTGTTTATATCTCCGTAAATTCAAAAGTAGTTTATCTCCCTAAATTCAAACTCTGATGGATTTAGGACCTGCACCTAATTCCCGGCACCAATGGAACCAATCATTTTCTTTCAAAAATATCAACAGAAAATTCCTCAAGTCTCTTTGAAAAAGGAATAGATTTTACCTTAAAAATATTTTTTTAATTATATTATTTACAATTTTTTTTTATCAAATTTATTTATCTATTTTTTTTTTATTAAAAAACAAAATTTATTTCTTTTAATATTTTCATTTCATGTTCGGTTTACTTGGCTTTATATACCTGCATGTGAATCTCATTTTTTTTTTGTTAATGCGTGTTGCACTACTTTTTATGGCTGCTTTTCTGTTAAAACCGCCCTCACAAACTACGAATGCGAATAACTAACCAAACAGCTTAATAAACGCCCTCTTGCCCACAATCCATTTTTAGCAACAAAACCTTCCGCCACCACCTCCACCGCCTGTACTAAGAAATTTCGACGACAGACTATCAGCGACCCCTACGCACATATCAAAGACATTAACGAACGGCTACAGTGGCGACAATTGCAGCAATATCTTGCTACCCACAGTGGGGACAGGCAAGCCAACAATTATTGCCCCAAATCCCCGAACACGGGCAAGGCAAAACCACCCCCACCAGCAGCAACAGCAGCAGCAGCAGTCCCACCAGCAACCAACAAATCACCAGCATGTGTCGCTGCAAAATCACAACAATTTAAACAGCAGCCAGAGCAACAGCAGTCTAAGCAAATTGGTCTACAACAATGCCTCCGCAATGGGTCAAAAAATCTCAACGCCAATGTCCAACGGTCACAATCACTCGTCGGCCACACACATCATCAACAACAAATGCTAATGTTTTACAACAAAACTATTCAAAGTGGTAGCAATGGAGTCAGCAACATTTCTGCCAGAATTGACAATGAAATGGGCAACCCTCTGTCAAACTCTAATGACAGAACGCCGTTTTATGATCATCAACGTAGCCACCATCAGCAGGAGACTAATTCTGAAAATGTGCGGGGATTCAAGGCTACTGGAATTCCCACTGCTGGCCAAATGTACTCCATGAAATGCAATGACAACCAATCATTTGAAAGGCCAGCGAATGGTGATGCTGATGTTGGTGGTGATGGACATTTTGATGAGTCTGGGAATGGAAATAGGTCATTACACCAAACCCATCATCCACATCATCATCCTCTACTAGCCACCCGGTCCTCCGAACAATCAAATAGCCCAAAATTGCCCATGACCATTGCTGAAAGGGAACCTAATCAATGTCATTCCGGTGAGACCTTGGCCACTTGTATTGGCCGTCCTGTTAGGTTACCCTTGCGTAAATATCATAGCTTCCATTTCCAGCCAACACAAACTGTGGCCGGCCACCACTTGAGCAAATTGCAACAATTAAGGATGCAGCAGCAAATTCAAAATCTCTCTGAGCCTCAGACAAATGAGGAGCCCCAGTATAGGCATTTAAATCAAAGTTATCAACAGAAAGGTCCTTTAGTATTTCGTCCCTATCAGGTAAATGAGGAGGTGACATTCAAGCCCATACAACCATCGGAAGAAAGTGAAGATTCCATGGATTTGCCAAGTGAACGAAATCTAACGCCTAAAAGACAAGCGGAAACGTTTATGGATTCGGGAGATTTTACAAATTTCACAAAGCTTTCCGTGGTAGCTAGACAAGATTCAAATGAAAAACCTCCGGAATTGCCAAAAACTGGGCCACCATCCATAGATAGGGAGGACCAAAGTTTTTATGGTGATATGGAAATAGGATTACCTTTCTCAACGAAAAATCTGAAGAACAATGAGAAGGGAGGCCCATTAAAAGAAAATCCTATAGAGGGATATGGCAACTCTTCCCAGGGGGGATATGAAAATTCCAGGGATTCACAAACATTTTCCTCGCAACACAATTCTCCTAATCGAGGCATTTCTTCTTTAGGGGAAAATAATAATTTTCCGCCAACCGATAACGAGAAACCTTTGATTAGGCATAGCTTAGAAAATCTTGGGGTCTCCTATATAACTGCTAGCAATGATAGGTCTACCAAATTAAATGTTGATAATAAGAAAACTTCCTTTCTCAAATTGAATTTGAATAAAAATTCTCCTCCCTTAGAATCTCCCCAACATATTAAGGCCTTGCAGGATAATTTGAAAAGTAATGGTCAAACCATGGGCAAACAAGACTCAAAACTAAAACAATTGGGTCAAATTTACAAACCCTCTAATTCGGAGTCATCTGAGGAAGATAAAGAATCCTTGGAGGGAAAACAAAAATCCCAAAGAAAATTGATTTTCTCAGGTGGTACACAAAAAAGTACATCTCTTAATCCTGCTGCCTCTTTGGAAGCTCTGGAAATTCTAACCAAATCTCAGCCAGAGATATGGCGTTCCAATCAGGCTGGCAGTCGTCAAAACTTACATCAATTGGAACTTTTTCATTCTTTGCAAAAAGCAAAATCCCAAAATAAATCCCTAAAATCCCCTGAAGATGACGATGATGAAGATTTGGGCTATTCATTTTGTGAAGATGATATAGATGATGATGAAGCAGACCTCGATGATACTTCCAAAACCAAATCCCATTACTCACCTAGGGTAACTCTAATAATGGCCTCTGATAACAATCAAGGGAACCAGGTGAAATACAAACTAACTCAAACTCATCAAGAAGTCCAAATCTAGAGAAATCACAAAAACAGCCCTTGATTTACAAAACAGGAATTACAAAATTGTATATATATTAAAAAAATTAAAAAAAAATACTAAAACAAGGAAAATAACAAATCAATAACCCTAATGCAACAAAGAATTAAGCAAACAAAAGCTTGAAAAACAAACAACAACAACAAAACCAAAATTTTTATTATTAACTATTAATAAAAATACAGATATAACGATTAGTATTATTATAGATTATATTTTGTTTATACAATCACAAAAAATATAAAAATCACCAAAAAACAAAAAAGAATTAAATCTGAAAAAAATGACTGTAAGTTTTGTTAGCAACTTAAATGATATTAACAACTAAGGAAACTAAAACAAAGGAAATATTTCAACAACAAAAAAATGAAAACCCCAAAAAAAATATAAACTATTAAATAGACCATCAAAATAGTTGTCTTTTATAAGGAGCCTAGATATATATATAGAGGATAATTTACACTCAACATAAACCAAAAAAGAAAACAAAATGCATTCCCTGAAAACCAAAAACAAATAAGGCTCAAAAAGCCTGCATTAAAGACCCTTTCTACCATTCCCCCCTCTCCCCCTTAAGTCATATGTGTATGTTAAAAACATGAATTTTGTTCTTTATGTATTTGTATATGTATTATATTAGAGATATTAAAGATATGTCTGTGTATATTTCAAAGCCCTTCCCCAAAATTCCTTAACCCCTCCCCCCCACCACCACCAAAAAAAAAATCCTTGGAATTCATTTCTGCCACCCCTACCGTGACCTTTTTGAAGGGCTAAGTTAAGTTAAATCATATTTAGGATTATATATAAATAAAAATTTTATGATATATAATTTTTGTTTTAAGTTTTAAGCAAAAACCAAAAAAAACCCCTCCCAAAAATATAATCTAAGATAATGGTTGCAATTAATTGTGTTTATTGTTTTGTAATCTATGGCAATAAGTTTCTATTTATTTATTTATTCTATTTATTTATTTTAGTATAAAACCAATTAAAGCCTTTTTTGTATAGATAATAGGCAAACAAAAAAAAACGATTGAATTATTAACAAATAAATAAAAAAAAAAACATACCAAAATCATAAAAAAACAAACATCAACAATTTTGCTTATATCTTTTGTTTATAAAAACCAACCTAAGCTTCGAGGCTAAAAAGAATTTTGTTGGGAACAACCAAGGCAACGAATGCTTTAAACAAGATTTTATTAAGCCTTTTTGCATAGTTTTTAAGAACTAATTATTAACAACAAATACGTAATAACATCCCGCCTTCCATACAAGCGGTCATGGGTTCAATCCCAATTTCGAGCGAAAAAAAAATTTTTTCAGCGGATGTTTTCGTCTCTGAGTAATACCGGTGACATTTCTGGGCTTCTCAAACCATCTCTATACCCAAAAAAAAAAAACACTTTTCTCAGGAAACGAAATTTTAAACAAACGAAATTCTCTTTTGTTATAAAGTATTTTCTTAAAGAGCAACTAAACCCAAATTCGTGACAAGTGTTGCAACGATTTTATCTAAAGACTTTTATTTAATTCAATAGACATTTTTTTAAATAGCATCAAAAGAAAACTTAGTTTGTCTAAAATTTCGTTCTTCAGAAAAGAAAAATTTTCTTTCAATGGAGGTCGTTGAGCTACACATAGTTTCGGACAGCACCCATTGATGAGAGTAAAGTTGATGACCTGCACTGAAAAAACGTTGCCCTGATACAAATGTTTCTTTCACCACTTACTTTTCTCTCGAATGAACTTTTAGACAAACGAAGATCTCCATTCAATTAAATTTTTAATTGATTTTTTTTAACTTAATTAAAATTTTAATTGGAAAAATTTTCCAGAATTTTTTTTTCTGTGTAAGTAAATGTGTACATCTGGGTATTTTAATTATTTTTTCCGCTGATTTTTTGTGACAATAAATTATATATTCCTTTCAAAATTGCGAGCTTTTAGCGAAATCGGTTGAACCGGTTATTTGTTTCATAAAACACCTTCCAACAGTTTTAGAAAAAAGTCCGATAAAACCCGACTTTCAAACATCACGGGTGTTTGATCACTCAATCCTAGCTCCAAGGGCAAAACGGCTTCATTGAAAAATTTGTATTTTAAGGACAAAAACTCTTTGTATAGACGACATTTTTGTCAGTGTATGGTAATATAAAGACCGAAATAATCGGAGCGATCAATATAACCCAATATCAATTGAAGTTTTTGTAATATTTTTTTATCTTACGCAATGAAAAGTTTCGTTTCTATTAAACGAACATTTTGACAAACTAACTATGAAATTTATTTCTTAAGGAATTTTTCCAAGGACAAAAAACTGGCTGGTAGTAACAATGATTTTGGTTTGGTTAATTTATTCAAAAGAACAAAAGAAAAAAACAAGTATATACGGCCGTAAGTTCGGCCAGGCCGAAGCTTATGTTCACTCCACCATGGATTGCGTAGAAACTTCTTCTAAACACTGCCATCCACAATCGAATTACTTGAGTTGCGGTAACGCTTGCCAATGGCAAGGTATCTTAAAAGCTCCTAACACCGTCTTCTAAATTGGAAGTAAGTCCATACGTGGTATATATTAAATCAAAAAAGACCGACTAAATACGTATATAATTCAGTTTGATAAACTTTTCTATAGAAATTAAAATTTTTACAAAATATTCTATAGAAATAAAATTTTAACAAAATTTTCTATAGAAATAAAATTTTGACAAACTTTTCTATAGAAATAAAATTTTGACAAAATTTTCTATAAAAATCAAATTTTAACAAAATATTCTATAGACATAAAATGTTAACAAACTTTCCCATAGAAATAAAACTTTGACACAATTTTCTATGGAAATAAAATTTTGACAAAAGTTTCTATAGAAATTTTGGTAGATTATTTTTGGCTCGAGTGGCAACCGTAATTATGAACCGATATGGACCAATTTTTGTGTGATTGGAGATCGGCTATATATAACTATAGACCGATATGGACCAATTTTGGTATGGTTGTTAGCGGCCATATACTAACACTACGTTCCAAATTTGAACCGGATCGGACGAATTTTGCTCCTCCAAGAGGCTACGGAGGTCAAATCTGGGGATTGGTTTATATGGGGCCTATATATAATTGTGAACCGATGTGGACCAATTTTTGCATGGATGTTAGAGACCATATACTCACACCACGTACCAAATTTGAACCGGATCGGATGAATTTTGCTCCTCCAAGAGGCTCCGAAGGTCAAATCTGGAGATCGGGTTATATGGGGGCTATATATAATTATGGACCGATTTGGACCAATTTTTGCATGGTTGTTGGAGACCATATACCAATACCAGTTACCAAATTTCAGCCAGATCGGATGAAATTCGCTTCTCTTGGAGGCTCCGCAAGCCAAATCGGGGGATCGGTTTATATGGGGGCTATATATAATTATGGACCGATGTGGACCAATTTTGGCATGGTTGTTAGATACCGTATACTAACACCATGTACCAAATTTCAGCCGGATCGGATGAAATTTGCTTCTCTTAGAGGCTCCGCAAGCCAAATCTGGGGATCGGTTTATATGGGGGCTATATATAATTACGGACCGATGTGGACCGATGTGGACCAATTTTGGCATGGTTTTTAGAGACCATATACCAAAACCATGTACCAAATTTCGCCGGATCGGATGAAATAAGCTTTTCTTAGAGGCTAAGCAAGCCAAATCTGAGGGTCCGTTTATATGGGGGCTATACGTAAATGTGGACCGATATGGCCCATTTGCAATACCATCCGACCTACATCAATAACAACTACTTGTGTCAAGTTTCAAGTCGTTAGCTTGTTTCGTTCGGAAGTTAGCGTGATTTCAACAGACGGAAGGAGGGACGGACATGCTTAGATCGACTCATAAAATTTTCTATGGAAATAACATTTTGAAAAAATTTTCTATAGAAATAATTTTATAACAAGTATATACGGCCGTAAGTTCGGCCAGGCCGAATCTTATGTACCCTCCACCATGGATTGCGTAGAAACTTCTACGAAAGACTGTCATCCACAAATTTCAACTCACTCGGATGAAATTTGCTCCTCCAAGAGGCCCCAAAACCAAATCTCGGGATCGGTTTATATGGGGGCTATTTATAATAATGGATCGGGGGATCGGTTTATATGGGGGCTATATATAATTATGGACCGATGTGGACCAATTTTTGCATGGTTGTTAGAGACCATATACAAACATCATGTACCAAATTTCAGCCGGATCGGATGAAATTTGCTTCTCTTAGAGGCCTCGCAAGCCAAATTTGGGGGTCCGTTATATGGGGGCTATACGTAAAAGTGGACCGATATGGCCCAGTTGCAATACCATCCGACCTACATCAATAACAACTACTTGTGCCAAGTTTCAAGTCGATAGCTTGTTTCGTTCGGAAGTTAGCGTGATTTCAACAGACGGACGGACGGACGGACATGTTCAGATCGACTCAGAATTTCACCACGACCCAGAATATATATACTTTATGGGGTCTTAGAGTAATATTTCGATGTGTTACAAACGGAATGACAAAGTTAATATACCCCCATCCTATGGTGGAGGGTATAAAAATGTTAATCCAATATTTCGTTAAAATTTCTGCCAGTATCCATTATTCTGAACTAAACTAGGTGCACTCAAAGAAGAGTTTTCTTTTCTGAGAGCAAACATTTTAGACAGATGAAGTTTTATTTGTTTTTTTTTTTTTCACAATAAAAATTTTTCTTTAAAAACCAATAAAGTAGTTTAGAGACAATCGTCGCAAAGGCTTGTCATAATACCAAGTTTATTTGCTCTTAAAGAAAATACCTAATAGACAAAAGAGCAATTCGTTTGTCAAAAATTTCGACTAAAACCCCGGCCGACTAAAGAGATTTATTTATTTTTTTAACATCCAAAGAATTGAATGCTAAACAAAATCTATTGCTTAAAACTCTCTTTCTTACTCATTACCCTCAAGCAAGCCAAAAAATTATCATCATAGGCATTTTTCTTATGCATACTACATTAAACTTAAAACATAATTATTTTTCCAATTTTTCTTAGCAAGATTTTGTGGATCCGTACAAAGGCAGCAATACCTATATTTTTTAATTCCTACTATTTTTAAATCGAAAATTGTCAAAAAACAAAAAAGAATACGAACGAACAAAAAGCATTTTTTAAAAAAATAAAAACGAGAATTTCTATGTAAACGAAAAAAGGTAATTTTATATAGAAAATTTATTTTAAAAATTAAAAAAAAATTATTTTAAGAAAATTAGCTTAAAAAGAAAAGCACGGTAAAATATTTTCTATTTTTTATAAAAAAAAATCTAAAGTTAATAATTTATAAACTGTCATGGGTTCTTTCCAAAAAAACAAAACTTGCAAAGTTTAAAAATTTTCTTAACTTTGGTGAAAACCTCTATATTCGTTGTGAAATTACTGGATTTTTATGTTTTGCTCTTTTCGCCATGGCTCATTAAATCATATCTTCATATATCTGGCGTTAGTTTTTTTTTTTTTTTGTTTTGTTAAGAGTTTTTCTTTATGTTGTCATACGTCTAATATTTGTTGTATAAATTTTTAATTTTTTGTACATTTTTGTATGTGTGTAATTTCTAATAAAGCACGACAGTTTTATAAATTATTAACTTTGCATGTGACTTATTAATCATGCCTTTGAAGAAAATTACTAATATTTTTTTTCGAGTGTTCTTTGAAATCCAAAATAATTTGAAACATGTAAGTATGCTTTTTACTAATCTTTAAAACAAGGGTTTCTGAAATGGTATGATGATCCACTGAGTTTTTGAGCTGACAAAATTCTAATAACAATCTAATAACAGGGCATCTAAAAATTGCTTAACATTACCTTTGGGAGCTATCGAGGTACAATTGTGGTGCATGCCCACGATACATACGAAGGATCATGGATTGAATCCCAATTTCGACTAAAACACCAAAAAGTTTTTCATCGCTAGATTATCTCCTCTCAGTATTGCTGGTGACTTTTTTGAGTGCTTCATATACACCCATAGAGAAAATTATGAACGTCGTTCACGTTTCAAAACGATCCGTTAATGAAACGCACATGTGGTGAAAACGATACGAATTTTATTCGCAGGAAATGGGGCTATATCAAAATGTGGACCAAATGTGACACCATATTCGTCAGACTCCTTTACGCACCCAAAATCTCTCTGGATTTTTAAATTCAGGCTAAACGAATAAAAACTGGAATGTCTAGAAGCTCAAGACCCCAAATAGGGTGACGGTTAGCATGGCGGCTGTATATAAATATGGACCTGCCTGCCGACAAAAGACCAGTATGTGCAAAATTTCGGCATGATACCTTCATTAATGAAGACTGTAGCGTGATTACAACAGACAGACAGACATGACTATATGGTCTTAGAAATTCTCGCTGATCTAGAATAGAATACATTCTTTATGTAGACGGAAGTCGATATTTCGATGTGTTACAAACGGAATGACAAACTTAGAATACCCCCATCACCATTCTATGGTGTGGGGTAAAGTTAATGTACCTCCCTATGGTAGGGGGTATAGAAAAAAATCAGCTATACGCTGAAAAGTATCTTGCAGAGTTTTAACCAAATTTATTGTGGTTATTTACATCATTTTTGTTGTCTTATGGCAAGTCACTAAAAGCTTCCTTTCTTAACGAATTTTCCATAGAAATAAAATTTTGACAAAATTTTCTATAGAAATAACATTTTGACAAAATTTCCTATAGAAAAAAATTTTGAGAAAATTTTCTATAGAAATAAAGTTTTTACAAAATTTTCTATAGAAATAAAATTTTGACAAAATTTTCTACAGAAATAAAATTTGGCAAAATTTTCTATATTTAAATAAAATTTTTAAAAAATTTTCTATGGAAATAAAATTTTGACAAAATTTTCTATAGAATTAAAATTTTGAGAAAAATTTTCTATAGAAATAAAATTTTGACAAAATTTTCTACAGAAATAAAATATTTACAAAATTATCTACAGAAATAAAATATTTACAAAATTTCTATAGAATTAAAATTTTGACAAAATTTTCTCTAGAAATCAAATATTGACTACATTTTCTTTAGAAATAAAATGTTTACAAAATTTTCTATAGAAATAAAATTTTTACAAAATTTTCTATAGAAATAAAATTTTGACAAAATTTCCTTAAGAAATAAAATGTTGACAAACTTTTCTATAGAAATAAAAATTTTTACAAAATTTTCCATAGAAATACAATTTTGAGAAAATTTCCATAGAAATAAAATTTTGACCAAATTGTCTATATATAAATAAAATTTTGATAAAATTGTCTATAGAAATAAAATTTTGACAAAATTTTCTATATATAAATAAAATTTTGAAAAAATTTTCTATATATAAATAAATTTTTGAAAAAATTTTCTATAGAAATAACATTTTGAAAAAAATTCCATAGAAATACAAGTTTGACAAAATTTCCTTAAGAAATAAAATGTTGACAAAATTTGCCATACAAATACAATTTTGAGAAAATTTCCTTAAGAAATAAAATGTTGACAAAATTGTCTATATATAAAAAAAATTTTTGACATAATTTTCTATAGAAATACAATTTTGATAAAATTTTCTATAGAAATAAAATTTTGATAAAATTTTCCATAGAAATAAAATTTTATGTAGAAATAAAATTTTGACAAAATTTCCTTAAGAAATAAAATCTTGACAAATTTTTCTATAGAAATAAAAATTTTGACAAAATTTTCTATAGAAATACAATTTTGAGAAAATTTCCTTAAGAAATAAAATGTTGACAAAATTGTCTATATATAAATAAAATTTTGGCAAAATTTTCTATAGAAATAAAATTTTGACAAAATATTCTATAGAAATAAAATTTTCACAAAATTTTATATAGAAATAAAACTTTGACAAAATTTCCTTAAGAAATAAAATGTTGACAAACTTTTCTATAGAAATAAAAATTTTGACAAAATTTTCCATAGAAATACAATTTTGAGAACATTTCCTTAAGAAATAAAATGTTGACAAAATTGTCTATAAATAAATAAAATTTTGGCAAAAATTTTTATAGAAATACAATTTTGACAAAATATTCTATAGAAATAAAATTTTGATAAAATTTTCTATAGAAATAAAATTTTGACAAAATTTTCTATATATAAATTAAATTTTGAAAAAATTTCTATATATAAATAAATTTTTTAAAAAATTTTCTATATAAATAAAATTTTGAAAAAATTTTCCATAGAAAACAAGTTTGACAAAATTTCTTTAAGAAATAAAATTTTGAAAAAAATTTTCCATAGAAATACAAGTTTGACAAAATTTCCTTAAGAAAAAAAATTTTTGACAAAATTGTCTACACCCTCACAAAAAATCGCTTCTGTAACATATACTCCCAAACATATTTTGCTTCAAGCATATACATTTTTGGGTATTGCCCAAACATTTATATGTTTGATCTCTACCAATATATAATATGTTTGAGAGCATATTGGTCTAAACAATATATGTTTGGGTAGTCTAAGTTCCAAACATTTTGTATTTTTGCATCCAAATTCAATAATGTTGTCTTCCATAAAACAATATGTTATTATGTGACCATATAATATGTTTGGAAGCATTTTGCACCCAAAAATATTATATGCTTAAAAAAATTCTCCCAAACAATATTGTGCTCAAAATTTTATTTATTTATTTATATATTTACAATCATAATGAATTATGAAAATAAACAGGTAATATAGGTGCTAACAACATAGGTTTTCGACCTGAATGCTCAAAATTTTGTTTCTGCCCAATTGTATATTCCCCGACATCTTTCTCACTTCCACGAGATTTTTTAGTTCTTAGCCCCTTTTTCTGTAATACAAACATTGTAGAAGAAATTATTCAATTTTATGATTTTTTTATTTTTATTTTAATTTTACCTTTTGCCGGACGGGGATTCGAACAGCGGACCACACAGTTTGTAGGGATCAAAGAAGTAGCTGATCAATTGCCCAAGGAAAAATAAAATGTTAATTTTGTAATAACAAGCAACAACCACCAACTTAATTCAATATCGCTCCCTGTTAAATAGCGCTCCAAGCTACTAAACACATATATGTTTATAGGCTATTTCTAAATTAATATATGTTTGCATCCAAGCATATTATATTTACAAACATTTTATGTCCCAAACATAATATGTTCTAACATATTAACATATATGTCCCAAACATGTTATGCTAGTTTATGAACATTATATGCTTGCACTCAAAAATATTGTGTTTAAAAATTTGTGTTCCAAACATATAATGTTTATAGCCAAACATATGAAAAACATTCTTTTTCATCCGTGTATATATAAATAAAATTTTGACAAAATATCCTGTAGAAATAAAATTTGGAAAAAAAATCTATATATAAATAAAATTTTTAAAAAATTTTCTATAGAAATACAATTTTCACAAAATTTTTTATAGAAATAACATTTTGACAAAATTTTCTATAGTTTTAGTGGTATGCTAACCAGGTTTGGAACATTTTAGAAATGTCTAACTAACATCAATGATCTCTCCAACCAAAACAAAAAAATAAAATATTGTAACTCAGTGTTCTTGTGTTTAAGGTAAAAACTGCAACAGTTCGTTTTTGCTGGGCTTACTAAAGGTAATGCCATTTTTGTTGGCATTGTTAGAATCCTAATTTGTCACTATAACCAAATGGCATTGTCATCCTAAAGGGCTATAGCAACAGCTTCAGCACCATCAACTGTGGTGTTATTATATCTTGAGGTATGCTTATGGCAAATATACCCATGAACTTTTCATTCTGTAGTCCCACATTTTACCTTTCTTAACGAATGCCACCGAACGGCAAAATTCGACATTAGAGGGTTAAACATTTTAAGGACCATACAAAGGACCTCATTCCCGTCCAAATATTAACTATAAAACTTTATCATCAACTCGCCTTTGGACCCACAACTTGTCGATGGATGTAAAATGGTAAAATCGGTTAATATACAGTTTACAGCTGGTAATGCAAGCCATTCCAATTTTGGAATGCCAATAACAGTATTGGGCGGGGTCTACCATTTTAAAAACCCGAAACTTGTAGTTAAGCTTTTAAATATATAATACTAATAAAACATTTTTTTATATTTTATTTACATATTATAACTAATAATTATATTATATAATTAATTTAATATATGTGTTCTGTTTTTTTCTCCTTTTTTATTTTCTTTTTTGTAGCCTTTGAATACTCAAATTTTCGATGATGAATTCATTTATGCCGATTTAGAAAGTCAACATTATGGACCGATTAACTACAAAAATGCTGCCGCCTATGCCCAAGTCATGAAGAATAAAGACGGAGCCTTGGTAGAGGTCAAAAAATAAACGAAACGAAACTAGCCAATAGAAATTAAAGCAAAACTAAATATTTTCGAATTAAAAAAACCACAAAATAAGTGCATTTTAAGAGAATAAGAAAAATTGTATTTTTTTCATTTTAAATTTTGTAATTATTATTAAAATATTTTTGTTGTTTTATTTAATTGTATAATATACGTTGTTTTTCTTTTTTATTTTAATATATAATTCTATAAATTGAATTTATGAATAAAATGTATAACAAAACCTAAAAATGAAAAATGTGTCTATGGAGTATTTAGCAATAAAATGGTAAGTATATAAGTAAAACAAAAAAACATTTTAATTTAACATTAAAGATAGTTTTTCAATAAAAACACACACAGGGTAATCAAGCGCTTCCTATGCTTCCTAACCTTTTGTTATTCCTGTTGCCCCATATAACAAAAGATATATTTTTTTAAATTCATTTTGTTTTGCTCTTTCTCTATTATACACCTAATATTTTATCCTCTAATCATCTAGAGAAAGTTTTAATTACTTTTACTAAGGCCACCATCTGTTAAATTCTCTTGTTTTCCCCCTTGTTCATTATTTCTCCCCCTCTCTCTATCCCCTCAGGTTTTACTCTATCATAGCAAATAGATAGTATTTCATTAAGATATTACGTGTTTTATAGTTCAAAAAACATTTAAGATTATTCTGCTACTCTGTGACTAGGGGAGCTTCTTAATTTGAGGTACACAATGTCCGTCCTATTAATTGTTGCAGTAGGAGAACTCCACCTATGATAAACTCCCATCCAATAAGTGCCATAAAAGGTCCTCTACACCCACTAAGTCTTTAAGGTAAATGGCTTTTCGACTTTTTTCTGCTTTGGTTTTAGTAGCAGTAGCAAAGACCTGTATGGACAAACCAACTATAGAAACGTAGCTCTGGTCAATACTGTGCAACTGTTGGAGCAGTAGAAAGCAGGACCAGTGGCAACCTGGTCGTTGCAATTCTGGTGATTAGTTTTGTTTAGTCTCTCTCTCCATTGGCTGCTGGTGTGTGTTATCTTTAAAGCCTGAAGGTAGATAAAAACATCATGGTAACACTTTTACTATAAACTTGTTACCATGGCTAAGAGAAAGTAACCCAGAAAAATAATAAAATGTAATAGCATAACAATTTTGCTACCCATAAGGGGATACACAGGGCAACAGGAAATTTAAATATAAACAAAACAAACTTTTTTTTTACAGAAATACAACTTTGAAAAAAAAATTATAGTAATAAAATTTTGACAAAATTTTTTATATAAATAAAATTGTCTCTAAATTTTCTATAAAAATTAAAATTTGAAAAAATTTTCTATAGAAATAAATATTTTACAAAATTTTCTAAAGAAATAAAATTTTGACTACACTTTATTTATTTTTTCTATAGAAATAAAATGTTGACAAAATTTTCTTAGAAATAAAATTTTGACACAATTTTCTATAGAAATAAAATTTTGACAAAATTTTCTAGAGAAATAAAATTGTGAGAAAATTTTCTACATAAATAAAATATTTAAAAAACTTTCTACGGAAATAAAATTTCTATAGAATTACAATTTTGAATTTTCTTTAGAAATAAAATTTTGACAAAAATTTCTATAGAAATAAATTTTCGAGAAAATTTTCTATAGAAATAAAATTTGAGAAAATTTTCTTTAGAAATAAAATTTTTACCAAATTTTCTATAGAAATAAAATTTTAAGAAAAAAAAAAAATGTTTAAGAAAAAAAATTTTGACAAAATTTTCTAGAGAAATAAAATTTTGACAAAATTTTCTATAGAAATAAAATTTTGAGAAAATTTTCTTTAGAAATAAAATATTCACAAAATTTTCTATGGAAAAAATTTTAAGAAAAATTTTCTTTAGAAATAAAATTTTGACAAAATTTTCTATAGAAATAAAATTTTGACAAAATTTTCTATAGAAATAAAGTTTTGACAAAATTTTCTATAGAAATAAAATTTTGAGAAAATTTGCTTTAGAAATAAAATTTTGACAAAACTTTCTATAGAAATAAAATTTTGACAAAAAATTACATAGAAATAAAATTTTGACAAAATTTTCTATAGAAATAAATGTTTTACAAAATTTTGACAAAATTTTCTATAGAAATAAAATTTTGACAAAATTTTCTAGAGAAATAAAATTTTGAGAAAATTTTCTACATAAATAAAATATTTAAAAAATTTTCTACGGAAATAAAATATTTACAAAATTTCTATGGAATTACAATTTTGAATTTTCTTTAGAAATACATTTTCTATAGAAATAAATATTTTACAAAATTTTCTAAAGAAATAAAATTTTGACTACACTTTATTTATTTTCTCTATAGAAATAAAATTTTGACAAAATTTTCTTTAGAAATAAAATTTTGACAAAATTTCTATAGAAATAAATTTTCGAGAAAATTTTCTATAGAAATAAATATTTTACAAAATTTTCTAAAGAAATAAAATTTTTACTACACTTTATTTATTTTTTCTATAGAAATAAAATTTTGACAAAATTTTCTTTAGAAATAAAATGTTTACCAAATTTTCCATTGAAATAAAATTTTAAGAAAAAAAAATTTTAAGAAAATAAAATTTTGACAAAATTTTCTAGAGAAATAAAATTTTGACAAAATTTTCTATAGAAATAAAATTTTGAGAAAATTTTCTTTAGAAATAAAATATTCGCAAAATTTTCTTTAGAAATAAAATTTTGACAAAATTTTCTATAGAAATAACATTTTGACAAAATGTTCTATAGAAATAAAGTTTTGACAAAATTTTCTATAGAAATAAAATTTTAAGAAAATTAGCTTTAGAAATAAAATTTTGACAAAATGTTCTATAGAAACAAAATTTTGAGAAAATTTTTATAGAAATAAAGTTTTGAAAAAAATTTCTTTAGAAATAAAATTTTTACAAAATTTTCTATAAAAATAAAATTTTGACAATATTTTCTAGAGAAATAAAATTTTGAGAAAATTTTCTTTAGAAATAAAATTTTGAGAAAATTTTCTTTAGAAATAAAATTTTGACAAAATTTTCGATAGCAATAAAATTTTAAGAAAATTAGCTTTAGAAATAAAATTTTGACAAAATGTTCTATAGAAACAAAATTTTGAGAAAATTTTTATAGAAATAAAGTTTTGAAAAAAATTTTTCTTTACAAATAAAATCTTTACAAAATTTTCCATAAAAATAAAATTTTGACAATATTTTCTAGAGAAATAAAATTTTGAGAAAATTTTCTTTAGAAATAAAATTTTTACACAATTTTCTATAAAAATAAAATTTTGACAACATTTTCTAGAGAAATAAAATTTTGACAAAATTTTCTATAGAAATAAAATTTTAAGAAAATTAGCTTTAGAAATAAAATTTTGACAAAATATTCTAGAGAAATAAAATTTTGAGAAAATTTTCTTTAGAAATAAAATTTGTACAAAATTTTCTATAAAAATAAAATTTTGACAAAATTTTCTATAGAAATAAATATTTTACAAAATTTTCTATAGAAATAAAATTTTGACAAAATTTTCTATAGAAATAAATATTTTACAAAATTTTCTATAGAAATAAAATTTTGACTACATTTTCTATTGAAATAAAATTTCGACAAATTTTCCGTAGAAATAAAATTTTGAGGAAATTTTTTTTAGAAATAAAATTTTGAGGAAATTTTCTTTAAAACAGAAAATTTTGACAAAATTTTCTATAGAAATAAAATTTTGACAAATTTTTCTATAGAAATCAAATTTTGTCAAAATTTTTTATAGAAATAAAATTTTGACAAAATTTTCTATATATAAATCAAATTTTGAAAAAAAAAATCTATAGAAATAAAATTTTGATAAAATTTTCTATAGAAATAAAATTGTGAGAAATTTTGTTTATAGAAACAAGATTTTGACAAAAAAAAAACATCATTGATGTTAGACATTTTAGAGATGTCTAACATTAAAGATCTCTCCAACCTAAATAAATAAAATTTTGTCAAACAGTGTTCTTGTCTTTAAGGTAAAAACTGCAACAGTTCGTTTTTGCTGGGCTTACTAAAGGTCATGCCATTTTTGTTGGCATTGTTAGAATCCTAATTTGTCACTATAACCAAATGGCATTGTCATCCTAAAGGGCTATAGCAACAGCATCAGCACCATCAACTGTGGTGTTATTATATCTTGAGGTATGCTTATGGCAAATATACCCATGAACTTATCATTCTGTAGTCCCACAATTTACCTTCATCATGGCCAGTGTCATTGTCACTGTCATTCATTGCACTTTCGTTTTTTGCTTGGTTGCTGAGGAAAACATTGGGGCAAAGATGTATGCAGCATCGCTCTAAAGGATCCAGTTGGACAATGTGCATGTTTGTCAATCTGTGATTGGTTTTTGGCCAAGAGCAGATGTTGTGCTTGACTTTAGATTGTTTATGTTAGGTAGCTATACGAAATAGCTTGGAAGGAAGAAGGACTGATGTTATTTGGCTGCTATTGTTTCCTCTTTGAACTCCCACTTCTAGTTCCAATGATATGGAAGATGCTTCCTTGGTTGTTAATAGTTCTGCCCATTCAATTTCACTTAACTGCCAAGATATTCTCTGATATACGAATGCTGCATACTCCTTAGCCTATTATGGCATTGTGGGAGGGAAAATGGAAGTCAGGGCTTGGCTACCACTGGCCATATGATGTTGGTCATTTTGCTTCTATGCTCTGTGGACACTTAATGACTTAACATAGATTTGGAGACAACTGTTATTATTTTATATGCAACAAACAGCCAGAGTCATTGCTTCAACATCAGCAATAACACCAACAGCTAAGTAAACAACATTAAGAGCAGCAGTTGAAATAACAACCAACAACTGCAGGAGCAGTAAAAACACAAAAAGGACTTTTTAGCCAGAGTACCTGATGCAAGTGTCCAAGATTACTTTTATGTCAAACATGAAAACTATGTTAATGGCTCATAAAGTTGGTCAGTTGGTCGTCCAAGTAGTAACATGCGTCGAAATACAAGATAGAGACAAAGTCATTTCCAAACTAAATATCAAGGAATTTACATAAAATTAGGATTTTCCCAAGAAAAATTTAAAACACTTTGCAGGCGAAAATTGTAACCATAAAACTATTAATTCGATGACAGCCTGTAGTAGGACTTGGTTCGCAATCACGGTTGCCACTTGTGCCAAAAAAAATTAAAATTTGAAGAAAATGTTGCCAAAAATCTATCAAATGTAAAAAGACTTATTTGGGAGGGTTTTATCCATCTTTTGTGGTTATTATGAAAACAAAAATATTTTATCTTCGAAGGAAATGGTTTACTATTTTATTTCAGATGTTTATATATAATATCTTCCTATCCCTTGAATTGTCAATGTGTCGAAAGATAAAGATTTTAACGAATTTGCTTGTACCAACAAGGGAAAGTTACTACTTCTTTAAAACGGGAGAACTTACCGACAATGGACTTAAATAAAATGTACCAATAGGAAATATAGAAACTTTTGTCAAAATTTTATTTCTACAGAAAATTTTTTCAAACTTTTATTTCTACAGAAAATTTTGTCAACTTTTGTCAAAATTTTATTTCTATAGAAAATTTTGTCAAAATTTTATTTCTATAGAAAATTTTTTCAAAATGTTATTTCTATAGAAAATTTTGTCAAAATGTTATTTCTATAGAAAATTTTGACAAAATTTTATTTCTATAAAAAATTTTGACAAAATTTTATTTCTATAAAAAATTTTGTCAAAAATTTATTTCTATAGAAAATTTTGTCAAAATTTTATTTCTATGGAAAATTTTGTGAAAATTTTATTTCTATAGAAAATTTTGTGAAAATTTTATTTCTATAGAAAATTTTGACAAAATTTTATTTCTATAGAAAATTTTGACAAAATTTTATTTCTATAAAAAATTTTGTCAAAAATTTATTTCTATAGAAAATTTTGTCATAATTTTATTTCTTTAGAAAATTTTGTGAAAGTTTTATTTCTTTATAAAATTTTGTCAAAATTTTATTTTTATATAAAATTTTGTCCAAATTTTATTTCTATAGAAAATTTTGTCAAAATTTTATTTCGTTGGAAAATTTTTTCAAAATGTTATTTCTATAGAAAATGTTGTCAAAATTTTATTTCTATAGACAATTTTGTTAAAATTTTATTTCTGTGGAAAATTTTGTCAAAATTTTATTTCTATAAAAAATTTTGTCAAAATTTTATTTCTATAAAAAATTTTGACAAAATTTTATTTCTATAAAAAATTTTGTCAAAATTTTATTTCTATAGAAAATTTTGTGAAAATTTTATTTCTATAGAAAATTTTGTGAAAATTTTATTTCTATAGAACATTTTGACAAAATTTTATTTCTATAGAAAATTTTGTCAAAATTTTATTTCTATAGAAAATTTTTTCAAAATGTTATTTCTATAGAAAATTTTGTAAAAATGTTATTTCTATAAAAACTTTTGTAAAAATGTTATTTCTATAGAAAATTTTGTCAAAATTTTATTTCTATAGAAAAAATTGTGAAAATGTTATTTTTATAGAAAATTTTGTCAAAATTTTATGTCTATAGAACATTTTGTCAAAATTTTATTTCTGTAGAAAATTTTGTTAAAATTTAATTTCTATAAAACATTTTGTCACAATTTTATTGCTATACAAAATTTTGTCACAATTTTATTGCTATAGAAAATTTTGTTAAAATTTTATTTCTACAGACAATTTTGTTAAAATTTTATTTCTGTGGAAAATTTTGTCAAAATTTTATTTCTAAAGAAAATTTTGTGAAAAATTTATTTGTGAAGAAAATTTTGTGAAAATGTTATTTCTATAGAAAATTTTGTCAAAATGTTATTTCTATAGAAAATTTTTTCAAAATGTTATTTCTACAGACAATTTTGTTAAAATTTTATTTCTGTGGAAAATTTTGTCAAAATTTTATTTCTATAAAAAATTTTGTCAAAAATTTCTATAGAAAATTTTATTTCTATATAAAATTTTGTCAAAATTTTATTTTTATATAAAATTTTGTCCAAATTTTATTTCTATAGAAAATTTTGTCAAAATTTTATTTCTATAGAAAATTTTGTCAAAATTTTATTTCTATAGAAAATTTTGTCAAAATTTTATTTCTATAGAAAATTTTGTGAAAATTTTATTTCTATAGAAAATTTTGTGAAAATTTTATTTCTATAGAAAATTTTGTCAAAAGTTTATTTCTGTAGAAAATTTTGTCAAAATTTTATTTCTATAGAAAATGTTGTCAAAATTTTATTTATATAGAAAATTTTGTCAAAATTTTATTTCTATAGAAAATTTTGTCAAAATTTTATTTCTATAGAAAATTTTGTAAAAATTTTATTTCTGTAGAAAAGTTTTGTTTGCAGGATATGAGCAATACAATCTCTTGAAATTTCGACTCCCATTTCGGAATTTTCAATTAACTGTCTGTTAGATACAACATAATTGAGTTTTGGAAGCCGTGGAAGCCTTATTCGGGGCTGTTGGACATATATCATAAAAAACCCATTGAAAGATTATGGTGTCTAAAATAAACGAATGAAAACACAACATTTTCCCCATAGTTTTCATTTGAATAGTTTCTAATGTCTCCATATGAGTTTCTGTATTTTCAACGAGTTAAGGATTAATGATTCTTTTGTATTACGAGAAATGAAAAACTAATTCAAATGGATATTTTCTGCATGACTTCCCATATATGAGTGGATAAAGTGGATATCACCTATTGTTGATGTTTTCTGCTGTTCCATTATTCTATTTTGCGATGCTTTTTTTTATTGTACTCTAGAAGCAACAGTCATTAGTTAGAAATTTCTATATGTCAAAATCATTTGCACAATTCATTCATCATTCGATTGTTTTGTGTTATAGTCGGGAGGTTTTTCTCTCTTTAGCATTATGGAACTGTTGGGGACTACTAAAGGCATGAGCGTAGCTAGTAAGTCTGAGTAGGTTATCCAAATTTATCTTTTTTTGGGGGGGGCGAATTAAAAAAGAAAAAATATAGCGAAACAAAAAATTTAAAGAAGATAAATGAAAGCAATTGATTTTCTGTTCGGGTCATACCATTACATGAAACTATTGTGTATATATGAGGAAAATGATTTTGTGGATCTGGTTTTGCCTTTGTTTTTAATCCTTGTAATATAGTACAATAAGTATTACATTTATTCCTATAGTTTTATATAGCCTTTAAAGATTAGATTAAAAAAATTTAGAATGGTAGAATTCTGGATATTTTGCTAGATTTTCCAACATATTCCTCTGCAAATAAAAGGTAAATTTTCTATAGAAATATAATTTGGGCAAAATTTTCTATAGAAATAAAATTTTGACAAAATTTTCTATAGAATTAAAATTTTGACAAAATTTTAATTCTATAGAAATAAAATTTTGACAACATTTTCTAGAGAAATAAAATTTTGACAAATATTTCTACAGAAATAAAATTTTGAAGAATAGATTTCTTTCTTTGGTAGTAACAGTTTCTTCAAATTTTGGATTATTTTTTGAGCAAGTGGCAACCGTGTGTATAACATCGCGATAGGAGTAGTTTCCAAAAACGCTATTCCGATATTTCGAAAACGGTTCTGGAAATCATATTTGTCATACACATTTTGGTCAAATATTTTCCTACCCTTGGAAAATTTTTAATTTTAATTAATTAAAATATTTTAGAAAATTTGAAAATCCTTATAATAATTATAACTACCCCGCTTTATACAATAAAAACAGAAAACTTTTAACAAATGTTAAAAGTGCCACCAACATGGGCCAATGATGGTTATGTCTAAACTGATGAGACTATGGTGTCTCTATTGTTATGAGGGAACAATAATAACAGAAAGGATAACAAAGGAATATCCAGGAATATCCATAAAGATGGCAATGCCATATATGCCACAGTAAGTGGGAGAATAGTAAAAGAAACACAAAACAATAAAGTATGAAAAGACAAATTAGCCATTAACACTTTCTACTAGCATTCCAATTCAAGCGCGTAGTTATCCTGTCATTTCCATGTTTCCAATAAATTTTGAAATAAAAATAAAATTTTGAGAATATTTAAATTTCCAAAAAATTGTCTATAGAAAGAACATTTTGAGAAAATTTTCTATAGAAATAAAATTTTGACAAAGTTTTGAGAAAATTTTCTATATCGATAAAATTTTTTTTTGTTATTATACATTTTTCTAAATATTTTATATAGAAACATTGAGAAAAATATTTATAAAAATAAAATTTTAAAAAAAAATTCTATTGCAATAAAATTTTGAGAAAATTTTCTATCGAAATAAAATTTTGAGAATATTTAAATTTCCAGAAAATTGTCTATAGAAATAAAATTTTGAGAACATTTTCTGTAGAAACAACATTTTGAGAAAATTTTCTATATAGATAATTTTTTTTTTTTTTTGTTATTATACATTTTTCTAAATATTTTATATAGAAACATAGAGAAAAATATTTATAAAAATAAAATTTTTAAAAAAAAATTTCTATAGAAATAACATTTTGAGAAAATTTTCTATAACAATAAAATTTTGAGAAAATTTTCTATAAAAATAAAATTTTGAGAAAAATTTCTATACCAATAAAATTTTGCCATAATTTTTTGTAGAAATAAAATTTTGAAAAAATTTTCTGTAGAAATAAAATTTTGAGAAAATTTTTTATAGAAATAAAATTTTGAGAAAATTTTCTATAGAAATAAAATTTTGAGAAAATTTTCTATATCAATAAAATTTTGACAAATTTTTTATTAATCAGGTTGAAATTTGAACCTTCCACCATTCGAAAATTATTTCATATCGGTTCGTAACTATTTATAAACTCCTTTATATAAATCGATCAAGAACTGAAGAGCCTGTATTTTTTATCTAACATAGACTGCATAGTGACCATCAGTTTAGCTGATAGTCACTCCTGAAGTACTCACTTCTCAACCCATAGTGCAAAACGTAGTTATAAACTTTAGTTGATGTCTTCTCCCTGCGACATCAACAATAATATATAATCACAATAATATATCCTTCACATTTGCAAATTGGATATAAAACCAAATTTTTATTAGGAAACCACCATGGCCATCAAAACCTCCATCAATGGCCAATAAAATTATTTGCTTCAGCTGGTAGTGACAATTAGAATGCATTATCACATCGCAAATAAATTTCGTGAATAAATGCAAATCAATTTACAAATATTACAATGTATTTTCATGCACCCTGCTATTATTGGATTTGTTGGAAAATATATCCAAAAGCGTTAATTAAAATTTACTGGTAGGCAATATTTTTGGAATTCGTTTAATTACAGAACCTCAATGGCGAAATTGCACAGCAGGCAGGCCCGACAAAGAGGAATTTATGTAAAATAGCTGATTTGAAATGTTACCTCTCAACATGTTCACATATATGACAATGGCTAAATGGCATAATGCGAAGCTCAGAAAATTATACGAATATTCCAGCAGAATTCTATTATTACTGTGCGCCAATATTAGAACAATTGTCAAAATAAATGCCATAGCAAAATGCCATAAACTATAAATGGCATCCGTGAAGAGGACTGATTTTAAATTCATGAACCTTCATTTGAATTAACTCTTTGGGAAGTCATTAACAATAAATTTGTATTTATCGCTCAGCTCCACGGAATTGACAATACATGGAACAAAATATTGTGCAAACAATTTCATGAAGCTTTGGTAAATATGGTTGATAAAAGAAGACTTTTTATAAATACGAATTTTCTAATAAATTGTTCTTTCTCTGAATCTACTACAGTGTGGCTGACATGTATCGCAACCATTTTTAGGCTACTATCATTTCTAAATTGATTTTCTAAGACGTACTCCATAAATTTTTAATAGGAATAAAATTTTGATAGAATTTTCCATAGGACTAAAATTGCGACAAAATCTTCCAAAGGAATAAATTTTTTTAATTTTTTTTAACAATATTTCCTATAGTAAAAATTTTTTAAATAAAATTTTCTATAAAAAAAAACGTTTGTCTCTAGAAATAACATGTTGACAAACTTTTCCATAAAAATAAAATTTTGACAAAATTTTCTATAGAAATAAAATTTTGACATAATTTTCTATAAAAATAAAATTCTAACAAAATTTTCTATAAAGATAAAATTTTGACAAAATTTTCTATAAAAATAAAATTTTTACAAATTTTTCCAAAAAAATAAAATGTTGATAAAATTTTGACAAAATTTTCTATAGAAATAAAATTTTGACCAAATTTTTTATAGATAAAAATTTTGAGAAAATTTTCTATGGAAATAAAATTTTGGAAAAATTTTCAATAGATGTAAAATTTTGACAAAATTTTCAATAGAAATAAAATTTTGACAAGATTTTCTATAGAAATAAAATATTGACAAAATTTTCTATAGAAATAAAATTTTGACAAAATTTTCTATAGAAATAAAATCTTGACAACATTTTCTATAGAAATAAAATTTTTACAAAATTTTCTATAGGTAGAAAATTTTGACAAAATTGTTTACTGCTTGGTAGAATTTTTGATGTTTTGGTAGATTTTGTAAAATATTCCTCTCCATCTAAGAGGTACTCCACAAATTTTTTATAGGAATAAAATTTTGACAGAATTTTCCATAGGACTAACATCTTGACAAAATCTTCCAAAGACATAAAATTTTTTAACAATATTTTTTATAGTAAATTTTTTTTTAATAAAATTTTCTATGAAAAAAAATGGTTTTACAAAATTTTCTATAGAAATAAAATTTTGACAAATTTTCTATAGAAATAAAATATTGACAAAATTTTCTATAGAAATAACATTTTGACAAAATTTTCTATAGAAACAACATTTGATGGAAATAAAATTTTGGAAAAACTTTCTATAAATTTTGACAAAATTTTCTATAGAAATAAAATTTTGACAACATTTTCTATAGAAATAAAATTTTGACAAAATTTTCTATAGAAACAAAATTTTGAAAAAAAAAATCTATAAAAATAAAATAAAATTTGCTTTCAAATAAAATGTTGACAAATTTTTCCATAGAAATAAAATGTTGACAAAATTTTCTATAGAAATAAATTCTTGACACATTTTTCTATAGAAATAAAATTTTGTCAAAATTTGACAATTTTTTCTATGAAATTAAATTTGACTATATTTTCTATAAATATTTAAATATTTGAATGATCGTTTTAGGTCATACAAAGGCCATTCGGCCAATGCTGTCTTTTTGTAGAAGTAGCAATTGTAACTTTAATCTGTAAGGGATTTTACCACTTCCGCCCTTGTCATTGAGCTAAATATAGAAATGCACTCAGAGAGAAGTTCACTATAAGCTGAATCGTAAAAAATTTTATTTGTAGTGAATGGTAAAAGTGAACCTGAAATACCACAATTCATGCCAAATGTATCCAATTTGAACAAATCTAATCTATTTCAAAAAATCTGATGTTATTTCCGACACTTGGTTGCGTTTGAACAATAAAATTTAAAATACTCATATAACGATTTACGTTTAATTTCATATTACAACAATTTCAAGGTAATCCAAAAAGCATTTTTTAGTTTGTGATAGCCCATATTTTAAGGTTTTTTTGTGGCTGTTTTACTTTTATTTGTTTGCAATCAAATCTCTGTTGGGTTATTTGTCACTCAAAGGCACATTACATGTTTGTTGCTGTCGCTGATGGTAAAGCCAAATACTGTTGCCGGTGCCACGTGGATCCTTCTTTGATGGAATTTGCTGTGGCTATGTTTGTGTATGTGAGCCATAGAATTCAAGATGTCAGCACACAATTACAAATCACAACCATCATTCCCCTGTGATAGTGGCAACCCTCAACACAGACAATGACTGATGACATTCTTTTGACAACTCCAGCTATGGTACTTTCAGTGTTGCCAATTTGGTGTTTTTAACACAAAATTTAGTGCTTTTTGATTTACAAAAAGGCACCAAAATGCCTTCTTAGTGTCTTTTCAAAAAAAAAAAAAACATCAACTTGGTGTTTTCGCAAATCTTTCGCTCCTGTGAAAACATATATTTTGAAATTTGAAAGTAACTACTGATCAAAATGAATTGAATGAATGTAAAATAAGCATTAACATTTATAAAACTGTACACTTGGATAGATAAAAATAAAAAATAATTCAAATTAAATCAATACCCAAAAGTTCTAAAATATATCTTTGAAAGTCTTGTTTTTTGTAGTCATTGAATTTTTTATGATGTCAGTTCCCATCATAAAAAATGTATGTTAGAATTTATAATATACATTTGGAGCTTTTTGCACTTAAATAGTTTACTGTTATATAGCCCACAAATGAAATAAAGTAAAACACAAAAAATATATAATACAAACCCAACTAAACGATACAAGCATACAAAACTAACTCATAGTTTCAATTTTGGATCTCAATAAAAAAATAATAGAGGAAGGGGATATTAAATGCATGCAACTCATGTTGACTGCAACGGAAACTCTCAGTGTTTGTGTGTGTGTTTTTTTTTATCGGAGGAGAACATAAAATTAAACTCTCCTTTTCTCACTAGCAGTTTTAGTTTTTTTGTTCTCATTTATAACCACCACACCATTGCAGATTTATTTTGCCGCTCTTCTCTTGTCAACGATGTTGATGCTCTGTAAATCCTCTGCTTTATTCACCACCATGTTAACTCACAATTTTTTAGTGAGAGAACACTGTTAAGCAATGGTAATTTAAGATGAATGGTAGACCACAAGCAATGTGTGTGTGTGTGAAGAAATACAAATCTTATTTTATTTTCCTACCACAAAAACAGGTTTTGGTTGATGTTGTATTTCTAGTAAATAAGGCCAAATTTCATACTCACCAAAACTACTTTCACAGAAGGGCAGCACGTAAGTGATCTAACAGTTATGTATTGGACACAATGAATTTCTCCATTAAAAAAAATCAGAACTTTGAAAAGTAAACAAACATACATGTAAAGCACCAATTGGATTTATACAAATTATTTGGCGCGTATGTTTGTCATGGGTATAGTTGTTTAACACTGTTATACAGTCTTCAGAAGAAATAGAAAAACACACACACAACAAAGCAAATTTTAATAGCACACAACACGAACTTTACGGTACGAGCATAAAAACCGAACTGTTAGTTTAGTTTTTGGCTGACAATAAAATAACCTGTTGAGTAAGGAGAGCAAGCGAATATTAATCACATGCAACGCATATTGACGGCAAAGGAAGATCTTTCAATGTTTGTTTCTTTTTTTATCGAAAGAGAATATACAGTTAAGCTCTACTATTCTCACTGGCAGTTATTGTTGTTTTCTTTCCATTTAGGATTGTAATATAACATGTTTGTCATTCCGTTTGTAGCGCATCGAAATATCGCTGTACTCGAAGATGAAGGGAAAAAAGATCGAATTTCTGAACTTGATAAAGATGTAATTAAAAACGTTTGTATTCAATTAACAAAAGCACTCATAACTGAAATAAATATTAATATTTCCAAATTTAATATCGAAAAAATGTGTTTCTCCTCTAAAAAAAATATTTTGAAATTTGATAGACATTACTGACCATAATGAATTGGATGAAAGCATTCAAAGCGATCAAGGTGTACACTTGAGTATAGGTTCATAATTTCATAAAATTACAAATGCGTCAAATCCACAATGTATGTTAGTTGATGTTAGTTGTGGGAGAGTGGAAGTTTGTACAATCGCAATTGGGGAAAGGAATATTGGGGGAGAATAACATTTCTTTCATTGTATACACATCCTCCACCTCTGTGACAAATTATACTTCTATTAAAAATATCTCAAAATTTATATTTTTATGAGACTTAAAATCTAAAAAGTTAAAACAGGTTATTGAATTGAATTGTTTCTGCAAGTAGAATTTACAAACTTACTTGTCGAGAATGAGAGAGAGAGAGAGAGCTTCCGTGTTTTTTTATTTTAACTGATGGAGATGCGGATCCCCTTTCCCTCTTCTGTAATGCAGTGATGCCAACTCCCAAAAAACAAACTTCCAAATATTGAAAAAAGCACTAGATGAAAACGCCAGAAAGCACCAAGTTGCTTCCTTTGAAAAGGCAATAAAAAGTCAATTTGGTGCTTTTTGGAAATCAAAAGGCTTTTAGCACCAAATTGGCATCACTTATATTCACAAAGTATAAAAAATGCTGCCAATTTGCCGATTTATCTGCATTTTGACGAATTTCTCTCAAAGAATAGAAAACTGCCGATTTTCAGATGTTTGACTCGAAAATGACGATATTGACCCCGTTAAGAAATTTTAACTGGAAATCGTTCGTTTACACTGAAAAGCCAACAAATGAGAGATATTTGACAGTTGTCAGATAGAATTAAAATTGCAAGTTTTTGCTAGAAATTTCTTCTCAATGAAGTAAAATAAAAATTTTATATAAAAATTTGACAAACTTTTCTATAATAAAATTTGGACAAAATTTTCTATAGTAAAAAAAGTTAGACTAAAATTTCTATGAAAATAAAATTTTGACAAAAAGTTCTATAAAAATAAAATTTTGACAAAAAGTTCTATAAAAATTGACAAAATTTTCTATAGAAAATTTTCTATAGAAATAAAATTTTCACAAAAATTTTTATATAGAAATAAATTTTTGACAAAATTTTCAATTGAAATGAAATTTTGACAAAATTTCCTATAGAAATAAATTGTTGACAAAATTTTCTATAAAAAACCAATTTGAAAAAATTTTTTATAGAAATAAAATTTTGACAAAATTTTCTCTAGAAATAAAATTTTGACAAAAAATTTTATATAGAAATAAATTTTTGACAAAATCGTTTATAGGAATAAAATTTTAATAAAAATTCTTATAGAAATAAAATGTTGACAAAATTTTCTGTAGAAATAAAATTTTAATAAAATTTTATATAGAAATGATAGTTTGACGAAATCTTCTATAGAAATAAAATTTTGACAAAATTTTCTGTAGAAATAAAATTTTAAAAACATTGTCTATATAAATAAAATTTGGTCAAAATTATCTACAGAAATAAAATTTTTACAAAATTTTCTTTGAAGTGAATATTTTGATGTTGGTGTTTGGCCATGGCGCAAGCTAAAATCATAAAACAGTTACGATTCTTTACATCTACAATCGAAAGGATATTTATACATGTTTTCTTTTTAATTTGGTAGATTTTTGGTAAAATTTTCTTCAAATATTGGTAGATTATGTTTAGCACGAGTGGCAACCGTGTGTAGTATTTCCTATACACCATAAATTTTGTGTTATTTTTGCCATCTTTTTCCATTCATCATTAAGTACAGCGATATTTCGATGCGCTACAAACGGAATGACAAACATGTTATATGACAATCCTAAATGGAAAGAAAACAACAATAACTGCCAGTGAGAAAAGTAGAGCTTAACTGTATATTCTCTTTCGATAAAAAAAAGAAACAAACATTGCAAGATCTTCCTTTGCCGTCAATCAGGGATGGAAAATACAATTTTTAAGAAAGTACAAAAAAGGTATTTTTTGGGCGAAAGGGTACTTTTTACTATATTTCAACACTGGAAGATTATTATCAAGAGCTCCTTTAGACTAAATTTTAAAGAAAATAAAATTTTAACAAAATTTTCTATAGAAATAAAATTTTGACAAAATTTTCTATAGAAATAAAATTTTGAAAAAAAAATCTATAAAAATAAAATTTTGACAAAATTTTCTATAGAAATAAGATTTTGACAAAACATTCTATAGAAATAAAATTTTGCAATTTTTTTTTCTTGCAAAAATTTCCTATAGAAATAAAATATTTACAAAATTTTCAATTGAAATAAAATTTTGCAAAAATTTCCTTTAGAGATAAAATTTTGCAAAAATTTTATATAGAAAAAAAATATACACAAAATTTTCTACCGAAATAAAAAATCGATAATATAGATTCGCATGCTTTTTTCGACTAAAACATTCTTGAAATTCAATGAAATCGTGTTTTTGACTATGGCTTTTAATAAATCGAGATTTTCTTCCCGAACGAACTTGTCTGTTTTGCCATATTTGTAAAAGACTATTAGCAAATTAGGTTGATAAAGACTTTCTCACAATATTAAAATATTTTGTCAAAGCTATTGTACCATAAATCTGATATCGACTCAAAAATGTCAACACAAAAGGTACTAAATCATTCGCGGGGGTACTACGGTACTGACCTGGTTGAAAAAGTATTGAAAAAAGTACTATAGTACTGCATTTTCCATCCCTGCCGTCAATATGCGTTGCAAGCAGGGATGGAAAATACAATTTTTAAGAAAGTACAAAAAAGGTATTTTTTGAGCGGAAAGGTACTTTTTTACTAAATTTCAACAAAAATTTCACTGGAAAATTATTGTCAAGAGACTAAATTTTAAAGAAAATACAATTTTGACAAAATTTTCTATATAAATAAAATTTTGCAAAAATTTTCTATAGAAATAAAATTTTGCAAAAAAAAATCTGTAGAAAAAAAATGTTGCAAAATTTTTTCTATAGAAATAAAATTTTGCAAAAATTTCCTATAGAAATAAAATTTGTACAAAATTTTCAATTGAAATAAATTTTTGACAAAATTTTCTATAAAAATAAAATTTTGCAAAAATTCTATATAGAAATAAAATTTTGACAACATTTTCTACCGAAATAAAAAATCGATAATATACATTCACATTCTTTTTTCGACTAAAACATTCTTGAAGTTCAATAAAATCCGGTTTTTGACTATGTCTTTTACAAAATCAAGATTTTCTTCCCACATGAACATGTTTGTTTTGCCATATTTGTAAAAGACTATTAGCAAATAAGGTTGATAAAGACTTTCTCACAATATTAAAATATTTTGTCAAAGCTATTGTACCATAAATCTGATATCGACTCAAAAATGTCTACACAAAAGGTACTAAATCATTCGCGGGGGTACTACGGTACTGACCGGGGTGAAAAAGTATTGAAAAAAGTACTATAGTACTGCATTTTCCATCCCTGGTTGCAAGCGATTAATATTCGCTTGCTCTCCTTACTCAACAGGTTATTTTATTGTCAGCCAAAAACTAAACTAACAGTTCGGTTTTTATGCTCGTACCGTAAAGTTCGTGTTGTGTGCTATTAAAATTTGCTTTGTTGTGTGTGTGTTTTTCTATTTCTTCTGAAGACTGTATAACAGTGTTAAACAACTATACCCATGACAAACATACGCGCCAAATAATTTGTATAAATGCAATTGGTGCTTTACATGTATGTTTGTTTACTGTTCAAAGTTCTGAAAATTTGTTGTTAATGGAGAAATTCATTTTGTTAGATCACTTACGTGCTGCACTTTTGTGGAAGTAGTTTTAGTGAGTATGAAATTTTGCCTTATTTACTAGAAATACAACATCAACCAAAACCTGTTCTTGTGGTAGGAAAATAAAATAAGATTTGTATTTCTTCACACACACACATTGCTTGTGGTCTACCATTCATCTCAAATTACCATTGCTTAACAGTGTTCTCTCACTAAAAAATTGTGAGTTAACATGGTGGTGAATAAAGCAGAGGATTTACAGAGCATCAACATCAATGGTGCAATGGTGTGGTGGTTATAAATGAGAACAAAAAAAAAACTAAAACTACGAGTGAGAAAAGGAGAGTTTAATTTTATGTTCTCTTCTGATAAAAAAAAAACACACACAACACTGAGAGTTTCCGTTACAGTCAACATGAGTTGCATGCATTTAATATCCCCTTCCCCTACTTGCCAAACGGTTATTTTATTGAGATCCAAAATTGAAACTATGAGTTAGTTTTGTATGCTTGTATCGTTTAGTTGGTGTTGTGTATTACGATAATTTTCATTGGACGATATTTTTTGGAGTTCTGTGTTTTACTTTATTTGTTCTGTGGATAATGTTAGAAAACTATTTATACCCATTACAAACATACTCGCCAAATAAATAGTGTTTTCTAAGCAATTAAATTCAATTGGTACTTTACATGTACGTTTTTTTTCAGTTCATTGCTTTTAAAATACCAAAATAAATTTGTTGTTATATGAGAAATTAAATTTTTCCCAATACATGGTTGTTAGATCATTTACGTGCTGTACTTCTGTGGAAGTAGCTTTGGTGAGTACATAAGTTTTTGCTATATACTAGAAATACAACAGCAACTGTAAGCTGTAGTTTTGGTAGGAATATAAAATAAAATTTGTATTTCTCCACAAACACAAGTATGGATTAATTATGAGCATATATAGGGCTTTTCATATAAAAAGTTATGATTAGTTTGGCAAAAGCTTAAGAAACTCAACTCAATTTGCCAAATGTAGAATTTGATGATTATGAAGGTGGTACTGATCTGTTTTTAATCAATATTGTTATATAGGGTGTTCTTTGTAAAAATCTTGCGACGAGAGCAGAATTTCTGAACTTGATAAAGATGTCACTAGAAACGTTTGTTTAAAATTGGCATAGGTACACTGAAAAAAAAACAGTGAACACACCGTAAAGAAAAAATTTAGAAAATTTTAATTTTTTGTTTCAGAAAATTTTAGCTAAAAAGTATTATAAACAAAAACATCACACTGGTACCACAAAAATAAGTAAATATTTTTCGACTAATTCAAGAAAATTTATTAGAAAATTTATTTCACTTGCTAAAGAAAATTTTGTAGTTTGAAAGAAAAAATTTGCCCTACGAAGTTCAATATGGGCGTATTTACAAATTTAAAGTAAAATAAACTATTTTTTGAGAAGTACGAATTTAGTAAATCTTTATGCTTCATTTGTGTATAATTTTTTCCCCGTTTTTTAGTTCATTTAACTAACGTACCCAAAAATATTTGGAGTTAAGGAACTTTCTCCAAATATAATAACTCGATGAACTAAAATAAAGTTAAACTGGTTTTAGTGTAATAGAGAGTTCAGTTTTTTTTCTCCTCTGAAAAAAACATATTTTGAAATTCATTACTGATCAAAATGAATTGAATGGAAGTAAAATAAGCATTAACAAGTATATACGGCTGTAAGTTCTGCCAGGCCGAATCGTATGTACCCTCCACCATGGATTGCGTAGAAACTTCTACGAAAGACTGTCATCTACAATCGATTTAATTGGGTTGTAGTATCTTTAAACTTCTTAACATCGTTTTCTAAATTGTGAGTTAGTCCATACGTGGTATATATTAGACAAAAAAGGTATGTATAGGTAAGTCTACAAATGATTACGAGTCGATATGGACTTTTGCACGGTACGTAGAGAACCAGAATTGAAATATGGGGGTCGCTTGTTTGTTGGCTATATACAATTATGAACTTGATAGGGACCACTTTTTGTGTGATTGGGGATCGATTTATCTGAGGGCTATATATAACTATAGACCGATCTGGACCTTGATAGGCATGGTTGTTAACGGCCATATACTAGCACAATGTACAAAACTTCAACTGACTCGGATGAAATTTGCTCCTCCAAGAGGCTTCAAAACCAAATCTGGGGATCGGTTTATATGGGGGCTATATATGATTATGGACTGATATGGACCACTTTTGGCATGGTTGTTAAATATCAGATACTACCACCACGTAGCAAATTTCAATCAGATCGAATGAATTTTGCTTCTCCAAAAGGCACCGGAGGTCAAATCTGGGGATCGGTTTATATGGGCGCTATATATAATTATGGACTGATTTGAACCAATTCCTGAATGGTTGTTGGATACCATATACTAACATCACGTACCAAATTTCAACCGAATCGGATGAACTTTGCTCTTCCAAGGGGCTCCGGATGTCAAATCTGGGAATCGGTTTATATGGGGGCTATATAATTATGGACCAATTTCGACCAATGTTTACATTGGTGTTTGAGACCATATATTAACAACACGTACCAAATTTCAACTGAATCAGATGAATTTTGGTTTTCCAAGAGGCTCCTGAGGTCAAATCTGGTGATCGGTTTATATGGGGGCTATATATAATTATGGACCGATTTGGACCAATTTTCGCATGGCCATTAGAGACCATATACTAACACCATGTACCAAATTTCAGCCGGATAGGATGAAATTTGCTTCTCTTAGAGGCTCCGCAAGCCAAATCGTGGGATCGGTTTATATGGGGGCTATATATAATTGTTGACCGATGTGGACCAATTTTTGCATGGTCATTAGAGACCATATACTAACAACATGTACAAAATTTCAGCCGGATGGGATGAAATTTGCTTCTCGTAGAGGATCGGCAAACCAAATTTGGGGGTCCGTTTATATGGGGACTATACGTAAAAGTGGACCGATATGGCCCATTTGCAATACCATCTGTCCTACATCAATAACAACTACTTGTGACAAGTTTCACGGACGGACGGACGGACGGACGGACATGCTTAGATCGACTCAGAATTTCACCACTACCCAGAATATATATACTTTATGGGGTCTTAGAGCAATATTGCGATGTGTTACAAACGGAATGACAAAGTTAATATACCCCCATCCTATGGTGGAGGGTATAAAAATTATAAAGCTGTGTACTTGGATAGGGGTTCATAATTTTATAAAACTAAAAATGCTTCAAATTAAATCAATATCCCAATGATCTATGATACATCTTTGAATGTTTTAACTTTGAATTTCAGCTTGCTGGAGTAGTGTTTGTGGTGGGAAATGCTCTGTTAGAATTTATAAAATATTTTTGGTGCTTTTTGCGCTTCGGGAGTTGGCATCACTGCGGTACTTTATAATTTATGATTACATGCACACCCACACATGGAAAAATATCGAAGGGTACATATTCTGTGTCTTTGATACAAAACGAGTACATACAGTAGTAAGTTCGGCCGGGCCGAATCTTAAATACCCACCACCATGAATCAAATATAATAGTTTCCTTTGAAAATTTTAGCGGGATTTTATGACAGATATTTTCCCAAGCAGATCAGTGCGCCTTCTATACCCTCAATAAGTGAAATCGGTCTATATGGAGGCCTTACCAAATGGACCGATAACACCAAAGCATATACACTTTGTTATGGGTCTAAAATGCCAGTATATTTTCAATTTGTGGCAAATCGGATAAAAACTACAATTTCTAGAAACCCTAGGAGTTAAATCGGGAGTTCAGTGTAATGGGGGCTATACCAAAACATGGAAGGATACACACAGTATTCAGCACATTTAATTGTAGTTCTAGAATCTAAACACCAAATCGGAGGGCCGGTTTATAAAGGGGCTATATCAAAAGTTGTACCGAAACTCAATATATTCGGCACACCTCTTTATGGTCCTAGAATACCTCTAGATTTCCAATTTCAAGCAAATTGAATAAAAACTACGGATTCTAGAAGCCCAAGAAGTAAATCTGAAGATCGGTCTATATGGGGGCTATATCGAAACATGGTCCCATAATCACCATTTTCGGCACATCTCTTTATTTTCCTAGAATACCTCTAGATTTCCCATTTCAAGCAAATTGGATAAAAACTACGGATTCTAGAAGCCCAAGAAGTAAAATTGGGAAATCGGTCTATATGGGGGCTATACCAAAACATGGACCGATACTCACCATTTTCGGTACGCCTATTTATGGTCCTAAAATACCTTTCAGGCAAATTGGATAAAAGCTACGGTTTCTATAAGCCCAATACCCCAAATCGGGAGGTCGGTTTATATGGGGCCCATACCAAAACATGGACCGATGCTCACCATTTTTGGCTCACCTCTTTATGGTTCTAAAATACCTCTAGATTTCCAATTTCTGGTAAATTGAATAAAAACTGCGGATTCTAGAAGTCCAAGAAGTAAAATCGGGAGATCGGTCTATACCAAAACATGGACCGATACTCACCATTTTGGCACACCTCTTTATGGTCATACAATACCTCTAGATTTCAAATTTCAGGCATATTGGATAAAAACTACGATTTCTATAAGCCCAAGACCCCAAATCGGGAGGTCGGTTTATATGGGGACCATACCAAAACATGGACCGATGCTCACCATTTTTGGTTCACCTCTTCATAAAATACCTCTAGATTTCAAATTTCAGGCATATTGGATAAAAACTACGATTTCTATAAGCCCAAGACCCAAAATCGGGAGGTCGGTTTATATGGGGACTATATCAAAACTTAGACCGATATAGCCCATCTTCTACAGTTTCATAAGCCCAAGACCCCAAATCGGGATATCAGTTTATATGCGGACTATATCAAAACTTGGACCGATATATCCCATCTTCGAACATGACCTGCCTGCAAACAAAAGACGAATCTGTGCCAAATTTCAGGACAATAGCGCCATTATTGAAGGCTGTAGCGTGATTACAACAGACAGACAGACGGACGGACATGCTTATGTCGTCTTAAAATTTCTCCCTGATCAAGAATATATAGTCGGAAATCGATATTTCGATGTGTTACAAACAGAATGACAAACTTATTATACCCCCGTCACCATTCTATGGTGGTGGGTATGAAAAGCATCAAAGGCAAAATGCAAAATAAATGGTATGAAGTGGAAAAGTTAGCAAAAATCCCACAACATAGAATACTCCAGTAATGAATTTTGATATTTGATGTAGAAAATGGACAGGTGATATTTCCTATGTACATGGACAAAATGGTCTTTTGTGTTGGTATAATCGTCATGTCCTAGATATATTGAATTATATGTTCCAATTCCAAACTCAACTTGCTCTCAACGTATCATCTTCTTAATATGGGAGAGGCAAAAAGATAACTTCGTTTATTGCAGTTTTATTTAATTTTCATCTTCGTTTAATTTTTTGCAAAGCCTACCTATATCCCTAGGGTTCAAAGGTGATTTAAAGGCACATTACTTTGATTGTCCTATAAACTCTTTAAGAGAAGATAAGCACCGTTTTTGGAATGACCATTCAAACATTTCAAAATACTGGTAATAATTTCATGTTTACACAATGATCTGTGTGTTTCAGGGCAAATGGGAAAATGGCTTTGAAAGAGCCAAGTAATGATATCTTTGTGCTAGACAAAATCACTTCAATAACCATTCACCAAGGAAAGACCTCCAGCCAGAGATACGCTAAAGGCAAATAGATTTAGACAGCAAACCATTTTCATAATAGGTCAAGCTGTGTACTTGTGATACGAGCACATTCAGGCATTTAAGGCAAACACTGAAAGGATTTTATCCAGAGGCTTATAATGTGTCCTAGTTACCAAGGTGGTTTCCGCATTGACAATCCTTTTGACAAACATTCACACTTCTCACATTTCATGCGTAAATTTGGTAGCAAAAAAACAGACATTATGTGAGCCCAGGCTGCAGTTGTGTACATGCTAATTTCGCTATCAGAATGGAGAATTTTTGTATAACCAAAGTAGACTGCAATCATCACATGAAAAAAATTCCGAAATGACTTAGTCTTCTATTTATTAGATCAACACAATTTAGAACTCATTTGCATATCTTTCTTCATGTACAATGTAAGGAATAGCACTCGTAGAAGAATGCTTCCAGTTGAAAGAGTCATTCATGCTGCGATTTGAACAGATATTGAAGAAATTAATGTCCCTAGTAATCATGATTGGGAAAATGGGTTAAGCCCATTACATTCTCATTAGATTAGTAAATAAACTATTACAACATCCCAGCAAAAAAAAAAAATCGAAGTTCTTCTAAAGGCATGACTTTAAAAGCACTTCCAAAAATGTCCTCCCAAAGAAGTTCTTTATTTTAACTACAGAGGAAGTTCTTTTAATTCAATTTTCAAACAGGTTAAATACAGAGTAAAAATTAATAAAATATTACACATTGTTCAAATTTTGTTGAAAAAAAAATGCAAAATTCATTCTAGAAAAATTGAGAATTTTTTAAAATATTTGAGGTTAAACGGTTCAGACAAGTTTTAGAATGCATTAAAAATCATAAAAAAATTATAAAAATTATTTATTTGGCAAAATATCACAAAATTTTTTTACTTCACATCTAAAACACTGTTTTCGGATCACATCTTAAGAAGTGATGCAAATTTAGTGCAACGGCTGTTGAAATGGTGAACAAGCCCATGTTAAATTCATAGCTTATGCGCCAATTTTGCACCATTTCCGGATCCTAAAAGAACATTTTCTCTATTTTTTTGGCGAAGCTTATTTTGCTGGGATTTAATAGATGCCTTTAAGTCCTTACACTGGAGTCAATCTTATTAACCCTTTGACTACCGATGTGCACTAATAAGGACATTTAAAAAACATTCACATAATCTAAATGTCGGCTTATTTTTATACCCTTCACTATAAGAAAGCGAATTTCTGAGTCGATCTAGCGTTGTCCGTCGGTTGAAATCACTCTAACTTGCGAACGAAAGAAGCGATCGATTTGGAACAAAAAGTTGTTATTAATGTAGGTCGGATGGTATGGCAAATAGGCCCTACCGAACCACTTCTAGCTCCATATAAACGACCCCCAGATTTGACTTCCGGAGCCTCTTGGAAGAGCCAATTTCGTCCTATGCGGTTGAAATTTGGTTTGTGATGTACGAATAGGATTTCTAACAACCTTGAAAAAATGTATCCATATTTTTATTTCTTTGCGTATGGGATGGTTTAGAACAAAAAGAACTAACGCAAAATTTAAGTCATATGCATAATGTTCTGTTTAACCACACAACACACAAATAAACTACTGCACTTTTCCACGCACTCAGTTACACAAAACACCTAGCTCACCTTAGATGACAAAAGACCCAAGAACTCAATGAATTTTTGCAGCATGTGAATGAGATCAGATCTAGGCAAAAAACCCTTTGACATCATGGCAATAGTGACTGCAGCACACCACCCCACTCCACCCACCACTAAACAAAACGCAAAAGATAAATGTGTTACTTCTGTTGAATGTAACAACATTATTATCCTCCCATACAGCCTCCATCTTGAAGGTTGTCACTCCAAAGTGGGAGAACGAAAAACATTGTTTATGGTTATCCTTTGGTCGTTTTTGTGTGCAATGTCATAAGGTACCATAAGACAGACAGCCACGGTTGCCACAGTTGGTAGAATTTTACCAAAAATTAAAGATTTTTTTACAGTTTGGTAGATTGGATTAGAATGCGTGATGTTTTGGTAGATTTTGCAGATATTCCTCACCATATTTTTCTATAGAAATAAAATTTTTGTAAAATTTTCTATAGAAATAAAATTTTTGTAAAAATTCTATAGAAATAAAATTTTCTATAGAAATAAAATTTTGACAAAATTTTTGACAAAATTTTTGACAAAATTTTCTATAGAAATAAAATGTTGACAAAAGTTTCATAGAAATACAATTTTGACAAAATTTTCTATAGCAATAAAATTTCGACAAAATTTTCTATAGAAATACGATTTCGACAAAATTTTCTATAGAAATAAAATTTGGAGAAAGTTTTATATAAAAATAAAATTTCGACAAAATATTCTATAGAAATAAAATTTTGACAAAAGTTTCTATAGAAATACAATTTTGACAAAATTTTCTATAGCAATAACATTTTGAAAAAATTTTCTATAGAACTAAAATTTTGACAAAATTTTGTATAGAAATAAAATTTTGACAAAATTTTCTTTAGAAATAAAATTTTGACAAAATTTTATATAGAAATAAAATTATGACAAAATTTTCTATAGAAATAGAATTTTGACAAAATTTTCTATAGAAATAAAATTTTGACAAAATTTTCTATAGAAATAAAATTTTGACAAAATTTTCGTTAGAAACAAAATTTTGACAAAATTTTCGATAGCAATAAAATTTTGACAAAATTTTCTATAGAATTAAAATTTTGACAAAATTTTCGTTAGAAATAAAATTTTGACAAAATTTTCGTTAGAAATAAAATTTGGAGAAAATTTTCGTTAGAAATAAAATTTGGAGAAAATTTTATATAAAAATAAAATTTCGACAAAATTTTCTATAGAAATAAAATTATGACAAAATTTTCTATAGAAATAAAATTTTGACAAAATTTCCTATAGCATTTTGACAAAATTTTCGATAGCAATAAAATTTTGACAAAATTTTCTATAGAATTAAAATTTTGAAAAAATTTTCTTTAGAAATAAAATTTGGAGAAAATTTTATATAAAAATAAAATTTCGACAAAATTTTCTATAGAAATAAAATTATGACAGAATTTTCTATAGAAATAAAATTTTGACAAAATTTTCTTTAGAAATAAAATTTTGACAAAATTTTCGATAGCAATAAAATTTTGACAAAATTTTCTATAGAATTAAAATTTTGACAAAATTTTCTATAGACATAAAATTATGACAAAATTTTCCATAGAAATAAAATTTTAACAAAATTTTCGTTAGAAATAAAATTTTGACAAAATTTTCTTTAGAAATAAAATTTGGAGAAAATTTTATACAGAAATAAAATTTTGACAAAATCTTCTATACAAAAAGAATTTTGACAAAATTTTCTATAGAAATAAAATTTTGACAAAATTTTCGTTAGAAATAAAATTTTGACAAAATTTTCGATAGCAATAAAATTTTGACAAAATTTTCTATAGAATTAAAATTTTGACAAAATTTTCGTTAGAAATAAAATTTGGAGAAAATTTTATATAAAAATAAAATTTCGACAAAATTTTCTATAGAAATAAAATTATGACAGAATTTTCTATAGAAATAAAAATTTGACAAAATTTTCTTTAGAAATAAGATTTTGACAAAATTTTCGATAGCAATAAAATTTTGACAAAATTTTCTATAGAATTAAAATTTTGACAAAATTTTCTATAGAAATAAAATTATGACAAAATTTTCCATAGAAATAAAATTTTAACAAAATTTTCGTTAGAAATAAAATTTTGACAAAATTTTCTTTAGAAATAAAATTTTGACAAAATTTTCGATAGCAATAAAATTTTGACAAAATTTTCTATAGCAATAAAATTTTGACAAAATTTTCTATAGAAATAAAATTTTGACAAAATTTTCTATAGAAATAAAATTTTGACAAAATTCTCGTTAGAATTAAAATTTGGAGAAAATTTTATATAAAAATAAAATTTCGACAAAATTTTCTATAGAAATAAAATTATGACAAAATTTTCTACAGAAATAAAATTGTGACAAAATTTTCGTTAGAAATAAAATTTTGACATAAAATTATGACAAAATTTTCGTTAGAAATAAAATTATGACAAAATTTTCTATAGAAATAAAATTATGACAACATTTTCTATAGAAATAAAATTTTGACAAAATTTTCTATAGAAATAAAATTTTGTAAAGTATCTTTTTAGTTTGGTAGTTTTTTGGTAAAAATTTCTCCATATTTTGGTAGATTATTTTTGACTCGAATGGCAACCGTGTTAGAGATTTGTGTTGTGTGCTTTCTAGGCGTTGCTTATATTTAAACAGAGATGAGAATGCATCGCAGTAGGGATAGAGACAGCTTAGAAATAAGGAAAAAACACACAACACAGCAAAGACTCCCAAGGATATTTGAAGTGCGAAAATATAGTCAAAAAAGGTGGTAATGTGTTACAATGTTTTTGTAGATAAATGTGACAAAGTCATTGGAAAGTATCCTTTCAAATATGAAGAATGAGAAACGTTTAGCAACTAAACGAAAGCATTCCGGGTTTAAAGGACTTGAATAGCAGCAATTTTGCCATGTGGAAGAAACGTGTAATAGACAAAATTGCACATAGTCCACGATGGAGATGTTAAGGTTATGAGGTTAAGTTTCTTCATTGAATTGTATTTCATCGCATACAATTTTTGGAAAAACTCAAGAAAATTTTATAGTTTTTGCAGGAAAATTCTACAAAAAAGGAAAAGATATAACACAATTTTTGTCATTAAAAAATAGTTTTACGCAACAAAAAATTTTGCGACGGCATACACAGGTTTATTGTGTACTTATTTCTACTTCAGTTGGATTAAGTACATTTTAATAAAAATAAACAAATAATTTTATAATTTTTTTTTTTTAGAAATAATAAAATTTTTATAAATAACAACTTTTTTTATACCGGAAACCACAGGATAAATTAACTTTGTTCTTGCAAAAAATGTGGCTACCAGAAGTATTGATCTAAGACCCCATAAAATATATACCGATCGACTCAAAATCACCTCCTGAGTCGATCTAGCCCTTGGTGTCCGTCCGTCCGTATGTCTGTCTGCATGCATATGCATTTTTCTCAGGATTACGGTCGCAATTATTAATCGATTTTATTACACGGCATTTTTATATCAAAAGGACGAACGTCGTTAACCACATAGTGGTCAGGGTATAATAACTTTGATCTGACAAAAAATGTGCCTACCAGAAATATTGATTTTAGATCCCATAAAATATATACCGATCTAGCCCTTGTTGTCCGTCTGTTTGTTTGTCTGTCCGTCCGTTTGTATATCCATGTATTTGTTGTTCGAAAGGATTCTGGTAGCAATTATTAACCGATTTTGATGAAATTTGGTAAACGGCATTTTTATGTCATAAGGTCGAATGCTATTTAATTTGCAAAAAATCGCAACAAACTTTTGATATAGCTCCCATATATTTGTATCGGCCGATTTCGACAAATGGGGTCACGTTGCGCTTTATTACTCACCGGTCATCTTCAAATTTGGCACAAAGTAATATTTTTCATCACTCTTCAAGTCTGCAAAATTTCATCGAAATCGGTTCAGATTGTGATATAGCTCTCATATATATGTATCGCCCGATTTTCCCAAATTTGGCTATAAAACCCTTACTTATCAAACGATCTTACTCTAAGTTGCCACAATATAATCTTCTGTAGTATAACCTAAGCCTGGTAAAACTAATAGAAATCGGTTCAGATTTAGATATAGCTCCCATTTTGCCCCGATTTTGCAAAAAAATTGGCCATAATTGGCCTTATTTATTAACCGATCTTACTCAAAGTTGACTTCATCTAATCTAGTTGTATTAATAGTACTAACTATATGTACAAAGAATCATACAAAATCTTGCCAATCGACCTATATACATCAGTGATATATGAGTGATATATCTAAATATAGAGGTAGATACCCCATACCAAACAGACTCATATCAATAGACCCACTGCCAGTCGGACTTACCTTCACACCAATCTCAAAAACAGAAGTTATCTTAAAAGAGAACAAAAATTAATTTCATATTTGAAGGTGACTTCAGGTGAAAATTTTTCATCGAATTTATTTTCATATTCCCATTCGTTTTGGTTTAAACAAAAGAAGAAAAAACACGCCATTATTTTGTTTGACTATGACAATTCCCTTGGTAGTAGTTAGACGAAATAAATGAAATATTTGTCATATTCCTTCATGAACGTTGATGGATGGTCTTCATCGATTCGTCGTGACTCTACCCTTCCGATCAATTGACATTTGTTTCCCCCTTGCAATTTTCTCAACGACTCATTTATTATTAGTGACTGGTATTTAGGAATACTTTTTCAGGATAGCTTTTCTCCTTTGATTCACTTCATTGCTTGGATAGGCCAACATTCAAATCATTTCATTGCTTGACATACAGTAGATGGAAATGTCTCTAGAGTAACATTTAGCAAACAATCAATCAATTATGTATTTAAAGAGGCCTTTTTTCTCCACCATCACCTCCCAAAAAAAAAGGTGTTTCATAATGGTGGAAAATGGAGGATGGAGAAAGAGACAAACAATCCCTACAAAGGGATTTTCAAAATTGAATAAAATCGAAATGCACTAGAAAGGACAAATAAGGACAGACATAACACTAGAATTCCACGATTACTTGGCTGGTTGGGTTTCTAGCCCACCATGGAAGACATGCAAAAGGACAAAAACGACCAATGTCAATTTTTTGGCATGTGACATACTGACAATAGGATCGCAAGAAATTTTCAGAATTGAGACGAACAAAAATTGACACTTTTCATTTTGCTACACAAATGGAAAACAACAGCGATAAAAGGTTCACAAAATGAGCTAAAGCGAGAAAAGAGAAAGGAATGAATGACTTTGGTTTTTCCTAGTAAACCCCTTGCCCATTTAAGGGATAAATATTGATTTTTTTTTTTTTGATTTGGTAAAAGCTTCTTTTGAGAGATTTCAAAGTGGATGAAAGATGGTGCTATGCAGAGGCGGACAAAAATAGGATTCCACGTGATGTGATTTAAATTTGTTGAAGCACAAAAAACAACACCCGAATTCAATGACATGGAAAATAATCTTCAACAGTCAAAAGAGCCAAGAAAAAGCAATAAATTTTGATGGCAAATATTTTCGAACACAAAAGCCAATTTCATCGAAAAAAAAAAAATAGTAGTCAAATATAAAATCAGAGAAACGAGAGAAATTTTTTTAATGAAAAATACGAGCACTACAAGGATACAAACGATTTTTCTAGAAATTTTCTTAACGAAGATATTATGGTACAATAGAACGCTTGAATTTATTTGATTCTTTATGGTACAAGATACCACTAACGAACGTCTCACAGGACGAATACCGAACCAAACGTCCCCGAACCAGCAAACGTCCACCTCTTGAAGATGCCCGATTTTCAGAGTATCCAAATTTGACAGGTTTCACCGTACATTAAAATGTTTAGAGTTTTCCCAGAGTCATGTGAATATATTTCTCAGCAATCATCTTGTGTGTAATCAGACACCGCATAGCACAGATTACTCTAAGGTATCTAAAAATGTCTTCTTTTACACTCGTAAATATCCCGCGGTCATAAAACTATTTCCCACGTCAACATCCATAAACTCCATTCTCCATCTCCGGAATCTCCATTCTAATTCCTAAGAGATATTCATGGTTAATTAATTAAAATTTCATGATGCCAACAGATTTATTGGATTTTTATGTTTAAATTTCATTAGAAATGTTATAAATCATACCATTCCGGGTATTGGTATACTCGTTTAGCCTTCATTCAACCACGTGCATAAGTTGACGACATCACACCAATCCACCAAGGACTATCGTCTCAATTTCCCAGTATAAAAATAATAAAACTACTTGCCACTGTAATGGATTGTAGTAAAAAAGGAAATCTGCAAAATACCACAATAAATTCTCCTGCATGCAAAAATATTCGTCCGTTTTCAGTGACTGTAAGCTACTTGGGGGGAAGCTAACAACTTAATAACACCTCAACAATAATACGGATCACCCACCTCGGAAGAAATTAAATGACATGGAAACTTAAGGCATACGAAACAGTGGTCTGAGATAGAAAGTGATATTTAATAGGGAACTTTTACGATTGCAATAAAAATAATAAAAAAAAAATAGAATTTTTACAAATTTTTTTATAGAAATATAATGTTGACAAGATTTTCTGTAGAAATTAAATTGTGACAAAATTTTATACAGAAATAGAATTTGGACAACATTTTCTATACAAATACAATTTTGACAAAATTTTCTATAGAAATAATATTTTGATAAAATTTTCTAGAGAAAAAAAATTTTGACAAATTTTTCTATACAAATAATATTTTTACAAAATTTTCTATAGAAATAAAATTTTGAAAAATTTTTGTATTGAAATAATATTTTGACAAAATTTTCTATAGACATAAAATTTTGACAAAATTTTCTATAGAAATAAAATTTTGTTGTTGTTTTTTTTTTTTGATTTCAGCTTAAAAATCAAAAAACAAAACCAACAATAACAAAACAAAACGAATCAAAAAAATAAAATTTTGACAAAATGTTCTATCGAAATGTTCTACTGAAATATTGAAATTTTGACAAAATTTTCTATAGAAATAAAATTTTGACAAAATTTTCTATAGAAATAAAATTTTGACAAAATGTTCTATGGATTATCGCCTCTCAGTAATGCTGGTGACATTTCTGAGGGTTTCAAATCTTCTCTAAGTGGTTTCACTGCAATGTGGGACGCAGTTCGGACTCGGCTATAAAAAGGAGATCCCTTGTCATTGAGCTTAACAAAATTTGGACAAAATTTTCTATAGAAATAAAATTTTGACAAAGTTTTCTATATAAATAAAATTTTGACAAAGTTTTCTATAGAAATTATTTTCACAAAATTTTCTATAGAAATACAATTTTGACAAAATTTTCTATAGAAATAAAATTTTGACAAAATTTTCTATAGAAATAAAATTTTGTTGTTGTTTTTTTTTTGATTTCAGCTTAAAAATCGAAAAACAAAACCAACAATAACAAAACAAAACGAATCAAAAAAATAAAATTTTGACAAACTTTTCTATCGAAATAAAATTTTGACAAAATGTTCTATGGATTATCGCCTTTCAGTAATGCTGGTGACATTTCTGAGGGTTTCAAAGCTTCTCTAAGTGGTTTCACTGCAATGTGGGACGCCGTTCGGACTCGGCTATAAAAAGGAGATCCCTTGTCATTGAGCTTAACAAAATTTGGACAAAATTTTCTATAGAAATAAAATTTTGACAAAGTTTTCTATATAAATAAAATTTTGACAAAGTTTTCTATAGAAATTATTTTCACAAAATTTTCTATAGAAATACAATTTTGACAAAATTTTCTATAGAAATAAAATTTTGACAAAATTTTCTATAGAAATAAAATTTTGTTGTTGTTTTTTTTTGATTTCAGCTTAAAAATCGAAAAACAAAACCAACAATAACAAAACAAAACGAATCAAAAAAATAAAATTTTGACAAACTTTTCTATCGAAATAAAATTTTGACAAAATGTTCTATGGATTATCGCCTTTCAGTAATGCTGGTGACATTTCTGAGGGTTTCAAAGCTTCTCTAAGTGGTTTCACTGCAATGTGGGACGCCGTTCGGACTCGGCTATAAAAAGGAGATCCCTTGTCATTGAGCTTAACAAATTTTGGACAAAATTTTCTATAGAAATAAAATTTTGACAAAGTTTTCTATATAAATAAAATTTTGACAAAGTTTTCTATAGAAATAAATTTTCACAAAATTTTCTGACAAAATTTTCTATAGAAATAAAATGTTGACAACATGTTCTATAGAAATAACATTTTGACAAAATTTTCTATAGAAATAAAATTTTGACAAAATTTTCTATAGAAATAAAATTTTGTTGTTGTTTTTTTTGATTTCAGCTTAAAAATCAAAAACAAAGCCAACAATAACAAAACAAAACGAATCAAAAAAATAAAATTTTGACAAAATTTTCTATCGAAATAAAATTTTGACAAAATTTTCTATAGAAATAAAATTTTGACAAACTTTTCTATCGAAATAAAATTTTGACAAAATGTTCTATGGATTATCGCCTCTCAGTAATGCTGGTTACATTTCTGAGGGTTTCAAAGCTTCTTTAAGTGGTTTCACTGCAATGTGGGACGCCGTTCGGACTCGGCTATAAAAAGGAGATCCCTTGTCATTGAGCTTAACAAATTTTGGACAAAATTTTCTATAGAAATAAAATTTTGACAAAGTTTTCTATATAAATAAAATTTTGACAAAGTTTTCTATAGAAATAAATTTTCACAAAATTTTCTATAGAAATAAAATTTTGACAAAATTTACTATCGAAATAAAATTTTGACAAAATTTTCTATAGAAATAAAATTTTGACAAAATGTTCTATAGAAATAAGATTTTGAAAATATTTTCAATAAAAATAAAATTTTTACACAAATAAAATTTTTACAAAATTTTCTATAGAAATAAAATTTTTACAAAATTTTCTATAGAAATAAAATTTTTACAATATTTTCTATTTTCCACTGTCCTTGGGATAACAGGATGTAAAATGACCAATGTACTACGAGTATTAAGCTAGAAGACGCCAGAGGAAAGCAATAATTTTTGTTCGGGCCACAGCACACTAAGACGAATCGATGGTCTTATGGTAGAGAAAGCGTTTTATGGTGAAATTTATGGCAGAATTTATTGCCAAAACAGAGAGGACAATATAAACCAACGACGTTAAATAATGAAAATCATGTTAGAAAGACGACGACGATAAACGATGCCACAGCCTCAATAGTCCAAAGATGAGCAACAAAAACAGAATGAATTTAGTTAATATCTTAAACTTAACCGCTGACACTCCCACATGCTAGTATTCCTTCTCTCATAAAGAGAAGCCAAAGAAACTAACACAAAAATGAGGTTTTATGTGGCCACATAAAAAATGGAATCCTTAATCCCCCCTCCCTTTCTTTCATGTTATCTCATTCCTTTGTACTATGCACTCGCCTTAATCCACTAAACTCAGAAAACCATATTTTCAAGGAAATTCATCTTCTCTTAACCACAGCCACTGAGATGCATCTTCATCAGCCAGCCACATTTTAGCTATTTTTTCGCTCTCCCACATTTGTTATTGTTGTTGTTTTGCTAACCACATAAGAAAATGCTGTTTGCTCTGTTCACACGTGTGTGTGTGTGTATATGAGTGAAGATATCCTTGGATTCAACACCTTTATCTCTTTAAGCCGTGCCATGTAGTTATTGGGGTTGTGGAGTAGGTGGTAGTGTTCTCTGAGTCTGAGTATGATGTAGAAATAGTTTGAGTAACATCTTTTAGTGCATTTTAGCACTTGTCACAAACAACACCATTTGCTCAGAAAATTAAGAATGCACACAGAGAGACACACACTCACTAACTCGAATGTGTAAATACTACCTCTCACATACATATTCTCAATGCCTTTCTCCAATATCCAAGCTATAATAAAGTTGTTTCTCCTGCTATAAAACCTTTGAGGTTTGAGATCTTTCAAGAGCCAAAAACACAAAAAAGTATATAAAAATTAAACAGTCAGTTGATGACATTTGAATTCATTGCTGAATTTAATTTTGTTGTTTTTCTTTGGAGTATTTTAATAGGGTTACCAAGCTGGAGAAAGGTAATGTTTTAGTTCTGCAAAGGAATTAATAAATAATATATTATTGTTGGCCGCATTTCAAAATATTTGTAGGATACTCTCAAAAAATAGTGATACTACACAGAAAAAAATTTCACGAAAATTTTTCCAATTAAAACCTTAATTGAGTTTTAAAAAATATTCAATTAAAAATTTAATTGAATCAACAAATTTTTTAATTGAAATAAAAATCAATCACACAAATTAATAGTATCAATTAATTTTTTAATTGGATCAATTAATTTTTTAATTGACTGTCAATTAATTTTTTAATTGATACTATCATTTCTGTGATTGAAGACATTTCAATTAAAAAATTAATTGGATCAATTAATTTCGTGATTGATTCAGAAAAAAATTTTTTTGTGTGTATCAAGAAATAAAAAGTAGGTTATTTTGTAAAGTTTTTAGACTAGACTAAAAACGCCGATAAAGAAGAAAATGTATGAGACATATTTACTTATTTTTTTTCACTTGTTAAAAAAGCATTTCTTATATTGAAGGAAAAACTTGGAGTTGGAAATTAAAAAAAATGCTTCTACCCAAAGGAAAAAATACTTTCCTCTGGAACGAAATTTTATGTTAGTCAAACGAAGTTCCCCTTTCTTGTAAAGTATTTTCTTTTAGATCAATTAAACCCTAATTGACGTCTTGAGAACACTAGTGTGCATATCTAGTGTGCGGTTTAAGATTAAATGGGGCCATATTTGCTTGGTCACGTTACAACCATTGCAATTCTCCCATCGAACATTTGCCATCATAAGAGCCTTCTCACACAGTAAGAGCTTGCAGGTAGCCAACAGATTCTAGTTCCCCTGGAATACGTATGGTAGTTCCTAGCCTTGCTAACTTATCGGCTTCGAAGTTAACCGGTATGTTCCTATGGTCAAGCACCCATATTAGGTGAATATTGTACTGCTCAGCCATTGCGTTGAGAGATTTGCGGCAGTCTATGGGCGTTTTCGAGTTAAGGAACACAGAGTCCAAGGATTTTATAGCAGGTTGATTGCCTGAGTACATATCAATGCCAAAAATTTTTGCAACATTACTTTTCAGCCAATTCGCCAAAATTTCAGCCTGAAAAACCAGTTCTTTAGAATATACTCTGAAACCAACTTGTTCATCCAATTTGGGGCCATCAGAGTAGAAAACTATATAACGTTTATTCCCTGGGGTCTGTGTGCACTATGCCTCACTGTTGGGCATTAAAGTTTCAAACTTGTTGTCGAAAAGTGATTTCGCCAGAGTGTAATCCACTATGTTTGGCACATCTGGCATTATTTTGAGGGACCGAACCACAGCTATAGCTCCCGCAACCGCACAGCCGCTGTTGCCGCTGACTGTTTGGCTAAAATGTCTATAGGCAATAGATGCAGCATGAAATTAAGGGAATCTGGTGGCAACCAGACTACAACACCATATGGCATTATAGGTCTAACCACTGCCGTGTATAGCCAATGCACAATTTACGGTTTTAGTCCCCACTTGTTTCCCATTGTCTTATTGCACGAGTACAAAGCATCCGTGGCTTTTCTCGCCCTTTCTTCCATATTAAGCTTAAAGTTCAGCTTACTATCCAAAATAATGCCAAAGTATTTTCCACACTCACCAAAGGGAATTTCCATACCGCCTAAGGAAATTGCCTTAACCGTGGGAATTTTGCGATCTTTGCAGTAAATGACTAGTTCTGTTTTTGTAGGATTTATTCCAAGACTATTTCCCAGTCATCCGAAGGGTTCCTTGTATATAATCTCTAATTTTGGATGGCTGCTATAATCCCTAATTTTCGCTGGCTGCTAGAACCACGTCGTCTGCATATACCACCACTAGCAACATTCCAAAGAAGAGGTGATAGAACTTCTCTCCTTGTTCAGTTGTAGGCTACGTTAGGTGTTATTGTCATCAACAGCTACAATTATCGCTATAGCCATCAACGCACAAGCAATGCAAATAGTTAAATTTATATAGTATAGTTTTGGGCGCCCACGAGCCGATGTAAAGAAACTTTTTTTAACAGAAACATACATTTAGTTGGCCACCGTGGATCAATGGTTAGATTGCCCGCTTTGATTATCTTAAAGTCAGAAAAGTACTGTGTTTCAATTATGTTTTTAAATCAAATATTATTTTTTTATTGCAAAAATAAAAATTTTGTGTGAAGCTGTGTACACCAGAACAAATCCTTGAAAACGGTTTTGACGAAGTCAACCGAAATATTGGAAATAAAAATAAAAGAAAAACATCATATCTATGTTTTTTAATCGACCTATAGCCGAAACTGTGAAAAATAATTCTTAAAGATAAATAAATCATCCAGAAAAAAAATTTTAGTAATAAAAAAATCTAACAAAAAACGTTTTTGGTACTCATTTTCAAAACGTTGTTTCCTGTGTCCCTCTTTTAAGTTCATTTCAAAAATGTTAACACAAATTTATTAAAGTGAAGGAAACTTCCTCATATTGGGGGAATTTTACCTGAAACATAATAATTTTCATGAACTAATATAAAGTTAAATTAGTTAGACGAAAAAAATCTTCAGAAGGAAAGAAATCAAATTCAAAATCAAGGAAATTTAAACTAAATGTATTAACCATGTGGCCAAATTTTTATGTGGTTTCTAGAGGAATGATAAAATTGAGATTTCAGGATGCAAAAGTAATGAAATCTTAGGATTCGTTTATATTGTGCTTCCACCCATATATGGTTCCATATGTACCGCTTGCAATCCCCAGTTACAATAACAGACGACGGACAGAGCTAGATCAAATAGGAATAAGAAAAGATTTGTAAAAATTGTACATATAGCTCCCATATACAGTATATGTGTGTTCCCCTTTTTGGTCCCATACTACCGAGAAAATCCAATTTAAAGAAAAATCCAAAACCTGGCAACCCTTGCACAAATAATAGTAACTTCCCTCTTCTTTTTTAACTTAAACAAATATGTATAAAGTTAAACAACTTTTACAGTTAGAGTTAATATTTCTTATGTGCTCAACATGACACAATCACAAAAATTAATCTACACACAAACACACGTATACTTAATACGTACACACGCACATACTCATATTTGTTCAGCCACAATATAAAAAAAAGATATCCTAAAGTCAGAGGGGTACAAACCCCAAGTAGAATCAAGTCAACTTCTCTTTAACACCATTTGCTTGGCTTCTATTAGTTTGTTTTTTGCCTGATTTGGTGAAGTTGGTTTCTGTTGCCTGGATGCTTAGGGCGATTGCTTCATGCCATTAAAACTGACTTCCGTTGTACTGCATGTTGCAGTATTAAGTTTTGCCTTTATTTTGAATTTATTGTCAACACTTGAGATGCTGTTTGGAAGATAATTAGTGTGAAAATTAAAAAGGAGTAAGCAACTAAAGCTTCAAGGAAAACAGAACATCTGCAGCAGTCGCAGCAGTTTCAAAGATGCAACAGCAGTTTCAGCTTCCAGGATGAGTTCTTGTTTTTTCCCCTTTTTACTTTCTGCCAAAAGCATTTGAAACATTTCGTGGTATTCAAAGAAATGAAAAGTTATGGCGTTATAAGCAACAACTTAGATACTGAGGACATTAAATAAATACGAACTAAAAGCATGAAGTTCGAGGCTTTTTAATCTTGTGTTAATTTTGTAGCAGAAACTATGGGAATATTTATAACCTTCTCTATGTTATAGTATAGAGGTAATTTATGTCGTCCATAAGATTTTTCATTAAAAATAGAAATACATAAGAAAATAATTTTAATAATAAAGAAAGAATGCTCCTTTGGAAGATAGAGTTATTTCAATAGACGGAGTTGGATAGATAGAGTAAGATTTTCATCACAACTTATATATTTGATTTTGGTGAAAATCTTGGCATATATCATACTTGATTGGGTCTGAGATCAATATGGCAATGCTTTATGAAGGGAATGTTAGTAATGTTAGTAATACCTCCATACCAAGGTGGACGGTATAAAAATGAATAAAGTATTCTGTAACAAGTAGAGGTGTGCACGTGACACGAAATTGTCGTGACTCACGAAAATTTTCGTGACTCACGCGTGTTGGTAGATTATTTTTGGCTCGAGTGGCAACCATGATTATGAACCGATACCATATGCTGACACCACGTACCAAATTTGAACCGGATCGGATGAAATTTGCTTCTCTTAGAGACTCCGCAAGCCAAATCTGGGGATCGATTTATATGGGGGCTATATATAATTATGGACCGATATGGACCATGGTTGCATGGTTGTTAGAGACCATATACTAACACCATGTACTAAATTTCAACCGGATCGGATGAATTTTGCTCCTCTAAGAGGCTCCGGAGGTCAAATCTGGGGATCGGCTTATATGGGGGTTATATGTAATTATGGACCGATATGGACCAATTTTGGCGTGGTTGTTAGAGACAATGTACTAACACCACGTATCGGATGACTTTTGCTCCTCTAAGAGGCTACGGAGGTCAAATCTGGGGATCGGTTTATATGGGGGCTATATATAATTATGGACCCATGTGGACCAATTTTTGCATGGTCATTAGAGAACATATACCAACACCATGTACCAAACTTCAGCCGGATCGGATGAAATTTGCTTTTCATAGAGGCTCAGCAAGCCAAATCGATGTGCGTGAAGATAAATTGTAAATTTAACTAGTCGAGACACAAACCAGGTAGTTTTTGCCTGCGCACCTAATGGGTTAATTACAATTTGGGGAGATAAAATATTTAATGAAATTCAGCACTTTCCAACATATTTGCGCAAAATATTTTGGTATTAAACGAAAGATCTTGACAAGTACTATAAATGCAAGTGGTTGTCATGTTCGAAAGCGTCCCATAAATGTTAGTTTTGCAGCTATATTTTAAAAGTCAGTTTGTCCAACTTGAAATAAAGTTAAACTACGCCCACTGTGCAATACCTGCTCTAGATTTTTTGGTATCAAATGAAAGCTCTTGATGAGTACTATAAATCCAAGTGGTTGTTATATTCGAAAGCATCATAAAACTATCGATTTTTATAAAAAAGAAAATTACTTTTTTAGAATTTCAAAAAAAGTGCACATTGGCCCACTGTGCAACACCTGCTCTACGGTGTTTGGTATCAAATGAAAACTCTTGATGAGTACTATAAATGCAAGTGGTTTTTATTTTATTTATTTTATTAACAAAAACCTACATTTCTGGGATGTTTTAGAAAATAAAAACTACTTGCATTTATAGTACTCATCAAGAGTTTTCATTTGATACCAAACACCGTAGAGCAGGTGTTGCACAGTGGGCCAATGTGCACTTTTTTTGAAATTCTAAAAAAGTAATTTTCTTTTTTATAAAAATCGATATTTTTATAATGCTTTCGAATATAACAACCACTTGGATTTATAGTACTCATCAAGAGCTTTCATTTGATACCAAAAAATCTAGAGCAGGTATTGCACAGTGGGCGCATTTCAGTTTTATTTCAAATTGTGGCGATTAAATTTTTAAAAAATTAACAAAAACCTACATTTCTGAGATGTTTTAGAAAATAAAAACTACTTGCATTTGTAGTACTCGTCAAGAGCTTTCATTTGATACCAAAAAATCTAGAGCAGGTTTTGCACAGTGGGCACGGGTGTCCTATATTGTAACTTCGTGCAAACTAAGTTTCTTTTTGATAAAAATCGATATTTCTGTGATGCTTTCGAATATAGCAACCACTTGGATTTATAGTACTCATCAAGAGCTTTCATTTGATACCAAAAAATCTAGAGCAGGTATTGCACAGTGGGCCCGCGTGCACTATATTTTAAATTCTGACATATTAATTATATTTTTGATAAAAATCGATATTTCTATGATGCTTTCGAACATGAGAACCACTTGCGTTTATAGTACTCGTCAAGAGCTTTCATTTGATACCAAAAAATCTAGAGCAGGTTTTGCACAGTGGGCGCTGGTGCGATATTTTCTAAAATTTCGCAAATTAATTTTACTTTTGCTTAAAACAATTTTTTTTGGGAAACTTTCGAAAATAAAAACCACTTGCATTTATAGTACTCATCAAGAGTTTTCATTTGATACCAAACACCGTAGAGCAGGTGTTGCACAGTGGGCCAATGTGCACTTTTTTTGAAATTCTAAAAAAGTAATTTTCTTTTTTATAAAAATCGATATTTTTATGATGCTTTCGAATATAACAACCACTTGGATTTATAGTACTCATCAAGAGCTTTCATTTGATACCAAAAAATCTAGAGCAGGTATTGCACAGTGGGCGCATTTCAGTTTTATTTCAAATTGTGGCGATTAAATTTTAAAAAAATTAACAAAAACCTACATTTCTGGGATGTTTTAGAAAATAAAAACTACTTCTATCTAGAGCAGGTTTTGCACAGTGGGCACGGGTGTCCTATATTGTAACTTCGTGCAAACTAAGTTTCTTTTTGATAAAAATCGATATTTCTGTGATGCTTTCGAATATAGCAACCACTTGGATTTATAGTACTCATCAAGAGCTTTCATTTGATACCAAAAAATCTAGAGCAGGTATTGCACAGTGGGCGTAGTTTAACTTTATTTCAAGTTGGACAAACTGACTTTTAAAATATAGCTGCAAAACTAACATTTATGGGACGCTTTCGAACATGACAACCACTTGCATTTATAGTACTTGTCAAGATCTTTCGTTTAATACCAAAATATTTTGCGCAAATATGTTGGAAAGTGCTGAATTTCATTAAATATTTTATCTCCCCAAATTGTAATTAACCCATTAGGTGCGCAGGCAAAAACTACCTGGTTTGTGTCTCGACTAGTTAAATTTACAATTTATCTTCACGCACATGCCAAATCGGGGGATCGGTTTATATGGGGGCTATATATAATTATGGACCGATATGGACCAATTTTTGCGTGGTTGTTAGAAACCATATACTAACACGATGTACCAAATTTCAGCCGGATCGGATGAAATTTGCTTCTCTTAGAGCAATCGCAAGCCAATTTTGGGGGTCCGTTTATATGGGGGCTATACGTAAAAGTGGACCGATATGGACCAATTTTTGAATGGTTGTTAGACACCATATACTAACACCATGTACCAAATTTCAGCCGGATCGGATGAAATTTGCTTCTCTTAGAGCAATCGCAAGCCAAATTTGGGGGTCCGTTTATATGGGGACCGATATGGCCCATTTACAATACCATCCGACCTACATCAATAACAACTACTTGTGCCAAGTTTCAAGTCGATAGCTTGTTTCGTTCGGAAGTTAGCGTGATTTCAACAGACGGACGAACATGCTCAGATCGACTCAGAATTTCACCACGACCCAAAATATATATACTTTATGGGGTCTTAGAGCAATATTTCGATGTGACAAAGTTAATATACCCTCTATCCTATGGTGGAGGGTATAAAAATTAATAATGTCTCCTTGATCTCTTTTTATAAACCAATATTTGACTATAAGAGTTTAAGCACCTTGAGTTTTGATTCGCTCTACTTTAAATTTGTATTCTTGGTTTTATTCCATTTTATTCCTTTAGATTTATTTTGTATACCCTGCACCATAGGATGGGGGGTATATTAACTTTGTCATTCCCTTTGTAAGACATCGAAATATTGCTCTAAGTATATATTCTGGGTCGTGGTGAAATTCTGAGTCGATCTAAGCATGTCCGTCCATCCGTCTAACTTCCGAAAGAAACAATCTATCGACTTGAAACTTGGCACAAGTAGTTGTTATTGGTGTAGGTCGGATGGTATTGCAAATGGGCCATATCGGTTCACTTTTACGTATAGCCCCCATATAAACCGGACCCCATATTTGGTTTGCGGAGCCTCTAAGAGAAGCATATTTCATCCGATCTGGCTGAAATTTGGTACATGGTGTTAGTATATGGTCTCTAACAATCGTGCAAAAATTGGTCCATATCGGCCAATAATTATATATAGCCCCCATATAAACCGATCCTCAGATGTGGCTTGCGGAGCCTCTTGAAGGAGCAAAATTCATCCGATCCGGTTGAAATTTGGTACATTTCGCTAGTGTATGGCCGATAACAATCATGCCAAAATTGCTCCGTATCGATCTATATTAAATATAGCCCCCCGATAAACCGAGCCCCAATCACTGAACAATCACGATTGCCACTCGAGCCAAAAATAATCTACCAAAATTTTATTGCCATAGAAAATGTTGTCAAAATTTTATTTCTATAAAAAAATTTGTCAACATTTTATGTCTTTACGAAATTTTGTCAAAATATAATTTTTATACAAAATTTTACTTCTGTAGAAAATTTTGTCAAAATGTTATTTCTGTAGAAAATTTATAAAGCATTTCATAGTTGGAGATGAATATTTTGCAAAATCTTCCAAAATATTAAAAATTCTACCAATTAGTAAAAAATCTGTCGTCTTTAATAGAAGTTTCTACGCAATCCATGGTGGAGGATACATAAGATTCGGCCTGGCCGAACTTACTGCCTTATATATTTGTTCATAAATTTAATTTTTATTCATCGTACACGTCGTCGTCCCCATTTATTTAATTTGATTTCAAATTCATTGTTGCTCGAACAATAACCAATGCAGCATTTCTTCGGTTTACCCAAACACAAAAACAACTACAACAAATAAAACAAAAATTATACCAAAATTCTCCTTTTTGCATATCCTAGCTATTGTTTTAAGCTTTTCCGTTTACTGAAAATTTTCCGGACTTTATCTCTTTCAATTTCAGTAAGAGCAAAAGGAAATCCAAAGGATGAAAATAAAACGTTTGTATTTTTGTTTTTGCATTTTTCCCTACAGAAAAAGGCAATCGAAGTTGGTGCAAAAAATTGCATCAAGGCAACATCATTTTAAAGGAAAATATTTTTTGGTTTTTTTTTTTTGCTTAAATTTTGGAGGAATATAAATAAAGAATGAATAAGGAAATATAAGATGCAAAAACATAGAATGAGATAAGAACTCAAAGAACTGGATGTTTTGAGATTTCCATAGAAATAGCAAGCACAGGGTGAGGCCTAGAGAGGGAGAGAGAGAATCCATTGGCTTAAATATAGAGAGAAACCAAGCTAAATACAGCCAGCAAATTTTGACTCCAGGCACAGAAAAAAATATCACCGAAATATTTTCAATTAAAACGTTTATTGAAGCCAAAAACTTTTCCACTTAAAATCAATAAATCAAATCAAATAAGTCAATGATAGAAAAATTTTTTAAATACCCATTTAATTAAAATATAAATTAAAACAGATAACTTTTTAATCAAACTCGGAAGATTAAGCCATTGAACTGAATCAATTAAAAAATTAATTGAAATTTGTTAATCAAATCTATTATTTTCTGATCAAGTATTTTTTTTTGATGCTCAATTCACACTGTGATTTTCGTGAGTGAAGACATTTCAATTAAAAAATTAATTGGATCAATTAATTTCGTGATTGAATCAGAAAAAAAACATTTTTTATGTGTAGTGAAGCCTCAGAACCAGAAATTTGTAAACCAGACCCTTGACAAGGACGTTCTCTTCTTGAGCCCAATAGGTTCCTTCAAAAAATGGATATTATTGCAGTCAGTTTTCATATAGGCTAACTTGACCTTTCTGCTGTACCAAGTCAAAACTTATAATGTACAAAAATGCTCTTCTGGACTGAATTTTCACTTTTTCAAAAAGTTATTTTAGATAAAATATGAAAAACGCAATATTTAATTTTCTTTGTTTTTTCAATAAAATTTCTGTATTTTTATTATGGAAATAAAATTTTGACAAAGTTTTCTATAGAAAGAGAATTTTGGGAAAATTTTCTATAAAAATAAAATTTTGACAAAATTATCTATAGAAATAAAATTTTGGGAAAATTTTCTACAAAAATAAAACGTTGACGAAAATTTTCTATAGAAATAAAATTTTGACAAAATTTTCTATAAAAATTTCAAAAGAAATATTAAAAATAAAAAATTAAAGAAAGCGTCTATCTTTCAATATTTTTCCCAATGAAATCCGAAATTCTGAAATAGCATAAAATCTGAAGAATACGCAATAACAACAACGCCTTATGAAAAGCCTACCCAGCACATATGCGTCCCAAATGTAGAGATGGCTTAATTATACCCTCCACCATAGGATGGGGGGTATATTAACTTTGTCATTCCGTTTGTAACACATCGAAATATTGCTCTAAGACCCCATAAAGTATATATATTCTGGGTCGTGGTGAAATTCTGTGTCGATCTAAGCATGTTCGTCCGTCTGTTGAAATCACGCTAACTTCCGAACGAAACAAGCTATCGACTTGAAACTTGGCACAAGTAGTTGTTATTGATGTAGGTCGGATGGTATTGGGGCCGTATCGGTCCACTTTTACGTATAGCCCCCATATAACAGACCCCCAAATTTGGCTTGCGATTGCTCTAAGAGAAGCAAATTTCATCCGATCCGGCTAAAATTTGGTACACGGTGTTAGTATATGGTCTCTAACAACCATGCAGAAATTGGTCCATATTGGATCATAATTACATATAGCCCCCATATAAACGGACCCCCAAATTTGGCTTGCGAGGCCTCTAAGAGAAGCAAATTTCTTCCGATCCGGCTGAAATTTGGTACATGGTGTTAGTATATATTCTCTAACAACCATGCAAAAATTGGTTCACATCGGTCCATAATTATATATAGCCCCCATATAAACCGATCCCCCGATTTGGCTTGCGGAGCCCCTAAGAGAAGCAAATTTCATCCGATCCGGCTGAAATTTGGTACATGGTGTTAGCATATGGTCTCTAACAACCATGCAAAAATTGGTCCACATCGGTCCATAATTATATATAGGCCCCATATAAACCGATCCCCCGATTTGGCTATCGGAGTCTCTAAGAGAAGCAAATTTCATCCGATCCGGCTGAAATTTGGTGCATTATATTAGTATATGGTCTTTAACAACCATGTAAAAATTGGTGAACATCGGTCCATAATTATATATAGCCCCCATATAAACCGATCCCCAGATTTTACCTCTGGAGCCTCTTAGAGGAGCAAAAGTTATCCGATCCGATTCAAATTTGGTACTTGGTGTTAGTATATTGTCTCTAACAACCATGCCAAAATTGGTCCATATCGGTCCATAAGTATATATAGCCCCCATATAAATCGATTCCCAGATTTGTCCTCCGGTGCCTCTTGGAGGAGCAAAATTCATCCGATCCGGTTGAAATTTGGAACATGGTGTTAGAATGTGGTCTCTAAGAAACACGCAAGAATTGGTCTATATCGGTCCATAATTATATATAGCCCCCATATAAACCGTTCCCCAGATTTGATCTCCGGATCCTCTTGGAGGAGCAAAATTCATCCGATCCGGTTGAAATTTGCAACGTGGTGTTAGTATAAGGCCGCTAATAATCATGTCAAAATTGGTCCGTATCGGTCTATAGTTATATATAGCCGATCCCCAATCACACAAAAATTGGTCCATATCGGTTCATAAACACGGTTGCCACTTGAGCAAAAATTATCTACCAAAATTTTATTTTTATAGAAAACATTGTCAAAATGTTATTTCTATAGAAAATTTTTTCCAAATTTTATTTCTATGGAAATTTTCTTCCAAATTTTATTTCTATAGAAAATTTTTTCAAAATTTTATTTCTTTAGAAAATTTTTTCCAAATTTTATTTCTATAGAAAATTTTTTCCAACTTTTATGTCTATAGAAAATTTTTTCCAAATTTTATTTCTATAGAAAATTTTTTCCAAATTTTATTTCTATAGAAAATTTTGTCAAAATTTTATTTCTATAGAAAATTTTGTCAAAATTTTATTTCTATAGAAAATGTTGTCAAATTTTTATTTTGTCAAAATTTTATTCCTATAGAAACTTTAAACTTAATTATATACGTATTTAATCTGCCTTTTTAGTTTAATATATACCACGTATGGAATATGTGGTATATATTACGGTGTTACGAAGTTTTAAGATATGATAAGATGATTTTCTCCTAGTTAAGAGAACATGGTCACAACCTAAAATGTTTTGGTCTTTATGAAAAAACTTTTTTCATCGTCGAAAAAAGGACGCCACTTGAGAAAAGAAAACACAAAATTAAATTTATTTGTTATTTATAAACGAATTCATTGTTTATTTGTATTTATAATGCCGTTCAAGCAAACATCATATATTTTTATACACTCTTTTTTATTTCAATTTCAACAATCAGTAATTATTCCATAGTTACATCGTGCCCATCAAATGTACAAACGCAGACATCATGTACACTGTTAGAAAAATATGTTTTTCATATGTTTCGATATAAACAAAATGTGTTTCGGGCACAATTTTTAAACACAATATATTTAAGTGCAAACATGTAATGTTCACAAACTAACACTAAATGTTTGGAACACATATGTTAATATGTTAGAATATATTATGTTTGGGGCATGCATGTTTCATAAAAATTATATGTGTGAATGTAAACATATATAAATTTACAAATTTCGAGTGAACATATATATGTTGTGATATTTTATTCAGAGAGCGACAGAGAGAGAGAGAGATTATAGAGAAAGAAATAGAGGTAAAAACCGGGAGGGTTGACGAAAGATATCAAATTAACACAGGGAGAGAATCGAAAGAGAGCAATTTCTGTGAAACCGCTTATATGTTGTTTCGGAAACTGCTTTATGATAAGGCCAAAAATTTTATACGCTTAAGTCTAAATATTATTTAATTTAAGTCTAAATATTATTTAATTTGTGTATATTATAAAATTATTTATGTATGTTTATACTCGACCCTACGTTCTTCCTTTGTTAGAGTTTTTGAATTCCTTCCAAAATATCAAACTTTTATACCAAAACCAGTTTTTTATTACAAAATTGTTATTTTTGCAATAAAAAAATAATATTTTATCCAAAAGCTCAGTCCATTTCGTTTATATCAAGCACTGTTTCTGACTGTAAATCTTTAATAACCCACATTTCGAAGTTTCATTATAAAAATTTAATATAGTATAAATATAAATGTGTAAATTGAAAAAAAAATTGGTGTTTGGTCGGAACAGGGATTGAACCCACGACCCTTTGCATGTACGGCAGACATGCTAACCACTGCTCCACGTTGCCAACACATGTATGTTTCTGTTAAATAATGTTATGTTTGCATGGGCTCGTGGGCGCTGCAAACTATGCTATATAAATGTAACTTATAACGATAATTGTCTTCTGGTGACTATAACAGCTACGTAGCTCAGTGGTAGTGTGTTGGCTTACAAACTGTATGGTCCTCGGTTCGATTCTCCGTCCAGGCGAAGGGTAAAATTTAAAAAAAATTATAAAATTGAATAATTTCTTCAACATTATTTGTATTACAGAAAAAGGTGCCAAGAACTAAAAAATTTCGTGGAAGTGAAAATTATGTTAGGGAATGAGCACAATCTTCTTTGGGGAAAATTCTTCCAAGCATATAATATTTTTGGCTCAAAATGCTTCCAAAAATAGAATATGTTCACATAAAACAAACATATTAATGTTTCGGCAGTATCCAATAATATATGTGCTTCCTGCAAAATATGTTTAGAACATATGTTAGAGAGGCGATTTTTTCTGAGGGTGTAACTGCAAATAAAACTAAATGATATAGCAAAATGCAGAACAAAAAACAAGTACATTTTTTCAATTACACGTCCATTCCAAGAAACAATCAACACACGACTGACGCGCAAAATGAAAATCGTGTGTACCTGCTCAATGTTTTTATAAAATTATTTTCGCTGCAAGAAAGTTAAAAAATTAAATGGTCACGAAAAAAATGTAAATGGTCTTTATGGTCATGTAATGGTTCTAGATGTGTCTATACTTAACCTATTAAAATACTTTTTTCCCAGTAAAAAAGTAAAAAAATTGAATGGTCAGGTACATGATTTTCCTGACCATTTAATGGTCTCAAATTCTATCATTTAAATGATAGAACATGTTTGCGGTATTTGAGAACCATTCAAATGCTTATTGCCACCATACATTTTTCTCTCCTCTCGAAAATTATTTTTACAAAGACAAAATACATGGTTTTCGCGACAATTACATGCTCTAGCTAAGCATTAAATGGATGCGGCAACCATGTCCAAACATGGTTTTTCTGTGCGTGTTCATAAAGAGTTATTTTGAGGCGATATCCTTTATTTTACTCAGTTTTCGAAATTAATTAAAATTTTCTGAATTTCGCTGTGAAAAAAGACACCCACTGAAAAAAAGCATGTCCGGTTGCAAAGATGTTTTTAGTGCAATAGAGACAACTAAAATAATAGAAATTTTCAAAAAAAAAAAAAAAAGAATCTATTTGAAAAGTGTACCCATATATTTCTAGACAGAGGTTTGTCATAAATTTGTTGTTAGTATTATTCAAAAAGTCTTTACGTAGATATAACAATCGAAAAAGTTAAGAAGAAATTAATTTTATGTTTTAACTTTTTTTTGAGAAATCCGAAATACTGAAAAAGCATTACATCTGAAGTAGCAATATTAAATCGATGCCGCGGATGTTTAATAAGGTGACATTTACTCTATGACAAGCCCATGTAAAATTCACTGGTTCTGAGGCTATTTTGCACTACTTTCGGATCCAAACAAAAAAAAACATTTTTATTGCTTTTTTGGTTACGTGTCGGATCCGATTTCGACCCATCTCCAGATCCTTGCTTGTTTTGCGACACTTTTCTAGGTAGTTATTAATATTAGATTGGATTACCCTCAATAGATTATTATTTGCTTTCATAGGCATTGATGACATTTGTCTTGATACTTAGTCTCTTTACCCCAGCCTGCAGCCTCTATTCTGTTTTTGCTGGTTTTTCTTCATCCTAAAATTCTGTACTAAGTCTATCCCTAGAGCAAATGGAAAAACAAACGGATCTAGTTTATACAGCTGTTTCCTATGTTTCTTTAATTTTGTATTGTTTTGTCATGTTTCCAGCGCTTTGGGCAAACAAAAGAGGAATCGCACACACACACAAACACACACATTCGCACGAACTACAACAATTGTGGATCCATCTTTGTAAACAATTTTCCTTTCGAGTTCGCCATTCCTATGGTATATCTTGCAATGTGGTATAGTCAAGGACTGGCCTTGCCTATTGGCAAGAGACAGTAGTGAAGGACCAATGCTGCAAGTTTATTTAAATATCATCAACACTATTGTTTTGTGGTTAAACTAAATAAAATAGAGTATTTTGGTTAAGTTTCCCTCTTTTGTTTATATTTCTTCACCAACCGTACATTCCGGCTGGGGGCAAACTTTGAGCCCTCTGACTAGAGTATAGTATAAAGAGTTTTTTTTTGTAAGAAATTTACATATTTTAGAGATTAGATTTGTCCTGTGCCTGTACCAGAATATTGTTGGAAATCGCATGAAGAAAACAAAAAAAAAAAAAAAAAACAAGTATATACGGCCGTAAGTTCGGCCAGGCCGAAGCTTATGTACCCTCCATCATGGATTGCGTAGAAACTTCTTCTAAACACTGCCACCCACAATCGAATTACTTAAGTTGCGGTAACGCTTGCCGATGGCAAGGTATCTTAAAACCTCCTAACACCATCTTCTAAATTGTATGTAAGTCCATACGTGGTATATATTAAATCAAGCAAGTACATACGGCCACAAGTTCGGCCAGGCCGAATCTTATGTACCCACCACCATGGATTGCGTAGAAACTTCTACGAAAGACTGTGATTTAGTCCATACATGGTATATATTAGACAAAAAAGTTATGTATAGTTAAGTCTACAAATAATTACGAATCGATATGAACTTTTTGTACGTAGAGAGCCAGAATTGAAATATGGAGGTCGCTTATATGGGGGCTATATACAATTATGAACTTGATATGGACCAATTTTTGTGTGATTGGGGATCGATTTATCTGAGGGCCATATATAACTATAGACCGATATGGACCTAGTTAGGCATGGTTGTTAACGACCATATACTAGCACAATGTACCAAATTTCAACTCACTCGGAACCTCCAAGAGGTTCCAAAACCAAATCTCGGGATCGGTTTATATGGGGCTATGTACGATTATGGACTGATATGGACCACTTTTGGCATGGTTGTTAAATATATTATACTACCACCACGTACCAAATTTAAAGCAGATCGGATGAATTTTGCTTCTCCAAAAGGCACCGGAGGTCAAATTTGGGGATCGGTTTATATGGGAGCTATATATAATTATGGACTGATAGGAACCAATTCCTGCATGGTTGTTGGATACCATATACTAACATCACGTACCAAATTTCAACCGAATGGCAAGAATTTTGCTCTTCCAAGGGGCTCTGGAGGTCAAATCTGGGGATCGGTTTATATGGGGCCTATATATAATTATGGACCGATATCGACAAATTTTTGCATAGGAGTTTGAGGCCATATATTAACACCACATACCAAATTTCAACTGAATGAGATGAATTTTGGTCTTCCAAGAGGTTCCGGAGATCAAATCTGGTGATCGGTTTATATGGGGGCTATATATAATTATGAACCGATGTGGACCAATTTTTGCATGGTTGTTATAGACCATATACTAACATCACGTACAAAATTTCAGCCGGATCGGATGAAATGTGCTTCTCTTAGCGGCCTCGCAAGCCAAATCTGGAGATAGGTTTATATGGGGGCTATATATAATTATGGACCGATGTGGACCAATTTTTGCATGATTGTTAGAGACCATATACCAACACCATGTACCAAATTTCAGCCGGATCGGATGAAATATGCTTCTCTTAGAGGTTCCACAAGCCAAATCTGGGGATCGGTTTATATGGGGGCTATATATAATTATGGACCGATGTGGACCAATTCTTGCATGATTGTTAGAGACCATATACCAACACCATGTACCAAATTTCAGCCGGATCGGATGAAATATGCTTCTCTTAGAGGTTCCACAAACCAAATCTGGGGATCGGTTTATATGGGGGCTATATATAATTATGGACCGATGTGGACCAATTTTTGCATGATTGTTAGAGACCATATACCAACACCATGTACCAAATTTCAGCCGGATCGGATGAAATATGTTTCTCTTAGAAGTTCCACAAGCCAAATCTGGGGATCGGTTTATATGGGGGCTATATATAACTAAGGACCGATATGAACCAATTTTTGCATGGTTGTTAGAGACCATATACCAACACCATGTACCAAATTTCAGCCGGATCGGATGAAATATGCTTCTCTTAGAGGTTCCACAAGCCAAATCTGGGGATCGGTTTATATGGGGGCTATATATAATTAAGGACCGATATGAACCAATTTTTGCATGGTTGTTAGAGACCATATACCAACACCATGTACCAAATTTCAGCCGGATCGGATGAAATATGCTTCTCTTAGAGGCTCCACAAACCAAATCTGGAGATCGGTTCATATGGGGGCTATATATAATTATGGACCGATGTGGACCAATTTTTGCACGATTGTTAGAGACCATATACCAACACCATGTACCAAATTTCATACGGATCGGATGAAATATGCTTCTTTTAGAGGCTCCACAAGCCAAATCTGGGGATCGGTTTATATGGGGGCTATATATAATTAAGAACCGATATGGACCAATTTTTGCATGGTTGTTAGAGACCATATACCAACACCATGTACCAAATTTCAGCCGGATCGGATGAAATATGCTTCTGTTAGAGGCTCCACAAGCCAAATCTGAGGGTCCCTTTATATGGGGGCTATACGTAAAAGTGGACCGATATGGCCCGTTTTCAATACCATCCGACCTACATCGATAGCAACCACTTGTGCCAAGTTTCAAGTCGATAGCTTGTTTCGTTCGGAAGTTAGCGTGATTTCAACAGACGGACGGACGGACGGACGGACATGCTTAGATCGATTCAGAATTTCACCACGACCCAGAATATATATACTTTATGGGGTCTTAGAGCAATATTTCGATGTGTTACAAACGGAATGACAAAGTTAATATACCCCCATCCTATGATGGAGGGTATAACAAGTGGGAGAATATTGCATATTCGTAAAAAGCAAAGAAAAAAACTCATAAATAAAACATGTTTTCCACTGAGGAAAATGGACAAACGGGTATACAAAAAAATTTGAATTTGACTCTATTTGAGGAGAAGCTCTTGTGAGAGATATCTGTTTTGTAAAGATAAAATTCATATATGTTTAGTTTCCTTACAAATCCTAAAAATATGCAATAAATAGTTGTCTTCTAAATTTGATATCTGTATAACCTTAGCGAATGAATAAAAGGACATTAGAATTGACTATAAACCACTACTATCTTCAGTTAGCGATACAAAAAATCTTTTTAATATCACGATTAGTTTTTTTTAATAAAAAAATATAAATGAAATCATGCACATCCATCATAAACTGAATGAGAAATCTATTAAAATTCTATTGCAATTTAAATAATGTTCGCTGTTATATGGATTTTATATTGAGAAAAATATTGACCTTGTACAAAAGAGTATGCACCCTAAATGTTGGCCACAAAATTTGCCCAATAAAGTACATGTTTTTAAATAAAGTAAATTTTCTTAAAAGGACATATTTAAGCTTTGTTTTTATACCCTGCGCCACACTGTGGAACAGGGTATTATAAGTTAGTGCATATGTTTGCAACACCCAGAAGGAGACGAGATAGACACATGGTGTCTTTGGGTCCCTAATTCGATCTAGCCATGTCTGTCTGTCTGTGAACACATTTTTGTCTAATTCGCAGTTTTAGTCCAATCGACTTCAAATTTGGGAAAAAAAAAATTCTGTTTTGGGTTAGAATAGAACCCTATTGATTTTGGAAGAAATCGGTTCAGATTTAGATATAGCTCCCATACATATCTTTCGCCCAATATTCCCTTATATTAACCCAGAAGCCAGAGTTTTACACTAATTTTTTTTGAAATTTTGCACAAACATGACATTTGGTCATATAGTCAGTTGTGCAAAATTTAATTGAAATCGGTTCAGATTTAGATATAGCTCACATATATATCTTTCGCCCGATATTGACTTATATGCCCCAGAAGCCAGAGTTTTACCCTAATTTTCTTAAAAACTTTACACAAGGGGAACAATTGGTATTATAGTGAAGTATGCAAAATTTTATTGAAATCGGTTCAGATTTAGATATAGCTCCCATATATATCTTTCGCACGATATGGACTTATATGGCCCCAGAAGCCAGAGTTTTACTCTAATTTTCTTGAAATTTTGCAGAAGGAGCACAATTAGTAGTGTAGTCAAGTGTGCTAAATTTTATTGAAATCGGTTCAGATTTAGATATGGCTCCCATATATATTTTTCGCCCGATTTGGACAAATATGACCACAGAGACCAAATTTTTACTCTGATTTAAGTAAAATTTTGCACAGGGAGTAGAATTGGCATTCTTACTATGCTTGCCAAATTTGATTAAAATCGATTCAGGTTTAGATATAGCTCCCATATATATCTTTCGTCCGATTTAGACTCATATAACCACAGCTACCAAAGTTTTACCCCGATTTACTTGAAACTTTGCACAGGGAGTAGAATTAAGGTTCTGGATATTCATGCCAATGTTGGTTGAAATCGGTTCCGATTTGAATATAGTTCCCATATATATCTTTCGACCGATTTTCCGTCTATGGCCACAGAAGTCAAAGTTGTAGTCCACTTTAAGTGAAATGTTTATACCCTGCGCCACACTGTGGAACAGGGTATTATAAGTTAGTGCATATGTTTGTAACACCCAGAAGGAGACGAGATAGACACATGGTGTCTTTGGCAATAATGCTCAGGGTGGGTCCCTGAGTCGATATAACCATGTCCGTCTGTTCGTCTGTCCGTCCGTCCGTCCGTCTGTCTGTGAACACATTTTTGTGATCAAAGTCTAGGTCGCAATTTTGGAAGAAATCGGTTCAGATTTAGATATAGCTCCCATATATATCTTTCGCCCGATATGCACTAATATGGACCCAGCAGCCAGAGTTTTATACCGATTTGTTTTAAATTTTGTACAAACATAACACTTAGTCGTATAGTCAAGTGTGCAAAATTTGATTGAAATCGGTTCAGATGTGGATATAGCTCCCATATATATCTTTCGTCCGATATGGACTTATATGGCCCAAGAAGCCAGATTTTTGGCCGAATTTGGTTGAAATTTTGCACTAGGAGCACAATTAGTAGTATAGTCAAGTGTGCAAAATTTGATTGAAATCGGTTTAGAGTTAGATATAGCTTCCATATATATCTTTCGCCCGATATGGACTAATATGGTCGTAAAAGCCAGAGTTTTAGCCCAATTTGGTTGCAATTTTGCACAGGGAGTAGATTTAGCATTGCAGCTATTCGTGCCAAATTTGGTTGAAATCGATTTAGATTTAGATATAGCTCCCATATATATCTTTCGCCCGATATGGATTTATATGGTCCCAGAAGCCAGAGTTTTGGTCGAATTTGGTTGAAATTTTGCACAAGGAGTACAATTAGTAGTGTAGTCAAGTGTGAAAAATTTGGTTGAAATCGATTCAGATTTAGATATAGCTCCGATATATATCTTTCGCCCGATTTGGACTAATATGGTCTTAAAAGCCAGAGTTTTGGCCCAATTTGGTTGAAATTTTGCACAGGGAGTAGATTTAGCATTGTAGCTATGTGTGCCAAATTTGGTTGAAATCGATTCAGATTTAGATATAGCTCCCATATATATCTTTCGCCCGATATGCACTTATATGGACCCAGACGCCAGAGTTTTATCCCGATTAGCTTGCAATTTTGCACAAATAGTACAATTGGTAGTATAGTCATGTGTGCTAAATTTAATTGAAATCGGTTCAGAGTTAGATATAGTTCCCATATATATCTTTCGTCCGATTGTGACTTATATGGCCTCAAAAGCCAAAGTTTTGCCCTGACTTGCTTCAAATTTTGCACAAGGAGTACGTTTAATAGTATCGGTAATTGTACCAAATTCGGTTGAAATCAGTTCAGATTTAGATATAGCTCCCATATATAGCTTTCACCCGATTTACACTCATTTTACCACAGAGGCCAATTGTAGCTATGTGTGCCAAATTTGGTTGAAATCGGTTCAGATTTAGATATAGCTCCCATATATATGTTTTTCTGACTTCGACAAAAATGGTCAAAATACCAACATTTTCCTTGTCAAATCGCCAATGCTTAGTCGAAAAGTTGTAAAAATGACTCTAATTTTCCTAAACTTCTAATACATATATGTCGAGCGATAAATCAAAATAAACTTTTGCGAAGTTTCCTTAAAATTGCTTCAGATTTAAATGATTCCCATATTTTTTTACTAAAATTGTGTTCCACCCTAGTGCATTAGCCAACTTAAATTTTGAGTCTATAGATTTTGTAAAAATCTATCAAATTCTGTCCAAATCGAGTGATATTTAAATGTATGTATTTGGGACAAACCATTATATATAGCACCCACCACATTTGACGGATGTGATATGGTATCGAAAATTTAGATCTACAAAGTGGTGCAGGGTATAATATAGTCGGCCCCGCCCGACTTTAGACTTTCCTTACTTGTTTATTACTAACATTGTGTTCCACCGCAGGGAATTAGCCGACCTAAATTTAAAGTCTATAAATTTTGTATAAGTCTGACAAGATTTGTCCAGATCTGGTCAGATTTAAATATATTTATATGGGAACATAAACGTTTATATCTAGCACCCAACACATTGGATGAAAATGTGGATCTACAAAGTGGTGTAGGGTATAATATAGGCTTTAAACTACTCTATAAAATCAGTCCAAGCCTATATTTGAAGCTTTTTATGGCATTAATCCAAAGATACATCATCTCAGATAATTTAAATATTGTTTCATTAAATCGAAAATATATTTCTCTGAAGTTATTCTTACTGAAAAGTCATATGACTTAATCGGAGCGATGCACATATCAAAGATTCATGGCCTACTTACACCAAAATAAATTTAACGACAATTTGTCCAATTAAATTGAAATGTCTTCAACAAACGTAAATGATTGTATCAATTAAAAAATTAATTGTCAATTAAAAAATTAATTGATACTTTTAATTTTTTTATTGATTTTTGTTTCAATTAAACAATGTGTTGAATCAATAAAATTTTTAATTGAATATTTTTTAAAACTCAATTAAGACTTTAAATGGAAAAATTTTCGTGAATTTTTTTTTCTGTGTATCCAAATACTGAAGTGAAATTTAAAATCTTTGAAGAAAAGTAAAATCTTTTTGATTTCCAGGATTTTAAAGTCAAAAATTGACTTTTGAGCAAAGCAAAATGTCGAACATCTTTTATCGAAATTATGAAATTAACAAAAAAAAAAAGAAAACTGAAAAACAAAAATTATATGCAAATTTAGAATTGTTAGCATGTCCTTTGGATAATAATTTATTATAAATATTATTTAAGACAAAGGGATTAAATCCCAAAAAAAAGGATAAAAAAACTTCATCCAAACCTCCCTGCTTTAATGCATTAGACTTGAAGCAACGCGTTTCCTTATGATCTCCCTTCATCATTCGTTCTTGGTCACCCTTGGACTATTCGAACAAATACTAACAAAGAATATACAAAAGGGGAAAACTAGCATTCTTTGCCATATAAACACCTTAAGCATATGCAATATGATAATTGCATTTAAGTGTTTATGGTATATGTGTGTGTGTGTGTGCAAAAGTACACATGAATGCTTTGAGCCCTAAAGTATGCAACGAAACAACGAAAACAATTCAATTTTCCTCACACACACACACACACTCACATCGAAATACTTTGTAGCATAACCCACCTATTCATTCTGTATTCATATCAGCATGACTACAATACGAAGTAAATCAAATAGAGTGCAAGAAGGGGAGTTTGGAACAATAACTTATAAGATGAATTATGCTAAACGGAATACAATTCTTTTTTTTTGCATTTTACACATGCAATGCATTCCTCTATTACCAGTAAGATATACATTTCATCAGCATCACATATCAGCATCACTGTCGCCGTCATTTTGTCTGTAATGTCTGCATCTTTTTTCACCTTCTTTTTCCGCTCTTTGTCCGAGAATATGAAATATGTTTTTATTGGGGAAAATCTAATGGATTAGAGAAAATGGAAAACAGTTTTATTCAGACGCATAAGAGTATAGCTTGGTCTTGGTCTATTGTCAGTATAAATATAAAATTTTTCAAAAATATTACAAGCAAACTTAAGTTAATATATGGCTGCTAAAGTGGTGCAAAGGTAAGCATGCAAACCGCTTTGCACACAAACACCAAAAATGTTTTCAGCGGTGGATTATCGCTTCTCAGTTGCTGGCTACATTTCTGAATGCTGTAAAATTTCTCTAAGTGGTTTGACATAATGTCACACGCTGTTCGGACTATACTCAAAAGGAGGTTCTTTGTCATTGAGCTAAACATAGAATCGGGTAGCACTCATTGATAAAATACCACATATGGTACCACAATGAATTACGTGACCCTAAAGTAACGGTCTGCTACAAAACCTAAAAAAAGTAAAAAAAAACAAAATATCTGGAAAAATCGCCGTTAACAAGATTTGTCCGTAAACAACTCGAGAAGTTGTTAGAGTGCCTTGTTGTCTGACTACCGATCATATCACAAACATTTGAACTTAAGTTTCAACAAGTATACTACGGCGTTCTATTCACAGTTACCGCAGTTGGAAGAATGCTACAAAAAAACGGTAGAGATACTTCACAAATTTTCAAAAGTTTGCATAGATATTAAATTTTGACAAAATTTTCTATAGAAATAAAATTTTCGCAAATTTTTCTATGTATATATAACATTTTGACAAAATTTTCTATAGAAATAAAATTTTGTCAAAACTTTCTATAGAAATAACATTTTGACAAAATTTTCTATAGAAATAAAATTTTGACAAAATTTCTATAGAAATAGAATTTTGACAAAATATTCTATAGAAATAAAATTTTGACAAAATTTTCTATAAAAATAAATTTTGACAAAATTTTCTATAGAAATAAAATTTTGACAAAACTTTCTATAGAAATAAAATGTTGACAAAATTTTCTATAGAAATAAAATTTTGACAAAATTTTCTATAGAAATAAAATTTTGACAAAATTTTCTATAGAAATAAAATTTTGACAAATTTTTCTATAGAAATAAAATTTTGACAAATTTTTCTATAGAAATAAAATTTTGACGAAATTTTCTATAGAAATAAAATTTTACCTAAATTTTCTATAGAAATAAAATTTTCGCAAATTTTTCTATATATATATAAAATTTTGACAAAATTTTCTATAGAAATAAAATTTTGTCAAAACTTTCTATAGAAATAAAATTTTCGCAAATTTTTCTATGTATATATAAAATTTTCTATAGAAATAAAATTTTGACAAAATTTTCTATAGAAATAAAATTTTGACAAAATTTTCTATAGAAATAAAATTTTACCTAAATTTTCTATAGAAATAAAATTTTCGCAAATTTTTCTATATATATATATAAAATTTTGACAAAATTTTCTATAGAAATAAAATTTTGTCAAAACTTTCTATAGAAATAAAATTTTCGCAAATTTTTCTATGTATATATAAAATTTTCTATAGAAATAAAATTTTGACAAAATTTTCTATAGAAATAAAATTTTGACAAAATTTTCTATAGAAATAAAATTTTGACAAAATTTTCTATTGAAATAAAATTTTGACAAAATTTTCTATAGAAATAAACTTTTAAAAATTTTTTTATAAAAAAAAAAATTTTGACAAAATTTTCTATAGAAATAAAATTTTGACAACATTTTCCATAGATATACAATTTTTAGCAAAATTTTACAAAATTTTCTATAGAAATAAACTTTTAAAAATTTTTCTATAAAAATAAAATTTTGACAAAATTTTCTATAGAAATAAAATGTTGACAAAATTTTCCATAGATATATAAATTTTGACAAAATTTTCTACGGAAATAAATTTTTGACAAAATTTTCTATAAAAATAAAATTTTGACAAAATTTTCTGTAGAAATAAAATGTTGACAAAATTTTCCATAGATATATAAATTTTGACAAAATTTTCTATAGAAATAAATTTTTGACAAAATTTTCTATAGAAATCAAATTTTGAGAAAATTTTCTATAGAAATAAAATTTTGAGAAAATTTTCTATGGGAATGAAATTTTGACAAAATTTTCTATAGAAATAAATGTTGACAAAATTTTCTACGGAAATAAAATGTGGACAAAACTTTCTATAGAAATAAAATGTTGACAAAATTTTCTATAGAAATAAAATTTTGACAAAATTTTCTACAGAAATAAAATTTTGACGAAATTTTCTATAGAAATAGAATTTTGACAAAATTTTCTACGGAATTAAAATTTTGACAAAATTTTCTATAGAAATAAAATTTTGACAAAATTTTCTATAGAAAAAAAATTTTGGCAAATTTTTCTATAGAAATAATTTTTTCAAATTTTTCTACAGAAATAAAATTTTGACTAAATTTTCTATAAAAATAAAATTTTGTCACAATTTTCTAAAGAAATAAATTTTCGTTTAAGTCGTACTATAAAAATCCCTTAAAAGTAAGTTCTCTCTTTTAGTAGAAGTAGTAACTGAAATAAACAACAAAACCCCCTTTTTCGTACTTGCCACAAATTTTTGATCAAAAACTTCAAAATAAGATTTTTTTATTTGGTAGATTTTTGATAAAATTTTCTTAAAATTATGATAGGTTATTTTTGGCACGAGTGGCAACCGTTGTTCTATTATGGTACCAATAAATCCAGATTCTAGCCCCGATCGAAGAGAAACAGTGTTAAAAATTAAGAAAATTAAATAATAAGCATATAAAATTAAAAAAAAAAAAACTTAAGCAAAATGTGAATTTGGTGTTTTTTTAAGATTATTTTTTAAGTTCTTCATTCAAATTAACTTCCAAGGCAAAACTGGTGCTATGAATATGGCCCCATTGAAAATTAGCCCCAAACCTAAATGAATTACTACCCCAAAAAATGTGTAAAAAACAATAAATCCAAATTTATATGGTTGTTTGGCGAGTCATTTTATTTGTGGGCTCGTTTGGGTCCAAAATTTCAAATGAAAATAAACTCCAATTTCCTTTTCGATATTGTGCTTCGTTTGTAAATGGGACCTATTTTGGTTTTGACATTGGTGACGACTATACATACTTTTTTCTACTGAATAGCATTGTTTCGAATTTTGATTTGATATTCGTATGGCCGACTTTTGCTCAGGGATTAAAAGCTTTCTCCTATTGACACAGTCCAAAGTGGGCTAAGGAAATTCCCAAGAAATTCGTACATTGTGTTACCACATATTCAATATATTTTTTGAAAACTTCATATTTTAAGGGTTCATTTTCATATGGGCCCATTTTTATTTGGGAGACGATTTTAATGCTTGTTACATTTTGCTAGTGCTCATGTTAATGGGGCTTATATCCATTATGAAGCGTCGTCCTTCATTTTATATATAGAACCAGTTTGCAATATGAAAAAAAGCCCCAACATTTGAAATGAAAATAATCCCCAATTTCTTTTTTGGGATTGTGCTTCGTTTTCATTTTGACAATTTTACTATACACTGAATATCATTGTTTCGCATCCGATTTAGATTTTACGTGGCCGGCCTTTGGTTAGAGTTTAAACTTTCTCCAATGGACAATCCAATCCAAAGTGGGTAAACCCGATTCCCAAGAGATTGAGTAACACATATTTATTTATTTATTATTATTTTTTTTTTTTTTCTTAAAACTTCATATTTTTGTCCATCAGTTAGCATTCATTTTCACAAGGTCTTTTAAGTCATAAGAGAAATGAGTCCCAATTTTCTTGTGGGTTCGAATTTCATGCTTCAGTTACATTTTGGTGGGACCTCATATTCATTAGGAAGCATCGCCCCACATATGTGGCCCATGTTCATGGTTTCTAAAGCAATTTGAACGACCCCAAAACGGGGTGCTGGTAAGCCCACATAAAATTCGTTTGAGCACAGAGAAAAAATTTACGAAAATTTTTCCAATTAAAACCTTAATTGAGTTTTAAAAAATATTCAATTAAAAATTTAATTGATTCAACAAATTTTTTAATTGAAATAAAAATCAATCACACAAATTAATAGTATCAATTAAGTTTTTAATTGGATCAATTAATTTTTTAATTGACTGTCAATTAATTGTTTAATTGATACTATCATTTCTGTAATTGAAGACATTTCAATTAAAAAATTAATTGGATCAATTAATTTCGTGATTGAATCAGAAAAATATTTTTTTATCCAATTTTATCCAATTTTTCACTCCTTACAGATCACAAGTTGTGATCCAAACTAATTTTATGCCGGGATGGTTGCGTTCGTATATTATTCGTACTTGGTTCGAATCTATCCCTTGTCATTGAGCTAAACATACAACAGAATCGGGTTTCAGAACTATTTGATAAGAGAGAAATTCATCACCTGCAGTATCACCATGTACAAAATAAAACCAAAATATAGAGCTGCAAATATACCTAAACTAAAATCCTCTTCTTAACATTAAATTTGAACAAAAAAATCGTATTACTTATCTTCATAAAAATTATTTCCCTGAACAGTTTAAGGAATTCCTTATGTTGATGATATCGTGCATGAAGTTTATTCGTAACCTATCAAAGAACAAATACTCATGAAACATTTCAAAACTATTTCCGTCAACTCGAACTCTTCCTCATTCTGACCATTTCTTCCTCATTTCTTCTTCTTTTGAGGCATACTTTAGGGCTAACATGAACTCCTGCTGAAGGGTCTACTCGGTCGGTATGAGTTATTTAAAGTAGATTTCATTTTATCTAGACAACCTATCACAATTTGATACCATGTATCTCATCAAAATCACGTAAAATTTACAAGATTTTTGAAGAAGTAAATAAAGTCTTGCTTTGCAGTAGAAAGAATTTTATATTTTTAATTAAATGTTAAGCTCTATGTAAATGTTGCAAATTAATTTTGACTAAACACAACAAGAGAATCTATGTTTTAGCCTTGTCGGGCATGTAAAATTAAAGCAATGAGGAAAACAAGCAAACTTTAGATATAAATGAATTTTTAAAATTGCCCATTCAAGTAGACTTTCTACTTCCTGGCATGAGCTCTAGGAAAGCAACGAGTGCTAACTTAAATGTATTGGTTAGTGAAAAATTTATGTTATTTCTGAACTTAAATGAAAAGTTTGTTGTCAGGTTGATTTTTTGCCAAAAAAAAATACAACCAAGTGCATTAAAAAAGATAGGTTGCTTTTTTTTGTATACACCCTAGGATGAGGAACAAAGGCTATAATGAATTTGTCATTCTATGTGTAACACAATAAAATTTAATATCAGGTGTAGTAAAATCCATTATTTTTGCGAACAAAACGATCTCATTTTGCAAAATTTTATTTCTATAGAAAATTTTGTCAAAATTTTATTTCTATAAAAAATTTGTTAAAAATTTTATTTCTATAGAAAATTTTGTCAAAATTTTATTTCTATAGAAAATTTTATCAAAATTCTATTTCTATAGAAAAATTTGTCAACATTTTATTTCTATAGAAAATTTTGTCAAAATTTTATTTCTATAGAAAATTTTTTAAAAATTTTATTTCTATAGAAAATTTTGTCAAAATTTTTGTTGTGTATAAAATTTTATCAAAATATAGAAAATTTTAGCAAAATTTTATTTTTATAGAAAATGTTGTCAAAATTTTATTTCTATAAAAAATTTTTTAAAAATTTTATTTCTATAGAAAATTTTGTAAAAATTTTATTTTTCTAGAAAATTTTGTCAAAATTTTATTTTTGCAGAAAATTTTGTCAAAATTTTATTTCTATAGAAAATTTTGTCCAAATTTTATTTCTCAGAAAATTTTATAAAAATGTTATTTCTATAGAAAATTTTATCAAAATTTTATTTCTGTAGAAAATTTTGTCAAAATTTTATTTCTATAGAAAATTTTATCAAAATTTTATTTTTATAGAAAATTTTGTCAAAATTTTATTTCTATAAAAAATTTTTTAAAAATTTTATTTCTATAGAAAATTTTGTTAAAATTTTATTTTTATGGAAAATTTTGGTAAAATTTTATTTTTATAGAAAATTCTATCAAAATTTTATTTTTATAGAAAGCTTTGTCAAAAATTGTATTTTTATAGAAAAATTTGTCAACATTTTACTTTTAGTGAAAATTTTTTCAAAATTTGTTTTCTATAGAATATTTTGTCAAAATTTTATTCTTAATGAAAATTTTTTCAAAATTTTATTTCTATAGAAAATTTTGTCAAAATTTTATTTTTATAGAAAATTTTGTCAAAATGTTATTTTTATAGGAAATTTTGTCAAAATGTTATTTTGATAGAAAATTTTGTCAATTTTTTTCATAGAATATTTTGTCAAAATTTTATTTTTATAGAAAATTTTTTCAAAATTTTATTTTTATAGAAAATTTTGTCACAATTTTATTTTTATAGAAAATTTTGTCAAAATTTTATTTTTATGGCATATTTTGTCAAAAGTTTATTTCTATAGCAAATTTTATCAGAGTTTCATTTCTATAGAAAATTTTATCAAAATTTTATTTTTATAGAAAAATTTGTCAAAATTTTATGTGTATAGAAAAATTTGTCAAAATTTTATTTCTATAGGAAAATTTGTCAAAATTTTATTTTATAGAAATTTTTGTCATAAATTTTATTTTTATAGACAATTTTGTCAAAATTTCATTTTGATACAAAATTTTGTCAAAATTTTATTTTTATAAAAAATTTTTTAAATCAATAGATGTGAGGTAGTATACAACAGTTTCGACCCTTGCAAACACTGGATCACATTTTTCCTTTTTTTATACACTCCATCATAGGATGGGGGTATATTAACTTTGTCATTCCGTTTGTAACACATCGAAATATTGCTCTAAGACCCCATAAAGTATATATATTCTGGGTCGTGGTGAAATTCTGAGTCGATCTAAGCATGTCCGTCCGTACGTCTGTTGAAATCACGCTAACTTCCGAACGAAACAAGCTATCGACTTGAAACTTGGCACAAGTAGTTGTTATCGATGTAGGTCGGATGGTATTGAAAATGGGCCATATCGGTCCACTTTTACGTATAGCCCCCATATAAAGGGACCCTCAGATTTGGCTTGTGGAGCCTCTAACAGAAGCATATTTCATCCGATCCGGCTGAAATTTGGTACATGGTGTTGGTATATGGTCTCTAACAACCATGCAAAAATTGGTCCATATCGGTTCTTAATTATATATAGCCCTCATATAAACCGATCCCCAGATTTGGCTTGTGGAGCCTCTAAAAGAAGCATATTTCATCCGATCCGTATGAAATTTGGTACATGGTGTTGGTATATGGTCTCTAATAATCATGCAAAAATTGGTCCACATCGGTCCATAATTATATATAGACCCCATATAAACCGATCCCTAGATTTGGCTTGCGGAGCCTCAAAGAGAAGCAAATTTCATCCGATCTGGCTGAAATTTGGTACATGATGTTGGTATATGGTCTCTAACAACCGTCTCAGAATTGGTCCACATCGGTCCATAATTATATATAGCCCCCATATAAACCGATCCCCAGATTTGGCTTGTGGAGCCTCTAAGAGAAGCGTATTTCATCCGCTCCGGCTGAAATTTGGTACATGGTGTTGGTATATGGTCTCTAGCAACCGTGCAAACATTGGTCCACATCGGTCTATAATTATATATAGCCCCCATATAAACCGATCTTCAGATTTGGCTTGCGAAGCCTCTAAGAGAAGCAAATTTTATCCGATCCGGCTGAAATTTGGTACATGGTATTCGTATATGGTCTCTAGCAACCGTGCAAAAAGTGGTCCATATCGGTCCATAATTATATATAGCCCCCATATAAAACGTTCTCCAGATTTGACCTCCTTGGAGGAGCAAAATTCATCCGATCCGGTTCAAATTAGGAACGTGGTGTTAGTATATGGTCGCTAACAACCATACCAAAATTGGTCCAGTCACACAAAAATTGGTCCATATCGGTTCATAATCATTGTTGCCACTAGAGCCAAAAATAATCTACCAAAATTTTATTTCTATAGAAAATTTTGTCAAAATTTTATTTCTAGAGAAAATTTTGTTAAAATTTTATTCGGTTCATAATAAAATTTTCATCATTGTCAAAATTTTATTTCTATAGAAAATTTTGTTAAAATTTTATTCGGTTCATAATCATGGTTGCCACTCGAGCCAAAAATAGTCTACCAAGATTTTATTTCTATAGAAAATTTTGTCAAACGTTTATTTCTATATAAAATTTTGTTAAAATTTTATATCTGTAGACATTTTTGTCAAAATTTTCTTTCTATAGAAAATTTTGTGAAAATTTTTATTTCTATAGAAAATTTTGTGAAAATTTTATTTCTATAGAAAATTTTGTTAAAATTTTATTTCTGTAGAAAATTTTGTTAAAATTTTATTTCTGTAGAAAATTTTGTCAAAATTTTATGTCTATTTTGTCAAACTGAATTATATACGTATTGGATCGATCTGTTTTGATTTAATATATACCACGTATGGACTTACATACAATTTAGAAGATGGTGTTAGGAGATTTTAAGATACCTTGCCATCGGCAAGCGTTACCGCAACTTAAGTAATTCGATTGTGGGTGGCAGTATTTAGAAGAAGTTTCTACGCAATCCCTGATGGAGGGTACATAAGCTTCGGCCTGGCCGAACTTACGGCCGTATATACTTGTTTTCTTTTTTTTTGTTAACAACAACAATAGCAATAATGCCTTCCCTGTAGTGTATGCAAGTCTATTATTTTTCTGTTATTACTTCCCAAGCAGTACTTATGTGAAAAACTGACATAGTTTTCTGTTACTTGGTATATTTTGTAATAATAAATCACCATAAAATACTGGCTATTGGCCTTAAGGAATTTTAAACTCCACAGAGGGTGGCCCTCTCAAAAGGCACACGAGTGTAAGTGGGTTCCAGCACAACATTGAGTGCTAGCAAATAAATTGAAGTTTATTTATAAATTGAAGTTCACATATTTTCCAACAAGGACGTTAAGATGCAACAACACTGAGGCTTTTGCAGAATTGTAGGAATGATAGCTGGACAACCATTCAAGTGATGAAGACAAATAAGTCTTTGAAAATAATAATAAAAATTGTTTACCGAAAAACAAAAACTTTAAAATAAATTGTTGAATATCGATCAATCAATGAATTTGAGAAAATTTTTATTTTTTTGAACGATTCTTATATTTGCTATTGCACAATATTGTTGCATAAAGCCTTGAGCTTTAAGGAAATGAATAATGCAATTGCATTGAAAAAATTGTTTAAAGATAAAAAAATCGAAGGAAGATATGTGTAATTAAAATAAATATCCACCACCATAGATTGCGTACAAAGTTATACTTCAATAAAAGCCGAAACCTATTTTCTTATCCAATTCCGGTGTTAAACCCCCACTAGGGCGCAGATCAAAGACGATTTACATTATTACCAAAAAAACAAAAAAAGTTAAAAATTTTACGTTTTTATTATCTTTAGTTCGATAAAAGGTGAACGAAACTTATACAGAAAATTCTTAAATCCTTTCACCTAACCTTTTGTTGAACAGTGACAAACACCGTTGGAAATAATTCAAATCCTTAAGCCACCCAAAAAAATAAAGCAACAAAACGATACGATACGAAACGACAATAGAAAAATACTTCACAGAAGTGGGCAAAATATTTGGTAACCACATACTATTTCATTGCTACTTAAACAAAAGTAACGAGTGATTCATGGCAAGACAAACATGCTGATATGCGGTAAATACTTCATGCTACTCGACTTTGCACCATGGTGATGATGGCGGTGAAGTCGATTACCTTACACGGTCATAGATATGCGGAAAAAAGTTTTTGTGTTCTTCAGATAGATGAAAATTTCGATGTACTTCAGTTTGAATTGAAAATATGACATATGAGATGAAAAGCAAAGTGATCTAATTAAAAAATATGGCCAATATTATTTAATTTTGCCCAATTTTCCATAGAAATAAAATTTGGATAAAATTTTCTATAGAAATAAAATTTTGACAAAATTTTCTATAGAAATAAAATTTGGTAAAATTCTCTATCGAAATAAAATCTTTACAAAATTTTCTATAGAAATAAAATCAGGACAATATTTTCTATAGAAATAAAATTTTGAAAGAAATTTTCTATAGAAATAAAATTTTGACAAAATTTTCTATAGAAATAAAATTTTGAAAAAATTTGCTATAGATATAAAATTTTGACAAAATTTGCTATAGAAATAAAATTTTGACAAAACTTTCCATAGAAATAAAATTTTGACAATATTTGCTATAGAAATAAAATTTTGACTAAATTTTCTATGGAAATAAAATTTTGACAAATTTTCTATAGAAATAAAATTTTGAGAAATTTTCTATAGAAATAAAATTTTGACCAAATTTTCTATAGAAATAAAATTTTGAAAAAATTTGCTATAGAAATAAAATTTTGACAAAATTTGCTATAGAAATAAAAATTTGATAAAATTTTCTATAGAAATTACATCTTAACAAAATTTTCTATAAAAATTACATCTTAACAAAATTTTCTATAGAACTAAAACTTTGACAAAATTTTCTATAGAAATAAAATTTGGTAAAATTCTCTATCGAAATAAAATTTTTACAAAATTTTCTATAGATATAATCAGGACAATATTTTCTATAGAAATAAAATTTTGAAAGAAATTTTCTATAGACATAAAATTTTGACAAAATTTTCTATAGAAATAAAATTTTAACAATATTTTCTATAGAAATAAAATTTTGACCAAATTTTCTATAGAAATAAAATTTTGAAAAAATTTGCTATAGAAATAAAATTTTGACAAAATTTGCTATAGAAATAAAAACTTGACAAAATTTTCTATAGAACTAAAATTTTGACAAAATTTTCTATAGAAATAAAATTTGGTAAAATTCTCTATCGAAATAAAATTTTTACAAAATTTTCTATAGAAATAAAATCAGGACAATATTTTCTATAGGAATAAAATTTTGACAAAATTTTCTATAGAAATTAAATCTTAACAAAATTTTCTATAGAAAGTACATCTTAACAAAATTTTATTTAGAAATTAAATGTTAACAAAATTTTCTATAGAAATAAAATTTTTACAAATTTTCTATAGAAATAAAATTTTGACAAATTTTCTATAGAAAAAAAATTTTAACAAATTTTGTATAGAAATAAAATTTTGACAAAATTTTCTAAAGAAATAAAATTTTAACAAAATTTTCTATAGAAATAAAATTTTGACTAAATTTTCTATGGATATAAAATTTTGACAAATTTTCTATAGAAATGAAATTTTGACAAATTTTTTATAGAAATAAAATTTTGACCAAATTTTCTATAGAAATAAAATTTTGCATACATTTTCTATAGAAATAAAATTTTGACTAAATTTTCTATGGAAATAAAATTTTGACAAATTTTCTATAGAAATAAAATTTTGCATACATTTTCTATAGAAATAAAATGTTGACAAAATTTTGTTTGTTGGGTAAGTTTTTGGTAGAATTTTATTGGCTCGAGTGGCGACCGTGTTTCTGATGGACATACCCAAAGTGGATTCCCTTGGAAATTTATGTCACTTGGCATTGCACCATCTCCCAGCTATATTTGAATTCTATTGACAATGAGAACTCCAACTGTGCCGAAAATATTGTTCTGCTGCTGATGTTACTATTCCATTGTCTTGATGGTATGTGAATGCTCCCCGCTTAGTAAAGTCATTCGATTCGCATACTTGACACAGTTGCAGATCGCATAGAAGTTCGTTCTATTCTCTATTCGATAGCTGATATTTCTTTTGTTTCGTATTGCGTTTATTGCTGTGATTTGCTATTCTCCCCCTCTCCCACCACACATTCACTTTTTTCATGCTTCCAGAACTTTTCATCTAATACTGGTGTTAGTATGCTGTTGACGATTGTAATAAAAGTTCAACATTGATTTACAACCTTCCCATGAAACTTGTAAATGTTGTTCAATAAAAAATGAATGGAGACGAAAAAAATGCATAAAAAATTCTTCTCCCACTTTTTGCCAGAACATACATAACGAGCTCGGTCTTTCACATTACGTTTTCACTTTGCAAAATATTCACAAAGGTTACTGGCTAACTATTAAAGTACTTAGCTTGCGAGATTTTAGAGGAATTCACAGTTGTTGCTTTGAAATGAGATTTTTCTTTGAATAAAGTCAGGAATGGTGATGTACATGGTGTATGTGGTAAAAGATGGAAATTTGAACCAATGAGCCCAGAAGAAATTTAATATAGGTAGTCAAGGTTTTGGACCTCTCGTCGATATATCGAAAGTCTATATAAAAAATGGCAAAAATAATGAAATTGAAAATAATGACTTGGGAACACTGTTGCCACTCGAGCCAAAAAAAATCTACCAATAATTTTGACAAAATTTTACCATTTTGCAAAATTTAATTCCTATAGAAAATTTGCTAAAAATTTTATTTCTATAGAAATCTTTATCAAAATTTTAATTCTATAGAACATTTTGTGAAAATTTTAATTTTATAGAACATTTTTGCAAAAGTTTATTCTATTGAAAATTTTCTTTATTTCTTTAGAAAATTTCTATGGAAAAGTTTCTCAAAATTTTAGTTCTATAGAAAATCCTATACTATAGAAAATTTGCTCAAAATTTTATTTCTTTAAAAAATTTTCTCAAAATTTTATTTCCATAGAACATTTTGTCAAAATTTTATTTCTATAGAAAATTTTTGCAAAATTTTATTTCTTTAAAAAAATTTCTCAAAATTTTATTTCTATAGAAAATTTTTGCAAAATGTTATTTCTACAGAAAATTTTGTCAAGATTTTTTTTTATAGAAAATTTTGTCAAAATTGTATTTCTATAGAAAATTTGTGCAAAATCTTATTTCTATAGACAAACAATATTTTTTTCTGTCTATGAAGAAATGATTCCCCTGGATAATCTTGAAAATATTCGTTAACAATTCTCTTCTTATGTGGCTTAGTTCCACGGCTCTATAGCCATTTATCAGAATTTACACTAAACGCATTTCCATTTACATTTGCCTCAAAGCCCAATAACAGCTACAAAGTTGCATCAATAAAAGCTAATCAAGCAAATAAGCATTGATGCCTGTGCTGTGGGTGGCGTCATATTCCAAAAAGGCTGCGTGTTCTTGTAATGACAATGTCTATGGTATTTTTTCTATGAACATTTAACCACAATAAGGTTTGCCACAAAATTTTATTACATTCACTCGATGAAAAGAAAAAAACCGGAGAAGAGAAAACAGAACAGCTGGAACTACAATCACCGCCTCGAAACTGCACAATACACAGTTAACACTAAAGCAAGCAAGGCATGACGGCTGCTATAATGTTGGTGCTTTTCCGAACATAACCGCTCCTAGCAGCATTTTGTTTGCATATACGGGGCAACATTCTAAACCATAGGCGTCAGTGGGGAATACGGTAACGGCCAACAAACCACTTCATCGACTATGATGATGATGAAATGTCGGTATTCATAACTTGATGGGTTTTGTATTTTTCAATGGTCGTTTTTCTATTCATCATGGAAACTACGATTTTACGAGCATATCCTTGCGGAAGCAGCCTTATAAAATGTAGAAACCTAGGAAGATGTAAAGCCTGTTTGACAAGTAGATACTGGAAAGGGGAGAGGGTTGGTCTCCACGAAACGAAAACTTCACAGGCTACAACAGGAATGCAACGTGCGACATAGTCGTAGCCACAAAAAGGGGGCAAAAGAATTTTTACACCATCCGTCAAAGAGAGAAATATTTGCACGTTGTTGGAGAGGTCCTTTGAAATTTGTTAACCACAACCTAAAATAAAAATAAATAAAAACAAGTATATACGGCTGTAAGTTCGGCCAGGCCGAATCTTAAACACCCGCCACCATGAATCAAATATTAGGGTTTCCTTTGAAATTTCAAGGAGTTTGAGGACAACTCAAGCAGAACAGTTCAACCAGTACACTTCCCGAAGATAAATTTAAAGATTTTACCTATGAAGACTATATCAGATTCTGGATTTGTAAGAACCATTTTTGTTTGAGTTTTTGAGGAATCATTAACATCTCTTGTAAGTGTGCAAGAAAATTATAAAATAACGTCTTGATTTGAAATCTTAAATCTGTAGATTTTCACCCGAGAAGTAAAATCTGGATGTTTTACATTGAGTTTCAAGCAATTTTCATGATCGGTGCGCCTTCTATATCCTCAAGAAGTGAAATTTCAGGCAAATCGGATAAAAAACTACGGATTCTAGGACCGATGCTCACCATTTTTGGCACACCTCTTTATGGTTCTAAAATACCTCTAGATTTCCAATTTCTGGTAAATTTAATAAAAACTGCGGATTCTAGAAGTCCAAGAAGTAAAATCCAAGAAGTAAAATATGGGTTCTATACTAAAACATTGACCGATACTCACCATTTTCGGCACACCTCTTTATGGTTCAAAAATACCTCAAGATTTCCAATTTCAGGCAAATTGGATAAAAACTTCGGATTCTAGAAGCCAACAAGTAAAATTGGGAAATCGCTCTATATGGGGTCTATACCAAAACATGGACCGATACTCACCATTTTCGGCACGCCTATTTATGGTCCTATAATACCTCTAGATTTCCAATTTCAGGCAAATTGGATAAAAGCTACGGTTTCTATAAGCCCAATACCCCAAATCGGGAGGTCGGTTTATATGGGGACCATACCAAAACATGGACCGATGCTCACCATTTTTGGCACACCTCTTTATGATTCTAAAATACCTCTAGATTTCCAATTTCTGGTAAATTGAATAAGAACTGCGGATTCTAGAAGTCCAAGAAGTAAAATCGGGAGATCGGTCTATATGGGGGCTATACCAAAATATGGACCAATACTCACCGTTTTTTGCACACCTCTTTATGGTCATAAAATACCTCTAGATTTCAAATTTTTGGCAAATTGGATAAAAACTACGATTTCTATATGCCCAAGACTCCAAATCCGGAAGTTGGCCCAAGACTCCAAATCCGGAAGTTGATGGGGACTATATCAAACCCTGGACCGATATAGCCCATCTTCGAACTTGACCTGCCTGCAGACAAAAGACGAGTTTGTGCAAAATTTCAGCACGATTGCTTCATTATTGAAGACTGTAGCGTGATTACAACAGACAGACAGCCAGACAGACGGACATGTTTATATCGTCTTAGAATTTCTCCCTGATCAAGAATATATATATATATATATATATATATATATATATATATATATATATATATATATATATATATATATATATATATATATATATATATATATATATATATATATATATATATATATATATATATATATATATATATATATATATATATATATATATATATTTTATAGTCGGAAATCGATATTTCGATGTGTTACAAACAGAATGACAAACTTATTATACCCCCGTCACCATTCTATGGTGGTGAATTCTGTTGGCAGAATTCTACCAAAAAATAGTAAATTTTTTCTGTGTGGTAGATTGGTAAAATTCTTGATGGTAGATCAAATCTCTATAGAAATAAAATTTTGGAAAAAAGATTATACACAAATAAAACTTTAGAAAAAGTTTCAATAAAAAATTTTGAGAAAAAATCTATAGAAATAAAATTTTGACAAAATTTTCAATAGAAATTAAATTTTGACAAAATTTTCTATAGAAATAAAATTTTGACAAAATTTTCTATAGAAATAAACTATTGACAAAATTTTCTATAGAAATAAAATTTTGACCAAATTTTCTATAAAATATGTTGATCAAATTTTCTATAGAAATAAAATGTTGATCAAATTTTCTATAGAAATAAAATTTTGACAAATTTTTCTATAGAAATAAAATGTTGACAAACTTTTCTATAGAAATAAAATGTTGACAAACTTTTCTATAGAAATAAAATTTTTACAAAATTTTCTACAGACATAAAATTTTGACAAAATTTTCTATAGAAATAACATTTTGACAAAATTTTCTATAGAAATAAAATTTTGGCATAATTTTCTATAGAAATAAAATTTTGACAAAATTTTCTATAGAAATAACATTTTGACAAAATTTTCTATAGAAATAAAATTTTGGCATAATTTTCTATAGAAATAAAATTTTGACAAAATTTTCAATAGAAATAAAATTTTGACAAAATTTTCTATAGAAATAAAATTTTGACAAAATTTTCTATAGAAATAAAATTTTGACAAAATTTTCTATAGAAATAAACTATTGACAAAATTTTCTATAGAAATAAAATGTTGACCAAATTTTCTATTGAAATAAAGTTTTCACAAAATTTTTGTATAGAGATAAAATATTGACAAATTTTTCTATAGAAATAAAATTTTGACAAAATTTTCTATAGAAATAAAATTTTGACAAAATTTTCTATAGAAATAAAATGTTGACCAATTTTTCTACAGAAATAAAATTTTGACAAAATTTTCTATAGCAATAAAATGTTGACCAAATTTTCTATAGAAATAAAATGTTGACCAAACTTTCTTTAGGTTAGTTTAGGTTAAAGTGGCAGCCCGATTAAGATTCAGGCTCACTTAGACTATTCAGTCCATTGTGTCCATTGTCACAATGGACAAATTTTCTTTAGAAATAAAATTTTCACAAAATTCTTCTATAGAGATAAAATTTGGCAAAGTTTTCTATTGGATATAGTTTTGACAACATTTTCTATAGAAATAAAATTTTGACAAAATTTTCTATAGAAATAAAATTTTGAAAAAATTTTCTATAGAAATAAAATTTTGAAATTGGTTGCCCAATTTGACCGAGGGATGTACAAGTTGATTTGCTTTTGGATTTTTCTGGGCATTCGCCCTGTTCCACGAGTGGTAAAATCAAAACTTCAGTGTACTTGTCATTTACTATACGATAATGAATTTCTCGGCCGATTTTCTTGTATAAAGCGGTGAAGTGAGGTACTTATAGGACCCCTTCGTAGAACAAAATTTCAAACTTTTCTTCAATTGGTGTACGATATAGAAACTCATTTTCGCTTCGTCTCTCTCTCACCCCCCTTGCAATCTGATATTCTGACCAAGCTCTGATGTTTGTCCGTCCTATTGTTCACATAGATTCACTTGTCAGTGGCTCGTTAACAATACCGGCTACAAAGTAATATCGATGGACTATTTTGTTTTTATGATTGATTGTAAATAACTTTGAACGACAACTTAGTCATCGATAATAAAAACAGAAAAGCAATAACAACAACCTAGTAACATGACAGCACCACAAGAACCATAACCCTCTACCACATTTATATACTCGAACTTTTACTCCAAATAGGCGGTTAAGTTGTTACAGTTGTAGTTGTGAGACTCATGATACGTACGAGCACTTATTGCTTGCTTGCTTGCTTCAATGTTGACGATGATGGTTTGAAAAGATCCTTGTACTGCTAGTGCTACGAGTACTACTACGACTTTTACATACGCTCTGTTACCAAGGGCGGGGTAGGGGCTAATGGTGTTTATGCATATTTATGGGTCCATAATTTATATCTTTTCCACAAATTGTTGCTGATGTTTACATACTTGAGGAATATGTAAAATTGCCTTGTTTCCTTTGTGTATGGACAAATTATTATTGGTTTGATGGCTGAGCTGATGCTACTCAGGAAACGGAAACGATATTTGTAAATCATCAAGGATAGTAAGAAGAAATTCATGGGCATGGCTATTGTCAATCTTAAAGTCCAAGTGCTGATGGCAATCACTTGTTTGTCAATAATAAGAAATTTTATTAACTTATTGAAAACAAAAAGAAAACATAAAAACTCTCAATAACAAATTGTTATTCTTAATGGTCGTATGTTATGGAGATTTAGCTGTGTGAGAAATGGGAAGGAAATTATAACAACGTGAGGCTTAAATGAAATCTACATTGATATGAGATAATAGAGGGACAAAACGTGGGTGATTTCAGCGATAGCTATACACTCAAAAAAAGTGAACTCTCTATTTCACTAAAGCCAATTTAACTTTATTTTAGTTCATGGAATTATTATGTTTGGAGAAAGTTTCCTTTACTCCAATAATTTTTTGTGCACGTAAGTTAAACTAACTAAAACCGAGGAAAAAAAATATACTCAAATGAAGCATAAAGATGAACTAAATTCCACAAAATAGTTCAGAATTTCTTTAAATTTGTAAATTTTACCAAAAACGCGTCCATCATGAACTTCGTATGTCACTAAAGACATTCTTGCAATTTTGAACTCCAAGTTTTTCCTTCAAACTATAAATTTTTCTTTAACAAGTGAAAAAACTTAATTATGGCTTATACATTTTCTTGAATTTGTCGAAAAATATTTACTTATTTTTATGACATCGGCGTGATGCCAACGTTTGTAATACTGTTTAGTTAAAATTTTCTAAAAATATTCAAAATTTTCTAAAATTAACCGAAAGTTTTCTTCCTGGTGGGTTCACTGTTGTTTCAGTGTATTTTTTCGAATATTACCGAGATTTCAACAGATGGACGAACACGACCAGATCGATTCTGGATTTCAAAATGATCGGGAACATATATAAATAAGGGCTAACAGAATATTATTTCAATGTGCAGTGCAGGAAAGAATAGGCTTTTGAGTAGCTATGGAAAAAATATAATACAAACGCTTTTTCTGGTTGTACGACCTTTTACAATTTTGTGCCACCATTTTTTCATATTGAGCCACTTTTTAATTAATCTCCATTTTAGTGTAATGTTAAAATTTCGTATGTGATCGTTGCCTTAACATATAACCGGTATTTTGCGTCCAACACAATATTTTTGAGCGCCTAATGCCATAGCGTATTCAAGTGGACACTTGTGCCGCCTAAAAATAGGCAACGATATTTTTTCCATACTAGAAAAACTAAGGTTTTCCCTGAACTGCCAATGTCAAGGATTGATTTGCTATCAAATAATTGTTGGATTAATTTGAAAACAACAAAAAACTTCAAAATATTGTAAAGAAAAATTATAAAAAACATGTATATACGGCCGTAAGTTCGGCCAGGCCGAAGCTTATGTACCCTCCACCATGGATAGTATAGAAACTTCTACTGAAGACTGTCGTCCACAATCGAATTACTTGGGTTGCGGTAACACTTGCCGATGGCAAGGTATCTTAAAATTTCCTAATACCGTAATATATACCACATAGTCCATACGTGGTATATATTAAACTAAAAAAGGCCGATTAAATACGTATATGATTAAGTTTAAAGTTTCTATAGAAATAAAATTTTGACAACATTTTCTATAGAAATAAAATTTTGACAAAATTTTCTATAGAAATAACATTTTGACAATGTTTTCCATAAAAATAAAATTTTGGTACATTATTTTTGGCTCGAGTGGCAACCATGGTTATGAACCGATATGGACCAATTTTTGTGTGATTGGGGATCGGCTATATATAACTATAGACCGATTTTGGCATGGTTATTAGAGGCCTTATACTAACACCACGTTTGCAAATTTCAACCGGATCGGATGAATTTTGCTCCTCCAAGAGGCTCCGGAGATCAAATCTGAGGAACGGTTTATATGGGAGCTATATATAATTATGGACCGATATGGACCAATTCTTGCGTGTTTGTTAGAGACCATATTCTAACACCATGTTCCAAATTTCAGCCGGATCGGATGAATTTTGCTCCTCTAAGAGGCTCCGGAGGTCAAATCTGGGGCTCGGCTTATATGGGGGTTATATATAATTATGGGTCGATGTGGACCAATTTTTGCATGGTCATTAGATAACATATGCCAACACCATGTACCAAATTTCAGCCGGATGGGATGAAATTTGCTTCTCTTAAAGGCTCCACAAGCCAAATCGGGGATCGGTTTATATGGGGGCTATATATAATTATGGACCGATGTGGACCAATTTTTGCATGGTTGTTAGAGACCATATACTAACACCATGTACCAAATTTCAGCCTGGTCGGATGAAATTTGCTTCTCTTAGAGTAATCGCAAACCAAATTTGGGGGTCCGTTTATATGGGGGCTGTACGTAAAAGTGGACCGATATGGACCAATTTTTGCATGGTTGTTAGAGACCATATACTTACACCATGTACCAAATTTCAGCCGGATCGGATAAAATTTGCTTCTCTTAGAGCAATCGCAAGCCAAATTTGGGGGTCCGTTTATATGGGGGCTATACGTAAAAGTGGACCGATATGGACCAATTTTTGTACGGTTGTTAGAGACCATATACTTATACCATGTACCAAATTTCAGCCAGATCGGATGAAATTTGCTTCTCTTAGAGCAATCGCAAGCCAAATTTGGGGGTCCGTTTTTATGGGGGCTATACGTAAATGTGGACCGATATGGGCCCATTTGCAATACCATCCGACCCACATCAATAACAACTACTTGTGCCAAGTTTCAAGTCGATAGCTTGTTTTGTTCGGAAGTTAGTGTGATTTCAACAGACGGACGGACGGACGGACATGCTCAGATCGACTCAGAATTTCACCACGACCCTGAATATATATACTTTATGGGGTCTTAGAGCAATATTTCGATGTGTTACAAACGGAATGACAAATTTAATATACCCCCATCCTATGGTGGAGGGTATAAAAATTAATTATTTATAATAATTTTTCTTCATTTTTAGTATTAACTTATTTGTAACATGTTGCAATTAGAAAACTATTTTAGTTAGAATTTTCTAAAATAAACCTACATTTTCGTCCACTGTGGGTTCACTTTTTTTTGGGTGTATACTAGCTAAGTTTTTGTTTGAAAATAAGCGATGTAATTTCAGTAGAGAATAGATATGTTTATATTCTACACAATTTTTTTACAAACACTATTTATATCTCTGGTAATTTTTATTTATCTTCCATTTTGTAGGTTTCTGTATTTTCGGGCAAAAATTTGATTTTCAATTTTGGTTTCAGATTATACAGTTTTTCCTACAGATTTTTCCCGAAAAACATATATTTTTTAACTGTGTTATGATGATTTTCAATGCAACTAACTTGATTTCGTAGAATTCGATCAAAATTTTAAGACGCAAGAACTTTTTTCGGGATGTATCTTAAAAGATACAGTGCGAATTTAAGGGTTAATTTCTGTGTTTGGTGGAAATTTGGATCCATTAAAAAATTATTGAATTAATTTAGTAAAATTTTTGATTGACAATTTTTTTCTGTGTTCAAAGGGTCATGCGATCAATTGCAGTTTATGGCGAATATCAAAAAGTTTTTCAGCGAAATTTATTAAACTAATGAATTTAGTAAAAATTTGTATTGATAAAAATAGCCATTATTCCAAATACTTTTATTGCTTGCCGAAGTTTGTTGACATCTATAAGAAGAATTTATTTCTTTTCTGATTTTGTTGTTGTTTATTTACTACGTTTGAATATGTCTACAATACCGCGTATATATATAGAAAAACAGCAAAAAAAATCGAAAAACTTTTCTTATAGCACCAAAAACCGTCTATTCACTCAAAGTCATTTTTAATTACGAAACTAATTTGAAAACAATAGTGACACAAAAAAATTATTTCACAGACTTCGAGGACGATAAGGATAACGAAAGCAATGGCAAAGGATGACGGCGATGGCAAAGAAGCATATGAACGTTGTGAACAATAAGAACGCCATTAGCAATAAAAACAACAACAACAACATCGTGACAATCAACATATCGCCTTCAAATGGCAGCTGAAGAAAACTTAGAGCAACAACGAAAGAAACTTCAAAAGTTTTGCTTGAAATAACAAAAGATCTAAGTTTAGACATTAAAATAGCAACACACATACACAGGCAATTTCACACTCACTTACACTAACATACACTTACCGAACAAAACGAATGCACACTAGCTTACAAGTGCAGTGTTAATTGAAAAGGAAATATACACAAACATACACTTGAAAAAGGACCAAATAAAGAACGTATTCTGGGGTGTGGAGCTGCAAGATTTAACTCTCAAAGAAAATGCTACAACAAAGAGCATAACATAAATATTAGTTGAAATCTAAGAAAAACAAATCGGATATTAGGGTGTAATGAGCATTATAATTGACAATACAAAATCTTTTTTCAATAACACTAATTTCATAATTATTGAAGAATCAGTTCAGCAGAAGGGTGACATAATGCGTCAAGGATTTTGAGCTTTCTTTGAAAAATCGATATATAAAATTGTGGCAAAAACCAAAAATACAATTTTTCGTTTTTTTTTTCTTTCGTTTTCCGAAATTGAAATTTTCAGAAATTTTGAATTTTTCTGAATAACTCATAATTTTCTATTTCAATTAAGGGACACAAGGTGATGCATTCTGCGATTTATTTCACATAAACTCTGTGATTAATACGCTTTCACTAACGTCAGAGGTTTAAAAATGCTAATATCTTAGATCTTAAATGAAGTTTTTGTTGCTACTTTTGTTGCATTACAATCACAGTTGCCACAGTTGGAAAAGTTCTAGCAAAAGTACAAAAAATTTCTATAGAAATAAAATTTTGTTGAAATTTTCTATGAAAAGAAACTGTTGAACATTTTTTCTAAAAACTAAAATTTTACCAAATTTTCTATAAAAATAAAATTTTAAATAAATAAAAATATTAGAAATAAAATTTGGCAAATTTTTCTACAGAAATAAAATTTTGACAGAATTTTCTATAAAAATAAAATTTAGACAAAATTTTCTACAAAAATAAAATTTTTCTTACAAATAAAATTTTTCAAAATTTTTCTTACAAATAAAATTTTGACAAAATTTTCTATAGAACAAAAAAAAAATCACAAATTTTTTTATAAAAATAAAATTTTGACAAAATATTTGTATAGAAATAAAATTTTCACAAAATTTTCTATAAAAATAAAATTTTCACAAAATTTTCTATAAAAATAAAATTTTCACAAAATTTTCTATAAAAATAAAATGTTCACAAAATTTTCTATACAAATAAAATTTTGACAAAATTTAAAAAAAAAAAATAAATTTTGACAAAGTTTTCCACAGAAATAAAATTTTGCAGAAATTTTGTTAGAAGTTAAATTTTCAAAAAATGTTCTATATATATCAAATGTTCACAACATTTTCTATATATATAAAATTTTTACAAAATTTTCTATATATATCAAATTTTTACAAAATTTGCTATAGAAATAAAACTTTGACAAAATTTTCTTGGAATATAATTTTTTCACAAAATTTCCTATAAAAAGAAAATTTTGCAAAATTTTCTATAAAAATAAAATTTTGACAAAATATTCTATAGAAATAAAATCTTTGCAAAATTTTCTACAGAAATAAAAGTTTGACAAAAATTTTTATGGATAAAAAATTTTCACCAAATTTGCTATAGAAATAAGATTTTGGCAAAATTTTCTATAAAAATTAAATTTTGACAAAATTTTCCATAGAAAAATAATTTTGCTAAAATTTTCTTTAGAAATGAAATTTTAACAATAATTTATATAGAAATAAAATTTTGAAAGATTTTTCTATAAAAACAAAATTTGGACAAAAAATTTTATGGACATAAAATTTGAACAAAATTTGCTATAGAAATGAAATAAAAAGAAAATTTTGCAAAATTTTTTATAAAAATAGAATTTTGACAAAATATTCTATAGAAATAAAATTTTTGCAAAATTTTCTACAGAAATAAAACTTTGACAAATATTTTTATGGATATACAATTTTCACCAAATTTGCTATAGAAATAAAATATTGGCAAAATTTTCTATAGAAAAAAAATGTTGACAAAATTTTCCATAGAAAAATAATTTTGCTAAAATTTTCTATAGAAATAAAATTTCAACAAAATTTTATATAGAAATAAAATTTTAAAAAATGTTTCTATAAAAATAAAATTTGGACAAAAATGTTTATGGACATAAAATGTTGACAAAATTTTCTATAGAAATGAAATTTTAACAAAAATTTTTATGGAAATAAAATTTTGGCAAATTTTTCTATAGAAAAAAATTTAGACAAAATTTTCTATTGAAATCAAATTTTGACAAAATTTTCTTAAAAAAAATTCAATTTTGACACAATTTTCTATAAAAATAATATTTTACAAAAATTTTCTAAGAAATAAAATTTTGACAAAATGTTCTATATATAATTTTTTTGTTTGGTATTTTTTTGGTACAATTTTCTCAAAATTTTGGTAGATTATTTTTGACTCAAGTGGCCACGGTGATTACAACCTAATAAACATCCATATAGACGAACAAAAAAACTATATTTTGTGCTATGCTGCTGTTTCTCATACATATGCATGAGTTCTTGCATAAACGATCATAAGCTTGGCTAAGTAGCGTAAGAATCAGAAAATATAGCATCAGACCCCATACTAACAGCTCTAAGAAGTGAGCAAGAACACAGCAAGAGAAATGCATAACAAAAAGTGAACAATGTGAATGAATGCACTGAAGATAACTGAAAAATAGGTAAGCACCAGACTGCCAAACAAACCAAAATATGTTCAAAATCTAAATAAACTCAAAAGGATGGGGAGGCGATAAAAAAATCCCATAAAGGCAGTGCTGCAGGTAAAGCATTTCTTATTGCAATTTGTTTGGCCTTGCTATAGCAGAGATGTGAAGCGCATTTGCTTTTAGTAAATTGAGATGAAAAAAAAAATTGTGGAAAATTATACGCCCACTTATATGCTCATAAAGCTCATTGCAAATTGTTGAACTGACATTGACATGGAGATTTGACAGAAGGATGCGATAGCTACTACCATGGCAGATTTGCTGTTGTGTAAACTTTCAAAATTTCTTAGGAGGCAAACTGTAACAACAGAAAATATAATGAAAAGTAACTAAGGGCGTTTTCGATTCGCAAAAAATATGTTGCCTTAGTGTTACACTACTTTTTCCCTAATTGACATTTCGGCCAAATGATAGTGTAATTCTAAAGTTTTTATTAATTTATAATATTGTGAGGTATAAAGTATCCAAAATCTATGACAGTGTCCTTGATATCTTGCAATCAATTTCGAGAATGTTGCACCTTTTTTCCCAATCGAAATCGCCATAATATTTTCGCCATGGTTGGGTGTTAACTACATCTAAATGCAATCTAAATATCTTTATGAAATGATAAATTGTCATTTTTGCGAGATCACTAAGACTTGAATACATGTGGTGATTTTCAAATGGATCGGCCATAAAGTAAGACTTCTGGATGCTTCTGGGTTCTTCAATATGTTCCTGGACTACCAAGCAAAAGCAAAAGCCTCTATAGTCCCTTCTCAACTCAATGCTTAGACATTTTCTAGTGTTTTTTGTGCCTATTAAATTCAGTCGACGCGAAGGGTGTTGCCTAAGATCATATCATTGAGGAAAATTGCCTCTTAGGTAAATACCACAGTAGTGAACGTCTCTCTTATCACAGAGCGATTTCCGACTTCATGTTTGCCACTTTAAAACTTTTTTGGTGTTCGGTCGAAGTTGGGATTGATATAAAACTGAACAAAGTACTTTTTTGCAACAAAAAATCAATTTTAACATCAGCTTAGCACGGGACTTTTTTCTGGGTGCTCTCTTGATTGACGCCACTGCCTTTCCTCTGTTTCTAAATGTAAAAAAATCACTCACAGGATACATATTGCTAACTTCAGAAGGGTTAAAAAAGATACAGTAGATTAGGTTAGGTTCTATAGAAACTATTGCCAAAATTATATTTCTATAGAAAATTTTGTCAAAATTTTATTTCTATAGAAAATTTTGTCAAAATTTTATTTCTGTAGAAAATTGTGTCAAAATTTTATTTCTATAGAAAATTTTGTCAAAATTTTATTTCTGTAGAAAATTTTGTCAAAATTTTATTTCTATAGAAAATTTTGTGAACATTTTATTTCTATAGAAAATTTTGTCAAAATTTTATTTCTATAGAAAATTTTGTCAACATTTTATTTCTATAGAAAATTTTGTCAAAATTTTTTTTCTATAGAAAATTTTGTCCAAATTTTATTTCTATAGAAAATTTTGTCAAAATTTTATTTCTATGAAAATTTGGTCAAATTATTTTTTTAAAGAAAATTTTTTCAATATTTTATTTCCATAGAAAAATTTTGTCAACATTTTATTTCTATAGAAAATTTTGTCAAAATTTTATATCCATAGAAAATTTTGTCAAAAGTTTATTTCAGTAGAAAATTTTATCAATTTTTTTTTCTATAGAAAATTTTGTCAAAATTTTATATCTATAGAAAATTTTGTCAAAATTTTATTTCTATAGAAAATTTTGTCAATTTTTTTTCTATACAAAATTTTGTCTAAATTTTATTTCTATAGAAAATTTTGTCAGCATTTTATTTCTATAGAAAATTTTGTCAAACTTTTATTTCTATAAAAAATTTTTGCCCAAATTTTATTTCTATAGAAAATTTTGTCAAAATTTTATTTCTATAGAAAATTTTGTCAAAATTTTATTTCTATAAAAAATTTTTGCCCAAATTTTATTTCTATAGAAAATTTTGTCAAAATTTTATTTCTATAGAACACTTTGTCAATTTTTTTTTCTATAGAAAATTTTGTCAAAATTTTATTTCTATAGAAAATTTTGTCAAAATTCTATTTCCATAGAAAATTTTGTCAAAATTTTATTTCAGTAGAAAATTCTGTCACAATTTTTATTTCTATAGAAAAGTTTGTTAAAATTGTGTTTCTATAGAAAATTTTGTCAAACTTTTTTTCTATAGAAAATTTTGTCAAAATTTTATTTCTATAGAAAATTTTGTAAATTTTTTTTCTTTCATTTATTTTGTTTTGTTATTGTTGGTTTTTGTTCTTTAATCATTGTTGTTGTTTTTTTGATTTCAGCTTAAGACAATACATTGACTAAACTACAAGTGTAGCTTAACCAACAGAGGAAAAGTATGCTTGTCAAATTTATTTGGGCAAAGCCCTATATCCTCATCAGCATCCTCTACTTGCAGCAAAACTATCAACCAATTATCAGAATAAATTCGGGTAATTCACTCAACCCAAAGTGAAATACACTTGAACCTTCCGAAAAAGGGTTTAATAGTCGGCTACTGCCTAAACAAATTTGCAAGCATATCTCTTTTCCTTTGCCAAACTCAAATCATCGATTTGCATTTAGTTGGCTGGGTTTGTTTTTGAGCGTGCTTCCTCTATCTTCATTCGTTTTGTTTGTTATTGTTGGCTTGTCTTCAATCGTTAATTTGTCAAATTTATTTGGGCAAAGCCCTATAGACTGCAAGATGGTTGGATGTACAGCTGTTTCGGAATTACCACATTCCTCATCAGCATCCTCTACTTGCAGCAAAACTGTCAACCAATTATCAGAATAAATTCGGGTAATTCACTCAACCCAAAGTGAAATACACTTGAACCTTAGCTGAGATCAAAAACAACAATAACGATTGAAGAGAAGCCAACAATAACAAACAAAACGAAAATTTTATTTCTATAGAAAAATTTATCTAAATTTTATTTCCATAAAAAATTTCGTCAAAATTTTATTTCTATAGAAAATTTTGCCAAAATTTTATTTCTATAGAAAATTTTGCCAAAATTTTATTTCTATAGAAAATTTTGCCAAAATTTTATTTCTATAGAAAATTTTGCCAAAATTTTATTTCTATAGAAAATTTTGTCAAAATAAAATCGATCAATATGCTAAATGTATATTGATAACCATAGTAACGAGTGTCTTCAACTAGTCTTACTTTACCTTTACCATGCCAATTTAAAACTTAAACACAATGAAAAATTATTGTTCCATATGGAAAACATAGATATGCCGATTAAATCAAGTTCCAGGCAATGGCCACTGATTTCATTATTGCAAAAAGTCTAATTTTAGATCTCTATTACATTGCCATATTGTCCATGAAGCACGTGCGATAATTGCAACAACAATAACGATAGTCTAAAACTACTAGAAAAAGCTATAAAAAGTAGCAACAATGAAAAACCACACCTAGGGTGTGTATGACTATGTCATGCAAGCGGAAGGGGTGGAAACACAAACACATTCAATGTACTCAAAAATACTAAAAAGAAGCATAAAACTCAAGTAGCAACTGAATGCATTAAGTCAACACATTTGCTGCATACTTCGTGTATGCGACGAAAGACAAAGACGAACAGTTAGCTCTTTAACCAACCCTGAACATTGCAAATGAAGATAGATTTTCACACACCAGCAGTCATACGTTGATCTCACATGGATGCAATATGCTTTAAAACTATCAAATCATTGAAGTTTACTCTTCCAGCGCTTATTGAGTATATTTGAGAGTGAGTGTGTGTAAGTGTGAGTTTCTACTGTTCTCCTAGAATATGTATGTGTATAAGTGTGTGGTTGTTCTAATGTTGCCATATGATGGCTTGTGTTCACATCAGTTAAGTTTGAGTTTTAGTCCGTCTCCTGATTTATGCGCATACTTCTGCAGTAGGAACGTGCTCAAACATTAACGGAAGTAATGCGATTTTCATGAACTAAACCCAAATACACATACAGAGAGGCAAACACACGTACCCATGAACATACCTCCAAATTCAATAGAATTAGAAAATCGCAAATCAGAGTTTTTTCGAAAGTGTGAATTAAAACGAGATAGTTGACTATCTCGTTTTCTTTATACATTAAATTATGAATTGTTCAAAATAAAAAAGAAATAATCATTTACCAATATACCTTACTAAAATTTGAACTTTAATATACACTAAAAAAAACTATTTTTTCATTATACAGGTTAATTAGTTTAATTTTAGAAAATTTTAACCAAACTGTATTACAGACGGAGATGTCACGCCAACTTCTAAAAATAAGTAAATATTCTTTGAAAAAATAAAAAAAAAAAAATATTTAATATAATTATTTTCTTTCACTTATTAAAGAAAATTACATAGTTTGCAGGGAAAAATTGGAGTTCAGTGTTGCCAGAAGTATGAGAAATTCCTTACATGTAGGGTTTTTCTAATATTTTGCGTCTTGTAGGGACGTAGGGGCACAATGTAGGAACTTTTTCACTGAACACAATTTTAAATAAATTTTACATTTTGGTGGCTCTAGCGGAGGAAATTAGAAGTCTGCTAGGCTTGATCTTTAACGTTGTGTGATAACCACGGTTACCACTCGTGCTAAAGAAAAATCTACCAAAATTTGAAGAAAATTTTACCACAAATCTACCAAGCAAATATTTCTATAGAAATTTTTTTTCAAAATTTTATTTCTATAGAAAATGTTGTCCAAATTTTATTTCTATAGAAAATTTTGTCAAAATTTTATTTCTATAGAAAATTTTGTCAAAATTTTATTTCTATAGAAAATTTTGTCTACATTTTATTCCTGTAGAAAATTTTGTCAAAATTTTATTTCTGACGAAAATTTTGTCAAAATTTTATTTCTGACGAAAATTTTGTCAAAATTTTATTTCTGACGAAAATTTTGTCAAAATTTTATTTCCATAGAAAATTTTGTCAAAATTTTATTCCTGACGAAAATTTTGTCAAAATTGTATTTCTACAGAAATTTTTTCACAATTTATTTCTATCGAAAAATTTCTAAAAGTTTTTTTATACCCACCACCATAGAATTGTGATGGGGTATAATAAGTATGTCATTCCGTTTGTAACACATCGAAATATCGATTTCCTACTATATATATTCTTGATAAGGGAGAAATTCTAAGACGATATAATCATGTCCGCTACAGTTTTCAATAATGAAGATATCGTGCTGAAATTTTGCAGTTCGAGGATGGGCTATATTGGTCCAGGTTTTGATTGAGTCCCCATATAAACCGACCTCCAGATTTGGGGTTTTGGGCTTTTAGAAGCCGTACTTTTTTATCAAATTTGCCTGAAATTTGAAATCTAACATAGAGGTATTTTAGGGCCATAAAAACTTGTGCCAAAAATGTTCGGTCCATGTTTTGGTATTGCCTCTATACAGACCGATCTCCCGATTTTACTTCTTGGGCTTCTAGAAACCGTAGTTTTTATCCAATTTGCCTGAAATTGAAAATCTGAAGGTGTTTTAGAACTATAAATAGATGTGCTGAATATATTGTGTATCGGTACAGGTTTTGATATAGCCGCCTTATAAACCGGCCCTTCGATGTGGGGTCTAGATTCTAGAACCTCCATATAGACCTTGAGGGTATAGAAGGCGCATCTTGAGGGTATAGAAGGCGCACTGAAAATGATTTTTTTACTTCTAGCAATCATTTAAATAAAGGAGGTAAAATCTACAGATTTTAGATCAAGGCGTTATTTAATCATTTTCTTGCACTTACACGAGATGATTAGAAATCCTCTAAAACTCTAACAAAAACGGTTCTTATGAATACAGAATCTGATCTAGTCTTCATAGGTAGAATTTTTAAATGTATCTTCGGGAAGCGTACTGGTTGAAGTGATCTGATTGGGAGAATATTTGTCATATAACCCGCTACGACGAAGAATTTTCAAAGAAAACTTACTGCTGTATATATTTGTGTTATAGAAACTTTTTCCAAAATTTTATTTCTATAGAGATTTGATTCTATCAAACAGAAAAACTCTACCAACATTGGCAACAGTGGTGGTAATAAAAATTTATTTGTACATAATATACGTTGCATTTTTATACGTTTTAAGATAATGAAGCACATAGACGCATATTGTTTTGTAAATTTTGTTTAAATTTAACGAAAAATATTGTAGGGGATTTTTTTTTTGGGAATGTAGGGGAAAGTAAGAAACTTTTTTTGTTCTTGTAGGGTAAACCGAAAATTTTCCCTGACAACACTGGTGTTATATGAAATTTAATATGGGTGCATTATTGCTAAAATTTACAAATTTTAAGAAATTCTGAACTATTTTGAACTATTTACGACAATATTTGTATACCCTCAAACACTGTGTGGAACAGGGTTTTATAAGTTAGTGCATTTGCTTATTGCTTAAGGCCAGCCCCTGAGTCGATATAGCCATGTTAGTCTGTCCGTGAACACATTTTTGTAATCAAAGTCTAGGTCACAGTTTTAGTCCAATCGACTTCAAATTTGGCACAAGTATGTGTCTTGGCTCAGAATAGAACCCTATTGATTTTGGAAGAAATCGGTTCAGATTTAGATGTAGCTCCCATAAAGGGTGATACGGTCAAAATTTGGTCAATAAAAACTTGACGTATTTCTTTCAATTTTGCATTTAAAAAACCTGAACACCCCTCATTTTGAAGGTGTGTGTGTGTAGAATGTTGCTCCTATTTTTATTTTGGAATTTACTCTTCAGTTGTCAAAATGCCGTCCAAGCAAGAAGAGCAGCGTATCAAAATTTTGCTCGCGCATCGCGAAAATCCGAGCTACTCGCCCGCGAAGCTGGCAAAATCGCTAAAAGTTGCCAAATCAACCGTTACAAATGTAATTAAAGTGTTTGGGGACGTTTGTCGACAGCCAGGAAGTCTGGATCGGGGGGAAATCGAAAACCGGAAGCCGCTGAGACGACAAAGAGAGTTGCCGGTAGTTTCAAGCGAAACCCTAACCTCTCTCTCCGAGATGCCGCAAATAAGCTGGGTGTATCGTCTACAACCGTGCATCGAGCCAAAAAACGAGCCGGACTATCGACTTACAAGAAGGTAGTGACTCCAAATCGCGATGATAAACAAAATACGACGGCCAAAGCGCGATCCCGGAGGCTGTACACGTCGATGCTGACGAAGTTTGACTGCGTGGTAATGGACGACGAAACCTACGTCAAAGCCGGCTACAAGCAGCTTCCGGGACAGGAGTTTTATACGGCAAAAGGAAGGGGAAAGGTAGCAGATATTTTTAAGCACATAAAACTGTTAAAGTTCGCAAAGAAATATCTGGTTTGGCAACCCATCTGTATCTATGGCTTGAAAAGCAGCATTTTCATAGCTTCCGGGACTGTCAAGCAAGAAATTTACGTGAAATAGTGTTTGAATAAACGTCTGCTGCCTTTCCTGAAGAAACACGGTTGTTCCGTACTGTTTTGGCCGGATTTGGCATCTTGCCATTACGGTAAAAAGGACATGGAGTGGTACGCCGCCAACAACGTGCAGGTGGTTCCCAAGGACAAGAACCCTCCCAACACGCCAGAGCTCCGCCCAATTGAGAAATACTGGGCTATTGTCAAGCGGAACCTAAAGAAGACAAAAAAAAAACTGCTAAGGACGAGCAGCAGTTCAAGGCAAACTGGCTTTCTGCGGCGAAGAAGGTGGACAAGGTGGCTGTACAAAATCTGATGGCAGGTGTCAAGCGTGAGGCCCGGCAATTCGGATTTGGAAAAGCGAAAGCCTAACTGAATATTTTTCCTGAATTTTATACTAATTGAAAAAGAAATTTAATTTGATTTTTTAAATAAACGATTTCACCGATTTACACGCGTTTTCCCTTTCCCTTTCGCCCGATATGGACTTATATGGCCCCAGAAGCCAGAGCTTTACCCTAATTTGCTTAAAGTTTTGCACAAGAAGAACAATTATTACTATAGTCAAGTGTGCTAAATTTTATTGAAATCGGTTCAGATTTTGATATAGCTCCCATATATATATTTCGCCCGATATGGACCAATACGGTCCCAGAAGCCAGAGTTTTACACCAATTTGGTTGAAATTTTGCACAAGGAGTACAATTAGTAGTGTAGTCAAGTGTGCCAAATTTTATTGAAATCGGTTCAGATTTAGATATAGCTCCCATATATATCGTTCGCCCGATTTACACTCATATGACCACAGTGGCCAATCTTTTACTCCGATTTAATTGAAAGTTTGCACACGGAGTAGAATTAGCATTATAGCTATTCGTACCAAATTTGGTTGAAATCGGTTCAGATTTAGATATAGCTCCCATATATATAGCTTTCACCCGATTTAAACTCATATGACCACAGAGGCCAATTTTTTGCTCCGATTTAGTTGAAATTTTGCACAGGGAGTAGAATTAGCATTGTAGCTATGCGTGCCAAATTTTGGTTGAAATCGGTTTAGATTTAGATATATCTCCCATATATAGCTTTCGCCCAATTTACACTCATATGACCACAGAAGCCAATTTTTAACTCCGATTTAGTTGAAATTTTGCACAGGGAGTACAATTAGCATTTTAACTATGCGTGCCAAATTTGGTTGAAATCGGTTCAGATTTAGATATATCTCCCATATATAGCTTTCGCCCGATTTACACTCATATGACCACAGAAGCCAATTTTTAACTCCGATTTAGTTGAAATTTTGCACAGGGAGTAGAATTAGCATTGTAACTATGCGTGCCAAATTTGGTTGAAATCGGTTCAGGTTTAGATATAGCTCCCATATATATGTTTTTCTGATTTCGACAAAAATGGTCAAAATACCAACATTTTCCTTGTAAAAATTACTCTAATTTTCCAAAACTTCTAGTACATATATATCGAGCGATAAATCATAAATAAACATTTGCGAAGTTTCCTTATATATTTTGAGTCAGAACAGAACCCTATCGATTTTAAAATAAATCAGTTTAGATATAGATATAGCTTACATATATATCTTTCGGCCCGATTTGCACTCATATAACTTAAGCGTTTACTCCGATTTACGTGAAATTTTGCACAGGAAGTAGCATTAATATTCTAGCTTGGATTGAAATCGGTTCAGATTTAGATATAGCTCCCAGCTCCCATACATATCTTTCTCCCAATTTTGCACTCATATGATCGGTTACGCCCGAATTTAGACTTTCCTTACTGGCTTTCAATGTAATCTTTCAACAATGTATATATATTTGTTTGAGTTAGTTCTTTTGAAAATCTCTCTCCAATATTTATATTAACATGAACATAAGTTTCACTCCATACTGGTGCCAATGATTTCATGTTCTTAACACTGTCATTTTATTTAATAAATCTTTTTGTTATTATTTCAAAAAATCATTGACAACTTCAAGAACAGTAGTTTCACTATAAAGAGCTAAATAAACACATGCGTTGGAGCTGAGGAGTCAGTGAAATAGTTCGAAAAAGCAAATAGAATTCACATTGAAAAAATTTTATCTTATAAGAGAAACCATATAGAATACTTGTGGAGGGGATTTATATGACACTTAAGGCAATTAATTTAATTTTAATTGCACATACTAACTTTGTATTGTTTTTTTTTTATTTTTATAAAATTCAATTGATTTCTTTTTTTTTGTGAATATAACACTTGGACATTGAAATATTCCAGTAATATATTCTTCCAGTGTAGCCTTAATCTTTATTCTAAAGCTTTTCGGGCCATCTTTACTTAGCCCTCCAAAAATCGTTTAGCCCCTGATATGTTTGCCTGACAGAGATAGATGTATACACAATAAGAAGACCTATGGCCATATGAATGGTTCCAACATACGGGAACACACACACACCCAGACTCACATACTCACAGCGGAAAAAGACTTGACAAGAACTATTCTAACACAGCCAGCATTTCCGGTTTTGGTAAATTCAATTATGGTTGAAAGGAAAAGGAAAACCAGAAATCTTTTGAAATTTTTGCGGAGATATGACATTCAAAGGGAAAGAAAAAGAAATCTATAAAAGCAATCAAAAAATGGCTTGTCTCACTTGGAAGTACATAAATATGGAGTTTTTTGAGATTAGGTGCAAATTCTGCAAAATTCGTGACACAAAGCAAACATAAAAGCGATAAAAAATTTTATACCCTTTGGCATAGGACATACTAGCCATGACAATGAGGTTTTCTGAATATAGCGGAATATTGGTTACAGTCCACATAGAAAATTGTGACAACTACATATAAAATACAGTAACATATTATGGCTTACTTTAATTAAACCAAAAAAAAAAACTTTTCGAAATTGAAAATCAACTGGAAAGAACATAAAGTCTATAATTTGTTTGTTACACCAAGGAGATTCCATTAAATCCAGCAGTAAATATTTACAACAGTAATTATTGCACCATATTGTAATTAAGCTAGTAGCCTTCTAAACTGTGATACTCATTGCCTACATCCAGAGCCCCAGAGATGCAAGTGACATTTATGAGTTCAAAGTTTTTGGACGAATTTAATAAACATGTGACAGTAACACCATCATCATAGCCAAAATAACAATGTTGCAAATGATTACCACCAGCGATGAGGGGAATATATTCCAGAGTATTACACAAATAGGTTTGCAAATATTTTCTATTTGTTTTTTTTTTTGTTTTCTTTTTATAACAACAATAAAACGTATTAAAAAGTTTTCTTATTAAATAAAGCTTTAGCCCATATACCCGAACACACACACTAACACATATACATAAAGTATATGCAATAGAAAATGTCATCATGGCTTCTCTTGCTTATTGCCCCCCTCTCTCCATCTAACCCTCAAGGCAAAGTTAATGTTTTATATATGATTTTTTGGGAAAAACTGTTGCAGACTTATAGGAGTCACAGAATAATTTTTCCCATGAAGATGTCAAACATAGTTTTTGAATGATGTACCGAAAACTTTGTACCGACCATGTACATGTGTGTTAAGGCAATTAAAATAGAAATGTTTATGCAAGACTTTGGGGAGCCAGAAGTGTATATGAAAATTATAGCATATTTTTGGGTGTTGTCACAAAAGAATACGTGTTGAAATGATGCTACAAAATATAAAACACCTAAGGTATTTTCTTCAGGTTTAGAAAACTATAAATATTTTAGTATAATTCATACTTGTTTTTAAATACATCTAACATTGAAAGAAAGAAAATTTTAATGTTAACCCAATTTTATAATTAAAGTATATGTATTTTCGTATAGAAATAAAATCTTGACAAAATTTTCTGTAGAAATACAAATTTGACCAAATTTTCTATAGCAATGAAATTTTGACAAAATTTTCTGTAGAAATAAAGTGTTGACAAAATTTTCTATAGAAATACAATTTTGACAAAATTTTCTATAGAAATAAAATTTTGACAAAATTTTCTGTAAAATTAAAATTTTGACAAAATTCTCTATAGAAATGAAATTATGACATTTTCTATAGAAATAAAAATTTGACAAAATTTTCTACAGAAAAAAAAATTTCACAAAATTTTCTGTAGAAATAAAATTTTGACAAAATTTTCTATAGAAATAAAGTTTTAACAAAATTTTCTATAGAAATAATATTTTGACAAAATTTTCTGTAGAAATAAAATTTTGACAAAATTTTCTGTAGAAATAAAATTTTGACAAAATTTTCTGTAGAAATAAAATTTTGACAAAATTTTCTATAGAAATGAAATTATGACATTTTCTATAGAAATAAAAATCTGACAAAATTTTCTACAGAAAAAAAAATTTCACAAAATATTCTGTAGAAATAAAATGTTGACAAAATTTTCTATATAAATAAAGTTTTAACAAAATTTTCTATAGAAATAATATTTTGACTACAAAATTTTCCATTGAAATAAAATTTTGAGAAATTTTTCTGTAGAAATGTAGAAATAAAATTTATACAAAATTTTCTATAAAAATAAAATTTAGACACAATTTTCCATAGAAATAAATTTTTAACAAAATTTTCTACAGAAATAAAATTTTAACAAAATTTTCTGTAGAAATGCAATTTTGACAAAATTTTCTATAGAAATAAAATTTAAACAAAATTTTCTATAGAAATAAAATTTTGACAAAATTGTCTATAGCAATAAAATGTTGACAAAATTTTCTGTAGCAATAAAATTTTGACAAAATTTTCTATAGAAATAATATTTTGACTACAAAATTTTCCATTGAAATAATATTTTGAGAAATTTTTCTGTAGAAATGTAGAAATAAATTTTATACAAAATTTTCTATAAAAATAAAATTTAGACAAAATTTTCTACAGAAATAAAATTTTAACAAAATTTTCTATAGAAATAAAATTTTAACAAAATTTTCTGTAGAAATGCAATTTTGACAAAATTTTCTATAGAAATAAAATTTAAACAAAATTTTCTATAGAAATAAAATGTTGACAAAATTGTCTATAGCAATAAAATGTTGACAAAACTTTCTGTAGCAATAAAATTTTGACAAAATTTTCTATAATGTCATAATGAAATTATGACATTTTCTATAGAAATAAAAATTTGACAAAATTTTCTAAAGAAAAAAAAATTTCACAAAATTTTCTATAGAAATAATATTTTGACCACAAAAATTTCTATTGAAATAAAATTTTGAGAAATTTTTCTGTAGAAATAAAATTTTGACAAAATTTTCTATAGAAATAAAATTTTGTCAAAATTTTCTATAGAAATGAAATTTTGACAAATAAATTATTAACAAAATTTTTAACAAAATTTTCTAAATTTTTAACAAAATTTTCTATAGAAATAAAATTTTGACAAAATTTTCTGTTGAAATGCAATTTTGACAAAATTTTCTATAGAAATAAAATTTAAACAAAATTTTCTATAGAAATAAAATGTTGACAAAGTTTTCTATAGCATTAAAGTTTTGACAAAATTTTCTGTAGAAATAAAATTTTGACAAAATTTTCTATAGAAATAAAATTTTAACAAAATTTTCTATAGAAATAATATTTTGACCACAAAATTTTCTATTGAAATAAAATTTTGAGAACATTTTCTGTAGAAATACAATTTTTACAAAAATTTCTATAGAAATCAAATTTTGAGAAATTTTTCCGTGGAAATAAAATTTTGACAAAATTTTCTATAGAAATTAAATTTTGACAACAGTTTCTGTAGAAATAAAATTTTTACAAAATTTTCTATAGAAATAAAATTTTAACAAAATTTTCTATAGAAATAATATTTCGACCACAAAATTTTCTATTGAAATAAAATTTTGACAAAATTTTCTATTATGACATTGTGTATAGAAATAAAAATTTGACAAAATTTTCTAAAGAAAAAAATTTCACAAAATTTTCTGTAGAAATAAAATTTTGACTAAATTTTCTATAGAAATAAAATTTTAACAAAATTTTCTATAGAAATGAAATTTAGACAACAGTTTCAATGGAAATAAAATTTTGACAAAATTTCTATAGAAATAAAATTTATACAAAATTTTCTATAAAAATAAAATTTAGACAAAATTTTTAATAGAAATAAATTTTTAAAAAAATTTTCTATAGAAATAAATTTTTAACAAAATTTTGTATAGAAATAAAATTTTGACGAAATTTTTTATAGAAATAAAATTTTAACAAAAAGTTCTATAGAAATAAATTTTTAAATAAATGTTTTTCTGTTTCTTTCGAGCTTGAGATCTATTTTTTTTTTATTTTCCTTCAATATTTCGCAATTTCCTTGAATTGCTTCTTCAGGAAGTAATGATATCTGTTACAATAACTAAACACTTATTCATATTAGAGTCAGCGAAACATCACTGCTCTCGTCTGGTTTCTTTTTTTAAATTTTTAACAAAATTTTCTATAGAAATAAAATGTTGACAAAATTTTCTATAGAAATAAAATTTTGATAACATTTTCTATGGAAATAAAATTTTGATAAAATTTTCTATAGAAATAAAGTTTGAACAAAATTTTCTATAGAACTAATATTTTGACCACATTTTCTATAGAAATAATATTTTGACCACATTTGCTATAGAAATAAAATTTTAACAAAATTTTCTATAGAAATAATATTTTGACCACATTTTCTATAGAAATAATATTTTGACCTCATTTGCTATAGAAATAAAATTTTAACAACATTTTCTATAGAAATAAAATGTTGACACAATTTTCTATAGAAATTAAATTTTGACAAAGTTTTCTATAGAAATAAAATTTTGGCAAAATTTTCTATAGAAATACAATTTTAATAAAAATTTCTATAGATATAACATTTGGACAAAATTTTCTATAGAAATAAAATTTTGACAAAATTTTCTATAAATTTCTATAAAATTTAAAAAAAAATCTATAGAAATAAAATTTGGACAATGAAATACAAATTTCACGTAAACCTGATTATTATATTGAAGCGATTTTGAAAAAGTCCCCACAAAAGTGCCTACATTTATGAAAATTCTGCAGGAGATCTCCAAGTCCCCCGAAGACTTGGGTCTGAGATCATTTTTCTGATGCCTTACACATAGATTGACAATGGTAGTACACTCCAGTAGTACACTCGGGTATCATCCTACCCATTCCTTATGTAGCTCTAAATACGATGACTTCGTAGTTTCTATAAATAAAGTGGGCAGCACCCTATGACATTTCACCATATGGTCTCATAATCGGATTTGACTACGCAGGTCGGTAGCAAAATACCACTATGGCGAACTAATGAATACATTGCTGTAAGTAAATTAATAATTCAGTAAATAAATCGAAACATTGTTAATGGATTTCTTTTCGATCTTATAAATTTCATTGCCTACATGTAGGCATAGTCACTATTTCATGCCAATGAAATTAAGGCATTGCATACTTTCTGAATACATTTGCGAATTCTAAACTCACCGAAACTTTTTCTAAATAAAATGTCCATTACATTTCATTTTAAATGGATGCATTGGTTATAGCATCCTGTACAGGAAATACTACTGCGGTCAATTGTATACATGTAGCATTGCCATTGTGTGTGTGGGACTAGCAAATGAATTCCTTTTTCATATTGTCAAATCATGTCAATCATGCATTAGCGCACAACCATGTTAAATGTCTGGAATACCTAATTGCAAAATGTCATTAAAAACAATTAAAACAACAAGATGCCTTTATTCATCGGAAATGTTACATGCTTCGATTTTATTCCCATTGTTCGATTGCTATAACATGGTCCATGAGTATGATTCTTGTAGCTCATAGGTAACGCTATTAATAATTCTTTTTTTGCGTTTTGATGAAAGGAAAATTTGAATATAAAAAAGGAAATTTTTGCATTGTATAATAATTCTGCCCTAATATTTTTGACGAACATAATTTGCTCTATTGGTTATGCTATTCTTGCCATATGATTTTGAAATTAATTTAGACTTTACAAACCTTCTTTCATTTGAGTTAAAAGTGACTATGATATACAGATGGCATGATTGTTTTTACCCCCTAAATAAAATATCCTCATGACAACAAAGTTAATTGTGTGATTTTTAGATTTTGCCTTTAATCACATCACAAAGTAGTACCCCTAGTCCAGGTAGCTCAATGTAAAGTGGACCAGATCTTCAAAACAAAACAATAGCTTTTTATTTCCATACTAATACCATTTCCATTGAACTCATTTGACTAACGCTAATGACGGCCATGCATAACCAATGATATCGGAATCAAGGCATCCCATTTACATAAAACATTTCCAATTCACTCCTCATACCATAAGCAAGGTGCGAGTTGGGCATGGGGGGGCGGTCTACAGAGCCTCTCTGATTACCACAGTAACAATGCTTCTTGGCTAGCTAGGTGGATGGGTGGGCTCTAAATGCACATGCAAACTCTAAAACAATACCGTGGTCATCACACAAATTCGCAACAATTAAGTGAACCTCTATAGACGATGGAAACAAAAAAAAAAAAAATAAACGTGAACAATTGCAAATGAAACAATCGCTTGTGACATACATTTCCAGGGTATCAAGCCTCATCTCTCTCATCGCCCCACACAGGTAGAAAGCCAACAAAACAAATTGAAATTGTCAACAAAACCCACCATTTTATGGGGTTGATTCGCTTGTTAAAAGGGTGTTGCGGCACATTGAGAACATGTCACATCAACACCAGAGGCGAGCAAACATATCTCCGGGATATGAATGCTAATGTTTTGTCATGAATTATTGAAATATTTTGAACGATTTTATGAATGCGGACCCAGTTCAGAGGGTACAATAAAATTCTTAGGGGGCAGCAAAAGCTTCCTAAAGAAATTTCTAAGAAAACTGGATAAAAACATTCCGAATTCCGAAAGGATCTCATAATGAAAACTTCTGAACACGAAGCTGAAAACCCTTCAACCAGATGGCTAAGTAATTAAATATTCAAATAAAAACTATTAAAGTTTAATACAAAAAGAAGCACTCGTAAAAAAAGTGGCAGTCTAGTAGCATCTATTTCCAATAAATAAATAACTCTCATTATTCTGATAAGGTTTTTAGGAAATGTTAAAGTCGTTTTTTTTTTCAAATTAGACATCCAATAATCATTTTATATCCACTTTATCGAAAATCAATCCGGTTCAGGGGAGAATATGGCTTACAGACAATTTTCGTTGCATATCTTAAGGCGTCATAATTGGCCGCTATGGTGACCTATATGGTGAAGTGAGAGAAAAGTGCTAAAAATTATATTAATGGACATATAAATTAGATTCATGTGGGTACTAAGCAGTATTGCCAAAAGTAGGGGAAATTCCCCACATGTAGTAATAAATAAATAGGAAATAAACTAGTAAAATTGAATATTAAACTAAAAACTAATAAAGTTTTAATATTAAACTGTTCAGTCAACTGGTTGAGAGATTCTTACATACAAAAGGCTCTACACTTAAAAAAGAATAAAAGCCACCTGGAACTAAATGAAAATATGTATTTTTTTGTCTTGCTTAAAAAGCCGTATTTTGATAAAAAAAACACTTGGAGTCAGAATTTCTAAATTTCTCTATGAACAAATTTTTTTGGTTAAATTTACAAATTTTAGTAAATTCTTAACAACTTTTATGGAAATTCGAATCATATTTGTTGTTGTGATCTCAGCTTTAAAACCATTGTGTTGACTAAAGTACAAGAGTTATTAAGTGAGTATTTTAAAAAGTAGCATTTGGCAATCTATTCTAAAAATTTCTTAAGAGCCACTATGAACAAATTTTTGGTAAAATTTACAAATTTTAGTAAATTCGGAACATATTTTATCGAAATTTTATTTTATTAAAATTGTATAAATTTTTTTATGTTTTTTTTTTTGTTCATATTGGGTAAAAAGTAGCGCAGCAAATAGCATTTGGCACCCATTTCTTACAAATAAAAAATTCGAAGTAATCTTATAAGTTTTTTTTACGAAGTTTAAAAGTTGTTTTGTGTTTTTAATTACAACAAAATAAACCTAATAATCATTTTATTTTATTTCGTTTAGTTATTGATTGTTAATAAAACGTTGCATATCTTCAGGACTCACAATTGACCTCTTGGTAGCTCTAAAGTATGAGAAAAACTATATTAGTGCACGTATAAATTTGATTTAATGTTCAAGGTGGGTATTCAGTTATATTATAAAATTTTCTATAGAAATAAAATTTTGACAAATTTTTCTATAGAAATAAAATTTTGACAAATTTTTCTATAGAAATAAAATTTTGACAAAATTTTCTATAGAAATAAAATTTTGACAACATTTTCTATAGAAATAAAATTTTGACAAAATTTTCTATAGAAATGAAATTTTTACAAAATTTTCTATAGAAATAAAAATTCACAAAATTTTCTATAGAAATACAATTTATACAAAATTTTCTATAGAAATAAAATTTTAACAAAATTTTCTATAGACATAAAACTGTAACAAAATTTTCTATAGCAATAAAATTTTGTCAAAATTTTCTATAGAAATAAAATTTTGACATTTTCTATAGAAATAAAATTTTGACAAAATTTTCTATAGAAATAAAATTTTGACAACGTTTTCTATAGAAATAAAATTTTGACAACATTTTCTATAGAAATAAAATTTTGACAAAATTTTCTATAAAAATAAAATTTTGCCAAAATTTTCTATAGAAATAAAATTTTGACAAAATTTTCTATAGAAGTAAAATTTTGACAACATTCTCTATAGAAATTAAATTGTTGACAAAATTTTCTATAGAAATAAAATTTTAACAAAATTTTCTATAGAATGTTGACAAAAATTTCTATAGGAATAAAATTTTGACAAAATTTTCTATGGGAATAAAATTTTGACAAAATTTTCTATAGGAATAAAATTTTGACAAAATTTTTTATAGAAATAAAATTTTGACAAAATTTTCTATAGGAACAAAATTTTGACAAAATTTTCTATAGAAATACAATTTATACAACATTTTCTATAGAAATAAAATTTTAACAAAATTTTCTATAGAAGTAAAATTTTGACAAAATTTTTTATCGAAATAAAATTTTGACAAAATTTTCTATAGGAACAAAATTTTGACAAAATTTTCTATAGAAATTCAATTTATACAACATTTTCTATAGAAATAAAATTTTAACAAAATTTTCTATAGAAATAACATTTTGACAAAATTTTCTATAGAAATAAAATTTTGACAAAATTTTCTATAGAAATAAAATTTTGACAAAATTTTCTATAGAAACAAAATTTTCACAAAATTTTCTACAGAAATAAAATCTTGACAACATTTTCTATAGAAATAAAATTTTAACAAAATTTTCTATAGAAACAAAATTTTGACAACATTTTCTATAGAATGTTGACAAAATTTTCTATAGGAATAAAATTTTGACAACATGTTCTATAGAAATAAAATTTTGACAACATTTTCTATAGAAATAAAATTTTGACAAAATTTTGTATAGAAATAAAATTTGCTATAGAAACAAAATTTTGACAAATTTTTCTATAGAAATAAAATTTTGAGAAACTTTTCTGTAGAAATACAATTTTGGCAAAATTGTCTATAGAAATAATTTTTTGACAAAATTTCCGTTGGAATTCTTATAATATTGGTATTAGTGATATTTGATACAAATAATTCTTTATACGAAAATTGAAATATTTTGACAAAATTTTCTATAGAAATAAAATTTTGACAAAATTTTCCACAGAAATAAAATTTTGACAAAATCTTCGATAGAAACAGAATTTTGACAAAAATTTCTATGGAAATAACATTTTGACACAATTTTCTATAGAAATAATATTTTGACAAAATTTTCTACAGAAATAAAATTTTGACAAAAACTTCGATAGAAATAAAATTTTGACAAAAATTTCAATTGAAATAATATTTTGACACAATTTTCTATAGAAATAAAATTTTGACAAAATTTTCTACAGAAATAAAATGTTGGCAAAATTTTCAATAGAAATAAAATTTTGACAAAATTTTCTATAGAAATAAAATCTTGACAAAATTTTCTATAGAAATAAAATGTTGACAAAACTTTCTATAGAAATACAATTTTGACCAAATTTTCCATAGAAATAAAATTTTCACAAAATCTTCGATAGAAATAAAATTTTGACACAATTTTCTATAGAAATAAAATTTTGACAAAATTTTCTACAGAAATAAAATGTTGACAACATTTTCAATAGAAATAAAATTTTGACAAAATTTTCTATAGAAATACAATTTTGACAAAACTTTCTATAGAAATACAATTTTGACAAAAATTTTCCATAGAAATAAAATTTTGACAAAATCTTCGATAGAAATAATATTTTGACAAAAATTTCTATAGAAATAAAATTTTGACACAATTTGCTATAGAAATATTTTACAAATTTTTCAAAAGAAATATAATTTTGACCAAAATTTCCATAGAAATAAAATTTTGGCAAATTTTCGATAGAAATTTTGAAATACCAGGCTCCCATTAGAAACTAATCTAGCCCTTGCCGATAGGTGTAATTTCTTTTTCATCCAAGTTTATTTATTATTTTTTCCTTGAAGCTTCTGTTATTCTTATGTTAGTATTACACTCACACTGCACAGCTGCAGGGCCATTTTGTGGACTGCTCTTATGGCTGACCACATTTGGAATTAGATCGTTTATCATTTGTAACAAAATCAAAACCAACAACGTAATTCCAGCCAACAGCAAATGCTTGTATCAATATTCGCTCAAAACCTGGTCATGATGGAGTGGATTTTAGATCCACCATGAACAAGGACTTAACGCCTCCCCAAACCAAAGCTATTTGAGCTTTGGCATGGCATTTCAAAATAACATCTACAAAACAAGAAAAAATAAAACTTTTTTTTGCTTTGTAACATAATCTAAACCATTTCTGTTCCATTTTCTTTTCAAACTTTTTTCAAATTAAAAAGTAAATTTTAATACATGCTCTAAAAATGTAAACCAATAATGAAAAAAAAAATATAGAAAAAAAACGTTCATTTTGTTTAGTTTAGAAATAATTACAAAAATATATTTGATAATTAAAAAATTGAATATCGCGCAAAAATTCGAATTTGATAGTTTAAAATTAAATACAAAAATATTTTTTATGAAATGACTATGCCGCCAAAATTTCAACTTGGATACCAACTCAGGTTGTGTTTTTAGACAGATGCTCTACAAGGAAAAACTCATGAAATCTATCCTATGGTAAGCGAAATTAATTTTATTTCAATATTCTCAAGCACATTCGAATGATACTGGTGATCGAAAAATTATTGCTCAAAGAAAAAAATCACTCATAAAACTTACCCTGCTTTCACTGATTATAAAATCTTTCATTGATACATTTTAATTAAAAATCACATATGACACACTTATTGCCATAGATCGACTTTTTTTTGTAATTAAGTAAACTCCGTACATTTGTTACAACAACACTTCAATATTTCACTTTTTATTTAAAATTCACTCTGCGGTTTTATAGAAAAAAAAAACTTTAGAACAATATTTACATTGCAGCTACATGATCCAATATTTTCAGTAAATATGAAACTTTTAAATTGCTTTTGGTATTCCATGTAAATTGTCAAAACAGTCACACCCATAGTTTTCTCGTATCAGCGACTAAAAAGAGGAAGAAAACCATAACATATCTATCATGTTTCAACAAATGTTAAACAAATCACAGGAGTTTTATGACATTTTTGTTTCGCTCAACAAAAAACCAATACAGAGAAAAATCCAACAAACTTTACACTTAGCAAACACCTAACCATGAATGCATAATTCATATACTCTTGCAGTTACCTGGTGCTTGGTCTGCCTTAAATAAAGTTTTTTTTCTGTAAAATATGCAACAGTTTTTATACATATAATAGAAGCACCTTAAAGTATGCAATGAATTTTTATAATTTATATGTTTTATAGTAACAGAATGAAAAGCCAAATGAAAAATACAACAAAATTGAACAAAGTATATAACAACAAAATTAACACACAACACAAGTATTCGTATGAGGAAACAGGAGAGATGGGGATATTGCATGAATTCTCTAAAATATTTCTGTCGTAACAGACACATTGGACTTGGGGACACCATGAAATTATCAAGAGACAATGGCCGAAGCCCTACAACAGGATTGTAGAATATTTCTTAGAATTTCTCATAGATTATGAACATTGCATATCAAAAGAAAATTCTTCGCTAATTTTCCGAAACATTTTTCATTAATTGTTCTTGTTGTTATATGGGGGCTATATAATTATGGACTGATATGAACCAATTCCTGCATTGTTGTTGGATACCATATACTAACTTCAGGTACCAAATTTCAACCGAATCGGATGAATTTTGCTCTTCCAAGAGGCTCCGGAGGTCAAATCTGGGGATCGGTTTATATAGGGCCTATATATAATTATGGACCGATTTCGACCAATTTTTGCATGGGTGTTTGAGGTCATATATTAACACCACGTACCAAATTTGAACTTAATCAGATGAATTTTGGTCTTCCAAGAGGCTCCGCAGGTTAAATCTGGTGATCGGTTTATATGGGTGCTATATATAATTATGGACCGATGTGCATGGTTGTTAGAGACCATATACTAACACCATGTACCAAATTTCAGCCGGATCGGATGAAATTTGCTTCTCTTAGAGGATTGGCAAGCCAAATTTGGGGGTCCGTTTATATGGGAGCTATAAGTAAAAGTGGACCGATATGACCCATTTGCAATACCATCCGACGTAGATCAATAACAACAACTTGTGCAAAGTTTCAAGTCGATAGCTTGTTTCGTTCGGAAGTTAGCGTGTTTTCAACAGACGGACGGACGGACGGACATGCTCAGATCGACTCAGAATTTCACCATGACCCAGAATATATATACTTTATGGGGTCTTAGAGCTATATTTTGATGTGTTACAAACGGAATGACAAAGTCAATATACCCCCATCCTATGGTGGAGGGTATAAAAATAATTTAGACATTATAGAAAATTTTCATAGAAATAAAATTTTGAGATAATTTTCTATATAAATAAAGGGGAGCCACCGTGGTGCAATGGTTAGCATGCCCGCCTTGCATACACAAGGTCGTGGGTTCGATTCCTGCTTCGACCGAACATCACAAAGTTTTTCAGCGGTGGATTATCCCACTTCAGTAATGCTGTGACATTTCTGAGGGTTTCAAAGCTTCTCTAAGTGGTATCACTGCAATGTGGAACGCCGTTCGGACTCGGCTACAAAAAGGTGGTCCCTTGTCATTGAGCTTAACATGGAATCGGGCAGCACTCAGTGATAAGAGAGTAGTTCACCAATGTGGTATCACAATGGACTGAATAGTCTAAGTGAGCCTGATACATCGGGCTGCCACCTAACCTAACCTAGAAATAACATTTTGAGATAATTTTCTATAGAAATAAAATATTCGCAAAATTTTCTATAGAAGTTAAATTGTTACAAGTTTTCTATAGAAATAGAATTTTGACAAAGTTTTCTATAGAAATAAAATTTTGACAAAATTTTCTATAGAAATAAATTTTTTACAACATTTTCTCGATAAATAAAATTTTGTGAAAATTTTCTATAGAACAACATTTTTTTTTGACAACATTTTCTATAGAAATAAAATTTTGATAACATTTTCCATAGAAAATAAATAAAATTTTATGAAAATTTTCTATAGAACAACATTTTTTTTTTTGACAACATTTTCTATAGAATAAAATTTTGATAACATTTTCTATAGAAAAACAAGTAAGGAAAGCCTAAAGTCGGGCGAGGCCGACTATATTATACCCTGAACCACTTTGTAGATCTAAATTTTCGATACCATATCTAGGGTGGAACACAATTTTACTAGGGTGGAACACAATTTTAGTAAAAAAATATGGGAAACATTTAAATCTGAAGCAATTTTAAGGATACTTCGCAAAAGTTTATTTATGATTTATCGCTCGATAAATATGTATTAGAAGTTTAAGAAAATTAGAGTCATTTTTACAACTTTTCGACTAAGCAGTGGCGATTTAACAAGGAAAATGTTGGTATTTTGACCATTTTCGTCGAAATCAGAAAAACATATGTATGGGAGCTATATCTAAATCTGAACCGATGTCAACCAAATTTGGCACGCATAGCTCAATGCTAATTCTACTCCCTGTGCAAAATTTCAACTAAATCGGAGTTAAAAATTGGTCTCTGTGGTCATATGAGTATAAATCGGGCGAAAGCTATATATGGGAGATATATCTAAATCTGAACCGATTTCAACCAAATTTGGCACACATAGCTACAATGCTAATCCTACTTCCTGTGCAAAATTTCAACTAATTCGTAGCAAAAAGTTGGCCTCTGTGGTCATTTGAGTGTAAATCGGGCAAAAGCTATATATGGGAGCTATATCTAAATCTGAACCGATGTCAACCAAATTTGGCACGCATAGCTCAATGCTTATTCTACTCCCTCTGCAAAATTTCAACTGAATCGGAGCAAAAAATTGGCCTGTGTGGGCAAATGAGTGTAAATCGGGCGAAAGCTATATTTGGGAGCTATATCTAAATCTGAACCGAATTGGCTGATATTTTTCAAGTTTTTCGAGACTCATAAAATATTCGGATGTACGGAATTTGAGGAAGATCGGTTGATATACACGCCAATTATGACCAGATCGGTGAATAATATATATGGCAGCTATATCTAAATCTGAACCGATTTTTTCCAAAATCAATACGGGTCGTCTTTGAGCCGAAACAGGACCCTCTACCAAATTTTAGGACAATCGGACTAAAACTGCGAGCTGTACTTTGCACACAAAATACACCAACAGACAGACAGACAGACAGACATCGCTAAATCGACTCAGAATTTAATTCTAAGACGATCGGTATACTAAATGGGTCTCAGACTTTTCCTTCTTGGCGTTACATACAAATGCACAAACTTATTATACCCTGTACCACAGTAGTGAGGAAGGGTATAAAAAAATTCAGAAAATTTTCTATAGAAACAAAATTCTAACAACGTTTTCTAAAGAAATAAAATGTTGTGAAAATTTTCTATAGAATTTTCTATAGAAATAAATTTTAATAACAATTTCTACCGAATAAAATTGTTGTTATATTTTTCTATAGTAATAAAATTTTGGCAAATTTTTCTATAGAAATAAAATTAAAAAAAATTTTTTTTGAAATAAAATTTTCACAAAATTTTCTAAAAAATGTTCAGAGTTGTCGCTAATTGGAGAAATCAAAATTGCTAATGCTGAAATAAACTTCAAAAATAAACTAATAAAAAATTTCTTTCGAAAAAAAAAAAACAAAATTCAAAGCAAAAACACAATAATTTAACGAAAAATTTCAAAATTAGATTTTTAAGTTGGTAGATTTTTCGTAAATTTTACTTCAAATTTTGGTAGATGCTTTTTGCCATATCAAAGTATCGTTCGTGTCAAGAGGCCCCTTCGCCAGGAATGGCCCTAAATAAACTCCCGAAACGGAGTTTCACGGGCCAAAGAGACAATTTCCAGTGGCGAGAAATGGCTTTGTCGGCCGTTTCAATGCAAATAAATCTAAACGAATTTTAAAATTTTATGTTTTTCCCACATTTTTGCTTTTGAACAAATAAAATTAAAGTATTGCGCTTCATTTTGTTGCATTGCATATCAGCCAGCCTGTAGATGTCAAAGTTCATTAAATTCTAAATAGAAGAAAGGGCTAGGAAAGCCATAGGGGCTTTGTACTCCTACAAATAAGCAAAAAACTAAGGACATTTTCGTGGGGAAATATTATCAATAAAATGGTCTCACTTTGGTACTTTGAAATGTCGATCCTCTTAGACATCTAGCTCATCTTCATCCAACTGTGTGTCAAAACGAGATCGTAGGGTTTTTTCTACTTTATCTCGTTTTCAAGCTACGTTCAGGTGCTGGACCATTTTTTTTATTTTGCATAAAAAAGCTGTGTATTAAATATCAAGGCTATTTGTTTTAGATGAACTTCAATTTTTTTGTTTGCTGCAATGGTCATGCCGTTATTAAATATATCTCTATTAACAATTTATATCCCCTGTGACTATGGTTTTACATAATTCTTCCAGTTCGATTTCAATTTGTCCATTATCGCATGTATATTCAATGAATATTTCGAATAGTGAACTCCTGTGCATATCTTCTTTCACAGATTAAATAGAGCATACCTTTAGGGTGTTCAAATGGTATGAAATATATAGCATATTTTTTGAAAAGGTGTTTCCAATAAATTTTGTTATTAATGAATTTGCCGTAAAATTGTTTCTCTTTCGCTCTCACTCTTTGGTTACTGCTGAATTTTTGTACTATTATTTAGTTTTGGCAATCTTTTAATTGATACCATGGCCAAGTTTTGTTTTATTCGAGCCAGTTAGTCTGCCACCAAAATAAAACAAAAAAAACTGAATTCAATAGGAAACAATAATGGTGGCTGATATGTGGATATAGTTCGAACAGCTTTTAATTGGATTGTATGTTAGATTTAATACCCCGGCTTTCAATGTCTGAAAGTAACAACAAGGCTTTTGTGTTGCTTTCCGGCCAATGTGAGTGTGTACTTTTTTTTTATTTTTCGGGTTGTGCAAGTTCAGACAACATTGTTTGTTTAGATGATCCTATTGCAAGGGTCAGAGGAATGAGTCCCTCTGCTTACATCACACACATACATATGTAGTGGTTTTAGTGCATTTCCTCCCTTCCATCACATATGGACCAGGGCTGGTCATATGGTAGTTATAGACCTACAGATTTGATTGCAAATACACTTCACTACATGCGGATGATGTTACAGATGCATTTGCTGTTGTGGCAGTTGCCATCTCCATCATCATCAGCATCAGCACGGGCATTTTGTTTACATTCATGCCCACTCCAGGAACTGGTCGATGAAAAGCTTATGTTAACAGAAATGAAATCAATTGTTTTGAAGCAGAACAGCGACCAAGTGATGCCATTGAATCTACAGTGTCCAAAAGAAAGGAAGACATTGTTGGTTCAGTTGTATAATAAAGAGTGGCAGAACAAGAAAAAGAAATTACAGGAAATAAAAAGAAAAAAAGAATATCGTACACAATAGTTCTCTTTGTATTTTTGATTAGGGATAGATTTAGTGATTTGATTTGGATCACATTTCGTTGACAGTTCATAATCAATGATAATAGCAAAAATTGTCTGTGTCATAATTTTTATTACGATATGATTGCGACAGAGGCAAATGATTGAAAATTATCAACATATTTAGTATGGAGAAGTAACTGCATTCAAAATGGCTGATATAAATTGCACTGTGTTCTTGAAATAATCAGGGGTTTTGAGTCTACACTCCAAAAAAATGTGTACTTAGATACAAAGATTTTAACCCTCACTAAAAAAAACAATTATTGGTTTGAGCAAAAAAGGTCGTTTCCTTAAAGAAGAAAATTTTTAGGACGTTATTCAGCTTTAAAACTCTATAAAATTAGGATTGATTATCCAATTTTAATTCTCTTTTCTTGATATTTTATTTCTATAGAAAATTTTGTCAAAATTTTACTACTATAGAAAATTTTGTCAAAATATTATTTCTATAGAAAATTTTTCCAAAATATTATTTCTATAGAAAATTTTATCATAATTTCATTTCTATACAAAAGTTTGTGAAAATTTTATTTCTATAGAATTTTTTTTCAAAATTTTATTTTTATAGAAAATTTTGTCAAAATTTTATTTCTATAGAAAATTTTATCAAAATTTCATTTCTATACAAAAGTTTGTGCAAATTTTATTTCTATAGAAATTTTTTTCAAAATTGTATTTCTATAGAAAATTCGGTCAAAATTTTATTTCTATAGAAAATTTTGTCAAAATTTTATTTCTAAAAAAAAATTTTGTCAAAATTTTATTTCTGTAGAAAATTTTGTCAAAATTTTATTTCTATAGAAAAATTTTATCAAAATTTCATTTCTATACAAAAGTTTGTGAAACCTTTATTTCTATACAAAAGTTTGTGAAAATTTAGACAAAATTGTATTTCTATACAAAATTTTCTCAAAATTTTATTTCTATAGAAAATTTTGTCAAAATTTTATGTCTATAGAAAATCTTCTCAAAATTTTATGTCTATAGAAAATCTTCTCAAAATTTTATGTCTATAGAAAATTTTTTGCAAATTTTATTTCTATAGAAAATTTTGTGCACATTTTATTTCTATTGCAAATGTAAACAATTTATTTCAATGGAAAGTTTCTATAGACAGTTTTATTTCTATAGAAGTCCTATAGAAATTGGTTGCACTACATATAAACCACAATATATTTTGGGGGGTTTGAAACTTTTAATTAATTTTTTTTTTGTACTTTGAAGTATTCACCATAATTCAGATCTTTACAGTGATATTTATTTGAATGTGAATAATGTTAGTAATATAGAATTAAAATTTTGACATTTTCTACAGACATAAAATTTTGGGAAAATAGAAACAAAATTTGGAGAAAATTTTCTATGGAAATAAAATTTTGGCAAAATTTTCTATAGAAATAAAATTTTGACAAAATTTTCTATAGAAATAAAATTTTGACAAAATTTTCTAGAGAAATAAAATTTTGACAAAATTTTCTACAGAAATAAAATGTTGACAAAATTTTCTATAGAAATAAAATTTTGACAAAATTTTCTATATAAAAAAAAATTTGGAGAAAATTTTTTATGGAAAAAAAATGTTGACAAAATTTTCTAGAGAAATAAAATTTTGAAAAATATTCTACAGAAATAAAATGTTGACAAAATTTTCTATAGAAATGAAATTATGACAAAATTTTCTAGAGAAATAAAATTTTGACAAAATTTTCTACAGAAATAAAATGTTGACAAAATTTTCTATAGAAATAAAATTTTGACAAAATTTTCTATATAAAAAAAAAATTGGAGAAAATTTTTCATGGAAAAAAAATTTTGACAAAATTTTCTAGAGAAATAAAATTTTGAAAAATATTCTACAGAAATAAAATGTTGACAAAATTTTCTATAGAAATGAAATTATGACAAAATTTTCTAGAGAAATAAAATTTTGACAAAATTTTCTACAGAAATAAAAATTTTCTATAAAAATAAAATTTTGACAAAATTTTCTATATAAAATAAAATTTGGAGAAATTTTTCTATGGAAATAAAATCTTTACAAAATTTTCTACAGAAATAAAATTTTGAAAAATTTTCTACAGAAATAAAATGTTGACAAAATTTTCTATAGAAATGAAATTATGACAAAATTTTCTATAGAAATAAAATGTTGACAAAATTTTCTACAGAAATAAAAATTTTCTATATAAAATAAAATTTGGAGAAATTTTTCTATGGAAATAAAATTTTTACAAATTCTTCTACAGAAATAAAATTTTGAAAAATTTTCTACAGAAATAAAATTTTGAAAAATTTTCTACAGAAATAAAATGTTGACAAAATTTTCTATAGAAATGAAATTATGACAAAATTTTCTATAGAAATAAAATGTTGACAAAATTTTCTACAGAAATAAAATTTTGACAAAATTTTCTACAGAAATAAAATGTTGACAAAATGTTCTACAGAAATAAAAATTTTCTATAGAAATAAAATTTTGACAAAATTTTCTATATAAAAAAAAACTTGGAGAAAATTTTCTATAGAAATGAAATTATGACAAAATTTTCTATAGAAATAAAATTTTGACAAAATTTTCTACATAAAATAAAATTTGGAGAAAATTTTCTATGGAAATAAAATTTTGACAAAATTTTCTACAGAAATAAAATTTTGACAAAATTTTCTACAGAAATAAAATGTTGACAAAATTTTCTATAGAAATGAAATTATGACAAAATTTTCTATAGAAATAAAATTTGGAGAAAATTTTCTATATAAAATAAAATTTGGAGACAATTTTCTATGGAAATAAAATTTGGAGAAAATTTTCTATGGAAATAAAATTTTGACAAAATGTTCTATAGAAATAAAATTTTGACAAAATTTTCTATATAAAATAAAATTTGGAGAAAATTTTCTATGGAAATAAAATTTTGCAAAATTTTTTACAGAAGTAAAATTTTGACAAAATATCTATAGAAATAAAATTTTGACAAAATTTTCTATGGAAATAAAATTGTCACAAAATTTTCTAAAGAAATAAAATTTTGAAACATTTTCTCCACAAATAAAATTTTGACAAAATTTTCTATAGAAATAAAATTTGGAGAAAATTTTCTATGGAAATAAAATGTTGACAAAATTTTCTATAGAAATAAAATTTTGACAAAATTTTCTACAGAAATAAAATTTTGAAAAATTTTCTACAGAAATAAAATATTGACAAAATTTTCTATAGAAATGAAATTATGACAAAATTTTCTATAGAAATAAAATTTTGACAAAATTTTCTATATAAAATAAAATTTGAAGAAAATTTTCTATGGAAAAAAAATTTGGAGAAAATTTTCTATGGAAATAAAATTTTGACAAAATTTTCTACAGAAATAAAAATTTTCTATAGAAATAAAATTTTGACAACATTTTCTATATAAAATAAAATTTGGAGAAAATTTTCTATGGAAATAAAATTTGGAGAAAATTTTCTATGGAAATAAAATTTTGACAAAATTTTCTACAGAAATAAAATTTTGAAAATTTTTCTACAGAAATAAAATGTTGACAAAATTTTCTATAGAAATGAAATTATGACAAAATTTCTATAGAAATAAAATTTTGACAAAATTTTCTATGGAAATAAAATTTTGACAAAATTTTCTAAAGAAATAAAATTTTGAAAAATTTTCTCCACAAATAAAATTTTGAAAAAATATTCTATAGAAATAAAATTTGGAGAAAATTTTTTATGGAAATAAAATTTTGACAAAATTTTCTATAGAAATAAAATTTTGACAAAATTTTTCTACAAAAATAAAATTTTGAAAAATTTTCTACAGAAATAAAATGTTGACAAAATTTTCTATAGAAATTAAAATATGACAAAATTTTCTATAGAAATAAAATTTTGTCAAAATTTTCTACAGAAATAAAATTTTTATATAAACAATTTCAATTCTTTTTTGTTTTTGTTGTTTTTTTAGAAGATTTCTCTGTTTTCTCAGCTAGTTAATTTCTTTGAGTGCGGAGAAATGTTTATCCATTGTACTTTAATCAAGAAACATGTAAAGGAAATTGTAATTACTTCAGTTTTAACAAAAACACAAAAAATCAAAACAAAATCCCCAACTTCCTCCCATTACCAAGGACAATGTAACAAAATTACATTTTATTATAATCCTTTCGCTTGCATTTTTCATTCACCCTTAACCCTTCGTGCACAGTCATTGCCATCAAGAATTTGAACAGAAATTTATTGCTTTACCTCACACCCAGGATGTATCCACAACAAAATTTGGCAAATCATTCATTGGTTTCTCTTTCTTAGTTCGAACATTTTTGTGGAGGGAGGGGAATCAAATGCAAAGAAGAAAAAAAAATCAGGAAAATTGAAAGGCAGTTCACCCTTTGGGTTTTTATGACACGAACATTTCACTTTGTTGTTTGCTTTTAATGTCTGCATTTTTTCACATACCTCCAACCTTAGAGAAAAACGACCACAGACCAAAAAGTTTCGTTTCGCCATACAGCTCTATACAATATCGCCAAAAAAAAAGACTAACTACTGGATAGCAGAGGTGAGATTGCCGATTTTTTGCTATTGTAAAAACGGCAGCTTTTAGTGTTCAATCAATTGTTCTACAGTGAGCTGGCATTTTCCACCAAAAGAAATTCATTTCTAGTTAACATCACAAAAAAGCAAGAACAGTGGCCAAGGGCCAAGGCAAGGCAATAAAAATATTGATCAGTCTTTTGCTTATCTTTCTCTTCTCTTAGCCATATGCCTTAAGCCAGTTTTGTAAGAACCATATGAGTCTATAGATTGTGGTCCTTTGTGTTATGCATTTCTTGTAATCATAGGGGACCTTAGCACGTAAGTACACTGAAGAAAATTTTATCTCATTCTAGAGGCAATATGGCTAAAACACAATTGACGATGTCAGATCAAAAAATATGCGTTTTATTCGTCAATAATTTTCTTGTCCCCTTCAAACTAATTCCCCCTCAGATAAATTACACTTTTTCCAATCCTCGAAACATTTCTGAAACGCACTTTCCGGTATAGCCCACAGTTCCTGTTTCGATTTTTCTGTTATCTCCGATGTCTTCAGTTTTGGAAAGAGCAAAAGTCAAAGAGGGTCAATTACAGTTAATCCATTACAATTATTGGAAGCATGATAACGGTTTTGATTTTGGCCAAAAACATTCAGAAGCATCAAAATAATTATATGCCCACGCTTCGTCTATTTTTCCCAATTTTTGTTATCCAAAACCAAACCCGCAATCTTAAAATCTGTAGATATTTTTCCAGTGTATTCCAATGTTGCATAGCACAACTCATCCATGTTTATTTATTCATTGATTGGTCATCTGTATATGTTCGTTTCTTGTGTAATTTACGTAGAGTTTTATTGCTATTTTTGTTACCACGGCCATCGCCTCTTTTTTCGGGTGTTTCTTGTGAAAACATACGGGAAAAACCTACTGGAAATTAAAATATTCAATACAAACGGTGCCAATACGGTTTTTTTTTTTGGTTTTGCAATGGATTTAATTGATGTTCCCATATGGTAAAGTTAAACTTTGAAGTTATGCTAATATTGAATTCATTGGCAAAGGGCATACACGAGGTGTACTTCTGTAAGCAAAGTAGATTGGTAGAATCTAAAATTGGAGTACATTATTTATATAAATAGAATTTTCGATAGAAATAAAATTAAAAAAAAATCTGTAAAAATAAAATTTTGACAAAATTTTCTATAACAAAACTTTTTGACAAAATTTTCTATAACAAAAAATTTTGACAAAATTTTCTATCTACATAAAATGTAGAGAAAATTTTCTATATAACTAAATTTATGACAAAATTTTCTACAGAAATAAAATTTTAACACAATTTTCTATAGAAATAAAATTTTGACAATATTTTCTATAGAAATAAAATTGTGAGAAATTTTTTTATAGAAATAAAAATTTTGATAAAAACTTCTATCGAAATAAAATTTTAGGAAAACTTTCTATAGAAGTACAATTTAGACAAAATTTTCTATAGAAGAACAATTTGAACAAAATTTTCTACAGAAATAAAATTTTGACAAAATTTTCTATAGAAATAAAATTTTGACAAAATTTTCTACAGAAATAAAATTTTGGCAAATTTTCTATAGAAATAAAATTTTAGCAAAATTTTCTATAGAAATAAAATTTTTACAACATTTTCTATAGAAGTAAAATTTTAATAAATTTTTTATAATTAAAAACTTTAATTTTCGTGATATTTCATACTATCAAAGTCCATTGTAAGTTCTCCGTGCTTGTATAAGTAGCAATTTTCACTTGTTGGTGCAAGTCAAATCGTCAAAACATATAGAAATAAAAATTTGACAAAATTTTCCATAAAAATAAAATTTTGACAAAATTTTCCATAAAAATAAAATTTTGAGAAAACTTTTTTATAGAATTAAAATCTTGATAAAATTTTCTACAGAAACAAAATTTTGAAAAAAATTTTTTTAGAAATAACATTTTGACAAAATTTTCTATAGAAATAAAATTTTGAGAAATTTTATCTCCGTAGAACTAAAATTTGGAGGAAATTGTATTTCTGTAGAACTACAATTTTGAGGAAATTTTTTATAGAAAAAAAATGTTGACATAATTTTTTTAGAAATAAAATTTTGAGACAATTTTTTATAGAATTAAAATTTTGATAAAATTTCCTACATAAATAAAATTTTGAAAACATTTTATACAGAAATAAAATTTTGAGATAATTTTGTATAGAAATAAAATTTTGACAAAATTTTCCATAAAAATAAAATTTTGAGAAAATTTTTTATAGAATTAAAATTTTGATAAAATTTTCTACAGAAATAAAATTTTTGAGAAAATGTTCCATAGAAACAAAATTTTGAAAAAAAATTCTTTCGAAATAATATTTTGACAAAATTTTCAATAGAAATAAAATTTTGAGAAATTTTATCTCCGTAGAAATAAAATTTTGAGAAATTTTATCTCCGTAGAAATAAAATTTTGAGGAAATATTTTATAGAAAAAAATGTTTTTTTATGCCGACATAAGTTCGAACAAACATCTCTCTTTTCTTTTTTTTTGATGGTGGCAAAGGAAAAGAGAGATGTTTGTACGAATTTATTTCGGCATAAGCCGGCTATCAATGTAAAGCCTTTTTTCGGAGGGTTCAAGTGTGGTTTATTGTTGGGTTTAATGAACTGCCTGAATTTATTCTGATAATTGGTTGATAGTTTTGCTGCAAGTAGAGGATGCTGATGAAGAATGTGCTAATTCCGAAACGTGCGTCCATCCAACCATCTTGCAGTCTATAGGGCTTTGGCCAAATAAATTTGACAAACATTATTTTCCTCTGTTGGTTAAGCTACACTTGTAGTTTAGTCAATGTATGGTTTTAAGCTGAAATAAAAAAAACAACAACAATGATGAAATAAAATTTTGATAAAATTTTCTATAAAAAAAAATGAGAAAATTTTCTATTGAAATAAACTTTTGCCAAAATTTTCTATAGAACTAAAATGGAGATAAATTTTTCTATAGAAATAAAAATTTAACAAAATTTTCTATAGAAATACAATTTTGAGAAATTTTATCTCTGTAGAACTAAAATTTGGAGGAAATTGTATTTCTGTAGAACTAAAATTTTGAGGAAATTTTTATAGAAAAAAAAATGTTGAGAAAATTTTGTATAGAATTAAAATTTTGATAAAATTTTCTACAGAAATAAAATTTTGAAAACATTTTATACAGAAATAAAATTTTGAGATAATTTTGTATAGAAATACAATTTTGACAAAATTTTGTATAAAAATAATATTTTGAGAATATTTTCTTTAGGAATAAAATTTTGAGAACATTTTTTTTATGAGTAAAATATTTACAAAATTTTCTATAAAAATAAAATTTTGAGAAAATTTTCTATAGGAATAAACTACTGGCAAAATTTTCTATATAAAAAAATGTTGACAAGATTGTCTATAGAAATAAAATGGAGACAAATTTTTCTATAGAAATAAAAATTTCACAAAATTTTCTATAGAAATAAAATTTTGAGAAAATTTTCTATACAAACAAAATTTTGAGAATAATTTAATTATAAATAACATTTTGAGAATATTTTCTTTAGGAATAAAAGTTAGAGACAATTTTCTATGGAAATAAAATTTTGATAAAATTTTCTATACACACAAAAAAATTTCACGAACATTTTTCCAATTAAAATTTTAATAGCGTTTTAAAACATATTCAATTAAAAATTTAATTGATTCAACAAATTTTTTAATTGAAACAAAAATCAATCACAAAAATAATAGTATCAATTAATTTTTTAATTGGATCAATTAACTTTTTAATTGACCTTCAATTAATTTTTTAATTGATACTATCATTTCTGTGATTGAAGACATTTCAATTAAAAATTAATTGGATCAATTAATTTCGTGATTGAATCAGAAAAATTTTTTTTTGTGTGTAGAAACAACATTTTGACAAAAGTTTCTATAGAAATATAATTTAGACAAAATTTTCTCTAGAAATAAAATTTCGAGAAAATTTTCTATCGAGTTAAAATTTTGAGAAAATTTGCTGTAGAAGTAAAATTTTGAGAAAATGTTCTATAGAAAAAAAATTGTGAAAAAAATTTCTTTAGAAATAATATTTTGACAAAATTTTCTATAGAAATAAAATTTTGAGAAATTTTATCTCTGTAGAACTAAAATGTTGAGGAAATTTTATTTCTGTAGAACTAAAATTTTGAGGAAATTTATTATAGAAAAAAAATGTTGACATAATTTTTTTTAGAAATACAATTTTGAGAAAATTTTCTGTAGAAATATAATTTAGAGAAATTGTTCTATAGATATAACTTTTTGAGAAAATTTTTATATAGAAGTGAAATTATGACATGATGTTTTATAGAAATAAAATTTTGTCGAAGGGTATGTATACACCCAAGAAATTGTCGCTAATAGTAGGGATCATTTATTCATTAGAAGAAAAAACATTTTGTCATATTTACCGCAAAGATTTGATGAACAACTTAATTTGGTAGATTGTGGTAAAATTTTCTTCAAACTATGGTATAATATTTTTGGCACGAGTATCAACCGTGATTCTGGATCAACCATGATCTGGATATTTTTTATTTTACATAGACCTTAATATTGTTTAAATTTCATGTCCTAAAATTAAGGTTAAATAATCTTCCATATTAGATCGATATTTTTTGCTGAGAGCTACAAGTAAATGTTTATAAAGGGTGATTTGTTAAGAGCTTGATAACTTTTTAAAAAAAAAAACGCATAAAATTTGCAAAATCTCATCGGTTCTTTATTTGAAACGTTAGATTGGTCCATGACATTTACTTTTTGAAGATAATTTCATTTAAATGTTGACCGCGGCTGCGTCTTAGGTGGTCCATTCGGAAAGTCCAATTTTGGGCAACTTTTTCGAGCATTTCGGCCGGAATAGCCCGAATTTCTTCGGAAATGTTGTCTTCCAAAGCTGGAATAGTTGCTGGCTTATTTCTGTAGACTTTAGACTTGACGTAGCCCTACAAAAAATAGTCTAAAGGCGTCAAATCGCATGATCTTGGTGGCCAACTTACCGGTCCATTTCTTGAGATGAATTGTTCTCCGAAGTTTTCCCTCAAAATGGCCATAGAATCGCGAGCTGTGTGGCATGTAGCGCCATCTTGTTGAAACCACATGTCAACCAAGTTCAGTTCTTCCATTTTTGGCAACAAAAAGTTTGTTAGCATCGAACGATAGCGATCGCCATTCACCGTAACGTTGCGTCCAACAGCATCTTTGAAAAAATACGGTCCAATGATTCCACCAGCGTACAAACCACACCAAACAGTGCATTTTTCGGGATGCATGGGCAGTTCTTGAACGGCTTCTGGTTGCTCTTCACTCCAAATGCGGCAATTTTGCTTATTTACGTAGCCATTCAACCAGAAATGAGCCTCATCGCTGAACAAAATTTGTCGATAAAAAAGCGGATTTTCTGCCAACTTTTCTAGGGCCCATTCACTGAAAATTCGACGTTGTGGCTCGTTAGTAAGTCTATTCATGATGAAATGTCAAAGCATACTGTTCACGTTAAAAGTGAACGTGATACCCTAAAAAATATTTAAATTGAAATCCCTACAATAATAAGAAAAAATCCCATAGAATTGTTTTGTTATCGATTGGATACGTACATATGCCATTACACTAAATGTCATGAGTTTTCGCCGTAAATCACATCAGAATTACGATTTCCGCTTAGGTTTAGAAACTCTCTGTGTATTTCCATTAATACCTTTCTACTGGTAAGACTTGATCTCGCTGAATAAATCCAAAATTGTAACACCAATCCTAATTCACCTGATTCTCCTTCTTTCATTTTTGGTCATATGGTCATTGGGATCATATTCTCATTGTTTTCTTGGAGAAACATCAAAACCATCAGTCCATCAAAACTCTTTCCGTGTGCTCTACATTCTCCACCGGTAAATCTCCCTTTTTCAATCTGGTTGCAGTCTGAGACGCAAACATTAGTGGTCCTATTCGAACCTGATCCCTGCAAATACGTGGAAGGAGATAGACTAATTGGTTCCTATTCAACTAGTTCCAACTCATCATCCCGAGAAAATAACAGGTTGGTGTTGCATTGTTTTCTATGTTCTAGTTATTCGTAGTTGAAGTGTTTGAAAGTGAGCATCATTTAAAATTAAGTCGCATGTGTGGTTATACAAATCTTAAAATCACGTGAGAAATTTACATATTTGGAAAATTGAAATAATAAACTGGGAAACCATTAAAATATTTATAATACCAGAAGGAAATGATAATCCCATAAATACTATAGGAGTGTTTCTGTGGAGACTGTATGATTTACGATCGAGAGATATAATATATACCCGTTTGCAGACGCTTGTTATAATATTTTTAAAATAGCCTTCTAAAGCTACGTCCTAAATATTGTAGGTGAGTTGGTGCTATTTTCCCAAAGTGGTGATTAATAAAAGAGATCCCAATGGTTTATACTGAAAGGCCCTTATGCGGTGCGCCTTCAGTTTGATGAACACATGCATATTAATGCGCAGCAGTCAATGTGAAAAATTCCTAACATTGTGCTCTGTGGCTCTTTCTTTTACAGCTTATGCATGTTTTTGTTTTTCATTTTACAGCATTACTTGTTATACATCGAGTATCACATATTTACATTTAATATACAAAATAACATTTCATATCCCATTCTCATTCGTCCCATTAACTATCCCCCAGTCCCCCATTCTTTTGTATTTCCATCGTTTGCTGGATTATTTTCGATTACTCACTAACGACATCATTCTGTTTTCACTCATTCCCCAATTATAAATATCACTCAAGAGTAGCGCTCGGGATTCCAAAGTTTACTCTCTTTCTTGTTTTGCTTCGATTCATCTGAGACGGAAGATTATAAGGGATTTGTACCATAGGGGTACGTTCCAACAATTGAATGTTAAGATTAATTTGGTTGACCGATGCTTTTGAGACTTTCGTATTGTGTGATATTTTTTTTTATATTGGTGTTGAATTAATCACTTGCCGTACACGGGGAGAAGAGGTCCGTAGATAAACTGATGCCAAATTTAAAAATTATTAGATTTTAGTGTAAGTCCAATATTTTTTGGTTTTCCACAAGTCCAATATAATTTTTATTTTCCCGCATAATTCTCAAATTTTTTATGAACTGAACGTGTATTTAAAATTCACTGAACATCCAGCGAAGTTTATTATAAACTAAGGAAAAAATTCCATACGATTTCTAAAAAATATGAGGAGTGAACTACTGCACGATTAAATGATTTTGATCTTGTGTCAACGATTTTTTCCTTTACTTTAAATTATTTTTTTTTTTTATTTCATGACAACGTGTCAATTTTTTCCTTGTTTTAACGGCGCATTGTGAAAGGCTTAAAGAGTGGAATACGACCTATTTTAATTTTCGTATGAGGCAGCTCATTTTTTTTTTCTCCATAGAACAGTTTATCTTTGTGTTTTCTGTGCTGTAAGTCCTAATAGTACCTATTCATCGTTTCACTTGGTGGCTCACGCCAATGAGACCAGTTCTACGTACATTTTGGGTACAAATTTGAACATACGTCCCAGTTGAATGAAGGTACCTTCACTATAGTCCAATCTCACGTCCATGACAGAAGCCCTCCTCTGTGATACACAAACACACATATATTTTATTTCTGTTCAGCAATTCCTTATTCTTCTGCTCTCGATTGGATGTTGGTTTTACATATATTTTTGTTTGCGTCACCTAGATTCTTTTCAACGGATTTCTCAGTATCATATGCGTATCTCTGAGCTACGTTTATGCTTACACTTCTGAGCATAACTATAGGGTCACTTTACTAAATACGTACATATATTATAACGACACACGATAATAATATTATTGGGGGACATTACAAGAAGTCTCAATTGTGGACGTTGTGAATATTTTCTAATTTGTCCATATATATAATATTTTTTTTGCATACCTAATACTGCATTTTGAATAGGGTGCTCTTAATGAGTGTCCCGATTTCTCAGTGGAGCTGAGTTCTTGAACTGTCAACTTTTCCTTATTATAATTTCGTTGACCCTTTACTGTCTCGGACGAAAATGTCATTGGAGAGGTACATACGGTTTTCGGATAGGCTTGTCGAATTCGAGGCTAGCCTCAGTGACAAGAAGAACCCCTTGACTTCTCGCTATGTTATCGAGACATATAAGGAGGAAGTCAAAGATATTTGGGCGGATATAAGATCCGCATATGATCAATGTCTTCAGGATTTGGGGCAAGAGGAAGATGAGAACGATGGGGACAAAAAGGATGAAGATGAAGCATCCGAAATAGAAACAGTCAAATCCAAGTTTAAGAGTGCATTTGCCACTTACTGTCGATGCTCTGAAAGATTAGGTTCACTGCTTAATGATATGTCCTTATCCAATTACTCGACTGTGCCCAATAAGGCTCAAGGTTTCACGCTGCCTCCATGCGAGATTCCGACTTTTCATGGGGATTACGCCTCCTGGCCTACCTTCCGGGACATGTTTAGGGCGGTCTGCATAGATAATCCGAGACTCAGCGCCGTCGAAAAGCTCTTCCATCTTAATCAGAGAACGAAAGGTGAGCCAAATGACATCGTTCGAAGACTTCCCTTAACGGATCAAAATTTTGCAGTGGCGTGGAGAAATCTTTGTTCTCGATACGAGAATAAACGTGTCCTAGTCAATGCTCAATTAAAGATCCTTTTTGGCCTTTCTCCCATACAGGCTGAATCGGGGGCATCGCTCAAACGCTTACAAAGGGATATCAATGCTTGCATTTCTATGTTGAAACTCTATGATATCGATGTTGATAGTTGGGGCCCTATTTTTGTTCACATATGCTCTGCTCGTCTACCAGATGTTACGCTCACATTGTGGGAACAAACGTTGGAAGACAAAACCGTTATTCCAGAATGGTCTTCCTTGGATTCTTTCCTCACGAATAGACATAGGACATTGGAGTCCGTGTCAGAAATCCGCACGAAAGGCCCCAGCACTTCTAACCCTAATTCTGGTGATAAAACGAATACCAAACCCAGGAATGTTAAGGCCTTTCAACATCAAGTTAATGCACCCAAATGTCGATTATGTCCCACTGAAGAACATTTCCTTCGCAAATGTCCGAAATTTTTGGCGATGAGCGTTAACCAAAGATTCTCCGAGGTCAAACGATCCAATCTTTGCCTCAACTGTTTTTCCAAAGTGCACACTTCGAAGAATTGTACTAGCAAGAACTGTTGCTTAAAATGTCACAAACGGCACAACACATTGCTTCATAGGGAACAATTGCCGGTGACTGCCGAAACTAATTTGAATACCACTTCCACTGCCGATTCCTCTCTACGCCAATTTCCGTCTACTTCGTCCAATTTACAGTCCACGGGCATGGGAGGTGGTGTAATCCAAACTTGTTTTGCAAGTCATTCGAGAGGCGTCCTTTTGGGGACTGCTCTCGTCAAAATCAATCATAGTGGTTTAGAATACGTCGCGAGGGCATTGATCGATTCCGGCTCCCAAGGTACCTTTATCTCGGAGCGATTATTCAATACTCTCAGATTACCCTTTCAGCGAACGAGTGCAACCATTTCGGGTTTAAATGATTCTGTCTCAGCTGCCGTTCATAAAGAATGCAGCTTCAGGCTAAGCTCTATGGTGAGGGACGACTTTGAGATTTCTACTTCCGCGTTAGTTGTGCCGCATCTATCGGGAAGTCTTCCATCTGTTACATTTGACCCTAATGCCCTTCTAAATATGCCACGAATTACTTTGGCTGATCCTCGTTTCTACGAAAGTTCAAGAATCGACCTTCTCATTGGAGGTGATTTACTTCCGGTCATAATGCTGTCCGGGGTTAGACAGCAAATATGTGGATCTTTACTTGCGCAAGAAACAGTCTTTGGGTGGATCTTAACTGGTCCAATCCCTTTTGAGTCCAAGACGTCAATACCTAAAGTCGTGTCCTACTACTGTGAAATCTCATTGGATAAAGAGATTTCACGATTTTGGGAGGTGGAAGATCTTCCACAGAAGACGTTCTTCTCCCAAGCTGATAAAATTTGTGAGAATTTATACGCTTCTACGACTACGAGAAATAAGGATGGTCGATATGTTGTATCTCTTCCTTTCAAGGAGGAATTTTTGCAGGATATGAATTTAGGCCAATCTAGGAATATAGCCATGGCGCAATTCATTCGGAACGAAGCTCGTCTCTTGAGGGACCCGAGTTTTAAATCCGAATATGACGATGTCCTTGAGGAATATAGACTTTTACACCATATGTCCGAAGTACCTTGTCCAAATGGGTTGAACAACCCAGTTCATTACTATCTACCCCATCATGCCGTTGTGCGACCTGAAAGCACGACGACTAAAGTTAGGGTTGTTTTTAATGCTTCTTCACCCTCCTCCGATGGTAGAAGCCTCAACGACATTTTATACACAGGTCCTGTACTCCAAAAGGATCTTGTAGTTCTGATACTTAGGTGGCGATTTTTTCGATACGTCTTCAATGGAGACATAACGAAAATGTATCGCCAGATACTGGTAAAACCCGAGCACAGAACATTTCAAAGAATCCTACATCGTCGTGATCCTAAAGGGAAAATTATTGATTACCAGCTCGATACGGTGACATTTGGGGTCAATTGCGCACCATATCTGGCTATACGGACCATCATGCAATTGGCTGATGATGTCCAAAGTTGCTATCCATTAGCGTCAGATATACTCAGAAACTCCATGTATGTAGATGACGCTTTAGCCGGTGGCCATTCTATTGCAACTGCGGTTGAATGCAGGAATCAACTCATTGAGGCATTACAATCTGCTGGATTTTCAATGAAAAAGTGGACGTCAAATTCCAAAAGAATCCTTTCTGATCTTCCGAAAGATCAGCTTTTGAATGAAGATTTTTTGGAATTTGATGATCGCAGCACCGCTAAGACGCTTGGGGTTCGTTGGAATGCCTCGTCCGATTTATTCTACTTTTCAGTCTCTCCTATCTCCGACGACGGTCTTTATACGAAGAGAAGGGTTCTTTCTCATATAGCCAAATTGTTCGATCCAGCGGGATGGCTTGCGCCCACAATTGTTATTGCCAAGATTATTATGCAGTCCATTTGGGCTGAAGGTACGAAATGGGACGAAAATATATCACCTCAGTCCCTATGTAATTGGAGAAAATTCCTAGAGGCATATTCATCTATTAATTCTATAGCAGTGCCGAGGTGGTTAGACTACTCTCCAGGCTGCGAAGTCCAATTCCACGGATTTAGTGATGCCTCCGAGAAGGCTTATGCAGCAGCCCTTTATGTTAGAATAAAAGGGAAGACATCTACTTCCGTCCATCTGATTTGCTGCAAGACTAAAGTGGCCCCTTTAAAAACCCTTTCAATACCTAGACTTGAGCTCTGCGGTGCAACTTTACTTACTGAAATGATCGACCATATCATTCCACAATTACGGATTCATGATTACACAATTTTTTGTTGGACAGATTCCACTATTGTGCTATCGTGGTTGGCCAAACCTCCTTGTTTCTGGTCCACATTTGTAGCGAACCGAGTTTCTAAGATTACGCAGGTTGTTAATCCGTCAAATTGGTTCCACGTGAGGTCCGAAAATAATCCCGCGGACTTGGCTAGCCGTGGAGTGTATCCGAATGACCTTCACAATAATCAGTTGTGGTGGCATGGACCACCATGGCTTGCCAATCCTGAATACACCTGGCCTAGACTCGACGATATGACTCATGAGTCTATTGACCTCGAAAGGAAGTATATAAAGGTTCATTTCTCCTATTATTCAGATTTTGAGGACGTCCTAGATCGATTTTCCTCCTTCCCAAAATCAGTTCGAGTAGTTGCGTACATGTATCGGTTCTTTTATAATACTCATCCAAAGTATCGATCGAATTTCACTAAACAATCCAGCAATATATCCTCGGCTGAAATTTTACAGGTGCAAAAGAATATCCTAATAATGACGCAGAAGGCTTACTTTCCGAATGAATATTTAGCACTTTCCGCAAAGAAGGGGATATCATCTTCCAGTCCCATTCTAAGTCTGAATCCATTTATTGATGAAGAAGGGATTATGAGAGTTTGCGGGAGGCTCGCATCATCCCCGGCGCTCTCCTACAACGAGAGACATCCGTCTATCCTTCCGTATAATTGCCAGCTATCTCGTCTGCTTGTTAGGTTTACGCATGAAATCTCTATTCACGGCGGAAATCAACTTGTCCATAGGCTACTTCGTTTACAATTTTGGATTATAAAAGTTAAGAATTTGATAAAGACGACGATAAATAAATGCAAGGCTTGTATTCTGTATAAGCAAAGATGCCAGAGACAAATGATGTCAGCCTTACCTCCAGAGAGGTCCGAACTTTCTAGACCTTTTACTCATACCGGTTTAGACTTCACTGGACCTTTTGACCTTAAGAATTTTTCTGGGCGCGGGTGTCGTGTTACGAAAGGTTACGTGTGCGTATTCATCTGCTTCGCAACGAAGGCTATTCACCTTGAGGCTACCACAGATCTATCCACTAACACTTTTCTGGCAGCTTTCAGCCGATTTGTGTCAAGACGAGGTTGTCCACTCCACCTCCACTCTGACAATGGCACCAACTTTGTTGGTGCTTCCAAAATCCTTGCAAGGGAATTCCTCCTCGCGTCCCAACAGGCCATTGAAACGAACTATGGTGTTCATAATATTACATGGCACTTTATCCCGCCTGGAGCTCCACACATGGGAGGGCTCTGGGAAGCTGGGGTAAAGAGTTTTAAATCGCACTTCCGAAAGGTTGCAGGGAATACAAAACATACCTTTGAGGAATTTCAAACTTTGCTTTCAAAGATTGAGTCATGTTTAAATTCCCGTCCGTTGTGTCCCATATCCCAAGATCCATCGGATCTGTCGGCATTAACTCCGGGCCATTTCCTTATAGGTACTCCAATATTGGCCCCTATCGATCCAAAAATTGAGGATTCACCCATACATCTTGTAAATCGGTGGCAAAAATTAAAAATTATCCATCAACATTTCTGTATTCGGTGGAAAGACGAATACTTGAAAGAATTGCATAAACGCCACAAATGGAAAAGCCCTACTGAGAGCATAAAGGAAGGCACAATGGTCGTTGTAAAGGACGAAAATTTACCTCCTAATTGTTGGCGAATGGGACGAGTTTCTAAAGTTCATCCAGGTTCTGATGGTCGAGTACGCGTGGTTGATGTCACCACAGCAAAGGGACCTATAACTAGGCCGATTACAAAATTGGTTGTACTTCCTACTGAATCCCTATCCTAAATCCTATGTTGTACGAACAAATAGAATTTCCTCTTATTAATATTAAATTTAATGAAAAGTACAATCCCTCTTAGATTAACATGCGTGACAACACCGCAAAGGACCAACATAAAAATCGGCAAGCCAAATATGTCTGCAGGCTATGTAGACAAACCCATCCACTCCGGAAATGTAAGCGGTTTCTAGAACTGAATTCGGTAAAACGCCAGCAACTAGTGAGGAAGTACGGCTATTGTCGCAACTGTCTTGCCCACTCACACTCACAGGGCACATGTTTCACCACCACCGGTTGTAAATACTGCCAACTGCAACATCATAGTCTGCTTCATGTTCATCGCAGAATCCAAGAATCGGGTGCAGAATCCAATAGGCCAAAATCCTCACAAAGGGGAAAAAGCAGAATCCGCAAATCCCACTCACAAAGTCCAAATCCAAGTCCAAAGCCACAGCCCAGTTCAAAGCCAGCTCCTAATTCCTACAAGTCCAGAATGCATCCGTCGGATATAAAAAAAGCCTCTTCCAGCGCTACTTTATCGTCCATTCTGAGGCAGAACACTATCCTACTCCTCCCGACTGTAGTTGTCAAAATCGAAGGTAGCAAAGGAATGTGTAAAGTCCGGGGTCTTTTAGATTCAAGCTCAAGGCATAACTACATATCATCAAAAACGGTCAATAATCTACGCCTCGCTACATTCACTTTAAATGGGGAATCTATATGCCTAACCACATTGATCTCGGTGCATGATACAGAAATAAAAATTAATGCTACACTATGCGTGAAAAATAAAATCACACTGCAAACTCCAAGCTCATCACTGTCATCATCTATCCAACGTAAGTTTTCTAATATCTTACTAGCCGATGAAAAATTCTTCGAATCTGCAAATGTTGACCTGATTTTGGGTACAGATATATATTCTAGAATAATAAAAGAAGGTATCTTGAGTTACTCCGGTTTACCTACAGCCCAAAATACCTTATATGGGTGGGTAATCTACGGTAACTGTTCCATCTGAGCACACCTTAACATGCACTTTAATACTTACCCCTCTCTATAAACACTCATAACTAGGACATAAATTACAGAGTAAACCACCTTGTTACAATTTATATCTATATATATATATCCATCTAAAGATAATATAGTACAATTAAGGCTGAATTTCTTTTCTTGAATTATCTATTACCTAAATTTCCTTACTTTAAATATGTTAAGAAAATGAATTAAATTTTATCAGAAAACGAATTTTGATGTGAAAAAAAAAAAAAACACTAAAACTCTTTGCAGGGTCACTGCAAGGGGGGCGGAAAATGTTCACGTTAAAAGTGAACGTGATACCCTAAAAAATATTTAAATTGAAATCCCTACAATAATAAGAAAAAATCCCATAGAATTGTTTTGTTATCGATTGGATACGTACATATGCCATTACACTAAATGTCATGAGTTTTCGCCGTAAATCACATCAGAATTACGATTTCCGCTTAGGTTTAGAAACTCTCTGTGTATTTCCATTAATACCTTTCTACTGGTAAGACTTGATCTCGCTGAATAAATCCAAAATTGTAACACCAATCCTAATTCACCTGATTCTCCTTCTTTCATTTTTGGTCATATGGTCATTGGGATCATATTCTCATTGTTTTCTTGGAGAAACATCAAAACCATCAGTCCATCAAAACTCTTTCCGTGTGCTCTACATTCTCCACCGGTAAATCTCCCTTTTTCAATCTGGTTGCAGTCTGAGACGCAAACACATACTGAGCATCTTTCTCTTTGACACCATGTCTGAAATCCCACGTGATCTGTCAAATACTAATGCATGAAAATCCTAACCTCAAAAGAATCACCCTTTATTTATTTTGTTTGTTTTTTTTTTTTTTTTTTTTTTGATAGTCATCTAAAGAATTTGCTAACTAATAAAAATTAAAGAATAAATAATATCCGATGGCTTCTTAAAGTTCTTCAAAACTTTAAATTAAAATATCGTGGTATTGTTTCAGTCAGAGACCTCCGATGCAGCTGAATTGTTATGGGTTTGTGCAACGATGAAGGCTGTTGAGCCATCAACGAAAACATGAAAATCCCCATAATTGTGACCCCACAGTCCCGCCATAATCAGGAGTCACATCTGGAAGTTTTTATTATCATCGTGGCTCTGTACAGTCAATACTGGATGGCATTGTCTTTGGCGGGTGCCGCTGAAGTTCCTTCAAAAGTTGAGAGTTGTTATGGTAACATAACGCGGCATATTTAAGGAGACACTATAACTGCAGCTACTTATACGCTGTATGAGCTCTGTCTTCGTAGGAGGTTTTGGTAAGGACTTCTTCTTAACATACGTATGTATGTGTGGATTGCCAGAGAGTGTGAGAGAGGGCAGAGAGATAGAGTGAGCATATTGTTTGCTGTTGATGAATAAAACATGTTTGAAATTCATAAAATTTAAATGGCTGCCGATGCACAAACACTCACACACATACACTTACCAACTACTACAACTAAAATGACACAGCTCCTTCTGCTAGGACATCTTTACTTAAACGAAACTCAAGGAAGTGACAGAGAATAAGTAAGCACAGGAAAAGAGGGAGCTTTTCGCTAAAGACATCCGGTTCAACAATGCAAGGCATAACATTGCAAGTGAATTGCAATGGAATCCTTGTTATCTCCGTTGGAGTGTATACTCATATAATTGCTAAGAGGTTGGGGGGAGTGAGGGATCTATGGCAAGAATATTATGTAGGCATATAGTGTGGGGCATGTATTTGTGTATGAGTCTGAGTGTTATAGAGATACCACGAGATGATGCTAATGTTATTACTGCAAGTGCATTGGAATTATATTTAAAGTGCTCAAAGTGAAATAGAATTTCAATCAATAAAATTCAATTTAAAAAATTTGGCATTGTCTTTGATTATGGTGTATAGATGATATAAGGCTTGGGTGGCTATTTTACAGTTCAAAGCATACAATTTTCTTTTACGATAACTAATCAAATATGTTATTTGAATATTTGCTGAGAGCCATCCATCATAAATGAATACAAGTAAAATCGGTCGACCAGGCCATAGAAAATTTCATTAAAATTGAGTCAATGCATTTTTATCATTAAATAATAAAAATTTCATTAAGACAATGAAAATGTTCATTAAGCCTTAAATGCACAAAATCACCGATTCCTTCGAAATAAATATATAATATGCAAAATGATAAAAAAGAACATCTGCATACCAAATTTTTTTTTCCAAAAACAATCATGTGTTTAAAAAAAATTGGTTGTATTTTAAAAAATGCAGTTCGCATTAAACTAACATATGTTTTTATATACAAATAAACAATTTGATTTTAGTAGAGAAATGAAAAATTTTTACACTACACAGTTTTGTTTTTACCAACATTACTTTTATATCTAGTAATTTTTTTTTTCAATTTTGACTGCTGATTACTCAGAAGTACACATAAAAAACATATACCAAATTTTTCAACATAGTGTTATGATGTTATGTGATGATGCGTCAAACTTGATTTCATAGAGTTCGGATAAGACGTAAGAATTTTTTTTGGTTGTATCTTAAAAGTTACAGTGCGCATTTAAGGGTTAATGCAAAGTAAATGCGGACACGTCAAAGAAAATTGCATTTCAATTGAACCAATACAAGTTTTTCATAAAGTAATAATAATTCCATTAAGAAACTGTTCATTATTGCTATGAACTGATTTCATGATTAAATTCAGAATTCATAACAATAACGAACATTTTCATTGTATTTATGAAATTGTTTCGCTGGCTCGAATTTAATGACAATCTTCGCTAATATAAGTCTTCTCCGTCAGTTTATACTCTCTCTCCATCATGGATTAGAAGTCACGGATTCTGTTTACACTGAAAGAAAAAAAACCTGCTCGGTTCCAAAGATTTTGTCGTTAATCCAATAATTTTCGTATTGATTCCGAGCCAAAGAAGTGAAGAATTCAAGTAAAGATTCTTTTAAGACACAATTCTCATTTAAATTTGGGTTTTGCGTACTTCATGCTAAGAAGCAAATTTTATTTTTTGGGATTTTCAGTTTTTTTCTTCATATGCTATCAAATTCAGACTCGACTCCCAGTAGAAATTATGCTAGGCTTTAAGTAAAAAACGTCTTTAAAATAAAGTATTGAAAAACATACCTATATTGAAAAACATATTTGCAAAAAGACAACAAGTTTGAGGCAATCTCATTAATTTTAAAGACTAAATTATTAAAGTCAAGTTGACCTTAGTCTAAAAAAAAATATCTTCATGTTATGATACCCATTTTTAAGTCAAATCACTTAACTGTAAGGACTAAACGACTTCATTGAAAAGTTTATCGACTTTTGGACAAGGAAAAAACTTTACATCAGACAAATGCGACTAAGCTAAGAAAAATTTGCATTCGTATTTCAACGACATGAAATCTTTGGCCTTACGATAAAATTTTTTTTACTGTATTTACTGTCTAACGCAGACTAGTACTTTTAGCTCAATTTCCTTGACCAATCTATATTTAAAGTTTTCTGGTCTGTTAAAAAAAATCAAAGCCTGTAGAAATAAAATTTTAACAAAATTTCTATAGAAATAAAACTTAAAAAAAAATTCTATAAAAACAAAATTTTGACAAAGAAAAAAAATGTTGAAAAAATTTTCTACAGAAATAACATTTTGACAAAATTTTCTATGGAAATAAAATTTTTACAAAACTTTCTATAGAAATAAAATTTTAACAAAATTTTCTATAGAAATAAAATTTTGACAAAATGTTCTATAGAAATAAAATTTTGACAAAATTTTCTATAGAAATAAAATTTTGACAACATTTTCTATAGAAATAAAATTTTGACACAATTTTCTATAGAAATAAAACTTCGACAAAATTTTTTATAGAAATAAAATTTTGACCAAATTTTCTATAGAAATAAAATTTTGACAAATTTTTCTATTGAAATAAAATTTTGACAAAACTTTCTATAGAAATAAAATTTTAACAAAATTTTCGATAGAACTAAAATTTTTACAAAATTTTCTATAGAAATCAAATGTCGAAAAATTTTTCTATTGAAATAAAATTTTGACACAATTTTCTATAGAAATAAGATTTTAATAAAATTTCTATAGAAATAAAATTTTAAAAAAATTTCTATAGAAACAAAATTTTGACAAAAATTTCTATAGAAATAAAACTTTAACAAAATTTTCTACAGAAATAAAATTTTAACAAAATTTTCTATAGAAATAAAATTTTAACAAAATTTCTATAGAAATGAAGTTTTGATAAAATTTTCTATAGAAATAAAATTTAAAAAAAATTTAAGAACATTTTTATCGAAATAAAGTTTTGACAAAATTTTCTATAGAAATAAAATTTTTACAAAACTTTCTACAGAAATAAAATTTTGACAAAATTTTCTATAGAAATGAAATTTTGATAAAATTTTCTATAGAAATAAAATTTTGACAAAATTTGCTATAGAAATAAAACTTTGACAAAATTTTCTTTAGAAATAAAATTTTGACGAAATTTTCTATAGAAATAAAATTTTGACAAAATTTTCTATAGAAATAAAATTTTCTATAGAAAATAAATTTTAACAAAATTTTCTATAGAAATACAATTTTGACAAAATTTTCTATAGAAATGAAATTTTGATAAAATTTTCTATAGAAATAAAATTTAAAAAAAAAAAAAGTTAACAACATTTTTATCGAAATAAAATTTTGACAACATTTTCTATAGAAATAAAATTTTGACAAAATTGTCTATAGAAATAAAATTTTGACAAAGTTATCTGTGGAAATAAAATTTTGTCAAAATTTTCTGAAGAAAGAAAATGTTGCCAAAAATTTCTATAGAAATAAAATTTCACCACAATTTTCTATAGAAATAAAATTTTGACAAAATTTTCTATAGAAATAAAATTTTGACAAAATTTTCTATAGAAATAAAATTTTCTATAGAAAATAAATTTTAACAAAATTTTCTATAGAAATAAAATTTTGACAAAATTTTCTATTGAAATAAAATTTTGACAAAATTTTCTATAGAAATAAAATTTTGACAAAATTTTCTATAGAAATAAAATTTTGACAAAATTGTCTATAGAAATAAAATTTTGACAAAGTTATCTGTGGAAATAAAATTTTGTCAAAATTTTCTGAAGAAAGAAAATGTTGCCAAAAATTTCTATAGAAATAAAATTTCACCAAAATTTTCTATAGAAATAAAATTTTGACCAAATTTTCTATAGAAATAAAATTTAGACAAGATTTTCTATTGAAATAAAATTTTGACAAAATTTTTTATAGAAATAAAATTTTGACAAAATTTTCGATAGAAATAAAAATTTAAAAAAAATTCTATAGAAACAAAATTTTGACAAAATTTTCTATAGAAAAAAATTTTGATAAAATTTTCTATAGAAATAAAATTTTGACAAAATTTTTTATAGAAATGAAATTTTGATAAAATTTTCTATAGAAATAAAATTTTGACAAAATTTGCTATAGAAATAAAACTTTGACAAAATTTTCTTTAGAAATAAAATTTTGACGAAATTTTCTATAGAAATAAAATTTTGACAAAATTTTCTATAGAAATAAAATTTTGACAAAACTTTCTATAGAAATAAAATTTTAACAAAATTTTGTATAGAAATAAAATATTGACAAAATTTTCTATAGAAATAAAATTTTGACAAAATTTTTACAAAACTTTCTATAGAAATAAAATTTTAACAAAATTTTCTATAGAAATAAAATTTTGACAAAATTTTCTATAGAAATAAAATTTTGACAAAATTTTCTATAGAAATAAAATTTTGACAAAATTTTCTATAGAAATGGAACTGACAAAATTTTCTTTGGATACCATGAAGTATTGAAGGAGTAGTCAACATATGAAATATTCTGGTATCATTGCTTTACGGCCATAACCCTATGGACTTTTATGTGCAACTTTCAAATCTTCCAAAGAGAATATACTGTTACAAGGGACCTGCTTCAATATCAGAAAATGCAAAGAACTTGAATAGTTTTCCCAATGTCTGAGTGCATGTGTATTGCGAAATATACACACACACATATGCTTGGTTGATAAGTGCATTTGTGCATGTGCACTCGCATTACTGTGATTTCCTTTTTATATGCTAGCCGTAGTGTGTATATGAGTGTATGTATGTGCGGGTGGGTTTAAACAGTTTACTGTTGCTATTTTTGTTCTTTCTTTCTGTTTCTCCTTTTCCTCTCCCTTCCCGCTCCCCATCGGTACTCCAGCAATCACATGCCATTGCAATTTCTTATTTGATTTAATCTCATGTTTACTTGACTGTTGTAAATGTTATTTTAACACTTGTAATCGTGGTCTGGTATAATGTGCCACTGTCATTGATTGTAAATGTATGTGTGATATGGTAAAATGGTATTGGGGCTGTAGGGCTCTACAGTTCCATTTAGGTCCTTCTACTGGTAGTTGCTCATGAATTTCGTGGTCTTACTAGCTGGCATGATGAATGAGTTTGTGGCACATACAATTTAATTGTAATTGTAGCTGTAATTACTGTTGGAAATATTAATTGGAAATCATCCAAAAAGAAGAAAATTTCTTATGAACGAATAAGTGAAATTGCAACAAAAAGAAGAAAACCATTAAATTATGGATTATCTGTTTTTAACTTTAATACTTGCAGGGGCCATGTGTTCGTATTCTCTTTACTGGGGAGATGGAGAAAAACGATTACAGTCAAATTATAAGCCATTTATGGTTGCAATTTCAGGTAAGATGTCCTATACAATTATATTAGCTTCTCCTTAAAAAACCGATGGAAATTTCCAATCTCTCAAAAACAAAAATATTAATAGATGCATTTTAACATTGTACCAGAACAATCATTCTGCATTACCCACGAAAAAATGTGTATTTATAATAGAGTTTCTAATGGGAAGTACAATTTGGACTTTTTCAAATTTTGGAAAGGTTAAATTTCGATTAGTCAACTTCTATTTAATTATTCATTTTAAAGATATATATTTATTTAATTAATGCTTTGTATCATTCCTCACCAAAATTTGCCAAATTAGTTATGATTTTATTCAGCTCTTACAGATTTATTTTTGATTTCATTGGATAAACTCGAACTTAGTATTATTATATCGATAAAAAATTTTGTAAATTTTGATAAAAGATTTTTTTTTCAAAATATTTATAAAAAAATTTTATCTATAAAAAAAAATTTTGTTTAAATTTTATTTCTATAGAAATTTTGTTAACATTTTATTCCTATTAAAAATTTTGACAAAATTTTATTTCTATAGAAGTTTTTTTCAAAATTGTATTTCTATAGCAAATTTTGTCAAAATTTTATTTCTATAGAAACCTTTGTCAAAATTTTATTTCTATTGATAATTATGTCAAATTTTATTTCTATAGACAATTTTGTCAAAATTTTATTTCTATAGAAAACTTTGTCAAAATTCTATTTCTATAGAAAATTTTGTCAAAATTTTATTTCTATAAAAAATTTTGTCAAAATTTTATTTGTATAGAACATTTTCTCAAAATTTTATTTAAAATTTTTGTTTCTATAAAAATGTTGTCAAAATTTTATTTCATAGGAAAAGAGATATGTTTGTACGAATTTATGTGGGCATAACCCGGCTATCATGTAAAACCTTTTTTCGGAAGGTTCAAGTGTGGTTCATTGTTGGGTTTAATGAACTGCCTGAATTTGTTCTGATAATTGGTTGATGGGTTTGCTGCAAGTAGAGGATGCTGATGAGGATTGTGGTAATTCCGAAACGTGCGTCCATCCAACCATCTTGCAGTCTATAGGGCTTTGCCCAAATAAATTTGACAAACATTATTTTCCTCTGTTGGTAAAGCTACACTTGTAGTTTAGTCAATGCATGGGTTTACGCTGAAGTAAAAAAACAACAAAATTTTATTTCTATAGAAAATTTTGACAAAATTCTATTTCTATAGAAAATTTTTACAAAATTGTGTTTCTACAGAAAATTTTGTCAAAATTTTATTCGTATAAAAAATTTTGCCAAAATTCTAATTCTATACAAAATTGTGTCCATTTGGTATTTCTACAGAAAATTTTATCAAAATTTTATTTCTATAGAAAATTATGTCAATATTTTATTTCTATATAAAATTTTATCAAAATGTTATTTCTATAGAAAATTGTATCAAAATTTTATTTCTAAAGAAAATTTTGTCAACATTTTATTTCTATAGAAAATTTTATAAAAATTTTATTTCTATAGAAAATTTTGTCAACATTTTATTTCTATAGAAAATTATGTCAATATTTTATTTCTATATAAAATTTTATCAAAATGTTATTTCCATAGAAAATTTTATCAAAATTTTATTTCTAAAGAAAATTTTGTCAACATTTTATTTCTATAGAAAATGTTGTCAACATTTTATTTCTATAGAAAATTTTATAAAAATTTTATTTCTATAGAAAATTTTGTCGACATTTTATTTCTATAGAAAATGTTGTCAACATTTTATTTCTATAGAAAATTTTGTCAAAATTTAATTTGCTATTTTATTTCTATGAAAAATTTTGTCAATATTTTATTTCTATAGAAAATTATGTCAACATTTTGTTTGTATAAAAAATTTTATCAAAATTTTATTTCTATAGGCATTTTTGTCAACAAATTTAATTCTATAGAAAATTTTATATCTATAGAAAATTTCCTCAAAATTTTATTTCTATAGAAAATGTTGTTAAAATTTTATTCTATAGCAACTTTTGCTTCTATAGACATTTTTGTCAACAAATTTAATTCTATAGAAACTTTTAAATCTATAGAAAATTTAGTCAAAATTTTATTTCTACAGAAAATGTTCTCAAAATTTTATTTCTATAGAAAATATTATCAAAGTTTTATTTCTATAGAAAATTTTGCCTTCACCGAGGCTACTATTTAAGGCTTTGATTATTTTTTTTTTCAGACAGACCAGAAAACTTGAAATATAGATTGGTCAAGAAAATTGAGCTGAAAGTACTAGTCTGCGTTGGACACCAAACACAGTGTATCAAATATTGTCGTGAGGCCTAAAGAATTCATTTTCTTCAAATACGAACCCGAATATTTCCTTGTCGATAAACGTTTCAATGAAATCATTTTGTCCTTAAAGTAAAATTTCTTGGTCCTTCATATTAGGTGAAAATTTTATTCCATATTCCGAGCATGGACTAGCTTCAATCAATACAATTGAATCACTTTTTTTATCTATCGAAACAAATCGTCCTGGAAAACTATAATTAAATAATCATACTGATAAAAAAAGTAAACAATCCTTAGCTACATAAATTCTACTTTCAGCTGGAATGCATCAAAATATTCATTTGTTCACACGCAGAGAAGAAACATGATTGCCACAATCATATTCGAAGAGCAAAATAATATGATAGCAGCTATTTTTGCGGCGACCATGTAACATTTTAACCTGCAACCATGTTGGCTCAGTGAACATGGTTCTAAGAAAAATACAATTGTCCTCATCTAAAATGTTATTATATTGATAAAAAGAATTTTGTTTCCATTAAAAGACAATGGTCACGATCTAAAATGTTATGTTATTCGTCAAAAATGTTTTTCTTCTAGTTAAAAGAACATGGTCACAACCTAAAATGTTTTGATTCTTATGAAAAAACTTTTTTCGTCGTCGAAAAAAGGACGCCACTTGAGAAAAGAAAACACAAAATCAACTTTATTTATTTGTTTTTATTTATTTATAAACTAATTCATTGTTTATTTGTATTTATAATGTCGTGCAAGCAAACTTCACATATTTTTACACACTCTAGTTTGGTTCAATTTCAACAATAAGTAATCATTCCATATTTACTTCGTGACCATCAAATGTACAAACGCAGACATCATGTAACTGCAAATAAAAATAAATTATACCATATATCAAAATGCAGAACAAAAACCAGGTATATTTTTTTCAATTACACTTTCCTTGTTTGTATTCATATAAAACCACGTGACATTTCTGAATAAATAAATTAACACAAAACACAATAATTCCGTATTCTCCGTCCATTCCAAGAAACAATCAACACACGACTGACGCGCAAAATGAAAATCGTGTGTACCTGCTCAATGTTTTTATAAAATTCTTGTCGCTGCAAAAAAATTAAATGGTCACGAAAACAATGTACATGGTCTTTATGGCCATGTAATGGTTGTAGACATGTCTATACGTAAACTATAAAAATATTTTTTTCTCTGCAAAAAAGTAAAAAAATTGAATGGTCAGATACATGATTTTCCTGACCATATAATGGTCTCAAATTCTATCATTTAAATAATAGAACATGTTTGCGGCATTTGAGAACCATTTAAATGCTTATTGCCAACATATATTTTTCTCCGCTCGAAAATTATTTTTACAAAGACAAAATACATGGTTTTCGCGACAACTACATACTCTAAATAAGCATTAAATGGATGCGGCAACCATGTCCAAACATGTTTTTTCTGTGCGTGCACTTGAATAAATACCATTTGCCCAAAATTTAAGGTATTAGGGAAACTAAAGCTTTTTGACAAACACACTCAGTAAATCAAATATTAACTCACACCCATACGTACTAAAACTCAAATGTATACACATGCACACACGCTCACACATAGACACACTTATTAAGACGATTGTGATCTTGCTTAGTGAATATACGTTGGTATATATTGCAAGTAATATTTTATCAATATCTTAAATATAACGTGAACAATGCTACAAAATCAGGATGTTTGAGTATCCATATACACATGTAACTGCATATGTCGGTATGTGAAGGAATCAAATTGACAAAGAAAGGAAATTTGGCTACCATGAGGTATTGACTACCAGTAACCATTTCGTAGGATATCAATATGTAAATGTTGATTTTACGGAAATTGTGATACATTTCCATAAAGGACAGACATAATTATCTATGGTCTATGTATATGTACATGTCTTCATCACAAGACATATGCATTTTTGCATTGATGGTAAAATTTGTTTAAAATAGGTGAGCTCACATGATCCATTAAATTTCTTTAATAATCACATGAAGCAAACAGATTTTCCGTTATTGAAAAGAGTATAGCGATAAAATTGTTTATAAAAATAGAATTTTGATAAAATGTTCTATAGAAATAAGTTTTTGACAAAACTTTCCAAAAATTAAAATGTTGACGAAATTTTCTACAAAATAAAATTTTGAGAAAATTTTCTATAGAAATAAAATTTTGAATAAATTTTCTATAGAAAAACAAGTAAGGAAAGTCTAAAGTCGGGCGGGGCCGATTATATTATACCCTGCACCACTTAGTAGATCTAAATTTTCGATACCATATCACATTCGTCAAACGTGTTGGGGGCTACATATATATAAAAGTTTGTCCCAAATACATACATTTAAATATCACTCGATCTGGACAGAAATTTATAGACTTCTACAAAATCTATAGACTCAAAATTTATGTCGGCTAATGCACTAGGGTGGAACACAATGTTAGTAAAAAAATATGGGAAACATTTAAATCTGAAGCAATTTTAAGGAAACTTCGCAAAAGTTTATTTATGATTTATCGTTCGATATATATGTATTAGAAGTTTAGGAAAATTAGAGTCATTTTTACAACTTTTCGACTAAGCAGTGGCGATTTTACAAGGAAAATGTTGGTATTTTGACCATTTTTGTCGAAATCAGAAAAACATATATACGGGAGCTATATCTAAATCTGAACCGATGTCAACCAAATTTGGCACGCATAGCTAAAATGCTAATTCTACTCCCTGTGCAAAATTTCAACTAAATCGGAGTTAAAAATTGGCCTCTGTGGTCATATGAGTGTAAATCGGGCGAAAGCTATATATGGGAGCTATATCTAAATCTGAACCGATTTCAACCAAATTTGGCACGTATAGCTACAATGATAATTCTACTCCCTGTGCAAAATTTCAACTAAATCGGAGTTAAAAATTGGCCTCTGTGGTCATATGAGTGGGAGCTATATCTAAATCTGAACCGATTTCAACCAAATTTGACACGCATAGCTACAATGCTAATTATACTCCCTATGCAAAATTTCAACTAAATCGGAGCAAAAAATTGGCCTCTGTGGTCATTTAAGTGTAAATCGGGCGAAAGCTATATATGGGAGCTATATCTAAATCTGAACCGATTTCAACCAAATTTGACACGCATAGCTATAATGCTAATTCTACTCCCTATGCAAAATTTCAACTAAATCGGAGCAAAAAATAGGCCTCTGTGGGCAATTGAGTGTAAATCGGGCGAAAGCTATATATGGGAGCTATATCTAAATCTGAACCGATTTGGCTGATATTTGGCAAGTTTTTCGAGACTCATAAAATATTCGGATGTACGGAATTTGAGGAAGATCGGTTGATATACACGCCAATTATGACCAGATCGGTTAAAAATATATATGGCAGCTATATCTAAATCTGAACCGATTTTTTCCAAAATCAATAGGGATCGTCTTTGAGCCGAAGCAGGACCCTATACCAAATTTTAGGACAATCGGACTAAAACTGCGAGCTGTACTTTGCACACAAAAATACATCAACAGACAGACAGACAGACGGACAGACAGACAGACAGACGGACAACGCTAAATCGACTCAGAATTTAATTCTAAGCCGATCCGTATATTAAAAGGTTGGTCTATGATTACTCCTTCTTGGCGTTACATACAAATGCACAAACTTATTATACTCTGTACCACAGTAGTGGTGAAGGGTATAAAAATGTTGACAAAATATTTTATAGAAGTAAAATTTTGCGAAAATTTTCCATAGAAATAATATTAATAAAATTTTGACAAAATTTCCTATAGAAATAAAATTTTGAGAAAAATTTTCTTAAGAAATAAAATTTTGGGAAAATTTCCTTTAGAAATAAAATTTTGAGAAAATTTTCAATAGAAATAAAATTTTGACAAAAATGTCTGTGAAAATAAAATTTTTAAAAATTTTTCTATAGATATAACATTTTGACAAAAATTTCGTTACAGAAATAAAATTTTCTTTAGAAATAAAATTTTGACAAAATTTTCTATAGAAATAAAATTTTGAGAAAAATTTTTATAGAAAGAAAATTTTCTATAGAAATAAAATTTTGTCAAAAATTTCCATAAACCAAAATTTTGACAAAATTTTCTATAGAAATAACATTTTGACAAAATTTTCTGTAAAAATAAAATTTTGACAAATTTTTCTATAGAAATAAAGTTTTGCAAAAATTTGCTATAAAAGTAAAATTTTGACAAAATTTTCTATAGTAGTAAAATGTTGACAAAAATTTCTGCAGAAAACACAGAAAATAGAACTAAAATTTTGATATAATTTTTAATAGAAATAAAATTAATTAACATTGTTTGATTGAATTCACTGTTTTCTTTATTTGTGACATTACTTGAATCCTATGTGATCCCCCTATTTCAGAATCGATTGTATTTAATTTGAGGAAATGAATATGTCTGTTCATCACGATTTTTTATTATTTTTATATTTTTTCTTTTGCCATATCGATGCATATAAATAAGTATGCAAATAAATAATTGAAACAACATATATATTTGATTTTTTGTTTTTTCTTTTTGTTTTTATTTTCAATAGAAAAAAAATAAACTTTAATTTAGTTAAATGCCATGAAGTTATGATTGCAAGACAGAATTTTGTATATAAAAAAATGAATAAACAACTTTAGTTGGCTTTTAAAAATATTGCTTTTCAAGTTTATTACAACAATTCTATTCTGTTTTCTATTGATTTAAATGATCTGGTATCAAAACAGACAAAAAATTGAAGTCGAGTGCCCTATAACCTCCATCATGGTTTCGTAGTATGGAGCTGTCTTGCTAAAAGTTTCTAATAATTTTAAAATAAGGATGGTAATCAGTGTTAAAACGAAGACTTTTTGTCTTCTCAATTTTCGGAAAACGACTTTCGCAACGGTCGCCTTTTTGATTTTGTTGTTATTTTTCCAAATTAACTGAAACACGAATTTGTACAAAAATCTTTTCGAAACTGGGTGGATTATTTTAATTTGAGTTTCATTGCTTTCATATGCCAAGCATACACTTCGCAGGCGCCCTTATTTATTTAACATTGGAAAATTTGTTTAGTTTCTTTAAAATTCACACCGAAAATATTTCAGGACTTCAGCAACACATTCTCCATGGTGGCGACTATTGTCATGTGAACAGTAGTTGTTGATTTTTCCACTAGCCATTGTTGGGTTTGGTGTAAGTTCATATATCATTTCATCATGTTGTTATATTGTCGGCATTGTTTATTTCTCCAGTTATTTGGGTTCATAAATTACATTCACAGAAAAGATTTCAAATGTTGCACAATGGGGGGCAAATTCTGAAAGTAGCCTGAACTAGGAACATAAAGAAAGACAGGATGTAACGTTTACAACTTAATTTATTGTTTTATTTATAGGAAGTTTCGTTGAATCTGCGCTCCAAAATCTGATCTGTAAATAGTTTAGTACACTGTTTGTAAGAAAGGCAGGATCTGGCGTTTGCAACTAAGGTAATTTGTTTTCTTACAAACTTGTTTTTATTGTATTCGGGGTGGGGGTATAATAAGTTTGTCGTTCCACCTTAACACCCCGAAATATCAATTTTCGACTATATAAAGTATATATATTATTGATCAAGGAGAAATTCTAAGACGATATAACCACGTCCGTCTGTCTGGCTGTCTGTCTGTTGTAATCACGCTACAGTCTTCAATAATTAAGCTATCGTGCTGAAAGTTTGCACAAACTCGTCTTTTGTCTGTAGGCAGGTCAAGTTCGAAGATGGGCTATATCGGTCCAGGTTTTGATATAGTCCCCATCGAAACCGACCTCCCGATTTGGGGTCTTGGCCTTATAGAAACCGTAGTTTTTATCCAATTTTATATCTAGAAGTATTTTGGGGCCATAAAGATGTGTGCCGAAAATGGTGAGTATCGGTCCATGTTTTGATATAGCTCCCATATAGACCGTTTTCCCGCTTTTATTTCTTGAGCTTCTAGGAACCGTAGTTTTTATCCAATTTGCCTGAAATTGGAAATCTAGAGTTATTTTAGGATCATAAAGAGGTTTTCTAAAAGTGGTGAGTATCAGACCATGTTTTGATATAGCCCCCTTATAGACCGATCTCCCGATTTTACTTCTTCGGCTTCTAGATACCGTAGTTTTTATCCGATTTGGCTGAAATTGAAAATCTGGAGGTTTTTTACTTTGCTAACATATAAATAGGTGTGCTGAATATATTGTGTTTCGGTACAGGCTTTGACATGGCCCACTTAAAAACCGGCCCTCCGATTTGGGGTCTAGATTCTAGAACCACCATATTACCGATATAGAAGGCGCACTGATCTTGAAAATTGCTTGAAACTGAGTGTAAAATTTCCAGATTTTACTTCTCGTAATCATTTAAATAATGGGGGGGGGGGGGTAAAAATCTACAGATTTTAGATCAAGGCGTTATTAAATCATTTGCTTGCACACTTACACGATATGATTATGATTCCTCTGAAACTAAAAAAAAGTGGTTCTTATAAATCCTGAATCTGAGCTAGTCTCCATAGGTAAAATTTTCTAATTTATCTTCGGGAAGCGTACTGGTTGAACTGACCCGTCTGGGAGAATATTTGGCATAAAGCCCCCAAATATTCTCAAGTAACCCGCTACGACGAAGCATTTTCAAAGGCAGCTATTATACTTATTCATGGTGGTGGGTATTTAAAATTCGGCCCGGCCGAACTGACGGCCGTATATACTTGTTCTAATTAAAATTATTGATAAAAATGAACTCGAAAAATTATTTTGACAATATTTTCTATAGAAATAAAATTTTGACGAAATTTTCTATAGAAATAAAATTTTGACAAAATTTTCCATAAAAATAAAATTTTGACAAAATTCTCAAAAAAAAAAATTTTTTTTTTGACAAAATTTTCTATAGCAATAAAATTTTGACAAAATATTCTATAGAAATAAAATTTTGACGAAATTTTCTATTGACATAAATTTTTTTAAAAATTTTCTATAAAAATTAAATTTTGACAAAATTTCCTATAGAAATAAAATTTTGACAAACTATTCTATAGACATAAAATTTTGACAAAATTTTCTATAGAAATAAACTTTTGACAAAATTTTCTATAGAAACAACATTTTGACAAAATTTTCTATAGAAATAAAATTTGGACAAAATTTTCTATAGAAATAAAATTTTGACAAAATTTTCTATAGAAATAAAATTTGGACAAAATTTTCTATAGAAATACAATTTTGACAAAATTTTCTATAGAAATAAAATTTGGACAAAATTTTCTATAGAAATAAAATTCTGACAAAATTTTCTATAGAAATACAATTTTGACAAAATTTTCTATAGAAATAAAATTTGGACAAAATTTTCTATAGAAATAAAATTTTGACAAAATTTTCTATAGAAATAAAATTTATACTGTTGTTTTTGATCTCAGCTTAAAGCCATGCATTGACTAAACTACAAGTGTAGCTTAACCAACAGAGGAAAAGTATGCTTGTCAAATTTATTTGGGCAAAGCCCTATAGACTGCAAGATGGTTGGATGTACAGCTGTTTCGGAATTACCACATTCCTCATCAGCATCCTCTACTTGCAGCAAAACTATCAACCAATTATCAGAATAAATTCGGGTAATTCACTCAACCCAAAGTGAACTGCACTTGAACCTTCCGAAAATAGGTTTGATAGTCGGCTACTGCGTAAACAAATTTGCAATTTGAATTTATTCTGATAATTGGTTGATAGTTTTGCTGCAAGTGGAGGATGCTGATGAGGAATGTGTTAATTCCGAAACAGCTGTACATCCAACCATCTTGCAGTCTGTAAGGCTTTGTCCAATTAAATTTGACAAGCATACTTTTCCTCTGTTGGTTAAGCTACACTTGTAGTTTAGTCAATGCATGGCTTTAAGCTGAGATCAAAAACAGCAATAACGATTGAAGAGAAGCCAACAATAACAAACAAAACGAAATAAAATTTTGACAAAAATTTCTATAGAAATAAAATTTTGACAAAATTTTCTATAGAAATAAAATGTTGACAAATTTTTCTATAGAAATACAATTTTGATGAAATTTTCTATTGGCATAAAATTTTTACAAAATTTTCTATATAAATAAAATTTTGATGAACTTTTTTTTTTAGAAAATTTTCTATAGAAATAGAATTTTCACAAAAATTTCTATAGAAATAAAATTTTGACAAAAATTCCTATAGAAATAAAATTTTGACAAAATTTTCTATAGAAATAAAATGTTGACAAATTTTTCTATAGAAATAAAATTTTGATTAAATTTTCTACTGGCATAAAATTTTTACAACATTTTCTATATAAATAAAATTTTGATGAAATTTTTCTATAGAAAATTTTCTATAGAAATAGAATTTTCACAAATATTTTTATAGAAATAAAATTTTGACACAATTTTCTATAGAAATAAAACTTTAACAAAATTTTCTATAGAAATAAAATGTTGACAAAATATTCTATAGAAAGAAAATTTTGACGAAATTTTCTATTGACATAGAATAATATTTTGACAAATTTTTCAATAAAAATAAAATCTTTACAAAATTTTCTATAGAAATACAAATTTCACAAAAATTTCTATAGAAATAAAATTTTGACAAAATTTTCTATAGAAATAAAATTTTGAAAATATTTTCTATAGAAATAGAATTTTCACAAAAATTCTATAGAAATAAAATGTTGACAAATTTTTCTATAGAAATAAAATTTTGATTAAATTTTCTATTGGCATAAAATTTTGATTAAATTTTCTATTGGCATAAAATTTTTACAAAATTTTCTATAGAAATAAAATTTTGACAAAATTTTCTATAGAAATAAAATGTTGACAAAATATTCTATAAAAATAAAATTTTGACAAAATTTTCTATTGACATAGAATAAGATTTTGACAAATTTTTCAATAAAAATAAAATTTTTACAAAATTTTCTATAGAAATTAAATTTTGACAAAATTTTCTATAGAAATAAAATTTTGACAAATTTTTCAATAAAAATAAAATTTTTACAAAATTTTCTATAGAAATAAAATTTTGACAAAATTTTCTATAGAAATAAAATTTTGACAAAATTTTCTATAGAAATAAAATTTTGACAAAATTTCCTATAGAAATAAAATTTTGACAAAATTTTCAATAGAAATAAAACTTGGACAAAATTTTCAATAGAAATAAAATTTGGACAAAATTTTCTATAGAAATAAAATTCTGACAAAATTTTCTATAGAAATACAATTTTGACAAAATTTTCTATAGAAATAAAATTTGGACAAAATTTTCTATAGAAATAAAATTTTGACAAAATTTTCTATAGAAATAAAATTTATACTGTTGTTTTTGATCTCAGCTTAAAGCCATGCATTGACTAAACTACAAGTGTAGCTTAACCAACAGAGGAAAAGTATGCTTGTCAAATTTATTTGGGCAAAGCCCTATAGACTGCAAGATGGTTGGATGTACAGCTGTTTCGGAATTACCACATTCCTCATCAGCATCCTCTACTTGCAGCAAAACTATCAACCAATTATCAGAATAAATTCGGGTAATTCACTCAACCCAAAGTGAACTGCACTTGAACCTTCCGAAAATAGGTTTGATAGTCGGCTACTGCGTAAACAAATTTGCAATTTGAATTTATTCTGATAATTGGTTGATAGTTTTGCTGCAAGTGGAGGATGCTGATGAGGAATGTGTTAATTCCGAAACAGCTGTACATCCAACCATCTTGCAGTCTGTAAGGCTTTGTCCAATTAAATTTGACAAGCATACTTTTCCTCTGTTGGTTAAGCTACACTTGTAGTTTAGTCAATACATGGCTTTAAGCTGAGATCAAAAACAGCAATAACGATTGAAGAGAAGCCAACAATAACAAACAAAACGAAATAAAATTTTGACAAAAATTTCTATAGAAATAAAATTTTGACAAAATTTTCTATAGAAATAAAATGTTGACAAATTTTTCTATAGAAATACAATTTTGATGAAATTTTCTATTGGCATAAAATTTTTACAAAATTTTCTATATAAATAAAATTTTGATGAACTTTTTTTTTTAGAAAATTTTCTATAGAAATAGAATTTTCACAAAAATTTCTATAGAAATAAAATTTTGACAAAAATTCCTATAGAAATAAAATTTTGACAAAATTTTCTATAGAAATAAAATGTTGACAAATTTTTCTATAGAAATAAAATTTTGATTAAATTTTCTACTGGCATAAAATTTTTACAACAATTTCTATATAAATAAAATTTTGATGAAATTTTTCTATAGAAAATTTTCTATAGAAATAGAATTTTCACAAATATTTTTATAGAAATAAAATTTTGACACAATTTTCTATAGAAATAAAACTTTAACAAAATTTTCTATAGAAATAAAATGTTGACAAAATATTCTATAGAAAGAAAATTTTGACGAAATTTTCTATTGACATAGAATAATATTTTGACAAATTTTTCAATAAAAATAAAATCTTTACAAAATTTTCTATAGAAATACAAATTTCACAAAAATTTCTATAGAAATAAAATTTTGACAAAATTTTCTATAGAAATAAAATTTTGAAAATATTTTCTATAGAAATAGAATTTTCACAAAAATTCTATAGAAATAAAATGTTGACAAATTTTTCTATAGAAATAAAATTTTGATTAAATTTTCTATTGGCATAAAATTTTGATTAAATTTTCTATTGGCATAAAATTTTTACAAAATTTTCTATAGAAATAAAATTTTGACAAAATTTTCTATAGAAATAAAATGTTGACAAAATATTCTATAAAAATAAAATTTTGACAAAATTTTCTATTGACATAGAATAAGATTTTGACAAATTTTTCAATAAAAATAAAATTTTTACAAAATTTTCTATAGAAATTAAATTTTGACAAAATTTTCTATAGAAATAAAATTTTGACAAATTTTTCAATAAAAATAAAATTTTTACAAAATTTTCTATAGAAATAAAATTTTGACAAAATTTTCTATAGAAATAAAATTTTGACAAAATTTTCTATAGAAATAAAATTTTGACAAAATTTCCTATAGAAATAAAATTTTGACAAAATTTTCAATAGAAATAAAACTTGGACAAAATTTTCAATAGAAATAAAATTTGGACAAAATTTTCAATAGAAATAAAATTTTGACAAAATTTTCTATACAAATAAAATGTTGACAAATTTTTCTATAGAAATAAAATTTTGATGAAATTTTCTATTGGCATAAAATTTTTACAAAATTTTATATAGAAATAAAATTTTGATTAAATTTTTCTATAGAAATAGAATTTTCACAAAAATTTCTATAGAAATAAAATTTTGACACTATTTTCTATAGAAATAAAATTTTGACAAAATTTTCTATAAAAATAAAATTGTGACAACGTTTTCTATAGAAACAAAATTTTGACAAAATTTTCAATAGAAATAAAATTTGGACAACATTTTCAAAAGAAATAAAATTTGGACAAAATTTTCAATAGAAATAAAATTTTGACAAAATTTTCCATAGAAATAATATTTGGACAAAATTTTCTATAGAAATAAAATTTTGACAAAATTTTCAATGAAACTAAAGTTGTGACAAAATTTTCAATAGAAATAAAATTTTGACAAAATTTTCTACAGAACAAAATGTTAATTTGTTGTTATCTACAAAATAAATCTGGCCACTTTCAGACCAGATCATTTAAAACATTTTTACCATTACTTCCACTGTCAGCTGTGTTACTCTAGTAGCTGCCGCCTTAGCTCCAGTTGTCCACTTGCCAATCTAAGGCTGGTATCGTTGCTGTCGTTGCTCTACGCCGTTGAATTATCGTTCATGTGGGAATTTTCGCACTGAGTGTCCGGCTACAAAAGCTTTTATTTGCACATATTTTCAACCCATCAAGTGTTAGAAAAGGGATGGTTGGCGGGTATCAAGCCGTTGTAGGATCTAATTCAAAATTTCATTCTCGGTTCTTAAGCATGACCTAGGCAATGGTGTACTAGGCCCAATTGGGCAGAGTGTCTGTAAGTGAACTTGATATGTCCTGCTCATCTGAGCTAATTATGGGTACAGTTACAACAGCAGCATCAGTAACAACGCTCATGGACACCCACACAAAAACTGACAAGGCAAAATATGGAATTGGTGGATCCCAAAATGGGTTGGCCTATCAGCCGGATACAAAAGGGAATCAATTCCACTATCACTTGACATGCAGTTATTGTTAGGGGGATGCTTCATATCACCATGGCTTATGCGACTATATACACTATCTTTCGGAGGCCTAACAAGTGTGTGTTGTGGAACCGGATATAGGCGTCCATCATTCATAGGCACGCATTCTCGCATATTTGCAATCAAACGAACGCGAACACACACACGGACAGACTTACATATGGCAACCTTGCCTTTACCCATGCCGTTCTATTATCGTGGGTAATGTGACTGTGTGTGTGTGTGTGTGTGTGTGTGTTTTTGAATACCTCCCTATCTGCACTGGTGTTATAGTCTTTACTGCCATTGATTTGAAAGTTGATTTATTGCCTGTATATGGAAATTAACAGTTTAAGTTAGCAGCCGGTCTATTGGCAGGATGGCCTTTAGCCTTTGCATGCGTTCCATTAGCCATCCCTTACAGCCTCCATTTTGTTATTTCCTTTTGTAATGTGATGATGACGGTGTAGCAAACGTTTGGCCTGCCAAAAGTGTTTGAAATTCGACAGCAACGAATTTCGAAAAATTTCTAATCAAAAATTTTCCCAGCTCTCTAGAAAAGTCATTTACACATTTCATTTTTTTTTTTTTTGTTTTGAAAATTCCTCAAAAACACACAAATTGGAGAGCAGTCCATTGCCTTTGAAGTACTGCATCCGCCTCTAGCGGCAGCAGGCTAATTGGTATAAACAAATTTTTGTATTTGATTGAATGGTCATATGAGAAAGTTTGTGAAGAAAATCGGTCGGATAGGGATAATTCTGAAGTCGAGAAGGGGAATTTTTCACATTAAATTTTATACTGCATAGTTTTTGAATAGTGCTTCTTCATCATACTTCCGAATAAATGTAGATAAAATTTTCTAAAATTAACCTACATTTGTCTTCCTTTTTTGAGTGTATAAGCGTATTAAAAAATGTTTCAGAATCAATTCTTTAAAGACTTTTTTTTTAATATATTGCCCTAAGAGGAAGAAAATCTTCACTTTGAAATTATTTCTTTTATATCTGAAACAAATTACTTGATCATTTATTAATCCAATCAGTCTTAATGTTTGCTTCTCTGCCGCTGGTTGGTAGTTAGTCTATATCATCTTGCAAAGGAAGTTCATTAATTTTATGCGTATGTTTAATTCTGATGGCTCATATATACATAGAAAAAAATGTCTTTAATATGAATTGTTATATCAAAGTTGGCTAGAAGAATACTTAAAAAGGTTATGGTATTTAAGGGCCTATTAAAATAAAGGCCTTTGAGTAGCAGCACAAGCTTTGTATATTAACGAAATGTGTCATTAAAATTGAGCCTAATTTCACAAATGAAAAAAAAAATGGTCGTTACTGTTATGACTTCTTGATTTAATAACAAAATCTTTCATAATATTATAGAATATTTTCATTATCACAATGAAATTTTCTTTATGTTCCAAACCAAGTCTATTGAATTTGTGGCCGGTCAAAATCCTAAGAGAGATATAGACAATAAATAATATTTAAAAATATTGATTTTAAAGAAAATTTAGTCAAAATTTTATTTTTATAGAAAAATTTGCTAAAATTTTGTTTCTATAGATAATTTTCTTTTCTACAGTAAATTTTTTCAAAATTAATTTCTACAGTAAATGTTTTTACAATTTCATTACTATAGAAAATTTTGTCAAAAATTATTTTTATAGAAAATTTTGTCAAATTTTTATTTCTATAAAAAATTTTGTCAAAATTGTATTTCTATAGAATATTTTGTAAAATTTTATTTCTAAAAAAAATTTTGTTAAAATTTTATTTCTATAGAACATTTTGTCCAAATTTTATTTCTAAAAAATTTTGTTAAAATTTTATTTAAATAGAAAATTTTTGTCACAATTTTACTTCTTTGAAAATTTTTAGCAAAATTTTATTTCTAATTTTTTTTTAATTTTATTTCTATAAAAAATTTAAAAAATTTTTTTTTTTATAGAAATTTTGGCAAAATTGTATTTCTATAGAAAATTTTGTCAAAATTTTATTTCTATAGAAAATTTTGTCAAAATTTTATTTCTGTGGAAATGTTGTCAAAATTTTATTCGTTATGTTTTGTTATTGTTGGTTTTTATACCCTGCTCCACACTGTGGAACAGGGTATTATAAGTTAGTGCATATGTTTGCAACACCCAGAAGGAGACGAGATAGACACATGGTGTCTTTGGCAAAAATGCTCAGGGTGGGCTCTTGAGTCGATATAGCGATGTCCGTCTGTCCGTCTGTCCGTGAACACATTTTTGTAATGAAGGTCTAGGTCGCAGTTTTAGTCCAATCGACTTCAAATTTGGCACAAGTATGTGTTTTGGCTCACAATAGATCCCTATTGATTTTGGAAAAATCGGTTCAGATTTAGATATAGCTCCCATATATATATATTTCGCCCGATGTGGACTTACATGGCCCCAAAAGCCAGAGTTTTACCCTAATTTACTTAAAATTTTGCACAAGAAGAACAATTAGTACCATAGTCAAGTGTGCCAAATTTTATTGAAATCGGTTCAGATTTAGATATAGCTCCCATATATATCTTTCGCCCGATATGGACTAATACGGTCCCAGAAGCCAGAGTTTTACCCCCATTTGGTTGAAATTTTGCACAGGGAGTAGAATTAGCATTGTAGCTATGCGTGCAAATTTGGTTGAAATCGGTTCAGATTTTGATATAGCTCCCATATATATCTTTCGCCCGATATGGACTAATACGGTCCCAGAAGCCAGAGTTTTACCCCAATTTGGTTGAAATTTTGCACAGGGAGTAGAATTAGCATTGTAGCTATGCGTGCAAAATTTGGTTGAAATCCGTTCAGATTTAGATATAGCTCCAATATATAGCTTTGGCCGATTTACACTCATATGACCACAGAGGCCAATTTTTTTGGTCCGATTTAGTTGAAATTTTGCACAGGGAGTATAATTCGCATCGTAGCTATGCGTGCAAAATTTGGTTGAAATCCGTTCAGATTTAGATATAGCTCCAATATATAGCTTTGGCCGATTTACACTCATATGACCACAGAGGCCAATTTTTTTGGTCCGATTTAGTTGAAATTTTGCACAGGGAGTATAATTCGCATTGTAGCTATGCGTGCCAAATTTGGTTGAAATCGGTTCAGATTTAGATCTAGCTCCAATATATAGCTTTCGCCCGATTTACACTCATATGACCACAGAGGCCAATTTTTAACTCCGATTTAGTTGAAATTTTGCACGGGGAGTAGAATTAGCATTGTAGCTATGCGTGCTAAATTTGGTTGACATCGGTTCAGATTTAGATATAGCTCCCATATATATGTTTTTCTGATTTCGACAAAAATGGTTGTGATATGGTATCGAATATTTAGATCTACAAAGTGGTGCAGGGTATAATATAGTCGGCCCCGCCCGACTTTAGACTTTCCTTACTTGTTTTTCTTTAATCACTGTTGTTGTTTTTCTGATTTCAGCTTAAAACCATGCATTGACTAAACTACAAGTATAACTTAACAAACAGATGAAAAGAATGTTTTTCAAATTTATTTGGGCAAAGCCCTATAGACTGCAAAATGGTTGGATGGACACAAGTTTCGGAATTACCACATTCCTCATCAGCATCCTCTAAGCCTTTTTAAGCTGAAATCAAAAACAACAACAATGATTAAAATTTTATTTCTATAACCAATTTTGTCAAAATTGTTTTTCTATAAAATATTTTGTAAAATTTTATTTCTAAAAAAAAAATTGTTAAAATTTTATTTCTATAGATTATTTTGTCACAATTTTATTTCTATAGAACATTTTATCAACATTTTATTTCTATAGAACATTTTATCAAAATTTTATTACTTTGAAAAATTTTAGCAAAATTTTATTTCTATAGAAAATTTTGTCGAAATTTTATTTCCATAATTTTTTTTTTCAAAATTTTATTACAACTGAAAATTTGTTTAAAATTGTATTTCTATAGAAAATTTAGTAAATTTTATTTGTATAGAAAATTTAGTCAATTTTATTTCTATGGAAATTTTTGTCCACATTTTATTTCTCTGGAAAATGTTGTCAACAATTTATTTCTATAGAAGATTTTGTTAAAACTTTTTTCGATAGAAAATTTTGTCCACATTTTCTTTCTTTTGTCAAAATTTTATTTTGATAGATTTTTTTTTCAAAATTATATTACAACAGAAAATTTGTTTAAAATTTTATTTCTATATAAAATTTTGTCACAATTGTATTTCTGTAGAAAAAATTGTCGAAAATTTATTCTGTCAAAATTATATTTCTATAAAAAAAAATGTAAAAAGTTTATTTCTATAGTAAATTTTGTCAAAATTTTATTTCTATAGAAAATTTTATTTCTATAGAAAATATTGTCGAAATTTTATTTTTTGAAAAATGTTGTCAAAATTTTATTTCAAAAGAGCTTCAATATTTGCCTAATGTGACCATACAATAAGACGCACCTTTAGTCTAGAATTAATGTGTTCTAAATTTGAATAAAATGGTCATGACAAAGTTTATTCTCCTCCTAACAGTACTTTGAAAAATAATGCAATTCAAACCCGTGATTTCTCTTCTGGATTATGCCCATTATTGCCTTTATGTTTACTTTAAATGTAAGCTTAATTGTATCTGCTAATGTTTATGTGCGTGTATTTGTATATGTGCTCTTTTCGCATCACATGTCCTCTGTTTCGTGTGTATGTGTGTGTATTTGTCTACGAAATGCTATAGCATTGAATTTGTCATTGAGTCATTTTGCCCACAGCTTAACAATCATTAGTATGCGATTTCTTGGTTTTTTGTTTTTTTTTTGCTTATCTGATGACAAAAATATTGGTTTGCCCAAAAGTGTCTTATTTGGTATCATATAGACGACGGTAAATTGATTAATTCAGTTTTTTTTATTTTGGTTTTGTTCTTTGTGCTGTTCTTTCTCCAGTCATGCATGTAGAAATTCATGGCTTTCTCGTTTGTACTTTGTCGTCTTGTTATTTGGGTTTCTTCCGCTTGAATCGTCCTATCTCATGTCATCTTCCTGTCGAGATGTTGTGGTGAGGTATGAAATGGTCGTGGCATACTGATTAGTGGTGTGCCAGTGGGGGCGAGGACATAGTTGATTTTCATCTCAATGATTTTGTGGTAATGAACGTAATGACAATCCAAATTAAAGTTAATTTGTTGAAAAGAGATTCTCAACTGCCTTAGAGAGATGACACATTTTCCGCACAGCAGGAAGTAGGAAGCCGGAAAATTCATGTGAACAAGAGCCAAATGTCTTAGGGTTCAAAAGACAAAAATTTAGATTTCAAAAAATAAAAAATGAAATGAAAAATACATTTCTCACCACAAATTAGTCGAAAGGTTTTTTTTTGGGGGGGCAAACAAATGTTCATGATGATAGGCCTATATTTAGGTCATTGAATAAAAGTTTGAAATGAAGATTTCAAATTATATCCTAAACCTCAAATTAGAAACATTTTCTAATTGTATTAACTTTATAGGCTGTAAAGCATAGTAATACCAGGACAATATATTTTTAAATGTGATTTTAAATTCTCTAGAAAATTTTACTTAAAGGCTAATGTTAATTTACAGGGTAAAAAAATCATTTCAAAAAGGAGAGAAAGGTATTCAATATTTCATGGAAAAATTTTAGAAATTTCCGAGAAATGGCAATTTTGTCGCAATTTATAGCGCCACAAAAATGCTATAATTTTTTAGCCAGTTTTTTTTTTTGTTTAAAATTTCCTGCTTATTTAAAACTCGAAGAATTATGGATATGAACCCTGTCGCTGTTTTGTTCTCTGATACAACGATTTTTTACTTGACCAAAAGTTGACTCTATTTTTATTTAAAAATGGCAAAACTAATGCTTGAAAGCGAGTTTGAATTTGGAATTTTAAATTGAGGCTCATGAAAGATTTTGATATTACATCAAAATGTCCAAAAGTCTATACAATTTTCGATGACGTCGTTTTGCTCCTGATTCGACTTAAAAATGTTTATCTCAACATGAAAGAAAATTTTGTTCGACTAAGGCCATCATTGAAAATTAATTAAATTATAGTCTTTTTGTATATTGACTCCAAAACTAAAAAGCGTTCAAAAGTAGGAGATGTCGTTCGACACTTTATTTCAAAAACATGTTTTACTACATGCATAGCATCATTTCTACTTGAGTCCGAATTTAGAAATTTAAGGTGTCAATTGATTGTAATAAAATTGACATTTGAAAAAAAACAAGTATATACAGCAGTAAGTTCGGCCGGGCCGAATCTTAAATACCCACCACCAAGAATCAAATATTAGGGTTTCCTTTGAAATTGCAGGGGGGTTCGAGGACAGATCAATCAGAGCAGTTCAACCAGTACACTTCCCGAAGATAAATTTAAAGATTTTACCTATGAAGACTATGTAAGATTCTGGATTTATAAGAACCATTTTTGTTTGAGTTTTAGAGGAATCATTAACATCTTTTGTAAGTGTGCAAGAAAATTAGAAAATAACGTCTTGATTTGAACTCTTAAATCTGTAGATTTTCACCCGAGAAAACAGTCTGGAAATTTGACATTGAGTTTCAAGCAATTTTCATGATCGGTGCACCGTCTATACCCTCAAGAAGTGAAATCGGTCTATATGGAGTCATTACCAAATGGAACGATAAAAACTTAATCCGATACACGTTTTTGTGAGCCTAAAATACCAGAATATTTACAATTTCAGGCAAATCGGATAAACACTACGGTTTCTGGAAACCCAAGGAGTTAAATCGGGAAATCGTTCTTATGAGGGCTATACTAAAATACGGACTGATACTCGCCGTTTTCGGCACACCTCTTTATGGCCAGAAAATACCTTTAGATTTCCAATTTCAGGCAAAATGGATAAAAACTTCGGATTCTAGAAGCCCAAGGAGTAAAATCGGGAAATCGGTCTATATGGGGCTATACCAAAACATGGACCGATACTCACCATTTTCGGTACACCTCTTTACGGTCCTAAAATACCTCTAGATTTCAAATTTCAGACAAATTGGATAAAAACTACGGTTTCTATAAGCCCAAGACCCCAAATCAGGAGGTTCGTTTATATGGGGACCATACCAAAACATGGACCGATGCTCACCATTTTTGGTTCACCTCTTTATGGTTCTAAAATACCTCAAGATTTCGAATTTCTGGTAAATTGAATAAAAACTTCGGATTGTAGAAGCCCAAGAAGTAAAATCGGGAAATCGGTCTATATGGGGGCTATACCAAAACATGCACCGATACTCACCATTTTCGGTACACCTCTTTATGATCCGAAAATACCTCTAGATTTCAAATTTCAGGCAAATTGGATAAAAACTACGATTTCTATAAGCCCAAGAGCCCAAATCCGGAAGTCGGTTTATATGGGGACTATATCAAAACCTGGACCGATATAGCCCATCTTCGAACTTGACCTGCCTGCAGACAAAGGAAGAGTTTGTGCAAAATTTCAGCACGATTGCTTCATTATTGAAGACTGTAGCATGATTACAACAGACAGACAGACAGACAGCCAGACAGACAGACAGACAGACAGACATGGTTAGAATTTCTCCCTGATCAAGAATATATATACTTTATATAATCGGAAATCGACATTTCGATGTGTTACAAACGGAATGACAAACTTATTATACCCCCGTCACCATTCTATGGTGGTGGGTATAATAAGGAGTAATTCAAGCTACACTTAATTGTGGTAGCTTTTTATGTTATATTGTTTGTAATAAAAATGTAAAAATAAAAAAATTAGAGAACAATTGTGATGCTCACATGGTGTAATGACGCAGCCGTTACAACTGTTCAGTAAGTCTCTAAAAAAGTTAGACTTTCATAAGAAAAATATCCCAATTCCATTCGGTTTCGTTTTTTGTAACAAAATATGCATAACCGGGTTTGGTCATCCTATGTTAGTGGTGATTCGTGTTCCTCACTTCTGAATTGATCTAGCGATGTCCGTCCGTCTGGCTGTTGAAATTAGAGGTCTGCATCGAATAACTTTTCACTACATGTATGCAATTCGCTGTCGAATATAGTACATACACTGTCTTTCTCTCAGAGCGCAAGTAGTGAAGTGAAGAGAACACTTGCTTGTCAAATACCACCAAGTACTTATCCGAAACAATATGTGTTCCGAAAAAAAGGAACAATCAAAATGTAAGTACTTGAGAAAAAGTACAACATGAATTCTCTTCACTTCACGTGGTACCACAAGTATTGCTCAGTTATGTGCGAAGCAAAACTTTCCATTATTATTAATCATAGATATGTATGTATGTCACATATTTCATATATTTATGTATGTCACACACTTACCTTAACGTTTGCCGTTCTTGCCGGATTGATAATCCGAAAACATATATTATGGAGAGTAACTGTTTTCTTGTATTTTTGAAACTGCGCGTGGTACATGGAGTACTCTATGAAGTTTTGTTCTCGCAACATACTCGACGTAATCACTCTGAGTACACTTCAATAAGAGAGAAAGAGGAATATGTGTTTGTTGGTAGTAAAGACATCAGAGTAGCAACAAGAAGTTACTCGTGGCTTTTGGTGTTCATTAAAATGTGTACCAATTGTTTTGCGACTCTCTCAAATATATGTACTCATTTAGCAAGTACACGTGTACTCTGCATTTACAAATGGAATTGTGCAGACCTCTAGTTGAAATCACTCTAATTTCCAAACGAATCAAACTATCCATTTGAAACTTGGCACAAGTACTTGCTATTGATGTAGGTCAGATGGTACTGCAAATGAGCCTCATATAAACTGATCCAAAGATTTGACCCCAAAGAGACTTTTGGAGGAGTAAATTTCAATCGATCCGGTTGAAACTTGGTAGGTTAGGTATAGTGGCAGTCCGATGTATCAGGCTCACTTAGACTATTCAGTCGATTGTGGTACCACATTGGTTAACTTCTCTCTTATCACTGAGTGCTGCCCGATTCCATGTTAAGCTCAATGACAAGGAACCTCTTTTTTATAGCCGAGTCCGAACGGCGTTCCACATTGCAGTCAAACCACTTAGAGAAGCTTTGAAACCCTCAGAAATGTCACCAGCATTACTGAGGTGGGATAATCCACCGCTGAAAAACTTTTTGGTGTTCGGTCAAAGCAGACATCGAACCCACGACCTTGTGTATGCAAGGCGGGCTTGCTAATCATTGCACCATGGTGGCTCCTTGGTACAAAACAAACATCCAAAAATTGGTCCATAGCGCCCATATGAACCGAACTTCCGAAGACTTTTGGAGGAGTACATTTCATTCGATCCGGTAGAAATTTGATACGTGATGTCATCTAACAACCGTGCAAAAATTGCTCCATATCGATCCATAATTATATAGTCCCCATATAAACTGATCCCCTGCCGGAGTCTCATGGTGAAGCAAATTTTATACGATTCCGTTGAAATTTGGTACATGATGTCAGCATATGATTTCTAATAATCATGCAAAACTTGGTCCATATTAATTCATAATTACATATAGCCATATGTAAACCGCCTTTGGCCCTCTAATTACCAAGCCAGACTTGGTTCATATGGGTTCATAATAACAAAAAGGCGTCGCCAAAAAAGTAGTGAAAATGTGCTTTTTGGATCCGGAAGTGGTGCAAAATTGGCGCAGGGGCGTTGAATTTAACATGTGCTTGTCATAGGATGGATGTCCACCATTTCCACAGCCGTTGCACTGAATTTGCTTCACTTCTTAAAGTGTGATCCGAATTCAGTGTTTTGGATGTAAAAATTGTGATATTTTACCAAATAAATAATTTTTTATAATTTTTGTTCGAAACTTTTGCCCTCAAATATTTCCAAAAATTCGCAATTTTTATACCCTTCACCACTACTGTGGTACAGGGTATAATAAGTTTGTGCATTTGTATGTAACGCCAAGAAGGAAAAGTCTGAGACCCATCGTTTAGTATACCGATCGTCTTAGAATTAAATTCTGAGTCGATTTAGCGATGTCCGTCTGTCTGTCTGTCTGTCTGTCTGTCCGTCTGTCTGTCTGTTGATGTATTTTTGTGTGCAAAGTACAGCTCGCAGTTTTAGTCCGATTGTCCTAAAATTTGGTATAGGGTCCTGTTTCGGCTCAAAGACGATCCCTATTGATTTTGGAAAAAATCGGTTCAGATTTAGATATAGCTGCCATATATATTTTTCACCGATCTGGTCATAATTGGCGTGTATATCAACCGATCTTCCTCAAATTCCGTACATCCCAATATTTTATGAGTCTCGAAAAACTTGCAAAATATCATCCAAATCGGTTCAGATTTAGATATAGCTCCCATATATAGCTTTCGCCCGATTTACACTCATTTGCCCACAGAGGCCAATTTTTTGCTCCGATTTAGTTGAAATTTTGCACAGGGAGTAGAATTAGCATTGTAGCTATGCGTGTCAAATTTGGTTGAAATCGGTTCAGATTTAGATATAGCTCCCATATATAGCTTTCGCCCGATTTACACTCAAATGACCACAGAGGCCAATTTTTTGCTCCGATTTAGTTGAAATTTTGCACAGGGAGTATAATTAGCATTGTAGCTATGCGTACCAAATTTGGTTGAAATCGGTTCAGATTTAGATATAGCTCCCATATATAGCTTTCGCCCGATTTACACTCATATGACCGTAGAGGCAAATTTTTTGCTCCGATTTAGTTGAAATTTTACACAGGGAGTAGAATTAGCATTGTAGCTATGCGTGCCAAATTTGGTTGAAATCGGTTCAGAATTAGATATAGCTCCCATATATATGTTTTTCTGATTTCGACAAAAATGGTCAAAATACCAACATTTTTCTTGTAAAATCGCCACTGCTTAGTCGAAAAGTTGTAAAAATGACTCTAATTTTCCTAAACTTCTAATGCATATATATCGAGCGATAAATCATAAATAAACTTGTGCGAAGTTTTCTTAAAATTGCTCCAGATTTAAATGTTTCCCATATTTTTTTTTACTAACATTGTGTTCCACCCTAGTGCATTAGCCGACTTAAATTTGGAGTCTATAGATTTTGTAGAAGTCTATCAAATTCTGTCCAGATCGAGTGATATTTAAATGTATGTATTTGGGACAAACCTTTATATATAGCCCCAACACATTTGACGGAAGTGATATGGTATCGAAAATTTAGATCTACAAAGTGGTGCAGGGTATAATATAGTCATCGTTTCTGCGCCAATTTTACACCACTTCCGGGTCCACACAAAACATTTTCAATACTTTTTTGGATACGCTTTTTTTGCTGGGATAAATTTAAAAAGTTCCTTAAACTATGCATTCTAGAGGAAAAAGTTATTTTTCCCATATCTCCTCAACGACGAAAGTTTATTTTAATTTAATTTTTCGGATTTTTCAAAATTTGAAAATTAATTATTTTCTAATTTCTTAAGCTATTCCCTATAAATTAAATCACTCATAATCTTAAACTTTACCACACATTTCATTTTTTTTTTTTTTGTTTTTGTGGTCACTTTTAATTGCCACTAAATATTCACAGCATTTAACCACATCAATTTTATGTGGCACTTGTAAATAATAGGCCAAGTTGTCATTTGTCCTATTGTCTTCGTTGCTATTGCCAAGTTCATGGGAGTTGTCCCTGCAAATTGTTTTCTATTAAAAAGGAAATGTTGTGGCTAATAGAATTTATCGAAGCCCATCGTACGAATGAGCTACTACTAATACCCGCTTACAGGGATACAACAAAATCTACATAATTCGCACCATTCCATTTAAATGCCAATAAAACGCAAATAATTCATTCACTCTGACACATACTACATGGCCACCAATATCGAATTATTTAATTTAATTTCATTTGTGTGGTTAATAGTAACTGATAAATGATTGTGTGCTCGTTCAAGAGGGGGTTTTACGGCGAGGGGGGAAATAAGAGGAATCCCAAGAATAGCACACACACAGACTTTCAAACGTACAATGACCGGCAAAATGCCAATAAATTTCACATAAAGAAAGAGACCTTCAAGGATATGGGGATTCCCACACAGTTACATACGCGAACATTTCTTTATAGTGGAGAATGAAGTGTCAAGGGATCTCAACAAAAACGACAAAAAGACAGACACACACACATGTCCACTCACATAACGGCTAGGAAAAAAAGATTCAGCTAAGAGAGCAATCACAGGAGGCATAAAAGATTACAAACAAAAGATAAGAAATATTACCCTCCCAACACCAATGCGAGCTTACACTCACACAGACGTACGCACCATCGGCATTATACTGAGTGACTTACATACCCATGATGCTTGTGTACAGCACCAAGGCATTATGTATCATGTCATTTTATGCCGGAAGTGAATTATAACTTAATGGCTAAGATTATAAAAGCACACACCCGGCTTCACATATTTATAAATACATACATACACATAGCCAGACATTCATAGTAACTGAGACGAAGAACGATCCATTTTTGTGTGAAATGTTGATGCTGTTTCTGCCATACAAAAGACATTGCTCCAATTGTCCAAGGCTAGGACCCTCCAAGGATCGCAGTTCAAAATGATAGCCGGTAGTGAAACAGGCATACGACTTTACCGCATATGTTTGAGCTACCTATTTTTCCGTGGTTGACTTTTTTTGTATTTTTTGCTCTCTTCTCAATTGGCAGCTTTAGCTGGAAGACGACAACGATAAATTTCACAATTGACAGGACTATTGTTTAACAATACAACAGTGGGCTATCTATTGACTTTGGGGCAGGGGCTTGTCATTTTAGAGACAATTTTCACCAAGGGAATTATGACAGCGGCAAACGAAACTTCATGTACATGCAATAAAATAGAGATAAATAAATGGCAAAATTCATAGTAGCCATAATAACTAAGAGGGGCAATTGTTTTTTGGCATAACAGCAATTACCACAATATGAAATTGAATGAAACATGGATTTTTATTTAGCCCCCCATTCAGAAAAAATTGTATTTTAGAAAGGGGGCTATAGCCCCCCTAATTGAAAATTGTATAGATTCCACGATTGAAAATTGTGTAGATTCCACGATTGCCACTCCTGCCAAACAAATCTACGAAAAATTTGAAGAAAATTTTAGCACATATCTACCAAATTTAAAAAAAAAACTTGTTTGAAGGTTTTTGATCAAAATTTTGTGGTTATTATGAACAACATTTTTTCTTCGAATGTATGAAAAATTTTTGGTTGCCTAAATATCCCTTAAGTTCAAAATGTTACACCAACAAGGGAAAAGCGACTACTTCTACCAAAAGGGAGCACTTACTCGCAATTGACTTTGATAGTAATAAATATCATGAAAATTAAATTTATCAACGATTTTTAATTTAAAGAAAACTTTCTCTAAATTTTGTTTCTATAGAAAAATTTGTGAACATTTTATTTCCATAGAAAATGTTTCAAAATTGTATATTTAATGAAATTTTCCGAAAATGTTATTTCTATTGAAAATTTTGCCAAAAATTTACTTCTATAGAAAATTTTGTCAAAATTTTATTTCTATAGAAAATTTTGTCAAAATTTTATTTCTATAGAAAATTTTGTCAAAATTTTATTTCGGTAGAAAATTTCGTCAAAATTTTATTTCTATAGAAAATTTTGTCAACATTTTATTTCTATATAAAATTTTGTCAAAAATGTATTTCTATAGAAAATTTTGTCAAAATTTTATTTCTATAGAAAACTTGGTAAAATTTTTATTTCTATAAAAAATTTTGTCAAAATTTTATTTCTGTAGAAAATTTCGTCAAAATTGTATTTCTATAGAAAATTTTGTCAAAATTTTATTTCTATAGAAAATTTTGTCAAAATTTTATTTCTATAAAAATTTTTTTCAAAATTTTATTTCTATAGAAAATTTTGTCAAAATTTTATTTCTATAGAAAATTTTGTCAAAATTTTATTTCTATAGAAAATTTTGTCAAAATTTTATTTCTATATAAAATTTTGCCAAAATTTTATTTCTATAGAAAATTTCGTCAAAATTTTATTTCTATAGAATTTTTTTCAAAATTTTATTTCTATAGAAAATTTTGTAAAATTTTATTTCTATAGAATTTTTTTCAAAATTTTATTTCTATAGAAAATTTTGCCACAATTTTATTTTTATAGAAAATTTTGCCAAAATTTTATTTCTATAGAAAATTTTGCCAAAATTTTATTTCTAAAGAAAATTTAATCAAAAGTTTATTTCTATAGAAAATTTATTCCAAATTTTATTTCTAAAGAAAATTTAATCAAAATTTTATTTCTATAGATTTTTTTTTCAAAATTTTATTTCTATAGAAAATTTTGTCAAAATTTTATTTTTATAGAAAATTTTGTCAAAATTGTATTTCTATCGAAAATTTAGTTTCTATAGAAAATATTTTCAAAATTTTGTTTCTATAGAAAATTTTTTCAAAATTTTGTTTCTATAGAAAAATTTTGTCAAAATTTTATTTCAATAAAAAATTTCTCAACATTTTAAGGAAAATTTATTCCAAATTATATTTTTAAAGAAAATGTATTCCAAATTTTATTTCTAAAGAAAATTTAATCAAAAATTTTATTTCTATAGAAAATTTTATCAAAATTTTCATATCTATTGAAAATTTTCTGAAAATTGTATTTCTCTAGAAAATTTTGTCAAAATTTTATTTTTATAGAAAATTTTCTGAAAATTGTATTTCTATAGAAAATTTTGTCAAAATTTTGTTTTTATAGAAAATTTTGTTAAAATTGTATTTCTCTAGAAAATCTTATCAAAATTTTATTTCTATAGAAAACTTTTGCAAAATTTTGTTTCTATAGAACATTTTGTGAACATTTTTTTTCTTCTCAAAATTCTATTTTTATGCAAAATTTCCTCAAAATATTATTTCCATAGAAAATTTTTTCAAAATTTTAATTTTATAGAAAATTTGTTTACCCAATTCTATTTATATAGAAAATTTAATTACCTCTTAATTGGAGAGGAATGTTTTGCAAAATATACCAACAAACTTGAAGAATTCTAACAATCTACCAAACATGGTGAAGGTTTATACTCTAAATGAGTGCTGTCGGCTTTTAAGTTTAGCTTCTTATAGGTGAGTGGCAATGACGTGGCATGGCGTGTATGAAACCGCTGTGATCTTTCTTTATTTCGTAATCATTATTACAAGCAAAAAAAAATTGATTTAAAACATTGGAAAAGTCAACGTTTTTAGCTTTGGACATTTTCAAAATTTGTAAAAGTTATTTTTTTTTTTGTTGATTATTCAAAATTTGTCAATTTTGTTATATCTCCTAAACTATGCGTCATAGAGCGAAAAGGAGCTTAATTCGCGGTCACTTCTAGCATATCCAAAATTCTTAAATCGTGAAAAAATCGATTTTTTTATATGGAAAACGTTATGTTACTTATATCTCCTAAACTATGCATCCTACAGGGAAAAGGAGTTTCATTTTTGATCACCTCTAGAAAATCTAAAATTCCATCCACATTTTGAAAAAATCGAAGTTTTTATATCAAGAATATATTTTGCTCATATCTCCTAAGCTATGCGTTCTAGAGCGAAAATTCCATCTAAATTCTGAAAAATTCAAAATTTTTATATGAAAAATTTCTTTTGCTCATATCTCCTAAAGTATGCATCATAAAGCGAAAAGGAGCTTAGTTTCTAATCACCCCTAGAAAATCCAAAATTCCATCCTAATCCTGAAAAAATCGAAATTTTGCTCATATCTCCTAAAGTAGGACTTTTAATTTTTTTAAAAGTCGACTTAGACCTTTTTCAAAATTGGGGAAAAAGTAAATTTTTTTTTTAGGATTTTTCAAACGTTGATATTTTATCAAGTATCTCCAAAACTATGCGCCTAAAAGTGAAAAGGAGTTCCCTCTCACCTCTAGCAATTCATCCAAATCCTAAAAAAAAAACAAAATTTTATATGAAAAATTTCTTATGCTCATATATCCTAAACTATGTGTCCTACCGTGAAAAGGAGCATATTTCGTGATCATCCCTAGAAACTCCAAAATTCCATTGTAATCCTGAAAAATGATTTTATTATATATTTGTTTAATTTTTTTTTTTGTAATTAAACTGTACAACAATGATAATTTTTAATATATCCCTCAAAGTTCCACATAAATATTTTCATATAATTCCTCTTTTAATCCAAAATCGATTTTTGGTTAAAAGTCAATTGTGACTTAGACTTTTTTCAAAATTGGGAAAAAGGTAAATTATCCTAAACTATGCGCCTAAGAGCGAAGAGGAGTTCCCTCTCACCTCAAGCAACTCAAAAAATTCATCCACATCCTGAAAAAAAATTAAATTTTTATACGAAAAACTTCTTATGCTCCTATATCCTGAACTATATGTCCTACAGTGAAAAGGAGCATATTTCGTGATCACCACTAGAAAATTCAAAATACCATTCTAATCCTGAAAAAATCGATTTTTTTATATTTTGTAAATTTTTTGGTGCAATTAAACTGTACAACAATGATAATTTTTAATATATCCCTTAAAGTTCCACATAAATATTTTCATACAATTCCTCTTTTAATCCAAATCGATTTTTGGTTAAAAGTCAATTACTCAATTATGATCAACTCCAAAAGTTGAGTTTTAAAAGTATCAAAAAGCGACTGGTCGAATTTGAGAATAGCAAAAACTCACCCTCGACATTTAGACATTTTCTAAAAAGTCATTTTTGAACTTTTGTATTCCCAATTTCGACTTCGCGCCTTTTTAAATTTTTTTAAAAGTTAATCTTGGATTTATGTGATTTTTTCCAATTTGAATCTAAGACACTTGAGTAGGACTTTAAATTTTTTGATACACAGAAACAAATATCACAAAAATACTTACAATTAAAAAATTAATTCAAGCTAAAAACCAACCAATTTTTTGTTTGAATCAATTAAAAAATTTATTGGTTTTTGCATCAACATCAAATAAACTTTTTATTGAATCAATTAAAAAATTAATCGTTTTTTACAATCAAAATCAATTAAATTTTTAATTGAATCAAATAAAAAATTAATTGAAATTTTCAAATCAAATCAATTAATTTTTTAAACAAATATTTTTTTATGTCCAAATAAAATTGAGATTAATACTATCATTTTCGTAATTGAAGATATTTCATTTAAAAAATTTATTGAATCAAATAATTTAGTAATTAAATTATTAGCAATTTTTTGTGTTACTATGCGAATAAGAGATAAATCTTGAAACTAATAGGACAAACCCTGTTAGTGAACATCATTTTCTCTGTTTTTCGTAAAAAATCGATTAATCGATTTGCATCAACATCAAAAGCCAATTAGTCGATTTTCAAAAATAGCATTAGTACAATTCAAATAATAGTTGCTCATTCGAGAAATTAATTTTCGACTATTTTTTCCGTAGATAATATTAGCCATTAGCCTCCATCACCATCCGCCCTCTTTACAAATCGTTTGTTTTTCAAATATTATTCCAACCTCACCTCAATGCTTTTTATTATTTTTTTTTTAATAATGCAAAATATCAGTTATATGAATTCATATTAAAACCAATCCACTGTGCATGAAACAACTCGGATATTGTTACATCGTATAATTTTACCATAAATTGATAAAATGTAATACACCCCATCCACATCATCGAATTGTACCATGTTATCCATCTACCAATGGCAATTTATATAAAATCCCAGCAAATATATCTGCATAAGAGCATTATTCACATTGTATTTATTTATTGTTTAAATATTCGCATATGGAGTAAACTGAGTCAGTCCTAGGCCATGGGAGTCGAATGGGAAGGGAATGATGTGTGGAACACATATGTTTATTTGTGAAAATAATAATGATTTTAAAATGGGTTCATATTTTGCCAACAACATAAGGTCCAATAAATGAAATGAGAAAAACAGACACAGTCGGCTTTTTGATAACCTACAGCGAAAAAAATTGAATATCGAGCTTATAACGTTTACAAAAGCAATGACAAACTTATTAAACAGCCGCGTATCCTATGGTGCAGGGTAGAGAAACAAGAGACAACATCAAATGAATAAATAATACGAAATTATTATTAAACAAAAACGAAAAAAGAAAGAAAGAAAACGACAAAACAATAAACTCCAATGAACAATGACTATGGCAGTGTGAGTGTATGATGACTTCGAGGGACTTCGCGAGGAGAAAGCAGGCTATCCGATTAATTTATGGCCGTAAAATTTTGACAAAATTTTCTATGCAAATAAAATTTTGAAAAAATTTTCTATGCAAATAAAATTTTGACAAAATTTTCTATAGAAATAAAAGTTTTACAAAATTTTTTATAGAAATAAAATTTTGACAAAATTTTCTATAGAAATAAAATTTTGACAAAATTTTCTATAGAAATAAAATTTTGACAAAATTTTCTATAGAAATAAAATTTTGACAAACTTTTCTATAGAATTAAAATTTTGACAAAATTTTCTATAGAAATAAAATTTTGACAAAATTGTCCATAGAAATAAAATTTTGACAAAATTTTCTATAGAAATTAAATTTTAACGAATTGTTCCATAGAAATAAAATTTTGACAAAGTTTTCGATAGAAATAAAATTTCCTGTAGAAGTAAATTTTTTACAAAATGTTCTATAGAAATAAAATTTTGACAAAATTTTCTATAGAAATAAATTTTGACAAAATTTTCTATAGAAATAAAATTTTGACAAAGTTTTCGATAGAAATAAAATTTTCTCTAGAAATAAAATTTTGACAAAATATTCTATAGAAATAAAATTTTGACAAAATATTCTATTGGAAATAAAATTTTGACAAAATTTTCTATAGAAATAAAATGTTGATAAAATTTTCTTTAGAAATTAAATTTTGATACAATTTTCTATAGAAATAAAATATTGACAAAATTTTCGAAAAGATTAAAATTTTGCCAAAAATTTCTATAGCAATAAATCAAAATTTATTTCTATAAGAAGAAAATTTTGACAAAGTTTTCTATAGAAATAAAATGTTGACAAAATTTCCTATAGAAATAAAATGGTGACTATGTTTTCTGTTGAACCCTAGTGATTTACATTTAAAAACAAATCCTACTTAGAAATGGGCTTCCCCCCAATATTTATAAATGCTACCCATCCCATTGTGCTTTGGTGCACCATAGACATTATAGTGAAATCAACGGAAGCAATGAGAAAAAATGGAGGGCCATATTTTTGACATTTTTTGTTTCTTAAAAAAGCCAAATCATTATGTAAAGCCTTTTGATTTGACAGCTGTTTTATTATTGAAATTACAAAACATTTGAGTTAATCCTGTTTCAATCTGTTCGATGGCATAAAAGGGGATTTGAAAATATTTCAACACAAAAAATCATGCAAAATCGCATTGAATTATATGTTATGCAATATAAACAAATATGGATTTATTTTGAAATATATAAGACAGAAATTTAACACACCGACAAATATCCCATTGTTTATAGTATTTATCGAATGCATAGTAATAACAAAACAATAACCTCAAATATATGTTATATATATTTTTATATAATATTATTTAATTTGTATTATATTGGAATACAAATTTAAATTAAAAATAAGAAAGGATTTTAAACTTGGCACTTTTAGTATTATACACTGGAGAGAAGACAAAGTCCATCGATAAACTAATGCTAAATTTAAATTAAGTTGGAATTTTAATTTTTGTATTATTTTTATTTTTCCAATTACCAATTACGAGCCTCGACAAAATTTTTTATAGAAATAAAATTTTGACAAAATTTTCTATAGAAATAAAATTTTGACAACATTTTCTATAGAAATAAGATTTTGACAAAATTTTCTATAGAAGTAAAATTTTGACAAAATTTTCTATAGAAATTAAATTTTGACAAAATTTTCTATGCAAAAAAAATTTTGACAAAATTTTCTATGCAAATAAAATTTTGAAAAAATTTTCTATAGAAATAAAATTTTGACAAAATTTTCTATAGAAATAAAATTTTGACAAAATTTTCTATAAAAATAAAATTTTGACAAAATTTTCTATAGATATACAAACTTATAGAAATAAAATTTTGACAAAATTTTCTATTTTGACAAAATTTTCTATAGAAATAAAATTTTGACAAATTGTTCCATATAAATAAAATTTTGACAAAATTTTCTATGCAAATAAAATTTTGACAAAATTTTCTATGCAAATAAAATTTTGAAAAAATTTTCTATGCAAATAAAATTTTGACAAAATTTTCTATAGAAATAAAAGTTTTACAAAATTTTTTATAGAAATAAAATTTTGACAAAATTTTCTATAGAAATAAAATTTTGACAAAATTTTCTATAGAAATAAAATTTTGACAAAATTTTCTATAGAAATAAAATTTTGACAAACTTTTCTATAGAATTAAAATTTTGACAAAATTTTCTATAGAAATAAAATTTTGACAAAATTGTCCATAGAAATAAAATTTTGACAAAATTTTCTATAGAAATTAAATTTTAACGAATTGTTCCATAGAAATAAAATTTTGACAAAGTTTTCGATAGAAATAAAATTTCCTGTAGAAGTAAATTTTTTACAAAATGTTCTATAGAAATAAAATTTTGACAAAATTTTCTATAGAAATAAATTTTGACAAAATTTTCTATAGAAATAAAATTTTGACAAAGTTTTCGATAGAAATAAAATTTTCTCTAGAAATAAAATTTTGACAAAATATTCTATAGAAATAAAATTTTGACAAAATATTCTATTGGAAATAAAATTTTGACAAAATTTTCTATAGAAATAAAATGTTGATAAAATTTTCTTTAGAAATTAAATTTTGATACAATTTTCTATAGAAATAAAATATTGACAAAATTTTCGAAAAGATTAAAATTTTGCCAAAAATTTCTATAGCAATAAATCAAAATTTATTTCTATAAGAAGAAAATTTTGACAAAGTTTTCTATAGAAATAAAATGTTGACAAAATTTCCTATAGAAATAAAATGGTGACTATGTTTTCTGTTGAACCCTAGTGATTTACATTTAAAAACAAATCCTACTTAGAAATGGGCTTCCCCCCAATATTTATAAATGCTACCCATCCCATTGTGCTTTGGTGCACCATAGACATTATAGTGAAATCAACGGAAGCAATGAGAAAAAATGGAGGGCCATATTTTTGACATTTTTTGTTTCTTAAAAAAGCCAAATCATTATGTAAAGCCTTTTGATTTGACAGCTGTTTTATTATTGAAATTACAAAACATTTGAATTAATCCTGTTTCAATCTGTTCGATGGCATAAAAGGGGATTTGAAAAAATTTCAACACAAAAAATCATGCAAAATCGCATTGAATTATATGTTATGCAAAATAAACAAATATGGATTTATTTTGAAATATATAAGACAGAAATTTAACACACCGACAAATATCCCATTGTTTATAGTATTTATCGAATGCATAGTAATAACAAAACAATAACCTCAAATATATGTTATATATATTTTTATATAATATTATTTAATTTGTATTATATTGGAATACAAATTTAAATTAAAAATAAGAAAGGATTTTAAACTTGGCACTTTTAGTATTATACACCAGAGAGAAGACAAAGTCCATCGATAAACTAATGCTAAATTTAAATTAAGTTGGAATTTTAATTTTTGTATTATTTTTATTTTTCCAATTACCAATTACGAGCCTCGAGCTCGTTTCTATCAATAATTCATATTTTATTTTTATGAATATTTATTTATTTAATTTTTTTTTCTGAAAATTGCCACTGTATATATATGTCTTATGAACTATAACATTCAATGACCGTACAAATATGTTCTACCAGCCATGCAATACTTGGTCCATAGTGGTCCAGAATTATATATAGACCCCATATAAACCCACCCCTAGAATTGGCTTTTGAAGTCTCATGGAGGTGGAACATTTCCAGAAATATCAATCGAATCGAATGAAATCGATTCGATTGCACTTTGGCCCTCAAATTACAGTGCGAAAATTGGTCCATATCCGTTCATAATTATTTATAGACTCCTCTACAAAAGGTCAATATGCTTAAATTAAATAATATAACCAAATAAATATTTTTGAAAAAAAAACTTAAATTAAATTTAGCATCAATTTTATGGTGGACCTCTTTTTCTGTGTTCTTTGTGAAAATACTTCTCTATCTGCAATTTCTCCAACGAACTTTCGTTTCATTTCTAACATTTTGTAAACGCGTCCTTTCTATTTTATTAACCAGCTTTTTTTAGGTACTTGTCACGAACAAGAACTAATAAAAAAGAGTGTCTGAATTTAATGTTGCACAGAACTTTGTATGTCTCTCTCTCTATGAGAACGATGAAAAGTATTCTTTCATTAAATTCATTTAGAATTGCCACCAGATATGCTCTAACATTATTTCACTATTCTAATGCTGATGTCGGGCTTTTTTGTTTGCCTTTTCTTTTATTGTTCTCAAAAATCATCAGCTTCACTTGATTTTGCAGCCAATATTTTAGAAGCAAATAGTCCGGCAGCGCGGGCGTGAATATATGGGTGAGTGGGTATAAGGCGAACTTATTATATATGTGTCATTGAAGGCTGCATTTTACATGATTTTATACAGCAAACAATTTTTGGAGAAAAAAAGTCACTAATATTTCGATAAGAAAGGATTTTAAACTTGGCAAAAGTGCCAAGTTTAAAATTATACACCAGACAGAAGACAAAGTCCATCAATAAACTAATGCTAAATTTAAGTTAATTTGGAATTTTAATTATTTTATTATTTGTTATTTTTCCAATTAATGAATTATTGATAGAAACGAGCTCGAGGCTCGTAGAATTCTACCAACAATGATAGATTTTTTACTGTTTGGTAGATAGATGTTTTACTGTTTGGTATATCCTCTCCCACTGAGAGGTCCTTCAATTTTCAATAGAAATAAAATTTTAATAGAAATTTCTATAGATATAAAATTTTCACAAGCATTTCTATGGATATAAAATTCGAACAAAATTTTCCATAGAAATAAATTTTTGACAAAACTTTCCAAAGAAAAAAATTTTTGAAAAAAATTTCTCTGGAAATAAAATTTTCACAAAATTTTCTATAGAAATAAAAATTTTGAAAAAGTTTCTATAGAAATAAAATGTTAACAAAATTTTCTATGTAAATAAAATTTTTAAAAAAAATTTTTGTAGAAAAAAAAATTTTAAAAAAATTTTCTATAAAAAAAATTTAAAACAAAATCTATAGGAGTAATGTTTTTAAAAAAATTTTTATAGAAATAAAATTTTGACAAAATTTTCTATAGAAATAAAAGTTTGACAAAATTTTCTATGGAAATAAAATTTTGACAAAAATTGTTTGTAGAAAAACAATTTTTTTTTTAATTTTCTATAAGAAAAAATTTTAAAAAGAATCTATAGAGTAATGTTTTTAAAAAATTTTCTATAGAAATAAAATTTTGACAAAATTTTCTATAGAAATAAGAGTTTGACAAATCTTGACAAAATTTTCTATGGAAATAAAATTTTTAAAAAATTTTTTTGTAGAAAAAAATTTAAAAAAATTTTCTATAAGAAAAAATTTAAAACAAAATCTATAGGAGTAATGTTTTTAAAAAATTTTTTTATAGAAATACAATTTTGACAAAATTTTCTATAGAAATAAAAGTTTGACAAAATTTTCTATGGAAATAAAATTTTGACAAAAATTGTTTGTAGAAAAAAAATTTTTTAAATTTTCTATAAGAAAACATTTAAAAAAAATTTATAGAGTAATGTTTTTAAAAAATTTTCTATAGAAATAAAATTTTGACAAAATTTTCTATAGAAATAAGAGTTTGACAAGATTTTCTATAGAAATAAAATTTTGACAAAATTTTCTAAAGAAATAAAAGATTGACAACATTTTTTATGGAAATAAAATTTTGACAAAAAATTTTTGTAGAAATTTTTTTTTAAATTTAAAAAAAATCTATAGAGTAATGTTTTTAAAAAATTTTCTATAGAAATAAATTTTGACAAAATTTTCTATAGAAATAAGAGTTTGACAAAATTGTTTATAGAAATAAAATTTTTTTTTAAAAATACAATTTTTATAAAATTTTCTATAGAAATAAAATTTTGACAAAATTTTCTATGGAAATAAAATTTGACAAAATTTTCTATGGAAATAAAATTTGACAACATTTTCTATAGAAATAAAATTTTGACAAGATTTTCTATAGAAATAAAATTTTGACAAAATTTTCTAAAGAAATAAAAGATTGACAACATTTTTTATGGAAATAAAATTTTGACAAAAATTTTTTGTAGAAAAAAATTTTTTTTTTTAAATTTTAAAAAAAAATCTATAGAGTAATGTTTTTAAAAAATTTTCTATAGAAATAAAATTTTGACAAAATTTTCTATAGAAATAAGAGTTTGACAAAATTGTTTATAGAAATAAAATATTTTATAAAAATACAATTTTGATAAAATTTTCTATAGAAATAAAATTTTGATAAAATTTTCTATAGAAATAACATTTTGACAAAATGTTCTATAGAAATAAAATTTGGACAAAATTTTCTATAGAAATACAATTTTGATAAATTTTGCTATAGAAATAAAATTTTTACAAAATCTTCTAAAGAAATAAAAGATTGACAACATTTTTTATGGAAATAAAATTTTGACAAAAATTTTTTGTAGAAAAAAAAAATTTTTTTTAAATTTAAAAAAAAATCTATAGAGTAATGTTTTTAAAAAATTTTCTATAGAAATAAAATTTTGACAAAATTTTCTATAGAAATAAGAGTTTGACAAAATTGTTTATAGAAATAAAATTTTTTATAAAAATACAATTTTGATAAAATTTTCTATAGAAATAAAATTTTGATAAAATTTTCTATAGAAATTATATTTTGACAAAATGTTCTATAGAAATAAAATTTGGACAAAATTTTCTATATACAATTTTGATAAATTTTGCTATAGAAATAAAATTTTTACAAAATCTTCTATAGAAATAAAATTTTCTAAAGAAATAAAATTTTGACAAAATTTTTTATAGAAATAAATTTAAACAAAATTTTCCATACAAATAAAATTTTGACAAAATTTTCTATAGAAATAAAATTTTGACAAGATTTTCTATGGAGATAAAATTTTGACAAAATATTCTAAAGAAATAAAATTTTGATAAAATTCGTTTACTTATAAATTGGTGATCGGTTTTTGGTTATTACAAGAAATGTTTGAAGGGTGTTGGTGAGATGCTGGTGGTTTTGGTGCTAGTCGTTTTTTCCCCCATTTTCAATGAATACCAAGTGTCGCCAGCTTTAATTTTTTTTTCTCCAGCTCTCACAAAACGTATTCATTGCAATCATTATTTATTTGATTGTGCTCTTTTTCATTTCCATCGCAGTTATCTTTTGCCTCCGGTTTTTTTTTTTTTGCATTTCCTACAAATCGACTTCAGTCTCTTATAACATGAGAGGAGGGGGCTGGTGAAAAAAAGGAGCCACTTTCATTGCGCTTTGATTTTTTTTTTGTGTTTGCCCCCTATTCATTGCCTTTGTTGAGAGTCTCTACTAAATTGTATTCTTTTCAACATAGCCCTACTGAGTTCTTTTCCTTCGGTTTTTATTTTTTTTTTTTCATCTTTTCTCTTGTCTGCCATATAGCTTTTCATTGCATTTTGTCAAAGCATTTGCTGAAAAGAGGAACATTTCAAATGTCAGCAATTTTTATAAGTTAATTTGTTTAGAGGAAATATTATGTGGCAAATGGAGAAAAATAAGTGATGAGTGACAGGCAAGTGGGAAAATCAGCAAAGTGCACAAAAATTCCATAGAAATAAGCATTTAGATGCCATTTAGATTCCTTTTTGTGCTCACAAAAGAGGAAAGTATGAAAAACCACAGTAAAGGCAACCACTCACAGTGCCAATTAGGGATAAGTAATCAATTGAAGAAAGGATAGTTATGCGATACCATTAGATGGCATTCTAATGAAATCAATGAATTGCAAGAAGAAAGAGAGGATATTGGGAATTTAAAAGAGTATTCTGTTCTACAAGAATATATTCCCGAATATTATCCACATAAAATATTTGAGGTATACTTGGCTTGGGAAAAATTCCATTTGGGCTTTGGAAATTTTCGAAAAAAAATAAAAATAATTAACTTAAATCAAAAAATTTTTGCAATAAAACTAAATTAAATTCTTCATTCTTACCATTTTTTCTGTATATTTCTTCACTTGACTTCCATATTTTAAGCCTTTGCCTGCTGTTGCTATCTTCAATTAAATATTTTTATGTTCATTTGCAGTGCATGAGCTACTCCATCAACACTTTTCTTTAGCATATATACTCACTCTCTCACTCCCCTCCAACTCCCATCTAAACCCAAGTACCTCATGAAACTCAATTTCATATGAGAACGGTAAATAACTTAGTGTCTTATGGATTTAACCTAAATTCAGTGACTTCTTAGCTTTTAAATATGGAACATTTGTGAAAATAGGATATACCTACAGAGAGTGGAGAGGGAGGGGGTGAAGCAGGAGTGTAGGTGAAATAGAAGAAATATGCTGACAGTTCGTGTTAGTTATGTTATGACACGACTTAACATTTTCGCATAAATCATGACTGCAAAACAAAACTCAAAATGGCAGAATGGCAGGAAGGCAATATAAACGAGACTTAATAAGATGTTGATGTTGCTAATACTCCTATAGCTTGAGCTACTGCACCTACCGTTCCAGCTGACGACGATGATGATGTTGATGATGATGACGATGATGCTGATGCTGATGCTGACGAGGATGCCGGTGCTGTCATCAAAAAGAAATTCCAACCAGGATCAACACCACAAACAAGGAAGAAAACAAGAAATACTCAACACACATTAACAAACATTCTGAAAAGCACATGAGCGTCTACACATACACCAACACACACATACCATAAACATGTATACTTAGGGAAACTTAGATGTATACATCCACAACGTGCCTTGTAGTTTAACGTCAAGTTATGAAGGGTATAGGAGGCAATCCATTGGCATATAACCGCCTATAACAAAAACCTACCTATGGCACTAAGTTTTTGGGTAAAAAGTTTAACTCCAACTAATTGTATACCCCAGCCAATGTTATATACTGACCACATCCCGAATTCGGCCATACAATGTTGGAAATCTGTAATTAAATTGTGAGGAAAGTTCCCTGATTTTTTTAGCATGATATTATTACTGGTTAACAGCTGCCACAGCTTGGTAAAATTCTACCAAAAATGGTCAATTTGTTTACTGTTTGGTAGAATGTTTTATGTTTTCATAGATTTTGCAAAATATTCCTCTCAAACTTCATTCATTCTCTATAGAAAGAAAATTTTAACAAAATTTTCTATAGAAAGCAAATTTTGACAAAATTTTCTATAGAAAGAAAGTTTTGACAAAATTTTGTATAAAAATAAAATTTTTAAAATTTTCTATAGAAATAAAATTTTAAAAAAATTTTCTCTAAATATAAAATTTTGACAAGATTTTCTATAGAAATACAATTTTGACAAAATTTTCCATACAAATAAAATTTTGACAAAATTTTCCATACAAATAAAATTTTGACAAAATTTTCTATAGAAATAAAATTTTAAAAAAATTTTCTCTAAATATAAAATTTTGACAAGATTTTCTATAGAAATACAATTTTGACAAAATTTTCCATACAAATAAAATTTTGACAAAATTTTCTATGGAAATGAAATTTTGACAAAATTTTCCATACAAATAAAATTTTGACAAAATTTTCTATGGAAATGAAATTTTGACAAAATTTTCTACAGAAATAGAATTTTGAAAAAAAACCTATAGAAATAAAATTTTGACAAAATTTTCTATGGAAATAAAATTTTGACAAAATTTTCTATGGAATTAAAATTTTGACAAAATTTTCCTTTTTTTCAGTTTGGGTTTGGTGAACTACCAGAATTTGTTCTGATAATTGTTTGATAGTTTTGCTGCAAGTAGAGGATGCTGATGAGGAATGTGGTAATTCCGAAACGTGCGTCCATCCAACCATCTTGCAGTCTATAGGGCTTTGCCCAAATGAATTTGACAAACATTCTTTTCCTCTGTTGGTTAAGCTACTATTGTAGTCAACGCAAAGGTTTTTAAGCTGAGATCACAACAACAAATATGATTGAAGTACAAACCAACAATAACAAAACAAAACACGAATGAAATAACATTTTGACAACATTTTCTATAGAAATAAAATTTTGACAAAATTTTCTGTCGAAATAAAATTTTAAATTTAATTTTTCTTTAGAAATAAATATTTAACAAAATTTTCTATAGACATAAATGTTGAAAAAAATTTCTATTGAAATGAAATTTTGACAAAATTTTCTATATAAATAAAATTTTGACAACATTTTCTACAGAAATACAATTTTAACATAATTTTCTATAGAAATAAATTTTTGGCACAATTTTATATAGAAATAAAATTTTGACAAAATTTTCTATGGAAATAAAATTTTGACAAAATTCTCTATAGAAATGAAATCTTGACAAAATTATCTAAGGAAATAAAAGTTTGACAAAATTTTCTATTGAAATACAATTTTAACAAAATTTTCTATAGAAATACAATTTTGACAAAATTTTCTATATAAACAAAATTTTGACAAAATTATCTATATAAATAAAATTTTGACAAAATTTTCTATATAAATAAAATTTTGACAAAATTTTCTATATAAATAAAATTTTAACAAAATTTTCTATATAAATAAAATTTTGACAAAATTTTCTATATAAATAAAATTTTGACATTTTCTACAGAAATACAATTTTAACATAATTTTCTATAGAAATATATTTTTGACAAAATTTTCTATATAAATAAAATTTTAACAAAATTTTCTATATAAATAAAATTTTGACAAAATTTTCTATATAAATAAAATTTTACAACATTTTGTACAGAAATACAATTTTAACATAATTTTCTATAGAAATATATTTTTGGCAAAATTTTCTATAGAAATAAAATTTTGACAACATTTTCTATGGAAATAAAATTTTGACAAAATTCTCTATAGAAATGAAATTTTGACAAAATTATCTAGGGAAATAAAAGTTTGACAAAAATTTCTATAGAAATACAATTTTGACAAAATTTTCTATATAAATACAATTTTGACAAAATTTTCTATATAAATACAATTTTGACAAAATTTTCTATAGAAATACAATTTTGACAAAATTTTCCAAAGAAATAAAATTTTGACAAAATTTTCTATAGAAATACAATTTTGACAAAATTTTCTATAGAAATAACATTTTGACAAAATTTTCTATGGAAATAATATTTTGATCCTAAAAAGTCCCTAAAAATGTCTTTATTTTAAGGAAGACGCATCTTTGGATCAGAATCAATACGAAAATCCTTAAGTAAAGATCAAAATCTTTGGATCCAAGTAAACTGTTTTTTTGGATGTGTCTAGTTAAAATAAATAACATTTTTGGGAGGTCATTGTTGAAAGAGATTTTAAAGTTGTGCCTTTAGAAGAAGTTCCAATTTTTTTTTTGCTGGGTTAGGTTAGGTTAGGTGGCAGCCCGATGTATCAGGCTCACTTAGACTATTCAGTCCATTGTGATACCACATTGGTGAACTTCTCCCTTATCACTGAATGCTGCCCGATTCCATGTTAAGCTCAATGACAAGGGACCTCCTTTTTATAGCCGAGTCCGAACGGCGTTCCACATTACAGTGAAACCATTTAGAGAAGATTTGAAACCCTCAGAAATGTCACCAGCATTACTGAGGTGGGATAATCCACCGCTGAAAAACTTTTTGGTGTTCGGTCGAAGCAGGAATCGAACTCACGACCTTGTGTATGCAAGGCGGCCATGCTAACCATTGCACCATGGTGGCTCCCTTTTGCTGGGTTGTAATACATCGTAATATCGATTTTCGACTATATAAAGGATACATATTCTTGATTAGGGTGAAAGACGATCTAACGATGTCCGTCTGTTTGAGTGTTGTAATTGTGATACAGGCTCCAATTCAATTATGCTACTCGATCTCCAAGGAATCCTCGAATTACTCATATGCAAACACAAGTCCATATAGCATTTGGTATATGCTGAAAGCAACCACAACCGTATAAAAGTTCATTAAACCGGATACAGAGGATTGATGTTTTCGCCTTCTTGTTTTTTTTTTGTGTTTTGCTTGGGCTGGGCAAAAAGGAATTCTTGCTGTAGGTGTTTGTTTCCAAAACATGTATAAATCCTATACACATATAGGCGAAACGATCACTCCTACTCCTGGGTCCCCCTTCTCACACCCTCCTTCCCTCGCTCTCATACACAAAATTTGCACCTATTTGCAAAAGTAGTTTGCATTAGTGGAGCGTGTGATTTTTTTGTTTTAGTCTTTGTAGTTTTCAGCTTGCTTTCACCTGGTAGGCGATTAGATCCCTTTGTATGGTGGTGGTATTGTACCTAGGATACATGCGTTACCCTGGTATGTTCTGATGCTCATGACTTTGCATCAGGGGCTACCACTGCCTTGTCGTATCACAAGGCAGAGTAGTATGTTGAACACGGCAAGTGGAAAAACAAACATGTTTAAGCATAAACATGTACGTTGATTCGCCCAGTTGTAGTTTCCTTCGTTTTAGGTTACACCGAGAGGTAAGATGGTAATATTTCCACCTCCCTCCCCCTCCCTGGGTGTTTGCTTTTCTGCGTCAACACAACATTTCGCTAATCAGGTGCATATAAGCTCAGGATTAACGTGCTAAGCACGTCCCTGCCACAACCTCACATATAATCACTAGCACTAGTGTAGCTAATATTAGAAATCTAATTCTTAATTACACTCTCCGAAAGCCCCGTTATTCATTGTAACAACGCAACAAAAAAAATATATATAAAGACAGCAGGATATACTAGAGATGTGGTGAGGGGGGCGGGCAGGATTAGGGTATAAATTACTCCATGGGAAAAACTGAAAGTGTTCCAAGTGAATTAAATCTTGATTAAAAGTGTACAAAATGTTAACACATTTATGGAGGTTTAGTAAGTGTTATTGGATCTCATTGTTGTTGTTTTTTTTGTTTGTGAAACAAAGAGTTCATAGAATGAAGGGTTTGCTAATCATACACCCTGGAAAAACTTAACCCACCATGAAATAAAATGTAGCTTTATATTAGAAAAATTTAACTAAATTTTTTTTTGTAAAGGGTGATTTGTTAAGAGCTTGATAACTTTTTTTAAAAAAAAACGCATAAAATTTGCAAAATCTCATCGGTTCTTTATTTGAAACGTTAGATTGGTCCATGACATTTACTTTTTGAAGATAATTTCATTTAAATGTTGACCGCGGCTGCGTCTTAGGTGGTCCATTCGGAAAGTCCAATTTTGGGCAACTTTTTCGAGCATTTCGGCCGGAATAGCCCGAATTTCTTCGGAAATGTTGTCTTCCAAAGCTGGAATAGTTGCTGGCTTATTTCTGTAGACTTTAGACTTGACGTAGCCCCACAAAAAATAGTCTAAAGGCGTCAAATCGCATGATCTTGGTGGCCAACTTACCGGTCCATTTCTTGAGATGAATTGTTCTCCGAAGTTTTCCCTCAAAATGGCCATAGAATCGCGAGCTGTGTGGCATGTAGCGCCATCTTGTTGAAACCACATGTCAACCAAGTTCAGTTCTTCCATTTTTGGCAACAAAAAGTTTGTTAGCATCGAACGATAGCGATCGCCATTCACCGTAACGTTGCGTCCAACAGCATCTTTGAAAAAATACGGTCCAATGATTCCACCAGCGTACAAACCACACCAAACAGTGCATTTTTCGGGATGCATGGGCAGTTCTTGAACGGCTTCTGGTTGCTCTTCACTCCAAATGCGGCAATTTTGCTTATTTACGTAGCCATTCAACCAGAAATGAGCCTCATCGCTGAACAAAATTTGTCGATAAAAAAGCGGATTTTCTGCCAACTTTTCTAGGGCCCATTCACTGAAAATTCGACGTTGTGGCTCGTTAGTAAGTCTATTCATGATGAAATGTCAAAGCATACTGAGCATCTTTCTCTTTGACACCATGTCTGAAATCCCACGTGATCTGTCAAATACTAATGCATGAAAATCCTAACCTCAAAAGAATCACCCTTTAATTGCAACATGATACAAATAAGTTAAAAATTTTTGTCAATTTAAAGAAAATTTATTAAAAATAATATTTTTTTATTTTTTTTAGCTGATAGCCTAAGTAGCTAATGCTGCTAGATTATAAAAATAAATAAATAACAAGTATATACGGCCGTAACTTCGGCTGGGCCGAAGCTTATGTATCCTCCACCATGAATTGCGTAGAAACTTCTTCTAAACACTGCCATCCACAATCGAATTACTTGGGTAGCGGTAACGCAAGGTATCTTAAAACCTCCTAACACCGTCTTCTAAATTATAAGTAAGTCCATACGTGGTATATTTTAAATTAAAAAAGACCGATTAAATACGTATATAATTCAGTTTGACAAAATTTTCTATTGAAATAAAATTTTAACAAAATTTTCTATAGAAATAAAATTTTAACAAAATTTTCTATAGAAATAAAATTTTAACAAAATTTTCTATAGAAATAAAATTTTAACAAAATTTTCTATAGAAATAAAGTTTTAAGCAATACTTATCATAGTTTCGGCTATAGGTCGATTTAAAAACATAGGATTCATGTTTTTATTTAAGTTTTATTCCCAATATTTCGGTTGACTTCGTCAAAACCGTTTTCAAGGATTTATTCTTGTGTGCACAGCTTCACACTTTGTTTTACAGTGTAAAATCGACCTATAGCCGAAACTATGATAAGAATTGCTTAAAAATAAAATAAAAAGGTCAACGATAATCAATCAGAAAAATAAAATTTTAACAAAATTTTCTATAGAAATGAAATTTTAACAAAATTTTCTATAGAACTAAAATTTTGGTAGATTATTTTTGGCTCGAGTGGCAACCATGATTATGAAACGATATAGACAAATTTTTGTGTGATTGGGGATCGGCTATATATAACAATGGACTGAATAGTCTAAGTGAGTCTAAAACTTAATCGGCCTGCCACTTTAACCTAACCATTATAGACCGATATGGACCAATTTTGGTATGGTTGCTAGCGGCGATATACTAACACCACGTTCCAAATTTGAACCGGATCGGATGAATTTTACTGCTCCAAGAAGCTCCGGAGGTCAAATCTGGAGAACGGTTTATATGGGTGCTATATATAATTATGGACCGGTATGGACCAATTCTGGCATGGTTGTTAGAGACCATATACTAACACTATGTTCCAAATTTCAACCGGATCGGATAAAAGTTGCTTCTCTTAGAGGCTCCATAATTCAAATCTGGGGATCGGTTTATATGGGGACTGTATATAATCATGGACCGATATGAACCAATTCTGGTATGGTTGTTAGAGACCATATACTAACACCATGTTCCAAACTTCAACCGGATCGGATAAAATTTGCTTTCTTAGAGGCTCCGCAATTCAAATCTGGGGATCGGATTATATGGGTGCTATATATAATTATGGACCGATATGGACCAATTCTGGCATGGTTGTTAGAGACCATATACTAACACTATGTTCCAATTTCAACCGGATCAGATAAAAGTTGCTTCTCTTAGAGGCTCCGCAATTCAAATCTGGGGATCGGTTTATATGGGGACTGTATATAATTATGGACCGATGTGAACCAATTTTTGCATGGTTGTTGGAGACCATATACCAACACCACACGCAGAGAAGGAATATGATCACCTCAAACATGTTTCAAGAGCAAAATGTTATTTTTGTATGGTGACCATGTAACATGTTTGTCACTAAAATGTTATTTTCTCGTCAAATATAACCTGCTTGCCGAAATCAGATACAAGATTTCCGAGAAGATAACATGGTTGCGAAAACCATGTTACATGGTCACCACCCAAAAATAACATTTTAATCTTAAAACATGTTTGAGGTGATCATATTCCTTCTCTGGTTGCATGTACCAAATTTCAGCCGGATCGAATGAAATTTGCTTCTCTTAGAGGCTCCGCAAGCCAAATCTGGGGATCGGTTTATATGGGGGCTATATATAATTATGGGTCGATGTGGACCAATTTTTGCATGGTCATTAGAGACCATATACCAACACCATGTACCAAATTTTAGCCGGATCGGATGAAATTTGCTTCTCTTAGAGCAATCGCAAGCCAAATTTTGGGGTCCGTTTATATGGGGGCTATACGTAAAAGTGGACCGATATGGCCCATTTGCAATACCATCCGACCTACATCAATAACAACTACTTGTGCCAAGATTCAAGTCGATAGCTTGTTTCGAAATCTGGGGATAGGTTTCAACCGGATCAGATGAAATTTTCTTCTCTTTGAGGCTCCGCAAGCCAAATCTGGGGATCGGTTCCCAAAAAATTTCCCTACAATTTCCCCTATAATATTTTTTTTTTAAATTTAAACAAAATTTATAAAACAAACATGGTTTTTTGTGTTTTATTATCTTAAAACATATGCAAATGCAACGTATATTACGAAAAAATAAATTAAATCTCTATAAAAATAAAATTTTGGAAAAAGTTTCTATACAAAAATTTTACTTGGAGGACAGTCTAAACTAAGATTAGAGAACAAAGTTTTGATCTACAAAACGATTTTAAACCCCATATGGACGTACGGTATACCGCTCTGGTACCTCTAATATTGAAATCTTGCAAAGATTTCAGTCAAAGACCCTTAGAACAATTTTTAAAGCACCGTGGTATGTTAGAAATTCTACGATACACAATGATCTAAATATGCCAACTGTTATACAGAAAATTAGCAGATATAGTTCCAAGTATCTCAATAGACATAGCTACCATCCAAATATCTTAGCTATAACACTCTTAGATGATAGTAATGAGATTAAAAGGCTTAAAAGACTTCATGTTTTTGATCTCCCATTTAGAAAATAAACAAAAATATTCTTGTTATAAATACATAATTAAGCACCATAGTAGTATTTGATATTATTATTTCAAATAAGATTACGTTAAAAAAAAAGAAAATTGTATTAATTTTTACGTTTAATAGAACTTGAAATATCTGTTATTTATAATGTTTTATACAATTTTGCTTATTATTTCTTTGTAAATAGATTGCAAATAAATGAGTTTGAGAAAAAAAGAAATAAAATTTTGACAAAAATTATCTATAGAAATAAAATTTAGACAAAATTTTCTATAGAAATACAATTTTGAAAAAATGTATATAGAAATAAAACTTTGACAAAATGTTCTATAGAAATAAATTTTGAAAAAAAAAAATAATTTTGAGAAAAAATCCATTGAAATAAAATTTTGAGAAAATTTTCTATAGACATAAAATGTTGAAAAATTTTTCTATAGAAATAAAAATTTGAAAAATTTCCATAGAAATAAAATTTTGACAAAATTGTGTATAGGAATACAATTTTGACAAAATTTTCTATAAACATAAAATGTTGAAAAATTTTTCTATAAAAAAGAAAAATTTTAAAAATTTCCATAGAAATAAAATGTTGACAAAATTGTCTATAGGAATACAATTTTGACAAAATTTTCTATAGAAATAAAATTAAAAAAATCTATAGAAATAAAATTTTGACAAAAATTCCATAGAAATAAAATTTAGACAAAATTTTCTATAGGAATAAAAATTTCACAAAATTTTCTATAGAAATAAAATTTTGAAAAAAATTTCCATATTTTGACACAATCTTCTATGGAAAAAAAATTTGAAAAAAGTTTTATAGAAATAAAATTTTGACACAATCTTCTATGAAAAACAAAATTTGAAAAAATTTGTATAGAAATAAAATTTTGATAAAAAAAATCTATAGAAATAAAATTTTGAAAAAAAAATAAATATAAATAAAAATTTGAGAAATTTCCATAGAAATAAAATGTTGACAAAATTGTCTATAGGAATACAATTTTGATAAAATTTTCTATAGATAAAAATTAAAAAAAATTCTATAGAAATAAAATTAAAAAATCTATAGAAATAAAATTTTGACAAAAATTCCTTAGAAATAAAATTTAGACAAAATTGTCTATAGGAATACAATTTTGATAAAATTTTCTATAGAAAAAAATTAAAAAAAATTCTTTAGAAATAAAATAAAAAAAAAAATCTATAGAAATAAAATTTTGAAAAATATTCCATAGAAATAAAATTTAAACAAAATATTCTATAGGAATAAAATTTTGACAAAATTTCCTATAGAAATAAAATTTTGACAAAATTTTCTATAGAAATAAAATTTTAAAAAAAAAATTCTACAGGAATAAAATTGTGGCAAAAATGTTCTATAGAAATATTTGTTTGGCAGTTTTGTGGTAAGATTTTCTTCAAATATTGGTAGATTTTTTTGGCCCGAGTTGTAACCGTGGTTACAACACATTGTTAAAGATCAAGCCTTGTCTGCTTCTAAATTCCTCCTCTAGTATATAGCCATTAAAATGTAAAAACTTATAAAAAATTGTGTTGAGTGAAAAAGTCCCTACATTGTCCCCCTACGTCCCTACAACACGCTAAATATTAGAAAAAACCTACATGTAGGGAATTTCCCCTACTTCTGGTAATACTGTTCTGAATAGATATGACGATGTCCGTTCGACCGTCTGTTGAAATAACGCTAGCTTCCGAACATGCACTCAAACAATAGTGAACTGGTCTGGTTCCCTATTTTTTGAAGGTTTGGTTGGTTTTAGAAAATTTAGGTTATTTTAGAAAATTTTATGTTATTTCGATATCACTCCGATTTCAGAAAAATCAGTAATATTCGACAAATTCAAGAAAATTTATAAGATCAAATTATTGTTTTACTTGTCAAAGGAAAATTCGTAGCTTGAAAGAAAAAAATTGCAAAAAGATCTTTAGTGCCATTCAAGTTCAAGATGGGTGCGTTATTGATAAAATTTATAAATTTTAAGAAATTCCGAACTATTTTATGGGAGATACAAATTTAGAAAATTTTCAACTTCATTTGTGTATAGTTTTTTCCCATTTTCTAATTCATTTAACTAACGTACGTAAAAAAATTATTAAAGTCAAATAAATTTTTCCAAAACATATTAATTTCATGACCTAAAATACAATTAAATTGGGTTTAGTGCCATATAAGGTTAGGTTAGGTGGCAGCCCGATGTATCAGGCTCACTTAGACTATTCAGTCCATTGTGATACCACATTGGTGCCATATAAGTGTGCCCACAGTTTTTTTCTCTTAAATGTCTTACGGCCATTTTCATGTAGCTCCGTTAGGCTTTAACTGTCAGTTAACAGAAAGTAAATTGCAAATATCTTCTCTTCGGTTAAATTTAACTGAAAATTTTTCAGCAGTTAAGATCCTAGCTGACATATGGAATATATAGGCAAGATGACAGATATGTCCATAGTATGGTTTAAAAGTTCATTAGCTAACGTAGCACTAACGAAGCTTCATGCAAATGGGGGTTAAAGGGAGAAGTAAACTATTTTTTCAGTGGAGATATTAGTAGTTACAATACCAACAATTTTTGTCAATATTCTGCTATTGCATTAATTTTATTTTTAACAAAAACATTCACATGAATATAAACAAGTATATACGGCCGTAAGTTCGGCCAGGCCGAAGCTTATGTACCCTCCACCATGGATTGCGTAGAAACTTCTACTGAAGCCGATGGCAAGGTATCTTAAAACTTCCTAACACCGTAACATATACCACATAGTCCATACGTGGTATATATTAAACTAAAAAAGACCGATTAAATACGTATATAATTAAGTTTAAAGTTTCTATAGAAATAAAATTTTGACAAAATAAAATTTTGACAACATTTTCTATAGAAGTAAAATTTGGAAAAAATTTTCTATAGAAATAAAATTTTGTCAAAATTTTCTATAGAAATAAAATTTTGACAAAATTTTCTATAGAAACAAAATTTTGACAAAATTTTCTATAGAAATAAAATTTTGACAAAATTTTCTATAGAAATAACATTTTGACAATGCTTTCTATAAAAATAAAATTTTGGTAGATTATTTTTGGCTCGAGTGGCAACCATGATTATGAACCGATATGGACCAATTTTTGTGTGAATGGGAATCGCCTATATATAACTATAGACCGATATGGACCAATTTTGGCATGGTTGTTAGAGACCATATACTAACACCATGTTCCAAATTTCAACCGGATCGGATGAATTTTGCTCCTCTAAGAGGCTCCGGACGTCAAATCTGGGGATCGGCTTATATGGGGGCTATATATAATTATGGGTCGATGTGGACCAATTTTTGCATGGTCATTAGAGACCATATACCAACACCATGTACCAAATTTTAGCCGGATCGGATGAAATTTGCTTCTCTTAGAGCAATCGCAAGCCAAATTTGGGGGTCCGTTTATATGGGGGCTATACGTAAAAAGGGACCGATATTGACCAATTTTTGCATGGTTGTTAGAGACCATATACTAACACCATGTACCAAATTTCAGCCAGATCGGATGAATTTTGCTTCTCTTAGAGCAATCGCAAGCCAAATTTGGGGGTCCGTTTATATGGGGGCTATACGTAAAAGTGGATCGATATGGACCAATTTTTGCATGGTTGTTAGAGACCATATACTAACACCATGTACCAAATTTCAGCCGGATCGGATGAAATTTGCTTCTCTTAGAGCAATCTCAAGCTAAATTTGGGGGGTCCGTTTATATGGGGGCTATACGTAAAAGTGGACCGATATGGCCCATTTGCAATACCATCCGACATACATCAATAACAACTACTTGTGCCAACTTTATAGTCGATAGCTTGTTTCGTTCGAAAGTTAGCGTGATTTCAACAGACGGACGGACGGACATGCTCAGATCGACTCAGAATTTCACCACGACCCAGAATATATATACTTTGTGGGGTCTTAGAGCAATATTTCGATGTGTTACAAACGGAATGACAAAGTTAATATACCCCCATCCTATGGTGGAGGGTATACAAATTAACAAAAATAACAAAACTTACAAAATGTTCTATATTTTATTGCTAGCAATGCTCTTTGTGACCATGACCAACATAATAGCAGAGGCAATTTATATGAATCGGAAGTTGTTAGTCAACTAGGAAAATTTTTGTTTTTCAATTTTCAATGTTCCAGTTGAACAACTACGCAATGTTTATTTCAAGGTTTGAAAATCAGATATGAAAATTTTGTGAATTCTAAATCTCTTATACGAGGAGATGGTGAACCATATTTATTTGAAAAAAAAAAAAATGAAATAGGCATTGAGTCAGTAGGGCAAAATGCTATGAACTTACTTTGCAATCGATCGAAAAATGATTAAGGGATGCTGAACCATTAACATTTTCCATTCAACATTTTCATGTTAACAAAAAGTCATGGCTTTTTCTATTAACAAAGCAATAAACTTTCGTAATTACTCCTCGTAAAGTGTTGCCAAAAAATGTATTTTCCCCTTTTGGAAATTTCATAACTATCCCATGCGGGATATGTGTAAATGTGTCAATAATTCTGATTCTCATCGCGGCTATGGAGGGCTATGCGTTTGCAAGTGTGTTTCATTTTCATGACACACATTTTACGAAAATATCGCATGTGAATGCAATAGAGTGTGTCCTAATATTGCAAGTATACCCGATATTTGATGGTCCGCTAAATCAATGAAAAATATCACTGGCTTAATTTGAATGAATTTTTTTTATAGGCTCCATACATAAAAAAATATTAAACTTAAATCCGGGAATCGTACCATTTGAGTTTTGTTTTAAAAAAGTCTTCAAATTAACTGATATATCGTAAGAAAACAAGCTTCGAATATAGTCTAACCCCCAATTTCATGAAGCTCCGTTAGTGCTTTGTTAACTAACGAAATTTTAAACCGTATTATGGACATAGTTGTCATCTTGCCTATATATTTAATATGCCAGTTAGGACCTTAACTGCCGAAAATTTTTCAGTTAAAGTTAACCGGAGAGAAGACATTTGCAATTTACTTTCTGTTAACTAGTAGTTAAAGCCTAAGGGAGCCACATGAAAATGGCCTTAAGACTTATTTTGAAGATTTTGTTTCGTTGGTTTAAAGAATTTTGTTTGTTTGGAATCAAGAGAACATTTAAACTATTCAGTTAAAATAACGACCCTATGCAAAATTTGTGCAAATTGCCACTAACGGGCCTATACAGGACTAAAGGGTGATACCGTCAAAATTTGGTCAAGGGAAAACGCGTGTAAATCGGTGAAATCGTTTATTTAAAAAATCAAATTAAATTTCTTTTTCAAGTTCAATTAGTATAAAATTCAGGAAAAATATTCAGTTAGGCTTTCGCTTTTCCAAATCCGAATTGCCGGGCCTCACGTTTGACACCTGCCATCAGATTTTGTACAGCCACCTTGTCCACCTTCTTCGCCGCAGAAAGCCAGTTTGCCTTGAACTGCTGCTCGTCCTTAGCAGTTTTTTTGGTCTTCTTTAGGTTCCGCTTGACAATAGCCCAGTATTTCTCAATTGGGCGGAGCTCTGGCGTGTTGGGAGGGTTCTTGTCCTTGGGAACCACCTGCACGTTGTTGGCGGCGTACCACTCCATGGCCTTTTTACCGTAATGGCAAGATGCCAAATCCGGCCAAAACAGTACGGAACAACCGTGTTTCTTCAGGAAAGGCAGCAGACGTTTATTCAAACACTCTTTCACGTAAATTTCTTGGTTGACAGTCCCGGAAGCTATGAAAATGCTGCTTTTCAAGCCACAGGTACAGATGGCTTGCCAAACCAGATATTTCTTTGCGAACTTTGACAGTTTTATGTGCTTGCAAATATCTGCTACCTTTCCGCTTCCTTTTGCCGTATAAAACTCCTGTCCCGGAAGCTGCTTGTTGTCGGCTTTGACGTAGGTTTCCTCGTCCATTACCACGCAGTCAAACTTCGTCAGCATCGTCGTGTACAGTCTCCGGGATCGCGCTTTGGCCGTCGTATTTTGTTTATCATCGCAATTTGGAGTCACTACCTTCTTGTAAGTCGATAGTCCGGCTCGTTTTTTGGCTCGATGCACGGTTGTAGACGATGCACCCAGCTTATTTGCGGCATCTCGGAGAGAGAGGTTAGGGTTTCGCTTGAAACTACCGGCAACTCTCTTTGTCGTCTCAGTGGCTTCCGATTTTCGATTTCCCCCCGATCCAGACTTCCTGACTGTCGACAAACGTTCCCCAAACACTTTAATTACATTTGTAACGGTTGATTTGGCAACTTTTAGCGATTTTGCCAGCTTTGCGTGCGAGTAGCTCGGATTTTCGCGATGCGCGAGCAAAATTTTGATACGCTGCTCTTCTTGCTTGGACAGCATTTTGACAACTGAAGAGTGAATTCCAAAATCAAACTAGGAGCAACATTCTACACGCACACACCTTCAAAATGAGGGGTGTTCAAGTTTTTTAAATGCAAACTTGAAAGAAATACGTCAAGTTTATATTGACCAAATTTTGACCGTATCACCCTTTAGCACCACTACTCCACTTTGTCGCAGATTTGAAATTTTATATAATTTATTGGTTCACTTGATTTTAAAATATTATTGGGTCTAGACATTTATCAATGGTTGAACATATTCCAAATATTTCTCCTTGCTGGTGTGATTCGAATGCTTAATCTAAGGATTTGTCCCGGACCTGTCTAAGTTCTTCCAGGATATGGCCTTGGGAATGAGTCCAAGCCGTGTCCTACGCACAATTGCCATAGTTGGTAGAATTCTACCAAACCTGATAGAATTTTTACTCTTTGATAGGGTGGTGGAATTCTTGATGTTTTGGTAGATTTTCAAAATATTCCTCTTCAACTAAGAGGTACTTCACACATTTTCTATAGAAAAAAAATGTTTACAAAATTTTCTATAGAAATAAAATTTTGACAAAATTTTCTATAGAAATAAAATATTGACAAAATTTTCTATAGAAATAAAATTTTGACAAAATGTTCTATAGAAATAAAATTTTGTGTTTGTTGTTGATATTGTTGACCTTAAAAATTTTGACAAAATTTTCTATAGAAATAAAATTTTGACAAAATTTTCTATAGAAATAAAATTTTGACAAAATTAGAAATAAATTTTTGACAAATTTTTCTATGGAAATAAAATTTTGGAAAAATGTTGCTTAGAAATAAAATTTTCACAACAGTTCCTATAGAAATAAAATATTGACAAAATTTTCTATAGAAATAAAATTTTGACAAAAGTTTCTGTAGAAATAAAATTTTAACAAATATTTCTATGGAAATAAAATTTTGAAAAAATGTCTATAGAAATAAAATTTTGACAAATATTTCTATGGAAATAAAATTTTGGAAAAATTTTGTTTAAAAATAAAATGTTAACAAAATTTTCTTTAGAAATAAAATGTTGACAAAATTTTCTGTAAAAATAAAATTTTTCAAAATAATTATTTGGTAGTTTTTTGGTAAAATTTCCAATTTCCGATGCGCGAGCAAAATTTTGATACGCTGCTCTTCTTGCTTGGACAGCATTTTGACAACTGAAGAGTGAATTCCAAAATCAAACTAGGAGCAACATTCTACACGCACACACCTTCAAAATGAGGGGTGTTCAAGTTTTTTAAATGCAAACTTGAAAGAAATACGTCAAGTTTATATTGACCAAATTTTGACCGTATCACCCTTTAGCACCACTACTCCACTTTGTCGCAGATTTGAAATTTTATATAATTTATTGGTTCACTTGATTTTAAAATATTATTGGGTCTAGACATTTATCAATGGTTGAACATATTCCAAATATTTCTCCTTGCTGGTGTGATTCGAATGCTTAATCTAAGGATTTGTCCCGGACCTGTCTAAGTTCTTCCAGGATATGGCCTTGAGAATGAGTCCAAGCCGTGTCCTACGCACAATTGCCATAGTTGGTAGAATTCTACCAAACCTGATAGAATTTTTACTCTTTGATAGGGTGGTGGAATTCTTGATGTTTTGGTAGATTTTCAAAATATTCCTCTTCAACTAAGAGGTACTTCACACATTTTCTATAGAAAAAAAATGTTTACAAAATTTTCTATAGAAATAAAATTTTGACAAAATTTTCTATAGAAATAAAATTTTGACAAAATTTTCTATAGAAATAAAATTTTGACAAAATGTTCTATAGAAATAAAATTTTGTGTTTGTTGTTGATATTGTTGACCTTAAAAATTTTGACAAAATTTTCTATAGAAATAAAATTTTGACAAAATTTTCTATAGAAATAAAATTTTGACAAAATTAGAAATAAATTTTTGACAAATTTTTCTATGGAAATAAAATTTTGGAAAAATGTTGCTTAGAAATAAAATTTTCACAACAGTTCCTATAGAAATAAAATATTGACAAAATTTTCTATAGAAATAAAATTTTGACAAAAGTTTCTGTAGAAATAAAATTTTAACAAATATTTCTATGGAAATAAAATTTTGAAAAAATGTCTATAGAAATAAAATTTTGACAAATATTTCTATGGAAATAAAATTTTGGAAAAATTTTGTTTAAAAATAAAATGTTAACAAAATTTTCTTTAGAAATAAAATGTTGACAAAATTTTCTGTAAAAATAAAATTTTTCAAAATAATTATTTGGTAGTTTTTTGGTAAAATTTCCAAAACCTCCAATTTATGGTAGATTGTTTATGGCTTGAGTTGCAACCGTGGTCCTACAGTATAAATTTATACCGTCAATGTCAAACCCATGTTTCTGGTCAATACGTTTTGACCAGAAATGGAACTGGGACTTGAACTGCACCGGTCCCGTTAAAGGGAGCTTCGACTAGTATATAGCAAAAAGGGAATGAAAACTTGATAAATAGGATATGTATCCTAATTTCATTAATTCTAGATTTAAAGCTAGGTAGGTCTCTCAACCAATACCATAATCGTTAAGGGACAGATTTTCTTTTTTGTTTTTAAAATCGTTATACCCTAATGTCTTCTCACCCCAGCAACCAATCGTTAGTTAAAATTTTTGTAAACGAATGTGTATCGATTTGTGCGAGTAGTATGTTTGTAGTTGAGTGAGTTTATGCGCTAATAACATTTCGCTCGTTTAATTTTGATTCATTTCCATTTACGTTCGAGTATTGCAAATTTGTAATTTGATTTTTGCGCATTGATTCACTTATAATTTTGTTTTCAGATGTACTATGCACATACACATGCATTTGTGTATGTGTGTGATTGTGTAAGTGTATACATGCGGTCAATACATGTGCAAATTCGATGGTTGAGGCAAACAAAATTTCGATTGGCTATGTTTGTGTGTTACCATATACATTTTTCATTTCTTAATGTAAATTTGGTGGTGAAGGTGGTGGTGATGGTGGTGGTTTAACAAAACTCAACACATATTTCAACAATTTCGATTGCAATAGGATTTACATCGCTAATAATTGCAAATGAACACTAACACACTGCCGTTATAAAGCCAACCATCATTGGCATACATTTTCCCAATATACTGCACTTCCCATTCAAAGACTAACTAGAATTTCTAACACACTTTGGCACATACATATTTATAGTTAGAGACTGCAGTAAATTTTTGAGGTCATTCAAATCTCTATTTGTTGATTTTATATAGTATGGACTTGTTATTTCCGATTTAATTATTTAATAAAAATCATATAAAAATATTCACACTAATATTAATATGATTTTCTGATATGATAGAAATTTCTAAATGGATGCTGGGTAATGCGTAATATTTTCAAATATTTGAAATGAAAATGTACAGTTTGCCATGGTGGAATATTGAGAGGCTTAAATTTTTAAACACATTCAATATTGCAGTAAGGGTCCTATTTATTGTGTGAACTTGATGGTATGACCTTGATAGCATGGACTACGACAATTTTGGGGCTTGGTTCGGTAGGGTTAAACAAGATTTACTTGGCTCCAAAGATTTTGACCTTCTCTTAATTTTGGTATTGATTCCGAGCCAAAGATGTGTCTTCTTGAATATAAATAAATTTTTAGGTTCCAAAAAATCCAGAGATTCTATATTCTCAAAATAAGTCTTAGCCTATATTTAAATCTAAAGATTCAATCAATTAATTTAAGGGCGATTTCGTTAAACCAAAAATGTGTTTCTTTATTTACCTTAGTCCAAAGATGTACGACTTTATAGGAGGGTTGCAAATTTCCAAACTTTGTGTCATAAATTTAATAAAACAAATTAAAGCAAAGATTATAAACTTTATTTTAATTAAAATTTCATTTTTTAAACAAATTTGTCCTATGGAAAATGTTGTCAAAATTTTATTTCTATAAAAAATTTTGTCAACATTTTAATTCTATAGAAAATTTTGTCAACATTTTATTTCTATAAAAAATTTTGTCAGAATTTTATTTCTATAAAAAACTTTGTCAAAATTTTATTTCCATAAAAAATTTTGTCAAAATTTTATTACTATAGAAAATTTTGTCAAACTTTTATTTCTATAAAAAACTTGGTCAAAATTTTTTTTCTATAGAAAACTTTGTCAAAATTTTATTTCTATAGAAAATTTTGTCAAAATTTTATTTCCATAAAAAATTTTTCAGAATTTTATTTCTATTAAAAATTTTGTCAAAATTTTATTTCTATAGAAAATTTTGTCAACATTTTATTACTATAGAACACTTTTGTCAAAAATTCATTTCTATAGAAAATTTGGTCAAAATTTTATTTCTATAGAAAATTTTGTCAAAATTTTATTTCTATAAAAAATTTTGTCAGAATTTTATTTCAATAAAAAACTTTGTCAAAATTTTATTTCTATAAAAAATGTTGTCAAAATTTTATTTCTATAGAAAATTTTGTCAAAATTTTATTTCTATAGAAAATTTTGTCAACATTTTATTTCTATAAAAAATTTTGTCAGAATTTTATTTCCATAAAAAACTTTGTCAAAATTTTATTTCTATAAATTTTTTTTTCAAAATTTCATTTCTATAGAAAATTTGGTCCGAGTTTTATTTCTATAAAAAACTTTGTCAAACTTTTATTTCTATAAAAAACTTTGTCAAAATTTTATTTCTATAGAAAACTTTATCACAATTTTATTTCTATAGAAAATGTCAAAATTTTATTTGTATAAAAAGTTTTGTCAGAATTTTATTTTAATAAAAAACTTTGTCAAAATTTTATTTCTATAGAAAATTTTGTCAAAATTTTACTTCTATAGAAAATTTTGTCAAAATTGTATATCTATAGAAAATTTTCTTAAAATTTTATTTCTATAGAAAATAAGGGCGATTTCGTTAATACAAAAATGTGTTTCTTTATTTACCTTAGTCCAAAGATGTACGACTTTATCGGAGGATCGCAAATTTCCAAAGTTTGTGTCATAAATTTAATAAAACAAATTAAAGCAAATATTATAAACTTTATTTTAATTAAAATTTCATTATTTTAAAGAAATTTGTCCTATAGAAAATGTAGTCAAAATTTTATTTCTATAAAAAATTTTGTCAACATTTTAATTCTGTAGAAAATTTTGTCAAAATTTTATTTCGATTTGTTTTGTTATTGTTGGTTTTGTTCTTTAATCATTGTTGTTGTTTTTTTTTATTTAATCTTAAAACCATACATTGACTAAACTGCAAGTGTAGCTTAACCAACAGAGGAAAAGAATGTTTGTCAAATTTATTTGGGCAAAGCCCTATAGACTGCAAGATGGTTGGATGGACGCACGTTTCGGAATTACCACATTCCTCATCAGCATCCTCTACTTGCAGCAAAACTATCAACCAATTATCAGGATAAATTCAGGCAGTACATTAAACCCAACAATGGGCAACACTTGAACCCTCATGATAGCCGGCTTATGCCGAAATAAATTCGTACAAACATATCTCTTTTCCTTTGCCACCGTCAAATCATCGCCATAATTTGTGCCAAATGCAATCAATTCGAGCAAATCTAAACTTATTCTAAAATTTGATGTTCATACCGACATATTTTTCATTTGAAATAATGAAATAAAAAAAAATATGAAGCCACTTTAAATTAATTATTGGCATCAAAATTTGTGATTTAATGCCAAAAAAGAGGATCATTGACATTTTAAAAATTATCTTTGCTTTATATCTTAATCCTAATTTGAAGACATCGATTTAATTTTTATGTCGGTTCCATTAGTTACATTATTATTATTATCACCCAGAATAATGGCTAAGAATTTTGTCTTTTAATTGAAACTAAATGAGCCATTTTATATGCTGTAAAATTTTAGCGGACAATGACTCTAAATAGCTACCTCCTTCCTAGCCTCAACCTAAAGGATAATTTCAAATTAATTTCATCTTAGTTGGTATAGCCTAAAAACCTATAATTGTTCGTAGTTTATTAAGCATAAATCACCGACACCATTTCGAACACCAACATCTTCGTCTCCTGCAACCACAGCAAGGGATAACATTCTCCTATCTCATGATGCGTCTCCTCTAGTTAAGGATCTTTTGTTATAGCTACGCTACACTTTGTGAGTCTGTGTCGGTGTGTGTGTGCTTGAGTTTCCTGTCTCTTGGTTATGTTGTCTGTAAGCTGACTTTAAATCCAAAGTAATAAGACGATTAAGTTTACTTAATGCCTTGTTAAATATCCTTACAAATGTCTTTGGTTTAAAAACCAGACCACCCACCCACAACTTTACGGTATGACAGGCAAACAAAGTCACTTTGGACCTGATACCCATTCCTTCAAGGATTTCATACACGCCATTCATGCACATCTGCTTTGGAAGAGAGCCACAGACTTGACACCAAACCGCTTTACCACCGCCAGCACCACCACAACCACTACTCCTGATTCAACCGGAGTCCTTGCAAGTCCTTATTGCAAGGCAACTATGTACATCTCAAAGCCATCGAGCTTTTAAAGACAAGACAAGCATCCCTAGAAAACATTGACCGTAAAAAGTTTTGCTTCACTGCTTCAAATATGAAAGGGGTGGGGGCGATTGGTATAGTTCTGCAGTCCACCATCATGGCCACTTATAAGTGAAGATCCAACAAATTTGAAATTAAAAGTCAAAATGATTAATTGTTAAATGTCAAATTAGTTGAAACATAAAACTGACATTGAAGGTTTTCAAGCATTTGGAAACCATCACTTTGGATCATGTCAAGTTTTGTTTTGTCTTCGGATTGCCAAGAGAGGGCATAACTACTTAGTGTCCTCTTGAAACTTTTGTGCACCAGAGCACCAGTTTATCATAATGTCTTTGTTAATAGAAACATCCTGTCGTGCCCCTCTCACTCTCTCGCTTTATGTGCGTTCATACAGCAAAATATGCTATGGCACATTAATGTTCGCATTGTTTGGTGGAAATAATTGTTGTATTTAATTAATTATATTATAATACAAAATTAAAAATAAATACTTTGATGTTCGAAGAGTAAGAACGCGAAAGCAAATGGTAAGCTACAAACTACACGAAGTAGAAAGAAAAATGCTCTTAGGTGAATTTCTCATTCAATCCAAGGAGATATTGATTTCCATAAAAACGCTCTCTTTATAACCGAAAATTTAGGTTAGGTTAGGTGGCAGCCCAATGTATCAGGCTCATTTAGACTATTCAGTCCATTGTGATACCACATTGGTGAACTTCTCTCTTATCACTGCGTGCTGCCCGATTCCATGTTAAGCTCAATGACAAGGGACCTCCTTTTTATAGCCGAGTCCGAACGGCGTTCCACATTGCAGTAAAACCACTTAGAGAAGCTTTGAAACCCTCAGAAATGTCACCAGCATTACTGAGGTGGGATAATCCACCGCTGAATACCTTTTGGTGTTCGGTTGAAGCAGGAATCGAAACCACGACCTTGTGTATGCAAGGCGGGTATGCTAATCATTGCACCCCAACCGAAAATTTTGTCAAAATTTTATTTCTATAGAAAATATTGTCAAAATTTTATTTCTATAGAAAATTTTGTCAAAATTTTATTTCTATAGAAAATTTTGTTAAAATGTTATTTCTATAGAAAACGTTGACCACATTTAATTTCTATAGAAGATTTTGTCAAAATTTTATTTCTATGGAAAATTTTGTCAAAATTTTATGTCTATAGAAAATTTTGTCAACATTTTATTTCTAGAGTAATTTCGTCACAATTTTACTTCTATAGAAAATTTTGTCAAAATTTTATTTATATAGAAATTTTTGTCAACATTTTATTCCTATAGAAATTTTTGACAAATTTTTTTTCTATAGAAAATTTTTTCAAAATTTTATTTCTATAGAAAATTTTGTCAAAATTTTATTTCTATAGAAAATTTTGTCAAAATTTTATTTCTATAGAAACATTTGTTAAAATTTTATTTCTATAGGAAATTTTATCAAAATTTTATTTCTATAGAAAATTTTGTCAAAATTTTATCCATATAGTAAATTTTGTCAACATTTTATTTCTATAGAAAATTTTGTCAAAATTTTATTTCTATAGAAAATTTTATCAAAATTTTATTTCTATAGAAAAATTTTCTAAAATTTTATTTCTATAGGACATTTTATCAAAATTTTATTTCTATAGAAAATTTTGTCAAAATTTTATTTCTATAGAAAATTTATTCAAAATTTTATTTCTATAGAAAATTTTGTCAAAATTTCATCCCTATCGTAAATTTTGTCAAAATTTTCTATAGAAAATTTTGTCAAATTTTATTTCTATAGAAAATTTTGTCAAAATTCTATTTCTATAGAACATTTTATTTCTATGGAAAATTTTGTCAAAATTTTATCCCTGTAGTAAATTTTGTCAAAATTGTATTTCTATAGAAAATTTTGTCAAAATTTTATTTCTATAGAAAAGAACAAGAACATCAAGAATTCTACCAATCTACCAACTGTAACGAATCTACCATTTTTGGAAGAATTCTACCAACCGTGTATGTAATGCAAAAGGGTAAAGCGCTATATTTTTGTTTTTATACCCTCCACCATAGGATGGGGGGTATATTAACTTTGTCATTCCGTTTGTAACACATCGAAATATTTCTCTAAGACCCCATAAAGTAAATATATTCTGGGTCGTGGTGAAATTCTGAGTCGATCTGAGCATGTCCGTCCGTCCGTCTGTTGAAATCACGCTAACTTCCGAACGAAACAAGCTATCGACTTGAAACTTGGCACAAGTAGTTGTTATTGATGTAGGTCGGACGGTATTGCAAATGGGCCATATCGGTCCACTTTTACATATAGCCCCCATATAAACGGACCCCCAAATTTGGCTTGCGAGGCCTCTAAGAGAAGCAAATTTCATCCGATCCGGCTGAAATCTGGTACATGGTGTTAATATATGGTCTCTAATGACCATGCAAAAAGTGGTCCACATCGGTGCATAATTATATATAGCCCCCATATAAACCGAACACCATATTTGACCTCCGGAGCCTCTTGGAAGACCAAAATTCATCTGATTCAGTTGAAATTTGGTACGTGGTGTTTATATATGGTCTCAAACACCCATGCAAAAATTGGTCGAAATCGGTCCATAATTATATATAGCCCCCATATAAACCGATCGCCAAATTTGACCTCCGATGCGTTTTGGAGAAGCAAAATTCATCCGATCTGGTTGAAATTTGGTACGTGGTGGTAGTATATGATATATAACAACCATGCCAAAAGTGGTACATATCAGTCCATAATCATATATAGCCCTCATATAAACCGATCCCCAGATTTGACCTCCGGTGCCTTTTGGAGAAGCAAAATTCAACTTCACTCAAATCGATGATTTGATGGTGGCAAAGGAAAAGAGAGATGTTTGTACGAATTTATTTCGGCATAAGCCGGCTATCAATGTAAAACCTTTTTTCGGAGGGTTCAAGTGTGGTTTTTGTTGGGTTTAATAAACTGCCTGAATTTGTTCTGATAATTGTTTGATAGTTTTGCTGCAAGTAGAGGATGCTGATGAGGAATGTGGTAATTCCGAAACGTGCGTCCATCCAACCATCTTGCAGTCTATAGGGCTTTGCCCAAATAAATTAGACAAACATTCTTTTCCTCTGTTAGTTAAGCTACTCTTGTAGTTTAGTCAATGTATGGTTTTAAGCTGAAATAAAAAACAACAACAAAATTTTATTTCTATAGAAAATTTTTCCAAAAATTTATTTCAACAGAAAATTTTGTCTATCTTTTGTTCCTATAAAAAATTTTGTGAAAACTGTGTTCCTGTAGACAATTTTATCAAAATTTTATTTCTATAGAAAATTTTTTCAAGATTTTATTTCTGCAGAAAATTTTGTCTATCTTTTGTCCCTATACAAAATTTTGTGAAAACTGTGTTCCTATAGAAGATTTTATCAAAATTTTATATCTATAGAAAATTTTTTCAAAATTTTATGTCTACAGAAAATTTTGTCTATCTTTTGTTCCTATACAAAATTTTGTGAAAATACGAATGCAAATTTCGCTTATCATAGAAGACGCATTTCTCTAGTATAAAGTTTTTTCCCTTGACCAAAGGTCGATAAACTTTTCAATGAAGTCGTATTGTCCTTATAATTAAGTGATCTGATTTAAAAACGGATATCATAACATGAAAGAAAAAATGTTTGGGCTAAGGTCAACTTGACTTTAATAATTTAGAAAAAAATCTTTAAATTTGTTGTCTTTTTGCATCTTGACTACAAAGCAAAAAATCGTTCAAATATAGGACATGTTTTTCAACACTTTATTTTAAAGACGTTTTGTACTTGAAACACAGCATAATTTCTACTAGAAGTCTAGTCTTAATTTGGAAAATAAAGTCGTCATTAACTTGTTTTTAAAGGACTTTGATAGCATATGAAGAAAAAAGCTGAAAAAGCGAAAAATTAACATTTGCTTCCTAGAAGCAACTACACAAAACCCGATTTTAAAAGAGAATTGTGTCTTAAAAGTGTCCTTACTTGTATTCTCCGCTTCTTTGGCTCGGAATCAATACCAAATTTTTTAAAGTAAAGACAAAATCTTTGGAACCGGGTATGCTTTTTTTCAGTGTATAGACAATTTTATCAAAAATTTATTTCTATAGAAAATTTTTTGAAAATTTTATTTCTACAGAAAATTTTGTCTATCTTTTGTTCCTATACAAAATTTTGTGAAAACTGTATTTCTATAGACAATTTTATCAAAAATTTATTTATTTTGTCTATCTTTTGTTCCTATACAAAATGTTTTAAAAACTGTTTTCCTATAGAAAATTTTATCAAAATTTTATTTCTATAGAAAATTTTCTCATAATTTTATTTATATAAAAAATTTTGTAAAAATTGTATTCTATATATCATTTTTTTTCAAAATTTTATTTCTATAGAAAATTGTGTCACAATTTTATTTCTATAGAAAATTATGTCAAAATTTTATTCCTATAAGAAAAATATTTTTCACAATCTACCAATATATCAAGAATTCTACCAAACATTAAAAAATATAAAATTTTTGATAGAATTTTACCAACTGTGGCAACTGTGATGTCCATAGAATTTGGCCGAAATATTTGTCTGTCCAGGGCTTCGTTGCTGTCTTCAGGATATTTTCCCAATAATATTTGGCATATATTTTCATCCCACGGTCAATGAATAATAGCGGAAAGCAACCATCGGCGGTTACGGTGGCCCAAACCGTTACCATCGACGGCTCTTAAGTTCTGGTGGCCAATCGAAGGTCTAAATATTAAGCTTATCTCTTTGGCAAATGAAAATGATCATTTTGTTTGATTCACAAACTGCTCAATTTGGAAAGACTTCTCAACGGAGAAAGCCAAATTGTTAACAGGCCACTTTTGTGCAAGCAAAGCTACTCTTTGGCTCTTTCCAGACTAACTTTTTTGCTCTTGCACCCTGACAAAATATTGTAATGAAGCTTAAGATTGCATGTCTGTAAAATGCCAATGCGAGTTTTGAATACAAGATGCATTTATTTGATATAAAGTTTTTTTTCTTGTCCAAAAGTCGATAAACTTTTCGATGAAATCATTTCGTTCTTATAGTTAAATGATTCGATTAAAAATTGACTATCCTAACATGAAAGAGAATATCGTTGTACTAAGACCAACTTGGCTTTAATACTTCTGAAAAATATCTACAAAATTAATGAAATCGTCTTTAAATTTGTTGACTTTTTGCATCTTGGCTACAAAGCCAAAAAGCGTTTTAAAACACGTTTGGAAAACGTTTTTCGTTTGTTACAGTTTTTTGTTTTGAATTTCTTCGAAAATTTCAAATTTTTATCATGAAAAAAATTTGCTTATTACAAAATTTTTATTTTTGCAATGAAAACATAAATTTAAAACATTTTATTATTATTTGTTATTATTAAAATAATTTCTTCTACATTGTTTGTATTACAGAAAAAGGGACTATTTAGAAGTGAAAAAGATGTGAGGGAAGATGCAATTAGCGAGAAAATGTTTTTTTTCGGTAAGTCTGTATGAAATTGCTTTTACATCCTATAAAAGAATCAACATTTATCACAAAAAGTATATACTTTTCTACCAACCAAATTTTCTTACAACGAAAAACCAATGGGAAACGATATTTGTTTGTCTAAAACTTCGTTTGGGAGGAAAGAATTATTTTTTTTTTCATGTGTCACTCAAGCAGTATATTGCCCGATTTTGTAAAATATGGGCCAAAAATATAATGTCCTTTAACGCTTTGATTAGTAGTCATATTCCTACAGATGTCAATATAGCTTTCATTTATATCTTTTGTCCGATATTCTCTCGTAATATTCAGTATAAAACCTGATTTAAGGCTACTTCTGTCCAAACAAAACATTGCCCATATTGCTGAATTTATCCAGCGTTGATTACTGAGACCATAATTCACCCATTAAGACGCCTTTTTATGATTTGGAATAAAACTTTCCTTCTTCTAAGCTCACTTATAAATGACGAAACACATACATATATTCATTAAATTTACAGTTGGGTACTATATGATAGTCTCCCCTTGGTATTAGCTGGTTCTTAGATGATTTTTACTTCGTTTTGCTCTTTTACATTTTCATTGATTGCCTGAAATGTTAATTACATTCAATACTAGAGTCTTCAATACTATCCACTTGCTTCTGCTTTTCTCATCGATAACTGCCATTTGAGAGTGTACTCGTATGTTGGAAACACATCCAACAAACTAATCGACACTTATTCAAATATTCACAATGCATTCGAATTGACAGTTTACTTAACTGTAGGGCAATTTAACAATACATGTCATATGTCATCCCGTAACAGTTAAAACAGACATTATGCAAACACACACACACACACACACATGCATAACAATCAAGCACAATAATATTTGGCTAAGAGTCATACAATACTAAATAACATCTACTCTACACTGTTACAAATTTTATTGCTATTCCGTATTAAACATCTCCCAACACAATGAGCCTCAAGTATGCTTAGGATTAACTCTTTCATTATAGAGCTACCTATGACATTGTGTGAATGTCACACTCATGACACAAGAGAATGACGCTCTCAGAATATTTATGTGTGGTTTTATATGTATGTGTGTGTTAAATAGCCTATCAGTTCTGAGAATAAACTAAACTATTGTGTAAAATATATTGGCCTCAATGTAATATATGACGAGGTTAGGTTAATTACAAAAATTCTGTTTAAATATCTCTCTCTCTCTCTTTCTCGCTCACTCTCTTTGGGCACAGCCCAATGTCTTTTGCAATGTAAAGACAATAGGACATTGTGGGTGAAGATATTCTGAACGAGTAGACAATCATTTCTTAGCACATTAAGGTGATATACAATGACATACTGACATAATTAAAGCATGGTGATAAAAAAAAACACCCAAAAAATAATGTTTTCAGGAAATTTGAAATTTCTTTGAGACAAGCGTTCAATTTTTTCTGCTTCTATAATAAATACTTAAAAAGAAAAAGGCAACATTTTCAATATATCTATTTGGGAGCAAAGCGTTTTTCAGACAAAAATTGGTATGATTACAAAGATGTCTTTATTTTAAATTATTCACGCATGAAGGGTAATTTGTGATTCTATTTTCAATTGGCCTCATCATGTCCGTACGTTGGTGTTTCCCTCTATCGAAAGCAAACAGACTTGCAAACAATATAGATATCCCCTGGAAAAATTACAGTAGGGTAATACCAATGGAGACCATACGAAAGTGGATCGATTAGTACTTAGCACCACCGCCTGATGAAACAAAAGTTGCACATGAAGTAAATTCTCTTCATCAGCTACTGAACTCGTATTTCTTTTTTTTACCGCCATGTGGAAGAGGAGTTTCGAGGTTTTCTAGAGAAATGAAAAGAGACAAATATCAATCGGTATGCTGGTAGCACGCCTACTTGAGGCTCACTTAGACTTTGTGGACTAGTTTTTCACGTCCACATTCCGACTTATTGGACCGATTAACCTCACTAGGCGAAATAATAGGGATCACATTCACGGTTGCCACAGTTGGTAGAATTCTACCAAAAATGGTAGATTTTTTACTGTTTGGTAGAATGGTAAAATTCTTGAAGGTTTGGTATATTTTGCAAAATATTCCTTTTCAACTAAGAAGTACTTCATAAATTTTCTATAGAAATAAAATTTTGACAAAACTTTCTATAGAAATAAAATTTTTCCAAAATTTTCTATAGAAATAAAATTTTGACAAAATTTTCTACAGAAATAAAATGTTGACAAAATTTTCTATAGATATAAAATTTTTCAAAATTTTCTATAGATATAAAATTTTTCAAAATTTTCTATAGAAATAAAATTTTCACAAAATTTCTATAGAAATAAAATTTTGACAAATTTTTCTATAGAAATAAAATTTTGAAAAAAATGTTCTATAGAAACAACAATTTTGACAAAATTTTCTATAGATATAAAATTTTGACAAATTTTTCTATAGAAATAAAATTTTGAAAAAATTTTCTATAGAAATAAAATTTTGACAAAATTTTCTATAGATATAAAATTTTGACAAAATTTTCTATAGAAATAAAATTTTGCCAAATTTTATATAGAAATAATATTTTGACAAAATTTTCTATAGATATAAAATTTTGAGAAAATGTTCTATAATAAAGTTTCGACAAAATTTTCTATAGATATAAAATTTTGCCAAAATTTTCTATAGCAATAAAATTCTGACAAAATTTTATATAGAAATAATATTTTGACAAAATTTTCTATTAAAATAAAATTTTTACAAAATTTTCTATAGAAATACAAATTTGCAAAATTTTCTATAGAAATAAAAATTTGACAAAATTTTCTATAGAAATAAAATTTTGACAAATTTTTCTATAAAAATAAAATTTTGAAAAAATGTTCTATAGAAATAAAATGTTGACAAAATTTTCTATAGATATAAAATTTTGACAAAATTTTCTATAGAAATAAAATTCGGACAAAGTTTTATATAGAAATAATATTTTGACAAAATTTTCTATAGAAATAAAATTTTTACAAAATCTATAGAAATAGAAATACAATTTTGACAAAATTTTCTGTAGAAATAAAGTTTTGACAAAATTTTTTAAAGAAGTAAAATGTTGATCAAATTTTCTACAGAAATAAAATTTGGACAAAATTGTCTATAGAAATAACATTTTTACAAAATTTTCTATAGAAATAAAATTTTACCAAAACTTTCTACAAAAATACACTTTTGACAAAATTATCTGTAGATATAAAATTTTGACAAAATTTTCTGAAGAAGTAAAATGTTGCCAAAATTTTCTAAAAAAATAAAATTTTGACAAAATTTTCTATAGAAATAAAATTTTGACAAATTTTTCTATAGAAATAAAATTTTAAAAAAATGTTCTATAGAAATAAAATTTTGAAAAAATGTTCTATAGAAATGAAATTTTGACAAAATTTTCTATAGATATAAAATTTTGACAAAATTTTCTATAGAAATACACTTTTGACAAAATTTTATATAGAAATACAATTTTGACAAAATTTTATATAGAAATACAATTTTGACAAAATTTTCTATAGAAATAAAATTCTACCAAAATTTTATATAGAAATAAAATTTTGACAAGATTTTCTATAGAAATAAAATTTTGACGAAATTTTCTATAGAAATAAAATTTTGACAAATTTTTCTATACTAATAAAAGTTTGAAAAAAAATTTTAAATTAATGAAATTTTGACAAAATATTCTGAAGAAATAAAATTGCAAAATAATTTATTTTTTATTTGGTGTTTTTTTGGTAAAAAAATGTTTCTAAATTTTCGTAGATTGTTTTTGGCTCGAGTGGCCACCGTGCTCACATCACTCTCAAAAGCAAGATGTTATTTTTGGATTACGTGGTAGCCCGCTTTATTTCAGGCTCACTTTGACTATTCCGCTATAACTATCGTTATCGGTATTTCTAGTTTCTTGAAGAAAAATCACGCAATGAAATAACAAAGCATTGGAATGTTGTATACAATGATTCTTCTCCGTCAATGGCTACGGTTAACATTCAAGCTGGTCGTACCTCACTTTTCAATTGGCTGCGTCCTTGAGACAGGTTTCGGACCAATGGTTGATCATTCCGGACAAGATATCCATCTGCGAAATCATTTCAGAGAAGTGTTTGAACCGTTTGCATCGCAGTCCGAAGAAGTTTCTGTGTCGTTTCATCAACCCGACATGGAGCCATTGGACTGCCAAAAGGTCACATCAGCTGAAAACCTCAATTTTCTAGAACATCGACTAATTGGAGAAAGATCGTGGGTTCGATTTCTGCTTCGACCGAACACCAAAAAATTTTTCAGGCCATTGTACGGGGATAAAAAATTTGGTCTCCATAAAATTTCCTCTACCAATCCCCTAAGTAGCACCTCCTGAAATTGATCTAATACAGGTTTTTTCATCCGTATGTCAATCTCTAGTATTTTAAGTTTCATATTTTCTGAAGATAAGATAAACTATGGCATACATATAACATTCATCCTCATTCCATATTAAAATTGCAATAGTCTCCTTTTTTGTGTGTTAAGCTTGTTAGGAAAAAAATGGTCCATGGTAAAACAAGAGAAACGAACAATAAAATTGATTCGTTTTTTTTGCTGATAGCTGACTTTTTCCTGTTTTCCCACAACACTTTTCAAAAGCATATCACCCAGGCATTTAGAATTGCATTGGCTTTTACATGGAGTGTTGCATAAGTGTTTGAAGTGGGTTGCCAACACTCAACACACTCTCTCCCTTTTTCTCTCTCTCGCCTAAAAATATGCATCAGTGAAGCGCATCTTTTATGACATCAAATATAAATGATTCTCGTTTCTATTCTCGTTCTCGTTTCCGGTTGCTGGTATCAAGTAACAATTTTTATTATTATTATTACTCTCACTATGGTACAGCAGTTTCCAATGTTTGCTGTGAACAATTCTATGCAGTTGGGTAGTTTGTGAATATTTTGTTGGGTGGAAACGGAGATGGCATAGCACTCGAATCGAGGAGTTTAATAAATTCTATGTGTATGTAAAGTAACCCTCCTATTTTTTTAAACTCATCAAAATGGTCTCTTGAAAACGGAAGTTTACTACATTTGTTTGTAATCTCTTGTAAGTGTGACAAAAGTTCAAATGAAATGGCTGAAAAGCGATCAAATCAAAGAACAGAATTCCAGAGTGATGGCAGGAAAGAAAAGAGCGATTATATTTCAATAAATTTAAGGAAACTATTTTAACTATTTGAATTTTTTCTCCATGGCCAAAAAAAAAAAAAATATATTGTCCCACAACATATAAAAGAAACAATGAAGAGGTCTGAATTTTAAATATTTCTTCAACATCTATCTGACGCTTTTTGATATGGATTGGAAATATTTGAAAATCTATTAACAACGGATCTACAGTAAATTATTAAATATTTAACGCAATTGATTTAATATAAAGAATTTCAGGTGGGTTTAATGAAATATACTCCCTCAAGTCCCCGATGTTTTATTTTAAATTTATTTTTTTAGTGACAAATTTGCCACTTTTTGCAAGCGCTGATGTTTTTTTGAGCCATCTTTTTGCTTTTGTTGGGCCTCCTTTTTTGCCATGTTACGCCACATTTTCTTTTATACTGCAAGTATTGATCCCAAATCCCTTTACGATTACAAATGTTATCAGTGCCTTAACAAATAATCGAGTTTAAGCAACCAACACTATATATGGCGCATAGGCGATATGTATCGCCTAAAACTATGCAACGCAATGTTTAGCTCAAATGGTGATTTTTGTGGAAATCGAGATAAAATGATTGTTGGGAAATAATTAATTTTAAATTTCAAAAAGTGTGATATATATGTACACAGAAAAAAATTTCACGAAATTTTTTTCCAATTAAAGTCTTAATTAAGTTTTTAAAAATATTTAATTAATAATTAATTAATAATTGTTTCAAAAAATTTTTTAACAATAATTGTTTTAAAACAGTTTTTACTTAAAAAAAAATCAATCACAAAAAGTAATAGTATCAAATAATTTTTTAATTGACTTTTCATTAATTTTTTAATTGATTTCAATTAATTTTTTAATTGATACCATCATATCTGTGATAGAAGACATTTCAATTAAAATTAATTGGATCAATTAATTTCGTGATTGAAGATAAAAAATATTTTTTTATACCCACCACCATAGGATGGGGGGTATATTAACTTTGTCATTCCGTTTGTAACACATCGAAATATTGCTCTAAGACCCCATAAAGTATATATATTCTGGGTCGTGGTGAAATTCTGAGTCGATCTGAGCATGTCCGTCCGTCCGTCCGTCCGTCCGTCCGTCCGTCCGTCCGTCCGTCTGTTGAAATCACGCTAACTTCCGAACGAAACAAGCTATCGACTTGAAACTTGGCACAAGTAGTTGTTATTGATGTAGGTCGGATGGTATTGTAAATGGGCCATATCGGTCCACTTTTACGTATAGCCCCCATATAAACGGACCCCAAAATTTGGATTGCGAGGCCTCTAAGAGAAGCAAATTTCATCCGATCCGGCTGAAATTTGGTACATGGTGTTAGTATATGGTCTCCAACAACCATGCAAAAATTGGTCCACATCGGTCCATAATTATATATAGCCCCCATATAAACCGATCCCCCGATTTGGCTTTCGAGGCCCCTAAGAGAAGCAAATTACATCCGATCCGGCTAAAATTTGGTACATGGTGTTAGTATATGGTCTCGAACAACCATGCAAAAATTGGTCCACATCGGTCCATAATTATATATAGCCCCCATATAAACCGATCCCCCGATTTGGCTTGCGAGGCCCCTAAGAGAAGCAAATTTCATCCGATCCGGCTGAAATTTGGTACATGGTGTCAGTATATGGTCTCTAACAACCATGCACAAATTGGTCCACATCGGTCCATAATTATATATAGCCCCCATATAAACCGATCCCCCGATTTGGCTTGCGAGGCCTTTAAGAGAAGCAAATTTCATCCGATCCGGCTGAAATTTGGTACATGGTGTTAGTATATGGTCTCGAATAACCATGCAAAAATTGGTCCACATCGGTCCATAATTATATATAGCCCCCATATAAACCGATCCCCCGATTTGGCTTGCGAGGCCTCTAAGTGTTAGTGTGTATGGGTAAAAAGATCAACCTGTGGAATGTAGAATCTCTTGAGCCGAAACAAAGTCAACTATTTTGGGAGAATAGTCGGCTTTGTACTCCAGATGATATGATTTGGAAGAAACAAACCAATATGGATGCAATGGAACGAAAGAAACAAGAAAACAAATTGATTTCAGATCGATGGAATACAATTGGATTTATTTCTTCAACTTTGACGTCTTACCAGTATGGTCGATAAATTCAAACAGAGAAGATATACTTATTTTTCTACGGAAATAAGACCTGAGATATGGTTTGACATTGTGGTGAATTTACTTTGACATTTACAAAATAATTTATCGATCGCAGTGAAAAGTATCTATCGACTATTTGGGTATTTGTAAATCCCATAAAGGGATTCAGTAGTGAAAAAATTAATTTTAGTCGGGAAGTGTTCTTAAGTGTTTATGTGGCATAAACATTAGCGCCCGCCTTGCAGGACGCCTGCAAACCAAACAAAGATTGATTTTCAAACCATATCTTAAGTGTTCATGTAAATATGCATTAATGATTTTTAATTTTTCTTTTCTAATTACTAGAAGTAATTTTCATGCTTCATTTACAATATGGAATATATATTATTAATACGGAAAAATAATTCAAGTTTTTTTTTTTTTTTAATATATATATGTATATAAATGAAAAATGTGTGTGTGTATATCAATGGAAAATGTGATGGGCAGTTCACGTTTTCATTTATTCTCTAAGAATCAGTGCATTCTTCAGTGGGTTTTCATTTGACAAAAAATTAAAAATAAAAAATTATAAAAAAAGAACTAATTAACTGGAGCAGGTACCGTAAAGAGACCAACCATAAATAGTGTTTTGGGCTGTTGGCAACCCAGCTCTATGTATGAAACCCTCGCTTATTATGCGTGCGTATACATCTACACCCAATATAATAGAAATTGGACCGGACTTGTAAAATTCCTTATCCGCCAACAGAAGATTCGAAAAATGCTTAGTACATGATGACGAAATTGTTTTACTTGGTGTATGAACCGATATGCGATTATTGACTTTTAACACGGTTTCAATATAGATATCGGAGTCGTAGGTAGACATCAGCGAAAGTGGACAAATTGTTTCTTCGTCTAAAGATAATGTGGTTAATCCAAGTTTGTCTACAACCTTTGAAGATATGCAACTAGATTTCGATCCGGAATCTAAAAGGCATCTTAGAGTATTATTTCCATTTTTAGTGGCAACACATACCAAAACAGTCGGGAGCAATGTAACTGAATTTTGCTTTAATATTGCCGATAACGATGTACTTGCTGAATTGGATGATGTCGGTGCACTTTCTGCTATTTGAGGTTTTTTGGCAAGAGTTGGGCTGGAAGAAGACGATTCTGGTGCTGATTTACGTTGCTTTCGCTGGGTTTCCCTTAGTCTTCTATGTGTGTGTAGCAATGTATGGTGAGCTTTTGTGCAATAATGGCACCCAGTTGTCGTAAAACAGGTATTCCCTGAATGTTCATGTGCCAAACAGTTTTTGCAGTATCCATATTTATTTACGATCTCAAGGCGCTTGACGGTGTTCATATTCAAAAACCGTTTGCATTTTCGCAATGGATGGGGACATCTACATAAGCGGCATATATATGAATTGGTCTTCTTCTTTCCATGATTATTTGTGTTGCTGTTCGGAGTTTTCTTAGTGGCACGCATTGTCGGACTATAAGCAGATCGGAATTCTTATGTTTGAAATGGGTTTATGATCGCAGTGATATGAGGAGTGCTATTTAGGGTGTATTGTCAAACGGAAGGATGACGAGCTTCGTGATTGGGCGGGTTACCATGCCCTTTTGCGTAACGACTTCCGCAACTCTGACCCGATTGTCGGTTCCTGTATAGACCTTCTTGACTCTCCCCAAACGCCAACAATTTGGAGGTAGATTTTCCTCTCGAATAACTACCATAGTATTTTCTTGTAGATTTTCTGTTGGCCGTTTCCATTTATTCCGCTTGTGCAGTTCTTTAAGGTATTCTTCTTTCCAGCGAAGGCAGAAGTGCTGGTGGATTACCTTAAGTCGTTGCCAGCGGTTAACTATGGACATTGGATTTTCATGAGTAGATGGATCGATGGGAACTAAAAGTGGTGACCCTATTAAAAAGTGTCCAGGAGTCAGAGCGGACAGATCTGTTGGTTCCTGGGAGCAAGGTGAAATAGGACGCGAATTTAAACATGCCTCAATTTTTGCCAGGAGGGTTTGAAATTCTTCAAAAGTATGTTTGAAATTCGCTGCCCCTTTTTTGAGATGAGCTTTAAAGCTTTTCACCCCAGCCTCCCACAGCCCACCCATGTGCGGGGCACCTGGAGGAATGAAGTGCCACGTAACATTCTGGTGGGCATAATTCGAAGTGATAAGACGATTGGATGTTAGGAGAAAATCTTTTGCAAGAGTTTTGGATGCTCCTACAAAATTTGTCCCATTATCGGAATACAAATGTAGAGGACATCCACGGCGAGAAACGAACCTACTAAAAGCGCCTAAAAATGCAGCCGTTGAGAGTTCGGATGTAGCTTCCAAGTGGATCGCCTTTGTGGAAAAACATACAAAGACACAAGTATAACCTTTCGAAATGCGACATGCTCGACCGGAATATGACTTAATGTCAAAAGGACCCGCAAAGTCTATGCCGGTGTGAGTGAAAGGACGTGAGTATTCTGCTCGTTGAGGCGGCAGAGCGGACATTAATTGGGTTTGGCATTTGTGTTTATAAAGTGTACATGGCTTACACTTATTTATCGTAGTTTTTATGAGATTTTTTGCTTTAGGTATCCAATACTGTGCTCTGATCAGTTTTAGCATTAATTGGTTGCCTCCATGAAGAGAAATTTCGTGGATGAAGCGAACCAGCAGCCGGGAATACTGGCAGTTATAGGGAATTATAATTGGATGTCTTTCATTGTATGTTAGAGCTGGCGAATTTGATAGTCGACCACACACGCGCATTAGGCCCTCATTGTCCACAAATGGATTCAAACTAAGAAGGGTACTAGAAGTTGCAATACGCTTCTTGGCGGAAAGTGCCTGGTACTCATTGGGATAGTATGCCTTTTGGCAAATAATTTGCAAGCGCTTCTGTACAGTAACAACTTCAAAGGTGGAAACATCCTTAGTTGGCTTATGAAAGTTGGATTTAAAATTGGGATGTGTTCGATAAAAGAATCGATAAATGTATGCAATCACTCTAATCGCTCTTGATAGTGAAGAAAACTTGTCCAGGAGATCATTAAACTCAGTGAAATATGAAAAATTTACTTTTATTGCTTTTCTTTCCAAGTCGATATCTGGCGTGATTAAGTGATTAAAAATTGGCCAACAATCATCGGAATTTCTAAGAAATTCTGGTCCTTGCCACCAAAGTTCATTTTCAATGAGGTCTTGTGGGAGTAAACCTCGACTAGCAAGGTCAGATGGATTGAGTTCAGATACAACGTGATGCCATTTGTGTGGTGGAACAATTTGAATTATTTTGGATACCCTATTGGCAACAAAAGTAGCCCAAAAACAAGGAGGCTTTGACAACCACGAAAGAACTATTGTTGAGTCGGTCCAACAATCTACTGAAAATTCATTTAAATTAAGTTGAGGAATAATATGGTCTATCATTTCGGCGAGCAATGTCGCGCCACATAACTCCAGTCTTGGAATCGACAGAGTTTTTATTGGGGCAACTTTGGTCTTGGAAGCAACCAAATGAGTGGATATGGAATTTCGGTTTTTTATTCGGATGTACAATGCCGCAGCGTATGCTTTTTCTGACGCATCGCTGAAACCATGGAATTGTACCTTACTCTCAGGGCAATAATCGAACCATCTTGGAATTTTAATGGAATTAATATAAGGATAATTGATTTGAAAAGTATTCCACTTTTTCAAGGACTCGTCCGTTATCCTTTCGTCCCATCCCGTGCCATCAATCCATACTTGTTGCATAATAATTTTAGCCACAATAATGCATGGTGACAGCCACCCAACGGGATCAAATAATTTCGAAATCTGTGATAATATTTCTCTTTTGGTGTATGTCGAGGAAGAAGGAAAATTTTGGACAAAAAAGAATGAGTCGGATAAAGCATTCCAACGGATGCCAAGAGTTTTGGCAGTACTGGAGTCATCGAATTCTAAAAAGTCCGCATTTAGTAAATCGGATGGTGGAATGTCGTATAAGATAGCCTTGGAATTAGATGTCCATTTTCGCATTTCAAAACCAGCTGATTTCAAAGCCAAAATCAGTTGGTTTCTAGATTCAATAGCTTCTGGAATTGAATGTGAGCCGGCCAATGCGTCGTCAACGTACATGCAATTGCGAAGGATTTCACTAGCCTTTGGATATTGAGATTGGACATCATCAGCCAACTGTATCATTGTACGTATGGCCAAGTAAGGCGCACAATTTACACCAAAGGTGACAGTTTTAAGTTCAAAATCTTCTAAAGGATTTTGGGGATTTGTCCTAAAAAGGATACGTTGGAAGCTTGTTTGATTCGGATCCACCAGAATCTGGCGATACATTTTGGTTATATCACCATTGAATACATATCGGAAGAATCGCCAATTGAGGATAAGTGTGATAAGTTCGTTTTGTAAAATTGGGCCTGTATAAAGTAAGTCATTCAAGCTTACTCCATTCGAAGTTGGAGCCGAAGCATTGAAAACGACTCGGACCTTAGTGGTCACACTTTCAGGTCTTATTACCGCATGATGCGGTAGGTAATAATTCTTGGAATCCTCATATAAATTAGAAGGGAAAACTTTAGACATATGCTTCAGTGAAATATATTCTGCAAGGACATTGTCATATTCATCCTTAAAGGCAGGAGTACGAATAAGACGGGCCTCATTTCGAAAATACTGGGCCATTGCAATTCTCCTAGATTGAGCAATGTCAATATCCTTTGGATACGCTTCTTTAAAAGGAAGTGATACAATATATCGTCCCTCTTCGTTTCTTCTTGTTGTGTGGACATATAAGCTTTCACAAAATTGGTCAGATGATGAAGTAAATTTCTTCCTGGGAAGATCTTCCACCTCCCAAAAACGTGAAATCTCCTTATCCAGTGAGATTTCACAAAAATAGGATAAAATCGTGGGAGAAAAATTTGTGGAAGGATTTGGAATAGGCCCTGTCAAAACCCATCCGAATACAGTTTCTTGGGCCATTAGTGACCCGCAAATTTGCAGCTTTAGGCCTGGAAGAATTATTGATGGCAAAATGTCCCCCCCTAAAAGGATATCGATTTTGGAGCTTTCAAAGAATTTTGGATCAGCAAGAGGAATATTTGGAAGAGCTGAAAGTGTGCCAATGTCGAAAGTACTCGACGGAAGATTTCCTGAGAGATGAGGAACCACAAGTGCTGAGGCAAAAATTTCTATGGTATCATCAGTGTTAGAGCATAGTAGGAATGAACATTCCTTTTGTACTGACGCTGATATTGTATGATTTAATCCCGAAATCTTAGCATTGGTATGTTTGAATGGAAGTTTAAGTAAATTAAAAAGTCTCTGCGAGATAAAAGTTCCCTCTGATCCCGAGTCAACTAAAGCCCTTGCAGTGTATGTTAGGTCATTGTGCTTAATTCTTACTAAAGCAGTTCCCAGTAAAACACCACGAGAACTAGTCGAAAAACAAGCATTAATTATCCCACTTCCTGATGCAGTAGTGGACTGTAATACTGTTGATGTAGAAGGATGTGGGCATGTATTTGAATCAGAATTTAGACCAGTATTAGATTGGCCACTCTGTGGTTTATGGAGAAGAGAATTATGTTTCTTATGGCATACACGACAGGAATATTTGCTCTTGCAGTCTTTGACTGTGTGGGATGAAGAAAAACAGTTTATACACAAGTTCTTGGATTTAATCTCTGTAAATCTTTGGTTCGGATCAAATTTGAGGAACTTTGGGCACAGACGAATTACGTGAGCCTCTTTTGGGCATAGGAAACATTTTGGTTCCGACACCTTGGTCTGAAACGACTTTACATTTGAGGAATTTGCTCGATTGTGGGGTTTTCCCATTAGAGATTTGGATTTAGTAGTAGAATTCGACTCCTGTTTCCGAATCTCCGATACAGACTCTAATGTCTTATGGCGATTCGTCAGGAAGTCATCTAATTCGGCCCACTTCGGAATGACTGTTTTATCTGAGAGCGTTTGCTCCCATAAAGTTAAAGTGGAGTCTGGAAGTCGATTGGAGCATATAAATGTAAAAATAGGGTCCCACGTATCGACTTGGATATTATATTGTTTGAGAAGGGAGATGCATGTATTCATGTCCCTTTGAAGTTTTTTCAATGCTGTTCCAGATTCCGAAGTGATAGGTGGAAGGCCAAACAAATTCTTCAGCTGAATGTTCACAAGAACTCTCTGGTTCTCATAACGAGCAGAAAGATTATTCCATGCAATTTCGAAGTTATCGTTAGTAAGAGGGAATTTGCTCACGATGTCGTGGGCCTCCCCCCTCGTTCTCTGATTGAGATGGAACAATTTCTCAACAGAGCTTAGCCTCGGATTATTCAGACATACTGCCTTAAATATGTCCCTAAATGTTGGCCATGCTGAGAAATCCCCTGTGAAAGTTGGAATCTCACACGGGGGTAACTTGAAGCCATTCGGGGCTTCGGGAACGTGAATGTGATGGGAAGTCGTGGACTGAGGAACTGGACTTGCATTGGGAGGAGACTGGTCTAATAAAATTTCACGTAGGCGTGCACTACATCGACAATAAGATGCATATGTACTTCTATACTTCGCCTTAACCGTTTCCAACTCGGAAGCCCTCTTATCATCGCCCGATGTATCCCCCTGCTCACCACTTGTCCTCGCTTCAATATCTTGGAGACATTTATCATACGAATGCTTGACCTTTTCCCACAACGGCTTCAATTCTTCCATATGGGCTTCTATGAGAAAAGATGACGACAATGGAGTATTCTTGTCGTTAAGGTTGGCTTCGAAGTCCACCAACCTATCTGAATCACGGATGAACTTATTGAGGGACATTGTAACAAATTATAAGATATATACAATCAACGAAAATAAAAATTCGACACTATTTTGGACGAACTTTTCGAATAAAACGAATACCGTTGAAAATATTTAAAAAAATCAACCAAAAGAAATGGAACACAGATTCTCTATACCAATTTACGATTTATGACTCAAGTTTGAAATACCATTAAAATCCCACAAAACGTATGTGATGCTCGCGGAATAAATGGATAGAAAAAATAAAATATAGCAAAATAAATATATTTTCAAAACCCAATAGGAAGTTATTAATAAATCGAAGAAAATAAAACAATATGAATAAGTAGCATGCGATAAAAAAAAAATAAAATTAAAAAACGTAAGGAAAATTTTACGACTACGACTAATACGATTTTCCCTTTCAGAAATTGTAAAAACGTAAGTTGCGACAACCCTACAAATTTACCATCGAAAAGAAAAAATAAAAGGAGATATTATGTATTTAATAGATACAAGATTGAAAAGATTCGTAAATGTCGCGATATCAGCTGTTTAAGAATCACAACAAAATGTAAAAATATAAGGCCGTTGAAAAAATGGAATTTCCAGTTTGCCTTCTCCTACTTCCAGAAGAGTTCCACAATAGTGGATCTTAAGAGAACGAGAGAGTGGATGGGGCCTGCGCAGTAAGAAAACTGTAGGTATGGTTGAGTGTGTTGGTGATGAAAAAGAAATGGGAACACTAGGAGAGAGGGTTCTTAAAGCTGCGCTATAGATATGAAGACAGATGGAGAATACGAAGAGAATTAAATTCACAAAGCGTGGGCTAACTACGGAGCTGCCTCCTCAACTGCGACTGATTTATTTTGAAAACAAACAATGAGTTGTAATGGATAGCAACATATGATACTAAATCACAAACCTTTCCCAGATTAACCATTAGCAAAAATCGCTCAATAGCTTTCAACTACTCACAAAAAAAATAAGTAAATTAAAATCGAATATAAAATTATTGATATTGGGCACAATTTCATATAAAATCAGAGCGATTACTTGTTTCGTGAATAATTTATTTAATAGAAAAAATATATATATTATGCTCAATAATAAATATTTTATAATAATTAAAGTATTTAAAATATTTAAGCAATACTATCAACTAAATCAAAAAAAAAAAAAGTGCTGTAAAATGTATTATACGGGGAATTAGTGGGATCACTGTAACTATGTTTATAATAGTCTCACAAAGCTGAGAGACTTGTAGACTAGTAGAAACGGATGAGAAGGAGGGAAGGGGTAGGCAATTGTGATGGAGACAGAGTGAACAAAATATGGGCAATGAATATTTTAGTGTCTACTGTTGGTGAAGCCTAAGGAATGTGTAGCGGGGGTGTGATGTTAAATAGCGGCAAAGGCGAAATCAAAGTGAGAGAGTATTATAGTTGTTGGGCAGTGAGGAGAAATAGGGGAATATGGATCACTGTAAAGGAAAAATGGAACATAGTCATAGCATTATAACAGAGCCGTGTATAGATCTACAGCAGGCGTCTGTTATGAACATGTGCTGTTAGGGAATTTTACAGAGCACGTTTTTCGGATCACAGAATACGACTTACGCTTCAATCAAAGTTCCTTTACGAATGCTACAAGCCAATTTTCCTTTCTCTACTTCAGTTCTTTTTAGCGGATGATATGCAGTGTCTCATTTACCTTTAAGCTTTTTAATTCTTCTCCCAGAATATGTACTTGCGTCACTTGTTAACACAAGTAGAGCAGTATTTATTTCCTTTTCTTCGTTTGATTTATAGTGATTTTAGTTCGCATGCACTTTTAGGTTTTAAATGGTTATCATTTTATACGTTTTACTTTTTTTTTTTAACAATAACTTCTTTTTACTCAATATTTTAATAAATTTTCTAAATTTAATTACGGAGCTCGTAACCACACTGAATAGCACTAGCAGAATGAATTGAAGAATAAATGGAAAACGTCAACTAACCTGTTTGATGTTTGGTGATGACGATGATGATGAGAATAACTGGTATGTGGAGTCGATTTCTCAGAGAGCAATTATTACAAGAGTCGATGGAATCCACGGGAGCGAATCCGGCTCGAAGGACCAAAAATGTTAGTGTGTATGGGTAAAAAGATCAACCTGTGGAATGTAGAATCTCTTGAGCCGAAACAAAGTCAACTATTTTGGGAGAATAGTCGGCTTTGTACTCCAGATGATATGATTTGGAAGAAACAAACCAATATGGATGCAATGGAACGAAAGAAACAAGAAAACAAATTGATTTCAGATCGATGGAATACAATTGGATTTATTTCTTCAACTTTGACGTCTTACCAGTATGGTCGATAAATTCAAACAGAGAAGATATACTTATTTTTCTACGGAAATAAGACCTGAGATATGGTTTGACATTGTGGTGAATTTACTTTGACATTTACAAAATAATTTATCGATCGCAGTGAAAAGTATCTATCGACTATTTGGGTATTTGTAAATCCCATAAAGGGATTCAGTAGTGAAAAAATTAATTTTAGTCGGGAAGTGTTCTTAAGTGTTTATGTGGCATAAACACTAAGTGAAGCAAATTTCATCCGATATGGCTGAAATTTGGTACGTGATGTTAGTATATGGTCTCTAACAACCATGCAAAATTGGTCCACATCGGTTCATAATTATATATAGCCCCCATATAAACCGATCACCTCCGGAACCTCTTGGAAGACCAAAATTCATCTGATTCAGTTGAAATTTGGTACGTGGTGTTAATATATGGCCTCAAACACCCATGCATAACTTGGTCGATATCGGTCCATAATTATATATAGGCCCCATACAAACCGATCCCCAGATTTGACCTCCAGAGCCCCTTGGAAGAGCAAAATACTTCCCATTCGGTTGAAATTTGGTACGTGATGTTAGTATATGGTATCCAACAACCATGCAGGAATAAGAAGTTTTAAGATACCACAACCCAAGTAATTCGATTGTGGGTGACAGTCTTTCGTAGAAGTTTCTACGCAATCCATGGTGGTGGGTACATAAGGTTCGGCCTGGCCGAACTTGCGGCCGTATATACTTGTTTTTTTTTTTGTGTGTATGCATTTAATTTTTATTATACCCTACACCATAGGATGGGGGTATATTAACTTTGTCATTCCGTTTGTAACACATCGAAATATTGCTCTAAGACCCCATAAAGTATATATATTCTGGGTCGTGGTGAAATTCTGAGTCGATTTAAGCATGTCCGTCCGTCCGTCCATCTGTTGAAATCACGCTAACTTCCGAACGAAAGAAGCTATCGACTTGAAACTTGGCACAAGTAGTTGTTATTGATGTAGGTCTGATGGTATTGCAAATGGGCCATATCGGACCACTTTTACGTATAGCCCCCATATAAACCGACCCTCAGATTTGGCTTGCGGAGCCTCTTGCAGGAGCAAAATTCATTCAATCCGGTTGAAATTTGGTACGCGATGTTAGTATATGGTTCCTAACAACAATGCAAAAATTGGTCCATATGGGTCCATAATTATATATAGCCCCCATATAAACCGATCCCGAGATTTGACCTCCAGAGCCTCTTGGAGGAGCAAAATTCATCCGATTCGGTTGAAATTTGGTATGTGGTGGTAGTATATGGTCTCTAATAACCATGAAAAAATTGGTACATATCGGTCGATAATTATATATAGCCCCCATATAAATCGATACCCAGATTTGACCTCCGGAACCTCTTGGAGGAGCAAAATTCATCCGATTCGGTTGAAATTTGGTACATTGCGCTAGTATAGGGCCGCTAACAGCCATGCAAAAATTGGTCCATATCCTTCTATAGTTATATATAGCCGATGACCAATCATACAAAAATTGGTCGAAATCGCCAAAAAATAATCTACCAAAATTTTATTCCTATATGAATTTTGTCCAAATTTTATTTCTATAGAAAATTTTGTCAACATTTTATTTCTATAGAAAATTTTATCAAAATTTTATTTCTATAGAAAATTTTGTCAAACTGAATTATATACGTATTTAGTCGGTCTTTTTTGTTTAATATGTTATATACCCCGCATGGACTAACTTACGATGTTAAGAAGTTTTAAAATACCTTGTCATCGGCAAGTGTTACCGCAACACAAGTAATTCGATTGTGGATGACAGTCTTTAGTAGTTTCTACACAATCCATGGTGTAGAGAGCGTAAGATTCGGCCATGTGTTTGTGGTTCGCAGGATTCCGGTCGTAATTATTAACCGATTTTTATGAAATTTGGTGCATAGCGTTTCTTTGGCACAAGGACGAACGCTATTGAATGTGGATGGAAATCTGATCAAATTTAGATATAGCTTCCATATATGTGTATCGCCCGATTTCGATAAATAGGATCAAATTACGCTTCTTTACTAAGAGGTTGGCATAAAATTTAGCTCGACGTAATCTAATTCACTGCCTTTTAAGTTTGCAAAATTTCATCGAAATGGGTTCAGATTTAGATATAGCTTTCATATATATGTATCGCCCGATTTTCCAAAATTCTTCAATAATAGCCTCATTTATTAACCGATCTTACTCACAATTGGTCAAACCTACTCTTCTATAGTTCTGAATATACCTACAAAGAATCATCGAAATCGATTCAGATTTAGATATAGCTCTCATATATGTTATGTAGCGCTCGCTTTTCCAAAATTTGGCCATAATAGCCTTAGTTTTTAACCGATCTTAGTCAAAGTGCTGACTATACATGAAAACAATTATGGAAATCGGTTCAGATTTAGATATAGCTCCCATATATATGCATCGCCCAATTTTATAAAATAACCTTTTTTTCGAACCGATTTTACTAAAATTTAGCACAAGTTAACCTTTTAATGCAAAATGCCATTCAAATCGGTTTAAATATAAATGTAGCTTCCGATCTTACTCAAATTTAGTTAACGGTAATCTCTTGTAAAATAAACCAAACATGCAAAATATCATCTAAATCGGTTCAAATCAGTGTTGCCAGAAGTAGGGGAAATTCCTTACATGTAGTTTTTTGTAATATTTAGCGTCTTGTAGGGGCGTAGGGGCACAATGTAGGGTATTTTTCTCTCAACACAATTTTTAATAATTTTTACATTTTGGTGGGTCTAGAGGAGGAACTTAGTAGCCGGCAAGGTTTGATCTTTAACAATGTATGGTAACCACGGTTACCACTCGTGCCAAAAAAATCTACCAACATTTAAGACAATTTTACCACAAATCTATCAAACAAATAATTCTATAGAAAATTTGTCAAAATTTTATTTCTGTAGAAAATTGGTTAAAATTTTATTTCTGTAGAAAATCGTTTAAAATTTTATTTCTATAGAAAATTTGGTCAAAATTTAATTTCTATAGAAAATTTGGTCAAAATTTAATTTCTATAGAAAATTTGGTCAAAATTTTATTTCTATTGACAATTTTGTCAAAATTCATTTTCTATAAGGGAATTTTGTCAAAATTGTATTTTCCAAACTGTTATTTTAAAGAAAATTTTATTTCTATAGATGTATTTCTCAAAATTTTATTTCTGCTATAGAGATTTGATCTACCAAAAAATCGATAGAAAACTTGGCCAAAATTTTATTTCTATTAAAAATTTGGTCAACATGTTATTTCTATAGAAAATTTGTCTACATCTTATTTTATAAAAACTTTTGTCAAAATGTTATCTCTATAAAAAATTTTATTGTATAGAAAATTTTATTTCTATATAATTTTTTTCTCAAAATTTTATTTCTATAGAATTTTTTCTCAAAATTTTATTTCTATAGAAAAATTAATCAATTTTTATACCCTCCACCATAGGATGGGGGTATATTAACTATGTCATTCCGTTTGTAACACATCGAAATATTGCTCTAAGACCCCATAAAGTATATATATTCTGGGTCGTGGTGAAATTCTGAGTCCATCTGAGCATGTCCGCCCGTCCGTCCGTCCGTCCGTCCGTCCGTCTGTCTATCGACTTGAAACTTGGCACAAGTAGTTGTTATTAATGTAGGTTGGTATGGTATTGCAAATGGGCCATATCGGTCCACATTTACGTATAGCCCCCATATAAACGGACCCCCAAATTTAGCTTGCGATTGCTCTGAGAGCAGCAAATTTCATCCGATCCGGCTGGAATTTAGTACATGGCGTTAGTATATGGTCTCTAACAACCATGCAAAAATTGGTTCATATCGGTCCACTTTTACGTATAGCCCCCATATAAACGGACCCCCAAAATTTGGCTTGCGATTGCTCTAAGAGAAGCAAATTTCATCCGATCCGGCTGAAATTTGGTACATGGTGTTAGTATATGGTCTCTAACAACCATGCAAAAATTGGTCCACATCGGTCCATAATTATATATAGCCCCCATATAAACCGATCCCCCGATTTGGCTTGCGGAGCCTCTAAGAGAAGCAAATTTCATCCGATCCGGCTGAAATTTGGTACATGGTGTTGGTATATGTTCTCTAATGACCATGCAAAAATTGGTTCACATGACTCATAATTATATATAGCCCCCATATAAGTCGATCCCCAGATTTGACCTCCGGAGCCTCTTAGAGGAGCAAAATTCATCCGATCCGACTGAAATATGGTACATGATGTAAGTATATGGTCTCTAACAACTATGAAAAAATTGGTCCACATCGGTCCATAATTATATATAGCCCCCATATAAATCCATCCCCAGATTTGACCTCCGGAGCTCTTGGAGGAGCAAAATTCATCCAATCCGGTTGAAATTTAGTACGTGGTGAAATTTGGTACATTGCGCTAGTATAAAGCCGCTAACAACCATGCCGAAATTGGTCCATATCGGTCTGTAGTTATATATAGCCGATCCCCAAAAATAATCTACAAAAAATTCTATAGAAACTTTTGTCAAAATGTTATTACTATAGAAAATTTTAGTACTATAGAAAATTTTGTGAAAATTTTATTACCATACAAAAATTTGTCAAGATTTTATTTCTATAGAAAATTTTGTCAAAATTATATTTCTATAGAAAATTTTGTCAAAATTATATTTCTATAGAAAATTTTGTCAAAATTTTATTTCTTTAGAATTTTTTTTTTCAAAATTTTATTTCTATAGAAAATTTTGCCAAAATTGTATTGCTGTAGAAAATTTTATCAAACTGAATTATATACGTATTTAATCGGCCTTTTGTTGGTTTAATATATACCCCGTATGGACAAACTTACAATTGAGAAGACGGTTTTAAGAAGTTTACCGCAACCCAAGTAATTCGATTGTGGATGACAGTGTTTAGTTTCTATGCAATCCATGGTGGAGGGTACATAAGATTCGGCCTGGCCGAACTTACGGCCGTATATACTTGTTTTTTATAGAAACTTATTTCAAAATTTTATTTCTATAGAGATTTGATCTACCAAAAAATCTATAGAAAATTTGGTCAAAATTTTACTTCTATTAAAAATTTGGTCATCATTTGATTTCTATAGAAAATTTGTCCAAATTTTATTTCTATAGAAAATTTTGTCAAAATTTTATTTCTATAGAAAATTTTGTAAAAATTTTATTTTATAGAAAATTTTGTTTCTATACAATTGTTTCCCAAAGATTTGTTTCTATAATTTTTTTTTTCAAAATTTTATTTTATTTCTATAGAAAAATTTCTCAAATTTTTTTTATAGAAACTTTTTCCAAAAGTTTATTTCTATAGAGATTTGAACTACCAAAACATAAAAAAATGCTACCAATCTACCAAACAAAAAAAATCTACCATTTTTGGTAGAATTCTACAAAACTACGGCAACCGTGGTGGTAATACAAATTTATTTTTACGTTGCATTTTCATATGTTTTAAGATAATAAAGCGCATAGAACCATTTTGTTTTGTAAAATTTGTTTAAATTTAACGAATTGTAGGGAAAATTGGGGTAAAACTCTGGCTTCTGGGACCGTATTAGTCCATATCGGACGAAAAATATATGTAGTAGCTATATCTAAATCTGAACCGATTTCAATAAAATTTGGCACACTTGACTATAGTACTAATTGTTCTTCTTGTGCAAAATTTTAAATCTGGCTTCTGGGGCCATATAAGTCCATATCGGGCGAAATATATATATATGGGAGCTATATCTAAATCTGAACCGATTTCCAAAATCAATAGGGTTCTATTGTGAGCCAAAACACCTACTTGTGCCAAATTTGAAGTCGATTGGACTAAAACTGCGACCTAGACTTTGATTACAAAAATGTGTTCACGGACAGACGGACATGGCTATATCGACTCAGGAGCCCACCCTGAGCATTTTTGCCAAAGACACCATGTGTCTATCTCGTCTCCTTCTGGATGTTGCAAACATATGCCCTAACTTATAATACCCTGTTCAACAGTGTGGCGCAGGGTATAAAAAGTGTGTCACATTTTATTGCTAGTGACACTTTTTGTGTCACTTTTTGTCTCAGTGGTAAAAAATTTAAATTGTCTTGTATTTTTTTTTTTGTTCTCATAAAATTCTGAATATTGAAATTCCCAAAATAAATATTTACTGGGACATTTTTAAAGGTTAATTCTATTAAACCCAAAGAACTTTTATAGTTAATGAACAACAAAACATCTTACCTACCATTTTCATAATTACATAGAAATCACCACTTTAATAATTTGTTGTCTTTTCGGCTTTCTCCAATGGCATCAAAAGCATTCAGAATAATGTTGCAACAAAAATATTTCAACCCTTTTCAAAAATGTCGACAGTTCAACCAAACAAAAATTCAAAAATAACCCACAATTGTGTCAAGTCCACACCGTAAAAAGCTACATCAAGACAAACACAAAAAAAACTTCCGTGGCAATACAACAATTTCGTTTGGCTTCACGCCTGTTGCAAGACAATATTCAAAATTTATTCATTATTTAAGCAATTTTTATTAGACAAAATGCTTAATTAACTGAGAATAACTAATTAGTTTTCCTTATCAATGGTAGACATTGAATTTCATAACTAACTACCAGCATTACGTAGCATAGCAAAAGACTCCGAAACGATTGCTAAGCAAACACAGGCGTAAAGAAGTCCACATAGAAGTAGGCATTGAAAGCATAGCATATCTTAAGGCTGATAATTTGCCGGAAACATAGCTGCTGCTTCTGCCTTTGTAGTGGTATGGTTTGGCCTGGGGGCTACTTTCGGGTACGGGTGAATGGTCATTTGCTAGAGTATTAGGAGAATAATTATGCATAAATTTAATACTGGCAAACAAAGAAATAAGTAAACAATGAAAACAGGACCTATTCAATGCTCAATGACTTTGTTAGTGTCAAGAGTGATAAATTTATGGTCTGTCAGTAAAATAGAATAATCATCGAAAAACAAAACTTGATTATTCAGCAACCATGAGATCTTCGGCTAGGAAGTTAACGCTGGGCACTAGTGTCTTAATCAGAAAATTAAACAAGTTTAACACCTAAATGTAGGCAACATACGCAAGAAATATTTTCGTCTCTCTCTCTTAATTGCACGAAAGTATGCTATGAATTTTTTGCTGCTTTATTAATTTATTAAGCACTAACTGAAGCTAAACAATACTCTGTATTCGTATGGATCTAGGCATTTTTTTTTTGTTCTCACATCTCAACTAAATTCACACCTATTAAAGAAATGAAGATTAGATGATGGATGTGTTGCTAATTGGCTTGTTGAAAAAAAAAGTTGAAAATTCATTATGAAGAAAAATGGTAACAAATAAAACTGTTTGCGGAAACAAGGTGAATGGTGAGCTTATGGACATACTTATTGGGTAGAAAGTTAAATAAGTGGGATATAGGAAATGGAAATTTAATTAAGTGTGGCTATACAATAGAGAATTGCGTAATCAAGGAAAACTTCACGCAAATAATAGATGAAATATTGCGTTACACAGGAAATCGTATTCTTTTACGAGTTAGAAAAATCAAATATTGGCTTTTAAAGATTATGCAAAAACCTAAGGAACCAAAATGTCTACACCATTAATCCACGGAAAAGTCATAACCTTTGTTTTAAAAATTTTCCAATCACTTTACTATACTTATCTTTGAAATTCACACCCTTCCGTTAAAGTCATATGTCTTTGAGTTAAGGTCAATTTTTTCCTAATGTCCAGAAAAACATTTTTTTCGGAATTAAAGAAATAATCTTTAATCTAAATGAGATTAACGAAATTTGGATTAACGAATTTTTTTCTCAAAAAAGATCATTTTTCTTAAGGACTCATTTCATTTTGTTTTTAATTCTTTGACACTCGAAGTTATATGAATTCATGGTTCCCTATGCTCCCTGTTTACACCCTCCATCCTAAGGTAGGAGAGTATAATAACATTGTCATTTCGTTTGGTACACATGGAAAAATATAGGCCTCACAGCTCATAGATTAGTAGGATTATTAATGTTTTGCTAGATTTTGCAAAATATTCCTCTTCAATTACGAGGTACTTCGCAAATTTTCTATAGAAATAAAATTTTGAAAAAATTCCTATAGCAAAGAAATTTTGACAAAATTTCTTACAGAAATGCAAGTTACACCAAATTTCCTTTAGTACAGTAATTTTGACAAAATTTTCTATAGAAATAAAAATTTTGCAAAAAATTCCTACAAAAAAACATTTCTGTAGAAATACCCCCATATGCAAAAGAAAACTTCAAGCCTACTTTTACCATATAAATTTCTTCGATAAACTGTCAATAAATTATTTTACATATGGGCAATAAAATTTTAACAAAATTGGCTATCGAAAAAAAAATTGGAAAACAAAATTCTATAGAAATAAAAATGTTGACAAAAAATCCTATAGAAATAAAAAGTTTGAGAAAATTGACTATAGAAATGAAAAATTTGGAAAAATTTCTTTTAGAATTAAAAATTTTGACAAATTTGCCTACAGAAAAAAATATATAAAAAAAATATATATAACTACTTTTGAATATGTAGCATTACTGTAACGTTTAATTTGCATTGAGAATATATAAATTGTATTAGTTTTATATATAAAATCAATATATATTCCTAAGCTATAATTATATGATTTATATCTTGTTGTATAGGAAATTCGCATATATTAAAAAAAAATAACAAAAATAAATACAATTTTGTTAAATTTCCTATAGAAATAAAACTTAGACAAAATTTCCTATAGCAAAGAAATTTTGATAAAATTTTCTATAGAAATAAAATTTAGAAATAATTTTCTATAGAAATAAAATTTAAAAAAAATTCCTGTCTGGACAAATCTTGACAAAAGTTTTTATAGAAACAAAAATTTAACAATATTTTTTATAGAAATAAAGTTTTGACAAAATATTTCTATAGATATAAAATTTTGACAAAATTTTCTATAGAAATAAAATTTTGACAAAATTTTCTATAGAAATAAAAATTTTGCAACAAATTCCTACGGAAAAAATATTTCTATAGATATAAAATTTTGACAAAATTGTCTATTGAAATAAAATTTTGACAAAATATTCTATAGAAATAAAATATAAAAAAAATTCCTAAAGCAAAGGAACTTTGACAAAATTTCCTATAGCGAAGAAATGTAGAAAAAATTTACTATAGCGAAGAAATTTTAACAAAATTGTCTATTGAAATAAAATTTTGACAAAATGTTCTTTAGAAATAAAAATGTTGACAAAAAATCCTATAGAAATAAAAAAATTTAGAAAATTTACTATAGAAATGAAAAATTTGGAAAAATTTCTTCTAGAAATAAAAATGTGGATAAAATTTCCTACAGAAATAAAATTTTGTTAAATTTTCAATAGAAATAAAACATTGTCAAAATTTCTTACAGAAATAAAATTTTGACAAAATTTTCTATATAATTAAAATTTGGACAAAATTTTCTATAGAAATAAAATTTTAACAAAATTTCCTGTAGAAATAAAATGTTGACAAAATTTCCTATAGAAATCAACATTTGACAAAATTTTCTATAAAAATGGAATTTTGACCAAATTTACTATAGAAATTAAATTTTGACAAAATTTTCTACTGAAATGAAATTTGACAAAATTTTCTATAGAAATAAAATATAAAAAAATTTCATAAAGCAAAGGAACTTTGACAAAATTTCCTATAGCGAAGAAATTTTGACAAGATTTTCTATAGAAATAAAATTTAGACAAAATTTTCTATAGAAAAAAAATTTTTGCAAAAAATTCCTACAGAAAAAATATTTCTATACATATAAAATTTTAACAAAATTGTCTATTGAAATAAAATTTTGACAAAATGTTCTTTAGAAATAAAAATGTTGACAAAAAATCCTATAGAAATAAAAAAATTTAGAAAATTTACTATAGAAATGAAAAATTTGGAAAAATTTCTTCTAGAAATAAAAATTTTGACAAAAAATCCTATAGAAATAAAAAATTTGAGAAAATTAACTATAGAAATAAAAAAATTGGAAAAATTTAGTTTAGCAATAAAAATTTCGACAAAACTTCCTACAGAAATAAAATTTTGTTAAATTTTCTATAGAAATAAAATTTTAACAAAATTTCCTGTAGAAATAAAATTTTGAAAAAGTTTCGATAGAAACAAACATTTGACAACATTTTTTGTAAAAATAAACATTTGACAACATTTTTTATAGAAATAAAGTTTTGACAACATTTTCTATAGAAATAAAATTTTGCAAAAATTTTTTATAGAAAAAAAAATTTTGGCAAAATTTTGTACAGAAATAAAATTTTGACAAAATTTTCCATAGATACGAAATTTATACAAAATTTCCTAAAGCTAAGGAACGTTGACAAAATTGCCATGTAGACAAAATTGCCTATAGCAAAGTAATTTTGGCAAGATTTTCTATAGAAATAAAATTTAGACAAAATTTTCCATAGAAATAAAATGTTAACAAAATTTCCTGTAGATATAGAATTGTGACAAAATTTCCTATAGAAGTCACAATTTGGCAAAATTTTCTATAGAAATGGAATTTTGACAAAATTTTCTATAGAAATCAAATTTTGGCAAAATTCTCTACAGAAATTAAATTTTGACAAAATTTTCTATAGAAATAAAATTTTGACAAAATGTTCTATAGAAATAAATATTTTGGAAAAGTTTTATTTAGAAATAATATTTTAGCAATATTTTCTATAGAAATAAAATTTTCTATAGAAATAAAATTTTTACAAATTTTTCTATTGAAATACAATTTTGACAAAATTTCCTAAAGAAATAAAAATTTTTGAAAAATGTCTTCTAGAAATAAAAATTTTGACGAAATTTACTATAGCAAAGAAATTTTGGTAAAATTTCTAATAGCAAACAAATTTTGAAAAAAAATTCTAAAAAAATAACATTTTGACACAATTTTCTATAGAAATAAATATTTTGAAAAAAAAAAATCTTATATAAATAAAATTTTTGGAAAATTTTCCTATAAATAAAATGTTGACAAAAGTTTCTATAGAAATAATAGTATACAAAATAAGAATTTTTGGTTAAGTAGTTTTTTGGTAATATTTCCTCCAAAATGTGGTAGATTTTTTTTGGTTCGAGTGGCAACTGTGCCTACGGAGCCTCCTGAAAAAGACAAATCTTATCCCTTTCGCTTGAAATTTGGTACTTTAGGTTAGTATATGCCCTCTAACAACCGTACAAAAATTTGTCCATGTAGGTCCATAATTATATACAGCTCCCATATAAACTGATCCCCAGATTGAAGCTCCGGAAGCTCTTGGAGTAAGTAAATTATATCCGATTCGATTCGATTGAAATTTGGCCCTATAATTTCCATGCTAAACGTGGAATATATCGTTTCATAATTATTTATAAAAAAATATTTATTTATAACGATTTATGTTATAATTATTTATTTATAAAAATATAAATATGATGATATATATTCAATGTAGAAGACAATGTTAAGAAGGTTTAATATACCGTGTCATCGGTAACTCTTACCACAAACAAAGTAATTCGATTGTGGGTAACAGCCTTTATTAGAACTTTATTCGCAATCCATGGTGGAGGGTACATGAGATTCGGCCTGGCCCTACATACTTGTTTTCGATTATTCCTAATGCTATAATTTGCAATTTGGTGCCCATATTCAGGGTATTTACGATGTTGTTAGCCATGACGATTTATGTGATTTATTTTCTTATTAATTTCCTTGAAAGCCATAATACAATTTCCGTTTAATTCGTTGTATATCAGTTCATTGCTCACAGGCAATGATACAAACAGATATACAGATATATTATCATATTACCATTTGCCTATGACACCTAAAAGTATGCAACGAAAAATTTAGAGGGTTAAGCTAAGGCCTTTTAATAAAATGAATTTCAATTTTATGGAATTATTGGTAAGTGATTTTATGAACCATCCAACAACCTTACATAAGCAACAAATAATTTGCCATGAATACCTTTCTCCAGTGAATAATTAATACGACTAATCAGATTTATTTGCTTTTAAGGTAAATCGATTAATTTATTTTTTTTTACAATATAATTTCTTACCTAGATATAGAACTCCATAGATTAATAACATGAGGAAATTTAATTTCATAGTCAGTTTTAAATTCCAAAGGCCTTCCACATAGATATTTTACATCTTCAAATTTATCCTCTAATGGATATTCTTATTCACACGCTGTTCCATAAGGCTAGCTCTAGTTATATTGGCCATTTGGATTATAATCCCATAAATTCGTCAAATACACACACACACCCACACTGAAGTTCACAAGCAATACATTCGCATTTCAATTCATTCCGGCAATACCCACAGTCATATTGTAGAGTTACTAATGCATTATATACATTCCACACACACACACAGACACACATGGATACACACATACCTTTGCATTGGGAGAATATTGTAAAACCGCATTAAACCATTTGAGGCGATTAGGTCTGTGCAATTCGCATATAGAAAAATCACCTACACATAACCAAAACACACACATTCAAGGTAAGAGTGGAACATTCTGACTTTCAGAAATTTTGAATATGTATGTGAGTTTATTAGGATGCCCTGCAGCATTATTATCATGAAGTCATATAAGAAAAATAAGAAAAAAAAATTGAGACCCAAATAAAATCTGATTTCTCTACCGAGGACTACATACGAGTACATCGGGTATCGAAATCACCGTAAAAAGGTCATGGCTTCTATCCCAGAATATATTTATATTTCGTTGCACCCTTAGCCATGGATATGTGGATTGAAGTGGAATTATGGTTTTTGGCTGATCATCAACAACAAAGTGAATTTAATTCAAAGCAAATTCGAAAATATTTCATCTGTTCCACTCTATGCTCACAATACTAACCAACTCATATTCCGAATTTTAGCTTTCATCGACAATTCAACAGCAGATTAAAACTTAAGCTAAGGCAAATATATGAGAATCCATAACTAGAGGCTGTATATTAGAAATGTTTGTCCTAAGCTATATGTGTGAAAATTATGAAATCAATTAGGAACTATGGTGAAAAATTGCTAAATGTGGATAGGTGATAAATCTCTTTTGTATGCAACTTGATTTTGAGGCCATAATAGAAAATCACCATACAAGGAAAATTTTCATGAAAATCCCCAAAATGAAGCTTCTCTCATATTAATGAGTACAAATCGAGTTCTAATTTCAAAAAAATGATATGATACCACCTTTTTGGAGACGAGTAAGAATGGAGGGCAATGTAAAGATACACTGAAAAACATTATCGTGAGACCAAAGATTTCATGTCCTTAAAATACGAAGCCGAATACGAATCCGAAGTGTGCGCCTTGTTTTGAAATGAGTGTGCCACCTTTTATAGTGTATGACACTTTTTGTGCCACATTCTTGAAATTCTCAACGACAACGATGCCCTCTTGTATTCAATTCAATATTATGGGGAAAATTTCTTGGACAGACAACCATGTCAGCCGCAGGGGAACCTGGAACACTTTTACCGCAATCATGTTGTTTTCTCGCCAAATATTAAATGGTTGTCGAAATCAAATACATAATGTCCGATAAAAATGACAAACAAAATTAGACAAAGAACATGTTGCTACACACAAAAAAAAAATTTTCAGATTCAATCACGAAATTAATTGATCCAATTAATTTTTTAATTGAAATGTCTTCAATCACGAAAATGATAGTATCAATCACAGTTTTAATTGGGCATAGAAAAAATTCTTGATTAAAAAATTAATTGATGTCATTAGCAATTTTCAATTAATTTTTTAATTGATTCAATTAAAAATTTAATTGATTTTGAATGCAAACCCCAATTAATTTTTTATTTAAAAAGGTAACTATTTTCAATTACTTTCTGAATTGGCTTAGAGTTTTTATTTGGATTAAGAAATATTCATCACTTTTTTTAACTGACTTAGTCTTCCGAATTTGATTAAAAAGTTAATTGTATCAATTAATTTTTTAATTAAAAATTTTAAAAATTTCAATCATTGACTTAATTAACTTAATGTTTCTATCTTGATTAAAAAGTTAATTGTATCAATTAATTTATTAATTGAAAAAACATTTAACTTCAATTAACTTTTTAATTGGAAATATTTTAGTGATATTTTTTTCTGTGTATGAGAAGTTATCATATTCCTTCTCAGGGCATGTCGGAATACGGGCCGGAATACGTGCTAAGTTAGCCGATTGGAGCAAAATTTTCTACACAAATAAAATTTTGAGAAAATAACATTGAATGAAGAAATAAAATTTTGAGAAAATTTTCCATAGAAATAAAATGTTGCGAAAATATTCGATAGAAATTAAATTTTGAGAACATTTTCTATAGATATAAAATTTTGAGAAAATTTTCTTATAGAAATAAAATTTTGACTCAATATTTTTATAGAAATAAAAATTTGACACAATTTATATCTATATAAAATTTTGAGAAAATTTTATATAGATATACAATTTTTTAGAAAATTTTATATAGAAATAAAATTTTGAGAAAATTTTTTTAGAGCAATAAAATTTTGAGAAAAATGTCTATATAAATAAAATTTTAAAAAATTTTATATAGAAGTAAAATTGTGAAAAAATTTTGAGAGAATTTTTATAAAAATAAAATTTTGAGAAATGTTTTATATAGAAATAAAATTTTGAGAAAATTTGGTTATAGAAATAAAAAGTTTAGGAATTTTTTTTAGAGAAATAAAATTTTGACAGAATTTTATATAGAAATAAAATTTTAAGAATATTTTCTATAGAAACAAAATCTTGAGAAAATTGTATACAGAAATTAAATTTTGAGAAAATTTTATATAGCATAAAAATTTAGAGAAAATTGTACACAATTGGGAAAATTTTATAAAGAAATTCAATTTTGAGAAAATTGTATGTAGATATAAAATTTTGACAAAATTTTCTATAGAAATAAAATTTTGAGAAAATTTTCTTATAGAAATAAAATTTGGACTCACTTTTTTTATAGAAATAAAATTTTGACGCAATAGTCTTATAGAAATAAAATTTTGAGAAAATTTTTTATTGAAATAAAATTTTGCGAAAATCTTTGATATAAATAAAATTTTGACACAATATTCTTATAGAAATAAAATTTTGAGAAAATTATTTATAGAAATAAAATTCTCTATAGAAATAAAGTTTTGACAAAATTGTCTACAGAAATAAAATTTTGACAAAATTTTCTATAAAAATAAAAATTTGAGAATATTTTATATAGATATAAAATTTTGAGAAAATTTTATATAGAAATATAATTTTGAGAAAATTTTTTTAGAGAAATAAAATTTTAAGAAAAATTTATAGATAACTAAAATTTTAAAAAATTTTATATAGAAGTAAAATTGTGAAAAAATGTTCTTATTGAAATACAATTTTGAGAGAATTTTTATAAAAATAAAATTTTTTAGAAAATTTTATATAGAAATAAAATTTTGAGAAAATTTGGTTATAGAAATAAAAGGTTTAGGAAATTTTTTTAGAGAAATAAAATTTTGACAGAATTTTATATAGAAATAAAATTTTGAAAAAATTTTCTATAGAAATAAAATTTTAAGAATATTTTCTATAGAAACAAAATTTTGAGCAATTGTATACAGAAATCAAATTTTGAGAAAATTTTATATAGCATAAAAATTTAGAGAAAAATGTACACATAAATTAAATTTTGGGAAAATTTTATAAAGAAATTCAATTTTGAGAAAATTGTATGTAGATAAAAATTTTGACAAAATTTTCTATAGAAATAAAATTTTGAGAAAAATTTTTAGAGCAATAAAATTTTGAGAACATTTTTAGAACAATAAAATTTTCAGAAAAATTTATATATAACTAAATTTTATATAGAAGTAAAATTATGAAAAAATTTTCTTATTGAAATAAAATTTTGAAAGAATTTATATAAAAATAAAATTTTGAGAAATGTTTTATATAGAAATAAAATTTTGAGAAAATTTTCTATAATAATAAAATTTTGACAGAATTTTATATAGAAATAAAATTGTGAGAAAAGTTTCCATAGCAATAAAATTTTGAGAAAATTTTGTTATAGAAATCAAATGTTGAGCAAATTTTGTTATAGAAATAAAATTTTGAGAAAATTTTCTTATAGAAATAAAATTTTGAGAAAAATTTATATATAAATAAAATTTTAAAAAATTTTATATAAAAGTAAAATTGTGAAAAAATTTTCTTATTGAAATAAAATTTTGAGACAATTTACATAAAAATAAAATTTTGAGAAATGTTTTATATAGAATTAAAATTTAGAGAAAATTTTCTTATAGAAATACCATTTTGAGAAAATTTGGTTATAAAAATAAAAAGTTTAGGATTTTTTTTTTTTTTTTGAGAAATAAAATTTTGACAGAATTTTATATAGAAATAAAATTTTGAAAAAAATTTCTCTAGAAATGAAATTTTAAGAATATTTTCTATAGAAGCAAAATTTTGAGCAATTGTATACAGAAATTAAATTTTGCAAAAATTTTATATAGCATAAAAATTTAGAGAAAAATGTACACATAAATTAAATTTTGGGAAAATTTTATAAAGAATTCAATTTTGAGAAAATTGTATGTAGATATAAAATTTTGACAAAATTTTCTATAGAAATAAAATTTTGAGAAAATTTTCTATAGAAATAAAATTTTGAGAAAATTGTTTAGAGCAATAAAATTTTGAGAACATTTTTTAGAACAATAAAATTTTCAGAAAAATTTATATATAACTAAATTTTATATAGAAGTAAAATTATGAAAACATTTTCTTATTGAAATAAAATTTTGAAAGAATTTATATAAAAATAACATTTTGAGAAATGTTTTATATAGAAATAAAATTTTGAGAAAATTTTCTATAATAATAAAATTTTGACAGAATTTTATATAGAAATAAAATTGTGAGAAAAGTTTCCATAGAAATAAAATTTTGAGAAAATTTTGTTATAGAAATCAAATGTTGAGCAAATTTTGTTATAGAAATAAAATTTTGAGAAAATTTTCTTATAGAAATAAAATTTTGAGAAAAATGTATATATAAATAAAATTTTAAAAAATTTTATATAAAAGTAAAATTGTGAAAAAATGTTCTTATTGAAATAAAATTTTGAGACAATTTACATAAAAATAAAATTTTGAGAAATGTTTTATATAGAAATAAAATTTTGAGAAAATTTTCTTATAGAAATAACATTTTGAGAAAAGTTGGTTATAGAAATAAAAAGTTTAGGATTTTTTTTTTTTTTTTGAGAAATAAAATTTTGACAGAATTTTATATAGAAATAAAATTTTGAAAAAAATTTCTCTAGAAATGAAATTTTAAGAATATTTTCTATAGAAGCAAAATTTTGAGCAATTGTATACAGAAATTAAATTTTGCAAAAATTTTATATAGCATAAAAATTTAGAGAAAATTGTACACATAAATTAAATTTTGGGAAAATTTTATAGAGAAATTCAATTTTGAGAAAATTGTATGTAGATATAAAATTTGGCAAAATTAGAAATAAAATTTTGAGAAAATTTTTTTGAGCAATAATATTTTGAGAACACTTTTTTAGAACAATAAAATTTTGAGAAAAATTTATATATAACTAAATTTTATATAGAAGTAAAATTATGAAAAAATTTTCTTATTGAAATAAAATTTTGAAAGAATTTATATAAAAACAAGTAAGGAAAGTCTAAAGTCGGGCGGTGCCGACTATATTATACCCTGCACCACTTTGTAGATCTAAATTTTCGATACCATATCACATCCGTCAAATGTGTTTGGGGCTATATATATATAGGTTTGTCCCAAATACATACATTTAAATATCACTCGATCTGGAAGAATTTGATAGACTTCTACAAAATCTATAGACTCAAAATTTAAGTCGGCTAATGCACTAGGGTGGAACACAATGTTAGTAAAAAATATGGGAAACGTTTAAATTTGAAGCAATTTTAAGGAAACTTCGAAAAAGTTTATTTATGATTTATCGCTCGATATATATGTATTAGAAGTTTAGGAAAATTAGAGTCATTTTTACAACTTTTCGACTAAGCAGTGGCGATTTTACAAGGAAAATGTTAGTATTTTCACCATTTTTGTCGAAATCAGAAAAACATATATATGGGAGCTATATCTAAATCTGAACCGATTTCAACCAAATTTGGCACGCATAGCAACAATGCTAATTCTACTCCCTGTGCAAAATTTCAACTAAATCGGAGTTAAAAATTGGCCTCTGTGGTCATATGAGTGTAAATCGGGCGAAAGCTATATATGGGAGATATATCTAAATCTGAACCGATTTCAACCAAATTTGGCACGCATAGCTACAATGCTAGTTTTACTCCCTGTGCAAAATTTCAACTAAATCGGAGCAAAAAATTAGCCTCTGTGGTCATATGAGTGTAAATCGGGCGAAAGCTATATATGGGAGATATATCTAAATCTGAACCGATTTCATCCAAATTTGGCACGCATAGCTACAATGCTAATTCTACTCCCTGTGCAAAATTTCAACCAAATTGGGGTAAAACTCTGGCTTCTGGGACCGTATTAGTCCATATCGGGCGAAAGATATATATGGGAGCTATATCTAAACCTGAACCGATTTCAATAAAATTTGGCACACTTGACTATAGTACTAATTGTTCTTCTTGTGCAAAATTTTAAGTAAATTAGAGTAAAACTCTGACTTCTGGGGCCATATAAGTCCATATCGGGCGAAATATATATATGGGAGCTATATCTAAATTGAACCGATTTCATCCAAAATCAATAGGGATCTATTCTGAGCCAAAACACATACTTGTGCCAAATTTGAAGTCGATTGGACTAAAACTGCGACCTAGACTTTGATTACAAAAATGTGTTCACGGACAGACGGACAGACGGACATCGCTATATCGACTCAGGAGCCCACCCTTAGCATTTTTGCCAAAGACACCATGTGTCTATCTCGTCTCGTTCTGGGTGTTGCAAACATATGCACTAACTTATAATACCCTTTTCCACAGTGTGGAGCAGGGTATAATAAAATTTTGAGAAATGTTAGAAATAAAGTTTTGAGAAAATTTTCTATAATAATAAAATTTTGACAGAATTTTATATAGAAATAAAATTATGAGAAAAGTTTCCATAGAAATAAAATGATGAGAAAATTTTGTTATAGAAATAAAATTTTGAGAAAATTTTCTTATAGAAATAAAATTTTGAGAAAATTTATATAGAAATACAATTTTGAGAAAATTTTCTTATAGAAATAAAATTCTAACAGATTTTTATATAGAAATAAAATTTTGAGAAAATTTTCTATAGAAATAAAAATTTGAGAAAATGTTCCATAGAAATTACATTTTGAGAAAATTATCTTATAGAAATAAAAATTTGAGAAAATTTTATATAGAAATAAAATTTTGACAGAATTTTAAATAGAAATAAAATTTTGAGATAATTTTCTTATAGAAATAAAATTTTGAGAAAATTTTCTATAATAATAAAATTTTGACAGAATTTTATATAGGAATATAAATTTTCCAAAGAAATAAAATTTTGAGAAAATTTTCTAAAGAAATAATATTTTGGTTGTTGGTAGATTATTTTATGTTCGAGTTACACATACACATGTGTTACAAAGTTCTCGACCTAATATTTTACTTGCGAGTTATAGCAAAAATACTTAAAACATTACATTTGAAATAAAATTTCGTTACTTTTAGAAATATTTTTGTTATCTGTGTACGTTAAAAATTCGCATATTAAGGGCAATACTTTATTTTCAGTGTATAGTTCATTCTATGCTGAAAGTTATAAAAATATTCTACTATTGAATAACTCTTAATTTTCAATAGAAAACACATTAATAATTTCTCTTCTTGTTTTCATTAGAAAATTGAAAAATAATCTAAAGAATTCCAATAAATAGAATATGTATTTATTTATACTTTAGTAAATACTAAAAATTATAGAACTTAATTGCAAAAACCACAGTATTATGATTAATGTTTATATTGAATTTAATTAAGCCATTCATTAGACATCCAATAAGAGAAGAGACTCTAAGTTGCTACCACAGACTCTAAGACATATCATTCACATTATGTTATTTGAATGCAAGTGAATGTGTGTGTGCGCATGAGAGAGAGAAAGCCTACATAATTAAATGCAAATATAAAATAGTGTAAATAAATACATTTATTGTTCTAAACATTGAGATCTAGTAAAGATTATGTTACTCTGCAAAGATTTTTATATGACCTAACAGACAATGGAAAGTGAATTAAGATGGAGAAAAAAAGATTTTTGGAAAATTCGCTTCTCTATAAAGCTTGACAAAGCATTTCAAAAATTCAAATATTTTATATTTGTCCTGGCAATAAGATTTTCATTTCTTTTCCGGCAATTTTAACCTTAACCCTGGCCTGTTATTATAGAATTTCTTAGTTGAGATTGAATGTAAACATAAAATATAATATGTGAAATTCCTTTCCATGTGATATGTTTGTGTATAACACCCCTCTCCATCTCTCTCTTGCACTTTCTTTCTTTCTTTGCTAACGAGTTCGATTTGTGACACCATGTAGCTGGACACAAAATGACTTGATTTCATTTTTCACAATAACGTAAAGGAAATTAATTAAGTGAACACAAATTGAAAATAACATGGGAATCGAAACATTTGCTTACCTTGATTAACACCTGAATCCAAATTGCCAGTAATAACAAAAGAAGACAAGGATATCGATGATGATGTGAATGACTATGATGATGGCATTCATACTCAATGCGATGAGAGCATTCCATTGAGAGCAATATGAAAGAAATAATAGCCCTAGTCCCTAGTTACAACATAAAGGACTTGCATTCTAATAACATCATCATTATTGTAGTCATCAGCACTTTTGTTAAAGTTAGTTAGTTTGTAGTTATAACAGCAATTAACAATAAATTCTACTAGCAAACAATAGGTAACACATACACATTCATATAGAAGGATTTTTATTTGAAAACACCGGAGTCCAACATGCGCATTTACACTTATATGCAATTTATACACTCAAGAAAAAAAGCACAGAAAAAATATTATCAAAATATTTACAATTAAAAAGTCGATAAATTGTTCAATTAATAAATTAATTGTTACAATTAACTCTTTAATCAAAATAGAAATATTAAGTTAACTACGCCAATGATTGACTTTTTTTTTTTAAATTTTAAATTAAAACAAGTAAGGAAAGTCTAAAGTCGGGCGGGGCCGACTATATTATACCCTGCACCACTTTGTAGATCTAAATTTTCGATGCAATATCACATCCGTCAAATGTGTTGGATGCTATATATAAAGGTTTGTCCCAAATACATACATTTAAATATCACTCGATTTGGACAGAATTTGATAGACTTCTACAAAATCTATAGACTCAAAATTAAAGTTGGCTAATGCACTAGGGTGGAACTCAATTTTAGTAACAAAATATGGGAAACATTTAAATCTGAAGCAATTTTAAGGAAACTTCGCTAAAGTTTATTTATGATTTATCGCTCGATATATATGTAGTAGAAGTTTAGGAAAATTAGAGTAATTTTTACAACTTTTCGACTAAGCAGTGGCGATTTAACTAGGAAAATGTTGGCATTTTGATCATTTTTGTCGAAATCAGAAAAACATATATATGGGAGCTATATCTAAATCTGAACCGATGTCAACCAAATTTGGCACGCATAGCTACAATGCTAATTCTACTCCCTGTGCAAAATTTCAATTAAATCGTAGCAAAAAATTGGCCTCTGTGGTCATATGAGTGTAAATCGGGCGAAAGCTCTATATGGGAGCTATATCTAAATCTGAACCTATTTCAACCAAATTTGACACACATAGCTATAATGCTAATTCTACTCCCTGTGCAAAATTTCAACTAAATCGGAGCAAAAAATTGGCCTCTGTAGTCATTTGAGTGTAAATCGGGCGAAAGCTATATATGGGAGCTATATCTCAATCTGAACCGATTTCAACCAAATTTAGCACGCATAGCTACAATGCTAATTCTACTCCCTGTGCAAAATTTCAACTAAATCGGAGCAAAAAATTGCCCTCTGTGGGCAAATGAGTGTAGATCGGGCGAAAGCTATATATGGGAGCTATATCTAAATCTGAACCCATTTGGCTGATATTTTGCAGGTTTTTTGAGACTCATAAAATATTCGGATGTACGGAATTTGAGGAAGATCGGTTGATATACACGCCAATTATGACCAGATCGGTGAAAAATATATATGGCAACTATATCTAAATCTGAACCGATTTTTTCCAAAATCAATAGGGATCGTCTTTGAGCCGAAACAGGACCCTATACCAAATTTTAGGACAATCGGGCTAAAACTGCGAGCTGTACTTTGCACACAAAAATACACCAACAGACAGACGGACAGGCAGACAGACAGACAGACGGACATCGCTAAATCGACTCAGAATTTAATTCTAAGACGATCGGTATACTAAACGATGGGTCTCAGACTTTTCCTTCTTGGCGTTACATACAAATGCACAAACTTATTATACCCTGTACCACAGTAGTGGTGAAGGGTATACAAATTTTGTGATACAATTAAAAATAAATGCCAAACATCGAAATTCCTTTTCACCATGAAATAGTAATATCCAATAGTGGCCACTGTATTCATTTTATTGTTATACCCTCCACCATAGGATGGGGGGGTACATTAACTTTGTCATTCCGTTTGTAACACATAGAAATATTGCTCTAAGACCCCATAAAGTATATATATTCTGGGTCGTGGTGAAATTCTGAGTCGATCTGAGCATGTTCGTCCGTCCGTCCGTCCGTCTGTTGAAATCACGCTAACTTCCGAACGAAACAAGCTATTGACTTGAAACTTGGCACAAGTAGTTACTATTGATGTAGGTCGGATGGTATTGCAAATGGGCCATATCGGTCCACTTTTACGTAAAGCCCCCATATAAACGGACCCCCAAATTTGGCTTGCAGACCCTCTAAGAGAAGCAAATTTCATCCGATCCTGCTGAAATTTGGTACATGGTGTTAGTATATGGTCTCTAACAACCATGCAAAAATTGGCCCACATCGGTCCATAATTATATATAGCCCCCATATAAACCGATCCCCCGATTTGGCTTGCAGACCCTCTAAGAGAAGCAAATTTCATCCGATCCTGCTGAAATTTGGTACATGGTGTTAGTATATGGTATCTAACAACCATGCAAAAATTGGCCCACATCGGTCCATAATTATATATAGCCCCCATATAAACCGATCCCCCGATTTGGCTTGCGGAGCCTCTAAGAGAAGCAAATTTCATCCGATCCGGCTGAAAATTGGTACATGGTTTTAGTATATGGTCTTTAACAACCATGCAAAAATTGGTCCACATCGGTCCATAATTATATATAGCCCCCATATAAACCGATCCCCCGATTTGGCTTGCGGAGCCTCTAAGAGAAGAGAATTTCATCCGATCCGGCTGAAATTTGGTACATGGTGTTAGTATATGGTCTCTAATAACTATGCTAAAATTGATCCACATCGGTCAATAATTATGTATAGCCCCCATATAAACCGATCCCCCGATTTGGCTTGCGGAGCCTCTAAGAGAAGCAAATTTCATCCGATCCGTCTGAAATTTGGTACATGGTGTTAGTATATGGCCTCAAATACCCATGCAAAAATTGGTCGAAATCGGTCCATAATTATATATAGCCCCCATATAAACCGATCCCCAGATTTGACCTCCGGTGCCTTTTGGAGAAGCAAAATTCATCCGATCTGATTGAAATTTGGTACGAGGTTTTACTATATGATATTTAACAACCATGCCAAAAGTCGTCCATATCAGTCCATAACCATATATAGCTCCCATATAAACCGATCCCGAGATTTGGTTTTGGAACCTCTTGGATGAGCAAATTTCACCCGGGTCAGTTGAAATTTGGTACATTGTGCTAGTATATGACCGTTAACAACAATGTCTAACTAGGTCCATATCGGTCTATAGTTATATGTAGCCCTTAGATAAATCGATCCCCAATCACACAAAAATTGGTCCATATCAAGTTCATAATTGTATATAGCCCCCATATAAGCGACACCCATATTTCAATTCTGGCTCCCTACGTACCGTGCAAAAGTCCATATCGATTCGTAGTTATTTGTAGACTTACATACATTTTTGTCTAATATATACCACGTGTGGACTAACTCACAATTTAGAAAACGATTTAAGATACCACAACCCAAGTAATTCGATTGTGTATAACAGTCTTTCGTAGAAGTTTCTACGCAATCCATGGTGGAGGGTACAAAAGATTCGGCCTGGCCGAACTTACGGCCGTTTATACTTGTTCTATTTTCCCCCACTAATATGCTCCTGTCTCCTTGCAACAAAAATAATGGTTTATGCCATTGCATTACTATTGTCTCTCTCTCACTGGTATTGACATCATTTTCATAGTAACTAAGTAGAAATCTAATATTCTTGCAAATGATGACAAGCAAAATAAACCCTGGGAAGTCATAGACAAGTGCCAAAAATCTTTTGATTTACAAACAGACAAACTATTTCACCGAAATGTTGATATAAACCTCATTTCCATATTAAGTGATTACAAGGTCTCTCAGGACCTAACAAACTCATGGACAATCTTACCCCCGTGTCCCACCACCACCACCACCACCACCACAATTCTAATATTTTAGAATCTGAAGTAAAATTTGATTATTCATGTATCTCAGTCCTATTCCCTTCCACCTCAAGTGGCGTAGAATAGGAAGAGCGATGTTGAAACATATTTCTGGGAATTATGTTTACATGAGCCGAGTTTTATGTGAGTGTGTGCCATGAACCAAATGTTTTAAATCTCTTAGGTTGGTAATTCAATTATATTGTGCTTGCAACTCCATAAAGAGGACTCGGTGGTCTAGAGAATATTTGAAGAAATTATCGGGGTATTCAACATCCGAATAAGCATTAATAAAGATGGTATTAATAACCCTAAAATGAATGCCATGCTCTATGCAGATGTACTGAAACATTACTGAAGTATCACAATAAACTCCATATTATGATTGGCTGATAAGTAATACAACTAAGTTAAGCGTTAACCTTTAAATGCGCACTGTATCTTTTAAGATACAACCAGAAAAAAATTCTTGTGTCTTACATTTTTGATCGAATTCTACGAAATTAACTGTGTTGCATCTAAAATATTACAACGCATTTTTAAAAAATATCTTTCTAGAGTACATCTGTGTAATCTGAAATAAATTATATAAATTTTAAATATATTTCTATTTTGAAATTAAATTAAAAAAATAAAAAATAAAAAAAAAATAAAATTTTTTCCCTAAAAATTAAAAAATAATATTTAACAGAGGTTAATGTAATGCTGATAAATAATCTGTGTTGAATAGGCAGTTGTTTTTTTTACCATTTTGGATATTATAATTTTGTTTCGGAGGAATCGGTGTTTTTGTGTAGAGATGATCACCACCATAGCAGCATAGTTTCAAACCAAAAATAAATTTTGAAATTTTTCTACGATATCTTCCTGATAGCTCTTACCCACAGTTATGCTTAAAAAAAACTATCATCTTGTCAAATTTTAACCAAGCGGAAACAAGTCAACTTTGTAAATCCATTTGCCATAGAGGGCAAAATATTTTGTATTTTTGCATAAATATAAATATTTCAACACCTCTATCAGTTGCGGCTGAACTCTTTTCTAGTCAACTGACATTTGCATAGAGGAAATATTGGATTTGTGAAAAAAATTCAAATGATTTCAATCATAACTGTCACTTCTGAAGCATTCTTGGTATTCTTATAACCTACATCAAAGTACACAGGAAAAAAACTAAAAAAAAACAAATTTAAATAAAAAAGTTTTTTTTTTAACGTTGGACGTTTTTTATGTGTAGCTCTACCACACTGCCTCTATTGAGATGTAGGGTATAAAAGAAATTCTTACTGGCTCAAATATTTGTCATGCCATCTAGTTTACTCAATTTCAGAGTCATGGCACGGGGCCATATAAATATAAAATTTTTTTATACCCCATAGACAAAAGTTAACAAATAATTTCCCTATAAAACATAAATGAATTGTTCAGGCAAACCAAAAAAACAACACCAAGAGCAAATTACAAACGCAATTTTTGATTAAAACACCAAAAAGCTTTTGAAACCAGCTTTTATGCGAGGTCAACATTTGTTTTTCACGTTTCCTTAAACTCCATACTCTATAGTGTAAAAAATTTAATACTAGGAAAAACTACTAGTGATTTACAAACAATTTTGTTTATTACAAACTGAAAGTTCAGGCCATGATGATAGAGCAAAAAATTTCAGTTTTTTTTGGTTTTACGGACACCATCAACAAAACAAGAGAAAAATCCATTATGAATAGTTTTTAACCTTCAGTTTCTTGTTTTTTTTTTGCAAAACTTTAATTTAATTACAAATGAAAAAGATGGCATTTTTTGTTGGTTATGTGTATGCAAATGTTATAAATATTGGCAATGCCAAGGGTATAACATTTGAGATCACATTAAATAAATTCTCTGAAATTAAGTTTTTAGATAGCACATAAAGGTTATAAAGGTAGTTTTTTTATTTCTATAGAAAATTTTGTCAAAATTGTACTTCTATACAAAATTTTGTCAACATTTTATTTCTATGGAAAATTTTACCAAAATTTTAAATTTATAGAAAATTTTGTCAAAGTTTTATTTCCGTAGATAATTTTCTCAAAATTTTATTTCTACAGAAAGATTTCTTAAAATTTTATTTCTATAGAAAATTTTGTCAAAATTTTATTTTTTTTTTTTTTTAAATTTTTTTTCTATAGAAAATTTTGTAAAATTTTATTTCTATAGAAAATTTTGTCAAAATTTTATATCTCTATAAAAATTTTTGTTAAAAATTTATTTCTATAGAAAATGTTATTTGTCAGTCAAATTCTTTATGTATAGATAATTTTGTCTAAATTTTATTTCTATAGAAAGTTTCGTCGAAATTTATATTTATATAGACAATTTTGTCATAATTGTATTTCTATAGAAAATTTTCTCAAAATTTTATTTCTATAGAAATATTTGGAAAAATTTCAAATCTATAGAAAATTTTCTCAAAATTTTGGTTTTATAGAAAATTTTCTACAAATTTTATTTCGATAGAAAATTTTGTCAAAATTTTATTTCTATAGAAAATTTTGTCAAAATTTTATTTCTATAGAAAATTTTGTCAAAATCTTATTTTTATAGAAACTTTTTAAATTTTGTTTCTATGGAAAATTTTGTAAAATTTTATTTCTATAGAAAATTTTGTCAAAATTGTATTTCTCTATAAAAAATTTTGTTAAAATTTTATTTCTATAGAAAATGTTATTTGTCAGTCAAATTCTTTATGTATAGATAATTTTGTCAAAATTTTATTTCTATAGAAAATTTCGTCGAAATTTATATTTTTATAGAGAATTTTGTCATAATTGTATTCCTATAGAAAGTTTTCTCAAAATTTTATTTCTAAAGAAATATTTGAAAAAATTTCAAATCTATAGAAAATTTTCTCAAAATTTTGGTTTCATAGAAAATTTTCTAGAAATTTTATTTCTATAGAAAATTTTCTCAAAATGTTACTTCTATAGAAAATTTTGGCAAAATTTTATTTCTATAGAAAATTTTTTCAAAATTTTATTTCTATAGAAAATTTTATCAAAATATTATTTTTATAGAAAATTTTGTCAAAATTTAATTCTATAGAAAATTTTCTCAAAATTTTATTTCTATAGAAAATTTTATCAAAATATTATTTTTATAGAAAATTTTGTCAAAATTTAATTCTATAGAAAATTTTCTCAAAATTTTATTTCTATAGAAATATTTGGCAAAATTTTAAATCTATAGAAAAGTTTCTCAAAATTTTGATTTCATAGAAAATTTTCTAGAAATTTTATTTCTATAGTAAATTTTGCAAAAATTGTATTTCCATAGAAAATATAGCAAAATTTTATTTCTATAGAAAATTTTCTTAAAATTTTACTTCTATAGAAAATTTTGTCAAAATTTGATTTCTAAAAAAGAGAAAAATCTATATAAATAGTTTATTATTTTTCGAGCTGTATGGACAAAGAAGATTAAAGGAAATTATAGAAAATTTTGCGAAAATTTTATTTCTATAGAAAATTTTGTCAAAATTTTATTTATACAGAAAATTTTGTCAAAATTTTATTTCTATAGAAAATTTTGGCAAAATTTTAAATCTATAGAAAATTTTGACGAAATTTTATTTCTATAGAAATTTTTTCAAAATTTTATTTGTATAGAAAATTTTTTCAAAATTTTATTTGCATAAAAATTTTTTTCAAAATTTTATTTCTATAGAAAATATTGCAAAATTTTATTTCTATAGAAAATTTTGTCAAAGTTTTATTTCTATAGAAAATTTTGTCAAAATTTTATTTCTATAGAAAATTTTTTCAAATTTTAATTGTATAGAAATTTTTTCAAAATTTTATTTCAGTAGAATATTTTATCAAAATATTATTTTTATAGAAAATTTTGTCAAAATTTTATTTCTATAGAAAATTTTCTCAAAATTTTACTTCTATAGAAAATTTTGTCAAAATTTAATTCTATAGAAATTTTTCTCATAATTTTGGTTGTATAGAAAATTTTCTAGAAATTTTATTTCTATAGAAAATATTGCAAAATTTTATTTCTACAGAAAATTTTCTCAAAATTTTACTTCTATAGAAAATTTTGTCACAATTTTATTTCTATAGAAAATTTTGGCAAAATTTTAAATCTATAGAAAATATAGAAATTTTATTTCTATAGAAAATATTACACAATTTTATTTCTATAGAAAATTTTGCCAAAATGTGATTTCTATAGAAAAATTTCTCAAAATTTGATTTCTATATAATATTTTTCAAAATTTTATTTCTATAGAAAATTTTGTTTTTTTTTTCTTTTCTTTATATTAACCCCGCGAAGCGAGATCATTAATACTTTTTATTTTATATTGCATTAGAGAACGGTACAATTGATAACAAAAAATATGTAGATTTGATATGTTTCCATTTAGAATGAAGAGCTTCATTGCGTAGATAATAATTGCTTTTTTCGTATAAATTTGTTTTTGTTTCTAATAATGTCTATTGGTATTGAAAATATTATTTTTATAGAAAATTTTGTCAAAATTTTATTCTATAGAAAATTTTCTCAACATTTTAATTCTATAGAAATATTTGGCAAAATTTTAAATCTATAGAAAATTTTCTCAAAATTTTGATTTCATAGAAAATTTTGTAAAAATTTTATTTCTATAGTAAATTTTGCAAAAATTGTATTTCTATAGAAAATATAGAAAAATTTTATTTCTATAGAAAATTTTCTTAAAATTTTACTTCTATAGAAAATTTTGTCAAAATTTGATTTCTAAAAAAGAGAAAAATCTATATAAATAGTTTATTATTTTTCGAGCTGTATGGACAAAGAAGATTAAAGTAAATTATAGAAAATTTTGCGAAAATTTTATTTCTATAAAAAATTTTGTCAAAATTTTATTTATATAGAAAATTTTGTCAAAATTTTATTTCTATAGAAAATTTTGGCAAAATTTTAAATCTATAGAAAATTTTGGCAAAATTTTATTTCTATAGAAAATTTTTTCAAAATTTTATTTCTATAGAAAATTTTTTCAAAATATTATTTGTATAAAAAATTTTTTCAAAATTGTATTTCTATAGAAAATTTTTTCAAAATTTTATATCTATAGAAAATTTTTTCAAAATTTTATTTCTATAGAAAATTTTTTCAAATTTTAACTGTATAGAATTTTTTTTCAAAATTTTATTTCTATAGAATATTTTATCAAAATATAATTTTTATAGAATATTTTGTCAAAATTTTATTTCTATAGAAAATTTTTCAAAATTTTATTTCTATAGAAAATTTTTTCAAAATGTTATTTCTATAGAAAATTTTCTCAAAATTTTACTTCTATAGAAAATTTTGTCAAAATTTAATTCTATAGAAATTTTTCTCATAATTTTGGTTGTATAGAAAATTTTCTAGAAATTTTATTTCTATAGAAAATATTGCAAAATTTTATTTCTATAGAAAATTTTCTCAAAATTTTACTTCTATAGAAAATTTTGTCACAATTTTATTTCTATAGAAAATTTTGGCAAAATTTTATTTCTATAGAAAATTTTGGCAAAATTTTAAATCTATAGAAAATATAGAAATTTTATTTCTATAGAAAATATTACACAATTTTATTTCTATAGAAAATTTTGCCAAAATGTGATTTCTATAGAAAAATTTCTCAAAATTTGATTTCTATATAATATTTTTCAAAATTTTATTTCTATAGAAAATTTTGTTTTTTTCTTTTCTTTATATTAACCCCGCGAAGCGATATCATTAATATTTTTTATTTTATATTGCATTAGAGAACGGTACAATTGATAACAAAAAATATGTAGATTTGATATGTTTCCATTTAGAATGAAGAGCTTCATTGCGTAGATAATAATTGCTTTTTTAATAGCTTTTTTCGTATAAATTTGTTTTTGTTTCTAACAATGTCTATTGGTATTGAATTAAGAGTTTATGGTAACTGAGTGATTAAAGATTTTTTTTTCCAAATTTGGAATTGAATGCTGGGATTTAAAATCTTCCTTCTAATTGTCTTCGAGTATTATATCTGTGACTTATAGGCTCTAGAAATGATTCATTTGAAAATTAATTTACAATTGTTGACTTGTATAGGTTGGTAACAGTTAAAATTCCATGTTCCTTGCAAAATGTAGAAGTGTTCAGGTTGTTGTCTGTTGATCGATGATTTGTTCCTTCACCCAAATTCTGTTGACTCTGTTGAATGTACTCTCTGTTGTTCATTAGGATCTTGTGCAATCTGTTCTGTGTTTTTTGAATGATTTTTATGCTCGGGGAGCTACCATATGCCGTAATACCGTGTCTAATGGACGATTCGGTGAATGTAGTTTTTCGAAGTTTTTGGTTTAGCAGATTTACGTGCTCTTTCCAGTTAAAGAACTGATCCAATGTAACTCCCAAATATTTGAAAGAATCTACAGTTTCTACGTGGTCGTTGCATTCATCTTCGTCGTTTGGATTTGAGTGTTTGTTAGTGTATAGGCATTTGTGATTAAGGATTTTTATTTTGTATTTGTGATATTCAGATGTGGTCTTCTAACGTGCATGATTTTGATTTTCTTGACATTAATTATTAGGCCGTTGTCGTGTTTGTTAACAAATTGGTCTCTGACTGCATTACCTTCTCAGCTTCAGCTAGGTTCTCGTTAGACACTACAACAGCTGTGTCGTCGGTAAGCCAACCAATTCATTAGTGTAAATCAGGTATAAAATGGGTCCAAGTTTGGAACCTTGGGGACCCCATGGGTGATTAGAACCGCATTGCTCAATGCATTACCGACTTTAACTCGATAACTCCTGTCCACTAGATAACATGCGAACCAGTCTAGACATTTCCCATGAATTCCGTTTCGTTCCAGCGATTCTATGAGTTTTATATGCGAAAGCGTGTCGAACGCTTTGCTAAAATCAATGAATAGGACTAAACAGTGTTGTTTGCTATCCAGACATTGATTGATGTGTGAGGTAAAATTTCCAAGCAGTTGGTTTATGTTTTTCTCTTTCTGGAACCCATATTGGTTTCTATTAATGACTTTATGCTTCTCTAAAAACTTTTGGACTCTTCTTACCATAACTTCTTTCATGACTTTTTCAATTGATGGCAGTAAAGATATTGGTCTGTAGTTGTTATAATCACCTTTTTTTACCATTTTTATAAATTGGTCTTACAATCGATGTTTTGAGCGACTCGGGCACGCGTCCTTCGTCAATACTCGAGTTTATTATATGTGTGACGATTGGTGTTAGTTTCTCGGCATTATACCGTAAGTGTTTTGGTCGAATACCATCATTTCCAGGGCCTTTTTGAATATTTATAGATTTTAGGATATTTTATATCTCAATTTCACTAGCTGGTTCAATATATTGTTTGGTTTATTTTATTTTCATTAGTTGGTATAGTTCAAAATTATATTTCTATGGAAAATTTTGTCTAAATTTTATTTCTCTAGATTTTTTTTTTTTTTTAAATTTGAAAAACTTATCGCTGCACCCTCGCATTAAGCTATCCCTATTTATTTTATTGGTATATCACAATTTACTCCACATTTGATAACCTTTCATCAAAGCATATCCCTTATACCCACAGTCGCTCTGTAATCTTTATACTTAACATAAATCTTAGAAGCAATTAAAATTGAGATGAATGCATTACAACTCTTGCAACATTATGGTTTGACATTATTTTTATGACTTACAGCCATAGAGTTTTATATCCAAAATGCATGGATGGCCAATACATTTGGTCGTTTAGGCCAATGACCTAAAATAATCGATTAAAATAATTGTAATGCCCTAAAGCAAGTTCACTCATAGAATTCATATAATTAGTCACAAATGAGGGGGGGGGGGGCGACAAGGCATGGAGATTATATTCATTCAGTTGTTCCGGTAATAGGAGACATGGTTGAATTGTCTGAATAAATCTATCTTTGATGTGTGTTAAAGAATGACAAGCCATGTCATGCCATGACAATTCATTAAAATCCTCTGTCACTCTTACCCTAAAAAGTCCTGCCTAGTGGAAAGTATCAATGCATGTGAATGTATGGGTGGTGCTCTTTTGTTTTGCCTGTTTATGAGTCTGTTTGTGTGTGTGTAAAGTAAACATTACAACAATTAAGTTTAATTTCATTATTCTTAACATTAACGATTATTTTCCAACGACTGCAATTTAATAAAAGTTTTATGTGTAACGGATCAGGGTACGAAATATGGCTTGCGGCCACACCATTTTGTAATTATTTTCCACAAACACTACAGCAGCAACAACAACAACAAGATCTACAACAACATCACCGTTGTTATGTGAATAATAGCCGTAAAATTTCCTCTGCCATACCAGCGCAAAAGGTAGAGGGGTAGGTAGGAAATGCGCAGAAAGTATGCTACTGAAGCCATCACAATGCTATCGAGTTAACGAACATTTTTGAATTGAAAAACAGAATTCAATTAAATTCCAACCAAATAATAACAGCAAAAAAGACCTGGTGGTAAGCATATAAACATATCCCTTAAATTGCCTATGGGATAATGACCATTGGTATACTTTCGATGAGCTAGTTGGGATATGGGTCAATGCGACTTTATTTCTCCCCTACTAATAGCATGACCTAGATTTTTTGTAGTGCACTATGATTAACGCTTCGATGATGGTGACATTGTTTGCTAAGGGGTAGCTGACACGAGGTTCACCAAGATCAAATTTGCCCTCAAAATTGCCCTCTCTCGCACAATTCAGTCTTGATTTTTCAGCATAGGCATCATGATTTTTTTAAGAGAGACATTTTTAACTCTTCTCTTTTGACAAAATGAGTGAAAAATCTAATAAATGCCCCATCTTTTAATAGGGACTCTATAAAAACAAATTACATTTGTTTATTTATACGCACATATGTACATGTACAAAAGCACTCACTTACACTGACAAATAATATTTACACATAAACACCCACTAAACTACAAATACAGTCAGACCCGTACACAAATAGAAGTGCTGAAAGTACGGTTGCCACAGTTGGTAGAATTCTACAAAATATGGTAGATTTTTTGATGTGGTTCAATTTTTATAGAAGTATAATTTGAACAAAATTTTCTATAGAAAAAATTTGACAAAATTTTCAATAGAAAAATTTTTATAAAATTTTCTATAGAAAAAAAAATTGACAGGATTTTTTAACGAAATTTTGACAAAGTTTTCTAACGAAATTTTAACAAAATTTTTCTATGGAATTAAAATTTTGACACAATTTTCTATAGAAATCAAATTTTGACAAAATTTTCTATCGAAATAAAATTATGACAATATTTTCTAAAGAAATAAAAATTTGACAAGATTTTCTAAAGAAGTAAAAATTTGACAAGATTTTCTATAGAAAAAAAATTGACAAAATCTTCTAAAAAAATAAAATTTTGAGAAAATTGTCTATAGAAATAAAATTTTGAAAAAAAATCTATAGAAATAAAATTTTCACAAAACTTTCTATAGAAATAAAATGTTGACAAATTGTTCTATAGAAATAAAGTTTAGACAAAATTTTCTAGAGAAATAAAATTTTAACAAAATTTTCTATAAAAAAAATTGACTAAAAATTGTAATGAAATATAAATTTGACAAAATTTTCTATAGAAATAAAACATTGACAAAATTTTCTATAGAGATAAAATTTTGACAAAATTTTCTATAGAGATAAATTTTTGACAAATTTTTCTATAGAAATAAAATTTTAACAAAATTTTCTATAAAGATAAATTTTTGACAAAATTTTCTATAGAAATAAAATTTTAACAAAATTTTCTATTGCAAGAAATTTTGACAAAATTTTATATAGAAATAAAATTTTGACAAAATTTTCTATGGATACCAAATTTTGACAAAATTTTCTATAGAAATAAAATTTTGCGAAAATTTTCTATAGAAATAAAATTTTCTAAAGAAATACAATACAAAATAAAATGTTGACAAAAAAATTGTAACGAAATAAAATTTTGACAAAATTTTCTATAGAAAAAAAATGTTGACAAAATTTTGATCCCGAAGGCCGAAAAGTCGACTTTTTGGATTTTGATTACAATCCCCAATAATAGTGTTGCCAACTCCCCAAGGCCAAAAAGCACCAAAAATATATTATAAATTCTAACATACCACCTTCCACCACAAAATCGAAAATTAAATGCTCTACTAAAACAAAAAAAAAAAAAAACTTCCGAAGATGTATTATGAATTGAATTTTAAGAAGTTACGGTTACTTTTCTTTAATAATTCATTTTAAGGAATACAAACTTTGTGACAATTTGCTTTTGGCTATAACACATTATAATAAAATTTGCAGCAAATATGCATAATTTTATACCGTTTTTACTGATATAGTTTTCACTTTTGCGGCAAAACTCGAACTTAGTACTCACCATTATGAACCGCTATTTAAGTATACACTTTGATCAGTTTTAATGCTTTCGTCCAATTCATTTTGATCAGTCATGTTTTTCAACTTTCAAAATATTAATATATGGAAGAAGTCTATTGCTTATTCCAATTCTGCGTGCTTTTGTGAATTTAATACAACGCTTTTAATGACATCTTTACCAAATTCAAAAATTCGGCACTCATCGTTCGACTTTCCTACAGAATACCCTAAATAACAATATTAATTAAAAAATAATCAATACCAACTTCATAACAATCAAATTCTATATTTGGCAATAAATTTGACTTTCTTCGGCTCTTGAAAGTCTAATCAAAATTTTTGTATCAATTAAACTTAATACTGTTCAAAATAAAAAAAGCACCAAAAGCACTAAATGAAAATGCCAGAAAGCACCAAGTTGGTGCTTTTTTTGAAAAGGCACCAAAAAGGCAATTTGGTGCTCTTTAGAAATCAAAAAGCACTAAATTTGGTGCTAAAAGCACCAAATTGGCAACACTGCCCAATAAATTCAGTTGGAACCATAGTGCGTATGAATAATACTTGGTGAACCATTCATCACACATACGTATAGGTGTTCAGATTAAATGACAATAAAAGATGGGTACTATGTTCGGGTGGAAGACCCCAAAGCAGAATCTTTATCAAATCTGGCCAAACATGGGTGGAAAATTTTTAAAGCATTGATAGTGTACAACTTAATATTTTATATTTTATGTGATATAGTGTATATGAATAGTACATCATGTGACTGTTTGCTAAAAAAAAAATCTTGTCTAGATCTACCCTAGTGTTAATCAGCTTGTAATCATCGCATTGTTTAAAACATTTTCTATGGATATCAAATTTTGACAAGATTTTCTATGGATATCAAATTTTGACAAGATTTTCTATAGAAATAAAATGTTGACAAAAATTTCTAAAGAAATACAATGTTGACAAGATTTTCTATAGAAATAAAATTTTGACAAAAAAATTGTAACGAAATAAAATTTTGACAAAATTTTCTATAGAAATAAAATTTTGCGAAAATTTTCTATAGAAATAAAATTTTGACAAAATTTTCTATGGATATCAAATTTTGACAAGATTTTCTATAGAAATAAAATTTTGACAAAATTTTCAATAGAAATAAAATGTTGGCAAAAGTTTCTGAAGAAATACAATTTTGACAAAATTTTCTATAGAAATAAAAATTTGACAAAAAAAAAATTGTAACGAAATAAAATTTTGACAAAATTTTCTATAGAACTAAAATTTTGACAAAATTTTGATCCCGAAGGCCGTAAAATCGACTTTTGGATTTTGATTACAATCCCCAATAAATTCAGTTGGAACCATAGTGCGTATGAATTATACTTGGTGAACCATTCATCACACATACGTATAGGTGTTCAGATTAAATGACAATAAAAGATGGGTACTAGGTTCGGGTGGAAACCCCCAAAGCAGAAACTTTTTCAAATCTGGTCAAAACATGGGTGGAAAAATGTTAAAGCATTGATAGCGTACAACTTGATTTTTTATATTTTATGTGATATAGTGTATATTAATAATACATCATATGACTGTTTGCTAAAAAAATCTTGTCTAGATCTATCGTAGTGTTAATCAGCTTGTAATCATCGCATTGTTTAAAAAATTTTCTATGGATATCAAATTTTGACAAAATTTTCTATGGATATCAAATTTTGACAAGATTTTCTATAGAAATAAAATGTTGACAAAATTTTCTATAGAAATACAATTTTGACAAGATTTTCTATAGAAATAAAATTTTGACAAAAAAATTGTAACGAAATAAAATTTTGACAAAATTTTCTATAGAAATAAAATTTTGCGAAAAATTTCTATAGAAATAAAATTTTGACAAAATTTTCTATAGAAATAAAATTTTGGCAAAATTTTCTATAGAAATAAAATTTTGGCAAAAGTTTCTGAAGAAATACAATTTTGACAAAATTTTCTATAGAAATAAAAATTTGACAAAAAAACTTGTAACGAAATAAAATTTGTAAATAAAAATTGTAGCGAAATTAGTTATAAGTTTTTTGATAAAAAACTTATAACTTATAAATAAATATTTTTTTAAATTTGATAGATTAGTCGTAAAATTTTCTTCAAATCTTGTTATTTTTGGCACGAGTGGCAACCGTGGTTGAAAGGCAAATATGCTAATGCACACATACATTCTCTCTCCTCATTCATGGCATGTGTTCTCATAACAAATACGCATTCATAGTCAATTGTTATTTGTACATGCGAGAGTAGTTATTGCAAAACCCTCATATATAGAATCTCTCATCCACTCTCATATACACCCAATAGTGAATACAATTAAACAGTGGAACTCTTAACAAATAAATCTTTTAATAAACCCCCTCGTATGTAAACAAATAAATTTGTATAAACAAATAAACATAGTAACGATATGATTGCATTGTATGAAATCATTGAAATTCCCATTGATGTGGAATTATTACAAAAGTCCTTCTGTCCATCAATAATTCACATTATTCTGATATTGCGGTGAAATGTAATGCGTAGCTAGATATTCCAATTTATAATGATATATTGAGGTATATGTTTATATAATAAACTCAGCTGCCAATAATCATTACTTTGGAAAATTATAATAATAATAATAATAATAACAACAACAACACCGACACCAGCAACATAAATAATGAATTTAAATTGAAATTATATTGAACATTTTATTATTTATTAATACAATTATAGATGGACATAGTGCTATAGTCATACAATGGAAGGCCCTGCCAAAGAAAATAAGGCAATATAGTTTAAAAAAAAAAAAAAATTTTAAGACAACAAAGTTTTGACAAAATTTTCTATAGAAATAAAAATTTTGAAATTTTTTTTTCTATACAAAAAAAATTCTATAGAAATAAAATTTTGACAACATTTTCTATAGAAATAAAATTTTGACAACATTTTCTATAGAAATAAAATGTTGACCAAATTTATCTATAGAAATAAAATTTTGACAAAATTTTCTATAGAAATAAAATTTGGACAAAATTTCAAAATAAGTTTGTTTCTAAATTTGGTAGATTTATGGTAATTTTTTTTTCAAATTTTGGTAGATTATGTTTGTTTCTAAGGCCCTCCAAATCAAACTTCTGTTGCTTTGTTCGATTTGGCCTTATTAATACCATGCCATAGAGTTTTGAAAATAAAAGATTTGCATTCATTATATCGTATTAATTTACTTTTGGTCACTATAACTTTTGTAGTTGATTCAGTCATTTGTTCATTCATGTATTCACTTCAGTATGAATAGATAGATAGTAAAGCTGTGTATATTAAGGTGGTTCATGTCATTTGTTATACTGTTATTAAGAATTTATATACAAAAAAGTTTATGACCAAATTCATCTCATGAAATTAACACAAAAAAAATGGAAAACTCTAAAAAGAAAATTCTAATAAATTCAGTTAGGACCATAGTGCGTATGAATAATACTTGTTGAACCATTCATCACACATACGTATAGGTGTTCATATTAAATGAAAATAAAAGGTGGGTACTAACATATGTTCGGGTGGAAAACCCCAAAGCAGAAACTTTATCAAATCTGGACAAAACATAGGTGGAAAAATTTTAAAGCATTGATAGCTTACAAATTGATTTTTTAAATGGGAAAAATCTTCTTTTCGGCTCGAAAACCAAACCTAGTACTCACCTTAAAGCGGTAATATTTTATGTGATATAGTGTATATTAATAGTATGTCATATGACTGTTTGCAAAAAAAAAAATCTTGTCTAGATCTACCCTAGTGTTAATCAGCTTGTAAACATCGCATTGTTTACATTTGTGTTTGGCTGTTCTTCAATGCCATTAAATAAATAAATTAGGCCACCATAGGTTTATATTTACTTTCATATACATATGTATTTAAGTGCCAGAACGTGAAGATTATACGAAGGATTTACACATTGTTATTCGGCAAACATTATCCCATTACTTCAATTATACTGCGACCATTATATTAATCCTGGTATATCAAGTCTACCTTAATAATAAAGCCTCTCAAGTTTGGTGATATTCTATTAAAATAGAGATTTAAGGTATTTGATAATAAAAGATATTTAAATATTAATGACGGATTAATTTTAAAGAATTTTTCACCTAAAAAACACTAAAATTATTAGAATTAAAAAAACACTAGAATTATTTCTCCAGAGATGCCTTTCTCGGATCCGGTTCTCAGGAAAATATGAAAATTTTTTGCGTATGGAATAATAAAGAATATCTTTTTCATGTCAACTAGATTGAATTAAAGACAAAAGCTTCATCCCAGACGGTTTCAATCATTGTATTAACTACAAAAAAAATTCCAATAGGAGTTAATATTTATTTTGGGAACATTTTTTAGTAATGAAGAAACCCATATTTTATCTTTGTGCTTCAAAACTGGCATTTGTAGGATCGTGAATAGGTTTTAATACAACCCAAAGGGAAAATGGAATCTTCAATCAATCAAATTTGTAGTCTCGGTTAGGTCGAATTGGATTAAGTATAGTTGGAGCCCATAACTTTAGGCTGGCTGAGACTATTTAGCCCATAGTGATATCCCATATAGTGAATTTCTCTTTATCAAAAAAAAATCTGCGTGCAGCATTTTTTAGCTCAATTGTAAGGGACTTTCTTTTTATAGTACAGCCTGAGCTATTTTTCATATGCTACAACTTTGGCTTCCCATTTGTATTCTAATCATGATTACCACAATTGCTCGAATTCTACTAAAAATGGTAGATTTTTTATTGTGTGGTAGATTGGTAGAATTCTTGATCTTTTGGCAGATTTTGCAAAATATTCCTCTCCAACTATGTTAAAAGGTACTTTACAAATTTTCTATAGAAATAGAATTTTGAAAAATTTTCTATATAAATAAAATTTTGACAAAAGTTTCTATAGAAATAATATATTGACAAAATTTTTTATAGAAATAAAAATTTGACAAAAATTTCTATGGAAACAAACCTTTGATAAAACTTCCTATGGAAATAACATTTTGACAAAAATTTTTATAAACATAAAATTTTAACAAAATATTCTAAAGAAATGTTGCGAAGATTTTTATAGAAATATTTTTTTTTTAAATTTCCTATAGAATAAATCATTTACAAAATTTTCTATATAAATAAAATGTTTACAAAATTTTTCTTTAGAAATAAAATGTTGACACAATTTTCTTTGGACAAAATTTTCTACACATATATAAATTTTCAGAAAATTATCTATAGAAATAAACATTTGCAAAATAAGTTTTTTTTTTATTGTAAAATGTTTGGTAAAATTTTTCTCTAAATTCTATAAAAATAAAATTTTGAGAACATTTTTTATAGAAATAAATTTTTGTCGAAATTTTCTATAGAAATAAAGTTTTGACAAAATTTTCTATTGATAACAAATTTTGACAACACTTTCTTTAGAAATAAAATTTTGACAAAATTTTTTATAGAAACAAAATTTTGAAATAAAATTTTGAGAAAATGTTCTATAGAAATAAAATTTTGACAAGATTTTTTATAGATATAAAATTTTGACAACATTTTTTACAGAAATAAAATATTGAAAAAATTTTTTATAGAAATACAATTTTGACAAAATTATCTGTAGAAATAAAATTAAAACAAAATTTTGACAAAATTTTCTATAGAAATAAAATTTTGACAAAATTTTCTATAGAAATAAACAAGTAAGGAAAGTCTAAAGTCGGGCGGGGCCGACTATATTATACCCTGCACCACTTTGTAGATCTAAATTTTCGATACCATATCACATCCGTTAAATGTGTTTGGGGCTATATATATAGGTTTGTCCCAAATACATACATTTAAATATCACTCGATCTGGAAGAATTTGATAGACTTCTACAAAATCTATAGACTCAAAATTTAAGTCGGCTAATGCACTAGGGTGGAACACAATGTTAGTAAAAAATATGGGAAACATTTAAATCTGAAACAATTTTAAGGAAACTTCGCAAAAGTTTATTTATGATTTATCGCTCGATATATATGTATTAGAAGTTTAGGAAAATTAGAGTCATTTTTACAGCTTTTCGACTAAGCAGTGGCTATTTTACAAGGAAAATGTTGGTATTTTGACCATTTTTGTCGAAATCAGAAAAACATATATATGGGAGCTATATCTAAATCTGAACCGATGTCAACCAAATTTAGCACGCATAGCTACAATGCTAATTCTACTCCCTGTGCCAAATTTCAACTAAATCGGAGTAAAAAATTGGCCTCTGTGGTCATATGAGTGTAAATCGGGCGAAAGCTATATATGGGAGCTATATCTAAATCTGAACCGATTTCAACCAAATTTGGCACGCATAGCAACAATGCTAATACTACTCCCTGTGCAAAATTTCAACTAAATCGGAGTTAAAAATTGGCCTCTGTGGTCATATGAGTGTAAATCGGGCGAAAGCTATATAGGGGAGATATATCTAAATCTGAACCGATTTCAACCAAATTTGGCACGCATAGCAACAATGCTAATTCTACTCCCTGTGCAAAATTTCAACTAAATCGGAGTTAAAAATTGGCCTCTGTTGTCATATGAGTGTAAATCGGGCGAAAGCTATATATGGGAGCTATATCTAAATCTGAACCGATTTCAACCAAATTTGACACGCATAGCAACAATGCTAATTCTACTCCCTGTGCAAAATTTCAACTAAATCGGAGTTAAAAATTGGGCTCTGTGTCATATGAGTGTAAATCGGGCGAAAGCTATATATGGGAGATATATCTAAATCTGAACCGATTTCAACCAAATTTGGCACGCATAGCTACAGTGCTAATTCTACTCCCTGTGCAAAATTTCAACTAAATCGGACCAAAAAAATGGCCTCTGTTGTCATATGAGTGTAAATCGGCCGAAAGCTATATATTGGAGCTATATCTAAATCTGAACCGATTTCAACAAAATTTTGCACGCATAGCTACAATGCTAATTCTACTCCCTGTGCAAAATTTCAACTAAATCGGAGCAAAAAATTAGCCTCTGTGGTCATATGAGTGTAAATCGGGCGAAAGCTATATATGGGAGATATATCTAAATCTGAACCGATGTCAACCAAATTTAGCACGCATAGCTACAATGCTAATTCTACTCCCTGTGAAAAATTTCAACTAAATCGGAGTTAAAAATTGGTCTCTTTTGTCATATGAGTGTCAGGGTTGGCCTGTCACAAACTGTGACTTTTGCGACATACATTTGCGACGGTATAATACGTATGTCGCAAAAGTCGTAAACCTACTGTAGAAAACCAAATTTTGAATAGAAGAAATCCTGAAAATTTTTTAATTTAGATTAACAGCATTCGCTGTGAGTTTCTGCAGAAATTTGTGAAAGTTTTCCCATGGTCAAGCCTATTTTCTTAGGTGGTATTGAAATTCCCGTTGGTGAGTACACTGAAAAAAATATTGTCGTGAGGTCAAAGATTTCATGTCTTTAAAATACGAATACAAATTTTGCTTAGAAGACGCATTTCTCTAAAATAAAGTTATTTTCCTTGTCCAAAAGTCGATAAACTTTTCAATGAAGTCGTATTGTCCTTATAATTAAGTGATTTGACTTAAAAATGGGTATCTTAACATGAAAGAAAAAAATTATAGTCTAAGGTCAACTTGACATTAATAATTCAGAAAAACTTTTTAAATTTAATGAAATTGTCTTTAAATTTGTTGTCTTTTTGCATCTTGACTACAAAGCAAAAAATCGTTCAAATATAGGACATGTTTTTCAAAACTTTATTTTAAAGAAGTTTTTTACTTCAGACATAGCATAATTTCTACTGGAAGTCGAGTCCTAATTTGGAAAATAAAGTTGCCGTTAACTCGTTTTTAAAGGACTTTTATAGCATATGAAGAAAAAAAGCTGAGAAAGCGAAAAATTAAAATTTGCTTCCTAGAAGCAAGTACACAAAACCTAAATTTAAAAGAGAATTGTGTCTTAAAAGTATCCTACTTGTATGCTCCTCTTCTTTGGCTCGGAATCAATACCAAATTTTTTAAAGTAAAGACAAAATCTTTGGAACCGAGTATGCTTTTTTTTCAGTGTGTGCAAAATACCTTGGGGTTATATTGGACTGGAGACTGAACATAAAGCTAAGAAAGGACGAGAAAATCCACGGTTACCCTGTACTCGTGCAAAAGGCAATAGGCAAAATGTGAGGACTAAAACCGAAAATTGTTAACATTCCTAAGAACTGCAACTTCTTCGCACATACCATCGTCTTGGCTATCATCGAATTCGCTGCCTAGCTGACGCGACTAAAGTACTTTGAGTTTGCGACTTTTGTTACTTTTTCTACATTTACGACGCGTATGTGACGTTTACAACTTTGCGACAGTCGCAAACCTAAAAATGTTTGATACAGACCATCTCTGATGAGTGTAAATCGGGCGAAAGCTATATATGGGAGATATATCTAAATCTGAACCGATTTCAACCAAATTTGGCACGCATAGCTACAGTGCTAATTCTACTCCCTGTGCAAAATTTCAACTAAATCGGAGCAAAAAATGGCCTCTGTGGTCATATGAGTGTAAATCGGCCGAAAGCTATATATTGGAGCTATATCTAAATCTGAACCGATTTCAACAAAACTTTGCACGCATAGCTACAATACTAATTCTACTCCCTGTGCAAAATTTCAACTAAATCGGAGCACAAAATTGGCCTCTGTGGTCATATGAGTGTAAATCGGGCGAAAGCTATATATGGGAGCTATATCTAAATATGAACCTATTTCAACCAAATTTGGCGCGCATAGCTACAATGCTGATTCTACTCCCTGTGCAAAATTTCAACCAAATTGGGGTAAAACTCTGGCTTCTGGGACCGTATTAGTCCATATCGGGCGAAAGATATATATGGGAGCTATATCTAAATCAGAACCGATTTCAATAAAATTTGGCCCACTTGACTATAGTACTAATTGTTCTTCTTGTGCCAAATTTTAAGTAAATTAGGGTAAAACTCTGGCTTCTGGGGCCACATAAGTCCATATCGGGCGAAATATATATGAGAGCTATATCTAAATCTGAACCGATTTCAATAAAATTTGGCCCACTTGACTATAGTACTAATTGTTCTTCTTGTGCAAAATTTTAAGTAAATAAGGGTAAAACTCTGGCTTCTGGGGCCATATATGTTCATATCGGGCGTAATATATATATGGGAGCTATATCTAAATCTGAACCGATTTCTTCCAAAATCAATAGGGATCTATTCTGAGGTAAAACACATACTTTTGCCAAATTTGAAGTCGATTGGACTAAAATTGCGACCTAGACTTTGATTACAAAAATGTGTTCACGGACAGGCGGACATCGCTATATCGACTCAAGAGCCCACCCTGAGCATTTTTGCCAAAGACACCTTGTGTCTATATCGTCTCCTTCTGGGTGTTGCAAACATATGCACTAACTTATATAATAATAATATTGACAAATTTTCTATAGAAATAAAATTTTGAGAAACTTTTCTACATAAATAAAATTTTGAAAAAAATTCTATAGAAATAAAAATTTTTAGAAAATTTTCTATAGAAATAAAATTTTGACTAAATTTACTACAGAAATAAAATGTTGAGAAAAGTATTTATTTATTTTTGGTAATTTTTTTTTTTTAAATTCTATAACAATAAAAAGATTTTGAGAAAATTATCTATAGAAATAAAAATTTGCAAAATAAGTTTTTTTATTTTAAAATTTTTGTTAAAATTTTCTCTAAATTCTATAAAAATAAAATTTTGACAAAATTTTTTATAGAAATAAATTGTTCACAAAATTTTCTATAGAAATAAATTTTTGACAAAATTTTCTATAGAAATCAAATTTTGACAACACTTTCTATAGAAATAAAATATTGACAACATTTTTTATAGAAACAAAATTTTGAGAAAATGTTCTATAGAAATAAAATTTTGACAAAATTTTTTATAGATATAAAATTTTGACAACATTTTTTATAGAAATAAAATTTTGACAAAATTTTCTATAGGAATAAAATTTTATTTGTAGAGTTTGTAAGGCTTGAGGTCATGTTGTAATAAAACAACATGACCTCAAGCCTTACAAACTCTACAAATAATTATACTAAAAGGTCAACCATACAACAACTACAAGAAATAAAATTTTGACAAAATTTTCTATAGAATTAAAATTTTGACATAACTTTCTATAGAAATAAAATTTTGACAAAATTTTCTATAGAAATAAATTTTTAACAAAATTTTCTATAGATATAAAATTTTAACAAAATTGTCTATTAACATAAAATTTTGAGAACAATTTGTATAGAAATAAAAATTTGCAAAAAAAAAATTTTATTCGGTAATTTTTTGTAAAATTTTTTCTAAATTCAACCGTGATGCTAATTTCAATTTTTTCTGAAAACATCTTTATTTTTATGTCTTCGACTCGGAATCAATACCAAAATCCTTAAATCTCTTGGTTAATAAATTACTTTTATTACTTTTTAAATTTTAAAAAATTTTATAAAATTTAATTTTATTATTTATTATTTTCCATAAAATAGTTCCGTTGTTTCTATTCAATTTGGTTTCAATCCCATTTTGCTGTAATTGTTATCCCTAATGCACATAAGCAGCAAGCCCTATGCTGATTCTGCCATTGTCAAGCTCTGAGGGTTAGAAAAATATTTGAATTTCAGAAAAATGAATACTTGAAAAAATACAAGAGCAAAACAAATGGCAGTCTAACATTTAAACATTTTTTCTACTATTTTTCTTTTGTTTTTGTGTGTGTTTTTTTTTTCATAAACAGTCAAGCTAAAGAAGGGTGCTCCACAACTAAGAAAAATAGAAACATCATAGCGTATAAACGAAATATCACCAGAAGTTATAAATTTTCCAAGATACTTGTCCTTAAGCAAAGGCCCAGTCTTGGCATTTGCAGAATTTCGCATGCAATTTCCTGGTCTGCCTTATGCCCACTCAATCTCTGAAGGACCATAAAACTTAACACTCAAGTTAAGTTTGTTAAACTAAACCATTTTTCATCAAACCAAAAATGGCCTATAAGAGTCGAATGTCGAATAGACAAAGCAAGGACAAAAAAACTTAAACTGTCTTCTGGACCACAATGGCAAAAAGAGGAGACAATAATGGGAAAACTAGTAGGACCTGCCAAGATCGACTCAGAATCGCATTATGCTTATACTTTATGGAGTCTGAGATGAATATTTCGTTACAAATAGAATAACGAATTTAATATACCAACCGTATTTTGATATTGGATGTGATAAATGCAGTGGTCCTGCCAAAGAATGTGTTTTTTTCCAAGACACATTATCCCTTGTGCTCAGTCTAGGTATGAAATGTGGTTTAAAAATATTTCTTATCGAATAGTTTCTTTCTTTTTTTTGTGTTTGATAAAATATGGAACTGGATAATAACGAGAATTAAAAAAAAAAAACTTTAAATCGTGTAATACTAAAAAAACCCAGAGAAGTGAATTTAAGTAGAATTATGGCCTCATAATCGAATATGGTTAGGCCCAAAGCATTCAAAGAAAATATGATTACAAAAATTCTATTGGCTTTGTAAGCATTCGCATGGCTTTGCACTTTTCCTTAATGCCATATAGAGAAGACCGTATGTGAGTGTATTCAAGTGGTCGTGGCATCTATATGTGTGTTCATCGCTCTCTATATTCTTGCTTGACCAGCTCTATCATAGTAAGAGAGTTTGGCAGTGTGTGTATGTGTGAGCAGAGTCGAGTGCATTCATAATTCTCTGTAAATTTATGTACACTGATGTGTTATTTACGATGCTCAAAGGCATTTAGTGTAATGTAATATGCTCCAAACCAGCATGAATGTCTTCATGCTTGTTGGTGGTGTTGTTGCTGTTACATACGACGTGGTTCCAATTGCCATTTGTTCCCTTAGCATCCTTAGACTACCCTACATACTATGAACAAACAAACGAACAAGAAGATGATGAAGAAAACCCAAACATACACATATAGGTACACTTACACATTCTCGTACCCACTCATCCATGGAACTTTGTAGATTGAAGGAAATGGACGTTCCATATGAATGTTGCAACTCTAAATTCATCTCAAGAGATGAAGTAATCAAATTACTTTACTTTTGAATGCATACACATACCACTGTATTCGTAAAACTTAAGTAAATTGGGACAGTGATTCAAATAAAAGAAAATGGCAAATATTTGGATTTGGGAGGGGCCCATCATTGTTGGAGCACAAAAAAAGACTGTGAAACCAGGACTTACACCCGAAAAAAAATACATTGAAATCTCTCAAATTTGGACATTCTGAAAAACGGTTACCACTGAAAAGTGGACAATTTTCATGAGACGTTACAAGTAAACTTTTATATGTGAACACCTCTCAAATGTGGACAAAATTTAAGCGAATTTTAAAAAACAAATTATTTCTATAGAAAATTTTTGTCAAAATTTTATTTTTATATAAAATTTTGTCAACATTTTATTTCTATAGAAAATTTTGTCAAAGTTTTCTTTCTATAGAAAATTTTATCAACATTTTAATTCTATAGAAAATTTTGTCAAAATTTTATTTCTATAGAAAATTTTGTCAAAATTTTATTTCTATAGAAAATTTTGTCAAAATTTTATTTCTATAGAAAACGTTGTCAAAATTTTATTTCTATAGAAAATTTGGTCAAAATTTTATTTCTATCGAAAATTTTGTCAAAATTTTATCTCTATAGCAAAATTTTGTCAAGAATGTAGTTTTATAGAAAATTTGGTCAAAATTTTATTTCCATAGAAAATTTTGTCAAAATTTTATTTCTGTAGAAAATTTTGTCAAAATTTTACTTCTATAGAACATTTTGTCAAGAATGTAGTTTTATAGAAAATTTGGTCAAAAATTTATTTCTGTAGAAAATTTTGTCAAAAATGTAGTTTTATAGAAAATTTTTGTCAAAATTTTATTTCTATAGAAAATTTTGTCAAAATTTTATTTCGGTAGAAAATTTTGTCAAAATTTTATATTTGTAGAAATATTTGCCAAAATTGTATTTCTATAGAAAATGTTTGCCAAAATTTTATTTCTATAGAAAATTTTGTCAAAAATGTAGTTTTATAGAAAATTTTTGTCAAAATTTTATTTCTATAGAAAATGTTGTCAAAATTCTATTTCGGTAAAAATTTTTGTCAAAATTTTATATTTGTAGAAATATTTGCCAAAATTGTATTTTTATAGAAAATTTTTGTCAAAATTTTATTTCTATAGAAAATTTTGTCAAAATTTTATTTCGGTAGAAAATTTATTTTTATAGAAAAATTTTGTCAAAATTTTATTTCTATAGAAAATGTTTACAAAATTCTATTTCGGTAAAAATTTTTGTCAAAATTTTATATTTGTAGAAATTATATTTCATGTTAGCCTGATAATGAAACAGGCAATTGACGTCCAAATGCATTATATCTAATTATACAATTATTTTTCGAGCTTTATGGACAGATATAGATTAAGGAACATGGTTAATAGAGCCATTGAAAAGAAAACGCCAGATACCAATCTATACACGCCTGGACTGTACATGTTTCGGTTCGGGCGAATGAACCTTTCCACAGCCTTTAGTATAGATCTGGCTGGGAGAGATAACTCAATTTTGGGCCCTTTATGCTAACTCCTTATGGAGAAAACATTTGGGAAATTTCCTCTTACAAATTGAATCATATTTGCCAAAATTGTATTTCTATAGAAAATTTTGTCAAAGTTTTCTTTCTATAAAAAATTTTGTCAACATTTTATTTCTATAGAAAATTTTGTCAAAATTTTATTTCTATAGAAAATTTTTGTCAAAATTTTATTTCTATAGAAAATTTTCTCAAAATTTTATATTTGTAGAAATATTTGCCAAAATTGTATTTCCATAGAAAATTTTTGTCAAAATTTTATTTCTATAGAAAATTTTGTCAAAATTTTATTTCAGTAGAAAATTTTGTCAAAATTTTATATTCGTAGAAATATTTGCCAAAATTGTATTTCTATAGAAAATTTTTGTCAAATTTTTATTCTATAGAAAATTTTGTCAAAATTTTATTTCTGTAGAATCTATTGTCAACATTTTATTTCTATAAATAATTTTGTCAACATTTTACTTCTATAGAAAAGTTTGTCAAAATTTTATTTCCATAGAAAATTTTGTCAATATTTTATTTCTATAGAAAATTTTGTCAAGAATGTAGTTTTATAGAAAATTTGGTCAAAAATTTATTTCTATAGAAAATTTTGTCAAAATTGTATTTCCATAGAAAATTTTTGTCAAAATTTTATTTCTATAGAAAATTTTTGTCAAAATTTTATTTCTATAGAAATTTTTGTCAAGAATGTAGTTTTATAGAAAATTTGGTTCTATAAAAAATTTTGTCAAAATTGTATTTCCATAGAAAATTTTTGTCAAAATTTTATTTCTATACAAAATTTTGTCAAAATTTTATTTCGGTAGAAAATTTTGTCAAAATTTTATATTTGTAGAAATATTTGCCAAAATTGTATTTCTATAGAAAATTTTTGTCAAAATTTTATTTCTAAAGAAAATTTTCTCAAAATTTTATTTCAGTAGAAAATTTTGTCAAAATTTTATATTTGTAGAAATATTTGCCAAAATTGTATTTCCATAGAAAATTTTTGTCAAAATTTTATTTCTATAGAAAATTTTGTCAAAATTTTATTTCTATAGAAAATTTTGTCAAAATTTTATTTCGGTAGAAAATTTTGTCAAAATTTTATATTTGTAGAAATATTTGCCAAAATTGTATTGCTATAGAAAATTTTTGTCAAAATTTTATTTCTATAGAAAAATTTCTCAACATTTTATTTCTATAAATAATTTTTTCAAAATTTGGTTCTATAAAAAATTTTGTCAAAATTGTATTTCCATAGAAAATTTTTGTCAAAATTTTATTTCTATAGAAAATTTTGTCAAAATTTTATATTTGTAGAAATATTTGCCAAAATTGTATTTCTATAGAAAATTTTTGTCAAAATTTTATTTCGGTAGAAAATTTTGTCAAAATTTTATATTTGTAGAAATATTTGCCAAAATTGTATTTCCATAGAAAATTTTTGTCAAAATTTTATTTCTATAGAAAATTTTGTCAAAATTTTATTTCGGTAGAAAATTTTGTCAAAATTTTATATTTTTAGAAATATTTGCCAAAATTGTATTTCTATAGAAAATTTTTGTCAAAATTTTATTTCTTTAGAAAATTTTCTCAACATTTTATTTCTATAAATAATTGTGTCAACATTTTACTTCTATAGAAAATTTTGTCAAAATTTTATTTCTATAGAAAATTTTGTAAAAATTGTATTTCTATAGAAAATTTTGTCAAAATTTTATCTCTATAGCAAAATTTTGTCAAAATTGTATTTCTATAAAAAAAAGTGAAGTGCCTCTTACTTAGGAATATTTTGCAAAATTTACTAATACATCACTAATTGTTTCAAACAATAAAAAATCTTTCATATATTCAGTTGAAAAGGGAGAAAAACCGAAAATCGAGCAATATTGAAAAGTGATTCGATTTTTCATTTCACTTCAGTTTTGGTGAATGATAAAACGACAAAAATTTAAGGTACGTGGGATACCTGGGACATTAATTGTTTCCAAAAATCATCCAGGTCATATCCAGTCCTGAACAATTTGAAGACAGTCACTGTCTAATTTTCAACCAAATCAGATACAGACTTTTATTTTTATAGTGTATTGAATGACGATTATACGCGAATTTCATAAAACCGATTCGTATTTGTTTTGGTTAAATCACATTTTTATTTTCAACTTTTTTTCTCTCAAAATATAAAAAGTTCTTAAAACACAGAGTAAAATTTTTTTATTAAATTAACATATGTTATTTTAATACTTTATAATTAACTTTGCTTTATGTGAAATTATCTAAAATAAGCCTATATTTCCATTTTTTCAGGGTAAGTCTACTTTTTTGGGTTTTTGAATTAGCATCCACTGTTTGCTGTCAACAACTGTAACTGTAACAGTCCTTGCACTATTGCCAGCATCTGGAATAACATCAGCTCATTTCCATCATCGTCATCAGTCTCAGTAAAAACAACGACATCATGAGTTAGAGTAGAGTGTGGTCCACACCAACACTGGAAACTGCATCTGTAGCATAGCAAAAATATTTGCCAAAGACTACAGAATTGTTGTACGCTTCTATGGTCTTTCAATGGTATTTGTATTTGGCCATTTATTGTTGTTGATGCTGGATGCAGGAACTGGTGTAGCTGTCTCAGTCATAGTCTTTGGGTGAACCTGTAAGTTTTGTTTATCTTTGAGTCTATTTGTTCAGGGGATATTGCATCATAGCTCCAGTGAAACTAAAGTTCAGTTTTTTTTTTCGATTCTTTTCAGCTTGCAGCTGCTTTCTTTGATAGATGTTGTTGACATGACCAAGTAGTAGTAAAAATATAACACCGTTTTATATAAGACTAGCCATATATTTTCTTGGGTCATTCTGGTCATCCGTTTCCAGGCATTTTGGTTTGTTTTCTGTTTATGTTTTTTTTTTTCTTGGTTGTTTGCTGCCTGCTGGTATTCATTTGAATAATCTTTGTCCTTCTTGTGTGTAACCAAATTATAATGTGTTTATAATTCTCATGATGATGAACTAAATGAATGTGATTATTTACCAAGTGCAGCAAGCAAGTGCATGATTGTCCTTTATGCACCTTTGGATTTAGAATTTCCACTTATTATTTTGGCCCTTGTTGTGTAACGAGATACCCAGCACTTTTCATAATTAAATGTTCCAGTGGTGGTAATATGGGTCTACAAAAGGCATGATTTTATAGTTGAAGGCCCTTCAGGGATAAAAAATTTAATTTTCGTGAAAAACAATTATGTCGTTCTTTTAGAAATTCCCATTGATTGATCGACTCTTGGTTTCTCTTGGCCAATCCAGTCAAATCGAGCTATCGAAAGTCTAATTTGGCCAACATACAAGAAAGATTAGAAGACAAGAAAAATCAAGGGTCGACAGAAATATCATTTGACAAAATAAAATTTTGACAAAATTTTCTATAGAAATAAAATGTTGATAAAATTTTCTATAGATATAGAATTTTAATAAAATTTCCCATAGAAGTATTTTTTTTTCAAACTTTTCTATAGAAATAAAATTTTGGGAAAATTTGCTATAGATATAAAATTTTCAGAAAATTTTCTGTAGAAATGAAATTTTGACTAAATTTTCTATAGAAATAAATTTTTCTACAAAATATTCTATAGAAATAAATTTTTCTACAAATTTTTCTATAGAAATATTTTTTTTTACAAAATTTTCTATGGAAATAAAATTTTGAGAAAATTTTCTATAGAAAAAAATTTTTTTACAAAAAATAAAATTTTGACTACATTTTATATAGAATTAAAATGTTGCCAAAATTTTCCATAAAAATAAAAGTTTGACAAAATTTTCGTTAGAAATAAAATTGTGACAAAATTTTTGTTTCTATAGAAATAAAATTTTTTGTTTCTATAGAAATAAAATTTTGAGAAAATTTTCTATAGAAATAAAATTTGTTTTGTTTTGTTATTGTTGGTTTTGTTCTTTAAGCATTGTTGTTGTTTTTTTTATGTTTGTTTCGAATTTATTTCGGCATAAGCCGGCTATCAATGTAAAACCTTTTTTCGGAGGGTTCAAGTGTGGTTTTTGTTGGGTTTAATAAACTGCCTGAATTTATTCTGATAATTGGTTGATAGTTTTGCTGCAAGTAGAGGATGCTGATGAGGAATGTGGTAATTCCGAAACGTGCGTCCATCCAACCATCTTGCAGTCTATAGGGCTTTGCCCAAATAAATTTGACAAACATTCTTTTCCTCTGTTGGTTAAGCTACTCTTGTAGTTTAGTCAATGTATGGTTTTAAGCTGAAATAAAGAAATAAAATTTTGACAAAATTTTCTATAGAAATAAAATTTTGACAAAATTTTCTATAGAAATAAAATTTTGACCAAATTTTCTATAGAAATAAAATTTTTACAAAATTTTCTATAGACATAAAATTTTGACAAAATTTTCTATAGAAATAAAATTTTAAGAAAAATTTCTTTAGAAATAAAATTTTGAGAAAATTTTCTATTGAACTAAAATTTTGAGAAAATTTCCTATTGAACTAAAAGTTTGACAAAATTTTCTATGGAAATAAAATTTTGGGAAAATTTTCTATAGAAATAAAATTGTTAACAAAAAATAACATTTTGACTACATTTTATATAGAAATAAAATGTTGCCCAAATTTTCTATAAAAGTTTGACAAAATTTTCGTTAGAAATAAAATTTTGACAAAATTTTTGTTTCTATAGAAATAAAATTTTGAGAAAATTGTATATAGAAATAAAAATTTGACAAAATTTTCTATAGAAATAAAATTTTGACAAAATTTTCTACAGAAATAACATTTTGACCAAATTTTCTATAGAAATAAAATTTTTACAAAATTTTCTATAGAAATAAAATTTTGACAAAATTTTCTATAGAAATAAAATTTTGACAAAATTTTCTATAGAAATAAAATTTTGACAAAATTTTCTATAGAAATAAAATTTTGACAAAATTTTCTATAGAAATAAAATTTTGAGAAAAATTTCTATAGAAATAAAATTTTGAGAAAATTTCCTATTGAACTAAAATTTTGGGAAAATTTTCTATAGAAATAAAATTGTTAACAAAAAATAAAATTTGGACTACATTTTATATAGAAATAAAATGTTGCCCAAATTTTCTATAAAAGTTTGACAAAATTTTCGTTAGAAATAAAATTTTGACAAAATGTTTGTTTCTGTAGAAATAAAATTTTGAGAAAATTGTATATAGAAATAAAAATTTGACAAAATTTTCTATAGAAATAAAATTTTAAAAAAATTTTCTATAGAAATAAAATTTTTAGAAAAATTTCTATAGAAATAAAATTTTGAGAAAAATTTCTATAGAAATAAAATTTTGAGAAAATTTTCTATTGAACTAAAATTTTGAGAAAATTTCCTATTGAACTAAAATTTTGACAAAATTTTCTATAGAAATAAAATTTTTACAAAATTTTCTATAGAAATAAAATTTTGACTACATTTTATATAGAAATAAAATGCTACCTAAATTTTCTATAAAAATAAAAGTTTGACAAAATTTTTGTTTCTATAGAAATAAAATTATGAGAAAATTTTGTATAGAAATAAAATTTTGGCAAAATTTTCTATAGAAATAAAATTTTGACAACATTTTCTATAGAAATAAAATTTTGACAAAATTTTCTATAGAAATAAAATTTTGAGAAATTTTTCTATAGAAATAAAATTTTGAGAAAATTTCCTATTGAACTAAAATTTTGAGAAAATTTTCTATAGAAATAAATTTTTTAACAAAAAGTAAAGTTTTGACTACATTTTATATAGAAATAATATTTTGACAAAATTTTTGTTTCTATAGACATAAAATTTTGATTTTCTATAGAAATAAAATTTTGACAAAATTTTCTATAGAAATAAAATTTTGACAAAATTTTCTATAGAAATAAAATTTTGAGAAAATTTTCTATGGAAATAAAATTTTGGCAACAATGGCCCAGACATCTGAACGAGACCTAAAATCAGTTACCCTCACATATTGTATTTTCACACTGGTCTATGCATTACCCGCAGGGAAATAAAATTATGCATGTTTGAGATGATAGTCTTTGCCATCATGGCATGGAGTTGATGTCAACAATGTTATAGCTCCAGGTAAATACTTTTCTCTTAATACCATGGTTGTACTCGAGTTGTAGAAGAAAATGTCGAAAGCCTTTGTTTATGTATAACAAAACAAGGATTTAATTAATTATGTTGGATTATATTAATTATGTAGGGATTTAAAAATGAATAAAAGAAAATATTATTGAAAACTATGAAATATTGGGCATAATATAATATACATCTCTGGGGAAGTGTCGTCTTGAGATGATCGACAACTTTGTTTTCAATGCACAAAAGTCCAACGAATTGAAATTCGGAGATTTTGGTGGCCATTATGCCGTAGAAATGAAACGAAGGAATCTCTTCTCGCGTTCTGAGTGCGATGGTACTGAAATATTCATGGTGTGCAGACACATTCAATACTGTTTTTAAAATATTTTCTCGATAATATTCGACATTTATTTTTACCCCATGGTCGATGAATATGACGGCGGGTCTTGAGTTCTGGTGGAAGTAAAACCGATCATTTTGTTTGTTCGGAAAAGTCCAATGGATTGACATAACGGTTGCCACTCAAGGAAAATAATAAAATACCAAACTTTGGACAAAATGTTAACAAAAAAACTAACAAACAAAATAATTTTATTTTCACAACAAATTTTGTAAAAAATTTATTTCTATAGAAAATTTTCTCAAAACTGTATTTCTATAGAAAATTTTCTCAAAATTGTATGTCTATAGAAAATTTTCTCAAAGTTTTATTTCTATAGAATATTTTCTTAAAATTTTATTTCTATAGAAAATTTTATTAAAATTTTATTTCTATAGAAAATTTTCTCAAAATTTTATATCTCTAGAAAATTTTCTCAAAATTTTATATATCTAGAAAATTTTCTCAAAATGTTATTTCTTTAGAATATTTTCTTAAAATTTTATTTCTATAGAAAATTTTCTCAAAATTTTATTTCTATAAAAAAATTTTGTCAAAATATTATTTCTATAGAAAATTTTCTCAAAATTTTATGTCTATAGAAAATTTTCTCAAAAACAAAAATTGTTTTTCTATAAAAATTTAGATGTAAAAAACTTTCCACACTATCTCTCATCTCTTTAAAATCTTTAAAAATCATTTTAAATACACGATTTAAAATTCAGCATGCAATGGACCATGAAAGAAATCTCCTAATGGAAATCATTTTTAATATTCCACATGAAATCCAAATGAACATAAAAGAATAGACCCACTCTTTTTAGGATAGAGGACGACGGTAAGAGAAGAGGCTAAAGTAATACATTTGCTCACACTTAAACAAAGTGTGTGTGTGTGTGTATGAATGTTTGCATTTTAACTACAATTAAGTTCAACATGCACAATTAGATTTTTTTCACCTGAGGGCAAATGCAAAAATATCAACAACAAAAACAATCTACAGATTCACAAAAACAAACAAAACCAACGAAATCAACCAGAACCACAGCCAACCCATACAACGGACCAAGAATTCCAATGAAAAACTAACCATCCAACCAACGCAATGTAAAAGCAACAATAACATTGGGAATAATGTTTAACAGTAGTTAAACATGCATTTACAAGTATCCAAACACACCCACACAAAAACACGTACAAGTACAACAATTATTAAAAATTTCTACTCATACAGGCTTACGAATTGACTATGCCATAGACCAAATAGTGTAGGTTATAGACACTCAAAAAAAAAAAATAAAGTTTATGTGGATTCAAAAATTTTGACCCATTCTAAAGGATAATGGTATTGATTTCGATGCATAGAGGCCGCCTTTTTGAGGATGATATTTTCATTCTTTTTTTATATTAACAAAGCTGGTCATGTACAAGTTTAAAAATCAAAACTGAAACTGAAGCTGATACTACAATGTAAAAAAGGGTTTCATTTCAAAAAAAACAAAAAAAAACTTTAATCAAATATCAAAAATTCTCAAAACAAAACAAGACCTATATTTTAAGTTTTTTCCTAGAATCTAAAGATCCATTATCTCTGTTAATTTAAAGATTTTTTTCTTTAAACCAAAAATGTTTTTCTTTATTGTAAGAAAAATTTTCCTTATTCAAAATTTACCTAAATATCAAGAATTCTACCAATCTAGGAACCAGTAAATATCTACCATTTTAGGTATAATTCCACCAACCTTGGATTGAATCCACGACCTTTTGTATGCAAGGCGGAGCTGCACCACGAAGGCTCTCTTATCGTTAGATCGTCTTAGAATTTCTCCCTTATTAGGAAGATATTTACCTTATATGGTCGAAAATCGATATGTCAATGTGTTACAAACAGTGTATAACAAATTTCTTATATTAAAATTTCGTTTTCATAATCTTTCATATTAGGTCAATATTTTTTTTCATTGTATGTACATACATTCATATAAATGAAATGAAATGCTTATACTTGATGCAAAATATAAACATAATAATTTCTTTTTACCACTCTTTCTCTCTCTCACTCTGTCGCTCTTCCTTTCTCTATGGCCCGCTCTCTTTAACATGGTAGTAGGCACCTACATAGCATTAAACATGATATGATTCAAGTTTACTCTTGTGTATGTGTAACACAATGGTGTGAGAACATAATTGTTGGAACTAACCTAACGGACAACAATTGCTTTGCTTTTATGCCATTGTGTCTAGAATGACCGGCAATTTTTATGAAAACACCATACAACTATAGCAACTGGAAAAGGTTACAGGATAACAATAAGGAAAAAACTACGGCTAAAAGTTCGTCCAAGTCAGACTTTAGGAACCCTCCACGAGGAATTATATGAAAAACATTCTCGTCAGCAAATTCAATGGGAAATTAACTTTAATCAATTTTTGATATTTTTGGGAGGCAGTCACTATATATGGGCCCACCTCCGATAATATACCCATTTTGTTTGAAAAATTGTATGTAATCATAAATAAATAATATAAGCAAAATTCCCCAAAAAAATCTATGAAATTTTCTTCTCCTAGGCTCTTTAAACAGGACCTTATTTTTTTGATGTGTTCCAAATCGAATCAAAAATATGGAATACCCCTTGCTCTATAGTACAGGACATCACAAAAAAACCAAACTTAATAGTTACAAAATGTTTAGGAAATTGTTCACGTGTTCATTTTAGTGTCCACTATATGTCTTTTTTTTCATTTGTTGTACGGGTATGTGTGTCTAAGTTTGCATTCTTTTTCAGTTTTAAACTGAACTCAAACAGGCGGAAATGGAAAACAAGACTATATAAATGAAATCACCCTGGATATTTCGAGAGGTGTATTAAGGCAAGCAACATTTTTTATAGGAAAAGATTTTCCACAAAATAACACAAAACAGCTTTACACTGATTCAAATAATGTCGTCAGGCCAAAGATTTCATGTCCTTAAAAATAAGAATCCGAATTTTGCTTAGCAAAACCGACATAAAGTTTTTTTGCTTGTCCAAAGTCGATAGACTTTTCAATAAAATCGATTTGTCCTTATAGTTAAGTGATTCGACTTCGGATTGGGTATCTTTACATGTAAGAAGATTTTATTTGACTAAGTTCAACTGGGCTTTAATAATTCTGAAAAATTCTTCAAAATGAATGAAATCGTATTTAATATTTTTGACTTTTTGTATGTTGACTTCAATCAAAAAAGCGTTCAAAAATAGCAGAAGCTTTTCAGACATTTTTTGCTTGATCCATTTGAATGGGAAATAGATCAACCCCAGGACCAGTACAGGACTAATCTCTGGTGTGTATGGACCAGTCCTAGTTCTGGTCAGAATGTATGGAAGAGACCGGTCACTTTAACATTTGTCATTGACTGGGTAAATTTACAAATTAGGACAGGTTTTGGACCCATTCCAAAGGACAAGTCGTAGACCACTTTTGATTACCCCAAAGGTCCTCATGAGACAAACTCTCCACCAGAAAGAAAAAACTTTTGGAATATATAGAACAATAGATTATTCTGATAATTGTATTTCAGAAATGGGTAGATTCAATAACATTTTAATATCAAAAAAGTATAGAAATCAATAAATTATATAAAAATGTAAAAATTCCGACAAACTGAATTACTGATACCAGTTCTGCGATAGGTCTGTTAGTGGCAATTTGCAGCAAAAAAAAACTACAAAACACAACAATTTTTTTTGCAAAAATTTATTTCTATGGAAAATTTTGTCAAAATTGTATTTCTATTGAAAATTTTGTCAAAATTATAGCTCTATAGAAAATGTTGTCAAAATTTTACTTCTATAGAAAATTTTGTCAAAATTTTATTTCTATAGAAAATTCTGTCAAAATTTTATTTCTATAGAAAATTTTGTCAAAATTTTATTTCTATAGAAAATTTTGTCAAAATTTTATTTCTATAGAAAATGTTGTCAAAATTTTATTTCTATAGAAAATTTTGTCAAAATTATAGCTCTATAGAAAATGATGTCAAAATGTTATTTGTCTATAGAAAATTTTGTCAAAATTTTATTTCTATAGAAAATTTTGTCAAAATTTTATTTCTGTAGAAAATTTTGTCAAAATTTTATTTCTATAGAAATGTTTGTCAAAATTTTATTTCTATAGAAATGTTTGTCAAAATTTTATTTCTATAGAAAATTTTTTTAAAATTTTATTTCTATGGAAAATTTTTTAAAACTTTTATTTTTATAGAAAATTTTTTTAAAATTTTATTTCTATGGAAAATTTTTTCAAACTTTTATTTTTATAGAAAATTTTGTCAAAATTTTATTTCTATAGAAAATTTTGTCAAAATTTTATTTCTATAAAAAATATTGTCAAAATTTTATTTCTATAAAAAATATTGTCTAAATTTTATTTCTATAAAAAAACATTGTCAAAATTTTATTTCTGTAGTAAATTTTGTCAAAATTTTATTTCTACAGAAAATTTAGTCAAATTTTTATTTCTTTGGAACATTTTGTCAAAATTTTATTTCTATGGAAACTTTTGTCAAAATTTTATTTCTATAGTAAATTTAGTCAAAATGTTATTTCTATAGAAAATTTAGTCAAAATTTTATTTCTATAGAAAATTTTGTCAAAATTTTAATTTTACAGAAAAATTTGTCAAAATTGTACTTCTATAGAAAATTTTTTTAAAATTTTATTTCTATAGAAAATTTTGTCAAAATTTTATTTTTACAGAAAAATTTGTCAAAATTTTATTTCTATAGAAAATATTGTCAAAATTTTAGTTCTATAGAAAATATTGTCAAAATTTTATTTTCACAGAAAATTTTGTCAAAATTATAGCTCTATTGAAAATGTTTCAAAATTTTATTTGTCTATAGAAAATTTTGTCAAAATTTTATTTCTATAGAAAATTTAGTCAAAATTTTATTTCTATAAAAAATATTGTCAACATTGTATTTCTATAAAAAACATTGCCAAAATTTTATTTCTATAGTAAATTTTGTCGAAATTTTATTTCTACAGAAAATTTAGTCAAAATTTTATTTTTATGGAACATTTAGTCAAAATTTTATTTCTATAGAAAATTTAGTCAAAATTTTATTTCTATAGAAAATTTTGTCAAAATTTTAATTTTACAGAAAAATATGTCAAAATTTTTTTTCTATAGAAAATATTGTCAAAATTTTATTTCTGTAGAAAATTTTGTCAAAATTTTATTTTTACAGAAAAATTTGTCAAAATTTTATTTCTATAGAAAATATTGTCAAAATTTTAGTTCTATAGAAAATATTGTCAAAATTTTATTTTTACAGAAAAATTTGTCAAAATTGTATTTCTGTAGAAAATTTTGTCAAAATTTTATTTTTACAGAAAATGTTGTCAAAATTTTATTTCAACAGAAAATTTTGTCAATATTTTATTTCTATAGAAATATTGTCAACATTCTACTTCTATAATAAATTTTGTAAGAAATTTTATTCCCATAGAAAATTTTGTCAAAATTTTATTTGTGTAAATTTTATGCTCGCAAGCCAATAAGGTCATTACAACGGAATACTTTGCTATACGAAATTCCATTTCATTGCCAAACTTATCATACTGCTCCCCTTTCTTTTTGCGAACTTTAGTAAAACAAAATTAACAGGAATTATTATAGAGCCGCGTGCGTGTCCAAAAGTGGTTCACATAAATGTTTCTATAATTGCATGGGTTGTGCATCCGTTGGCGAATGGGTTCGTCTTATCTACACTGAGTCGTTTGGCCAACCCAAACAACGTCCATAACTGGGAATAATAGCATACCTCTGTGTGTGTGTGTGTGCGTGTATGTGTGTGTTATATGTTAGTGTCTATTCACCACCAGAGTCCATTCGTATTCATAAGTGCTTGTATGTTATCTATGGGACTCTATTTGAGAGAGTGAATATGAGTTTGTCTGTGTGATTATATGCGTAATTGAAATTTCAATTTAAAATGGAGGGAACAAAAAATGCGGCAGCATTTACACTTTGCACCTTTGGTTTGGTCAACAAAGACCACACTAGAAATGAAAACGTAACGATTTTTCTGTTTTTGAGGTTTTGGCCGGGTGAATTGCGTATGTGTGTGTGTGTGGTGAGTGTGTTCATCTTTAGAGCATTTCAAATCTGCAAACAAACATGAATGTTATGGCGACTATGAATTGGTTCCATTTCTTTTTTGTTTTTGTTTCCTCCCACACCTATGAACATAACACCATACAAACCTGGACCTTTTCAGCAGTCTGAAGGCACCAAAGGGAAAGTTTACCACTACATTTGTAACACACCGTCATATTGGTTCATGGTTCAATTATGGTTCTTCTATTTGCTCTTTTTGCGGTATTCAGTGTATTTAAGGTTGGAATCATATCTAAACAGCTCGTCTGACTGCAAGCAAATTTATTCCAGTGAAATATCATTTTATTGTATACAAGCTGACAAAAGCATTTTGATCTACTGCATTTAGAAATAAAGTTATTAATGATGGAATTGAAGTACGATAGTGTGATTGCTTTATATTTGTCTGGAAAACCATTTTTTTATTTCTTTTTTATAGAAAATTTTGTCAAAATGTTATTTCTATAGAAAATTTTGTTAAATTTTTTTTTATTGTGGGAAATTTTGTCAAAATTGTATTTCTGTAGAACATTTTGTCAACATTTTATTTTTATTGGAAATTGTTCCCAAATTTTATTTCTATCACAAATTTTGTCAAAATTTTATTTCTATAGACTATTTTGTCAAAATTTTATTTCTATAGAAAATTTTGCCAAACTTAATTTTTATAGGAAATTTCATCAAAATTTTATTTCTTAGGAAATTTTGCAAAAATTTTATTTCTATAGAAAATATTGTAAAAATTTTATTACTATAGAAAATTTTGTCAAAATTTTAGTTCTTAGAAAATTTCGTAAAAATTTTATTTCTATATAAAATTTTTGTCAAAATTTTATTTTCTATAAAAATTTTTGTCAATTTTTTTTTATAGAAAGCATTGTCAAAATTTTATTTCTATAGAAAACATTGCCAAAATTCATTTTATTGTATACAAGCTGACAAAAGCATTTTGATCTACTGCATTTAGAAATAAAGTTATTAATGATGGAATTGAAGTACGATAGTGTGATTGCTTTATATTTGTCTGGAAAACCATTTTTTTATTTCTTTTTTATAGAAAATTTTGTCAAAATGTTATTTCTATAGAAAATTTTGTTAAATTTTTTTTATTGTGGGAAATTTTGTCAAAATTGTATTTCTGTAGAACATTATGTCAACATTTTATTTTTATTGAAAATTGTTCCCAAATTTTATTTCTATCACAAATTTTGTCAAAATTTTATTTCTATAGACTATTTTGTCAAAATTTTATTTCTATAGAAAATTTTGACAAACTTAATTTTTATAGGAAATTTCATCAAAATTTTATTTCTTAGGAAATTTTGCAAAAATTTTTTTTCTATAGAAAATATTGTAAAAATTTTATTACTATAGAAAATTTTGTCAAAATTTTAGTTCTTAGAAAATTTTGTAAAAATTTTATTTCTATATAAAATTTTTGTCAAAATTTTATTTTCTATAAAAATTTTTGTCAATTTTTTTTTATAGAAAGCATTGTCAAAATTTTATTTCTATAGAAAACATTGCCAAAATTTAATTTTTAAAGGAAATTTTTTCCAAATTTTTATTTCTATAAAAATTTTGTCAATTTTTTTTTACTACGGGAAATTTCGTCAAAATTTTGTTTCTTTAGGAAATTTTATCAGAATTTTATTTCTATAGAAAATGTTATCAAAATTTTATTTCTACTCGTATAGAAGTCAATTTTTTTACTACGGGAAATTTTCGTAAAAATTTTGTTTCTTTAAGAAATTTTAATTTTTTTTTATTTCTATAGAAAATGTTATCAAAATTTTATTTCTATAGAAAATGTTATCAAAATTTTATTACTGTAGAAGATTTTGTCAAAAATTTATTTCTATAGGAAATTTTGTCAAAATTTTATTTCTGAAGAAAATGTTGTCAAAAATTTATTTATATAGAAAATTTTGTCAACATTTTATTTTGATAGGAAATTTTGTCCAAATCTAATTTCTATTGGATATTTCGTCAAAATTTTATTTCTTTAGAAAATTTTGTCAAAATTTTATTTCTATAGAAAGTTTTGTCAAAATTTTATTTCTATAGAAAATTTTGTCAAAATTTTATTTCTATAGAACAATTTGTTCTATAGAAAATTTTGTCAGCATGTTTACACTGTTAACCTTAGAAGCCTTAAAAAATGAATTCCGTAAAAATGATAGAATCACAATGATCTGTATAGTCTAAATGAGTAAATAAAGCGGGCTACTAATTAAACCTTTACCCTGACCTCACTTTAGATTTTTTTATCCTAATTGGAGCCTTTATTAATTGACAACTGTTTAACCAGCTCATTAAATATATATTCAGATTTTCTGTATAAATCATTAGAATTATTTAATTCCACAATGAAGGGTATATTAGCTTCATTCCAACCGAACGTAGCTCAATTTTATTTTATTTTTCATTAAGAATTTTAAACATTTTCGAACATGTGAAATCGTAATAAAATTGAAAGTATGGAGCGGATTTTGAAGGTGTTTTTTTTCCTTGATCTTACTTTGGCTGGTTCTCCATGCAATTGTCTACACTGAAAAAGAGATGATTGCCCGAGTCCAAAGATTTTGTCGTTGCACTAATGATTTTGGTATTAATTCCAAGCCAAGAAGACGGAAAATCTTTTTTAAATTTTGAATTCTACATGCTTGATACCAATTTGCGTTTAGGTCTTTCTTTTTCAGCTTTTTCCATCATTTAAAATCCTTTAAAATTAATTCACTTGGAATTTCGGAATTGAGAGTTTACTTCCTTCCTATTTTTGATTACGTTTTTGGTCTATAGTCAAGTTACCAAAAATCATCGAATTTAAAATGTATTTCAATAATATTGAAAGTTTTGTCAAAATTTCAATATCTTAAAGTCCTATCTACCTACCTAACTCTAAGGACAAGATGCCTTCAAAGTTTATCGACTTTTGGTCAAGGGAAAAAATATTTGCCTCCGAAAAATGAGTCTTCTAAGCAAAACTCCTATTCATATATGTTAAGACAAGCAATTTTCCAAATCACGAGAATATTTTTTTTTCAGTGCTGCCACTGGTGAGTCTGGGTTGATTTGGTGCTGCATAGTTCCTTGTTTTTTATTACTCACACACGAATTTTTCATTTATTTTGCGAATACATGCGATTATCGTAAAGTTTATAGCAGGACATGTGCATTAAGTTGAAGGTAAATAGATTCATACTCTCACATATTCACTTAGCATCTGCTATCTGTTATATCTCTCTCCCTTTCACTCTCTCTCTCATACGTATACACACACACCGACTATCTCTTTAAATCTCCTTTTAGAGTATGGTTGTAAAATAATTTATTAAAACAACTCTCGTAGCGGTTATAAAATATAAATAACACACAAAATGTGTATAGATTTTCATCTTAGGACTATTAAACTTAAGCATCACAAGCTTACGAGTATGTGGTATAGCCATTTACTATGCGATATAGTAAGAGAATAAGTTCCTATTTCTAACTCCCCAAGGTCTATAAAGATTTATGCTCATTTGCTCTTTTTTTTTACATAGATGGGAGGGAAGAGATTGTGGCAAACTTTTGAATGGGCGAAAAACATACAGATAAAATAAGATTAAAACTTGTTTTGTTTTTAATGTAAATTTGTTTTAAATTCAAAGACGAAAATACTTTATGAAAGTTTTTCAAAGTTTGAGACTACATATTATGTTAGTAGTAGCTTGAAGAGAGGAAATTTTGTTACCAAGACAAATGAGAGTGGGTGAATTAAATGATTATTGGGGAAATTGAGAACACAATTATTAACTTCAGGATCATCTAGAAGTATCACCATTTCTATGCATTTGAACTGGAACTCCATATGGGACCCTCAAACTAATTTCCTTTAAATCTACTATCCAATAATTAAATAAAAAAAGATTTTTTCACAGCAGCCTAATAATTTGAATCCCTCAGAACTATGAGTCTTACATGCTTGTTTCACATTTCGAACACAAATTATATTTTGACTTGGTTTTACATTACGTTTTTTTTTTGGGGGGGTCGAAACTCAAGCACCGATTACATTTTGATATATAAGCAATTTGTTGAAATAAATGTTAAGTAGCATTGGGTGGTGGAGATTTATGTAGCTGTGCTTTTGCTCATCTCCAGGCTTCTGTAATTTGAATGTTGCACCATGTATCTTTTCGTTTGGAACGTGCATTTGTAGCCGAAAATATTGCAATTTTGCCTTAGCTATTGCGGCTCATACATCTTTTATTCTAAGATTTTATGCAAAGACTTATGCCTGTTTCAGGGTTATGCATTTTGCTCACTCATATCGGAGGTTCTTTTTTTGTGTTATTTCACAAATAGCAAGGCGATATGCGTCTACAGATATTCAGTGTTAGCTATGCTTTTTGGTATGGGTCATTCCACAACAAAATTAAACATTACATTTTTTTACTGTTTGGTAGTTTAGTAGGATTCTTGATGTTTTGGCAGATTTTGCAAAATATTCCTCTCCACCTAAGAGGTTGTTCACAAATTTTCTATTGAAATAAAATTATTAGAGAAATAAAATGTTGACAAAGTTTTCTAAACAATAACATTTTGACAAAATTTTCTATAGGAATAAAATTTTGACAAAATTGTTAATAGAAATAAAATTTTGACAAAATTTTTAATAGAAATAAAATTTTGAATAAATTTTCTAACGAAATAAAATTTTGACAAAATTTTCTATAGAAATAAAGTTTTGTCAAAACTTTCTATAGAAATAATATGTAATCCTCTGTTGGTTAAGCTACACTTGTAGTTTAGTCAATGCATGGTTTTAAGCTGATATAAAAAAAACAACAACAATGCTTAAAGAACAAAACCAACAATAACAAAACAAAACGAATGAAAAAGAAAAAAAGAGGAAGCACGCTCAAAATAAACCCAGCCCACTGCACTCAAATCGATGATTTGACAGTGGCATAGGAAAAGAGATATGTTTGTACGAATTTATTTCGGCATAAGCCGGCTATCATGCAAAACCTTTTTTCGGAAGGTTCAAGTGTGGTTCGTTGTTGGGTTTAATGAACTGCCTGAATATATGCTGATAATTGGTTGATAGTTTTGCTGCAAGTAGAGGATGTTGATGAGGAATGTGGTAATTCCGAAACGTGCGTCCATCCAACCATCTTGCAGTCTGTAGGGCTTTGTCCAAATAAATTTGACAAACAATATTTCCCTCTGTTGGTTAAGCTACACTTGTAGTTAGTCAATGCATGGATTTAAGCTGAAATAAAAAAACAACAACAATGCTTAAAGAACAAAACCAACAATAAAAAAAACCAATGAAATAAAATTTTGGTAAAATTTTCTTTAGAAATAAAATTTTAACAAAATTTTATATAGGAATAAAATTTTAACAAAATACTTTGGAGGAATAAAATTTTATCTTTTCTATGGAAATAAAATTTTAAAATTTTTTCTATAGAAATAAAATTTTGACAAAATTTTCTCTAGAAACAAAATTTTGAGAAAAAAATCCATAGGAACAGGAATGAAATTTTGACAAAATTTTCTATAGGATTACATTTTTGACAACATTTTCTATATGAATAAAATTTTGACAAAATTTTCTGTTGGAATAAAATTTTGTCAAAATTTTCTGTTGGAATAAAATTTTGTCAAAATTTTCTATAAAAATAAAATTTAGAAAAATATCCATAGGAATAAAATGTTGGCAAAATTTTCTATAGAAATAAAATTTTGGCAAAATTTTCTATACAATAAAATTTTGTAAAAAATTGTCTATAGAAATAAAATTTTGTCAAAATTTTCTATAGAAATAAAATTTTAACAAAATATTTTACCGGAAAAAAATTTTGACAAAATTTTCTATAGAAATAAAATTTGGACATAGGAATAAATATTGGAAATAAATATTAAAACACATCAATAATCGTTTGTTTCTATGACCTCAAGTCGAACAAAACTAATAATCAGAATAAAGGGTGATACGGTCAAAATTTGGTCAATATAAACTTGACGTATTTCTTTCAATTTTGCATTTAAAAAACCTGAACACCCCTCATTTTGAAGGTGTGTGTGTGTGTAGAATGTTGCTCCCATTTTGATTTTGGAATTCACTCTTCAGTTGTCAAAATGCCGCCCAAGCAAGAAGAGCAGCGTATCAAAATTTTGCTCTCGCATCGCGAAAATCCGAGCTACTCGCACGCAAAGCTGGCAAAATCGCTAAAAGTTGCCAAATGAACAGTTACAAATGTAATTAAAGTGTTTGAGGAACGTTTGTCGACAGCCAGGATGTCTGGATCGGGGGGAAATCGAAAACCGGAATCCGCTGAGACGACAAAGAGTGTTGCTGGTAGTTTCAAGCGAAACCCTAACCTCTCTCTCCGAGATGCCGCAAATAAGCTGGGTGTATCGTCTACAATCGTGCATCGAGCCAAAAAACGAGCCGGACTATCGACTTACAAGAAGGTAGTGACTCCAAATCGCGATGATAAACAAAATACGACGGCCAAAGCGCGATCCCGGAGGCTGTACACGACGATGCTGACGAAGTTTGACTGCGTGGTAATGGAAGACGAAACCTACGTCAAAGCCGACTACAAGCAGCTTCCGGGACAGGAGTTTTATACGGCAAAAGGAAGAGGAAAGGTAGCAGATATTTTCAAGCACATAAAACTGTCAAAGTTCGCAAAGAAATATCTGGTTTGGCAAACCATCTGTACCTGTGGCTTGAAAAGCAGCATTTTCATAGCTTCCGGGACTGTCAACCAAAAAATTTATGTGAAAGAGTGATTGAATAAACGTCTGCTGCCTTTCCTGAAGAAACACGGTTGTTCCGTACTGTTTTGACCGGATTTGGCATCTTGCCATTACGGTAAAAAGGCCATGGAGTGGTACGCCGCCTTTTTACCGTAATGGTGAAATGCAGGTGGTTCCCAAGGACAAGAACCCTCCCAATACGCCAGAGCTCCGCCCTCTTGAGAAATACTGGGCTATTGTCAAGCGGAACCTAAAGAAGACCAAAAAAACTGCTAAGGACGAGCAGCAGTTCAAGGCAAACTGGCTTTCTGCGGCGAAGAAGGTGGACAAGGTGGCTGTACAAAATCTGATGGCAGGTGTCAAGCGTGAGGCCCGGCAATTCGGATTTGGAAAAGAGAAAGCCTAACTGAATATTTTTCCTGAATTTTATACTAATTGAACTTGAAAAAGAAATTTAATTTGATTTTTTAAATAAATAATTTCACCGATTTACACGCGTTTTCCCTTGACCAAATTTTGACCGTATCACCCTTTAAAATTTCGACAAAATTTTCTGTAGGAATAAATTGTTCTATAGAAATCCAAAACTGTGAAATACAATATTTTATTTGGTAGTTTTTTGGACGTAGTCTAAAGACTATTTCGTTTCTATGGAACTAAATTCTTGTGTCTTTTTAAGGATAACTATTGAGAAAATATGGCTTTGTTGTTCCATAAAATTTTTGGGGTCCTGCTTCTTTTAGGTTTTTAGGCTACTTTGCATAGGCTCTTTTCATGGCACCTCAAAATCTAATGTCGATATGAGATTATGGTTTTCTTCTCACTGCTTTAGTATTGCCTATGCATTCTATCATGGATTAGCCCATATCTGTTTGTACATCCAATAAAAGATGTGCTCTAACGTTGGCAATAAAAAGATATTTTTCTTGCATTTGATTGCAACAGATAATAAAACGTATTTGATTGCACATAAAAACGTGGTACTTATTAAATGTATTACACTTTGTACGAACACTCACACCAACTCACAGGCATAATCTCAGGCTGCACGTAGGGATTATGGTGTATCTCTCTCTCTCTTTCTCTATAACGCGACTCTTGTGCAGATATTCTCTTACACATTTACTTACCTTACAAGGGTACTTTGTATATTTGATTATCGATATACATGAGTGCTCACATATACGAGTACGTGTGTGTGTGAATGCAAGTGTGCTTTGGGTATAGTGGGTATCTTGGTTTAATGTGATTGTCTACGTGTTCAAGAGATTTGAAGTGACGGGCATGTTATTTCTTCTAATGCTAGATTTCTATGAAGATCTCTTTCCTGTTTATGTTTTATGTCACCTAGTCTAGAAGATGGTGTTACAAACTACTCAACTACTACAACATGCAATTTTATTCATATGACAAGGACTTCATTCTTGTTTTTCGGTAATTTGCAAAACATTTTTGATTTTGCGGAAATTCAAAAAATCTTGTTAAATTTTACATTGTCGAGGAGAGGCCAATAAAAACTATAACCAAATAATGTTTTGTAAAGTCATTGCAAATTATACATTACCTTATTGTACAAGAATAATCCAAAAAGTTTACAATGTAAAAATGGATACACTAGACAGCCCCCTTTTCAATAAGATTTTTCCCATAAAGAATTTCATCTATTTATGGATAAGTAAATTAAACTGAATATCCTAGATGATTAAGGGAAATAGAGAACCACGATTGCAACACGAGCCAAATATAATCTATCAAATTTTTAAAAATATTTTACCAAAAAACCACCAACAAAAAAAATGTATTGCTAAATTTTTATAGAAAATGTCAACATTTTATTTCTATAGAAAATTTTGTCAAAAATGTATTTCTATAGAAAATTTTGTCAAAATTTTATTTCTATAGAAAATGTTGTCAAAATTTTATTTCTATAGAACATTTTGTTAAAAATTTATTTCTATGGAAAATTTTGTCAAAGATTATTTTTTATAGAAAATTTTTTCCATAGAAATTTTTGTAAAAATTTTATTTCTATATATGTTTATAGAAATTTTTGTCAAAATTTTACTTCTATAAAAAAAATTTTGTCAAAATTGTATTTCTATAGAAACTTTTGCCAATGATTAATTTTTATAGAAAATTTTGTTTAAGATTTATGTCTATAGAAAATTTTGTTAAAACTTTATTTCTAAGCAAAAATTTTGTCAAAATTTTATTTCCAAAGAAAATTTTGTCAAAATTTTATTTTTATAGAAAATTTTATCAACATTTAATTTCTATAGAAATTTTTGTCCAAACTTTGATTTTATAAAAATTTTTGTCAAAATTGTATTTATATAGAAAATTTTTTTACAATTTTAATTTTGTACAAAATTTTGTCAAAATTGTATTTCTATAGAAAATTATCTCAAAGATTTGTTTCTATAAAAATTGTTGTGAAAAATTTTTTCTATAGAAAATTGTGACAAAAATTTATGACATAAATTTATCTTTATAGAAAAAAGTTTATTTCTACAGAAGTAAACAAAGATTTGATTTTTAAATTAAATTTTATTTTGCTAAAATTGTATGTCTTTGGAAAATCTTGACAAAATTTTATATCTATTGAAAATAATGTCAAATTTTTTTATTTTTATTGGAAATTTTGTCTAAATATTATTTCTACAGAAAAGTTTTTTCAAATTTTATTCCTTGAAAATTTTTTCAAAATTTTATTTCTATAGAAAATTTTGGCAAAAAAAAATATTATTTCTACAGAAAAGTTTTTTCAAATTTTATTCCTTGAAACTTTTTTCAAAATTTTATTTCTATAGAAAATTTTGCCAAAATTTAATTTTTATAGAAAATTTTGTTTCTATAGAAATTATTATCAAAATTTTTTGTATATAGAAATTTTTGTTCAAAATTTTTTTTCTATAAAAAATATTGTCAAAATTGTATTTCTATCGAAAATTTTATCAAAATTTTATTTCTATTGAAAATAATGTTTTTTTTTGAAAATTTTGTCAAAATTTTATATCTATTGAAAATAATGTCAATATTTTATTTTTATATAGAAAATTTTGTCAAAAGTTTATTCTACTGAAAATTTTATATAAATTTTGTAAAAGTTTGTTAAAATTTTATTTCTATTGAACATTTTCTCAAAATTTTATTTCTATAGAAAATTTTGTCAAAATTTTATTTTTATAGAAAATTTTATCAACATTTAATTTATATAAAAATTTCTGTCAAAATTTTAATTTATATAAAAATTTTTGTCAAAATTTTAATTTTATAAAAAATTTTGTCAAAATTGTATTTATATAGAAAATTTTGTCAAAATTTTAATTTTATAAAAATTTTTGTCAAAATTGTATTTCTATAGAAATTATCTCAAAGATTTGTTTTAATAAAAATTGTTGTGAAAAATTTTTTCTATAGAAAATTGTGACAAAAATTTATCTGTATAGAAAAAAGTTTATTTCTACAGAAATAAACAAAGATTTGATTTTTAGATTAAATTTTATTTTGTTAAAATTGTATGTCTTTGGAAAATTTTGACAAAATTTTATATGTATTGAAAATAATGTCAAAATTTTATTTTTATTGGAACTTTTGTCTAAATATTATTTCTACAGAAAAGTTTGTTCAAATTTAATTCCTTGAAAATTTTTTCAAAATTTTATTTCTATAGAAAATTTTGCCAAAATTTCATTTTTATAGAAAATTTTGTTTCTATAGAAATTATTTTCAAAATTTTTTGTTTATAGAAATTTTTGTTCAATTTTTTTTTTTCTATAACAAATTTTGTGTTAGCCGATAGCCTAAGTAGCTAATGCCAGATTTTACTATATATAGATAGATTTTTATATAGATTTTTACTATAAGTTTAATAAATAAATAAAAAATTTTGTCAAAATTTTATTTCTATCGAAAATTTTATCAAAATTTTATTACTATTGAAAATAATGTAATTTTGTTTTGTTTTTTTTTTTTTGTTGAAAATTTTGTTATAATTTTATTTCTATAGAAAATTTTGTCAAAATTTTATATCTATTGAAAATAATGTCAATATTTTATTTTTATATAGAAAATTTTGTCAAAAGTTTATTTCTACTGAAAATTTTGTATAAATTTTGTAAAAGTTTTTTAAAATTTTATTTCTATTGAACATTTTCTCAAAATTTTATTTCCATAGAAAATTTTGCCAAAATTTTATTTTTATAGAAAATTTTGACAAAATTTCATTTTTATAGAAAATTTTGTTTCTGTAGAAATTACTATCAAAATTTTGTATTTATAGAAATTTTTGTACAAATTTTATTCCTAAAAACAAAATTTTGTCAAAATTTTATTTCTATAGAAAATAATGTAAATTTTTTTTCTATTGAATTTTGTTAAAATTTTATTTCTATAGAAAATTTTTTCAAAATTTTATATCTATTGAAAATAATGTCAACATTTTAGTTTTATACAGAAAATTTTGTCAAAAGTTTATTTCTACTAAAAATTTTGTATAAATTTTGTTATAAATTTTGTTGTAAAAGTTTGTTAAAATTTTATTTCTATTGAACATTTTCTCAAATAGAAATAAAAATTATGCAAAATTTTCTATAGAAATAAAACTATAGAAAATTTTGCATAAATTTTATTTCTATCGAAAATTTTATATCTATTGAAAATAAGGTAAACTTTTTTCTATTGAAATTTTTGTTAAAATTTTATTTCTATAGAAACTTTTGTCAAAATTTTATATCTATTGAAAATAATAGAAAATTTTGTCAAAAGTTTATTTCTACTGAAAATATTGTATACATTTTATCTCTACAGAAAAAATTGTCAAAATTTTATTTCTACAGAAAAATTTTTCCCAAGATGCAAAAAGTCAACAAATTTAAATATGATTACATTAATTTTGAAGATCTTTTCAGAAGTATTAAAGCCAGGTTGACCTTAATAAAACGAAATTTTCTCACTTAATTATAACAACAAAACGACTTCAGTGAAAACTTATCGACTTCTAGGCAAGGAAAAAAGAACTATATATCAGAGAAATGTGTCTTCTTTGCTAAGCAAAATTACCATTTTAGGACATGGAATCTTTGGCCTCACGACACTGTTTCTGTAGTGTGTGAATACATCTAAAAGAGCGGTTTAAGAATGATACCAGCCTGAAGTTGGTTGCAATACATATCAACCACCGAAAATATGCGTATCTACTGCACACTAAAAATTTCTCTGATATCGTACTTCAAAGCTATGTATTCTTCGCCTTACCCTCGTATAATGCTATCAGAAAAATCAATATAAGGATAATACAAAGAGCCTAGCTTTCAATCCAAACATTTAGAGTAATGCAACATGATTATCTCACAGATGCCTTTCAGCATTCAAATCATTCAATTAACCCAAATTTACCCAGGCAATCATGGCTTCCAAGTAATTCTACATACAAAATTTTCTCTGTTAATTGAGTTTTTTCCCATAGATCTATCTATCTATCTATCAATTCTTAGTCATTTGAGGTGCTTATTTTCTTTAGGTCTATGTTAAAAGCCATTAGACAAAAATTGACCAATGGACTTTACGTTCACATGAGTTAACCAGTTCGATTGGTTAAGAAGCAAAAACGGATGTAGAGAATATCCTATTAATCCCTAAGCTGAATTGCTAACATAGTCAAATGTAAAAGCCACTTTTAGGAAAATTCTAGGATATCTTTGGAATGCTACATCATCTCCTCCAATAGAAATTTCATTATCTTCATGACATGTCGATATGAGATGGTTGTTATTTGCAAGGGTAGGGTCGTAGTTTCAAATCAGGGGGGCGGTAAGTAGTTTCAAATTCTCTCAGCTTTTGTATATCCTTCCAAAAATCTGCCGTAACGACAAGAACTACTCACAGTCTGATGGATTTAATCATTGATTCTTTTGTTTTTGCAATTCTCCCCCAAAACCATTTCCAAATGTTTCATCTAAAAACTACCTTGGAATGAGATATTAAAAAGTATTTATTCTGAAAGAATGACAAAAGCTTCTTTAACCGATGAGGCAGACTGCATCAATATTGCCAGTAACGAATTTTGTTGGGGAGCGGACAAAAAAACTAGAAACTCTGAAAACCACTTAAAACACTTGGCCAAAGAAAGGTGGTCCTTGTTTTTTCCTCACTCCACTTGGGAATTTCCAAAGAACTCTTCAATGCAACAGAAATACAAAAAGTAAAGGCAAATAAACTGAAAATGTTTACCCCTTGCTACAGCTGGCAATGGTGTCAGGGATGTAAAATCACAAATCCTGTAATGGCCTATCATAGGAAATGGTCGTTAGGTGGTGACTGGGATAGTTTTGGTTTGCTTACAATTATTCCCTTATACATGTCTTAATATGTTGCCAAATTTTCTATAGAAATAAAATTTTGACAAAATTTTCTATAGAAATAAAGTTTTGACAAAATTGTCTATAGAAATAAAATTTTGACTAAATTTTCTATAGAAATAAAATTTTGACAAAATTTTCTATAGAAATAAAATTTTTGGAAAATTTTCTATAGAAATAAAATTTTGACAAAATTTTCTATAGAAATAAAATTTTTAAAAAATTTTCAACAGAACTAAAATTTTTAAAAAATTTTCAACAGAAATCAAATTTTGACAAAATTTTCTATAGAAATCAAATTTTGACAAAATTTTCTATAGAAATCAAATTTTGACAAAATTTTCTATAGAAATAAAATTTTGACAAAATTTTCTATAGAAATAAAATTTTTAAAAAATTTTCAACAGAAATAAAATTTTTAAAACATTTTCAACAGAAATCAAATTTTGACAAAATTTTCTATAGAAATACAATTTTGACATTATTTTCTTTAGAAATACAATTTTGACATTATTTTCTAAAAAAAATAAAATCTTTACAAAATTTTCTAAAAAAATAAAATTTTTACAAAATTCCGTATAGAAATAAAATTTGGACAAAATTTGACAAAATTTTCTATAGAAATAAAATTTTGACAAAATTTTCTATAGAAATAAAATTTTTGGAAAATTTTCTATAGAAATAAAATTTTGACAAAATTTTTTATAGAAATAAAATTTTGACAAAATTTTCTATAGAAATAAAATGTTAACAAAATTTTCTATAGAAATAAAATTTTGACAAAATTTTCTATAGAAATAAAATTTTGACAAAATTTTCTATAGAAATAAAATTTTGACAAAATTTTCTATAGAAATAAAATTTTGTCACAATTTTCTACAGAAATAAAATTTGGACAAAATTTTCTATAGAAATAAAATTTTGACAAAATTTTCTATAGAAGTACAATTTTGACATTATTTTGAAAAAAATTTTCCATAGAAATAAAATTTTTACAAAATTTTCTATAGAAATAAAAGTTTAACAAAATTTTCTATAGAAATAAAATTTTGACAAAATTTTCTATAGAAATAAAATTTTGACAAAATTTTCTAAAGAAATAAAATTTTGACAAAATTTTCTATAGACATAAAATTTTGACAAAATTTTCTATAGAAATAAAATTATGACAAAATTTTCTGCAGAAATAAAAATTGGACAAAATTTTCTACAGAAATAAAATTTGGACAAAATTTTCTATAGAAATAAAATTTTGACAAAATTTTCTATAGAAATATAATTTTGACAAAATTTTCTATAGAAATAAAATTTTGACAACATTTTCTATAGAAATAAAATTTTGACAAAATTTTCTATAGAAATAAAATTTTGACAAAATTTTCTACAGAAATAAAATTTGGACAAAATTTTCTACAGAAATAATATTTGGACAAAATTTTCTATAGAAATAAAATTTTGACAAAATTTTCTATAGAAATACAATTTTGACATTATTTTGAAAAAATTTTCTATAGAAATAAAATTTTTACAAAATTTTCTATAGAAATAAAATTTTAACAAAATTTTCTATAGAAATAAAATTTTGACAAAATTTTCTATAGAAATAAAATTTTGACAAAATTTTCTATAGAAATAAAATTTTGACAAAATTTTCTATAGAAATAAAATTTTGACAAAATTTTCTACAGAAATAAAATTTGGACAAAATTTTCTACAGAAATAATATTTGGACAAAATTTTCTATAGAAATAAAATTTTGACAAAATTTTCTATAGAAATACAATTTTGACATTATTTTGAAAAAATTTTCTATAGAAATAAAATTTTTACAAAATTTTCTATAGAAATAAAATTTTAACAAAATTTTCTATAGAAATAAAATTTTGACAAAATTTTCTATAGAAATAAAATTTTGACAAAATTTTCTATAGAAATAAAATTTTGACAAAATTTTCTATAGAAATAAAATTTTAACAAAATTTTCTATAGAAATAAAATTTTAAAAAACTTTCTATAGAAATAAAATTTTGACAAAATTTTCTATAGAAATAAAAATTGGACAAAATTTTCTACAGAAATAAAATTTTGACAAAATTTTCTATAGAAATAAAATTTTGACAAAATTTTCTATAGAAATAAAATTTTTACAAAATTTTCTATAGAAATAAAATTTTGACAAAATTTTCTATAGAAATAAAATTTTGACAAAATTTTCTATAGAAATAAAATTTTTACAAAATTTTCTATAGAAATAAAATTTTAACAAAATTTTCTATAGAAATAACATTTTGACAAAATTCCCTATAGAAATAAAATTTTAACACAATTTTCTATAGAAATAAAATTCTGACAAAATTTTCTATAAAAATACAATTTTGAAAAAATTTTCTATAATAATAAAATTTTGACAAATTTTCTATAGAAATAAAATTTTGACAAAATTTTCTATAGATATAAATTTTGACAATTTTTTTTAAAAAACTAAAATTTTTAAAACAATAAAATATAGATAAAAATTTCTATAGAAATAAAAATTTGACAAAATTTTCTACAGAAATAAAATTTTGACAAAATTTTCTATATATTGACAAAATTTTCCGTTTTGTTTTTTTTTTCTTTTTGTCAACGGAAATTCTTGGGCTTGACCTGAATTCTCCAAATTTTTATATTATATAAATTTTGTTTTGTTAACACGAAAACTGTAATATACACGTCCGAAATTGGCAACCCTATTTAGATCTTTAAGAAATATATAAAAAATTAAATACAACCACATATACACATGCAGACTCACAGTTCAATTCATGGTAACTGCTATAGAAATTTATTTGTCATTTTTTTCTCCTCATTCTCTAAGAGTTTTAGAACAAAACTTAAGTATTATTTGCTTAAAAATCCTAGCATTTGACAATTCCTTCAGGCTGCAGTGCCTGAGCGGTAGGCAAAAGGAAATCAGAGAATAAAAAACAAAAAAAAAACGAAAAGAAAAACTCAAAGGCTTTGTAAGCCAAAAAGAATTGCAACAGCCAAAGAAATACAACATGAAACTTTTTAAAACAACTTCAGAACTACGAAACGAGCAGAGAAAAACAAACAGCTCTTAACCCCATTTTGAAGGGGCACATATACGCACACACTCATGCTCAGATCTGTTCACATAATAAAGCAAAAGGACATCAGGGCATATGAAATGCAAACGGCAAGGACTTCTTTAGTTTTAAATCGTTTTATAAATGTCTCCATGCGTATGTACATCAATTGCCTTGTATGTTTGTGTGTTTGTGTGTGTGTGTGTGCGTGTGTGTGTGTGTGTGGCAATTGGCCTAGGATTGTAAGGAAGGGAGTGGGGGTTCGTCGTATGAAAACTTGCTCCTCTATTCGTTATTCTACCACTTCCGCTTCCAATAAACCCAGTGGCTCGTACAAAGAATTTACAAAGTTTTTCCATTAGAAAACATTAAATATTATCCGCCTACTCGCTCTAGCTGCTGTAAAAGACCCATCGCGACACCATAGGACAAACCTATGGCAATGCAATGGCATATAATTTCTTTTCTCATGGCCCAACGCTCAAAGATAATCTTTGGGGTAAAAATTCATTCTTTGGGAGTTTACCACAAACAAAAACAAGTGCAGTTGAAGAAACTCCCACCACACTGGGAAAAACTTATATGCGCCAGAGCCTGAGCCTGCATAAGGCCATATGGATGTGTCTCCATAAGATGCCGAACAAAAGAGTTTCTCCGTTCTGGGGATTTTCCATCCAAGTTTCCAACCACATAACGTGGTTTCCAATGCTTGAAGAACTTGGGCTTGTTTTTTGCCATCACCACCAACGAACCATGACAAAAACCAAAAATCCACGAGGAAAGAAAAACTTCAGGTGGAGGCAAACAAAAAAAAAAACCAACAACCGCATACAAAGTATGAATTTCAAGTTATAAATCAAAATTTTCTACATGTGTTGCATTTGGCATTTATTTCAATGATGAAGGCGCGTAACAATAGCTTGTAGTTAGCACATCAATAGTCCTTGGGAGAATTTCAACAAGAGAAAAAAAAATAATTTTGAAAGTTTTACAAACTCCATTAGCTGCAAGGATTTGTTCGAAAAGTCAATGCGAAAATTCCACGTTTTGTCAGCAAGACTAATGTGTGTATAATGGGATTTTGAAAAAAAAACAAAAAAAAAACTACGTATTACTGGCCGAAGCTTATACAGTGCTTTGATTTCTAAATTGCTCTGAAATTAAATTGTTCGAGATGGAATTCAGTGGCAAAAATTATGATAATGAGCTGAACATATCGTGAGATCGCAACACATATTGAAAAATAATTAGCTTGGACAAAATTTTCCAAAAAATAAGAACGATTCACAAAAAAATTAGACTGTAAAAAACCGCTCCGCTTTCACTAAAGTGCCCAGTTACCAAATTTGTCTTTCTCCGATGAAAAGTCATACCAAATTGAACAAACAAAATGATTGAGGTTTACTTGCCACAGAAGTCAACTGAAAACTTACAACTTCGATTGGCCATCAGCATTAACGTTGAGAATTTCTTGAAAGTGGCAAGCACGGTTGGTACAATTCTACCACAACTGGAAGATTTTTTACTGTCTGGTAGATTGATAGAATTTTTGATGTTTTGATAGATTCTATAGAAACAAAATTTTGACAAAATTTTGTATAGAAATAAAATTTTGACAAAATTTTGTATAGAAATAAAATTTTGACAAAATTTTGTATGGAAATAAAATTTTGACAAAATTTTGTATAGAAATAAAATTTTGAAAGAAAAAATTCTATAGAAATTGACTTTTGCCAAATTTTCTGTAGAAATAGAATTTTGAGAAAATTTTCTATAGAAATAAAATTTTCATAAAATGTTTCAATAGAAATAAAAATTTGTACAAAATTTTCTATAGAAATAAAAATTTGTACAAAATTTTCTGTAGAAATAAAATTTGGACAAAATTTTCTATAGAAATAAAAATTTGGACAAAATTTTCTATAGAAATACAACATTTGACAAAATTTTCTACAGAAATAAAATTTCTATAAAAAAACAAACATTTTGACAAAATTTTCTATAAAAATAAAATTTTGACAAAATTTTCTTTAGAAATAAAATTTTGACAAAATTTTCTATAGAAATAACATTTTGAGAAAATTTTCTAAAGAAATACAAAATTTGACAAAATTTTCTATAGAAATACAAAATTTGACAAAACTTTCTCTAGAAATAAAATATTGCCAAATTATCTATAAAAATAAACTTTTCACAACATTTTCTATAGAAATAAAATTTTGCCAAATTTTTTATAGAAATAAAATGTTACCAAATTTTTCATAGAAATAAAATTTTGCCAAATTTTCTATAGAAATAAAATTTTGCCAAATTTTCTATTGAAATAAAATTATGACAAAATTTTCTATAGAAATAAAATTATGACAAAATTTTCTATAGATATAAAATTTTGATAAAACTTTCTTTAGAAATAAAAGTTTGACAAAATTTTCTATAAAAATAAAATTTGGACAACATTTTCTATAGAAATAAACTGTCGACAGAATTTTCTATATAAATAAAAATTTGGACAAAATTTTCTATAAAAATAAAAATTTGCACAAAAGTTTCTATAGAAATAAAATTTGGACAAAATTTTCTATAGAAAAAAAAATTTGACAAAATTTTCTATAGAAATAAAATTTTGACAAAATTTTCTATAGAAATAAAATGTGAACAACATTTTCCATAGAAATAAAGATTTGGACAAAATATTCTATAGAAATAAAATTTGGGCAAAAGTTTCCAAAGAAACAAAATTTTCTATAGAAGTAAATAAAATTATACAAAAATAAAATAATGCCAAAATTTCTATAGAAATAAAATTTGGACAAAATTTACTATAGAAATAAAATGCTGACATAATTTTCTATACAAATAAAAATTGTACAACATTTTATTATCGAAATAAAATTTTGACAAAAATTTCTATAGAAATAAAATTTTGACAAAATTTTTTTTAGAAATAAAATGTTGACAAAATTTTCTATAGAAATAAAATTTGGACAAAATTTTCTATAGAAATAAACTGTCGACAGAATTTTCTATATAAATAAAAATTTGGACAAAATTTTCTATAAAAATAAAAATTTGCACAAAAGTTTCTATAGAAATAAAATTTGGACAAAATTTTCTATGGAAAAAAATTTTGACAAAATTTTCTATAGAAATAAAATTTTGACAAAATTTTCTATAGAAATAATATGTGGACAACATTTTCCATAGAAATAAAGATTTGGACAAAATATTCTATAGAAATAAAATTTGGGCAAAAGTTTCCAAAGAAACAAAATTTTCTATAGAAGTAAATAAAATTATACAAAAATAAAATAATGCCAAAATTTCTATAGAAATAAAATTTGGACAAAATTTACTATAGAAATAAAATGCTGACATAATTTTCTATACAAATAAAAATTGTACAACATTTTATTATAGAAATAAAATTTTGACAAGATTTTCTATAGAAATAAAATTTTGACAAAAATTTCTATAGCAATAAAATTTTGACAAAATTTTCTTTAGAAATAAAATGTTGACAAAATTTTCTATAGAAATAAAATTTTGACAAAATTTTCTATAGAAATAAACTGTGGACAGAATTTTTTATATAAATAAAAATTTTGACAAAATTTTCTATAAAAATAAAAATTTGCACAAAAGTTTCTATAGAAATAAAATATGGACAAAATTTTCTATGGAAAAAAATTTTGACAAAATTTCCTATAGAAATAAAATTTTGACAAAGTTTTCTATAGAAATAAAATGTGGACAACATTTTCCATAGAAATGAAGATTTGGACAAAATATTCTATAGAAATAAAATTTGGGCAAACGTTTCCAAAGAAACAAAATTTTCTATAGAAGTAAATAAAATTATACAAAAATAAAATAATGCCAAAATTTCTAGAGAAATAAAATTTGAACAAAATTTACTATAGAAATAAAATGTTGACATAATTTTCTATACAAATAAAATTTGTACAACATTTTATTATAGAAATAAAATTTTGACAAGATTTTCTATAGATATAAAATTTTGAAAAAATTTCTATAGAAATAAAAGTTGGACAACATTTTCTTTAGAAATAAAATGTTGAAAATTTGGACAAAAGTTTCCAACGAAACAAAATTTGGAAGGTCTTCCAAAGGCACAGCTTTAAAAGCACTTCCAGAAGATGCACTCCCACTGATGTTCTTTATTTAAACTACCCAGGAAGTTATTTTAATTCAATTTTTTATAACTTGGTTCTTTCATACTTTTAATGGGTAATTTTAACTTTTTTTGTTTCAAATAGGTAAAAACAGAGTAAGAATTCTTAAAATGGTACAAATTATTTAAATTTTGTCGAAAAAAATGCTAAATCCAATATGAAAAAATTGTCAATTTTTGAAAATATTTGAGGTCAAACGTTTCCGACAAGCCTTAGAATCCATTAAAAATTATAAAAAATTATAAAAATTATTTATTTGACAAAATATCACAGAATTCTTTAATTTACATCCAAAACATTGAATTCGGATCACACCTAAAGAAGTGATGCAAATTCAGTGCAATGGTTGTTGAAATGGGTCCTCCATTCCGTCCTATGACAAGCCCATGTTAAATTCATCATTTCTGCGTCAATTTTGCACCACTTCCGGATCCAAAATGAATATTTTCATTACTTTTTTGGCGACGCTTTTTTGCTGGGATTTTATTATAGAAATAACATTTTGACAAGATTTTCTATAGAAATAAAATTTTGACAAAATTTTCTTTAGAAATAAAAGTTGGACAAAATATTCTTTAGAAATAAAATTTTGACGAAATTTTCTTTAGAAATAAAAGTTGGACCAAATTTTCTTTAGAAATAAAATTTTAACAAAATTTTCTATAGAAATAAAAATTTTAACAAAATTTTCTATAGAAATAAAATTTTAACAAAATTTTCTATAGAAATAGAATTGTGACAAAATTTTCTATAGAAATAAAAATTTGACAAAATGTTCTATAGAAATAAAATTTTACCAAATTTGTTTATAGAAATAAAAATGTGACAAAATTTTCAATAGAAACAAAATTAAAAAAAAAAAAATTGACAAAATTTTCTATAGAAATAAAATTTTGCCAAATTTTCTATAGAAATAAAATATTGACTACATTTTCTATAGAAATAAAATTTTGACAAAATTTTCTATAGAAATAGAATTGTGACAAAATTTTCTATAGAAATAAAATTTTACCAAATTTGTTTATAGAAATAAAAATTTGACAAAATGTTCTATAGAAACAATTTAAAAAAAAATTGACAAAATTTTCTATAGATATAAAATTTTACCAAATTTTCTATAGAAATAAAATTTTGCCAAAATTTTCTATAGAAATAAAATTTTGCCAAAATTTTCTATAGAAATAAAATATTGACTACATTTTTTATTGAAAAAAAATTTGCCAAAATTTTCTATAGAAATATAGAAATACGAAATCAGCTGCAAAGGTAGTGATAAAGAGAAATGTGATCGCATATACATTGGAACTACAAAGAGAGCACTGGAGACAAGAATTGGAGAGCATAAAGCGGACATAGAAAAACGAAAAGAAAGAACAGCATTATCACAACACATAAAGAACACTGGACACACAGCTGATTTTGAAAACTACAGAATACTTGACAAAGAGAAAAGAGAGAAAAAACGAATGACAATTGAAAGCTTAAGAATACAACAAAATATAAGACGAACAATGAACTTAAAAGAAGATACTGACAACATAAGTGCTGCTTACAGTGTTGCAATCCTGAAACCCCGGCTGTGATATTAGTTTTAATTTATGTTTTATGTTGTTTTATATGTTTCGTGTATACTGTAATTCAATGTAACTTAAGTTAAAACAATATTGTAAGTGGATATGTTTATGGTGTTTGTAAATGTACAAAATTATAACGTGTTTTTATTTAATAGACGAATTCCCCTGAAGAAGACAACAAACAATTGTCGAAACGTTGGGAAAAATGCAATAAAGTCTTTTTATTTGCGGAAAATAACCTTAGGTCTGATAGCTTAAACATATGGTAAAATTCAAGAATTGACAGAGTTTTCTAAGAAATAGAATTTTGACAAAATTCAATTTCTTTAAAAATTTTAATTGTCGTGTTATTTCACACCATCCATTGTAGGTTTAGTCACGTGGTTGGTGCAATCTAAAATCGTTAGTACATTTAAAATTCGACACATTTACAATCCAAGGAATATTCATATACCCAAAAAAATATCTCTAATAGGAGGGATTATTCATTGATTCGTAGAAATTTTTTTTTTAACTTACCACAAAAATTTGATCAAAAACTTCACAAAAAGATTTTTTAAATTTGGTAGATTTTTGGTAAAATTTTCTTCAAATTTTCGACGATTATTGTTGGCATTAGCGGCAATAGTGGTTCTCAAGCCATGGTTAGCAGCCCGTTTTATTTCAGTTTTACTTAGACTATTCAGTCCATTGTGATTCCACTTTAACTATAAGTACCTATTACATATAGTCATTTCTAGTTTTTACCATTGAACTCACTCGATTATTTTCTTCACAAGCCATGAAAGGTGCCTCAATTTTAAAAAAAAGTGCCACAAAAATTGGCAAACTTTTTTATAAAGAAAATTCAACCTCTAAACTTATTTATAGCAGCTTATTGTATAGACTAGTGGAATTTTTTTTTTTTTTAATTAAAAACCAGTCTAACATTAACTTTATTTCCATTTAGTTTAAATTCTTTGACATTTAATATTCAGAAGATTAACCCAGTTTATCTACTATGGAAAATTTTGCATGTACACTTTTAGGCGTTAAAAGTATACACTGATAATTTTATGGCAAAAAAAAAAGAAAAATTGCTCACAACTATGATATTCGTTTCGCTTATTTGTTAAGACTCCAATCATATCAAAAATCTTAACGCCATTTATGATCGAGATGTGTAAAAAATATTACAGTATAAATTAATGTAATTAAAAAGTGGCACAGTATGGCAAAACAGTGGCAAAATCAAGGCTCTAGAATCCCAATAAAATTAAAGGTCCTCTTAATTCCATCACTTTGGAGAATAATGTATTTCTTTCTAGTAAATCAACAAAATGTAATTAATACACAATATGGTTTTATTTAAAAACGCCATACCGAAGCCTACAGTAAACAATAAAGAATTCAATATCTTTTTTTATTTGTTTTACACCTCAGGTAAAAAACTACACACTCTTATTTATTTTTCATCATACACATCTCTCCTTTACCAAAGCTACTGGCAGCGAAATGAGCTATATTAATTTTCAACCCTAATTACAAACAGCCTCCTTTGGCTTGGGGTTATTTAAGTGTTTTCTTTTATTTACTGCAATTTAAGTGTCCATTAATATTTTGTAATTCATTTGCATATACTGAATCATTGAAGAGACCACCAGGCGCATGTATCCAACAAAAACAAAATGAAGGCCTAGAAAAGCAAAAAAAACAACAAAAATAAATGAAAGGTCGCTGACTAACTTTCACTCGGTTACTGCATATTCTATAACCATGCATATGTAAAAAATCATTAATTTCAAAAGAAACTAAATCGTTATAGAGGAAATATAAAAAAAAAAAACAAAAACGTTTAAAAAAGGTCGATATAATATGACTATAAATCCAAATTAATAAGCTTTAAATATTGGTAAGACTTATATCTTATGATTTATGATAGTTTGGAAAAAAAAATATAGTGCACAGTGGGTAAAAATGGAACATATATTTCTATCATTTTAAAAAGGTCGATATAATAGGAATATCAATTCAAATTAATAGGCTTTAAATATATCTTGTGATTTAAAAAGGACATTGCTAAGGCCATGGCCAAAAAAATACCATTTTACCTTATGAAATAAAGGCTAATTTAAATGTAAATTTTGAAAATTTATTAAATTCAAATTTCTTAATAAAGAAAAACAATCTCTCAATCCATATTACGCCAATCTGTTAAACCACTGTGCACTGCAATCTGATATATACCAGTTTATGATCAAATTTACATGCATTAATATATTCTCATGTAATTGTAAATGAAAGCCTTTGCTATACGGAAAGCATTTAATTGTGTCCTTACGGGTATGTGAGAACGGTTGTATGCATACTTTGTAAATTATGATATTGTATTATTCATGTTTAAATAACAAACGCACGACAACGGCAAGAAAACAAACACCCAAAGTCAGAATCTACACTGCACTGGGAATAGCTGGTGTTTGTGGAGCTGTTCAAGCTATAAAGGCATACAAGTGCCTGGGTAATTTACCACTTGATACCCGCAGCGTTTTTGGCTTTGCAAAAGGGCATTTAAACTCAAAAACTCATACGCACACACACATACATTTCACTTTTCCATTGAAGAAACCGCACAACGAATAACAGAACTATCATATTGAAATGAGATGGCTCGAGACGAGTTGTGATGAAAAGAGCCAAGTTACAATCAACAATGAACCAAGTGCCAGGGAAACAGAGTAAGTGAAATACAAAAACAAAAAATGCTGATCTTTTTTGTATTTCTGCGTTTTGAACATTTTTCACTAGCGAGACCAATTGCTTCATATTATATTTAATTTTAAACAACAATCCAATGCTATTTTGTACACTTGTTGACCATGGGTGCCACAATGAATGAATGATCTCTCTTAACAAACAAACAAACAATACCATTTACGCCCAACCATACACACTCACACATACTTTAACTATCCACCCAAATGTCCACCCTTGCTCTCACGCTCTTTAGTTCGTAGTTTTCTGCTGTAAGCCTTGCTTGACTGACCAACCACATATCATGGCAAAGCTCATTTCACACACAACAAACCCCCCTAAGCTATGTAAGATGAGTTATTGTGAGTGAGTAAGTGTACAGAGAGATGCAGAGAGTGCAAAAAAAGAATATGAGTGAGTATGCATGTACGATTTTATCCCCAGCATATATGTAATTATGTATATGTATTTACTTACCATAAGTCTTTGTTGGTGGTGGTTGTGTTGGTTGCGCCATTACATATTATTGTTATTATTACGATTATGACTATTACCGTTATTTAAATAATGCAATTATCCCCGAATTATTATAAAATACCAAGTATTTATGCATGTTCATATTTAAGCATACATCATCAGCGGCATGTTTATGGCAAAAAAAAAAAAAAGTAGAGTGTGAAAAAGTGCCGAGAGATTTTATGACTTGTATATATTTTCGTTATAATAAATTGTAATGGATCGTATAATCAAGAATATCATATTGTGTAAGTAAAAGGAATGACAGCAATATTAATTAACTTACAAATTAGAAATTAAAAGTCTGGTCATACGAGGATGGTCCGATGAGTACCTTTCCTCGTTACCATATCGCAATAGTATTTTACTATCGTGTACAGGGTTGCCATTTTGGTCCGATCGGACAAAACTTGGTCCAACAAAATTATTAATTTTTAAATTTGGTACCTTGGTCGGACCACATGGAATTTGGTTGATATTGGTCCATTTTCGTGAAATTGGATTTTTTTTTCAAAATTTTCTAAAGAAATAAAATTTAAGACAAAATATTCTGTAGAAATAAAATGTTGACAAAATTTTTAATAGAAATTAAATTTTGACAAAATTTTCTATAGCAATAAAATTTTGCGATTACTATCTATAGAAATAATAGTTTGACAAAATTTCTATAAAAATAAAATTTTGCGATAACTATCTATAGAAATAATAGTTTGACAAAATTTCTATAGAAATAAAATATAGACAAAATTTTCTAAAGAATTGAAACTTTAATAAAATTTTATACAGAAATAAAAATTTGACCAAACTTTCTACAGAAATAACATTTTGCCAAAATTTTCTACAGAAATAACATTTTGCCAAAATTTTCTATAGAAAAAACATTTTGCCAAAATTTTCTATAGAAGTAAAATTGTGACAAAATTATCTACAGAAATAAAATTTTGACAAAATTTTCTATAGAAATAACATTTTTGACAAAATTTTCTACAGAAATAAAATTTTTACAAAATTTTCTATAAAAATATAATTTTGACTAAATTTTCTATAGAAATGAAATTTTTACAAAATTTTCTATAGAAATGAAATTTTTACAAAATTTTCTACAGAAATAAAATTTTGACAAAATTGTCTATAAAAATAAAATTTTGACAAAATTTCTATAAAAATAAAATTTTGACAAAATTTTCTATAGAAATAAAATTTTGACAAAATTATCCACAGAAATAAAATTTTGACAACATTTTCTATAGAAATAAAATGTTTGACAAAATTTTCTACAGAAATAAAATTTATACAAAATTTTCTATAAAAATAAAATTTTGACAAAACTTTCTATAGAAATGAAATTTTGACAAAATTTTTATAGAACTAAGATTTTGACAAAATTTTCTATAGAAATAAGATTTTGACAAAATTTTCTATAGAAATAAAATTTTGTATAGAAATTAAATTTTTGCGACTAGAAATAAATTGTTGACAAAATTTTCTATAGAAGTAAAATTGTGACAAAATAGAAATAAAATTTTGACAAAATTTTATATAGAAATTAAATTTTGCGACAACTATCTATAGAAATAAAAGTTTGACAAAATTTCTATAGAAATAAAATATTGGCAAAATTTTCTATAGAATTGAAATTTTGACATAATTTTCTACAGAAATAAAATTTTGATCAAATTTTCTACAGAAATAACATTTTGTCAAAATTTTCTATAAAAATAAAATTTTGACGACATTTTCTATAGAAATGAAATTGTGACAAAATTATATACAAAAAAAAATTTTGACCAAATTTTCTACAGAAATAACATTTTGTCAAAATTTTCTATAGAAATAAAATTTTGACGACATTTTCTATAGAAATAAAATTGTGACAAAATTTTCTATAGAAATAAAATGTTGACAAAATATTCTACAGAAAAAAAATTTTGACAAAACTTTCTATAGAAAAAAAATGTTTATATATATATATATATATATACAAAAATAAAATTTTGACCAAATTTTCTACAGAAATAACATTTTGTCAAAATTTTCTATAGAAATAAAATTTTGACAAAATTTTCTATAGAAATAAAATTGTTGTTGTTTTTTGATTTCAGCTTAAAACCATGCATTGACTAAACTACAAATGTAGCTTAACCAAAAGAAACGTGCGTGCATCCAACAATCTTGCAGTCTATAGGGCTTTGCCCAAATAAATTTGACAAACAGTCTTTTCCTCTGTTGGTTAAGCTACACTTGTAGTTTAGTCAATGCATGGTTTTAAGCTGAAATCAAAAAACAACAACTATGCTTAAAGAACAAAACCAACAATAACAAAACAAAACGAAAGAAATAAAATGTTGACAAAATTATCTACAGAAATAAAATTTTGACAAAATTTTCTACAGAAATAAAATTTTTACAAAATTTTCTATAAAAATAAAATGTTGACAAAATTTTCTATAGAAATAAAATTGTGACAAAATTTTCTATAGAAATAAAATGTTGACAAAATTTTTTATAGAAATAAAATTTTGACAAAACTTTCTATCGAAATAAAATTTTGACAAAATTATCTATAGAAATAAAATGTTGATAAAATTTTTTATAGAAATAAAATTTTGACAAAATTATCTACAGAAATAAAATTGTGACAACATTTTCTATAGAAATAAAATGTTTGACAAAATTTTCCACAGAAATAAAATTTATACAAAATTTTCTATAGAAATAAAATTTTGACAAAACTTTCTATAGAAATGAAATTTTGACAAAATTTTTTATAGAAATAAGATTTTGACAAAATTTTCTATAGAAATAAAATTTTGTATAGAAATTAAATTTTTACGACATAGAAATAAAATTTTGACAAAATTTTCTATAGAAGTAAAATTGTGACAAAATAGAAATAAAATTTTGACAAAATTTTATATAGAAATTAAATTTTGCGACAACTATCTATAGAAATAAAAGTTTGACAAAATTTCTCTAGAAATAAAATATATGCAAAATTTTCTATAGATATGAAATTTTGACAAAATTTTCTACAGAAATAAAATTTTTACAAAATTTTCTATAAAAATAAAATGTTGACAAAATTTTCTATAGAAGTAAAATTGTGACAAAATTTTCTACAGAAATAAAATGTTGACAAAATTTTCTATAGAAGTAAAATTGTGACAAAATTTTCTACAGAAATAAAATGTTGACAAAATTTTCTACAGAAATAAAATTTTGACAAAACTTTCTATAGAAATAAAATTTTGACAAAATTTTCTATAGAAATAAAATTTGGCGACATTTTCTATAGAAATAAAATTTTGCCATAATTTTCTACAGAAATAAATTTTTTACAAAATTTTCTATAAAAATATAGAAATGATTTTTGACAAAATTTTCTATAGAAGTAATATTGTGACAAAAAAGAAATAAAATTTTGACAAAATTTTGTATAGAAATTGAATTTTTACGACATTTTTCTATAAAAGTGTGACAAAATTTTCTATAGAAATAAAACTTTTATAAGGTTATCTATAGAAATAAAATTTTGACAACATTTTCTATAGAAATAAAATTTTGACGACATTTTCTATAGAAATAAAATTTTGACAAAATTTTCTATCGAAGTAAAATTTTGGAAAAAATTTTTAACTTTTAAATGATATTAATTTAATTTGAAAAATTGTCCGCTGGTACGAATTTTGGTCCAATTTTGGAAAAATATTGGTCCAAAATTAAAATTCATTGTGACAACGCTGTAAATGGCTACCAGATAGTACGAAATGTAAGAGAACGAAACTGTAAAACAGTCATTATAAAAGATTATCTCATGTCATGCTGTTTTTGTCATTTTTTCTTTCAAATATCATAAAGTCGGCGTTCCCCAGTTCTGTTCTCTGCCGGCTTTACGAAACTTAAGGAAAATAGGATTTAGAAAATACTTTGTAGTTTTTTTATAAATGTTTTCATTCTAGTAAATTTTTGACAGAAAATTTTAAAGTATAACTGCCGATGCCTTTATAACAATTTTATCAAAACAGCGCTTCGACCACAACGTCGGTAATACCAAAGCTGCAGGCATTGTGCGACATCTATACAGTTGTTTTCTTTGCAGAAGATAATTTTTCGTTCTCTTTTATTTCCAACTCTCTGTGGCTACTATAGCAAATGTTGCCAGATCGGATTGGAATGTTTAATGTTTTGCCTGGCGGGGAAAATTTATTTATTTATTAGTTTCTTTATAATCATAATAAATTATGAAAATAAATACAGATACAATGTAAGGAACTAAAAACTAAGCCCTTCGACCTAAATGGGGAGAAAAGAGAGTAGCGATTTTGGGGTTTTTGGAAGGTACACTGAGAAAATAAAAATCTTTAGCAAAAGTTATAACCTGGGATTCATAAAGTTTGATCTATATCGATTGACTACAGAAGGGTAAACTGATTACAGGACTATTACTTTCATTTGGCCTTACAGTTTGGCTGGACCCAGTGTATCGAGCAAACAGCATTCCAATATCACCCCTTTGCAGCGTTGCCAATTTAGCTTTTTTCCCGCTAGATTTGGCTTTTTTTGAAGACGTTTAGCGGGAAAAAAATGCATTTAGCTTTTAGCTTTTTTTCTGGCTTTTTTTCATGACCCTTTTAGCTATTTTTGGCTTTTTTATTTTCGACATGTTCCTATTGAAATATGGATAAAACTTCGTTTTTATCTAAGCCTTGCTGCCAGAATAAGGTTTTTCCCATGTTTCAAATCTCAATTGAAACATTACTAATTATTCCAGCCATTATGCGGGCATTTTTGCAGCAAATACACCTTGTTGTAAAGTTCTTGCCTCGTATTCATAAAAGTTATCGTAAACTTTAAATCTACTATTACCATACAAATTCCTTATATAAACTGTCAGTAAATTATTAGGAATATTAGCATTTGACTCGTTTATCCTTTTGATATTACTAAATTAAAATAGTAGATTTGAATTGCTTTGTACACTGAAAAAATATTGTCGTGAGGCCAAAGATTTCATGTCCTTAAAATAAGAAATAAATCTTTTAGTCTTTAAATTTGTGGAGTTTTTGTATCTTGACCACAAACCAAAATAACGTTCAAAAATAGAAGAGGTTTTTAAACATTTTATTTTAAAAACGTATACATAAAATAATTTCTACTTAAAGTCGAGTCTGAATTTGAAAATTTAAGTTTTCGTTAGCACGTTTTTAAAGCACTGTGATAGCTCATGAAGAAAAAGCTGAGAAAACGAATAAATTCAAATTTGACTCGGAATCAATACAAAAATCATTAGTGTACAAAATCTTTGAAACCGAACATAGAAATAATTAAGGAAATAAAGTTTTGAATGTGGTATTATTTTTTTAACACCAAAAAATGCAATAAAAAATTCGTAGTGATAGGATCAAAACAAATCTGCTATTTATTAATGGGATGGATTTACATTTACGAAAATTGGACAACAATAGGTTTGGGAAATTTTCGAATAAAAGTTATTCATTATAAACTTGCAAGACAGTTAGAATAGGTTTTATCCTCTTGGGTAAAATTAGGAGAAGTGTACACGTTCACGAATTTATCATTAATTCAGTTAAAACGAAATATATAGATATTTTCTAATGCAGTTCTATGTGACATTATTAACCAGCTGGCAATTGCAAGTTCACTGGGAAAAATGTTTTTACAAGGAAATATAAACGAAGGACTTCCAGTAAAAATTTGTGATAGTTATCAAAATGTATCGAGTACGCCAACAGAGCTGATATGACTTAGATTTTCTTACAGTCTCACAGAAATGGAATTAAATTGAATAAAATTAAAATAATATGCATTTTAAGTGAAATAAAGCTTTTAAGTTTGTTAAATTTCAATAAAAAATGTGACTTTTGATACAAAAAAATTTAGCTTTTTTTCTAGCTATTTTTTAAAATTTTTTAGCTTTTTTTGGCTAGTTTTTTGGACAAATCTAGCGGTTTTTGGTGAAACAATTCTGGCAACGCTGCCCCTTTGTTATAATCACAAAAATGTGATTACAATACGATCTATTATTGCAACAACGGTTAACGGTTGGCATAACATCAGCAACACAAATGATGATGGTGATGACAATTTCACAGCCGTCGACAACAGCCGATTATGTTTTGTTTGTTTTACGTGTTCAAGCAATAAAAAAGCGTTTTAAATTGTAATTCATAATTTTATAACGAGTTATGTATAACATATAAATGTGTCTGCGAAAGTATATTAATGCCAGGAGGCATAACAATCAAAAACACACGCATAAATACGTACGTATGTATTTATATAATTGGCTTGGATTTGTAGACATTTTAAAGTAGTGCAGTTAAAAATATATTGCATGCTATCATATTTAATATAAAATGAAAACATATCCAAGTTATTATGGAAAATACTGTGATTAGTTACAGGACCCAACTTATTGTTCTGGACGTAAATATTCGTATAAAGAAAAAATGCTGCTGCACACAAATTTTTCAATTTTAATTTTTCTATATAGAAAATGTTGCTGTGTACGAATCTTGTTCTTTCTAGAAAATGTTGCTGTGGGCGTAAATTTTCCTATTTAGAAAATGTAACTGTGCAATTTTATCTATATAGCAAATGTTTTCATGGACCCAAATTTTTGTATCTACACTGAAAAAAAAATATTCCCCTCATATTAAAGATTATGCAACCTAAACTTTAGGACGCGTTAATTACAAAATATTAAAGAGAAATTTCTTTAAAATAATGAAATTTTAATTAAAATAAATTTTATAATCTTTGCATAATTTTTTTTTTTTCATTAAATTTAGGATAAAAATTTTGGAAAATTACATCCCTACGTTAAAGTCCCTATACCTTTGAATTAAGGCAAATTTTCCTTAAAGTAAAACAAGACATTTTTGATTTAAAGGAATCGCCCTTAAATTAACTCAAATATTGAATCTTTAGATTTAAGATAAAAATTCTTCAAATATAGGTTAAGATTTATTTTGAGGATTTGATGTTCAAAGTTTTTTTGTTGGAACTAATAAAACATTTTTTGTTTTGATGTATCTGTTATTGTTTGGATTTTAAAACTGAGATATGTATCCTAATTTTAATGTTTGTTGATCATAGATTCTAAGACGAATAACCATTTCCGTCTGTCTGTTGTAATCACGCTATAGTCTTCAATAATGACGATATCATACTGAAATTTTGCATAAACTCGTGGTTTGTCTGCAGGCAGGTCAATTTCGAAGATAGTTCGTTTTTTCTGCAGGCCGGTCAAGTTCGAAGACGGTCAAGATTAGTATATAGCCGCCATACAAGCCGACCCCCCGATTTTGGGTCTTGAGCGTCTAGACATGCGATTTTTTATCCGATTTGCCTGAAATTTAAATTCAAATTCATTTTTTTACCAGAAGGTTTGATGGTATTCCTACTGTACGCATCTACAACGAAATTATACAAAAATAGACTTTATCCTACTACAGACCGTGGTGAGATTATGTGCGAATTAATTTAAACTAATTAATAATAAATAAATAATTAATAAATAAAAATTTATTTTAATAATAAACAATTCAATTGAGAATTTAATAGGATTCCTACTGTACTCATCTATTATTTTAAATAAAAATTTATTTTAATAATAAAATAAATTTAATAATTAAATAAAAATTTATTTTAATAATAAACAATTCAATTGAGGATTTAATAGGATTCCTACTGTACTCATCTATTATTAATAAACAAATCATAAATCATATTATTAATAAAAGAAATCATAAAAAATCACAAGCCGCCCCCGATTTTGGGTCTTGAGCGTCTAGATATGCGAATTTTTATCCGATTTGCCTGAAATTCAAATTCAAATTCATTTTTTTTACCAGAAGGTTTGATGGTATTCCTACTGTACGCATCTACAACGAAATTACACAAAAATAGACCTCATCCTACTACAAACCGAGATGAAATTATGTGCGAATTAATTTAAACTAATTAATAATAAATAAATAATTAATTAATAAATAAAAATTTATTTTAATAATAAACAATTCAATTGAGGATTTAACAGGATTCCTACCGTACTCATCTATTATTAATAAAAAAAATCATAAATCTCTAACGATTATTTTCGTAAACAATATATTAGGTAAGTGTACATTTTTTTACGAAAAAGTTCATAAATTTATAAAAATGTACAAAATTATGTACAAATTCATATGTAATTTTTTTGTATACCTAATATCTTCCTGTGGACGCAATTCTTTTCTGTATCTGTGCATCTAGGATGACATCCAGTTTATAGCCCATTTTCCTCAAAATCGATAAGTATTCTTAAGGCGATGAAATGTAAATGCACTATTTAACAACCCTTAGAAATTTCCTCCATATTCACAATTTAAATTATTATCCTGCAATTCTATGCTGACAAAAATCGGTCATAGACAAAACTTTGTCGGAATAGGAAACATTGAATGATTCAACACTGCATGTGCCTTCTTAAGGGCTTAACTATGTGGTATGTGGACGTAGAGTGAAACAAAGTGAAGGGAATGAAATTGTGAGTCACTGAACAAACGAACGAACGAACTCACAATGATAGTTTACTTAACTCATAGTCGTTATCACTGGCAATAATGACGATTCTAATGGTGATGATGATAGTAATGGAGGACAATGATTCCAAATGTGGATGATACTTTGGATGGCTGTATCTAACGATGACGATGATATTCTTGGTGACTGCACCTGCAAAATTGAAGTTAGTGTAGAGGAGAGAAGGACATATATTTCTGGTGATTTGTTTGCTTTACTTTTCGATATTTTCAACACTCGAATAGGCAACATAAATAGCAAAAAAAATGAGAGGGAATCATGCGAAAAACTAACACACATTCCCTCTCATACACACCTGAATACATCTGTACCCTTTTCTCTTTAAATTTACGGACCAAATGTTTATCCCTTACTTCTTGTACGTGTGTGTGTGTGTGTTTTTGTACAAGTGTTGTCTTCTCAATCGTAAAAAGAACATTTTAAGTGCAGCCATGGAATGCTAAAGTAATTGATTAATCGTGCGGAAATAATGTATGCATTTTGTCACAGTTATCACTTTATCCCTTGCATCCAATATAGGATGATTCCCCTCAATGGCAAAGGGATCGCCTTTTCATTTTTATGGTTTGATATACTGACAAATAAATATAAAAATTTCATGCAGTAGAAGTTAAAGACAAATGAAAAATCAGTTTTAAGGAAATTTTTCTTTTTTATGGGAAAATTCTATCGATGGTGATTACGACTTTTGAAGTCGCTACCTTCGTTTTTTGGTGAATTTTTTTTTATCACAAAAAGATTTTGGCCGCCATAAAAATTCGATTATTCGTTTTTGACCAATATCGATTAGCCGATTAGTCTCGATTGGCGCGATTTAAAAAAATCTAAATTTAGTTAGCCAATTTTAATGTCGACCTGGACTTTTGACATACGATTTTTGTATGTCTAGCCCCCCATCAATAAATAGTCTGTACTCATAACTAAAAAAAATCCTCCTCCTTTACCCCATCTACCCTGTATATTTTTTCCAGTTCAACCTTTAAATAAATAATCATTTTCTGTAGCATAGCCTAATGATTTCCACGCCACTAAGGAGGGTATCGCAATTTCGTCTAGGTTAAACTCTTTGCCATTCTTTTTCATGGTAGATGCCCTCTGAGATTTCTTCTCTTACCATTCCACTTCTGACTTTTTAATGGTGCAAATTTGTGAATATATTCTCAGCCTTTATTAAATTTAATTACTCTCATTAATATTTCTCGTTTTTGATAAAAAGTCACTTGGAGTAAGGAAAACTAAAGAGGCAAAAAATAACTACAAAATCCGCCAACGAAGTGAAAATATAAAAACACAAAAAAACGAACAACAAAATAATTAAATGGAAATAAATTACAAGTCATTTCAATGTGGGTACTCTCTGGGTACATTTAAGTGTCGTATGCTTTATTTTTATATTAGGGTGTTGTAAAGTATAATTTGTCAAAATTTTATGTCTTTAGAAAAATTTGTAAAAATTTTATTTCTATAGAAATAAAATTTAAAAATTTTATTTATATAGAACATTTAGTCAAAATTTTGTTTGTATAGAAAATTTGGTAATACTTTAATTTCAAATTTTATCTCTATAACAAATTTCATCCAAATTTTATTTCTATAGAAAATTTTGTCAAAATTTCATTTCTATAGAAAATGTTATCAAAATTTTATTTCTATAGAAAATTTTGTCCACATTTTATTTCTATAGAAAATTTTGTCAAAATTTTATTTCTATAGAAAATATTTATCAAAATTTTATTTCTATAGAAAATATTTATCAAAATTTTATTTCTATAGAAATAAAATTTTATCAAATTTTTTTGTCAACAATTTTATTTCTATAGAAAATTTTTTACAAAATTTGATTTCTATAGAAAATTTTGTCAAAATTTTATTTCTACAGAAAATATTTGGTCAAAATTTTATTTATACAGAAAATATTTGGTCAAAATTTTATTTCTATAGAAAATTTTCTCAAAATTTTATTTGTATAGAAAATTTTGTCAAAATTTTATTTGTATAGAAAATTTTGTCAAAATTTTATTTGTATAGAAAATTTTGTCAAAATTTTATTTGTATAGAAAATTTTGTCTAAATTTTATTTGTACTGAAAATTTTATCAAAATTTGATTTCTATAGAAAATTTTGTTAAAATTTTATTTCTATAGAAAATGTCAAAATTTTATTTCTATAGAAACTTTTGTCAAAATTTTATTTCTATAGATTTTTGTTTACAAAATTTATTTCTATAGAAAATTTTGTCAAAATTTGATTTCTATAGAAAATTTTGTCAAAATTTGATTTCTATAGAAAATTTTCTAAAAATTTATTTCTATAGAAAATTGTTTCTATAGAAATAAAGATAATTTTTTCAAAATTTTATTTCTATAGAAAATTTTTTCAAAATTTTATTCCTATAGAACATTTTGTCAAAATTTTATTTCTATAGAAAATTTTTTGAAATTTTTTTTTTTGTATAGAAAATTTTATAAAAATTTCAATTCTATAAAAAATATTGTCAAAAATTTATTTTTATAGAAAATTTTGTCAAAATTTTATTTCTATAGAAAATTTTGTCAAAAACAATTTTTTTTGCTATAAAAAATTTTGTCAAAGTTTTATTTCTATAGAAATAAAATTTTGCCAAAATTTTATTTCTATAGAAAATTTATAATTAAAAATTGTAAAAAATAAAAAAAATATTTTCTCAAAATTTTATTTGTGTAGAAAATTTTGCCACAATTTTATTTCTATAGAAATTTTTTTACAAAAATTGATTTCTATAGAAAATTTTGTCCAAATTTGATTTTTATAAAATATTTTGTCCAAAATTGATTTCTATAGAAAATTTTCTAAAAATTTATTTCTATAGAAACTTGTTTCAATATTTTATTTCTATAGAAAATTTTTTCAATTTTATTTCTATAGAAAATTTTTTCAAAATTTTATTTCTACAATTTTTTTTTTTTTAATTTTATTTCTATAGATTTTTTTTCAAAATTTTATTTCTATAGAACATTTTGTCAAAATTGTATTTCTATAGAAAATTTTATCAAAATTTCAATTGTATAAAAAATTTTGTCAAAACTTTATTTTTATAGAAAATTTTTTCAAAATTTTACTTCTATAGAAAATGTTCTCGAAATGTTAGGTTAGGTTAGGTGGCAGCCCGATGTATCAGGCTCACTTAGACTATTCAGTCCATTGTGATACCACATTGGTGAACTTCTCTCTTATCACTGAGTGCTGCCCGATTCCATGTTAAGCTCAATGACAAGGGACCTCCTTTTTATAGCCGAGTCCGAACGGCGTTCCACATTGCAGTGAAACCACTTAGAGAAGTTTTTAAACCCTCAGAAATGTCACCAGCATTACTGAGGTGGGATAATCCACCGCTGAAAAACTTTTTGGTCCTCGGTCGAAGCAGGAATCGAACCCACGACCTTGTGTATGCAAGGCGGGCATGCTAACCATTGCACCACGGTGGCTCTCAAAATGTTATTACTATAACAAAAATTCTCAAAATTTTATTTCTATAGAAATTTTTCTCAAAACTTTATTTCTATGGAAATTATTCTCAAAATGTTATAAAACAAAACAAATTTTTTTACTATAGAAAATTTTGTTAAAATGTTATTTCTATAGAAAGTTCTGTCAAAATTTTATTTTGAAATTTTATGCCTATGAAAATTTTTGTCAAAATTTTATTTTCTCAAAATTTTATTTCTATTGAAAAATTGGTCAAAATTATTTTTATATAGAAAATGTTTGTCAAAATTTTATTTCTAACGAAAAAAAAATTCAATATTTTATTTCTATAGAGAATTTTGTCAAAATTGTTTTTCTATAGAAAATTTTCTTCCTAATCTTGATTATTGCAGTCTTAAACTATGAATTTTTTCTAAATAGTAAATATATTTTGGTGAGGCCAATCGTTACTATGATTGAATTGGTATCGAGAGAAAATCCGTTCGTAGATTTTCTCTCGAAATTAGCTTATGGCTACACGACACCCTAATGTCCACTTAATGACAACAGTGTGTGTGTAAGTGTATGTGTGAATGTGCTCTTTACAAGAATGTTAACATCAAAAGGCTGGTAAGTTTTAACTTCTACTACTGCCTTTTGCTTCACTTCTTCATTTCCCCAAAGTTCAAAGCTGGGTGAATTTGCCTTACCTTAACTTTTGCTTTAGTTTTTTTTTTCGCCCATTCGGCTATGCTTCGCTGGTTTATTCAGCCATTTTTTATTACATAGGAAACCTCAATGTCATCAATTAGTTGCTCTTTAATAAAATTTCAACAAATTACTTTTCCTTGCCATCTTTTCATTTTATATTTACACTTCTACTTCCTAAAGGATTGTAGAACAGTGGTTTGACATTGCTCCACAACAAACTAAAATTCAGTCTGAAAGCTAAGAGGGAGTGTTATGGGCAATTCCAGCCTTAGAGGCGAGTTCGAACGACATGCAAAATCACTTAAAGAATAAAGACTTCACAAATCCTTTTTTGCAGAATGATTATTTTTATTAAAAAGGCTGGAACACCGTTTAGAGAAGACAACCAAGCCTATTCTAGTTTTCACATAGTGCCACGCTAGCTAATTGCTTTGAAATCGTTCGGATTTTTTTTTTTTCAACATTTACGTGTTCGCATATTAGCGAGATTTACAATGAAATTTAAGTTGAGAATATGGCAACCCTAATGGTGAGATGTCAGCTATTTAGAGAGTCAAAGAGAATTGCGTATTTAGATTAAAAACCTTCTCTCTTTTTATTGAGAGAGCAAAGGGATAGGTATAGTGGCAGCCCGATATTTCAGGCTCTCTTAGACTATTTAGTCCATTGTGATGTGAGAGAGCATATGTCAGGGGTATACTCTCTGTTTTATTGAGTATATGTCAATGCATAAAGGGCTATGAGTATTGTCCACTATATATTTGTATTTCGACATAATTCTTTGTTATGACATAAATAGGCTTTTCGAAGCACTCATTTGTATAGTCTAAGTCTATTACAATCCAAATTGTCGCAAATAGATATCTCTATGTGTTTTATATGAACTCCCGAAATTTTCTTATCTCCCCGCCAACTAACCACTGTACAACTCCACAGGTACAGCTCTTTTGCAAAAATTCAAAATTCCTTACATGTATGTGTATGTGTATGTGCGTGTGCAAAAGAGTGTATACTCCTTGTAATTGTATGGTCCAGGATTTTCACTGCTATACGTTTCGTTTAACAATAAATTTGCGGTTGAATGCAACTCAACTGGTATTCTTTGCCCGTTTGGATGGATTCTTGTAACGTTGCGTATTTGTTGTTTCTGCTGCGGTGGTCGACTTAGCGGCCACCGCTGTGCTTTATGCCATACTTCAAATAACCACAAAGTGGTGACTTAACACGGCAGTCTCTCATACCAGCAGTGCAATAAAGCATTAGCCATACACATCAACCCAGGGAGTATGAAATTGTTCATGAATATGGGGGCCCTATAATTACAAATGGCGCTAATATTGAAGGCCTCTGCGAAATCTTAAAGAAAATTGATAACATGGTCAAAAATTAAGCACACAAGAAATATTTTGTGAAATATAAAAGTCGAAATTTTCGAGTAATGAACTTTTTGTTAGAAAATAAGTTCTTTAAGCTACAAATTCAAAAATTTATAAAATTTTATAAAATTTTTAATTCTATAAAGTTTTATAAGAAATATCGAATTTTATTTGCCATTCACAGACAAACAAAAATTATAAAATTTCATAAAATTTTTAATTCTATAAAATATCAGTCACACCTACTGCTCGCCCTTGTAAGTTTAGGCCTTTATTCTCTAGACCTTGTAATATCGCGTTTTGACTTCAATATGCCATACTACCCTTTGGTAGAATATAATTACTGAGCAGAGGCTTAAAGTCCAGAAGGTTAACTTGTGGTTTCTTCTGTTTCTCCTGTTTTCCACAGTTTTTCAATTCATCAGCATCCACCGCCATTACCACCATTTACATAGTCAGCCATTCAACAACTTCTGTAAAATATAGCAATGTCAGGGGTTATCTTTTGTGGAAGTACATACCCACACACATATACACCCATACACAATGCACACGCACCCACATACTCTCTGGTTTAAGATTGAGGTTGTAGGCCTTATACCTGTAGCCAGCCCAGAATCTGATGGTGAATGACTGCATGAAAAGACAAAGTGGTAGACATAATTGTCTGCAAAATGGTTAAGAGTTCAACAAAGTTAATTACAAAAATAAAATGTTGTGTTTTAAGCGTTGACAAAAACATTCCTACATTCATTTCCTTGAGATGTCAAAGCCCGGAAACAAAAACTCTTCATCATCATCATCATCATCTCCAAAAGTCTTAATTTTCCTGAATTCCGTCATGCTGGATTCTTATCGTTCCGATTTGATAATTCTGGTTTGATGTTCGTATATGTTTGAGGGATAGTTGGAATTTTAACACCTTTCTGTTAGTTTAGTTCACACTTTGTTGGCATAGTGATAAGGTAGCGTTGCTCCCTGGCACTGGTATTGTGCATGCCATGTGCGTATAGGAGAAAGACAATAAAACTACTGTTTGTTTTTTGCAATACCCTACACCAAGTCATATGTGGAGAATTTTTATTTAAATACTATGAAAAGTACCTTTTAGAGTGTCTCCAAGCGTCTGTACACTACACTCACGGACGGACATTTTCCACCTTAAGTAATGTGCAATTAATGATTTGCTATACCGCTTTTATGTTCGCTTTCAATTAATTGCTGACTTTTCCTGTATATTCTTCCCATTAGTGCAACATTTTATTTATTTATCTCGTCTTCCTTGAGGTATATGTGGTCCCGGTTTTATCACCGAAAATTTTTTATATGACTATCACATTGCTTTCAAGTCTATCACATGGTACAAAGTTCATTTTTATTACATTGCTAGTATATGCATTTGTGAGCGGGGGTGAGGGGAAAAGCATTTAATGACTCTTCCTTATTCGCCCACATTTATAGCACTTTTTTTATAGTTTTTGCCTATAGCCTGTTCGCACCAAGCGTTCCTTGCGTTTAATTGCGATTCTTCCTCAAAGGCATGCATCAGAAAATAGACGAAAACGAATATACTCAAGCATTTGTATGCGAATGCCTCTGTGAGAAATGCTGTAAGAGAGAGAGAGAATAAGTGCCAATGTTAAATTGAAGAGCAATGCCATAGAATTGGGAGATAGTTCAGAGTTACTATGATTGTGGCAAGCTGTGCGTGTTGCACATACGCAAGTGTTAATGGCTAAAGTTTAATCTCATATAGGCACCAATTATAGAGCGACATTTGTGTAGATTGGATGTTCCTTTGAAGCAAGGCGAAAATGCTTTTACTTAGAGGTATTTTCAAGTAAGCCTGTTAAAAATGTATGTGAGTGTGTGTCTGAGCTAAAGTCAAGAGTTAACACATTTTTTGATTAGTACACACACTCCAACACATCCATATAAAGGTGATCAGTGTACAATAAGTACTGTCAGATGGGGCAAATATTTAAAGTTTTTTGGGGTATTTCCTATCGTAGAAGAAAAACATGAACACCTATGAATTTCTATGTTTCCCATTATTTTATTTTTTTTTTTTGTTTTATTTCGGCTATGAATAGATTTTTATCAATTATTTATCCAGTAGATCTGCAATAAACACAAATGTTTGAAAAATACTTGAGACCAATTCGATTTCGAATATGCATGTCATAGTCAAAAGTTTGCGTTTGCTGAGGTTCAGCAGCAACATTTTTTCCAAAATAAGAATGTAGTGAGAAATCAATTAAATTTCGTAGCTTAACTTCACATACCTCATTCCCAGGGATTCTCTTCATAAAGGAATGGAACTGTCTGAGTGAATTATTTTATGTTCCAAAAACAAACAAAAAAATGTTATTTTGCACAAATTTTGTCAAAATGTTACATATTTCTTTATAAAATTTAATCACAATTTTATTTATATAGAAATTTTTATCAAAATTTTATTTCTATCAAAAATTTTGTCAAAGTTTATTTATATAGCAAAATTTTGTCAAAATTTTATTTCCATAGAAAATTTTGTCAAAATTTTATTTCTATAGAAAATTTTATAAATTTTTTTTTTTTTGACTAAGTTTTATTTCTATAGAAAATTTTCTCAAAATTTTATTTTTATGGAAAATTTTGTCAAAATTTTATTTCTATAGTAAATTTTGTCCAAATTTTATTTCTATAGAAAATTTTGTCACAATTTTATTTCAATAGAAAATTTCTTCAAAAAATTTTGTCAAAATTTTATTTCTATAGAAAATTTTTTTCAATATTTTATTTCTATAGAAAAATTTTGTCAAAATTTTATTTATATAGAAAATGTTGTCAAAATTTTATTTCTATAGAAAATTTTGTCAAAATTTTATTTCTATAGAAAATGTTGTCAAACTTTTATTTCTATAGCAAAATTTTGCCAAATTTTATTTCTATAGAAAATTTTATCAAAAATTTCTTTCTAGAGAAAATTTGTGAAGTACCTCTTAGTTGGAGAGGAATATTTGGCTAAATCTACCAAAACATCAAGAATTCTACTAGTCTAACACAGTAAAAAATCTACCATTTTAGGTGGAATTCTATCAATTGTGGTAACCGTGCTTATAACCATCAGCATTAGATAACCATCGACTTTCCGGCTGTTCGTGTAGTCCTATTAATTTGACATACTATAGCCCAGTGATTACTTGATATTTCTACTGGTATTCGATGTCGAACAAATCTTCTTCGGATCAGGTGGGTCGAGGGAAAATTAAAACTCTTTATTAAGTTCTGATTGATTTGTTGGCGCAGTACCAATGAAGAATATTGGAGGTGTCTATATAGGGCAAAGATCTAAAATAGTTCACGTGCGGATGTCATAAGGATGTCAATTGGTTCCCCCATTTTAACATAATTTTTTTTTTGGCTAAAATTAAATAAAATTTTTAAGTTTGAGAGTGGTACTGATTCCATTTGTTTTTGGTATTGGAATTTCTATAGGTCCCTAACTGGTCTTATTTCTACTCCTTTAGGAATAGATAAATATATGCTTCGTTTTGGTCCGGACTTGGTATCATTTCTTAGAGAATTGGGTTCTCACCTATTGGAGTGTTAGTTTGTGTGCGTGCATCGATTACTATTTTTTTAGTTTGGTTTCTACTCAACACCCTGCCACTTAGATTATGTTCGCTCAAACAAAAATAAATGGCAAAAACCAAGTTGGCTAAAAGTTGTCAACTAATTGTAAATTTTATTAAAAAAAGTTAAAACATTTCACTTTTACTACCGAATGGTTTGGTCTCACTTGCTTAGCTCTAGTCTGGCTAGCAAAAAGCCAACTCTTTCTTGGGACCTCTTTCACCCTTGTTTCCCCCTTTCCAAACAGATTCTCATACAAACACTTAAAATAAAGTTGTCCCCATTTTATCCTTGCCACCGTTTTAGTTGTTACATTTCTAGTATGTACCAGTTAGGTTTTTTTTGTGGACCATTTGAAACACTCATGAATGGCTTTTCATTTGGCACAAAAGAAAGTTTCCTGGCTAATGGTATTTGCCCAACCAGAAACGTTTAGAATGGAAGTGAGAAAAGAAACAAAACACAAAGAGCACACTTTACAAATTGTTTAAAATTTTTATAAAATTGCCTGTGAACTTAACAATTAGTAATAAAATATTAACTATTCTAATTAGAGTTGGAAGAGTGGGTGTAAAATTCAAACAAATGCCTTTTAATATCTTTAAATTGAAACCAAAAAAGTTTTGTATGGATTTTTTTTTTTTTTTTTTTTTTTGAAGGAGAAAATTGAATAGAAAATATTTCGGGAAAGGAAGTAAAAAGAATTATGTCATAAATAAATTGAGCAGGAAATTGCTTTTTGAATAATATAAGTAAGAAAAATCTAAAGTCAAGGAGAAACTCATATAGAACACCTCAAATCTATTGTTGGACCATGGAACGTATGGATAATATTTAGTGAACCATCTATCACTTATACGACAAGGTATTCCGAACCACTTTTGTCACTGTTAGAATTTTAACAAAATGGTAGATCTTTTACTATTTGGTAATTTGGTAGAATTCTTGACGTTTTGGTAGATTTTACAAAATATTCCTTTCCAACTAAGAGGTACTCAGAACCAACTAAGAGGTACTATAGAAATAAAGTTTTGACAAAATTTTCTATAGAAATAAATTTGTGACAAAATTTTCTATAGAAATAAAATTGTTGACTAAATTTTCTATAGAAATAAAATCTTGATAGAAATTTCTATAGAAATAAAATATTGACAAATATTTTTATAGATATAAAATTTTGACAAAATTTTCTATAAAAATAAAATTTTGACACAATTTTCTATAGGAATAAAATTTTTACCAAGTTTTCTATAGAAATAAAATGTTGACAAAATTTCCTATAGAAACTAACCTTTGACAATATTTTCTATAGAAATCAAATTTTGACAAATTTTCTATAGAAATAAAATTGTTACCAAGTTTTCTCTACAAATAAAATTTTGATAAAATTTTCTTAAAAAAAAATTCTACCAAGTTTTCTATACAAATAAAATTTTGACAAAATTTTCCACAGAAATAAAATTTTGTTTAGAAAAGAAAAATTTTACACAATTTTCTATAGGAATAAAATTGTTACCAAGGTTTCTATACAAATAAAATTTTGACAAAATTTTCTATAGAAATCAAATTTTGACAAATTTTCTATAGAAATAAAATTTTGACAAAATTTTCTATAGAAATAAAATTTTGTAAGAAAAGGAAAATTTGACACAATTTTCTATAGGAATCAAATTTCTATAGAAATAAAATATTGACAAACATTTTTATAGATATAAAATTTTGACAAAATTTTCTATAAAAATAACATTTTGACACAATTTTCTATAGGAATAAAATTTTTACCAAGTTTTCTATAGAAATAAAATGTTGACAAAATTTCCTATAGAAACTAACCTTTGACAATATTTTCTATAGAAATCAAATTTTGACAAATTTTCTATAGAAATAAAATTGTTACCAAGTTTTCTCTACAAATAAAATTTTGATAAAATTTTCTTAAAAAAAAATTCTACCAAGTTTTCTATACAAATAAAATTTTGACAAAATTTTCCACAGAAATAAAATTTTGTTTAGAAAAGAAAAATTTTACACAATTTTCTATAGGAATAAAATTGTTACCAAGGTTTCTATACAAATAAAATTTTGACAAAATTTTCTATAGAAATCAAATTTTGACAAATTTTCTATAGAAATAAAATTTTGACAAAATTTTCTATAGAAATAAAATTTTGTATAAAAAAGGAAAATTTGACACAATTTTCTATAGGAATCAAATTTTTACCGAGTTTTCTATAGAAATAAAATTTTGACAAAATTTTCTATAGAAATAACATTTAGACAAAATTTTCCATAGAAATAAAATTTTGTATAGAAAAGAAAAATTTGACACATTTTTCTATAGGAATACAGTTTTTGCCAAGTTTTCTATAGAAATAAAATTTTGACAAAATTTTCTACAGAAATAAAATTTTGACAAAATTTTCTATAGAAATAAAATGTTGACAAAATTTTCTATAGAAATAAAATTTTGACAAAATTTTCTATAGAAATAACATTTAGACAAAATTTTCCATAGAAATAAAATTTTGTATAGAAAAGAAAAATTTGACACAAAATTCTATAGGAATAAATTTTTTACCAAGTTTTCTATAGAAATAAAATTTTCATAAAAGTTTCTATAGAAATAAAATATTGGCAAAATTTTCTATAGACATAAAATTTTGACAAAATTTTCTATAAAAGTAAAATGTTGACAAAATTTTCTATAGAAATAAAATTTTGTATAGAAAAGAAAAATTTGACACAATTTTCTATAGGAATAAAGTTTTTACCAAGTTTTCTATAGAAATAAAATTTTGAGAAAATTTTCTATAGAAATAATATTTAAACAAAATTTTCCATAGAAATAAAATTTTGTATAGAAAAGAAAAATTTTACACAATTTTCTATAGAAATAAAATTTTTACCATGTTTTCTATAGAACTAAAATTTTAACAAAATATTTTCTATTCAAATAAAATTTTGAAAAAAAATCTATAGAAATAAAATTTTGTATAGAAAAGAAAAATTTGACAGTATTTTCTTTAGGAATAAAATTGTTACCAAGTTTTCTATAGAAATACAATTTTTACAAAATTTTCTATAGAAATAAAATTTTTACAAAGTTTTCTATAGAAATAAAATTTAAAAAAAAAAATAAAATTTGGACAAACTTTTCTATAGAAACAACATTTTGGCAAATTTTTTTATAGAAATAAAATTTTGACAAAATCTTCTGTAGAAATAAAATTTTGACAAAATTTTCTATAGAAATAAAAATTTGACAAAATTTTCTTTAGAAATAAAATTTTGAGAAAATGTTCTATAGAAATAAAATTTTGACAAAAATTTCTATAGAAATAAAAATTTGACAAAATTTTCTATAGAAATAAAATTTTGACAAAATCTTCTATAGAAACAAAATTTTATATAGAAATAAAATTTTGACAAAATTTTCCATAGAAATAAAATAGAAACAAAATAAAATTTTGACAAAATTTTTTATAGAAATAAAATAGAAACAAAATAAAATTTTGACAAAATTTTCCATAGAAATAAAATACGGACAAAATTTTGTTTTTAGATTTTTTTTTTAATTTCCATTACGTGATTTTCTATGTCAATGGAAATAGAACTATGTGAATCCCTATGACATGGTACACAAAAATTATACTCATTCCCCTTCTAAGTTCATGGGCCATATTCAGTTTGCACAATTTTAAAAATACAAAACCTTACGAGTAGTATTTATGGCTACGGATTACTGAATTTTATTTACAATCAAAGCTGAATAATATACTTTCACAAAAAATGAAACCAAATAGTGAATTACTAATTTATTATTTAAACAATAATAATTACTCTATAAGAGATAGCTCTTATTAAATATTTCTATAATTTTCTTTTTTATTTTTTTTTTTTTTGTGTACAGCAACATATTTGAACATTTATTTGTATATATTTATAAACACATGTAGCAATGAAAAGCCTTTATAATTTATCTGATTATTTATTCATAACCTATCCATTCAAGCATACATATGCCACACTCAATCGTCTATTATATTTAATGCAATTTTTCAAATTAGTTTAATTTTCTTTAAATGCAATACAAACATGTCTCGTCGTGTATAGTGTCAACTGGTTTGGTTGAATACAATGTTCTAGGTTTTTGAATAAAGCATTTAAATTCCCATTCAAAAATTCATAATCATATGAATTAACATACTATGTACACACATACATACATGTTTGTCGATGTATGTATGTGCGTTTTGTTGCACATGTGGTTTGCATCGAAATATTGTCGAAACAATAAACATTTGTCTACATATCCATGGATATATTTACATAGTAATTATGCAGACATTTTATACAGTAAATTAGTTTAATTTATAATTTTCAGTTTTCTTTTATTCATTCAGCCCAAATGGAAGAGTACAATTTTACATTAGAGTGGTTCATTGAGTTTACATAAAATTTTAAATTTTATTTAATTCATTATAGACCATAGAAGAAGACGATGGTTTTAGATGGACTTAAAGGATATTCAGTTGAATTGAAAATACAAAAGAAACTTCGTAAATATTCTTCATGGCCGTAGAAGAAAAATTTGCTTTTGAACTTCTTATTTCAGTATTCAATAAAATCTTATAAAAATTAATCTTTCAATTGATTAGAGAGTTTAATTTTCTATATTTTAATAGGGTCAACTCTATGATCTCCCAGTAACAAAGTAATTTTTTTTTATTTTTTGGTTAAATTTCAAGGGCCGATGTTGATTTTGAATAAAACACAAACTATTTAGGAAATTATTGTAATTTTATTTTATTGTGATATATTAGTATTACTCAATTATGTATGGAACAAAATATCGGCCAAATGGGCGCCGCAACCTCGGTGGCAACCCGATGGTCCAAATTTTCGACGACGCTGAGGCATAATGGAGGTTCTATGCAGTTAATCGTTTAGCTCTTGAATTGTTGCTGGCTTATCGACGTACACCTTTTCTTTCAAATAACCCCAAAGAAAAAAGTCCAACGGTGTCAAATCACATGATCTTGGTGGCCAATTGACATTGCCAAGTTTTCTATAGAAATAAAATTTTGACAAAATTTTCTACAGAAATAAAATTTTGACAAAATTTTCTATAGAAATAAAATGTTGACAAAATTTTCTATAGAAATAAAATTTTGACAAAATTTTCTATAGAAATAACATTTAGACAAAATTTTCCATAGAAATAAAATTTTGTATAGAAAAGAAAAATTTGACACAAAATTCTATAGGAATAAATTTTTTACCAAGTTTTCTATAGAAATAAAATTTTCATAAAAGTTTCTATAGAAATAAAATATTGGCAAAATTTTCTATAGACATAAAATTTTGACAAAATTTTCTATAAAAGTAAAATGTTGACAAAATTTTCTATAGAAATAAAATTTTGTATAGAAAAGAAAAATTTGACACAATTTTCTATAGGAATAAAGTTTTTACCAAGTTTTCTATAGAAATAAAATTTTGAGAAAATTTTCTATAGAAATAATATTTAAACAAAATTTTCCATAGAAATAAAATTTTGTATAGAAAAGAAAAATTTTACACAATTTTCTATAGAAATAAAATTTTTACCATGTTTTCTATAGAACTAAAATTTTAACAAAATATTTTCTATTCAAATAAAATTTTGAAAAAAAATCTATAGAAATAAAATTTTGTATAGAAAAGAAAAATTTGACAGTATTTTCTTTAGGAATAAAATTGTTACCAAGTTTTCTATAGAAATACAATTTTTACAAAATTTTCTATAGAAATAAAATTTTTACAAAGTTTTCTATAGAAATAAAATTTAAAAAAAAAAATAAAATTTGGACAAACTTTTCTATAGAAACAACATTTTGGCAAATTTTTTTATAGAAATAAAATTTTGACAAAATCTTCTGTAGAAATAAAATTTTGACAAAATTTTCTATAGAAATAAAAATTTGACAAAATTTTCTTTAGAAATAAAATTTTGAGAAAATGTTCTATAGAAATAAAATTTTGACAAAAATTTCTATAGAAATAAAAATTTGACAAAATTTTCTATAGAAATAAAATTTTGACAAAATCTTCTATAGAAACAAAATTTTATATAGAAATAAAATTTTGACAAAATTTTCCATAGAAATAAAATAGAAACAAAATAAAATTTTGACAAAATTTTTTATAGAAATAAAATAGAAACAAAATAAAATTTTGACAAAATTTTCCATAGAAATAAAATACGGACAAAATTTTGTTTTTAGATTTTTTTTTTAATTTCCATTACGTGATTTTCTATGTCAATGGAAATAGAACTATGTGAATCCCTATGACATGGTACACAAAAATTATACTCATTCCCCTTCTAAGTTCATGGGCCATATTCAGTTTGCACAATTTTAAAAATACAAAACCTTACGAGTAGTATTTATGGCTACGGATTACTGAATTTTATTTACAATCAAAGCTGAATAATATACTTTCACAAAAAATGAAACCAAATAGTGAATTACTAATTTATTATTTAAACAATAATAATTACTCTATAAGAGATAGCTCTTATTAAATATTTCTATAATTTTCTTTTTTATTTTTTTTTTTTTGTGTACAGCAACATATTTGAACATTTATTTGTATATATTTATAAACACATGTAGCAATGAAAAGCCTTTATAATTTATCTGATTATTTATTCATAACCTATCCATTCAAGCATACATATGCCACACTCAATCGTCTATTATATTTAATGCAATTTTTCAAATTAGTTTAATTTTCTTTAAATGCAATACAAACATGTCTCGTCGTGTATAGTGTCAACTGGTTTGGTTGAATACAATGTTCTAGGTTTTTGAATAAAGCATTTAAATTCCCATTCAAAAATTCATAATCATATGAATTAACATACTATGTACACACATACATACATGTTTGTCGATGTATGTATGTGCGTTTTGTTGCACATGTGGTTTGCATCGAAATATTGTCGAAACAATAAACATTTGTCTACATATCCATGGATATATTTACATAGTAATTATGCAGACATTTTATACAGTAAATTAGTTTAATTTATAATTTTCAGTTTTCTTTTATTCATTCAGCCCAAATGGAAGAGTACAATTTTACATTAGAGTGGTTCATTGAGTTTACATAAAATTTTAAATTTTATTTAATTCATTATAGACCATAGAAGAAGACGATGGTTTTAGATGGACTTAAAGGATATTCAGTTGAATTGAAAATACAAAAGAAACTTCGTAAATATTCTTCATGGCCGTAGAAGAAAAATTTGCTTTTGAACTTCTTATTTCAGTATTCAATAAAATCTTATAAAAATTAATCTTTCAATTGATTAGAGAGTTTAATTTTCTATATTTTAATAGGGTCAACTCTATGATCTCCCAGTAACAAAGTAATTTTTTTTTATTTTTTGGTTAAATTTCAAGGGCCGATGTTGATTTTGAATAAAACACAAACTATTTAGGAAATTATTGTAATTTTATTTTATTGTGATATATTAGTATTACTCAATTATGTATGGAACAAAATATCGGCCAAATGGGCGCCGCAACCTCGGTGGCAACCCGATGGTCCAAATTTTCGACGACGCTGAGGCATAATGGAGGTTCTATGCAGTTAATCGTTTAGCTCTTGAATTGTTGCTGGCTTATCGACGTACACCTTTTCTTTCAAATAACCCCAAAGAAAAAAGTCCAACGGTGTCAAATCACATGATCTTGGTGGCCAATTGACATCGCCATTACGTGAGATAACACGGCCATTGAATTTGTTGCGCAAAAGAGCCATTGTTTCGTTAGTTGCGTGGTGCCACTTGCCACCTGCTGAAACCACATATCGTCCACATCCATATCTTCCAATTCGGGCCATAAAAAGTTCATAAAAAGTTCTCACGATAGAGAACACCATTCACAGTAACTGCCTGACCGGCCTCATTTTGGAAAAAATACGGCACGATGATGCCGCCAGCCCATAAACCGCACCAAACAGTCACTCTTTGTGGGTGCATTGGGGTTTCGACAATCACTCTTGGATTCTCATTCGCCCAAATGTGGCAATTCTGTTTATTGACGAATCCACTGAGGTGAAAATGTGCCTCATCACTGAAGATGATTTTATTCGAAAATTGACCATCCACTGTTGCCATTTCTTGGATAACTTTAACACGTTGTTGGATTGTATATCTCTCCATGGTTCAAATTGAGTAGGTCTGAAATAGAGAAATGTCAAATAAAATTCGGGAAAAAAACTTGGCGTTTAGGTGTGGTTCACATTCAACATCGGCCCTTACAATTTAACCACCCACCTGTTGGAAAGCCATTTAACTGACCACCTACGCGTATGAGTGACAAATGATTCAGCCACCATTAACTATACGCACCATGGTCCAACATGACGTTACAAAATCTGCCATTAATATTGAAATTAATTAAAATTGTTTCATAGCTATGACTACAGAAAATTTTGTCAAAATTTTATTTTTATAGGAAATTTTGTCAAAATTTTATTCCTATAGAAAATTTTGTCAAAATTTTATTCCTACAGAAAATTTTGTCAACATTTTATTTCTACAGAAAATTTTGTCAAAATTTTATTTCTATAGAAAATGTCAAAATTTTATTTCTATGGAAAATTTTATCAAAATTTTATTTCTATGGAAAATTTTATCAAAATTTTATTTCTATGGAAAATTTTATCAAAATTTTATTTCTATATAAAATGTTATCAAAATTTTATTTCTATAGACAATTTTGTAAAAATTTTATTATTATAGAAAATTTTGTCAAAATTTTATTTTTATAGGAAATTTTGTTAAAATTTTATTTCTACAGAAAATTTTATCAAAATTTTATTTCTATAGAAAATGTTGTCAAAATTTTATTATTATAGAAAATTTTGTCAAAATTTTATTCCTATAGAAAATTTTGTCAAAATTTTATTCCTACAGAAAATTTTGTCAAAATTTTATTTCTACAGAAAATTTTGTCAAAATTGTATTTCTACAGAAAATTTTGTGCAAATTTTATTTCTACAGAAAATATATAGAAATAAAAACAGATTTTTTTGATATATATCGTTAACATATTTCTACAGAAAATTTTGTGCAAATTTTATTTCTACAGAAAATATATAGAAATAAAAACAGATTTTTTTGATATATATCGTTAACATATTTCCTCCGGTCTATTGGAAATGTAAAAAATATTATGATATCAACTTAAATACATTTGCCTTTGCCAAACCAAGAGCAGTTCGAAATTTCTGAGAGTTGTCCCCTACCCATCTACCTTAATTGGCCTTAGTTGGCAATAACCATATTTTCACAAACCATCTAAAAATGAATCTTTTGTATATACTTTAAAACTATAGAGTGTTCTGGAGGCATCGATACATGACCCCATGCTGCTTATTCCTATTAATTTATCGTTCAAGCGAAAAACAGTTGACTATGAATAAAGAAAAACCCTTTAACTATAATCGAATCGTATCAAAAACATTCACAAAAACTAAATCATGAAGTTAGTTTAGAACCTTTTCATCATGAATTCATTTCAAGCAATTTCCCTTAATCCATTCCCTATTTTTCTTTTTTTTTCATTCTCTAGTACTCTTTCATCCTTACCACCCCTCTGGAATACAGGATACATTGTCCAAATCAATATCCTTTCATATGCAAATTCAATGCAATAAATTTGTTGTGTTGTTTTTTTTTCACTCTATAGAAAAATTGATTTGTATACCTCTTACCAGGTTTTTGCCTCAATTTAAAATTAAGGGGGTAGAGATGAAAAAACTAGTGTTGGCTTTTGTGATCTTTTAGATTCGTTTCTATTATATTTCATGGACCAGAGATAAATGACACAATCACGTACAATAATCAGGTGTATAACACAAATTCCTGCTACAGTCATATATGGCATCGTGTACATTCATCTAATATTCTCAACGAATGGTAGACCAAACCAGTAGGGCAAAATGGGGATATATGACTAACATATCTTAGTCTTCGTAAAATTATTTCTGAATTTAATTGACCGGGGATCAACTGGACAAATTAGACATGTCCGTCCATCTCACTGTTCAAGTCGTGCTAGTTGCCGTACGACAAGATATAAGAGATTCTGTAGTTAGGAATTTACCAGAGGATCATTGATTACTTTTCCAAGCCTCTTGTAGTGATCAAACTTTATTTCCAAAAGAGAGTATTGCGCTGAGTATCACATCATCACCTCATTCAAGATTTAACCACCTTTTTAAGCTTTTGTATTTGAGAGCGAAAGAATAATATGAAAAACCAGAACAATTCACAATTTACCTTACTGGGAAACACTATTCAAGACCCATTCTCTCCCACTCTCACTCTCTCTCTCACACACAACCGTTCACAAACAAACTCTTGGATATGAATACAAAGTCAGTGCAAATATGTTGTTTTTGTATCACATGTTAGCCTAAAATTTCCATCAATGAATAATCATTGGCACCTGTGCAACAACTAAAAATGAATTGGTCTCATAGATACTCTGAATGGCTGTTTCAAAACCAAACAAAGTCAAATGGAAATTTTCAACAAAAGCCTATAATAAATTTGGTCAATAATAAAATTTAGAAGTTCTCCCACTGTTTTCCTTTTTGGTTGGAGCCAACAAAAAAACATAACAAAGGATCAATAAAGAAAAATAATTGATGGAAATTGACTATAAACGAAGGAAGTTTGAGAATTTAGATCAAGAAAAAAAACTAATTTTGATCATGATGTATAAAAAATTTAATTGACGGCAATTAAAAATTTTATTGATTCGATTAATATTTGTATGGTTTTTATTTTTGTTAACAAGTTAATGAAATTATTAAAAAATAAAGAAATTAATTAAAAATGTAATTAATTTTTTGTTGAATGTTTTTTCGAATTTTATCAAGATTTTAATTGAAGAAATATTGGAGATGTGTAGCCTCCATTTTAAAAGCTATCATGCCGGTATTGGTTCATTGTTTACAAGCAAGTCAAATCTGGAGATAGTCTCTACAGGCTATTAGAATTCTTGCCAAGATAACAGAGTGAGCTAGCCTTTTCCGGCTTGTATTTTTCATTTAGATCAGTCTTCATTACAAAAATACTATCACTTTTACCAATTTCCCAAAAATTTATTCTCCATCCTCCTACCATATTGGCATTACAAATCCCCACAAATTTTAAAATCCTACATTGTCTATGAACATTTTCTGATGCTTGGCATGGATCATCACTTTTCTTCTTGTTTTGCCTATCCAACAAAGTCGAATTGTTCACATTTGTTTTATGTTTCGAAATCATGTAAATTATGAGGCAATTGTTTTGCTAAAATACCTGGGACAATATACTGCAGAACACCAAAGGCAACAACAAAAATGAAAGGCAATGAAACAAAGCTCTCAAATAACGAAAGAGTACACACAATCACATACATACTTTTACATTAACACTTAATCATGTTATCTGGAGAAAGTTGCAGATGGTGGATGGGTGTATAAGAGAAGGATAGAGTTGGTTGAGTTTGATTGTGTATGTGCGTCTGTGTGTGTAGTTGGCACTACCCAGCGGGAAATGGAAGCGACGTGGAATCGATGATGGAAGTGCTGTCCGGGTAGCTATAAGGCCTGGGCGCTGCATTACGTGTTCATTTCAAAATAACATTGGATTGGATTGGAGACCAAGGCCTTGCCTCTCGCTTCTATTCGTATGCCTTCTAGAGGTGGTGTCGTCGATGCCATGTTATCAGGCCTTCATACTAAGTACAAAAATCATGCCTTCCAAAGAAGGCCCTCAAAAAGGCCTGGACAGGAAGGCATAAAAGAAAGCGTGTAAAAATAAATATTTTGAAGGCAAGGTTGTCTATGAACTGAACATTTGCCCTCATACCTTTTACGTTAGAATTTAATTTGACTTACTTTTCCTATACAGTTTATCTTATTTTTGTGATTTTAATATTTACCTCAAGTGTATTTTTATTTTTCTGCTCTATCGGGATTTGAACCGGGGTCCTCGTTATTGGTAGTCCTACACTCATCCACTGGCCTACGACACATTTATGGGATGTGGGCGCCAAAAGGTAAACTTAAGCTACACGTGAGGTCATTCCGCGTTCCCTTCTGTTGGAAGTGAACGTATAATGGGTATCGGATCTTTTATATGTTACAGAGAATGTCTTCTAGAAGGCCAAAGTTAGGAGTAACTAGACATAAGCAAATTAATAGCTTGGCAGCCAACAAAGAATGAGTATGGGATCATTGGTGGGTTCGAACAGATTCTACCATAGGCAAAGTTATAGATTTTTGTTATTATTAATTTAATTATTAATTATTTAGAAAGATCTATGTTTATTTATTTAACCGCACTGTAAAAATAAGTAAATACGACCGTAATGTCAGGCAGGGCGAGTCTTATGGACCATCTACCATGTTTCGTAATACAGTAAGTTATACTAAAGACAAGGTATCTTAAAACCTCTTAACATTGCCTTAATGTACATGGAGGTAGATTAAATACCTATATAATCTAAATCAGTTCTTGATCGGTTAACATAAAATTTCCAATTTCGATTGGATCGTATGAAATATCCCCCTGCAGAAGCGCAGGTAACCAAATATGGAAATTGCTTAGGCCGATAGCCTCTAGTTGCTAGTGCCCGTATAAATAAGTTTATTGTAATTTGTAATTATAATAAATTGAATAATAAATAAATAATGGAAGTTGCTTTTTATGAAGGCTACATATATTTTTGGACCGATATGGGCCACTTTTGCATCGTTGTTAGAGGCCAGTTACTAACACCACGTACCACATTTCAACTGGATCGAATGAATTTTTCACCTCCAGAAAGCGCAGGAAATAAAATCGGGGGATGGGTTTGGAGTAATTTTTACCTGGTTGTTACAGGCCACGTATCAAATTTCCACCGGATGTGATAAAATTGTCTCCTCCAAGAGGATCGTGGGCTACACCTAAATGTGGTCCGCAATACCATCCGACCTACATAAATAGTTGCTACTTGTATAAAGTATACCGTCGAACAGGGGGTATTTGACCCCCAAACTGGTACTAATTCAAGGGAACAACCGATTTACATGAAATTTGGCAAAACGTTTGCTCTTGTTAATAGTAGTATCTCTGTCAATTTGCAAAGAGATCGTGTCAGGTATATATATAGCGCCCGTATATATAATCGTCCGATTTGTGTTTATATCCCATATTACTCAGCCAATTTTTTGAAATTTTGAACAAACATTTTTTTTTTGAGTGGCAAGCACCCTCCCCATATGTACAGGGTGGCTGATATGTAATACAACAAGTGCTATACTTTTTAATTTTTTTAAATTTTATTTTTCAAAAGCAAGGGAGAACAAACTATAGTAACCATATAGAGATAAAACTGCACACATACAAAAAATAATTGAAAAAGGTTCATAATCTTAAATTAAAATCTATTTTATTTAAATTTAGTACACGAATCTTTGAAATGTTCGTGCCTCTATCAAAGTTAAAGGACCTTAAAATAAGGCCAATTTAATTTAATATAAAGAAGAAAAAATAGAATATTGAACCCTTGTATTAAAGAGGCTAATACTTATTTGGAAAATACGCTAATACTTATTTGGAAGATTTTGCCTTTTTGATTAAAAATTTATTTGAAAATAAGAAAACATTTGTTGCATTAAAATGTATTTTACAATTTGGATTTTTATTCGAAATTTATTTATAGTTGTATACCTGTGTTGATATATCGCAAAACGTGAACGAAAATTCAATAAATGAGACCTATATCCTAGCTTTAAATTCACAGAGCCTAGATCTAAAGCTAGTTAGCTTCCAAAAAAGTGACTTTATATTAAAAAAACAATATGTCAGATTCAATAACGAAATCCTTAAAAAGATTAAAAAGATTTGAAGTCAAATAAATTTTTCTGTATGTATGCTCTCACAACAACATTACCAAACTGTATTATAACAACAACAACTAATATAGAAGACAAAGAGAAATATCACGATCAAAACAAACGTATAAAGTAAAACCTATGGAAAATATGTGGGTAAATTGATCTACAACTAACTATATGTCCAACTTAATCCCAAAAATACGTAAATTTTAAGACATCGCCAGAAACGCTGTTTCGAATACAAAACTTCACTTTTCTACTGCTTTTTTTCCTATGGTGGAGGGTATAAAGATATATTCTATTTTAAATACACTGGAAGGCGGGGAGGGATACTAATTTCCAAATTTCTGGCAAATGGATGAGAATACATTACATGCTCTAAAACTAAAATCAATAACTATATCTAACTATAAATCATCTTGCGAAATAACAGCAAATTCTAGTTTTGAGGCAAATCGGATTAAAACCGTGTCCTGTTAAAAATGTTTATACAAATGTTTGTTTGATGATTATATAAAAAAACTGAATTTTCGTTCTTATAACAACAATGTAGGTCCTTCTTTTTCCAATTCCCAAAGAAGGCACAGAATAATGTTTGCGGTCATTTTTTAGAAAGGAAGTGCAAGGCATTTTAGAATGCATGATAGGAGAAGGCATATGGGAAGGTGTTAAGGATCCCAAAATCATGGGTTAAGAAGGCATAATTTTTGCGGTACTTCGCAATTTTCCCGCTGGGTACTCTGACTGAAAGACAAGAGTAATTTCCGTTTTGTTTTTAAACAACTGTTAATAGAGTTGTTGTACCCCGCCCTTTTTATTTGCTAGACAAAAAGAGTTATAACGGTAATCCGATTCGAATAGAGAGAGAGAGAGAGAGCGAGCCAGAGAAGTATTGTGGGGGGACTTTTACTAAAGAACGATACATAATTTATGATCCAAAAATGCTTGCCTAGAACCTTACCTTGTCATTTGCATATTTTCGGATTTTTCACTCATTCTCTTCAATTCATTGTGTATGGTCGTGTCTAAGGGATGGCAAACATGATATAAATGAACCATTGGTATATTTAAAATCAATATTGCCAAAAATCCTCTAAAAACATCTTTTGGATGCTTTTGGTAAATTTTGCAATTTTATTTCGAAAGAAATTTTGACAAATTTTTATTTCTAAAGAAATTTTAACAAATTTTTCTATAGAAATAAAATTTTGACAAAATTTTCTATAGAAATAAAATTTTAACAAAATTTTCTATAGAAATAAAATTTTGAGAAAATTTTCTATAGAAATAAAATTTTGATAAAATTTTCTATACAAATAAAATTTTAACAACATTTTCTGTAGAAATAAAATTTTTACAGAATTTTCTATAGAATAAAATATTGAGAAAATTTTCTACAGAAATAATATTTTGATAAAATTTTCTATAGAAATAAAATTTTTATAAAATTTTGTATACAAATACAATTTTAACAACATTTTCTATAGAAATAAAATTTTTACAGAATTTTCTATAGAAATAAAATTTTGGGAAAATTTTAACAACATTTTCTATAGAAATAAAAGTTTGACAAAATATTCCATAGAAATAAAATTTTGACAAAATTTTCTATAGAAATAAAATTATGAAAAAATTTTCTATAGAAATATAAGTTTGACAAATTTAAGATCTAAAATTTTGGCAAACTTTTCTATAGAAAGAAAATTTTTGACAAAATTTTCTATAAAAATAAATTTCTATAGAAATAAAATTTTGAGAAAATTTTCTATACAAATAAAATTTTAACAGAAATTTCTATAGAAATAAAATTTTGAGAAAATTTTCTATACAAATAAAATTTTAACAGAATTTTCTATAGAAATAAGATTTTGACAAAATCAATTATAGAAATCAATTGATTTCATTAATTTTTTATTAAAATGCATGGTCCTCTGAGTTCAAGCCATTACCTCCCGGTATCTTCACACTGGTACAATTGTTAAAAATTTGACACAAAATTCGTACATAATCTATACATTGCGTACAACTCATCACTGATGCATCGTATTTGCCTCAAGGTGTGTTGCCACCCTTTGCCATCTTTAACATACGCTGTTGGATGATAGATCAATATCATTTTTACGCATTGTAGTCATTCGTTTTTTTTCCTTTCTTTTAGCTTCACCTCTGCATTCTGAACAGTGTAAATTATTATTGAAAGCAGCAACCTCAGCAACTATGGACACTTTCAATTCGAGAAATGAGAGTACAAGTGAAAGAGTACATATGTGTGTGTGTGTGCGTGTGTGTGTTCATCTTCTATTTACTGAAACAAACTCCTGTGTGGCCTGGTCTACTCTATATTGTATATCTAACGGTCATAAATTACAATTTATGTTCAGCTAACGAGTTGCATTTAAATGTTTATAGCACTCATTCATTCAGCAGTCCTGCATTCGTTTAGTCCAATGAGAAGAACAGAAAAACGTGCATTCAACATAGACCCATGGTAAAGTGAAGGGAATATGGTTAACCTATTCATTTGATCATTTATAGAAGAAAGCTCAGTCAACATTTTGCACATGAGACGAGAGATTGGTGGTCTTTAGGTAAACAAGGGATATTTAGCTATGAAACAAGCCCACCACTGATTGTGGGTGAATGGGTGGTGGTGGAATCACCGGTTCCGTTTGTCCACCTCATAGTCGCTATAAACGTGAATTATTTGAATTGTTGCACTTGCATACAGTCGTATATACCCATGGGTACAGGATTGCGTGGCATATTTCTAAAGGGTGCAAGGACCATAATTCACGATTTCAAAATGCAAGGATTCACAATCAAGATTGCCACTCGAGTCAAACATAATCTAACAAAATTTGGAGAAAATTTTACCAATTTTGTCAAAATTTTATTTCTATAGAAATTTTTGTCAAAATTTTATTTCAATAGAAATTTTTGTTAAAATTTTATTTCTATGGAAAATTTTATTAAAATTTTATTGCAATAGAAAATGTTGTCAAAATGTTATTTCAATAGAAAATTTTGTCAAAAATTTATTTCTATAGAAAATTTTTGTCAAAATTATGTTCTCTATAGAGAATTTTGTCAAAATTTTATTCCAATAGAATTTTTTTTTAAATTTTATTTCTATAGAAAATTTTATCAAAATTTTATTTCTATAGGATATTTTGTCAAAATTTTATTTCTATAGAAAATTTTGTTAAAATTTTATTTCTATCGAAAATTTTGCCAACATTTTATTTCTATCGAAAATTTTGTCAAAATTTTATTTCTACATAAATTTTTTTTTCTATAGAAAATGTTGTCAAAATGTTTTTTCTATAGAAGATTTTTTCAAAATTTTATTTCTATACGAAATTTTGTCAAAATGTTTTTTCTATAGAAAATTTTGTCAAAATTTTATTTCTATACGAAATTTTGTCAAAATGTTATTTCTATAGAAAATTTTGTCAAAAGTTTATTTCTATAGAAAATTTTGCCAAAATGTTATTTCTATAGAAAATTTTGTCAAAATGTTATTTCTATAGAAAATTTTGTCAAAATGTTATTTCTATAGAAAATTTTGTCAAAATTTTAGTTCTATACGGAATTTTGTCAAAATGTTATTCCTATAGAAAATTTTGTCAAAAGTTTATTCTATAGAAAATTTTGTCAAAATGTTATTTCTATAGAAAATTTTGTCAAAATGTTATTTCTATAGAAAAGTTTGTCAAAATTTTATTTCTATACGAAATTTTGTCAAAATGTTATTTCTATAGAAAATTTTGTCAAAAGTTTATTTCTATAGAAAATTTTGCCAAAATTTTATTTCTATAGAAAATTTTGTCAAAATGTTATTTCTATAGAAAAGTTTGTCAAAATTTTATTTCTATACGAAATTTTGTCAAAATGTTATTTCTATAGAAAATTTTGTCAAAATTTTATTTCTACATAAAATCTTTTTCTATAGAAATTTTTCTCAAAATTTGATTTCTTTAGAAAATTTTGTCAAGATTTTATTTCTATATAAAATTTTATCAAAATTTTATTTCTATATGATATTTTGTCAAAATTTTATTTCTATAGGATATTTTGTCAAAATTTTATTTCTATATAAAATTTTGTCAAAATTTTATTTCTATAGAAAATTTTGTCAATTTATAGGGCTTTGCAGTCTATAGGGCTTTGCCCAAATAAATTTGACAAACATTCTTTTCCTCTGTTGGTTAAGCTACTCTTGTAGTTTAGTCAATGTATGGTTTTAAGCTGAAATAAAAAAACAACAACAATGCTTAAAGAACAAAACCAACAATAACAAAACAAAACAAATGGAAAAAGAAGAGGAGGCACGCTCAAAATAAACCCAGCCATGTGAATTCAAATCGATGATTTGACAGTGGCATAGGAAAAGAGATATGTTTGTTTCGAGTTTATTTCGGCATAAGCCGGCTATCAATGTAAAACCTTTTTTCGGAGGGTTCAAGTGTGGTTTTTGTTGGGTTTAATAAACTGCCTGAATTTATTCTGATAATTGGTTGATAGTTTTGCTGCAAGTAGAGGATGCTGATGAGGAATGTGGTAATTCCGAAACGTGCGTCCATCCAACCATCTTGCAGTCTATAGGGCTTTGCCCAAATAAATTTGACAAACATTCTTTTCCTCTGTTGGTTAAGCTACTCTTGTAGTTTAGTCAATGTATGGTTTTAAGCTGAAATAAAAAAACAACAACAATGCTTAAAGAACAAAACCAACAATAACAAAACAAAACAAATGGAAAAAGAAGAGGAGGCACGCTCAAAATAAACCCAGCCATGTGAATTCAAATCGATGATTTGACAGTGGCATAGGAAAAGAGATATGTTTGTTTCGAGTTTATTTCGGCATAAGCCGGCTATCAATGTAAAACCTTTTTTCGGAGGGTTCAAGTGTGGTTTTTGTTGGGTTTAATAAACTGCCTGAATTTATTCTGATAATTGGTTGATAGTTTTGCTGCAAGTAGAGGATGCTGATGAGGAATGTGGTAATTCCGAAACGTGCGTCCATCCAACCATCTTGCAGTCTATAGGGCTTTGCCCAAATAAATTTGACAAACATTCTTTTCCTCTGTTGGTTAAGCTACTCTTGTAGTTTAGTCAATGTATGGTTTTAAGCTGAAATAAAAAAACAACAACAATGCTTAAAGAACAAAACCAACAATAACAAAACAAAACAAAATTGTATTTCTATAAAAAAATTTTGTGAAAATTTTTATTTCTATAGAAAATTTTGTCAAAATTGTATTTCTATAGATTTTTTAATTTTATTTCTATAGAAAATTTTGTCAATATTTTATTTCAATTGTATGGTGGGCTTACCCTTTAACATGGTCCTTTATGAAATTGCTTACAAGGCAATATACAAATAAAATTTGCACAATTAAAAACAGTCCATGCAACAGAGTGGAAATAAATCGTATGCATGCAAAAAAATATAAATGCAACGCTTATATGCTCCAGAGAATTGCAGTTGCTAGAATAATAACATTTTTATTGTTTAAAAATCAGTAAACAATTTAAAATCAATTGAAAGGTTTCAATACGGCAAATGGTAGGGAGATGTGGCAAAACGTGGCAACGCGGAATAATTAGGAATAATAAGAAGTTGAAGAAAACTTTAATTTAGAATAAGTAATGCTTTTCACTAAGCTTCACGAAGCATTCTTAATAAAATGAATGAATGAAATTTATAACTTGCCAATTATTTGATTAAATTAAATGAGTGACACATGTTAAAAGTGCAAAAAATTTCATCATATAGAAAATGTTGTAAAAATCTTATTCCTATGGGATCTTTTCTTAAAATTTTGTTTCTATAGAAAATTTTCTCAAAATTTTATTTCTATAGAAAATTTTGTCAAAATGTTATTTCTATAGAAAATTTTGTCAAAATGTTATTTCTGTTTGTTTTGTTCTTTAAGCATTGTTGTTTTTTTGATTTAAAACCATGCATTGACTAAACTACTAGTGTAGTTTAACCAACAGAGGAAAAGAATGTTTGTCAAATTTATTTCGGCAAAGCCCTATAGACTGCAAGATGGTTGGATGGACGCACGTTTCGGAATTACCAAATTCCTCATCAGCATCCTCTACTTGCAGCAAAACTATCAACCAATTATCAGAATAAATTCAGGCAGTTCATTAAACCCAACAATGAACCACACTTGAACCTGATAGCCGGCTTATTTCTATAGAAAATGTTGTCATATATTCTATACATAGAATCGGGTAGCATTCTGTGATAAGAGAGAAGTTCATCACTTTACCTAACCTAAGCTCATGTTGGTTTCAATACATGTCTAGCCGAACACAGTGGTTTGAGTATAAAGTCGTTCAAATTTCCTAAAATCTATCCACAATACATCTGAGCCTACTTCAGTAGGACCAGAGAGAAAATGTACTCTTGACTTTGGTTGGCCAAGAAATTTGTCTATGGATGCGAATTTACTCTGTGTTTGTATCCCACCTCAGTTATCTCAAGAACAATTATTCTATACTTCAAAGGACCTCTATGGGTAGAACCACTTAGACAAACACTCAAATATGTCACCATTTATTGTCATACACTAACGCATTTTCCCACTTTTGTGTTATTTCGATCTCACTCAATAAATGGTTCACATTAATTTTTGAATTATAAATTCCAATTGCACAAAACTATTCATCTCAATCAACATTACGAGAAATCCACAAATGATAGAAAAATCAAAGATTATGATTTGTAGGCCACAACAATAAACAATAAAACCAAATCGAGTCGAGCACAAGATTATTGCTGTTTATTTATTTCAATAAAAATTTATAGATAAATTCATGCCACAAGAGACATTTGTTTGCCATGTAGAATCTACATAAAAACTCATAAAAATATCGAAAATATAAAGAGGCAATCGTATGGTCAACATGTATACAATAACCACTACCACCACCACCAATACCACATACAAATGCAAACATTGAATATCCTGGCAATAAGGATATGAATACATTTAAATACTACATTTATAGAGGAATGAAAGTGTGTGTGTATGCTTGTATATGTTTGTATTTATATGTATGTGTACAAACACACACATGTCTATTAACACACAATATGGACATCTAAAGTTATTCCAACGACCCAACCACCTACAATTTAAATACAATGGACCTCACCACCACCCACCGTCCCATTATCGGGGATTTGTGGGTGAGCAAGTCAGTCTCACATGTGTGAATTAAGTCTGTGGAGATTTTTAGTTCAATATCTGAGATCATGTGTGCTACACCCTCAAAAAAAATCGCTTCTTTAACATATGTTCCAAACATATTTTGCAGGAAGCACATATATTATTGCATACTGCCGAAACATTAATATGTTTGTTTTATGTGAACATATTATATGTTTGGAAGCATTTTGAGCCAAAAATATTATATGCTTGGAAGAATTTTTCCCAAACACGATTGTGCTCATTCCCTAACATACTCGTAATTTTCACTTCCACGAATTTTTTTAGTTATTGGCACCTTTCTCTGTAATACAAATAATGTTGAAGAAATTATTCACTTTTATAAATTTTTTAAATTTTACCTTTCGCCTGCACGGAGAATCGAACCGAGGACCATACAGTTTGTAAGCCAACACACTATCCACTGGGCTACGTAGCTGTTATAGTCACCAGTAGATAATTATCGTTTTAAGTTACATTTATATAGCATAGTTTGCAGCGCCCACGAGCCTATGCAAACATAACATTATTTAACAGAAACATACATTTGTTTGCCACGTGGAGCAGTGGTTAGCATGTCTGCCTTGCATGCAAAGGGTCGTGGGTTCAATCCCTGCTCCGACCGAACATTTTTTTTTGTTTTTTTTTTTTTAATTTACACATTTTATTTATACTATATTATTTTTTTTAATGAAACTTCGAAATGTGCGTTATTAAAGATTTATAGTCAGTAACAGTGCTTGATATAAACGAAATTGACTGATTTTTGGATAAAATATTATTTTTTATTGCAAAAATAACAATCTTGTAATAAAAAACTGTTTATGTACAAAACTTTAAAATTTGGAAGGAATTCAAAAACTAACAAAAGAAGAACGTGGAGTCGAGTATAAACATACATACATAATTTTATAATATAAACACAAATTTATTTAGGAGTGAACAGTTTTTTACTAGCATTTAACACCATCGCTCTAAAATTCCTTTTATTTTTCTTTAATAATTCATTTTAAAGAAAATAAACTTTTTAAATTGTTTTAGCTGTAAAACTCGAACTTAATGCCCGCTTTTATATTTGATGGTGTCCGTCAACTCCTCGTGGACTACTTTTTAATAAAGAGGAACTAAAGTTTGTTTTTTTACATTTTACTGTGTAATTTTTCACTATTTCCCCCTTATTTCATTTTACTGTCCCAACTCTAAAAAGAGTATAGTGCCCTTTCGTTATTTTTATGAAGACCCCTGATTTCTTTTAACGAACCAAGAAAAAAATTGTGCCCATAATGCCAAAATGATAAACAAAACACATGTCCACACATACATAAAATGCTGCTCTCAAGGCGAAAACATATGCTGTTTGTTTTTCAAATGTCTATTCTCTTGGTTCAGAATGTATATTCTCTTTATTCAAATTAAATAATATTTAGACTTAAACATATCAAATTTTTGGCCTTATCATAAAACAGTTTTCCGAAACAACATACAAGCGGTTTCACAGAAATTGTTCTCTTTTGACTCTTTTGCTGTGTTATATTGATATCTTTCGTCAACTCTCCCGGTTTCCATCTCTATTTCTCTCTATACTCTCTCTGTCGCTTTGAATAAAATATCACAACATATGTATGTTTAGTCGAAATTTGTAAATTTATATATGTTTGTATTCACTCATATGATTTTTATGAAACATTCATGCCCCAAACATAATATATTCTAACATATTAACAGAGACGTCCCAAACATTTAGTGTTAGTTCAGGAACATTACATGTTCGCACTTAAATATATTGTGGTTTAAAATCGTGCCCGAAACACATTTTGTTTATATCGGAACATATGAAAAACATATTTTTCTAACAGTGTAGTGACAATGTTATCCAAAATATTTTGTGGTTTAAATGTTCAACTTAATATACGAGGGGGGATCTAAAAAAAAGGAAGGTGTTTCTTAACGTCACACTCTGATGAAAGATCTTCCTCTCTCTCTCAATGGCTATGATCAAATATTGGTTTAGCGAATTTCAATTTGTCGGCTAATCTACGTCCACGAACTTGTCATATCCAATATGTTTCAATGATTTTAGAAAAATACTTTAGAACTATTGCCTTTTAAATATAACCTTATTGCAATTTTTGCACCGACCCTCGTATAATTGTCTATTAAGTGTAAATGACTCTCCTCAATTTTGTGGTTTTGTGAATGAGGAGAGAGGAATTCTCATAAATTTTTCCTCAACTCTCAAATTCACAGACTAAACCAAATTGAACATGGGAATCATGGCATATTAAAATTATTCCAAATATGTGCAGACAATAAATATAAGCAATGGGATTATGTAAGGGAAATTTATCGGTTTGCATTTCCAATTAAGACAGACTTTTTGATCATTTAATGAGAATCATGATTAATTATAGAAACTGAAAAAGTAGAGAAAATCCAAATCTAGTACCAAGTACCCTACAATAAATTTTATACATTTATACAGTTTTTTTTAACTTTAGATTGTAGATTTGTGTGCTGTAACTCAGCTTGCTAATTTTCAGTTTGCCAGTTCTTTTATCCGATTGTAGTTTCTTATGTCCCTAATGGAAATCATAGCTCAAATCCTTAGCTTAGAGAAAAGAAACTTCAACTAGGCCAATTTTTAAAATTGAGTAATTTTTTTCACATCACAAATCATCAATATTTGAATTTCATTTTAATTTTATTTTCTCTATGTTAAACGAAATATGCAAATTTCCAATAGACCATGATTGAGGCACTCAATCGCATTACGCTTATTTTACTTAACCCCAACAACTTTTCCTTGAAAAAAACAGACCCCAATTTGAAATGTGCATATTGAAATGTATTTCCAACAGCCACAAAAAAAATCAGACCGTCAATGTCTTTTGTAGAAAATCGCTGGAATTTTTTATTCACTCTCCATTCTGTACTCTTGCAATGCGCATTAAGCATTTCTGACAAGTCATCATAGTCTATATCCATTATGATGATTTGCAATCAAATATTAAATCCTATTTGTAGGCGCTTGATATACACTGAGGAAAATTTACAACAATTAAGGAAAAAATGTCAATCATTTCACATTGGTCCCTCACAACTTCGAAATTCAATTACCTAACGGCATTCGAGATGGTTGTGTTTACACATTTAAGGTCACGACTAATGTATAACTCTTATAGAGATCATTTCTCTGTGTATCTACTAGACCACCCACATTCTCTGAGAGAGGGAGAGAAATCACATTTCTCCATAATACCATCAAGATTTTCTAGGCAAAAGAAAAAAACAAAACAAACACACAGCCCCCACTAGCAACAACAATGCTACGAGTAGTCTTTCTTGATGTTGTTACAGAAGCTTAAAAGTATTTACCAAACCCAAAAACTTTGTCTTCTTCATTATTCGCTTGTGTTGGTTTTTGCATAACCAGAAAAACGCAATATTTCCGAAAGAGCATTACCAATGTATTATAAAATGGAAGATTTACCCTTGCACATACACACTCACACCGACATCACCCAACCTCATAATGCTTGCGACATTTGAAGGCTCAACTAATTTGAGTTTAGGTCCTTGGGATTGACGGTGTACTGTTTGAGTGGTGAGGCAATGTCATTGAATGCAAGAATTTCATGGAATGATGGCTAAACGAAACTTAATTCAATTAGCTTGAACAAATAGTTCTCCAAAAATCCCCGTCAAATAAATCCTTTTGAGGCTTACAACATTCCCCCATTGGTATGGAGATACTAGCTGCTATGCAGAGCAAGGGAAAAGTTTATTTGCTTGAGTTAAGCCCATTTTGAAGATTATATTTTTCTCTTGAATATTATAAAGTTTTTATTTTAATTTCAACAATCTCTTAAGGGAGATTTAGAGACCGAGTTAGATGGTGCAATTATGTGGTTAGGGAATTTGGTATTTGTATTTGTAAGCGGTTAATTGTAATAGTGTAATATGGAAGAATGGTTATTCGATTCTCTATAGACAAGCACCGTAAGCGGAAAGAAAATTTGATTTACTATGGCCTCTGTAACTTCCATTACGAATGATTAGATCCCAAGAGGTTGTATACAAAATTGGTTCAGGTTCTGGGAAGCTGCTTTAATATGAGATATGAGAAAAGAGTATTTTTTACTCTCCATTATGTTATGCAATCTCTTCATGTTGTCATAACGAGCTATAGGCAAAGACAAGCTAAAAAAGACGCATTCTGGTTCTCTGAGAGAAAGAGAGAGAGAAAGCAAATGTCAAGGTGTAGGTTAGATGGCAGCCCGATGTTTCAGGCTCACTTAGACTATTCAGTCCATTGTGATACCACATTGGTGAACTTCTCTCTTATCACTGAGTGCTGCCCGATTCCATGTTAAGCTCAATGACAAGGGACCTCCTTTTTATAGCCGAGCCCGAACGACGTTCCACATTGCAGTGAAACCACTTAGAGAAGCTTTGAAACCCTTAGAAATGTCACCAGCATTACTGAGGTGGGATAATCCACCGCTGAAAAACTTTTTTGGCGTTCGGTCGAAGCAGGAATCGAACCCACGACCTTGTGCATGCAAGGCGGGCATGCTAACCATTGCACCACGGTGGCTTTAGGTGTAGAGGGCTATGAGAAAAAATTGATTTATGTGTACAATGTTATTGATATTGTCACTTTTTCACGGAAAACATGTTTGTTTCCACCATTTTATTTTATCGGAAATTTGATTTCGTCAAGCATTTTTGCGAAAAATCCATGAAAAAAAACATTATGCTCTTGAAGCGTAACGTATTCCTTCTTGGAGTATATCTAATGTAAAATTAAAACGGAGTTTTACAATTTGGTGAATTTTATTTATTTTCCTATTCTCTCAAATAAATTTAAATTTGTTTTTCTTAATTTGAATACAATTTTGTTAGACCAACATACCTTAATAAACTTAATTTATTTTAATCGCTTCTAAACGTGATGACAATGCGATAAAGTGTCCATAGATTTACACGCATTCAAACAACTATGTTCTTGGCTTAAAACGTACATATATGTGGTGGTATTAAAATGCACACCGTTGCATGAATACATGCACAAAAAGGGTACACAAAAATAATTACATTTACTTATTACAAGCCCCAAAAAAAATTTTTTTTTTCAAATGTTAGTGTAAAAGAACGCTAGGTATATAATTTCGTTATGGGCGATAGTATTTTCTAAGGCCTTATCAAGCGGTTTATATTCGTTATGAATGGAAATTTCTTCAGAAAAATGGAAATTTGCCACTAAATCAATACATAGGATACACTGCTTGAATCAGCCTAGACTGAAATGTTCAAAAGAAAAACTTCTTATTACTGTGAACGTTCAGTGATACATAGCAAAGACTTGTAGAAGACGTCTTATAAGTCGTATTCTCTCTCTCTCTATCGAGAGAAAATACTGAATTGTATTGGTTCCCGCAAATACGTTGTGTTATTGCCGATCATCCATGCCTCTGTGTGTATGAGTACTCTTCCTACAAATTCATAATTTGCTCGCTTACATTATTCGCAGGTATTTGCCATGTTGATCTAATCTAAATAAAGTGTTTTTACCTGCTCTTAGTTAGAAGCTGAAGAGTGTAAGAGAGCATAACTAAACCATATAAGGAGAAAACTTATTATTATTATTTTTACACAATATAAGGCCCACAAATTTTCGACTTGCACTCTTCAGAATCACGGGCAAATGAACGTCATCAAAAAAAAAGCAAAAACATTTCATATCTAAAAAACCGCTGGTGCTTAAAATATTTAACCTCCTTCATAACAATAAAAATTCAACAGCTCGTAGTTTGCCACAGCACTTTAGCAGCGGTAAGTTCGTGCTAATGCTACAATTGTTTTGTCTACTTCCCAAGGTTCGCATTTTACAGAGGCTATAGTGTTGATCCTCTTCTAACTAGGAATACAAAATCAAAGCATGAACACCTACCCACATGCTGGCTGACCAACCCAAACAAAGAAGAGACCTTTAGAGAGATGAGAAAAAAAACACATGTGACAGTAAATTGGTTTGAAACGAAGTAACATACATCCTCCAAATATTAAGAATGTTTAGATACACATTGTTAACTATAATTTCGAAAAAAAAAATATTGAAAAGGTTTATCACATGCACTAGAAATCTATCAAAATCTTTGGAATCGGTCATGCTTTTCTATCAGTGTATCCTAACATACTATGACTTCATTTCGATATGTTACAAACATAATAACAACCCCATTAACAATTTCCATTATGGTGTAGGGTATAAAACTGCATACATAGAATTGTGTAAATCCTATTAAACATGATGTAAAAAACACTCTGTATTTCATTTGTGTGTGTGTGTGTGTGTGTGAACTATATATGCATGTAAACTCGTGGTGGCGAGTCTGAAAGGACTCATGCATAAAGATATCACGGAAAATGTGTAAAATTAAAATGTAAAAAAACAGAAAAGGGTTTTGGTAGATTTAACATTTTGACAAAATTTTCTATAGAAATAAAATTTTAACAAAATTTTCTATAGAAATAAAATTTCGAAAAAATGTTCTATAGAAATAAAGTTTTGACACAATTTTCAACAGTATTAAAATTTTGACAAAATTTTCCATAGAAATAACATTTTAACAAAATTTTCTATAGAAATAAAATTTCGAAAAAATGTTCTATAGAAATAAAGTTTTGACACAATTTTCTACAGTATTAAAATTTTGACAAAATTTTCTATAGAAATAACATTTTAACAAAATTTTCTATAGAAATAACATTTTTAAAAAATTTTCTATAGAAATAACATTTTTAAAAATTTTCTATAGAAATGAAATTTTGACAAAATTCTCTATAGAAGTAACATATTCAAAAAAAAATTTCTATACAAATAACATTTTGACAAAATTTTCTATAGAAATAAAATTTTGACAAAATTTTCTATAGAAATAAAATTTTGACAAAATTTTCTATAGAAATAAAATTTTGATAAAATTTTCCCATATACTTATTTTAAAGTGCAGTTTCCATTTTCTTATTAAACTTTTTTTTCGCAATATAAAAGCTTTGTTTTCATAGCAATATCATTTATAATAAATAATATTCTTCAATTTCCTTCATTTCGAGCATTTTTCCTAATGCAGAACAGATGTGGTTTATTTATTAACTGGTTTTCCCAGAAAGATATCCCATATGAAAATATGGGATATTTTATTGGGTCTGACTAAAGTAAATGAACCGCAATTCTCACATTTAAGTGGTTTTCCCATACTCCCACACACTGGAGTCGTTTAAAATATCTCGTAGTACCATATCAAACCGCAAACACTCATCCATGACGATGAACCGACCTACCCCTTTCTCTGAAGCAATTTTATTAAGCCATCTTTCTAATAACCATTGCTGCTGTAAAAATGCTATTAAAACACCATGAACAAGCATTTTGCCATAAATTCCATAGAAAATAATGCACTGTAAACAACGACAACAACAACAATTCCAAGAATAATAGAATAGAACTGAGAAACCAGAGACGAGAAACGAGTTAAGCAAAACCAAGACTCGAGGATGAGTGTATTTCGATGTTAGGTTTGAATCTCATAAACATTAAAATTAGTGAAATTATGATTGCAGTTTTTATGTTCTTCGTCTTACGAAGAGGAGTAGGTGGGTTTGAAGGTTATTCATGTATTCTGGTTTTCTAGAAGGGAAATAGAGAAAATTGGTGGAATATTCACTATACACGGCATACATAAACAAAATACTTTCCTTCGGAACCAAATTTTAGACAATCGAAAATCGTCTTTGGGTAAATTTTATTTTTACAAACATGCTAGTTTTGTTAATTCATCTTCACAATAATTATTCATTGATTATTCATGTCATTCCCCAACCAAATGCTTCTTCATTTACATAATTGAAATTTCTTTTTCTTAATTTAGTTTATGAAAAATCAAATATTGTATTTATTTTAAATTGCTTAATAGAAATTTGCAAAGGCATCAACAGCTGTTACATGAGTTAAATTAAAAAACATTTTTGGTTTTACACCTCTGCTACCGTGTTATTATATCTACAACTGTGTTTGGTAAACACTCTCTCTCACACTCACATCAGCAAAACAGCAGTTGTCATTCAACAGGGTTGCCATTACCACCCTCTTAACAAACGCATATTTCCCCTTATGGGAGAATGAGATGGTGAGATTTCCTAAGACCTCATTCTCTAGGTTGTTATGAACATGTGACATAAAAGGAAAATTATAAAAAAATCTACTTTTACTCAATGAAATGTGAATGGCATTGGCGTGTGCAAAATTCTTGGGGAAATGCGAAAATGAAAATTTCATGCTTTCCATAAGCACATCATATAATATTTTGGCAATATTCAAAAAGGTAAGCAAGAAAAAAGAGCACCTGCAATTGGCATTCGTTTATATACTAGAGTGTATTGTAAGAAATTATAAGAGAGAAAAAATAAGCATGTAAACGTAATGTGTGCTATAATGCAGAAAAATATATGTTGTGTTGGAAATTATTTCGTACGAAGTTCTATTGAGTACAGGGATCTGGGAATAAAATAACTTGAATTTAATTTAAGCAATCAAACCAGTAAAAAACCTCTTATAATTGGTTTTTTATCAATTTATAATTATAGTAATTACACTGTAAATACAGTAAATCTAGGGTCTCAAACTCCAGAGTCGATCTAGCGATGTCTGTCCGTCTGTTGGAATCACAAAAACTTCCTAACGAAAACAACTCGAAACTTCCTATCGACTTGAAATAGTTGTTAATGAAGTAGGACAGATGATATTGCAAATAGACTTTTAGTTATAGTCCCCATGTAAACAGATCCAAAGATTTGATCAAAGTTGTATCCAAAAATATACCGAAATTTTACGTAACCTAACCCTATCGTTCCGTAGGATATGTAAATGATTAGATAGTCCCCCCATTGGCATATATAATTACTGTTATTTCAAGCACCTTGGACACCCATATGGTATCACCTGTTGGTTATTGGCTCATATATGAAAGAATACAGGGAAATATGCTGGTAATTTAATTAGATATCCATTGACAACATCCAGCCCAGAATAATTTATTTTTTGCCAACTTTGACTTTTTGTTGTCATCGTTATGTTGTGATTCCACCGCGAAATTAATTGTTGTTTTTTTTTTGTTTTGTTTTGCCATATAAAAGTTAACTTTATAGAACAATTTAAAACTAAGGTTATTTTTATGCTTTATATTTTTTTATATTCCCTTTATTATCATGATGACGATAATGGTCATTATTGGTTGTGGTGTAGTGGTGCCTATATTCATTTTTATACCCACCACCATAGGATGGGGGGTATATTAACTTTGTCATTCCGTTTGTAACACATCGAAATATTGCTCTAAGACCCCATAAAGTATATATATTCTGGGTCGTGGTGAAATTCTGAGTCGATCTGAGCATGTCCGTCCGTCCGTCCGTCCGTCCGTCCGTCCGTCCGTCTGTTGAAATCACGCTAACTTCCGAACGAAACAAGCTATCGACTTGAAACTTGGCACAAGTAGTTGTTATTGATGTAGGTCGGATGGTATTGCAAATGGGCCATATCGGTCCACTTTTACGTATAGCCCCCATATAAACGGACCCCAAAATTTGGCTTGCGAGGCCTCTAAGAGAAGCAAATTTCATCCGATCCGGCTGAAATTTGGTACATGGTGTTAGTATATGGTCTCTAACAACCATGCAAAAATTGGTCCACATCGGTCCATAATTATATATAGCCCCCATATAAACCGATCCCCCGATTTGGCTTGCGAGGCCCCTAAGAGAAGCAAATTTCATCCGATCCGGCTGAAATTTGGTACATGGTGTCAGTATATGGTCTCTAACAACCATGCAAAAATTGGTCCACATCGGTCCATAATTATATATAGCCCCCATATAAACCGATCCCCCGATTTGGCTTGCGAGGCCTCTAAGAGAAGCAAATTTCATCCGATCCGGCTGAAATTTGGTGCATGGTGTTAGAATATGGTCTCGAACAACCATGCAAAAATTGGTCCACATCGGTCCATAATTATATATAGCCCCCATATAAACCGATCCCCCGATTTGGCTTGCGAGGCCTCTAAGAGAAGCAAATTTCATCCGATATGGCTGAAATTTGGTACGTGATGTTAGTATATGGTCTCTAACAACCATGCAAAAATTGGTATACATCGGTTCATAATTATATATAGCCCCCATATAAACCGATCACCAGATTTGACCTCCGGAACCTCTTGGAAGACCAAAATTCATCTGATTCAGTTGAAATTTGGTACGTGGTGTTAATATATGGCCTCAAACTCCCATGCAAAAATTGGTCGATATCGGTCCATAATTATATATAGGCCCCATATAAACCGATCCCCAGATTTGACCTCCAGAGCCCCTTGGAAGAGCAAAATACTTCCCATTCGGTTGAAATTTGGTACGTGATGTTAGTATATGGTATCCAACAACCATGCAGGAATAAGAAGTTTTAAGATACCACAACCCAAGTAATTCGATTGTGGATGACAGACAGTCTTTCGTAGAAGTTTCTACGCAATCCATGGTGGTGGGTACATAAGATTCGGCCTGGCCGAACTTGCGGCCGTATATACTTGTTTCTATTATTTTTATTGGGATTATTATGATTATAGTAACAAATTAAAACATGTGCTAACACTTTGTTTGTACTTTTGGCCGAATGGTCACACATTAGCCAAGTTGGAGGGTCATAGAGCAGCTACAACGGCTTGGTTATGTGACCACATAAAAATTTGCAATAATCGACAACATTTTTATTACAATTTATTTTTTGATGACTGGACATAAAAATGAGTTTTATGACATTGAAGGAATTATTAGCGTTTGCCAGTTTGCCAATGGTGGCCTACAATTTAGATTTCCATCATCTTCTCCTCTAGAAAAATATCACGAGTGGTCACGGAGTTGACAGCGTGATTAAAATTTGTCATATGAACACTTGCGGAAAATATTAGATTCATGAATGAATGGGCTTTAGCCAAAATTATACTCTCTCACCAACTCACGCTATCAAAATGTTTTACTCTCCAGATAGGCGATAAGAAAAATCTCACAGATTGAGATATTATTGAGAGAGTCAACATGTTTCAAGAGCATTTTTGTAGCCTCTCCTAAATTGGGTTTTGTTATTCTCTGATGTTACAGATACTCTTAGACTAGACATAAACTTAGTGGCACCACATGTGGCGCTTATCAATGAGGGTTTGAAACACTAAGAATATTTACGTGACCCTAACAATAATTGCGACTCACGGACATATCTCTAATACATGAGGTACTCCTGGCACTTAGTATTCGTTATAACATATTCTCATGATGCGGAAACTAATACAAGAAATGGGCCATAAACGACTATAAAAAAGTTGAGAACATTGAATGTTCTTTGTTGATTAGAGGTATACGCGAAATGACTGTTAGCAGTAGCAATTAAAATAACAAGCCCAGCTTCGTTTGCTGACCAAGGTCATAAAACTATGACAAATTTAATTGAGGGTTCTAATTATGTCCTTATTAAATTTAAAGAAATTACATAATTGACATTTCAATAATTGTACTGTAGACTAGGCTATGTTGTTATTGTTAGAACCAATGACAGAAATAAAATTTTGACAAAATTTTCTATTGGAATACAATTTTGACAAAATTTCTTATAGAAATAAAATTTTGGCAAAATTTTCTATAGCAAAATATAACTTTCACAAAATTTACTATAGAAATAAAATTTTGACAAAATATAATTTTAACAAATTTGTCTATAGAAATAACATTTTGACAAAATTTTCTACAGAAATAAAATTTTGAAAAAATTGTCTATATAAATAAAATTTTGACAAATTTCATATAGAAATACAATTTTGACAAAATTTTCAACAGAAATAAAATTTTGACAAAATTTTCTATAGAAATAAAATGTTGACAAAATGTTCTATAGAAATAAAATTTTGACAAAATCTTCGATAGAAAAAAAAATTTTGACAAAATTTTCAATAAAAATAAAATTTTTACAGAATTTTTTAAGAATAAAATTTTGACAAAATTTGCTAAAGAAATAAAATTTTGACAAAATTTTCTAAAGAAATAACATTTTGACAACATTTTCTAAAGAATAACATTTTGACAGAATTTGCTAAAGAATAAAATTTTGACAAAATTTCTTATAGAAATAAAATTTTGCCAAAATTTTCTACAGAAATAAAATTTTGACAAAATTTCCTATAGAGATAAAATTTTGACAAAATTTCCTATAGAAATAAAATTTTGACAAAATTTCCTATAGAAATAAAATTTTGACGAAATGGGAATAACATTTTAACAAAATTTTCTATGGAAATAAAATCTTCATAAAATTCTCTATATAAATAAAATTTTGACAAAAGTTCTTATAGAAATAAAATTTTCTATAGGAATAAAATTTTGATACAATTTTCTATAGAAATAAAATGTTGATAAAATTTTCTATATAAATAAATTTTTTGACAATTTTTTTATAGAAATAAAATTTTGTCAAAATTCTCTATAGGAATAAAATTTGGACAAAATTTTCTATAGAAATAAAATTTTGACAAAATTTTCTAAAGAAATAAAATTTTCTATAGGAATAAAATTTTGATACAATTTTCTACAGGAATAAAATTTTGATAAAATTTTCTATGTAAATAAAATTTTGACAATTTTTTTTATAGAAATAAAATTTTGACAAAATTCTCTATAGGAATAAAATTTGGACAAAATTTTCTAAAGAAATAAAATTTTCTATAGGAATAAAATTTTTATACAATTTTCTACAGGAATAAAATGTTGATAAAATTTTCTATATAAATAAAATTTTGACAATTTTTTTTATAGAAATAAAATTTTGACCAAATTCTCTATAGGAATAAAATTTTGACAAAATTTTCTATAGAAATAAAATTTTGACAAAATTTTTAAAAGAAATACAATTTCGGCAAAATATTATTTTGTTTGCTAGTTTTTTTTGTGAAATTTGTGGCAACCGTGGCTATAAACGGAATGACAAAGTTAGTATACACACCAACCTATTGTGGAGGGTATACAAATCGCTCACTATGGAGTTACAAATGTAACACTGAATACATAACAGACGGACTGAGGGATGTGTATCTTAGGCTGGACTGACGTAAAACAAGGTACTGAGTCTATTGATAGGTTTAGTGTGCGCCCAATCAATATACAAAAAATATCTCCAAAATTTTTCAAATTTAAATTTTGAAATCAATTAAAAATTCAATTTATTCGACAAATGTTGGGTCACTTAATTTTTTAATTGGATCAATTGCTATTTTGATTGACCATGATGATTGATACAAAAAATTTCTGTGATTGAACAAATTCCAATTAAAAATTAATTGGATCAAGTAATTTCGTTATTAAATAATGATTTTTTTTTGTGTATTGGCTCATTTTCATGGAACTCAAAGTTATCATACACCTATGGACCATTCCTCAATATTAACATTTCAACTTTCCATTAATTTTAAGTCACCACAAGTCCACCATAAAAATCATAAGTCATTGTTTATTTCCTTAAAAACTTCCTTGCTACAACTTCTCTATATGTATGTGTGCCTTCAGTTTCTTCTTCGTCTTGCTTGAAAGATGGTCTGTGACAAATTTATGGTCATAATCTATACGTTTAATTTATCAATTTTCTTCTAACAAGATAAATATTAGCCTCATTCCCATTTCGATTAGTCTCCCATGTAGCATATTCTACCCTCTCCCATATACAAGAAGAAAGAGTTCAGTTAGAATTTATATCAGTATTAGTAATATCTTCCCTTCCGTCTGGAGTGTGTTCAAAGAAATGTATTTCCGTTGTGGCATTTCCTTTTCCCCTTTCTCATTACAATTGAGCTCATTTGGTATTATCATCATGTATGTGGTAGTGTGGATGGCAGACGAAAGCAGACATGTGTGTGTGTGTTTTTTTTTTTTTTTTGTTTGATGTGTTTCCAGTTTTTAAATCAATTTCAAAAGGAGAAAAAATCTAAAGGGCATACCAAGAGTCTGTGATGATATTTCTGTAACATCAAATGAATTGTCCCATTCCTTAGACTAAAAGAAGATACAAGCTAATTAATACCAAGACATTTATATCTTCAAATTTGGTTTTTCTTCCATTCCACACAAACCCCTTGTTGCCCCCACTGGCATTTTTTGGACTGGATTTTGGGTTTGTCTGTTGTTACTTCACCATCTCTCGTCTTGCTCTGGTCCTTGGTCTGCAATTCTTTTATACTCTAGCAAGGAGTCCTTTACCACTCATTCATTTTAAAATAATAAACTTTAAGGGTGATGTTGTTATACCCACCACCATAGGATGGGGGGTATATTAACTTTGTCATTCCGTTTGTAACACATCGAAATATTGCTCTAAGACCCCATAAAGTATATATATTCTGGGTCGTGGTGAAATTCTGAGTCGATCTGAGCATGTCCGTCCGTCCGTCCGTCCGTCCGTCCGTCCGTCCGTCCGTCTGTTGAAATCACGCTAACTTCCGAACGAAACAAGCTATCGACTTGAAACTTGGCACAAGTAGTTGTTATTGATGTAGGTCGGATGGTATTGCAAATGGGCCATATCGGTCCACTTTTACGTATAGCCCCCATATAAACGGACCCCAAAATTTGGCTTGCGAGGCCTCTAAGAGAAGCAAATTTCATCCGATCCGGCTGAAATTTGGTACATGGTGTTAGTATATGGTCTCTAACAACCATGCAAAAATTGGTCCACATCGGTCCATAATTATATATAGCCCCCATATAAACCGATCCCCCGATTTGGCTTGCGAGGCCCCTAAGAGAAGCAAATTTCATCCGATCCGGCTGAAATTTGGTACATGGTGTCAGTATATGGTCTCTAACAACCATGCAAAAATTGGTCCACATCGGTCCATAATTATATATAGCCCCCATATAAACCGATCCCCCGATTTGGCTTGCGAGGCCTCTAAGAGAAGCAAATTTCATCCGATCCGGCTGAAATTTGGTGCATGGTGTTAGAATATGGTCTCGAACAACCATGCAAAAATTGGTCCACATCGGTCCATAATTATATATAGCCCCCATATAAACCGATCCCCCGATTTGGCTTGCGAGGCCTCTAAGAGAAGCAAATTTCATCCGATATGGCTGAAATTTGGTACGTGATGTTAGTATATGGTCTCTAACAACCATGCAAAAATTGGTATACATCGGTTCATAATTATATATAGCCCCCATATAAACCGATCACCAGATTTGACCTCCGGAACCTCTTGGAAGACCAAAATTCATCTGATTCAGTTGAAATTTGGTACGTGGTGTTAATATATGGCCTCAAACTCCCATGCAAAAATTGGTCGATATCGGTCCATAATTATATATAGGCCCCATATAAACCGATCCCCAGATTTGACCTCCAGAGCCCCTTGGAAGAGCAAAATACTTCCCATTCGGTTGAAATTTGGTACGTGATGTTAGTATATGGTATCCAACAACCATGCAGGAATAAGAAGTTTTAAGATACCACAACCCAAGTAATTCGATTGTGGATGACAGACAGTCTTTCGTAGAAGTTTCTACGCAATCCATGGTGGTGGGTACATAAGATTCGGCCTGGCCGAACTTGCGGCCGTATATACTTGTTTTTCTTTCTTTTTTTTTGGTTTCGCACAAAACCTCACACATTAATTTTACCCTTTTTTGTGAAGAGGTTGCCATTTGCTCTATATTCTGTTTTTTTTTTGTTTTTGTTTCAATTTCGCAGGAGATTTTTATTTGATTGTGTTACACTATGTGAATTTTCATTCTGTGTATGCATATGTGTGTGTGTGTATGGTGTGGTGCAAATGTTGCTTTGTTATTTCCTGTTTCTGACATTATTTTTACTGCAGTTTTCCAAATTGATTTTCTGTTATTTTTCGCTTTAACAATTGTATGTAACGAGCAGAAGACCTCAGATAAATGTATGGCAGATTTTTGGAAATATTAGGGGTAATCAATTAGAAGATCACGGAATGGCATACATATGTGATTATAGTATCAATAGAAAAAATAATTTGATTTGGTTCATGAGGATTAAATACAAAAATATAATCTCTTTTCAGAAATAAGAAATTTTACTCCAACGGAGTGTTCTTTTGTTGAAGTTACTCCTTTCAGACTAAACATAGTTCGTTTGGACCTAATAAAGCAAAAAGTATCATTATCTCAAAATTATTTGCTTTTAAAGAATATTTTTTAAGGACAAACAAAAATTTTGTTTCTCTAAAATTTCTAATAAAATATATTTCTTCCTTTAGTGTAAAGGAAAATAATTCGTGCCAGGTGAAAAAAATGGTCACCAACTAGTTTTGTGTGCGTACCCCTAATGAAACTTCTCCTTTGTCCAAGTCATTCAATGCATATAGAATCGTTATACCCTTCATTATAGCATGGGGGTATATTAACTTTGTTATTATATTTGTCATTGGTATAGTGGTCCAGGAAGCTTCGCCATGAAATATCGGCCAGAAACTTGACATTAATACTTCTTAAGGTATGGTCACACTGGGCAAATATTTGTCCAGAAATCAAAAAATAACTCGTCGCTACAATCAAATCAGATCACCTTTTTAGCTCATCATGGTCGGCGTATTTTCCAAAAACGATATCTGGAAATTTTCAAAAAATTGTTTTTTTTCCAAAATTTAAAAATGATTTTTAATCGATTAAAAAAGACGACTTTCGTTTATTCTACGTTTATGAAAGTCGACTTTCCGACTTTTTCCAAAAATGAAAAGTCAAGTTTTTGAAAAAGTCTATTTGCACCTTTAGGATTATTGAGAAGTCGACAATTTTTAAAACTTTCAAAAAATCGACTTTCTTCTTTTGTGATTATTGATAGACCAACTTATTAAAAATTTCAAAAACCGACTTTTGATTTTTGAATTATTGAAAGGTTTACCTTGGATGTTGCGACTTTTGATTATTTTACATACTGCCTTTCCAATTCAAATTAGACTTTATAATTAAGATCCGATTAGTCGACTTTTGCAATATTATCTATTATAATCCTATTAACGACAATTTTTGTGTGTGTATAAATATCTCTTGAATTGTGTGTCAAAATTTAGTTCTATAGAAAATTTTCTCAAAATTTTATTTCTATAGAAAATTTTGTTAAAATGTTATTACTATAGAAAATTTTCTCAAAATTTGATTTCTGTAGAAAATTTTCTCCAAATTTTATTTCTATAGAACTTTTTGTCACAATTTTATTTGTATAAACAATTTTATTTCTATGGAAAATTTTTTCAAAATTTTATTTCTATAGAAAATTCTGTCAAAATTTTATTTCTATAGAAAATTTTGTCAAAATTTTATTTCTATAGAGAATTTTGTTAAAATTTTATTTCTATAGAAAATTTTGTCAAAATTTTATGTCTATAGAAAATTTTGTCAAAATTTTATGTCTATAGAAAATTTTGTCAAAATTTTATGTCTATAGAAAATTTTGTCAAAATTTTATTTCTATAGAAAATTTTTTCAAAATTTTATTTCTATAGAATTTAACGTACCACTTAGTTGGAGAGGTTTTGCAAAATCTACCAAAACATCAACCTACCAATAGTAAAAAATCTACCATTTGACGAGTCCTGCAAATGTTGGAAAATAAATTGCAAATTTTCCAAAATCTTTGGTTTATTTTTGTAGACCGTTTTGTTGAAATGTTACATATAATTTTCTCAAAATGTTATTACTATAGAAAATTTTCTCAAAACTTTATTTCTATAGAACTTTTTGTCACAATTTTATTTGTATAAACAATTTTATTTCTATGGAAAATTTTTTCAAAATTTTATTTCTATAGAAAATTCTGTCAAAATTCTATTTCTATAGAAAACTTTCTCAAAATTTTATTTCTATTGAAAATTTTGTCAAATTTTATGTCTATAGACAATTTTGTCAAAATTTTATGTCTATAGAAAATTTTGTCAAAATTTTATGTCTGTAGAAAATTTTGTCAAAATTTTATGTCTATAGAAAATATTGTCAAAATTTTATGTCTGTAGAAAATTTTGTCAATTTTCTATAGAAAATTTTCTCAAAATTTTATTTCTATAGAAATTAACGTACCACTTAGTTGGAGAGGTTTTGCAATATCTACCAAAACATCAACCTACCAATAGTAAAAAATCTACCATTTGACGAGTACTGCAAATGTTGGAAAATAAATTGCAAATTTTCCAAAATCTTTGGTTTATTTTTGTAGACCATTTTGTTGAAATGTTACATATAATTTCCTATTCGACTAAGAACCTCTTTTAATCGAGTTTATGTCTTCAGCAAAAACAGGTCCAACTTTTAGGATTTGGTGCCTTTAGGAAAATTCTTTCGATATTTAATGGAGGGCAATTAAAGATCGACCCGGCCGAACTCAGCGTCATTGCTTTTGTTTTCTTTGTTATATTTTTTACAGGAATTGTTTGGTTTACCATTGTCTGTTTGTTTATAGCAAATAGAAATATTATCTTGGACTTTGTTAGTTCGGTGTTAAATTAACATGTGCTCTAAGAACACAATACGAAGATTTTTATTAGCTAACCAGCCAAAAATTGCACAAACAACTTTTCTCGCACACATATGCTTATCTCTATTCAGATTCCAATAACCAACGGACAGAGCAAAAAAAAACTATTATTTGATTTTATATTTAAACTTTTTTTGTTTTTATTGCTTTTTTTTACTGTAGTCAAAGCAAAACAGACCTTGGATCAAATCAACCATTTCAGATGTGAAGTTGATTCACTGTCAGATGGCGCCAACCACAATTTAAAGCATATGCTTTTAGGATGTGGATGTGGCCAATCTTCATGCCAGATATCTTTGAGAAGTGAATTTAAGGTGGACTATTGGGATTTTGAAGCCCTGAAAGGTCACAAGCACTAAACGCAAGAGACTTGGCTTGTTGTAAAAAGGACATTTTGGTGGTAGTTTGTCCTTTATAGTGAACGCAGATTAGTGTCCATCACACTAAACTTGATTTTGACAAAATTTTTTAATAGAAATAAAATTTTGTCTCGCAATAAAATTTTGTATAGAAATACAACTTTTACAAAATTTTCTATAGAAATAAAATTTTGACAAACTATTCTATAGAAATAATATTTTGACAAAATTTTCTATAGAAATAAAATTTTGACAAAATTTTCTATCGAAATAAAATTTGGACAAATTGTTCTATAGAAATAATATCTTGACAAAATGTTCTACAGAAATAAAATTTTGACAAAATGTTCTAGAGAAATAAAATTTTCTAGAGAAATAAAACTTTGACAAAATAAATAATAAAATTCTTAAATAAAATTTTGACCAAATTTTCTATAGAAATAAAATTTTTATCAACATTTTCTATAGAAATACCATTTTGACAAAGTTTTCTATAGAAATAAAATTTTGTTAAAATTTTCCATAGAAATAAAATTTTGACTAAATTTTTATAGAAATAAAATTTTAACAAAATTTTCTATAGAAATAAAATTTTGACAAAATTTTCTATAAAAATAAAACTTTGACAAAATTTTCTATAAAAATATAATTTTGACAAATATTCTATGGAATTAAATTTTGACAAAATTTTCTAGCATTAATACATAATTCTTAGTATATAATGGTTACTCTTAAAATTTGCGGACATTCTCCGTTTTAAATTGGTCGTTATATTGACATCATAACGGCCACTGATCGCCCATTTGCATCAAAACTCCCTTATTATGGGGCCAACATCCTCACTTTCCCATGGCCATATACTTAAATAGGGCCTTTATGGCCTGCCCTTGGTTAACTGTCCTCTCCTACCCATGGTCTTAGCATTGGCAATGAATATAAAAATAAAATTGTAACTAAAAATACTATTAGACCTACTTGTTTATGTTTTAGGCCATGTGCCATTAACAAACCTCCAAAAGCCATAACATTAAGTTTAATAATAAAAAAAATTCCTATGACCTTTCTCCATCACACATTTTGGTTGATGCTATTGTGTTGTATTTTTTGTTAAATATCAAAATCCTATAAAATACATTTATATCGATATGAAATGAAACAATAACAATTGTTATTGGTTACAATGTAAACATATTTTTATGGCGGCCATGTCAAAAGGAAATGCATTACCACAAGTGAAATGGCTATAACTGTCATTTTATGATGTGACATCTAAACAAACACATGTGTGTGTATGTGACAATGAATGTATAAGTGAAATGAGAGGTATAAAAGGGAGAAAATTTGAAATGAGAAATTAAAAAGGAGAGAGAGAAGACAGAAGGAGAGGGAGTGCACAAAAATAAAAACAAACAAATGGGCTTAAAGTTAATCCACGCCGAATTTTAGATACTCCTATACCATAGATCGCGTAAAAGAAATTATCCTAAAGGCAATACAACAACTTCAAGCCTATACTGTCATAAGGAGAAATAACAAAATACTTATCCTCGTCTCTAGAGCTCTCTCTATATTTCTTTAAAATAAATCAATGTTGTTGCGTTTACGAAATATGGGCAAAATATGTGATCAGCATCCATATCAACATTATCAACAATTAAATAATATCAAGAAAGCCATGTGAAATTTTCATTAAAATCGCCCCCGTTCAAATTCTAAATAATGGCTTGATATCATATAGAAACTTCAAGTAAATAGGAGAGATTATTTTCTTTACTGAATTATATCCCTCTAGGTGTCTGTGACACGTTTGCCACAGTTGGTAGAATTCTTGACTTTTTGGAAGACTTTTCTAATTATTCGTCTCCGACTAAGAGTTGCTTTATTTTTATATAGAAATACAATTTTGACAAAATTTTCTATATAAATAAAATTTTGAGAAAATTTTCCATAGAAACAAAAAGTTTGAGAAAAAATTCTATAGAAATATAATTTTGAGAAAAATTTCTATAGAAATAAAATTTTGAGAAAATTTTTTATACAAATAAAATTTTGAAAAAAAAATCTATTGAAATAAAATTTGAGAAAATTTTCCATAGAAATAAAGTTTTGAGAAGATTTTGTATAGAAATAAAATTTTGAAAAAAATCTATAGAAATAAAATTTGAGAAAAATTTCCATAGAAATAAAATTTTGAGAAAATTTTCTATAGAAATAAAAATTTTGAAAAAATTTTCTATAGAAATAACATTTTGCGAAAATAAAATTTTGAGTCAATTTTCTATAGAAAACAAGTGAGGAAAGTCTAAAGTCGGGCGGGCCGACTATATTATACCCTGCACCACTTTGTAGATCTAAATTTTCGATACCATCCGTCACATCCGTCAAAAAATTAGTCATCTTTACAGCTTTTCGGCTAAGCAGTGGCGATTTAACAAGGAAAATGTTGGTATTTTGACCATTTTTGTCGAAATCAGAAAAACATATATATGGGATCAGAAAAACATATATATGGGAGCACACATGACTATATTACTAATTATACTCCTAGTGCAAAATTTCAACCAAATTGGGCCAAAACTCTGGCTTCTGGGGCCATATAAGTCCATATCGGGCGAAAAATATATATGGGAGCTATATCTAAATCTGAACCGATTTCAATCAAATTTGGCACACATGACTATACTACCAATTGTACTCATAGTGCAAAATTTCAACCAAATTGGGCCAAAACTCTGGCTTCTGGGGCCATATAAGTCCATATCGGGCGAAAAATATATATGGAAGCTATATCTAAATCTGAACCGATTTCAATCAAATTTGGCACACATGACTATACTACCAATTGTATTCCTTGTGCACAATGTCAAGCTAATCGGGATAAAACTCTGGTTTTTAGGACCATATTAGTCCATATCGGGCGAAAGGTATATATGGGAGCTGTATCTAAATCTGAACCGATTTCAATCAAATTTTGCACGCTTGACTATACTACTAATTGTACTCCTAGTGCAAAATTTCAACCAAATTCGGCCAAAAATATGGCGAAAGATATATATGGGAGCTATATCTAAATCTGAACCGATTTCAATCAAATTTTGCACACTTGACTATACGACTAAATCTTATGTTTGTACAAAATTTCAAGCAAATCGGTATAAAACTCTGGCTGCTGGGTCCATATTAGTGCATATCGGGCGAAAGATATATATGGGAGCTATATCTAAATCTGAACCGATTTCTTCCAAAACAATAGGGTTCTATTCTGACCAAAAAAATAGGGTTCTATTCTGAACATGTGCCAAATTTGAATGCGATTGGACTTAAATTGCGACAAAAATGTGTTCACAGACAGACGGACGGATAGACGGACGGACAGACGGACATGGTTATATCGACTCAGGGACCCACCCTGAGCATTATTGCCAAAGACACCATGTGTCTATCTCGTCTCCTTCTGGGTGTTACAAACATATGCACTAACTTATAATACCCTGTTCCACAGTGTGGCGCAGGGTATACAAAATTAAAAAATTTCTATAGAAATAAAATATTGAGGCAATTTTCTATAGAAATAATAATTTGGAGAAAAGTTTCCATAGAAATAAAATTTTGCGAAAATTTTCTATAGAAATAAAATTTTGAGAAAATTTTCTATAGAAATAAATATTTGTGAAAGTTTGCTATAGAAATAAAATTTTGAAAACATTTCTATAAAAATAAAATTTCGAAAAAATTTTCTATTGATAATAATATCGTATTAATCACAAAACTTTGAGCAAAAACTTCAAACAAAGTTATTTTAAAATATAGTAGATTTTTGGTAAAATGTTAGCAGATTATGTTTTGCACGAGTGACAATCGTAGTCTGTGATTGGGGATGAGTTTTCATAGGCGTACGTAAGGGATCAAAAAATTCAACATCAAAAAAACATCATATCACCCAATTTGTTTTTTCGTTCATTTCCATCCATATCAAGTGGAAATCAATGTTAGTATACCCCCATCGTTTTGTGTAGGGTATCAAAAACATTTTGTTATCAAAGAATAATGGAATATGGATTGGTTTTTATGATTCTAAAAATCGTAAAACAATACAATTTTTGTTGGGCATTTATAGGATATTTTTTTTTACATAATAAAAGTCTCAATGCGTATGTGGCAAAATACTTAAAATTTGCAAAACCCCTTCATTGGGCAATTAACGAAATATTACATTAAATATACAATTTTCAATCAGTGAAATTTTTTTCTGTTATAAACCAGGAATACATAAGGATGTTTACCGACATTGTGAGAGTTAGACCTATATTTTATTTTGCCATAGTTCCCCTAAATCATCTTATCGTTACTTCTAGCAGAACTTTTTTATTAGGGTCCGACATTCAATTTATTTTTTTTTTTTTTCTTTTTTCTATGTCTATAACTCAATTATGCTAATGCATAGACATTGGAACAATATCTAATTAAAACAGATTTTATTTTATATCCTCCTTATGACATTCGTTTCTGTCCCTAATGTTCACATACTCATGGAATATGCCAACAACGAAAGACCTTAACGCAACAAATATTTAAAGCCTTTCCCAACCATTGACCTTTGGACCCACGGTATGCCATAAAATTCACAGAAATAATTTTCATAGCCGGATTTGTTCGAGATGACAATCATGTTTATTACATTTGAACCCATTAAAAGGATAATATTTCCTACAACATATTTTCTAGTAATTAAAATTTTTTTCAACTCACCATTGTATGGAATAATGGAATGTTTCAGCAACTAACACAGTTGCAGGAGAAAATTCAGCTTTGTTTTAGAATATTTCATTTCTCTTACCTCATCTGCATTATGGCCAACAAAACACAATGGTCAATTCCTGCAAATACAGCAAAATAACCCAGAAAATTGCATTTCGGCAATGTTGCCATAATAGGTCCACCAAAAAAATACCGCCAAAAATTCCCCAAGACCTGAAAAACACAGGGAATTATCTATGCATACCTTTGGAACTGGTTGTGATGTCTTATTCAAGTCTGGGAGTGTAAATTGGTAGAATTCATGGGACTTCATAAAGTTTCTATAGATAAATAGAGAGAAGTTCTCCAATGTGGTATCACAATAGACTGAATAGTCTAAGTGAGCCTGATACATCGGGCTGCCACCTAACCTAACCTAACCTATAGATAAATAAAAATAAATTTTTAACACAATTTTCTATAGAAATAAAATTTTGACAGTATTTTCAATAGAAATAAAATGTTGACAAAATTTTCTACGGAAAAAAAATTTTGACAAAATTTTCTATAGAAATAGAATTTTGATAAAATTTTCTATAGAAACAAAATGTTGACAAAATTTTCTATAGAAATAAAATTTTTACAACATTTTCCATAGAAGTAAAATATTGAAAAAAAAAATTTGACAAAAATTTCTATAGAAATAAAATTTTGACAAAATTTTCTATAGAAATAGAATTTTGATAAAATTTTCTATAGAAATAGAATTTTGATAAAATTTTCTATAGAAATAAAATTTTGGTAAAATTTTCTATAGAAATAAAATTTTGGTAAAATTTTCTATAGAAATAGAATTTTGATAAAATTTTCTATAGAAATAAAATTTTGATAAAATTTCCTATAGAAATGGAATTTGATAAAATTTTCTATAGAAACAAAATTTTCTATAGAAATAAAATTTTTACAACATTTTCCATAGAAGTAAAATATTGACAAAAAAAAAATTTTGACAAAAATTTCTAAAGAAATAGAATTTCGATAAAAGTTTCTATAGAAATAAAATTTTGGTAAAATTTTCTATAGAAATAAAATTATGATAAAATTTTCTATAGAAATAAAATTTTGATAAAATTTCCTATAGAAATAAAATTTTGAGAAAATTTTCTATAGAAATAGAATTTTGATACAATTTTCTATAAAAATAAAATTTTGACAACATTTGCTATAGAAATAAAATTTTGACAAAATTTTCTATAGAAATAAAATTTTGTCAAGATTTTCTATAGATATAAAATTTTGACAAAATTTTCTATAGAAATAATCTTTTGACAACATTTTCTTTAGAAATAAAATGTTGAAAAAACTTAAAAATAACATTTTGAGAAAATTTACTATAGAAATAACATTTTGAGAAAATTTTCTATAGAAAATAACCATCGGCGGCGCTTGAGTTCTGGTAACCAATTGAAGGTGTAAATTTTTTTCCAGGTTTCAAAACAGCGGTTTAGAAATGAAGCTGGTTCCATTACACATAAGCCACCCTATACTTAAATAGGGACTATATCGAATTTCCAAAGGCTTTGAATGGATATAAAGGCATTTCTGTCCCACCCTATAAGGTCTAAAACCACCAAATATGCCATGCCAAAAAAAAAACAAACGAAACTAATTGGCAATACTTGCTAGTCTGAGTCAACAAAAACAAATAGCCAACGAAATCTATTAGAAATGGACCTCATATTTTGGTGGTCATTCCATTGACCTAACCGATTGCTGAAAAAACTACGAATTTTCACTACTTTTATTTGGTAATAAACGCTATTAAACATTTCCGTATCGAACTGCACTTCGTTGCATGGACAGTTAGTTTTATTTATTTTTTTTTTTTTTTTTGCCCTCCTTCCAACCCCAAAACACACAACAGTGGTGGACAACCACATCGAGAACAATTTGTTGGAATAGAAAACCGTACACAATAACAATGAGGAGAGAGGCGAATTGTCAGTGAGAAACAGGGAAGGGACCACACTGCAGAACAAAAAAAAACTACTGCATTGAATACACTGACAACATAACCTTTAAAATACACAATTTTGTTGGTAAATAAAAGTTGAGGTTTTTATGGTTATGAAGCCATCCAGCCACTACAATGCTTCTTCGCTACAGAATATGCCGCTTTTGCGTGGGAGGATATGACAAACAACGGAAATAAACACAAAATGACAAAATATTACATCCGTTCAGGTGAATTGCACAATAAATACAACTCTGTCCAAAAGAGAATGGTAAGGTAGGGATGACATCAACGACTTTGTTTGCTAAAAATTTTTCAATGGTACTGTATTTGTACCACGGTTGACACACGAGCCAAAAATATTCTACCAAAATTTGGAAAAATTTTTTACCAAAAAACTACCAAACAAAAAAATCATATTTTGCAAAATTTTATTTTTATGGAAAATTTTCTCACGGAAAATTTTGTTTCTATAGAAAATTTGTGAAATATTCCCGAATTAGAGGTAAGTTGGGATTATTTTGCAAAATCTACCAAAACATCAAGAATTCGACCAAGCCGTAAAAAATTTACCATTTTTGGTAGAATTCTACCAACTGTGGCAACCGTGATTTATATCCCAATATTATAATGGGTATTTTTGGTTTTTATACCCTCCATAGGATGGGGGTATATTATCTTTGTCATTCCGTTTGTAACACATCCAAATATTGCTCTAAGACCCCATAAAGTATATATATTCTGGGTCGTGGTGAAATTCTGAGTCGATCTGAGCATGTCCGTCCGTCTGTTGAAATCACGCTAACTTCCGAACGAAACAAGCTATCGACTTGAAACTTGGCACAAGTAGTTGTTATTGATGTAGGTCGGATGGTATTGCAAATAGGCCATATCGGTCCACTTTTACGTATAGCCCCCATATAAACTGACCCTCAGATTTGGCTTGCTTAGCCTCTAAGAAAAGCATATTTCATCCGATCCGGCTGAAATTTGGTACATGGTTTTGGTATATGGTCTCTAACAACCATGCAAATATAGCTCCATATCGGTCCATAATTATATATAGCCCCCATATAAACCGATCCCCAGATTTGGCTTGCGGAGCCTAAAAGAGAAGCAAATTTCATCCGATCCGGCTGAAATTTGGTACATGGTGTTAGTATATGGTCTTTAACAAACATGCAAAAATTGGTCCACATCGGGCCATAATCATATATAGCCCCCATATAAACCGATCCCCAGATTTGGCTTGCGAAGCCTCTAAGAGAAGCAAATTTCATCCGATCCGGGTGATATTTGGTACATGGTGTTAGTATATGGTCTTTAACAAACATGCAAAAATTGGTCCACATCGGGCCATAATCATATATAGCCCCCATATAAACCGATCCACAGATTTGGCTTGCGGAGCCTCTAAGAGAAGCACATTTCATCCGATCCGGCTGAAATTTGGTACATGGTGTTAGTATATGGTCTGTAACAACTATGCAAAAATTGGTCCACATCGGGCCATAATCATATATAGCCCCCATATAAACCGATCCACAGATTTGGCCTCCGGAGCCTCATGGATGAGCAAAATTCATCCGATTCGGTTGAAATCTGGTACGTGGTGTTAGTATAGAGTCTCTGACAACCATGCAGGAATTGGTCCACATCGGTCCATAATTATATGTAGCCCCCATATAAACCGATCCCCAGATTTGACCTCCGGAGCCTCTTGGAAGAGCAAAATTCACCCGATCCAGTTGAAATTTGGTACGTGGTGTTAGTATATGGTGTTTAACAACCATGCAAAAATTGGTCCATATCGGTCCATAATTATATATAGCCCCCATATAAACCTATCCCCAGATTTGTCCTCCGGAGCCTATTGGAGGAGCAAAATTCATCCGATCCGTTTGAAATTTGGAACGTGGCGTTAGTATGTGGTCTCTAACAAACACGATATGGACACGAATTGGTCCATATCGGTCCATAATTATATATAGCCCCCATATAAACCGTTCTCCAGATTTGATCTCCGGAGTCTCTTGGAGAAGCAACATTCATCCGATCCGGTTGAAATTCGGTACAATGCGCTAGTATATGGCCGCTAACAACCATGCCAAAATTAGTCTATATCGGTCTATAGTTATATATAGCTGATCCCCAAAAATAATCTACCAAAATTTTATTTCTATAGAAAATTTTATCAAAAATTTATTACTATAGAAAGTTTTTTTACTATCGAAAATTTTTTCAAGATTTTGTTTTTATAGAAAATTTTGTCAAAATTTTATTTCTATAAAAAAATTTGTCAAAATTTTATTACAATAGAAAATTATGTCAAAATTTTATTACTATTGAAAATTTTGTCAAAATTTTATTACTATAGAAAATTTTGTCAAAACTTTATTACTAAAGAAAATTTTGTCAAAATTTTATTACTATACAAATTTTTGTCAAAATTTTATTTCTATAAAAAATTTTGTCAAAATTTTATAACAATAGAAAATTTTGTCAAAATTTTATTACAATAGAAAATTTTGTCAAAATTTTATTACTATTGAAAATTTTGTCAAAATTTTATTTCTATAGAAATAAGTTTCTATGCAAGTTTCTATGCAATCCATGGTGGAGGTTACATAAGATTCGGCCTGGCCGAACTTACGGCCGTATATACTTGTTTGAATTGTAAAATATCCTTAGCGCCATACTTGACCATTGTATTGACCAACACAATTTAAGTAAAATTTACTCATTTTAGAAAAATATGAACTATTTTGTGAGAAATTCGAGAATTTAGTATAATCTTGTAGTTCATTTGAAGAAAACTTTTTTCTTATTTTCAGTTAATCAAAACATCAAATAAAATTCAAATAATTTTCACGAACTAAAAATATTATATTGGAAATTTATGTTATCTTTTTAGGGATGCCGAATCCTGTTTTCATTCCTATTCATGGCAAACTGGCAAAGAGATAAAGAGACGAAAATATTAAAATTCTTTAAATTTGTTGACTTTTCTGAGTAAATTTTTAAATTCCTGACTTCTTTTATAGAAACACTCCTGCTTTGGTTCTGCTGCAGCAGCATGTAAACATAAAAGAGGGTATTTAAACGAACAAGTTGGGGAAAAGTGCAAAAGCGATCCGAAAATTATTCACAAGTAAGCCCTTGCAACGTGTGAGTGTGTATGTATGCATGCGTTTGTATAGTCTGTGTGCACACTTGAATGTTTACCCTTTTTGTTTTTATACTCACTCACCCACACACGCCCCCCAGCCCCCTGCCAACACTCTTGGTGTTATTATTCAGCTGTGAATGCCCCATGCAACACTAAGGCCTGTGCGTGTTTGTTGTAATTAACAATCTTTACATTGCTAACTATGGTAATACTATTATGGCAACTACAACAAAAACAAAACATTGGCCATTTTTCTTTTCTCTGTTCAAGTGGTGGTAATTGAGAGAGAGTTCACCATGAAGTAGATGCAGTATGCACCAATATTCCAGATTTATGAGTGTGTTGCTGTGTGTTTGGTAGTCGAGCTAAACTACAAGAGCTTTATTGCTGTTCTATTCTTTGGTAAAGTAGTGTCGCCGCCCGTCGCTATTATTGCTTCTGCTGCCTCTGGTCATTTAACTGTGTAGGTCTTTTAATACTCTGTTCTTTTTTCTTATTTTTTTATTTCTTTTTTTTGGATCCCTACAAAAAATGATGAGAGTTTTTCCCTATTTGAAAATATTGTACAAACACTTGTATTTTTTTAATTAAAAGTTTCCAACGATTTAGCATTAAATTGAGCGCTACATGAGGGAAAACGCTATAATATCGTTGGAAAAACTATGGCATAAAAAGTAAATAGTTTAAGACAAACAAAAAAGACGAAGCGAAAAAGAAAAAGAGACACACACTACCATAAATAGGAATAAATCAAAATATGAAATCCAGAAGCTTAGGAAAGTATGCAAAAAATTTAGGATATTAAAATGAAATTTAGTCGAGGAGCGTGTATATGGGTAATTTCATGTCGAAACTAACACATTGCAAATATTTATATAAATAAAATTTTGACAAAATTTTCTATAGAAATAAAATTTTAACTAAATTTCCTATAGAAAAAAAATTTTGAAAAATAACTCATAGAAATAAATTTTCGACAAAATTTTCTATAGAAATAAAATTTTGAAAAATTTCCTATAGAAATAAAAGTTTGATAAAATTTCCTATAGATATAAAATTTTGACTAAAATTTCTATAGAAATAAAATCTTGACTAAATTTTCTATAGTAATAAAATTTTGACAAATAATTCATAGAAATTAATTTTTGACAAAATTTTCTATAGAAATAAAATTTTAACAAAATTTCCTATAGAACTAAAATTTTGATAAAATTTTCTATAGTAATAAAATTTTGACAAAATTTTCTATAGTAATAAATTTTTGACAAAATTTTCTATAGAAATAAAATTTTAACAAAATTTCCTATAGAACTAAAATTTTGATAAAATTTTCTATAGTAATAAAAGTTTGACAAAATTTTCTATAGAAATTAAATTTTGAAAAAATTTTCTATAGAAATAAAATTTTGAAAAAAATTTCTATAGAAATAAAGTTGTTAATAAATTTTCTATAGAACTTACATTTTGATAAAATTATTTATCGATATAAAATTTTGACAAAATTTTTGTATAGAAATAAAATATTGACAAAATTTTCATAAAAATAAATTTTTGACAAAATTTCCTACAGAAATAAATTTTTGATAAAATTTCCTATAGAAATAAAATTTTGACAAAATTTTCTATATCAATAAAATTTTGACAAAACTTTCTGTATCAATAAAATTTTCACAAAATTTTCTACATTTTTGACAAAATTCTCTATTGAAATAAAATTTTGACAAATTTTTGTACAGAAATACATTTTTGAAAAAATGTTCTATAGAAATAAAATTTTGAAAAAATTTTCTATAGAAATAAAATTTTGACTAAAATTTCTATAGTACTAACATTTTTATAAAATTTTCTATAGAAATAAAATTTTGACAAAATTTTCTATTGAAATAAAAATTTTAATACATTTTCTATAGAAATAAAATTTTGACAAAAGTTTTGTATAGAAATGAAATTTTGACAAAATTTCCTATAAAAACAAAATTTTGACAAAATTTTCTATAGCAATATAATTTTGACAAAATTTCCTATAAAAATGAAATTATAAATATAAATTAAAAAAAAAAAAACAAACAAACAAAACAGTAATTAATAATTAATCTCTTTAATCTTCATCCAAGTCGGAAGTAGGTCATGTCCAGAGTAAAATTGATTACGTATTTATAATCAAGTTGTCCACACCACCTACATGTAGTCGTTACAAAGTCCCTCCTAACAAAAGAAAGTAATCACTATTCTAGGATATTCTAATTTTAATTGTACATTATTTTGCCTGTCAATCGCCAACTGGTCCATGCTTCTATTTCACATTATAGAAACCCTTGGACTAGAGTGATTGCATTTATACACAAAAAAAGATAATGAAGAACTTTTCCCCATAGAAATTTAGCTGCGTTTCGGACGAATTAACAATAAAATTATAACTAAAGAAGTAATTTTCCTTACCCTGGCGTCTATTGTTTCCAAATTTCTATTAGACTGTTGAGGAAGGCTCTGAAGAAGCATAAGCTACTTTAGCTAGCAATGGCAGCATCTGTTTAGCTGTCGATATTGTCTATTCATTTGCTATTGAACAACGTTCCATTACGCTGCATTGACCAACATAATTAAAATTGTTCGTTAAAGTTTCAGTTTAACTTTAAACGACAACCATCGAAACGAAAAAAATCCGCGGTTCATACAGCGTGGTCAAAAACGGGTTTGACACGCCTTGTTTAAGGCCTTATTTAGGTTGAATCCGCGACCATTGGATGCTAGCCATTGTACCACGCTGGCTCCCAGGTTCTGACGTAAAAACACTTATTTGTGAAAGAACCAAGATATTGGCTTAAAACATTGCATAACAATTTCTTAATGCAGCAGATAGATTTACCTTCTTGAGCCTCTAGGTAGCGCGCAATTTCTCAGCGATCAAATTTAAATTCGGTACATGACGTAGGTATTAATCCCCAAACTACCCCATAATACTTGGCTATATTGCCCCAGATTTAGGGTGAATTTTCCGTCCAATCAATTAGGGATTCTATAGGCTTTTGCTCGAATTAAACCATTTTCGCCTACTGCTCTAAATCGGTTAAAAATCGCAAGCTTCTCGAAAATATTCTGCTGGTATTTTGGTCTATTGCGTGCAAAGGATTTGTTCAGAGCTTCCATATTGGCTTATTTTCTATTCCTTGCATTGTTCTCTAATAATTGTAAAATTTTTTAAATTTTCCAGAAATTCAAGACATTCATTTTTAATATGCAAGGGCCGATTTTTTCGGAAAAAATTAAGACTTTTTTAAATTTTATTGGCAGCACATAAGAAAAAAAACAACCCCTATTTATTTACTCACGTAGCTATTCTGGTATTGTATGTATATGTGTTCCCATACACTGAAAAAACAGTGAACCCACCAGGAAGAAAAATTTCGGTTAATTTTAGAAAATTTTGAATATTTATAGAAAATTTTAACTAAACAGTATAACAAACGCTGGCATCACGCCGATGTCATAAAAATAAGTAAATATTTTTCAACAAATTCAAGAAAATTTCTTAGACATAATTAAGTTTTTTCACTTGTTAAAGAAAATTTTGTAGTTTGAAGGAAAAACTTGGAGTTCAAAATTGCAAGAATGTCTTTAGTGACATACGAAGTTCATGATGGACGCATTTTTGGTAAAATTTACAAATTTAAAGAAATTCTGAACTATTTTGTGGAAGACACGAATTTAGTTAATTTTTATGCTTCATTTGAGTATATTTTTTTCCTCGGTTTTAGTTAATTTAACCAACGTACACAAAAAAATATTAGAGTAGAGGAAACTTTCTCCAAACATAATAATTCCATGAACTAAACGAAAGTTAAATTGGCTTTAGTGAAATATAGAGTTCACTTTTTTTTGAGTGTATCTGAGCATTATCTTCAGTCACTTAATTCTTAACTATTCACAGTGAGAAAAAGGGTCAGCTTAACTGTTGCTCATCGTACGAGATACTTAATGCGTTGCGTGTGTGTTTTATCAAATTTGAGAAGAGTTGAGTATAGCTTTATATGAGTAGGATGAGTATCAGCATATACTCCCTTCGACATAGGTATTTTGGGTAGATATAAATCCATACTGGTTTGCGTTATCTGTTATGTACCCTCCAACCTCAATCCATGGTGAAGGGTTCAAAAGATTCGGCCAGAGTCGAAATAACATAATTTGTGACATTTTCATAATATTTCATACGTTTGGACCCATATTGTAAAGGCCTCTTTCCAGGCCTTTCTCTTAAGCTCTCTCTCTCCTATCTCTCTTATAATCTACCGAACCGACATCGTTGCCATTGTTTTAGTTGGCAGAATTTGTTGCCAATGCCTTCAACCTTTGTAGTTATTGTTGTTCCCGTCATTGTCCCATCCTAGCTGTCATCGTTGTTACAACGACAACAGCAACAACAGGACAAGTTCTTCAAGAAATCTAATGAAAATCGTCGAAACATTTTATAAATTCATGTAAAGAACAAAAAAAAAACAAACACACAAAATCAATTCAAAATAAGAGAAAATTGTTTAAGCTTTTCCATGGAATAGAAATAACATTACCCAATCTTGGGGCATTGATTAAAATGCATTTCCTAAGTAAAAGTAAACTAGGACGCTATATTGAAAGTTTAATTTTTTTAAAGGGAAATGACAAAGACAGATTCGTTAGGGGATGCATTTTTCTATGTTCGAATAAATAATTGAATGAACTGCGTATATCTCCTTTTTAATATCCTCCACATTGTTTGTGACCATAATCACACTAACGCTCGGATCAACCATATAGGTGTAAAACAAATGCAAAAAGACATCTATTTACAACGTCAACCATGCCCCGGGGTGACTACCTCAAGAAGTAGATTTGAAACGTAAATTTTGGAAAAGTTTTTAACAAATTTTTGTATAGAAAAAAATTTGACAAAATATAATAAGAAAAAATGTTGACAAAATTTTCTATAGAAAAAAATTTTGACAAAATATTCTTTAAAAATAAAATTTTGCCAAATTTTCTATAGAAATAAAATGTTGACAAAATTTTCATAGAAATAAAATTTTAACAAAATTTGCTATAGAAATAAAATTTTAACAAAATTTGCTATAGAAATAAAATTTTCTATAGAAAAAATTTTGATAAAATTTTCTACAGAAATAAAATTTTGACAAAAATATTCTACAGAAATAAAATTTTGAGAAAATTTTCTACAGAAATAAAATTTTGAGAAAATTTTCTACAGAAATAAAATTTTGAGAAAATTTTCTACAGAAATAAAATTTTGAGAAAATTTTCTATGGAAATAAAATATTGACAATTTTTTTTTATGTAGAAAAAGTGATAAAATTTTCTGTAGACAAAATTTTCTATAAAAAAACATTTTGACAAAATTTTCTATAGAAATAAAATGTTGACAAAATTTTCTATAGAAATAAAATTTTGTAAAATAAGATTTTTATGGTTGGTAGTATTTTGATAAAATTTTCTTAAAATTTTGGTAGATTTATTGGCTCTAGTGGATATACAAATAGCACCGTAAATACGCCCTCTGCCGGTTGTGTGATAAGTTAAGCACGTGTTATCTTTGCCACAAACCAACATCAAGGACCTTTACCAATAAACACAAGGATTCAAGAATTGCTAATATTCCAAGCGCTCTCAAACATGGTTTCCAAGCATTAGCTTAGAATTTAATTTGAGCAATTGTTGAGGAAATAGAATTTTCAACACAAGCGGACATTACCCTCAACAATCCTTCATGGTTCCGAAATTCGGAATCGCAAAATTTTCATTTGGCCATAATTTCTTAACCTTTAATCATTTTAACTTAAATCTTGGTAACATAGTTTTCTTTAAGGAGAAGTTCAAATTAAAATTGTATTGAAGTCCTAGAGTATCACTATTTTTTCGTTACAAGAAAAATAAATTCTTGCGATTTGCGATTCCGAATATCAGAACAATGGCAGCATTTTCTTTTTTCAAAAATACTAGAGAATGTGTAGAAGATAAACAATTTATAAAGTCAGTTGAATGTATATTGTGGATGGGGTTTGTCATTCACAAGGAAACTTTATAACATTTCTAACATTGTTGAAATTCGTCGATTTTCGTATTTTGAGTACCTGCACAAAAACCTAACATAACGTCAATGTTCCAAATTATTTATTCAAAAACGTTTCTTTCTTTGAAATTATATAATAAAACACAGAAAACGTAAACATATTTGATTTTCACTTGTGAAACACTAAAGGTAATAACTATGTTCGAGTTTTTCACCAAAACACTAAATTAAAAGTGCAAAAATATATATGAAGACGATAACATTTTTGTCAAGTCTCTTCAAATTATGGATGGAAAAGATCCAATGTATTGATTGCGAACCATTTAATATTTCGAAATTAATTGATTGAAAATTGAACATAGTACTCAGCTTAAGGTAGTACTACGGAGAATGGACCAAAGCACCGATTTAATATGTTGTATTTCTAAAATTACATTGTAAAGACTGGTAAACGTAAAATATTTAATTTCCACCTGTGAAGTGCGAACTTAGTACCGGCCTTTTAACAAAAAATATATACTCAGCTGTTTCACTATCACTACCTCGTCACTAGATAATGCGTTACACGTCGCAATATAACGAACCCCATCGTAAACATGTGGCAACGCTTTTATTTTGACAACTGCCCGAATCACAGCCGTTTTCAGGCTCAGAAGAAATAATTTTTGCAGAGGAAAATTCAACATTATTTGGGTGAAGCATAGCTGTCCTGCATAAAATGGCTTCGATTATCTTAACGAGGAATGTCCAGATGGCAAGTAAGTGCGAGAAATCAATTGCAGTATGAAATTTTGCAGATTTGCAAAATAAAAGAACAATCTAAAATTATGTAACTTTCCTTTCTGAGGCCTCCAAGATTGTTTTTCTACAATAAATTTCCCATTTCCTTCATGCAGAACAACATACAAATGGAGCTTTGGGTGTGTTGTGTTTGCGCTCTGCCAACTATTCCAGTGATAGTCCACGTCCATTAAAAACCACCAATTTGAGTGCTATGAAACGCGGTACCGGCGGCCGAAGCAGTTTCAATGGAATTGTAGCCACGGTGTTTGGTTGCACCGGTTTCCTGGGACGTTATGTATGCAACAAGTTGGGTAAATCTGGCACTCAAATGATTTTGCCTTATCGTGGTGAAGATTCAGAAGCCATTCGCTTGAAAGTATGCGGTGACTTGGGCCAAGTATTGTTCCAATTCTATCATTTAAGCGATGAGGAGGCTATTCGCAAGGCGGTTAAGTACTCCAATGTGGTCATCAATCTTGTCGGTCGCGAATATGAAACTAAAAATTTCAAATTCAACGATGTCCATGTTGATGGTGCACGTCGTATTGCCAGGTAAACACATCAAAAAAAAATATATATTTTGAAAACTTGCTTCCAAAACTGCATATCTTTCGTTAACAGAATCTGCCGCGAAATGGGTGTTGAACGTTTGATTCATGTATCTGCTTTAAATGCTGACCCTAATCCAAAGGGTCATGTTATTGAAGGTGGCAGCAATTTCTTACGTAGTAAGTACTGGGGAGAAAAGGCTGTACGTGATGAGTTCCCTGATGCTACCATAATCAGGCCAGCTGATATCTATGGCTCAGAGGACCGTTTCTTGCGTTATTATGCTCACATCTGGCGTCGTCAGTTCCGTTCTGTACCATTGTGGCATAAAGGTGAACGTACCGTCAAACAACCCGTCTATGTTTCCGATGTGGCTCAGGCAATTTTAAATTGTGCTAAGGATCCTGATACTGCCGGTCAAGTTTACCAGGCTGTTGGGTATGTTTGCCAAAAAATATTTAATAAACTTTTTTATGCAAATTTATGCATTTCAGACCTAAACGTTATCAATTGAGCGAATTGGTCGATTGGTTCCATCGCATTATGCGTAAAGATGCTGAATGGTGGGGCTATCAAAGATACGACTTGCGTTTCGACCCTACCTTTGTATTGAAAACCAAGCTCACAGAAATGATTTGCCCTGGTTCTCCCGTAGGTGGCTTGCATCTGGAACGTGTCGAACTTGAATGCGTGACTGACAAGGTATTACAAAATGTACCAACATTGGAGGATTTGGGTGTACAATTAACACCAATGGAAAACCAAGTGCCATGGGAATTGCGACCATATCGGGCTGCCTTGTACTACGATGCTGATCTAAACGAATTCGAAAAACCAGCCCTTCCCAAAACAATTTCACCACGTGAAGAGCAAAGAATTAATGCATAAAATAATCCCAAAGGCCACCATAACAGCGAAACAAATAAATCTTCCCGTCGTTTAAGAGGAAAACGCCTGCGTATTCGTGAACTACTTTTTTTTGTTTTGGTGGTGCGTTCGTTGTGGTATGGTGTATTTAGTGAAGAATATTTGAATGATATTGAAAAGCTATTCCAAAATAACGGAATGGAAACTTCACCTAGGCGTAATTAAAAATAAACCAATGTTAAAGCTAAATAATGAATAAATAGAAAATGACTGTGTCAACATTACAATTATATTTGATTACTGGGCATTTAGCGCAGTGAGGATATTTTATTTTACAGTTTCTCTTCGATATGGGCCGTTTCGTCCACGACCTTTGACGTTTGGTCCCCTTTTAGCTATCTAGCAGCATGTTAGAACCACGAGGCTTTTTGGCGTTAACTCGTGTGGCACCAATACATCGAGCTTCTTTTCGTTTCCGGCCTTATTTAAATACTTCTAAACGGATTTTTTGTGCAATCTTCAGCTATTTGGCAATTAAAACAGTGTTTAATTGAGACCGAACTTGAGAATGTTCATTGAGGTGCGTGGTCTTGACATCGATATCACCAGAACGTAGCCCGTGAAACCAAAATTATGGTTCTTTGGCTGATGCGATGTAAGAACCAAAAACGTTATTCAAATTTTCAGGTGGGTACTACATCTCTCCGCACCAGAAAACTGCTTATTTTCATGATAATTGTTGTCACCAACCAATGCAACGAATACGTTGCAACTTTTCCTTCCGAGTTTTTACAAGATTCGGCTCATGCTTAAACAAAACTGAATCAAACAATTTGTGAATTTTTAATACGAAATGCCATCTGGCTGAAACAGATAGGTCTTATAAAACGCGAGATGCAGCCAATCAACGCCATCTATTGGAAAATGCTAAATTTCTTTAAAATCTACGTTCGACAATAAGTTGATTTTCGACTTTTGTAACCTCATTCAGCAAAAACACTCATTACCAAATAATCTTGAAGGTAGATTATTTCCAAATCGATAAATACGTTCTATATAGATGAATTCCTATAAGAAAAGTACTTTCCTACTACAATCACGGTTGCCACAGTTGGTAGAATTCTACACAAAATGGTAGATTTTTACTGTTTGGTAGATTGGTAGAATTCCTGATGATTTGGTAGATTTTGCAAAATATCCCCCTAACTAAAAGGTACTTCAAAAATTTTTTATATCTTTATTTTCCTATAAAAATAATATTTTGACAAATTCAATAGAAACAAAATTTTAACAAAACATTCTATAGAAACAAAATATTCTATAAAAATAAAATGTTATCAAAATTATTCAATAGAAACAAAATTTTAAGAAAATTTCTATAGAAATAAAATGTTATCAACATTTTTCAAAAGAAATAAAATTTTCGTTAGAAATAAAATTTTTAACAAAATTTTCTATAGAAATACAAGTTAAGAAAGTTTTCTTTAAAAATAAAATTTTGACAAAATTTTGTATAGAAATAACATTTTGACAAAATTTTCTATAGAAATAAAATTTTAGGAAAATTTTCTATAGAAATAAAATTTTAGGAAAATTTTCTATAGAATAAAATTTTTATTCTATAGAAAATTTTGTCAAAATTTTACTTCGAGAGACGATTTTGTCAACATTTCTATAGGAAATTTGGTCAACATTTTATTTTTATAGTAAAATTTGGACAAAATTTTCTATGGAAATAAAATACTGACAAATAAAATTTTGATCAAATTTTACTATACAAATAAAATTTTGACCAAAGAAATAAAATTAAAAAAAAAAAAAAATTTATAAAAATAAAATGTTTTCAAAATTTTTCAATAGAAATAAAATTTTAGAAAATTTTCTTTAGAAATAAAATTTTGACAAAAATTTCTATAGAAATAAAATCTTACGAAAGTTTTCTTTAAAAATAAAATTTTGACAAAATTGACTTTAGAAATAGAATTTTGACAAAGTTTTCTATAGAAATAAAATTTTAGGAAATTTTTCTACAGAAATAAACTTTTAGGAAAATTTTCTATAGAAATAAAATTTTGACAAAATTTTCTATAGAAATAAAATTTTGACAAAATGTTGACAAAACTTTTTATAGAAATAAAATTTTGACAAAATTTTCTATAGAAATAAAATTTTGACAAAATTTTCTATAGAAATAAAATGTTGACAAAATTTTCTATAGAAATATAATTTTGACAAAATTTTCTATAGAAATAAAATTTTGACAAAATTTTCTATAGAAATAAAATTTTGACAAAATTTTCTATAGAAATAAAATTTTGACAAAATTTTCTATAGAAATAAAATTTTGACAAAATTTTCTATAGAAATAAAATTTTGACAAAATTTTCTATAGAAATAAAATTTTGACAAAATTTTCTATAGAAATAAAATTTTGACAAAATTTTCTATAGAAATAAAATTTTGACAAAATTTTTCAATAGAAATAAAATTTTAGAAAATTTTCTTAAGAAATAAAATTTTGACAAAATTTTCTATAGAAATAAAATCTTACGAAAGTTTTCTTTAAAAATAAAATTTTGACAAAATTGACTTTAGAAATAGAATTTTGACAAAGTTTTCTATAGAAATAAAATTTTAGGAAATTTTTCTACAGAAATAAACTTTTAGGAAAATTTTCTATAGAAATAAAATTTTGACAAAATTTTCTATAGAAATAAAATTTTGACAAAATTTTCTATAGAAATAAAATGTTGACAAAACTTTTTATAGAAATAAAATTTTGACAAAATTTTCTATAGAAATAAAATTTTGACAAAATTTTCTATAGAAATAAAATTTTCTCTAGAAATATAATTTTGACAAAATTTTCTATAGAAATAAAATTTTGACAAAATTTTCTATAGAAATAAAATTTTGACAAAATTTTCTATAGAAATAAAATTTTGACAAAATTTTCTATAGAAATAAAATTTTGACAAAATTTTCTATAGAAATAAAATTTTGACAAAATTTTCTATAGAAATAAAATTTTGACAAAATATTCTATAGAAATAAAATTTTGACAAAATTTTCTATAGAAATAAAATGTTGACAAAATTTTCTATAGAAATAAAATTTTGACAAAATTTTCTATAGAAATAAAATTTTGACAAAATTTTCTATAGAAATAAAATTTTGACAAAATTTTCTATAGAATTAAAATTTAAAAAAATTTTCTATAGAAATAAAATTTTGACAAAATTTTCTATAGAAATAAAATTTTGACAAAATTTTCTATAGAAATAAAATTTTGACAAAATTTTCTATAGAAATAAAATTTGACAAACATTATTTTCCTCTGTTGGTTACGCTACATTTGTAGTTTAGTCAATGTATGGTTTTAAGCTGAAATCAAAAAAACAACAACAATGATTCAAGAACAAAAACCAACAATAACAAAACAAAACGAATGAAAGAAAGAAGAGGAAGCACGCTCAAAATAAAACCCAGCCAACTTCACTCAAATCGATGATTTGATGGTGGCAAAGGAAAAGAGAGATGTTTGTACGAATTTATTTCGGCATAAGCCGGCTATCAATGTAAAACCTTTTTTCGGAGGGTTCAAGTGTGGTTTATTGTTGGGTTTAATAAACCGCATGAATTTATTCTGATAATTGGTTGATAGTTTTGCTGCAAGTAGAGGATGCTGATGAGGAATGTGGTAATTCCGAAACGTGCGTCCATCCAACCATCTTGCAGTCTATAGGGCTTTGCCCAAATAAATTTGACAAACATTCTTTTCCTCTGTTGGTTAAGCTACACTTGCAGTTTAGTCAATGTATGGTTTTAAGCTGAAATAAAAAAAACAACAACAATGAAATAAAATAATGACAAAATTTTTCTATAGAAATAAAATTTTGGCATTTTTAAAGAAATAAATTTTTGTAAAACAAGACTTTTTGTTTTGGTAGTTTTTAGTAAAATTTTCTTCAAAATTTGGTAGATTAGTTTAGTTTAATTTACTTTTAATTTAAGGGACAAAAATTGGTTAATTATTTTTTTTTTTTTTTTTTTTTTTTTTTTTTTTTTTTTTTTTTTGATAATCTTTATTAGTATATAATACTTTAAGGTGTTACATAATATACATTTTCACAATTAATTTGACATATTTCTTAAAAAATCTGAACACATTTTTTTAAAAATTACATTATTTGACTCATTTTTTATGTTGGTTGAAAGTTCATTATACAATTGTAATCCTTTATAGAAGAGTGATCGTTGCATGTTGATTGTTCTTACTCTCTGTATCCGGAAATTATTTGATGTACGCAGGTTATAGGGTTGCGAATCCCGAACATATTCCACTCGTTCAAGTAGATATTCCGGAGATTTACCATGTTTTATTTTATGAATGAAAGACAATGTGTTTAGTTGTAGCCTTTGTTTTATATTTAACCATTTTAATGCGTCTAGCATACTTCTTATTGGTGTATATCTATTGCATTGCAATATTATTCTCATTGATTTGTTTTGTAATTTCTGGAGTCTTTGGATTTGGTCATCTTTACAGCAAGTATATAATATTGTCGATCCATATTCGAAATGGGGCTTGATTATGGTGTTATGAATGTTGACTGCGGTTATGGGCGAAATATTTTTTCTAATTCGTCTAAAGAAACCGATTTTCTTTGAAATTTTCTTACAAATATAGTCTATGTGATCCTTAAAGTTTAAGTTTTTATCTATCATGAAACCGAGGTATTTTATTTTATCCACTTTCTCAATAGTTTTTTCATTTATTTCGAAATTTATTTGTGTTGTTGTATTTATTTCTAATATTTTAGTTTTTTCTTCATTTAACTTAAGTTTATTCATTCGTAACCAAATTTCTATATTTTTAATGTCGTAAGATAATTTATCGTAACATTCAGAATCTGTGGCGCCTTCAACATATATAAGAGTATCATCTGCATACATAATAATTTCACAGTATCTCAATATATTTTGTACGTCATTTATATATATAATAAATAGTAAGGCCCCAAGGATAGAACCCTGCGGAACACCTAAACCATTTGCAATAATATCAGATGTTGTATTATTAACTTTTGTTGTTTGGGTTCTGTTCGTTAAGTATGATTTAAACCATTTCAGTTCACTTCCTTTTATTCCATATCGTTCAAGTTTTTGTATTAGAATATCTCGGTTTATTGTTTCAAAAGCTCTTTTGAAGTCCAAAAATATGGCTATTATTTTTTGATTTTTATTAATACTTTTCCATCTGTTTATGACATAGTTAACGGTAGTCTCACATGAGTAATCTTTTCGAAATCCTGATTGGAATTTAGACAACAAGTTATTTTCTTCAAAATATCTTTCTAATTGGATCTTTACAACTTTCTCCATCACTTTTTCGAATGTTTTCAAAGTATTTATGGGTCTATATTCCTCACATTTTTTTGTTTTGGAAACTTTCTGCACTGGTATTATGGTAGATTGTTTCCACGTTTCAGGGAATTTTCCTGTAGCCATTATTACATCATCGACACTGTCACTTCGGTGGAAAGTGTTTAATTCGAGGTTGGCCATCTGTGTATATATTCATGCCACGATTATATTCCCCATATATTTTGAAATAAAACATGTACATGGTTTTCAGAATATTGTAGTGAACATTGAAAATGTTTCAAATGTGTTAACATCGATATTTTGGTGCCTTGACCCTTTTGTTTTATAAATTGTGTTCAATAGTACACCTTTTAATGTTTATTCATTGACTTTTCAAATTAATATATGTATTTATGTGTAATAATACTAGTGACTATATGCGGTTTTTGTTTTTCTATAAGTATGTTTTGTATATATGGGTGGATTTAAGTACATGATATAACAAATAAAACAATTTGTTTGGCTTAAGAAGATACACATTATCAATTATCGTAATAATCATAATAAGAATAATAATAGCTATATAAACTTAAGGAAAATGTGAAATTATTGTAAATTTATGGTAAAAACTAAATTTCTAATTAAGGACACTGTAAAACAAAAACTCAATTATATATGCAATTAATTTCCTTAGAAATATCTATGTTTTATAAAAACAAATCACGATTTTGTTGCTTTTCACTTATGCTACTGTTGTGTTGCTCTTGTGGTTGTTGTTAATTTCGAATTTGATTCCATTCTACTGTAGACATTACAAATTGGAAAAATATATATTCCAATGTCTAAGTACATTAAGACAATACATTTAAGGAAACAAAGGGAGCCTCTAATTTGTGTTGACACTTTTGTATTTTGTGTCATGAAGACAATTTAGGAAACTCTGTGATAGTGTTTCTGATTTGCTTATTATAAGAAGGAGGGCTTAAAGGACTATGTGGGCTGTGAAGATATAAATGTAGCATGTGCTGCTGGTGATGCTATGAATTGAATTTTATAAGTTTGCAATATAGAATATCTAGAAGATGATAGCGGGTGCTAAAATACAAGCTACAGACGGAGGCATAGAAAATTATGACTGAGGGTATGATTTGCATAAAAAATGTGCAATAATGATCAAAATGACAGACTTCGAAGGTTTGTCGTAACCACAAACACTATTCACTTGAGCTTTCCTTATCGACAGCCTCACACCCCAGAGATTTCTGCGAAACCTTGTCATCTAGTTTATTAATTTCTTGTTGTGTTTGTGTCTTTTCATCGTCCTCCTTCTCCTGCTCTTCGGCAGGTGGAGTATTGAGATCATTTTCAAATTCCTCGAAATCATTATCGTTGATATCGGCAGACAGAGGCTGCCAAGAATCTAATTGATCTATGTTAAATGTTTTTGGAATTTCAATGCCAGTGACATCGCCAAGGCGTGCTCTTAAACGCTGTGATATACCTTCCAATTCGGTAAATTTGCGTTTAATAGCTTGTCCCAAATTCAAATGCGTTAAATCTAAAGTTTGCTCAAATTGATCGATAACTGCATCAACAGATGGTGCTGGACCCTCGTTAGTAACAATTGCCGGTGTAGTCTGTGGTCTGGTACTTGGTGAAGGCAAAGGATTTTGGATACCAGCACTTATTGGTATCTCCTCTAACGGATGACAACGAATTTCCAATTGACCATTAATGCGTCCATTAAAGTCGACAATATTAAAACGGCCCGCAATGTGTAGACCTTTGGTAAAAACTGTCAAATCGAGAGCAGCAAAACCAATAATGGCATCTTCCATGGGTGTTGGTTCATTACGACCTTGCATCATGTGCAAAGCAGATTTTTTCCATAGTTTTAAGATGAAGCGCTTTTGAGGCTAGAATGGGAAGAAACAAAAAATATGAACAGAATTATATATCGTTTAATAAATTTAAGTAAACAAAAAGAGTAGCTAGCAATGTTTTTTGACCTATCAATTGTTATTAATGATCCTCTAATGATCCATTTTTTGCAAACTGATAAAATATTCTATGGTATATGGTCACGGTTGCCAACATTTTATTTATATTGAAAATTTGGTCAAAATTTTATTTCTTTAAAAATTTGGTCAAATTTTTTTTTTTTTCTATAAAAAATTTGGTCAAAAAATTCGGTTATTTCTATACAAATAAAATTTTGACAAAATTTTCTACAGAAATAAAACTTTGACAAAATTGTCTACAGAAATAAATGTTGACAAAATTTTTTAAAAATAAAATTTTTTACAAAAAATTCAAAATTCTAAAGAAAATTTTGTCAAATTTTTATTTCTTTAGAAATTTTTTAAAAATTTTATTTCTATAGAAAATTTTGTAAAAAATATTTCTAAAGAAAAATTTGTCTATAGAAAACTTTGTCCAAATTTTTCCAAATTTTTATTTCAATAGAAAGATGATAAGAAATTTACCATTAAATTAGTTATACTACAACTTAGTCGTAGTAGTTAATCTTACAATACATGTATTATAGGCCTTATTAGGCTTCCTATGTATTGATGTTTGAAATAAATTGAAATTGAAATTGATAAATTTCGTCAAAATTGTATTTCTATAGAAAATTTGGTCAACATTTTATTTTTTAGTAAAATTTGGTCAAAATTTTATTTTTATTGAAAATTTGGTCAAAATGTTATTTCTATAGAAAATATTGTGAAAATTTTATTTCTATAGAAAATTTTGTCAAAATTTTATTTTTGTAGGGATGAATCCCGTTTAAAGGTGGTCTTGGGTATTAGGGGGTTAAATGATAACAGGAGTAAAAGCCTGTAGGAAGCAACTCACCTATATGAAAATTTTATTACTTACATTATTTAGATAGTCTACCGTTGCCGATAAACGAAAACGTTGCTGCCATTGAGGTTGTGACGATTTTTCCACAATATTTGTGGCGAAAACCATACCCTCATGCGACTTGTATAAGGGATAGGGCCCCTCTTCCGCTTGGAATGTTACATAGGTGCTGGGCGGTTCATTTGGTGGGAAACGCTTAGAGGCGTTACGTTGTTTGGAACCCTTCTTTGATTTGGAAGCTGGATTTAGTGGCAAACCTATGGCTCTTTGAATCTCTAAAGCAAATTTGAAAAGATTTAGATTTGATGCAAGCAAGGGTTTCAGTGCCGTCGAATTATGTGTAGGACTTGATATCTCTGCAGCTTTACCCTCAGGACCTGAGGGTTGTGGCAGAACAGGTGACGATGTCTGTTGTGATGGAGTCACAAGCACTTTCTGCAGCATATCCAAGAGATCTGCGGTTTTTTTAATTTTTGAAGCTTTTGCTGAACATGACTGGACACTGGCCATAGTTAAATTGGGTGAATTCTTAGAAGTAGTAGCTATTTGCAATGGCTGCAAATTATGTAGAATATCCTTTTCTAACAATAATGTGGCCTCTGTATTGAGGATTTCAGGGCTTAAGCCCCTATTTGCTTTAAGATTATTTATTTGTTCCTCGCTGCCGACAGCCAATAAACATTTCAATTCTCCAATTCTATCTCCAGTTTGCCAATTTACGATTGGAGCCCAAGAATCAATGGAGATGACAGGAAGCTAAACAAAATTAGGACTAGTTTAGTTTTAACAAAAATCTTCGAAGTTTTTTTTTATTTACCTTTCCTTTACACAAATGATTGGTTATGGCAGCATCCCTGTAAGCTATGAAAAATTGGTGCAGAGGTATAAGAACCAAACCCACAGGAACCAACTTTTGGTCGTTATTGCCATTACCATCGTCAGAACTCACGCGATGCCATAATTCCAAATGTAAAAACTGTTTCTCAACACGTTGTAAAAATTTCTCATCATTTATCACCGAAAATTGCTATAAGAACGACAAAACAAAATGAGACGATATTTATTTTTTGGTTATGAATCATGACATTACCTCTTGATAATTAAATTTGTTTGTTTCATCTGCCTTAGCCGCCGCTGGCTCATCCAACCAAAAACGCCGACATATCAAAATCTTTTGAGTCCCAACATCATTTTCCATATTACGCACTTCGTTAGCATATATGAATCCTTTGAGTAGACGAATTTTAGTGGTTTCATCATCAAAATTGTTTTTGGCTATTTGTAGTTTATTTGTGTTGTTGTTTTGTGCACATGCTGGATAGAATAAGAAAAATGGAAACTATTAAAACAACATAAATTATTTTTCATGTAAAAGAAAAATTTTAGGAGCATAGGTAAACCAAGGATAAAAAATACTAGCAAAATGATGGAACATAATAAACTGTAACACATTTGTAGGTAAAGAAAATAGAATAGCCTATATGCTCGTCCCTATGTATCGCTTTTATGGTTGGCAACAAACCATAGAGAGAAATTGGCAAATAAGTACTTTTGGAGTCTGCACATAAAGGTGCAAAATCACACCATCCTTTCAATTTAAAGTTGATCGAATGTCCATAAGTCGATTTTCTAAAAAAGGAGATTGGTCAAGTATAAAGACTTAAAAAGTAGACTTTTCCACTTTTATTTGACAAAGGTCGATTTCGGGGATATGCAAATATAAAGACTACCAAAAGCCAACTTTTCTAAATTTATTTGACAAAGGACAATTAGTTTATTTTCGACCTTAATATCCCTTTTCCCATGGGCATTACATGAGCGGCATGTAAGGGCATGTTTGGTAGATTGGTAAAATTCTTTATGTTTTGATAGATTTTGCAACATGTTCCTCTCCAATTAAGAGGTACAATTTTCTATATAAATAAAATTTTGACAAACTATGCTATAGCAACGAATTTTTACAAAAATCCTCTATAGAAAACATTTAAAATCCTGCACTGTAATTATAAGATTTTAATCTTGTTGTGTAGGTACTCCATAAAATGGAAATGAAATAAAAAAATAAATTTTGCAAGATATTACTATAGAAATAAAATTTTGAGAAAATTTTCTATAGAAATAAAATTTTGACAAAATCTTCTATAAAAAAATTTTGACAAAATTTTCTATAGAAAGAAAATGTTGACAAAATTTTCTATAAAAATAAAATTTTGACAAAATTTTCTATAGAAATCAAATTTTGACAAAATTTTCTATAGAAATCAAATTTTGACAAAATTTTCTATAGAAATAAAATTTTGACAAAATTTTCTATAGAAATAAAATTTTGACAAAATTTTCTATAGAAATAAAATTTTGACAAAATTTTCTATAGAAATCAAATTTTGACAAAATTTTCTATAGAAATAAAATTTTGACAAAATTTTCTATAGAAATAAAATTTTGACAAAATTTTCTATAGAAATAAAATTTTGACAAAATTTTCTATAGAAATAAAATTTTGACAAAATCTTCTATAAAAATAAAATTTTGACAAAATTTTCTATAGAAATAAAATTTTGATATTTTCTATAGAAAAAATCCAATTAATGAATTATTGATAATTGGAAAAATCAAATACAGGTCGAATACAATAAAAACAAGTTTGTAACAAAGGAAAACAAATTTGACAAAATTTTCTATAAAAATAAAATTATTGTCAGTTTAGAAATCAATAAATACAATATGAATAAATCTATTTGACTATTCTTCAGTTTCATAGACTACTAAGATTAAGTTAAACAAAATTTCTTAAAGTATATTCTATGCAAAGTACTTCGAATATTTCAACAAAAATTTTAACAAAATTTTCTATAGAAATACAATTTTGACAAAATTTTCTATAGAAATACAATTTTGACAAAATTTTCTATAGAAATAAAATTTTGACAAAATTTTCTATTGAAATAAAATTTTGACAAAATTTTTTATAGAAATAAAATTTTGACAAAATTTTTTATAGAAATAAAATTTTATCAAAATTTTTTATAGAAATAAAATTTTGCAAAAATGTTCTATTGAATAAATTTTTGGCAAAATTTAGAAATAAAATTTTGCAAAAATATTCTATTGAAATAAAATTTGGACAAATTTTTTATGGAAATAAAATTTTGCAAGAATGTTCTATTGAAATAAAATTTTGACAAAATTTAGAAATATAATTTTTCAAAAATATTGTATTGAAATAAAATTTGGACAAATTTTTTTATGGAAATAAAATTTTGCAAAAATGTTCTATTGAAATAAAATTTTGACAAAATTTTCTATAGAAATGAAATTTTGACAAAATTTTCTAATGAAATAAAATTTTGACAAAATGTTCTATAGAAATAAAATTTCTATAGAAAATTTATGTATATGTGTATCCCAACATTGCAAGATGTCTACAAAATGTTCAGCATTAGTGGCAAAACGCAAATATTGGTGTCATTTTTCGAAATATGAAGATTTCTTTCAAACACCTAATATGGGCCAAATACTACTAGAAGTTACGTCCGATAGCCAGAACTACATCGATTCGGGTGATAAAGATTATATAATGATATATAATTGAACTGATTGTACTTTCATAGAAAATAAAATTATTTCCTATGGTGAGAACGAATAGAGATTCTTGGAATTCTAGTGAATTATAAATTTTTCGAATGGTCCCAAAAAATGTGATTTCATCCCACAGTTTTCATGCCATCTATATGTAAATAAACATATTTTAGTGCCAATCGGTTCATATACCAATTAATCGGTATACCCTTTTTTGATCACAGGTCGAATCAGAATTTTTTTCATATAAAAAAGTGAAATAGTTCTCTGTTTCTCAAACCAAAAATCATTGAAGAAAATATGATTACTTACTGAGATAATTTTTTGTTTGAGGAATGTATCAATGAATGAATAAATGAATTATGTATGCATAATATTAATAAAAAATGGTGCATAATGAATAATGAAATGTGCCAAAAAGAAATTATCAAAAATAAGAAAGAACATATTTGTTTTTGTTGTTGTTTTTTTTTCGATTGTCTCCAACAATTGCAATACATAAATATTTATTTGATAATATAACATCGTAAACCAATTCAGAATTAGCAAAGTTATTTGCAGCGATACAGTTGTCATTGTAATATCTATGTCTTTCGACCAGGGGCAAGGGATTATAATAGAAGATCTTGTCAAATCGAATGCCTCTACGGACGATTTCATTGACTTTTGATGATGAAATCTTAGTCATTGTGTTTTGGTAGGCTTGAAAAACCAGAATTTTTCCACATATTCACCTTTTTCTTCAGATATTTTATCGTTAGTTAAATTAGATTGTGCTGATGTTTGGGCAGCATCCGATGTTGTTTTCTGTTTGTCAGTAGTCTGGGAAGCGGGAGATTTCTCATCGCCACTATCACAACTGGATTGCTTTGGCAAAAATAATTCACGTTTAATTCTTCCATTGGTTTCTTGATTAAGCGCCGTCAAATCACGTTGAAGGGTTATCTTGAAATACAAACAAGCCAAATGGCGATCACGTCGCTGTATCTCAATGCGTTTACACTGTTCCAGCAGTGAGGCATTATAAAGATCTGAGAGTTCCAAAACACCCATGCCCAACATTTCGTTGAGACAAGTACCAGGTTCACGCCACCATACCGTAAAGTAGAGGCGTCCCAAATTTATTTCATCAATCTCATTGGCATTCTCATCCAAATCCAATTTAACGGAACGTTCATCTTCCTGACCAAAACGAGTACATTGGGTGAGACTGTGGAATTTCTCCGATTCAAATTGCATAAGATGGAACATATCATGACGTGGCACCTTGCGGATGAGCTCATTGGATAGTTGGCATTCGACGGTAAATATGGGACGAATTTCATTTTGCATTAAATCCATGGTTTTTGTACCTTCGGTTTGTAATGTAAGAGCTTCCATTTCAAGTTTGATACCTTTGATGCTTTTGAAGATGTTCAATTTTGTAGCGGGCGATAAATCGTCCATGCGTATTCCAAAGTTATTGTTGTTATTATCGTTTTGTTCTAAATTGAAATTGACCTCATTCTCTTCCTCACAGTTGACAAGATGTTTTGAGGCCATATCTGTTTCACCGGCCAAATAGGCAACTAATTTTGCGTCTAATTTCTTCATGGCTTCAACAATTTCCTCAGATTTAGTCTGTGCTAATAAACGATTGGATTTGTCACCTGTAATTAGAAAACCAAAATGAAAGTGATAACGAAATTAGAACAATAAATTAAAATGTTTGATGAATAGAATTTCCTATATAAAAAACAATCAATTTTCGTTGCTTAAAAAATTAAATCTAATCATGTTGCAATTCCACACTGCATTTACGATACACATGGCTATTTGTTTAAGTTATTAAAATTATTTATGTCACTGTGATTCAGTTTAACATGAATATGTTTTTTTTTTTTAATCAATTTTTCCTGTCACATGCCCATATAAGGAAATTCCCTTAAGAAAACACATTTTCACCAAATTCATCCTTACCCGCTACAAAAAATGTATGGCTCGCGTTTGCGATTATAAATATACGTTTGCTCTTTGCAAAGTATTGTCCACAATAGACCAAATCAATTTAAAGCAGGGCAATAAATAGAAAAATGTTCATGTCTGACGTTTGTAGTTTTGCCTTTGAATCATCATTTCGTTACGTTTCTGATCGTTTTTTTTAACAAATTTCCGATTATCAACGAAACCCACAAAAAAACAAACATTTACTATCTTCAAATCTGAAACAGACTTTCGTTGATCATTCAGCCGAGTATATTCCACTAACAAATTGCCTTTATTTTCCATTGAATTAAATTAAGTCTTAGCGACTATAGTTCCATTTCTTCTATATTGATCATTCTATGAGACAGACATTCCCGTAACAATGTACAGTGACTTTATTTAGTGATAATAAGGTGGTAATCTGTACTCAAAGCAAAGGGTCAGAATACGTAATCATTTTCGACCTAATCGAGAAGATTAAATTGATCGTCTAGTCAAGGCAATAAAAGAAAATGAAAAGATGATGAAATTTGTAAAATTTCATCAAAATGTATGGATTAGTAGACATGCAGAGAAACTATTAAGGAGATGCCTGACACTAAACACATTGTTAGTGAAATGTAGGAAAGGTTGAAATCTAGAGCAGATAGGCGGACCCATTGAAGAGAAAATTAGTTCGCGCATACTACTACCGCCTTGATGTGTTTTGTTATTTATATCCTAAACCAATATAGAGTAAGTGTATAATAATTTTGATTTGCTTGAAAATAAGACTAAAAGAAATGTTGGTCGAATCTGAATAACCCATCCAGTCGATCTAGCCCTAGTTGTCAGCCCTTCCGTCTGTTCATCCATTTGTTGTTTGGTACAGTGTATTTCTCTGATACAAGGCTAAATGCTTTTTTAATTTGTATTAATTTTAGATAGTACATGTAGAGTAAGTGCAACAAATTTGGTACAGGCTGATAATGCGGTATATTAGCTTTTTTCTCTATCTAACAACATACGAATAACTAATCCAAGCTGAATAGATTGTGGCTGTCAGAGAATGAAGCAATCAAAGATTATTTAGATTTTTGCAATTCTTTATTTGTGCCAGTTGAAAAAAATCACACTTAAACTTTCTCAAAAAATTTTTCTATAGAAAATTTTCTCAAAATTTTATTTCTATAGAAAATTTTATTTTTTTAGAAATTTTCTCAAAATGTTATTTCTATAGAAAATTTTGTCAAAATTTTACTTCTATAGAAAATTTTGTCAACATTTTATTTCTATCGAAAATTTTGTAAAAATTTTATTTCTATGGAAAATTTTGTCAAAATTTTATTTCTATAGAAAATTTTGTCAAAATTTTATTTCTATAGAAAAATTTCGTCGTTTTCTTGATTTCAGCCTAAAACCATGCATTGACTAAACTACAAGTGTAGCTTAACCAACAGAGGAAAAGAATGTTTGTCAAAATTTTACTACTATAGAAAATTTTGTCAACATTTTATTTCTATAGAAAATTTTGTAAAAATTTTATTTCTATAGAAAAATTTGTCAAAATTTTATTTCTATAGAAAATTTTGTCAACATTTTATTTCTATAGAAAATTTTATCAAAATTTTATTTCTATAGAAAATTTTGTCAACATTTTATTTCTATAGAAAATTTTATCAAAATTTTATCTCTATAGAAAATTTTGTCAACATTTTATTTCTATAGAAAATTTTGTAAAAATTTTATTTCTATAGAAAAATTTGTCAACATTTTATTTCTATAGAAAATTTTGTCAACATTTTATTTCTATAGAAAATTTTATCAAAATTTTATTTCTATAGAAAATTTTGTCAACATTTTATTTCTATAGAAAATTTTCTCAAAAAATTTTTCTATAGAAAATTTTCTCAAAATTTTATTTCTATGGAAAATTTTCTTTAAATTTTATTTCTGTAGACATTTTCTCAAAATTTTATTTCTATGGAAAATTTTCTTTAAATTTTATTTCTATAGACATTTTCTCAAAATTTTATTTCTATAGAAAATTTTCTCAATATTTTATTTCATTAGAAAATTTTCTCAAAATTTTATTTGTATAGAAAATTTTCTCAAAATTTTATTTGTATAGAAAATTTTCTCAAAATTTTATTTGTATAGAAAATTTTTTCAAAATTTTATTTGTATAGAAAATTTTCTCAAAATTTTATTTCTATATAAAATTTCAAAATGTTACTATTAAATTTTGTGATTGATTTTTGTTTCCATTAAAAAAATGTTTGAAATCAATTAAATTTTTAATTGAATATTTTTAAAAAATCAATTAAGAATTTATCAGGAAAATTTTTCGTGAAATGTTTTCCTGTGTACCATAGTAGGTCTCATGTCGATACTTATGGTACTCTCCTTAGTTCGACACCTGCATGGGCTGGTAACAATCACCTTGCCACCTCTCCTATAAATGAAGACTTGACTGATTTTTTGAAGCTTTAGTGGATAAAAGCATACGAAATAATTACTAGTGAAGAACTGATTCCTTACAACTAAGGAGGAAAGTACACAGAAAAAATGCCAACAAAATATTTCCAATTAAAATTTTAATTGAATTTAAAAAATATTCAAATAAAAATTTAATTGATTAAATTAATTGAATATCAATTAATTTTTTAATTGGGTTTAGTGATTGATACTATCATTTCTGAGATTGAAGAAATTTCAATTAAAAATTAAATGGATCAATTAATTTCGTGATTGAATCCAAAACCTATTTTGTGTGTGTATCCTTTTGTTTAAAATCCACGCAACGTGTATATATAATTTTTTAAGAATGTTTTGGGAACTACGTAATATCGTAAGATTTCCGTAGATTCTTTTATCATTTTAAGAAATATCCTCTAAGACAATATACCCATATCTCAAAAACCATTAAACGTCCATGTTGGTGTTAAAATGGAAAATTATTATTAACAAAAGTGCTATAAAGACATGCAGGACAACTCTTAGAGACATTCGCATTCTTACCTATCATGTAAAAAAAAGACTAAGCTAAATACAATTGGTTATTCCGAAGGAACGTACTATGCTACATAAGTACCATTGACATCAACGATGGAGGCAATTGTGTAAAGCACATATAAACACTGTGACCCAAGAGAGTATTAGTTTTGTTTTCATTTTTAATTTTATTGTCCATTAGTTTAGCTGTTTTTTCTCAACAGAATGGAAAATTTTGCAAATCGTCAACCAGACCATAAACAAAACAGCTAGAGGATTTGAATACATTGATGTGTGTATAGCAAAGCGTGGAGGAATTTTTTTGACGGCAACAAACTGTCGTAAAATACAGTGTTTCAAACAGAGAAATCATTGTAATGGACCAATACGAAATCTAACTACCTAATGACTGTATCATGTAAAGATTTCCTTGTAATACTCATTTTTCAAAGGGAAAGCACTATGTAGTACAAACCGAAATCGAAAAATAAGATTAAGCGATTATAGCTATATGAGAAGATGATGCACAGTGGTGGTGAAAAAATGGTTCAAATGGTTCTTTTTCGATTTCTGTCAAATATTTACCCAGTGTGACCATAGCATATGGAAATGTGGATCAATAGCTTAATAATACCAATTCCTTAATATTCATGTCCACTTAGCTCCTATAAAATAATTACTGATTGCTTTAAATTAGAGCACAGGAATATATAAAATAAAATTCTTTGGCACTTTGAAAATACTTTAGGAAACATTTGAAGACTTACAAAATTTAGGAATTGTTATTCGCTAGACCATAAAGTGCAAAAATGTGACAGCACATTCCTATTGCTGTTTTTAGCAGATTTTTCTCTGAATATGGTATATTATTACTACCAATATCATTTTTTATTTGATTGGTTTAAACTTTTATCCACTGTATATGTAAAATACGTACATATACATACATTTGTGGCTATACTAAACACACAAGTAAAATAAAAAAGGAACAAGTCAAATAGATCGATATACTGTCGAGCCTGTACGATTGTTCACATTCACCACACTGGCATAAGAATTAAGCTGTTAATGCGAGAGATTAAAATCAGATAATACAAATGACAAAAAAAAAGTTCAATAAACTTTAGTTTGTTTTTTATTTTATTTTTGTTTATTTTTTTTTTTTTCGTTTCAAGAAATTCCTGTCATCTGTCTCAAAAAAGTGTTTAATTAAGACGTTTCAAAAATGTAAATTGTTTTAGAATTCAATAAGTAGTAATTCTTTTTAATTGTTTTGTAGTAAGCATCTTAATTAGTTTAAATGGGCAAATACATAGTACCTTATTTGTTTGCTTATAGTCAACCAGTCACTCAAAATGGTATCATTCATAAAGTGATGATCCAAAAGCTGATTTTAGGGGCAGGACTAACTAAAAATGACATGAACTTAATCCTAGTAGCAGGTTGAGGTTTTTTCAAGTTTCTTCATTGTTTTAGTGTCAGGCAATAATGTAATAATATGATCCTCCGTAGTTTGGTCTTACCTGACCACTCTTTCAATACCATAATCGCTTTTATTGAATATTGCAATATCGCCTACAGGTCGCACTAAACCAGCCTTTGGAACTTTTTCTTACATATTTATGTATTCTTTATCTACTACCCATTGTGTGTTCATTTGATTGGCACATTAACGAAATAAGACCCCTTGTCGATTAAAAGGTTTCTTTGCCATTTGACCATTCATATCCACTTTTCTGACGTCATGTCATTCTATGTCCGTATATTTAAATTGGTATTGTGTCCGTAATCCACAGATAATTCTATGACCAGATATTCCCACAGAATACAGTTTTGCCTGGTGTAAACAAAACCAAATGCGAATTTATTGAACATGTATTTGAAAAAATTTATTTGCCCTTTTGCAAATTTCCCCTACGATTCCATAACAAAGATTTAGTCATTATTTAACCCTTATGGACATACTACATATATAGTATGTGTATATGTAAGACATTGATTGCTTGGTCTTAAAATAGCAAATATCCCACAATTTGATTTCTGGGACTGAAATTCCGATACATACACAAATGAATGATAAAGAAAACAAAACAAAAAAAATCAAAACACAAACCAAGGAATGAATGTATTGTCAATAACATTTATTGCATAATAGCGTTAAAATGTTGTTGTGCAAACAAAATTATCGTTTATTTAGCCGGCGAACAGAAAGTCAAAATAAAATTAACAAACAAAGAGGAATGGGAAATAAATGTCTAGAATATAAACAAAATACAAAACCTGTTTAATCTTTTAATAAGCTTATATAAGTGTGTAAAAATGCATAGCCAGGAAAATATGCATGCATTGGAAAAGTATACTAAGTCGACATTGATAGGATCTACAATTTTAGATATTATAGCCCATTCACATTAGGCCTGAAATCTACTAAAAGTGGATTTGAAATCCCTTTTTTAAAAGGCATATGACAGTTGAAATATAGTTAAAGTGGATTTTGGAAGTGTAATGTTTATGAGGTATTAAAGAAAATCATAGGAGAACAATATTTTCTATAAAAATTAAATTTTATAAAAAATATAAAAATAAAATTTTGACAAAATTTTCTATAAAAATAAAATTTTGACAAAATTGTCTATAAAAATAAAATTTTGACAAAATTTACTATACAAATAAAATTTTGACAAAATTTTCTATAAAATAAAATTTTAACAAAATTCTCTATAAAAATAAAATTTTGAAAAAAATTTATATAAAAATAAAATTTTGACAACATTATCTATAAAAATAAAACGTTGACAAAATTTTCTATAAAAACAAAATATTGACAAAATATAGAAATTAAAATTTTGACAAAATTTTCTATCGAAATTAAAATTTTGACAAAATTTTGACAAAATTTTCTATAAAAATAAAATTTTGACAAATTTTTCTATATAAATTAAAATTTTGACAAAATTTTCTTTATAAATTAAAATTTTAACAAAATTTTCTAAAAAAAAAATAAAACTCTGACATTTTCTATAAAAATAAAATTTTGACAAAATTTTCTATAGATATAAAATTTTGACAAAAGTGTCTATAGAAATATTTTTTTTTTTTTGACATTTTCTATAAAAAAAAACTTTGCCAACATTTTCTAAAGATATAAAATTTTGACAAAAGTGTCTATATAAATAAAATTTTTGAAAAAATTTTCTATAGAAATAAAATTTTGACAAAATTTTCTATAGAAATAAAATTTTGACAAAATTGTCTATAGAAATAAAATTTTGAAACGATTTTCTATAGAAATAAAATTTTGACAAAATTTTCTATAGAAATAAAATTTTGCAAAATTTTCTAATGAAATAAAATTTTGAGAAAATTTTCTATAGAAATAAAAGTTTGTGAAAATTTACTATAGAAATAAGATTAGGACTAAAATTTCTATAGAAGTAAAATATTGAATAAATTTTGACAAAATAAGATTTTATTGTTTGATAGTTTTTTGGTAAAATTTGCTCCAAATTTTGGTAGATAATTTTTGGCTCGAATGGCAAACGGGATTACAATGAACTGGAAGGTCTAAGTGAAGAGTTTGGCATATTATATAACCTAGCATTTTCATGCTATGAGCAGGTCACCGCGGTAACCATTATATAACCCCCAACCAATCATGGGTTCAGTGCCAGCTTCAGCTGAACACCAACATGTTTTTCTAAGGTGTTAAATAACCTCTATGCAAGTCTGGTTAGATTTGGAAGCATTTCAAAGCATAGAAGCATGGCCCTATTATAGAACATAACACATTGACAAGAAAGAAATTCACCATCTGGATACCAAGATCGGCTTGTTGTTGGATGGCCACTCTTCCTAAACAAATCAAGACATTATGCCGAATGGCGTCTTAAATTCTGTTTGATATAAAAATCATGACCTTCTGTAACAATAAGGCGGCTTTTTTCACTTGGCTGACTTGTTGCGCCACTTAGAGAGGGATCCGACAGCAAGTGTCAGATATTGGCCTCAGGACTTTTCTATCTGTTATAAAGGGTGATTCTTTTGAGGTTAGGATTTTCATGCATTAGTATTTGACAGATCACGTGGGATTTCAGACATGGTGTCAAAGAGAAAGATGCTCAGTATGTTTTGACATTTCATCATGAATAGACTTACTAACGAGCCACAACGTCGAATTTTCAGTGAATGGGCCCTAGAAAAGTTGGCAGAAAATCCGCTTTTTTATCGACAAATTTTGTTCAGCGATGAGGCTCATTTCTGGTTGAATGGCTACGTAAATAAGCAAAATTGCCGCATTTGGAGTGAAGGGCAACCAGAAGCCGTTCAAGAACTGCCCATGCATCCCGAAAAATGCACTGTTTGGTGTGGTTTGTACGCTGGTGGAATCATTGGACCGTATTTTTTCAAAGATGCTGTTGGACGCAACGTTACGGTGAATGGCGATCGCTATCGTTCGATGCTAACAAACTTTTTGTTGCCAAAAATGGAAGAACTGAACTTGGTTGACATGTGGTTTCAACAAGATGGCGCTACATGCCACACAGCTCGCGATTCTATGGCCATTTTGAGGGAAAACTTCGGAGAACAATTCATCTCAAGAAATGGACCGGTAAGTTGGCCACCAAGATCATGCGATTTGACGCCTTTAGACTATTTTTTGTGGGGCTACGTCAAGTCTAAAGTCTACAGAAATAAGCCAGCAACTATTCCAGCTTTGGAAGACAACATTTCCGAAGAAATTCGGGCTATTCCGGCCGAAATGCTCGAAAAAGTTGCCCAAAATTGGACTTTCCGAATGGACCACCTAAGACGCAGCCGCGGTCAACATTTAAATGAAATTATCTTCAAAAAGTAAATGCCATGGACCAATCTAACGTTTCAAATAAAGAACCGATGAGATTTTGCAAATTTTATGCGTTTTTTTTTTTAAAAAAGTTATCAAGCTCTTAACAAATCACCCTTTAGATCTAAGTTTCAGAAAATACACAAAATTTCTTTTAGTGAAGGCTAAACCCACTTATAAGTTATCCATAATACTTATTGTCATGTCATTCAATATTGGTTTTAAGATAGGAAGACTCTTCTTGTAGAGTCCAGGTGAATCATATTACAATAAGGACTGTCTTCTCAATCTCCAGCCATTTTTCGAATCAGATATTAGGAAAAAGATGATGTGTAAATTACTGTATTGTAAAACATTTCCCAAAAAGATATCAAAATATAATTTTAAGAAAAAAAGATTAGTTTGCTGTTATACAAAAAAAAAATGAAGACACCTTCCCAAAATCTGTAAAATTTAATTTGGAAAATAATTTTGTAAAGACAAATTTTAAAGAACTCATTTTATAATGAGAAACATTTTCCCATAATTGATTATCACATTGTGGAATTAGTCTAAATCTTACATATAGAACTATTTTTAGCATAGCAAGAGGATGCAAGTAGAGACATACCTTGTACAACATGAACATGTTCTGCAACTTTTGATTTACCACTAACCACCATATGAGAATGATGATGATGATGGTGGTGGTGATGGTGTATGTGTTTTTCCGAAGGACACCAACTTTGAGTGTCATGGACGCGAATGTCACTCGTCGCTGCTGGTGCAAACATCATTTTGAAACGCAATTGTATCTCACCGGATTTTACGGAATCCCCCCTCAACGGCAAATATGTAGTCGCTGCTGTTGACGACGACGATGATGATGTCTGTTTTCTTTTGTATAGGGTATATATTTTTGTTTTATGTTCGAAATTATTATAACCTTTGGCAATATTTAATGAAAATTTTTTCAAAAGTACCGATGGCAGCAATTGTGCTTGTCCCAGGACAGTGCCCGTTGGCAGACTGCCGTTGTTGCTGTTATTGCCCGAGACAATTATTTGAATGGGTTTGCAAGAGCGCAAGTAATCTAAGAATAGAGCTCCACAAGTACAGATGCGATACCGCAGTTTATTGTTGACCGCGGTGGATACAACGACAAATGACTGACAATGTTTATATTTCTTCTTACGAAAATGTTGGGGATATTTTTTGGTCTTCAGTGGCGACGACGTCGACGTAGAAACACAGCTGACAAAAACATTAGCGGCGTCTTCACTTTTTTCACCAAACCATACTATTTTCACTTGTACACAACTAGAATTTAATATATTATTATTTTCAATTTTGGTAGCACATGAATTTCTGCAATTTTCTGCGTTAAATTTATTAGCATTTAGATTTTTATGGTGAAATTCTTTTGCACTTCCGACCACGACATTCCGTGTGTCGATGTTATTCAATAATATTATTTCTGCTGGTGATGGTGATGATAGTGGTGATGGTGGCGGCGGTGTGTCATACAAATTTTCCGTTTCACTACACTCTTTTGCCTTTTCTTGTGGTAATGATGAAAAAATTCTTCTTTGCTTTTCGCCCAGAATTATATGGCTCACTTCTATTTCCAAGATCCCTTGCAAATCTCGATTAGCACACTCTTCAAGCTGTGGGGGTGGTGGTAGATTATGATGAACAAAACCGTTCATTATTTCTTAGCCATTTTCGTGTTTTCTTACTTGCTTCCAATATATCCCATAAAATAAAAACAAAACAAAACCTATTAACGTTTATTTCAATAATTCCTTTTATTCTTTTCAAACACTTCACACGCCACAACCGACCAAAAAAACTACAATCTTTCCAGAACCTTCATAAGGGAAGAACTGAAAAATCTTGTATGTGATATCGTCTATATCGACCGGCGCGCACCTATTTGCACGCAGAACAACACTACTAACTACAACAACATCGGAATATTTGTTGACATTTGTTTCTCAAAATGTAAACAATGTTGCCACTTTGTCATTTGAAGCAAAAAAATGTCCTCAAATGTTGAATTTTGAATTTAAATAACAATTAAACGTGATTGTATTATGCAATGACCAATAGGGCATATTTAATTTACGTTATCTATTGTGTTATTCTTCTTGTCTGACTATCTTTCACCTGTCGAAACAGCTGAGGCAGGGACAAATAACAATGTTTGTCAATGAGGATTTAGGACAAGATAGAACTTTGCTCTCCTTTATTGAGAGAGAACAAAATGTTCACAAAATTAACTATGCATACGTTGGGCAAGTTTTCTATTAGTACTCGATACATCATTTGTATAATATATCCAGAATATCGTTGCACTGGTATTTATTTTTATTTTATAGCATCATCAGAGTATTAAGAAAACAAGAGAACGAAACTGTCAAGCGAAACTGCGACATGAGGAAATTTGAGGTGGCAGTCATGAGGAAATTTATCGAATGTCATGCAGTTTTTGTCGGCGCTTCTCTCAAATATCATACGGTTTGCGTCGGCGTCACCCAGTTTAGTTCTCTGCCGACCTTATGAAACGTAAGAAAAATATGATTTAGAACCTACTTTGTAGTAACAAATGTTCTTTTATATAAATCTTTTCATTCTATTAAATTTTTTGGCAGACAATTTGAAATTATAAGTTCCGATGCCTTAATAAAGAATTTATCAAAACAGCGCTTCGACCGCAACGTCGGTTATACCAAAGCTGCAGGCATTGTGCGACATCTATACGGTTGACATTGGTATTTTTTGTAGAAGAGAAATTTTCGTCCTTTATTCTATTTGGAAAGTCGAAAATTGTTCACCATATACCTTTCACAATTTTAAGCGTAATATCTATGTTTTCAGAACTTTATTTTCGTTTTTATTTAAATAAAATATAACAAGCTGTTGCCCTTGGCGTTTCACAAAAAATACAATGGCTCTTCTAACAGTAGTGATGGCAAAATACTTTCATGTACATTTTGTACTTTTTGATATGCTTCCCCATCACAGTTCGCGATGTTTGTGGTGACATTTATAAGTCTGTGGTAGCGATGAGGATGAAATGGAACTTTGAAATGCTGGCAGGGAATTGTTCCGGACGGAATGTCGGTGTTTGTAAAGAATCTTACAGTGTGTCGGATCGATACGACATGTCGGCGATGACTAAATAATCGGTAAATGTGTTATCGATCCCATAAACATGCAGCAGTATCGATTATGCCTTCGGACTTAACTGATAATGTGAACAATATATGGGATATGTTCGACACGAGCACTGTCGTCCGGAATAACTGATAGTCTGTAAAGTGCATAAACAAATATAAAAACGTAACATTATAATGAACAAATTTATAATTTGTTTGTAAACACCCACTCCATCCGTTATTGTTGCACTACCGTGAATTGGCACTATTGTCCGGGTTTTTGTGAATTGTTATTATTGTTTGGGTTTCTGTGAATTGTCATTATTTTGCTTGTTTACATATTATTGCGGGCGCCATTTTAAATGTCATTCATTCATTTTTTCTGGTGAATTGGAATAATGGACAAGTTAGACAACGAATTTTCTGATCCTTGTCTAGAAAGGCATCTTACTGGTCATCGCAATGCAATAACTCAGGTGCGCTTTAATCCAGAGGGAACAAAATTGGCCACCAGCTCATTAGGTAAGAATCTATAAGAGTTAGATTGAGTCTATAACCCAGAAGACTTGCATTCCATATAGATGCGTCCGTTATATTGTGGGATTTGAAACAAGCGGCTCGATGCATTCGATTTGCTGCACATACTGACAGTGTTTATGGAGTAAGTTGGTCTCCTCGAAGCAATCTTGTTGCTTCATGTTCCAAGGACAAAACAGTGAAAATTTGGGAACCCAAACTAAGGGGAGTTTCCAGTGAATTTCTTGCACATGGAAAAACAGTGAGATCTGTAGATTTTGATCCCACAGGAACTATGGTAGTAACATCTTCAGACGACAAAAGCATAAAACTATGGAAAGTTGCAACACGTAAATTTGTATCATCTTTCGCCTATCACACAAATTGGGTACGTTCGGCAAAATTTAGTCCGAATGGACAGATGGTGGCCTCTTGTGGTGATGACAAAACCTTGCGCATCTACGACATAAAATCGGGACAATGTATTCGTAGCTTTACTGAAGAAAAAGGAATGGGCCGTCAAATTGCATGGCATCCTGATAGTAACATGATCGCTGTAGGGATGACTTGCAATCGAGTGAAAATATTTGATTTAGTTGCTCAACAATTGATACAGTTGTATCTCGTACATGCAGGACCAGTCAATGATTTGGCATTTCATCCCAATGGAAAGTTTATGCTTACTTGTAGCGATGATGAGACGATGAAAATATTGGATTTGTTGGAAGGACGTCCTGTTTATACTCTGACTGGACATACGGGCAATGTACTAGCGGTGGCATTCAATCATGATGGTTCCCGTTTTGCTTCGGCAGGCTATGACAAACAGGTAAGGCAAATTTTATTCAAAGGTAATAATGGAATTCAATTAAATACGTAAATATGGCCTTTGTGTGTGTTTAGCTCTTCGTATGGAAATCAAATTTACATACATACGACCTTGCTGCGCATCAGGCAAAATTAAATCGAGAGGCCAATTTGAGTGGAATAGAGCCGCATTCAACAACAGCCACAACTGTTACTCATTCGAGTGATCAATCGATATTGATTGATCCTAGACATTCCATAGTTTACAAAAATCACGATGAAAATTTCCAAGTACTTGACAGTGAACACACCGAAGAACTTCTGCATCAAGATAAAAGTGGAACAACCAAAACGGTAAATCCAAAATCACCAGCTGCAACCACTACCCATACATATAGTCACAGTAGTTCGTCGTTGTTACATTTACCGAACTCTTCCAAACAAGAAAATTTTGCAGTTAATACTTTTTCATCATATGAGAGACACTCACAAAGCAGCTCCAAATATTAAGCTATTTTATATTCAAATTTCCGCTTTATTTCGTTATGGCGAAAGTTCTAACTTTGTCCTAATAAATTTTACATTTTTATATTTAATATTACGTTTTTAGATTTTTGGGACAGTGGGTTTAATGTTTTCAAGTAGTTATAGTGTTTTTAATTCCACAGTATGCTGAGTCAACATCAAAAGTTGTTAAAGAGTTCTATTCCTATCAGTTTTTGTTTAATTAAAAGCGGTCCGTTTTTTATAACCTAGTAACAACAGAGTCGTACAATACCGGGAACTAGCAGGTTCGGGTTTATCCTGAATTGAGTAAATTACTTAAAATACGAAAAAAGAGCTCGGGCATAGTGCAGTACTTTCGGCACAGCGTGTGGTCGAATGTATTTCCAGATCCCATATATACCTGCATTTGGATTTTACTTCTTGGCCAATAAATGGGCACAATATTTTTGATTTTTTTAATATATGGTTCCTATAGGTTCTAGGATTGATATATGCCAATATTTTCAGTAGGTAGATATGATTTACATTCATAGTGGAGTTATATGAGGTTCGGCTAAGCCGAACATGAAGCCGTTGCTTTGTGCTAATAAAATTTTGTATTCCGTTACAATTTCTAGACAAATTTCATTCCAAAAACTGTGGCAAATTCCCTTTCAGAGATACGGCAGAATATAACGGAGATCTTAAGAAGGGTAAAAACTTTGGAGGGGAGATTGTATAATATAGAACAACGTATATTAGAAGCTAGTCTCGTAAACGAAAATTAAAAACAATAATGAATTTTAAAATGCATTGTGTTTAGATTATTTGTTTATTTAATATTTGACAATATTTCATGTATTTAATACTAACTTTCATAATGATTGAATAAAATTTAATTAATTATTGTATTCAAGGTGTTAAGAGCTCCTTGGAAAACATAGTTTTATGAATAATTGTTTATTGCAATCACATCGCATCACTTTTTTTAATATATGTTTGTAAGTAAATTCTTTAATATTAAAATTATCGTTGATTATTATGGTAAGTAAATTTTAAATGTATTATTATTTTGTAAATAGATTAGCGGTATATGTATCGTTTATTTATATTAAGAAATATTCATAAGATTCAACCATATTTGGCATAAATTTGTAGTTCTAAAATACTTTAAAAATTGCAAGAGACGAATAAATTCTAATCAAAAACTACAAAAAAAAAAAATATTTCAAATAATGTTTCTGATTTTTTGGTTTGTTTGCTTGTTTATAACAAAATATGTATTATTTAATATGTAACTTTATGTGAGTAAATATATTGGCAAAATTGAAATGCATGATTATTGTATTCGCAATTAATATGCACCATTTTATTTTTCTATATTTCATGGACACATAGTAGTATTAATAATAGTTTGAAACTTTTGATGTAATCTGTAACTTATTGATGATCTTGTCGCTTAAAACTATGCCCACAGATCCACACTTTTTATATATTTTTTCGTCTTATTTTGAGCATTTAGATTAATAAATGGAATCTTTACTTAAAAAAAAAATAACATTAACGATAATAGAATTTTTAATTTTGCCAATTTCCCATTAAATCCAGGATGGTATTACATATTTTATTTAAAATTGATTTCCGTCTCATAACTTTTTTTGTATATAATATTGGCAAGAATAAACGTTATTTGAAACGCCTTTCACTGATGCAGCAAGATTGTAATCTAGATTTCTAATTAACAAAAGTCTAGAAGATTTTGAAATCATACATAACTTTTACTATATAACAACGAAACATCTTACGCACGTATAAAGTAAATTTCCATAGTTAGCTTGTGTCATTTTTTCTGTTCTCATTCATTTATACTTCTAATTTCAATTTCGCTATTCGACGAAATTTACAAAAAAGTTCGTTTCATTCTTTCACTCCAACGTAATATGCCGGTTTGCCAGTCTTCTTAATTACTTCCAAAAGCTCTTCGCCCGACATATTAGATGTAACTAAAACAGTTTTGTCATCCAAATCAATGCTCACTTTTTCAACTTTATCTGAAAAAAGTTATTGTTATTATAGTAATTTTTTTTTATTATAATTAAAAGATACATATATACAGACATTTTGTTCTTCAGTATTTCATTTAATGAATTCTGTATACAAAAGCCAAGTATATAGAATAATCGATTGTAGATGAGTGGGAAACTTTAAAAATATGTCAGCGACCATTTTTTCTATTTAAGCTTTAAAATCTAATTAAAATATAGGACATTGAAATTCGCCTTAGGTTAGTTTAGGTTAGGCGGCCGCCTGAAGTATCAGGCTCAATTACACTATTCAGTCCATTGTGATACCACAGTGAACTTCACTCTTATCACTGAGTGCTGCCCGATTCCATGTTAAGCTCAATGACAAGGGACCCCTTTTTATAGCCTATTCCGAACGGGGTTCCACATTGCAGTGAAACCACAAGCTTTGAAACACTCAGAAATTTCATCAGCATTACAGAGGTGGGATAAGCACGAATCGAACCCACGACCTTGAGTATGCAAGGTGGGCATGCTGACCATTGTACCACTGTGGCTCCCAAACTCGCTTAGATATGATTTTCAAAGATTTGCTGTAAACAATAATCTGTAATAACTTTTTCTTGTGAATTTTGTCCTTATTCAAAAATCTAGCTAATCTAAATTTATGTAGTTCATTTAAAAATAAATTGCACACAAAGGCTCAAGTTAAATCCTTTGAGCAGTGCAGTGCATTGGCATTTGTGAATATCCATACCCACAGATATTTGTCCGATCTCTTTTTTTAATTTTTTCATGAAATTAAATTAAGTTTTTAATATTACTAATGACACACTAGAACGTGTAAAACTCCCGAATATGACGATATTTTGTTCTGAAATTCGCTGAAGTTCGCTAACGTGAACTCTCTTGGTTTTAATTAGTTCACGTTACCGCGAGTGCACTGTATTTCAAAAGTTTTCAAAGTGGTTTCAAATGTCAAGTAGGTTATTATGAGATGAACATGGAATTGGGCAGCAATCTTTGATGAGAAAGAAGTATTATAATGGTCTAATATGTCTGTAACAATAACCACTCTACCTATCCTAACCTATATTTATAAAAAATACCATAGAAAAGGGGGAGGGGATGTTCTTTCAACTTTATAGTCATATTAATCCCATCTCACCCTACACACAAAAATAAAAAATAAAATCAACAAACTATCTATAATATATCTTACCTCCTAATTTTCCCAATACTTTTTCCAAACAAATTATCTATAATATATCTTACCTCCTAATTTTCCCAATACTTTTTCCACTGCCCCTGAACAACCAGAACAGGTCATTTCCACTTTGAATTCGTGAACCTATAAAAAAAAATGATAAGAGTATATCGATTTTTTCACTCATCTATTGAACTGGTGCCTACCGTCATTTTCGCTGGTGGTACTCTGGAACTTCCCGAGTCTGCGTTGGCAAAAAATTGAGGTAAGTTCAACACTTTGAAAGCTTTTTCTTTATTCCTAAGAGGGCAAATGAAACGTGCGTGGTGTTCCTTTAATTGCAGCTTACAATTATCACACCCAAATTTATCAACTTCTTTTTTATCGCAACAAATTACAAATTGTATTCGTCACAAACGTCAGATTGTCAAACTTTATTATTTTATTTGTTTAGAGTTGCCAACTCTAAAACACATGGTTACTATGTGAGCTTTGTTCGCGTACCCAATAATTGTAATAATTTTTTGATGGGGAATAATCCAAAGCTACAATTGAAAAAGAAAAGTAACGAACCAATATATAACCGGCCTATACATTTGAAACGTATAAATTAATTTAAATTTGAGAAGTTGTTGCCAATGTAAAGAAATCTACTGTTGAATCTATTTCTGTTGAGAACGCGACTTTTATACTACTCGGTCACTGTGCTCGAAATCTTGGTATTTCGACATATGAAACATTTCTCTACAATTTTCCTAATATCAAAAAGAGAGATTTGGTCGTAAACTCAAACTTCGTACCCCACTTCAATTTTAAAATAATAATAAACATGATATATACCATTTCGTTGCATGTTTACTAAGCTATTAAAAATGAAACTATATATTTATAATTGCAATATATTTAATAATTATTTTTATACATATTTACATATCTCAGATTTCTGTAAAATAAGCTAATAACTTTGAGTTAACAGGAATATTATAGAAAATTCATAAATTCTTTTAAATACAATAATTATTTTCATCCATCAATCCAATTAAAATTTACATTTAACCAAAATATAGTATATTAATAAAATAGCCAAACAATACCACTCTTATGATGCGCAAACAATTAGATTAAAATTTTAAGCGGTCAAATAGTTAAGGTAATAGTAGGACCAATATTATGTTCTGTGGGTTACTGTAATTGGTTATTTAAAATCATAAGCATACGTATATTTTATATAAATATCAAATTCTATTATGATTGACGACGTCATACAGGGATAACATATTGTATTGGTGTTTAATATTTATTGATATTGAAGAGACGAACGCCATGGAATTGAGGAAGTTTTGGTAGAGTAACAATAACTAGAGAGATGAAATTGGCAATAAAGTGATCGTGATCATTTCGAGTATATAGACATGTTAGAAGGAAGCTGAAAATAAATAATGGAATAAATATTAGAGTATTTCATGAATTCATTCATTTGTCTCGGAAAGCATTTTGGCCCGAAAAATTAATATAAGGTGCGAATGAACAGAATACACACACTAATAGATATGTGCGATCGAGGCATACTATAGACCAAATTTTTGGAGTTATGTAGGTAACCAGCGTTGCCACAATGAATTTTTATTTTGGACCAACATTTTTCCAAAATTGTACCAAAATTCGTACCATATTTCAAAATTACATTAAAATAATTTAAGTTACAATTTTTCCAAAAATTTTTCTTCGGTAGAAAATTTTGTCAATTTTTTATTTCTATTCAAAATTTTTATTTCTTTTTATTTCTATAGAAAATTTTGTCAAAATTTTATTTCTTTAGAAAATTTTGTCCAAATTTTAATTCTATAGACGATTTTGTCAAATTTTAATTTCTATAGAAAATTTTGTCAAAATTTCATTTCTATAGAAAATTTGGCAAAATTTCATTTCTTTAGGAAATTTTGTCAAAATTTCATTTCTATACAAAATTTAGTCAAAATTTTAGTTCTATAGAAAATTTTGTCAAAATTCCATTTCTATAGAAAATGTTGCCAAAATTTTATTTTATAGAAAATTTAGCCAAAATTTTATTTTTATAGAAAATTTTGTCAATATTTTATTTCTATAGAAAGTTTTCGCAAAATTTTATTTTTATATAAAATTTTGTCAAAATTTCATTTCCTTAGGAAATTTTATCAGAATTCCATTCTATAGAAAATTTTGTAAAATTTTTCTTTCATAGAAATTTTAGTCAAAATTTTATTTCTACAGAAAATTTTGTCAACAATTTAAAAAGTTTGAAAAATTAACGATTTGACGAAAATGAACCAAAAACAAGCAAATTCCATTTGGTCGACCATCGGACCAAATTTAAAATTTAACAATTTTTTGGACCAATTTTGGTTCGATCGGACCAAAATGGCAGTCCTGTTGGTAATTTTATTTTCCGCTTTTCAGCAAACATTTTTGCTGTTACTACTAAGTCCTTGGGATTTATTTAATATTCATTGAGGACCCACTCAAAAGAGAGAAATGCAATTGTTTAGGGAATATTGTCAGAACATTGCGTATTTCATTATTGAGAAAATACTAGTGGATGTTTCGGGAAATATCCAAACTCCATAGAAACTTTGGATGAGTCAAGGTGCTATTCAAATATGTATCGTTTATAATAATAAATTATCAAACTTACAGTAGAATGGGCATTGCAGTTAAAAATTTCCGTGTTGCTGTGAATTGTTCACCATCATCGATTTGCTCCCAATGTGTCAAACGTCGGCCGGCATCGTTCTCAATGGAAAACCAAGGGGCTCCTTTGATAATGTGCAGAAAATATAAATGCGCCTGTGGAGAGAAAACATGCCAATTACTTATTTATTAATCTATCGGTTTGTTACTTACCCCATTATGTAGAAGATTTGTTAAAGTCCATGCCATAGAAATACTTATGAATGGAACGGACAATAAAATTAAATGGGTTGTTACAACTCCCAGAATATAAGCAAGCCACATCCCCCTTGCTCCGAGCCAGGAAGAATTTGGATTAGGCTCTCCATGACCTCCGGCAATCACTGTCATATTCTTTAAGATCTGAGATTAAAACACAACTTCTTAATCTTTAGAATTACAATCTAATCCCATAAAATTGATGATGTTTTCTTTTGACTGGGGTATCAATGCGACGTGAGTGCTCAAATATTGACAAATGTAGAGTTGCCAACTCTATAATTGTGACCATTGATTAATAAAATGTTTCAAAATTCTAAACCTGTACGCCATTGAAAATAGAAACTTATTCCAAAAATATTTATATTTAAATTACAAAGTAAGTGTGATGTTCATTTAGACTGTAAGTGAATGAAATGTTGGAGACTTATGTAGGTGAGAAGTAGTTACTCATTATATTGCTCTATTGGCAACACTGTTTTGTTTTTATTTTGTGGCTATTCGGTTTGTTGATTCATGAATTTTGATTAGGATCTTGAAGTAGAAAAGTTCACGCAAATACAAGTTGTTTTTACACCGCGCTTCTTTCAGAGATTGGAGATTCGGAAAAGTATGCACACATTTTAATTTTCATTTGTAAATAACAAAACTCGTTTTTATGAATCTCGAAGTTTTTTAGAAACAACAAAGGCTTCCAAATAATATTCTTTCATCTTGTATTTCCTTACCTGCTGCTTGTTTTGTACAAAAATACAAACACGGATCCACAAAAGAGTTCAATTTCAGGAGAGGAGCCCGACGAAAGTACCCCTCTAATGGAAGGACACGTCGGTCCTCAAATTAGTTGTAATAACTCGCTAACAGGAGGAGCAGATAGGAGACGCCAACGTCGTGTAGAATTACTAAATAATTATGGTGGAACTCAGGAAGTGACGGAAAATAGAGATCAAGCAGATGGGGTTAGTATACCACACAAATAAATTTTGCATTTTAACTCTTATTTAATACCATTAGGCAATCTTGGATGTGCCTGGTGTGGAAATAAGAAGCAGACGTCAGCGGGCCAACGATGAAGACAATCCATCCTCCTCCTCAGGTCCCCACCCATCAAATTTGCCTAATGCTCAGATTGAAGATGAGGAACAAGGTTTAAAGTATGGAGCTCAACATGTTATTAAAATATTTGCTCCAGTTTCTTTGTGTATGCTGGTGGTGGTGGCCACAATAAATTCCATTACATTCTACACATATACCGATACATATTTGTAAGTTATCTTCAAAATGATTTTTTCGATACTATTAATTTCCAAATGTTTTTGCAGATTATATACACCATTCCACGAACAATCTGAAGACAAGGGTACGAAACTTTGGAATGCTTTGGCCAACTCTCTAATTTTACTATCCGTGGTGGTAGTTATGACCATTGTGCTTATTGTGCTTTACAAAAAACGTTGCTACCGAGTTATCCATGGTTGGCTGATATTGTCTTCATTTATGCTGTTGTTCATTTTCAGTTATTTGTATTTGGAGTATGCAAGCCTAACCATTGGTTTTGATGTCTATTCTTATATGTCAAATATTTTATTCCAGAGAGTTGTTGAGGGCTTATAACATAGCTATGGATTATCCTACAACGCTATTGATATTATGGAATTTCGGAGTCATGGGAATGATTGCAATTCATTGGCAAAGTCCTTTGAAATTGCAACAAGCTTATTTGATATTCGTTTCCGCTTTGATGGCATTGGTATTCATCAAGTACTTGCCTGAATGGACAGCATGGGCAGTTTTGGCCGCAATTTCCATATGGGGTTTGTGTTTCAATTAAAAATAGTGATTTACTACCATTCTAACATATGTACCTTATGTTATAGATTTGATTGCTGTTTTAACACCTAAAGGACCTTTAAGAATATTGGTCGAGACCGCACAAGAAAGAAATGAGCAAATTTTCCCCGCCTTAATTTATTCATGTGAGAGATAAAATTTTTCTTTGCAAATTTCGTTACTTATTATTGTTTTTCTGAAGCTACAATTTTGTATGCATTTATGGGAACAACTGGTCCGGGTCAACAGCGAAATAATTCATCTGAATCTGATTCTCCCAATTCGCCGCATACCTCCACCAGTTCAACATCCGTTTCTCGTCAGACGACAGGTAACACAGCTCCTCCTAGTGCTGAAGGTATGCCTCTAGTGACATTTAAAATGCGCGGAAATGGTATTTATTTATTTTTTTTATATTTTTAAAACTGTTCACATCTTACGTTGTTTAAAATCTTCTTGGTTGTGCTCGTATTTGGTGGTAGAGGTGGGCGGTCTTTGTAGTTGATTTTTTTGTAGCCTACTATTGTTTTCTATATTTTGTAATGAATATTTAATTCAACTTTTTAATGCTGTCTTTATTTTTTAATAGAAGCAGCAGGTTTTACAGAAGAATGGTCTTCGAATTTAGACCAACGTGTTGCAAGGCGACAAATTGAAGTTCAAGCAAGTACTTCGGATAGTGCTAATCGTTCCACAAATTATCGTACAGTAACTGCTTCGGAAAATCGGACACAGCTGGGAAGCAATATGACAGAGGCCCAGGAAGAACGTAAGTATAACACACTATATCGTAACTTCCAAACTACAGTGTGCTGAGTCGAATTTTCATGGATAGTGTTCTAAATTGGGAAAGGACATTTTTTAAAGTAGGGAATTTTGTTTAAATTATGAACTTTGATTAATCGATTTCACTTCTAATCGCTAATTAAAATTAAAGGTAGTGAAAAGTCTATCCAATTATAAAAAAAAGTTGAATTTGATTGTAGGACGATTTGGCCTTTTGAACCCCTAATATGGATTATTATTTTTGTAACAATGACACTATAGCTTGGAGGTATCGATATGTGGAGACAAATTTGTATAAAATAAATTCAAATAATTTTAGGTGGAATCAAGCTTGGTTTGGGCGACTTCATTTTCTACTCCGTTTTGGTTGGCAAAGCCTCATCGTATGGTGATTGGGCGACTACCATTGCTTGTTTTGTGGCCATTCTTGTAGGTTTGTGCCTGACTTTAGTTCTTTTGGCTATATGGCGTAAAGCTTTACCTGCATTGCCAATATCAATATTCTTTGGCCTATTCTTCTGCTTAGTTACCAGCGTAATTGTGAAACCTTTTATGGAAGAGCTATCCGATCAGCAGGTTTTTATATAGGAACATATTTGCCGATTGGACTCAAAATCAAAAGAGAGGAAGCATATAAATGACACTAATCTCGTAGTATTTACTCCCCAAAAAATATTATATACTTAAATTTCCCTTATTAATAAAAGTGACTGTTAATTCTAATCCTCCAACTCAGAAAATTGTCTTAAATAGAGATGTTATATAAGACTATATTTTATTAATTTTTAACTTCAAATATAACAACAAGATTTAGTACTTAGGTTTAATTATACATTCATCTTTTAAGTTTACTACCCATCCTGGTTCTAGGCCATAAAACAATTGTCGAGGATCTTTGGCAGCCGTCAACATTTCATACTGTGGATCATCTTCTATTTTTGGAAGTTCGTAGCCATATTTTTGTGCCAACACCAGACGATGCTTACTAATCTCCTCGGGATTCGCAAGGTATCCACGATTCTCCGCAGATGAATAGTAGCTTATTGCATCTTGAGGGGGTAACATGCGTTTCGGTATAGGTACACCTTTAGCAAACCACTTCTTGGGATCCTTCAGAGCATGTAGACTTCTGGGATCGTAATAAGCGGTCCGTATTACACCACCATTACGCTCGATAGCAGCTATTACCGATTCTTTAGCATGTTGTACTTCAATAGAAATTTTCGCCTTAAATTTGTCAGCACCCTCATCGGTAAGTTGGAATCCAAACTCCTTTGTAGCTGGGTCAATGCTCAACAAGCCAGTATTACATAAAGTAGTCAAATCAATGGGCTGTGATATGTCAATGCGGTTGGTATCAATCATAACTTGTAATTGTAACAAAGAAATGGGAGGATACTGCCTGCGTAGATGGTGGCCCTTGTAGTATGGCTCGTAAGGGAATCGCATATAGAAAGGGGTATTGCCTGTTTCATAACCAAGTCGCATAAAGTTTTGTCTTTGACCGGATCCTTTGTTGCCGGCACCGTGTTTATCGCCACCGTGTTGTGCACGTCCTCTCTTGCTCTGTATTGTAATTGGCCGCATATTTTAATTGTTTTTTAATTGTATAATTCACGTACTTACATTTTGTTTAGAATTAGGATTCGGTCTAAGATTCCCTATTTGCACACGAGGCAGAGTTCGTAACATTTTCAAAGCCCTGTCGGCGGTTTCTCTTAAGTTCGCCATTATCCTTTTGTGTATTACTTTGTGGACAATTCTTTGTTAAAGTCTAATTTTATTTAATTAATTCTTAATTCCAAGCAAATCCACAATCGACGAGCATTGCACATTACTCAAAAAACATATGTTTCAAATGTCTCCACATAACACTAAAATTAAGATGTAGATGTCGTTGCTTGGAGAAATGTGCCGTTCACACGATAGTTCTAATCGTTCAATGATGTCGCTTTCCACGCTATTCACGACAAACCGATCATGTTGGCCACACCAAAACTAATGTTCGACGACATAATCGATTTAATAATGAATGTGATGAATGTGTAATCCCGGCATAGACGTCGCACGGAAAAATCTTTCCGAAAAATCTCTAAGGGCCAGTTTCTCAATGTCTTGTTATTATTTATCGTGTCGATAAAACAGCTGATCCCATACAAAAATTTTACTAACCGGAGGTCTATCCTCCGGTTAAAATTAATCGGAGGATGAGAAACTGGCCATAAGACAGATTTTTTTAATGAAATTTTTGAAATCAAATCAGCGTCTCCAACTTATTTTTTTTTTAAATTTTGTTTCTCATTCCCTGCCAGCATTTCAAAGTTCCATTTCATCCTCATCGCTACCACAGACTCGTAAATGTCACCACAACCATCGCGAACTGTGATGGGGGAAGCATATCAAAAAGTACAAAATGTACATGAAAGTATTTTGCCATCACTACTGTTAGAAGAGCCATTTTATTTTTTGTGAAACGCCAAGCGCAACCAGCTTGTTATATTTTATTTAAATAAAAACGAAAATAAAGTTCTGAAAACATAGATATTACGCTTAAAATTGTGAAAGGTATATGGTGAACAATTTTCGACTTTCCAAATAGAATAAAGTGATCCAAGGCATATTAAAGAGGTAAAGTCATGCAATCAGGTGACTAATATCGACATTCATCTTGTCAAAGACTTTGTTTACGTTTAGTAGGTTTGTTTACATTCCTTGTGTACATAAATATTACAATACAACAACACTACACATACACAGAATGTCAACTTAAGTGACCTGCCATTTTAGTTTGACTTTCTAAAAATCATGGGGTGTACACACGTTTGCTCGTGACTTTACCTTTAATTAATATGCCTTGAAAGTGATCGTTTTTCAAGTATTTTTCCAGGCACGCTGTCTCCATCGAAAATAAACAAACTGGCTGATAGACGCTGCAATATGTAACTTGCTACTTAAAACTCAACATCATTCTTTTATTAATGCAAAAAATTATGTTAAATGTGATGAGATAAACCGAAAAATGTTATATTTATAAGAAATTATAAATGTTTAATCAAATCAATAAACATCTACACAATCGTGTTTTACTTGACCACAATGATTCTTCTACAATTACCTTAAAATGCACTTTTTCTGATAGTTTGCAGGGGTTCTTATTGGCGTCCTTCGAAATTGATCTAAATAGGCACCTAATAATTGCACTGATGAGAAACTTTTTCGTAGTAACTTGGCGTGGTACAACTTCTCAATAGTGACGGCGCTTTTCCGACGAGTTTTTGATGTCGTATATGATTGTTTTCGACGTAGTGGGGATTCTCAGAAGCGCCCCCAAATTCAAAAAATGTTGGCAGGGATTGAAGCCCCCATTTACCAATTTTTCCAAAAATAAATGTGTGCTTTTACAACCAAATCGCATTGCCCATATCAAAAACCATGATATTCCCTGCCAGCATTTACAAGTTCCATTTCATCCTCATCGCTACCACACAGACTCGTAAGTGACACTGCAACAATCGCCAACTGTGATGGGTGAAGCGTATGAAAAAGTATGAAATGTACATGGAAATATTTTACCATCACTATTGTTACAAATCTTTATCTAAATAAAGATTTGTAACGATAATGAAGTGCTGAAAACATAGTTATTTCGCTTAAAATTGTGAAAGGTATATATAAATAAATAAATAAAGTCGTTTCACAAATATTTTTCCAGACACGCTGCCTCCATCGAGAATAAAAGCACTGGCTGATAGACGCTGTCACATGTAACTTGTAACTCAACATCATTCTTAATTAATGCAAAAATTATGTTAAATGTGTTGTCATAGTCGTATAAATGTTATATTTGTAAGAATTTATAAATGTGTAATCAAATTAATAAACATCTAAACAATCGTATTTACTTGACCACAATGATTCTTTTACAACTACCTTAAAATTCACTTTTTCTGATATTTTGAAGGGGCTCTTATTGTCGTCGTTCTAAATTTATTAATAAAGGCACCTAATAATTGCACTCAAGCGATACCTTTTTGTAGTAACTTGGCGTGGTACAACTTCTCAATAGTGACGGCGCTTTTCCGACGAGTTTTGGATGTCATATATACGATTGCTTTCGACGTGATGGAGATTCTCAGAAGCCCCGTCAAATTCAAAAAATGTTGGCAGGTGTTCGCCGAATGCGAAAAGTATGGAAATATAGAGAAAAATAAAAACACGATAGTTTAATATTTTCAATATATAACAAGAGCAGCAAGGCATATTAATTAAAGGTAAAGTCACGAGCAAACGTGTGTACCCCCCCATGATAATTATAATGTCAAACTAAAATGGCAGATGACTTAAGTTGACATTTTGTGTATGTGTAGTGTTGTTTTCAGCCAACAATTGTTTATTACAAAGAACAAAAAGTGATTTGAAGTTAAATATATGCCTAAGGCAGACATCAATACAAAACAACAACAAAAAATGGGGCGAACTTTTTCCGCTACATAAGTGAACGGTATCCTTGTCTCAGTGAATTGGCCTGGGAACAATGCGTAAGTGTGGAGTGACATGTAACAAGTTGGAGGAAATAATTATGAGCTTCTTGTGTATTCTATTTAGGTTCCCGATTTTGATAATCTTTATTTGGATATGAATGGCATTATTCACAATTGCTCCCATTCCGATGATACAAACATCCATCTCAACATAACAGGAGGATATGTTGAAGGACATATTCAACTATATTGTTTTTTCTAATTAAACCACAGAAATTATTCTTTATGGCCATTGACGGCGTGGCCCCTCGTGCAAAAATGAATCAACAGCGTAGTAGACGTTTTCGTTCAGCCAAGGAAGCTGAACTTTGGAATGATTAGCACAGAGCCTAGGTGAAGTGAGAGAACACGAACGATTCGGTAGCAATTGTATTACACCAGGAACAGAATTTATGGATCGTTTGCATGAGGCATTGCGCTATTTCATAAAAAATTATTGCTGATCCTATGTGGCAGAAGTTCAGAGTTACCCATCAAAAAATTTGGAAGTTCTTCCAAAGGCACAACTTTAAAAGAACTTCCAGAAGATGTACTCCCAATGATGTTCTTCATTTTAACTACACAGGAAGTTCTTTTCATTCAATTTTTTATAACATGTTTTATTCATATTTTTAATTGGTAATGTTAAATTTTTTGGTTAAGAACTGTTTAAGAATTCATAAAATGGTACAAATTATTTAAATTTTGTCGAAAAAATGCTAAATTCAATCTGAAAAAATTATGAATTTTTGAAAATATTTGAGGTCAAACGTTTCAGACAAGCGTTAGAATCCATTAAAAATTATAAAAAATCAAAAAATTATTTATTATTTATCTTTACGATATTATGAGGTATTGCTTAATTCAATTCTATTTGTTTCCGTGCAGATTTGTCCAATAAATAGTTATAGGACATAAACATATTGTCTGCATCTTCAATCTATTCTTTGGCTCCATAATATGGACACATTTTGAGTTTTTACCAACTTTAACCAAGTCTTCAATGTCCATTAAATCCAGATCATCTTTGCGCGATTCCACACGATGATGAAAGGCACAAGTTCTTTTTTGGACTCGCAATCGACAAATCGATCTGTGTTTTATTTGAATTGCCCTGTTCTCGCAATACCTCGGGATATATACACAATTGATCTCTGGATCCCAAAACCACCGCTTTCGTAAATGAGAAAGATGTCCGCTTTAATTCTTACATATCTTGCGTTAGTTGTGAATGGGTACCTCAAGTACCCAGTATATATATTATTTTAGGAAGACCCCAGCTACCACCCTTGGGCTTTGCACGAGCAATCATTTACAGGTGCTCCGCCTAAATAGGATTGTTTTAAAATAATTGGTGGCGGTGCTGTTTGTTGTATTTGCATCTTCATTTCCTCTTTTCGGGATTGCAGCCATTCCAAAGATGAACATAAGGTTTTACCGGTCCCTATGAGAAAGTTTTTGTTTTATTGGTGGTTACATTGTTATACTTTATTTTATACCCGTTGGGGATTCCAGAAAACCATTTGATCCATCTCGTAGACATATGATGACCTTTTCCATATAAGCTCTTTGAACTTCATAGGGATCCCATGATTTATTGCTATTGCATCTCTTAGATTCCTTAATGCCTCAATTCGTACACTCGAACCATAGTGTTTCAGTTTAGCAATACATTCTTCAACATTTATTTGCCTTATGCCTCCGTCATATGGCAATATATATGTAAACAAAGAATGTAAACAAATCTACTAAACGTAAACAAAGCCTTTGACAAGATGAATGTCGATATTAGTCACCTGATTGCATGACTTTACCTGGATTAATATGCCTTGCAAGAGCAGAAGGTTTTATTAAGGTGTTTTCTATTATAATTAATGGTAAACAATATTACCTATAATTTCCAACGATATGGATAAATTTGCAACCGCACCAATTGGCTTATCGATAACAAGTAAAGTGAGAGATGCTCTCAACCAAGATGGCGGAAGGCGGGGCTTTTGACAAGATAAATTAATATTCAAATTATGACATTTCTACTCTGGCAGGGATGTACCAAAAAGTAGTATACAAATTCTAACGAACACTATTAAGTCCAATTAATCTTTACTCGAACTTAAACATTGCCGGCCGCCTTGCAACATCAAGGTATGTTGTAACTAAAACTAAACTTAAAATACAAAATGAGGCTAAGTGCAGTGCAAAGTGAGTTTCCTTCAGTTCATTTACCATAAATCCAATTTATTAATTCATTTATCTTTTCAAATTCAACCTAAGACTAGATATTACGTAAGGTCAGAAGGGGACCTGGTAGAACCCAAAAGGGGGGCTCCCGCGACAATATATCGATGGGTCAAAAGGGGACCCGTTAGAACCCCAAAAAGGGGGCTCTCGCGAAGAGATACAATAAAACGATGGCCAAAAGGGGGCCGTTAGAACCCAAAAGGGGGGCTCTCGCGCATTTACCCTAGCAGTTACACAACCCGGACAGAACCCAACCGAAGATTGTATAATGAGCCACCGGGAGACCGGGCGACGTATACACCCTATGTGTTATGATTCGCCCATACACCTCAGGACCACTCGGTAAAATTGCGGATCTGCCAAAGGTAATCCCAAAAAGGATTCCTTGATCCGTTCTGGCACGGCTTCGGCGGGGGTCAACACACGACCTAGATCGTGCACACGAGCAGTAAACGTCAGTCGCTGCTCTGGATCATAAGCGGACGATACTGTCAACCGGCAAAATTGGACCCGAATGTGACCATCTACGCCCGGGTGAACCGACACGACTCGACCTAATTTCCAAGAAGTTGGTGGAAGCTGTTCATGACGAATAACGACTAGGTCATTTACCATAACATCGCGCTGAGGAAATTTCCACTTATATCTCATATGCAGATTCTTCAAATATTCCTCTTTCCAACGTACACAAAACTGTTGTGCAAGAGCCTGTACCTTACGAAACCGATTCACCAACGAAAGAGGCTGTTCGGTTATAACTGGCTCAGCAGGGGCGAGTAGAGGGGCACCTATAAGAAAATGACCCGGTGTCAAAGCGTCAAGCTCCTGCGGGTTATCCGATTGGGGACAAAGAGGTCTTGAATTCAAACAAGCCTCAATACGAGCCAACACCGTCGAAAACTCTTCAAACGTGAAACGAACATTCCCTATTTGCCTTCTGAAATGCAACTTAAAACTCTTCACCCCAGCTTCCCAAAGGCCTCCCATATGAGGCGCACCAGCTGGGATAAATCGCCACGATAGGCCCTGGTGTGCAAACTTAGAGGACACGACATCACTGCTTCCCCTAATTACATCCCGGAAATTTCGTTCAAGCTCACGCGACGCACCGACAAAATTTGTCCCATTGTCCGAGAAAATGGTCGCAGGACAACCCCGACGAGCAACAAACCTATGAAATGCCGCAAGAAAGCCGGCAGTCGACAAGTCGGAAACCGCTTCCAAATGAATCGCCCTAGTAGCAAAACACACGAAAACGCACACATAACCTTTAGTTATGCGACAATAACGTCCGGTGAACGACTTCACCTCAAAGGGGCCTGCATAGTCTACGCCAGTCGTCGTAAAAGGTCTGTCGAGAACAGTTCTTTCCGGAGGAAGAGGAGCCATCACCTGACTACAAACCCGTTTCCTCTCCAAAAGACATGGTTTACACCTATGTATAACCGAACGAATAAGATTCCTCACCCGAGGTATCCAGTATTCTATACGAAGAATACGCAACATCAACTGATTTCCTCCATGAATGGAAATCAAATGAACAAATTCCACCAAAAGCTTCGTGAATCGACAGCTGTAGGGCAAAATTATAGGGTGCCGCTCCGAATACGAAAGAATAGGCGAGCGGCTCAAACGACCATACATCCGCATTACACCCATTTCATCAAGGAACGGGTTCAAAGAAACAAGTGAACTGCCAGTACCTAACGAAGACCTATCCATCAAGTCCTTATATTCATTACCATAATTCATTTTTTGAGCAAGCACTATCAAGCGACTTTTAGTTGCCCTAATCTCAGACGATGATAAACTGTGATCCGCATAGCTACAATCACGCCTATGAGCGGGATGCGTCCGATAAAAGAATCTCATAACATATGAAATAACACGCAGCGCTCTATCCAGAGAAGAAAATCTATCGAGAACATCCTCGTATGAATTAACGAAAGAAGCATGTGCCTTCACAGACCGAATTTCTACGTCGGTGTCAAAAGAGGAAGTGTCACGAACCGGCCATTCCGATTGACTACACGATAGCCACTGAGGCCCATGCCACCAAAGTCGAGAGGCGGCCAAATCCGAAGGGGACACACCGCGGCTGCCAAGATCAGCAGGATTATCCTCCGACCTCACATGATACCAATTCGTACCACCGACGTTCTCCTGAATGCGACATACCCTATTCGCGACAAATGTTGTCCAAGCCGAAGGCGTTTTCTTTAACCAGGCTAGTACAATAGTCGAATCCGTCCAACAATAAATTCGACCAAAATCAATACCGATTTCTCGAATGACCGTTCTTGCGAGTTCGGACGCTAAAACAGCGCCGCAAAGCTCCAAACGACGCAAAGAAACCGATTTCAACGGAGCAACTTTCGTCTTGCACGATAGCAAATTAACGACAATCTCGCCATTCGGGGCCAAAACTCGAATATATACTACCCCCGCGTATGCCTTAACCGAGGCATCTGAAAATACGTGAAGCTCGGCCGAAGTGCACGGTGTGTAACGAATCCACCGAGGAATATTTATCGAATTGACATCCGGATAACTATCTACAAATTTTTCCCACTCGGATGCCGTTGCCGAAGGCAGTATTTCATCCCAGCCGACGCGATCAAGCCAAACCTTCTGCATGATAATCTTTGCCACAATTATCACTGGACCTAACCAACCGACAGGGTCGAATAATTTCGCGATAGCCGACAACACTTCCCGTTTAGTGTATCCACACCTTTTTGCTATAGGCTCGACCGCGAAGTAGAATGCATCCAATTGAGCATTCCATCTCACACCCAATGGTTTCGAATTGCTAGCCTCGACAAATGCCAGCAATTGAGCATCAACCAAATATTCCGGCGGTAGTGAATCTAAAATTTCTCTATAATTCGATGTCCATTTCCGCAGTTCAAATTTAGCCGTCGCAAGCGCCGCGATTAATTGATCCCGAGCCATTATCGCAGTTTCAAGGTCATGAGTTCCGGTCAAAACGTCATCAACGTACATACATTTACGTAATATATCGGCCGCGAGTGGAAACTCCTCCTCAGTGTCTTCAGCTAACTGTAACAGTGTCCGTATCGCGAGATATGGTGCACAGTTTACACCGAAGGTCACCGTTTGTAGTTCATAGTCCTGGACTGTCCTTGTCGGAGAATCCCTTAAAACAATTCTCTGCAACGGAGCATGAGAAGAGTCCACTCGAATCTGCCTATACATCTGTGTAATATCGCAGTTGAACACGTATTTAAATAGTCGCCATCGCACAATAAGAAGGACTAAGTCCTGCTGCAAAGTGGGACCTACGTGAAGGATATCGTTAAGACTATTCCCGTTGGACGTTTTATTAGACGCATTAAATACGACGCGAAGTTTGGAAGTCTTCTTCTCGAGGTTAATGACAGGATGATGTGGAAGATAACACGAAAGTGTATCACTTGCAGAAATGGCGGATACTGGCCTCATGTGATCCAAATGCAAATATTCTTTAACAACACTATCATAAACTGATTTCACGTCCGGCCTTTTCGATAATGACGATTCATTACGATAAAATTGCCTCAAAGCAGTTGTTCGGGACTCACCCAAATATCCACGAGGACCGAGCTCTTCCTTTAGCGGAAGTGTAACTATATATCTACCTTCCGAATCTCTGCGCGTTGTCCGAACGTAATTTTCCTCACAGAACTTATCGGAGGGGGACAAAACCCCTTTACGTGGTGTTTCCTCCAACTCCCAAAACCGTAAAAGCGTTCTATCTAAATTTTCCTCTTCATCAACCGCTATAGTCGTAGTAAATGTTTGAATTTGCGATGTAGAAATCGGACCCGTTACTAGCCAGCCGAAAACACTGTTCTGTGCTATCAATGATTGAGCCGCAATCTGCCGGCAACCTTCTAATAGTATTCTCGGGTACAAGTCAGCGCCTAGTAGAATATCGACCGGTCTCGACACGAAAAGATTCGGATCAGCTAAGCGAATATCCGGAATCTGAGACAAAACTTCCTGCGACACCGTAAAGGAAGGTAAATTCCCGGATATAGATTGGAGCACTATAGCCATAGTTTCCAACAAAACCGACGCGTTGAGTGGAGATCCGATTTTCAAATTACACATTTTACTCGATTTGGCCGAAATTGCGCTATTTACCCCCGAAATTGTAACATTAGCCGCGTGAACCGGTAGTTTCACCCGATTTCGAAAGCGTTCCGTCAGAAACGAAAATTCTGAAGCGGGGTCAATCAAAGCGCGTGCCGGATATGAAACCCCATCGTGCATGATATTAATCATCGCAGTTCCCAAAAGCACGGCCCTATTTTGCGTCGTATGAAATGCCTGGCGAGGTAGGCACGCCGACGAGGTAGAAGGTTGCGGCTGATCAACCGAAGGCATAGTTCTCGGTTGAAAACTAGCCGCTGAACTCGACAAGGTGTTGGTCGAACCCGTCGCCGAAGTCGCGCTATTAGACGGCGTAGAATCGCGATGCAATAGCGAATGATGTCTCGAATTACATTTTGCACACGAATATTGTCTTGGACAATCCTTCATCTCATGACCTTTCATTAAGCAATTCAAGCACAACCGGTTACGTTTTACCACTATGTAACGTTCCGATACCGAGAGTTTACCAAATTTAACGCAAGCCGAAAGTCTATGATTATGTTTAGGACAAATAACGCACTTAGATTCCGACGAAGCACGCGACGATTTAGAAGAAGACGCATTGGTAAAATGCGCTTTTACCTTCTTTTCCTGAGAACGCTTCGAAGACGTGTCTTCCCGCAAATCATGCAAACACATCAACGTACGAACCCTTTCGGACAAAAAAGCGTCTAAATCCGCCCACGACGAAAGGGCTGATTTGTCCCTAACACTCTGCTCCCAAAGAGTCTGTGTGAGCCGCGGCAAACGTTGAAGGCAAATAAAAACGAGTATCTGGTCCCAATTATCCGGTTCGAAGGACCAAAATGTTCGCCGAATGCGAAAAGTATGGAAATATAGAGAAAAATAAAAACACGATAGTTTAATATTTTCAATATATAACAAGAGCAGAAGGTTTTATTAAGGTGTTTTCTATTATAATTAATGGTAAACAATATTACCTATAATTTCCAACGATATGGATAAATTTGCAACCGCACCAATTGGCTTATCGATAACAAGTAAAGTGAGAGATGCTCTCAACCAAGATGGCGGAAGGCGGGGCTTTTGACAAGATAAATTAATATTCAAATTATGACATTTCTACTCTGGCAGGGATGTACCAAAAAGTAGTATACAAATTCTAACGAACACTATTAAGTCCAATTAATCTTTACTCGAACTTAAACAGCAGGGTTTGTGCAAATTTTAAAGTATTTAATTCCCATTTAATAATTAGAGTTTGAACGTCCCATTATGTTTTGCCTTCGGCTTACATTTAGGTGATCACAGTTTTAGGAGTAGCATGAAGAGGGAGCCTTCTTGAGAAAAAAATACAAACAATTTTTGATTTGGTATTTTTTTTGACACGACTGAAAATCTTGATATTTGTTTTTGAATAAATGTGAATTTTACTGGACAACAATGGTGTGCTTAGTTTGTAAAAAGAATGTGGCGGGCGATTGTTTCACGCTGGCTTTGGAAACCCTGAAGGAGCATTACACATGTAAGTATCCACTACAAGTAAACTCCAAATTGCAAGCCTCCTAATCTATAAATAGTTTACAAGAATTCCGTAAGCCAGCGCGACGAAGAATTGCACAAAATCAGAGAACGCAATGAAGAACTGAACCAAGCTTTGGAATTACTGCAAAGTGAACAACAATCAAGACCTTCGAAAAAATTTAAGGCCCATAATGAAAGGACAACTAAGCCATCACCACTGATAAGGGCAAAAAATAATAATGCTGGAGGACTTACAGATACGAGTTTAACCGATGATGATTATGCCGGACCATCCAACCTCAATATGGCTTTGAATAGTGAACAACTATTTGAAAGTTCGGGTTTAAGCAGCCCTGCCAAATCGGAAACTAGTATAATCTCTGCTTCCGAAGTACCAATAAGTCCTCATAATAAAGTTGGTACATTGCGGAGTCAAAAAGAGAAAGAAAATTTACACTCAACTAATGTGAAATCGCTGGAGAAATCCAAATCTGAATGGCAAAGCCGAGATACTGCCAACACTAGCCAGAGTAATAAATCATGGGCCTTGTCTTTTTTCCCAAAGCCAAATGCAACAGTATCTGCAAAACGAAATGGTAAAATCGGAGTTAATATAAAGCCAGAGAAAAAAGTCAATTTGTCCTTGAAAAAAACAAACCCAAGTAAAATTAAACAAGCCACACTGCAATTTGAGAGTTGTAAAGATTCGAGCGTAATTGAGGTGAGATATACACAATAAAAAACAAGTAAGGAAAGTCTAAAGTCGGGCGGGGCCGACTATATTATACCCTGTATCACTTTGTTGATCCACATTTTCGATACCATATCAAGTCCGTCAAATGTGTTTGGTGCTATATATAAAGGTTTTTGTTCCCATATACATATATCTAAATCTGAATCGATATGGACAAAATTTGTTAGAATATTGGCTTTAAGGTAGCTAATGCTCTTCGCTGCAACACAATGTTACTAAAAAAATATGGGAAACATTAAAATCTGGACCATTTTTTAGACAACTTCGCAAAAGTCGATTTATGATTTATCGGCTGACATATATGTATTAGAAGTATACGAAAATTGGAGTCATTTTTACATGTTTTCGACTAAGCAGTGGAGATTTTATAAGGAAAATGTGGTATTTTGATCATTTTTGACGAAATCAGAAAAAATATATATAGGAGCTATATCTAAATCTAAACCGATTTCAACGAAATTTGGCATGCTTAGCTACAATGTGAATTCTACTGCCTGTGCAAAATTTCACTTAAATCGGATTACAAATTTGACCTCTGTGGTGATATGAGTGCAAATCGGACGAAAGATATATATGGAAGCTATATCTAAATTTGAATCGATTTCAACCAAAATTACAATGGATAAAGATAACGTCAATTCTACTCCCTGTACAAAATTTGAACCAAATTAGGGTAAAATTCTTGCTTCTGGGGCCATATAAGTGGATATCGGGCGAAAGATATATATGGGAGCTATATCTAAATCTGAACCGATTTCAACCAAATTCGGTACATATTACGACACTATAAATTGCACTCCTTTTGCAAAATTTAAGGAAATCCGGCTTAAATTCTGGCTTCTGGGGTCATATTGGTAGATATCGGACGAAAGATATGTATGGGAGCTATATCTAAAACTGAACCGATATTAATCAAATTTGACATTCGTAGCTACAATGTGAATTCTATTCCCTGCGCAAAATTTTGCTTAAAACGGTTCACGACCTTTGTGATCATATGAGTGTAAATCGGACGAAAGATATATATGAGAGCTATATCTAAAACTGAACCGATTTCAACCAAATTCACACTTTACCACACTATAAATTTCACCCCTTGTGCAAAATTTGAGGCAAATCAGGCTTTATTTCTGGCTTCTGGGGTCATATTGGCAGCTATATCTAAAACTGGACCGATTTCTACCAAAATACCAATAGGGTTCTATTCTAACCCAAAACACATACTTGTGCCAAATTTGAAGTCGATTGGACTAAAATTGCGACCCAGACTGTGATCACAAAAATGTATTCACAGACAGACGGACGAACATGGCTAGATACCATGTGTCTATCTCGTCTCATTCTGGGTGTTGTAAACATATGCACTAACTTATAATACCCTTTCACAGTGTGGCGTGGGGTATAATCATATTCCCCATTGTTCCAATATTCGGAATCGCAAATCGCAAGAATTTAGTTTTCTTTTAAAGAAAATTGGGATACTATCGGACTTAAATTCAATTTGTATTTTAAATGTATCCACCATGTTCCGAAACTTATAGACTTAAATCTTGGTAATATAGTTCTCTTTAATTTACCAATTGAGGTAAATTACAATAAATCTACTGAAGAATAACTCCTCGAAGTACAAAGTTTTACTTATAGTGTATAATGTTTAAAGGTAGGGATTTAAAATGATTACAAATATGAATATATATAAAGAAAAATGAAAAATTATATAATCTTCAATGAGAAGTTCATATTAAAATTGTATTGGGGTCCGAGAGTATCTCCATTTTTCTTCATTACAAGAAAAATAAATTCTTGCGATTTGCGATTCCGAATATTGGAACATGGGGGTATATATTTTACGGTACGGTGACACTGGGCCAATATTTGGCAAAAAATCGTAAAGAATTCATCGCCATAGTCAAACCAGCAAACATTTTTAGCTCATATTGGATATATTACATAATGATCATACCCTTAAGTTTAAGTAAATATGGCCAAACAAAAAAACTTGGGGTTTGCGTTTTCTAATATCGAAACATACCCCATTTTGTATGAATAGCTTTGCGTGCTAAGAAATTTAAACTATTTCGTGGCCTATACAATGTAAAGCTTTGTTAGGAAAACAAATTAAACAAAATAAATAAATTAATTAAAATAAATTAAAAAAATTTCGTCTCGACTAAGCAAATGTTGATGGTTACCCAAATTTGACTTTTCCATTTTCGTACCTTTATCTTTTCTTTTTCCATATTTAGTCTGATATTTGTGAAGATGTTATAGATGCTAGTCCAGTGCCTTTGAGTAAAAACTCAAGATCTGGGAAATCATGGGCCCACAGGTAATTCTCCTCAAATAATTTTACATTAATTACAATTAAATTAAAAATTAATTCAAAACTTTCGCTAAGGTTACAGAAGCGGCCACAACCAAAGTTCCCACAGTCCCACAATAAACAACAAAATCGAAGGAATCCAACAAAAACCTGATAGAAAAAACAGTAGCATTGAAAATATTGTTTTTGATTTCTCTCCCACGAAAAATAATGAACACTCATCCGAAACAACATATCTTTCCAAAACTAATATGAGCTCTAAAGAACTGCATTTTGATGGCAACGATACCGAGAGCAGTAACAAAAATAGCTCCAGTGTAGTGTTATTAACACCGGCAACACAAGATATTATATTTATAGATGAAAGCACAAATGATTTTGGAGATATAGATACTATGGATCTGCTGGCAGATGTACGAGAGCATGAAACGGAGTATATGGCAAACCTCAAAAAGATTGAGAGCAAAAAGTAAGTTTACATAAAACTAAAATTTTAAACGACTATTCCAGGTTGAAGATCTGAAAACTATTATCAAATTAACCTAAACTAGTACCTCGGTTTAATTTGACTGCATCAATTAATTTTGGTATTAATGTTACAATTTCCATAATTGAAACAATTATTTGAATCTAAAAAAATATTAAAAACCCTTCAGGTGTATTGGCTAAATTGTATCCTGTTTTATTTTAGTATTGAAAAGAGAAAAAGACAGGATGTAAAATCAATAAAAAATGACGATGATAAGGGTTTCCTTAAACCAGCAGCTTTTATAAAAAAGGAAAAATCAACTCAAGAAATATTGGATGGTAAAAGAAATGGCGATGAAAGGGTTGTTGACATGGACACTGCAAACATAAACAAACATGAAAATATACCAATAAATTCCACAACAGAAAAGAAAAAAGACTTGATAAAAAATTACTTAGACGATGAGGACGAAGATGAAGATGAAGACGCCATGCCTAAACCTTTTGTTGTAAAAAAGGAAACCGATGATTATCAACATACATCCAAAACACTGACAGTAAAGGAACGCTTTGGTATAGACTGTGATAATTGTGAAAAGGTTGTTTTGCAAATGGGAAATATAAAACGCCGTATGTTTTAACTCTCAATATCGTTTCTTTTAGCTTTTGCGACTTCTAGGTCCCCACATAACGAATCGCGAATTCGAAATGCATTTGAATAAGTGTAACTTCCATAATCAACCCGATTTTATGCGACAAAACACTCCTGAGGGATTTTGGAATCCCCTAATGCTAACATTTGATGAGAATGATCCCCGCAATGAAGTGCTAATAGATACCCGTTTCAAAGATAATAAATTGCAATTAGGGAAATAACTTAGTTATTATATTAATACAAAATTTGAATTGAATATCTAATGAATTCTTTTATTTACATTTAAATTACAATAATAAAAAGAAATAAATTGAAAAAATGAAAATCTACAAATTGCCACGTCTCTCCTGTTCGATTTCAATGGCGGTAAATAAGGATTTAAAGTTACCGGCACCAAAGCCCTGTAAGAAAAAACAAAAAACAAAACGAATATATATATATATATGTATTAAAAAATTTCTCCTTTCCTTTAGTATTTTCCTCGCAATACATACATTGTGATTGTGACGTTGGATGACTTCCAAGAAAAGTGTGGGACGATCTTGCATATTTTTGGTAAATATTTGCAATAGATATCCATTCTCATCATAATCTATTAAAATATTTAATTTTTTCAGAACTTCCATGTCTTCTTTAATCTTAGTGCGGCTGTGTTTCAAATTTTCTGTTAGAATCTCATAGTATGATGGGGGAATGGTAAGGAATTCCATTCCTCTAGCTCTAAGATTTTTAATGGCACTAATAATATCACTGGTATTCAAGGCAATGTGTTGTACCCCGGCTCCACCATAATATTCCACATATTCCTGAATTTGTGATTTCTTTTTGCCCTTGGCCGGTTCATTTATGGGCATTTTAACTGTCTCCTCGTAGTTGGCCATAACAATGGACCGTAGAGCTGAGTATTCAGTATGAATCTGAGAATCATCCACAGACCAAAAACGATGGAATTGCAAGACACGTTCATACCAGGCGGCAACTGGTTCCATTTCCAAATCGGGTTGATTACCCACTACGTGATCAATGAAATCCAATTTAGCAGGGGGTAGTGATTTAAGCAAAACATCTTCAGGGGATTGTTGGAAACCAGGTAAGAAAACACCTTTATATTTAGTGCGATCCACAAAGGTATGAGTAGTATCACCATACTAAAATAAAAGAAATTTTATGCTTTATTTTTCAATATTTTGTTTTTTTTTTTTTTGAAAACTTACGGTCTTAATGGTGGCAAATTTAACTGTGCCAAATTGATCTGACTCCTCCCATAATTCGTTAACAACTTCGGCTCCACGTTGTTTGGCTAAATTGAAGATAGCCTCAATATCTTCCACCTCAAAGGCTACATCTTTAACACCATCACCATGTCTCATTAAATGTAGACCATGATCTTCATCGTTTGTCTCATAGGCTGATACAAAAACGAAGACAATTTTGTTTTGCTTTACAGCATGCTTGGCATAACGACGATTGCCGGTTTCTAATCCCTGATAGCCCAATGGGGTAAAACCCATGCGAGTGGTGTAGTAACTAGCAGCTTGTTTAGCATTGCCAACGTAGAAGGTTAAATGATCGAAACTTAAGAATTTACCAAAGGCAGGTTTGGGTCCTTTGTCGGTGTAAGTGGTCTGAAAAGGAAAAAAAAATTAATCGAAATGGGTTCAGGATATAAAATAAAGTTTTTAATTTTTTTTTAGCTAGTCCGTGGTTGTTTTCAACAATGGGAGCAGCCTGGTTTAATTTGTTTTTATTCATGATAAGAGACCTGTTCTTTGTAGCCAAGTCAAAAATGTGTGTCAAAAAATCTTAGGTACTGTGTATGGAAAGTTATTTCTTATCATTTTATTCCCTAAGCTGGAACATAAAAGTCTGCTAAAACAACAAAAAGTTTGCTAAAAAAGCGAAAGCAGTCACTGTTTGCTGCTATTTTTAAACTCGATTTCACCAAAACATGTATTAGTTAGGCTGAAATAAACAAAAAGTTCATCGTCATAACTCAATAAAATCAATTATTAAGAATATATCTCATATCTGTCCAAAAATCTTTATCAAAGTAAAGCATAACAACAAGCACAATTTTTACTGGTAGCATTTAGGAGCTTTTAAGGATTTTAGTGCATTACTCCGATAGAGCAAAGGTGGAGCAGAATAAAGAATCTTTGCTATTTCTAAAGGGGAATGAATAGAATTTCGTAAGAAGGATTGATCAAAATATATACAACCCTTTGGTTACATAATCTATCAGATTGTAGTCCACATTGAAGCCTTGGAAGAAAACATTTTTTCTAAAAAAATACTTTTTAAATTGGTACTTTTGTAATTTAGTTTCATAAACAATGTGCCATTTTTTATGAAATGACGAATTACCTATTGTTATTTTTTTTCTAATCCTACACAATTGTTCGTTTTTTACGTTTGTTATACCAACCAATTGCATAAAACGCAATAAATAATTGGAATTACGTCGAAGAATATTATATGATGTATGCACAGAAATCTAAGAGCATTCTGAAATAATTGGAGTGGACTGCGTATTAAAATATATTATTTTAAATTGGTTATCCACTCGTCAATCACTTTTGAAGTTATTAGAGCAGCACCATTATTACTACATTAAAATTTTAGACGACCACTCCGATAGATTTATTGAATATTTTTGTTGAGATATTTTTTGGCGATGTTTGTTTTTTTCGATAATTTTTGTTTTTTCATTTAAGCCACATTTTTTGTATATATATATATACTGTTCATATCACATAGTAAAATTTCCTTTGCATATATATTTTTTTTAAAAGAATTGCCTTCAGCCTTTTTTCAATGAGGCTATCTGTGGGTGTATGTCAAATTTTTCACACATTCTAGAAAGTTCTTTTCATATTCAATTCATTCAAATTTTTTTTAAATGCCTTTGAAACATACCATTTTGTTTGAAACTTTCTTCTTTTCTTCACACTATACACTTAATCCACTTTGTAGGTTTAGTGGGGTATCTTTTTTAAGACTAACCTAAGCGCCATGGAAGCAGTCAAGTTTATATAGCTTTTTGTTCAATGGTTAATTTGATTCAGAATACATACCGGCACAATCAGCATCAATATAAGATGAAAATCCTGTTAGTGGTAGGTAGCCCACAAATGTTCAGAGGCTCATTTGAATATTTATATTTTATTAGCTTGAAACAAGTATTTTGTTTTTCTCGTTTCTGTAATAGTTGTTCTTGTTTTTCTTAATATTATTATGCATAAATTACGATTGAAAAACGTATAATTTCTTATTGCTGTTGGTAAACAAACTAGCTATCTACAAAAAAGCAAAAGAAGATTTTTTTAAGTAGCGAAGGAATCATTGGATCATGTTATTTGTTTGGATTAGGAGGCTTGTCACTTGTTCGAAAATGTTTGTGACGATCGGAGCTTGGTTTAGTGAGCGATGTATGGTTGGGTTTTCGTTTTTCTAGATAAATTCCTTATATATCAGAAATTCGTTTTTGACATTTGAATAAATTTAATAATATTCCATATCTTCAAATGGCAGCCAAAGAAGAATTTTCAAAATATAGTGTTTTAAGCACAGAATTCTTACAAATTTGAAAAACTCAAATCTCCCAAAGTCGAAAACTCAAATTTTTAAAGTCCAACACGTGTCCATGTGCAAAAAATTATTTTCGGTTCAGGGAAACGAAATTTTGGACAAACGAAGTAAAAGTTGTTTTCTTTTCAGGATAAACAAAAAAGTAGACCTTTTTATTTTGACTATAATCCCCACCCATGTGCAGACAAAAAATTAATTTATGTTCTGGGAAACGAAATTTTATTTTGTTGTTAACCCTTTCACTACCGAAATAAAGCTAATGTTAAAAATGTTAATTTTTCCTCTGTTTTTACTTATGTTATATTAACCAGGGCTGTGGAGTCGGAGTCTGAAGATTTTGCTGGAGTCGGAGTTGTACAAATTTTTGTAACTAAATATATATTTAGGAAATTTGAATTCATTGAGATCTTCAATAGATCAATGACTGTAATTGCAGTGAAACTTCCAATTATGAAGAATATTCAATGTTTTCTAAAAGGTTTTACTGGTTTTACTAAAAGCTCTACCATTTTTTGCCAGCCTGAAATTTTCATTCCATTTGCCAGAATTTGGGATCCCTTTCGAAATATGAATCCTGTCGGTTCAGATTTTCATATAGCTGATGATACATAAACATATTCTTGAGCGCATAGAAGCCTCTACATTCATTCGATTTAACTAAAATGTGGATCTTAGGCTTAGGTTAGGTTAGGTTAGGTGGCAGCCCGATGTATCAGGCTCACTTAGTGATACCACATTGTGATACCACATTGGAGAACTTCCCTCTTATCACTGAGTGCTGCCCGATTCCATGTTAAGCTCAATGAGGAGGGACCTCCTTTTTATAGCCGAGTCCGAACGGCGTTCCACATTACAGTGAAACCACTTAGAGAAGCTTTGTAACCTTCAGAAATGTCACCAGCATTACTGAGGTGGGATAATCCATCGCTGAACAAATTTTTGGTGTTCGGTCGAAGCAGGAATCAAACCCACGACCTTGTGTATGCAAGGCGGGCATGCTAACAATTGCACCACGGTGGCTCCCATCGTAGGCTTACTTTGGGGCCACAAAATCAAATTAGTACGTTTTTATAGATATCAGCTGTTTATACCCTGTGCCATACTCTGGGTTTATAAATATCCCTTAAATTGTAAATGCGTCGAATTTTGTTTTAATGATTTAGCTTGCACCAACAAGAGAAAGTTACTACTTCTTTAAAAAGGGAGAACTTACTTACAATCGACTTTAACGAAATGGACCAACATGAAAATTAAAAAAAATATTGAATATATAGAAAATTTTGCAAAATTTTAGTTTCATAGAAAATTTTGCCAAACTTTTATTTCCATAGAAAATTTTGTCAAAATTGCAGTTCTATAGAAAACTAAAAATTATATTTAAAATTCTATAGAAAATTTTGGCAAAATTTTATTTCTATAAAAAAATTGTTGCAAAATTTTATTTCTGTAGAAAGTTTTGTCAAAATTTTTTTTCTATAGAAATTGTTGTCGATAATTTTCCTAAAACTTATTTCTATAGAAAATTTTATCAAATTTTTTCCATAGAAAATTTTGTCAAAAATTTATTTCTATAGAAAATTTTGTCAAAATTTTATTCCGATAGAAATTTAATGGTTTCTGTTCATATTATGACGGAGCACCTATGTAAGTTTATGTCATATTTTAATTTATTGACAATAGTAGACAATTGGTCTAAATTTATTTTGGACTTCTAAAATTCTTACGTTTGTCGGTATGCAACTGGCATCAAATGTGAAATTTGGAGCTGGAAATAAGATAATTTATATATTGTTCCATTTTTTTGTGGAGGGTACACCTCATAATTACAAATGAAAGTTATTAAAATGCGATCTGGTTATATTATCCGGAGTCGGAGTCGAGACCGATAAAAAATGCTGGAGTCAGAGTCGATCAAAATTGGTATGCTTACCATTGCACCTCTATAGGTTTCAGGATATTCTCTGGCCGATCCTACTTCTTACCGGGCTAACACACCCGCTATGAACTTTGCTGACTTTGCTTCTTTTCTGTTCCTAAATTGAGCGATCAAACAAACAAGCGTGGTGAGCTTATTCTTCATTTGCAAATCTTTTAGTTTGCATTATATGGGAGTTCTTTTAATTTAAAGAATCTACATAGAAACGTTTTTGGGTCTAAAATTTTATATGGCAATAAAAAAACTTTTTTTTGTGTTAATTAAATTAGATTAAATAAAATGCACAACAATTATGTCTGTATTGAACATTGTAATAATTTATCAATAACCACAAGTTCAAGATTTTTTAGTTTTCACAATATTCGTTTCAACGAAACCAGTTTTGTTTTCATGATTCCTAACTTCTGTTACAGTAGTAGAGCACCACTAATCAATTCCAAAAATAATATGCCGGCTTATTTTGATAACCAAAATCAAGTACATGAATAATTCATATGAAAGCCCCACGCCAAATTATAATGGAAATTTATATGAAAAAGTAGTTCAACCGGCGGTATAGAAACATAGTTTTAGAACCTTTTTTTACAACCATTGATAAGAACAAACGCATTTTAGAAATGAGAAAAACTTGTTTTGTGACAGTTATGGGTTCGACAAATAGAATATTTAGATGCTGCAGCTGGTGATGATAATCAACACCTGTTTTTATTTTTTATGAAAACGATTTGTCTGTTGTTAAGCTCTCTCCAGTCTTTTGAAGAACAGGTTATGTAATAAAAACTTGTTCCATTACTATTATTTGAATAAAATGCATAAACAAATTTATCATTTGGCGGCTCCTAACAACAGTTAAATATATATAGTTGGCTCTAGAAGCTTTCATATTACGATATTGTTTTATACGAAAATGCTTATGGGCTTTGCTCTATATGCACATTAAAGACCACGAAAAAATCTGTTCCGAAATTAACCTGCTCGACCAAATAAATAGGGAGATCGGTTTATATGAAAGCTAACTTCATTATAGATGTTATGAAATAATATTACACAGAAAAAAATTCAAGAAAATTTTTCCAATTAAAGTCTTAATTAAATTTTACAAAATATTCAATTAAAAATTTAATTGATTTAACAAATTTTTTAATTGAAACAAAAATCAATCACAAAAAATAATAGTATCAATTTATTGTTTAATTGGATCAATTAATTTTTTAATTGACTTTCAATTAATTTTTTAACTGATACTATCAGTTCTGTGACTGAAGACATTTCTATTAAGAAATTCATTGGATCAATTAATTTATTTCCAATTATTTAAGCAATTTCGTGATTGAATCAGAAAAATGTTTTTTGTGTGTACATTATGGATGCTATGAACTAATATTGGGACCTTTTTTCTTAAGAAATTAAAAAATTGTTAGTTAACTTTATATATGCACTCATAGAAAAGTCTGCTAAAAACAGCAGTCGATGTCTGCTGTTATATTTTTTGTACTTCAGGACCTAATGAACAACAAATTATAAAATTTTTAGGTTATAAATTTTTCCTCAAAGCATATTTAAGAACCAAAAGTAGTTTTTGGTATATTTTTGTACTGTAATATACTTACAAGCTCCTAAATACGATCAGCCAACATTTTGTTTGCTGTTATGCCTCAATTCGATAAATATTCATATTTTTGGTCAAATACTATAGATATTCATAAAATATTGTTTTAATTATGTTAAAACAATATATGTCAGTTGACATTTTTTTTTGTTTCAGCCAAATTAAACATGTTTTGCTGTAATCGAGCTTAAAAATAGCAGGAAATGTTTGCTATTTCAGCAAACAGTTACAGACTTTCTGCTGTTTTAGCAGACTTTTCTGCTGTCCCTACTAACAAATTTCTTTGGGTGTGATTTATAATATGATCTGGGTCTGGGACATTCAAGACGTCAAATATGTCATGTGGAGAGCATGTGAAGATCCAGGCTGACTTTTAAGAAATTCTGGTGGGGAAAAAATTAGCTCTAGAAACAACTGACGCAAGTGGAACCGGCCTCCACTATTTGATATGAGAGAAAGTCCCTTTTGTTTCTCATGCGGTGTTTGTAGGTAACATGGATTTATGACAACCTAAATATAGTCCCATAGCCCCCGACATGACTCATTCGCTAAATCGCCTCAGAATTCCACTCCAATTTTCATGAATCTCCGTTAGAAAAACAGAAACTAAAGAATTAAAAAAGAAATAATTTTTGTGTTTTTTATTGAAAAACTAGTGGTTGTATCTTAAAAACTTTGAACTAAGTTTTTATTTATAAATAAACAATTTGATTTTAGTATATAAAAATAGATATATTTTTACATTACACTCAAAAAAAAAAGTGAACTCCATATTTCACTAAAGCCAATTTAACTTTATTTTAGTTCATGGAATTATTATGTTTGGAGAAAGTTTCCTTTACTCTAATAATTTTTTGCGTAATGATTAACTAAAAAGTATTTCTCACAAAAAAATGTGTCAATCATGAACTTCGTATGTCACTAAAGACATTCTTCCAATTTTGAACTCCAATATCTTCCTTCAAACTACAAAATTTCCTTTAACAAGTGAACAAAATTAATTATGCCCAATTTCTAGTTTTTTGAATTTTTGGTCAAAATTTTATTTTCAAGTTTAACTGCAGATTACTCAGAAGTACAACAAATTTTCCGGAAAACCATATTTTTAAAAAATATGTTTTAAATGCAATGCACTTAATTTAATAGAATTCGGTCAAAACTTTAAGATGTAAGAATTTTTTCTGGTTGTATCTTAAAAGATACAGTGTGCACTTAAGGGTTAAAGCTAAATGCCCTTATTTCAATGTATACCAAATTGAATGACAAAAATTAGTATACCGCTCATCATATTGTGGAAGCTATAAAAAAACAGAAAATTCACTCTCCAATAGGTAAAATGTACCAATTTTCCATTGGCATAGGTCTTTTTTTCTTTGTATAGCCCTGCCAATTGACATCATCTATGTACAATGTTGATATTTTCCAAAAGAACAATTTTTACTACATTTTAAGAACATATCGAGTGATTGAAGATTAGTAGACACTGCCATATGTGTTATCTTTAGCAATGAATAAAGTGGTCTTTGGCTCAACGCCAACAAATGGGGGGAAAACTATTGACACACGCACGTGGACATTGTCATATATACAAACAATCATAGACATTTTATGTGAAGCCTATGTGTGTGACATTTCCAATGCTCAATATAATGCTAATTGTTAAAGGTCCATATTGGGAATTAATGTTCTGTAGCTAAATGTGTTTATGGGCAAATGATGAAAGGCTCATTATTCATAGTTTTGAGATTTTAGAATTTTTATATTGGACAAAATCTAATTTCGTTCAAATTTCCCTACAAAAAAAAAAAATGATCTTAAAAATATTTGTTCGCCAATCGTAGGAGTTTAAATTCTCAGGGTTAATCAGGGATATTATAATTGATTCCTCCCACAAGAACATCTTTTTTGATTTTCTATAGGAAAAATCGAGAGAGAGGGGATAATCCACCTCTGAAAATATTTTTGGGGTTTAGTCGAAACAGGGATTGAAGCAATGACCCTTTGTATGCTAAACCACTGCACCATGGTGGCTCCTTATACACATATTATGGACGTATTGGATTTTTTGTCTATTAGCTTTCCTAGATCGTTCTATATGAGGGCCATATAAAAATTGTTGACATATCCCAACTATCAAAAACTCAATATACTCAATTATGGGATAGTTTTAGAAAACCCTTTGGGAGAAAATATTTACTTCTAATGGCAACTCTGTTTAAAACCCCCACACAAAAGTTACTCACTATTCTTCTTAGCTATTGCTGTTAGCACCTGGCTGTTTAGCATAACATGAGTTTTTCTCCCTCTCTCTCGATTTGAGCCACATGCGGCGCTTACACGGACGAAAATGACTGTTTTTCATATGTTTGGGTGTAAAAATTATATGTTTGGAACTCAGATTTTTAACACAATATTTTTAAGTGCAAGCATATAATGTTCATAAACTAGCAATAACATGTTTGGGACATATATGTTAATATGTTAGAACATATTATATTTGGGACATAAAATGTTTGTAAATATAATATGCTTAGATGCAAACATATATTAATTTGGAACTAGCCTATAAAAATATATGTATTTAGAAAGAGAGACCTAGAGAGTATGCTGCAAGTAAAATAATGGAAGTAACCAATTGGCGCCTTAAAAATATATCCACACAAAGAACATTTCATTAAATTTTTTACACTACCAGTGTATGCCCTAAGGTGAAACATAATAGGTTTGAACAATTCAAACAATATTTTATTTGGGCCAATCTTGAAAATATATATGCTTGAAGCAAAATGTGTTTGGGGTATATGTTACAGAAACGATTTTTTTGAGGGTGTATATAGCACTCATTAAGTACGACAGCAGAAATATAGGTGTCGCAGTTATTTTGTTTGCAATTTCTTTATATGCGCAAAAGATACTCGGAAACAATAGAGTATATCGAACTTTAAGACTACTAAGCCCCAACCATCTAATGTCCATAGATGGCCATGGAAACCAGACAATGAAACGACGCAAGCACAACCCTTATTTATTGATGGGTTTCCTTTTAAATATAAAACCGCTTTGATAGGGGTTGGTTGTTTTTTTTTTTTTTTTGTTCAATAAAAGAATTTCTAAGAAATTCAGTTTATGTTAGTTTTTCAGTCACTTCAAAAGCCACAAGTAGAGTAGCAGTAGTAAATACCATGGAGATGGAATGAAACGCCAGTTTTTGTTTTGGTGTCTATGGCTTAACATTTGATAAACACGGTGAAAAAGCTAAATAAAATGGAAGAGTTTAGCAAAACCAGATTAAGTCTATGAATTTGTTACTGACTAGCAATGGCTAGCATAACCATACAGAGGATCTTAGATTTTCCTAGTTTAGTACGTAAACCAAAAAGGTTTTCAGCGGTCTTTTTTATTTTTAATTCCATATGTTAAGCATAATCAACGATGACACCTATATGTTTATTAATAAATGTCGAAAACAAAATTGCAATTGTATGCAATAATTTAGTAATAAAGTTTAGTGGATAGCATTTTGAATATAAATCCTTTGCAAACACTATTTCAAATTCCTTCCTCATCTCTACAAGTCACATTGAAATCCCCTTTTATAAACCTTATAATAACAACATATTCTTATATGTAATGTTATTGGGAGAGTTTTAATCTCCTTCTGTTATTACTCTCTTGTTTTTCTCTACTCAAACCCCCCCCCCCCTCCCGAAAAAAAACCAACCAAGTTCACGTTTACGCTCACACAAACCAACACTTATACATAAACATACATAAATCTGCCATATTCTCTCATCATTGCTTGAAGAGAGATCCAGTGAATGCATGACAAAGGACATAGATCCCGAAATAAAGTAAATAAAGGGTGATTTGTTAAGAGCTTGATAACTTTTTTTTTTAAAAAAACGCATAAAATTTGCAAAATCTCATCGGTTCTTTATTTGAAACGTTAGATTGGTCCATGACATTTACTTTTTGAAGATAATTTCATTTAAATGTTGACCGCGGCTGCGTCTTAGGTGGTCCATTCGGAAAGTCCAATTTTGGGCAACTTTTTCGAGCATTTCGGCCGGAATAGCCCGAATTTCTTCGGAAATGTTGTCTTCCAAAGCTGGAATAGTTGCTGGCTTATTTCTGTAGACTTTAGACTTGACGTAGCCCCACAAAAAATAGTCTAAAGGCGTCAAATCGCATGATCTTGGTGGCCAACTTACCGGTCCATTTCTTGAGATGAATTGTTCTCCGAAGTTTTCCCTCAAAATGGCCATAGAATCGCGAGCTGTGTGGCATGTAGCGCCATCTTGTTGAAACCACATGTCAACCAAGTTCAGTTCTTCCATTTTTGGCAACAAAAAGTTTGTTAGCATCGAACGATAGCGATCGCCATTCACCGTAACGTTGCGTCCAACAGCATCTTTGAAAAAATACGGTCCAATGGTAGCCATTCAACCAGAAATGAACCGAACACTGATTTTGGTAATAAAATTCAATGATGAAATGAACCGAACACTGATTTTGGTAATAAAATTCAATGATTTGCAAGCATTGCTCGTTAGTAAGTCTATTCATGATGAAATGTCAAAGCATACTGAGCATCTTTCTCTTTGACACCATGTCTGAAATCCCACGTGATCTGTCAAATACTAATGCATGAAAATCCTAACCTCAAAAGAATCACCCTTTATAATATTTTGCCTGCTGGCTCAACAAGAGGGCCGAGGGTCGTTTCTTATTGTTGTGGTGGGACTAGTATCAGACCAGACAGTTGCTATTGTGCAAGCATAGTGGAATATTTTGTATGTCACCGCATCTGTTAAAACGTTTGTTCGTTCTTCCTCAACATTAAATGGCCGGTCGTAACAAAACAAAAAAAAAATGACAACAGTGTCATCTAAGTTCAGTGACGTGAATATATAATAAATGTGCTTGTAAAATAAATGGAAATATAAAAGTAAAAGTGTATTGAAATTCAAAATTGTTTCCATAAAAATAAAAAAATCTAAAAAATAATTTGTAAATATTTACAATAATAAAGAATCAATGATTGTGCAATATTCATATACCCTCAAATATTATTAAAATTTTGAAATTAATACGGTGTTTAGTTTTAGAGTTTGACGTTTAAGTGTTAATTGTGGAAAGTAAGAAAAGGCAAATTTCAGCCGGAGATTCAGTTTGTTATTCACCCCAATAAATGCAAATCGTCGTAGGAGAATTTTACAGGAGAGCCAATGACCTTTGTAAGAGTTTATAATCCGAACACGGAAAGGTGAAAATAATGCTTGGTTAATATTTTCGATTATGATGACCCCATATACATGGTAACTGGCACGAATGTTGCCCACACTAATGTATGTGTAAAACTGGAAACGATATTTGGTTAATTTGCGGCTGAGTTTATTTAAAAATAAAGTTATTCTTGGTGAAGTTCAAGCATAATAGTGTGATATTTGGCCGGGAAAATACTACCGCCAACTGTTGGCGAATTAGAACATCTCAAAGTGAACAACATGTTGATGTATCGCACTATAAACATGGTTGGCACTCGAACCAAAAATAATCTACCCTATTTTTAAGAAAATTTTACCAAAAACTTCCAAATAGAAAAATTTTATTTCGCAGTGTTTGTTCAAATTTTTGTGGTTATTAGTTTTGTCAAAAATTTATTTGTGTAGAAAATTGTGTTAAAATTTTATTTGTATAGAAAATTTTGGTAAAATTTTATTTCTATCAAAAATTTTGTCAAAAAATTATTTTTATAGAAAATTTTGTTAAAACTTTATTTCTAAAAAATTTTGTTAACATTTTATTTCTCAAAAATTTTGTTAAAATTGTATTTCTATAAAAAAAATTGCCGAAATTTTATTTCAGTAAAAAATTTTGTCGAAATTTTATTTCTATCGAAAATTTTGTCAACATTTTATTTCTATAGAAAATTTTGTCAAAATTTTATTTCTATAGATAATTTTGTCAAAAAATCATTTCTATCGAAAAATTTGTTAACATTTTATTTCTATCGAAAATTTTGTTAAAATTTTATTTGTATCGAAAATTTTGTTAAAATTTTATTTGTATAGAAAATTCCTGAGTACCTCTTAGTTGGAAAGGAATATTTTGGAAAATCTACCAAAACATAAATAATTCTACCAATCTACCAAACAGTAAAAAATCTACAATTTTTGGTAGAATTATATCAACTGTGGCAACCGTGACTATAAATCGTTTTAATGAGTCTGGTAGAGCACAAACATTTCGATCGTACACGGATGAAAAAGGCTGTTTTTCATATGTTTGGCTATAAACATTATATGTTTGGAACACAAATTTTTAAACACAATATTTTTGAGTGCAAGCATATAATGTTCATAAACTAGCATAACATGTTTGGGACATATATGTTAATATGTTAGAACATATTATGTTTGGGACATAAAATGTTTGTAAATATAATATGCTTGGATGCAAACATATATTAATTTAGAAATAGCCTATAAACATATACGTGTTTAGTAGCTTGGAGCGCTATTTAACAGGGAGCGATATTGAATTAAGTTGGTGGTTGTTGCTTGTTATTACAAAATTAACATTTTATTTTTCCTTGGGCAATTGATCAGCTACTTCTTTGATCCTTACAAACTGTGTGGTCCGCTGTTCGAATCCCCGTCCGGCAAAAGGTAAAATTAAAATAAAATAAAAATCATACTATTGAATAATTTCTTCTACAATGTTTGTATTACAGAAAAAGGTGCTAAGAACTAAAAAATCTCGTGGAAGTGAGAAAGATGTGGGGGAATATACAATTGGGCAGAAACAAAATTTTGAGCATTCAGGTCGAAAACCTATGTTGTTAGCACCTATATTACCTGTTTATTTTCATAATTCGTTATGATTGTAAATATATAAATAAATAAAATTTTGAGCACAATATTGTTTGGGAGAATTTTTTTTAAGCATATAATATTTTTGGGTGCAAAATGCTTCCAAACATATTATATGTTCACATAATAACATATTGTTTTTTGGAAGACAACATTATTGAATTTGGATGCAAAAATACAAAATGTTTGGAACTTAGACTACCCAAACATATATTGTTTAGACTAATATGCTTTCAAACATATTATATATTGGAAGAGATCAAACATATAAATGTTTGGGCAATACCCAAAAATGTATATGCTTGAAGCAAAATATGTTTGGGAGTATATGTTACAGAAGCGATTATTTATGAGCGTGTAGACATTCGGCACGTAATTTCTCGTCAGTTAATCATAAATCAATAAAAATAAGTTCTCAATTTCTTAAAATCGCTGATGAAATTATGAAATAAATCCTTATATATTTTGTATGTGAAACGCACATAAACATATTTGTATATTGATTGATGAATTGATTCAAAAACATCCCATCAAAAATTTTCTTACAAATTATTAATGATTAAATATTTTACGTCCGCTGTTATCTCTATGGGATGCTTAGCGAAAGAACATTGGAAATGTTTTTCCATTTTCATCATAGAGACTACAAATATTAATATATATAAATATATACAAACCATCAACGAAGAAAAGCACATCAAGCATCTGTCATAGATAGCCATAAAATATAGACATAAATATTTGCTCGATTATATGAAATATAGTTCTAAGACCTTGATCAATTTTATGGTAAATCAATTTAGATTTGTTGTGGAGTGTCATTGAAAAAAAAAAACGCCCATTTTCATGTAGCTCCGTTAGGCTTTAACTATCAGTTAACAGAAAGTAAATTGCAAATGCCTTCTCTCCGGTTAAGAAAGCCTTTCGTATAACTTTTTGGGGTTCTTATAAAAGACCGATTGTTTGCTAACGGCCATTTTCATGTAGCTCCGTTAGGCTTTAACTGCCAGTTAACAGAAAGTAAGTTGAAATATCTTCTTCTTAACTTTAATTGAAAAAAAATTCCGCAGTTAAGTTCCTAACTGGCATATGGAATATATAGGAAAGATGACAGATATGTTCATAGTGTCATTTAAAAGCTCGTTAGCTAACGGACCTCTATGGAAATGGCCGTGTAAATCGAATAAAATATGGCTTCGGACGGGAATATGTATATTACAATGTTGCAAATCGAATAGAAAACATGAATCTTCAACATTTGTCACCGATAGTTTTTCCAGTGTTGTTAAATTGTTTATGGAAAAAGAGGTATTTTATATAAAAATAGAATCGGGATGCACTTATCCTTCGGGGGATATTCGTGGAAAATGTACATGTTCTTTTGAAATTTTAATTTTCGTTTTGCTGAGGTCTTTACATATTTCTTATTACTGTAGTCCTATCGCAATATTTTATATCTTCCACTTTAATTGTCAGTAAATTATTTTTCCCTTGCAAAATTTCATTCTCAAATACATCCTGTCCGTGTTACTTGCATATATCCTTTTCGTAGTTTGCCATTAACTCCCCTATTTTCCAGTGACTTTATAATCTAATTGTTATGAAATTCTTTTTAGCCATGCGTCATTATCCTTGGATGACATAGTTGTGTGCAAAAAGAAAATCATTACACATACACACTGGTATATGTGCCCCAGAATTTTGGTTTCGTGATAATCGTTTTGTATGGTAGGTTGCATGTAGGATATCGTAAAAGCGGATTTTCCATAGAGCACATGAAGAAATAATTTATTTTCTCTGAAACAAAGGTTTAGTCATACAAAGAACCCACATGCGGATAAAGAATTTTCTTTAAGGACAAATATAACTTGTCGTAGACAATCCTTTCAAAATAAATCTCAATTTCTACGATCACCTCTTCATCCGGCGAAAAATAGAGCAAACAATCCCAAATAACGTTTTCATAAACTTTAGTTAAAAAATAATGAAAAATTTTTACAACGAAAAGTTTTATCAAAATTCAAAGAAAATTGCTCTTTATATGACGGTTGCCACTCGAGCCAAAAATAATCTACCAACATTTGGAGAAAATTTTACCAAAAAACTACCAAACAAAAAAATCTTGTTTGGCAAAGTTTCTATAGAAAATATTGTCAAAATTCTATAGAAAATTCTGTCAAAATGTTATTTCTATAGAAAAATTTGTTCAAATTTTATTTCTATAGAAAATTTTTGCAAAATTTTATTTCTATAGAAAATTTTGTCAAACTTTTATTTCTATAGAAAATTTTGTCAAAATTTTATTTCTATAGAAAATTTTGTCAGAAAAATTTAATCATTATAGAAAATTTTGTCAGAATTTTATTTCTATAGAGAATTTTGTCAAAATTGTATTTCTATAAAAATTTTGTCAACATTTTATTTCTATAAAAATATTATTTCTATAGAAGATTTTGTCAAACTTTTATTTTTATAGAAAATTTTGTCAAAATTTTATTTCTATAGAAAATTTTGTCAAAATTTTATTTCTATTGAAAATGTTGTCAAAATTTTATTTCTATAGAAAATTTTGTCAAAAATCCATCTGAGTCTGAGTTTTGTCAACTCATTGTAGTTCCCTTGTATGGCCAGTCACCCCTAATCAGTGTTGCCTGTACTGGGGATTTTCCCCCAAATCGCGGATATTTTTTCGTGGATGAGGACGAAATTTTCGAGTTGGGGACTTGTGAAATGTCAAGATTTTAATTCTATAAAAATGTTGTCAAAGTTTTATTTCTATAAAAATATTATTTTTTGTCAAAATTTTATTTTTTTAGGAACTTTTGTCAAAATTTCATTTCTATAGAAAATTTTGTCAACATTTTATTTCTATAGAAAATATTGTCAAAATTTTATTTCTATAGAAAATTTTGTCAAAAAATTATTTTTTTAGAAACTTTTGTCAAAATTTTATTTCTATAGAACATTTTTTCAAAATTTTATTTCTATAGTAAATTTCTTCAAAATTTTATTTCTATAGTAAATTTCTTCAAAATTTTATTTCTATAGAAAATTTTGTCAATATTTTATTCTATAGAAAATTTTATCAAAATTGTATTTCTATAGAAAATTTTGGCAAAATTTTATTTCTATTGAAAATTTTGTCAAAATGTTATTTCTTGAGAAAATTTTGTCAATATTTTATTTGTAGAAAATGTTGTCAAAATTTTATTTCTATAGAAAATTTGGTCTAAATTTTATTTAATTTGGCAAAATTTTATTTCTATAGAAAATGTTGTCAAAATTTTATTTCTACAGAAAATGTTGTCAAAATTTTATTTCTATAGAAAATTTTGTGAACATTTTATTTCTATAGAAAATTTTGTCAAAATTTTATTTCTATAGAAAATTTTTTCAAAATTTTATTTTTATAGAAAATTTTTTTAAAATTTTATTTCTATAGAAAATGTTGTCAAAATTTTATTTCTATAGAAAATTTTGTCAAAATTTTATTTCTATAGAAAATTTTGTCAAAATTTTATTTCTATAGGAAATTTTGTGAAAATGTTAATTCTATAGAAGAGTTTGTCAGAAGCTTATTTCTATAGAAAAGCTGTAAAGTAGTTGAAAAGGAATATTTTGCAAAATCTACAGAAACACCAAGAATTCTACCAATCTACAATTTATGGTTGAATTCTACCAACTGTGAGTATATTAAAAAATAAATGTACAGTGAAACCTCTCAAAAGTGAACAATTGTCGTGATTCATATGCTATTTTAACACTTCTGAGAATATATCTTTCTCAAGAGTTAGAAATCTTTGTCTTAATGAAAATTTGTTTTCAGTGTATTTATAAGCATATTTGTTTAACATTATCGTCCCTGTTTACTTTCTCTGCAAAATGGCAATATTGTTCTTTTATTACAATATCAAATATTTGCCAAATAATATTTCCATTTTATTTATTCATTTTGTGTACGGCAACATATCGATGTTTATCTTCACATCCGTTTCCCAAAACTGACAAATGGCAAACATCGCATAAAGCTCAAAATAACTTTACGAGCATTTTGTATTGAAATCAGTCAATTCTAGGTGTTATCATTGTTTACTAGGTAAATAGAGTTAGGTCCTAAATTTGCAATGAATTGGATAACAAATTGAGGGCATTGTTATCCAATTGTTGGTTGTATCCAAGTGTATAAAATGTAACAAATAAGACGTTGCACGAAAATTTGATGGACGCTATTTGCCGGTGTCTTCCCAGCTACTGCAGAACATTCATCGGTGCTGCGCATCCTGACAACTTTCTCAGTAGGCAGTAGGACAGTTTTGTTGGCTTAAGTAATCCATCTGAGTCTGAGTTTTGTCAATTCATTGTAGTTCGCTTGTATGGCCAGTCACCCCTAATCAGTGGAGGGACTGTATTGGGGATTTTCCACCAAATCGGGGATAATTTTTCGTAGATGAGGACGAAATTTTCGAGTTGGGGACATGGGGATTTGATGGAGAAATTCCACAAATTTGGGATTTTTTTCGGGGAATTTTCGAAATCTGTTCAGTATAACAAATCAAATTTAAAATTATGGTTTATATGATATTCTTTTCATCTACATGCTTAAAACAGGGCTTTAAGAAGTACAGAGAATCTCCAAAATAAAAATGAAACTTTCCTCCACTTCATAAGAATTTTTTTACTATTGTAAAATTATTTCGCAAGGACTCGGGCCACTTATTTGGAAAATATATGCCATACATATACCATAGCGTTCATATGGGGACAACAACGTCTTTTGATCCATCCCCCTATTTTATTTCTTGACTATGTAGAACTAAGTTTTTTTGTTTCATTTCTCGAGCATTTAGAAGACGATTTGCATAAGATAATTTGATGACTCTTTGTACCAATAATTAACTCTGATGAGGGCTTGTATCGGATGATATTTTGAGCACCCTCCGCCTAGTTTTGTGTTTTAAAATCTTCATATAATCTAAAAAATCTTCAATATAATCATTTTTTCCCAATTTTTAATTTATTACGAATTTTCTACAGCAGTCACCAGAGTTACTTTTTTCAAAAACTTGCCAAAAAATTATTGGGGATTATTGTGGGGAATTTTAAATTAAATTAGGAATTTTTGGCGATGGAAACGTTCCATTTTGGGAACAAGAGCCCGGAAAATACTGGCAATACTGTCCATAATAGATGAATATTGAATTTCTGTGTAGTTCGAAATGTGTCTCCTTGGTTCTAAAAAAAAAAATAATTATGTAATTAGTTTATAAAATGCATTGCAATTTAACCAAATGCAATGACATAGTAAATGAAATCGTAACGCAAAGCCACAAAGACTTCGAGTACCATGGGCTCTTTCCGATATTTTAGTAATGTATATTTATGTCTTCTTTTCCTTAGATCACGTTAAAAATAACATAACATCAACTTAATAAAATAAACAACTAATGCTACTACAGCATCTCGGCATAAATAAACAAAAACGTAGAATTTTATTTTTATCAAGACTATGTAGGGCACTAGGTTTTCCACATTGAGAATATACTATGAGAAAATGTGTGTTTGAATTGAGTTTTCAATAGAAGCGAAATAAAGCTTATTTTGTTAAGAAGACCAACAGACAAAATTTTCGGTTAATCTATTAAGGATTGTGCATACGCACAGAGAATATATTTTAAGAGTAAAATTGTTTTTTTTTTTTGACTGGGAACATGTGACGTGTTTGTCGCAAACATGTTATGCTCTCGAAAATGATGTATCTGATTCGATAACCATGTGTATGTTTGCCGAGAAAATAAAATTTTTGCGACAAAAATGTTCCATGTTCACCGCCCAAAAATAACATTTTGCTCTTTACCAGTTATTTCACTGCTAGAAATTTGATGTTATCTGCCACCAAATCCTTAGCCACACTGTTCACTACATGGACGGCGGAAGTACGTAGGCAGTTGAATGTTAGAGTCGATGGCGAAAAAATTCCGACAGTAAGCTAACCCAAGATACTCGGGGTCACATTCGACAGCCTTTTTAAGTCTTATGCCCATGCCACTGCAGTTTGCAACAATCTCCGCGGTAGAAGCAAGGTCCTCAAGTCACTTACCGGCAGCACTTGGGGTGCTGACAAAGAAACCTTGTTGACTACATATAAGGCAATTGGCCGGCCAATGGTAAACTATGCAGCGCCAGTGTAGACACCTGAAATGAGCGATACGCAGTGGAATAACATCCATATCTGTCAGAACGCTGCCCTCAGAGCTGCGACGGGATGTCTCCGTAGTGCAGCCCTGGATCACCTTTATGTGGAGACCAAGATCATCGGGAATAGACACAATTATATATTGTCAAAGCAGTACCTCCTGGGTGCCATAGTAGTAGCCATCCAAATCACCATCTTATGGATAAGCAACCACCACCAAGGAATGTAAAGGGTTGATCTTCATCTTCTAGAGCGCGAGTGAGCTTCTAGATCAGACAGGTCTGAACTGGATTCAGGAGGATACTATAGCTGAAGCGGTGAAAAGCTACAATGTGAATCCTGTTCTCGGAGTCCGACCACCGCCCATAGCACCAGAAGAAAGAGACCTCCCGCGTCAGACCAGTAGTTTTGGCCCAACTAAGATCAGGCAAGTGCAGCCGACGTGTGTCCCATTTGTAACCAAGGGCCACATGACACTCGTCACCTTTTCGCTTTTACATTAAAAACTTTTGCAACAATAACATTTTGCTCTCAAAATATATTTGGGGTGATCATATTCCTTCTCTGCGTGTATCGAAAAGTTCGTTTGTCTAAAATTTCGTTCGTGGTGGTAAGAAGTATTGTTTTTTGTGTGTACATACTTCTATGCTCTGACCATAGTATGTAGCCCCTAATTGTTTTGCACTCTCATTATTGTTCCGAAATCACAACATCGTTTCCTAAGGTGTTCTATATCTCTGCCAACTTCACATTCTCAATACCCTGTATAGAGTACACATTTATGATCATCTTTTGATTTGAACTGCAGCTGTAGTAGTAAAGATAAAATCCCAGTTGTCTATGATAAAACTTCAACGCTGCTCATACAACTATAAATTTATTTAAATAATGACATACAGACAAAGTGAAGGAAATAGAATTGTGAATAGAAGATATATGTTTTGTTTTGTCTATGGAAAATATGTCAAAATTATAGTTTAGTTATGTGAAAAATTTTGTAAAAACAATTTATTTGTTTGTGTTCTTTCATTCTTGCTCTCTCTCCCTCGTTGTTAATCGTCGCTCTCTTGGGAGTCTTGTCGATCTATAGAAATACACAACTGAAAATATTATCTAAATTAATTGTATGTATGTTACTCATTTTCCCATAAGAAATATGTTAAGCAGTAAATTAGCAAGGGATTAAATTGAAATTCTTTGAAATCCTGAAGAGAAATGTTTTGTTTAACATACATATCTCATTTAAGGTAGGAAGTAATTGTATTAAACACAATCAAAGAGTCTTTATTCCGCGTCTATTTACAATGGAAGAAGAGTTTTATTTTCTGATGAATGAAATTTTTGACAAACAAATATCGTTTCTCATTTGCTTTTCGCTGTAAGGAAGTTTTTTACAAATTTGGCAAAACAGACAAGTTCATGCGGGAAGAAAATCTCGATTTTGTAAAAGTCATAGTCAAATACACAATTTCTATAGAAAATTTTATCAATATTTTATTTCTATAGAAAATTTTGTCAAAATTTTATTTCTATAGAAAATTTTATCAAAATTTTATTTTTATAGAAAATTTTATCAAAATTTTATTTTTATAGAAAATTTTATCAAAATTTTATTTCTATATAAAATTTTGTCAAAATTTTATTTTTATAGGAAATTTTGACAAAATTTATATATGTATAGAAATTTTTTTAAAAATTTTATTTCTATAGAGAATTTTGTCGAAATTTCATTTCTATAGAAAATTTTGTCAAAATTTTATTTTTATAGGAAATTTTGACAAAATTTTACTTTTATAGGAAATTTTGTTTATAGAAAATTTTTTAAAAATTTTATTTCGGTAGAAAATTTTGTCATAATTTTATTTCTATAGAATTATGTTAAACTTATATTTCTATAGATAGTTTTGTCAAAATTTTATTTCTATAGAAAATTTTGTCAAAATTTTATTTCTGTAGATAGTTTTGTCAAAATTTTATTTCTATAGAAAATTTTGTAAATTTTTTTTATGCATTGTTGTTGTTTTTTTATATAGACAATTTTGTCAAAATTTTATTTCTATAGAAATTTTGTCAAAATTTTATTTCTATAGAAACTTTTGCCAAAATTTTATTTCCATTGAATTTTTTTACAAAATTTTATTTCTATAGAAAATTTTGTTAATTTTTTTTTATGCATTGTTGTTGTTTTTTATATAGACAATTTTGTCAAAATTTTATTTCTATAGAAATTTTGTCAAAATTTTATATCTATAGAAAATTTTTGCAAAATTTTATATCTATAGAGAATTTTGTCAAAATTTTATTTCTTTAGGAAATTTTGTCAAAAATTTCATTTCTTTAAAAAATTTTATAAAAAATTTATTTTTATTTATCTACAGAAAATTTATAAAGTACCATGAGTACAACCGTGATTATAATACTACTGTTGTCTTTGTAAGCGAATATAAAACTAATGGCCTGTTCCTGTATATCGAACGAAAGCTTTCTTTGGTAATCCAAACGAAAGAAAATTGTTTTTTGTTCTTCTATTTCGAAAGACAAGTCACTCCATATATTGTTGTCGAGCAATAAACGAACATATACAATGAGTGTCAAGAAAAAGGTAAAAACATTGTTCACATTTGAATGAATTCTTAGCCCAAAAATTTGAAAATACTCATTTTTGATAGTCAATGTATTCTCATACAAACGTAACGAATTTTCATAAGAAAGCTTTCGTTCGATATACAGGAACATGGCATTACTAAAAAAATTTCGTTATGTCGTTGGTCCAATTTTAATAAAAATTATCTTTCTATGTATATGCATCTTCCGAATTTTATAAATATGGCCATTTACTCTTCATTTATTTATCGATATTATTAAAATTTGGCACAAGGTAATTCTATTAGTATTGTTTTTGCCCATTTTTTTTGCAAGTGTATATTGAGTTTATCTTCACAATATGTTATATCAAAACCTTGTCGACATTTAAGAGCATATAGCATATCTCTCCATTAGTTGAATTTCCTCTCTTTGTTAAATGCAATGCAAATAAGATGTTACTCTCAGTCATTCATAGCCCCAAAAGCTCGTCGTACACGCTTGCAAACAAACGAAGAAATGGAGAAAAACAAATGCAAAAAGCAACAGTAACACCCAACAACGTGGAGATTGGGAGAGAATGTGTTGCCAAAAACTTCGGGCGGCTAGAAGCCTAACAAAGGAATATGTTTGGTTGGTGAGTTAAACAAGAATAAGAATTATTGTTGATGGAGAGCATTCATTTCAATACCAGAAGCAGCAGTTACATACATACAAACACAACTATTTGAGATTTTTTTTGTAACATTGTGTGAATTTATTTTGTGTGTTTTGCAGATATGTAGTTTTACAATCCAATAGAATAGCAGAGAACGCGAACGGATGTAGACGAAGTGCGCTTTTATGTTCGGTAATGGTGAAAAAAAACTATAACGACGGTTCACATTGTTTTACGACGAGTACTACTTATAACGGATTATCAATCCGAATGGATGTTTCGTTAGTGTTTTAGTGATTTTGAAATAGAATTTGAAAATTTTATATTTCACTGATTCTACTACATATGTTGCCAAACAAAAATATACTATCAATAAAAATTGATTAAAAAATAACGATAAATTAAAAAAGTGAATTCGTGCAAGAAGATAAAAACATTTTTTTTCTTTGCGAAAAAAAATATGTGAAATTTCGAAATATCATTTATTCTTATACAAAACTTCCAAAATGTTAATACCAATTATAAAACAAAAACTACAATAAATGAACAAAATTAAATTAAAGTAAAAGTGCAGCAAAAATTATCCTCATCATAACGAAACCTTGTCATAGGCCCGATTCTCTACATAAAAAAAAAACACATTTCTTGAAATCATGAAGAAAAACGTACATGATTTTCCACCAGACCGAAGTTCCATTCAAAATTCTATAATTCATGGATTAAAAAAATTCTATAATTCATGGATTAAGAAAATATACGGTGTCTTTTGAAGATTTGACTTTTTAGCCATGGTAGTATTTGTCCTTAGAGTTAGAAGCTTCGAATTTAAAATAAGTATCTTTAGATAAAAGAAAATTCTATTTCAGTTCTGTTTCAGTCAATGTGCCTTTAACAAACGTGAAACAACACTACAATATACTGAAACCGTCCTATAATTTTTATACACTCCACCATAGCATGGGGGTATATTAACTTTGTAAGACATCGAAATATTACTCTAAGATCCCATAAAGTACAGTAAAATCTCTCAAACATGGACACTCTGAAATCCGGACACCTCCCAAACCTGGACAGTTGGTTGGGGACGTTTTCTATATTAACACATTAAAATTAACCTCTCATACCTGGACACCTCTCAAAGGTGGACAAAAGTTACGCGACCGTGGGTTTCCACCTTTCAGAGGTTTCAATGAATATACACCCAGAAAAAAGTGCCTTCGAAACTAAAGGAAAAAATTTTCATCAATATAGTTTATCCATTTTATTTCCATTAAGGTAAATTTTTGTGAAAAATAATAAAATTTACTCGTTGCAGTAAAAAAATCCTAAACTGTAAGCAGTTAGGAATAGTTCATTAACTAGAATAAGGCATGGAATTTTACTCATACTATTTTCTTCGCTGGGTATAAGAATTTACTACTGAAAAAGAAAATTTTATTCACCGATAACAAAGCATTCGTAAAAATAAACAAAAACCGAACTAAAACCAAGTTTCCTCAAAATTAGTAAAATTTCTTATAAAATGATAATTGCGACTTCCTTTATAATAGAAAGTTTTTCATACATACGAACAACACTTGGTATAGAAAAATATTTTAGTTCATTCGTACTAAGAAGTATGCAATCCTTTCAAAACTTAAGGAAACACACTTGTTAGAATATAGGAAATTTTCCTAAATTTCTATTGTCTACCTGTAATCGATACCTGTCATCGTAATCGATGTGTTTGCGCGTGGGTGTAATCGATATATTTGCGCGTCGGTTGTTTTTTTAGTTGGAATCGCGTTGTTTCGGAGAGATTGTTAAAAAATAATATGGTAAAATAATATAATAAATAACAAATAAAATATATAAAATATTTGTTATTTTAAATTAGTGAGAAAAATTTTCGTTTTTTTAAATAAATCTATCAATGTTCGTGATAGCGTATAAAGAAAGAAAACACCAGCAGAATAACAACCCTTTCATTTGTCTTCATTTTGGAATCTTCAATTATCAGGTAATATTCAGTGACGCTAACCTTTTGCAACAAAAATGTTTTATGATTTTTTATATTTGTAGGTATTGAAATTGTAAAAGGAGGACAAAATCGTTAGGCAGCAACTTATTAAAAGTGAAAAGTACAAGAAGAAGAAGAAAAAGTGCGTTTTACAGTTGATAATATCACACGGAAATTGTGGAATAATAAACTAATATTTCAAAGAGATTCGATGCTGTTGATTCTTAATAAATATATTCAATATATTAATAAAACATGTCTTTTATTGAAGATAAAATTGCTTATAGAAATAAATAAAATTGTATTTAAAAACGAAGGTAAGCAGTTCTAATTATGAAGTAAAAGTTTTACCACAAATGTGTAAGATTTGTCGAAATGAATGAAAAAATTTCAATAAAATCATTCCATATATGAATTCAAATTAGTTAAATTTTTTCATTCTGTAGTATAGTGGTATATAAATATAGGAAAATGTTAACTAATATATGGAATGCATTATTCCTAATTTCTACGAAAATCACATCGTTCAAACAAATAAAAATGTCTTTGGCGCTATACGAAGTTCAACTTTCTTCACAATGAGTTCATTTTAACTTAAAGAAGGGGTCAATTTTTTCTGGGTGTATATTCTGGGTCGTGGTGAAATTCTGAGTCGTTCTAAGCATGTCCATCCGTCCGTCCATCTGTTCAAATCACGCTAACTTCCGAACGAAATAAGCTATCGACTTGAAACTTGGCATAAGTAGTTGTTATTGATGTAGGTCGGATGGTATTGCAAATGCAAAATGGGCCATATTGGACCACTTTTACGTATAGCCCCCTTATAATCCGACCCCCAGATTTGGCTTGCGGGGCCTCTTAGAGAAGCAAATTTCATACGATCCGGTTGAAATTTGGAACGTGGTGTTAGTATATGGTATTTAACAATCATGCCAAAATTGGTCCATATCGGTCTATAATTATATATAGCCCCCAGTCCTCAGATTTGACCTCCGGAGCCTTTTGGGGAAGAATTCATCCGATCCGGTTGAAATTTGGTACGTGGTGTTAGTATATGGTCTCTAATAACTATGCAAGAATTGGTCCATATATGGCCCCCATATTAACCGATCCCCATATTTGGCTTGCGGAGCATCTTAGAGAAGCAAATTTCATACGATATGGTTGAAATTTGGTACGTGGTGTAAGTATATGATCTCTAACAACTGCGTAAAAATTTGACTATATCGGTCCAAAATTATATATAGCCCCCATATTAGCCGATCCCCAGATTTGACCTCCGGAACCTATTGAAGGAGCAAAATTCATCCAATACGGTTGAAATTTGCTACTTGGTGTTAGTATACGGTCTCTAAGTTATTCAGTCAAATCCATAATAATAATTGTACGTGTGTGGTCTCATAAGTAATTAGCCTACGAAAACAGAACATTTGTCTCTTCCATCCTATTTAGAAAACAAGTATATACAGTAGTAAGTTCGGCCGGACCGAATCTTAAATACCCACCACCATGAATCAAATATAATAGTTTCCTTTGAAAATTTCAGGGGGTTTGATGACAAATATTTTCCCAAGCAGATCAGTTCAACCAGTACGCTTCCCACAGATAAATGTAAAGATTTTACCTATGAAGACTAGATCAGATTCTGAATTTATAAGAACCATTTTTTTGTTTGAGTTTTAGAGGAATCATAAACATCTTTTGGAAGTGTGCAAGAAAATGATGAAATAACCCCTTGATTTGAAATTTAAAATCTGTGGATTTTCATCCCAATTATTTAAATGACTACAGTTTCAAGCAATTTTCATGATCAGTGCGCCTTCTATACCCTCAATAAGTGAAATCGGTCTATATGGATGCCTTACCAAATGGACCGATAAAACTAAATCATACACACTTTGTTATGGGTCTAAAATGCCAGTTTATTTTCAATTTGTGGCAAATCGGATAAAAACTACAATTTCTAGAAACCCTAGGAGTTAAATCGGGAGTTCGGTGTAATGGGGGCTATACCAAAACATGGAAGGATACACACAGTATTCAGCACATTTAATTGTAGTTCTAGAATCTAGACCCCAAATCGGAGGGCCGGTTTATAAGGGGGCTATATCAAAAACTGTGCCGATACTCGGCACACCTCTTTATGGTCCTAGAATACCTCTAGATTTCCAGTTTCAGGCAAATTGGGTAAAACCAAGAAGTAAAATCGGTAGATCGGTCTATATGGGGACTATATCAAAACATGGACCGACACATCCCATTTTCGCCACACCTCTTTATGGTCCTAGAATACCTCTAGATTTCCAATTTCAGGCAAATGGGATAAAAAATACACTTTCTAGACGAACAAGAAGCAACATCGGGAAATCGGTCCATATGGGGGCTATACCAAAACATGGGCCGATAGGCACCATTTTCGGTACACTTTTTGATGGTCCTAAAATACCTTTAGATTTCCAATTTCAGGCAAATTGGATAAAAACTACAGTTTTTATAAGCCCAAGACCCCAAATCGGGAGGTCGGTTTATATGGGGACTATAACAAAACTTTTCGAACTTGACGTGCCTGCAAACAAAAGACGAATCTGTGCCAAATTTCAGGATGATAGCGCCATTATTGAAGGCTGTAGCGTGATTACAAAAGACGGACATGCTTATATAAACTTAGAATTTCTCCCTGATTAAGAATATATAGACTTTATATAGTCGGAAATCGATATTTCGATGTGTTACAAACGGAATGATAAACTTATTATACCCCCACCACCATTCTATGGTGGTGGGTATAAAAACAACCAACATACAAATATAATAAATAATAAGCTGCTATTCCACCTAGATATGGAACTATGAACTTATCGGACCTCCTACGTATATGCCATAAATTGAAACTATTTTTCCAAGTCTCATACAAATTGCCTCAGTTCAAATAAAAAAATTAATATTTTTCAGTTTTCCGTCAACAGTAGGGTATCAAATTTCCATAAAAACCAGCTTCGTAAATATGAATCATGGATCCAGTCAACAAACATGAGAGCAAACAAATTTGAAGTGGTATTTGAAATAAGTGAATTGAGCTGAAAACGCTAATCAGCTATGAACAAACAACAAGTCACAATAAAATGTCAATGGACATTTAGGAAAAAAATTCAAACTAAACTCGACATAAAGTAAAAGTGAAAAAACATATGCACACTGATAAAAAAAAATAAAACAAAAGAAAGTTGAGTGAATTCTTGATTGTGCCCTACTTACAAGTGTTGCTGATATGGCAAATCTACGCCAATCACCCACTGAAATTGAAGATAAATCAAAATTTTCCAAATCTCCTCAAAAAAGGCCACCAAAGTCTGATGTTGAATATCGTGATGATGACGATGATGATGGCTATGATGATCTTTACCATTTAGAACAATGTTATCAATGTGTTCCAAAAACTAAATCAATCTCTAGTATTCCTCCACATAATTATCATAATTCCTCCATGCTGCCCCCTAACCTAAATCCACTGCCCATGGTGTATGTATTATGTATATTGCTCCGAGATATATGCGGGATTTTAAGATCAACGGGTAGGCATCACCATCATCGTCGCTGGCTGACTATAACCACCTCCTGTGTGATTCTTCTATTCCATATTTCTACATTGCCAACTGCTCTGGCTGCACCTCAATCGTGTATACTCTGTGATAAAAATGATTTAAAAGCCAAAGATCCTCAAGGAAGTTATGAGGAGTTTCTGTTTGAACATCAGGTCACACGTCAAGATGCCATAAATGCTCTGAAGCAATTGAATGAAAGCTTTTACGATGGTAAGTGATTAATTCCAAAAAAGGTTATTAGACAATAATTAAAATTAAGCCAACATATTTTTGCTTTAACTAACTATACACGGACGAAAAAGACCGTTTTTCATATTTCAATTTTTTTTTAACACATTACTTTTAAGTGCAAGCATATAATGTTCATAAACTAGCACACCATGTTTGGGACATATATGTTAATATGTTAGAACATATTATGTTTGGGACAGAACATTTTTATAAATATAAAATGTTTGGATGCAAACATATATTAATTTAGAAGTAGCCCTTAAACATATGTGTGTTTAGAAAGAGAGACCTAGAGAATATGCTGCAAGTAAAAGAATGGAAATAACCAATTGGCGCCTTAAAAATATATATACACCAAGAAAATTAATATTTTGTAAATTTCGCATCCTAAAATTTAGGTTGCGAAATCTTTTTATACCCTCCATCATAGGATGGGGGGTATATTAACTTTGTTATTACGTTTGTAACACATCGAAATATGTTGTGGGTCGTGGTGAAATTCTGAGTCGATCTAAGCATGTCCGTCCGTCTGTTGAAATCACGCTAACGAAATAAGCTATCGACTTGAAACTTGGCACTAGTAGTTGTTATTGGTGTAGGTCGGATTGTATTGCAATTGTGTCATATTGGACCACTTTTACGTATAGCTCCTATATAAACCGACTCTCAGATTTGGCTTGCGGAGCCTCTTGGAGTCTCTAACAACCATGCAACAATTGGTACATATCGGTCCATAATTACATATAGCCTCCATATAAACCGATCCCCAGATTTGACCTCCGGAGCCTCTTGGAGGAGCAAATTTCATCCGATTCGGTTGAAATGTTGGTAGATTGCGCTAGTATATGGTCGCTAACAACCATGCCAAATTCTCTAATTATCGCGAAAAAGTTCATAATTTGTTTATGACTCCCCGACATATACCGGTCAAGACCTGAATTATATAGGTTAGAAAACCAAGTTAAGAAATTTTAAGATACCTTGCCATCGGCAAGTATTATCACAGCCTAATTAATTCGATTGTGGATGACAGTCTTTAGTAGAAGTTTCTACGCAATTAATGGTGGAGGGTACATAAGATTCGGCCTGGCCGAATTTACGGCCGTATATACTTGTTTACATTGGTTCTTTAGACTTTAAGCGAAGGATTAAAGTAATAAAGACAAGCATCTTAAATTTGGGAGCCGATCAATGGCTAGCATGACCGCTTTGCTCTCTCAAGGTCTGAATTCAATTTTACACACCAAATCTTTATTTGAAAGAAGCGACGTCATTGACTCGGAATCCATACGAAAATCCTAAAGTGAAGGTCAAAATCTTTAGATCCAAGTATTTTTTTTAGTGTGATTCTAATGGAGAGAATTTGGAAGCAAAAGTTCATAGTTTCCGAGTAAATAAAAATCCACAGCTAATTCTAAATAAACTTTTTAGTGTCAACGGAGAAAATCTGGCAACGGAGAAAATCTGGAAGCAAGAAGTCATAGTTTCCGAGTAAATTAAAATCAACAGCCAAATTCTAATTTTTTTAAAGCTTTTATAAAATCCTTTAGTTTTCAGCATTGAACTACACTGGTAGAAAAAGTTTTGTTTTTGAAATGTTCATAATGAGAACATTTCGTTGGATATGTGGTTTATTGAGAGCTATCCTACATCCTTCTCTTAAGGGTTTTGGAGTTGATTCTATGCCAAAAATCCGGCTTCTTTAAAATGAAGATATTTTAGAGACCTATCTAGCTTTAAATCTAGAATCAATAAAATTATAATTAGGATACCGATTAGCATCATTTACCAAATTTGGCAGTTTAAAAATTCAAATTATAACAGGTATCGCAAAGTAAAAAATGCTTTCTGAATTTGAAAAAAAATATTAAACCAAAAATGCAAAATCCTCAAAATAAGTCTTACCTTATATTTGAAGCATTTTTATCTTAAATCTAAAGAGTCAATATATGAACTAATTTAAAGACGATTATTTTAAATCAAAAATGTTTTTTCACTTTAAGGAAAATTTTTCCTCAGTTCAAAGACATACGACCTTGACGGAGGGGCGAACATTTCCAATATGAGAAAATTTTTGGAAGCAAAAATTATAAACTTTATTTTAAATAAAATGTCTTTGTGTTAAAACATTTTCCTTAATATATTGTAAATTGCGTGTTCTAAAATTTAAGCTACATAATCTTTCATATTATATCAATATTTTTTCAGTACATGGGGGTAGTAAGGGAGTGATTAGGTGGGCTATTTTATGAGGTTCATATATAAAACTTTTAACTTACTTTTTCTATATCGATTCCTTCAATAAACTGTCAATGAATTGTTTTCTTTTCTTTTTCTCCTTAGGTTTACAATCGGATAGTTCCTGTAATGCTGTAAGGTGTACAGAAAAAGTTAGCAAATATTGTTTGGGTCCACAATTCATTAACGATCATTGCTGGTGTGAATTTGGCCATAGTACAGGTAAGAGAAAAACATGTAAATTGGCAAGAATATTTTTTGAAATAAATTATTGCCTAAAGCCTGCATCAGATTGGATACTATAGGGGTTGTAGCAGAGTTGATAAATAACCAACACAATACAAACCTTCTAAAAACATCTATCTTTTAATAACAAATCTAAAATGTCTGATCTTACAAATTGAGTAGTTTAGTCATCTTTCTCCACCTTTAGTCCATATTTATTTGTATATTAAGGTTTTACTGCACTACAACCTGATGATTCAGCTTCATGAGGCTCCAAATACCATGAGCTTCGGCCTGGCACAACATAGCGGCGTTTTTATGTAAACTTGAATCTTGATAATAATCATGCAACTCCGTTCCAAATACCCTTTGTCTCATGAATTTAATGTCTGTTGTATATATATCTCACTCCATTTTCTGGTATTTGTTTTGCAATCGTTGTCAATGTAGCCACAGTCTTTAGTCATCCATTAATATTAGAGAATTGACTCCTTTCTGTTTTATTCAAATTATGCAAAATTCCTAAAATCACAAAAGTTTTGCAATAAATGAGTTTTTTTTTTAATTTTTGGGTTGTTTTGTTTTTATTGTTCGCCTTTACTTAAAATCTTACATTCATTGAGGGCATTAGTCATACCTAGTGTGCCATAAGCGCATGTGCAGGAAGGCATTTAAGAAATCGAATGCGACAATTTCAACAAAAAATAAAAAAAATCTATCCTTAAATACGAAAATTTAGACTAACGGTGTTTTATTTTCCAGTTAAATATGTCTCTTTATAAGCAAATAAATATTTATTTATGATACCCTTTTTGTCCCCAATGGATTTTGTTCGGCCTCAAAGAAATGCCGAACACCGAAAAAAAAATAACTTGTACTTATAAAAATTATATTCCCACAATTGATATATTTTTTCAGTATATCATGCGTTATATTTGAAGCCTATAGGTGAGTATTAAGTTCGAGTTTAGCCGCTAAAATCGCCATTTTTTCACGATTACTTTTCTTTAATAATACTTTTTAAGGAATACAAACTTTGTGAAAACTTGCTTTGGACTATTCCCCATTAAGTTATAATAAAATCTGCAACAAATATGTATAATTTTATGCCTTTTTTACTGTTTTAGTTTTCACTTTAGTGAAAAAACTCGAACTTAATACCCACCTTATTTTAAAAAGATAAAACTATACCTTGCCTATCAATACAAATTTTTCATACAGTTTTTCTTAAATTAAATTCAAAAAATCAAAATTGTCATTGAAGCGGAAGAAGCAATCATACGGAAACTCTTATTCTCCACATGCATAAAAACTTAAACAGTTTACAAAATGAAATCATGCATGAGAATATAACGTAAAGAAATAGGGACAGAACTACTTCAAGTACTCTGTTTATTAAATTTCAATTGATCAATAAGAACTTAAAAAATACACAGACTGCCACAAATCTCTCAATGAAAATCCTCAAAAAATCAATTTTTTTATATGAAAAACTTAAATTGGCCATATCTCATTAAATATACGTCCTAGAGCTAAAAGAAGGATAATTCGTGACCACACCCCAAAAATCAAAATTTCTATGAAAATCCTCAAAAAATCAAATTTTTTATATGAAAATCTTAAAAGGGCCATATCTCATTAAATATGCGTCCTACACACAAAAAAAAATTTCTGATTCAATCACGAAATTAATTGATCCAATTAATTTTTTAATTGAAATGTCTTCAATCACAGAAATGATAGTATCAATTAAAAAATTAATTGGCAGTCAATTAAAAAATTAATTGATACTATTAATTTGTGTGATTGATTTTTGTTTCAATTAAAAAATTTGTTGAATCAATTAAATTTTTCATTGAATATTTTTTAAAACTCAAGATTTTAATTGGAAAAATTTTCGTGAATTTTTTTTTCTGTGTAGAGCGAAAAGAAGATTAATTCGCGACCATCCTCAAAAAATCAAATTTTTTTTTACGAAAATCCTCAAAAAATCAAATTTTTTATATGAAAAACTTAAATTGGCCATATCTCCTTAAATATGCGTCCTAGAGCGAAAAGAAGGTTCATTCGTGACCACACCCCAAAAATCAAAATTTCTCTGAAAATACTCAAAAAATCCAATTTTTTATATGAACAACTTAAAAGGGCCATATCTCCTTAAATATGCGCCCTAGAGCGAAAAGAAGGTTTATTCGTGACCACCCCCAAAAAACCACCCCCAGTATTCATCTAATAAGTGAAATACTAGGGAACTTCAATGAGCTAAGACGACTTTAAATGTTGCAACGGAGCTAAAATCACTAGCGTCCTGCAAACATATTAGTACTGCGTAATGAGGCTATTATGTTTGTTAATGACCGATGGATATTCCTGCAAGCATTGCATATATAGAAAAAAATGTAATTTGGTTCTATCTCAAGTTTATATAGTAATCGATTTATTAGCATTCTTAAGTCTTCATTCAAAAAAGTTTAATAGGATCCAACGATTTTGACCTGCTTCTTTAAAATAAAGACATTTTAGAGAGCTATCTAGCTTTCAAGATGGGTCCATTTGTAGTAAATTTTTAAAATTTTAAGAAAATCTGAACTATTTTGTGGTAAATATGAATTTAGTAAACCTTTATGCTTCATTTATAATTTTTCCTCCTTTTTAGTTAGCTTAACGAACGTACATTAAAAATTATTAAAGTCCAGGAAAATGTCTCATATTGGAGTAATTTTGACTAAAGCATAATAATTTCCATGAACTAAAATAGAGTTAAAATGGCTTTAGTGCCCTGCGGTGCCACTGGGCTCCAAGGTACTTGGTAATGCCTCTACAAATAAATGTCAGTTTAAAAATCCCAATTATAGCAGATAAGTAAAAAAATGTTTTCTTAAGTCAAAACAAAACAAACTTAAACCAAAGATGCCATACTTCAGAGACATACGACTTTAACGAAGATACCCAAATTTTAGAGATTCGTCTCCTAAATTTGAAGAAACCAAATTTTAAAACAAAGAGTATGATCTTTTTTAATTAAGATTTCTTTATTTTGAAAAAATATGTCCTTTATATTGTATAAATTACATGTCCTCAAATTTAGGTTGCATATTAGGTAAATATTTTTTCAGAATTTTAATATCAACTAGCTCGTTCTCTGATGCGGTAGTTTGCAAACAAACATATAGCTCTATTTCTACATTTGTAAAAATTTCCTTTATGAGAATCTATCTGACGATTTCAATCCAAGACCAAAAGGGTAAGCACGAGCTTCGATCCAGCCGAGCCTAGTAATATTTTTTTTCTTGTTTGCAATATACCATTCTTTACCTCCAATTTAATGGAGGTAAATTGAAATCTATTAACAGTTCATTTGATTGGGTTGTTTGGTGGTTTCACTTCACTTAATTTCTTATTTCTAAGGTTGGGTTAATAGAAGATTGAGATAATTTACGGTAGAACTATATTAGCAAAAGTACATTGAAAAAAAAAATAATTAACTTAAACGCAAAAAATTATGTACCATAAGAGGGCAGTTCGGAAACTTCTTAGCCTAGCACAAAAAGCGCGGTATAAACAGAAAAAAGTTAAGTGTTTTGGAAACTTTCATCTCTGTTATGAACACATGTTAATATTTTTTTCGATCTGGCAACTCCTTCAAAAAAGACGCATCCGCAATTTTTTTACAATAGAAAAATTAGAAATGTGTGCTGTCATTAAATATTTACAAGAAATTCATAATGATATGGTGAATGTGTTAGGTGAAAGTGCTCCTTCATATGCAACAGTAAAAAATTGGGTTGCTGAATTTAAACGTGGTCGTACAAGCATTGAAGATGAACCGCATAGTGGACATCCAAAAACAGCAACAACAACAGAAATTGTAGCCAAAGTGCATGGTATGCAGTGTTGCCAACTCCCCAAGGCCAAAAAGCACCAAAAATATATTATAAATTCTAACATACCACCTTCCACCACAAAATCGAAAATTAAATGCTCTATTAAAAAAAAAAAAACTTCCGAAGATGTACCTATTATACAACTTTTGTGAATTGAATTTTAAGAAGTTAAGATGGGTATTAAGATCGAGTTTAGCTGCTAAAATAGTCATTTTTTTGACAATTACAATTTCTTTAATAATTCATTTTGAGGAATACAAACTTTGTGAAAATTTGCTTTATGCTATTCCCCATCAAGTTATAATAAAATTTGCAGCAAATATGCATAATTTTATGCCTTTTTTACTGATATAGTTTTCACTTTAGCGGCAAAACTCGAACTTAGTACTCACCATTATGAACCGCTATTCAAGTATACACTTTGATCAGTTTTAATGCTTTCGTCCAATTCATTTTGATCAGTGATGTTTTTCAACTTTCAAAATATTAATATATGGAAGGAGTCTATTGCTTATTTCAGTTGTGCATGCTTTTGTGAATTTAATACAAACGTTTTTAATGACATCTTTACCAAATTCGAAAATTCGACACTCATCGCGCGACTTTCCTACAGAATACCCTAAATAACAATATTAATTAAAAAATAATCAATACCAACTTCAAAACAAACAAATTCTATATTTGGCAATAAATTTGAGTTTCTTCGGCTCTTGAAAGTCTAATCAAAATTTTTGTATCAATTAAACTTAATACTGTTCAAAATAAAAAAAGCACCAAAAGCACTAAATGAAAATGCCAGAAAGCACCAAGTTGGTGCTTTTTTTGAAAAGGCACCAAAAAGGCAATTTGGTGCTTTTTAGAAATCAAAAAGCACTAAATTTGGTGCTAAAAGCACCAAATTGGCAACACTGATGGTATGGTATTAAATGATCGACGAATAAAAGTGCGTGAAATTGCTAATATCATGGGCATCTCAAATGATCGAGTCCATTTAATTTTGCATGAAGAACTACAGATGAAAAAGCTTTCTGCAAGATGGATGCCGCATTTGTTAACAGTCGATCAAAAACGCATAAGAATGAACATTTCTCAAGCTTGTTTGGGTCGTTTTAAGCCACCGTGGTGCATGGTTAGCATGCCCGCCTTGCATACCAAAAAGTTTTTAAGCGGTGGATTACCCACCTCAGTAATGCTGGTGAAGTTTCTGAGGGTTTCAAAGCTTCTATAAGTGGTTTAACTGCAACGTGGAACGCCGTTCGGACTCGGCTATAAAAAGGAGGTCCCTTGTCATTGAGCTTAACATGAAATCGGGCAGCACTCAGTGATAAGAGAGAAGATCACCAATGTGGTACCACAATGGACTGAATAGTCTAAGTGAGCCTGATACATCGGGCTGCCACCTAACCTAACCTAAGCGAAATAAAATGGATTTTAAGCGTCGTTTCATAACTGTTGATGAGACATGGATCCACCACTATACTCCAGAGGCAAAAGAACAATCCAAACAATGGACTGAAGCTGGAGGAAGTGCTCCAAAGATGGCAAAAACAATTCAATCAGCTGGTAAGGTTATGGCAACGGTTTTTTGGGACTTCAAAGTTATTTTATTGATTGACTATCTGCAAAAGGTTAAAACAAGAAATTCAGAGTACTATTGCAACTTTTTGGATCAATTAAATGTACAAATTCGAGAAAAACGTCCTGGCTTACAACACAAAAAAAAAATAATTTGTCATCAAGACAACGCACCAGAGTGTTTAACAATGGCTAAAATCAACGAATTAAAGTACGAGTTGCTTGACCACCCACCTTATTCTCCTGATTTAGCTCCCAGTGACTTTTACTTGTTCCCAAATCTAAAAAAAAATCCTTGCTGGCAAGCGTTTTACCTCAAATAAAGATGCAATTACAGTTGTAAACCACTATTTTGAAGACCTTGAGGAAAACTATTTTAATCAAGGGATAGAATTGCTAGAAATGCGTTGGACTAAGTGTATTGCAGTTTCAGGAGATTATATTGAAAAATAAAAATATTTTTGAAAAACTAACTATTCTCTTTCATTGATAGGCTAAGAAGTTTCCGAACCGCCCTCGTACGTGGGGTTTCAATAAATCCCTAGACCCAAAGAAAAAAATACCTTCCTCCGGAACGAAATTTTAGACTAACGAAATTCCCCTTTCGTACAAATTAATTTCTTTTAGAGCAAATAAACACGAATTTATGATAGGTGATTCAACGATTGTCTCTAAACTTTTTTTCTTGGTTTTAAAGAAATTTTTTTAGAGTCAAACGAAAGCTTCGCTTGTCTGAAAATTCGTTACTCAGAAAAGACAACGAAATACCCCTTTCATGTAAATTAATTTCATTTAGAGCAAATAAACACGAATTTATGATGGGTGATTCAACGATTGTTTATTTGATTTTAAAGAAAAATTTTTAGTGTCAAACGAAAGCTTCACTTGTCTGAAATTTCGTTTGTCAGAAAAGAAAACTCTTCTTTCAGTGTAGACAAAAGAAAATAATAACGAATATTTTCAAAATGTGTCGGTTTATTACTCCTCTTTTAGATGGTACTTCTGCATCTAAAGGAGATATCGATACTTTATCCCAACTTAACGACATGAAAGAACATTTCTCGTAAGGTTTCACCTTGTTCGAAACAATTCTCATATTGCAACTTTCTTATCATAACGATTTGTTTTCAGTTTTTTAGTGATTGTGATTTTCTGTCTAGTGCATTTTAATTGTATGTTAGCATGCTCATATATATGTGCTATAATTAAAACAAGCGTATAACAAAAATTTTCAAATAATCAACATAAGCTAATTAACAACATGATAAGGTGCAATTAAAATGCATGTTGCCTGGATTATTTCAAGTTCATTCAATTCTATAAAAAAAATCTAAGCCACCAGTCAGAATTTGAAATGCATGTTGTTTCAAAGTTATATTATGAAGAAACAAAATGTGGCATATACAGCATACCGCCAATATTTACAACTGGTCAGGCAATCACAATCACAAATTAGAAATCCTCCATGAAATTTACAAACTTTATTTAATTAAATGATTACAACTGAATAACACATAAATGGAGAATTACTTCTATTATCCGAACGACAAATTGTGGTTACACGCAAAGTGCTGGTTGGTATTTGCCAAGTACTCAGGGTGCTGACTGATAAACAGCCCCATCATGGACGGAGAATAACAACTGTATAAAGCGCTTTCAAAATGTGACTTTAATTCATTGGTCGATAGAAATGAAAAATTGGGTTAATTTTTTTGCACATGCTAACCAAACCATAGTACAACCCAATTAACCATTTGACTGTTAGGAAGAAAATTACTCAAAATGTCATTTAGCTTAGTAAACGTAATCTATTTCAAGTTATGATGTCAAAACTAAAACTACAACGTAATGTTATAAGAGTACCATCATATGCTATGGCTTATTTCTAGTGGAAGTAATATGAATATTTTGCATTATATTTGAGGATATAAAAATTATTAAATTATCCTTATTTATAATTAATTATTATTCGAGCTTTATGGACAAAGAAGATTTAGAAACTTGATAAATTGAGGCATTAAAAAGAAAATGCCAGATACAACTTTATATACGCCTAACTATACATTTTTCCATAGTTTTCTCATAGTTTTCAGTATAGATCGGGCTGGGGGAGATTACTCAATTTGCGACCTATATGCTAACTTGTAATGGGGAAAGCTTATAGGAATTATAACAGGTTGGCTGATAATCCCCGGTCTGACATATAAAGGGTGATACGGTCAAAATTTGGTCAAGGGAAAACGCGTGTAAATCGGTGAAATCGTTTATTTAAAAAATCAAATTAAATTTCTTTTTCAAGTTCAATTAGTATAAAATTCAGAAAAATTATTCAGTTAGGCTTTCGCTTTTTCAAATCCGAATTGCCGGGCCTCACGCTTGACACCTGCCATCAGATTTTGTACAGCCACCTTCTTCGCCGTAGAAAGCCAGTTTGCCTTGAACTGGTGCTCGTCCTTAGCAGTTTTTTTTTTTGGTCTTCTTTAGGTTCCGCTTGACAATAGCCCAGTATTTCTCAATTGGGCGGAGCTCTGGCGTGTTGGGAGGGTTCTTGTCCTTGGGAACCACATGCACGTTGTTGGCGGCGTACCACTCCATGGCCTTTTTACCGTAATGGCAAGATGCCAAATCCGGCCAAAACAGTACGGAACAACCGTGTTTCTTCAGGAAAGGCAGCAGACGTTTATTCAAACACTCTTTCACGTAAATTTCTTGGTTGACAGTCCCGGAAGCTATGAAAATGCTGCTTTTCAAGCGACAGGTACAGATGGCTTGCCAAACCAGATATTTCTTTGCGAACTTTGACAGTTTTATGTGCTTGAAAATATTTGCTACCTTTCCCCTTCCTTTTGCCGTATAAAACTCCTGTCCCGGAAGCTGCTTGTAGTCGGCTTTGACGTAGGTTTCGTCGTCCATTACCACGCAGTCAAACTTCGTCAGCATCGTCGTGTACAGCCTCCGGGATCGCGCTTTGGCCGTCGTATTTTGTTTATCATCGCGATTTGGAGTCACTACCTTCTTGTAAGTTGATAGTCCGGCTCGTTTTTTGGCTCGATGCACGGTTGTAGACGATACACCCAGCTTATTTGCGGCATCTCGGAGAGAGAGGTTAGGGTTTCGCTTGAAACTACCGACAACTCTCTTTGTCGTCTCAGCGGCTTCCGGTTTTCGATTTCCCCCCGATCCAGACTTCCTGGCTGTCGACAAACGTTCCCCAAACACTTTAATTACATTTGTAACGGTTGATTTGGCAACTTTTTGCGATTTTGCCAGCTTTGCGTGCGAGTACACGGTTGAAAAAGACTGTTTTTCATATGTTTGGCTATAAACATTATATGTTTGGAACATAAATTTTTAAACACAATATTTTTGAGTGCAAGCATATAATGTTCATAAACTAGCATAACATGTTTGGGACATATATGTTAATATGTTAGAACATATTATGTTTGGGACATAAAATGTTTGTAAATATAATATGCTTGGATGCAAACATATATTAATTTAGAAATAGCCTATAAACATATATGTGTTTGGTAGCTTGGAGCGCTATTTAACAGGGAGCGATATTGAATTAAGTTGGTGGTTGTTGCTTGTTATTACAAAATTAACATTTTATTTTTCCTTGGGCAATTGATCAGCTACTTCTTTGATCCTTACAAACTGTGTGGTCCGCTGTTCGAATCCCCGTCCGGCAAAAGGTAAAATTAAAATATAAATAAATCATAAAATTGAATAATTTCTTCTACAATGTTTGTATTACAGAAAAAGGTGCTAAGAACTAAAAAATCTCGTGGAAGTGAGAAAGATGTGGGGGAATATACAATTAGGCAGAAACAAAATTTTGAGCATTCAGGTCGAAAACCTATGTTGTTAGCACCTATATTACCTGTTTATTTTCATAATTCATTATGATTGTAAATATATAAATAAATAAATAAAATTTTGAGCACAATATTGTTTGGGAGAATTTTTTTAAGCATATAATATTTTTGGGTGCAAAATGCTTCCAAACATTATATGTTCACATAATAACATATTGTGTTTTGGAAGACAACATTATTGAATTTGGATGCAAAAATACAAAATGTTTGGAACTTAGACTACCCAAACATATATTGTTTAGACCAATATGCTTTCAAACATATTATATATTGGAAGAGATCAAACATATAAATGTTTGGGCAATACCCAAAAATATATATGCTTGAAGCAAAATATGTTTGGGAGTATATGTTACAGAAGCGATTTTTTGTGAGCGTGTAGCTCGGATTTTCGCGATGCGCGAGCAAAATTTTGATACGCTGCTCTTCTTGCTTGGACGGCATTTTGACAACTGAAGAGTGAATTCCAAAATCAAAATAGGAGCAACATTCTACACACACACACCTTCAAAATGAGGGGTGTTCAGGTTTTTTAAATGCAAAATTGAAAGAAATACGTCAAGTTTATATTGACCAAATTTTGACCGTATCACCCTTTAATTCATGAAATCAAATTCTCAGCACAGCACAGTATGTTCCTAAAAAGGGGACTAATATATAAATTATAAAGAACATATATCTGAGGCCTGAGCGTTGGCATACTATACTTTCGCGGTTGACATTTATAGGTATATTTGAAAATCTTGTATACTTATGCTTAAACTTGACCAAATAAATCCACAGTAGCCAATAGTATGCCATTAACAAATTTTTTAATTGCGTTTTTACTAGACCTTTTGTTATCTATATAAGGATATTTCAAAACTTTATGTCACCTGACTCATCAAATGTCTAGCATACATGGTTTTTGCATAAATAAAACAAATAGTAAGCTTAACTACCTGAATTTCTATTAAATTCTTTTTATTGGTCTTTTGTGTAAAAAAATGTGTAGAAATATTACTATCCCATCATTAATAGAAATTCTAGGTACAAAAAATGTATGCATATTATTCATACCTCTATTCATACACACGTAGTGTATATAAAATATATCTGAATATATAGATTTTTCTTTGGCATGTATGTAAACAAAATCAGAATTGAACATATCTGCATTATGTCTTGCATATTAAAAAGGCTATATTCACTTGTTCTATTACTTACTTACTAGCGGAACGTCAATGTTCAATCGTCAACAGTGATTTGAGGAAGTATGTGTACACATTCATAAATGTGTTTTTATCAGTATTAGTAGGATTGAATAGGTGTTTGTAACTGCAACTATAGTAATGATGGGGTTAGAATATTTGGAAAAATTATCAGGTTAAGAAAAAAATTTTGAAAAAAAATCTGCAGAAACAAAATTTTGACGAAAATGTTGACAAAATTTTCTATAGAAATAAAATGTTGACAAAATTTTCTATAGAAATAAAATTTTTACAAACTATTCTATAGAAATAAAATTTTGACAAAATTTTCTATAGAAATAAAATTTTGACAAAATTTTCTATAGAAATAAAATTTTGACAAAATTTTCTATAGAAATAAAATTTTGACAAAATTTTCTATAGAAATAAAATTTTGACAAAATTTTCTATAGAAATAAAATTTTGACAAAATTTTCTAAGAAATAAAATTTTGACAACATTTTTATAGAAATAAAATTTTGCCAAATTTTATATAGAAATAAAATGTTGGCAAAATTTTCTATAGAAATAAAATTTTTACAAACTATTCTATAGAAATAAAATTTTGACAAAATTTTCTATAGAAATAAAATTTTGACAAAATTTTCTAAGAAATAAAATTTTGACAAAATTTTTTATAGAAATAACATTTTTACAAACTATTCTATAGAAATAAAATTTTGACAAAATTTTCTATAGAAATAAAATTTTGACAAAATTTTCTATAGAAATAAAATTTTGACAAAATTTTCTAAGAAATAAAATTTTGACAAAATTTTTTATAGAAATAACATTTTTACAAACTATTCTATAGAAATAAAATTTTGACAAAATTTTCTATAGAAATAAAATTTTGACAAAATTTTCTATAGAAATAAAATTTTGACAAAATTTTCTAAGAAATAAAATTTTGACAAAATTTTTTATAGAAATAAAATTTTGCCAAATTTTATATAGAAATAAAATTTTGACAAAATTTTCTATAGAAATAAAATTTTGACAAAATTTTCTATAGAAATCAAATTTTCATTGTTGGGTTTAATGAACTATAGAAATAAAATTTTGACAAAATTTTCTATAGAAATAAAATTTTGACAAAATTTTCTATAGAAATAAAAATTTGACAAAATTTTCTATAGAAATAAAATTTTCTATAGAAATAAAATTTTGACAACATTTTCTATAGAATTAAAAATGTTAACAAAATTTTCTATAGAAATAAAATATTTTTTTTGGTGGTTTTGTTCTTTAAGCATTGTTGTTGTTCTTTATTTCGGCATAAGGCGGCTGTCATGCAAGACCTTTTTTCGGAAGGTTCAAGTGTGGTTCATTGTTGTATTTAATGAACTGCCTGAATTTATTCTGATAATTGGTTGATAGTTTTGCTGCAAGTAAAGGATGCTGATGAGGAATGTGGTAATTCCGAAACGTGCGTCCATCCAAACATCTTGCAGTCTATAGGGCTTTGCCCAAATAAATTTGATAAACATTCTTTTCCTCTGTTGATTAAGCTACACTTGTAGTTTAGTCAATGCATGGTTTTAATCTGAAATAAAAACACAACAGAAATAAAATTTTGTCAAATTTTCTATAGCAATAAAATTTTGACAAATTTTTCTATAGCAATAAAATGTTGACAAAATTTTCTATAGAAATAAAATTTTGACATTTTCTATAGAATTAAAATTTTAACAAAATTTTCTATAGAAATAAAATGTTACCAAAATTTTCTATAGCAATAAAATTTTGACAAATTTTTCTATAGAAACAAAATGTTGACAAAATATTCTATAGAAATAAAATGTTGACAAAATATTCTATAGAATTAAAATTTTAACAAAATTTTCTATAGAAATAAAATGTTACCAACATTTTCTATAGAAATAAAATTTTGACAAAATTTTCTATAGAAATAAAATTTTGACAAAATTTTCTATAGAAATAAAATGTTGACCTGCCTACAGAAAAGTCGAATATTTACAAAATTTGTGTATAACAATTCTATTATTAAAGGATTAGAAGAATTTCATCCTGACAATAGAGGCTTATGTCCATTATTTGGATCTAAGGAAATGTGTTGCTTACCCTCTTGGGCCTCTGAGATTCTATGGGTAGTTTTTTAAAAATTAAATTTTTATGTTAATAATATTTAAAAAAAAATTTTACAATATTTAAATTTAATTTGCGTGTTTTTATCATAAATACTTTATAATGTTCTTTTCCATTTCGCAATCCTTGTAGATCTATTTCTGTTAGCCTCATGGTTTTATTCCCTCGAATTTAAACAGTAGTGCGAGTTCATAAACACCACTGCACTAATACCTTCTGGACATCATAAAAAAGATGACTTCATAAAAATTTATTTGGAATTTTTGATCGCCACGTTAAGTGTTTGCATTGACCAAGATATTTTTGCTTTCATTTTTGGCTATACTAAAAATATCAAAACAACAATAAAACGAAAATACACAACCACACAGTTATAGTATAAACATTTCCATCCAAAGGCATAGAAAAATTTATGAACTTTGGAAAATTATAACAATAATAAACTAAAATGTTTGGAGTATACTTGGTAGACCGGTGTCGATGATATTCCTGGCATGAGATTGTTGAGGGTGTGTACCGAAAGAAAACACATTGCACTTTTTTTCTACAAATGAAAATGGACGAAAAAAGATGCGAAACGCCAACAATAAGAACCCACAATCCCATTCGCATCGATGTAAAATAGAAATATTTCTTAAATGCTACATTATACCAGTGATGCCGTAGGAGATATCCTCAAATATTTGGAATTAACAAAAAAATCGAAAATCGATCCAAAATAATCTACCAAAATTTGAAGAAAATTCTACCAAAAAACTATCAAACAAAAAATCATCTATAGAAAATTTTATCAAAATTTTATTTCTATAGAAAATGTTGTCAACATTTTATTTCTATAGAAAATTTTGTAAACATTTTATTTCTATAGAAAATGTTGTCAACATTTTATTTCTATAGAAACTTTCGTCAAAATTTTATTTCTATAGCAAATTTTGTCAAAATTTTATTTTTATAGAAAATGTCAAAATTGTATTTCTATAGAAATTTTTTATTTCTATAGAAAATTTTATCAAAAGTTTGTTGTTATTAAAATTTCTTAAATGCCTCTTAGTTGGAGAGGAATATTTTGCAAAATCTACCAAAATATCGAGAATTCTACCAATCTACCAAACAGTAAAAAAAATACTTTCCTCCGGAACAAAATTTTGGACACACGATTTTTAGCATCTAAAGAAATCTTCGCTTGTCTACCTGTTTAACTTATCATTCAGTTTAGGCACACTCACAATCTTCATGGGCCCTGAAAACTTTCAACAATTCTGCGATTCATCTTCAAAATACCAATTCCATATGTCTTTAGCTTTTACCCACTGGTTTAGATGAGCATTCAACCTACAATCTTCTGGGGTCTTAAACATTTTCGAGAATTCCGCAAATCATTTTCAAAATCCCGGGATTTCCAGGACAATCCAGCACGACATCTCTACTATATTCATGGCAACATTGTGAAAATCATGATTTTCGTCCATATAGGTTTTCTTTTCCAAAAGCTTTTTTTTATAGATTTGGTTCTGGTGCATGAGAACAAATCAATGTTTCTTATAATGGAAAATACGACATATCATCATACACTCACTATACATAGGTGTGTGAGTGCGTTCGTTATGAATGAATGAGGTTTCTTGTATGGCAGCCAGAAATCATTTTGCCAATAATAATGATATCACATTGAAATAAAATGTTTTCATTTTAAAATTTTCTATAATGGAATTTTTACACTTAAAAAACAGGCATACAATATGTTGCTCACCATTTACAATTCAAAGGCATTTAATATTGTAAAAGACTATACCTAGTCTAGGTGTGCTAGAGTCACGGTTGCCACTCGAGCCATAAATAATCTACCAAAATTTGGAAAAATTTTACCAAATAAAAGAATCTTATTTTTCAAAATTTTATTTCTATAGAAAATTTTGTCAAAAATTTATTTTTATATAAATTTTTTTTTCGAAAATTTTCTATAAAAAAATTTTGTCAACATTTTATTTCTATAGAAAATTTTATCAGAATTGTTATTTCCATAGAAAATTTTATCAAAATTTTATTTCTATAGAACATTTTTCAAAAATTTATTTTTATAGAATTTTTTTTTTTCAAAATTTTATTTCTATAGAAAATTTTGTCAAAATTTTCTTACTATAGAAAATTTTGGCAACATTTTAGTTCTATAAAAATTTTGTCAACATTTTAGTCCTATAGAAATTTTTTTCAAAATTTTATTCCTATAGAAAATTTTGTCAAAATTTTATTTTTATAGAAAATTTTGTAAAATTTTATTTCTATAGAAAATTTGTGAAGTTCTTCTTAGTTGGAGAGGAATGTTCTGCAAAATCTAACAAGACATCAAGAATTCTGCCAATCTACCAAACAATAAAAAATCTATTATTTTTGGAAGAACTCTACCAACTGTGGCAATCGTGGCTAGAGCCCATTATTAAAATGATCCTATGGGAATTGGTCAAAAAAATTTTATCAGATATCTATATAAAAAGGGGGAATAACGGGGGTGTAATAGGTTAGCCTGGATGATACTACACTGAAAAAACAGTGAACCTACCAGGAAGAAAACTTTCGGTAAATTTTAGAAAATTTTGAATATTTGTAGAAAATTTTAACTAAACAGTAACAAACGTTGGCATCATGCCGATATCATAAAAATAAGTAAATATTTTTCGACAAATTCAAGAAAATTTATAAGACATAACTAAGTTTTTTCACTTGTTAAATAAAATTTTGTAGTTTGAAGGAAAAACTTGAAGTTCAAAATTGCAAGAATGTCTTTAGTGACATACGAAGTTCATGATGGACGCCTTTTTGGTAAAATTTACAAATTTAAAGAAATTCTGAACTATTTTGTGGAAGACACGAATTTAGTTAATCTTTATGCTTCATTTGAGTATATTTTTTCCCTCGGCTTTAGTTAATTTAACTAACGTAAACAAAAGATTATTATAGTAAAGGAAACTTTCTCCAAACATAATAATTCCATAAACTAAAATAAAGTTAAATTGGCTTTAGTGATGTGGAGATTTCACTTTTTTTTTAGTGTATGAACAAATTTGATGTGTTCGGCCCAACCTAATGGAACCCAATATGAGGATCCCTTCTATTGTTAACGTTTATTCTGTTTGAGTTATCCTGAGTAAAATTAATTAATCTGTATATATATGTTTCTTTCATTTCAGAGGGTTTGCCTTTTGTGCCCCATATGTGTTATGTGGGAGAGAAAGTCTATAAGCCATCGGTTGGTTCCTGTTTTTTATATGAAGAAGTCAAGGAGTGCTGTTGTTCAGCGCTTTTAGCCAGAGAATGTAAGTGTCTGTATGCATAACTTCATATTTACCGATTTTCCAGTATTTATGGCATATGTTATGCTTAGTAAACCCAGAGCATGAATATGAACAAAATTTTATTTCATATGTTTTACTCGAAACATATGGAGAAGACTTTTTTCGTACGTGTACCACACAGTTGGTAGAATTCTACCAAAAATGATAGATTTTCCACTGTTTGGTAGAATTCTTGTTGGTTTGGTAGATTTTGCAAAATATTCCTCTCCAATTAAGAGTTACTTCACAAACTTTTATAAAAATATTTGTATTTTTTATTTTTGTTGTATTTTTTTCTATAGAAATAAAATGTGGACACAATTTTCTATAGAAATAAAATTTTGTTGTTTTTGATTTCAGCTTAAAACCATGCATTGACTAAACTACAAGTGTAGCTTAACCAAGGAAAAGAATATTTGTCAAATGTATATGGGCAAAGCCCTATAGATTGCAAGATGGTTGGATGGATGCACGTTTCGGAATTACCACATTCCTCATCAGCATCCTCTACTTGCAGAAAAACTATCAACCAATTATCAGAATAAATTCAGGCAGTTCACTAAACCCAAAAGTAAACCACACTTGCACCTTCCGAAAAAAGGTTTTACAAAAGGCCGGCTTATGCTGAAATAAATTCATACAAATATTTCTCTTTTCCTTTGCCACCATCAAATCATCGATTTGAGTGCAGTTGTCTGGGTTTATTTTGAGCGTGCTTCCTCTTTTTTTTTCATTCGTTTTGTTTTGTTGTTGGTTTCTTTCTTTAATCATTGTTGTTGTTTTTGATTTCAGCTTAAAACCATGCATTGACTAAACTACAAGTGTAGCTTAACCAATAGGGGAAAAGAATGTCTGTCAAATTTATTTGGGCAAATCCCTATAGACTGCAAGATGGTTGGATGGACGAACGTTTCGGAATTACCACATTCCTCATCAGCATCCATTACTTGCAGCAAAACTATCAACCAATTATCAAAATATATATTAAAAATTTTGACAAAATTTTTTATAGAAATACATTTTTTACAAAATTTTCTATAGAAATAAAATTTTTACAAAATTTTCTATAGAAATAAAATGTTGGCAAAATTTTCTATAGAAATAAAATGTTGGCAAAATTTTCTATAGAAATAAAGTTTTGACAAAATTTTCTATAGAAATAAAATTTTGACAATATTTTCTATAGAAATAAAATTTTGACAATATTTTCTATAGAAATAAAATGTAGACAAATTTTTCTATGGAAATAAAATGTAGACAAATTTTTCTATGGAAATAAAATTTTGACAAAATTTTGTATGGAAATAAAATTTTGACAAAATTTTCTATAGAAATAAAATTTTGACAAAATTTTCTATGGAAATAAAATTTTGACAAAATTTTCTAAAGAAATAAAATTTTGACAAACTTTTTACAAAATTTTCGATAGGAATAAAATTTTGACAAAATTTTCTATAGCAATACAATTTAACAAAATAATAATTTTTTGTTTGATAGTTTTTGGTAAATATTTCTCTAAATTTTAGTAGATTATTTTTGGCTCGAGTGGCAACCGTGACGTGTACCCATACTTAAAATAACATCCATCTTGTTTTTATTAGCCTTTCCATTCTTTGAAATATCTATATCCATTATCATTTGGGTTTGCGCTCAAGAAGCCACTCAGTCTCGTTTAATTGCTATTGATTTAAAAAAATAATAAAAGAAAAATGTTCTAATATTTCTTGTTAACCTGGTTGTCGTAATGCTGTATAAATAGGCATAGCCTTGTTCCTAATAATTAAGCTCATCTTCTTGCTGTTCATTATGCCAAAGAGGCAGTGCTTTTGGTAATCTATAGCTAAGACAAGTAGAGAAATGTCGTCGTAAAGATGTTTATATTTGGCAAGAATTAGCATGTCCTTTGCCTTAAAATATGCCACACGTTTCTAAAACAATGTTAAGCCTCAAACTATACTTCAAACGTAAATATGACAATGAATTTGAAAAACAAATGTTTATAACCATTTGGCCTTGGAGAAAAAAACCAAAAGAAGAAGTCAAATGGGGTTGGTATCTAAAAGAATATAGTGGGTGATATACACACATTTCTAAATTTGCACATATGTGAAAAGCAATTGACAGACGCGGATTGAAGGTGAGCTACAGAGTTGAGAAGTAGGAATTTCAAAAATCACCTGGGCAAACGCGCTTAAAAAATCTAAAATTTTCGCTCCTTTTTTTATGGTTTGCGGAATCACAATGCTTTCTTAAGTTCCTCAATAGGACATAAAAAACTACTGCAATTCCATATACCCTCTCATGGCCTGCATAGACCCACACGTAACCGATTTTTCTTACTGCTGTAGGCCGCCGGATATGGGCCCACTGTTGGTAGATTTCTACTAAAAATGGTAAATTTTTTTACTGTTTGGTAGATTGGTAGAATTCTTGATGCTTTGGTAGATTTTGCAAAATATTCCTCTCCAACTAAGAGGTACTTCACAAACTTTTATAGAAATATTTTTATTTTTATGTTTTTTTTTCTACACTGAAAAAACAGTGAACCCACCAGGAAAGATAACTTTCGATTAATTTTAGAAAATTTTGAATTTTTTTAGAAAATTTTAACTAAACAGTATTACAAGCGCTGGCATCACTCCGATATGGTAAAAATAAGTAAATAGTTTTCAACAAATTCAAGAAAATTTATTAGACATAACTAAGTTTTTGCACTTGTTAAAGAAAATTTTTTTGTTTTAAGAGAAATCTTGGAGTTCAAAATTGCAAGAATGTCTTTAGTGCCATACGAAGTTCATGATGGACACATTTTTGGTAAAATTTACAAATTTAAAGAAATAATGAACTATTTTGTGAGAAATACGAAATTAGGAAACCTTTATGCTTTATTTTTGTATAATTTTTTCCTGTGTTTTAGTTCATTTAACTAACGTACGCAAAAAATTATTTGAGTAAAGTAAACTTTTTCCAAACATAATGATTCTATGAACTAATATAAAGTTAAATTGGCTTTAGTGAAATAGAGAGTTCACTTTTTTTTGAGTGTATAGAAATAACATTTTGACAAAATTTTCTATAGCAATAAGATTTTGACAAAATTTTCTATAGAGATAAAATTTGGACAAAATTTTCTATAGAAACAAAATTTTGACAAAATTTTCAATAGAAATAAAATTTTGACAAAATTTTCTATAAAAATAAAATGTTGACAAAATTTTCTATAGAAATAAAATTTTGACAAAATTTCTATAGAAATAAAATTTTGACAAAATTTTCTATAAAAATAAAATTTTAACAAAATTTTTTATAGAAATAACATTTTAACAAAATTTTCTATAGAAATACGATTTTTACTAAACAAATTTTATATAGAAATAAAATTTTGACAAAATTGTCTATAGAAATAAAATTTTAACAAAATTTTCTATAGAAATAAAATTTTAACAAAATTTTCTATAAAAATAAAATTTTGACAAAATTTTTTATAGAAATAACATTTTAACAAAATTTTCTATAGAAATAAATTTTGACAAAATTTTCTATAAAAATAAAATCTTAACAAAATTTTTTATAGAAATAACATTTTAACAAAATTTTCTATAGAAACAAAATTTTGACAAAATTTTCTATAGAAATAAAATTTTGACAAAATTTTCTATAGAAATACAATGTTGACAAAATTTTCTATAGAAATAAAATTTTGACAAAATTTCTATAGAAATAAAATTTTGACAAAATTTTCTATAAAAATAAAATTTTAACAAAATTTTTTATAGAAATAACATTTTAACAAAATTTTCGATAGAAATACGATTTTTACTAAACAAATTTTATATAGAAATAAAATTTTGACAAAATTCTCTATAGAAATAAAATACTAACAAAATTTTCTATAGAAATAAAATTTTAACAAAATTTTCTATAAAAATAAAATTTTGACAAAATTTTTTATATAAATAACATTTTAACAAAAATTTTCTATAGAAATAAATTTTGACAAAATTTTCTATAAAAATAAAATTTTAACAAAATGTTTATAGAAATAACATTTTAACTAAATTTTCTATAGAAATACGATTTTTACTAAACAAATTGTCTATAGAAATAAAATTTTGACAAAATTGTCTATAGAAATAAAATTTTAACAAAATTTTCTATAGAAATAAAATTTTAACAAAATTTTCTATAAAAATAAAATTTTGACAAAATTGTCTATAGCAATAAGATTTTGACAAAATTTTCTATAGAAATAAAATTTTGGAAAAATTGTCTATAGAATGTTGACAAAATTTTCTATAGAAATAAAATGTTGACAAAATTTTCTATAGAAATAAAATGTTGACAAAATTTTCTATAAAAATAAAATTTTAACAAAGTTTTCTATAGAAATAAAATTTTAACAAAATTTTCTATAGAAATAAAATGTTGACAAAAATTTCTATAGAAATAAAATTTTAACAAAGTTTTCTATAGAAATAAAATTTTAACTAAATTTTCTATAGAAATAAAATTTTGACAAAATTTTCTATAGAAATAAAATTTTGACAAAATTTTCTATAAAAATAAAATTTTGACAAAATTGTCTATAGCAATAAGATTTTGACAAAATTTTCTATAGAAATAAAATTTTGGAAAAATTGTCTATAGAATGTTGACAAAATTTTCTATAGAAATAAAATGTTGACAAAATTTTCTATAGAAATAAAATGTTGACAAAATTTTCTATAAAAATAAAATTTTAACAAAGTTTTCTATAGAAATAAAATTTTAACAAAATTTTCTATAGAAATAAAATGTTGACAAAAATTTCTATAGAAATAAAATTTTAACAAAGTTTTCTATAGAAATAAAATTTTAACTAAATTTTCTATAGAAATAAAATTTTGACAAAATTTTCTATAGAAATAAAATTTTGACAAAATTTTCTATATAAATAAGATTTTGACAAGATTTCTATAGAAATAAAATTTTTACAAAATTTTGTATAGAAATAAACTTTTGGCAAAATTGTCTATAGAAATAAACTTTTTACAAAATTTTCTATAGAAATAAAATTTAGCAAAATAATATTTTTGTGTTTGGAAGTTTTTTGGACCGGACACTGGCCCAAACTTAAGTCCACTGGTACACAGTGCATGACAGAAGTCGAAAACTGTGCTATCGACCGGAAAGGCCGTATCTACCGTTTTGTGAGAGTCACAATGTGTGATCCATGGGCAAAACGATCACGATTGTACTATACCTAAATAATATTCCCGATTCGAAGAGGAATTGTAGAATAACCAGGCCCAGGAATTCACCACTGCTAGCCCCCATCAAAAAAAAATTGTCTCTTGACTTCAATGAAAGTTTCAATCGCCATAGTCTCATACTTCGTTGGATTTCCAGTTTTCCCTAATTTTCTTTCGAATTGGTGAAACAAAAATCTAGCATATAATTTATTTTATAGAATTTTCACAGTTAAGGTGTTGCTTAGCTGGCTGGGTGGCTAGTGCTAATAAATATTTTGATGATGCCGTGAATTCCTCACGTTAATCATGCGTTTAAATAATAACGATGTATAATTTACAACATTCCTATTAAATGTGGGGGCGGTGGGTCTAAACATTTGAAGTAATGACCATAAAAATCAAACTAAATAGGCTATGAATAAAAATGTGTATTAGGGTGGCTCATCTAATCACAATACGAAACAAGTACCCAGCAAAAAAGCGTCACCCAAAAAAAAAATTTAATATGTTCTTTTTGGATCCGGAAGTGGTGCAAAATTGGTGCAAAAGCGATCAATTTAACATGGTTTTGTCATAGGACGGCCGTTACACTGAATTTTCATGACATCCTAATACAGAGTTTTGGATGTGGATTATAAAATTCTGTGATATTTTCCTAAATAAAAAATTTTTAAATTTTTTTATTATTTTTAATACATTCCAGCTGGTAAAGTAAAAATTATTTTAAAAAAATTATTATTTAATCATGCGTTTAAATAATAACGATGTATAATTTACAACATTCCTATTAAATGTGGGGGCGGTGGGTCTAAACATTTGAAGTAATGACCATAAAAATCAAACTAAATAGGCTATGAATAAAAATGTGTATTAGGGTGGCTCATCTAATCACAATACGAAACAAGTACCCAGCAAAAAAGCGTCACCAAAAAAAAATTTAAATATGTTCTTTTTGGATCCGGTGTGGTGCAAAATTGGTGCAAAAGCGATCAATTTAACATGGGTTTGTCATAGGGCGCCCGTTACATTGAATTTTCATGACTCCTAAGATGTGATCCGAATACAGTGTTTTGGATGTGGATTATAAAATTCTGTGATATTTTCCTAAATAAATAATTTATAATTTTTTTTATTATGTTTAATACATTCCAGCTGATAAAGTAAAAATTATTCCTTGAAAAATGAAAAAAGCGCACCCGAACGGCTTTCCACATTGCGGTGAAACCGCTTAGAGAAGTTATGAAACACTCAGAAATGTCACCAGCATTACTGAGAGGCGATAATCCACTTTTGGTGTTTAGGTTAGGCTCACTTAGACTATTCAGTCCTTTGTGATACCACATTGGTGAACTCCTCTCTTATCAATGAGTGCTGCCCGATTCCATGTTAAGCTCAATGACAAGGGACCTCCTTTTTATAGCCGAGTCCGAACGGCGTTAAATAAATAATTTTTAATTTTTTTTATTATTTTTAATACATTCCAGCTGATAAAGTAAAAATTATTCCTTGAAAAATGAAAAAAGCGCACCCGAACGGCTTTCGACATTGCGGTGAAACCGCTTAGAGAAGTTATGAAACACTCAGAAATGTCACCAGCATTACTGAGAGGCGATAATCCACTTTTGGTGTTTAGGTTAGGTTAGGTGGCAGCCCGATGTATCAGGCTCACTTAGACTATTCAGTCCTTTGTGATACCACATTGGTGAACTCCTCTCTTATCAATGAGTGCTGCCCGATTCCATATTAAGTTCAATGACAAGGGACCTCCTTTTTATAGCCGAGTCCGAACGGCGTTCCACATTGCAGTGAAACCACTTAGAGAAGCTTTGAAACCCTCAGAAATGTCACCAGCATTACTGAGGTGGGATAATCCACCGCTGAAAAACTTTTTGGTGTTCGGTCGAAGCAGGAATCGAACCCACGACCTTGTGTATGCAAGGCGGGCATGCTAACCATTGCACCACGGTGGCTCCACTTTTGGTGTTTGGTCGAAACCTGGGTTGAACCCACGACCCTATGTATGCAAGGTGTGCTAACCATTGTACCGGGATGGCTCCCGAGGACATTTCTAGAAGCGCTTTTAAAGTTGTGCCTTTAGAACGACTTCCAAATTTTTTTGACAAAATTTTCTATAGAAATAAAATTTTGACAAAATGTTCTATAGAAATTAAATGTTGACAAAATTTTCTATTGAAATAAAATTTTGACAAAATTTTCTATAGAAAAAAAAATTTTGACAAAATTTTTTATAGAGATACAATTTTGACAAAATTTTCTATAGAAATTAAATGTTGACAAAATGTTCTATAGAATTAAATTTTTGGTAAAAGAAAAACATTTTTTTTATAATAAACACAACAATTTTATAAAAATTTTAAAAATAAAATTGTTCTTTAATTTGGTAGATTTATGTTAAAATTTTCTTCAAATTTTGGTAGATTATTTTTGGCACGAGTATCAACCGTGGTAAGATCCCAAACAATTTGTTCGAGTGAATTGGTCGAATTCGTGGTTGATCCGGTCAGAATGCATGTTTTGGAGATACCTCAATCGAAGTGGTAAATGTGCTTCAACAATTGGTTGAAACTCATGCAAAAGTGTATAGATCTTAATGGGGAATATTAGCTACAGCTTAAGCTATCTATAAATAAAAAATGAATATACAGTGAAACCTCTCAAACTTGGACACTCTGAAACCCGGACAGCTCCCAAACATGGTCAGAGGTTTCACTGTATATATAATAAACAATTTTTCAATGTTATTTTTATGATTCGATGAAACCATTTCCTGTTCATATTATTTGGAAATATTCAATATATTTTGCTCATTTTTCCCCATTAATACCTGCTAAATAATCTTCAAAGAACTGATTTCGAAAGGTGGTAATTAAATAATACAGTTTTCAATATGAACTTTGCCAAACATCATATGTTATAGCTCAAAATTTATTTATGTTTCCATCAAAACTTTTGATTTGTGTAAATGTTTATTTTTTCCCATTTTTATTTTTTGAAGCACATGCTTTATATTAACAGACATCGGTTGGTGCTGTATTCTAATGGGGAAGTAGTACTTTTTGATTTTTTTTTTTTTTGCTTTATTTGCTAACTTAATTAGAAATGAGGTGTTAAATGAACCATTAACATGAGTAACAGCATATAAAATACTGAAGAATGAAAATAAATAATTAAAATTAATTTTATATCACTTGCAAATTTATAACAATAAATAATATCAGATATGATGGTTTATAGGACCACTCTCAATTACATTTCCAAATAATACACTCAAAGAAATTGAACCATAAATGGAAAGCTATCGTTTTTAGCTAAAATAAAAATTTTTCTATAGAAATAAAATTTTGACAAAATTTTCTATAGAAATAAAATGTTGACAAAATTTTCTATAGAAATAAAATTTTGGCAAAATTTTCTATAGAAATAAAATTTTGACAAAATTTTCTATAGAAATAAAATTTTGACAAAATTTTCTATAGAAATAAAATTTTAACAAAATTTTCTATAGAAATAAAATTTTGGCAAAATTTTCTATAGAAATAAAATTTTAACAAAATTTTCTATAGAAATAAAATTTTAACAAAACTTTCTATAGAAATAAAATTTTGACAAAATTTTCTATAGAAATAAAGTTTTGACAAAATTTTCTATAGAAATAAAATTTTGACAAAATTTTCTATAGAAATAAAGTTTTGACAAAATTTTCTATAGAAATAAAATTTTGACAAAATTTTTTATAGAAAAAAAATTTTGACAAAATTTTCTATTGAAATAAAATTTGGACAAAATTTTCTATAGAAATAAAATTTTAACAAAGTTTTCTATAGAAATAAAATGTTCATTCGTTTTGTTTTGTAATTGTTGGTTTTGTCCTTTAAGCATTGTTGTTGTTTTTTATTGCAGCTTAAAACCATACATTGACTAAACTACAAGTGTAGCTTAACCAACAGAGGAGAAGAATGTTTGTCAAATTTATTTGGGCAAAGCCCTATAGACTGCAAGATGGTTGGATGGACGCACAGCATAAGCCGGCTATCAATGTAAACCCTTTTTCGGAGGGTTCAAGTGTGGTTTTTGTTGGGTTTAATAAACTGCCTGAATTTATTCTGATAATTGGTTGATAGTTTTGCTGCAAGTAGAGGATGCTGATGAGGAATGTGGTAATTCCGAAACATGCGTCCATCCAACCACCTTGCAGTCTATAGGGCTTTGCCCAAATAAATTTGACAAGCATTCTTTTCCTCTGTTGGTTAAGCTACACTTGTAGTTTAGTCAATGTATGGTTTTAAGCTGCAATAAAAACAACAACAATGCTTAAAGAACAAAACCAACAATAACAAAACAAAACGAATGGAAAAAGAAGAGTAGGCACGCTCAAAATAAACCCAGCCAACTGAATTCAAATCGATGATTTGACAGTGGCATACGAAATAAAATTTTGACAAAATTTTCTATAGACATAAAATTTGTACAAAATTTTCTATAGAAATCAAATTTTGACAACATTTTCTATAGAAATAAAATTTTTGCAAAATTTTCTATAGAAATAAAATTTTGACAAAATTTTCTATAGAAATAAAATTTCGATAAAATTTTCTATAGAAATAAAATTTTGACAAAATTTTCTATAGAACTCAAATTTTGACAAAATTTTCTATAGAAAACTTAATTTTTTTTATTTAATTATCCCAAAAACCATTTTGAACACTGGAGCAGAAAAAAATAATATTTTTAGAAATATTAAAACGAATAAACTGCATATATTTTCATAAAAGAAATATATAATAATTATTATTTTTATGTATTCTTCTAATTACAGGGCGTCACATATCATCTTCAACCAGTCTACATAGGAATGACAAAATGTATTACAATTACAGTGCACTTGTTATCGTATTTATGTATCTGTTAATTAGAAAATTGCATTTCTAAAAACACCTACCTACCTAAGCAACAATATCTCTCCAACATTTGAGTTTAGTTACATTAAGAATAAAAAAAAAAGTTACAATAAATATATAATAATTGTAATCTGATTAACATTCTTAGCAGCGGAAATTTTTTTATTTATATGTATGCACACATACACAATAAAATAAATGTATATATTTATGAATGTTACTTTACTAGTCATACCAGTTATCTTATATGCAATGTTTTGTCAACTATTTACTGTAGTTACTTGTAATAAATAAATTGTAAACATTATATCGTATATGCATAATAGTTATTAAATGTTAAAGCTAAATCGAATAAACTTAATCTATTTGTTATAATTCTCTTTTGGGCACCGTTTGAATTAACTTGAGTTTCTATTACAATCTGTGGGATTTCAAAAATATTGCTGGGAGCCTCACTGAAGTATTTCACTAGTGGAAACCAAAATTGCAAGTACATAATAACAATAAAGATAAGGCTTTTATTTGCAAAATCCAACATAACGTGGAATGAATGGTCGAAATTTGCAAAAACAGAAATTTATCTTTCCTTAAAATAACAGTAAAGTTACCCTGAACATTGTTGGTCCCGCATGTGAACCACGCAGTACTGGTCTTAAAAGAAATTTCTGTTTGAGATGCATACATGGAATTAAATATAAAAGGTCATATCTCCTATATATGCTTTTGACAACCCTGTTATGGACAAAAACTTCATTAGAGCTGCTTACTAGAATGCGGAATTTAACGCTACCGAAAATTCCGTTATAATAAATACCCTGCCAACATTTTTTGAATTTGGGGGCGCTTCTGAGAATCCCCAGTACGTCGAAAACAATCATATACGATATCAAAAACTCGTCGGAAAAGCGCCGTCACTATTGAGAAGTTGTACCACGCCAAGTTACTACAAAAAGGTTTCGCATGAGTGCAATTATTAGGTGCCTTTATAGATCAATTTAGAACGACGCCAATAAGAGACCCTCCAAACAATCAGAAAAAGCACATTTTAAGATAGTGGTAAAAGAATCATTGTGATCGAGTAAAACACGTTTGTTTAGATATGTATTAATCTGATTAATCATTTACAAATTCTTAAAAATATAACATTTATACCACTATCACATCACATTTAACATAATTTTTTGCATTAATGATGATGTAGAGTTACAAGTAGCGAGTTACATGTTACAGCGTCTATCAGCCAGTGTTTTTATTCGATGGAGGCAGCGTGTCTGTAAAATATTTGAAAAACAATCACTTTATTCCATTTGGAAAATCAAAAATTGTTCACCAATATACCTTTCACAATTTTAAGCGTAAAATCTATGTTTGCAGAACTTTATTTTCGTTTTTATTTAAATAAAATATAACAAGCTGGTTGCGCTTGGCGTTTCACAAAAAATAAAATGGCTTTTGTAAAAGTAGTGATGGCAAAATACATGTATGAAGTACATTGTGTACTTTATGATATGCTGCCCCCCATCACAGTAGGATGGTTGTAGTGACATTTACGAGTCTGTGGTAGCGATGAAGATGAAATGGAACTTTGAAATGCTGGCAGGGTAGGTATGCACCTTTCGCAAGAGGTGCACAACAGCTTTAAAATGTTCATTCAAACAAAATTGTCGCCGACTCTAGAATCTTTGGTTGTGTTTCGGCCCCATGTCAGCCATAATGACAGTTATTATTTCCAAACTAATCGGCTTTGCTCTTCGCATCGCCTACGTACTCTGGCAGTGTTTACGTTACTTTACTTTTCCGCTAATTAAACAAGTAAATTATCCGGCTAATTCTTTGTGCCACATCAGTTTTTGGAAATTTTGCAAAGAATATTATAGAGTATAAGACAAGTAAAAAAATAAAATTCATTGTTATATAGGGTTCATAATAATCGTGTGTTTCTTCTCAGGTTAATATTATGTATTAAAAGTGTAAAGAATAATTACTTCCAAGAGATGAAAATGATCATCCACAGTGAAAAAATCCTTTTTCTGGCCTCATTGATTAGTTTGGCAGCTATTTGTTATGGAACGAGTAGCAAAAGTTATCCTATTACAACTTTGGTAAATGCAAAATGGGAACAAACACCCATACACTTGGAAATTTCAGAGTATTTGGCTGATGAAAATCCCAACTTGTATTGGGATTTCGTAAAGGAGGCAACAGATCTTGATACACCGCTCTCAAGCTATGGTAAAACTCTGGTATAACGAAAGTATTCATTTTAAGCATCCATTTTCATCTTCCAGATACGGAGTCTCAAAGTTACAATGCCGCCCTTAAATTAGTCCGAAATGGTTTAACCGATGTACAAATTCCCCTAATGAAACTTGTTGTTTCAATGCATAGTTTAACACCAAGAATACAGACACATTTCCAAATAGCTGCTGAAGTTCTGAATAAGAGTTCTTGCATGGAAGCCAATACGTTTGTTCACATTGGCTCTGAAATAATTTGCAATTTTGAGGAGGTGAGGAAAAAAATAAGTTCTTCGAAGGAAGATAAGTCCTTGGAAGCTCCTATTGAAACATATGCTTTTGACCATATATATCCTGGCTCTGAAAATAATACTCGGACAGTTGTATTGTACGGAGACTTTGGTACACCGGCATTCACTCAATATCATCATCTTTTGACAGCAAAAGCCCTCTCGGGAAGTATACGATATGTAGCTCGTCATTATTTATCATCTGCAATAAGAGAAGGTCGAAAACGGGTTCGTCTCTCAGGTTATGGAGTGGAATTACATCTCAAATCTACGGAATATAAATCACAAGATGATGCCCCCAAACCAGCGGATGGTGGAAGTAAAGAGGAAGATTCATCAGCTGGTGCTGAAATGGAAATTCAAGGTTTCGATTTTAATGTGTTGAAAGAACGATTTCCTACAATGAGTCACTTCTTGGACAAATTTCGACTAACCCTGTTACAAGGAAACGACGAAATAGCTCAGCTAAAAGCCTGGGAATTCCAAGATCTAGGGTTGCATGCGGCTCAAGCTATAGCGGAAATCGACGGAGAAGAAGCCCTTAAGATTCTACAATATACAGCTCATAACTTTCCTATGCAAGCCCGAACATTATTGAGCCACAAAATAAGTGAACAAATGAGAAATGAAGTTAAGCATAATACTGAAGTTTTTGGAAGAAGCCTTAACATTGTGCCACCAGATGGAGCTTTATTTGTGAATGGCCTTTTCTTTGATGCCGATAGTATGGATTTGAATTCTTTGATTGAGACATTACGATCGGAGGTGCGAGTTTTGGAAAGTCTTCACAAGAGCCAAGTCAAGGGCAGTTTGGCATCTTCTCTTTTAGCTTTGGACTTTTCTGGATCGGGATCGAAAGAGTTTGCTATTGATATTAGAGATTCAGCAATCACATGGATTAATGACATTGAACAGGATGTTCAGTACAGACGATGGCCATCGAGCGTTATGGATTTGCTGAGACCCACATTTCCGGGAATGTTGAGAAACATTCGTAAAAATGTCTTCAATTTAGTGTTAGTGGTAGATCCTCTCCAACCAACAAGTCGTAGTCTTATAAAGCTCGCTGAAAGCTTCGTATTACACATGGCACCTGTGCGCTTGGGTCTAGTTTTTGATTCCCGCAAATCCTCTGAGAGTAGCAAAGTGGATTATTTGTCCATATCGTGTGCCTTCAATTATGTGATGCAGAAAAAAGATGCCCGCTCAGCTTTGAGCTTTTTAACAGATATATTTGCAGATGTTGGTGCCCAGCAAGTAGTGACCCGTAAACATATCAAGTCTCAACTGAAAAAAACTTTTGATAGACTCTCAGGATCAGCGATCGATGATATTTTGGATGAAGATTCCGACTACGATTACGGCAGACAGTTGGCCCTGGAATTTGTAGAACGTCTTGGCTTCACAGATTCTCCCCAGGCTCTTCTAAATGGTGTACCAATGCAAAGCAATATCTTATCGTCCGATAGCGATTTTGAAGAAACCATATTCTCAGAAATCATTCAGCAAACTACCACATTACAGAAAGCAGTATACCGTGGCGATCTAACAGATTCCGAGGAAATTTTGGACTACCTAATGAATCAACCTCATGTTATGCCTCATTTGAACCAACGAGTTTTGGGTAATAATGAAAACGCAAAATTCTTAGATTTGACTGGCTCTCCCCATGACGATCTTTCAAATGTTAAAGCACTAGCACTACTTTCGAATCGCGACATGACTGCAACATTGCTGAAGAATATAAAATACTTCGAGGGAAAGCATTCTTTTGAGACTATTGGGGAAACGAAATTGCATTTCCTCACGCTTTGGGTTTTCGGAGATTTGGAAAAGGAAAATGGCAAAGAACTGCTAAGAAACGCCTTGCAATATGTACGAGCTGGATCCAGTGTGAGAGTTGCATTTATTCCTAATGTCGAGGGATCGAATGTTGGAAGAAAGGACAATCTCAACAGATTAGCATGGGCAGCACAACAAACCTTAAAACCCAAAGATGCCACAGATTTTGTCCTCAAACTTCTAAAACAGCCTTCAGACAAATGGCAAATACCTGAAGCAGTGAACGAAATTATATCATCAACAGAACTTCATATGAAAATATTAAGGGTCTATTCACAAAGAGTTCTAAATCTAAATGCTGCGGATAGATTAGTTATAGGCAATGGTAAAATTATTGGACCCATGTTGGATTCTGAACAATTTGGCATCGAAGATTTTGGTTTAATCGACCGCTTTAATGCCATACAATATGCCGATAAATTACGTAAAGCTCTAAAACAGAATGCCGATGAAATTGACTCGAATTTCGATAGTGACACCTTATTAAAATTGTATACCTCCTTGATATCCAGACAAACCAAGACGAGATTTAAGATACCGGAAGATGTCAAAGATGCTCACTCGGTGGTAAAATTATCATCGAATCGTAAAGATCTGCCCAGCTTTGATGTTAGCGCTATTGTAGACCCAGCCTCCAGAAGTGCCCAAAAGCTGGCACCAATATTGATATTGCTACGCCAAACCATCAATTGTAACATGAAAGTTTATCTCACTCCAGTAAGCCAACACAGTGACATGCCCGTTAAGAATTTCTACAGATATGTTGTAGAACCAGAAGTTCAATTTTTACCCAGTGGGGAGTTATCCGAAGGTCCTTTCGCTAAATTCACTGGAGTGCCAGCAAATTCCTTATTAACCCAAAATCTTCAAGTTCCTGAAAATTGGTTAGTGGAAGTAGTGCGTTCTGTATACGATTTGGACAATATAAAATTAAGTGACATTAATGGTCCGGTCCATAGTGAATGTGAGTTGGAATATCTGCTACTGGAAGGCCACTGTTTTGACAGTTCAACTGGAGCCCCACCAAGAGGTTTACAAATCACGTTGGGTACAATGGAAAACCCGACTTTAGTGGATACAATAGTAATGGCCAATTTGGGATATTTCCAATTAAAAGCTAATCCTGGTGTTTGGACATTGCGTCTGCGCGAAGGTAAATCCACAGATATATATCAGATAACCCATGCCGAGGGTCCCAACACATTGCATAAAAACGGAAATACTCAAGTCGTGATAAGTTCACTGAAATCTCATGTCATTAAAATGAGAGTAACTAAAAAGCCTGGCATGGCAAATGCTGATCTCTTAGAGGACGATGGTGACCAACAACAATCGGGTATATGGAATTCTATAGCCAATTCTTTTGGCGGTGGCTCAACATCCGATGATGAAGATAAAGATACAATAAATATTTTCTCTGTAGCCTCGGGACATCTGTATGAACGCCTGTTAAGGATAATGATGGTATCTGCCATGAAACATACAAAATCTCCAGTAAAATTCTGGTTTTTGAAAAACTATTTGTCACCCCAGTTTACCGACTTTTTACCACATATGGCTAAAGAATATGGTTTCCAATATGAATTGGTCCAATACAAGTGGCCCAGATGGCTGCATCAGCAAACAGAAAAGCAAAGAACCATATGGGGCTATAAAATACTTTTCCTCGATGTGCTTTTCCCATTGAATGTACGTAAGATTATATTCGTGGACGCCGATGCCATTGTGCGGGCAGATTTAAAAGACTTATATGACATGGATTTGGGAGGTGCTCCCTATGCTTACACACCATTCTGTGATTCACGAAAAGAAATGGAAGGATTCCGTTTCTGGAAACAGGGCTATTGGAAATCTCATCTAATGGGAAGGCGCTATCACATTTCCGCTTTGTATGTTGTAGACTTAAGACGATTCCGTAAGATTGCAGCAGGAGATCGTTTGCGCGGCCAATATCAAGCTCTGAGCCAAGATCCAAATAGTTTAAGTAACCTCGATCAAGACTTGCCCAATAATATGATTCATCAAGTTGCCATCAAGTCTTTGCCGGACGAATGGTTGTGGTGTCAAACGTGGTGCAGCGATAGTGCCTTCAAAAATGCTAAAGTCATTGATCTATGCAACAATCCTATGACAAAGGAAGCAAAATTAACTGCAGCTCAGCGTATTGTACCCGAATGGAAAGACTACGATGCAGAGGTAAAATCTCTAATGGCTCGCATAGAGGATCACGAAAATCTGGAGCAACACGATATTAACAGCGAAAGAAGCGAAAAACAAGCTCCGGACTCCGACGATACTTTCAAACATAGCGAACTGTGAATTTAGGTGACATCCAAAATCTAGTAAATTCCTTTTTTTTTGTTTTTTTTTGTTCTTAAAATTAATATTTAAGATTTGTGAATAAAGCCATGGATGTTATAGTATGTAAAGAACCCAATGCTTAAGGGTTTGCAAAATAACATTCCTAAAATTCTATACTTAAATTCGATGCATAATACTGCAGTTATAGAAATATTTATTGGTAAAAATCAAAAATTTCTCAACATAATATTATCAAGTTTTCAAAAAAATTACTTGATCTGTGACTCTAATGATTAGAGGATCCAGTTCGTTTCTTTCCAAGGAAGAGCCCCACAATTCATTTAACGTATTTTCTGCAATTTTGTCCACTTTTTCTGTTAGAAAGATAATAGAGTATAAAGTTACTGGGCGACAGAGAAAAGATATGTTTTTGTTACTAACTGTGGTCTACTTGAGGAATTATCATTGTTAAAAATACAACGACACTGTCTTCGGCATCGCATATGGCATGGAAAGCCCTGGCAGCCTCCGCTGGTATCTGAGTGAATAGAAATTACATTTTAATTAAATATTTTGCTATATATAAATTTAAATAGAATTGTGGATCAATCGCTTCCTAATCTTTGTTTACATCTGGTGGTTACATTGAAGTTCTTGAACTGTTTTCCAAATAAATTTGGAATTCTAACAAATGAATCCTTGGAATTATATTGAACTTGAATATGTATGTTTCACCAAACCTATTGAAACAGCAAGAGTAAGGCTATGTGAGCACGTTTGCCACAGTTGGTAGAATTCTACCAAAAATGGAGCCACTGTGGTGCATGTCCGTCTTCCATACACAAGGTCGTGGGTCGATTCCTGCTTTGACCGAACACCAAAAAGTTCTTCAGCGGTGGATTATCCCACCTCAGTAATGCTGGTGACATTTCTGACTTTTCAAAGCTTTTCTAAGTGGTTTCACTTCGATGCGGAACGCCATTCGGACTTGGCTATAAAAAGGAGGCCCCTTGTCATTGATCTTAATATGGAATCGGGCAGCACTCAGTGATAAGAGATAAGTTCACCATTATGGTATCACAATAGACTGAATAGTCCAAGTGAGCCTGATACATCGAGCTGCCTCCTAACCTAACCTACCAAAAATGGTAGAATTTGCACTGTTTGGTAGAATTCTGGATGATTTGGTAGGTTTTGCATATTTTTCTTCTCCAACTAAGAGGTACTTCACAAAATTTCTACAGAAATAAAATTTTAACAAAATTTTCTATAGAAATAAAATTTTGACAAAATTTTCTAAAGCATTTAAAATTTTGACAAACTTTTCTAAAGAAATAAAATTTTGCATAAACTTTCTATAGAAATAACATTTTGACAAAATTTTCTATTGAAATACATTTTTGACAAAATTTTCTATAGAAATAAAATTTTGATAAAATTTTCTATAGAAATAAAATTATGACGAAATTTTCTATAGAAATAAAATTTTCATTTTTTGAAGTTTGGTAGATTTTTGGTAAAAGTTTTGGTAAAATTTTCTTCAAATTTTGGTAGATTATTGTGGCATGAATGGCAACCGTGTTTAGGACACGTCTGGACGCATTCCAAACGAAACGTACTGGGACAATTTAGTAGAAGCACCCCATAGACAGATCCCCATGAACCAGTCTCGAACAAATTCATAGGAATTAATTTCATTTTGGGCATCCGAATGACACTAGGAATTAAAAACTTTTGAAATACGTTTAACAAGAGGTTATTCTGATAAATTATGACTACTTAAAAATTGTGACAAACTGGAGCACCGGTACCAGTTCTGTGATAGGTCAGTCAGTGACAATTTGCACCAATTTCCCATATGGTATTTAATTTGAGTTTGAAAGAAGTCATTTTCTAGGACATGTTTTATATAAACCCACTTTCGAATGACAAAAAATAGATCGAAAACTTTACATTGACGTTAACATGAAAAACCCCAAATTTCATAAAATGGAAAGCGAAATGTCCTTTCCTATAGGCTTTGTACCTTCATTAAATTTGCTAGTTAGCCAAATATTTATATAAACCAAATGTAAACAAAAATGAGGGGCATTAGGACTAAATACATTTTCTGTTTTCTTATGTACCTCATTTAGATTTGCGATTAATATAACTCTTCCTTCTTTAATTTTCAGTTTATATTTTTCTATGACTGTACCATAGTCAGTTTTAGCTTCGAAAGAGGTAAAATCCTCTTTGTTCATTTCAACAGGATTCATTTCTTTGCCTAAAAGATAAACAATTGATTTTTATTAATGTTAATGGATTGATTATCCTTACCAAAACAATGGGATGTATGTGAGGCAATATCCTTAACAATCTCATGCATCTGGTTATCGCCGTAGTGAGCAAATAAATACACCACTGGAGTATTGCGTTCTTTATTTAAAATCGATTCAATTCCAAATTTAAGCGTTTGCCAAACTTTACTATCCTGTGAGGGATATTGTGTTTGTAAACTATCAAAGGTGCATAAACGTTTGTTACTCCCATTTCCTAAAACATAAACCCCACTCAAAGCGGAGAATATCACAATTAAAATTGTTAAAGGCCATGGGGAAAATATTTTCATTGAACTTGATTGAGGTTCATAGATAATGGTGTCTTCGGGCATATATGATGATGTCTTCGATATTTTGGGACGTTGTGGAGTTCTTGGAACACTACGTGACATATTGAATGATTCTCTTATTTCCTTTGGACCAAGAGAAACACCCCTCTCGTAATCTTCAAAGTCTGATGCTGAATATTCACCAGTGGAATCGTACTCTGCTTGTGAATCCCCTATTTCATTTGGGTCTGGCGACACGTCACGACTTTGATTAGAATTCTCATTTCTGTGTATAGACCTGCGTCCAGTAACTTTAATATTTTCGGACATTTTATAAAATCTTTAACTATAACTATGAAAAAAACAGTATCAAAAAATGTACTAGAACGTAATATCTAAACAAATGCTGAATGCAGTTTTTAAATATTATTTGCAATTAATGGTAATCGTAAACAACGATACGTAACGCCACAATATATTTTTGCATAAACTTAATGGAGTTCCCTAAATTGGGCCGCACATACGCAAACGACGTTACCGATCGTTTTTTGGAAATTGGCAAACTATAAGCATGCCTTGGTTGATGGGATGGGCCCTTTCGAACTTTTTAAAAATATCTATGCGAAATTTGACTCTAGTGGAAATTCCATTTGCGTGCAAATTATACTGTTTTGCCATGTTTTTTTATATGGGAGTAAAATGCAAGTAATCGATAACAACGCTCAGGGATTTTTTCCTAAAGACCAGTTGGCAACTCAAGCGGAAATTCCGTTTACGTGCCAATAACACAGTTTTGCCATGTATTTATTTCTTATAGGCCGGTATTAATGCTGCGTGCCGATAATAAAGTTTTACAACACATTTTTATGGGAGCAAAATGTAAACAATCGGTAACAACGAAATTTTCGGCAGTAAAAATAGCAATAGATTTCTTATGGGTAGCGGAAATTTCGTTAGAGGTGCATCGCGGTCTTATGAAAGCAAAATGTAAAAAATTATAAGGCTTATTAAAGCAAAATGTAAAAAAACGCCTCATGGAATTTTCGTTACCAAATATGTAGCAATATATTTCTTATGGGTAGCGGAAATTTCCGCTAGAGGTGCTTACCGGCCTTAACAATCCGTAATGGGTAGCGGAATTTCGTTAGAGTTGCATACGGACCTTAAACAAACAATTTTGATGCAACAAGAATTTTACCGAAATACCGGGATATTTTTTTTTTTTTTTTTGAAATAAATTTTAATCGGTTTTCATTTGAGAGATGTTCTTCCTTCCCACCACTTGAGACTACTCGTGCAAAATGTACATGTGTTCATGCATATATAAATACATAGAAAAACAAAATATTTTATAAAATTATATTTGTAAACGAAATTTTTACAAATTATTCACTAATAGCATAAAAATTAAGATGGTACATTAGTAATAAAATAAATAACATTTAAATAAAATAAAAAATAAAGGGTAATTTGATTTTGGTTTCATCTAAATCCATAAAAACAAAAAAAGTAAAAATTCGAAGAAAATAAATTAAAACACATGCGAACTGTAACACAAAATGCGAAAGATATAAAATAAAAGAAAAAATTTCAATATTTCTTTAAGCTTATTGCCAATGTAAAGTCAAGAATAAAAAATAGTCATTAGTTTAGTATTTAAATTTATATATATAGAACCATTGGCTTTAGCGAGTAAAAATTTAATCGGGGGAGAATCAAATTGACATTGCTAATATCGTCCAAAATGTACAAAAAAAAACCTAGGACATAATATGGCATTTTGCATATTGAGATAATATTGCAATAATTTCCTATGGCATACATAGAATTTCTTAAATCTATAAAAAATTATAATATATATTATTTTTGATTTGTACCACAATTATAGCAAATTATAAAAATAAGAAAATAAAAATCCTTCCGTACTGCATGCAAATAATTTCTTAAGCCTATAAAAGCATGGTGTTTGTTGAATTTGCTTGACAATCATAGAAAATTGTTTGAAATGGAAGAATGTTACTTATTAGTACCATTAGTAAAATTTAATAGATAACTAAACATAAAAAATACCATGTACAAGAGTATCAAAAAATATATTACATTCTTTCGTCCTTCGTTCTGGTCGACTGTATTTTATAGACTAGTTCGCCCTTTCGCCAGTGTCTTATTTATCGTGTTCACACACGACATGACATCCTCATAATCTTGTGACCAATCACGCAAATTATTTTCCAAAGTTTGTAAGCGGTTTGCCCCCAAACGTGGACCTCCAGATTTTATAGCTGCCATACAACTACATGTTAGAACTTTGAAACACTGTTTTCGTATAGTATTATGTGTGGAGTTGTCCCAATTTGGTGTAGCTCTAACACATTGCCAAGCCATAAATGCATAATCCAGTAGAGCATCATAGTGTCCAGAATCGTGTAGATGTTTTGTGTGATTTGTCAATATGCGTTTAAATTCCAATAGATGCAAGGAAGCTCTTGTGAAGGCAGTGCTATCAGTTTTCTTGCAAAGGCGTGATGTGGGCAATGATTTGAAAATCATACGTTTGGCATGGTGGAGTTCCTGCTCCAATTTTCTAGAAACAAATATCAAGAATAACAATCGCATAAGAATATAACCAATGTGAATAAAAACGAAAATAATATTTTCATGTAAATAAAATAAAACAGGAGGTAACATTTGTAAATTCTTATTATGAAATGGAAAAATTTTAAACTTTTAGAATAACTCCTAGAATGAGAGCTCCGCATTCCTGGTATCACTATATCGATTTGTTTAGGTATTATATCCGAACTTAATGATCCGATTTTGAGATGGAAATTATTTGAATGCCTTTCCTCCCTAAATCAAATATTGTTGAATTTCATTTACTTACTCAATATCCGGCATTGGTATTTGTGATCTTAATTCTGATTCCGCTTTTGCATCTCCCGCCACCTTTCCCATAATCAGATCGATTAGTTGTTGTTGTGACAAGCCTTGCAGAACTTTGTCCAAAGGAATTTCCTCGCTGCTCTGCACTAAAGGACGGTCATCAACCAAACGTAATTTCTTCACAACAGGCGACCCAGGCCATAATTGTTGTTTAGCATTAAATTTATTTGGCGAATTTAAAGAAGCCATCGTTGGTTCGGGTGGTGTGCTGCCCATAGACAGACGTTTACGTGGTGAACTTCTTAAGATCATATTTGTGCTCAATGGCATTTTGGTTGGTGTGCGTTGGAAGGGGTTACGAATGGAATTGCTTTTAGCTGCTTGCTCTGGTGTCCAATCCGTTAAGGGTCTTCGTCTTCCTCTTTGACGAATAATCAATTCGTCGGGAGATGGTATTAAACCTTCATAGTCTTGGAGGGCAACGTTTGTTGTATTATCCATAAGAGATGATGCAAATATAGAAGCTGGTGCTGGATCAGGACGATTGGGAGTTGTGGCCATCCTTAAGGCCTCCAAACGATCGGATAATGCTAATCTTGTACTTTGAGTTGGTGTAGCCATTACGTGTAGTTGCGCGGATATTAAAGAAAAATAAGAAATTATAGAAGCCCTTTTTATTTGCCGCCTTGTTCAATTTTGTTCTATCTAATGCTGCGTCGTAATTCAATATCCTAAACAGTTTCGTCAACAAAAGACAGCGTTGTCTTGGCGGCAGCTGTACAAAGCAGATTGTTGTTGTCGCTGCTTTCCTTTTGGTCCTTTCACTACACGGACGGGAATTTCTTTATAAGTTCAAATTTTATTATCCTAATTTAAAAGCGTTCCATCGTCCCCCTCAACGCATCACGAATACGTCAAGCCAGACGATAATCATCAACACCCCAGGGCCGATGATTGTCTTTGGTAAGACGTGTTAGGGGGTGTAAGTTGTCCGCTTGGAGCGCTTTTAATGTACCAACTTTGTAGGCAATCAAACGCCGTTACTTTTTGTTGTCTCGGCTCTGAGGAAGTACAGTGAAGGAAAAAACTACACTGCAATATTATAAATAATCATTCTTCAATCTTAGAACTAAGATCATGTTTTACTAGTATGAGTTCAGCCGCTAAAATCGCCGATATGATATCTAGAACATTTCCTAAAATTGCTCTCTCGATTTACAAATATGTTTGTCCACTTTTGTAAAGAAATTCCTAAAACGGCAACACTACCATTATGCCACTAGTGCATTTTACAGACTGTCAGTTATTTCGGACGACAGTGCTCGTGTCGAACATATCCCATATATTGTGCCCATTATAAGTTAGTCCGAAGGCATAATCGATACTGCCGCATGTTTATGGGATCGATAACACATTTGCCGATTATCCCTGCCAACATTTTTTGAATTTGAGGGCGCTTCTGAGAATCCCCACTACGTCGAAAACAATCATATACGACATCAAAAACTCGTCGGAAAAGCGCCGTTACTATTGAGAAGTTGTACCACGCCAAGTTACTACGAAAAAGTTTCTCATCAGTGCAATTATTAGGTGCCTATTTAGATCAATTTCGAAGGACGCCAATAAGAACCCCTGCAAACTATCAGAAAAAGTGCATTTTAAGGTAATTGTAGAAGAATCATTGTGGTCAAGTAAAACACGATTGTGTAGATGTTTATTGATTTGATTAAACATTTATAATTTCTTATAAATATAACATTTTCGGTTTATCTCATCACATTTAACATAATTTTTTGCATTAATAAAAGAATGATGTTGAGTTTTAAGGAGCAAGTTACATATTGCAGCGTCTATCAGCCAGTTTGTTTATTTTCGATGGAGACAGCGTGCCTGGAAAAATATTTGAAAAACGATCACTTTATTCTATTTGGAAAGTCGAAAATTGTTCACCATATACCTTTCACAATTTTAAGCGTAATATCTATGTTTTCAGAACTTTATTTTCGTTTTTATTTAAATAAAATATAACAAGCTGGTTGCGCTTGGCATTTCACAAAAAATAAAATGGCTCTTCTAACAGTAGTGATGGCAAAATACGTTCATGTACATTTTGTACTTTTTGATATGCTTCCCCATCACAGTTCGCGATGGTTGTGGTGACATTTACGAGTCTGTGGTAGCGATGAGGATGAAATGGAACTTTGAAATGCTGGCAGGGATTTAGTCATCGCCGACAAGTCGTATCGATCTGACACATTATAAGATTCTTTACAAATACCGACATTCGTCCGGAATGTCTTTTTATTAAAAAATGGCTTTAAGCTGAGTACTATGTTCAGTTTTCAAGCTGAAAACCAGCTTGTTTTTTTTGGCATTTTCCTTCCTAATTAATTCTCCCACAAAGTACTTTCCTAAAGACAGACACACTCGATTCAAATGTCTCGGTGAGTGAATGTCGTCTCTTGAGGCATGTTAACTTTATTGTTTGAAAAATGAAAGAAATTAGAATAAATAACAGTCTCATAAATTAGTTTTTAAAAAGGTTCTTTTTATATTAAGAAAAACATTTTTTTTCTTATAGTTTACGATGTTGTTTTATGTTTTTGTTCGATGGATAGAGACACATGTTCGGTTTTCGAGTTGAAAATCACTTTATTTTTGCGATTACTTTTCCTGAAATAATAAAACAAATTATAAATGAAAACAAACTTATTCCCATATTGTCTTGCTGAAATTTAGAGGAACAAGAAATTGCGCAATAATTGAGTTAATTTTTCCACTTTATATTAAACTATTTTAATAAAGTAACCGCGAAAATTTCAACTTGAAAAGCGAATATATTACTTACCTTTAGCCATCATCATCCAAATTTCCGTGGAATATTTTAATTATATTCTAACGGTCTTTTGATTACTAAAATTAATTTTAAAGGCCGGTATGCACCTCTAGCGAAATTTTCGGTAGCAAAAATTTATTTAAGTCTACAACAAAAAAACAGGGCTGTGCACACAAATTTTAAACCAGCTAATCGCTTTTAAAAATTGTTAATATATGTTCCAAATATTCCTCAAATAAATTGTTTATTATTTACAGACCTTTTGAAACTTTTACGCACACAATGATTGTAATAAATTAAATGTTTGCTGCCAAAATATGCTTTTGACAACCCTGTTATTTTCATTAGAGGTGCGTACCAGCTTATGAAATTGAACGCTATCGAAAATTTCGTTAGCATAAATAGCAATGCATTTCTTATGGGAATGAAATTTTTCGCTAGAGGTGCATACCGGCCTTAAGGACTGAAATTAGTTAATTAGTTGTTTCAAAAACATTTGAATTTTAGCATTTTTCAAGCGGTTGTGTTTACTGGGATTGTATTGAAGATATTGAGTACTCATTTAATTGTAACGAGTACTCAAAAAATTAGTCAGTAACGAGTACTTGCATCAAATACTCGTTACTTTCCCAACACTAACTCCAAGGAAAACGTTTATCGAGGAAGCAGACATAGTGACATTATCTGCAAATAATTTGAAAAAAAAAAATCATCTTTTTTTGATAAAAAAATCATAACTACATAGAAATTATCGTTGCTTAAAGATTTTTTTTGGATTATACAAGTTTCACAATAAAAAAAAATAAATATTGGTTGCCAGTGTCTGGCTTGAAGGTCGTGTGACGCTACCCCTTCAATTGCACAAAATTTTTCTGCGAATTTCGTTTACCAAGCAACGTCAGAGGGAAAATCCTGTATCCCAAATCCTGAAACGCAATAAGGAAAAATGTCTGGCAGTGAGGATGGTCAATTACGTAGTCCCGCGGATGCCCATATGTTTAGGTGAGTACTTCTAACCTCGTCGATATATCGACGATTTTTTTTTTCTATATAATGCATATATATGTATGTATATACGTATATGCAGATGTACGAGTTTGTATATGTTAAACATGGTAAATTGGTATGTGTTGCTTGAACAGAGAAAAATGAATGAATGAACGAAAACCCAATGTCCTCACACCTTTTGCAGTTTACAGAAAATTTTAAATTATGAAAACAAAGATTTGTTGGGCACTTTATGGGTTCTTCAACTGCTTTATCTAAAGAAAATACTTAGTACTAGTATTTGCCAAAAAAATCGTCTCTGTTAAAGTCGAAATTAAATCAAATCAAAAAGTGGGGACACCTCAAACGATTGTTCGCGAATATTTCGGAGTTTATTAATGGGGTAAAGTAACATACGAATATTGGATACAAATGGATACGACACATATGAGTCATGTGAATCCCAACTTTTTGAAGGGTTCTTTGAATGTATGTACGCAATCAGGAAGAGAATTTGATTTGATCGGCTGGATATAGAGAAATCATTAGGTCGATCTTTAAATGAAATTGAAACAGAAACAGAAACAGTCACCGTGGTGCAATGGTTAGCATGACAGCCTTGCATACACATGGTCGTGGGTTCAAACCCAGTTTCGACCAAACACTAAAAAGTTTTTCAGCGGTGGATTATCCCACCTCAGTAATGCTGGTGACATTTATAAGTGTTTCAAAGCTTCTCTAAACCTCATTTAGAATTAGGGTTAGCATGCCAGCCTTGCGTACATGGGATCTATCCCATCAATTACACCAAAAAAAGCTTTTCAGCGGTCGATTATTCCCTCTTATCACATTGAACTGAATAGTCTAAGTGAGCCTGACAATAAATCGGACTGCCACTTTAACCTTTTATTCCCTCTCAGTAATGTTTGTGACATGACTGTGTGTTTCAAAGTTTCTCTATGTAGTTTCACCGCAATGTGAATGAGTTTTCATCTGTTCCTTATTAAGCTTATGGACAATGCATCACATTTTGGTAGCTATATGGAGTGAAGTCACTCAGAAAAGCTTTAAAGCACGGAGAAATTTAGTCAAAATTGCTTATAAAGTCTTAACTGCAATAATTTCCATTTTTTATGGAATCGTTTTGAAGTCTTAGGCTTTAATATGGAAAATTTCGTATTATACCCATATAATGTGCAGATATCATTCTACATTTTATGCTGGCAATATTCTATTCAAGAAGTCAATATCATCGGCATAAGAGGAAAACTACCTCACCTCAAAAAGAAGTCTAAAGTTTCACCTAGTTCAATGATTAGAAGTAATGACATAAAACCTTACAACCATACAAACTTTTTGGTCATTACATTGTTGGCATACAACCTTAAAACCATTTTTGGTCGTTGCAATATTGGGCATTATTACAACCCTTTGTATTTTTTTATCTAATGAGAATGAGATTTTGCATCGTTGGTCGATGTTTAATTCCTTGTTTAAAAAAATGTCAATTGTCTCTAGAAAACCTAGCCTCAGACTTTGTTTTTTACTCGCTTTAATTGTCGACAAATTAAAATAAATTTGACAATACCTTTTATCACAATTTTCCATACCCACGTTTCTATATTCATCCCTCCATATTGCATACTGCAACAGTATTAAAAAACTTTATGTTAAAAGAATTATATTTATATTTTTTTCTAATAGACGAAATTCAAATAAAAAACCCATACATTTGTTATAAAACTTTTAATCTTTGTAAGTGTAAACATGTTTAATTTACTTGAATTTTTTCATTGTAAATAGGCCAAAAAGTGTGTACATGTCCAATGACCGATGCGCGCGATGGCCACGTAACGTATTTAAACAAAAAACATTTCCTAAACTATCAATTTTTTATAAAACCTAAAAAAGAAATCACACAACGAAAAAAGCCACACATCTTAATAAAAGGCTGAGAGTGCATCGATATGTACATTGCATACAAAAGCTATTAATGCTGCTGCTAACAACAGTGATGTATGGCTCAAAAAAAAAAAAAAAAAAAAAACAAAAAACAAAATCGTCGATAATAAACTATGGTGTACTGGTGCAATGTGTGTCTCATGTGGATAATATTGTGATTCGGAGCAACAACATCTGGAAGGTGAAAATAAAGGCGAAATAAAGCACAAGAGTAGCTAAATATATTGTGCCATCAAACTGTTAACATACACAAAAACAAGATAATGGATAAGGATAATGCCATCATCACCAAAACAGATACATTATCTTGATACCGGTAAGCGGAAGAAATAGGGAGGATTGAGATAATGAACAAAGCCTCCTCACCATTTAAGAGCATTATAATACATCATAAATAAACAACAGACCCCTAAAAAACGTCCTTCTATAAATACGACCACGATATTATTGTACTCCTCTGAACATCCACATCCTTCACCTCTAAAACAAATAATTTGATTTGTTGGTAATTTACGAATTTTAAGAAAACACATGATATCCATTAATCTTTGTTGTCTTTCTTCTTAAAAGTTCTTTTTTTCTTAAAGAATGTATCTTGTATTTCGTATTTAACAACAAAGAAAAAGCCTCTTTTTGTTTGCAAATAGAAACCTCCAAGAGAAACCGATCTGGACTTATTTCGCTTGCAGTATTTTCCTGTGATGCTGATTTACTTTTAACTTCATCTGTTTGGTGGCTTTGGTTTTGCTTTGGAATTGTATTACTACTGCATCTCTCAACCCCTGCCAATGTGTAAACATTGTTGAGGGTGTAGTATTTTTGTTGGATTAATTCTGTAAACAATTGGGTCAAGGTGAGTAGTTTTTCGGTCGAAAGTAATGCACACATGCATACTAGTTACCTTTCAACTTATTTCTTGTTTCTTTCTTTTTAAGGACTTCAATGCATACGTTTGCAACATTGCAACTACTTTTGTGAAGGTAAATGAATATTTAACATGATTACTAATATCAAGTTTTTACAAGGATATATGTATTGATAACATTAACCAATATACAAACTTTAGATACACACACAATTTATCACAATTATACAGCAGATAAATAGACTAATTGTATAATAAATAAGTGAATAATAACTAACGGCACTTGAAAAGATAACGAGGGTTGCAGTCGGCCTTTCCCGACTTTATCGTTTAAGCAGATTTTTCAGTTGTTTCCTCATGCAAATTTCATTAGGTGATAAAACAATAACAAATATCTGGTCAATCTTCAGCTCTTTGGAATCTTATTTCTATAAGCCATGTACCCTCCTTAGAAGAACAAAGGATATATGTGGGGCCATTCCCAGATGGTATTATTTCATATGTCACATACAAATGAATAGTAAATGAATTGTTTTATTAAACAAACTGTAAAAAGGACAAAGAAAGCCACAATAACGACGAATAGCACAAAAGTGGAAACTAAAGATAGAAAAGTGCAGTTGATACACAGTGAAGTCTCTTAACTCTTAAATCTCCTCCCAAGAGTGGACAATTGTCGTGAGACGTTTGCTATATTAAAACATTATTATAGTTAACCTCTTATAACTGCACACCTCCGAAATATGGATAAAATTTAGGCGATTACTCTAAAAATTGGACTCCTCCCTAAAGTGGACAATTGTCGTGAGACGATTGCCAACAGGCTTCAGAAATCGAAAATCCGACCAATTTAAGAAACACGACTAAGGAAATTCTTTCTTAGATAATTGTGTTTTATTCCATTGTTTGTGTCAACTAAAAATTCAATTATTCCTTTGAGCTTGAGATCGTTTTTATTTGTTATTTATTTCTGAATATTTCGCAATTTTCATTGAATTGACTACGGAAAATATATCAATCTCATAGAAATAATTGCTTTTTCTAGAAATTCATCTTGTGTCATTTATAAACATAGTCAGTTAATGGCATTGTATTTTTGGTCCGTCTGTCGCAACAACAACAGCAGCAAGGAGTCGCTATAGTCATAACAAAAAAATGCATGTCATGGTGCATGGTACTCACGAAAATGTCAAATATGTCAAACATATATTTTTTTCAATTAAATTTGAAACACTGACTTTCAGTAGCGACCTCAGTTAGAGTCCTCTGTTAGATTCCAAATTGGTGACCGTATTTCTTTGTGTTTAGGTTAAACTTAACAGCGAGCAAATATTTCATGAACACTGCAGGTAAGTTGCGAAAATCGTCTGCCGTATTTAAATAATACGGACATACCTGTGATCTGCATGTTATCAATACTTGGAACTATAACATATATACCATGGAATTTATAAACGTTCCTTTAGAAATCTGCCAAACTATTCTAAAAGAAATTGTTATTTGGATGAGGAATATGTTAGAAGAAAATTTTGTAAAAGTTACGAGGAAACAGTGTGTCCGTGCCCATAGTGTCTGTGATGTCTGCAATTTTTAAAACTTGTCTGGTTCAATGGAGTCCTTACTGACCCATCTGTTTATATGTGTTGAACCTTGTTGAGTACCGTGGAGCCCTTATTCAAAGATTATAAATTGTAGGAAGATAGGAAATTAGCTACTGAGGAGATCGAACCATTTACCAGATTAGTTTAATACTCGAACCAAACGCGTATACGACAAGTATTGACATAGCATTAAAATGCAAATAAAAAGAAATTAAGTGCACGAAATAAATTTCCATAAAGGGGAAAATGTAATTTTTTTGTAGTTGCCTAAAATTTAACATTGTTTCATTAAGAAAAATTTTTCATTTAAAAAATAAAAACGAAAAACAACTAAAAGATTACAAACATGTATTGAACTAACATGGTAAATGAAACATTTGGCTTGACGCAAGCCATTTTCCTATCTTCCTCAAGTTTATAATCTTTGCCCTTATTGACTGAACGGCGTCCTTACCGATCGACTTCACGAAACTTTGGAATACCTACTGACTCGCTGTGGCCCTTACTGACCTAAAGGGCCCTTCTGGCCCATTTTATGTGTAAGATTACATTTCATAAAATAATTTAAAAATATATTTTTTTTAATTCCCGGCTGCTAATAGCTGTGTAAATAATAATTTTTAGACAAGGAACTCAAACCAGATAAATATTGTGTATCTGAAAAAAAAAAAAACAACTGCATACAACACAATATAAACATTTGAAACAATTCACGTATATCAAAAGTATTGGCTTTGATAATCAAAGCTTTGTATGCCGAACACTACATTTCCTATATTATAATATGAATTTAATATTCTATTATAGATTTTCACCCCATGAGTTGATGTTAGCATTACATTTTTAAGGATTTTATGAGCGCAGTAACTATATATAACAATAGGAGTTATATGTAATATGTAAACTAATGGTTCATATTTTTTAAACAACAGGGTTCATATTTTTGAAAAACTATGCACCCAATTAGCTTACTTTGTGAAAAAATCAAACTAATATACATCTAGATCTAGATTTTTTTCGATGCCTTCTCATGAAAATGTTGACCACAATTATTTGACATATGACAGAATAGATTTTAATTTGGTCCTAGATTTGATCATCAGGTACATATTTGTGGTGTTATATAAGACATTCTTTATAAAACAGCTCGAAAAAATGCGATAAGAATGTCTCGATTTTTAAGATCTGATCCTATCCACAAGGTAGATCCAAACATCATGCTGGATTTTTCAATTTTTACATGACATATCTGATGTTTTTCACTTTAATATGTTGTGTTGGTATGTACATATTGCTTATATTTTTCACCAGTAAAGTAAATGGTTTCTGTTGATATTTGGACAATCAGGGACTTCCAGACTCATTTGGAGAACCTGTACTTAATTACATCTGATTACAATGCCAATGGATTTGATTAAAATGAAATCTAATGAGGGATCACACATTTTCATGCCAAATAAGATTGAGATACAATTAATGACTTTAAATAATTTTCCAGGCTCATTTCCTGGCATTTTAGGATTGGAAGAAGTTAATTAGTCTAGATATAAAAAACAGAGGTCAATTGAAATCAATAGAAAAGTTTCCGGACATATAAATACGCTACTAAGATTAAATTCTTATTATTTTTATCCGTAACCTTCATTATTAGAGAAACATTCATTATCTGACAACAGAACATAGACCATGGGGTTCAGACTTAAAATATGCAATGGAAGTGAAATTCGAAACATTTCTTAAAATGAGACTATTTTTCTGTGATTTCGTCCTCTAAACTTATTAAAGCTTAAAAGTTATTAATTTTTATTTATTAATTTGGAATTATCAACTTGGCATCACCAACTTTACGCAGGCCTTTATCATAACCAAATATTCGTGAATGTTGCGATATCTTTTGAGCGCTTGTCATTTCATTAATTTTGTGGAATCAGTATCAATCGAATGGCGCCCATTTTCAATTTTCGTCGTTGCTCCTTTTACCACGTCTAAACTTACCTTACCAATCATTGATGGTTGTTTTTTCAGAAACATTTTGCGCAAGCCAACAACTGTCACATTTTATGGCACTATCTATGTGCCAATCCGTTCATCAGATATGAGTGGATATAAATATATACAACTAGGTTAGGCAATGGAATCCACCTCGGTGTATATGCTAAGGACAGCATATATCGAGTTAATTGGCCTAGTCGCAATTGTGTCTGAAAATATAAATGTTTGACAAAAACAAAAAATTCATCAACGGACAGAGTATATTACGGGCCAGTATCATTGAGTTAAGACAGAGTTTGAAGGCACTATTTGATAAGAGAGAAATCCACCACTTGTAATTTAACAATGTCCATAGTCTAAATAAGCATTTTATTCGCCAAGGGCTCAGACCCTAAAGTTTTTCAAGGAGCCTTCTTAAGGCGAAGACACAGTGATAAATGTATTGATAGAATTTGGCATACGTATTATAAGGGTAAGGGTATGGTCACACTAGGCAAATATTTAACCAAAATGAGTGTAAAATTTTTTTCAAAGACCATTTTCGAAATATCTGGATACAGTTTTTGGAAAATATTTCAATTGTGATGCTCTAATCCAATATAATCTAAAAGCGTTTACTGGTGTGACTGTGGCGATGATTTCTTTTTTGATTTCTGTCAAATATTTGACCAGTGTGATCGTACCGTAAGGCATAACTATTTTTCTGTTTATCAATCATTTCTCTTTAGCTATTAGTGTTTTTTTTTTGTACTCTTATGAATGTATTGTGAAAATTTTAATGGCCTAAGAATTGTACCGGCTTTTAGCCAATTATTAATAAGAAATCATGTTCATAATTTCCTATGGAGGTATACATTTTACTCCATTTCTTTGGCACTGATCCCAATGTATTGCAATTTTCCGTAGGGCCTAAAAATTGTATATATGGTTCCCCAACTATTTCGGAGACATATTCATACACATATTCTCTAATGTAACTAATTATCTGACACTTTATATAAATTTGTCTAACCTAAGTGAATTTATCCCCAATTTAGCAAATCTATCAAATAGAAAATAATGGTTGAAAATTACCACAATATAATTCAAAAATACTAAATTACATTTCCTCATTTCCTTGTTTTTGTTTCTTTTATGCAGACAAATACAATTCCAAGCAAAGCAAGCAGTCAACAATAAGTAAGAAAGTAAATTGTCATCTCGGGTAAATAACAAAAAACATTACAAATTAATATATACAAATAATTTTTACAAAAATATAATAAAAACATGCCATTGGTCATTGTGATGCTAGATCAAGGACGTTTGTCTTGTGGACACCAAACTCAACCAAATACATACACCTTAATGTATCACGGTTTACGGGGCCTTGGGGAAGAACGCATAGCAACAGCAGTGCTCTCAATGACACAACTGAGAAGTTTCCATCCCGCAGAACGGAAGAATTAAATGCATATCGACAATGACTTGATATAATGGATCTGCATCAGTAAAATGTGTGGTTTTTGTATAAATCGACTATTTGGTTAAATAATAATTTATAGATTTAATTTTATTGCAAACATCGAAAACATGTTCCATTTTGTATTTTGATCTCTTTTTTTTTGTAGTGGAGATGATGAGGAACACGACACCGATTCTTTGGATATAAAGCCACCACAGGCTCAGGTTGTCAGAGACACATCGGGTTCGAGGCGAAAAGAGAGATCCAAAGACAAAAAACATTCCAAAGAAAGGAGGCACAAGGAAAGGGAGCGCTATTCGGAAGGATCGACACGTGAAAAAAAGGATTATAGGGAAAGGGATGAACGACATGAACGGCGAGGTAGTGATATGGATAGCAGGAAAGATGTAAAACGACCATATGACCGTGAGGAGTATTTATCCAACAATGATAAACGTTATCACAAGCACTACGAACGTGGTGGTGTCACCAATATGTATCACCAGGATGTTGGGGGCGGCGGTTACCATCATGGCCATCAGGAACATCAATATCATCAGTATCACATGCAGCAACAGCGGAATCACTATCCCCCACCTCATTACCCCCACCATCACCATCAAGCACCCACCGATGACTACCATCAGCAGCGACATCATCAACAAGCCTACGATAACGCTCGCTCCCTGACTAACCATAAACACTATGAACAACGTAAATACTATGACCAGCCCAAAGATCCCGAAAGTTTGGAACAGGATTTACGTTCTCGTTTGCTGAGTAAACGTCACAAATATGCCAAGGATGACCTTGTAGAAGTTGATGAGACTTATGAACGTCCCGAACGTATTTACGATGAGCGTGAAGCCAAATCCCTGAAAGCTGAAAGGCATAAAGCCCGCCGAAAAGATCGGGAAAATAATGAGACGGCGGAATACATTGATGAAAATTCCGACGCTGAACGTCAACGAAGGCGTAAGAAACATAAACGGCACAAGGACAAACATGCTAAGCGCTACATGGAAGATGAAGACGAGGTAATAGAAGTTGATTCTAATGCCGATGAACCTGCCAAAGCTGCCGAAGAGGTAAAAGAGAAACATCGAAGTCCAGAAGATCCCGAATTGGTAGCCCGAAGGGCAAAAATACTTGCTGCCGAGCAAGAAAAAGATAAACGCCGTGATATTGCACGAAAAGAGTTGGAGGCACGACGTGAACTACTACGAGAACAACGCAATTCGGCCCCCACTGTGGATGCTTTGAGTCCCACAGCAGTGGCTGCTAGTGTCACCGCCAGTCTACATGTCATCAAACGCAAACACATTGAAAAGGAGGAGAAGACGAAACGAAAACGCTTAAAGAAGTCAACTAACAACGAAGACAACGAAGAAGAAGAGGATTCAGAACCAGATTCTTCAGATGATTCAGCAGAAAGTGATGAGGAGAAAAGTGAGTCCGAAAACTACAATTCCGATCAAAGTGGTTACAGAAAGTCTAAAGGAAAAACTCAGAAAGCAAACAAAGGTAGTGAAGGAGAAATATCCGATATGGATAGTCCCCTATCCATAGGCGAACTTACAAAATCTCCCGCTGATGGAAAAACTAAAATAAAGAGCAAGAAAACCTCAAGATCTAAATACGATGGCGAAGAAGAACCAAAAGATGGCAAAATTAGATCGGAAACAATTTCCTTGTCGCCGAGTACAGATTCAAGATCTCGTTCTCACACACCTGCACATTCACGTTCAAGATCTAGATCACGATCAAAATCCTACAGTTCAAGATCACGGTCGCGGTCGCGTTCAAGCTCGTTGTCATCTGAACACAGTCGGTCAAGGTCAAGATCACGTTCACGGTCTCGTTCCAGAGATTCTAGATCTAGTTATCGTTCCGATTCCCGTTCTAGAACATCGCGTAGTCGAAGTAGATCACGCAGTAGATCCCGATCTCGTTCACGTTCAGAAGAAAGGGATATGAAAGCCAATTCAAACCGAGAAGAAAAAGAAACCGAAGGCCATCGCAAAAAACTTGAAGATCAAGGAGATGCACCAGTTCTAGATGATAAAGGAAATCCACTGCCCAATTATTATCCTGGCATTCAGGGTTGTCGTTCGGTTGAAGAATTCCAATGTCTGAATCGCATAGAGGAGGGTACTTACGGTGTGGTTTACCGAGCAAAGGATAAACGTACAAATGAAATTGTGGCCCTAAAACGCTTAAAAATGGAAAAAGAGAAAGAAGGTTTCCCCATAACATCCCTGCGTGAAATTAACACTCTGCTCAAAGGGCAGCATCCCAACATTGTAACAGTGAGGGAAATTGTGGTGGGCTCCAATATGGATAAAATTTTCATAGTAATGGATTATGTAGAGCATGATCTCAAGTCATTGATGGAAACTATGAAGGCGAAAAAACAATCATTTTTCCCCGGAGAAGTTAAATGTCTAATCCAACAGCTACTTAGAGCTGTGGGTCATTTACACGATAATTGGATTCTACACCGCGATTTAAAGACATCGAATCTTTTACTCTCTCACAAAGGCATTTTAAAGGTGGGTGATTTTGGTTTGGCAAGAGAATATGGTTCTCCCCTAAAAAAGTACACATCACTTGTGGTTACCTTATGGTATAGAGCTCCGGAATTATTGCTGTGTTCGCCGGAATACTCTACACCCATTGATATATGGTCGGTGGGTTGTATATTTGCTGAATTTCTACAAATGGCTCCCCTTTTCCCTGGAAAAACAGAAGTTGATGAACTCAACAAAATATTTAAGGTAGGAAGGGATTGTACTTTTCTCTCTGTTGCACCGGCTCAAAATTTTCTTTCTATATTTATAGGAGCTGGGAACACCCAACGAGAAAATTTGGCCTGGCTATAATGATTTGCCTGCCGTTAAAAACATGCTTAGCCAGAATTCTCAATTTGCCGACTATCCTGTTTCGAGTTTACGCAAACACTTTGCTGACAAAACCAGCGAATTGGGTATTGAACTGTTACAAGGCTTACTCACGTATAACCCCAAACAGAGATTGACAGCTGATGGTGCTCTTAAGCACCAATATTTTAAGGAGCTGCCAGTTCCAATTGATCCATCTATGTTTCCCACCTGGCCTGCCAAAAGTGAATTGGGAGCCCGCAAAGCACTGGCATCATCGCCCAAACCTCCTAGTGGTGGTTCTCAGTTTAAACAATTGGGTCGTGATGATGTTGGCGCAGTTGGAGGAGGAGGTAGTGGCAGTAAAATGATATCCGGTATTATCACAGGCAATAAAAAATCATCTGCCAATACAGGATTTGTTCTAAACTCGGGTATCGAACAAAGGCAGTTGGCCATGGGACCCGGCTTTAATTTAAAGTTTTAAGCATTAAGATTATTGGCATGCCAGGTATTTTTAATTTTTTTACTATGAACAGAAATAATGTTTTTTTTTGTTTTCTATTTTTAATTTTCTCCAATTAACGGCAGCAGCAAGTAAAAGAAAATGCTATTAAATCAATTTGTAGTTTAATTCAAAACCCATACACACTCGTACACATTCATATGTCTCAGATATTGTCTGTAATTTTCTATTCATTTTACTTGTATTTCATTTACAGATGTTTACCATGTAATGGAATTACAATAGGGCATCATACATACTTTTACATATTGTCAGCTTAACCAGTAGTACATCTTCACCGAAATAACTGAATATCTTGTTTAAAATCCAAAAGAAACAAAAAACAAAAACTATGTTCACTTTTATTTACAAAGACATCTTTTAGTTTTAAGATTGAACAGGAAAATCAGAAAACACATGTGTGTAAAAATAATATACAAAAATACAATATAGTTTTGGATAACCAAAAATGTTGTTTTGCATCTTTTTGAGGGGTCAACATTTTATTTGTATAGAAAAATTTGTCAAAATTTTATTTCTATAGATTTTTTTTTTTTCAAAATTTTAGTTCTATAGAAAATTTTGTGAAATTTTATTTCTATAGAAAATTTTGTCAAAATTTTATTTCTATAGAAAATTTTGTCAAAATTTTATTTCTATAGAAAATTTTGTCAATATTTTATTTCTATAGAAAATTTTCTCAAAAAATTTTTCTATAGAAAATTTTGTCAAAATTTTGGTTTTATACAATTTTTTTTAATTTTATTTCTATCGAAAATTTATTCTATAGAAAATTTTTGCTAAATTTTATTTCTATAGAAAATTTTGTCAGAAATTTATTTGAAAATGAAATGAAAACTTTGTCAAAATTGTATTTCTATAGAAAACTTTGTCAAAATTTTATTTCTATAGAAAATTTTGTGAAAATTTTATTTCTATAGAAAATTTTGTCGCAATTTTTTTCTATAGAAAATTTTGTCAAAATTTTATTTCTTTAGAAATTTTTGTCAAAATTTTATTTCTATAGAAAATGTTGTCAAAATATTTCAATAGAAAATTTTTTCAAAATATTTCTATAGAAAATTTTGTTAAAATTTTATTTCTATAGAAAATTTTGTCACAACTTTTTTCTATAGAAAATTTTGTCAAAATTTTATTTCTATAGAACATTATTTCAAAATATTTCTATAGAAAACTTTGTCAAAATTTTATTTCTATAGAAAATTTTCTCAAAACTGTATTTCTTTAAAAAATTTTGTCAAAATTTTATTTCTATAGAAAATTTTGTCAAAATTTTATTTCTATAGAAAATTTTGTCAAAATTATATTTCTATAGAAAATTTTGTCAAAATTTTAGTTTTATACAATTTTTTTTTTTAATTTTATTTCTATCGAAAATTTATTCTATAGAAAAATTTTGCTAAATTTTATTTCTATAGAAAATTTTGTCTACATTTTATTTCTATAGAAAATTTTGTCAAAGTTTTATTTCTATAGAATATTTTGTCAAAATTTTATTTCTATAGAAAATTTTGTCAAAATATTTCTATAGAAAATTTTGTCAAAATATTATTTCTATAGAAAATTTTGTCAAAACTGTATTTCTATAGAAAATTTTGTCATAATTTGATTTCTATAGAAAATTTTTTTAAAGTTTTGTTTCTATAGAAAATTTTCTCAAAACTGTATTTCTTTAGAAAATTTTGTCTAAATTTTATTTCTATCGAAAATTTATTCTATAGAAAATTTTTGCTAAATTTTATTTCTATAGAAAATTTTGTCAGAAATTTATTTGAAATGAAAACTTTGTCAAAATTTTATTTCTATAGAAAATTTCGTAAAAATTTTATTTCTATAGAAAATTTTCTCAAAATTTTATTTCTATGGAAATTTTTCTCAAAATTGTTTTCTAAAGAAAATTTTCTGAAAATTTTATTTCTATGGAAAATTTTGTCAAAATTTTATTTTTATAGAGATTTGAAGTACCTCTTAGTTGGTGAGGAATGTTTCGCAATATCTATTAAAGCATCGAGAATTCAACCAATCTACCAAACAGAAAAAATGTACCATTTTTGGTAGAATTCTACCAACTGTGGCAACCGTGGTGGTGCTACAAGTATCTAAGTTTAGCTCAATGACAAGGTACCTCCTTTTTTATAGCCGAGTCTAAACCGCGTTTCTCATTACCATGAAACCACATAGAGAAGCTTTGAAGCACTCAGAAATGTCACTAATATTACTGGAAGGGAATAATATACCGCTGAAAACTTTTTGGTGTTCTGTCGGAACTGTGATTGAATGCAAGGCGGACAAAATAACCCTTAATGACCTATGAAAAGGCTTCATAAAATTCCAAGATTTGAAGAAGTTTTGCATTTTGAAAAAGGTTGAACTTAATAGCGATGATATATAGAAATATCAGTAGTTTTATCTCAGGATACACTATAAAGTTTATTTAATACAGAAATAATTAAATAATTTTACACTTTAATTTATTTTACATTATTTTTACTAATACTTTGTCCCAGTACTAAGTGTAAATCAAGCAGTGAATACATCAATGACATACTCAAGCAAATTAATAAAGATAAAATATATATAAAATTATACAGGGCTTTATAAAAAAAGTTCTAAAATTTATTAGAACTAGTTTTAAAATTTATCTAGTTAATCCTCTAATGCCCAAGCCCGCCTTTAGGCGGTCTTCATTTAATAAGGAAGCTTTTAGTAAAACACACCTTAAGCCAACAAAAATGGGTAAAACAAAAAGAAAACTTAGTTAAAACTGTTGAAGAGGCTTTGCAGCATATACTGAATTTTATCGTATAATTTTTTTTTTGTATAGTTTTCTTGCTTTCGTGTCGTTAACATTGAAAATTTAATCAGCTGGCAAAAAAATTGGGGCATTAGAGGGTTAATCTTTAAATGTGGTATAAATCCGTAACTCGTCTTCGATTTTTTTATTGTAAACCAATTGGAGTGTATTTCTTAAGTACTCGACTTTGTAAAACGAAAAAAATTAAGAAAAAATTATCCAAAATTATCATTTTTTATTCTCATCATTCATGGACTCGTTGGATATATATATACTACATACGAAAATAGTGCAAAAAAATAATTTTAATAACTAATCCATTACACATGTGGAATGACCAATATACCATAATAAACTAATACAAAAAAATACTAAAATAGAAAATATTATCGTCCTACAGTATGAAACTTTGGATATTACGTTGACCACATATAGAAATACATAGATTGCCAATGTGGTATATAATCCCTCAAGGGACCAGCCAACATTTTTGCTATGGGTATCTTAGCCAATAAATTGAGCAAACTATTAAGACGCGATTGGGTAAAGGTATCATAGCAAGGAGATCTCATCAAATACATGCAAAGATTAAGGCAACGATGAGATAGTATACGCTGTTGTTCCTTCGACATCTGATGGCGATTTTTGTGATACATTCTAATGCTAGCTACATCGACGGCCAGAGAAATCATAAATTGTTTCCAAGATTTTTCTCCAAATAGTCCCATCGAAGCCAAATGTATCAAAGGTTTTGCTATGTACAGATACTCGGCCTGTAATAAAGCCTTGGGATGTTGTTGTTGTTGAACACTTAGAATTTCTTCTTCCAATTTAAATGTTCGATACTGAAGTGGTGGAGCCCCTTCCACTTTTCGTATTAGCCGACCCGATCTTTTAAGCTTGAAAGTCACGCTATGTTCACCCCCAGTGATTTTATTACAATCCGATTTGTCATTTTGATTTTTTAATAGAGATTTTCTATTTAGAACTGGTATGGCGGGTGATGTTATGATACCTTCTGTGGAATGTTTTAGGATAAAGTATCTTCCAGCAGCTTTAAAACATTGCAAGAGTGTGATAAAAAACCATTTGCCCTTGCTGCCAAAAACTCTTTTGGCGCTAATTTCAATGAATACCTCTGTATATTCGAGCGTAGTTAAAATGACCTTTAGACGATAGCAAAACTTATTGGGACCCATTGCCGATGAGCATTCATTTGATGTTTCTTTGCGAACATTTGTTAAAATACGATCATTGTATAAAACCAAAAGATTTGATAAAGAATACACCAGCTCCGTGGCAATTGAGGAATCAGTTATACGTCCTAAAATAAAGAGAAAGCTGTTAAAATATAAAAAACCAACAGTAACCAAGGTGAACACAAACCTGCCACAAAATAGGAGGCCCATTTGGCTGTCGTCTCAAGTTCTCCTACCGTTTGTGGGTTTTTAGAAACCCAGGATTCGTAGGCTTTTAAGAACTGTTTTACATTATCCATGTTTCGAAATCAACTATATTTCTGCAGGGTAAAATGAATTAATCCGTTCTATTCTAATCTAATCAAAGCCCCCAATAAAGTTAACAAATCCAATTTCATTAGAACAGCTGAGCTGTGAGTGTTTAATGGGGATACCTAAATGGGCCTGCGTGTGCGTTGTGCGCGATGCGCGTGCACTATAGAACCAAATCGAAGTATTACGACATTTGTTTAGCAATGTTTAGCCGCAAACATAACACACAAAATTGTCATCTTTGGTCCATTTTAAAACAATAAAAACAAAATATTAAAAAAGCATCGCATGGTCCAAAAGCCTGGGACCTGTGTATAATGAAAGCACTTACTCTGTGATTTAGATATTGCCGCCGTATTGTGTTATCATGCTTTTAGTGTGGCATCATTGATCTGTGCTGCCAAGTTTCTTAAATCATATGGTTTTATTTATGTTTATGGATTAGTGTGGTGCAATTATTTTGATTTTATATAATTTTAAGACGAGCACACACTAATTTCAAATAATGCCACGAAATTTGGACGCAGAAAAGGATAATCCTTGTTTGAAGGTAAAGTAATGTGCTGATTTCAGCGTTTCAGGTAAAGGGGCAAAGCAAAGAAGAAACCAATGCCTTGGAAATACCGGTTCTACTGAAATGAGAACAAATTTGTACTCTTGGTGCACTAATTCTAAAACTATATGTATTTTAAGGAACAAGAACTCTCCTACAAATGTTTAAACAAAAACAATTTTGATCGTGAAGCTTGTGAGGTATACTTTGCAAATTATAAGAATTGTAAAGATTTCTGGGTAAGTGGGTACTGAATATTTTGTATATTATACGTATGTATCAAATTATTATCCCCTCTTCCCTCATAGCACAAAGTTCGTTCAGATCGTCGTGCTAAGGGTATATCCCCATATTTACCACCAGTTGAGGAAAGGGAATCCATTAAAGCTGAATATATGAAAACCAAACCTAAGATGTGATAAATAAATGGCATTTTATTTATTGTAAATAAATTATATAATTTTTTTTTATACCAAAGCCATTGAATTTAACTACCGGGGGTCTACTGCAAATTATGTACTGACAATGCGTTAACAATTTTCAATTTGGGTAAAGCCTCTTCAAGCATCGAGCATGATAATTCATATTCCAACGATTCCTGGGGATCATTGACAATTAAGAGTTTTAAATTATTCAGTCGGTACAGGCAAGAAAGACCCCTGGCTGTACATTTGGTCCCGGAAATATCCAGCACTTCCAGTTTATCACATTGTGACCCAGAGAAACGATCTAAACACCAATCATCAAAAGTGGGTACATTATGGAACGAGGCAAATTTCAGATGCTGCAACCAGCGAATGTTTTCCAAGCCTTCATAAAACAAACGCATATTATCGCATCTTATGGCCTCCAGTTTGAAGTTTGCTTCGTAACGGCTGGGTAGTTTAAAATTTCCATCTCCATCAGCTTTCATCCACTGCTGGGCATTGACGAATTTCACAGAACCTCCTCGATGTAGTAAAAAATGAGCGGTAGCCAAATCAGGACCCAAGATTTCATGACGATCTGAGAGGAATTTTTGCATATGTCGTTCTTCTTTTTCTTTCTTCTTCTCCCACATTTCTAGCCATTTTTTGGGATTAAGCTCCAAGGGTTTTTGCATTAATAAAATAAAATCGGAGGTTTGCTCATTATTTGCAAAATACTTTAGTTTTGTATCAATGTCTCCCGATTCTTCATTGGTCTTGCGCCACTTTAGAGCCGCCTTATCACGCAATTGCTCTTCTCGTATCTTTCTAAGGACAGCAGATTCACGGGGTTCACTTTCGTTACTTTTTTCATTTAGCCGGCATACTGAAGATGACAAAGGCCGACTGGAGAACTGATACAATACGCGAGAGTATAATTTTATCATTGTATCCGGAGTTATTTTAATACTTCTTCTATTCCTGGCATTATGGTCACTTGGTATGGTTATATCAACTAACAGTAATGCCCAATTGCTAAACCATGCAACCAATAACATATGTTGCTTGTTAGCAAGCTGGCATAGACCAAGGAAGGTATAGACAACGAAAGTGAATTCACAGCCCTGTAGTTTGTCTGCACACCGTAGATGGCTCTTTTTCGTCTACAATTGAGTGATTTTTAAATTTGGCTTTAATTTGTTTTCTTTCGTTTGTTCTTTTGATGAAACACCAAATATTGGAAAAACATGTAAAATTCTATACATCCACCTGTTTTTGTAATGCAAATTGACTGATTTGTATGGTAATTTTCGTTTTCCAAAAAAAAATTGAGTCACTTGACTGCGCAATTGAGCATAGACCAAGGAAGGTATAGACAATGAAAGTGAATTCACAGCGCTGTAGTTTGTCTGCACACCGTAAATGGCTCTTATTCGTCCACAATTGAGTGATTTTTAAATTTGGCTTTAATTTGTTTTCTTTCGTTTGTTCTTTTGATGAAACACCAAATATTGGAAAAACATGTAAAATTCTATACATCCACCTGTTTTTGTAATGCAAATTGACTGATTTGTATGGTAATTTTCGTTTTCCAAAAAGAAATTGAGTCACTTGACTGCGCAATTGAGTGGAATGAGTGCGCTCTGCAAATAAACAAAACCATGGTGAATTATCAAGGTATGTCTCTATTTTAATTGGTCTATGTTTTCAACCCAAACAGTTGGCATCACTGGCTGTCGGGCAAAATTAAGCAAAACTTCGAAGGGACGCTTAAAATTAATAATCGTTCATAAGAATAGGAGAATCTGAAGGAAATACACGTTTTAAATAAAATACACGTTTTAAATAAAATGAAAAGGTTAAAGTGGCTATAAAAAGACGGTAGGTATAAAACAAAACTAAGTTTATTGGGACCCAATTCTTTTTTAGGCTTTTGTAGTAATGGGCTAACATATTTTTGTTTGGACCTTATAGAGCACGGTGACTCAAATTGCCGTTTAATTGTTGTATATCCAATAAAATAGTCATTTCTTCTGAATTTCTAGCACAATATAATGATCTCTGTTCCAACATCCATCTGTCGTAACATTCATCGTACTGATGATATGTGATTTTATTAAAAGACGGGAGATTGTAAGTAATCCCATCTCCATATTTATATGTTTGAGAGTTTTTAACCTAAAATTTTATCTGAATTGAAATTGGGAATGGGACTATATATCTGGAATACTTAGGTAGTTGTCGTCTTTATTAATGTAATAGATCCAATTAAAACCGATTTCAGGGTGCTTTTATTTATTTGCATTTAATTGTTTTTTTTTCAGGAAAGTCATATTAGTTGAATAAAACTAACACAGGAACCACAAAGAACAGAGATGATGGGTCCAAACAACCTAAACTTTGAAATAAAATTGAAGCGTGAAAATAAAATCTATTATGAAAACGTAAGCAAGTAATTTATTCGTAGATTTTTGAAATGAACATAATTGTTTTGCTTTTTTTAGGATGTCTTGGTTGGCTGTGTACAGTTTTCTTGCCCTTCAGAGGCAAAACATGATGGTATAACTCTGTCATTGGAAGGTGTAGTCAATTTACAGCTGAGCAATAGTAAATCTGTTGGCCTTCTTGATGCTTTCTACAATTCCTTGAAACCAATACAGCTACTAAATTCAACTATAGATTTATCGGCTCCGGGAAAGCTTGCAGGCAATACAGAATTTCATTTTGAATTTCCTTTAAAGTGCAACAAAGAACCCAAAGTTCTATATGAAACCTATCATGGTCTATTTATCAATATAAACTATCAATTGAAATGTGATGTAAAACGAAGTTTTCTGGCCAAGTCATTGCAAAAGACACAACAATTCTGTATACAATATAAACCGCCAAGTGGACCTGAAGCAACGCTAGTGCCTCCTGCGAAAGAGGTTAATTTTAGCATAAGCCCCGAAAGCATACAGAAGAATTCCAAAGAACGTATAACTATGCCAAGATTTTTAATAACTGGTAAATTGGCCAAGACCGAATTTTGTATAACTGAACCGCTGAAGGGTAGTTTGACAGTGCAACATACTGAAGTAGCTATAAAATCAATAGAATTACAACTATTACGTGTGGAAACATGTGGATGTAAAGAAGGTTATGCCAAGGATGCAACAGAAGTTCAAACCATACAAATTGTTGATGGAAATATATGTCCAAAATTGGAAATTCCTATATATATGGTATTGCCTCGATTATTCTCATGTCCCACATTGATAACGAAGAATTTTAAAATTGGTAAGTAAACGAAAATATTAATTGAAATAGTAAGGAATATACATACTACATATCCATATGCACACACATACCCATACCAAATAAAACTCTATCTTAGTCTCAGTTGGGTTTATATATAGAAATCAATGCTTATATTTATTTATTTTAAATATGTACATACAATATTTAAATTGCAATAGACTTCTGTAGTAGATTTATTGATCCTATTCATGGTATATGTTATATCAGCTCCAACGCAACGGACCTTAATGCCTTCTCTATTTGTATGTATGAATGGATATTCAGGTCTAAATCTAAGAGACTTGTACTGCAATAACGAAAAGAATATATAAACAGATAGATAGTATAACTTCCAAGGAACGGCAAGCTATTTATCTTATTCCCAATAAATGATATTTATGCAATTACAATTTTTTTTTACCTATAATGTGAAGTTCTTATCAATGAGTGCTGCCCTTTTCTATGCTTAGCTGACTAAAAAAAGATTTGGAATCACCATTAGTGAGAGGAGATAATCCACCGCTGAAAAACTTTTTGGTGTTTGGTCAGAAATGGATTGAACCCCTTTGTTTGCAACCTAACTTGCACCAGAGTAACTCTCATAGGGCAGATGTCATTCTCTTACGTTTGCTCCGCATTGATATCGTATTAATTCTTTAATGCTCCTGATTCAGTATTTCCGAACATGAATAATAATTTAAATATTGAGATTTACACACAAACTTGTTCATAGCAGAGTTGGTAGCTTAGTTTCGCTTATCATATGGGCAATCATAGATACGCTTTAATCGTATGTTTTGAGTCACCCATAGGTTCAGGTTTAGCTATAACACATTCTTAATGAACTGTCTTCAATGGCTAATCTGAAAAATAAATGGGAAATTTTATATTCGCCTCGAAAATATATTTTAAAAATTAATAAAATAAGAGTTCAATTTATGAAGTATTTGGTAAAGCAGAATGAAAGGTTATAAACAAGTATGAGATTTGGTTTTATGCAAAAAATTTATATTTAATATTCTTTAAAAATGATATAATTTTGATTTTTTTAATTTTTAATTTAATATGCAATACATTATTTTTTACCGAAAACCCCTTTAGTTTTGTCTTTCCATAACACCATAAAAATCAATAACAATAGGCTAATAAATAAGCCATTATATCATTACATATACTAAGGGACGTTAAATGTACTGCAGGGTCTTGAACGCTCACATAAATGGATTTTGAAAACAAAAACAACAAAATTTGTCATTTAAAAGCAACCGATCTCACCAATAAAAGTAATACAGAATTACTATTATTAACTTTTTGGACAAAATATCTAGCTAACTGATCGTTTTAATATCTAAATTTTGCAAACTAACCCACCACACTCGCCTCATTAACATATGCAACTTTATTTCCCTTGCTTTAACTCACTCTCTTGCTTTTTTAATGCTCTCCGAGTGACTCTCAAACTGTTTTCATCATGTCAGCATAACAAAAGTCAAACACACATACACAGTCACACACAACTCACCAAACAACAGCTTCTCAAAACAATGAAACAACTAAATAAAGTCAACATTTCTATTTAAAAAAATGTCTAAATTTCTCCACTAAAACTTGGCCATTTTGAAAAATTAATGTCATTCGCCAAAAACCTTGTATGTGCTCACAATATGTAACCCAAGTTGTGGCGTGTTAATATATATTACTTGTACAAACATAACATATATTTCTTGTGCTTCTTTCATTTCAGAATTTGAAGTTAATCTGGTAATTGTTTTCAAAGATGACTACATTATCAGCGAGAATTTTCCCATTGTCTTGAAGCGTTTAAATGGGCCTCTGGGATCTAAAACTGTAACTCGTGGAATTTAAATATAAATACAATATATTAAAGTTTATACAAAAAACTTTAATATATTGTCTATGATAAATAGTAACTTAAGTGATCATATTAAAAAAATATATATAAAAAATTATAATATCAAAAAATTAAATAAAAAAAAAAAACACTATACAAGGTAAAACTATATGCCAAAGGCTGATCTGAATTCGAAGCAGTTGCAGTGAAAGTAGCTGAAATGGGAAAAATGTTAAAATGAAATGGAAAGTGTTAATTTTTTTTAATCCACAATTTTTATGAAAAGTAACTGAAATGGGAAAAATTTTAAACGAAAAAGGAAAATGTTTAATTTTTTTTAATCTTAAATTTCTAAGGGCTTTGGTTTTTAAACCTACAGGAATTTATGGTGCAGCCATATTCAAGGCTTGACCTAAAGACAGTTGTTGTTGTTGTAACATTTTTTTAATGTAGTTTCATCAATTTTGTTCAATGCTTGTGTAGTTCAGCTGGTAGCCAGATGAAGGAACTCTGCGAGAAGGATGGGGTGTGTCCAGAGTGATCTGGTAGTGAGTAGTGTGGCTGAGGATTTGGTGGGAGATATCCACAAATTTCTTGCAGTGAAATAACTGGTAAGATCAGCGAGGTAGACATTCAATCGATCGTAAATGTCATCAACAATGGGCCCGGATGCCATGATTGTGCAATCGTCTGCATATGACACAATCTCGATTTTAAGATACCACCTTTCACCTACTACTAAAGTCAGTTAAAATTCAATGCTCTACTAAAAAAACTTGCAACTTTTTGTATTAATTTCACGCAGTTCTAATTTTTTTTCTCAACCTCTATTTTCTGAACCATAATGAAATCTAATGCGAAATTTGTATAAATAGTTCTTATTGAAAAGAAATTTAATTGGAATCAATTTCATGACAAAACCTGGAATGGTTCAAAAGTTATTGAAAATGCAAAATTGTGCGTTTTGCGAATTCGTAAACCAGAATATGGGGGTATGAACGTTTATTGTAATGTCTTTAAAATTTCACAATATTTTTTTCAGACGAGAAAAACATTTTTCGACATTAAATTTGAGTGCTTTGTGAATTTAATACAAACGTTTAAATGACATCTTTATCACGTTCAGGAATTCGTCACTCGTCCTTAGACATTTCTGAAGAATACCCTAAAATACCAATATTGATTAAAAAAAGAATCAATAGCACCTTCATAACAATAAAATTCTCTATTTGGCAATATAGTTCAGTTTCTTAAGCTTGTGAAAGTCTAATACGAATTTTTGTGTTAGAAGATATCGTCAATTAAGCTTAGTACTGTTCAACTTGGAAAAAACACCAAAAGCACTAAATGAAAATGCCAGAAAGCACCAAGTTGGTGTTTTTTTGAAAAGGCACTAAAAAGGCAATTTGGTGCTTTTTGGAAATCAAAAAACACTAAATTTGGTGCTAAAAGCACCAAATTGGCATCACTGCCTAAAGAGGTGAACTAGAAGTTGGATTTCCGTATATGTGACCATAGGATATCCACGATTCCAAAGTTTGATGTTTTAGACATTTTTCCTCTTTCACAAAGACTCATTCGATGATTCACAATCCATCCCTGTTTAACGAAGATTTTGTTTCGCATACACGACTCCAATTAAACTCGCACTCTACATTCTAAAAACGAAAGTTTTTACAAACTCTTTATTCTCATTTTTTACCCTTCCTGCTCGCGTTTCAAACAAATTTGCCATAATACAAATAAAGAAACTAAATTGAGTTGAAAAAATTCTTCTAAATGAGAATAACATTTGGTGGTACGAAACTTCTCTATGGCATTTTCTAGGACAATGCAATTATCATCTGGTCTATGTTGTAAAAACACGTCTCTGACACACAATACAGTAGGGAATTTTGAAACTTATTTTCTTTTGGTCTTTATTGTGCTCAATGAATTGCCATTCCCTTATGGTACATTGCAAAATTAGACAAATGTGAAGCAAACTATGCAGAATACCCATATATACTTACATTCCAAAATGTCTACATGGGAATTAATTGATGGCGTAATGGTTGAACCTAATGAGTTAGCGACTACACTTAAAGATAAACGCTGTGAAAACGATTGCATTGTCATTTAGGTACCGAACTAGAATTTAGACGAAATTATTTAATTAGAAATTTTAGGGGGACAAAGAGATGCTGAAAGTGAAAATAGGATATCACGTATTTTATATTTTTACGGGGAGACACTTGCTCTTAACCTAATCTTCGAACATAGAGGGAATTGCTGGATTGCTCACTCTGTTATATCGATATAGACAGGACTCCCTTAGCCTTTTTATACCTGGCGCTATATACACAAACAAATTCTGTAGTTAAACTAACGCTAAATTTAATTTATTTTTTGTTGCAAAACAAAAAATACTTGTTTGTAGTTAATTTTTATTATTTTTGTAGAAATTTTCCACAGCCCAGTGAAATTTTCCTTTTTTTTAAGTATGTCTCAAACATTTTCTGAACTAAACGTGGGTATAAGTTTCAATGACCATACACATAAGTTCAATATGAACTAAAACAGAAGAAAATTTTCGTACGATACCCACAAATAGTAAGAATCAACTACTGTATGCTTAAAATGGTCGTGATTTGGTTCCCATGATTTCTATTTTAATTTTAGTTAATTTTTATACCCTGCTCCACACTGTGGAACAGGGTATTATAAGTTAGTGCATATGTTTGCAACACCCAGAAGGAGACGAGATAGACACATGGTGTCTTTGGCAAAAATGCTCAGGGTGGGTTCCTGAGTCGATATAGCGATGTCCGTCTGTCCGTCTGTCCGTGAACACATTTTTGTAATCAAAGTCTAGGTCGCAGTTTTAGTCCAATCGACTTCAAATTTGGCACAAGTATGTGTTTTGGCTCAGAATAGATCCCTATTGATTTTGTAAGAAATCGGTTCAGATTTAGATATAGCTCCCATATATATATTTCGCCCGATATGGACTTATATGGCCCCAGAAGCCAGAGTTTTACCCTAATTTGCTTAAAATTTTGCACAAGAAGAACAATTAGTACTATAGTCAAGTGTGCCAAATTTTATTGAAATCGGTTCAGATTTAGATATAGCTCCCATATATATCTTTCGCCCGATATGGACTTATATGGCCCCAGAAGCCAGATTTTTGGCCGAATTTGGTTGAAATTTTTCACTAGGAGTACAATTAGTAATATAGTCAAGTGTGCAAAATTTGATTGAAATCGGTTCAGATTTAGATATAGCTCCCATATATATCTTTCGCCCGATATGGACTAATATGGTCCTAAAAGCTAGAGTTTTGACCCAATTTGGTTGAAATTTTGCACAGGGAGTAGATTTGGCATTCTAGCTATGCCTGCCAAATTTGATTGAAATCGGTTCAGATTTATATATAGCTCCCATATATAGCTTTCGCCCGATTTACACTCATATGACCACAGAGGCCAAGTTTTTGCTCCGATTTAGTTGAAATTTTGCACAAGGAGTAGATTTAGCATTGTAGCTATGTGTGCTAAATTTGGTTGAAATCGATTCAGATTTAGATATAGCTCCCATATATATCTTTCGCCCGATATGCACTTATATGGACCCAGAAGCCAGAGTTTTATCCCGATTAGCTTGAAATTTTGCACAAGGAGTACAATTAGTAGTATAGTCATGTGTGCCAAATTTGATTGAAATCGGTTCAGATTTAGATATAGCTTCCATATATATTATTCGCCCGATATGGACTTATATGGCCCCAGAAGCCCGAGTTTTGGCCCAATTTGGTTGAAATTTTGCACAGGGAGTAGATTTAGCATTCTAGCTATGCGTGCCAAATATGATTGAAATCGGTTCAGATTTATATATAGCTCCCATATATAGCTTTCGCCCGATTTACACTCATATGACCACAGAGGCCAATTTTTTGCTCCGATTTAGTTGAAATTTTGCACATGGAGTAGAATTAGCATTGTAGCTATGCCTGCCAAATTTGGTTGAAATCGGTTCAGATTTAGATATAGCTCCCATATATATGTTTTTCTGATTTCGACAAAAATGGTCAAAATACCAACACTTTCCTTGTAAAATCGCCACTGCTTAGTCGAAAAGTTGTAAAACTGACTCTAATTTTCCTAAACTTGTAATAAATATATATCGAGCGATAAATCATAAATAAACTTTTGCGAAGTTTCCTTAAAATTGCTTCATTTAAATGTTTCCCATATTTTTTTTTTACTAAAATTGTGTTCCACCCTAGTGCATTAGCCAACTTAAATTTTGAGTCTATAGATTTTGTAAAAGTCTATCAAATTCTGTCCAAATCGAATGATATTTAAATGTATGTATTTGGGACAAATCCTTGTATATAGCACCCAACACATTTGACGGATGTGATATGGAAAGTGGTGCAGGGTATAATATAGTCGGCCCCGCCCGACTTTAGACTTTCCTTACTTGTTTTCCTTGAGAGGGTGTAATTTCTTGAATTGCAGTTAAAAAATACACTAGGGCATTAAATTTTCTGGTTTAAACCAACGCTTTGTGGAAATCTCAAAATGTTCTTCCAATTAAACAGTTCACTGTTTTTCGGTGTAGGTGGTTATTTCTATGGAAAATTTTGTCAAAATTTTATTTCTATAGAAAATTTTGCCAAAATTTAATTTCTATAGAAAATTTTGTCATAATTTAATTTCTATAGAAAATGTTGTCAAAATTTTATTTCTATAGAAAATTTTGTCAAAATTTTATTTCTATAGAAAATTTTGTCAACATTTTATTTCTATAGAAAATTTTGTCAAAATTTTATTTTTATAAACAAATTTTGTCAACATTTTATTTCTATAGAAAATTTTGTCATCATTTTATTTTTATAAACAAATTTTGTCCAAATTTTATTTTTATAAACAAATTTTGTCAAAATTTTATTTCTATAGAAATTTTGTCAAAATTTCTATAGAAATATTATTTTTATAAACAAATTTTGTCAACATTTTATTTCTATAGAAAATTTTGTCAACATTTTATTTGTATAAACAAATTTTGTCAAAATTTTATTTCTATAGAAATTTTGTCAAAATTTTATTTCTATAGTAAATTATGTAAACATTTTATTTCTATAGAAAATTTTTTCAAAATTTTATTTCTATAGAAATCTTTTTCAAAATTTTATTTCTATAGAAAATTTTTTCAAAATTTTATTTCTATAGAAATCTTTTTCAAAATTTTATTTCTATAGAAAATTTTGTCAAAATTTTATTTCTATAGAAAATTTTTATCAAAATTATTTTACTTCTATAGAAATTTTTCTCAAAACTTTATTTCTATAGAAAATTTTCTCAAAATTTTATTTCTATAGAAAATTTTGCCAAAATTTTATTTCTATAGAAAATTTTGTTGAATTTTTTTGTTTCTATAGAAACTTTTGTTAAAATTTTTGTTTCTATAGAAAATTTTGTCAAATTTTATTTCTATAGAATTTTTGTCAAAAGTTTATTTCTATAGAAAATTTTGTCAAAATTTTATTTCTATAGAAAATTTTGTCAAAATTTTATTTCTATAGAAAATTTTGTTAAAATTTTTGTTTCTATAGAAAATTTTGTTAAAATTTTTGTTTCTATAGAAAATTTTGTTAAAATGTTTGTTTCTATAGAAAATTGTATCAACGTTTTATTTCTATAGAAATTTTGTCAAAATTTTATTTCTATAGAAAATTTTGTTAAAATTTTTGTTTCTATAGAAAATTTTGTCAAAATTTTTGTTTCTATAGAAAATTTTGTCAAAATTTTATTTCCATAGAAAATTTTGTAAAAATTTTATTTCTGTAGAAAATTTTGTCAACCTTTTTATTTCTATAGAAAATTTTGTCAACATTTTATTTCGTTTTGTTTTGTTATTGTTGGTTTATTCTTCAATCATTTTGTTGTTTTTGATTTGAGCTTAAAACCATGCATTGACTAAACTACAAGTGTAGCTTAACCAACAGACGAAAATAAGGTTTGTCAAATTTATTTGGGCAGAGCCCTATACACTGCAAGATGGTTGAATGGACGCACGTTCCTCATCAGCATCCTCTACTTGCAGCAAAACTATCAACCAATTATCAGCTCAAGCCGTGTCACAGGACGGTTCTCGTGGCGCTTAACCTATCGAAGGCATTCGATACGGTCAACCATGCCCTACCCTACCGGCAGGAACCAAGCGTTGGGTTTGAATTATCTGTGCGTACGCCAGTCGTATGTGGGATTCAGGGATAGGAAGTCAAAACCCCGTAGAGTTAAACAGGGAGTTCGTTCCCCAGGGTGGGGTGATATCTCCGGCACTGTTTAATCTCTACCTGTCCTCGATTCCACCCCCTCCTGATGGCGTCGAGATTGTATCATATGCCGACGATTGTACAATTATGGCATCCGGGCCTATTGTTGATACATATGCTATCGATTGAACGTCTACCTCGCTGATCTTACCAGTTATTTCACTGCAAGAAATTTGAGGATATCTCCCACCAAATCCTCAGCCACACTATTCACTACATGGACGGCGGAAGTACGCAGGCATTTGAATGTCAGAGTCGACGGCGAAATAATTCCGACCACAAATTACCCCAAGATTCTCGGGGTGACATTCGGATGCCTTTTTAAGTCGTTCGCCCATGCCACTGCAATTTGTGATAAGCTCCACGGTAGAAACAAGGTCCTCAAGTCGCTTGCCGGCAGCACTTGGTTAACTACATATAAGGCAATTGGTCGGTCAGTGGTAAACTATGCAGCGCCAGTTTGGACACCTCAAACGAGAGATACGCAGTGGAATAACACACAGACCTGTGAGAACGCTGCCCTTACAACTGCAACAGGATGTCTCCGCAGTACACCCCTGGATCACCTTTATTCGGAGACCAAGATCATCCCAGTGCCTCGACACAATTACATGTTGTCTGTCCTCTTGGGTTGCTATCGTAGTTGTCGTCCAAATCACCATCTTGTGGATAGACAACCTCCACCCAGGAATGTAAGGGTTGATCTTCACCTTCTAGAGCCCGAGATCCAGCGTTATAAACAAGAGCCTCTAGATCAGGCAGCATACCAGACAGGTCTGAACAGGATTCATGAGGATACTATAGCTGAAGCGGTGAGAAGCTACAAGGTTAATCCTGTTCTCGGAGTCCGACCGCCGCCCATAGCACCGGAGGAGAGAGACCTCCTACGGCAAACCAGGGTCTTTTTGGCCCAACAAAGATCAGGCAAGTGCAGCCGCCTCAATTCCTACTTATCAGTGATTGATAGCAGCGTAGCTGACTTGTGTCCCATCTGTAATCAAGGGCCACATGACACTCGTCACCTTTTCGCTTGCCCAGCTAAGCCTACCCGTCTCACCACCAGATCACTCTGGAAACACCCCATCCTTGTCGCAGAGTTCCTTGATCTGGCTAATAGTTGAACTACACAATAGAGGTGTGCACGTGACACGAAATTGTCGTGACTCACGAAAATTTTCGTGATTCGTGCGTGAGTCGTGAGTCACGCTCATGACAACAGCGTGAGTGTGCGTGAGCGTGATTAACAAAACAAAATGTCGTGCGTGAGTCACGAAAATAATATCTTCGTGAGTGTGCGTGAGTAACGAATTACACTCACGACAATATTCCTGCTCACCAACATAAAACGCTTAAGAGTTAAATTCAATTACAATTCTAGTGACACCTGAGATGTTAAGAGTTTAATAACACTCTCGATTTTAATAATGCTCATGTTTTCAGACACTTCGGTAAGGTAAATTAATTATAAAATTATTCGTGAGTCACGATATTTTTCGTGATTCACGGTATTTTTCGTGAGTCACGGTATTTTTTGTGAGTCACGACGTTTTCGTGCGTGAGTGTGCGTGAATATAAATTTTCTTTTCGTGAGTGTGCGTGAGCGTGAGTCCTACCAAAAATATCGTGCGTGAGTGTGCGTGAGTATGATTTTTCTGTCGTGAGTGTGCGTGAGCGTGAGTAAACTATTACTCACGTGCACACCTCTACTACACAAGCATAGAACAAAATGGATGAAAAAAAATTAAAAACTGTTACAACAACAACCAATTATCAGAACAAATTCTAGTAGCTCACTAAACCCAAAGTGAACCACACTTGAACCTTCCGAAAAAAAGGTTTATCATAGCCGGCCTTTGCCGAAATAAATTTCTACAAACATATCTCTTTTCGTTGCCACTGTCAAATCATCGATTTGAGTGCAGTTGGGTGGGTTTATTTTGAACATGCTTCCTTTTACTTCATTCGTTTTGTTTTTTTTTTTAAGTGTGTGTTTATTCTTCAATCATTGACTAAACTACAGATGTAGCTTAACTATAAGAATTTGCCCAAATAAATTTGACAAACATTCTTTTTCTCTGTTGTTTAAGCTACTCTTGTAGTTTAGTCAGCGCAATGATTTTTAAGCTGATATCAAAACAACAAAAAAATGTATTTCTATAGAAATTTTTGTCAAAATTTTATTTCTATATATTCAGTAAAAATCTACCATTTTTGGTAGAATTTTACCAATTGTGGCAACCGTGATTAAAAGTCGTAATGAAATGTCGAACTTAAAGTACTGATTTATTTATTATTACATACTCCTTGGTGTCGTATAAGTAATACTAATTCATGGAAGATACGTTCAATGGATCGCATAAGTAATTGAAATGAATTTCCAAATACGTATACGTAATATATGACCGATTACACTAGAAAGTATTTACGTATGGTGTTTTCACAAAGAACAAATATACCAATTGGCCGATAAACACATGTATCTGGGAACTTTCTATACCTCTATCATATCCCAGCGGCGGAATCGAGAAGGACCTTACAAATTCAGGCATGTTAAATGCCTTAAATTGGAAGGAGTTGTGTTTATAAGACATGCATGTGTACTGATTTTACATTCATCGTAGGCATTCTAAAATCAGACCTGTAATTAAGCATTGCGTTTCATTTACTTTTTCATTTTATACACCCAGACATTCTCTTTGCCTTCTTTATAGAAGTTGTATAGCATGGGTGTTAAAATTATGTAGCAAGAGAGTTGTCTTGTGCTCTCGTTTAAAAGAGAACTTTAAAATTGTTTACATCCCTATTCATTTATAATTAGAATGCATTTGTAATGCCTTTGGAAGTCAAGTGGTTATTTCATATTATGACAGAAAATATTTATGTCAGAAAATATTTTCATTAATTGTCTTTGCATATGTTAATAAACGAGTGAATAATAATTTTGCGGACGCCAATTCACGCCATTCGTTTGTTCAGTTTTGATTTTGTGAAGTACAGACGCGTTCCTTGTTTTGTGTTTTTAAATTTGTGAAATTGTGAAAAGTTAAACTTACAGCATGGGTGTTAAAGTTATGCAGCAGGATATTTGCCTTGGGCTCTCTTTTAAAATATAGTTTTAAAATTGTTTGCATTGCTATTTAATTATAATTACAATGCATTTTCAATGCCTTTCTAAGTCAATCGCTCGTTTTATAAAATCCCACTTACAAATATAAGTAAACAAGCATCTAACATAATTGGACTGCCTTCAATTTCCCAAAAAGGGCCATTATTTTTCTATAATTTCTTGAATTTAAATTCTTCCAGATCTCAACAACAAATGTGGCGAAAGAAGTCCTGACTTAAAAATTTGTATATTTTTTCTTTAATTTTATATTAATTATCTATTTATTTATCTATCTTTGAACTCGAAACTTCTTATTGTAACAATAAATCTGAATTAAAACAATAACTATGTCTAATAATGATAAAGTCATTCTTTTGAGAACGTATAGGGAAGACCGCCCTGTACTACAGAACACCTTCTTGACGTAGCGCTGCAACATGCCTGTAATAAGAAGGAGCGAAGGTGTGGTTTTATTTTCAGTAATTATGTAGGAATTCTTATATACACCCCTGTAGAACTCCTTCTGTTTAGAGGGCTGGTGAACGCCCTTTTATGTAAGCTACAAAGAAGGCCTTGCCCTCCAATCTCACCCTATGTTAAATGGAAAGGAAGGTGTAATGTCCTAAGCAGGCCTCTGTAATGCCTAGACAGGCCTGGAAAAAGGACTTCCAAGCACATGAACTACGCCGCTGGGATATATAACAGTTGTCGGTGGTGTTTGTCAGTTAGGACAGTTAGGCTAAATATATATGTGTTCCGTTAGATCATCTAATTGGGCTACAGTATATATACTGGTACACCACAATGACCTGCTGAATCAACACAGCCCTGGCTGTCTTTTAAACTGTCCATTTGTCGCGTTTTCTTGACCACAAGTATTTTTTAATCAGAAATTCGTAAAAGGTTTTGTTTTAGCACAAGGACGTACGTCATTGAAATTGGGAACAATCGGTGGTGTACAAGTTATTTAACCCTCTAACTACCCATGTCCACTACACACGACATTCGCAAACGACCCCAAACTTTAATTCTCCACGTAGTTCCGATTTATTTCACAATGTTATTTTAAAGGCCGTAATCTAAATACGCTATAAATATTTTCCTGTTGGTGGGTACTACTAAAATGCATTTATTTTATAAACTCCTTTAACAACCAACGTAGAATCTGTAAAATCAATTTTGTGAATTTTCCTCTGACTGATGCTTTATGTAGTTAGAAACCTTCGAGATGTCAAAACGAGAGGCAATCCATTTATAAAAAGAATAGACTATTTAGTAAACCCATTTACAATTATCCAGGCAAACATCATGTTGGGGTCATCGCCGGACACCAGACTTTTTATGATAGTCATTCTTCTATTTTTTTTACTGTTGCTTCAATCCAAGTGGCAGACATGGTACTATTTATGAACTCTAGTAGAGTTCCGTCCGTTTTCTCTACTAAATATGCAACAAGAACCTGGTACATATATGCAGCTACACTTACAAATCATAAATATTTCCGTAATGGAAAATATGAATGGTCCCAAACAAAGAGAATGGAAATCATAGAGAAACATAAAAAGAGCCCTGGAAACCAGGAATAACTGTAGGCAAACATGAAAGTGATGTAGCATAATGCAACTGAGTTATACATATCCTGTCTGCATTCTTGCCAGTTCAACATAGCCAATGCCTTTATTTATTAATGTGCTAAGTCGAAAATTATAGTTTTTTATACACTGAAAAAAATAGTGAATCCACCACGAAAGAAAATTTTAGTTAGTTTTAGAAAAAATATATTAATTTTAGAAAATTTTAACTAAACTGTATTAGAAACGCAGATGTCACGTCGATTTCACAAAACTAAGTAAATAATTTTCGACAAATTCAAGAAAATTTATTAGACATAATTAATTTTTTTCACTTGTTAAAGAAAATTTCGAACTTTGAAGGAAAAAATTGGAGTTAAAAATTGCAAAAATGTCTTTAGTACCATATGAAGTTCATGATGGACTCATTACTGGTAAAATTTACAAGTTTTAAGAAATTCTGAACTATTTTGTGGGAGACCCGAATTTAGTTAATCTTTATGCTTCATTTGTGTATAATTTTTTCCTCTATTTTAGTTATTTAACTAACGTAAGCAAAAAAATTATTAAAGGCATGGAAACTTTATTAAAACGTAATAATTCCATGAACTAAAATAGAATTAAATCAGCTTTAGTGAAATATAGGGTTCACTTTTTTTTGAGTGTACGTTTTTTTTTCTCTGTGAAGTCTGATTTTCCTATATAGAGCCTAAGCCTGATTCGATTTAACGAAAAAATTTCGTTTTTCTTAATCGACAGAGAGACAGAGGAATTGATGGATATTCCGGAACCTATCGGAGACTTTGAGTAGATCGGGGTATTCCACCAGTATTCCTGGTCAAATAGTGAACTTTTTTATAGGAAGAATGAACTACCTCGTGCGAAAATTGAACTAAAATCTACTTCAGTTTCTTTACATTTCCCCCTAATGCGTTGTTAAAATAATGTAAAATATTCGTTTGTCTACAATTTCGTTCCTCAGTAAAGAAAAATTTTCTTTCAGTATACGTGCTGAATATTTTCGCCACATGGTTTTGTACAGAAACCGAACTAAGTCGATTTAGTACACTTTATAAATAAGAATCTTGTGCTCTAAGACTTACCAAGGATCATGGAGACACACAAACATGGGCAAATAATTAAAAAGTCGGAAAATTAAGGGCCGGAAAAACATCAAGCTAACGACTTAGCGAACACGATATGAATGCATGAATGGAAATCAGGAAGTTTTCATCTGTAATAAGGTGACATACTAAACTATTATGCAGTTGTTAAACAAAAAGCGGTTCTGGCTATAGATGGGACAAAAAATCTGGAATAGGACAAAGTTGTGAGAATAGTGAACTATAGCTTACGAATGATTATGAAAATGAAAAATGGGTTAGAATTTCCCCACTATTATCAGCGACTCCGATAACGATATGCTTTTATAGGATAACACAATGTCAATTTCCATGTCTTGGGGAAATTCGAAATTTTGAGACCACAATTTTTTCAAAATAGAACATTTTGTCAAAATTTTATTTCTATAACAAATTTTGTCAAAATTTTATTTCTATAACAAATTTTGTCAAAATTTTATTTCTATAGAAAATTTTGTCAAAATTTTATTTCTATAGAAGATTTTGTCAAATTTTTTTTTCTATAGATATTTTTGTCTAAATTTTATTTTTATAGAAATTTTTGTAAAAATTTTATTTCTATAGAAAATTTTGTCTAAATTTTATTTTTATAGAAATTTTTGTAAAAATTTTATTTCTATAGAAAATTTTGTCAAAATTTTCTTTTCTGTGGAAAATTTTGTCAAAATTCTATTTCTATAGAAAATTTTGTCAACATTTTATTTCTATAGAAAATTTTGTCAACATTTTATTTCTATAGAAAATTTTATTAAAATTTATTTCTATAGAAAATTTTGTCAAAATTTATTTCTATAGAAAATTTTGTGAAAATTTTATTTCCACAGAAAATTTTGTCAAAATTTTATTTCTATAGAACATTTTGTCAACATTTTATTTCTATAGAAAATTTTGTCAAAATTTTATTTCTATAGAAAATTTTGTCAACATTTTATTTCTATAGAAAATTTTGTCAAAATTGTCTTTTCTATAGAAAATTTTGTCAAAATTTTCTTTTCTATAGAAAACTTTGTCAAAAATTTATTTCTATAAAAAATTTTGTCAAAAATTTATTTCTATAAAAAATTTTGTCAACATTTTATTTATATAGAAAATTTTGTCAAAATTGTATTTCTATAGAAAATTTTGTCCAAATTTTATTTTTATAAAAGATTTTGTCAAAATTTTATTTCTAATAGAAAATTTTGTCAAAATTTTATTTCTATAGAAAATTTTGTCAAAATTTTAGTTCTATAGAAAATTTTGTCAAAATTTATTTCTATAGAAAATTTTGTCAACATTTTATTTCTATTGAAAATTTTGTCAACATTTTATTTCTATAGAAAATTTTGTCAAAATTTATTTCTATAGAAAATTTTGTGAACATTTTATTTCTACAGAAAAATTTGTCAAAATTTTATTTCTATAGAACATTTTGTCAATTTTTTGTTTGCTCATATGCTTTTAGTCAATTTTCAAATTATTAATGAAGAATGAAAGGATATAGTATTATTTACTTATTTCTGTTTGTTCTATGGTTACAAATTTAAACTTTTCTCTTGACTTTTTGTTAAAAAGGCAATATGGTTAACTTTTCATTAAGTCAGTGGGTTACCATTATTGACTTAAATTGCTTTTGTCCACCAAGTAAAGCTAACAATTCAACACACTTAGATGCTTTAGAAGCAAGAACACACATCAACATTGCTCCAGGGCCTCGATTGGTAACAATTACCAACAGTTTTAATTGCTGCAATGAATGAGAAAAGAAAGGAGTCCTGGATGTTATTTAGTTGAATCGAGTCGAAGCTCTATTACGCTTTAAAATAGATTGAATTGAAATCGATGAAATATATAGAGCGGGCTACAGAAATGAAAAACTTTTATGCACTATGTATGACTAGGAAGACCGGACAAAAAAGGGTCCAATGAATTGTCCAGCGTCTTCCAGACGGGTATGTAGCACGGTCGCCACAGTTGGTAGAGTTCTACTAAAAAATGGTTGACAATTTTGACAACATTTTCTAAAGAAATAAAATGTTGACAAAATTTTCTATAGAAATAAAATTTTGACAAAATTTTCTATAGAAATAAAATTTTGATAAAAATTTCTATAGATTTCAAATTTTGACAAAATAGAATAACATTTTATTTGTTGTTTTGATCTCACCTTAAACACCATTGCATTGACTAAACTACAAGAGTGGTTTAACCAACAGTGGAAAAGAATGTTTGTCAAATTTATTTGGACAAAGCCCTATAGACTGCAAGATGGTTGGATGAACGCACGTTTCAGAATTACCACATTCCTCATTAGCATCCTTTACTTGCAGCAAAACTATCAACCAATTATTAAAACACATTCTGGTAGTTCATCAGAACCCAAAGTGAACCACACTTGAACCTTCCGAAAAAAGGTTTATGATAGTCGGCTTTTGCCGAAATAAATCTTTTGACAAAATTTTATGTAGAAATAATAATAATTGTCTAAATAATTATAAATATTTCCCAAATATTGTCCGAGATTTTGTAGAAGTCTGATTTGAGATTTTATCAAAATGTAGATCTAAATACAAAGTTGTGCAGAGTATATTATAATCGGCCCGCCCGACTTTAGACTTTCCTTGCATTTTTATTTTTTGTTTGTTACGTCCCATAACGTTGAATTTAAATTTAAAGTACATAGATTTTGTAGAAGTATATACAATTTTGTCTAAATCGATTCAGATTCAAATTCATGCATATGGGAATATAAACCTTAATATAGCTCGCAACAAATTTAAAGGATTTGAGATAGTATCAATAATTTTGGTCCACAAATACATGTACTGTTGGCATCTTCTCATATTATGATGGGTATTTATAACATTATTTTATTTATTAAACATTGCCCTAAATTTGAAATATAGAGTTTAATTGGCATCTAATGTGAAATTAAGACCTTTTTTGCACACATAAATAAATACGATAGTTTATATCGATCCACTTACGGTACCCCCACAATAGAACTACAAATTAGTGGTATTAAAATGAGATTTAGTTATATTACACGGAGTCGACTCCGGAGTCGAAGTCGAGCAAACTTGGCTCGACTCCTCAGCCCTGGTTTTAATATTTCAAGGCCAGTCGATGCTGTTGATTCTAAATAAGTATATTTAATATATTAATAAAACATGTCTTTTATTGAAGAAAAAATTGCTTATATAAATACATAAATGTGTATTTAAAATAATATAATATCTAATTTTGAAGTAAAAGATTTACCACAAATATGTAAGATTTGTCTTCATTCATTTGGAGTTCAAGTTCAATAAAATCATTCCATATATGAATTCAATTCAGTTAAATTTTTTCATTCTGCAGTATAGTGGTACATAAATATAGGAAAATGTTAGCTAATATATGGAATGCATTCTACCTAATTTCAGCGAAAATCATATCGTTTAAACAAATAAAAATGTCTTTGGCGCTATACGTAGTTCAACTTTCTTCACAATGAGTTCATTTTAACTTAAAGAATGGGTCACTTTTTTCTGGGTGTAGAAATAAAATTTTGAGAAAAACTTTCTATGGAAATAAAATTTAGAGAAAAACTTTCTATAGAAATAAAATTTTAACAAAAACTTTCTATAAAAATAAAATTTTGACAAAAAATTTCTATAGAAATAAAATTTTGAGAAAATTTTTATAGAAATGAAAGTTTCTGTAGAAATAAAATTTTAACAAAATTTTCTATAGAAATAAAATTTTGAGAAAATTTTCTATAGAAATAAAATTTTGACAAAATTTTCTATAGAAACAAAATTTTGACAAAATTTTCTATAGAAATAATATTTTGAGAAAATGTTCTATAGAAATAAAATTTTAAGAAAATTTTCTATAGAAATAAAATTTTGACAAAATATTCTATAGAAATAAAGTTTTGACAAAATTTTCTATAGAAATAAAATTTTGAGAAAATTTTCTATAGAAATAAAATTTTGACAAAATATTCTATACATTTAAAATTTTGACAGAATTTTCTATAGAAATAAAATTATGACAAAATTTTCTATAGAAATAAAATTTTGAGAAATTTTTCTATAGAAATAAAATTTTGACAAATTATTCTATACATTTAAAATTTTGACAGAATTTTCTATAGAAATAAAATTATGACAAAATTTGCTATAGAAATAAAATTTTGACAAAAACTTTCTATAGAAATAAAATTTTGAGAAAATTTTTCTATAGAAATAAAATTGTGAGAAAATTTTTATAGAAATGAAAGTTTCTGTAGAAATAAAATTTTGACAAAAACTTTCTATAGAAATAAAATTTTGACAAAAACTTTCTATAGAAATAAAAATTTGAGAAAATTTTCTATAGAAATAAAATTTTGACAAAATTTTCTATAGAAATAAAATGTTGACAAAATTTTCTATAGAAATAATATTTTGAGAAAATTTTCTATAGAAATAAAATTTTGACAAAATTTCCTATAGAAATAAAATTTTGACAAAATTTTCTATAGAAATAATATTTTCAGAAAATTTTCTATAGAAATAAAATTTTAAGAAAACTTTCTATAGAAATAAAATTTTGACAAAATATTCTATAGAAATAAAATTTTGACAAAATTTTCTATAGAAATAAAATTTTGACAAAATTTTCTATAGAAATAAATTTTTTACAAAATTTTCTATAGAAATAAAATGTTAACAAATTTTATAAAAATTTTGCATTAGTAGTATTACATGATGAGAGCTTCCAATTCCCAGCAAAAAAATTGGAAGTTGTTCCAGAAACATTTCTTTTAAAGCCCATCCCACAATCCCCCATCGAGTTTTTTCAACTTCCGATGCAGTCCTTTCGGACAAGTGCACAAACATTTCTTCTAAAGCGCATATTGGGATCCTTGTGGACAAGTATTAGAAAAAAAAAACGCAATAAGGCTAAATGCAAATTTTGGACAATTAAATTTTACAAAAAAATAGAAAACTAATAAAAAATTAAAAAAAAAATAGAAAAAATGGAAAAATATATTTATACGAAAATATATGCCGAAAATAAAAAATAAAAACGATGCATAACAAAGAAAAAAAAATTTTTAGAAAAATATTTGATAAAAAATTGTCGCTGGTGAGATTTGAACCTGCGTTTCTTATTTTTTCGTTTATACTAAAAAGAACATCTCGAGAAGCAATTAGAATGTTATTCCTTGGTGTCGTATTACGATCATATCACAAACATTTGAATTGACCTTTCGACGCTTTATGTTCAATGGCGTTTGTGACTGAGTGTGCTAAGGCTTTCTGTTATGGTGCCAGCAAACCCAGGTCCAATCCCTGGTTGGAGCGAAAAAGTTTTTCAAATTGTAAAAATTAGATAATAGGAACATAATAGTTTTAATAAAACATGGATGAAAAAAAGTGAAATTGGTTGAAAAAAAAAATTATTCGCTTTTTAAATTTCTTCATTCAAATTAACTTCCAGGGCACAACTTCTAAAGCAATGCAAAGGATCCAAAGAGGGAGTACTTCCTATGACAAGCCCATGTAAAATTCATTGGAGATGATCCAAGTTTGCACTACTTCCGGATCACAGATTGGGGATTCAAACTACTTTTTTGGAAGCTCTTTTTTGCTGGGTTAGAACGCTGACTAATGACATCTGTATATATCAGCCGATATAGTGATAGGAAATCCTGGATTCTAAGGGTCATGGTTTCCATATGAAAGAAAACGGTATGATAGTTCCATAATATTTCCATAGTATGGTGAAGCGTACATATGACCATCGTTTACTTTTCTTACTAATGATTGCTATTCTAGTGGCTGTTAAGTACTGTGGTTATTTATCCTGCTCGGTATCTGTGTTTTGTTTTACTAGGACACTTGTTTATGACCATTAGTTGGCCTGGTTGACTGAAAGGTTTTGTTTTCATTTTTTTGTTTTGTTTTCAAAGTCCTATGTTACTTGTATTGTTGTGATATTGTTGCCTCCTCTCCTCCTCCGCCTATCAACTGGCGGTAGCTGTTGTTGGTTGTGTCCATGTTTGGATAGCATTACATTTAATTGGCATCTATTGCTGCACATCAGAAGGTTTTAGCTCTAGCTAGCTAGCCATGTGAATGTCCTGTCGTTGTAAATACCCTGAGTTTGTTTGTGTTTCATTTTTTTCTAATTTGTGAAGCTACTTTGTCTACTTTTTTGTGAGATTTTTTTTTCTATTGATGCTAGGTATACCAAATGTGGTTTATATGGTTATTGTTGTACCTTGCTATTCGTTGTTGGTTTCTAAAAAAGTGGCAACAACAAACGTTGTTACTAAATTAATTGCAATTGTTTCAAGTCGTGAAAGTCGAACCATGTAAAATTTACTCGTGGCTGGCACTTAGAGCAGTACTACACGTTCGTATGGATAGGATTCTGTTGTAAGTTTAAGTGTAGGTGGTATTCGGTTTTTCTATATGTGACCATACACAATTTTCTATATCTATATAAGTGAGTGATAAAGAGAGAGAGAGAAGTGTACGATTTAGTGTACCTGTATGTTTGTTAGCTTGATTGTGTGTTGCCACAGAGCGTTTTGTTGATAGGTGATGACGGTGCTGGTGGGTAATTTGAAAACAAAACCGGAAGTACTCGCATACACTTAAAACTTATGTTCGTTACCATTTAGTATTGTATTCCAATGCATTTTTGGTTTGGTTGCATGTTGTTTGCCTTGTTCGTATATGTGTGTGTGTGCTGATGTCAGTACGGGTTTTCTGTTAAGTGGCAAATAAATACACCGGTGTTAAGTGCTACTGAAATTGGTTCTTTTGCAAGTTTTCAAATAGAAGACCATCAACACAGAGCATTGTTGAAAACTTTTATAATTGGATTGACTATACATTAAGAGGCGTCGTTGTTGTTTGTCCTAAAATTTATATTCTATTGTTTATGCACTTAACAAAAAATGTTTACTTGGATCCAAAGATTTTTTGACCTTTCCTTAAGGATTTTGTTATTGATTGCGAGCCAAAGACGGGACTTTCGAGTATTTTTTGAAGGAGCTATGTGGCTTTAAATCTATACTCAATAAAATTAAGATAGAGATTTAATTTTCATTCCCTTTTTACGATTTATTAAAAAAAGCATATATTCATGTATAATTAAAAGTTAGTTAAAAATTCGCATTATAAAAGGTATGTACTTCAAACTCAAAATAAGTATTAGCCTATATTCAGATTCAATGACACAGTTATTTTAAAGATTATTTCTTTAAATTAAAAAAGTTTTTCTTTACTTTAAGGAAAATTTACCTCAATTTAAAAACATACGACTTTAACGAGGCGAAGCAAATTTCAAAGATTCGTTCCCCAAATTTAAAGAAAAAAAATTAAATCAAAGATTATGAACTTTCCTTGTCTTTATTTTAAAGAAATTTGTCCTTAATATTGAGTAAATTACGTGTCCTAAAACTTAGGATGAATAATCTTACATATTAGGTAAATATTTTTCAGTGTGTGTGCATTTAAATTTATTTTCACCACTGTGGTATCACAATTGGACAACATTTCCTAAATTTTTTACAAAATTATCTATAGAAATAAAATTTTGACAAAATTTTCAATTGAAATAAATTTTTGACAAAATTTTCTATAGAAATAAAATTTTGACAAGATGTCTATAGAAATCAAATTTTGACAAAATTTCTTATAGAAATGAAATTTTGACAAAATTTTCTATAGAAATGAAATTTTGACAAAATTTTCTATAGAAATAAAATTTTGACAAAATTTTCTTTAGAAATACAATTTTGACAAAAACTTTCTTTAGAAATACAATTTTGACAAAAACTTTCTATAAAAAAAAATGTTGACATAATTTTCTATAGGAATAAAATTTTGACAAAATTTACTATAGAAATAAAATTTTGACAATATTTTCTATAGAAGTAAATTTATTTTTCATAGAGAGTCACCGTTGTGCAATGGTTAGCATGACCGCCTTGCATACACAAGGTTATGGGTTCAAACCCAGTTTTGGGCAAACACCAAAAAGTTTTTAAGCGGTGGATTATCCCCTTCAGTAATGCTGGTGACATTTCAGGATGTTTCAATGTTTCTCTAAATGGTTTCACTCCAATGTGGAATGCCGTTCGGACTCGGCTATAAAAAGGAGGTCCCTTGAGCTACACATAGAATCGGGCAGCACTCAGTGATAAGAGAGAAGTTCACCACTGTGGTATCGCAATTGGACAACATTTCCTAAATTTTTTACAACATATTCTATAGAAATAAAATTTTGACAAAATTTTCAATAGAAATAAATTTTTGACAAAATTTTCTATAAAAATAAAATTTTGACAAAATGTTCTATAGAAATCAAATGTTGACAAAATTTGTTATAGAAATGAAATTTTGACAAAATTTTCTATAGAAATAAAAATTTGACAAAATTTTCTATAAAAATAAAACACTGACAACATTTTCTATAGAAATAAAATTTTGACAAAATTTTCTATAGAAATAAAATTTTGACAAAAACTTTCTTTAGAAATACAATTTTGACAAAAACTTTCTATAGAAATAAAATGTTGACATAATTTTCTATAGGAATAAAATTTTGACAAAATTTACTATAGAAATAAAATGTTGACAATATTTTCTATAGAAATAAAATTTTGACAAAATTTTCTATACAAATACAATATTGACAAAATGTTCTTTAGAAATAAAATTTTGACAAAATTTTCTATAGAAATAAAATTTTGACAAAATTATCTTTAGAAATACAATTTTGACAAAATTTTCTTTAGAAATAAAATTTTGACAAAAACTTTCTTATAGAAATACAATTTTGACAAAAACTTTCTATAGAAGTGAAATTCTGTTTTTTTTTATAGAAATATGTTGACAAAATTTTTCTATAGAAATATGTTGACAAAATTTCTTATAGGTATGAAAACTTTCCCTCAAAATTGGATTTTTTTAAATTTGGTAGATTTTTGGTAAAATATTTTTAAAATTTTGGTAGATAATTTTTGGCATGTGTGGCAAACGTGTTCGAGAGTGCGAGTGAATATTGTGTTGAATTGAGTAACTTATCACTCGTTTACTCTTCATGTGTAAGTGTAATATTTCTTTGCATGTGAATATAGATGAATGGGATTCTGTAAAAATTCTTATTTGCTATTGTGAATGTGAAGTTAGTCTTTTTTTCGTTGGTTCCTACACAAGTGTGGTTGGGCTTGTTGTGCTTGAGTAACAATCTTTTACCGCGAACATGGTCAAAAGCTAATTACATGAAGTATTTGACCTTTCTGCTGTATAACCTTTTGTGGAATTAAATTGAGATTACAATGAGGCGACTGGATGAAAATGGTTCACCATTTCACAGGTTTTTACCCTCTGTTTTTGTTTATATATTTCCTTCTTCATTCCTTCGAATTAAATGCTTGGGTAATTATACGATCTAGAAGTCCCCTAGCCTCAGGTATTGGTTTAATTCAAATATTACTCTTAGCATGGATGGGTGTGATTAGGGTATGCAGTTTCTCAATGACAAAGTGAAGCTTTTCCCCAAAAAAATTTGTTAAACTACACAGCTATTTCCTTGGGAAATTAACATTTTCGAGTTGGAGAATATAAATTAAGGCTAAATTAAAATTTTGACAAAATTTTCTATAGAAATTAAATTGTGACAAAAATTTCTATAGAAATAGATTTTTGACAAGATTTTCTATAGAAATAAAAGTTTTACAAGAGTTTCTATAGAAATAAAATTTTGACAACATTTTCTATAGAAATAAAATGTTGACAAAATTTTCTTTAGAAATAAAATGTTGACAAAATTTTCTATAGAAATCAAATTTTGACAACATTTTCTATAGAAATAAAATGTTGACAAAATTTTCTATAGAAATAAAATTTTGACAAAATTTTCTATAGAAATAAAAGTTTTACAAGATTTTCTATAGAAATAAAATGTTGACGAAATTTTCTATAGAAATTAAATTGTGACAAAAAATTCTATAGAAATAGATTTTTGACAAGATTTTCTATAGAAATAAAAGTTTGACAAAATTTTCTATAGAAATAAAATTTTGACAAAAATTTCTGTAGAAATAAAATTTTGACAAAAATTTCTGTAGAAATAAAATTTTGACAAAATTTTCTATAGAAATAAAATTTTGACAATATTTTCTAATTTTTCTATATTAGTGCTTTAAGTTTCTTATCAAATAATCTGGAATTTTTTTTCGTATAATAACACGATATTTGTTGGAATTTTCAAAATATTCCCAAGTGCAATCTCTATTTTGGTACTACAATTACGAGAGTGACTGTGTGTGTGTAATATTGTGGCAATACAAAATTGTTTCGTGTTTGTGGAAATTAACAGCATTGCTAACCAAATGCGAATATTTAATTTCTTTGAGGTTTTTTTTGGTTTCGTTACGTTTGGTTCTTGCGGGTATTTCCGTAACTAATTCGTATCGTTCCCTTTTTTCGTGTTCACTATTTTCACGTAAACGAGGGGGAAAATCCTAATTACCAATGTTTTTGTATAGATTTCGTAGTGTGCTCAAAGTTTACAAATAAATGTATTCAAGGATTTTCATAAAAAAAAATATATATAAAAATTGAAACAAATTCGTGAAAGTGTTAATTGGGATTGGAATATATTTAGAATATGAAAATTCTTTATCGTGGACAAGGTGTACATTTAAAAAACGCAATACTTAGTAGTAATGTTTTTCTCCCAAATAGCATCTTTTGTTGGATTTAATTACCTTATACACTCATCATCATCAAAAAGCTCACCAGGGCATTAAAGCCAATTTAAATTTGCTTGAGTTCACAAAAATTATTAGTTTTTAGTTAAATAATAATTAATTTACTCAATATGAGAAAGTTTCCTTCACTTTAATATTTTTCTTAAATGAACTAAAAATTATACATAAAATAATCTTCGTATATCGCTAGAGATTTGTCTTCCATTGAAGTACAAAATGTACGTTACCTAAAGAAAACCTAACAATTAGTGTTGCCTTTAATATTTCGAGATTAGAGAAACAAACAAAAAAAAAACAAAAAAAATATTTCCATTTTTTTTTTTAATTTTTATTTCTATAGAAAATTTTGTCCAGAATTTTATTTCTATAGAAAATTTTGTTCAAAATTTTATTTCTACAGATAATTTTATCAAAATTTTATTTCTATAGAAAATTTCGTCAACATTTTATTTCTATAGAAAATTTTGTCAAAATGTTGTCAAAATTTCATTTCTACATATAGAAAATTTTGTCAACACTTTATTTCTATAGAAAATTATATTTCCTTAGAAAATGTTGTCCAAAATTTTATCTCTATAGAAAATTATATCCAAAATTATATTTCCTTTGAAAATTTTGTCCAAAATTGTATTTCTATAGAAAATTTTGTCAAAATTTTTTTCTATAGAAAATTTTGTCAACATTTTATTTCTATAGAAAATTTTGTCAAAATTTTATTTCTATAGAAAATTTTGTCAAAACTTTATTTCTCTAGAAAATTTTGTCAACATTTTATTTCTATAGAAAACTATATCCAAAATTTTATTTCTATAGAAAATTTTGTCCAAAATTTTATTTCTATAGAAAATTTTGTTCAAAATTTTATTTCTATAGAAAATGTTGTCCAAAATTTTATTTCTATAGAAAATTTTGTCAAAATTTCATTTCTATAGAAAATTTTGTCAACATTTTATTTCTATAGAAAACTATATCCAAAATTTTATTTCTATAGAAAATTTTGTCCAAAATTTTATTTCTATAGAAAATTTTGTTCAAAATTTTATTTCTATAGAAAATGTTGTCCAAAATTTTATTTCTATGGAAAATGTTGTCAAAATTTTATTTCTATAGAAAATTATATCCAAAATTTTATTTCTATTGAAAATGTTGTCCAAAATTGTATTTCTATAGAAAATTTTGTCAAAATTTTATTTATATAGAAAATTTTGTCAAAATTTTATTTCTATAGAAAATTTTGTTCAAAATTTTATTTCTATAGAAAATTTTGTCAAAATTTTATTTCTATAGAAAATTTTGTCAAAATTTTATTTCTATTGAAAATTTTGTCAAAATTTTATTTCTATCGAAAATTTTGTCAAAATTTTATTACTATCGAAAATTTTGTTAATATTTGATTTCTATAGAAAATTTTGTCAAAATATTGTCAAAAATTCATTTCTATAGAAAATTTTGTCAAAATTTCATTTCTATAGAAAATTATATCCAAAATTATATTTCCTTTGAAAATTTTGTCCAAAATTTTATTTCTATAGAAAATTTTGTCAAAATTTTATTTCTATAGAAAATTTTGTCAACATTTTATTTCTATAGAAAATTTTGTCAAAATTTTATTTCTATAGAAAATTTTGTCAACATTTTATTTCTATAGAAAATTTTGTCAAAATTTTATTTCTATAGAAAATTTTGTCAAAATTTTATTTCTCTAGAAAATTTTGTCCAAAATTTTATTTCTATAGAAAATTTTGTCAAAATTTCATTTCTATAGAAAATTTTGTCAAAATTTCATTTCTATAGAAAATATTGTCAAAATTTTATTTCTATAGAAAATTTTGTCAAAAATTCATTTCTATCGAAAATTTTGTCAAAATTTTATTTCAATAGAAAATTTTGTCAAAATTTTATTTCAATAGAAAATTTTGTCAAAATTTTATTTCTATTGAAAATTTTGTCAAAATTTTATTTTTATCGAAAATTTTGCCAAAATTTTATTTCTATAGAAAATTTTGTCAATATTTTATTTCTATAGAAAATTATATCCAAAATTTTATTTCCTTTGAAAATGTTGTCCAAAATTTTATTTCTATTGAAAATGTTGTCCAAAATTGTATGTTTATAGAAAATTTTGTCAAAATTTTATTTCTATAGAAAATTTTGTCAGAATTTTATTTCTATAGAAAATTTTGTCAAAATTGTATTTCTATAGAAAATTTTGTCAACATTTTATTTCTATAGAAAATTTTGTAAAAATGTTATTTCTATAGAAAATTTTGTCAAAATTTCATTTCTATAGAAAATTTTGTCAAAATTTTATTTCTATAGAAAATTTTGTCAAAATTTTATTTCTGTAGAAAATTTTATTTCTATTGAAAATGTTGTCCAAAATTTTATTTCTATCGAAAATTTTGTCCAAAATGTTATTTCTATAGAAAATTTTGTCCAAAATTGTATTTCTATAGAAAATTTTGTCCAAAATTTTATTTCTATAGAAAATTTTGTCCAAAATTTTATTTCTATAGAAAATTTTGTCCAAAATTTTATTTCTATAGAAAAATGTAGTTTTTTGATGTAAAAGAATGACTTCCGTTAAAAAATTGTGATAATTATAAAAAAATTTCGGGTTCTCGAAATTTTAACGAAAATTTACTAAAAAACGAAATATTGTCGCAGTAATAAAGACCATACTGATTGCCATAATATCATATCTACCGTAGGCATTAAACGTTTGCTGCGACTGTATCCAAAAATGTTTTCCACTTTCATATGATATTTGAACAATGTGTCTGCCTTAACATTTTTGCCTTTAGTTTCGCCAGGAATTATTTTTCTATAGATTTCAAAGTCTATCCAAGAACTTTTTTCACAATTGATATTGATGACCAATATTAAAAAAAAAATGAAGAAATTTTAAAAAGTTTTAAATGTTGTTTATTTATTTAACCCAAAGACACAAAAAGCACACGTATTGACCTAAGTGGGTTTCATGTCCTTTTCATTAAAATGTTTGAAAAACTTTTAAATTCCCATGTGATAACACATTGCAGGGAAAATACGTGGAAATCTGTTCATAGTTATTGTAGACCTTTATTCAGTTTATCCTCCTATCTCTCACTCACTCCCTCTCTCTAGCTCTCGCACCCAGAACTAAAGTAAACACTTCCTTAATGGTTCACGTTAACGGAACTCAAAGTAGTACCTTATTTACCTCGTTGGCGAGTGTTTATAAGGCATTGTGGGTGGGGGCATGTGTGTGTGTGTGCTTGTAGGTGATTGTTAATGTAAAGTGTACGAGAGTATAAGCAAATATCTTTTCGGGAGTAAGTTAGTGAATGGGTGTATGTATGTGTGCATGCTTGCTTTGTTATTACAGCCGTTAGCGTTGCCATTTAACAATCGAACTTCCGCTGAATCAAGCATGACCGGTTATACAGAACCAGAGAACATGTATGAGAAACTATTTTAGCCTCTGTGTGTAGTCATTTCCCTTGGCATATTTTTATATCACCATATACCGTCACATACTACTATAGTGGCTACCCAGTAAACATGTTATATTGCAATCGATGGAAGAAAGGGAAAATAAAACAATGCTGACGGTGCTCACGGCATAGAATATGGATTGACAATTTTTTACATCAGAATTTGGGAAGAGAGGGTTTCTCACAGAACAAAAAATAAAAACTTGAGATCTTAAGGTGGGTAGTAAGTTCGAGTTTAGCCGCCAAAATCGCCATTTCACGTTTTAAGGAATATAAACATTGTGGAAAGTTGCTTCGGGCTATTCAGTTTTCACTCATTTATATTTGAATTTAGCGGCTAAACACGAACTTAATACCCACCTTATATGAAAAGATTTTTTCTTCCGGTATAAACAAAATATGGCCATCCAAAGAAGTCTCGATCTCGAACTGTAATTTTTTTCCTCAAAATTATAAAACCCTTTTTATCGTCTAATATCCATATACAAAACAATTTATTGACAATTTTTTGAAAGAATTTCTATGGGTAGGTTTAATGTTTACTTTACCTTTTATATATTTTTAATGCCACGGCTAAATGTTTGTTGGACTACAGGAATATTTTCCGTTCATGTGAAAGTGTAATGGGGCTTGTGAAAAATTATTATTGTTGCCCTTGTGTGCTACTAAACTAGCAACTTTTGACCACAATGTGTTTAATGGGCGTTTTGTGTATATGAGTGAATTAAAACGTGAGGAGTTAGTCAATGCTAGTTTCACTATAACCACAAAACTTTTCCCATACCTTGCCACAATGAAGATTCTTCATGAATGAATTTAATAAATTTTAAGGGAAGATATACATACTGGGTTAAACTTTCGATAGTTTGTGATGTGAAGGAACACATTTTTTTATATGATCGGGACAATTTTTACTGTTAATGCAGAGCGCCTCGTAATAGCAATGGGGATTTATTTCAAAGTTACTACTGTGTACTTAAAGGTAATCTGACATTCTGCAAGTTTAATACCTCTTTCTATTTAAAATTGTCTGTCCATCAGTCGTAGTGTAGTATTATTTGCGTCCGTCCGCCTTTTTTGTAATTTTTACTTTTACTTTTTTTATTACGTAATATATATTGCGTTTTCATATGTTTTACGATAATAAAGCAAATTTTTTGTAAATTTTGTTTAAATTTAACGAAAAATATTGCAAAGAAAATTTCTTGGGAATGTAGGGGACTTGTTTTGTCCTTGTAGGGTAAATCGAAAAATTTTCCTGACAACACTGATTCTAACATGTTGGTCCTGTACGGGTACCGCTTGTTTCCAAACATAAAAAACATTGTTTTTAGTAGAGGTCTGCATCGAATAACTTTTCACTACATGTATGCAATTCGCTGTCGAATATAGTACATACAACTGTCTTTCTCTCAGAGCGCAAGTAGTGAAGTGAAGAGAACACTTGCTTGTCAAATACCACCAAGTACTTATCCGAAACAATATGTGTTCCGAAAAAAAGGAACAATAAAAATGTAAGTACTTGAGAAAAAGTACTACATGGATTCTCTTCACTTCACGTGGTACCACAAGTATTTCTCAGTTATGTGCGAAGCAAAACTTTCCGTCATAGATATGTATGTATATCACATATTTCATATATTTATGTATGTCACACACTTACCTTAACGTTTGCCGTTCTTTATAACAAACCAAAACATATATTATGGAGAGTAACTGTTTTTTTGTATTTCTGAAACTGCACGTGGTACATGGAGTACTCTATGCAGTTTTGTTCTCGCAACATACTCGACGTGATCACTCTGAGTACACTTCAATAAGAGAGTAAGAGGAATATGTGTTTGTTGGTAGTGAATACATCAGAGTAGCAACAAGAAGTTACTCGTGGCTGTTGGTGTTCATCAAAATGTGTACCAATCAGGGATGGAAAATGCAGTACTATAGTACTTTTTTCAATACTTTTTCACCCCGGTCAGTACCGTAGTACCCCCGCGAAGGATTTAGTACCTTTTGTGTAGACATTTTTGAGTCGATATCAGATTTAGAATGTTTTAGTCGAAAAAAGAATGCGATTCTATATTATCGATTTTTTATTTCGGTAGAAAATGTTGTCAAAATTTTATTTCTATATAGAATTTTTGCAAAATTTTATTTTTATAGAAAATTTTGTCAAAATTTTATTTCAATTGAAAATTTTGTAAAAATTTTATTTCTATAGGAAATTTTTGCAAAATTTTATTTCTATAGAAAAAATTTTGCAATTTTTTTTTCTGTAGAATTTTTTTGCAAAATTTTATTTCTATAGAAAATGTTTGCAAAATTTTATTTATATAGAAAATTTTGTCAAAATTTTATTTTATTTAAAATTCAGTCTCTTGACAATAATCTTCCAGTGAAATTTTTGTTGAAATTTAGTAAAAAGTACCTTTCCGCTCAAAAAAATACCTTTTTTGTACTTTCTTAAAAATTGTATTTTCCATCCCTGGTACCAATAGTTTTGCGACTCTCTCAAATAGATGTACTCATGTAGCAAGTACACGTGTACTCTGCATTTACAAATGGAATTGTGCAGACCTCTAGTTTTTAAGTGGTTAAAAAAGTTAGAACATTGCTGGATTACGTTGGTAAATAAATGCCAACTCTTTCAATTTTTGTTTTCCTGTTTAGTACTTATGAGACAACTCTCTCATACGGATCACTATTAAAGAATTATGATTTATATAGTTACAGGATTTCTGAAGATCCCTTGACTTTATGTAGAATTTGATACATTACTATCGAAAACGGATTTACATTCTTCTTGTTGACCTACATTATCTTATTGTCATCGTTATTTCCTCACACATGCACACACACATACCCATACAACATTTAAAGCCATTTTCACCAAGTTATCTATATTCGAATCCGTTGCTAAATCTCTCTCCCCTCTAACAAATGCATTTCGCATTGCATATAGCCTTGTTTCTGGTGCAACATGGTCATTAAGGCCCACTGTAGTAAGGAGGTGGCGAACATTTGCATACAATTCCAGGCCAAACATATATCCAAACACAGTTTAGCCAAGGCCAATTGCAAATCCATACATACATACCCTCTCAAAATAGAGTCACAAACTAATGGTGAAGGTTTGTGTTTTTCTTTTTTTTTTGAAGGAAATTGAAATTGTTTGTGAGTGGTTTTATTGTTCCGTATGTGGTGGTTTGTTGTTGTTGTTTTTTTGTTTTGTCTTCACTGCTACTGCTGAAGACACACCTGGGTCAAATGTTAGCAAAAACAAGCAGTGAAAATGGAATGGTAATGTCTGGCATATGGCCAAGTGAAAAGGAATAAATTAAAGGTTATGCTGATTACCTCCATCGCCCTATGCTCTTAAGTAGAGATACGAGTAGCAACAATTTATGGGTTGGATCATTTACAGGTTCACATTTAAAATCATTTTACACACACACATATATATAGATACCCATGCCAACTGTGGCAAATTGAAAAACTGCCAAAGGATATCCTAATGGCTATTCACTTAGATGTGTGTGTGTGTGTGGTGTGTAATCAAATTGAAGTGAATGAAATTGTTTACTTTTGAACTATCTTTGTCTGATTAAAAAAATCACTTAAATAACCAAAATTAAATAATTCGAAATCTTTGTCTCGGTCTTGATTAAAATGAAAAACATTTAAGTTGCATTTTTCGAATCTAATTCAATTTGGTTCTACCTTGTGATTTCGAATTGGGATGCCATGTGAAAGTGTTTTTTTTGACAAAATTTTCTATAGAAATATTTTTTTTTGTTTTGTTATTGTTGTTTTTTTTTTCTTTAATCATTGTTCTTGTTTTTTTGATTTCAGCTTAAAACCATGCATTGACTAAACTACAAGTGTAGATTAACCAACAGAGGAAAAGAATGTTTGTCAAATTTATTTGGACAAAGCCCTATAGACTGCAAGATGGTTGGATGGACGCACTTTTCGGAATTACCACATTCCTCATCAGCATCCTCTACTTGCAGCAAAACTACCAACCACTTATCAGAATAAATTCAGGCAGTTCACTAAACCGAAAAGTAAACTAAACCTTCCGAAAAAAGGTTTTATATGATAGCCGGCTTATGCCGAAATAAATTCGTACAAACATATCTCTTTTCCTTTGCCACCGTCAAATCATCGTTTTGAGTGCAGTTGGCTGGGTTTATTTTGAACGTGCTTCCCCTTTTTTGTTCATTCGTTTTGTTTTGTTATTGTTGGTTTTTTTCTTTAATCATTGTTGTTGTTGTTTTTTTTTATTTCAGCTTAAAACCATGCATTGACTAAACTACAAGTGTAGCTTAACCAATAGAGGAAAAGAATGTTTGCCAAATTGTCTGTTGGTTAAGCTACACTTGTAGTTTAGTCAATGCATGGTTTTAAGCTGAAATCAAAAAAACAGCAACAATGATGAAATAAAATTTTGACAAAAAATTCTATAGAAATAAAATTTTAACAAAATTTTCTATAGAAATAAAATTTTGACAAAATTTTCTATAGAAATAAAATTTTGACAAAATTTTCTATAGAAATAAAATTTTGACAAAATTTTCCATAGAAATCAAATTTTGATAAAATTTTCTATAGAAATGAAATTTTGACAAAATTTTCTATAGAAATAAAATTTTGACAAAATTTTCTATAGAAATAAAATTTTGACAAAATTTTCTATAGAAATAAAATTTTGACAAAATTTTCTATAGAAATAAAATTTTGACAAAATTTTCTATAGAAATAAAATTTTGACAAAATTTTCTATAGAAATAAACTTTAGACAAAATGATCTATAGAAATAAAATTTTGACACAATTTTCTATATAAATAAAATTTTGACAAAATTTTCTATAGAAATAAATTTTTGACATTTTCCATAGAAATGAAATGTTGACAAAATTTTCTATAGAAATAAATTTTTGACATTTTCTATAGAAATAAATTTTTGACAACATTTTCCATAGAAATAAATTTTTGACAAAATTTTCTATAGAAAAAAAATTTTGACAAAATTTTCTATAGAAATAAAATTTTGACAAAATTTTCTATAGAAATACAATGTCGACAAAATTTTCTATAGAAATACACTTTAGACAAAATGCTCAATAGAAATAAAATTTTGACAAAATTTTCTACAGAAATAAAATTTTGACAAAACTCTATAGAAATAGAATTCAAATAAAATTTTCTATAGAAATAAAATTTTGACAAAATTTTCTATAGCAATAACATTTTGACAAAACTCTATAGAAATACAATTTTTTAAAGAAATAGAAAAATTTTTTTTTAAAGAAATAACAGTTTGTAAAATTTTTGTTTTTAAATACAACTTTTCTAAAATTTTCAATAGAAAATTTGTGTGAAAAATTTGCAAAAATTTTCTATAGAAATAAAATTTTGACAAAATTTTCTATAGAAATATTATTTTGAGAAAATTTTCTATAGAAATAAAATTTTGAGAACATTTTCTATAGAAATAAAATTTTGAGAAAATTTTCTACAGAAATTGATTTTGACAAAATTTTTTATAGAAATAAAATGTTGACAAAATTTTCTATAGAAATAAAATTTAAAAAAAAATTTCTATAGAAATAAAATGTTGACAAAAGTTTCTATAGAAACGAGTGGCAACCGTGATTGCGATCCCTATCCCTATTTATGCAGCAGAAAAATAAATAAAAAAATAAAGCATTCAAAATCCTGTTGTTGACAGCTTTTATCTTCTTTCAGGTCATTTTAATGCTACACAAAGGACAATGGGTCTGAACGAACAAACAAAGAAACACTTTGGAGAGTTAAATAAACATCAGGTGCAATGCAAGATACCTTTGTTGTCGTCCACTTGTCAAAAGATGTTTTCCTTTTAAGGTTTTTGTTAGTCCTTTTTCTATTTTCTTTTTGAATGGGTGTGGATGGCTATTCTTATGTGAAAACTGAATGGTTTATACAACACTACGCTTTGTTACCTGAGGTTAATACATGATTTATTGTAGGCTTTTGTAAAATTGTAAAAGACATTCTTACAAAGAGGGATTTGATTTAAATTTTTTGGAGAAAAAATGAGTAAGAAATTTTAAAGGAAATTAAAATATTTTTTTTTGAATTTTAGGATTAAGATCACTTCGTGGATATATTTAGTTTTCCTTGACTTCGTGGCATGAAAATTGTCGTGGTTCATGAAAATCTCGTTATTCATGGCTGAGGAAGTTTTTCATAACGACAGATTATTATTGAGTAACAGTTAAAACTAGAAGAGCGCGATTGATTGTGATTTTTATCATCGCCAGTCACTTTCCGATTTGGACATAAAATAACACAAAAAATATAAACAACATTCTCGTATGTTTCCCATTTCTGCGCAATAATTTCTTTGGTATCAAATACGTATAAAATCATTGAAATCATTCAATTTTCATTAATTCTAGATTCTTTTACACATTTATTCAAATTGACAGCACATGAAACCCTGCGTTTAGAGCAATTACAACCCTCTTGTTTGTTGGCAAGCTGAAAATTCCTTCAATTTGCCACTGTGCTAGGCATTTTGTTTCTTTTACAAAAGAACCTAAAAAGATCATATTACGGGAAAAATGCAAAAAATGTGCATATTCTTCAAGAAAAGAATATACCGATCGACTCAGAATCACTTCCAGATTATCTAGACCTTGGTGTCGGTTAGCCACCATAAATATGCGTCGCCCGATTTTGACAAATGGGGTCATATTCACGGTCGTCACTCGTGCCAAAATTTTGTTAAAATTTTATTTCTATTGAATATTATGTCAAAATTTTGTTTCTATAGAAAATTTTGTCACAATTTTATTTCTATAACAAATTTTGTAAAAATTTTATTTTTATAAAAAATTTGTACAAAATGTTATTTCTAAAGAAAATTTTTGCAAACTTGTCTCTATTGAAAATTTTGTCAGAATTTTATTTATATAGAAATTTTTTGCAATTTTTTTTCTATAGAAAATGTTTGCAAAAATTTTTCTATGGACTTTTTTCTATAGATTTTTTTCAAAAAATTTTCTATAGAAAATTTTTACAAAATGTTATTTCTAAGGAAAATGTTTGCAAAATTTTATTTCTATAGAAAATTTTGTCAAAATTTTATTTCTGTAAAAAATTTCGTCAAAATGTTATTTCTATTGAAAATTTTGGCAAAATTTTATTTCTATCGAAAATTTTTACAACAATTTATTTCTATAGAAAACTTTTATTTCTATAGAAAATTTTCGCAAAATTTTATTTCTATAGAAAATTTTCTGAAAATTTTATTTCTATAGAAAATTTTCTGAAAATATTATTTCTATAGAAAATTTTCTGAAACTATTATTTGTATAGAAAATTTTCTGAAAATTTCATTTCGGTTAGCCACCATAAATATGTGTCGCCCGATTTTGACAAATGGGGTCATATTCACGGTCGCCACTCGAGCCAAAATTTTGTTAAAATTTTATTTCTATTGGATATTTTGTCAAAATTTTGTTTCTATAAAAAATTTTGTCAGAATTTTATTTCTATAGCAAATTTTGTACAAATTTTATTTGTATAAAAAATTTTTACAAAATGTTATTTCTAAAGAAATTTTTTTGAAAAATTGTTTCTATTGAAAATTTTGTCAGAATTTTATTTATATAAAACTTTTTTGCAAATTATTTTTTCTATAGGAAATGTTTGCAAAATTTTATTTCTATAGAAAATGTTTGCAAAAATTTATTTCTATGGATTTTTTTCTATAGATTTTTTTTGAAAAATTTTTCTATATAAAATTTTTACAAAATGTTATTTCTAAGGAAAATGTTTGCAAAATTTTATTTCTATAGAAAATTTTGTCAAAATTTTATTTCTGTAAAAAATTTCGTCAAAATGTTATTTCTATAGAAAATTTTGGCAAAATTTTATTTATATCGAACATTTTTACAACAATTTATTTCTATAGAAAGCTTTTGTTAAACTTTTATTTCTATAGAAAATTTTATTTCTATAGAAAATTTTGGCAAAATTTTATTTCTATCGAAAATTTTTACAACAATTTATTTCTATAGAAAATTTTCTGAAAATTTCATTACTATAGAAAATTTTATGAAAATTTCCTTTCTATAGAAATTTTGCTCAAAATTTTATTTCTATAGAAATTTTTCGCAAAATTTTATTTCTATAGACATTTTTCGCCAAATTTTATTTCTATAGAAAATTTTCGCAAAATTTTATTTCTATAGAAAATTTTCTGAAAATTTTATTTCTATAGAAAATTTTCTGAAAATTTTATTTCTATAGAAAATTTTCTGAAAATTTCATTTCGGTTAGCCACCATAAATATGCGTCGCCCGATTTTGACAAATGGGGTCATATTCACGGTCGCCACTCGTGCCAAAATTTTGTTAAAATTTTATTTCTATTGAATATTTTGTCAAAATTTTGTGTCTATAGAAAATTTTGTCAGAATTTTATTTCTATAGCAAATTTTGTAAAAATTTTATTTTTATAAAAAATTTTTACAAAATGTTATTTCTAAAGAATTTTTTTTGAAAAATTGTTTCTATTGAAAATTTTGTCAGAATTTTTTTATATAAAAAGTTTTTGCAATTTTTTTTCTATAGAAAATGTTGGCAAAATTTTATTTCTATAGAAAATGTTTGCAAAAATTTATTTCTATAGATTTTTTTGCAACAATTTTTCTATAGAAAATATTTACAAAATGTTATTTCTATAGAAAATTTTTGCAAAATTTTATTTCTATCGAAAATTTTTACAACAATTTATTTCTATAGAAAACTTTTGTCAAACTTTTATTTCTATTGAAAATTTTCTGAAAATTTTATTTCTATAAAAAATTTTCTGAAAATTTCATTTCTATAGAAATTTTTTGCAAAATTTATTTCTATAGAAAATTTTCGCAAAATTTTATTTTATAGAAAATTTTCGCAAAATTTTATTTCTATAGAAAATTTTGGCAAAATTTTATTTCTATAGACAATTTTCTGAAAATATTATTTCTATAGAAAATTTTCGCAAAATTTTATTTCTATAGAAAATTTTCGCAAAATTTTATTTCTATAGAAAATTTTGTTAAAATGTTTATTCTGTAAGAATTTTTGCAAAATTTTATTTCAATAGAAAATTTTATTTCTGTAGAAAATTTGGAAAAACATTATTTCAATAGAAATTGTTGCAAAATTTTATTTCTATTTTCTTGCAAAATTTTGTCAGAATTTTATTTTTATAGAAAATTGTGTCCGATTTTTTTGTGCAAAATTTTATTTCTGTAGAAAATTTTTTTATTACCGATCTTATAAAAATAGGGTCAATATCTTGTAATAGGTGTACAAATTATTTTTCCTTCAGTGCTCGCTATAAAACTCAACATTTCATTCATCACAATAAACGCCCAGTCCATAAGGAAAAATAAAAACTATTCATATCAAAAACACCGGAATCTAGATTCCCACCCATATTATCGTTCGTTTCAATTATTCACACCAAAAAAGGACATTATTGAAATTTATAGAGGCCAAAATATTCCAAAGAGAAAAGTTAATTTCTTTGCTCCATGCTCCATCTGATTTATGAGAAATTTACGTGGTAATGTCCATGCGTTATTTTTGGTATTTCATTTAGAACTTAGGTAATTTTCCTTAACTTGACCGACCGACCAACCTTTTAATAAAATCGAAATGGTGTAGATCGTTATGGCAGGTTATATCATAACCATGGGCAGTTATTGAGTAGAGCACGTTTTTTGTCATTTATCCAAAATTATGATTAATACCTATTAACAATAATAATTTGAGCAATACTAATAACGTTGTCTTACATCTACGCCAGCTTATGTTGGCTTGGCTATCATATGCCAGTTATTTATGAACTAAATCATACGTGCTTATCTCTTTAACGATACGAGGGTGGAAAAACTTTATATGGGCTGGCATTGGTGAAAATCGAATGTATGTGAGCTTAATTTAAATTAGAATCTCTAATTTTAGTTTTGAAAACTAAACATGGATTAAGAAATTTGGCAATTAAATGTAAAAGTTATTTAACCGTGGAGCTAAATAAGCGAGAAATACCATATTATTGTCCTTACAATTGAATATAACGTAAATTTTTATTGGCTTCAATTATTAGACTTCTCTTGGTTTTGTCTGCGTCAACATTCAAACTATTGTGGATTTCACATAAACACACTCACACACATACACATACACCCATGCAAAAAGTAATCGTATACAATACTATGTACATATATATCGTATAACACATACTAGAAGTTATTCTCATTCATTACATAAACACGTGTCTGACCAATTCAATGGTCCATTTGTTTCTCTATTTTAGTCCAAGTGATTTATGTTTTGGTAATCATATCGGAGGCATATATCTTTTGAGTTTTTCTATTTCGAATTTATTTATTAACCTGTAGCTCTAGTGTGTAGGTAGTTAGTGTTGAAATATACACTCCAAAGAGACATGTAGGACTATAGATTATATCAAAAAATATTTATATGTATGGATATGTAAAAGTGTTTGTCAGACATATGTACACAAAGAAATTCCAATGTTAAATATTTTATGTACTTCTAAGAGAATGATATACAGTTGAAAGGAAAAATTTATGAAGAGTTTCGTGTTTTTCTTATACGCAGTAAAAATTGGCTAAGAATTATTAACTACAGGAAGTGTTGCCAGTTTTTTTTTCTATAGTAAAATTTCTCAAAATTTTATTTCTGTAGGAAATGTTTTTAAAATTTTATTTCTATAGAAAATTTTCTTAAAATTTTATTTCTATAGAAAATTTTATAAAAATTTTATTTCTATAGAAAATTTTCTTAAAATTTTATTTCTATAGAAAATTTTCTCAAAATTTTATTTCTATAGAAAATTTTCTCGAAATTTTATTTCTATAGAAAATTTTTTCAAAATTTTATTTCTATAGAAAATTTTGTCAAACTTTCATTTCTATAGAAAATTTCCTCGAAATTTTATTTCTATAGAAAATGTTTTCAAAATTTTAATTCTATTGAAAATTTTCTCAAAATTTTATTTCTATAAAAAATTTTATCAAAATTTTATTTCTACAAAAAATTTTGTCAACATTTTATTTCTATAGAAAATTTTGTCAAAATTTTATTTCTATAGAAAATTTTGTCAAAATTTTATTTCTATAGAAAATTTTGTCAACATTTTATTTCTAAAGAAAATTTTGTCAAAATTTTATTTCTATAGAAAATTTTGTAAAAATTTTATTTGTATAGCACATTTTGCCAAAATTTTATTTCTATAGAAAATTTTGTCAAAATTTTATTTCTATAGAAAATTTTGTCAAAATTTTATTTCTATAGAAAATTTTGTCAAAATTTTATTTCTATAGAAAATTTTCTCAAAATTTTATTTCTATAGAAAATTTTGTCAAACTTTCATTTCTATAGAAAATTTCCTCGAAATTTTATTTTTATAGAAAATGTTCTCAAAATTTTAATTCTATAGGAAATTTTCTCAAAATTTTATTTCTATAGAAAATTTTGTCTACATTTTATTTCTATAGAAAATTTTATTTCTATAAAAATTTTTATCAAAATTTTATTTCTATAGAAAATTTTGTCAAAATTTTATTTATTTATTTATTATTTTCATCATGTAATTTGAAGCCACATAGTGGACAATATATATAAATTACAACGCACTACTAACTATGAATAAAGCACAATTCAAGTTATGACAATATGAGAACATATGCGTGTATATAATAAGTGTAAATATATAATAGTATAAAAATAAATTAATTAATAATATGAAATATGACAAAATATTTTAGGTTCCCATTATACTTAAAAGAAGACAAAATAAGAAATGATTATTTACTAAATCAACCACAACAAAGCAACACCACTATTCTCTCTATTTCTATAGAAAATTTTGTCAAAATTTTATTTCTATAGAAAATTTTGTCAAAATTTTATTTCTATAGAAGATTTTCTCAAAATTTTATTTCTATAGAAAATTTTGTTAACATTTTATTTCTATAGAAAATTTTGTCAGAATTTTGTCAAAATTTTATTTCTATAGAAAATTTTGTCAACATTTTATTTCTATAGAAATATTTCTCAAAATTTTATTTCTATAGAAAATTTTGTCAAAATTTTATTTCTATAGAAAATTTTGCCAAAATTTTATTTCTATAGAAAATTTTGTCAAAATTTTATTTCTATAGAAAATTTTGTCAACATTTTATTTCTATAGAAAATTTTGTCAAAATTTTATTTCTATAGAAAATTTTGTCAACATTTTATTTCTATAGAAAATTTTGTCAACATTTTATTTCTATAGAAATATTTCTCAAAATTTTATTTCTATAGAAAATTTTGTCAAAATTTTATTTCTATAGAAAATTTTGTCAAAATTTTATTTCTATAGAAAATTTTGTCAAAATTTTATTTCTATAGAAAATTTTGTAAAAATTTTATTTGTATAGCACATTTTGCCAAATTGTTTTTCTATAGAAAATTTTGTCAGAATTTTATTTCTATAGAAAAATTTCTCAAAATTTTATTTCTATAGAAAATTTTGTCAAAATTTTATTTCTATAGAAAATTTTTTCAAAATTTTGTTTCTATAGAAAATTTTGTCAAAATTTTGTTTCTGTAGAAAATTTTATTTTTATATAAAATTTGCAATAGATATCACTCTGTATACTCATGGTTTGTCGATTACTGAAATTGAAATTAAAACTAATGTGGTTGTGTCAGTATTGGATATATACTGGGTGGGCGGACGCATACCTCCACCCCTCTGGACTGACAACAACATAGAAACGCATGGACGGACGGACTGCTCCGTACAGGCATCTACAACTTCTTCGGTATTGTCGAATTGTCTGAGTGGAGGGGTGGAGGAGTGCATTCGCCCACCCGTTGCGATTAAACTGCGTTAAACACTGGCCCGAAGTTGTTACACTTGTTATCCAGAGTGAGCAAATGTAGCACCTAATGCGTGAAAAATTCTCCAGGCGATCTAATGTTTAATATCTAAACTAAGGCGAGTCCCTACAGTCGGCAGTCTGTCAATAGGACATCGTGGACTTTTCTTATTTTCCAGGGTAGCCGTTATAAGGACACTTAGATGGGGCTCTTTAAAAACCGATGTGTGATTTTTAATGAGGCCGCTGCTGTCAATGCTAGTGGACTGGATCCCCCTCTTACGGCTTCTTAAATCCAATCTATAATAATGCAGTTAATTTCAATTAGACTCTGTTATGACAAACGGGAAATATTTTGACACACTGTCTGTCTGGCTTATTAATTCTCCACATAAAAGGCTATGTCATCTTTGCCAACAGATATCCTTGGTATACGAAAATCCTCTTATAGACCATGAATCTCTTATTAGATCCTTTGTATATTTCGCAATATGCATTAGGTCTTACGTTTATTTTGCCATATCAAGACAATGTTGTGTCATCATATTTGGCAAATTCCCAATTAGAAAATTTTTGTGGTCCCCCAAAAACCAAACAATAGTTGATGCGGGGACAGGAGACTGTTACATAGATACACCATGGATGTTAGTATAAGAATCTCACTATAGATTGTGGCCAAGCCTTTAGTCCGGATGTTAACCCATTTAAAAAAAAATTTATATATTTACTTAACGTAAATTTTTCAACCATTCTCACTTTGATTTTCTCCATTTCTCTCTCTTTCTCTCTATAGGTGGCCATGGTGACAAACATCGATGTGTTTACTTTTCCATAGAATGATATAGTGGAGCAGAAGGATGACATTTACTTAAGTCATGGTAAGTCGAACATTAAAGACTAAACCATATATTCTCCTATTTTTTTTTGGAATATTTGCTCGCATTCTGGCCACTGCAATCTAACGAATGAAATGAAAATTCCTGATTTCATATTTACTTTGGCTTTTTGAAATCCTCTCTTGCCATGCGGGATGCCCAAATGTCCTACTGGCCATAACCAAATGATGATTTTTCTCTAACGAAAAAATGTAAGTGTGATTTTTTGATCACTTTTGCATTGGATTACATTCGATATTAGATGAGTTTTTATTACAAAGTTAAATATTTCAAAATAAAATGTTGACAAAATTTCCTATAGAAATAAAATGTTGTCAAAAATTTTTATAGAAATAAAATTTTGACAAAATTTTCTATAGAAATAAATTTTTTGACACATTTTTCTATATAAATTAATTTTGACAAAATTTTATATAGAAATAAAATTTTGACAATATTTTCTTTAGAAATAAAATTTTGACAAAATTTTCTATAGAAATAAAATTTTGACAAAATTTTCTTTAGAAATAAAATAGAAAAAATACAAAAAAAAATTCTATAGAAATAAAATTTTGACAAAATTTTCTATAGAAATAAAATTTTGACAAAATTTTCTATAGAAATAAAATTTTGACAAAATTTTCTATAGAAATAAAATTTTGACAAAATTTTCTATAGAAATAAAATTTTGACAAAATTTTTTGTAGAAATAAAATTTTGACAAAATTTTCTATAGAAATAAAAATTTGACAAAATTTTTTGTAGAAATAAAATTTTGACAAAATTTTCTATAGAAATAAAATTTTGACAAAATTTCGTATAGAAATAAAATTTTAACAATTTTTTTTGTAGAAATAAAATTTTTACAAAATTTTCAATACAAATAAAATTTTGACAAAATTTTCTATAGAAATAAAATTTTGACAAAATTTTCTATAGAAATAAAATTTTGACAAATTTTTCTATATCAATAAAATTTTGACAAAATTTTCTATAGAAATAAAATTTTGACAACATTTTCTATCGAAATAAACTTTTGACATAGTTTTCTATAGAAATAAAATTTAGACAAAATTTTCTACCGAAATCAAATTTTGACAAAAATTTCTATAAAAATAAAATTTTGACAAAATTGTCTATAGAAGTAAAATTTTGACAAAATTTTCTATAGAAATAAAATTTGACAAAATTTCCTATAGAAATAAAATTTTGACAAGATTTGCTGTAGAAATAAAATTTTGACAAAATTTGCTGTAGAAATAAAATTTTGACAAAATTTTCTATAGAAATATAATTTTGACAAAATTTTCTATAGAAATAAAATTTTGACAAAATTTTCTATAGAAATAAAATATTGACAAAATTTTCTATAGAAATAAAATTTTTACAATATTTTCTGTAGAACTAAAATTTTGAAAAAAAAATCTATAGAAATAAAATTTTGACAAAATTTTCTATAGAAATAAAATTTTGATAACAATTAATAAAAAATAAATTAATAAAATCGAAATGCTGTAGACCGTTATGGCAGGTTATATCATAACCATAGTCCGTTATTGACTAGAGCACGTTTTTTGTCATTTATCCAAAAATTATGATTAATACCTATTAACAATAATAATTTGAGCAATACTAATAACGTTGATAAAAAATCCCATAGATAGGAAAAGTTTAGCAAAATTTTCTAAAAAATAAAATGTTGACAAAATTTTCTATAGAAATAAAATTTTGATAAAACTTCCCACAGATAAGAAAATGTTGTCAAAATTTTATTTCTATAGAACATTTCGTTAACATTTATTTCTATAATTTTATTTCTATAATTTTATTTCTATAGAAAATGTTGTGAATCTTATTTCTTTAGAAAATTTTCATAAAATTTTATTTCTTTAGAAAATGTTCATAAAAATTTATTTCTTTAGAAAATTTTTGAAAAATTTTATTTCTTTAGAAAATTTTTGGAAAATTTTATTTCTTTAGAAAATTTTTGCAAAATTTTATTTCTATAGAAAATTTTGTCAACATTTATTTATATAGAAGATTTGTTTCGAGTTGAGAAAACCAGTCGTAATTTAGCAAGAAAATCCATATACGTATACACTATAAAATTAAAACAAAAAACATTGCTATTGTCCATCAGCAAAAATATCTAACTTTTATCTACCAAAAACACAAAAAAAGAACTTTATTGACATCACACCCAAAACATCCAAGCTAACATCACCATCCAAGCAAGCTTTGGGCTTATCTTTGGTTGGCAAAAAATGTCAACATTTGTATGCAGATTTCATTCTATACGAAAAAGTTTTATTAAAATTTAATTTCGTTATTTCAATACCAGATAATACCGTGTGATAAATGTGTCAAACAAAACCATCCCTTCTTTTTAACTATAGAGCAAAATGGAATGAAACATTTCCAATATTGGTAATTGGTAGGGTCTTTAGAAATTTAATTTTGATTATGGTCAAAGATATTACAATTTCAATAGGATGAGTTACAAATCCTTGAAGCATTAAATGAATTTATAAAAAAATAAAAACAAATTGTCAAAAAAAAATTTTTTTTGACATAGTGAACGTTTGATAGAAATGGTGGAGGAATGGGGATAAGTTTGCACCCTTCACCATAGGATGAGTGCAAGTTGATTCACTTGCAATAGAAACATTCACAATGTGTTATTCTCTGTGTTCAATGACTTGAGCGAAAATAGTAAATAATAAAAAAATTATTTTTCACAAGTCTTCTTTAGTTTCTATGGCAACTAGACCTCTATTCAACAAAAGCATTCTTTTTCCCGTCCGTTCAAAAACTAGAAAACCTAGGAAACATTGTAAGAAAACACCAAAACATTCATATTAGAGTGATGTGAAGCGAGTTTTGGTTATGATGATGCTTATAATGATAGAGATGACATTTAATACAACTTTTTGGGAGGGGGTGGCAAGAAGAGAAAGGGTCCAAAATAAAATTCACCAAGTTTTCAACTACAAAAGATGATATCCTTCTCAACAATAACTATTCTCACAACAAAAAAAAAAAAGAAAGTGTATAAAATATATTTTTGCCAAAAATGTGATTCCAACGGAAAAGAAAGGAAAATATCATGAATGGAATATTTGCATTTGCAGCAACAATATCTTCAATAACTTAGGCTAGAACTTTGTTATTCAAAGCCAACAAGGGAAAATAGTAAAGGACAGTGGATTCAGTTAAGATTTATATATAGCCTCTATAACATATCAGATTTGTGAACCACTCGTCAAAATTTATTTCTACAGAAAATTTTGTCAAAATTTTATTTCTATAGAAAATTTTGTCAAAATTTTATTTTTATAGAAAACTTTGGCAAAATTTTATTTCTATAGAAAATTTTGTCAAAATTTTATTTTTATAGAAAATTTTGTCAAAATTTTATTTCTATACAAAATTTTGTCAAAATTTTATTTCTATGAGAAATTTTGTCAAAATTGTATTTATATAAAAAAAATTGTCAAAATGTTATTTCTATAGAAAATTTTGTTAAAATTTTATTTCTATAGAAAATTTTGCCAAAATTTTATTTCTATAGAAAATTTTGTCAAAATTTTATTTCTATAGAAAATTTTGTCAAAATTTTATTTCTATAGAAAATTTTGTCAAAATTTTATTTCTATAGAAAATTTTGTCAAAATTTTATTTCTATGGGAAATTTTGTCAAAATTTTATTTATATAAAAAAAAATTGTCAAAATTTTATTTCTATAGAAAATTTTGTCAAAATTTTATTTCTATAGAAAATTTTGTCAAAATTTTATCTCTACAGAAAATTTTGTCAAAATTTTATTTCTATATAAAATTTTGTCAAAATTTTATTTCTATAGAAAATTTTGTCAAAATTTTATTTCTATAGAAAATTTTGTCAAAATTTTATTTCTATAGAAAATTTTGTCAAAATTTTATTTCTATAGAAAATTTTATCAAAATTTTATTTTTATAGAAAATTTTGTCAAAATTTTATTTCTATAGAAAATTTTGTCAAAATTTTATTTTTATAGAAAATTTTGTCAAAATTTTATTTCTATACAAAATTTTGTCAAAATTTTATTTCTATGGGAAATTTTGTCAAAATTGTATTTATATAAAAAAAATTGTCAAAATGTTATTTCTATAGAAAATTTTGTTAAAATTTTCCCAAAATTTTATTTCTATAGAAAATTTTCCCAACATTTTATTTCTATAGAAAATTTTTTGAAAATGTTATTTCTATAAAAAAAAAAAAATCCGAAATTTTTATTTCTATAGAAAACTTTCGGAAAATTTTATTTCTATATTTCAAAGTTTTGTCAAAATTTTATTTCTATTGAAAACTTAGTCAAAATTTTATTTCTATAGAAAATTTTGTCAACATTTTATTTCTATAGAACATTTTGTCAGAATTTTATTTCTATAGAAAATTCTGTCAAAATTTTTTTCTATAGAAAATTACACCAAAATTTTTATTTCTATTCGTTTTTTTCCGGCAAATATTTCGATTAGCCGAAAGGTCGATTTTTGAAAATTTTGTCAAAATTTTTTTTCTATAGAAAATTTCACCAAAATTTTTATTTCTATTCGTTTTTTTTCGGCAAATATTTTGATTAGAAAACTTTTATTTCTATAGAAAACTTTGTCAAAATTTTATTTCTATAGAAAATTTTGTCAACATTTTATTTCTATAGAACATTTTGTCAGAATTTTATTTCTATAGAAAATTTCACCAAAATTTTTTTTCTATAGAAAATTTCACCAAAAATTTTATTTCTATTCGTTTTTTTTCGGCAAATATTTCGATTAGCCGAAAGGTCGATTTTCGAAAATTTTGTCAAATTTTTTTTTTCTATAGAAAATTTCACCAAAATTTTTATTTCTATTCGTTTTTTTCCGGCAAATATTTTCATTAGAAAACTTTTATTTCTATAGAAAACTTTGTCAAAATTTTATTTCTATAGAAAATTTTGTCAACATTTTATTTCTATAGAACATTTTGTCAGAATTTTTTTTTTCTATAGAAAATTTCACCAAAATTTTTATTTCTATTCGTTTTTTTCCGTCAAATATTTCGATTAGCGTAAAGGTCGATTTTCGAATTTTGTATCCCTAATGCTTATCATCTGAACTAACTAGTGCACCTTCAATAGATGATCTGCCAATGAGAGATCATGGATTTTTCAAACTGTTTGCCTCCATTGAGCTTCGGATCCCTGAATTTCGCTACACAATTTATCTTCCATAAACAGATATTGTTTTTAGAGATTTTTCTTGTTTAGTTTTTTTTTTCTATGCCACTGTAATTCCAAAGACTGAACTAAGTCAAGAAGTGGTTGAAAAAAGAAAAACAGAAAATTGTCGTAGAGAAAAAAACTAAGTAGCAAGTAAATATTATTTTTATACCTCAATTTATGGTTTTTATATATTCGGCATAAACTTGGTGGAAATGAATGAAAAGCATTCCACCATCCGGCGGGAGAATTAAGATTTTGGCTTTTTGGTGTCCTGAAATATCATTCATTTTCCGATACGAATGAAATTTGGGCATTGAGTTTAAATTTTGGGTTCCTTTATTCTTATTTTTTTGTTAAATACATACACAGAAAAAATATTACCATAATTTTTATTGAATTCTAAAAAATATTTAATAAAAAAATTGTATTTTTTTAATTAAACCAAAAACTAATCGCCATATTAAAGGTTAAAAAATTAAATTTTTAATTGACTTTGGTGATTGATACTATCATTTCTGTGATTGAAGACATTTCAATTAAAAATTATTTGGATGAATTAATTTCTTGATTGAAGACAAAACATTTTTTTGTCTGTGTAGATAATCTAACATATTTTAATTATACAATTGAACTTCCTTATAAGGAATCTGGGCCTTTCTCTCTCTTCTGTGTGATAGTCATATCTTATGCCTCCTAAGGCCCTTTATCAGGCATTATTTAATAGGTTCATACACCCATTTTTCCTACTGGGCTCATCTCCCCACATGCATTTGCATATGTATGAGAATTGAAATGAAATATAAATAAAAAAATGTGGCATATAATATGGGGGTTTATCGCCTGTATCCTCTAGCTAAATGTTAATTTGTTTGTTCTCGTACAAACTCGAATTTGAACATATCAGTGTGTGAGTGTGTGTATTTTTTGGTAAAAGATTTGTATGCGTGCTTGTATCTTGTGTAACATAAATGCCCTGTAATAGGAATGTAATATGAGATAATATGGTTATGATTTTCATTTCTTATCTTCTGTTTGATTATGTGCTAACAATTCCTTCTGTTTTGAGGGGGTTTTATTTCGAATGTCATTCAAAACTTGTTCTTTAATAAAAAGTACAAAATGAAATGTCGAAACTTTGGTAGTGTAATAGTTTGACAATGTAGATATTTAAAGTTGGGGAAATAATTTGCAAAAAACAAGGACTAAAACGTTTTGCATGTGAATAAAATAGGGTAACTTTTGACTTTTTGTAAAAAGAACATAGAGTGAGATCTTATGGCGAAATCGGAATCACGGTTGCCACAGTTGGTAGAATTCTCCCCAAAATGGTAGATTTTTTACTGATTGGTAGATTTTGCCAAATATTCCTCTCCAACTAAGAGGTGGTACATCACAAATTTTCTATAGAAATAACAATTTTGAAAAAATGTTCTATAAAAATAAATTTTTGGAAAAAAATTTCTATAGAAATTAAATTTTGACAACATTTTCTATAAAAATAAAATTTTGACAAAATTTTCTATAAAAATAAAATGTTGACAAAATTTTCTATAAAAATAAAATTTTGACAAAATTTTCTATAGAAATAAAGTTTTAATAAAATTTTGATAAAATTTTCTATAGAAATGAAATGTTGACAAAATTTTCTAAAGAAATAAAATTTTGATAAAATTTTCTATAGAAATAAAATTTTGATAAAATTTTCTCTATAGAAATAAAATTTTGACAAAATTTTCTAAAGAAATAAAATTTTTATAAAATTTTCTATAGAAATAAAATTTTGACAAAATTTTCTAAAGAAATAAAATTTTGACAAAAGTTTCCATAGAAATAAAATTTTGACAAAATTTTCTATAGAAATAAAATTTTGACAGAATTTTCTATAGAAATAAAATTTTGACAAAATTTTCTATAGAAATAAAGTTTTAATAAAATTTCTATAGAAATAAAATTTTGATAAAATTTTCTCTATAGAAATAAAATTTTGACAAAATTTTCTAAAGAAATAAAATGTTGACAAAATTTTCTATTGGAATAAAATTTTGACAAAATTTTATATAGAAATAAAATTTTGACAACATTTTATATAGAAATAAAATTTTGATAAAATTTTGACAAAATTTTCTAAAGAAATAAAATTTTGATAAAATTTTCTATAGAAATAAAATTTTGACAAAATTTTCTATAGAAATAAAATTTTGACAAAAGTTTCCATAGAAATAAAATTTTGACAAAAGTTTCCATAATAGTAAAATTTTGACAGAATTTTCTATAGAAATAAAATTTTGACAAAATTTTCTATTGGAATAAAATTTTGACAAAATTTTATATAGAAATAAAATTTTGACAACATTTTATATAGAAATAAAATTTTTATAAAATTTTGACAAAATTTTCTAAAGAAATAAAATTTTGATAAAGTTTTCTATAGAAATAAAATTTTGACAAAATTTTCTATAGAAATAAAGTTTTAATAAAATTTCTATAGAAATAAAATTTTGATAAAATTTTCTCTATAGAAATAAAATTTTGACAAAATTTTCTAACGAAATAAAATTTTGATAAAATTTTCTATAGAAATAAAATTTTGACAAAATTTTCTAAAGAAATAAAATTTTTACAAAATTTTCTAAAGAAATAAAATTTTTACAAAATTGTCTCTAGAAATATAATTTTGACAAAATTTGCTATAGAAATAAAATTTTGACAAAAGTTTCCATAGAAATAAAATGTTGACAAAATTTTCTATAGAAATAAAATTTTGACAAAATTTTCTATAGAAATAAAATTTTGACAAAATTTTCTAAAGAAATAAAATTTGGACAAAATTTTCTATAAAAATAAAATTTTGACAAAATTTTCTATAGAAATAAATTTTTAATAAAATTTCTATAGAAATAAAATTTTGATAAAATTTTGATCAAATTTTCTATAGAAATAAAATTTTGACAAAATTTTCTATAGAAATAAAGTTTTAATAAAATTTCTATAGAAATAAAATTTTGACAAAATTTCTCATAGAAATAAAATTTTGACAAAATTTTCTAAAGAAATAAAATTTTTACAAAATTTTCTATAGAAATAAAATATAGAAATAAAATTTTGACAAAATTTTCTATAGAAATAAAATTTTGACAAAACTTTCCATAGAAATAAAATTTTGACAAAAGTTTCCATAGAAATAAAATTTTGACAAAATTTTCTAAAGAAATAAAATTTTGATAAAATTTTCTATAGAAATAAAATTTTGACAAAATTTTCTATAGAAATAAAGTTTTAATAAAATTTCTATAGAAATAAAATTTTGATAAAATTTTCTCTATAGAAATAAAATTTTGACAAAATTTTCTAAAGAAATAAAATTTTTACAAAATTTTCTAAAGAAATAAAATTTTTACAAAATTGTCTCTAGAAATATAATTTTGACAAAATTTGCTATAGAAATAAAATTTTGACAAAAGTTTCCATAGAAATAAAATTTTGACAAAAGATTCCATAGAAATAAAATGTTGACAAAATTTTCTATAGAAATAAAATTTTGACAAAATTTTCTATAGAAATAAAATTTTGACAAAATTTTCTATAGAAATAAAATTTTGACAAAATTTTCTATAGAAATAAAATTTTGACAAAATTTTCTATACCCGTGTAAAAATTGGTGGATCTGACCAGATATTATTAGATCTGCCGCCATATCTGATTAGATACGGTAGTATATCTAGGCAGATATGGTCAGATCCGAAAAATGGTAATATCTGATCAGATCTAATTCTAAAGGAGTTAGATCTGACCAGATCTCAAATTTGGCCCACATCTAATTATATCTAATCTGATATAATTAGATGTTAATATATCTAATTATATATAATTTTATCTACAAATTGTAACACTTCCCCGTTACATATAATATTACCCTATTTAATAAAACGAATTATATAATATACTATATTAATAATGGTAAAACTGTATTATTTAAATTACTATTGAGATCGTACATTTTATGTATGTTAAGTAACTTAAGTTTTAGAATTCATTTAAACAAAAGAATGAAAAAGTTAAACAATAGTGGTCTATTTCCTACTTTTGTCGTTTGATCTCGCCAAGACGTTGGGAAATTGCCCTCTCGACGTCTTTTTTCGATTGTGGCTCCCAATTCCGCTCTTTCGCAACCCGGAATGAAAAATCTAAAGACAGAAAAAGATTTATCAGCTAATTTGAAATTTATAGATTTATAGAAGGGTATACTTACCAACAATAGCTTATTTGGCCCTGTAATTTAGGGCAAAAACGGGTTCTAACTGTGTCTCCAAACCCTGTGCTCTTGGGGGTTGTTCAGTGAGGGTGGCTTTCTTAAGTACATTTCGTTTGAATACGCCTTCCAGCAACTTGCGAGCCACATGCGAAGCCTTGTGGGACGTCCCCAATGCCATGTTGTGAATTATGGCACGACAATATATGTTGTTCCCAATACATATCATCTGTAAAGAAACAAAAATAAAATTACTTAATTATTCATGGTTATGTTGAAATCATTTTATTCATTATTCCACAAAACATTTATATTTCTATCAAATCTTATCAACCTATGGATGGGAAGCATCCAGAGCATTGCAAAATATTTAATTTTGTCTAAATTCATTGTTTCAAAAAAAATTAAAAGTAGGTCCAACAAAACACTTTTGACAACTATTAGATTTGCTCTTGACACTTACCTTTTCATCAAAATTGCTGCCAAGGAGCTGCTCCTCATCATCACTACATTGGACGGATTGCTCTACCGTAATTTCTGGTAAAGCCTGGCTTTGTTTTAGAGCTTCTAGTTGATCCTCAGTCTCCCTTATTTTCTTTTGCAGAACCTCAATTTCATTTTCCTGAAAGAAAAACCATTTATTTTTATATTTATATAGATAATAACAAAACACAAAACTTACCTCGTCACTGGACGTAGTTATACGTCTTTTTAAGGGTTTTTTATTTGCATTTGCATTTCATCAATATATAAAAATAGCAACAAAACAATAAACTTACCTTATCACAGCTTCTCTTACTCTTTTATCTTCCTCGAAAAATGAGAAGACATTAGATTTTTATATGAAATAAAAATATCAAACTCGCATTATCAAATATTTGATATATTTTTTCAAATTTAATAACAACAGGCGTTGCTAATGGTGATAGTTATGGGGTGACATTTTTGAAAACAAAAAGACAGTTGTGTCTGAAAGTTAAGCATTTTAGAAGACACTTCAAAATTATATTTAAAAGGGTTTTTTGAAACTGTCGCAATATATAAAGATTGTTTGGTTATGGTCACCACTTGTTTTGATGTGCGACCAAACATACGTGCTTGTAACCAAGTATATCACGTTAATATTCTCGTAACAAACACATTATTTTTAAACACAAACATATACAAATATTTTTTATCCGTGTTACAGAACTGGTTCATGATTTAATGCGATATATATATAATTAGATATGGAGCTATATATAGTATATATAATTAGATATGATGTCATATATGAAGATATACAATTAGATCTTACCAGATATGACAGATATAAATAGATATAACAACATATATAATTAGATCTTGAATCAGATCTAATCATATATAACACTATACATAACATATCTCCGTAGATCTATTTATATCTACAACCATATCTGAGCAGATATAATTATATATACTTTGATATTATTAGACATGATTAGATCTCTCAATTTTTACACGGGTAGAAATAAAATTTTGACAAAATTTACTAAAGAAATAAAATTTTAACAAAATTTTCTATAAAAATAAAATTGTGACAAAATTTTCCATAGAAATAATTTTTTAATAAAATTTCTATAGAAATAAAATTTTGATAAACTTTTGATCAAATTTTCTATAGAAATAAAATTTTGACAAAATTTTCTAAAGGAATAAAATTTTGATAAAATTTTCTATAGAAATAAAATTTTGACAAAATTTTCTATAGAAATAAAGTTTTAATAAAATGTCTATAGAAATAAAATTTTGACAAAATTTCTCATAGAAATAAAATTTTGACAAAATTTTCTAAAGAAATAAAATTTTTACAAAATTTTCTATAGAAATAAAATATAGAAATAAAATTTGTACAAAATTTTCTATAAAAATAAAATTTTGACAAAACTTTCCATAGAAATAAAATTTTGACAAAAGTTTCCATAGAAATAAAACGTTGACAAAATTTTCTATAGAAATAAAATTTTGACAAAATTTTCTATAGAAATAAAATGTTGACAAAATTTTCTAAAGAAATAAAATTTTGATAAAATTTTCTATAGAAATAAAATTTTTACAAAATTTTCTATAGAAATAAAATTTTGACAAAATTTTCTACAGAAATAAAATTTTTGACAAAAATTTCTATAAAAATAAAATTTTGACAAAATTTCTCATAGAAATAAAATTTTGACAAAATTTTCTATAGAAATAAAATTTTGACAAAATTTTCTATAGAATTAGTTTTCAACTAAAATGTTGATTGAATTTAAAATTACTTCAGTTGACTTTGTAATAAAACAAAAATCAGTCATATATAATAATTGATTCAATTAAGTGGTTAATTGAATCAATTATTATATATGATAAATTTTTGTTTTCATTAAAAAATCATTTGAATCAAACTAAAATTCAATTAAGATTTTAGTTGAAAAATAAAAGAAAAAATAAATGTGTATATTATTTTCTGTGCTGAAAATTCGAAACAAATACACTAAATAGAAGTTTTGGTATTTGTAAATCTCTTTAGCTATTCAAAAAAAAAATCCTATGAAATATTTGTATACTTTCAAATGTCATTTCCCTTAGAAATATTTGCATACATTTAGGCGCATATTTGTACCGAATTCCTAGTACCAATCACTCCAATCTATTGTTAGTATTGACTTTGCCTATGATTTCATTGTTGACATATGTTTTCAATGTTAAAAGTTAATTTCCATTTTCATACGTTCATCCGCCCCCCTTAAAAAAGGGAACGCCTCAACTATTATGCGACCATAGAAATCTTAAAAGTTCTCCTTATCATTTACATTAACATTTACATAATGATAATTTTCATTTGTGGAGATACGAGTTTGCAAACTAAGCAAAAAGAAAAAACACAAATGAAACACCCATATACGAAATAGCATAAATATTCTAAAATATGTTGTCACAACCAAAGATGTGTTTTGATTATGCCCAGACTAGAGAAAAATGCCTAAAAATATGCAAAGAAATTCTACTTACTATACAAAATTCAGCTGGCGTTAGCAGTTTTCTATACACATATGTATGTGCCCCATAAGGATTGTTTTGTTGGTTTATGTGTATCGTTCGCATCCAACATTTCTATGGGAAATTTTTGTGCGTTTTGTTCCCTTTTAAGGGCTAAGTAGAAAATGTATCTCTTACTTTTTTAACTCTATCCTAGACTTTTGTTGAGTTCCTTTATAGACGATTTCTCTCGCCATTCATTATAAACAAAAGAAAGAAAAAAAAACAAACGAAACAACCTTCAGATATTGAAGCATTCAATAATGGCGTCTTTTAATATATGCATGATATTTGTAATGTCTTTGAAAGGATATCTAAGACAAAGAATACTCGTTTTTTCCTATAAGACGATGAGATTTAGATGATTTGTCAAAATTTAATTTCTATAGAAAATATTGTTAAAATTTTATTTCTACAATGAAAAATATATTGACCTAATATTGAAGATTATGCAACTTAAATTTTAGGACTCGAAATTTACGTAATGCTAAGGACAAAATTCTTTAAAATAATGACATTTTAATTAAAAGAACGTTTATAATCCTTGCTTTTTCATTAAATTTAGGACACAAATCTTAAAATTTTGCGTCCCTCTGTTGAAGTTGTAGATCTTTGAAGTAAATGTACCTTAAAATAACGAAAAACATTTTTAATTTAAAGAAATCATCTTTAACTCAACTGACATTGAATGTTTAAATTTAAGATAAAAATGCTTCAAATGTAGGCAGAGACTTATTTTAAGGATTTGCATCTTTGGTTTAAAGTTTTTTTAGCATTAAGAAAACAGTTTTTACTTTAAAGTACTTGGCATAATTTGGATTTTGAAACTGGAGTTTGTTTGTACATGAATACCTTTATTAATATATCGCAAACAGAGAATAAAAATTCCATGAATGAGATCTGTATCCAATTTTAATTTTATCGATCCTAGATTTAAAGCCAGGGAGGTCCCTAAAAAATGTCTTTATTTTAAAGACGCCGCATCTTTGGCTCGGAATCAATACCAAAATCCTTGAAGGAAGGTCAAAATCTTTGGATCAAAGTAAATTTTTTTTTAAGTGTACAGAAAATTTTGTCAACATTTTATTTCTATAGAAAAATTTCTCAAAATTTTATTTCTATAGAAAATTTTGTTAAAATTTTATTTCTATAGAAGATATTTGTCATCATTTTATTCCTAAAGAAAATTTTGTCAAGATTTTATTTCTATAGAAGAAATTTGTCTAAATTTTATTTCAATAGAAGAGATTTGTCAAAATTTTATTTCTATACGAAGTTTTCTCAAAATTTTATTTCTATAGAAAATTTTGTCAACATTTTATTTCTATAGAAAATTTTGTCAAAATTTTATTTCTATAGAAAATTTTGTCAAAATTTTATTTCTATAGAAAATTTTGTAAAAAATGCTATTACTATAGAAAATTTTTGCAAAATTTTAATTCCATAGAAAATTTTTTTCAACATTTTATTTCTATGGAAAATTTTGTCAAAATTTTATTTCTATAGAAAATATTGTCAAAATTTTTGCAAAATTTTATTTCGAAAGAGAATTTTGTAAAAATTTTATTTCTAGAGAAGAAATTTGTCAATTTTATTTCAATAGGAAATTTTTGCAAAGTAGAAAGTTTTGTCAAAATTTTATTTTCATTAGAAAATTTTGTCAAAATTTTATTTTTGTAGAAAGTTTTGTCAAAATTTTATTTTCTTTAGAAAATTTTTTCAAAATTTTATTTCTATAAAAATTTTGTCAAAATTGTATTTCTATAGAAAATTTTGTCAAAATGTTATTTCTATAGAAAATTTTCTAAAAAATGCTATTTCTATAGAAAATTTTTGCAAAATTTTATTTCCATAAAAATTTTTTTCAAAATTTTATTTCTATAGAAAATTTTGTCAAAATTTTATTTCATAGAAAATTTTTTCAAAATTTTATTTCTATAGAAAATTTTGTCAAAATTTTTTCAAAACTTTATTTCGAAAGAAAATTTTGTCAAAATTTTATTTCGAAAGAAAATTTTGTCAAAGTTTTATTTCTAGAGAAGAAATTTGTCAAAATTTTATTTCCATAGCAAATATTTGCAAAATTTTATTTCTATAGAAAAAAATTGTCAAAATTTTATTTGTATTGAAAATGTTGTCAAAATTTTATTTCTATTGGAAGTTTTGTCAAAATTTTATTTTCTATAGAAAGTTTTTTTTTCATAATTTTATTTTCTTTAGAAAATTTTGTCAAAATTTAATTTCTATAGAAAATTGTGTCAAAATTTTATTTCCAAAAAAAATTTTTGCAAAATTTAATTTCTATAGAAAATTTTGTCAAAATTTTATTTCTATAGAAAATTTTGTCAAAATTTTAATTCTGTAGAAAATTTTGTCAAAATGTTTTTTTGCCAAATTTTGCCAACATTTTATTACTATAGAAAATTTTGTCAAAAATTTATTGTTATAGAAAATTCTGCCAAAATTTTATTACTGTAGAAAATTTTGCCAAAATTTTGTTACTATAGATATTTTTTTCTAAATTTTATTTTTATAGAAATTTTTGTCAAAATTTTATTTCTATATAAAATTTTGTCATAATTTTATTTCTATAGCAAATTTTGTCAAAATTTTATTTCTATAGCAAATTTTTTCAAAATTTTATTTCTATAGCAAATTTTGTCAAAATTTTATTTCTAAAGATTTTTTTTTAATTTTATTTCTATAGAAAATTTTGTCAAAATTTTATTTCTATAGAAAATTTTTTCAAGATTTTATTTCTATACGAAATTTTCTCAAAATTTTATTTTTATAGAAAATTTTGTCAAAATTTTATTTCTATAGAAAATTTTGTCAAAATTTTATTTCCATAGAAAAAATTTTTTGCAAAATTTTATTTCTATAGAAAATTTTGTCCAAATTTTATTTCTATAGAAAATTTTGTCCAAATTTTATTTCTATAGAAAATTTTGTCAAAATTTTATTTCTATAGAAAATTTTGTCCAAATTTTATTTCTATAGAAAATTTTGTCCAAATTTTATTTCTATAGAAAATTTTGTCAAAATTTTATTTCTATAGAAAATTTTGTCAAATTTTATTTCTATAGAAAATTTTGTCAAAATTTTATTTCTGTAGAAAATTTTGTCAAAATTTTATTTCTATAGAAAATTTTGTCCAAATTTTATTTCTATAGTAAATTTTGTCAAAATTTTATTTCTGTAGAAAGTTTTGTCAACATTTTATTTTCTTTAGAAAATCTTTTCAAAATTTTATTTCCATAGAAAATGTTTGCAAAATTTTTTTCTATAGAAAATTTTTGCAAATTTTTTTTTCTATAGAAAATTTTTGCAAAATTTTATTTCCATAGAAAATAGTTGCAAAATTTTTTTCTATAGAAAATTTTTGCAAATTTTTTTTTCTATAGAAAATTTTTGCAAAATTTTATTTCTATAGTAAATTTTTGCAAAATTTTATTTCTATAGAAAACATTGTCAACATTTTATTTCTATAGAAAATTTTGTCAAAATTTTATTTCTATATAAAATTTGGTCAAAATTTTATTTCTATAGAAAGTTTTGTCAAAATTTTATTTTCTTTAGAAAATCTTGTCAAAATTTTATTTCTATAAATAGTAAGGCCTTTCGTAGTAAATCAACTCCTATTCCCGTCTACTGGTGAATACAACACTAATATACATTTCAATTATTTTCTCCACAAATGCCTAAAATTATGCAAGTATTTGTTGGATTTGTCGAAATTTTACAAATTGGATTTAATCGTTTTGTTTGCGTAGATAATTGAGCACATTTCCGTTGAATAAAATTTCCATATTATTCGTTTGTATTGAGGTCTGTTTGTTGGTTAGTGCGATGATAGTGTTTACAATACACAATAATTCACTGATACCATTATGAAAGCTTCAAAATAAATGTTCTGCAATACGGATTTTATGTAAAGTCAAATTGAATGCTATTTGAATATTGGGGTGGAATATTTGAAGGGGGGGTTTTTGAATTCTATTTTATGTGTGGTCCTAATAGTATGGGCCATCCATAATACAATGTTAAATTAATTGTGGTCATGAAGTTTACTTCATGGAAACACGTGTCAGTTGGAAAAATTGAATGAAATACAAATACTTGAACGAAGTGCTTAGGAGACAATTTCTTTGTTGGTTTACTGAGAACTTAGGACTGAGGACAAGTGTATCTGTATCAACAGACACCCATAATCTAACCTAAGGGCATATGGCCGAGTTATAATTAGAGCAAATATTTACTATCAAATGGAATAACCACATTGCCCAACGAGTAAAGAAAAACTAACCTCATGGGAAACTGGCTATATTATACCCTACACCAATAATCTTTGGGAACGTTGAGGTAAATAGAAAATACAACAGGTAGGGTCTTGATATTAGATATAATGCACAAAGTTATGCTACTCTGGCCACAAAATGGTGTAGGATGCAGTAGATACATTTTATGCAAAAAAATTTTCTCACATGTAAAGAAGACGAAATTACAGTTTTTCACACAAACCCACCTGCCCTCCTCCACCCAAAACGAAAAAATCCGTAAAATTTTAAAATAGTATAGATCATGAATAAATCCTACCCCTATGCAAACAATGTTCACAATTTACTTCTTTTAATTAAAAATATCCATAAATTTACAGTTGAATATCCTGGTATGTGTCAGGCAAGGCATACAAATCCATTGCTGACAAAAATTTGGGTTGTGTCTCACGAACCTTACGTTTGCTAGATGCACATATCTTTATGGAAATTTTACCATTGTTAGGACGACTATTATCTGTTGAAATATTTGACGGACGGACATACCTTTTGTAGCCATTGCAATGCATTGCACTGTTGAAAAATTTTATTGCAAATGGCAGATTCAAACCAGCCTGTTTTTACTGTTGGCAATATCTCTGTCTCTCTATCCCTGTTAGATTTCAAATCATGTCATTCATTTCTTTAGACTTTTGTTTTGATTGTATGCAAGAGCTATATGGGTATGTGTGTGTGTGCGTGCGTATGTGTGCATTTTGATGGTACGTTTGCTCCCAGCTTAATGCACACTGCCAACGAAGCCACATAACTGAAGTTGAATAATCGCTTCCGGTGTATAAAAGGACAGAATTTTCAATGTCCATCGATGTAACCATGCTGACTTTTATTAAACTTTGTGAGAATCTGTGAATAACACTGTCTTACACGGTTATTCACAGATTTAAAATTTATGAATATTATCATAGACCAATATGTTCTATAGAAATAAAATTTCGACAAAATTCTCTATAGAATTTTTGACAAAAGTTTCTATAGAAATACAATTTTGACAAAATTTTGTATAGAAAAAAAAAAAAATGACAAATAATATGTTGACAACATTTTCAATAGAAATAAATTTTTGACAACATTTTCTACAGAAATAAAATTTTCAGAAAATTTTATATAGAAATAAAATTTTGACAAAATTTTCTATAGAAATAAAATTTTGAGAACATTTTCTACAGAAATAAAATTTTCAGAACATTTTATATAGAAATAAAATTTTGACAACATTTTCTATAAAAATAAAATGTTGACAACATTTTCTATAGAAATAAAATTTTGATACAATTCTCTATTGAATTTTTGACAAAAGTTTCTATAGAAATAAAATTTTGACAAAAGTTTCTATAGAAATAAAATTTTGACAAAATTTTGTATAGAAAAAAAATTTGACAAATAATATGTTGACATTTTCTATAGAAATAAAATTTTGACAACATTTTCTACAGAAATAAAATTTTCAGAAAATTTTATATAGAAATACAATTTTGACAAAATTTTCTATAGAAAAAAAATTTTGACAACATTTTCTACAGAAATAAAATTTTCAGAAAATTTTATATAGAAATAAAATTTTGACAAAATTTTCTATAGAAATAAAATTTTGAGAACATTTTCTATAGAAATAAAATTTTGACAAAATTTTCTATAGAAATAAAATTTTGATACAATTCTCTATTGAATTTTTGACAAAAGTTTCTATAGAAATAAAATTTTGACAAAAGTTTCTATAGAAATAAAATTTTGACAAAAGTTTCTATAGAAATAAAATTTTGACAAAATTTTGTATAGAAAAAAAATTTGACAAATAATATGTTGACATTTTCTATAGAAATAAAATTTTGACAACATTTTCTACAGAAATAAAATTTTCAGAAAATTTTATATTGAAATAAAATTTTGACAAAATTTTCTATAGAAATAAAATTTTGACAAAATTTTCTATAGAAATAAAATTTTGACAACATTTTCTACAGAAATAAAATTTTCAGAAAATTTTATATAGAAATAAAATTTTGACAAAATTTTCTATAGAAATAAAATTTTGACAACATTTTCTATAGAAATAAAATTTTGACAAAATTTTCTATAGAAATAAAATTTTGATACAATTCTCTATTGAATTTTTGACAAAAGTTTCTATAGAAATAAAATTTTTAGAAATAAAATTTTGACAAAATTTTGTATAGAAAAAAAATTTGACAAATAATATGTTGACATTTTCTATAGAAATAAAATTTTGACAACATTTTCTACAGAAATAAAATTTTCAGAAAATTTTACATAGAAATAAAATTTTGACAAAATTTTCTATAGAAATAAAATTTTGACAACATTTTCTACAGAAAGAAAATTTTCAGAAAATTTTATATAGAAATAAAATTTTGACAAAATTTTCTATAGAAATAAAATTTTGACAAAATTTTCTATAGAAATAAAATTTTGACAACATTTTCTATAGAAATAAAATTTTGACAAAATTTTCTACAGAAAATAAAATTTCAGAAAATTTTATATAGAAATAAAAATTTGACAAAATTTTCTATAGAAATAAAATTTTGAGAACATTTTCTATAGAAATAAAATTTTGAGAACATTTTCTATAGAAATAAAATTTTGACAAAATTTTCTATAGAAATAAAATTTTGACAAAATTTTCTATAGAAATAAAATTTTGATACAATTTGTTATAGAAATAAAATTTTTAACAATATTTGCTATAGAAATAAAATTTTGACAAAATATTCTATAGAAAAAAAATTTACACAATGTTCTATTGAAATAAAATTTTAGACAAAATTTTCTTGAAATTCATGGAGCATCCTTGGAGCGTAATTATCATACTATCTATTCAATTGTATTTGTAGACTAGTGTAATTTATAAATTTTCATTTTATTCACTTCTTCGATATGCCTGTATTCAAGTCAAACTGTCTCTCTGTCTTCTATTTTGAATTTTTGTTTTAAGCAAGCCAACAATTTATTGCTGGCATCGTGACAAAGATGCCCAGTAATTTGTTTAGAATTTTTTTCCTTACATGCTTCATTCGCCAGACGTTTTTCTTACAGATTGCCCCATTTCGAGTCCATTAGAAATGCCTGTCAAAAAATTAAAATGTAGAGGAAGGAAAAATGTTATTAAAACATCAAAACATCAGAAAGAAATTTACAATTTAACGAAAAAAATCAAGTGCACTTAAATTTGTTACATGGCTACTCTCAAAATTAAATTAACTTAAAAGTGTTTTGGGGTTTGTTTTTTTTTAGTTAAATCTCATCCAAACCCAAGGACTCAAATAATATTCCGGAAAACCTACACAATGAGTGTTTCATTAACATGAGAAGGCGGTTAAAGCCCCATGAATCCCACACCGCAAATACAAAAAACAAAAAGTCAATGGTCAGTATGGTATAACACCCACGAACAAACAACACTGGTAACTGACCTACACCACATAGTGATGGCAGAGCAAAATGCAAATTCTCACCCTGATTATCCGGGGGAAAACCTCAGAAAATCCCGTGGCTTAAAATCTGAAAAAAGTAGCACAAAAAATGAGTTGAATACTCAAACTATCACAAGGACTTTTTCCCTATAAGATAGAAAATATAGTGGCTTCCTCCCCCGCTTTCGCTTATGAGGCTTTTATGTTTTTCCTTGGCTGCTGTTTTTTTTTTGTTTAAGCCTTCGTTTTTACTTTTAGTTACTTTCATGGCCCCGCTTCACCTTCTACTTTAACACGGCTACAAAAGTAATTGTAAGCGCATTAAAATGTTAAACACTTTGTGTAACTTACGCTTAAAACAAACGCATTTCCTGTAGTCTGTATGCAGAGATAGTGATATGAGCGGATTTATAAGAAATCTCCATGGAGTTTTAATCATCTGCACAACCGATGTAAGGTTTGGGTTCTAAAATTTGCTCTATAGAAACTTTTGTCAAAATTTTATTTCTATAGAAAATTTTCTCAAAATTTTATTTCTATAGAAAATGTCAAAATTTTATTTCTATAGAAAATGTCAAAATTTTATTTCTATAGATAAATTTTGTCAAAATTTTATCTCTATAAAAAATGTTGTTAAAATTTTATTTCTATAGAAAATTTTTTGAAAATTTTATTTCTATAGAAAATTTTGTAAAAATTGTATTTCTATAGAAAATTTTGTAAAAATTCGATTCCTAGAGAAAATTTTGTCAAAATTTTGTTTCAATAGAAAATTTTCTCAAAATTTTATTTCTATAGAAAATTTTGTCAAAATTTTCTTTCTATTGGAAAATTTCTCAAAATTTTATTTATTTAGTTTAATTTAATGAATTTCATTTCATTTTATTTCAATTCAATTCCATTAATTTAATTTAATTAAATTTTTCGGAATTTAAGTAAATTTTTAATTATACTCAACACTTACACAATGCCTGCCGCTAGGATATTATAATCCTAACTGAAAATGCTGATATGTGCCACCCGCAAAAAAAAAATGCTACGCGGTATATTCGTATATGCAAGGCTATAAGAAATTGCTCACTGAATGTTAACTGAATTCATTACAAGCATCATTTTCTTTTATTTTAATATGGCCTGGTGCAAAACAGCTAGTAGCTGTAATGCTAGTACAATGGGATCACGTCCTAACCAGCTGCTCCACTCACTAGTCCCTGCGGTGGAAACCCTTCCTTCTAGTTATTCTGCATATTTGTCTGTCTGTTGCACAAATGACTCGCTGTTAATGACTCGTATTAAACATGTGTTACAAAAGTTGCTAACACAACTCATGAAGCATTAAAATGCTGAAAGCAAAATTAATTGGAAAACTAAATTAAAACAAAAAATGAAATGAAATGAATGAATGAAAGAATAATAGTTGCAGTGAACTTTTAAAGCATACTTCAGGGAGTCTAAGTGAGTGGAGTAAACTTTGGTATACGAGTTTGTCTTGGCTCTATAAATAAATGAAGTGAAATAAATATTGGGATTGAAATAAATAGAAAAAAAATATTTTAATATTAATTAAATATTTTTTTTAAGTTAAAGAGAAACAATCAGGTTTATGGATTTAGATAGATTTAGAAAATTTGCTTATGGGAAATAGTGATTCCAGACCCCATATATACTTATCTAATGGCGATTTCGATTGGGAAAAAAGGTGCAACATTCTCGAAATTGCATGGAAAATATGAAGGACACTGCCATAGAGTTTGGATCCTGCATCCCGCACAATATTATGAATTAACAATAACTTTGGAATGCCACTATCATTGGGGGTAAAAAGCAATGAGGGAAAAAGTAGGGTAACACCAAGGCAATATATTTTTTGCGAATCGAAAATGCCATAAGAATCATTTTTTGCATCGATCTAGCCTTTATATTGTATACATTTTTATCTCAGTTTCAAGGAATTCAGTAGGAAATTAAGAAAACTCTCCATTTTAGAAAATTCTATATTGGGTAGTTTTTTAATTGTATTTATTAATAGTGGTGACAAATTTATTTGTCACCACTATTAATATATACAGTTACAAATTTCAGGTAACTGGTGGTTACAGAGAAATTAATTTTTTAAATTAATTAATATTTGACTTCATAGTTTGTTTTGTTTTTTTTTCTAAAATTAACTAAAACAAACAAAACCTCAAGCTATCTAATATATATGGTAATTAAATTCAAAATATTTTTTCAGCTCCCAAATAAACACTAAAAAATGTTTAAAAACTGATACCAAAAAACATTAAGGTATACTTTCAGGCTGAAAAAAAATACACAGTATCTAGCCTACCTTGGGGAGGAAATAAAATTAAATGCTTCACAAGCACAAAAAAAAAATAACTAAACATATTTTATTACGAAGAGCACTAGTTCATAGAATTTTGTTTGTCTCTCTCTCTCTCTCTCTAGAAACATTTGTTGTAAGCAACAAATTTTCATTTGTATTACAACATTTCTAATTACACTTGACATAGCATATCTCTTGGGTATTATTTTCCATAACACGAGTACAAACAATACTAACGTAAGACGAAATTAAATTTTATTTTCCCAGAAATGTTGAATACATATTGCAACTAACGAAATCCATAAACCCCATGGATATGGGGTAGGTGTGTGTGTGTATTTAAAAAGCAAACTATTAAGGATATTTATTTTCTTTGCATTTCTGGGAAATGAGATAAACGATGGTGTTAAGTTTTTCTTTGATATTGTTGGTCTATGGACTGTTTGTTACGAACATGCGGTATTTATAATTCCATTTTGGACTTAAATAGACAGTTAAACCTTGAATAACGTTATACTTTGTTGATACAACTGACTTTTTAATATTTGTCAATTCTAAAATTGAAATATCACAGTGAACTGAGTCTATTCAGTACACCTGAAACAAATCAGTCTGCCACTTTAACCTTTTAAAATTAAAATATATAGTGACTATATAAAAATTGAATATAGCCCATCTTTGAACTTGGCTTTCTGCATTTAAAACACGAATGTATGTCAATATTGGCTATAGACACAAAAATGGCCGAATGTATAGCTTCCTTTACTTCGGATAGCCATTAAAAAATAATGATTTTTTACTCATTATTTCTGTTATAATATCATATTTATGCATATTTATATAATAAGGCCATCTATTATTATAAATGTTTTAAATATACCAACAAAAATAATGCTCTTTCTCGTTTAATTTCTTGGATTTACTCAAAAAACTTTAATTCTTATAATGAATTATATTGCTATCAGTTATCATCTTGAATTTCCTTTTCATTCTTTCATTGGGGGCCATTGTTTCTATAGAAAATTAAAACAATGCATAATGAAATGAATGAAGGACAATGTCATAACCATAACTTCCATTTGCAATTTTTTTTTAACCATTACTATGGCATATTTCAAGGCACTGCCACAAATTCAATGATATGGTTCCCTACACCGGAAAAATAATCTACCAAAATTTTAAGAAAATTTTACCACAAATATACCAAATTAAAAACATGCCAAATAAATTTGATAAACATACATAAAATCATGCGTTGGATAAACTACTAGGGTAGCTTAACCCAACAGAGAGAAAATGTTCTCGAAAATTTGTCAAAATTTTATTTCTCTAGAAAATTTTGTCAAAATTTTATTTCTACAGAAAATTTTGTCAAAAGTTTATTTCTATAAATAAAATTTATTATAAAATTTTATTTCTATAGAAAGTTTTGTCAAAAAGTTATTTCTATAGAAAATTTTGGCAAAATTTTAGTTGTAGAGAAAATTTTCTCAAAATGTTATATCTATAGAAAATTTTGTCAAAATTTTATTGCTATAGAAACTTTTTTGAAATCTTATTTCTATAAAAATTTTTATAAAAGTTTATTTCTATAGAAAATTTTGTCAAAATTTTATTTCTATAGAAACCTTTGTTAAAATTTTATTTCTATAGAAAATGTTGTCAAAAGTTTATTTTTATAGAAAATTTTGTCAAAATTTTATTTCTATAGAAATTTTATTATAAAATTTTATTTCTATAGAAAATTTTGTCACAAGTTTATTTTTATAGCACATTTTTGTAAAATTTTATTTCTATAGAAAATTTTGTCAAAAGTTTATTTTTATAGAAAATTTTGTTAAAATTGTATTTCTAGAGAAAATTTTGTCAAAATTTTTTTTCTTTAAGAAATTTTGTCAAAATTTTATTTCTTTAAGAAATTGTGTCAAAATATTATTTCTATAGAAAATTTAGTCAAACTTTTATTTTTTGGAAAATTTTGTCAAAATTTTATTTCTATAGCAAATATTTTCAAAAGTTTAATTCTATAGAAAATTTTGTCAAAATTTTGTTTCTAGAGAAAATTTTGTCAAAATTTTATTTCTATAGAAAATTTTGTCAAAATTTTATTTCTATAGAAAATTTTGTCGAAATTTTATTTCTATAGAACATTTTTTCAAAATTTTATTGCTATAGAAAATTTTGTGAAAATTTTATTGCTATAAAATTTATTATAAAATTTTATTTCTTTAGAAAATTTTCTCAAAATTTTATTTCTATAATTTTTTTTTTTTTATAAAAGTTTATTTCTATAGAAAATTTTGTCAAAATTATAGCAAAAATTTTGTCAAAATTTTATTTCTATAAAATTTATTGTACAATTTTATTTCTATAGAAAATTCTGTCAAAATTTTATTTCTATAGAAATTTTAGTCAAAATTTTATTTCCATAGAAAATTTTGTCATAATTTTATTTCTATAGAAAAATTTGTCAAAATTTTATTTCTATAGAAAATTTAGTCAAAAAAAATTTTTTTTGGAAAATTTTGTCAAAATTTTATTTCTATAGCAAATATTTGCAAAAGTTTAATTCTATAGAAAATTTTGTCAAAATTTTATTTCTATAGAAAATTTTCTCAAAATTTTATTTCTATAAAAAATTTTATTTCCATAGAAATTTTGTCAAAATTTTATTTCTTTAAGAAATTGTGTCAAAATATTATTTCTATAGAAAATTTAGTCAAATTTTATTTTTTTGGAAAATTTTGTCAAAATTTTATTTCTATAGCAAATATTTTCAAAAGTTTAATTCTATAGAAAATATTGTCAAAATTTTATTTCTATAGAAAATTTTGGCAAAAGTTTATTTCTATAGAAAATTTTGATAAAATTTTATTTCTATAGAAAATTTAGTCAAAATTTTATTTATATAGAAAATTTTGTCAAAATATTATTTCTATCGAAAATTTTGTCAAAATGTTATTTCTATAGAAAATTTTGTCAAAATGTTATTTCTGTAGAAAATTTTGTCAAAATTTTATTTCTATAGAAAATGTCAAAATTTTATTTCTATAGAAAATTTTGTCAAAATTTTATTTCTATAGAAAATTTTGTCAAAATGTTATTTCTATAGAAAATTTTGTCAAAATTTTATTTCTATAGAAAATTTTTTCAAAATTTTATTGCTATAGAAAATTTTGTGAAAATTTTATTTCTATAAAATTTATTATAAAATTTTATTTCTTTAGAAAATTTTCTCAAAATTTTATTTCTATAAAATTTTTTGTTATAAAAGTTTATTTCTATAGAAAATTTTGTCAAACTTTTACTTTTATAGTATTTTTTTTTTTAAATTTTATTTCTATAGCAAAAATTTTGTCAAAATTTTATTTCTATAAAATTTATTGTAAAATTTTATTTCTATAGAAAATTTTGTCAAAATTTTATTTCTATAGAAATTTTTGTCAAAACTTTATTTCTATAGAAAATTTTGTTATAATTTTATTTCTATAGAAAAATTTGTTAAAATTTTATTTCTATAGAAAATTTAGTCAAAATTTTATTTTTTTGGAAAATTTTGTCAAAATTTTATTTCTATAGCAAATATTTTCAAAAGTTTAATTCTATAGAAATATTTTGTCAAAATTTTATTTCTATAGAAAATTTTGTCAAAATTTTATTTTTTTGGAAAATTTTGTCGAAAGTTTATTTCTATAGCAAATATTTTCAAAATAACATTTTTTCAAGATTTTATTTCTATAGAAAATTTTGTCAAAATTTCATTTCTATAGAAAATTTTGTCAAGATTTTATTTCTATAGAAAATTTTGTCAAAATTTAACTCTTCTTCCTTCACTAGACAAAATTTTGAAGGTTTGAAGATGTGTTTCTCTGTGCTATATTTAGCGTGTGATGAGGATGATTCCAAGATATCTGTCTCGTCTTTTTCCGCAAATCATTGATCAAGGGAAATGTCTGTAGCGTAGGTGTACTGTTTGATAAATATGGTTTATTTGATGTAATATTTTGCATAATGTCTTGCCCTATGGGTCTTGGATAATACATTATCTTTATATATTGCAATACCAAAGAAATTGGGGGTAGCTCGTTTGCATTTGCCATATTACTGTGATTTCTTTGAAAATTACCCCAAAACTTCTTAGTTGATTTCTGACCTAGAACACGAGGATAACACAAAAGTTCCTAAATTTGGATCGAGAAAAAAACCTTTATATCTGCCTCAGATGGAGACACAATAAAAAAAAACAACAACAAAAGAAACAACAAAAGAAATATAATGTAATTTAATTAAAAGCAAATCTTTTGTAATATAAACATTATCTCTTAAAGACAATAAAGCACTGAAATAAACAGAGAAAATATCCTTGAATCCTTGTTGGTACAACAAATATTTCTTGGTCGTTATTGTTCCTTCTTTACCGGTATATCCTGTCCATTTGGTCCTTTCGACTGACTAGCTGTTTGCTTGTCTTCAGTTGTAGCATTTGTTTGTATTTTTCTTACAATGGCAATTGTTTACTTTGAAGGAAGTCATGCACAATGTTTCGAAAATGAGAGTGAGAGATAGAAATTTTTTGAGAGTGAAAGTTTGTGAAAAGGCAGTGTGTGAGACAATCATATTCTATATAAGATTAAAAGAGGCATTTGAAAATGTTATCAAGCTTTATATTTAGGCTTTATAGAATTTATATTATAATGCACTTATACTTCAAATTAAAAAAAAAAAACAAATTTTATAGAAATAAAATTTTGACGAAATTTTCTATAGAAATAGAATTTTGAGAAAATTTTCTATAGAAATAAAATTTTGAGAAAGTTTTCTATAGAAATAAAATTTTGACAAAATTTTCCATTTAAGTAAAATTTTGAGAAAATTTTCTATAGAAATAACATTTTGACAAAATTTTCTATAGAAATAAAATTTTGACAAAATTTTCTATAGAAAGAAAATTTTTTCAAAATTTTCTATAGAAATACAATTTTGACAAAATTTTGCTATAGAAACAACATTTTGACAAAATTTTCTACAGAAATAAAATTTTGACAAAATTTTCTACAGAAATAAAATTTTGTCAAAATTTTCTATAGAAATACAATTTTGACAAAATTTTCTATAGAAATACAATGTTGACAAAATTTTCTACAGAAACAAAATTTTCTATAGAAACAAAATTTTGACAAAATTTTCTATAAAAATAAAATTTTGACAAAATTTTCTATAGAAATAAAACTTTGACAAAGTTTTCTATAAAAATAAAATTTTGACAAAATTTTCTATAGAAATAAAATTTTGAGAAAATTTTCTATAGAAATAAAATTTTGACAAAATTTTCTATAGAAATAAAATTTTGACAAAATTTTCTATAGAAATAAAATTTTGACAAAATTTTCTATAGAAATAAAATTTTGACAAAATTTTCTATAGAAATAAAATTTTGACAAAATTTTCTATAGAAGAAAAATTTTGACAAAATTTTCTATAGAAATAAAATTTTGACAAAATTTTCTATAGAAATAAAATTTTTTCAAAATTTTCTATAGAAATACAATTTTGACAAAATTTTGCTATAGAAACAACATTTTGACAAAATTTTCTATAGAAATAAAATTTTGACAAAATTTTCTACAGAAATAAAATTTTGTCAAAATTTTCTATAGAAATACAATTTTGACAAAATTTTCTATAGAAATACAATTTTGACAAAATTTTCTACAGAAACAAAATTTTCTATAGAAATAAAATTTTGACAAAGTTTTCAATAGAAATAAAATTTTGACAAAATTTTCTATAGAAATAAAATTTTGACAAAATTTTCTATAGAAATAAAATTTTGACAAAATTTTCTATAGAAATAAAATTTTGACAAAATTTTCTATAGAAATAAAATTTTGACAAAATTTTCTATAGAAATAAAATTTTGACAAAATTTTCTATAGAAATAAAATTTTGACAAAATTTTCTATAGAAATAAAATTTTGACAAAATTTTCTATAGAAATAAAATTTTGACAAAATTTTCTATAGAAATAAAATTTTGACAAGATTTGCTATAATAATAAAATTTTGACAAAATTTTCTATAGAAATAAAATTTTGAGAAAATTTTCTATAGAAATAAAATTTTGAGAAAAGTTTCTATAGAAATAAAATTTTGACAAAATTTTCTATAGAAATAAAATTTTCCACAGACATACAATTTTGAGAAAATTTTCTATAGACATAAAATTTTGAGAAAATTTTCTATAGAAATAACATTTTGACAAAATTTTCTATAGAAATACAATTTTGACAAAATTTTCTATCGAAATAAAATTTTGACAAAATTTTCTATAGAAATAAAATTTTGACAAAATTTTCTATAGAAATAAAATTTTGACAATATTTTCTATAGAAATAAAATTTTGACAAAATTTTCTATAGAAATAAAATTTTGACAAAATTTTCTATAGAAATAAAATTTTGACAAAATTTTCTATAGAAATAAAATTTTGACAAAATTTTCTATAGAAATAAAATGTTGACAAAATTTTCTATAGAAATAAAATTTTGACAAAATTTTCTATAAAAATAAAATTTTGACAAAATTTTCTATAGAAATAAAATTTTGACAAAATTTTTGTACAGAAATGAAATTTTGAGAAAATTTTCTATAGAAATAAAATTTTGAGAAAATTTTCTATAGAAATAAAATTTTGAGAACATTTTCTATAGAAATAAAATTTTGACACAATTTTCTATAAAAATAAAATTTTGACCCAATTTTCTATAGAAATAAAATTTTGATAAAATTTTCTGTAGAAATAAAATTTTGACAAAATTTTTGTATAGAAATAAAATTTTGAGAAAAATTTATATTTTCTATAAATATCTAAAATATCCTTAACATTGCGTGTCCTTAAATTAAGGTTGTACCATCTTGCATTTTAAGTAATTTTTTCATTGTAAGTATACTATAGATCCAGGCCATCTTACTTTCGGTATTCATTCTCCCTGTTTATTATTTTTGTAGATTTTTCTCTTCTACAAATCTCTAAAACATTTCCAACATGCCTCCAAATACTGTGGCTCACATTACAGTTGATTAGGATTTTTGTTGTTGTTTTTCCTTCCTCACAAAACGACAGAAAAAAACACGAATAACAATAACAGATAATGCCATTTCTGTTGATTGTTCGAGCAGTAGTACGGAAAGGTAGAAAAATTGAATCCAGGTAATCTTACGAATTTTACAATACCCTTGGTGATTACAATGTGTGTGAGTGTGAGAGAGTAATATAAATCCATTTCAATGTGTGAGAATAAGATGCGAATGGGGACTAAGTGAGCGAGTGTAGAGTGTAATTTTTATCTCTCTCACATTTTGTTTAGTGGTATAGGTGAATGACATTCTACCAATGCTGATGATGCTTAAGAGACAATGATAAGCATATCAATGGTTTCATTGGAAGTTTTTGTTTAGTAGTATATGCGTGTGCAAAGCTTTCCCTGGTTTAGTTGGATGGAGTCCTTGAAATCCAGATAAACATGAAAGCCAGAGTAATCATTTCAAGGAAATTGTTGAAACAACTGTTTGCATAGATTCTTTTTTTACGAGTGCTGGCAAATAGGGAAAAATTGTTGGATATTTGTCGTTATCATAATTGCTCAACATGACACAAATGGAAATAGAAAAAAGGTAAACTAAGAAAAAATTAGGCTTACTTTTAACATTTCATTTTGGATATTGCAGATATGACAATTGCTAGAAAAGAAAAGGATATAATATCCGGGAGATATGGAAAGTAAACTTTATAGTAATGTGAGCTTATAATTTTTAAGAATATTCGCACAAAATTTTTATAGGAATATAAAAATTGCATTATTATTATTGAATTATGAACAACGATGTTATCAACATCGATTTCGCAGGAGTTTGGAAATGATACCAATCCGAAGTTGATTGCAATTGAAATTTTTCTTTTGCTTTAGTTCATATTGAACTATTACCCACGTTTAGTTCATAAAATATTTGAGACATACTTAAAACAAGGAAAATTTCATTAGACTGTGGAAATTTTCGAACAAAACATAATAAAATTTAAACAAATATTTTTTTTTTTAATAAAAATAAGTTAAATTACGGAAATTTTGTTCGGTGCGTATATCCTTATGATGAGCACTTAAAGAGCATAGAACCCTTTCAGTTGGCTTATCATACTGACAGTTGATATTCTTTCAAAAGCTTTAGCAGTATAACAATTGACTCCATCTAGTGAAGTAACATCAATCTCATTTGGCAATCTTTTTTTTCGGTTGATATTTGCTTTGTTTTCGAAAACAAATAACTCAAAACATTCAGGACGAAAGGCTAAAGTCATGGCCATTATCATCAGTGTGATAATATCCAAAACAAAGCAGTGACTCATATCGAATTTACTCGTTTTTTTTTCTCCAAGGCGCAACATAAAGTCATAGTCACTATAGGCCTTTATCCAAAATGGAAAAGGATGACTGTGGATTAAGTAAATAAAGTAGATGCGAAACAGGAAATTCTGATAAACATCTCTGTCATCATCAAAAGGACTACAATGACATTTGTGTTGCGATAGTGGTACAGTGGTTAAGATTTTAAAAGAAAGATAGACAATATTTTCTATAGAAATAAACTTTTAACAAAATTTTCTATAGAAATAAAATTTTGACAAAATTTTCTATAGAAATAAAATTTTGACAAAATTTTCTATAAAAACAAAATTTTGACAAAATTTTCTATAGAAATCAAATTTTGACAAAATTTTCTATAAAAATAAAATTTTAACAAAATTTTCTATAGAAATAAAATTTTGACAAAATTTTCTATAGAAATAAAATTTTCAGAAAATTTTCTATAGAAATAAAATTTTGACAAAAATTTCTATAGAAATAAAATTTTTGACAAAATTTTCTATAAAAATAAAATTTTTGACAAATTTTCCTAAAGAAATAAAATTTTGACAACATTTTCTATAGAAATAAAATTTTGACAAAATTTTCTATAGAAATAAAATTTTTGACAAAATTTTCTATAAAAATAAAATTTTTGACAAAATTTTCTATAAAAATAAAATTTTGACAAAATTTTCTATAGAAATAAAATTTTGACAAAATTTTCGATAGAAATAAAATTTTGACAAAATTATCGATAGAAATAAAATTTTTGACAAAATTTTCTATAGAAATAAACTTTTAACAAAATTTTCTATAGAAATAAAATGTTGACAAAATTTCTGTATGAGTGCTCAATTTGGTGACCACGGTGGTCATTTTGATAATTTAAGAAATGTTCTGCAGAGTAAATGTATTCAATTTGTGAAACCCACCAGTTTCTTATTGAAATATAAACCACTGTGCATCTTTCAAAATACATTGGCAACAACAGCAATACCCAAAAGCCTCTTTTTCATCTTTCAAAACAGGAAAAAAACACTTGAAGTGAAAATCTCTAAACCTCCTATTTTTCAACAAAACAATAAAGCTTTCAAAGGAAAAATTGTGATTTGAAAACAAAAAACTCAATAGAAATACTATATTCAGAAAAAAAAAACAACGTAAAGACAATCACAAAAGTTAAAGGATGATTGTCTTTGCTTACACAGACCTGATCTGAAAGGATTGAATGGGACACAAAAATGCACTAAATAAAAGAAAACGGATATATGAGATACAGATGGAAAATAAAAACGATGATATTCGAATGGAAAAGATTATCGATAAACTAACAACAAAGATGGTGAAGAAGAAATGGAATAAAATCGAAGCCATATTCAAATGGAGATACTAATTTAATTAATAAGGAATTTGAGTTTAACGATTATCGCTAAAGTAACAGCAAACTTAAAGAAACCTGAAATAGACAAGTGATACTCAGTGGAATAACATACAGACCAGATCTCAAAACGCTGATCTCAGAACTACGACAGGATGTCTCCTCAGCACACTCCTGGCTCACCTTTATTTAGGGTCGATCTGTACCATCTAGAGCGCTAGATACAGTGCTACAGACGAAAGCCTTGAGATCAGCCAGCATACCAGTTGAAGCTACAAGTTTAACCATGTTTTCTATAAAAATTAAATTTTTACAAAATTTTCTATAGAAATAAAATTTTTTAACAAAATTTTCTATAGAAATAAAATTTTGACAAAATTTTCTATAAAAATAAAATTTTGACAAAATTTTCTATCGAAATAAAATTTTGCAAAATTTTCTATAAAAATAAAATTTTGTCAAAATTTTCTATAGAAATAAAATTTTGAGAAAATTTTCTATAGAAATAAAATTTTGACAAAATATTCTATAGAAATAAAATGTTGAATAAAATTTCGACAAAATTTTCTATAGAAATAAGATTTTAAAAATATTCTATAGAAATAAAATTTTGATAAAATTTTCTATAGAAATATAATGTTGATAAAATTTTCTATAGAAATAAAATTTTGACAAAATTTTCTATAAAAATTAAATTTTGACAAAATTTTCTATAGAAATAAAATGTTTTAACAAAATTTTCTATAGAAATAAAATTTTGGGAAAATTTTCTATAGAAATAAAATTTTGAGAAAATTTTCTATAAAAATAAAATTTTGACAAAATATTCTATAGAAATAAAATTTTGACAAAATTTTCTATAGAAATAAAATGTTGACAAAATTTTCTATAGAAATAAAATTGTGACAAGTTTTTATTTCTATAAAAACAATAGTTTGAAAAAATTTTCTATAGAAATAAAATTTTGACAAAATAGAAATAACATTTTGACCAATTTTTCTATAGAAATACAATTTTGGAAAAAATTTCGATAGAAATTTTGACAAAATTTTCTATAGAAATAAAATTTTGACAAAATTTTCTATAGAAATAAAATTTTGACAAAGTTTTCTATATAAATTAAATTTTGCAAAAAATGTCTATAGAAATTAAATTTTGCAAAAAATTTCTATAGAAATTTAGACAAAATTTTCTATAGAAATAAAATTTTGACAAACAATTTGACAAAATTTCTATAGAAATAAATTTTTGACAAAATTTATTATAAAAATGAAATTTTTGACAAAATTCTCTATAGAAATAAATTTTTGACAAAATTTTCTATAGAAATAAATTTTTGACAAAATTTTCTATAAAAATGAAATTTTTGATAAAATTCTCTATAGAAATAAAATGTTGAGAACATTTTCCATGGAATTAAAATTTTGACAAAATTTCCCATAGAAATAAAATTTTTACAAAATTTTCAATAGAAATAAAATTTTGACAAAATTTTCAATAGAAATAAAATTTTGAGAAAATTTTCTATGGAATTAAAATTTTGACAAATTTTTTATAGAAATAAAATTTTGACAAAAATTTCTATAGAAATAAAATTTTGACAAAATTTTCTATAGAAATGAAATTTTGGCGAAATTTTCTATGGAAATAAAATTTTGAAAAACAACAAGTATATGCAGCACTAAGTTCGGCCGGGCCGAATCTTAAATACCCACCACCATGAACCAAATATTAGGGTTTCCTTTGAAATTTCAGGAGGGCTTGAGGACTGGAGGACACTTCCCGAAGATAAATTTAAAGATTTCATCTATGAGGACTATATCAGATTCTGGATTTATAAGAACCATTTTTGTTTGAGTTTTAGAGGAATCATTAACATCTCTTGTAAGTGTGCAAGAAAATTATAAAATAACGTCTTGATTTGAAATCTTAAATCTGTAGAAGTAAAATCTGGAAATTTTACATTGAGTTTCAAGTAATTATCATGATCAGTGCGCCTTCTACACCCTCAAGAAGTGAAGTCGGTCTATATGGAGGCATTACCAAATGGACCGATAAAAACTTAATCCGATACACGGGTTTGTGAGCCTAAAATACCAGAATATTTACAATTTCAGGCAAATCAAATAAAAACTACGGTTTCTAGAAACCCAAGGAGTTAAATCGGAAGATCGTTTTTATGGGGGCTATACTAAAATATGGACCGATACTCGCCGTTTTCGGCACACCTCTTTATGATCCGAAAATACCTCTAGATTTCAGGCAAATAGGATAAAAACTTCGGATTCTAGAAGCCCAAGAAGTAAAATCGGGAAATCGGTCTATATGGGGGCTATACCAAAATATGGACCGATACTCACCATTTTCGGCACACCTCTTTATGGTCCTAAAATACCTCTAGATTTCCAATTTCAGACAAATTGGATAAAAACTTCGATTTCTATAAGCCCAAGACCCCAAATCGGGAGGTCGGTTTATATGGGGACTATATCAAAACCTGGACCGATATAGCCCATCTTCGAACTTGACCTGCCTGCAGACAAAAGACGAGTTTGTGCAACATTTCAGCACGATTGCTTCATTATTGAAGACTGTAGCGTGATTACAACAGACAGACAGACGGACATCGTCTTAGAATTTCTCCCTGATCAAGAATATATATACTTTATATAGTCGGAAATCGATATTTCGATGTGTTACAAACGGAATGACAAACTTATTATATATATTTTGAAAAACAAAAAAAAAAAATCTATAAAAATTCTATATTATATATTACGTTCCTATTAGTAAACTAATGCTAATGATTGCTACCAGAAGATAACGATCCCAATTGGATTATACATTTGGCCATTAACCTATAAAAATGTATATTGGGTCTTGGTTTTGGTTCGAGCAATAATTGCAATCTACAATCTACAAATGTCCGTTTAACAAGCATAATTATTTGGTATTGATGTTAGTATGGACTTGGTGATTCGTTGAGTTAGTCTAAGAGATTGAAAGTTGTGAATTTGAAGTAATCGGCAAAATGTTGCGCGTATCAAGGATCCTGATTATTTTAATATATTTGGCGATTGCGGGAGTAATGCAAAAGTGGATTTTCTCTTTATTTTTTTGATTCCCTTACATTTACATTTAAATTTTCATTATCATTTGTAGCATTGCATTATTCTTGAATTCGAATCTTTTCGCACAGTGGTTAATAAACAGTTGATGGAGAATGTATCCCTAACCCTAATTAATGTTGGTGGGCGTAAGGTATTGAATGGCTCTGTAATACCAGCGGTTGATTTAAAAAATTGCACAGTGCGGACAATTATCGGTGTTCGCACAAAGAATGCTGGTCGTTTCATTAATTTGGTAAATCTTACATTGGATGGATGTGAATTTATGGCAGGGAATGCTGGAAAAAAATTCAATTTGCAAAGTTTAGTTTTTAGGGAAATACGAAATGTTATGAAAAATCTACCATCCAAGTGTCCTTGGCCAAAGGTAGGAAAAATTGAAGATTTAAACCGTTTATGTGGTGATGTAATATTTTGCTGATTTTTTTTCAGCGATTGGAAGTAGTTATTGAAAATTTTTCTATTCAAAGTGAAAAATGGCCCATACAATTGCCTGTGGTAAATTTTGATTTTAGGCTTAGCATTACAGAGAACTCGACCATGGCAGTGGAAATGTTTATGAAAGGTCGTACTATTCAAAGTCCCAGAAGAAATACAAGACGTCGTGTTGGTCAACTATACTCGCAAATAAACTAGAAGAAAAACAGGGAGCCAAAAACAACAATATTTGAAGACAGTTGCAGTTACATTCTCCCAAAAAAAAAAAATTATATTTACATCCAACGAAAAAAATACTTTCCTTCAAATTTAGACTTTAGAACTCTTTGAGAACAATAAATCATAATTTATGACAAACCATTTAATGATTTTTTCTAAATATTGTTCTTCGAAAACATTTTTTAGCGTCAATGGATGTCTTTGACAAAATTTTCTATAGGAATAAAATTTTAACAAAATTTTCTATAGGAATAAAATTTTGACCAAAATTTTCTTTAGAAATAAAATTTTAACAAACTTTTCTATAGAAATAAAATTTTGACAAAATTTTCTATAGAAATAACATTTTGACGAAATTTTTTATAGAAAAAAAAATTCGACTAAATTTTCTATAGAAATAAAGTTTTGACAAAATTTTTTATAGAAATAAAATTTTAAAAATTTTTTGATAGGAATAAAATGTTGACAATATTTTCTATAGAAATAAAATTTTTACTAAATTTTTTATAGAAATAAAATTTTGACAAATTTTTCTATAGAAATAACATTTGGACATAATTTTCGATAGGAATAAAATGTTGACAACATTTTCTATAGAAATAAAATTTTGACACATTTTCTATAGAAATAAAATTTTGACAAAATTTCCTATAGAAATAAATTTTTGACAAAATGTTCTTTAGAAATAAAATTTTAACAAACTTTTCTATAGAAATAAAATTTTGACAATATTTTCCATAGAAATAAAATTTTGGTGAAATTTTTTATAGAAATAAAATTTCGACTAAATTTTCAATAGAAATAAAGTTTTGACAAAATTTTTTATAGAAATAAAATTTTAAAACTTTTTTGTATAGAAATAAAATTTTGACCAATTTTTTGATAGGAATAAAATTTTGACAAACTTTTCTATAGAAATAAAATTTTGACAAAATTTTCTATAGAAATAAAATTTTTACAAAATTTTTCTATAAAAATAAAATTTGGACAAATTTTTCGATAGGAATAAAATGTTGACAACATTTTCTATAGAAATAAAATTTTGACAAAATTTCCTATAGAAATAAAATTTTGACAAAATTTTCTATAGAAATAAAATTTTAACAAAAGTTTCTATAGAAATAAAATTTTGACAAAATTTTCTGTAGAAACAAAAATTTTGACAAAATTTTCTACAGAACCAAAAATTTTGACAAAATTTTCTATAGAAACAAAAATTTTAACAAAATTTTCTATAGAAATAAAATTTTGACAAAATTTTCTATAGAATTAAAATTTTGCAAAAATTTTCTGTAGAAATAAAATTTTGAAAAAATTTTCTATAGAATTAAAATTTTGATAAAATCGATAGAAATACGACAAGACCATTTCAAACATTTAGTAAAGCTTTAGCCATTCATTTAGGTATAATGCAATTTTTTATGACCTTAACACCTTTTTCGAAATGTATCTTTTACAACCTCGATAAAATTCGTGGAATATTGAGTGTTGCAATTTAGTCATTATCGTTGAGAAATATGGCATACAATCCATTCCAAATGTCATTTCCAATCATGCCCTTAGGAGTAGCGATAATAAATCTATAATCAGGTGGCAATGTGCTCTTCGATACATTTCCATTAAAATAAATGGATTGAGAAACACTCGTGAGTTGTAAGTATAATAAGATATTCATGGATTTTTTCTTTGCCCCATCCCGCCCCAACTTTCCCAATCATTACTACGGTAAAAGTAAAGCCTGCCAAAATATATGCCAAAAGCAATAAATGTGCTATGTTAAAATAAATTGTATCGCGAGTAAAAGTCAAGAATTTGCAATACAATTGAAAAGGGTAGGGGTAGCGGGAGTAGGGTTGTGCGAGTGATAGGGAGTGGTTTTTAGAGGTATGAAAGCTATTTCAGAATCCCCTTAAATCCTTCGTCTGTTATATACCTCGAAAATTTTGCACGTAAAGAGTGTTTGCTGCTGTCGTTTCCCCTATTGAGTGAAGGGAAGTGGAATCAAGGTAACTAAATGAAAATGACTGTATCACCTTTCGATATACAACATTGGAAATTGGTATAAATATTAGGTTGTAAGGGTGAAAAAGAAATTCAAAAAGGGACAAAAAATCGAGGAACGAGGAAGAATGGCTCTGAGTTCAGCAGGGCCGAATCTGACTCCATAACCTATATATCATACAAAACACTATACAGATTGCAACCAGGCACCCATATTAGGTGAATATTGTACTGCTCAGTCATCTCATTGAGAGATTTGCGACAGTTGATTGCCCTTTTTGATTTAAGGAACACAGAGCCCAAGGGTTTTATTGTAGGTTCACTATCTGAGTATATATTAATGCCGACATTTGTTGGAACATTTATTTTTGTCAAAATGTTATTTCTATAGATAATTTTGTCAAAATGTTATTTCTATAAAAAAGTTGTAAAAAATTATATTTCCATAGAAAATTTAGTCAAAATGTTATTTCTATAGACAATTTTGTCAAGATTTTATTTTTTTTTAGAAAATTGTGTCCAAATTTAATTTCTATAAAAAAGTTCTCATTTTTTTCATAAAAAATTTTGTCTAAATTTTATTTCTATAGAAAATTTTGTCAAAATTTTATTTCTATAGAAAATTTTATTTATAAAGAAAATTTTGTCAAAATTTTATTCTATAGAAAATTTTGTCAAAATTTTATTTCTATAGAAAATTTTGTCAACATTTTATTTCTATAGAAAATTTTGTCAACATTTTATTTCTATAGCAAATTTTGTCAAAATTTTATTTCTATAGAAAATTTTGTCAAAATGTTATTTCTATAAAAATTTTGTCAAAATTTTATTTCTATAGAAAATTTTGTCAAAATTTTATTTCTATAGAAAATTTTGTAAAAATTTTATTTATATAGAAAATTTTGTCAAAATTTTATTTCTATACAAAATTTTGTAAAAATTTTATTTCTATAGAAAATTTTGTAAAAATTTTATTTCTATAGAAAATTTTGTAAAAATTTTATTTCTATAGAAAATTTTGTAAAAATTTTATTTATATAGAAAATTTTGTTAAAATTTTATTTCGTTATAAAAATTTTGTAAAAATTTTGTTTCTAAAGAAAATTTTGTTAAAATTTTAATTATAGAGAAAAGTTTTATTTATAAAGAAAATTTATGAAGTAGCTATTACCCAGCAAAAAAAGTTGTTCCACAAACATTTCTTTTGAAGCCCATCCCAGAATCCCCCATCGAGATTTGTCAACTTCCGATGCAGTCCTTTTGGGCAAGTCCACAAACATTTCTTCTAAAGCGCATCGCGGGATCCCCCAATGATTTTTTCTACTTCCGATGCAGTTCTTTTGGACAAGTGCACAAACATTTCTTCTAAAGCGCATTATGGGATCCCCCAATGATTTTTTCCACTTCCGATGCAGTCCTTGTGGACAAGTATTAGAAAGAAGCAATCAGGCTATTTTAAGTACAAATTTTGGACAATTAAAAAAAATCAAAAAAAAAAATATAGAAAACTAATAAAACAATTAAAAAATAGAAAATTAATAAACAAGTAACAAAATAAAAAAAAATGTATCTCCGTTGGGATTTGAACCTACGCCGTTTGACTTTTGACAAAATTTTCCATAGAAATAAAATTTTGACAAAATTTTCTATAGAAATAAAATCTTGAAAAAATTTTATAGAGAAATAAAATTTTGACAGAATTTTCTATAGAAATAAAATTTTGCAAAAATTTTCTATGGTAATAAAATTTTGCGAAATAAGATATTTTGTTTGGTAGTTTTTGTAGTATATTCCAAATATGGAGAAAATCTGAAAAATACTCCCCGAAAAGGGAAAATATATAGAGATTGTTTCCATAATTTGTTCATTCTATCCCAATAGACTTTAATCCCCAAACTCCCACACACACTCATACACTCGGCAGTTATGCAGTAACACGAAATATCGGTAATAACAGTTGAGTGGTATTAAGCTAACATTCATTTATTCATCTTGATTTCAAGCCGACTTAGAGCCGTATCTATTTCAATGTCTCCACCCCCCACCCCCCCACACTAATTGACTTGACTGCGGAGCAAATGTTCGTGCCAATATTGCCAAAATTTGATGGTGCCAAAGGTATTAAGATTTAAAAATTTCGTTTTTCCAAAGAAATTTTAGTAATTTCCCTAACGAAGTGTCTTCGAGGATGATGGTTGATGATGGAGAAGTTTATCCCTAATGGGAAACTTGACTTTTACTTTTGTACATTTGGGTTCATGAATGTTATTCCTTCTGTGTCTTTTCGAAAATCCACTTTCATCCAGATCAAAGCTTTCGTTCACACGTTACCTTGTTACCATCAGTATTATTTGTTTAAAGTACTTTTACTCTTCAATTGTTGGCAAATTTTGGTTGCCCTTTTTCTTTTTGTGTTTCTAAGGAAATTCCTACATTTGCTTCATTCCGTGTGTTGTAAAGAAATTTTCTTATTTGTGATGATGATTGCTAGAAAATCCCTCGTTTATCTTTAGAGAGAGAGAGAGAGAGAGAAGGAGAGCTTATAGCAGGCAATGAATTCTATAGCAAAGCCACTATCTGATAGGGAACGCTTATCTGTGGTAGATAGATGGGGACACTGAAAAAAATTGTTCTTAATTCATAAAATTAGATTAGTTCAATTAATCCCTGGATCTCTTAGAGTGCTACACATACACTTAAAAAAATTTACTTTGATAGAAAGATTTTGTCAAAATTTTATTTCTATAGAAAATTTTGTCAATATTTTATTTTTATAGAAAATTTTGTCAAAATTTTATTTCCATAGAAAATTTTGTCAAAATTTTATTTTTAAAGAAAATTTTGACAAAATTTTATTTTTATAGAAAATTTTGACAAAATTTTAGTTTTGTATAAAATATTGTCAAAATTTTATTTCTATAGAAAATTTCAGCAAAATTTTATTTCTCTAAAAAAATTTTGCAAAATTTAATTTCTATAGAAATTTTTTGCAAAATTCTATTTCTATAGAAAATTTTTGCAAAATTTTATTTCTATAGAAAATTTAGTCCAAATGTTATTTCTATAGAAAATTTTGTCAAAACTTTTATTTCTATAGAAAATTTTTGAAAAATTTTATTTCTATAGAAAATTTTTGCAAAATTTTATTTCTATTGAAAATTTTTATTTCTAGTAGAAAATTTTGTCAATATTTTATTTTTATAGAAAATTTTGTCAAAATTTTATTTCCATAGAAAATTTTGTCAAAATTTTATTTTTATAGAAAATTTTGACAAAATTTTATTTTTATAGAAAATTTTGACAAAATTTTAGTTTTGTATAAAATATTGCCAAAATTTTATTTCTATAGAAAATTTCAGCAAAATTTTATTTCTCTAAAAAAATTTTGCAAAATTTAATTTCTATAGAAATTTTTTGCAAAATTCTATTTCTATAGAAAATTTTTGCAAAATTTTATTTCTATAGAAAATTTAGTCCAAATGTTATTTCTATAGAAAATTTTGTCAAAACTTTTATTTCTATAGAAAATTTTTGAAAAATTTTATTTCTATAGAAAATTTTTGCAAAATTTTATTTCTATTGAAAATTTTTGCAAAATTTTATTTTAATAGAAAATTTTTTGCAAAATTTTATTTTTATAAAAAATTATGTCAACGTTATATTTCTAATAAAATTTTTGCAATCTTTTATTTCTATAGAAAATTTTGTCAAATGTTTATTTCTGTAGAAAATTTTGACAAAATTTCATTTCTATAGAAAATTTTTGCAAAATTTTATTTCTATTGAAATTTTTTGCAAAATTTTATTTCTATAGAAAATTTTGTGAAAATGTTATTTTTTTATTTCTATAGAAAATTTTGTCAAAATTTTATTTCTATAGAAAATTTTAACAAAATTTAATTTCTATACAAAATTTTTGCAAAGTTTTATTTCTATAAAAACTTTTTGTCAAAAATTATGTCAACGTTATATTTCTAATAAAATTTTTGCAATAGTTTATTTCTATAGAAAATTTTGTCAAAACTTTTATTTCTATAGAAAATTTTGTCAAGTGTTTATTTCTATAGAAAATTTTGTCAAATGTTTATTTCTGTAGAAAATTTTGACAAAATTTTATTTTTGTATAAAATTTTGTCAAAATTGTATTTCTATAGAAAATTTTGTAAAAACGTTATTTCTATAGAAAATTTTGTCAAAATGTTATTTCTATAGAAAATTTTGTTAAAACTTTTATTTCTATAGAAAATTTTATCAAATGTTTATTTCTGTAGAAAATTTAGACAAAATTTTATTTTTTTATAAAATTTTGTCAAAATTTTATTTCTATAGAAAATGTTGTCAAAATTTTATTTCCAAAGAAAATTTTTGCAAAGTTTTATTTCTATAGAAACTTTTGTCAAATGTTTATTTCTATAGAAAAATTTGTCGAAATGTTATTTCTATAGAAAATTTTGTCAAATGTTTATTTCTATAGAAAATTTTATTTCTATAGAAAATTTTTGCAAAATTTTATTTCTATAACATATACAATTTTATCAAAATGTTATTTCTATAGAAAATTTTGTCAAAATTTTATTTCCATAGAAAATTTTGTCAAAATTTTATTTTTAAAGAAAATTTTGACAAAATTTTATTTTTATAGAAAATTTTGACAAAATTTTAGTTTTGTATAAAATTTTGTCAAAATTTTGTTTCTATAGAAAATTGTTGCAAAATTTTATTTCTATAGAAAATTTTATCAAAATGTTATTTCTATGGAAAATTTTGTCAAAACATTTTATTTCTATAGAAAATTTTATCAAAATTTTATTTCTATAGGAATTTTTGTCAAAATTTTATTTCTATAGAAAATTTTATCAAAATTTTATTTCTATAAAAAATTTTGTCAAAATTTTATTTCTATAGAAAATTTTGTCAAATGTCTATTTCTATAGAAAATTTTATTTCTATAGAAAATTTTGTCAAATGTTTATTTCTATAGAAAATTTTTGCAATATTTTATTTCTATAGAAAATTGTGTCAAAATTTTATTTCCATAGAAAAAGTTTGCAAAATTTTATTTCTATAGAAAATTTTTGCAAAATTTTATTTCAATAGAAAATTTTTGCAAAATTTTATTTCTATAGAAAATTATGTATTAAAGCCAAGTTGACCTTAGTCAAATAAAATTTTCTTTCATTTTAAGATAAACATTTTTAAGTCGAATCCCCTAACTATAAAGAAAATCGACTTCATTGAATTGGACAAAGAAAAAAACTCTATATCAGATAAATGCGTCTTTCATGCAAAGAAAAATTCACATTCGTATCGTAAGGACAAGATATCCTTGTACTTACAACCAACGTTGTTTAAGTGTATTCTGTTTTTGTAATTGGAACAGGATCTGAGTCTGAGTCAACCACATCTGTCCCTTCTTCTTCATATTCTTTTCTTCGTCCTATTCAAAACCCCTCTGCTATCTGTTGTGAGGTCCCAAATTTCCCAGAAAGTTCTTTCTGGTGCCAGAAATTCACACTCAGCTGTCTTCGAACATCCGCTATCATTACTTCGTTTCTCTTATTATCCTCTACTGTTTAGTTTGGTCTCCGTATTCGTTTACTAGAAGTAGAGAAGGTGGCCGATTTCAGGATTTACTAACTGGTTTTCCATATTTTCTGCTTCTTCGTTATTCAGTCTCAAGAGATCTATAGACATATTCCAATTCCATGTTAAAAAAATCTAACGAGAAGATATATCTACAATATCTCTGTAATCTTTCGCTCACATACACACACATTCATACAAAAGAAAATCATACTATAATGGGATACAAGGAATACACCAGCAAAGATCCTATACCTTGGAATTTTCTTAGAATGACTCGAAAAGCAATGTTTCAGAAGATGTGTGTGTGTGCTTGCATTTCTATGGATTAGAGGCACGGTATCAATTTGGTACAAATGACATCACATGTAATTTACAATCAATAGCAATATCGTTGGAAAATTACTTGAGATAATTGTGTTACCAATTATCCAGGGTATCTGCCATAGATTTGTCAAAGGGTTAAATGTAGGTGTTCGTTCTGTCATAGAAATTAAGGGCAATGGTTAATTGGAGCCAACGGTAATTTGAGATGATATCCATAAGGTCTTGTGGGTAAAAGCCAAGTGTTTATAAGAAAACATGTAAACGGAGGCAGGGCCAGAGCTGCTGGATTGTTAGCATACATTATTAAACAATTGTATCTAATTGACTATATAAATTCTAAGTTAAATTATTTTAAGAGAATTTGTTATCTCATAATAAGCAGCATAATTAGACGTTAGAAAAATAACGAAGATTAATATATGGCCTCAAACACTCATGCACAAATTGGTCGAAATCGGTCCATAATTATATATAGCCCCCATATAAACCGATCCCCAGATTTGACCTCCGGAGCCCCTTGGAAGAGCAAAATTCTTCCGATTCGGTTGAAATTTGGTACGTGATGTTAGTATATGGTATCCAACAACCATGCAGGAATTGGTTCATATCAGTCCATAATTATATATAGCCCCCATATAAACCGATCCCCAGATTTGACCTCCGGTGCCTTTTGGAGAAGCAAAATTCATCCGATCTGGTTGAAATTTGGTACGTGGTGGTAGTATATGATATTTAACAACCATGCCAAAAATGGTCCATATCAGTCCATAATCATATATAGGCCCCATATAAACCGAACCCGATATTTGGTCTTGGAGCCACTTGGAGGAGCAAATTTCATCCGAGTCAGTTGAAATTTGGTACATTGTGCTAGTATATGGCCGTTAAGAACCATGTCTAACTAGGTCCATATCGGTCTATAGTTATATATAGCCGTCAGATAAATCGATCCCCAATCACAAAAAATTGGTCCATATCAAGTTCATAATTGCATATAGCCCCCATATAAGCCACCCCCATATATCCATTCTGGCTCTCTACATACCGTGCAAAAGTCCATGTCGATTCGTAATTATTTGTAGACTTACCTATATATAATTCGATAGTGGATGACAGTCTTTCGTAGACGTTTCTACGCAATCCATGGTGGAGGGTACATAAGATTCGGCCTGGCCGAACTTACGGCCGTATATACTTGTTTTTTTTTTTTTTTTTTTTTTTTTGTGCCCCCTCCATATGTTTCACTTCTCCTCCTCTGGCCCCCAGTACAAATATCCCAAATTAATTTATTGGCCCTCTGATATGATTTATCACTTAGTAGGATATGGTTCGGTTCGGTGGAAAAACATTCCATCAAGTTTGTGCAAATAAACGCTAACCATAAGTTTCAGTTAAAGTCATCGACACCAGTGTTTACTTTGACAAACCCCCAGATAGACCCTAAATGTTATGGTTTTGTTATTGTTGTTTTTTGGGCTGGTCACTAACTGTCAATTTATGCAAACTTTTATAGTCGAAGGACATTTCTTTGTCTAGGCTCTGGGTTTAAATTGCCCATATGCTGCAGGTATTTCATGTAAATCGAAATACTCTTAGCTAAGCATGTGTGATTTTTTTTGGTTGTTGTTGTTGTTATTGTAGTTGTTTTTGATAACACATGCTTGACCAAAAAAGGCCAATTTACATAGGTCCAGCCAGCCGATGATATGTAGCAAATATTTTCTTAGGGATTTAGGGGGAGACATTTTTTTTTGAATGAGAAGAAATGTTTGCTTTATGCGTCGAGTGGTAGGTGTGTCGTTATAGAAAAAAACGTTAATCTCTTCATCATGGATTCTATATAAGAAATTCTCTAGAAAAAAATTGTCGTTATGGTAGATCAGTACATAAAAAATTAAAAAAAAATACATGGATCTAAAAATTTTGACCTTCCCTCAGCGATTTTGGCAATTATTCCGAGCCAAAGATGCCGCGTCTTTGAAATAAAAATATGTTGGTCTAAAACAAAATAGAGTTTAGTTGGCGTTATTGCATCGGAGAGTTAAACACTACACTCAAAAAAAAAAAAAAAAACCCTGAACCCTCCAAAGCACTAAAGCCAATTTAATCCTACACTGAAACATTAAATAGTCCTACGCTGAAAATTAAAGACCTAATATGAAAGCGTTTGCCATCTCAATTTGCACAATATTTAGGACAAATTTTCTTTAAAGTAATTAAATTTTATTAAAAGGAAAGTTTATAATTTTTGCTTCTAAAAATGGAAATTTTTAGGTTTTGTGTGACAACCATGCATGGTTCATTCGGCCCTATTTTCTTTTTTATTTTTGGCAATCCATTAGAGCTTAGACTTTTCCAATCATTTTCCAGCAATGTCACCTCTATACAAAATCCTATTTGCTATGTTTTATTGCAAAATAAGTTACAGCCCAAAGAAAGACCTACACACACACACACACATTGAGCCCTTGCAAAGGAGGGAAAAGGAAAATTTAGTCCTTTTTTGCAAAATGTATGGAAAATCTCAAACAATTCATTTCGAGATAAAAAACACCCAATGGCAATTTTACACATTACCATTACGAATTTTGCATTTTTTTCAAATACCACATAAAGAAAAAAGAAAACAAAACAAACTCTGGAAGGAAAGGGAAACAGAGGACTTCATTCGAATTGTTAAACATGTTGATTTATTTAAACCTCTACTATAAGATAGGGGTAGATATATTTACATAGGTAGCCAGTTTGTAATGCATGAATATATTAATTGGAGACTTCATACAGGTAATGGCGATGGAGCTATAAGCTACAAAGATAAAAAAGTCAAAAATCGAATAATCGATTTTTATGAAAGCTTAGGAATTTTTAATTTTGGAACTAAAATTTTTACAAAATTTTCTATAGAAATAAAATTTTTGACAAAATTTTCTATAGAAATAAAATGTTGACAAAATCTTCTATAGAAATAAAATTTTTGACAAAATTTTCTATAGAAATAACATTTTCTATAGAAATAAAATTTTCTATAGAAATAAAATTTTGACAAAATGTTCTATAGAAAAGAAAATGTTGACAAAATTTTCTATAGAAATAAAATTTTGATAAACTTTTCTATAGAAATAAAATTTTGATAAACTTTTCTATAGGAACGAAAATTCGATAGAAGTGAAAAGAAAATTTTCAATAGAAAATTTTAACAACATTTTCTATAAAAATAAAATTTTGACAAAATTTTCTATAGAAACAAAATTTTGACAAATTTTTCTATAGAAATGAAGTTTTAACAAAATTTTTCTATAGAATTGAAATTTTGACAAAATTTTTCTATAGAAATAAAATTTTGACAAAATTTTTCTATAGAAAAGAAAATTTTGACAAAATTTTCTATAGAAAAGAAAATTCTGACAACATTTTTCTATAGAAAAGAAAATTTTGACAAAATTTTCTATAGAAAAGAAAATTTTGACAAAATTTTCTATAGACATAAAATTTTGACAAAATTTTCTATAGAAATAACATTTTCCATAGAAATAAAATTTTGACAAAATGTTCTATAGAAAAGAAAATTTTGACAAAACTTTCTATAGAAATAGAATTTTGACAAAATTTCCTATCGAAATAAAATTTTGATAAACTTTTCTATAGAAACGAAAATTTCCTATTGAAAGGAAATTTTAACAACATTTTCTATAGAAATACAATTTTGACAAAATTTTCTATAGAAATGAAATTTTGACAAAATTTTTCTATAGAATTCAAATTTTGATAAAGTTTTTCTATAGAAATAAAATTTTGACAAAATTTTCTATAGAAATAAAATTTTGATAAAATTTTCTATAGAAAAGAAAATTTTGATAAATAGAAAACAAAATTTTGACAAAATTTTCTATAGAAATAAAATTTTGACAAAATTTTCTATAGGAACAAAATTGTGACAAAATTTTTCTGTAGAAAAGAAAATTTTGACAAAATTTTCTATAGAAAAGAAAATTTTGACAAAATTTTCTATAGACTAGAACTTTTTGACAAAATTTTCTATAGAAATGAAATTTTGACAAAATTTTTTTATAGAAATAAAATTTTGACAACATTTTCCGTAGAAATAAAATTTTGACAACATTTTCTATAGAAAAACAATTTTTACAAAATCTTCTATAGAACTAAAATTTTGATAAAGTTTTTCTATAGAAATAAAATTTTGACAAAATTTTCTATAGAAATAAAATTTTGATAAAATTTTCTATAGAAAAGAAAATTTTGATAAAATTTTCTATAGAGAAGAAAATTTTGACAAAATTTTCTATAGAAATAAAATTTTGACAAAATTTTCTATAGGAACAAAATTTTGACAAAATTTTTCTATAGAAAAGAAAATTTTGACAAAATTTTCTATAGAAAAGAAAATTTTGACAAAATTTTTTTTTTGAAAAGAAAATTTTCATAAAATTTTCTATAGAAAAGAAAATTTTGACAAAATTTTCTATAGAAATAAAATTTTGAGAAAAATTTCTATAGAAATAAAATTTTGACAAAATTTTTTATAGAAAAGAAATTTTTGACAAAATTTTCCGTAGAAATAAAATTTTGACAACATTTTCTATAGAAATAAAATTTTTACAAAATTTTCTATAGAACTAAAATTTTGACAAAATTTTCTATAGAAATAAAATTTTAACAAAATTTTCTATAGAAATAAAATTTTGACAAAATGTTCTATAGAAAAGAAAATTTTGACAAAATTTTCTATTGAAAACACATCTGTGACAAAATTTTCTACAGAAAAGAAAATGTTGACAAAATTTTCTATAGAAACGAAATATTTGACAAAATTTTCTATAGAAAAAAATTTTGACAAAATTTTCTATAGAAAAGAAAATTTTGACAAACTGTTCTATAGAATGGAAAATTTTAATAAAATTTTCTACAGAAATAAAATTCTGAGAAAATTTTCTATAGAAATAAAATTTTGAGAAAAATTTCTATAGAAATAAAATTTTGACTAAATTTTCTATAGAAAAGAAAATGTTGACAAAATTTTCTATAGAAATAAAATCTTGACAAGATTTTCTATAGAAATAAAATTTTGCCAACATTTGTTATGGAAATAAAATTTTGACTAAAATCTTCTATAGTAATAAAATTTCGTCTATGGCCTCTTTAAAAAAAAATATTTTTTGTGTATAACCCCTTTAGAGCCGTAAATCGATATTGGTTAACTGCTTAATGTAGGGTTTAGCTCTGGGCAATATCTATTTGGTCTATGATATTTTGATTTTTGCCTCAAGTCTAACCGAACCAAAGATCAAGCTCACCTCAGGTTACCAATTTTCATACCACAAACCATAGAAAATTTACAAATTTCCTCATGTATTTTGCTTTATCCGCCCATAGATGGATGAAAACTCACAGTCATGATGTTTCACGTACCACATGCTACAAATTGGAAACAGTTCATAGAATAACAGCTCAGCAAAAAATGAAAAATTACTGTTTTGAATCGCAGCAAGAGAGAATGCTTTAAACTACGAGCAAGTCTGAAGGATACACGCAGAGTGCTTCTATAAAAAATGGTTTGGCTTTTGTCAAGGATTTAAATCAAGACGATATTGATGATGCTTTGGCCCATTTGAAAGGTGTTGGTATTTTGGGTTTGCTTCTTTCCACTTCCTTGTTAGTATGTGGAAAATTGTATATTTTCGTATATATAGAGTATACGATGTTGTTTGTTTGTGATATTTATTCAAGAATGTTGGAAAGATATTTATTTGCATAAAATATTGCAAGAGTTAATCTTAAAAAAAATTGTAGATATAACAATTGTTTGGTGAAAAGATTAATTTATCTACAATTATGAAAAAAAAATATATAAATAAAATTTTTATAAAATTTTCTATAGAAACAACATTTTAACAAAATTTTCGATAGAAATAAAATTTTGACAAAATTTTCTATAGAAATAAAATGTTGACCAAAATTTTCTGTAGAAATAAAATGTTGACAAAATTTTCTATAGAAATAAAATGTTGACAAAATTTTCTATAGAAATAAATTTTGAAAAAAATTTTCTATAACTAAAATATTGACAAAATTTTCTATAGAAATAAATTTTGACAAAATTTTCTATAGAAATAAAATTTTGACTAAATTTTCTATAGAAATAAATATAGAAAATAGAAATAAATTTTGACAAAATTTTCTATAGAAATAAAATTTTGACAAAATTTTCTATAGAAATACAATTTTGACAAAATTTTCGATAGAAATAAAAATTTGGCAACATTTTCTATAGAAATAAAATTTTACAAAAATTTTCTTTAGAAATAAAATTTTGACAAAATTTTCTTTAGAAATAAAATTTTGACAAAATTTTCTTTAGAAATAAAATTTTGACAAAATTTTCTATAGAAATAAAATTTTGAAAAAATTTTCTATAAAAAAATATAGACAAAATATTCTATAGAAATACAAGATTGAGACCATTTTTTATAGAAATTATATTTTGGGAAAATTTTGTATGGAAATACAATTTTGAGAAATTTTTCAATAGAAATAAAATTGTGAGAAATTTTTCTTTGGAAGTAAAATTTTGAGAAAACTTAAAGATTTTGAGAAATTTTCTAAATTTTGAGAAATAACATTTTGACAAAATTTTCTATAAAAATACAATTTTGAAAAAAAAAAAAAATTTAGAACATTTTTGATAGAAATGATATTTTGAGAAAATTTTGTATGGAAATAAAATTTTGAGAAATTTTTCTTAGGAATTCTATATAAATAACATGTTGACAAAATTTTTTATAAAAATAAAATTTTGAGAACATTTCTTATAAAAATGATATTTTGATCAAATTTTCTATAGAAATAAATTTTTGACAAGATATTTTTCTATAGGAATAAAATTTCGAGAAGTATTTCTATATAAATAAAATGTTGACACAATTTTTTAGAACTTTTTTTTATAGAAATGATATTTTCTATAGAATTAAAATTTTGAGAAATTTTTCTATAGAAATAAAGTTTTGAGAAATTTTTCTACAGAAAGAAAATTTTGACAACATTTTCTATAGAAATAAAATTTTGAGAAGATTTCCTATAGAAATAAAATTTTGAAAAAAAATTTTTTTAGAAATAAAATTTTGACAAACATTTTTATAGAAATAAAATTTTGACAAAATTTTTTATAGAAATAAATTTGTTAGAAAATTTTATATAAATTTCATTGTAGTTATGTACATTTTCGTAGTATTAACGAACGTTAGTCAACGAATATTAATCGATTAAGATTACAATTGTGCTTGCTTTGTATATGTCCCATACATTCATAACGGTATGGTCACACTGGGCAAATATTTGATAGAAATCAAAATGGAATTCGTCGCCACAGCCAAACCAGCAAACGTTTTTAGCTCATATTGGATATATTACATCACAATACGAGTATTTTCCAAAATCGTTTGACAGATATTTCGAAAGTACTCTTGGAAAAAAGGTTGACACTCATTTTGGGCAAATATTTGCCTAGTGTGACCATACCCTAAGGATTTCAAGTCAATTAAATAACCAACTTCCAGTCAATTCTTCAAAGAAATTCCTTTTGCCTACCGTGTTTTCATGTTAAGGGGGAGAAAAAGGAAGAAATCAAATCAATACAAACACACACACACACCAATCCCTACATCCACTCATACACATGACAAACACAAACACTCGATTCAGGACAGTTCTATGATATTTCTCTCTTATCGACATAGATGAATTTGGAAGGCATAGTTTGAAGGCGGGCCATTAAAAAATACCTTAAGTCAGCTTTGGAAATTAGAAAGAAAAAAATGCTAAATAACAGAACAGACAACAAATAAAATCTACGTGTTCGATAAAAAGAATTGAAGGAGCATGAACGAGATTGTCAAGTGAAGTTATGTACGAACATAAAATTTTATTGAAATGTGAAGAATTAAACTATACTAAGCTAAGGATGTTGTAAATAAGAGGAAAGGGACTACTTGTTAGTCAAGTACATCTTTACATAAAAAGGGATTTGTGGTATACACGAGGTGTGTGAAAGAATGCACAATGGCATGATAATGAGAAGAAAAAAAATAAATTGAAAAAAAAAAAAAAAAAACAGTATAAAGGGATGTCGATTTGAAACTGGGATTTTGCTGGGATTGTATCATCCTTTAAACGATTTTCTGATACAGTTTTTGTATATGAACTAAAGAGAATTAAATAGATGACATACGTATTTTCGAAAAATCCAACCCACTGTGCACTATTGAAGCTATATCCTTTACATGACCCTTAGTTTTGCTCTTCCCATAATCTACTAGGTTTGGGAAGTGGTAAATGTTTTTATCATGAAAATATTTAAGCGGATTAAATTTCCTTTTTTGTTTGATTCTGTATTGCTAATACCAATCGTATTGCCTTTCTGTAGGTGGATCACTATCTCCACCCTTATCATCAGATATAGACTAAGTCCAACGCCCAGCAATTTTTTATGTGATTTCTTTATTGCAACACATCTGATATATTTAAGAAGATAAGGATGTCGTGTTTTGTCTTTTTTATGGGAATTCTTTTGGATTGGTAGAAAACCAAAAGTTGAAAAGTCAAAAAAAAAAAAAATAAACTTATCTCACTTTGCTTTTAATGTCCATGTGACAAATGTAAAATCGTAAAAGAACAAAATCGAAAAAACAAAATTGTATAGGAACTGGGATAAAAGAATACTTATACTACCAGGTGCTTTCACAGGTAAACCTATGTAAAATTTTGATTTTTAAGCAAAATCTTGTCGACTTGGTCAAAAGCTGGGACGTCAACTATCGGCTAATCGAAAATCGACTAGATGACATTTTTATAATGTGGAAAATACAAATTGATATCTTCTCCAAATTTGGAAAAAGTCGAAAAAGCGAAAAGTTTGACCAATTTTTCCAATTTTTGGAAAAGTAGATTTTTTGGTGGCACACTTTTCATAATGAAAGTTAAGCTCATTAAAATAATTTTTTTAATTTAGAAAATTATTCATAAAATTTTAATATTAAGATAAGAAGATCCGGTTTGTCTACTACACAGAAAAAATTCTCATGAAAAATTCTCCAATTAAAGTCTTAAATGAGTTTAAGAAAAAATATTCAATTAAAAGTTTAATTGATTCAATAAATTTTTTAATTAAAACAAAAACCAATCACAAAAATTAATAATATCAATTAATGTTTTAATTGACTTTCAATTAATTTTTTATTTGACTTTCAATTAATTTGTTAATTGACTTTCAATTATTTTTTTAATTGACTTTCAATTAATTTTTTAATTGATACTATCATTTCTGTGATTGAAGACATTTCAATTAAAAAACTAATTGCATCAATTAATTTCGTGATTGAATCCGAACAAAAAAAATCGTGTCTAAATAAAAAAATCTTTGCATAGTTTTAGGCACAAAGGTATCGCTACTTGAAAAAAACTTGGAAATTTATCACTAAAATGGTTCTTCATAAAGAGTGCATTTTTTCATGGATCGTCTTAAAAAAGCTCGATATTGAAATTTCGAATTCTAGTTCGTTTCTTCACTTTGTAATTAAGTTTCCAATAAATTCTCTTTTAATTTATGCCTATTTTTGGGTTTTGTTTTTAATCTTTTGATAATCTACCATACAGTTATGTTACAATTCGCTCCAATTAAATCGTATGTGACAAATTTCAATTGTAATACGAACGTGATATTTTATAGATCTAAAAGATACCTCATGAATGAGGTTATATTTGAAAAATTTGATTTTGAAATTGCATGACACCGAATACGAATTTTTGTGGAGAACCACAAATTTAATGGGGGGGACACATTTACATGCGTTTATTTGCAGCTTTATTGGTACACAATATAGAGCCTATCTGTTTAAGAATAAATTTTAACGTCTATTTAAAAACACGTAGCAGGAGCGTTATCAATGCGGGAAATTCGGGAGTAGAGCTCAACCGAAGAAATACAATTTTAACAAAATTTTCTATAGAAATAAAATTTTGAGAAAATTTCCTACAGAAATAAAATTTTGATAAACATTTTTGTATAAAAATAAAATTTTGACAAAATTTTCTTTAGAAATAAAATTTTGACAAAATTTTCTAAGAACTAAAATTTTGACAAAATTTTCTATAGAAATAAAATTTTGACAAAATTTTCTATAAAAATAAAATTTTTACAAAGTTTTCTAGAGAAATAAAATTTTGGCACAATTTTTTATAGAAATAACATTTTGACAAAATTTTCTATAGAAATAAAATTTTCTTTAGGAATAAAAATCTGACAAAATTTTCTATACAAATAAAACTTTGACAAAATTTTCTATACAAATAAAATTTTGACAAACATTTTTGTATAGAAATAAAATTTTGACAAAATTTTCTATAGAAATAAAATTTTCAGAAAATTTTCTATAGAAATAAAATTTTCAAAAAATTTTCTGCAGATACAAAATTTTGACAAAATTTTCTATATAAATAAAATTTTGAAAAAGTCTTCTATAGAAATGATGTTTTGTCAAATTTTTCTATACAAATAAAATTTTGACAAAATTTCCTGTACAAATATTTCTTCGGTTGAAATAAAATTTTAACAAAATTTTCTATAGAAATAAAATTTTGAGAAAATTTCCTATAGAAATAAAATTTTGATAAACATTTTTGTATAGAAATAAAATTTTAATAAAATTTTCTATAGAAATAAAATTTTGACAAAATTTTCTATAGAAATAAAATTTTGACAAAATTTTCTAAGAACTAAAATTTTGACAAAATTTTCTATAGAAATAAAATTTTGACAAAATTTTCTATAAAAATAAAATTTTTACAAAGTTTTCTATAGAAATAAAATTTTGGCAAAATTTTTTATAGAAATAACATTTTGACAAAATTTTCTATAGAAATAAAATTTTTACAAAATTTTCTTTAGGAATAAAAATCTGACAAAATTTTGACAAACATTTTTGTATAGAAACAAAATTTTGACAAAATTTTCTAATGAAATAAAGTTTTGTATAGAAATACAATTTTGACAAAATTTTATATAGAAATAAAATTTTCAGAAAATTTTCTATAGAAATTAAATTTTCAGAAAATTTTCTATAGAAATTAAATTTTCAGAAAATTTTCTACAGATACAAAATTTTGACAAAATTTTCTAATAAATAAAATTTTGAGAAAGTCTGCTATAGAAATGATGTTTTGTCAAAATTTTCTATACAAATAAAATTTTGACAAAATTTCCTGTACAAATAAAATTTTGACAAAATTTTCTTTAGAAATAAAATTTTGACAAAATTTTCTTTAGAAATAAAATTTTGCCAAAATTTCCTGTGCAAATAAAATTTTGACAAAATTTTCTTTAGAAATAAAATTTTGACAAAATTTTCTATAGAAATAAAATTTTGACAAAATTTTCTATAGAAATACAATTTTTGACAAAATTTTCAATAGAAATAAAATTTTGACAAAATTTGCTATAGAAATAAGATTTTGACAAAATTTTCTATAGAAATAAAATTTTGACAAAATTTTCTATGGAAATACAAATTTTGACAAAATTTTCTCTATAAATAAAATTTTGACAAAATTTTCTATAGAAATAAAATTTTGACAAAATTTTCTGTAGAAATACAATTTTTGACAACATTTTCTATAGAAATAAAATGTTGACAAAATTTTCTATAGAAATAAAATTTTGACAAAATTTTCTATAGAAATACAATTTTAACAAAACTTTCTATAGAAATAAAATTGTGACAAAATTTTCTATAGAAATAAAATTGTGACAAAATTTTCTATAGAAATAAGATATTGAGAAAGTTTTCTATTGAAATAAAATTTTGACAAAATTTTCTATAGAAATAAAAGTTTGACAAAATTTTCTATAGAAATAAAATTTTGACAAAATTTTCTATATAGAAATTAAATTGTGACAAAATTTTCTATAGAAATAAAATTTTGACAAAACTTTCTATAGGAATAAAATTTTTACAAAATTTTGTATACAACTAAAATTTTGACAAAATTTTCTATAGAACTAAAATTTTAACAAAATTTTCTATAGAAATAAAATTGTAACAAAATTTTCTATAGAAATAAAATTGTGACAAAATTTTCTATTGAAATAAAATTTTGACAAGATTTTCTATAGAAATAAAATTTTGACAAAATTTTCTATAGAAATAAAATTTTGACAAAATTTTCTATATAGAAATTAAATTTTGACAAAATTTTCTATAGAAATAAAATTTTTACAAAATTTTGTATAGAACTAAAATTTTCTATAGAACTAAAATTTTAACAAAATTTTCTATAGAAATAAAATTAAAAAAAAAATGTCTATAAATTCAATATAAAACATTTCTTTCGAATAAAACAAAATTTTTTTATACGAACCAATAACCAATAAAGAGTTTACAGCCAGAGTATTTGGGTACTTCCCACATGCAAAATAAAATTCTGACTAAGACCCTGTTATGCTCTCGCTCTCCCTGTCTCGCTACGCATATAGATGGTATACCATTAATTAGGGCAATTAAAATCACATATCATGGCATATAGGAAATGCGATAAAAATAGTAACTACACACTCGTCGTTCACTCGAACGCAATTTAAATTTTAAAATAAAAACAAAATCAGATGGTACGTGACATTGTCATGGTTAGTACAAAATGGCATAGTTTGCTTAATTACATTATGGCTTATTTTTGCTCTCGTTATCTAGGGCCACATATATTCACCATCATTATGGCCTGTGTATGAATTGAAAATAATAATTTAAAAAAGAGGTAACAATTTTTTTTCTTTTTCAGATAAAATCTATAAATGGTGTTTGTAGGTTTGGTTAAAATAGAAAAAAAAGAAAACCATCAGCAAATGGGTGGAGCTGTGTAAAATGAAAAAAAAAAAAAAAAAAACAGTAAGGCGATATTCAAATAAATCATACGCACTGTCGTACGCCAATAAGAGTTTTTAGGATGTGGGAGCGTGTGATTTATAATAATCAGGTGAGTTGTGATTTTCTTATAGCACACTGTGGGAAAAAATAGTAGCTAACTAAAAATATTGGATCATTGGATGTAAACACTGAAAAGAAAATGTATTATTTTTGACGCAAAATGTCACAGAAATAAGAAAATTGATATTTACTTATATTCATCTATTATTTATTTATTTTTGCCCTTTCTCGATTTACAAAGAGAACCTATGTATCAGTTTTTTTTTTCAGAATTTGGATGGAATTTTGATTTTATGGGGATGATTACGAATTAAGGTCCTTTTCGCTTTAGAACGCATAGTTTAGGAGGTATGAGCAAAAGAAATTTTTCATATAAAAATTTCGTTTTTTTCAGAATTTGCATGGAATTTTAATTTTACGGGGGTGATCACGAATTAAGGTTGCAACTCAATCCAAAAATAATCTACCAAAATTTGAAGAAAATTTTGGGAAAAAATATCAAACAAAAAAAAAAAAATTATTTTGCAAAATTGTATTTTCATAGAAAATATTAACATTTTATTTCTATAGAAAATTTTGTCAAAATTTTATTTCCATAGAAAATATTGTCAACATTTTATTTCCATAGAAAATTTTCTCAAAATTTTATTTCCATAGAGAATTTTCTCGAAATTAAATTTTATAGAAAATTTTTCTCAAAATTTTATTTCTATAGAAAATTTTTCTCAAAATTTTATTTCTACAGAAAATTTTCTCAACATTTTATTTCCATAGACAATTTTGTCAAAATTTTATTTTTATAGAAAATTTTGTAAATTTTTTTTTCTATAGAAAATTTTGTCAACATTTTATTTCTATAGAAAATTTTGTCAAAATTTTATTTCTATAGAAAATTTTGTCAAAATTTTATTTCTATAGAAAATTTTGTCGAAATTTTATTTCTATAGAAAATTTTGTCAAAATTTTATTTCTATAGGAAATTTTGTCAAAATTTTATTTCTATAGAAAATTTTGTCAAAATTTAATTTCTATAGAAAATTTTGTCAAAATTTTATTTCTATAGAAAATTTTGTCAAAACTTTATTTCTATAGAATATTTGTGCAAAATTTAATTTCTACAGAAAATTTTTGCAAAATTTTATTTCTATAAAACAAAAATTGTCGAAATTTTATTTCTATAGAAAATTTTTTCAAAATTTTATTTCTATAAAACAAAAATTGTCGACATTTTATTTCTATAGAAAATTTTTTTAAAATTTTATTTCTGTAGAAAATTTTCTATAGAAAATTTTTGCAAAATTTTATTTCTATAAAACAACAATTTTCGAAATTTTATTTCTATAAAAAATTTTTTCAAAATTTTATTTCTATAGAAAATTTTGTCAAAATTTTATTTCTATAGAAAATTTTTTAAAAATTTTATTTCTATAGAAAATTTTTTAAAAATTTTATTTCTATAGAAAATTTTTTAAAAATTTTATTTCTATAGAAAATTTTGTCAAAATTTTATTTCCATAGAAAATTTGGTCAAAATTTTATTTCCATAGAGAATTTTCTCAAAATTTAATTTTTATAGAAAATTTTTCTCAAAATTTTATTTCTATAGAAAATTTTGTCAAAATTTTATTTCCATAGAGAATTTTCCCAAAATTTAATTTTTATAGAAATTTTTTCTCAAAATTTTATTTCTATAGAAAATTTTTCTCAAAAATTTTCTTCAAAAAAACATTTTCTCAAAATTTTATTTCCATAGATAATTTTGTCAAAATTTTATTTTTATAGAAAATTTTGTCATTTTTTGTTGTATAGAAAATTTTGTCAAAATTTTATTTCTATAAAAAATTTTGTGAAAATTTTATTTCCATAGAAAATATTGTCAAAATTTTATTTCTATAGAAAATTTTGTCAAAATTTTATTTCTGTAGAAAATTTTTGCAAAATTTTATTTCTATAAAACAAAAATTGTCGAAATTTTATTTCTATAGAAAATTTTTTAAAAATGTTATTTCCATAGAAAATTTTGTCAAAATTTTATTTCTATAGAAAATTTTGTCAAAATTTTATTTCTATAAAAAATTTTGTGAACATTTTATTTCCATAGAAAATATTGTCAAAATTTTATTTCTATAGAAAATTTTGTCAAAATTTTATTTCTATAGAAAATTTTGTCAAAATTTGATTTCTATAGAAAATTTTGTCAACATTTTATTTCTATAGAAAATTTTGTCAAAATTTTATTTCTATAGAAAATTTTGTCAAAATTTGATTTCTATAGAAAATTTTGTCAAAATTTGATTTCTATAGAAAATTTTGTCAACATTTTATTTCTATAGAAAATTTTGTCAACATTTTATTTCTATAGAAAATTTTGTTAAAATTTGATTTCTATAGAAAATTTTGTCAAAATTTTATTTCTATAGAAAATTTTGTCAACATTTTATTTCTATAGAAAATTTTGTCAACATTTTATTTTTTTAGAAAATTTTGTCGCAATTTTATTTTCAAAATAAAATTTTGACAAAATTTATCCCTATAGAAAATTTTGTTAAAATTTTATTTCTATAGAAAAAAAATTTTGTTAAAATTTTAATTCTGTAGAAAATTATGTCAAAATTTTATTTCTATAGAAAATTTTGTTAAAATTTTATTTATACAGAAAATTTTGTCAATATTTTATTTCTACATATAAAATTTTGGCTTCCATTCTTATTGGTAACTTTTTTACTTCCTTCAACCTACTCCTTCCACATAAGAATGGCTCAGCGTTAAAAATGGTCCTTCGAGCTGGATATGAATCAGGGATATGTTACTGATATGGCTTATATTGCTAGTCTTCAATGTGCTTTACATTAAATCTTCACCAATGAACTAGGCATTGTGTTAATATTCCCCATTTGAACAGATCTTGTACATTTTCGTTCGATTGTCCCATATAACTCAGTTGGTTTTTAATTAAAACACATCCTTCAAAAAAAAAAAAAAAACAACAATCAGGGAGAGAGACAAGGCATATCGGGGCATTGTTTTCTAAACAATAGCCATGCATATCTCCATGATGTATGGGTTGATGTCCAAAAGTTGCCTTAGAAATGATTTTCATTTCTTTTGAATACCATTCCAGCTATGCTGGTATCATTGTCATCGTGCCATTTGGCTTGCTTGTGACTGTGAGTCAAATGATTGCAGCATTAGAGCTTTTCCGGTTCGACATGGGAGTTTTGGTACACAGAAAAAAAAAGAACAAGAACTTGTTCCAGATAAAATTTTAATTGATTTAAAAAAAAAAAATAATATTCAATTAAAAATTTAAATGGCTCAAGAATTTTTTTTAATAAAACTTAGGCTCAAAAAGTTTTTTATAACAATTAATTGACGTTGGTGACTGATACTGTGATTTCTGTGATTGAAAACACTTCAATAAAAATGTAATTGGATCAATTAACTCCATGATTGAAACCAAAAAATATTTTTTTCTGTATATCAAATCCCAATTAAGGGAGAAAATTTCATTTCAATACATTTACGAGTTGACATTTTCGGCAATATTGTTAAAGGCAATGTAATTCAAATGTCTAAAGGGCCAATGATGAGGGGGCATGAAAAACAGGGACAAGCCGGCAATAGGATTTTAAACTCCGACCCTAGGATATTACATGAAAGCATCAAAGCGTTGACTGTTTTATAGAAACGTGATATCGTACCATAGTTTTAAGAAGATAGTTTTTTTCTAAGGTCCACGTTGAGTTTGAAAATTCGTGTAATATGTACGGTTGGCACAGTTGGAAGAATTCTACCAAAAATTGTAGATTATTTACTGCTTGGTAAATTAGTAGGATTCTTGATTTTTTGATAGATTTTGTAAACAATTTTAACAAAATTTTCTATAGAAATAAAATTTTGACAAAATTTTTTATGGAAATAAAATTTTGAAAATTTTTTCTATAGAATTAAAATGTTGAAAAAATTTTTCTAGAGAAATAAAATTTTGACAATTTTTTCTATAGAAATAAAATTTTGACGAAATTTTCTATAGAAATAAAATTTTGACGAAATTTTCTATAGAAATAAAATTTTGACGAAATTTTCTATAGGAATGACATTTTGACAAAATTTTGCATAGAAATAAAATTTTGACAAAATTTTCTATAGAAATAAAATTTTGACAAAATTTTCTATATAAATAAAAATTTGACAAAATTTTCTATAGAAATAAAATTTTGCCAAAATTTTCTATAGAAATAAAATTTTGACAAAATTTTCTATAGAAATAAAATTTTGACAAAATTTTCTATGGAAATAAAATTTTGACAAAATTGTCTACAGAAACAAAAATTTGACAAAATTTTCTAGAGAAATAAAATTTTGACAAAATATTCTATAGAAATAAAATTTTGCAATTTTTTTTTTATTTTCACTTAAATGCCAGGCCATGCCATTCATTTCTCCAATTTCTTTCAAAGAAAGCCTTTAAAGTCACAAATTTGTTTTGTGTAAATGTTTTAAGAAAATTTGGATGCAAACGGGAAATATTGCCTTTTTCCAACCTTTGGTTCCAACTAAATAGACATGAATTTCAAAGTTGTCGTCTCTTATTTCTCAATGATATTTCTTTCATTTTTCGATATATGGGCCATGAATAAACCAGAGTAGGAGGATTTTTTTCTATTAGCATTTCTAATCTCATATGGAACTTTGGAGCAAATATGCTCAACCCTTTAGTTGGGGGCATAACAAAAGAGAATCGAAATCAATGTGAAATAAATGAAATTGTTAAGGAATGTTATGGCATCAACATCAAAGAAAGCTAATGTAGGATATGTTTGAACGGAACGATTTTTGCCCCTTTTATGTGTAAATGAAAGGAATGCCTATGAAAGGGAAATAAAATAAGAAATGGGATTTCCTAATTCCATAGGATAGGATTTTTGGTGTGATGTATGTAAAAATTTTTCTCAGTCGTTTTTTGTTCTTCTAAGGTTATGTTATGTCGATTGGTAAGCCATCTGTTGTTAGAGATACAGGTAGTGTTATCGTTGTGCAACTTTGATGGCAAATTTTTCAAAGCTTTTCATAGAATTAAAATTTTTTTTATAGAAAGTTTTACCAAATTTTCTATAGAAATAACATTTTGACAAAATTTTCTGTAGAAATAAAATTTTGATAAAATATTCTATGGAAATGAAATTTTGACGAAATTTTCTATAGAAATAAAATGTTGGTAAAATTTTCTATAGAAATTAAATTTTGACAAAATTTTCTATTGAAATAAAATTTTGACAAAATTTTCTATAGAAATAAAATTTTGACAAAATTTTCTATAGAAATAAAATTTTGACAAAATTTTCTATAGAAATAAAGTTTTGAAAAAAATTTCTATAGAAATAAAATTTTGACAAATTTTTCTATAGAAAAAAATTTTGACAGATATTCTATAGAAATATCATTTTGAGAAAATTCTCTATAAAAATAAAATTTTGATAAAATTTTCTATAGAAATAAAATTTTGATAAAATTTTCTATGGAAATAAAATTTTGACAAAATTTTCTATGGAAATAAAATTTTGACAAAATTTTCTATAAAAATAAAATTTTTACAAAGTTTTCTATAGAAATAAAATTTTGCAAAATTTTTCATAGAAATAAAATTTTACAAAACTGTTCATAGAAATAAAATTTTGACAAAATTTTCTCTAGAAATAAAATTTTGACAAACTTAAAATTTTCCTTCAAATGTTGATAGATTATTTTTGACACGAATGGCATCCGTGGTTATAACTCCTACCCAGTCTAATACATTCACGTTATATACTCCCACATACTTTGTGTCAGTATGGTCGTTTGTTTATACGATTTTTATACCCTCCACCATAGGATGGGGGGTATATTAACTTTGTCATTCCGTTTGTAACACATCGAAATATTGCTCTAAAACCCCATAAAGTATATATTCTGGGTCGTGGTGAAATTCAGAGACGATCTGAGCATGTCCGTCCGTCTGTTGAAATCACGCTAACTTCCGAACGAAATAAGCTATCGAAACTTGGCACAAGTAGTTGTTATTGATGTAGGTCGGATGGTATTGCAAATGGGCCATATCGGACCACTTTTACATATAGCCCCCATATAAACCGACGCTCACATTTGGCTTGCGGAGCCTCTTGGAGGAGCCAAATGCATCCGATCAGGTTGAAATTTGGTACATGGTGTTGGTATATGGTCCCTCACAACAATGCAAAAATTGGTCCAAATCGGTCCACAATTATATATAGCCCCCATATAAACCGATCCCCAGATTTGGCTTGCGGAGCCTCTAAGAGAAACAAATTTCATCCGATCCGGCGGAAATTTGGTACATGGTGTTAGTATATGGTCTCTAACAATCATGCAAAAATTGGTCCATATCGGTCCATAATTATTTGACCTCCGGAGCCCCTTGGAAGAGCAAAATTCATCTGATTCATCTGACCTCAAACACTCATGCACAAAGTGGTCGAAATCGGTCCATAAATATATATAGAGCCCCCATATAAACCAATCCCCAGATTTGACCTCCGGAGCCCCTTGGAAGAGCAAAATTCACCCGATCCGGTTCAAATTTGGTACGTGGTGTCAGTATATGGTATCTAACAACCATGCAAAAATTGGTCCAAATCGGTCCATAATTATATATAGCCCTCATATAAACCGATCCCCAGATTTGACCTCCGAAGCCTTTTGGAGCAGCAAAATTCATCCGATCCGGTTGAAATTTGGTACGTGGTGTTAGTATATGGTCTCTAACAACTATGCAGGAATTGGTCCATATCGGTCTATAGTTATATATAGACGATCCCCAAAAATAATCTACCAAAATTTCATTTCTATAGAAAATTTTGTCAAAATTTTATTACTATAGAAAATTTGTCACAATTTTATTTCTATAGAAAATTTTGTCAAAATTTTATTTCTATAAAAATTTTGTCAAATTTTATTGTTGTAGAAAATTTTGTCAAAATTTTATTTCTATAGAAAATTTTGTCAAAATTTTATTACTATAGAAAATTTTGTCAAAATTTTATTACTATAGAAAATTTTGTCAAAATTTTATTACGTTAGAAAATTTTGTCAAATTTTATTACTCTAGAAAAGTTTGTCAAAATTTTAATACTATAGAAAATTTTGTCAAAATTTTATTACTATAGAAAATTTTGTCAAAATTTTAATACTATAGAAAATTTTGTCAAAATTTTATTACTATAGAAAATTTTGTCAAAATTTTATTTCTATAGAAAATTTTGTCAACATTTTATTTCTATAGAAAATTTTGTTAAAATTTGATTTCTATAGAAAATTTTGTCAAAATTTTATTTCTATAGAAAATTTTGTCAACATTTTATTTCTATAGAAAATGATGTCAAAGTGAATTATTTACTTATTTAATCGGCCTTTTTTTGTTTAATATATAACCCGTATGGACGAACTTACAATTGAAAACACGGTGTTAAGAAGTTTTGCGATACCGCAACCCAAGTAATTCGATTGTGGATGACAGTCTTTAGTAAACGTTTCTATGCAATCCATGGTGGAGGGTACATAATATTCGGCCTGACCGAACTTACTGTTGTATATGACTTTTTTGTTGTGTATGTGGCCGAGTATATGTCCATCAATCCAATTTGTCTTGTTATGAATTCGTATTAGTATGCATCCTTAAATTGCAAATGCTCGTAAACTAACACTTTTACTACTCCTGTTTTGGTGCTTTATGACCAAATATGAATGGAACAAATCAAATGAACCATGACGTAAATGAACCATCCCGCAATAATCTTGCTTTTGTTTCTATTCCTACTATATCACCTCAGTGTGATTCATCCACATACAATTCAAAGCCAAGCAAGAGGAGCTAAGACTATAATGAAGAAAAGTAAAGAAAATAATCATAAAGAGGTGATGGATACAATGTACTAAAGAAGCATATAAAATGAATATGAATTTAGCATCTCTCATTTCTCAAGGATTAAAGAACCGAAGGCTTGTTACAAAATACTCAAGAGAGTGATTTATAACAATGGTTTCATCTTCTTCTCGACCGTAATAAGAAACTTCACAATATGGCTTTTGTAAAAGCCTTGGGAAGTAGGGTAACAGCTTAATTCGAATTTGGAGTTATCTGAAACGGAAATAGGTTCACTGGTGGAATCATTAGAAATTTTACCGAAACATACAATATGATTCGAATGGTCCCATGTCTAATGGAGCATCGGTCCCACGTTTTCAGAAGTCTAAAATATCTCAAGTATTCCTTACACATCTTTGTGACCTCCACTAGAGCCCTAATATTCCACTACCCGTGCAGCCACTGCAAAATATATTTACAAGTAGCCTAAATTTCCGAACACAATATAAACGAAATAGGTTTTTAACAATAAATAATTTTTAATTAAAAACAAGTATATATGGCCGTAAGTTCGGCCAGGCCGAATCTTATGTACCCTCCACAGTGGATTGCGTAGAAACTTCTACGAAAGACTGTCATCCACAATCGAATTACTTGGGTTGTGGTATCTTAAAACTGCTTAACATCGTTTTCTAAATTGTGAGTTAGTCCATACGTGGTATATATTAGACAAAAAAGTTATGTATAGGTAAGTCTACAAATAATTACGAATCGACATGGACTTTTTGCACGATACGTAGAGAACCAGAATTGAAATATGGGGGTCGCTTGTGTGGGGGCTATATAAATTATGAACTAGATATGGACCAATTTTTGTGTGATTGGGGATCGATTTATCTGAGGGCTATATATAACTATAGACCGATATGGACCTAGTTAGGCATGGTTGTTAACGGCCGTATACTAGCACAATGTATAGAATCGGATGAAATTTGCTTCTCTTAGAGGCCCCGCAAGCTAAATCTGGGGATCGGTTTATATGGGGTCTATATATAATTATGGACTGATATGAACCAATTCCTGCATGGTTGTTGGATACAATATACTAACATCACGTACCAAATTTCAACCGAATCGGATGGAATTTGCTCTTCCAAGGGGCTCCGGATGTCAAATTTGGGGATCGGTTTATATGGGGCCTAATAGGTTGGCTGATAAGTCCCCGGTCTAACAAAGAAAAACATATTTTTTTTTGTCAAAATTCTTTTTTATTATTCAACATAGTTGCCTTCAAGAGCGATACAACGATTATAACGACCTTCCAATTTTTTGATACCATTTTGGTAGTAGTCCTTCGGTTTTACCTCAAAATAGGCCTCAGTTTCGGCGATCACCTCTTCATTGCAGCCAAATTTTTTTCCCTGCGAGCATCCTTATGAGGTCAGAGAACAAGAAAAAGTCACTGGGGGCCAGATCTGGAGAATACGATGGGTGGGGAAGCAATTCGAAGCCCAATTCATGAATTTTTACCATCGTTCTCAATGACTTGTGGCACGGTGCGTTGTCTTGGTGGAACAACACTTTTTTCTTCTTCATATGGGGCCGTTTTGCCGCGATTTCGACCTTCAAACGCTCCAATAACGCCATATAATAGTCACTGTTGATGGTTTTTCCCTTCTCAAGATAGTCGATAAAAATTATTCCATGCGCATCCCAAAAAACAGAGGCCATTACTTTGCCAGCGGACTTTTCGAGTCTTTCCACGCTTCGGAGACGGTTCACCGGTCGCTGTCCACTCATCCGACTGTCGATTTGACTCAGGAGTGTAGTGATGGAGCCATGTTTAATCCATTGTCACATATCGACGGAAAAACTCGGGTGTATTACGAGTTAACAGCTGCAAACACCGCTCAGAATCATCAACAAGTTGTTGTTTTTTGGTCAAATGTGAGCTCGCGCGGCACCCATTATGCACAGAGCTTCCGCATATCCAAATATTGATGAATGATATGACCAACATGTTCTTTTGATACTTTTGATATCTTTTCGTCGGTAACCACCTCTTTCGGGCGTCCACTGCGTTCACCGTCCTCCGTGCTCATTTCACCAAGCTTGAATTTTGCATACCAATCAATTATTGTTGATTTCCCTGGGGCAGAGTCCGGAAACTCATTATCAAGCCAAAATTTTGCTTCCACCGTATTTTTTCCCTTCAGAAAACAGTATTTTGTCAAAACACGAAATTCCTTTTTTTCCATTTTTATCTCACAATAACTCACAATAACAAAAGTTGCTTCACAAAAGACACTCTATTTCACAAACTAATTGACTTACAGACGTCAAATTTTGACACGAATCATTTGAAGGTTGGTACTATATGAAAATAATATGCATTTAATACTAGCGACGCCATCTATGTGTCAGACCGGGGACTTATCAGCCAACTTGTAACTTGTATATATAATTATGGACCGATTTCGACCAATTTTGGCATGGGTGTTTGAGACCATATATTAACACCACGTACCAAATTTCAATTGAATCGGATGAATTTTGGTCTTGCAAGAGGCTCCGGAAGTCAAATCTGGTGATCGGTTTATATGGCGGCTATATATATAGTTATGGACCGATGTGAACCAATTTTTGCATGGTCATTAGAGACCATATACTTACATCATGTACCAAATTACAGCCGGATCGGATGAAATTTGCTTCTCTTAGAGGCTCTGCAAGCCAAATCTGGGGATCGGTTTATATGGGGGCTATATATAATTATGGACCGATTTCGACCAATTTTGCATGGGTGTTTGAGGCCATATATTAACACCACGTACCAAATTTCAACTGAATCGGATGAATTTTGGTCTTCCAAGAGGCTCCGGAGGTCAAATCTGTTGATCGCGTTATATGGGGGCTATATATAATTATGGACCGATGTGGACCAATTTTTGCATGGTTGTTAGATACCCACCATGTACCAAATTTCAGCCGGATCGGATGAAATTTGCTTCTCTTAGAGGCTCCGCAAGCCAAATTTGGTGGTCCGTTTATATGGGGGCTATACGTAAAAGTGGACCGGATGGTGGCCCATTTGCAATACCATCCGACCTACATCAATAACAGCTACTTGTGCCAAATCGATAGCTTGTGTCGTTCGGAAGTTAGCGCGATTTCAACAGACGGACGGTTGGACGGACGGACGGATGGACATGCTCAGATCGTCTCTGAATTTCACCACGACCCAGAATATTTACTTTATGGGGTCTTAGAGCAATATTTCGATGTGTTACAAACGGAATGACATAGCTAATATACCCCCATCCTATGGTGGAGGGTATAAAAATATAGAAAGATACAAAAACAATCATTTTTGTCTTCAATCATGAAATTAATTGATCCAAAAAATAAAAGAAACAATAGATAATGGTTGTTGTACAGCCCCATTCGCCTGTTCGGAATCCACAACTTTACTACATTTTCAATATAAACAGGACCTGAACCCTGTATACTAGGGAATTACACAGCCCTATTGGGCTTTAAATTTTTTATTTCTCATTTCTTTCATATTGATCTTTAATAATTTAAAAAATCAAACCACAAATGCCTGAACATTTTTTCTTTGTTTATTTATTTACCTTTATGTGAAATACTGCATGGTAGCCTATCTTTGTATCTAGATTTTTATTTTATTTCTTTTTTTATTTATGTAAATTTTTCCCAGAAAAAAAACGAAATACAGGAATATAAAATATTCCAATCATATAATAAAAAGCACAAACACACACAAACACACAATCCTCCTGTATACACATAAATACGTTTTGAGATGATGTATGACAAAAACTCACACACATACAGCCATATTTACAGATTCGTGTAGCTATGTCAAATAGGAAACGGAAACCCCGTACAATGCTTCAAAATGAATGGTAACATTTTCTGTGTTCTTTCGCATATGCACGTAGGAAGCTATTCAAACAGAGGAGCAAACAAACATCGATTCATGTATCCTTGCATATGATTTGGCACTCAGACACAAATCTATGTGATATGAATGGCAGGGATCTTACATTCTATGCCCTAGGATTGCTTGTTATTCTTGTTGTCGGGAATATCTCTGATGATGGTCCATGTTTAGAAATTTCATCGTTGCTGTTGTTGTTGTTGTTATTGCTTCGTCCTCGTGCAACAACAGCGGCGGGCTTAGTATGAATTGTGGGTTAACAAATGTGTGTCAGGGCAAGCTTCCGTGATTTTATTCTCTTGTTTTCTGTTTTTGTATTTTTTTTTTGTGGGCAGCAAAAACCAAATCTAGACAATTTTTGTTCTGCTTTTGTTGCCCTTCTTTTTTCAGCATATTTATAAGCTGCTATTTTTTTTATATTGCATGCGTATGCAATATTATTAAGGTTGGTTTGACATTTGCCAATGGTAAAGTGTTAGCGAAATGTTGGCAAATTTGTGTATTCTACAAAATGTCTATTCGTGTGGCAAGATTTTCGAACTGTATTAAGGGGAATCAAAACACAAGCCTGTAAGAATTTGAATTACAAAAGATCTGATGCGAAAAATTTCCAATAAACTAAAGATCACACTAAACAACAAGTATATACGGTCGTAAGTTCGACCAGGCCGAAGCTTATGTACCCTCCACCATGGATTGCGTAGAAACTTCTACTGAAGCCGATGGCAAGGTATCTTAAAACTTCCTAACACCGTAATATATACCACATAGTCCATACGTGGTATATATTAAACTAAAAAAGACCGATTAAATACGTACATAATTAAGTTTCTATAGAAATAAAATTTTGACAAAATAAAATTTTGACATTTTCTAAAGAAATAAAATTTGGAAAAAATTTTCTATAGAAATAAAATTTTGACAAAATTTTCTATACAAATAAAATTTTGACAAAATTTTCTATAGAAATAACATTTTAACAATGTTTTCTATAAAAATAAAATTTTGACAAAATTTTCTATAGAAATAACATTTTAACAATGTTCTCTATAAAAATAAAATTTTGGTAGATTATTTTTGGCTCGAGTGGCAACCATGATTATGAACCGATATGGACCAATTTTTGTGTGATTGGAGATCGGCTATATATAACTATAGACCGATATGGACCAATTTTGGCATGGTTATTAGCGGCCTTATACTAACACCACGTTGCAAATTTCAACCGGATCGGCTGAATTTTGCTCCTTCAAGAGGCTCCGGAGATCAAATCTGGGGAACGGTTTCTATGGGGGCTATATATTAGAGGTGTGCACGTGAGTAATATTTTGCTCACGCTCACGCACACTCACGACGGAGAAATCTTGTTCACGCACACTCACGCACGCCATTTTTTGGTAGGACTCACGCTCACGCACGTTCACGAAAAGAAAATTTATACTCACGCACACTCACGCACGAAAATCTTTTAAATGTCGTGACTCACGAAAAATATCGTGACTCACGAAAAATGTCGTGACTCACGAAAAACCTCGTGACTCACGAATAATTTTATGAGTAATTTACCTATAGAACCTGACTAAAAACATGAGTATGATTAAAATCGAGAGCGTTATAAAACTGGTTAACACCTAGGATGTCACTAAAATTATAAATGAATTCAACTCGTAGGCATTTTATGTTCGTAAGCGGGATTATTTTCGTGAGCGTGTTTTTCCGAAATTCGTTACTCACGCACACTCACGACGATATTATTTTCGTGACTCACGCTCACGCACGACATTTGATTGGTTAATCACGCACACTCACGCCGTAGCCGTCAGCGTGACTCACGAATCACGCGTGAGTCACGAACATTTTCGTGAGTCACGACAATTTCGTGTCACGTGCACACCTCTACTATATATAATTATGGACCGATATGGACCAATTCTTGCGTGTTTGTTAGAGACCACATTCTAACACCACGTACCAAATTTCAACCGGATCGGATGAATTTTGCTCCTCTAAGAGGCTCCGGAGGTCAAATCTGGGGATCGGCTTATATGGGGGCTATATATAATTATGGATCGATGTGAACCAATTTTTGCATGGTCATTAGAGAACATATACCAACACCATGTACCAAATTTCAGCCGGATCGGATGAAATTTGCTTCTTTTAGAGGTTCCGCAAGCCAAATTGTGGGATCGGTTTATATGGGGGCTATATATAATTATGGACCGATATGGACCAATTTGTGCATGGTTGTTAGAGACCATATACTAACACCATGTACCAAATTTCAGCCGGATCGGATGAAATTTGCTTCTCTTAGAGCAATCGCAAGCCAAATTTGGGGGTCTGTTTATATGGGGGCTATACGTAAAAGTGGACCGATATGGAGCAATTTTTGCATGGTTGTTAGAGACCATATACTAACACCATGTACCAAATTTCAGCCGGATCGGATGAAATTTGCTTCTCTTAGAGCAATCGCAAGCCAAATTTGGGGGTCCGTTTATATGGGGGCTATACGTAAAAGTGGACCGATATGGACCAATTTGTGCATGGTTGTTAGAGACCATATACTAACATCATGTACCAAATTTCAGCCTGATCGGATGAAATTTGCTTCTTTTAGAGCAATCGCAAGCCAAATTTGGGGGTCCGTTTATATGGGGGATTTACGTAAAAGTGGACCGATATGGACCAATTTGTGCATGGTTGTTAGAGACCATATACTAACATCATGTACCAAATTTCAGCCTGATCGGATGAAATTTGCTTCTTTTAGAGCAATCGCAAGCCAAATTTGGGGGTCCGTTTATATGGGGGCTATACGTAAAAGTGGACCGATATGGCCCATTTGCAATACCATCCGACCTAAATCAATAACAACTACTTGTGCCAAATTTCAAGTCGATAGCTTGTTTCGTTCGGAAGTTAGCGTGATTTCAACAGACGGACGGACGGACGGACATGCTCAGATCGACTCAGAATTTCACCACGATCCAGAATATATATATACTTTATGGGGTCTTAGAGCAATATTTCGATGTGTTACAAACGGAATGACAAAGTTAATATACCCCCATCCTATGGTGGAGGGTATAAAAATTGAATCTTTAATAAAACATTGGATCAGCTTTACTGTTGAGAAGAATCTCTAAAAAGTGATACAAAAGGTGTCACGAAAAAACATACAGAAAAGTTTCTTAGCATACCTTCAGGCAGTACACGTATTTTTCTATACAAATAAAATATAGACAAATTTTTGTATAGGAATAAAATTTTCTATAGAAATAAAATGTGGACCAAAATCTTGTCAAAATTTTATTGCTACAGAAGTTTTTATCAAAATGTTATTTCTATGGAAAATTTTGTCAAATTTTTATTTCGATAGAAAATTTTGGCAAAATTTTATATCTATAGAAATTTTTTTTTTTCAAATTTTATATGTATAGAAAATTTTGTCAATTTTTTTTTATTTCTATAGAAAATCTGTTCAACCTTTTATTTCTATTGAAAATTTTGTCAAAATTTTATTCCTATAGAAAATTTTGTCAAAATTTAATTTTTATAAAAATTTTGCCTACATTTTATTTCTATAGAAAATTTTTACAATATTTTATTTCTATCGGAAATTTTGCCAAAAATAGTTATAACACCCTTACAAATAATACTGATCAATGTTCTTTTCTAATTCCCATGATATGTATCTTCAAATCAGTGAAGAGAATTGGTTTCGAACATTACATTTGTCAGCATTTTCCCCTTCTTTACCATAAAGTTTTTAGTGGACACATGTACGACCTAAAAGTATGCAAAGAAATTCTTCTATATATTAGACAAACCGAGTTGGTATTTTGAACATTAAATTTCTAGCACTGGTTTTAAATGGAATTAAGATTGTTAGGAAAGTGAGGATCTAAACTGAAAAAATATTTAAAAATTTTATATAAAACAGCGATATAAATGCGTTTATTTGTTTTACTTTGTCTATATGAAAAAATGTGTCACATTTATGACGAGTGAAACTTTTTGTATCAATTTTCTTGGGCATTGTTAACGGTAACACCGGTACCCCTGACCGAAACTAGGAAGCCAGGCGTAAATGCTAACCATTGCATCTGCAAGCTTATCCTGCCAAAACAGACTTTTATGGTATAACAGCGGATTAGCAATGGGAGGAATGAAAGTGTTGAGAAGCCACAAATAGTGGACGGTCACTATAACCCAGCCATGTGATTCGATTTACTGGCTTGCATGAATCGAGCAGTGACCACTTTTTTTCTATAATAGCACCCCGCCATTATTCTCACTCATCAATACCAATACTTTATAACATCAGTCTGCAAGAGTAGTTAGGGAAAAAACTAACAAACTTTCTGATAGTCACTGATGATGATGATGATGATGACGACGACAATGATTATGGCACCATTAAAGGCCATTGATGGTAGTGGTTTTCACCCCATCCCAACAAAAAGGATATGTAAGGACTTTTTCAGAAAACATTGAATTAAACAACAACAACGACACCATACATACACCAAGAGCAATAGAGCAATGACTTAAGATTGATTGAATTTTGTCAAAACTTTAGTAATTTATTTCACATCATTTTCTTTTTCTTCGTTTGGTTTTTATTGAAAAACACTTAAGCGAAAAAGGAGAAAAAGTACCACAAGTATAAACCGAAACTTCAGGAAAGTAATAAACATAAACTGATTTTTTTGAATCAGCCATTATAGCCGACTATAAAAACACAACTTATGTTGAACCAAAGATGAAGAGCATCTACAGAACCCGATCTTATGAGTTGGGGAGTAAATTGGGGACTGTAGAGAAAACGAAAAAGAAGATTTTTCAATTTTTAAAAAAATTGATTTTTGAAATATTTAGACTTTTAAACAATTAAACATGATTCTTTCAAAATTTGCAAGAGTCGTTTTTTCAACTTTTCTTTGCGACTTTCGACTTTCAAATGGCAGCACTAAATATGCTGTGGAATCACAGTTGCTACAAAATAATTCTACCAAAAATGGTAGATTATTGTATAGTTTAGTAGATTGGTAGAATTCTTGATGTTGTGTTTGATTTTGCAAAACATTTCTCTCCAAGTAAGCGCTACATCAATTTTATATAGAAATTCAATTGAATTTTGACCACATTTTCTTCAGAAATAAAATGTTCACAAAATTTCCTAGAGAAATAAAATTTTGACAAAATTTTCCATAGAAATAAAATTTTGACAAAATTTTCTATAGAAATACAATTTTGACAAAATTTTCTATAGAAATAAAATTTTGGAAAATTTTCTATAGAAATACAATTTTGACAAAATTTTCCATAGAAATAAAATTTTGACAAAATTTTCTATAGAATACAATTTTGACAAAATTTTCTATAGAAATAAAATTTTGGAAAAATTATCTCTAAAAATAAAGTTTGGACAAAATTTTCTATAGAAATAAAATTTTGAAAAGATTTTCTATAGAAATAAAATGTTGAAAAAATCTTCTATAGAAATAAAATTTTGACAAAATTTTCTATAGAAATAAAAGTTTGGACAAAATTTTCTATAGAAATAAAATGTTGCAAAAATCTTCTATAGAAATAAAATTTTGACAAAATTTTCTATTGAAATTAAATTTTGACAAAATTTTCTATTGAAATAAAATTTTGACAAAATTTTCTATAGAAATAAAATTTTGACAAAATTTTCTATAGAAATAAAGTTTTGAAAAAAAATTTTGACAAAATTTTCTGTAGAAATAAAATTCTCAGAAAATTTTCTATAGATACAAAATTTTGACAAAATTTTCTATATGAACAAAGTTTTGAGAAAATTTTCTATAGAAATGCAATTTTGAGAAAATTTTCTATAGAAATAATATTTTGAGAAAATTTTGTATAGAAATAAAATTTTGAGAAGATTTTCTATAGCAATACAATTTTCAGAAAATTTTCTATAGAAATAAATTTTTCAGAAAATTTTCTATAGAAATAAAATTTTCTGAAAATTTTCTATAGATACAACATTTTGACAAAATTTTCCATATGAATAACATTTTGAGAAAATTTTCTATAGAAATGCAATTTTGAGAAAATTTTCTATAGAAATAAAATTTTGAGAAAATTTTCTATAGAAATAAAATTTTGAGAAGATTTTCTATAGAAATAAAATATTCAGAAAATTTTCTATAGAAATAAAATTTTCAGAAAATTTTCTATAGATACAAAATTTTGACAAAATTTTCTATATGAATAAAATTTTGAGAAAATTTTCTATAGAAATGCAATTTTGAGAAAATTTTCTATTGAAATAATATTTTGAGAAAATTTTCTATTGAAATAATATTTTGAGAAAAGTTTCAATAGAAATAAAATTTTGAGAAGATTTTCTATAGAAATAAAATATTCAGAAAATTTCTATAGCAATTCAATTTTCAAAAAATTTTCTATAGAAATAAAATTTTCAGAAAATTTTCTATAGATACAAAATTTTGACAAAATTTTCTATATGAATAAAATTTTGAGAAAATTTTCTATAGAAATGCAATTTTGAGAAAATTTTCTATTGAAATAATATTTTGAGAAAATTTTCTATTGAAATAATATTTTGAGAAAATTTTCAATAGAAATAAAATTTTGAGAAGATTTTCTATAGAAATAAAATATTCAGAAAATTTCTATAGCAATTCAATTTTCAAAAAATTTTCTATAGAAATAAAATTTTCAGAAAATTTTCTATAGATACAAAATTTTGACAAAATTTCCTATAGATACAATTTTGACAAAATTTATTATAGAAATAAAATTTTAACAAAATTTTGTATAGAAATAAAATTTTAACAAAATTTTGTATAGAAATAAAATTTTGACAATATTTTCTTCTATAGAAATAAAATTTTCTATAGAAATGCAATTTTGAGAACATTTTCTATAGAAATAAAATTTTGAAAAAAATTTATATAGAAATAAAATTTTGAAAAAAAAAAAAATTCTATAGAAATAAATTTTTGGAAAAATTTTCTCTAAAAATAAGGTTTGGACAAAATTTTCTATAGAAATAAAATTTTGAAAAGATTTTCTATAGAAATAAAATGTTGCAAAAATCTTCTATAGAAATAAAATGTTGACAAAATTTTCTATAGAAATAAAATTTTGAAATAAAATTTTGAAAAAAAAAAATTGTATAGAATTAAAATTTTGACAAAATTTTCTATAGAAATGAAATTTTGACAAAATTTTCTATAGCAATAAAATGTTCTGAAAATTTGCTATAGATACAAGATTTTGAGGAATTTTTTTTATAATAGCCTTAATGGAACCCATTACATAGGCATTATCTTACTATTTAGGCCTTTAGTCAATTACCATTTTTTTTCATCATCGTCAGTCTCTTTAAATTCCAATACGTACCTCATGTTATTTCCTCACTTAATCTCTTAACTTGTAACAAGTTTTCTTGTGATACTTCACTTTGACGCGTTGCAGTGATAATTCATATCCACTTATTTCTTCTCCTTCAATGTGGATCAATGTACTACTATTTATCCACTGTTATGTTATGTTTTGTTTTTTTTTTTTGCTTTGCTCTCCTATTTGTTTGGAATGTGTTAACGAAAAACGAAAATAAAAAACAACTTTCACTTTTCCTTGTAGTCCTTTAGCAAGTGTGTGTTTGGTGGTGAAGGGTGAAGGAGCAAAGAATGTAAGAATGGCGTTGAAAAGGAATCATAAAAAAAGTTAGCCTTAAATATTTGGCAAGAAGATGAAGCTTCAAAATGTTGTCGATGTGATTGTTTTCATAGCCCCTTTTCCCTTGAAGCCCCCACCATCCCCTGCCATCAACCTCATCATTCAATCGCAAAAAAGTTTTTGATTTATGGTTCAAGTTTATGATGTGCAGAATATGCCTTTTCTCATACCATGTCCTTGTGAGTGTTTACCTACTTCTTGGCATTGTATGTCAGTAAGGACCTTCAATGTTTATTGAGCATTTTTTGTGTGTGGTTTTTTGTTTTTTTTTTATGGCATTTCAACGGCGAAAAGTTAATTTGTTAATATGTTGCCAAATTGCTTGCATGACAATAATATTGTACTTAGCATTATAAACTCTTTGGTTTGAGACATCAAAATGTCTTTCTATCACCAAGAGCCAAGGCAATATGTTCATGGCAATAATGTGGTAATTTAGTCACAGCTGAAGTTAGATTCGGCATAACACGAAACACTTTGCATTTTTGGGCGATCATCATGGCAGAGAAAGTGGGATTGTGTATCTTGCTGATCGCTGGACCGACAGACAGACGGACAGATAGATAGATAGACATACGGACAGATCATCCGATCCGGCTGAAATTTGGTACGAGGTGTTAGTATATGGTCTCTAACAACCATGCAAAAATTGGTCCACATCGGTCCATAATTATATATAGCCCCCATATAAACCGATCCTCCGATTTGGCTTGCGGAGCCTCTAAGAGAAGCAAATTTCATCCGATCCGGCTGAAATTTGGTACATGATGTAAGTAAATATATGGTCTCTAATGACCATGCAAAAATTGGTCCATATCGGTCCATAATTATATATAGCCCCCATATAAAGCGATCTCCAGATTTGACCTCCGGAGCCTCTTGCAGGAACAAAATTCATCCGATACAGTTGAAATTTGGTACGTGGTGTTAGTATATGGTGTCTAAAAACCCTGCAATAATTGGTCCATATCGGTCCATAATTATATATAGCCCCATATAAACCGATCCCCAGATTTGTCCTCCGGAGCCTTTTGGAGGAGCAAAATTCATCCGATCCGGCTGAAATTTGGGGCATGGTATAAGTATATGGTCTCTAACAACCATGCAAAAATTGGTCCATATCGGTCCATAATTATATATAGCCCCCATATAAACCGTTCCTCAGATTTGATCTCCGGAGCCTCTTGGAGAAGCAAAATTCATCCGATCCGGTTGAAATTTGGAACGTGGTGTTAGTATATGGCCGTTAATAACCATGCCAAAATTAGTCCATATCGGTCTATAGTTATATATAGCCGATCCTCAATCACACAAAAATTGGTCCATATCGGTCCATAATCATCGTTGCCACTCGAGCCAAAAATAATCTTCCAAAATTTTATTTCTATAGAATATTTTGTCAAAATTTTATTTCTATAGAAAATTTTGTCAAAATTTTATTTCTATAGAAAATTTTGTCAAAATTTTATTTCTTTAGAAAATGTTGTCAAAATTTTATTTCTATAGAAAATTTTGTGAAAATTTTATTTCTATAGAAAATTTTGTCAAAATTTTATTTCTATAGAAAATTTTGTCAAAATTTTATTTCTATAAAAATTTTGTCAAAACTGTTGTTCTATAGAAATTTTGTCAATATTTTATTTCTATAAAAAATTTTGTCAATATTTTATTTCTATAGAAAATTTTGTCAAAATTTTATTTCTATAGAAAATTTTGTCAAAATTTTATTTCTATAGAAAATTTTGTCAAAATTTTATTTCTATAGAAAATTTTGTCAAAATTTTATTTCTATAGAAAATTTTGTCAAAATTTTATTTCTATAGAAAATTTTGTCAAAACTGTTGTTCTATAGAAATTTTGTCAATATTTTATTTCTATAAAAAATTTTGTCAATATTTTATTTCTATACAAAATTTTGTCAAAATTTTATTTCTATAGAAAATTTTGTCAAAATTTTATTTCTATAGAAAATTTTGTCAAAATTTTATTTCTATAGAAAATTTTGTCAAAATTTTATTTCTATAGAAAATTTTGTCAAAATTTTATTTCTATAGAAAATTTTGTCAAAATTTTATTTCTATAGAAAATTTTGTCAACATTTTATTTCTATAGAAAGTTTTGTCAATATTTTATTTCTATGGAAAATTTTGTCAAAATTTTATTTCTATAGAAAATTTTGTCAAAATTTTATTTCTGTAGAAAATTTTGTCAAAATTTTATTTCTATAGAAAATTTTGTCAAAATTTTATTTCTATAGAAAATTTTGTCAAAATTTTATTTCTATAAAAAATTTTGTGAAACTTAATTATATACGTATTTAATCGGGTTTTTTTAGTTTAATATATACCACTTATGGACTACCTTGCAATTTAGAAGGCGGTGTTAGGAAGTTCTAGATACCTTGCCATCGGCAAGTGTTACCGCAACCCAAGTAATTCGATTGTGGATGAGTCTTCAGTAGCTTCGGCCTGGCCGAACTTACGGCCGTATATACTTGTTCTAGATTCCGATACAATTTCCTCGATAAGAAATGATCGCCGAGCCTCTGTTACACCGCCAGATCATGGTTCAAACGTCTGGTTTCCAGGAAAGTGTGTGTCCAAAAGTACCTCCAACGTCTCCTCACTGGACGTTGTCCAATTGCCCTCCGATGTTTTAATGAAACCTCGAGCAGAGTTTGTGGATGCTAGTACCTTCCGTAGTCTGGAAGCCTCTATAGAAAATGTTGCTAAAATTTTATTTCTCTAGAAAATTTTGTCAAAATTGTATTTCTCTAGAAAATTGTGTCAACATTTTATTTCTATAGAAAAAAATGTTCAAAATTTAATTTCTATATAAAATTTTTTGAAAATTTTATTTCTACAGAAAATTTTGTTAACATTTTATTTCTATGATTTGATTTACCTGTCATTTGTTTAAAATCCTATTTTTCAATTTATTAGAGTCTTTGTGAGTTCTCCTCTTTGGAGCAGTATCTTCGTAGCCATCTAATGCCTCTAGTTATTTAAGATCTCGGCGTTACTTGATTTTTCTGATGTGTTGCGTTTTTTTTTTTGTAATTAGCCTTATCTCTCATAACTACTGTTAAAGTCATTGACTAAGCCCCATGACTATCACTTCACCATCACCTGTCTGTTAAGTTGGCAAACTAATTGAATTCTCTCTCAGTGATGATGGTCCTCAGGCACAAAGGAAACAACACTCATGACTACTGGTCTCACAATGCATGCATATCCTCTATCCGATATCCTTTCTTGGTGCTACTAACTTCCATAAAATCATCATCATGGATGGATGTATGATGATTGCATTAAGCTCTATTGCATGCATTTAGAAGGATCTGTGTTTTTTTTTTCTTTTTGCTGTATGGATGCATCATTGACCGGTTATCCTCATAGAAAAGTACCTGACTTTGGACAGCTATAACATGTAAATGTCAAGTTTTTCATTTCGTTTTTTGCCCAGAATTTTTCTCATTTCTCCTATGACATAGGTATTACAAGTTTCAAAGGATTTGGTTTGGGTGTATGTGGGCCAAGGATATAGCTTTGTGTTGGACGACATTAGACATATTAAAGGCACTTTCAGAATATTTCGCATTTTGCTTGACATAGTAAAAAGATTATGCCAATAAGCTTCAGGTGAAGCTAAGTGTGCTTCAGATTCATGGGCAATATCGTAATTCTAAGTAGGCTATAGGTTTAGGGTTTTGAACAAGAATAATTGTGTGGCCTAAGGATATTTAGGTTGACATGCCATATGATGGCTGTGGTAAATCTTTATTGGTACTATATTAACTTCGGCCTAATGTCTTTAATATAAAGAGATCTCATTTACCAAATTTTCAGCGTTCAAAATCGAGTTTTTAATAATCGAAAATTTGCGAAAATTGAGAAAATCGACATCGACATTTGCGAAAATTGAGAAAATCGACATCTCATTACAAGCCCTAGCTCCAGCGATATTTTGGGTCCTTAAAGATACTTCTGTCTTCTATGAGTGTCTTTTAAGCAAAATATAGTTTCGAAATGATTAACGTCGGTTGGGAACCATAATTATTCCTCTCGCTTTTGTTTTTTTTTCTGAAAAATTTCTCAGCTAACCAAATATGTCAACAATTCCTTAAATGAGCCAAACATTAAAACGAAGACTTAATGCCACTAATCCCTTGGCTACAGCTGTTGACATTTTACGTGCCAAGGATGTAATGTGGCAGCAATAAAACTAGTGACAGCCATAGTGGGAACGACACCGTTCATATGAACGAAGACAAACAGACCCCCATTAAGAGAAAGCTCTGCACAAACGTTTTTGAAGCAACGGTTTACTTTCAAACTCAAATAGACCCTCGACTGATGTGAACATTTCGGGGTTCTAAATGAAGGAATCCACAAGCCTCCACCTCTTTTCCCACAAATGTGATGTCAACTGCTGTCAATCTTAGTAACATCCGGTTTAAGCCCTAAGGCTTAAACTTTGAGGCACATGCTAGCATCTTGTCTTGCATGTTGCAACAGCACATGCAACATGGAATTTTATGGGCTACGGACAACAATACAAGTGCAACGAGGAAATATCTTTAATGACGCTGGCTAGAGTTGCCTACAGTTGTCTTCCATGATTGGCCGTAATTCCACTTGATGCTTTGCCAGAATAAATTTCATAGGCAAAGGGAATTAAAAATGTTTGTGAGGACTGAGGAAAAATAAAATAAAACAAAATTTTCTATAGAAATAAATTTTCCATAAAAATAAAATTTTGACAATATTTACAATGGAAATAAAATTTTGACAACATTTCTATAGAAATAAAATTTTGACACAATTTTCTGTAGAAATAAAATTTTGAGAAAATTTTCTATAGAAATAAAATTTTGAGAAAATTTTCTATAAAAATACAATTTTTGAGAAAGTTTTCTATAAAAATACAATTTTTGAGAAAATTTTCTATAGAAATATAATTTTGACAAAACTTCCTATAGAAAAACATTTTTTGAGAAAATTTTTTAGAGAAATAAAATTTTGAGAAAAAATTTTTAGAGAAATAAAATTTTGACAAAATTTCTATAGAACAGAAAATTTTAACAAAATTTTCTATAGGAATAACAATTTGACAAAATTTCTAAGAAATACAATTTTGATAAAAATTTACATAGAAAAAATTTAAAATTTTATTCCATAAAAAATTTTGACAAAATTTTCTATAGAAATAAAATTTTTCAGAAAATTTTCTATAGAAATAAAATTTTGAGAAAGTTTTCTATAGACATAAAATTTTGACAAAATTTTTTATAAAAATAAAATTTTTGATAAAATTTTCTATAAAAATAAAATTTTGACAAAATTTTCGATAGAAATAAAATTTTTTTTATAGAAATAAAATTTTTTCTACAGAAATAAAATTTTTAGAAAAAAACTTTTGTTTTGTTATTGGATGGTTGGATGGACCCACGTTTCGGAATTAGAAATGTTTGTACAGATTTATTTCATCATAAGCCGGCTATCATAAACATTTTTTCGGATCTTTGGGTTTGGTGAACTGTCCGAATTTATTCTGATAATTGGTTGATAGTTTTGCTGCAAGTAGAGGATGCTGATGAGGAATGTGGTAATTCCGAAACGTGCATCCATCCAACCATCTTGCTTTTCCCAAATAAATTTGACAAACATTCTTTTCCTCTGTTGGTTAACCCTTTCACTACCGAAATTAAAAACTTTAATTTTTCTTCTGTTTTTACTTGTACTAACAGCATGTAGAACAAAAAATGTCTTTTTGAGAACTTACCTCAACTACTTCAAGAGCTATATGAGCTTGTACTGAAAACTTGATTCTTGAATTGTGACCAATTGGCCTTACGAAAATAAGCGCTATTTGGCCTATAATATATTTCACAGTGTGAGAAAAAATACAAAAAAGAACCCGTAAAAGTATCAGCTATAGTTTTTGTATAAATGTCCATTTACTAGAAATATACAGTAGAAAAATTGTCTCAAATTTTCGTATTTTTCGTTTATTGTTTAAAAAGTTTATAAAAATTTATTTTAGTGCTCACCAATACAGAAAATATTTATAGCTTATTTAGATTAAAGCCTCTACTTTAAAATAACACCGAGAAATAAATCGAAACTAAGTTGCAAAATAGAATTTGGTGTCTTTTTCGAATGTCCTTCTAAGTGGACATCGGTAGTGAAAGGGTTAAGCTACTATTGTAGTTTAGTCAACGCAATGGTTTTTAAGCTGAGATCAAAACAACATATATAAAAAAAAAATTGAGAAAAATTTTTTAGGGAAATAAAATTTTGAGAAAATTTTTTAGAGAAATAAAATTTTGAGAAAGTTTTTTAGAGAAATAAAATTTTTGAGAAAATTTTTTAGAGAAATACAATTTTGAGAAAATTTTTTAGAGAAAAAAATTTTGAGAAAATATTTTAGAGACAAAAAATTTGAGAACATTTTTCAGAGAAATAAAATTTTGCCCAAATTTTTGAGAAATAAAATTTTGAGAAAATTTTTAAGAATAAAATTTTTGACAAAATTTTCTATAGAAATAAAATTTTTGCCAAATTTTCTATAGAAATAAAATTTTTGACAAAATTTTCTATAGAAATAAAATTTTTGACAAAATTTTCTATAGAAATAAAATTTTTGACAAAATTTTCTATAGAAATAAAATTTTAGCAAAATACTCAATAGAAATAAAAAATTGAGAATATGTTCTATTGAAATAAAATTTTGTGAAAATTTCCCAAAAAAATAAAAATTAAAAAAAAAATTGCTATAAAGCCTATATTAATAATATTAATAATAAATGTTTGTACAGATTTATTTCATCATAAGCCAGCTATCATAAACCTTTTTTCGGAACTTTGGGTTTAGTGAACTTTCCGAATTTATTCTCATAATTGATTGATAGTTTTGCTGCAAGTTGAGGATGCTGATGAGGAATGTGGTAATTCCGAAACGTGCGTCCATCCAACCATCTTGCAGTCGATAGGGCTTTGCCCAAATAAATTTGACAAACATTCTTTTCCTCTGTTGGTTAAGCTACTATTGTAGTTTAGTCAACGCAATGGTTTTTAAGCTCAGATCAAAACAACATATATGAAAAAAAAATTTGGAGAAAAGTTTTTAGAGAAATAAAATTTTGAGAAAATTTTTTAGAGAAATAAAATTTTGGGAAAGTTTTTTAGAGAAATAAAATTTTCAGAAAAGTTTTTTAGAGATTTTTTTTTAGAGAAATACAATTTTGAGAACATTTTTTAAAGAGCTTTTTTTTAGAGAAATACAATTTTGAGAAAATTTTTTTTTGTTGCAGTAATGTAATAACGAATTGAAATCGAAAAAATAAGATTAAGGGATTGTAGCTATATGAGAAGATGATGCACAGTGGTGGTGAAAAAATGATTCAACTTGGGAGAAATGATTCTCGTGTGTAATTTCCATAAGAAATTAGCATATAAGACCCAAATTGAATCATCTCACCCAGCCAGATCTTACTAGAGACTATGGAAATGTGGATTAGCCAACACTGAAACATATGTATAGTCAGGCTTTTAAGATGAATATCTGGCATTTTCTTTTCAATAGCATAATAAAACCAATTCCTTAATCTTCATGTCCAATTAGCTCGCATTTAAAATTGTAATTAATGTAAAGTAATTGATTTGGAAGAAAACCCAGCCTGCGTTGATATCAGGCTAACATAAAACTAAAAAATTTTGAGAAAATTTTTTAGAGAAATAAAATTTTGACCAAATTTTAGAGAAATAAAATTTTGACCAAATTGTAGAGAAATAAAATTTTGAGAAAATTTTAAGAGAAATAAAATTTTTGACAAAATTTTCTATAGAAATAAAATTTTTGCAAAATACTCAATAGAAAAAAAAAATTTGAGAAAATGTTCTATTGAAATAAAATTTTGTGAAAATTTCCCATAAAAATAAAATTTTAAATAAATTTGCTATAAAGCCTATATTAATAATATTAATTAAAACTAGAAGTGCCCATATGTAATAGGTACTTTTAGTTAATGTGGTATCACAATGGACTGAATAGTCTAAGTGAGCCTGAATCTTAATCGGGCTGCCACTTTAACCTAACCTAACCTAATAATATTAATAATAAATGTTTGTACAGATTTATTTCGGCATAAGCCGGCTATCATAAACCTTTTTTCGGATTTTTGGGTTTTGTGAACTGTCCGAATTTATTCTCATAATTGGTTGATAGTTTGCTGCAAGTTGAGGATGTTGATGAGGGATGTGGTAATTCCGAAACGTGCGTCCATCCAACCATCTTGCAGTCGATAGGGCTTTGCCCAAATAAATTTGACAAACATTTGTTTCCTCTGTTGGTTAAGCTACTCTTGTAGTTTAGTCAACGCAATGGTTTTTAAGCTGAGATCAAAAACACAAATATAAAAAAATTGAGAAAATTTGTTAAAGAAATAAAATTTTGAGAAAGTTTTTTAGAGAAATAAAATTTTGAGAAAATTTTTAGAGAAATACAATTTTGAGAAAATTTTTTAGAGAAATAATATTTGGCAGTCGATAGGGCTTTGCCCAAATAAATTTGACAAACATTTGTTTCCTCTGTTGGTTAAGCTACTCTTGTAGTTTAGTCAACGCAATGGTATTTAAGCTGAGATCAAAACAACAAATTTAAAAAAGAAGAAAATTGAGAAAATTTTTTAGAGAAATAAAATTTTGAGAAAGTTTTTTAGAGAAATAAAATTTTTAAAAAATTTTTGAGAGAAATACAATTTTGAGAAAATTTTTTAGAGAAATACAATTTTGAGAAAATTTTTAAGAGAATACAATTTGAGAAAATTTTTAAGAGAAATAAAATTAAAAAAAAAAAACTATAGAAATAAAATTTTTGACAAAATTTTCTATAGAAATAAAATTTTTGACAAAATTTTCTATAGAAATAAAATTTTGGCAAAATACTCAATAGAAATAAAAATTTGAGAAAATGTTCTATTGAAATAAAATTTTGTGAAAATTTCCCATAAAAATAAAATTTTAAATAAATTTGCTATAAAGCCTATATTAATAAGTTTAACAATTAACAATGTTAAAAAGGTTAATAACTTTAAAAATTTTTATTTTCATTTTAGGTCATAATATCAAGGTCCATTGTGGGTAAGTTCTCTCTATTTGTAGAAGTATCAATTTTCATTTTTGATGCAAAAACAAGTATATACAGCTGTAAGTACGGCTGGACCGAATCTTAAATACCCACTACCATGAACCAAGGTTAGGTTAGGTGGCAGCCCGATGTATCAAGCTCTCTTCGACTATTCAGT